>NC_057856.1:0-2500000 GCF_015237465.2 Chelonia mydas | reverse complement strand
TTTTTAGGACCGTGACACACCAAGGGGGCTAGGTCCTCAGCTGTGTAAATCAGCATCGTTCCACTGATTTCAGTGGAGTTCTACCAATTGACATCAGCTGAGGAGCTGGCCCTCTCTGTTTAATTCATAGGGGGCAGGCCAGGAAAGAGCCTCTAGTTAGATATAACTATGTAGAAAGCTTCTTACATTGGGAAAAGTTGTCCCCAGGGCATCCGCATTGCCTTCAGTGAACTTTCCTGGGGTACCCAAGAGCAGAATGTGCTCCACAGTCTCGCAGTTGCATAATCCCAACTATACATATAAAATGATGGGGTCTAAATTAGTTGTTACCACTCAAGAAAGGGATCTTGGAGTCATTGTAGATAGTTCTCTGAAAACATCGACTCAATGTGCAGCGGCAGTCAAAAAAGCCAACAGAATGTTGGGAATCATTAAGAAAGGGATAGATAATAGGACACAAAATATTATGTTGCCTCCATATAAATCCATGCTACGCCCACATCTTGAATACTGTGTTAAGATGTGATCACCCCATCTCAAAGAAGATATATTGGAACTGGAAAAGGTTTAGAAAAGGGCAACAAAAATTATTAGGGGTATGGAACGGCTTCCGTATGAGGAGAGATTAATAAGACTGGGACTTTTCAGCTTGGAATAGAGATGGCTAAGGGGGGATATGATTGCGGTCTATAAAATCATGACTTGTGTAGAGAAAGTAAATAAGGAAGTGTTGTTTACTCCTTCTCATAACACAAGAACTAGGGGTCACCAAATGAAATGAATAGGCAGCAGGTTTAAAAAAATAGAAGAAAGTATTTCTTCACACAACGCACAGTCAACCTGTGGAACTCCTTGCCAGAGGATGTTGTGAACGCCGAGACATAACAGGGTTCAAAAAAGAACTAGATAAATTCATGGAGGATAGGTCCATCAATGGCTATTAGCCAGGATGGACAGGGATGGTGTCCCTAGCCTCTGTTTGCCAGAAGCTGGGAATGAGTGACAGGGGATGGATCACTTGATGACGACCTGTTCTGTTCATTCCCTCTGGGGCACCTGGCGTTGGCCACTGTCGGAAGACAGGATACTGGGCTGGATGATCCCTTGGTCTGACCCAGTAGGACCATTCTTATGTTCTTATGGGGATAGGCTGGTGGTGACAGGGCTTCGAGGGGTCTCAGAGAATTGCCCGGTTCATCACTGATGGAGGCTACAAGAGCCAAGCTAAGATAGCTTGTTTCAATACATTTCTCAGGCTGATCGGAGAAGGGCTAGGGGGTGTCCAAAGCAGAGGAGGTAGCAAGGGGGACAGCTGAAAAGCAGTGGAGGTGAAAGTCGTGTCTGAGTCAGTCTTGCTCTGCTTTCGTTAGGCTTTACTGTGGGGCAGTTCTAGGGTCTGTGCGATCCAGCGGGTCAGACTAGCTGATCGCAATGGTCCCGGGATGAATGTGCCAACCCGGCTGCCTGCCTATTGTGTGGGTTATGGGGCAGCTCCTCCGCTGGTGGGACTCAGCATAGCTCCATTATTTCAACAGATCTGGGAAAAGTTACACGAGTTGAGCATCTGACCCTAGCTAGCAAAGATATTTCTCAGGCATCTACCAGCCTGGTATCTGAGCACAGATATTGACTAGGGACAGACCCAGAATAGTGACGAAGCCCAGTCCAACATGAAGAATAATAATTCCTAGCTTTTTATAGCACCTTTCATTCATAGATCTCAAAGCGCTCTACAGAGAAGGTCAGTGTTATTTACAGATGGGGAAACTGAGGCTCAGAGTGGTGAAATCACTTGTCCAGGGTCACCCAGCAGGCCAATGGCAGAGCCAGGAACAGAACCCAGGTCTCCCAGTCTGGTTGTCTACCCAGCCAAGTGAAGCTGATGCCTGATTGGCAATAAGAGCACTACCCAACCCAAGATCTCTACAGTCTGATAACAAACCCAGATAGACCCACAGGATTCACTTCCAACCGGAAATGCACGCAGAGCCATGCCCCTGCATCTCCAGCGTGTATCATGGTATGGTTGCAAGTAGCATCAGACCCTGAGAAGAACAGGGGTAGTCCCTGCTGGGCTCTGCAAGCCCATTGGAAGCACTTATCAGACTTGGCTGCATCGCTCCTCCCAGCACAGAGTCCCCTTGCACACTACATCAAAGCTCTGGACTATTTTGACTGGGTCTACAGCCTTGGGCAAGGCACCCCACTCTGAGCCTTGTGGATAGCGTTACTGGGGCTCCCTCTCCTCATCCCTCCTCTCCATCCATTCATCCCTCCCACCTCCCTCCCTTCCACTCCTCCATCCCCAACCTTCTCCTACATCCATCTCCCCCCTCCATCCATCCATCCCTCCCTCCCACAATCCCCATCCCTATGCCTCTTCTCCCTCCATCCCTCCCACATCCCTCCTCTCCATCCCTCCATCCCCATCCCTCCACATCCCTTCCTTCCATCCCCATACCTCCCCTCTATCCATCCCCTCCATCCTTCCCTCCCCACCCCTGCCCTCCATCCCCATGCCTTCCCTCTATCCATCCATCCATCCCCATCCCCCCTCCATCTCTCCCTTCCCATCCCTCTCCTCCTTCCCCATCTCTCCCCTCCATCCATCACCTCTGTCATAAATATAAAGGGAAGGGTAACCACCTTTCTGGATACAGTGCTATAAAATCCTGCCTGGCCAGAGGCAAAACCCTTTCACCTGTAAAGGGTTAAGAAGCTAAGGTAACGCCGCTGGCACCTGACCCAAAATGACCAATGAGGGGACGAGATACTTTCAAATCTGGAGTGGGGGGGACAAAGGGTTTGTCTGTCTGTGTGATGCTTTTGCCGGGAACAGATCAGAAATGCAGCCTTCCAACTCCTGTTAAGTTAGTAAGTAATCTAGCTAGAAATGCGTTCGATTTCCTTTTGTTTAATGGCTGGTAAAATAAGCTGTGCTGGATGGAATGTATATTCCTGTTTTTGTTTCTTTTTGTAACTTAAGGTTTTGCCTAGAGCGATTCTCTACGTTTTGAATCTGATTACCCTGTAAGGTATTTACCATCCTGATTTTACAGAGGTGATTCTTTTACCTTTTCTTTAATTAAAATTCTTCTTTTAAGAACCTGATTGATTTTTCATTGTTCTTAAGATCCAAGGGTTTGGGTCTGTGTTCACCTGTACAAATTGGTGAGGATTCTTATCAAGCCTTCCCCAGGAAAGGAGGTGTAGGGCTTGGGGGGATATTTTGGGGAAAGACGTCTCCAAGTGGGCTCTTTCCCTGTTCTTTGTTTAACACGCTTGGTGGTGGCAGCATACGGTTCAAGACCAAGGCAAAGTTTGTACCTTGGGGAAGTTTTTAGCCTAAGCTGGTAAGAATAAGCTTAGGGGGTCTTTCATGCAGGTCCCCACATCTGTACCCTAGAGTTCAGAGTGGGGAAGGAAGCTTGACAACCTCTATCCCTCCATCCCCACTCTCCATCCCTCCTTCCCATCCACCCACTCTATCCATCTGTCTATATAGTTATGGTCCATTGAGCCTCTGGGAGTTCGATGGACCCTAGCACTGGAAATTAAGGATGCACTAAATCAGATCAGGTGCGGGGGGACAAGGAATGGAGGAGGAAGGAGGCTGGGAGAGTGAGAGCGAGCAAGCAGGAGTGGACACTTAGCAATTCCGGGAGAATCCCCTTGTGTTTACAGCCCACTGTACCTGGGCCCGGGTGCCACAGCAACAAGACCACACAACTTTCAGTGCACAAAGCCGACCCCTCAGCCAGCCCAAACCCCAGTGACAGTCAGACACCCCCACCCCCTGGCTCTTCAGCTCTGCATGGTGGCTCTGGGGTGGGTGGTTGCAAGGCCCAGGCTCTGCAAGGCCGCACGGCATGGCACTGCATGGCACCTGACATCCTCCTGGGAACAACGGCCCTTTCTGTCTCTCCTTGGCCCAGGCCTGCACCTGCCAGTTCAGGGCTGCTTAGAAATACCAACTGCTCTCTCCAGCGTCCTGTCCCTGCTCTCACTGGTCACCGGTTCCGGCCGCGTCTGTGGTCAGCGCTACCTGTGGCTGGCCGTGTGGGGCTGCCCACCCTGCAGAGATGGGACAAGCTGCTGGGCTGGAGCTGATCTGCAATGATCCCTTTGACTGAGCTAATGGGGCCCAGGAGGGACCCCAGGCAGTCCAGTTAGGCACAGGATGGTTAACAGGCCCACGGGCCGAGGAGTTAGAGAGTAGTTCCAAAGGAGGGAGGCTTCCTCCACCCAGACCGGGGCTGTGTATGTTACTGGGTGGGGAAGTAAGACATGGAGGAGAGGGGAACAGACAGATCTTGATGGTGCCAGGGTGACTTCCGCTAGGTTATACTTTTGTCAAGTTCCAGGACTGCCCACCACACCCAGCTCTTCCCTTCCCACCCTGGCGCCAGCCACCCTGGCCCTCCTCTTGCTGTGGAAAGCCATCCCATGAATTCATTCTGGCTTTCCCCACCGGAAGTAGGGGAGGCGTGCAGCACCACATGGAGCTGCGTGGAGCTAGTCAGGAATGTCGGGCTCTCTGACAATGAACACACCCAAAGAACAATGCAGAGCCCCCTCCAGGGAAATACCAAGTGACACAGGCCCCTCTTTGGACAGGATGGAAGCCTGGAAAAGGGTGCCACGTGATCATATAGAACAGTGTCTGCTCAAATCCTCAGTCATGGACATGGAACTGCTCTCTCAATCTATTTGCTCTATAATGCTCCTAGCACAGAATTCCCATGTCACCTTCGGGAATGGCTGGGGTACCCCCACAGCAGGGCTAGATGCCATCAGTGGAGCAAAGGAGGGCTACCAAGATTGACAGAACATGGAAACTGAATCCCACTAAGGAGGGGCGTTCCTTCCAGGCCAGGGTTAGACACCGCCAGCCAAGGAGCATAGCGGACAGCAGGCATTCGGTTCTCCTCTCACTCACACTGGCTTGACCCCAATGTTACGCACCTGACTTCAGTGAAGTCACTCCTGATTTACCCAGGTGTAAGAGAGAAGAGAATAAGGCCCCATGTTTGAAAGAACAGAAGCTGAATTCCATCATCTACTCAGGAGGGTGCGTCTGCTCCAGATGAGAGCTGAGGGTCTCTGAGTGCAACGGGGAGGAGGATGCCAAACTACATAAACATGCAGGCCATATATCACCATAGGCATTATGGTTGAGGGGCACTGGACCATTTTAACAGCCCTATAATGTGACCTGGCTCCACATCTGCCCTCCAGCAGCTACCCCCACTTCCTCGCCACTGAACCCACAGGAGGTATGGATCCTTACCCTGGTGGGATGGAGGCCCTGGTACTCAGGATTGCAACCCGCTGCGTGCCAGGCCTGTTCAGGTTGTTCTGCCCAGGAAGCTGGGTGCCTGTGGGAGCGCTCTGACTTCGGGAGAAGGTGGCCACTTGCGTGCCGCTAGGGGACCGGGCCTGTTCCGTTTTAGCTGCCCCCCCGGTTGTCATGGTGCCCGCGGACCACAATGCTGTGCCGTTGAAAGTGTTGCTCTGCCTAACAGCCAGAGTCCCATTGCCGTTGCCCACATACACCTTCCTCCGCTGCGAGGCCAGGATGGCATTGGAGGCTGCCCTGGTGCTGTTGACCAGCAGGCACTGCTGGCAGGAACACGGCTGCCCGGAGTTGGTGCCCACAGGCCAGGACTGGGACTTGGGGATGGAGCCCATGGTGAGTGGGTATGCCAGATCCATGCGGCGCCGGAGCCGGCGCTTCCGCTGTGTCTGCCGGTTCATCTGCGACATGCTGTTGAAGTAGATCAGGTAGCAGAAGCCCAGAGAGGAGAGGTCCAGCCACGGGTGCTGCTTCTCATAGGCATTCTGGATGGTGATGCAAATATCCATGTCATAGGGGGTCCAGGAGTTGTTGTCATTCTCCCACTCCCACACGATCCCCTTGCCAGGGGCCGAGGAGGGGTCATAGAAGTTCCTCCTCACTGGACGCATGGTCCCTGGGGGAAAGAAGAACACAGAAAAGGGATGCTGAGCTTCCTCTCCATGGGTCAGACACACTAGCTCGTGTGAGGAATGGAGCCCTCCGAGGTGAGCCTGGCCGATCCAGGTCAGGCTGGGAGACCTCTCCAGGTGAGATAGGATTTCACACCCTGGGATGGTCCTTCAAGCCCTAGCTTTCCTAACACCTGAGCAGAGCTTGTTCCCAGCTATCACCCTGGGCTTTTTACACCCATCAGGGCCAGATCCTCAGCTGGTGTAAATCAGCACTGACTTCAATGCAGCAATGCCAATTTACTCCCACTGAGATTCTGGCCCTCTATAATTATTGGAAGCAAAACCCACTTATATTATTACAGACACATATACCCTGAGCCCGATTCGCCTCTCGCCCTGGGATAGGCAATGGGGTTACCCTGGCTTTACTCCAGTGTAAGGGAGAGGAGAATTAGAGCCACAGAACCCGCTTTGCTTAAAAAGATGGGGCTGAGTAGCCACTACCTTCCAAGCTGATACCAGGGTAATTCCACTCGAACCCACAGAGTCGCACTTTAGTAACAGAGCAGCAAGTCAGCCCCCGTTATTTAGCACCTGGGCACCAAGGTCAGCACAGTGGGGCTTAGCCCTGAGTTGGAGGGGCCACCCATTCAAAGCTTGGAGGGGCCATTCAATGCTTGGTTCAGCCTGCCAACCAGGAGCCAGTTAGTGTTAACTAGTGACAATGGGTTTTGTGGGATCAACACCTGAGCCTTAGGAAATGGTCTGAACAAATTCATTCCACACAAGCTATGGAACACCAACATTTTGACTCAGATAGAGTCGGTGACCTACCTGTGAAAGGTTCCATTCCCCCGTTACCAACCGCACAAGCCACAGTAGGCCCCCACATATTGCATAAGCCATTGGCCATGGAGTCGGGAGTGGGAACAGCACTGGGGCCACAGCCCGATCACATTTTGGCTGGGCCAAACCTGAGCATTGCTGTAACCCCGAGAGCCAGGTTCCAACACGATCAAAAAATTTACACCTTGTTTCTAGTCTGATTTTGTCTAGCTTCAACTTCTAGCCATTGGATCATTTTCAACCATTCTCTACTAGATTGGAGGGCCCATTGTTAAATATTTGTTTCCCATGTAGGTACTTATAGACTGTAATCAAGTCAGCCCCTAACCTTCTCTTTGGGTATGTCTACACTGCAATAAAAGACTCATGGCATGGCCACAACTGGCCCAGGTCAGCTCACTTGGGCTTGTGGGGCTCCAGCTGCAGGGCTAACAACTGCAGTGTAGATGTTGGGGTTTGGTCTGGAGCCCGGCCTCTGAAACCCCATGAGTGCGGAGGGTCTCAGAGGCCAGGCTTTTCCCTGACCCTTCGCCAATTTATCAACATCCGTCTTGAACTGTGGGCACCAGAACTGGACACAGGATTCCAGCAGTGGTCACACCAGTGCCAAACACAAGGGTGCTCATACTTGAGATGCCCCTGTTTATACATTCCAGGACTGCGTTGGCTTTTGGTCCGTGTCGCACCCAGAGCTCACATTCAGCTGATTGTTCACCATGACCCCCAAATCTGTTTTAGAGTCACTGCACCCCAGGATAGAGTCCCCCATCTGGTAAGTACAGCTGACATTCTTTGTTCCTAGGTGTATACATTTACACAGAGCCGTAGTAAAACACATACTGTTGGCTTGCACTGTTTACCAAGAAATCCAGATCACTCTGAATCAATGACCTGTCCTCTTCATTATTTTCCGCCCCCTCAATTTTTGTGTCATCTGCAAACTTTATCAGCTGATTTTGTGTTTTCTTCCAAGTAACTGATAAAAAGGTTAAATAGCAAAGGCCAAGAACTGAGCCCTGTGGGACTCCACTGGAAACAGACCTGCTTGATGACGACTGCCCATTTACAATTACACTTACCATCAACTCAGGGGACAGTGGAAACACCTTTAGCCACAGAATCTTTGTCGGCCTCGCCTGGCCTAGCAAAACTTAATACCCTTCCCAGAGTGCAGTTTGTAGGCAGCAGCAAAGAATTCTACGGGTATGTCTACAGTACAGAATTATTTCAAAATTATTCTATTCGAATTTTCGGAAGCTATTTTATACATTTGGTCTTGTGTATCCCCACTAAAGCACATGAATTCGGCGGAGTGTGTCCACAGTACCAAGGCTAGCATCGAATGTCAGAGCAGTGCACTGTGGGTAGCTATCCCACAGTCCCCGCCACCCATTGGAATTCTGGGTTAAGCTCCCAGTGCATGACAGGGCAAAAACATTCTTGGGGTGTTTCTGGGTGTGTGTCATCAGTCGCTCCTCCCTCCATGAAAGCTACGGCAGACAATCGTTTCGTTCCTGTCAAGGTTCCTTCCCCACTCTGAACGCTAGGGTACAGATGTGGAGACCTGCATGAAAACCTCCTAAGCTTACTTTTACTAGCTTAGGTTAAAACGTCCCCAAGGTACAAACTATTTTACCCTTTGCCCTTGGACTTTCGCTGCCACCACCAAATGTCTAACACCGGTATTATTATTATTAGGAAAGAGTTAGTTTGGAAACAACTTTTCCCCCAAAATCCTCCCAAATCTTACCCCCTTTTTTCTGGGGAAGGTTTGATAAAAATCCTCACCAATTTGCATAGGTGACCACAGACCCAAACCCTTGGATCTTAAGAACAATGAAAAAGCATTCAGTTTCTTAAAAGAAGAATTTTAATAGAAGAAAAAGTAAAAAGAATCACCTCTGTAAGATCAGAATGGTAAATACCTTACAGGGTAATCAGATTCAAAACATATAGAATCCCTCTAGGCAAAACCTTAAGTTACAAAAAGACACAAAAACAGGAATATACATTCCATTCAGCACAGCTTATTTTCTTAGCCATTTAAAGAAATCAGAATCTAATGCATATCTAGCTAGATTACTTACTCAGTTTCCAAGACTCCATTCCTGTTCTGTCCCCGGCAAAAGCATCATACAGAAAGACCCAGACCCTTTGTTTCTCCCCCCTCCAGCTTTGAAAGTATCTTGTCTCCTCATTGGTCATTGTGGTCAGGTGCCAGTGAGGTTATCCTAGCTTCTTAACCCTTTTCAGGTGAAAGGGTTTTTCCTCTGGCCAGGAGGGATTTAAAAGGTGTTTACCCTTCCCTTTATATTTATGACAGTGCCTTTTTGGCATGCAGAAGCCATACGGCTTTCAGCAGACGGTGCAGTATGGTGCACCGCTTCTCTCCTGGTACTATGAATCCACCTCGCATTTCCTCTCGTCTTTCTACATAATCCCTATAAGTATCTACTCTTTCTCTTCCTCATTGACCACTTCTGCTGCCAACTCTGCTCTCCCGCTCTTGGCACACTACCGAACTTCTCCACGTTGTCTGTCCTGGGCTCCCGCCTCCGTGAAAGCTACAGAAGACAACCATTTCCTGCCTTTTTTCGGCTATCGTGAACTGAACAGCATCTCTTCAGTTGCCACTCTGCTCTCCTACGTTTCGCGCCCTTTTTCCAGGATTACCGGTGCAGGCGCCATAGCGTGGCAAGCATGGAGCCCAATCAGATCTCTGCTGCAGTTTTGACCATTGTAAATACATCGCGCATTATCCAGCAGTGTGTGCAGTACCTGCAAAACCGGGCGAGGAAGCGACGACAGCGCGATTACTATACTGATGAGGACATGGACACAGACGTTCCTAGAAGCACGGCATGTGGCGATTGGGAGATCATGGTGGAGTTGGGCCAGGTTCATGCCATGGAACGCCAATTCTGGGCCCGGGAAACAAGCACAGACTGGTGGGACAGCACAGTGTTGCAGGTATGGGATGATTCCCAGTGGCTGCGAAACTCTCATATGCGTAGGGCCACTTTCATGGAACTTTATGACTTGCTGTCCCCTTCCCTGAAGTGCAAAGACACCAAAATGAGAGCAGACCTCACAGCTGAGAAGCGAGTGGCCATAGCCCTGTGGAAGTTTGCAACGCCCGACAGCTACCGGTCAGTCGGGAATCAGTTTGGGGTGGGCAAATCTACTGTGAGGGCTGCTGTGCTGCAAGAAGCCAACGCAATCATTGACCAGCTGCTATCAAGGGTAGTAACTTTGGGACATGTGCAGACCATTGTGGATGGCTTTAATGCACTGGGGTTCCCTAACTGTGGCAGGGCGATAGATGGAACGCATATCCCTATCTTGGCCCCGGAACAGCGGGGCGGCCAGTAGGTAAACCGCAAGGGGTACTTTTCCATGGTGCTGCAAGCACTGGTGGATCACAAGGGACGTTTCACCAACATCAACATGGGATGGCCGGGAAAGGTGCATGATGCTCGCATCTTCAGGAACTCTGGTCTGTTTGAACAGCTGCAGGAAGGGACTTACTTCCCAGACCAGAAAATTACTGTTGGGGATGTTGAAATGCCTATAGTTATCCTTGGGGACCCAGCCTACCCCTTAATGCCCTGGCTCATGATGCCATACACAGGCCCCCCCTGGACAGTAGTAAGGAGCAGTTCAGCTATAGGCTGAGCAAGTGCAGAATGTGCTTTTGGACATTTGAAAGCGCGCTGGCGCAGTTTACTGACTCGGTTATATCTCAGCATAACCAATACTCCAATTGTAATTGCTGCTTGTTGTGTGCTCCACAATATCTGTGAGAGTAAGGGGGAGACGTTTAGGGTGGGGTGGGAGGTTGAGACAACTCGCCTGGCGGCCAATTTCGCACAGCCAGACAACAGGGCGATTAGAAGGGTGCGCTGCACATCAGAGAAGCTTTGAAAGCCAGTTTCATGACTGGCCAGGGTACGGTGTGACAGTTTGTTTGCTTCTCTTGAAGTTACCTGCCCCCTATATATATGAAAGGAAATAAAGTCACAATTGTTTAAAAAACGTTCTTTATTATTTGTTGCACAACACATTGAGAGAAATCAGAAGGTAGATCAGGGGAGGAGAGGGGGTATTTGGTTAGGGGGGTGGAGAAGGAAGGAAGGACAAGTCCAGAAACCAAATCAAAATTTCGGATATGCCAGCTTTCGGCTGCTTGTGCAATCCTCTGGGGTTGAGTGTGTGGGTCCCTGTAGCCTTCCCCCCCCACATGTTCTTGGGTGTCTGGATGAGGAGGCTATGGAACTTGGGGAGGAGAGAGGGCGGTTATAGAGGGGCTGCAGCGGCAGTCTGTGGTCTTGCTGCCTTTCCCGCATTAGATCCACCTTACAGTGGAGCATGTCAGTTTGCTCCCTCATGAGCTTGACCATAGCATCCTGCCTGCTCTCATCGCACGCGTCCCTCCTCTCTTTGTGTTCATGTAACGCTTTACGGGACTCCACAATTGTTTGCCTCCACGCATTCAACTGGGCCCTATCAGTGTGGGAGGACTGCATGAGCTCAGTGAACATGTCGTCCCGAGTTTGTTTTTTCCACCTTCTAATCTGGACCAGCCTCTGGGATGGAGTAGATAGGGGCCCTGTTGAAACACTTGCACCTGCGGGAGGAGAAAAAGGGAGGGTCGTATTTTAAAAGATACATTTTAGAGAACAAAGGGGACACTCTTTCTCAGTGAAACAGGCAATTCACAGTACACAGCACATGTTCTTTCTGTACAAGGTCGCATCTTGCCTCTTATACTGAAGTGCCTGCCACTCTGGTGCGAGTAAGCCACCACACGCGGCCGGGCAACAGAATTCAGCTTGCAGGCAGCCACGGTAAGCCCTAGGGGCATGCGGGGTTCTGCTTCTTCTGCATTCATTTCAATGCTTACAAACTGCCGGGCCCCATTTCCCATAGCAACCAAAGCCTGGTGGATTTGCCATATAAAAGGAGGGCCTGCAGGCTCTCTGGGATGATCGCTTCATACAACACCCCCTGCCCCGCACCCACCACGTGGCTGCGATAAGGCTCTGAGCAGGGATGAGCTCTTTAAACTAAACACCAACAGCCCAGCATGGCTGGGTTTCCCCCCAGCCCCCCACCGCGTGGCTCCGATCAGGCTCTCACTCACCAGAAGTGCTTTGTCCAGGCTCATGGTCCGGGAGCCCGCCTTGGGAGTGGGGGAGGCTGTTGGCTCCAGCGTTAAGACTAGTTCCTGGCTAGGGGGGAAAACAGATTCCCCAGTTGCCACCTGTGCACTGTCGTCGTCGTCCTCCTCCTCTTCGTCCTCCAATAACTCATCCACCTTGCTCCGTGCAACTCCCCCCTTGCAGGTGTCCATGGACAGTGGTGGGGTAGTGGTGGCATCACCCCCCATAATTGCATGCAGCTCATGGTAGAAGCAGCATGTATGGGGCTGTGACCCAGAGGCCCGTTCGCCTCCCTGGCTTTTTGATACACCTGAGCTTGCCTGAGCTCCTTGATTTTTGTACAACACTGTTCTGTGTCCTTGGAGTAGGTTCTTTCTGTCATGGCCCTGGAGATTTTAGCGTACGTATTCACATTTCTTTTTTTGGAACGTAGTTCTGCCATAACAGATTCATCTCCCCAACATGCGATGAGATCCAGTACCTCCCTTTCGGACCATGCTGGAGCTCATCTGCGAATCCGGGACTGTGTGGTCTCTTGTGATGGTGGACTAGGCTAGGCAGCAGTTCTGGAGAAAAGGACGTAGGGGTTACAGTGGACGAGAAGTTGGATATGAGTCAACAGTGTGCCCTTGTTGCCAAGAAGGCCAATGGCATTTTGGGATGTATAAGTAGGGGCATTGCCAGCAGATCGAGGGACGTGATCATTCCTCTCTATTTGACATTAGTGAGGCCTCATCTGGAGTACTGTGTCCAGTTTTGGGCCTCACACTACAAGAAGGATGTGGAAAAATTGGAAAACGTCCGGCGGAGGGCAACAAAAATGATTAGGGGACTGGAACACATGAGTTATGAGGAGAGGCTGAGGGAACTGGGATTGTTGAGTCTGCGGAAGAGAGGAATGAGGGGGGATTTGATAGCTGCTTTCAACTACCTGAAAGGGGGTTCCAAAGAGGATGGATCTAGACTGTTCTCAGTGGTGGAAGAGGACAGAACAAGGAGTAATGGTCTCAAGTTGCAGTGGGGGAGGTTTAGGTTGGATATTAGGAAACACTTTTTCACTAGGAGGGTGGTGAAGCACTGGAATGCGTTACCTAGGGAGGTGGTGGAATCTCCTTCCTTAGAAGTTTTTAAGGTCAGGCTTGACAAAGCCCTGGCTGGGATGATTTAGTTGGGGATTGGTCCTGCTTTGAGCAGGGGGTTGGATTAGATGACCTCCTGAGGTCCCTTCCAACCCTGATATTCTATGATTCTAGGGCTTGGGGGGAAGAGGTCTGTTTGTTGACCATCACTACGGCTTCCATTCGCACAGTTGCTCTCCCATTCACACGCTGACTAAGCCCAGTTTGCTTAGCTTGCAATCAGAGAGCATGCTGCCCAAAGTGGCAAAGCCGGTTCTCTTGGCACCCTGGAAGAACATTCTTTGAAGCCAGAAGCACCTACGGCAGCATGCTGAGTTTTGCTTCCTATTCTACCAGCTGCTGGGGTGGCTTGGTTTGGGAGTCGGCACCACGGGCCCAGGACTGCACTACAATCTTTTGCCCCCTCAGCAATGTCATTTTGGGGGGTGATTTTTGGCACCATTTCTATACCAGCAAAAGCCCTAGTGTAGACATGGCTACGACGGTAGAAAAGGCCTTGGTCCATTACAGCTTATTTTGCTCAGGGAAGTGGAACAACTCTTGCCAGTAAAAGCAGCATCCATGCTAGGAGGGTTTGCGGTACAGCTATACTGGGATAACAGCACCAGAGACTCTGCTCAAGCCTGAGCGTCCCTTCAGCTTTCAACCCTTTACACTCTCTCTTCCAGGCCTTGCATCATGAGCCCATAGCCTCTCTGCAGTGAGGAAGGGTGGTTCAAGGCTACGTCACTAGCCTCAGGTCCCCGTGTGTAAAAATGGAGCTAACACAAGGCTGTTGGGAAACGTAAATGTACTAACAAGATGACAGTGACGGGAGACTGCCAAATTGGTGCCAATGCCCCTTCCCCAGGGCCTGGGCTTAACCCACCCCAGTCCTTCCCCAGAGGAGCACTGAAATGGTCACATCTCTCGCTCGGAAGCAATGGGGGCCAGCTTTCAGCCTAGAAGTCAGAGGTACAAGAGTATAACCAGCTGCCAGGCTCCTGAACAAGGTGTTTCCCAGACACACAGTTTGTTAAATCCTCTTCTTGGCTCTGGTGTAGCTGTAACTTTGGCAATTTGTTTGCCTTTAAAAGAAAGTGCCAGCCTGCTTTGAAACAATAATAAAAATCTGCTCCGTAAGCAAATGTTATTAAAAGTAAAGCAATCTCCCAGCTCCAGCCCCTCCAGCCCAGCCTGCACAAATGGCATCAGGACAGTGGAACAGGAGCATGCTGTAAAATATCCCTGTTTTCTTTCTTGTCGGTAGACCCCAAGCAGAATCACTGAGCTACTTTCTGATCTGTTACACTGAGGTAAATCGGGAGTAACATGGCCTTTACTGGATCAGGCTCACTACGCCACACCTCTGCTTGCTGCAGCTGAGGTGGGGAGAGAGGATAAAAGTGGCTTTAACACAGTTCTGCTCCCCATGATCCCTAGAGCTGCTCGGAGGAAGCACAGCCCCCAATGCAACCTAGAGCAGCCTCAGGGCTGTTCTAAGTTCTACCAACCAAGGGGTTGTTGGGATTGCTGGAGGACAAGCCATACACACCCTATCCTGTGGGCTGTGAAGGTGGGTGGTGTAGGCCCCTTGATAGCCCCAGTTACACCAGCTTCCCAATTCCTTTGCATACTGTAGCGACACAGCACGCTGGAACGGGGTTCAGGATTTCAGATCTCAGTTACAATGGTGTAAATCCACAGTAACTCCATTGGGCCAGACTCTGCTGACATGTAAACCCTAGTAAATCTGGAGTAACTCTTGCCAGATTCTGATCCCAATTCATCATCTTCATGGCAAAACCCAGAAGGATGCGGTCTCCTTGCAAGTTGAGCACGCCCCAGACTGATCTCTGGCAAGCAGCCTACAGTGGTCTGGTTGTAAATTCAGTTTATGTCCACCATTGGGAAATGTTCTCAAGCCATTGAAGCTTTTGACACCCACATGATTGCCAGCCATATAGCAGCATTCCTTGGTATATACACTTGGAAATTCATTTGTCTTCCATTCTAACATGTCCATGCCAAGAAAGCCACTGAAAGCACCACTTTTTGAGAAAATGTCTGAATTTCATATGCCGTGAGTGGCCCTTTTTTTTTTAACAGGCTTCCTCCAGGCCTTTGATTCAGTGCATTGAGTGAGTTTGTGGGATCTGATGAGGCGTTTTGGCCAGTGTCATTGATAGAAGTGCTCAATAGTGGAACAGAAAGCTGCGTTTGCCTCAGTGGCAGACACACGGCCTGGTTTCCTCTCTCCACAGGTGTTCAGCAAGGCTGTATTCTGTCACCATCGTTGTTCAGGATTTGCACTGATTAGCTAATGGATAAAGGCAGCTGGCTTTATGGCTGCTGGCTTTCGGCTGAACGCCATTCTGCTTTGAGATCTCGAATCTCTGCAGCTGATGGCCAAGCTGGTGGGGCAAGAAGCAGCGTGCATTGGTCTGGTTATTAATCCAGACAAAATGGAGTCTCTGGCCATTACCATTAAGCAGCCTCAGGTTCCAGATTACAGCCAGCTCAGTGTTAACCAGTCCAGACAGGACAGCAAGCAGATGGCAACTGTCCAATATTTGGGAGATGCTCGAGAGGTGTGGTTGCCCCTACATCAGCAGACACTGCTACAGTTGGGCCCCTCCAAGGCCTCAGTGGGGATGTGGGAACGTCAAGCTTGCTACGAAGCTGTGGATCTAGAGAACCACAGTTATACAACTCTGACCCCAATTACTGAATAATGCCGATGGGCCAGACTGTGCTCTCAGCAACGCAGGAGTAAAATGTGTCGGCTTCACAGGGTCAGATTTCCATCGGATGGTGGGAAAGTCTCAGAAACCCCCTGGATGGCAGTGTGACGATGCTGGTGTAACTGAGTGCAGAATTCGGCCTGGAGTCTCTGCTCTGAACTGGAACTTTCCCCTTTTCCTGCTGTTGTGCAGGATCCAAAGGACTCTGTGGCTAGCAAGCTGAGGGAGGGGGGTGCGCTCATGCAGGCAGCTGAGACCTCCAGTGGAATCTGCTAAGGGCTGGTTGGAGATGTGGAATGGGAAGTGAGCGAAGAGGCAGGATGACACCATTGGGGAAGAGCCCGACAGAGGGTGGAGGTCACCTCCTCCTCAGTGCCTGAACAAATCCACAGAGGAAGAGCCCCAAGCACACCGGGCTGTCACAAGACTTCCTGCCCTTCTGAGGGGAAAACAGTGACTGGATCGGACAGGCTGGATGGCCTCAAAACTGAGCAATGTGACTGGAGCCCGGTCTAAAGGGAATAGCTATTGGGGGAGCAGCATGTGTGTGGGGGGAGGTTGATAGGAGAGGCTAGAACTGAACCAGTTGTAACCAGCTCCTGGCATGGGTGACTCTAAGTAAGTTAGTGTCAGCACACATGGTTGGTGCTCAGATCTGAGCCGTGCACCCCCTGTGAGAGCCCTAGGCTAGCAGGTGGATGTTATCCTGAGCCAGCTTGGCAGGCACTATTTTGTGCAGCCTAGATAGGACCTCCTGACTGCTCCTTTGTGGCCGGTTCGGTTGGTCCTGCTGCCCATGATCAGCACTGTGACACCCCAGTGTGCAGACCTTCGCTCCTGTGCAGAGCAGGTAACCTGGCAGCATTTTCACACCCACTTTTGCCCAGATATAAATGACTCCACAAGGGGAGAGACAATGGAGAATCAGGCCCTTTAACTGCACAGATTTTCCCACAAGGCAAGGTAGCATGCTGGGTGGGACTCACCAACTCTACTTAGAATCATAGACTATCAGGGTTGGAAGGGACCTCAGGAGGTCATCTAGTCCAACCCCCTGCTCAAAGCAGGACCAACCCCCAACTAAATCATCCCAGCCAGGGCTTTGTCAAGCCAGGCCTTAAAAACCACAAAGGAAGGAGATGCCACCACCTCCCTAGGTAACCCATTCCAGTGCTTCACCACCCTCCTAGTGAAATAGTTTTTCCAAATATCCAACCTAGACCTCCCCCACTGCAACTTGAGACCATTGCTCCTTGTTCTGTCATCTGCCACCACTGAGAACAACCTAGCTCCATCCTCTTTGGAACCCCCCTTCAGGTAGCTGAAAGCAGCTATCAAATCCCCCCTCACTCTTCTCTTCTGCAGACTGAACAAGCCCAGTTCCCTCAGCCTCTCCTCATAACTTATTTGCCCCAGACCCCTAATCATTTTTGTTGCCCTCTGCTGGAGTCTTTCCAATTTGTCCACATCCCTTCTGTAGTGGGGGGCCCAAAACTGGATGCAATACTCCAGGTTTGGCCTCACCAGTGCGGAACTGAGGGGCATAATCACTTCCCTCGATCTGCTGGCAATGCTCCTACTAATGCAGCCCAATATGCCATTGGCCTTCTTGGCAACGAGGGCACACTGCTGACTCCTATCCAGCTTCTCATCCACTGTAACCCCTAGGTCCTTTTCTGCAGAACTGCCGCTTAGCCAGTGGGTCCCCAGCCTGTAGCAGTGCATGGGATTCTTCTGTCCTAAGTGCAAGACTCTGCACTTGTCCTTGCTGAACCTCATCAGATTTCTTTTGGCCCAATCCCCTGATTTGTCTAGGTCATTCCGGACCCTATCCCTACACTCCAGGGTATCTACCTCTCCCCCCAGCTTAGTGTCATCCACAAACTTGCTGAGGATGCAATCCACACCACCCTCCAGATCATTAATGAAGATCTTGAACAAAACCGGACCCAGGACCAACCCCTGGGGCACTGATCACTACCCGTTGAGCCCGACAATCTATCCACCTTATCCACCACGTTTGTGTGGTTAGAAATGCCAATGTGCAGATGCAGCGCGACCATGTGGGCTGTAGCCAGGCCTGAGGAGAATGTCACAACCAGAACGTGGCTATAACTACAAGGTCTAGGTGACCCGTGTTTTGGGGACTCTCAGCTCAGGATCCATTCCAGGGTGGCTGGCCGTTGCAGTTTTGTCGCCCCACATGAGGACTCCCTATTGGTCAAGTCTGTTAGCCACATGCAAAGTGGCAGAGAAGGGGAGACTTGCTTCCTGGATAAGACTAGTTCTTGGCACTCCAGATCCAGGTTTACTTCAGTTTTGCCCCTCCAGCAGAACAGCCTGCCCAGCCTTCGTGCATTCAGCACACAAAGAGGCTGGACTTGTGGCCTGGATGTTGCAACCTCGGTGCAGTGAGGAGGGTTTGTGCAGTGACAGCAGGAGCCCTAGGAGCCCTGTGCAAACTTGTATTTTGGTGCCCCCCCCCCCACCATCACCCCTAGCCCCCACGGGCTCCCTGGGCTTCTCATCTCCCCCACCCCCGCATCAGCTCTGGGCCCCACTGCTTCCCTCTGTGTTTAATTTGTATCGAAAGAGGTACCAGAGCTCAGCCCTGGCAGGGCAGCCTGATACTGGCGGGTGCTGGCCGGGCACCCAGCTCTGAAGGCAATGCCACCGCCCACAGCAGCGCAGACGTACGGGTGGCCTGGTATATGGTGTGTTGCCACCCTTACGTCTGCACTGCTGCTGTGGCTTGTGGTGCCTGGTGCTCGGCATGTGGCTCAAGGCGGGTTTCGCGCCATCACACAGGAGCTGCACCTTGCCAGAGCCCCTGGCCCTCCTGCAGCCCTCTGGGCACTCCTGGCTCACTGGGGCGCCAGTTCAGATTTTGGGGCGTGGCAGGAAACTATAACTGTGATTCCAGGGTCTACGCGGGCACCCAAAAACTCTAGGGTTTTTTCCAGATAATAAATTAGGAATTAGCTGAAGACAGGCGCAAGGTATCTAATTGTTATAAAAAGAAAGAAAATATATACAAACTCCAATTAAAGCCACACTTAAAGTTTATACGTACGTTTTGAACAATCAGGAGATAATACAGCGAGATATTCCCAATCCCAAACCTTGAGGTATCAGATCTGGAGCTTTAACACAGATCTCAGAAACACACATTTGATACTTTGTACACTGTCTTTAATAGAGTTAAAAATAAATAAAATCTGCTTAAAATCTGCTTACTTTCTCTAACAGACACACTCTGTGTTACTGCCATTATCTCCTCTATTTTAGTCAATGGTTTTTCACGCCACTAAAAACATACTTAATTTTATCATACGTGATTCAGGGTTTTTTTCTCTTTTATTAAGAAAGGGAATTTATTTTTCTAATGATTTTGGAATTTATGTCTCCCGATCACAATCATGTATGTGACTCACTAATATTTGACTCCGCCATTGCTATTGGTATCATAGTTGGAACTGCATTTGTTTTTATGCAAATCTTAAGTTATTTTATAGATATAAAAATACAATTTGAAAATAAGTGACCTTCCTCTGCCAGTGTCTAAAGTGATGTGTTTAGCTTAGGGTTTTTCAATGGGCACTGCTAAGGTTAGTACGAGCTAAAGTCACATTCCAGGAGGATACGATTATTGGACTGTACCACTTTAAATAACGACTGACAAAGCACAATATGATAATAACAGTAACAATGATCATTACTCCAGCCAGGACAAGTTAGGCATTTTTGAACTCATTACTCAAAGAATTAAATTTACGCATAAGAGAGAGACAGAGTGTGTACGTTTGTGTGAGAGAGAGAGTGTGTGTGTGCACATGCTGGGGAAGTGTGAGACAGATACACTGTGTGTGTGAGAGTGAGAGAGACAGAGGATGTGAGCGAGTGTGCTTGCGGGGGGAGTGCGGGAGAGACAGCGTGCTGCCCCTTTAAGCAGAGCGGCACTCACCAGTCTGAAGGCTTGTTCAGACAGCAGCAGCCCCCAGCAGCTCTGTCCCACTCCTGACCCCTGTCCCCCCACCCCAACTCAGCAGAGAGGGGGTACATGGGGGGGGACACACCCTGACATCAGTGCCCCCTGCTCTGCACAGCAAACGGGAAGCTCCTGGGAACAGCTGGCTGGGGCGGCTCCAAGGCAGGGGGCAGGGGCAGCTGCAGCAGAGTATGGGGGGGGGGGGGGAGGGGCAGTCCTGCTCTGGAGGCGCCCTGGGCCTTCGCCCTGTTTGCCCGAACGAAAGGCCGGCCCTAGGGACACCCGCAATGCCTACGATTGGGAAGCATGGAAATGAGGGTCCCCAGCTCCTGAAATGGGAAGCGTGGGCCTCCCCAGCACTTGAGAATGGGCATCACGAGTGGAGTCTCCCAAGACTTGGGAGTGGGACCCATGAGAGGATCCCTGAGGCCTTGGAATGGGATTTCACAGGTCCCCCCACATCCCACACGCCAGGATCAGTGGAGCAATGAACACAAAGCCCCGTTTTATTCCCCAGGCCTCACATGTGAATCAAGAGGCCACCACTGCAATAGCCTGCAGCCGCCTAGGGTGACCAGACAGCAAATGTGAAAAATCGGGACAGGGGGTGGCGGGTAATCAGAGCCTATTTAAGAAAAAGAGCCCGAAATCGGGACTGTCCCTATAAAATCGGGACATCTGGTCACCCTACAGCCGCCAGAGCAGAGCACTGTGGTGCAGCTGATGCGATTAGCGTCCTTCATGCAATTAGCTGGCAACGCAGTCATGACGCAGCACGCGTCTCTGATTGGCGCAGCACAGACCCACTGGAGAAAAGCACCTTCCCGATCAAACATCAGCCCGGAGCCCTGTCTGCCTGGCAGCAGGGAGCTGAAATGGAGTGCTGCACACCCCCGCCAAAATGTCTGTGCAGGCCGACTCACAACAGCCCCCACTGCATCAGGGTCCACACGCTCCCCTCCTTTGCCTTTACTCCTCCCTTGCGCCTGCCTCGGTCTCCGACGCTGACACGGCAAATGTAAGAGCAACCCTGTGTGCAATCAATAATTATGTCTGAAGTGTTGTTAGCTATGCATCCCTCCCCGGAGACTCATGAAGCTAAACAGCTGTACATTAGTGGTTGCTGTGGTGTTTATTTCCAAAGGGCTGGCTTGGCTATCATTCTGGCTCTCTGCCCTGCAAAAGGACTGCAGCAGCTTGAGCTGGGACTCCCAGCCAGGCACAAAAAACCTGGGTTCACTGTGTGTATAAGGGGAGTGGGTTTGATCCTGCAGTCATTACTCGGGCAAAGCTGCCACAGAAGCCAGTGGGGACTTAGCCACAGCAAGGAGTGCAGGATTATAGATCTGTCTCATCCTGACTGTAGGTGTCAACTAGTGATGGGCAAACCGTACCAGGTTTGGAGATTCCATTTGGATAATAAGCACCCAGAAGGTCAAAACCCCTTTGTTTTAGGCTCTTGATTGGAAACCTTACAGAAGAAGGCTCCCACCAGGACATCAAATACCTCTGGAATAGCAGGACAGGGGTGCTAGAACAATTTTATAGTGGGGGTGCTAATGATGGAAACCATGTATTTGGATTGTTACTACCACTTCAAGCCAGAGGGTGCAGCAATGCCCCCAGTCCCCCTAGTTCTAGCAACACTGCATGGCTGGGACGATGCTACGCACAATGGCTACTTACAACTCGACAGCAACACCACGGATAGAACCGCCTACTTCAGCAGCCACTAGCACTGGAACTCAGGAATCTCTGTGAGACGGAGGGGGACTATGACCCACAGTCGTGCGCTGCAGAGCCCATCCAGTAGAGGGCAGTGGTGCGCACACACGCTAGCTCAGGTTTTTCCAATAGCCAAAGGAAGGGCCAGCCCAACGCTGAAATGCAGCCATCTCTGGAGTGGAGTGGGCCACCTGTTCTGCCCCAGCAGATTTTTAAGAGGGAAAGTGACCAATTACTTCCCAGCTGAGTCTACAGGGAAAACACGAGATTGGCATAAATATGCTGCCTGAGTTGAACTTTAGCCAGCTGGAATTTAACCCACCGGCGCTGGTGTGAATTGCCAGGAGATCTTTAATGAACACAAGAGGTCAAGGAGGATCTTAGATTTGGCTCCTCCAGCAGCACACTGCCCCAGTCCGCCTGGATCGATACAGATGCAGAGCCATGATTGCCATCCCGAGTCGTCACGATGGCACCGGGGCTTTTCATGCAGGGCCCTCACCCCAGTCCTGACCAGACCGCAGCCATATCACGCAGCTGCAGGCCTGCAGCTGGTAGGGCTCTTAGATGAAGGTTGGGCATGGTTCTAATCTAGCTGAACTGGTCCAACAACCCCTAGCACAGCGTGTCTTAAAACTTGACAGCCAAATTGCTCCCCAGCGCCAGCACCCCGGAGCCTGCCCATGTGTGGGATTTGTACAAGCTGGCCTAGAGTCTCGCTACACCTCATGACCGGTGGTCCCTCCTCACAGCTGGGGGAGGCTGCCCAGACAGTGGGAGTCAGGTAAAAGCTGGATCCTTCCCAGAGCCTGGGCCAAGGCAGGACTTTGGGCGGGTTACTCAGGGCTGGCTTGATGCACATGCTCTGGGGCCTGTTCCGCTCAGCTGAGTTACTCACTGTAGCTGGTGAAGTTACTGCGGCAGGAGCACTGTGGGGGGCTCTGTTTCCTGATGGGCCCTTTAATTCCCAGATACCAGGTGCCAGAGGCCTTTCTGCCAATGTCTTTCAAACCAAAGTGCTGTTAAACTCAGAGCTGGATACGGAGAGTCCTTCCTGCTGCTCCTGGGTGGGGGGCTCTCGCCCCCTCGCACCACCTGGGTCAGCCCTTTCCCTTCCTGCTGAACAGTCCCTCCCTTAGAAAGGGCAGAGAGACTCATGTATGCTCTTCTCCCCACGACTGTGTTTTGACTGATCAGCGGATCTATTGATTGGGAGGTGGAGAGCCTGCCCCCCCTCACCCTTCCCTACAGGGCTCCTGGTCCCAGGCCCTTAAAGAGATGGTTTCTCCTGTCCTCGAGATCAGCCTTACCCCAGGACCACTGCCTTTCCCCCATGCCTGCCCCTGCTGCCGCATGGTCTCTGTAAAGTTGGGGTTACTTGGACCGGGGTAGCCTCGACCCTGTCCCCTTCCCCGCAATCCCTCTGTCCTTAAGGGGCCAGTATACCCATTACAAGTACCCAGTCACCAAGGACATTACAGCCTGCCCCAGGCACCCTCCCCCACTTTCCCCCATGTCTCTCCAGGAGCAGTATGCCTCGCCCAGCTCAACGGAGCATGCATCAAAAACTGGAGGACAAGTCTTGCACCAACAAATCAGTGCGAGGAAGAGAGGTGGCAAATATCAGCCCCTTCCACTTGGGAGGGCTCCCCATAAATTCTCTGCCCCTGGCTCACAAGGGGCTAAAAGGACTGCAGCAACTGGAGTTGGACTCAACAAGAACTCAGCAAACTCCAGAGCCTGTGGACGCAGAACGGCTTGATGGAGTCTGAGCCAACAGCGCATAAGAGCAGGCACTAGGGCAGGGGTGGGCAAACTATGGCCCACGGGCCATATCCGGCCCACCAGCCGTTTTAATCCAGCGCTTGAGCTCCCGCTGGGGAGCGGAGTCTGGGGCTTGCCCCGCTCCGGTGCCACAGACGGGGAGCAGGGTCGGGGGTGCTCCGCGCGGCTCCCGGAAGCATCGGCATGGCCCCCCTCTAGCTCTGCACTCTGGCCCCGCCCCAAGTGTCACCCCCACAGCTCCCATTGGCCGGAAACCACGGGCAATGGGAGCTGGAGAGACGGCGCCTGCAGGTGGGGCAGCGCACAACAGAGCCGCCTGGCCGCGTCTCCGCTTAGGAGCCGGAGGAGGGACATGCCACTGTTTCTGGGAGCCACTTGAGGTAAGCACTGCCCGAAGCCTGCACCCCTGAGCCTCCCCCTATGCCCCAACCCCCTACCCCAGCCCTGATCCCCCTCCCATCCACCGAACCCCTGGGTCCCAGCCCGGAGCACCCTCCTACACCTCAAACTCCTCATCCCCAGCCACACCCCCCAGCCCACACCCCCAGCCAGAGCCCTCACCCCCTCCCGCACCCCAACCCCCAGTTTTGTGAGCATTCATGGCTCGCCATACAAGTTCTATCCAGATGTGGCCCTCGGGCCAAAAAGTTTGCCCACCCCTGCACCAGGGTCTTATAACGCTGAGGGGGGAGGGATAGCTCAGTGGTTTGAGCGTTGGCCTGCTAAACCCAGGGTTGTGAGTTCAATCCTTGAGGGGGCCATTTAGGGATCTGGGCTAAAAATTGGGGATTGGTCCTGCTTTGAGCAGGGGGTTGGACTAGATGACCTCCTGAGGTCCCTTCCAACCCTGATATTCTATGATTCTATGAACGGTGCTGGACTGGCAATCAGGGGATCTAGTTTCATCTCCTCCTTCTGCCTCTGTGCGTGCCCTGGCCAAGTCGAGGGCAGGCAGGTGCTGATCTATTGACTTCAATGGGCGCTGGAACAAGGGCTGGATTTGCAAAGATACTTAGGCACCTAAATACCTTTGCAAATCTGGCTCTAAGACCTCAGTTCACAGAGGATCACACCTGTCTGTTTATACATTAAGCGCCTCAGAGCAGGGAGCAAACCAGCAGGGGGTGCTGCAGCTCAGCAGTCAGTGCCATTGGAAGAGCTGGGGGAGGACAGAGGATTGGGACAGCAGGTTCACGTTAAGGGGTGTTGGCAGAGCAGCATGGGGGGGAAACACCAGAACAGGGGCTTTAAGCAGAGATCATAGAATCATCATAGAGTCATAGGACTGGAAGGGACCTCGAGAGGTCATCTAGTCCTGTCCCCAGCACTCATGGCAGGACTAAGTATTATCTAGACCATCCCTGACAGGTGTTTGTCTAACCTGCTCTTCAGAATCCCCAATGATGGAGATTCCACAACCTCCCTAGGCAATTTATTCCAGTGCTTTGCCACCCTGACGGGAAGTTTTTCCTAATGTCCAACCTCAACCTCCCTTGCTGCAATTTAAGCCCATTGCTTCTTCTCAGAGGTTATCCTCAGAGGCTCAGGAGAACAATTCTTCCCCCTCCTCCTCGTAACAATGTTTATGTACTTGAAACATAAATGCCTGGAGCCTAGGACTGAATTAACATGGTCCTGTCAGCGCCTAGCACAACAGGGCCCTGATCCTGGCTGGGTCTCTAGGTGCTACTGGAATCTAAAAATACGGAGTGCCTCGATCCTTTCCTGCTGCGCCATGATTCTGAACTACTCCAGTGGCACAACGGCTGCCGTGGGGAGGAAAGGTAAATCACAGCCCCGCTGCAAGAGAACGGCAGGATGTGGGTAATACAGACGCTGCTGGGGACTGGAGTGAACCGGCAGCTCTCTGTGCTAAGGACGAGCCGCGAGAGCGGCACCGCGTATATCACGACCGCACCGTGAGCGTCATCACCTCCCTGAGCTTTATTGATGGAGATGCTCCCTCCCCACTTGTGTGCTGGAATGGGGCATCTGGGAAAAGGGGGCCAGTACTTTGCACAGGGTGCAGGAAGTTCTTTAACCTGTGGGCTGCAGTCAGGATGCTGTGAAAAATATCACCCAGGTTAGGAAGGGATGGCGAGTCCCTCCCCCGACAGGACCTCCCCAAGAGAGGAGGCTGGGATATGACCCAAGCTTGGGGGAGAAGGGGGGAGGTGACGAAGCACTGCTCCTTGCTACTGACGGTGCTGAACATTTGCTTGTAAAGCCCTGTGGGCTTCTGCCTTTGAGCAGCTTTGTGCCTGCAAGGAAGTGGCTGACCATTAGACCTGCCTGGTCCAACTGGGAGAGTCTTTCCATCACCATGCATGCATCACGCAGGATACCACAGCCAATGCTTCTCACGGTCCCTAGCCAACAGCTCTAGCCAGAGAGCCAGCCAGCCAGCCTTGCCTATGCCCTGACAGCACTCTGCACACTCTCCTTAGCAGTGGCAACCGGCCAGCCCCGTCCGGGGGGAGCACAAAGAAGCCCAGAAACTTGCAGGGCCTGAAGCCTAAGGAGAAACAAAAAGCCCAAACATCCCGAATCTCCTCGCATGGCTACCTTGGCCATAGCACAACCCAACCCCTGCAGTCTGAAAGCAGAATCATCCAGGGCACAGACGCAGCCTCCTTCTACCATCTCCCTTCTTCACCCACCTCCTCTTCCATGCCAGCACTCAGTTACAGCAGTGACACCAGTATTAGACAGACAGACGGACAGACAGATAATATTTGGTCTGATTGTACTGACGTCAATTTATCAGGGGATAAATTTCATCCATGGAAACTGGAGAGGAAATAGATCTATTCTGTCATCCAGTCCATCCCGTCAGTGCGGGATGTTCCCTGCAGTAGATTTTCCATTGCTTAGTCCAGTCTAGTTTATGTTCCCAGTGACAGGATTCCCTCTGTTTTCCTTTGGGAGATCAATGCATCTCCGTCTCAGGACGTTTTTGCTGACATCCATCCCGGACACACAATGCGCTCTCCCAGGTAAGGACTGGATCTGGAGTCACGAGGCTTGGATTCTGTTCTATTCCCCACTCTACCACTGACCTGCTAGTGACCTTGGGCAACTCACTCTGCTCTCTGTACCTCTGTTCCCACTCTGGTGAGCTCTTCAGGGCCAGGGCTGTCTCCCTCTGTGTCTGTGCAGTGCCCAGCACAATGGGGCCCCCAGCTCAGTTGCAGCCTTTAGGAGCTCCTGGAATACAAATAATCAAGCAGGGTGGGCTGAGGAATGGTTTGGAGTTACTTCCTAGGTTTGGAAAATCACCCTGTGTCTGGAAGGAGGGGCTGGGTGTGGCAGTGGGTCCCTCGAGGGCTGGGTTCCGGAAGGGAGGACGCTGCTCCTGTTTTCTCCTCTCCCTGCTAATCGGGGCCCTGAGAGCAGGGCCAGCTTTCACAGCACTGGGGCTGATGTGTGGGGCGGGGCTCCATGCTGCTCACTGTCCAGGCGCACAGAACGGTCCTTACCCAAGAGCTGAGGGCCTAAAGAGACAGGCCACGTGACGGCGGAGAGGGCACATGACTTCCCCCAGATCACAAAGGAGCCCAGCAGCAGAGCAAAAAGCAGAATCCAGATCTCCTGGGTCCCAGCCTAGTGCCATTATTCAAAGAGCTATGGGCCAGATCCCCAAAGGAATTTAGATGCCCAACTCCCATTGAAATCACCTAACTTGGAGGATCTGGGTCCATGTCCTTTACCAGGCAGCAGCTGCAGGCTGCCTTCTGTGGTCAAGCCAAAGATGGGTCTGCAGCAAACCCTTTCCAAGCATGTTACAATCAGATGAGGGCAGAGTCCTGTGGGCCCCTCTCCTCTCCTGGGCCGGAATGCTGGCTACACAGGCTGTGTGTAAGCCCCTTGCTTGGCTCTCAAAAGGAAAGATTCCCCCAGACATTCTGACACGTTTGCCCAGCCCTATTAATGACTAGAATAACCGTTATTAATCCCCTGGCTTCAGAGCAGCAGCACCCCAGCCTGGCAGAGGGGAGGGAATGAAATTAGGCACCAGCTCATATGCTGCGGCAGCAATTTGGGTCTCCGGCAGGAGGAAGGCTCTGGCTGCACGGCTCACGTCAGCTCACGCACAGGGAAAGCAGCTCTGCAGGCAGGCTGTGACACCCTCAGCCGCACAGCTGCAGCATTCCTGACCACGTCAGCTGCCACAGACATAAAGAGCTCGTGGATAAAATTCTGCCGGTGACAACGCAGGGAGCAGTGAGCACGCGCCGTGCACTGAGGAACAGGGCATGAAAGAAACAGAGCGACGTTCCACTATTTTCGCTTGGTTATACTGAATAACAAGACCCAGGAGCCTCCAGCACTGAGACACGACTGCATCCCTTCTGCTATATCGTAATACCCAGGAACCCTGAGCGCTGAGATATACCTGCATCCCCTCTGCTATGTCCCAGGTCCCAGGAATCCCCAGCACTGAGACACGACTGCATCCCCTCTGCTATGTCACAGCACCCGGGAACCCGCAACACTGAGACACGACTGCATCCCCTCTGCTATCTCACAGCACCCGGGAACCCGCAACACTGAGACACGACTGCATCCCCTCTGCTATCTCACAGCACCCGGGAACCCGCAACACTGAGACACGACTGCATCCCCTCTGCTTTATCACAGAACCCGGGAACCCGCAACACTGAGACACGACTGCATCCCCTCTGCTATGTCACAGCACCCGGGAACCCACAACTCTGAGACACGACTGCATCCCCTCTGCTATCTCACAGCACCCGGGAACCCACAACACTGAGACACGACTGCATCCCCTCTGCTATGTCACTGCACCCGGGAACCCGCAACACTGAGACACGACTGCATCCCCTCTGCTTTATCACAGCACCCGGGAACCCGCAACACTGAGACACGACTGCATCCCCTCTGCTATCTCACAGCACCCGGGAACCCGCAACACTGAGACACGACTGCATCCCCTCTGCTATAACACAGCACCCGGGAACCCGCAACACTGAGACACGACTGCATCCCCTCTGCTATGTCACAGCACCCGGGAACCCGCAACACTGAGACACGACTGCATCCCCTCTGCTATGTCACAGCACCCGGGAACCCGCAACACTGAGACACGACTGCATCCCCTCTGCTATCTCACAGCACCCGGGAACCCGCAACACTGAGACACGACTGCATCCCCTCTGCTATAACACAGCACCCAGGAACCCGCAACACTGAGACACGACTGCATCCCCTCTGCTATGTCACAGCACCCGGGAACCCGCAACACTGAGACACGACTGCATCCCCTCTGCTTTATCACAGCACCCGGGAACCCGCAACACTGAGACACGACTGCATCCCCTCTGCTATCTCACAGCACCCGGGAATCCGCAACACTGAGACACGACTGCATCCCCTCTGCTATAACACAGCACCCGGGAACCCGCAACACTGAGACACGACTGCATCCCCTCTGCTATAACACAGCACCCAGGAACCCGCAACACTGAGACACGACTGCATCCCCTCTGCTATGTCACAGCACCCGGGAACCCGCAACACTGAGACACGACTGCATCCCCTCTGCTTTATCACAGCACCCGGGAACCCGCAACACTGAGACACGACTGCATCCCCTCTGCTATCTCACAGCACCCGGGAATCCGCAACACTGAGACACGACTGCATCCCCTCTGCTACAACACAGCACCCGGGAACCCGCAACACTGAGACACGACTGCATCCCCTCTGCTATCTCACAGCACCCGGGAACCCGCAACACTGAGACATGACTGCATCCCCTCTGCTATGTCACAGCACCCGGGAACCCGCAACACTGAGACACGACTGCATCCCCTCTGCTATGTCACAGCACCCGGGAACCCGCAACACTGAGACACGACTGCATCCCCTCTGCTATAACACAGCACCCAGGAACCCGCAACACTGAGACACGACTGCATCCCCTCTGCTATGTCACAGCACCCGGGAACCCGCAACACTGAGACACGACTGCATCCCCTCTGCTTTATCACAGCACCCGGGAACCCGCAACACTGAGACACGACTGCATCCCCTCTGCTATGTCACAGCACCCGGGAACCCACAACTCTGAGACACGACTGCATCCCCTCTGCTATGTCACAGCACCCGGGAACCCGCAACACTGAGACACGACTGCATCCCCTCTGCTTTATCACAGCACCCGGGAACCCGCAACACTGAGACACGACTGCATCCCCTCTGCTATGTCACAGCACCCGGGAACCCACAACTCTGAGACACGACTGCATCCCCTCTGCTATCTCACAGCACCCGGGAACCCGCAACACTGAGACACGACTGCATCCCCTCTGCTATGTCACAGCACCCGGGAACCCGCAACACTGAGACACGACTGCATCCCCTCTGCTATGTCACAGCACCCGGGAACCCGCAACACTGAGACACGACTGCATCCCCTCTGCTATGTCACAGCACCCGGGAACCCGCAACACTGAGACACGACTGCATCCCCTCTGCTATGTCACTGCACCCGGGAACCCACAACACTGAGGCATGACTGCATCCCCTCTGCTTTGTCACAGCCTGGCACTCGGGAACCCCCAGCACTGAGACAAGATGGCATCCCATCTGCTATATCACAGCACCTGGGATACCCCAGCACTGAATCATGACTACAGCCCCTCTGTTATATCACAACACAGCACCCGGGAAACACACACACACACCCCGCACTGAGACATGACTGCATCCCCTCTGCTATGTCACAGTAGCACAGCGTCTGTGAATCGCCAGCATCTGGTAGTGATGGTGTCATCTCTGCTACACTCATGCCCAGCACCCAGAAGCCTGTATCGCCTGTCCCGTAGTGCCAAACGTGGTGTATAATCACACCATTCCTACCTACAAGTCACTGATGGTGCTTGTCACCTGCCCTTCCATCCCCCACTCCTTGTGAAAACCAAGGATGGCCCAGTGGCTCAGGCACTAGCCAAGGCCTTGGCAGGCCCTGCTCCACCGCACGCTGCCTGTGGGAGTTTGTCTCACAGCATGGTCCTGCCTCGAGGGGTTGATGTAATATACATTAAAGACTGGGCAGTGCTCAGACACTGTGGTGATGAGGGCTATAGATACAGCCATGCTGAACACAACCTCTTAGTCTCTATCTGCAGCTAAAATATGCTCAGCTACACCTGCTGCTGACCCCTGTTATCTGCAGTGGGTCCTTTCCCTACAGTAGATAAACCCAGAAGCTCTTAACCCAAAGCGTCTTTAGTAAAGGCCTCGTTAACATGCTCCAGGGTTAACATACCAGGTCAAGACTCAAAAGAAAAGTCTCCTGCAATTGCATAGAAACGCCCAATTTGGAGATTCATCGGTTTAAAATGCTGAACAAAATTCTCATCAAGCTTGAACTGCCTTTTTCCTTTCTCGAGACTGACCAAGTTTGACATTTCCAGCTGCTGCCATTTCTGAGATATGTAAATATCACCACTGGGACAGGTGGGGAGCAGATTCAGGATCACAGGGCTCAAAGCAAGGTCACCTAATGTTACTCAGATTTTTCCAAACAAACATGAAATAAAGCCGTATTTTCAAAGGTACTCAGTGTATTTTCAAAGGTACTCAGCGGCCGTCAGTGGGATCTGTGGGCATTCAGCACCTTTGAAAACCAGGCCCACTATTGTTAATTGTTATCGGTATTTCAGTCCTGTAAACATGGCCTACCTTCTTTGTTCCTACATGTAAACATTTACACTGAGCCATATTCAAATGCAAATTGTTGGCTTGCACCTAGTTTACCGAGCAATCCAGATCACTCTAAATCAGTGACCTGTCCTCTTCATTACTTCCCACTCCCAATTTTTGTGTCACCGCAAACTTTATCAGCCGTAATTTTCTGTTTTCTTCCAGATAAAAGTGTTGAAGAGCAAAGGGCCAAGAAACGATCCCTGTGGGACCCCACTGGAAACAGACCCACTTAATGACAATTCTCCATTTACCAACACATTTTCAGACCTATCAGTTAGCCAGGTTTCAATTCATTTAACGTGTGCCATGTTCATTTTATAGCATTCTCATTTTTTATCAAAATGTTGTGCAGTACACCCCAAATGCCACATTACAGCGACACGATTACCTCTATCAACCGCTGAAAACCAGCTAGTGATTCTGGGGCATCCAAAACCAATCATAGAATCATAGAATATCAGGGTTGGAAGGGACCTCAGGAGGTCATCTAGTCCAACCCCCTGCTCAAAGCAGGACCAATCCCAACTAAATCATCTCAGCCAGGGCTTTGTCAAGCCTGAACTTAAAAACTTCCAAGGAAGGAGATTCCACCACCTCCCTAGGTAACGCATTCCAGTGTTTCACCACCCTCCTAGTGAAAAAGTTTTTCCTAATATCCAACCTAAACCTCCCCCACTGCAACTTGAGACCATTACTCCTTGTTCTGTCATCTGCAACCACTAAGAACAGTCTAGATCCATCCTCTTTGGAACCACCTCTCAGGTAGTTGAAAGCAGCTATCAAATCCCCCCTCATTCTTCTCTTCCCCAGACTAAACAATCCCAGTTCCCTCAGCCTCTCCTCATAAGTCATGTTCCTGTCCCCTAATAATTTTTGTTGCCCTCCGCTGGACTCTCTCCAATTTTTCCACATCCTTCTTGTAGTGTGGGGCCCAAAACTGGACACAGTACTCCAGATGAGGCCTCACCAATGTCGAATAGATGGGAACGATCACGTCCCTTGATCTGCTGGCTATGCCCCTACTTATACATCTCAAAATGCCATTGGCCTTCTTGGCAACAAGGGCACACTGTTGACTCATATCCAGCTTCTCGTCCACTGTAACCCCTAGGTCCTTTTCTGCAGAACTGCTGCCGAGCCATTCGGTCCCTAGTCTGTAGTGGTGCATGGGATTCTTCTGTCCTAAGTGCAGGACTCTGCACTTGTCCTTGTTGAACCTCATCAGATTTCTTTTGGCCCAATCCTCTAATTTGTCTAGACATCAATCACTAGTTGCACAGGTTTTAAAATCAGTCTCTTTCCACCCTGCCAGCTCATTCACACTGCTTTGGCCCGTGACAGTCCTGTGGGATCTTCCTTTCTTCTTCATGGTCCCATGTTCCCACAACCTATCCTAGGCTCTTTGACACCGAGTATCAGCCAGAGGAGGTCACTTTAGAGGCACGAGGTGCCTCCCACTGTTCCTCCCCCACCCAGAACTGAGGGTGCTGCCTTTGCCAGCCCTGGGGAGTTAGGGGTGAGACCAAGATCCAGACTCAGATCCATTTCATCCTGCGGATGGAGACATTAAAAGAGGTGGAGGTTTGAGATCAATGTGGAGTGACTGTCTCTTCCCAGACTTGACTTTCCATCTCAAGCTCCAGCTTCCATGCCACTAGGGAGAGAAACACATTTGTCTGAAGAAATAATTGTCCCCAGCCCTGATCTAGATGGATTGAGGCCAGGGCTTTCTGTGCTTCACCCACATCTCTTTTGCAGGTGGGTGGGTGAGCAATGCCCTAGCTTGGGATGGCCAGCTCCAGGGCTCCCCATCAAACCAAACCATCTCTGTGCATGACTGGTGGGTTAGCAATGTCCTGTGTGGGGAATTCTTGGGTCCTTTATGTCCTTCTAGTTGGCTGCCCATGCAGGGCTCTGTCACTGGTGGGGAGTGATGCCCTGTTCATGATGTCTGGGTTCCCCTGTCACTGGAGAATCTCTTTCCATCTCATTAAGGGAGGGGCATTCTCACTCCAAAGATCTGATCCCATTGTATTTTGGAAGGACACTGTGCTTTCTCCAAGCCAGCAGTTGGTCTGGTGCCCAATCAACTTCCTTTAGAGAGATCTCCACCCAGTGGTCCCCTCCTGCATGGAGGTCAGTGGCTGATCGGAAGATCCACAGACAATTGGATAGAAATTGTGGCTCTCTGAATACAGACTCAGTGAAGTGGGGATCCTAACCCACAAAAAGAAATGCATGAATAGGTTGAACCCAGCCTGGAAACTCGCCAGCTTTCATTTCTCATCAGCTTCAGGTCAGAATTGTAGCCCCAGCCATTCTGCAGCTCAGCATGGGCTTGCTTGGAACACATGTCAGGGTCAAGTTGATTCAGAATCTGTGGTTCCACCTGGAAATCTCTGTGCTGATCTTCAGCCAATCTTCTATCCAGCTTTGGCTAGACCCCACTCTTTAGTGCCCTGCACCTGAGCTGGACTGTGGGCTGTGTCTTGGGAGGAAATGTCCAATACCCATTCCTGCTGTGCAGGATAACAGGGCCTGGGCTATGTGCATTGAGACCATGGGCTAGCAAAGCCTGCACTGGGCCATGAAGGCAGAGCAGTAGCCTGTGGGCTCATTGCCGTGGCATAATGAAGAGGGTCAGCTGACTATTGGTGCCCAACTTCACTGAAATGGAGGAAGCGTCTAATGAATCTGCTGGGAGCCAGGATTCCTGGGCCCATAGGAACAGAGTCTGGGTGCAGCCTAGGAGGAGATGAACCAGATCCAGATTCCTGTGCCCACCTGGAATGGACTCTGGTAGACATCTAATTTTAAATCCCATTTGTACCGTGTTCTGTATTGAGCATAATCCGTCTCTGCAGACGGAGCGGGGAAGCTATTGGTTTCTCGACACGGCTGCCACCACTAAGTAAACTGCTATTAATTACACGTGCATCCCACAGGCTGCTAGAGTCCGATGGCTTTTTTCTTTGCCTTTCCCAGACAACGGAGGTCTTCAGCCAGCAGAGTCAGCTCAGAAGAGCTGATTGGAACCAGCACGTTAAGGAGACTCACAATCCCAAAGCGGCTGCTCCAGTAAATACTCCAAGGGTGGGGCTCACTTCCAGAGCCCATGACATCCTGCCCCTAGAACCTACGTCTGATTGGTCTCGCTGATCCCGACACCTGGCCACTTCACCACTCAGGACAGTCTCGCCTGACATCTTCACGCGTTGCTGCCATGGGGACGGATGCCAGCATTGGCAGCAAAGTAGCAGTGGGACCAATTATGACAATCAAGCACTGGCTGGCCTGGGCTGGGGAAGGATTGTGCCTAACTGCAGTGCAAGAAGAGCATGGTTGATGTTAGGGGGATGTTGCATGTGCATTGATACATCCAGTTTTGCTAAAAGGTGCAGTGGGGTTAGACCCAGGCTTGTTCCCTACTCCCTCTAAGCTGGCTAGCACCCATGGGTGTGCTGCACTGCACACCATTATTTTAATGGCAGCTCACTTTCCACAGACGAGATGGCAGAGAGGATCTGACCAGGGTGGGCATGGTTGGGATTCCCATTCTGCTGAGGAGACACTGGGAAAAGACCAGAGAGAAACGATCTAATGAGAAAAGGGGAGCAGAGAGTGGGAGAGTGAAATGCAGAGAGTTTGGAAGGGGGAACCAGAGAGGGGCAGAGAGAGAAATTTGAAAGGAAAATAGATACAGTTGATAACTTCTCCCTTGGGCACCTATGTGAACAGCCATGCTTTGCCTCATCTCTTCTAGCTCTCCTACAGAGCACAGGACTCCCTCGGGGTAGACCACACAGGAGGTTGGGTTTATTTCTCAACTGACTCCCCCATTAATACCGCCTGGGTTTAAATGCCAGAATAAAGGTTCATGAATTGAAAGTAGCTTTGTAAATCCTCCAAAGCAGGGGGAGAGGTTTGCAAGAGCCTCGCACACGGTGGCTTTCCCCATCCTAAGTGGAGCACATGATCTGGTCCAAAAGCTGAATATAGCTGAACCGCTTAGTAACAGTGACCATAATATAATAAAATGTAACATCCCTGTACAGGGGAAAAGCAGCAGCCTAACACTGTAGCATTTAATTTCAGAAAGGGGAACGAACTACACAAAAATGAGGAAGTTAGTTAAACAGTAATTAAAAGGTACAGCATAAAAAGTGAAATCCCTGCAAGCTGCATGGAAACTTTTTAAAGACCCCATAATAGAGGCTCAACTTAAATGTATACCCCAAATTAAAAACCATAGTAAGAGAACCAAAAAAGTGTCACCGTGGCTAAACCACAAAGTAAAGGAAGCAGTGAGAGGCAAAAAGGCATCCTTTAAAAAGTGGAAGTTAAATCCTAGTGAGGAAAAAAGAAAGGAGCATAAACTCTAGCAAGTGAAGTGTAAAAATATAATTAGGAAGACCAAAAAAGAATTTGAAAAACAGCTAGCCAAAGACTCAAAAAGTGATAGCAAAAAGGAATTTAAGTACATCAGAAGCAGGAATCCTGCTAAACAATCAGTGGGACCACTGGACAATCAAGATGCTAAAGGAGCACTCAAGGACGACAAGGCCATTGCGGAGAAACTAAATGAATTCTTTGCATTGGTATTCACAGCTGAGGATGTGACAGAGATTCCCAAACCTGAGCCATTTTTTTAGGTGACAAATCTGAGGGACTGTCCCAGACTATGGTGTCATTAGAGGAGGTTTTGGAACAAACTGATAAACTAAACAGTAATAAGTCACCAGGACCAGATGGTATCACCCAAGAGTTCTGAAGGAACTCAGATGTGAAATTGCAGAACTACTAACTGTCATCTGTAACCTATCATTTAAATCAGCTTCTGTACCAAATGACTGGAGGAGAGCTAATGTGACACCAATTTTTTTAAAAGGCTCCAGAGGTGACCCTGGCAACTACAGGCCGGTAAGCCTCACTTCAGTACCGGGCAAATTGGCTGAAACTATCATAAAGAACAAAATTGTCAGACACATAGATGAACACGATTTGTCAGGGAAGAGTTTTTGTCAAGGGAAATGATGCCTCACCAATCGACTAGAATTCTTTGAGGGGGTCAACAAGCATGTGGACAAAGGAGATCCAGTGGATATAGTGTATGTAGATTTTCAGAAAGCCTTTGACAAGGTCCCTCACCAAGGGCTCTTAAGCAAAATAAGCAGTCATGGGACAAGAGGGAAGGTTCTCCCATGGATCGGTAACTGGTTAAAAGATAGGAAACAAAGGGTAGGAATAAATGGTCAGTTTTCAGAATGGTGAGAGGTAAATAGTGGTGACCCCCAGGGATCTGTACTGGGCCTAGTCCTATTCAACATATTCATGAATGATCTGGAAAAAGGGATAAACAGTGAGGTGGCAAAATTTGTAGATGACACAAGACTTCTCATGATAGTTAAATCCAAAGCAGACTGCAAAGAGTTACAGAGGGATCTCACAAAACTAAGTGACTGGGCAACAAAACGGCAGATGAAATTCAATGTTGATAAATGCAAAGTAATGCACATTGGAAAACATAATCCCAACTATACATATAAAATGATGGGGTCTAAATTAGCTGTTATCACGCAAGCAAGAGATCTTGGAGTCAGTGTGGATAGTTCTCTGAAATTGTCCACTCAGTGTGCAGCAACAGTCAAAAAAGCCAACAGAATGTTGGGAATCATTAAGAAAGGGATAGATAATAAGACAGAAAATATCATACTGCCTCTATATAAATCCATGGTATGCCCACACCTTGAATACTGTGTGCAGATGTGGTCTCCCCATCTCAAAAAAGATACACTGGAATTGGAAAAGGTTTAGAAAAGGGCAACAAAAATGATTAGGGGTGTGGAACGGCTGCCATATAAGGAGAGATTAATAAAATGGGACTGTTCAGTTTGGAAAAGAGATGGCTAAGGGGGGGATATGATAGAGGTCTATAAAATCATGACTGATGTAGAGACAGTAGATTGGGAAGTGTTATTTACTCCTTCTCAGAACACAGGAACCAGGGGTCACCAAATGAAATGTATAGGCAGCAGGTTTAAAACAAACAAAAGGAAGTATTTCTCCTCACAATGCACAGTCAACCTGTGGAACTCCTTGCTAGAGGATGTTGTCAGGGCCAAGACTATAGCAGGGTTCAAAAAAGAACTGGATAAATTCATGGAGGATAGGTCCACCAATGGCGATTAGCCAGAATGGGCAGGAATGGTGTCCCTAGCCTCTGTTTGCCAGAAGCTGGAAATGGGCAATAGGGGATGGATCATTTGATGATCACCTGTTCTGTACATTCCCTCTGGGGCATCTGGCATTGGCCACTGTTGGAAGACAGGTTACTGGGCTAGATGGACCTTTGTTCTGAGCCAGTTAGGCCGTTCTTATGTTCATCCCTAACTAACCCCTTATATTTCCATAGTGCCACTGATCCAAATCAGTTCAACATGTTTCCCAAGCTCCTTTCCCACACACTGTCATGCCTAGTTCATTAAGATGGAGCTGAGGTTCCCCCTCCAACCTTTTCTCAGTTACTCAGATTGTCTTCAAATAAAATCCCTTTAGGTCTGCAATTCTCTTTGCTTGGTGCCAGATCCTAAGCAGGCCTACACTGGGATAGCTGCACTGATGCAATGGGCCAGAACCCCTGTGGGTGTAAATCGGCATAGCTCCATTGATGCCACTAGGACAGAACCCCAGCAGGTGTAAATCAGCATAGCTCCACTGAATTCAATGGAACTTTACTGATTTACACCAGCTGAGGATTTGACCTTTGGCCACATCCCAGAGGTGATGAGTTGATGGCTAGATGAAAGATCAGAGATGATCTCCTCTGCTGTAATGCCCGCACAGAACTTGATACTGGCCAGGCAGCTGATGCACTGAGCCCTCTGCCCATTGTTGCTGGCCAGTATTGTCACCTTGTACTCCCCATCTGTCTGTCTGCATCCACTGGTTGTCTTTGTATTAGCCCTTTGTAAGCCCTTTGGGGCAGGGACCGTATTTGTACAGTGCCTAGCACAACAGCGTCCCAGTGTTGCTCCAGATTGGAGCTCACAGGCACTGCTGGATGAGGGACGCATCCTGGGCAGCAGTGACTGAAGAAGAGAGAGGGGCATGGTGGATAATCAGCTGAACTGGAGCTCCCAGTGCGATGCTGTGGCCAAGAGGGCTCGTGCGATCCTGGGATCCATGAACAGGGGAATCGTGAGTGTGAGTAGAGAGGTTAATTTATGTCTATTCGGGGCACTTGTGTGACTGCTGCTGGAATCCTGTGTCCAGCTCTGGTGCCCACAACTCAAGAAGGATGTTGCTAAATTGGAGAGAGTTCAGAGACGAGCCCTGAGAATGACTAAAGGATTGGAAAACACGACATAGTGAGAGACTCACTCGGCTCAATCTGTTTAGCTTAAAAAAAAGAAAGTGACTTGTTCACAGTCTATTAGTACCTATATGGGGAATAAATGTTTGATAATGGGCTCTTCAATCCAGCAGAAAAGCTCGAACACGATCCAATGGCTGGAAGCTGAAGCTAGAAAAATTAATATTAGAAATAAAGTGTAAATGTTTAACACGGAGGGTAATTAACCCTTGGAACAACTTACCAAGGGTCGTGGTGGCTTCTCCCATCACTGACCATTTTAAATCAGGATTGGATGTTTTTCGAGACGCTTTGCTCCAGGAATTACTTTGGCTAAGTTCTGTGGCCTGTGTTACCCAGGGGGTCAGACTAGATGATCACAATGGTCCCTTCCGGCCTTGGAATATCACAGGGGCCGGGAGTAGGGGTGTGGGGGCTGCTGCCGCACTGCTGAATTGAAGTGGTTTCCATGATATCCAGGGTTTGCAGTTTGGTTCAATGGCTCTCAGCACCGCCACTACACACATTGTTCCAGCATCCCTGGCTAGTCCAGCTCCAAGTCCCCATCCTCCCGCTCAACCCACACAAAGTCCTCAGTCCTGATCTGACCTGCTCTTCCTGGGTCCCATCACACAGCTCTGCCTGTGCTTTTCACTCTTACCTGACGCCCCCACCAGCTCTGCTACTTGAGTCCAGGTTTCCCTTCCAGCCGCCCTGATACACACCCAGGTGAGCTCTGCTGATGCTCCTCAATGCAACCCCACCCCTTACCCTACTCCAGGAGCTCTCTTGAGTAGAGGTGGTAGAGATAACTGGCTCTGTGGATTAGGGGAAAGCGGTGGATGTGTTGTTCCTTGACTTTAGTAAAGCTTTTGACATGGTCTCCCACAGTATTCTTGCCAGCAAGTTAAAGAAGTATGGGCTGGATGAATGGACTATAAGATGGATAGAAAATTGGCTAGATTGTCGGGCTCAACAGGTAGTGATCAATGGCTCCATGTCTAGTTGGCAGCTGGTATCCAGTGAAGTGCCCCAAGGGTCAGTCCTCGGGCCGGTTTTGTTCAATATCTTCATAAATGATCTGGAGGATGGTGTGGATTGCACCCTCAGCAAGTTTGCAGATGACACTAAACTGGGAGGAGAGGTAGATACGTTGGAGGGTAGGGATAGGATACAGAGGGCCCTAGACAAATTAGAGGATTGGGCCAAAAGAAATCTGATGAGGTTCAACAAGGACAAGCGCAGAGTCCTGCACTTAGGATGGAAGAATCCCATGCACCGCTACAGACTAGGGACCGAATGGCTCGGCAGCAGTTCTGCAGAAAAGGACCTAGGGGTTACAGTGGACGAGAAGCTGGATATGAGTCAGCAGTGTGCCCTTGTTGACAAGAAGGCCAATGGCATTTTGGAATGTATATGTAGGGGCATTGCCCGCAGATCGAGGGACGTGATTGTTCCCCTATTTGACATTGGTGAGGTCTCATCTGGAGTACCGTGTCCAGTTTTGGGCCCCACACTACAAGAAGGATGTGGAAAAATTGGAGAGAGTCCAGCGGAGGGCAACAAAAATGATTAGGGGACAGGAACACATGACTTATGAGGAGAGGCTGAGGGAACTGGGATTGTTTAGTCTGCGGAAGAGAAGAGTGAGGGGGGATTTGATAGCTGCTTTTAACTACCTGAAAGGGGGTTCCAAAGAGGATGGATCTAGACTGTTCTCAGTGGTAGCTGATGACAGAACAAGGAGTAATGGTCTGAAGTTGCAGTGGGGGAGGTTTAGGTTGGATATTAGGAAAAACTTTTTGACTAGGAGGGTGGTGAAACACTGGAAGGCGTTACCTAGGGAGGTGGTGGAATCTCCTTCCTTAGATATTTTTAAGGTCAGGCTTGACAAAGCCCTGTCTGGGATGATTTAGTTGGGGATTGGTCCTGCTTTGAGCAGGGGGTTGGACTAGATGGCCTCCTGAGGTCCCTTCCAATCCTGATATTCTATGATTCTATGATTCAGCCCTCAGTGGTAGCTTTGTGCTTTGAACATACCCAGACCACCCAAGTCCTTTTCACTCGTGAACCCAGGCTGCCTAAGGTGAACAACAGCCAAGCCCCCTTCCCTTCCGCCTGTGCTGGCTCTGCTTTCCCCCACCGTTGCCGCAGGACAAGAGGAGATGGAAATCCCATCAACCCAAGCGCGCTCCATGGTGCAGCAAGCTGCCGATGTCCCCGCACTTCCCTGATTCCCTTTCCTAATTACTGTCTCAGCTCCACCGAGGCGAGCAAGCTCGTCTCTCTTTGCACCCAGGGGACAGATCGAGAGACACATTAGAGAGACGTGTACATGGGCTGGACAGTTCCTGTGAGGCTGGGATCTGCACCTCCAGTGCTGCCACCTCTTTGCTTCTTCCCAGCTGACTCTTCTTCCATTTGTATCTTTGAACATTGCTTCTCCTTGGCTGGGATTCCCAGCTCCTCCTGCAGGTGGACTCCATCCCAACACGTACCCCCACTGCAATCAGTGGAAGTGAGGAGCCTCAATACCTAGGAGGATCTGGGCCTTAGACTGGGAGCTCCTTGGGAAGGGACCATCTTATTGTTCTGTCTGTACAGCATTGAACAAGGTGGGGTCCTGCTCTAGGACTGGGCTCCCAGGCGCTATACTAAATACTAATCATATGGGTCTTCTTGCTGCATGAGAGCAGGATGGACCTCTGTAGCCACTAGATCAGACCTGGGCAAACTATGGCCCGTGGGCCACATCTGGCCCGCGGGAACCCTCCTGCCTGACCCCTGAGCTCCCGGCCCGGGAGGCTTGTCCCTGGCCCCTCCCGTGCTGTTCCCCCTCCCTCACAGCCTCAGCTCACTGCGCTGCCGGCACAATGCTCTGGGCAGGGGGGCAGCAAGCTCTTGCCGGGCAGCGCAGCTGCAGAGCCCGGCCTGACCCGGTCTCTGTGCTGCGCGGTGCGTGGCCGGCTCCAGCCGGGTGGCGCGGCTGCCTGTCCTGGTGCTCTGGGCGGCACGGCTGTAGCACCGCCAGCCACCGGTGCTCCAGGCAGCGCGGTAAGCGGGCAGGGAGCAGGGGGGTTGGATAGAGGGCAGGGGAGTTTGGGGTGGTGGTGAGGGGGTGGAGGTGTGGACAGGGGTCAGGGCGGTCAGAGGGCAAGGAACAGGGGGGTTGAATGGGGGCAGCCAGGGGACAGTCAGGAAGGAGAGGGGGGGTTGGATGGGGGTGGGGGGCAGTCAGGGGCAGGAGTTCCGGGGGCGGTCCAGGGTCAGGGAGGGGTGGATGGAGCAGGAGTCCTGGGGGGCCTGGCTGTTTGGGGAGGCACAGCCTCCCCTAACCGGCCCACCATACAATTTTGGAAACCTGATGTGACCCTCAGGCCAAAAAGTTTGCCCGCCCCTGAACTAGATACACCCACTTCCGGGAAGAATCTAGAAGGCCCCACCGACAAGAAACTAACTCACAGCAGCTGGAGGTGGTTCCTAATGGCACATGGCACTGGGCGGGTTTCTGGCTCTCATTGTCCTCTGCTACGCTCCCTTCTGGGGCCTGCACTGCACTAATTGCAGTGGGTGAGTCTATCTCCGTGGGGGTCCACCACTGAGGTGCTCAGGGCACTGCCCCATTTAGAACAACGAGACCGAGCAATCGAAATAAAACCTCTGTGCAACCTGCTCACAATTCACAACTGCTCATGCAACAGTCACTCTTTCAGACCAAGGGTCCAGGCAGTGACCCCTGCTCTGCTGCCCGGTCTATAGCATGACCCTCCTTGCTGTGGGCAGTAAACAAGCAGGAGCAGGACTTCACCGAACAGCCTGGCAGCCACAGCAGAGCACTCAAGGGCATTTGCGAATGGCTCCTTAATTCAAGATCACAGGTAAGACAAGGTACAAGGAAATCTACTGGAGTTTCTAAGGAAGTCTCCCCTTTGCTAATGGGCAGAGGCTCTTGCCCTGTAATTATTCCTGATTGCAGGTGGGAGGGGCATAGGCCTTTCACGGGAGCTGCTGAGTTGGTACCTCCTGGAAGGCAGATCTCCAGCGAGCACAGGGAGACCGCAGGACCCCGCCTGGCTTTGGGAAATGCAAGCAATTCTTGAAGGGATGTGGAAACCCAGCTGATGCCAAAAGCCATTTGCTAGTCTGCTCTGGGGCTAGTGTCTACGTCCTGCTGCCTGAGGAACAGAGACTGGCATTTGGCTCCCCCAGGGATTTACTAGCCAGATCCAGTACCACGAGAGAGGGAGATTGGGGTTTGCTCTCGATAGATCCTGCGGTGCTTACAGGACTGCTGGCTTGGTCCCCTTTGCACTAGTCAGATCTGGGGCTGAATTCAGGCTCCGTGGTTCCAATGCAGGATCTGCCCCATTGCACTCTGATGCCTTCCTGCAGTCTGTCATGCCAGCACTTCATGTGGGCCCCGTGGTATGCCAGACGCTGATCCCAGGCAGATGTCCGTAGCCCACCCATGAGTAAGAGATGGCTCTGGAGATGGGTTGGCAGAGATGCTCTAGCAACTTAAGGTGCACAAGAGCAACCAAGGCATGAGGATGCCAGAAAGGTTGGGGAGACTAGGGGCGTGATGGCAAGCCTCGCCATGGGAATGTGCTTGTGGGTTCCAGTGGCATACAGGGGCTGGGCGTTGTATGGGCATGACAAGAGCTGGCTATTCAGCGGGCACTGCTGGAGTCCTTGGGGACGTAGCAAGAGCCAAACCCAAGAAGGCAAGGCTGTGAGTCTGGCAGAAGCTATGTCCTGGGACGGCTAGCTGTGGATTGAAGGAGCACACGAGGACGTGGCTACAGGCGCATGCTGGGCTTTGGCTTCACTCCAGCTAGGGACTAGGATAACACTGACAAACTCATTACATGTGTGACCTGACTCAGGATTTGAACAGGCAGAAGCAGCCCCCACTTCCCCTAAGAAAAGGGCTGTATCAGCCGTGTAGAGCTGGGAGCCCCCAGCCCGCAGGCTCTGCACAACCCCTGCCTGCTGTTTGACTGCAACAGCCTTTGCTTTCCCACACATCCGCTCATGGCACTGACCCCAGCCGGAGGCAGGTGGGACCGCTGCGTCAAGGGGAACCTCGGGTTAAAGGTTAGCACCGGTCCGCCGCTGAGCAAACAGACAGACAGCTGCTCCGGCAGACAGGCTGTCCTTCGCCATCCAAACTGCAGAGAAGTGGGAGGGGGCTTTCCCTCCTCCCACGCCTGCCCCCAGTCACTGGGAGCACTGGAAATGTACTGCTCCAGAACCTACAGGGAGAGGAGATTGGGTCAGGTCGTAGCAAAGGCCTCGTCGGCCCAGCACGTGCTGAGCCAAGCCACACGTGCCATGGGGACTCTGTCGGGGAAGGGATGTGCCTGGGGGCACTGGAGCTCCGGAGACCCAGAACAGAGGGAGAAGCACTCACAGGCTACCTGGACCCTTCTGGAGCTGGGAGAGGTGAAATGGTGCCCCTGTGGGACAGCTGTGTCGGTGTGGTGGAGACACCCTGCAGTAGCACACGCGCCCCGCCAGGGAAGGGGAGCTGGATAATCCAGCCAGGGAGGCTTGCTGGGAGATGTGCCGACCCACCAATGCCCGGCACCAGACTGCCCACTTTGTCAGCAGCACCAGCTGATTCTGGGCCCAATGGGGCCAGCTTGTGCCTTGCAGGTTGGCAACCCTGTTTCCTCCCAGGCTCACTTCCTTCTGCTGGGAGCCCCGGTTTGGGTTCCACAGGTGCAAGATAAAGGGGGCTCTGAGTGTAATTTACCTGTCGAGTCTGTAAATATGATGTGTGTGCTTGGCTGACATTTCTGATACTCTGTGTGTGTGTGTGCGCGCACACACACGCCTGAGATCCCATGCATCCTGAGTGTGCGGGCCTGAAATCCCATGTTACCCTGAGAGAGAGAGAGAGAGAGAGTGTGTGTGTGTGTGTGTGTGTGTGTGTGTGTGTGTGTGAGAGAGAGAGAGAGAGAGATCCCCTTACTATTTTGTATGTGTGTAAGCAAGATCCTTATGGTAATCTGTGTGTGTGTGTGAGAGAGAGAGAGAGAGAGAGTTCACGTGCACATGTGTGGGAATCCCATGGTACTCTGTCAGCACCAGAGATCCCCAGAGTGTGTGTCGGGGGCAGGAAGCAGGCGAACTACCTTCCAGTCCACTCCCTACATCACCTCTCCCGGCCAGGCCAGGCCAGGCCATCGGGGCTGGCGCTGGATCCCCCACCTCGTGTCTGCTCGGAAACCAGGCCAGGCCGACACAGATTTATTTTTTTTCCCTTTCCTGCAAACAGGCGGGTGTGGGAAAGCCGGTGCAGCATGTGCTGAGCAGAGAGGCAGCCACACGTAAACCACACTGCATGGGGCGGGAGGCCTGAGTATGGCTCGCAGTTGATGGGGAGTGGGGAAGAGGGAGGCATTTTCAGACAGTGCTTGCATCTTCTGGGAACCCAAAGAAGCCTTCGATCTTTAAAGCCACAGCCCCCTTCCTGCCCATCTCTTCCTCTGTGCCTTCTGTTCTTGTCTCCCCCGTCCTGCTCCTCTTCCTCCCACCCTAGTGAATAGGAGTTGGGGAGCATCCCTTCAAGAGCCCTCGAGGGGAGCTCACTGTGCTCAGCTCACAATTATTTAAAGGGATCCTCCCCAATTTCTGAAGGCGACACCTTCCTTCCATCTCCTCTTCCCCATGCCCTGGCACCATGCAATGGTACTGGGGTTTGGGCGTTAGCCACGCAGGGGCAGAGAGCCGCAATGCAGACCTGAACGCATTCCCAGCACCCTGGGGAAGGGGCCCTTCAGCACAAAAGGGACATCACCCCGTGGTTAATGTGGGGCCATGAGATGCCAGTAAGGGACGGCAGAGTTATGGGGCTTAGACAGAGTTGCCTCTCCACATGCACACAGAGCTGCCCCCACCTTGACAGCCCCTCTGCGGCCCCAAGCTCTGAGCCCCTTCTGAGCACAGCCCAGCTCCTCTGGTTCCCAGGAATGAGCGGCTTCCCCACCACCTCTGCACATGCTTCCCCTGCTGGAAGCAGCGCTGAGGGAAAACCCTACGCATGGAGCTGTGGGACCTACAGTGGAGCCAGTAGGAGAATGAAGCAGCCTTCAGAGCAGTTGCCATCTATGCTTTGCAAGACCTAGTACAGCAAAGGCATCGGCATAACCGGGGCCTTCCCCCCCGGCACCTTCCTGAGTGAGACGTTGGAACAGCCAGGTTCTGCCCGGAGCCTGGTGCAGGTGGACTGTGGGAGTTTGCTTGGTGCTGGGTGCATGCCCCTGCAGTGCAGAAGTGATCGGGAAAGCTGGCAGTTCCATGCCTCACTAGGGAGTCTCTAGGCCTCGATCCAAGCAACCCCAGCCCTATTTGCAGGTCTCTGCGACTTCCTAGAGCCTGACTGGGATACTCCAGTAACAACCACAACACACTGAAGCTCAGCTCCCAAGAACCACAGCAGGTTCAGACCATCGGAGCTTGCCCTGGCCCTGCCTCCACCTCAAGGATACAATGATTCAGAAGGGAGCCGTATGTGCTCAGAACCTCTCGGTGCTGGAGAAAGAAGGAGCCTTCAGCAAAGTGCTGGGGCTTGAACGTGCAGCCCTTGGCCCTGAAAGCAGCAGCTGCGGCAGCATTACCACTGGCCATTAGTGCCATTGCAGCAGCCCTCCTACCATAGCCGATGGCCTCTGCCTTGCACCATTCGCCAAGGGAAAGACACGGACGGGGGCAGCCCCAGTAGTGGAGGGGACTTAGGACTTCCCATCACCAGCGCCCCTTTGTTCTCCAGGCCCAGGTTCCCGCCCTCCCCCCTTGAGCTGGGGCTCTATCGTAGCAATTGCTCTTTGGGTTGTTTCCTGTTTGCCATTGTTGTTTTACACACCCAGCTCCTGGTGCTGCCATTCAAACCACACCCCATGCTGAGGCCCCATGTGAGGCTACAGCAGGGTCGGCAGCCGTTCAGCAGTGGCCAAGTCTTCATTTATTCACTTTCATTGACGGTTTCGCGTGCCAGGAATACATTTTAACGTTAAGTCTGTACACGATATAACTAAACTATTGTCGCATGTAAAGTAAACAAGGGTTTCAAAATGTTTAAGAAGCTTCATTTAAAATTAAATTAAAATGCTGATCTTATGCCGCCAGCCCGCTCAGCCTGCTGCCAGCCTGGGGTTTGGTTCACCTAGGCCGGCAGCAGGCTGAGCGGGGCCTGCGGCTGGGACCCCGGCTGGCAAGGGGCTGGCAGCCGGGGCCCCAGACCGGCAGCGGGCTGAGTGGGGCCGGCAGCCAGAACCCCAGACCGGCAGCGGGCCGAGCGGGGCCGGCAGCCAGAACCCCAGACCAGCAGCGGGCCGAGCGGGGCCGGCAGCCAGAACCCCAGACCGGCAGCGGGCCGAGCGGGGCCGGGACCCCAGACCGGCAGCGGGCCGAGCGGGGCCAGCGGCCGGGACCCCAGCTGGCAAGGGGCCAGCAGCCAGAACCCCAGACCAGGAGCAGGCTGAGTGGGGCCAGCGGCCGGGACCCCAGACCGGCAGTGGGCTGAGCGGGGCCGGGACCCCAGACCTGCAGTGGGCCGAGCAGCTCAGCCTGCTGCCAATCAGCCCGCTGCCAGTCTGGGGCTCCGTCCGCCAGCTCCTGCCAGCCAGGGCCCCGCTCAGCCCGCTGCTGGTCTGGGATCCCGGCCCTGCCCACATGCAGTGGGCACCTACCTTCTCCCTGGTTCTAGCCCATTCTCTTCCTTTCTCTACATTGAGCTGAGGGTGGGAGTGCACAGGGCTGGGGGTGAAGGAGCAGGTTGGGGTGCACGGTCTGGCCAGGAGCTAGAATGAGGGAGGGGGTCAGGGTTGGGGCAGGAGGTTTGGGTGTGGAGTGCTTACCTGAGCAGCTCCCATTGGGTGCGAGGGGTGCAGGTGGGAATGTGTGTGGGGGGGGTGCAGGAGCTCCCGTTTGGTGCTCAGGGTGGGGGTGGGAATGTGGGGGGTGCAAGAGTCAGGGCATGGGGTGTGGGGGGGGCTGGGTATGTGTGGGGGGTGCAGGAGTCAGGGCAGAAGGCTGGGGGCATGTGAGGGGGAGCAGGAGTCAGGGCATGGGGTGTCGGGGGGCTGGGTATGTGTGGGTGGTGCTGGTGTCAGGGTTGGGGTCATGGGGGGTGCAGGGGTCAGGGCAGAGGGCTGATAGTGTGGGGGGAGTGTAGGGGTCAGGGCAGAGGGCTGGGGGCTATGGTCGTGGGGGTGCTCCTAGTCCCCTGCCCAGAGTGGCTCACAGCAGGAGGCTGGAGGGGATAAGCCCTGATTCCACACACACACACACACCCCTCACCCCCCAGCCCCCTCCCCGTCCCCAGGGCCCCGCCCTCACCTCTTCTGCGGCTCGGCGTCTCCCCCTCCCTCACAAGGGCCATCAGCTGATCAGCGGCAGGGAGGGAGGGGAGGAGGGGCAGGACCCAGCAAGCTGGGGGAAGAGGCGGGGGAGGGGGGAGCTCGCCTGCCCTGCAGCAGCAGCCGGCAGGACCAAGCTTCTTCACCCTGCCCCCAAGGAGGGTGGGGGGGGCAGAGAAGAGCGGGCCAGGGCGGGCAGGATTTTTAATGGCATGCTGCTGCTGGGTTTGGCAGCGGGCTGAGTGGGGCCGGCGGCTGGGACCCGGCAGGCAGCAGGGTGCCATTAAAAATCGGCTCGCGTGCCGTCTTTGGCATGCGTGCCATAGGTTGCCGACCCCTTGGCTAAAGCCATGCTGAGCCCTGTGCATGGCCATCACATGGTTATATACAGCTTTCCAGAGGGCCACAAAGTCCAGGCAGCTGGGGAAGGGAGGGAGGTAGGGGAATAACTGTGGGTCCTGTGATTTATTTATTATTGCTACAATAGTACGAAGCCTGAGGCCCCATTGTGCTAAGCCCTGCACAGAGACACCCTAAGAGACAGGCCTGTCCTGCAGCATTGCTAATCAAACTCGACCAAAGAAAGGATCACTACTTTCATTTCCCAGATGGAGAGCTGATGGGCAGAGAGATTAAGTGACTTGCCCACGGGATCTGTGGCAAAGCCAGAAACCAAATCCAGATCCAGAGCTAGCCACAAGACCACACTTCTTCACTCTGGATCCTTCACACATTGAATTTCCATCCCCATGGTACTTTTCCAGTTGGTCTTGTTCCTAATTGGAAGAAAGTAAAAACTGCCCAATTTCTCTCAGAACGGGACATTTCTGAAAAATCCCAGGCCGCAAAGCTGGTTACCAGTGGCCCAGCCATCGCCATGGCTGGCTTGCTGGGCAGAGAGCCGGCCTGCCAGGGAGCCAGCCACCCTCATCCCGGGGAACTGAGAAGGCAGGCAGCCTGCCCACCTGCCAGGCAGGCCATGCACAGAGCTGGCTAGCTCATGGAGCCTGTGATCCTTAGGAGCCGGGTGGTTTGGACAGCCTAAGAAGTTCCCACAGAAAATTTCAGTTCTGTCAACTGATCCGCCAGGAAATCTTCAATCAGCTCTGTGCCTTGCTGATGCCAGGCATTTTTCGGCATCTGTTTGAATCTATGTCTACTGGCAGTACCGAGTATTGTTCTATCATTATCATAGTTGGTGTTGGTCCTGCCTTGAGCAGGGGGCTGGACTAGGTGACCTCCTGAGGTCCCTTCCAACCCTAATCTTCTATGATTCTATGATTGCTTGATGTATTGTGAGAGAGCCTGAAGCATTGGGTGGGCACCTGCAAGTAATACTTTATAAAGCCAAACCATTCAGGCAGTACCTATGATCTATCTATCTTTGCTGTTGATACACGTGTATCTGTCTAAGGTGTAAGGCATCATGTCTGTAGATGTCAGATAGATCTTTTCATAAATGGGTCAGTCGAAAGCACATTGATGGGCGTCAAATTGGGCTAATACAGAGCTGTGCTGTCTGGGAGGAGCAGGGGTGAAGGATTTGGGGGTGATTGGCTCTGGAGAGGTAATTCTCTGCAGTGGTCTTACAACATATGGGCATATAACACAGGAATTGCCATACTGGATCAGTCCAGGGGTCCACGTAGGCCAGCACCCTGTCTCAGCCTGACAAGCACCAGCTGCTTCAGAGGAAAGGTACAAGGAACCCCCTACTGGACAATTATGGAATAACCCTTCTCAGAGGGAAAGTTTCTTCCTGACCCCATCTGTTTGTGGTTGGCTCATGCCCTGAAGCATGAGAGTTTGTACCCTTTCTAACAACAAAAGCTTTACCCGCCCCCCCATGTAACTGGAGATGTCCTCATTAGCCATAGAAATATCCAATCCTTTTCTGAATCCTACTAAGCTCTTGGCCTCAACAGCATCTTGCGGCAATGAATTCTCCAGGTCAGTTAAATGTTGTGTAACATGTAGTTCTAGGAATTAGCTGTAAACTGGAGTTCTTGTGTATCCGTTAAGTTATAGTCCTATAGAGGCTCAGAGTAAATGAATGGATGTTTTATTTCTGTTAAGGATATTCATTCTTGTTGTGGTTTTGATCCTTGTGCAGAGGCCAGTATCTGGACAGGATCTGCAATAGATGTATTGTGATACAGCCAAAGGGCCAGCAGGGCAGCAGGAGAGTAGTAGACGGGAAGTATATGAACCCAGCATCACCAGAGCCTTAGTCCCTGTGGACTAAGGAGAGGTTACTACAGGTTAATTAGAGCACCTGGAGCCAATTAAGCCCCCCCCCCCCAATAAAAACCCCTGCTTTGATCACACAGGAGGAGGGAAGGAGAGCTGAGTGTAGTTTGGAGGCATACTGGTCTTGACCAGAGAATCAGAGTACCAAGGGAAGGGAGAGCCTGCCCAAGCAGGGCAGAGGGATTCCCCCAGTCCAGAGGACCAAGAGAAACCCTGTCCAAGGGGAAAGAGGGTAAGAAGCCTATGAAGCTGAAGGAACTAGGACTGGAGTAGGGGGCGGACCTGGGCCCCTACCCTGCTCCTTTTCTCTCCCCCTCCAGGGCACTAGTGGAGCCCAAGAATAGGGGAAGGGACGGCACCCTGACCCACTGCACCAAGGAAAAACGTGGGACCCACCACAATAGCATTGGCCATTTGCCACACATGGTGTGAGAAGTGGGATTTACCATGTTGTGGACTTAATCCAGGGTGCGCCAATCCCCCAACCTCGTCCCCAAGATGGACGGCACAGTCAAGGCGCTGGTGCAAGCCACAGCAGCCCAACAGGAGGCTACCTGGGTCCAGGCAGCCGCCCAACAGGAGGCGGGACAGCTGCAGCAGGAGACCAATCGCCTGCGGATGAGCCAGGCTGCCCAGGACCGCGCCCTGTTGCAGGAAGTGGTGAACCAGGAGAAGGTCCTCCCAGAGCTGAGCCACGGCCACGACGGGACGTGGACCATATGGGCCAGCAACTCTCTGCAGAAAATCACGTGGGAGGATGATGTGCAGGCATACCTCCTGGCCTTCAAGAGGGCAGCCCTGTGGGAGGCCTGGCCCCAAGATCAGTGGTCTGGCATCCTCGCCCCATTCCTGTGTGGGGAGGCCCAGAAGCGGAGGCTGTGGCAGACTATCCCCAGCTGAAAGCAGAGATCCTGGAGAGATCCCAGACAGATCCTAACGTAGTGAGCAGGGCTTTAAACTAGGTTCACGGGGGGAAGGAGACCAAAGCCCTGAGGTAAGTGGGGACGTGGGATATCGGGAGGAAGCACGAGCAGGAGAGCTCAAGAGGGGAGGACTCCTGCCTCATACTGAGAAAGCAGGACAAACAGCAAGTTATCTTAAGTGCCTATACACAAATGCAAGAAGCCTGGGAAACAAGCAGGGAGAATTGGAAGCCCTGGCACCGTCAAGGAATTATGATGTGATTGGAATAACAGAGACTTGGTGGGATAACTCACATGACTGGAGTACGGTCATGGATGGATATAAGCTGTTCAGGAAGGACAGGCAGGGCAGAAAAGGTGGGGGAGTTGCACTGTATGTAAGAGAGCAGTATGACTGCTCAGAGCTCAAGTATGAAACTGCAGAAAAACCTGAGAGTCTCTGGATTAAGTTTAGAAGCGTGAGCAACAAGGGTGATGTCGTGGTGGGAGTCTGCTATAAACCACCGGACCAGGGGGATGTGGTGGACGAGGCATTCTTCCGGCAACTAACAGAAGTTACTAGATCGCAGGCCCTGGTTCTCATGGGAGACTTCAATCACCCTGATATCTGCTGGGAGAGCAATACAGCGGTGCACAGACATCCAGGAAGTTTTTGGAAAGGGTAGGGGACAATTTCCTGGTGCAAGTGCTGGAGGAACCAACTAGGGGCAGAGCTCTTCTTGACCTGCTGCTCACAAACTGGGAAGAATTAGTAGGGGAAGCAAAAGTGGATGAGAACCAGGGAGGCAGTGACCATGAGATGGTCGAGTTCAGGATCCTGATACAAGGAAGAAAGGAGAGCAGCAGAATACGGACCCTGGACTTCAGAAAAGCAGACTTTGACTCCCTCAGGGAACTGATGGGCAGGATCCCCTGGGAGAACAACAGAAGGGGAAAAGGAGTCCAGGAGAGCAGGCTGTATTTTAAAGAATCCTTATTGCGGTTGCAGGAACAAACCATCCGATTTGTAGAAAGAATAGTAAATATGGCAGGTGACCAGCTTGGCTTAACAGTGAAATCCTTGCCGATCTCAAACACAAAAAAGAAGCTTACAAGAAGTGGAAGATTGGACAAATGACCAGGGAAGAGCATAAAAATATTGCTCGGGCATGCAGGAGTGAAATCAGGAAGGCCAAATCACACCTGGAGTTGCAGCTAGCAAGAGATGTTAAAAGTAACAAGAAGGGTTTCTTCAGGTATGTTAAGAACAAGAAGAAAGTCAAGGAAAGTGTGGGCCCCTTACTGAATGAGGGAGGCAACCTAGTGACAGAGGATGTGGAAAAAACTAATGTACTCAATGCTTTTTTTGCCTCTGTCTTCACGAACAAGGTGAGCTCCCAGACTACTGCACTGGGCAGCACAGCATGGGGAGGAGGTGACGAGCCCTCTGTGGAGGAAGAAGTGGTTCGGGACTATTTAGAAAAGCTGGACGAACACAAGTCCATGGGGCCGGATGCGCTGCATCCGAGAGTGCTAAAGGAGTTGGCGGATGTGATTGCAGAGCCCTTGGCCATTATTTTTGAAAACTCATGGCGATCGAGGGAGGTCCCGGACGACTGGAAAAAGGCTAATGTAGTGCCCATCTTTAAAAAAGGGAAGAAGGAGGATCTGGGGAACTACAGGCTAGTCAGCCTCACCTCAGTCCCTGGAAAAATCATGGAGCAGGTCCTCAAGGAATCAATTTTGAAGCACTTAGAGGAGATTAAAGTGATCAGGAACAGTCAACATGGATTCACCAAGGGCAAGTCATGCCTGACTAACCTAATTGCCTTCTATGATGAGATAACTGGCTCTGTGGATGAGGGGAAAGCAGTGGACGTGTTATTCCTTGACTTTAGCAAAGCTTTTGACACGGTCTCCCACAGTATTCTTGTCAGCAAGTTAAAGAAGTATGGGCTGGATGAATGGACTATAAGGTGGATAGAAAGTTGGCTAGATCATCGGGCTCAACGGGTAGTGATCAATGGCTCCATGTCTAGTTGGCAGCCGGTATCAAGTGGAGTGCCCCAAGGGTCGGTCCTCGGGCCAGTTTTGTTCAATATCTTCATTAATGATCTGGAGGATGGTGTGGATTGCACCCTCAGCAAGTTTGGGGATGACACTAAACTGGGAGGAGAGGTAGATACGCCGGAGGGTAGGGATAGGATACAGAGGGACCTAGACAAATTAGATCACTGGTTCCCAAACTTGTTCCGCCGCTTGTGCAGGGAAAGCCCCTGGAGGGCCGGGCTGGTTTGTTTACCTGCCGTGTCCACAGGTTAGGCCAATCGTGGCTCCCAGTGGCTGCCGTTCGCTGCTCCAAGCCAATGGGAGCTGCTGGAAGCGGCAGCCAGTACGTCCCTCAGCCTGTGCCGCTTCCAGCAGCTCCCATTGGCTTGGAACAGCGAACGGCAGCCACTGGGAGCCGCGATTGGCCGAACCTGTGGACACGGCAGGTAAACAAACCAGCCCGGCCCGCCAGGGGCTTTCCCTGCACAAGCGACGGAACAAGTTTGGGAACCACTGACTTAGAGGATTGGGCCAAAATGAATCTGATGAGGTTCAACAAGGACAAGTGCAGAGTCCTGAACTTAGGACGGAAGAATCCCATGCACTGCTACAGACTAGGGACCGAATGGCTAGGCAGCAGTTGTGCAGAAAAGGATGTAGGGGTTACAGTGGACGAGAAGCTGGATATGAGTCAACAGTGTGCCCTAGTTGTCAAGAAGGCCAGTGGCATTTCATAGAATCCTAGAATCATAGAATATCAGGGTTGGAAGGGACCTCAGGAGGTCATCTAGTCCAACCCCCTGCTCAAAGCAGGACCAATCCCCAACTAAATCATCCCAGACAGGGCTTTGTCAAGCCTGACCTTAAAAACTTCTAAGGAAGGAGATTCCACCACCTCCCTAGGTAACCCATTCCAGTGTTTCACCACCCTCCTAGTGAAAAAGTTTTTCCTAATATCCAACCTAAACCTCCCCCACTGCAACTTGAGACCATTACTCCTTGTCCTGTCATCTTCTACCACTGAGAATAGTCTAGAACCATCCTCTTTGGAACCACCTCTCAGGTAGTTGAAAGCAGCTATCAAATCCCCATCTCATTCTTCTCTTCTGCAGACTAAACAATCCTAGTTCCCTCAGCCTCTCCTCATAAGTCATGTGTTCCAGTCCCCTAATCATTTTTGTTGCCCTTCACTGGACTCTCTCCAATTTTTCCACATCCTTCTTGTAGTGTGGGGCCCAAAACCAGACACAGTACTCCAGATGAGGCCTCACCAATGTCGAATAGATGGGAACGATCACATCCCTCGTTCTGCTGGCTATGCCCCTACTTAGACATCCCAAAATGCCATTGGCCTTCTTGGCTACAAGGGCACACTGTTGACTCATATCCAGCTTCTCGTCCACTGTCACCCCAGGTCCTTTTCCGCAGAACTGCTTCCTAGCCATTCAGTTCCTAGTCTGTAGCGGTGCGTGGGATTCTTCCGTCCTAAGTGCAGGACCCTATCCTTGTTGAACCTCATCAGATTTCTTTTGGCCCAATACTCCAATTTGTCTAGGGCCCTCTGTATCCACTTCTTTCTCCACAGAGGGCTGGCCACCTACTCCACATGCTGTGTTGCCCAGCGCAGCAGTCTGGGAGCTGACCTTCTTCGTGAAGACAGAGGCAAAAAAAGCATTGAGTACATTAGCTTTTTCCACATCCTCTGTCACTAGGTTGCCTCCCTCATTCAGTAAGGGGCCCACACTTTCCTTGGCTTTCTTTTTGTTGCCAACATACCTGAAGAAACCCTTCTTGTTACTCTTAACATCTCTTGCTAGCTGCAGCTCCAGGTGCGATTTGGCCCTCCTGATTTCATTCCTACATACCCGAGCAGCATTTTTATGCTCTTCCCTGGTCATTTGTCCAATCTTCCACTTCTTGTAAGCTTCTTTTTTATGTTTAAGATCCACAAGGATTTCACTGTTAAGCCAAGCTGGTCGCCTGCCATATTTACTATTCTTTCGACACATCAGGATGGTTTGTCCCTGTAACCTCAATAGGGATTCTTTGAAATACAGCCGGCTCTCCTGGACTCCTTTCCCCCTCATGTTATTCCCCCAGGGGATCCTACCCATCAGTTCCCTGAGGGAGTCGAAGTCTGCTTTCCTGAAGTCCAGGATCCGTATTCTGCTGCTCTCCTTTCTTCCTTGTATCAGGATCCTGAACTCGACCATCTCATGGTCACTGCCTCCCAGGTTCCCATCCACTTTTGCTTCCCCTACTAATTCTTCCCAGTTTGTGAGCAGCAGGTCAAGAAAAGCTCCGCCCCTAGTTGGCTCCTCCAGCACTTGCACCAGGAAATTGTCCCTACACTTTCCAAAAACTTCCTGGATTGTCTGTGCACCGCTGTATTGCTCTCCCAGCAGATATCAGGGTGATTGAAGTCTCCTATGAGAACCAGGGCCTGCGATCTAGTAACTTCCGTTAGTTGCCGGAAGAAAGCCTCTGTATTCTGCTGCTTACCTTTCTTCCCTGTGTCAGGATCCTGAACTCGACCATCTCATGGTCCCTGCCTCCGAGATTCCCATCCACTTTTGCTTCCCCTACTAATTCTTCCCAGTTTGTGAGCAGCAGGTCAAGAAAAGCTCCGCCCCTAGTTGGCTCCTCCAGCACTTGCACCAGGAAATTGTCCCCTACACTTTCCAAAAACTTCCTGGATTGTCTGTGCACCGCTGTATTGCTCTCCCAGCAGATATCAGGATGATTAAAGTCGCCCATGAGAACCAGGGCATGCGATCTAGTAGCTTCTACGAGTTGCCAGAAGAAAGCCTCGTCCACCTCATCCCCCTGGTCCGGTGGTCTATCGCAGATTCCCACCACTACATCACTCTTGTTGCTCACACGTCTAAACTTAATCCAGTGACACTCAGGTTTTTCTGCAGTTTCATACCGGAGCTCTGCTCCCTTACATACAGTGCTACTCCACCACCTTTTCTGCCCTGGCTGTCCTTTCTGAACAGTTTATAACCATCCATGACAGTACTCCAGTCATGTGTGTTATCCCACCAAGTCTCTGTTATTCCAATCACGTCATAATTCCTTGCCTTCACCAGGACCTCCAGTTCTCCCTGCTTGTTTCCAAGGCTTTGTGCATTTGTATATAGGCACTTGAGATAACCTGCTGATCGCCCCTCATTCTCAGTATGAGGTAGGAGCCCTCCCCTCACAGACGTTCCTGCCTGTGCTTCCTCCAGGTATCCTGCTTGCCCACTTACCTCAGGGCTTTGGTCTCCTTCCCCCAGTGAACCTAGTTTAAAGCCCTCCTCACTAGGTTAGCCAGCCTGCTCGCAAATGTGGGCTGTATAAGTAGGGGCATTGCCCGCAGATCGAGGGACGTGATCGTTCCCCTCTATTCGACATTGGTGAGGCCTCATCTGGAGTATTGTGTCCAGTTTTGGGCCCCACACTACAAGAAGGATGTAGAAAAATTGGAAAGAGTCCAGCGGAGGGCAACAAAAATGATTAGGGGCCTGGAGCACATGACTGATGAGGTGAGGCTGAGGGAACTGGGATTGTTTAGTCTGCGGAAGAGAAGAATGAGGGGGGATTTGATAGCTGCTTTTAACTACCTGAAAGGCGGTTCCAAAAAGGATGGATCTAGACTATTCTCAGTGGTGGCAGATGACAGAACAAGGAGTAATGGTCTCAAATTGCAGTGGGGTGGTTTAGGTTGGATATAGGAAAAACTTTTTCACTAGGAGGGTGGTGAAGCACTGGAATGGGTTACCTAGGGAGGTGGTGGAATCTCCTTCCTTGGAGGTTTTTAAGGTCAGGCTTGACAAAGCCCTGGCTGGGATGATTTAGTTGGGGATTGGGCCTGCTTTGAGCAGGGGGTTGGACTAGATGACCTCCTGAGGTCCCTTCCAACCCTGATATTCTATGATTCTAACAACGGCGTTGCAAGCCCAGACGTTCCATGAATGGCGGTATAGTTAGGACAAGGCACCACAGGTTGCAACAGTTTGACCTAATCCACCTGAGCTGGAAGTGGCTACGCCCTGAGGCCCTAGATTATTGAGAACTCCAGGAGAGCCGTAACAGGAAGGAAGGACACCCAGGAACAGCCTGAGGCCCTGAAGGGTCCTGGGGACTTTGGGGGAGTGGGCTGGGACGGGCCAAATAGCCCAAGGCAGAGGGCAACAATTGGGGTATGGTATTGGTGTTACGAGTGTGGGGAATTGGGGCACATCGCAGCCCAGTGCCCCAACAGGGAGGAGCCCATGCAGTGCAATCTGGGGGATCACAGGACGCGATGTGGCCTAATCAGCTTGGTGGGGGTTACAATGACCCCACATGGGTACACCAGGTCGGTAAAGATGAATGGCATTGAGACCACAGCTTTGGTGGATTCGGGGAATGCTCTCACACTGGACTCAGGGAAGTTAGTAAGGCAAGGCCAACTGACCTATACGTCCATGGCACCATAAGTTTCTACCCCACGATCCTAGTGCGAATTGAGATCCAGGGGAATACTACCGGGGTGATCACAGGGGTGATCCCCAGACTCCCCTACCCAGTCCTAATCAGTAGGGACTTCACATGGTTTTAGAAGCTACTCCCACAAATAGAGCTAGGGGAGGGCAGCAACCCCCGGACTGAGATCAAGGCACCCATGAATAGCCCTGTCCCAATTTTCGCCAGACTTGTCCCAGATTTATTTTCATACCCCAGGAAGCCCTGGGAGTCTAGGTGGGAAAGGAGGGCAGATAAAAGATTAGGAAACAGGATTCTGAAAGGGAATCAGAAAGCCACCTTTGTTGGTAGGTGTGATAAATGAAGGGGAGAGGAGTAGCTCCCTTTTATGGACAAGCAGCCAGCCAGTTAGCTATAAAATCCCTGTTAGTAGCTGTTCTCTACTTGCTTTACCTGTAAAGGGTTAAAAAGTCCATAGGTAAAAGGGAGGGAGTGGGCACCTGACCAAAAGAGCCAATGGGAAGGCTAGAACTTTTTAAACTTGGGAAAAAAAACTTCCCCTTTATCTGTCTGTGTTGTTATCCCAGAGAGCAGGGACAGGGCTGGAGCTATGTTGTAAAAGCTTGGGCCAGGTATGAAATTAATCAGATCATACCTAGAAACTCCTCATTTGAAACCCCAGAGATGTGAGTAGATCAGGAATGTCTAGGGAGACGCGATGAAGTTTCTCTCTTTTATTTCGTTATGGCTTGTGGATTCCTCTGTGCTAACCCCAGGTGCTTTTGTTTTGCTTGTAACCTTTAAGCTGGACCTCTTGATGCTTAATCCTTGTAATTGTTTTTTTTTTAAACCTAGCAAAAAGCCTAAATTCCAGATGTATTTTTTCTTTTTGTTTTTAATAAAATTTACCTTTTTTAAGAACAGAATTGGATTTTGTGTCCTAAGAGGTTTGTGCACATGCTGTTTAATTAGCTGGTGGCAACAGCTGATTTCCTTCGTTTTCTTTCTCAGCTCTTCCCCAGACGGGGGGGTGAAAGGGCTTGAGGGTGCCCCACATGAAGGAATCCCCAAATGCGCCTTCCTGGGTTCTCAAAGGGGTTTTGCACTTGGGTGGTGGCAGCATCTACCCATCCAAGGTCAGAGAGAAGCTGTAACCTTGGGAGTTTAATACCAGCCTGGAGTAGCCAGTATTAATTTTTAGAATACTTGCGGGCCCCCACCTTCTGCACTCGAAGTGCCAGAGTGGAGAATCAGCCTTGACAGTAGCTGTCCGGGAGGCCAGGAGACAGCTCAGACCAGTGAGGACCTGGAGGCAGTCCCCAGCACCAGTAGGAGCAACTCGGGGGTGGAGTTGAAACTGACCCCACAAAATTAGGCCAGATTGGCCCCGCATGCAAGAATTTTGGGCAGGACCAAGCCTATGACCCATTATATGCAAACATGAGGGAGGAGGTAGTGGAGGTAAACGGCGTGCCCGTACAGGGGAAAACCAAAGGCCCAGGGCCATACTATGTGGTCAAACATGACCTATTGTACCGACTAGCGCAAATATAGGGGGAGGAAGTAGAGCAGCTCTTAGCACCACGGAAGCACAAAAGAGCTGTGTTAGAGCTAGCTCACATCCATTTCTTCGAGGGACATCTAGGAGTAGATAAGACCCTGGATAGAATTCTCAGGAGGTTTCACTGGCCGGGAGTACGGGCGGAAGTCCAGCGTTATTGCGCCTCCTGCCCAGAATGACAGTTACACAGCCCCTGACCTCATTTACGGGCCCCGCTGGAGCCCTTGCCCGTTACTGATGTCCCTTTTGAAAGGATAGTCATGGACCTAGTGGAGCCACTAGAAAGATCGGCCCGGGACCACCAAAGCAAACTTCTCATCCTTACATGCCACACAGTACCTGGAAGCCATTCCCCTAAGAAGCCCCAAGTTCAAGGCAATGGCAAAAGAACTGCTCCAGGTTTTTGCTAGAGTGGGCATCCCTAAAGAAATCTTGACCAACCAAGGAACTCCCTTTATGCTGAAATTAATGAGGGACTTATGTACCCTACTCCACATCCAAGCCTTGCAGACCTCAGTCTACCATCCTCAAACGGATGGCCTGGTTGAGCGATTTAATTGTACCCTCAAAAGCATGATCTGGAAGGTGGTGGTCCAAGGTGGAAAAGACTGGGATACCCTTCTACCGTACCTGATGTTTGCAATACGGAAGGTCCCCCAGGCGTCAACAGGATTCTTGCCCTTCGAGCTACTCTACGGACACCACCCATGTGGCATATTAGATATCGTCAAGGAGGATTGGGAAGAACGTCATTGAGCACGTGGCTCAGATAAGAGAGCAAATAGCCCGGGTGACCCCTATAGTATGAGGGCATTTGGAGAAAGCACAAGAGGTCCAGCAGACCTACTACAACTTCTAGGCAAAAACACGGAGATTTCAGCCAGGAGAACAGGTGCTGGTGCTGGTACCGACAACAGAAAGCAAGCTCCTAGCCAGCTGGCCTGGGCCATATGAGATAGTGGAAGCCATTGCGGAGGTGGACTACAAGGTAAAGCAACCGGACCACTGAAGGCCAGAGCAGATCTACCACATTCACTTACTGAAGCCCTGGCGCAACCAGGAGAGGTGCCTGGTCACCCAGGAAGCTCCACCCCAGGCAGATGGCCCACAAGGACAGGTGAGGATATCCCCTGAATTAACCCCAACACAATGAACAGAGGTCATTTATGATCCAGCGGAATCAAGATATGTTCTCCGTGCAGCCAGGCTGTACAACAATGGTCCAGCACTATATCGTCACATGTCCCGGAGCAAGGGTAACAATAAAACCATACTGAATACCGGAGGCCAAAAGGGAAGAAATTAGGACGGAGGTGAGGAGGATGCTGGAACCCAGGGTTATTGAAGAATCCCACAGGCACTGGTCCAGCCCTATCGTCCTAGTCCCCAAGCCTGATGGCACCCTGAGGTTTTGTAATGACTTCCAAAAGTTGAACAAAATATGTCAATTCGATGCCTACCCAATACCACGCATTGATGAGCTAGTTGATCAGTTAGGCAAGGCCCGATACTTGACCACCTTGGACTTGAGCAAAGGCTATTGGCAAATCCCCCTGGCTGAGGAGGCCAAGGAGAAGACAGCCTTCTCTCCACCCGATGGCCTGTGTCAATACACCGTTCTCCCTTTCGGACTCCATGGGGCCCCCGCAATGTTCAACAACTTATGGACAAATTACTACAACCCCACGCCAAGGATGCCGCCACTTATTTAGACGATGTAGTCATCTATAGCCCTGACTGGGAGATGCACCTAGGAAAAGTAGAAGAGGTACTAGACGCCCTTAGACAGGCTGGCCTCACGGCCAACCCTCCCAAGTAGGGCTAACTCAGGCTAGCTGAGGCCAGATACCTCGGGTATGTAGTAGGAAGGGGCTTGGTGAAACCCCAATGGAACAAAGTAGAGGCAATACAGGGTTGGCCCCGACCAGTCAGCAAAAAGCAAGTCAGAGCATTTTTAGGGATAGTGGGGTACTATTGTAGGTTCATCCCTCACTTCGCCATGAGGGCCTGGCCGCTGACGGACCTGATAAAAGCTTGGGGTCCAGAGATAGTAAAGTGGACCGATGCAGCAGAAGCAGCATTCACAGACTTAAGGACGGCCCTTTGCAGTCATCCAGTGCTCATAGCCCCAGACTTTGAGAAGGAATTCATCCTGCAAACGGATGCCTCGGAGATAGGGCTAGGGGCCATCCTCTCGCAGATGGTTGGGGAGGAGGAGCTACCAATCCTGTACTTCAGCCGGAAACTCCTTCCCAGGGAGCAACGGTACGCTGTTGTCTCAAAGGAATGTCTGGCAGTTAAATGGGCCATGGAGACTCTCCGATACTACCTACCAGGGCGGCGGGTCACCCTCGTAACAGACCACACCCCACTCCAGTGGATGCACCGAAACAAGGAGAATGCGAGAGTGACTAGATGGTCCCTCCCACTTCAGGAACAGCACAGAGCTGGAAGCCAACACAGCAATGCTACCGGCCTGTCTCGACAGCACTGCTTCTCGTTCCAAGTGGCCCAACCCCATGGTGTTGGGGTGGGGAATATGTGATGCAGCAGGGCCTGAGGGCAGCAGAAGAGTAATAGATGGGAGGTATATAAACCCAGGATCATCAGAGCCTTATTCCCTGTGGACTAAGGAGAGGTTACTGCAGGTTAATTAGAGCACCTGGAGCCAATTAACACCCCCTTCCCCGGTCAGACAGAGGAGGGGAAGGAGAGTTGACTGTAGTTTGGAGGTGTTCTGGTGTTGACCAGGGGAAGGTAGACCCTGCCCAAGCTGGGCAGTGGGACTCCCCCAGCCCAGAGGATTGAGAGAAACCCAGCCCAAGGGCAAAGAGGGTAAGAAGCCTGTGAAGCTGAAGGGGCTGGGACCAGAGTAGGGGGCAGACCTGGGTCCCTTTCCTACTCCCTTTCTCTCCCCATCCAGGGCACTAGCGGAGCCCAAGAATAGGGGCAGGGGCAGTGCCCTGACCCATCACACCAAGGAAAAACGCGGGACCCACCACAATAGCATTGTCCAATTGCCACAATATGTAAATAACAACAACAGCTTTGTACATTGACTTATTGCAGCAGTGCCTGGGAGCCCCAGCCATGGACCAGGACCCCATATGCTAGGCACTGTACAAAAGCTGGTGCGCACAAATCTATAGACTAATGGCACCCCACAAGTCTGCCCTGCACAAGCAGTGGGAGGCTAATTGTGGAGAGCGTTGTGTGGGCTCCCTACAATGTTTCCAATGTTAGAAGATATGCAAGAGAGGTTGTTGAAAGTCAGGGCACAGACACAGGACAATCTAACATGCCCCCTAAGAGCCATGTGATGTAAATCAGGCGAACGCCACCTGCCATGCCACCATGTTCTGGGTACATCCAGCTGAAATGCACCTGCTTTGCTGCTGAAAGTTACAGATGCCCCAAGCTTCGAACCCACCCACTCTACTCCCTAATGTTCCAGCTAAAGCCAGGTACAATGCATGCAGCCTGGGAGCACCCGCCAACAACAAGGTCACCGGCCATTCTGGATCCATCTGTGCCCAAGGTACTCACTGTGCAGCTGGGCACCAGCCATGCTGTCCCGCGTGCCAGGGCCATCCTAGTGGAAAACATCTACAGTGATAGGTAGGCGCAGGTGGAAGGCATCCGCTGTGCTGGCCAGCAGACTGGGCACCTAGGCAGACTGCACCCTCCACACTGACCAGAACACGTAGGGCTGTGTGACGCGGGGCTCTACTCACCGCAGGCAGTGCCTCCTCCTGGCTATTCTGGGAATTAGCTCTGTATGGTCAATGCCCCTTCCTGTAGTTGCACTCCATCTCCCCATCTCACCTTCTTTGTCTCCAGCCCCTCTCTCGCACCAGGAGCTCTTGGGGACTCAGCCTTCCAGGCTGGTCACTGCATGGGCTCCCCTTCAGGGGTGTCTTTCAAAGTCTCTTCTGTCCACACAGCATCAGGCAGCCCTCACGCCCGCTGCCCTGACCCTGTCACTCCAACAGTGACTCAGGCAGTCTTCCTGTTCACTGCCCCCAAACAGTACCGCTCTGCAGTGACTGGTATGGGAACCCAGGCCTGCCCTCTATGCTGGGTGCCAGTCCAGGGCCGTCGTGACCAGCTGAGGTGTGCATCTCCACCATTGTTCTGCTCTCACCCCGGCTCCCTCCTTCTGGGCTGCTTCTCCCCTACCTCAGGGAGGGGGACTACAGCCTTCCTCCCTGCTGCACTGTTCCCAGCCTCCATGCCTGTTCCCTCAAAGGGGAGCCGTCTTCTAATAAGCTTCCTCCAGCTTAATTCTGCCCTTTTTGCAGCCTAATTGGCTGATTGGGCCCACACGGCCTAATTCAGCCCTCTCAGGGCCAGCGTGGGGAGGATGCCCCATCGTGGGCTGGCAATAGCATGCTGCCCAGGCAGCAAGGGAGCCGCAGTGAGAGGAGGGTAGGCGGGCTGGAGGAGAGGGGGCTGTGAGGAGTGATCACCTCCACACAGCCACCCGCTAGTGACATCTCTAACGCCCAGTCCCCTCCCAGTCAGAGCTCTGCACCGAGCTGCAATGGAAGAGCAAACCACACGTCACACAGAAACCACAAAGAGCACAAGCCCAGTGCACAGAGCTCGTGTCCCCACCCTCTGTAACCTCAGCCATGGCACAGAGAGTGCAGCGAGCAGGGGACCCTCCCTGCCCCCGCTGAAACAGGGCACCCTGGAGCCAGGGGCCTGCAGGTGTCATTGGCTAAGGAACCTTTTGTGGGAGTCTGGAGACAGAAATCCAGCTGATGCGCATATCTCTGTATTTCACCCCTCCTTCCTGTCCACACCAGGTACTGCTCCCCATGCCAGACACCATCACAAGCTGTCCTGCAGACAGTCCTTTTCCCCCCAACCCCAGCCTACCCTAAAAGAGAGCCCAAGCGTCCTAGGAAGGGAGTCCACACAGGCTACCTGCAGGCAGCAGATACCCCAGCTGTGCAGTGGTCCCATTCCCACCCCACTCCGCCACCTCTCCATGGCTTCCCACTCTCAGGACAATTCCTCATTACAGACCCACATTCCCCTCCTGGTTATCCCCATGAAGAGCCAGCAGCAGAAGCATATTACATTGCATGTCCCATCTCCAATGCCCTTTCCACTGGGTGGGTGTCATCATCCCCATTCTATAGGGCTGGGGGAAACTGAGGCACACAGCAAGGAAGGGACTTGCCCCAGGCCACACAGCAGGCTGGTGTCAGAGCCAGAAACAGCACCCCGGGTTTTTGCTCCCCTGTCCCAGCCATCTCACCAGCCTCTGGTTCGGGGCAATGTCATCCATGTGGAAGGAACTGATTCCACCTCATTTTAAGCTCCCTGAGCCGATCCTGGGGATCTTCCTCTTTTGGGGTTTTGGCCCACAGCAGGATCTGCATTTTGCTCTCTACCTTCCAGGTATCTGAGCCCCTCTGTACACCCTTCCTTCTAATGCCCTTTCTCACCTCCCTGCAGGCTGCCCTCCCCCACCACAGCACTCCCTCTCTCTGAAAACACTGCAAGCACCACGCCACAGTTAGGCCAGCAGGAAACACCAGAGCTCAGAGCAGCCACCTCCCACCACTCCCCATGGTCACTGGGGCCAACCTCCCCCATGCCCAAGTGATGGGAGTGCTGGAGTGACACCTCCCCCCAAACCTCAGTCCCCACATGGCAGCCAGGGTGTCTCATGGGACGCAGTGTTTGCGTTCCCAGAATGTAGGGGAGGGGAGGGGCGGATGATCGGGGATCGAGAAGGGGGGACACCTCCCAGCAGCCTCGTGGGGAGAAAAGAGGAAATGAGCTCACATGAGACTTTCCTAGGGTGGCAGTGAGAATTGTTAAATGCTCAGTGATGATGGTGAGAAGCAGAACCCAGACAGGCAGACAGGCCTGGCAGACAGAGACAGGCAGACAGATACGTACACCAGTTGGATGGCTGGCTGGATGCAATGTACACCAGCTGGACGGACGGACACACACATATCGTCGGCGATGTTGTTGTTGTTGTTTTGGTCCCAAGATACTAGAGAGACGCGGTGGGTAATATCTAACCAATCTCCCACTCTCCCCGCCCCCCGCATTTGGCTGTGACACCCCAAGTTCCTTTCCCAGCCCTGAGGAAGAGCTCGTTTCTCTCCCGACTGGCATGGGTCCAGTAAAAGATGTGCTCTCCACCACCTGGCCTCGATAAACACTGGTTGTGGTTAATCCACATCTCTCTCGATTTGCACAAGTGTGTACGTTCCTTTTGGGCCGCTTGGCTGTCTCCAGAGCCACAGCTGAGGCTAGCACCAAGAGCACTCTGCTCTCCGGGCTGGATGGCGGCAGTGCCATGAGGGACCAGATCAGCCCCATGCCCATCTTTACCAGGCAAAGAGGCAGTGCGAATCCTACACCCAACCCAAGCAGAGATTGAGGATCTCGATGAGCCCTGAAGCCCAACCCCACTGGCAGCTCCCTACGTCACCCCAAGATCTTAGCACACCCATGGCCACCCCTCACCCCAGCCACACCCCACAGACCCGCAGCGCCCCTCCCTACCTGTGTCCTGGCGGAACTGGTGCATGGACTGCAGGTCGATAATATACGGAGCCAGCTGGGGATCCACCTGCCCCAGCACCACGCTGCCCCGGGCATCCTCCTTCAACACGTTCTCAATGTGGTGGCAGACGGCCGCTGTGTAGGGCCGCCAGCGCCCGTGCTCGTTCAGCCACTCCCACACCACCACGCGGGCCAGGTTCTGCGGCGGGAAGCCCAGCCCATTCACCGAGATCAGCACCCCCGAGCTCGGCCGCAACATGGCGCCAGGTCAGCAGGCAGCAGCCTGAGCAGGGCAGACAGACGGGGAAGTCAGCAGGAGGGCATCCTCCCAGGGCCCTTGCCCTCTGGGGGTGGTTCTCTGGGCCTGACTGGCTTGACCTCTGGTTTCAGAGTCCTTCGGAAAGCAGCAGGGATGAGGAACGAGCAGTATCCCTGCAACGTGCTGGTCCCCGGGGGAATGATCCCGGCTGCACAGAGTCTGTCTATTCTCTTAACTGCACATGGAGCCAGGCTGGAGCGAGCATCTTGGCCACACCCAATCCCTGGTGCTCCGAAGACCTGGCGCAGCTGGTGGGAGCAGAAGGAAAATGATCCAGCCCTTGCTGCCCCTCTGTTCACATCCAAATAGGAGACCCCTGGGAAAATGCAGGGTCCCACCCTTGATTTTGTCCTGCGCTCCCCTCTTCCCTGCTCGACTCTGGTTACACTCGGCCCCTGGTGCTCTCAGGCTTGTGCCTCCATAGCCCAGCCGCCTGCTGAAGGCTCTTGACCTCAGCAGTGTGAGTAATGAGGCCTCCGCAGAGCCCAGAACAGCCAGCCCAAGCCCAGCGTCTCGTCTCGGGAGGCTCCTGTCTCCAGGCCCTCGGGGAGGCTGTGCAGGGCCACACAACCCATGCCAGGGTGATCAGTCTCCAGCTGCTTCCCCCACACCCTTCCCCACCCCCAATTCCAACAGACTGCCTCACTCAGTCCCAAAAGGCCTCAGGCACCCTGCCCCGCTGGTCGGATGGGATCACAGCTCCCTCCCCACGGGTCACAGCTGGGGCTCACTGCAGGTGACTCCTCTGAAACCTGTCCCTGGGGAGGGCATCCCCCCCAGCCAGAATCACACATTCTGTGCCTGGGGGGGATGGCTCTGGTGTCTTTACTGGGGGTGAAGGGAGCCCAGCAGGGAGGAGGGGGTGGGGGGGGCTGCGTCCTGGGGCTCACAAGCTGCTGCTGCAGAAGGGGAAACCCCCTCCTCTCCTTCTTGCTTCCTGCTGCTCAGTCTCTGTCATGGATGGCTCCACAGCAGCTGGCCAAGTCTCATCTCTGTAGCAAGGGGAGAAATTGGCCCGTCTGCTGCCGGAGGACAGGTGGGGGATGCAGCCTGAAAGGGGAAAGCATCAATCAGTGATGGGGCTTTCTGTCTGGGAGAGCAGACTCCCATCCCCCGCCCCCCTCTGTATTTCCACCTCCCAGCCCAGGGACTGACCCCAGGCTCATTCTCCCTGGGCTGTCTCCTTCCTCATCCATCCATCTAGCATATATGCCAGGCTGGCCCCCTATGAGAGCTCAGTGACCCCTCTCTGCTGGCTTCGTGATGACCAGAGCCCCATCTCTGTCCATTTCACTCATCAGTGGAGAAATCCCATCGACCAGAGACCCATCGGGGCCATCCAGCCCGCCCCTCCGATGCAGGATCGCTCCTGATGCCTTCTGTCCCTTTAAGGTGGAGGTGGGGGTGCAGGGATTGGTGTGATAAAGGAGAGGGATGCCGTTATAGGCTTAAAGAGCACTGCAGGCCCCTCACCCCTTCCTCGCCTGCTGGCAGGCACTGCAGTCCCCGGGCTAGCGTGCCAAGCCACGGCACGGATTCTGCCGGAGTGCGGTTAAATGGGGTCTCCAGTGGATCCTCCCCTCCCCCCGCCATTTAAACAAACACCACAGCCCCTCAGCCAGCAAGCGCCTGGCACATCTCCTGGGGATGCCTCCGCCTGCCCCAGCCCAGCTCGAACTGACCGTCTTCACTGCAGGTGCAGCTCCGCAGCCGCGATTCAGCCACTCGCCCCTGCTCCTACATCTCCCCTGCCGCCCCGGCTTTGTCTGGGCTGCCTTCCCTGCTCGCCTCCCCGCCACAAACGAGGTCACCGGCAGAGGCTGCAGCACGCACGCACACACCCTGGGCATGCCAGCAACAGTGATTTGGGGCACGCTGGGCACTTTCCGCTCGCACGGATGTGCGGGGAAGCAGCAGCCGATTCGGGTCCCTGGGACGTTTTGACACCGAAGGGATCCCCAGACAAATACCCCCCCCAAGGATCAAAGCGGCAGGTCCCCAAGACTCATTGCCCCCTCTCCCCCCCAGCAACAGAAGGGGCAGGGGGGCTACAGGGGCAGCGCATGGCAGCATCTCGCCCGGCCCGGCAGCACACGAGTCCCAGGGCTGAGATCTTCACCCGGGAGGGGCAGGTGGTTCCATTTTCTCCTCCTTTACGGCAAGGCTCTGGGCACAGCTATTAGGGGAGTCAGGAAGGTCCCTTAAACCTGCCCCCCCAAGCAGCCCCCACGAGGTCCCGATGGGACGTTTTCCCTGCAGCCTGGGCCCATCTGCCAGCCCAGCTCCCGTCGCCCCCTCCCCAACTCCCTGCTGCAAACCCAGCTCGCTGCCATGGCTGCTCGCTCTCCTGGCACCCCGCGGCGGCTCGCTCCCTCTCCCTCCTCGCCCCCTCTCGGGGATCCCTGTTCACCCACCTGGCTCCGGCTCCGGCTCCGGCTCGGCTCCGCTCTGCCGCGGCGGCCGCCGCCGCTCCGGGGCCGGGCTGGGGGAGGAGGGGACTGGCTGCAGCAGCAAGAGGAGCGAGCGCAAACCCGGGGGCGCCCCGGCGCCCAGCCCTCGCCAAAACAACAAGCCGAGCCGCGGGAAGAGGCTGCGCACAGAGGATCCGGAGCATCCCTAACTGGAGCCCCGCCTGGCCGCCGCGCCGGGGCGAGGCTGGGGGGCGAGAGGCGGCCGACCGCCGTCCAGGACTACCTCCCTCGGGGGCCGGGGAGAAGGAGGGGCAGGGATGGAAAGCGATGGGCGACCTCCCCATAGGGAGCTGGCTGGGGGTCCCTCGGCCATGCGCCCGGGGGCAGAGCGCGCACAGCCTGCCCCGATTTGGGGAGGGAGGCGGGGTGACTTTAAAGCAGCGTTTCCCCTCTGCGGTTTTGGGCTGGCCCAGGGGATCCCTCCTGAATGCATGCCCTTCATCTCAGCACGGCAGGAACCATTGTCCCCATTTTACAGCTGAGGAAACTGAGGCACGGAGTGGGGGGTGAGGACTCGCCCAAAAGACTCAGGGGCAGAGCTGGGAATAAAACTCAGATGTTCTGGCTCCCACTTTCTAATGCTAATTGTTAGTCCACGTTGCCTCCACTGCCCTATACCACAGTGGCAATTTAGGTTGGGCAGGGAGCCCAACGCACAAGGTCATATGGATCCAAGGGTCCCCAGACCCACCAGTATTCTGGAAAGCAGGCCTAGACCCACTAATATATGAGCCATGGATGCAAACAGAATTTTGCTAATTAGGGGGCCCAGGTTACCTATCCAGCCATCCCAAATTTGAGTGGCATTACAACCTGGCACATGGGGTTGCAACACCAATCAAACTGGGCCTGGCTGCCCTTCTATCATGCCATGCCCATCAGGGGGCTTTATGCCCCCCGAGACTCCCAAGTATAGGGGGCGTTGCACCTGGACCTCAGCTGAAAGTTGCCCCCTCCCCATTGAAATCTGAAATGGTGTCCCTGCCTGTACCCCAACTGCCTATCCTTGCTGCCTGCCTGTAGCCACCACATGTGCGTTGGCTAGAATGACAAACAATTGATCTGCTGTTTCCCCGGGATGCCCCTAGGGTGCTGTATGATTACTATGGAGATCCATCTATCTATCTATCCAGGCTTTCATACCATGCTCAGTTCCAAAGTGTACTATAAAAGTTGCCAACTCCAATCCATTCCAAATTCATGAGTCAGACTGCAAAAACCAAAAATGAGATTTAAAAAAATAATGATAAATTTGAGTTTCTTTTTCTTTGTCTTTTAGTTTTGGAACCTTTGGGCTGCACTGGGGTCACATTTCAAGGTTTTCTCTGAGGCCATGAAGGCTGGAAACTTACTTTAAAAAAAAAATGAGGGCTGAGATTCTCACTTAATCACATGACTCCAGGAGCTGGGGCTTTAAGAAAACGCCAAATATCATGGGACATGTGATAATGTCACAAGAGTTGACCTAAATCATCATAATAACATTCCATAGTTTCCAGGATTAGTAGGACAAGATAAAATGAGAACTCTGGAAACAGCAGTAGGAGCCTCTGAGGGGAAGATTAAAGACCAGCAATGTTACAGTAGCAACTAAAGGCCCCATTGTGCTGGGTGCTGCACAGACACATAGTGAGAGACAGCCCCTGTCCTGGAGAGCTTTCAGGGGGAGTCAATTAGACAGACAAAGAGAGGGGGGCGAAACAAAGTCACAAAGAATTGTCTTTCCCACTACAGTGGGCTACCTACTGGAAATCAGTTTAATGATGATGGTGTTTAAGTTGAGCAACCAAAAACAAAGGCCCCCAGAATGAGAGGCCACATCTGAACATGTGGATCCATGTGAATGTTTATGGATCTGCAAAACATTTGGTGTCAAACCTGGGTTCACATTTTGTGCCAAGATCCAGATTTGTTCTTATTTCACAGCTGCCAAGTGACACAGCTCCCCTCTAGTACATGCTGCGCCCTGCAGCTCGTAGTAGTGGGTTTACAAAAATCAAATACAGCAGACTTGTTCCCACCTCGTGCTGGCACAATGGCTAGCGGCGGAAAGACTGGGGGTTGGCAGGGGTACGCTGCATCCAGGAAACACCTAGTGCAAAGCCTGGCCCCCCATGTCAATGACGGATATTCAGCAGCACTGAAATGCAGCAGCCAGACAGGGCCTGCTGCACAGATGAGGGATCGGGGGGGGTGGGGGAGAGCCAGAAGGAGGTTAGCATCCAGGCAGGGCAGACAGGAGCTTGCTTTGCAAGGCTGTGTCTGAAGGCAGCCCACCCAGTGGGTTCAGGGCTACAGAGCTTTGCAGGTGTTGACCTTACAGTGCAAATCAACCTTCCCTGGGCAAAGCTCAGTCAACCAGGTGGCAACCTCAGCTTCCCCAGGGAGGCTGCTGTCTTTGCAATGGGGAGGGGACCTTCCCTTCTGTTTTCCCACTGAGCAGAGGCTAAGAGACCTGTTCTGTTCCCAGGTGTCAATCAGAAGAGCTTCACTGGGACTGATGGAGATGCACCAGGGTAATAGTGGTGTGAGTGCAAGGGGAATTGGGCCATTCTCCACCCACCCCACCCCTGGTGGCTTTGGAGAAGGATGTCTGAGAAGGGCGCTGGATTTCATTTCCGCTTTCAGTGGTGGGGCCTAGAACTCCTGCTCAACATCCCTTCCACTGCCCACTGCTCCTCCAGCAAAGCCAGGAGACCCCTGCTTGGCATTGCTGACAGCCCGGAACGAAAACCACCAGCAGGGAAAAAATTAACAAACAAAACCCTTTTCTTCTGCACAGCCATGTGAAGGAAAGGAAAAGGGCAAAAGCACAATTTAAAAAATCCTTTGCAGGTCACTTTCAATGGTGGACACTCGCCTGTTGAGACCTGTAAGAAAGAAAGAAAGAAAGAAAGAAAGAAAGAAAGAAAGAAAGAAAGAAAACCCCTGCACTAAATGACACCTCACTTTGGTTGGATTGTTAGAGATTCTGAGTTACTCCATCAAGTCCCATTGATGCCACTGGAGTTGTGCTCAGTGAATTGGGCCCATATTGTCTTATGGTGCCTTCTTTTGCCCCTTCTTCCCCCCTGCCCCAACCCTCCCCATATCTTCATCTATCCATGCTCGTTGCCCTGAGTGTCCGTAGCATCCCCACTTTTCACCTACTGCCTTTGTGAACAGAAAGAAAGGTCCTGTGTCCTGTATAATAGATATTTCAAGACACTAGGGATGTAAAGGGGTTTTGGTTTGCAGCGCCCCTTGGTGGCTGATCTCAATCTGTGTGTCTAATCTAGGTACTTTTAACAAACTCCTGGGCCCAGCTATCGGCTCTGGGTATTGTGATCTGGCGCATGGGGTCACAACCGCACTGAGGTGTGGTCCAGCTCCCTCTCCATAATGTCGCTCACTCAAATTTGGTCTGGCCACTCCTCTGTCATGACAGCAGGTGGGCTGGGCCAAACATGAGTGGCATTGTAACTCCGGGCACCAGGTCACACCACCTGGAGCAGGGAGCCAGTAGCAGTCACCACTTCAGGGTGAGTGCAGGGCAAGCTCATTTTCCACCCCACCCATCCCCTTCCCAGGGCCTCCTCTTCACACTGGGCTGGGCTATGGGCTGTGGGTGGGGTGGAAGGTGATGATGCGAGTGGGCAGTGCCCCCTCGGCTGGGCGAGGAGGAGGAGGCACTGAAGGGGGAGAAAGCCACTGGCCTATTATTTTGCCCCCTCCCCCCACCTATTTGGGCCTTGGGTGGGCCTCCAAAAAAGACAAAATGCAGCAGACAAGTCACCTCAGTAAAAACTCTGGGAACCACTGGTCTGGTGCACAGCTTGGGGGCTGGTGGGAGGAAGTAGGACATGCGGGTGTTGCCCCAGGTGTGCTCCTGGGAGGAACAGAGAAGGGATTTGTGGTTTCTGAGCATTTGATGGAAGAGCTGTGCCAGGGATCTGCCAACACAGGGCGCTGAGACATGCTCTAACACCCCCATACTGTGGAGTCAGACATGGGCCCAGCTGTGCCCAGGCCCTGCCGGCTGGATTCACCAGGTTTGGGGGAGGGTTGGTTTGCACCCCTTGGAGTTCACTCAGTTTCCAAACCCGCAACCCAGCTTGCAACCCAGCCACCAGGCGCAGCCCATCCCCTGGACAGCCAGTCTCTGGGCTGAGTGGAGTGGCATAACCCCTGCCCCTGGGTACAGGGGGTTATATGGGGTACATTATGTCACCCCCCCACCATGGGACTGGCCATGCTGCCCTGCCCCCACAGGCAGAACTCCCAGCGCCCTGGCCAACTCCATCTCTCGGGGGGGGGGGGACACTCCCCCTTATTGGCTGCCTTCCCCTTTCCCCCACCTCCTGGGGAAGGGTGACCAATCAGGGCTGCCACAGGAGGCAGGCAGCACTCTCTCCCTTCCCCTCAGGAGCCTAGAGGAGATTTTGGGTAGGGTGGGGGGAAGGGGGAGCAGCCCACACCATTCTCTCCCAGGGGAGGGGGACCAGTGCATACCATTCCCCCAGGGGGGAGAGGGGAGCAGAAAGGGCCATCAGCTCCCCTTCTATGAGCAATGGGTCAGTCTGCTCTGCTCCCTGCTTCTTCCCCCTCTCCCTCCATCCCGACCCCCAGGTGGGAGAGGGGCTGTAGAACCTCTGAAGCTGCAGGAGGAGTGGGATGAGGGCAGAAAAGCTCTGGGGCCTGCGGGAAGAGCAGATATGCGGGGCAGGAGTGTCCAAGGCCGGCTGGCCCTTTACGGGGCTCAGACTCCCTTCCCAGCTGCTGCTGGGATCAGCTGGCTTGGGAGGGGTGCACAAAGGGCTGGGCAAGCACAGCTGGCATGGGGGGTTCAGCTGGGAGTCCACACCGCCAAAGGCTCCTGTGGTAGGCCTGGGAGACAGCCAGCCCCCAGGCACTTGGCCTCACAGGGAGGCTGGAACTGAGGATCCCGGCTACAGGAGGAGATGCAGGAGGAAGACCCAGGGGAAAGGGAGAAGGGCTCTAGGGTTCCCTTTAGCAGGGGAAGGGAGCCATGGGGAAGCCACAGGAGTGGAGCTTGCCCTGTGGTGGGCCCTGTGGGTTGGTGTTCTCGGGCAGGAGCCAGGAGCTGGGGAGAAGCCAAAGGGACTAAACGCTCAAGTCTGGGATGTGCAGATGGCTTACGCTGCCCGTGGGGTTTTGAGTTCTGCAAGGGAAAGCTGGGGTGCCACTCCACTGACCGACAAGAGGAGCAGAAGGTGCACCACCGGGAGAGGACGTGGTATGGATGAGTAGTGCTGTGCTGGACACTGGTGATTTGGGACCTTAGCTCCCCGAAAGGGGTGAGACAGTCAGTCACAGTGGGAGAGCTGGGTCTCGAGAAGAGGGGAACCACCACTGGGCTGGAGCAGCCAGCAGCACCAGACAAGGAGAGCTGCTGTGCTATCTCCCACCACAAGAAGCCATGCTGGCAGTGCGTCCACTCTTCCAGGGGACACCGAATGAATGCATTAGTGCTGGGGTTTGGGGAGGAGCTAGAAGCTCCATGGGGCAGCAGCTGGAGCCCCTGCAGCGGGGCAGGATCACCTTGGAGAGACTGTGATGGGCCACGCTCCACCCCAGTCAGGAGGCTAACACCCCCTCTGAGCTCAGGCCCCACCAAAGAGCCACGCCTGCACAGCCTGCTGCAGCTGGAGGAAGTGAGCTCAGGAAGGAGCAGGTCAGCAGCAGGGCCAGGCCACAGGTGCTGAAAGCTGCTGCATCTCTGGAATAGCTGAGGGAAACCAGCCGACAAGCCTCCGCTGCCCAAAAACACCTTGGAAAGGGGAAAAGGGCTTTGAAGCCTCCTGAGCGTGACCCCGTCAAGCAAGGCCCTGCCTGTCACAGTCAGCACCACTAATTGTTGCCCACACCCAGGGGGAGCTCAACAATCAAAGACAACCCCACCAACACCGTATGATCTTCCATGACTTTGGCGTCAGCCCCATGATCCTGGGGTCTGCGGCTCTGACTCAAGCCTTTTGACCTGGTGGGCTGGCAATCCTGATGACATCCCCCATGGGCATGAGGGGAATGGTCTTGTCTTGATATCCCACCATCTTGGAGGTAGCGGGCCAGCTGACTGCCCCCCTTGAGACCTCGGCAGATGGAGGGAGCCTGCGGGCTACCAGCCCAGTCCTCTTAGAAGCCAGCACCAGGGAAGAGAAGAGAAGCCCTGCCCCTCCCCCAGAGGAGACCCAAGCCCAAATGAAGAGAGAGGCACTGCTGGGCCGGAGGGGCTCAAGCCCTCGGAGGAGTTGGCTTGGCTCTGTTCTGAGGTTCACACGTTTTCGGTTGAATACTCATCACAACCTATAGTCCTAACAGCGTTCTGCATGGCCCTGCACAGATACATCCCTTTTCCCCTCCCCTGCCCTCACATCCTCTCCCCGCTCCCAAAACCACGCAAACCAGAGGCATGTTCTGTACAACGTTGGCAGAGCCTTTGGACCAGCTCCCAATGAATGAGCTTCTTGTTCCACGCATGGACACGATTCTCTGGACCAGGGGTGGGGAACCCTTTTTCTATCACAGGCCATTGACCCACAGAAAAAAAATCAATCGCGGGCCACACACAAGTAAAAATTAACTTAATTTAGAGGTTTTTTTAGGGAGAGAAATATAAAACGTTCAGCTCACCCATTGGGGGGCGGAGGCTCAGGGTTTTCTCCCCCAGCCCCACGGGGTGAGCCAATGCTCACGGCTCCAGCCCCATGGGGTGGAGGGTGGGGGGCACCGAGACTTGCTGTGGGTCGGATGAAATTAAGCAACGGAGTGGATCCGGGCCATAGGTTCCCCACCCCTGCTCTAGACAGACAAGCGTCCAGGGGCCTGCAAGGGTTAAAGATTACTCTTGTTTCATGTGTAATGGCCTAAACCAGGGGTAGTCAATTATTTTTTGACAAGGTCCAAATTTCTTAGTCAAGGTCCAGACTCCAGAGAAAATAATAATAAAAAAATGATAAGTAAATTAAAAAGATTTTGGGGGTCCATTCAAAAGCATCTGGAAGTCTGGATTTTGCCCATGGTTTGCCTATTGACTACTGGCCTAAACCCTGTTGGTCACTTGTCCACAGAAAGAGAAGCCCAGGTGTGGCCCTGGGACTGGGAGAGCTGGGGTGCATTTCAGAGTTGAGGGGCATCAGCAGAGCTGCATGGGGAGCCCAGGGCTGCAATAGAAGGGGACTGCAAGTCGGGACTGAGGGATACTGGAAGAGCTGTCTGTGGGACTCACAACTGGATTAGCAGGGGGTTCTGGAGGCCTGGATTTGAGGGGCACTGGCAGAGCTCGTGGGGAGGAGCCTGGGGCTGGAATAGCTGCAAGGCTGTGGGTCAGGAGAGAGGTTCATTAGCAGAGCTGTGTATGGATCCGCCAGTGGAAGGGCACGTTGGGAGGGGATGAAGGAGAAGGGGAAGAGGAGAGACTCTCCAGTGTGAGGGAGCCGGTGTGTCAAGCTGCGACAGGGATTTAGGATCATTCTGGCAGCTCTTGGTTACCCCACTAGAGGGCAACAGGAGCCCAGGGATGGAGAGTCACAAGGGCCCGGGAGAAAGGGCCATACGCTGTCCGGCAGGGAGGTGGGAGCCAAGGTATGTTCCTAGCAGTGGGACAAAAGCTCAGGATGGGGGCAACTCAGTGCCTGGACTTCTAGGCATGTCCCAGGAAGGCCAGAGCCAGCCAAGAGTCCCTGTCCCCCGCGCTGTGAGCGTGCCAGCTCTCTCTAGAACGGCTGATAGCAAGAGAGGGGCTGGGGACTGAAGCCTTGCTCGATCCCTCGCTTCGGCTTGGTCATTCCTGTTCGACCCCTTCAAGGGCTTCGGTGTAACGAGCTGTGAAGCCTCAGCCCAGTTCCTAGTGGCTGAGTGCCGGCGTCCCACCCAGCACCCAGTGCTCACCTCGTTAGCTGCCCCCACTGGGAAGCCATGGCAGCCTTAGAGACAATCCAGTGAGACTTGAGCCAGACCTCTCCGGGCAGTGCGGGGAGGGGTTTGAAACTTGCCCTGTGCTACTTGCTCTATGGATAAACAGCAGCCCTCAGCTTACTTAGACTGTGAGCTTCTGGGGCAGGGAGCGTCTTTGTTCTGTGTTCGTATAGCTCCTAGCACCGCGGGGCTCCTAGGTGCTCCGGTGTACAAATAACACACCAGAGTAAAGCACATGCTCCCAGCTGAAGGGGACAAGGCTGCAGCCTTGACCTCTCCTTTTCACCTGGGGCAGGCGAACTTGCTCCGTGGTGGGTTTCATTCTCCTGCCTGTGGTAAGCTGAGTGGGATTTGTGCAAAGGCTGCCTGGATGCTGGGCAGTGGCACAATCCAGACTCACTTTATGGTCTGGCAGAGCGAGCCAAGTGCCTCTCCTGTGCTAGGATGGTGGGCACCAGCCCCGTCTGATCAAGGCTACCAACCTGGAAATGACAGGTTTCAGAGTAGCAGCCATGTTAGTCTGTATCCGCAAAAAGAACAGGAGGACTAAGGGGCCACAAGTCCTCCTAACCTGGAAATGGAGAGCTCAGCAGGCTGGGGAGGGCTGAAAGCAGCGGACCTCCCTGTGTGAAAGCACGAGGCCCTCGCCCCGATGCATCCTTGCAGGGCAGAGAGTGTGGGTACACATGGGATCTCCAGCTCACTGGGGAGCCTACCCTCTGTTTGCAAGGGCAAAACTCCCTTCCCCCACTGGAGCAGCTGGGGAGACTTGTCTGGTTACAGCCTCTTGTGCTCCCAGCAGTGTTGATACTGGGGCCCTGTGTGTTTATAGATCTGCCTTTGTGTGTGTCTTGATGACGGGAGGCGTGCCAGGGCCTTGGGGGCCTGCAGATGCATTTGTATGTCTGTTTGGGTTTAGAACTGGTAGGGGAGAATTCTACCGGGACCCCAGGCAGACGTACAGCTTTGAAATGTCAGCTCCTGTGCAGGAAATGGCATACGGTGTTTCAGCATTTTCCATAGGAAGGGCCCTGTTTTAATTTGCTTTCTACCTAAAGTGCAGTTCTCCCTCCATGGTCAGAGCTACAATCTTGGCACGCAGTTACCCACTTGGAGTCAGCCCGGACACCTGGGTTAACAGCCCGACCCTGGCACACACAAAACAGCCAGTCGTGGACACGTGGCTGGCCACCCTGTGGGCAGGATCCCACCCAGAAGATAGTATCAATAGCAGCACGACACCCCAACTCAGAAGGAAGAGCACCAGCTACGCAAGGTCCCCCACCATTACCTCACATAGCTTGGGTTCTGGAGCGTCTCCCATCAAATGCCACCCAGCCCCAGGCCTGCTTCGCTTCTAAGAGCAGACAAGGCCAGAGCCCTGGTGGGTACAGCCACAGGCTGGTGTCAGAGGATGGTGAAGCTGGCAGGTCAAGGTCTCAATGGCAGCCCATGAGTGAATCCTGCTGAGTCCTTCCTGGGTCACCCTCAGGTTTGGGGCCTTTCGAGCTACAGCACAGCCCTCTGCCACTTGAGCTGGCAGAGTAACTGATAACACGAGCAGGTTGTTATCTTCTGTGGGGACCAGCCACTAGATGATGAGCTACACACATTGCCCGGGAGTTTCACCGATATCTGCAAACAGCAAAGGAATGGTGACTCAGGAATGCTGAGTTCAGTTCCAGGCTCTGAAAGGGAATGTGCTCTAGTGGTCACAGGCCCTGCTGCTCCTTGTCCCCTCCAACCTGTCCTAATCCCCCCTTTCTCCCTCCAATTCATCTGCTCCCTGTCTACCCCGCTCTCTTCCCCTGGCTCCTGTATTCCCTGCCCCTTTCCCGGGTTCTTGGCTCCTTGCCCCTCTGCATTCCAATCAAGCTACTTCCTTCTTGCCCAGGCTGCTTGGGCGCTGGGTGTACTGAGAGACTCCCTGGTCTCTGCTCTTGTGCCTGACACCACATCAGCCTCAGGCAGCCAGGAGAAGCAATTGCATGGAAAGCCCTGCTCAGTCTGCGGGGCCCTGGGATGGCACAAGCTCTCTGGGGAGGGGCACAGTGCATGCACAGTCCGCTCCGAACTAGCAACTCTGAGGGGCTGGAGCATGCTCAGTGCAGATGGAATCTTTGGAGAATTTTGCTGCCGAAGTCTAAATAGCCCCCATTGAGCATGTACAAACTGAGACTTCTCAGAGGTTTATAATTTGGCGAAATTTGAGTAGATTATTACAGGGATGGAAAAAAAGCACATCCCTGACAGCAGGGCAATCTCATGCCCAAATTTCTAGTCTCTGCCCCAAAGCATGTGCAGTGGCTTAAGAAAGTTCTAACATGGGGAATCAGTGTATTTCCCCTAATTTCATGCTCGTAAACGGCTGAACCATTTTTGCTGAGACTTTCCAAAACAATTCAGCCTGAGGCAGACACCTAGCATGGGTCATTACAGCCAAGCAGTTCAAGTTTGGCAAAGATATAAGCAACTGAAAACAGGGTCTTGCAGTGGAGATAACCTTACCTGTAGGCAGCGCTCTCACTACCACTGCAGGGGCTCCTGCGCACCTTTCTGCTCCGGGGCCGGATTTAGTTGCTAGTAGTAGCAACAGGAGCTGAAACCCCTGTGCTCAGCTCCCGTGTTTGTCTGTGTCTGTTTATTTCCACTGTCAAAAACCGATCCACTAGAGAACCTTGCTTTGGAAATCTACTGAGAGACCCAGCAAAGAATCTGGAGCAAATTCTTTCCTGGTGTAACTGCCATGACGTCACTGGAGATGCATCTGAAGCGAATTTGTCCCTCTGCTCCTACATCATCATCATCATTATGAGTTTTGTCCTCCAGCTCTATGAATGTATTTTGCTTTTGTGATTCTTTGCAATCTGGGCTGAGAATAATGAGGAGTCCGGTGGCACCTTAAAAACTAACAGATTTATTTGGGGATAAGCTTTTGTGGATAAAAGCCCCACTTCTTCTCGTTGTTTTTGTGGATACAGACTAACACAGCTACCCCTCTGATACTTGGGCTGAGAATGACATAGTTTTGCAAAATGGTTGTATTGTAACCAAGACACTGCACCCCTTGTGCCAGATACCTACACCTCGTGTTGCAATTACCTCCATGCCAATGGGAAATAAATCTGGTCTCTGCCATTCGCTTTCTCCTGCATTCCATCTAGATGCTTGGGGATGTCATTTTAATTAGATGCACCTCAGTCCTTTCGCTTTCATTTAGGAAGCCCAAGTTTTACTAGCTGGGCAAAGATCCACTGTTTTTAGCGAAGTCAAGTCCTTTTCTAACAGTAACGTTGCTTTGATCTGGCTATCAGTTGTACTACAAATAACTTGTTCTCTGATTCATAGAATCACAGAATCATACAATATCATGGTTGGAAGGGACCTCAGGAGGTCATCTAGTCCAACCCCCTGCTCAAAGCAGGACCAACCCCAACTAAATCATCCCAGCCAGGGCTTTGTCAAGCCTGGCCTTAAAAACTTCTAAGGAAGGACATTCCACCACCTCCCTAGGTAACGCATTCCAGTGTTTCACCACCCTCCTAGTGAAAAAGTTTTCCCTAATATCCAACCTAAGCCTCCCCCACTGCAACTTGAGACCATTACTCCTTGTTCTGTCATCTGCTACCACTGAGAACAGTCTAGATCCATCCTCTTTGGAACCCCCTTTCAGGTAGTTGAAAGCAGCTATCAAATCCCCCCTCGTTCTTCTCTTCCGCAGACTAAACAATCCCAGTTCCCTCAGCCTCTCCTCATAAGTCATGTGTTCCAGTCCCCGAATCATTTTTGTTGCCCTCCGCTGGACTCTTTCCAATTTTTCCACATCCTTCTTGTAGTGTGGGGCCCAAAACTGGACACAGTACTCCAGATGAGGCCTCACCAATGTTGAATAGAGGGGAATGATCACGTCCCTCAATCTGCTGGCAATGCCCCTACATATACATCCCAAAATGCTATTGGCCTTCTTGGCAACAAGGGCAGTCTGTTGACTCATATCCAGCTTCTCATCCACAGTAACCCCTAGGTCCTTTTCTGCACAACTGCTGCCGAGCCATTCGGTCCCTAGTCTGTAGCGGTGCATGGGATTCTTCCGTCCTAAGTGCAGGACTCTGCACTTGTCCTTGTTGAACCTCATCAGATTTCTTTTGGCCCAATCCTCTAATTTGTCTAGGGCCCTCTGCATCCTATCCCTACCCTCCAGCGTATCTACCTCTCCTCCCAGTTTAGTGTCATCTGCAAACTTGCTGAGGGTGCAATCCACACCATCCTCCAGATCATTCATGAAGATATTGAACAAAACCGGCCCGAGGACCGACCCTTGGGGCTCTCCGCTTGATACCGGCTGCCAACTAGACATCTAGCCATTGATCACTACCCTTTGAGCCTGACAATCTAGCCAGCTTTCTATCCACCTTATACTATAGTCTCTTCATCCAGCCCATACTTCTTTAACTTACTGGCAAGAATACTGTGGGAGACCATGTCAAAAGCTTTGCTAAAGTCAAGGAATAATACATCCACTGCTTTCCTCTCATCCACAGAGCGAGTTATCTTGTCATAGAAGGCAATTAGATTAGTCAGGCATGACTTGCTCTTGGTGAATCCATGCTGACTGTTCCTGATCACTTTCCTCTCCTCTAAGTGCTTCAGAATTGATTCCTTGAGGACCTGCTCCATGATTTTTCCAGGGACTGAGGTGAGGCTGACTGGCCTGTAGTTCCCAGGATCCTCCTTCTTCCCTTTTTTAAAGATGGGCACTACATTTAGATTAGTCTGTTCAAATTCACATGAGTTTTATTACGTAGCACTTTAACGTAATGCTCAGTGGTCTCACTAGGCAGCTGCTTTCCTGTAAAGAAAATGTACCTTCCCTAACTGACATTGTTGCATGGCTGAAAGTATCCTTAAAATCTGTACATGGCTCTACCGAGCCACTGAATGTATTACCGTTCTCTTTGGGCCTCCTGCGTGGAGCAGTGTGGAGGATTTTACCTCCCCCAATCTCTCTTCAATCCCATTTGCTTGCAGGAGAATTTGGAAGACCCAAGGCCCTGGATTGGGCCAGGATGTTGTACTGGCATCACTTTCATGAGGCCTTCTTGTTCTCCCGAATCTAAGCTGTCATTTAAAAATAGAAGTCCGTCTCTATGTGCTATGGTCACTGAACTAGATCCCATTTTCAAGGGTGCGTGTAACCAGCACCGTGACATGTGCCTGCTTTCCCAACACCAGACATCTGCACCATCTGCTGGGAGCAGCATCTTTGCGGGGCAGGGCTTATTTTGTGGGTGGAACTTGGAAGAGCACCACGACCTCTTGTTTCCAATTTGACCCCTAGGAAGGAAAGCGAGCTCCCCCCCCACCCAAATCCTTTCCAGAAGGGCTTCCGGGGCGTTCCATTTATGCCAAAGATTTCATTATTACCCTGTTATTAGGCTGGCTCCTTCCTGGTATGAGCCCTGGACAGCTCACTGCTTGGGACAGTTCCAAGAGTTACAGCCTGTCACCTCCCTTCTGGCCTCTCTCATAACAGTAAAGCAAGGGTCAGGCTCCCAGATGTGTGTGTTTGGTGACCTCCCTGGGCAATGTCCAACACATTCCCTTTTGCTGTTCTGGGATGGCTCTTCTGCTCCGGGCACTGGTTCAGTCTGGAGATACGTCTCAGAACCTCCAAAGGGACCTCAACATCACTGGGGTGTGCTGAGTGCTTCAGTGCGGTCACAGAGCAAGCTGATCTCTAGGGACCCCCATGCATACCAAACCCTCCAGCGCCTGCAGGCCCCAGACAATCATGGGATCATCTGCCAGCGGCTAGCAAAATGGGGCAGAAAGAGCAGCTCTTGAGCGATCCCAGCAACTCCAGCTAAGACTCTCCCAGGAACAGTGCAGGAATGCTGCGGACTCTCTCTCTCTCCGGCCCCAGCTTCTCCCACAAAGAAGTGCTGTAGCCCAGAAGTTCACATTTTTTTCACAGGGTGGGTCACATTTTTACAGAGAATTGGTGATGGATGCCTCCCGCCCAGTCCTGCTCACAACTTCTAAACTCCGGTGGTCACCTCAGCAATTGCTTCCAGGGAAAAGCTACACTGGGAACATCTTTGTGTACGTTTTGCTTCCTTTAATGTTGCTGTAGCAGCTGGAAGCAAGGAAGAAAGCCAGCCCCATGTGACCGGCCAACTCTGCGCAGACCACCAGCGAACACTCGATGGACCACCACTAAGGAGCTTCCCCTGCTGGAGCAGTTTAGTAGCAACAGCTGTGGGGAGAGTTCATAGCTGTTCAGATCCCAAACTCAATAGGAATGGCACAGGATGGGCAGCAAAGGGAGTTCAGAGAAGCCCCTCTCAGCAGAGGGTGCTGTAAGGAATCACACTGGAGTACTGGCTGTGGAGGGAGCTCCCAGGTATTTCAGTCCCAGCCTCCCCCAGCAGGAGGCGCCACAGGGTGCTGTGGAAGACTGCAGCTACTCCAGTCCCAGCCTCCCCCAGCAGGAGGCACTGTAGAGATTGGGATAGGCGCACTGGCGCTGTGCTAGACTGCAGCTACTCCAGTCCCAGCCTCCCCCAGCAGGAGGCACTGTAGAGATTGGGATAGGCGCATTGGCGCTGTGCTAGACTGCAGCTACTCCAGTCCCAGCCTCCCCCAGCAGGAGGCACTGTAGAGATTGGGATAGGTGCATTGACGCTGTGCTAGACTGCAGCTACTCCAGTCCCGGCCTGAGCTAGCTCTCACATGCTCCTGACTTACAGCTCTTTCCCTGGGGGGCAGTGAAATGAACCCAAGGTTGGGAGCACGGCTGAGTTAGCCAGCTGGTCTGTTGTAGCCAAAGGCATCAAGAACCTTTTGTTTTGAAGGCCTGGCAATCCTTCCAGCCTCCTGTCCCAGCGATGGCTCAGAACCACTTTTTCCATGAGCTAGAGCGGAGTTCTCTGGCTGCAGAGAGCTTTTCCCTCCGTTGCTTTTCTCACTCATTAGTTCTGTTCACAAATCTTAATTGCTGTTGGCTGTCTGCCCCCCCGTGGAAAAGCAATGCTCTCCATGCATCTGCCTATGCTGCACGCGGGTCGCTGGGCTCGGATTACATCCATTTGAACATATGAGACGGCAAAGAAACTCTTGTGATATTTCAAATGCAGAATCTGGACACTATATTGGGCCAACGTCTCGCCTGGTGTAATTGGGTGGGGGATGCATCAATGTTCAGCAGCAGAGAACTTAGCTGTTATTTTTCAGTGGAGGTGTTAAACTAGATGGCCTCCTCGCTTGTGCTCAGTAACTCGATGGCCTCGTCGCTTGCTCTCATTAACTAGATGGCCTTGTCACTTGCGCTGATTAACTAAATGGCCTCATCTCTTGCCCACAGTAACTAGATGGCCTCCTCGCTTGCGCTCAGTAACTAGATGGCCTCGTCGCCTGCACTCATTAACTACATGGCCTCGTTGCCTGCGCTCATTAACTAGATGGCCTCATCGCTTGCGCTCGTTAACTAGATGGCCTCGTCGCTTGCGCTCGTTAACTAGATGGCCTCCTCACTTGCTCTCAGTAACTAGATGGCCTCGTCGCTTGCGCTCGTTAACTAGATGGCCTCGTCGCTTGCTCTCAGTAACTAGATGGCCTCCTCGCTTGCGCTCGTTAGCTAGATGGCCTCGTCGCTTGCGCTCGTTAACTAGATGGCCTCCTCACTTGCGCTCATTAACAACCCCTCCGCAATTTTCACAAGTGTCAGGCCGTTATCACCAGCAGGCTGGCCAAATCTCAGTGTATGCAATTAGATTCTGCTGCCTTTCAAATCCCCTGCCCCCGGAGTTTCGTTTAGATATGGATTTTATTTTCACTCCCAGCTGTAAACAGTTGTGTGGTGCTGCTGAAAGCAGCTTATCAACTGTAATGTTCCACCCCAGAAGTGGCTGCAATTTTAAATAACAAATTGCACGGCGCTGTCGGAAGCCCTGGGATACTAACATTGCTGCAGAGCACTGTGACCAGCTCAAAGCAAACACCACAGTCCAGGTCCTCGTGATTAATTAGACTGTGGTAGTGCCTAGAGGCCTCAGGCATGACTCGGGCTCCATTGAACTCCAAATTGCAGGTGGCCGCAATAGCCCCGAGGAGGACATTCCAGCAGCTGGGAATTGCGGGGCGGCCATGGAGCTCTGGTCATGCCCTGTCTCCTCCAGCTGTGCCCCCGGCGCTGGAGGCCATCGGAATGGTAGAGAGCTGGCTTTGCTGGTTCCTTGCCAGGCAGAGTCATACAAAACAGCCTTCCTGGGGGCCAGGATCTGGTTGAAAACAGGATTAAAAGTGGGTGCCTGTCCTAGACTTGTCAATAGACTGTCTGTGGAGCATGGGGCTTTCCATTAGATGTTGCAACATGGAGATGCCCACGGGTTGGACAGGTGGGATGGGGGAATGGAGCATGCCAGTCTGTGGTACCTTCTAGGCAAGCTGCTGGAGATCTGGCTGAGTGGAAGGGGCCCCCCAGCAGTCCCTGTTAGACGGTTAGCAGCTTTAGGGGAATGAGGAGGAGGAAATGGAGGCCTGCCATGGGCTGAATCGGGGCCAGGGCCTGTGCCTAGTGGACATTTGTCAGCATCTGAAAACCCAAAGCACCATTTGGCTTGACTGAAGCCTGCTCAAGAGTCTTGTTGCTGGAATAGCAGCAGGCTCTGCAGATCAGGCAGGGCTGAGCTGGGTGTGGGGAGCCCAGGCCTGGACTAGCAGGGGGCTGCAGGTCAGCACCGAAGGGCCAGGGGACACTAATCCTAGCTGCATTACATTATCAGCACCACTTTTACAAGGAGAAAAACTTTTTTCATGCCAGTTTTTAGTGCAAACCACTGTATTTCGAACTCGCCCTAGGGCTAGTGGCAGGCAGGGGAAAGCTGTGTCCTGCCCGCATGGCAGAGTGACGGAGAGCAGTGATTCACCAGCGTTGTACCGTGACATCCACAGTGCCAGCTCCACTGGGTCCGTGGGTGCAGAACCCAGTCCCCAGGAAGGCTTTGTCTGGAGCCACAGGAAGGGGAGAAGAAGGTATTAGCAGAGGCAGCCTTAGGTGCTCAGCTCAGAGCAGTGAGGAACTCCTGTGGCAGCATCCCCACCTCCCTGTGGATTGGTGGCATGCCACTCTCTTAATAAATACCTTTTCCGGTTAAAAATAGGTCGGGACAGCTCTCCAGGTGTGGTGCATTGGTGTCTCTCCATTGAAATCAATGGAAGACGGTTCACGCCAGTGGGGAGTTGGCCTGTAAAAGTTTCTCATCAGTTCTTTATGGCAGGGGTGGGGAATCTTTTTTCTATCACTGGCCATTGACCCACAGAAAAAATCAACCATCGGCAACACACAAGTAAAAAGCAACTTAATTTAGGGTTTTTTAGAGAGAGAAATATAAAACGTTCAACTCACCCGCCTGGGGGTGGGGGGTGGGGGTCATGTGGAGGCTCAGGGCTTCCCCCTGCAGCGGGGCAAACCAATGCTCGTGGCTCCAGCCCTGCGAGGGGGCACTGAGATCCAGGGCTTCCTGCCCGCGAAAGGGCAAGCCAGCGCTCATTGCTCCAGCCCCGTGGGGAATGGGGGAAGGCCAAGATTTGCCATGAGGTGGATGAAATTAAGCAGCGGGCCGGATCCAGCCCATGGGCCATAGATTCCCCACCCCTGCTTTATGGGGTCGAGTCTGGAAGGCTGTTGGCACCGTTGTTCGTTACATAGGTCAAGATGTGTCAGCTCAGACCATCCAGTCCCCTATCCCAGACAGAGCACCACTGAATCAGCCCCTGGCCCGCCTAGCACCTTCGCCAACCTCCTGCCAGACTGAATCACAGCTAGTCACGGTACCGTTTAGTTTCTGTGTAACTAACTTCCTCATGTTTGCATCGTTCCCCTTTCTGAAATTAAATGCCCCAGTGTTGGGCTGCTGAGGTGTTCTTCCCACCACAGGGATGTTAAATGTTATTATATTATGGTCACTATTTCCAAGCGGTACTGTTATAGTTACCTCTTGGACCAGATCCTGAGCTCCACTCAGGACTAGATCGAGAGTTGCCTCTCCCCTTGGGGGTTCCTGTACCAGCTGCTCCAAGAAGCAGTCATTTCAAGTATCGAGACATTTTGTCTCTGCATTTTGTCCTGAAGTGACATGTACCCAGCCAATATGGGGATAAGAAATCCCCTGGCTATTATTGAGTTCTTTATTTTGATAACCTCTCTAATTCCCCTTAGCATTTCATCGTCACTATCACTGTCCTGGTCAGGTGGTCAATAATAGATCCCTACTGTTATATTCTTATTAGAGCCTGGAATTACTGTCCAGAGAGATTCTATGGAACATGTGGATTCATTTAAGATTTTTATTTCATTTGATTCTACATTTTCTTTCACATATAGTGCCACACCCCACCCTCCCGCACGACCTGTTCTGTCCTTCTGATATATTTTGTACCCTGGAATGATTGTGTCCCATTGGTTGTCCTCACTCCACCAGGTTTCTGTGATGCCTATTATAACAATATCCTCCTTTAACATGAGGCACTCTAGTTCACCCGTCTTATTAATTAGACTTCTAGCATTTGTGTACAAGCACTTTAAAAACTTGTCACTGTTTATTTGTCTGCCCTTTTCTGGTGTGTCAGATTCTTTATGTCAGGTTTCAGAGTAGCAGTTGTGTTAGTCTGTATTCACAAAAAGAAAAGGAGTACTTGTGGCACCTTAGAGACGAACCAATTTATTTGAGCATAAGCTTTCGTGAGCTACAGCTCACTTCATCGGATGCATGCAGTGGAAAATACAGTGGGGAGATTTATATACACAGAGAACATGAAACAATGGGTGTTACATACACACTGTAACAAGAGTGATCAGGTAAGGTGAGCTAATACCAGCAGGAGAGCGGGGGGGGGGGGGCGGGGGGAACCTTACAAAAGCTACAGCTCACTTCATCGGATGCATAAAGTGGAAAATGCAGTGAGGATGTTTTTATACACACAGACCATGAAAAAATGGGTGTTTATCACTGCAAATGTTTTCTCTCCCCCCACCCCACTCTCCTGCTGGTAATAGCTTATCTAAAATGATCGCTCTCCTTACAATGTGTATGATAATCAAGGTGAGCCATTTCCAGCACAAATCCAGGATTTAACAAGAACGTCTGAGGAACGGGGGTGGAGGGGTGGAGGGGTAGGAAAAAACAAGGGGAAATGTTCATCTGATCTGGCCCATACTTTGTCCTCTTCCATCCTCTCCTCCTGACTAAAACCTAGAGAATCTCTCTCAATAAACTCTCCTCTAAGAGAAGTCTCTGTCCGATCCACGTGCGCCTCTGCAGCCATCGGTTTCCCCCCACCCCCATCTCTTAGTTTAAAAACTGCTCTACGACCTTGTTAATGTGAAGTGCCAGCAGCCCTGGATCCACTCTGGGTTAGGTGGAGCCCATCCTTCCTGTATAGGCTCCCCCATCCCAAAAGTTTCCCCAGTTCCTAATCAATCTAAACCCCTCCTCCCTGCACCACCGTCTCATCCGCGCATTGCGACCCTGCAGTTCTGCCTGCCCACCTGGCCCTGCGCCTGGAACTGGAACATTTCTGAGAATGCCACCATGGAGGTCCTGGATTTCAGTCTCTTTCCTAGCAGCCGAAATTTGGCCTCCAGGACGTCTCTCCTACCCTTCCCTACGGCATTGGTACCTACATGTATCTCAACCACCGGCGGCTCCTCCCCAGCACTGCACATAAGTCTATCTAGATGCCTCGAGAGATCCGCAACCTTCGCACCAGGCAGGCAAGTCACCATTCGGTTCTCCCGGTCATCACAAACCCAGCTCTCTACGTTTCTGATGATCGAATCTCCCATTACTAACACCTGCCTTTTCCTAATGACTGGTGTTCCCTCCCCCGGAGAGGTAACCTCAGTGTGAGAGGATACCCCAACATCATCTGGAAGGAGCGTCCCAACTATAGGAAGGTTTCCCTCTGCTCCCATTGGCTGCTCTCCTTCCCTGAGCCTTTCATCCTCCTTAACGGTGCAGGGGCTGTCTGACCACAGGTGGGACAAATTTACAGTGTCCCGGAAAGCCTCATCAGCATACCTCTCTGCCTCCCTTAGCTCCTCCAGTTCCTCCACGCTGGCCTCCAAAGACTGTAAGTGATCTCTGAGGGCCAGGAGCTCCTTGCACCGAATGCACACATATGCCACCTGCATTTGAGCGCAGTAAACAGGATAGCCCCCACTCTGCTGCTGAGCTTCTGCCTGCATTCTCTCCTACAGCTACCTAGGTTAATGATAGGGTTTTTGTTTAAATCAAGAAGTTTTGGTTATAGTTTAGTTTAAAGGTTTTAAAGAATGGCAAGTGTACCTCGCCTCCTTCCCACTCCCCTTCCGAACTCCCTCTCGAAACTCCCTGTTAGCAGCCCCTGTTCCCAAAGCTCAAACCCTCCATAGCACTCCGGATACCTGTGAACACTCATCCCTACCCCCACCCCCACCCCCACCCCACCCCTTTGCCTTAAGGGTAGTAATAGATCATTGATGTAATCAGAATAGTTTCTATGCATATGTTCTGCTCCTGTCATTATCATGTTAAGTGTTCTCTCTCTCTCTTTCTCTCTGAAACAATGTTTGTCTCTGTAAGTACAAGATAAATGCAAATGGATTGATAAGAAAAGGTATATAATTGGTCACTGTAGCATCATACTTTTGGAGCTTTTTATCAGTCTTCCCGGTGCCATGAATAAACCTTTTCAGTATTGTCTATTCCTGCTTGATTCTTGGGGGAAAGAATCTCCTTGCTTCACAGTTTGGTGCAGAGAGCAGGGTGTGATAGGGAATCCTTGGAGAGTTTCTCACAACCAGGGATAGAGGTGAGTACCCTTTTACTTACCACCTCTAGTGCACACCTTGGTTTGGGACTCCCCGAGACACCCTTCGCACCCCTTTTTTAATACGAACCACATATAGGACGCACAGACAAGAGGACTGAATGGGATTGTGTTTGTGGCCAGGGTTTTCGGGTTGCAGGGATCACTACAGGCAAAGGCTGCAACACCAAGTACTCAGCATCAGAGTGTGCTTCAGTAGTGCTGAGTACAAGGGTGTGCTCGGTCGGTTCCCCTGAAATGCCTCGTGAGCGGGTTTCAGGAAGATGGGTAACAATGCTGTCTGACTTGCCCCACAGTGTGTCAAGGAGAGGGAGAATCGTTGATTTTATCAAAGGAAAACGGGAAGGCTCAAAAGACGATGGCAAAGGGTGGATGGAAGGAGGGTATGAGTGTGAAGGATACAGGGTTGTGGTGGTCTGGTCAGACGAAAGGAAAGTAAGAGAAAGGAATAGTAATACTGTATTGTGAATATGAAAGAAAGTTACGGGAATTGGAAACGCTCCAAAAGACTTTTACATCAGAGCTGAACCAAAAGACAGATTTAAACCACAAATTAAGTGAGTTTCAAGCAGAGAACAATACTCTAAAAGCAAAAATAAAAGAAAGCAGCTCCTCTGCACGTCGTATTGCTGCTCACATACAACAGAAGGGTAATTTTACGGACGCTGGTTCAGGCAGCGATACTGATAAAGACCAAAACGAGATCAATTGCAAACACCTTGAGAAACAAATCCAGGATTGGAACCTGGCACACATGGGGGAAAACTGGGGTAATTGGCCTCCTCCCCCTCCCCATCCCCCTCCTCCTTTTAACCCAGACTTAAGAGCCAGCGTTCCCCTGGCCCCTCTCCAAGTAACCACGGGGTGGTCAGGGCCAGCAGGTAACAGAGTGGCTCATAATACTGATAAGTACACTCCTCTCAACACAGAGGAAATGAGGGGCTTACTGAAAGATCTCCCTGATCTGAAGCCCAAAGACCTGAATTTGGCATTCTGGAAGAAAGTAAGTCAGATGGTGACCACCTATACATTACATCCTAGGGATCTTCAGATCCTAACTGAAGCTAAATGCCTCAACCTTCCATCAGTCAAGATCCCCTCAGAAGAACACCGGAATGGCACTTGGGCCTCCGTCAAATTTTAATCAGGAAATGATATGACTCGTGCCTGCACTGATTTTAAGGAAGCCGTCCAAACGCCTCGGGGAACGGAGCCGGTCACTGGGGACTAATAGTGGGGAGCGTACAAGGCAAGGAGGAGTCTGCTGCTCTATACTGTGAGTGACAATGGGAGATGTATTCCAGTAATGCAGGCATTGCCGAGCCAAGGAAAACTGGTCAGGCGTTTCTAAAAATGTTAAAGGAAGGTTTTAACTCCCACCTGGAAACAGCCCTTAACTTGGGAGTAAACCCAGGCCCTGATTCTGAATCCATCTGTATGTGGGCCTCTGAAATGCGAAGCCAAACAAGCTAAAGATATAAAAAGCAAGTCTACTCGCGATTCTGTGGTAACAGCAAAAGGTAATGTAACCTGTTATAACTGTGGGTGTCTCAGGCATCCCCAAAAGAACTGCAGGCGCAAGGCCCAAAAGCCTAGTCAGGGACAGAATCAAGGCCAGTTGAATCCCTGCAGTACTTCACTGCCCTTTCCATCTGGTCCTGGTCCCGCCCCACCTTGCAGTATTTTGTATGTGGGGAGACCGGACTTTGGGCAGCTGGATGCCCAAGCCGAGTAGCCCTGGGCAACCGGCCCCAACCAGTATCTCAACCAACTGCCAACCCTTACTCACATCTAAGCGAAGAGGAAATGGCCAGGCCTTTAAATTCCATGGCCCGCTAGGATTCAGCGGCCCCCTTTACTAGCTTGAGAAACAAACTGGGTAGCACAAGTACCTGCTGCCCTCCTTTCCATGAGGGCGGTCCCTAGCGCTGGTACAGGACTTTCACCTTCACACTCCTTACTGGAATGGCCATGTCTTTGGGGGAAGGATGTGTCGTCCCGGCTCCCCTCCCCCCGATCTCTGACACTGCACAGGAATATATCAAACATCTAAATGAAGTTTTACAACCCCTAAGACTAACTGTCCAACACCGACAAGAAGCCCAGGACCCTCCAGAAACCCCCTCCTGGGTGGACATACAGGAGGGAGATCAGGTTATGGTAAAGACATACAACCCCGGGGTACTTCAGCCAAAATACTCCGGCCCGCACATGGTATTGGCCCATACAGATACCTCCATGAAGGTACAAGGAATCCCAACGTGGGTTCATAAAACCGAATTTAAAATGTATAAATGAATTTATTTTGTTTATATTGTATCCTTCTACGTGACAAATGTGGCTCCCCATGTTAATCCTCTTGGTAAATATACCTGATGCAGCCTCCTGGGACCTGCCTTTGGTACATCATGTCACATGAGATACCTGCTTCAAAGCTGGTCAGTATGTGCAACTTCCTACAGGAGGCAGCAGCGAATGGGTAAAAAAGCCAGACACTTAGCTTACCCCCAGACCGGATCACCTGAGACCTACCGTGGTTACAGCTCGCCTCCAGAACCATCCAGGCTCCAAGGTCTCCATCCGACTACCACAGCTCAGGAGCAGTCTTCGGCTCCCTCCCTGCATCTCATCAGATCTGGACTGAAACGGGGTATTTAGCTTCATGGGATGTGGGCCCATTCATATAGGACCCCCAAATTCGGGGTGGAAGACCACAGAATGTGGGGAACAAAACCAAAGGACAGAGTGTCAATTTACAGATACTCCTCGAGAACAAACAAACCATTCTATTTTCAGGGCCTCAGATGGATCGGTCGAGATTCACAACATTTATGAGGCCGCTAATGGGTTGGGAGAGTATTGGTGTGAATGTCTGTGGGAGGGCTGGGCACTTTTTATTAACCTAACAGTATATGTAAATGCGGGATAGATGGACGTTCCTCCTCTGCTGTGGGAACCTGGGATGGAGGTATACTATTGTCAGGAACGCTGTGTACACCCGGTTAAACGTTTATATTTACTGATATACGATGTTGCAACCTGATCACTTGTGGATACTCCCCGCCTACTATCTATCCGGCATTGTACCCTACCCCACCGGATGGTATTATTCAAGTAGGCCCCAACAAAACACTTTTGCATGATGTTTGTATGGTCTCTGTTCAGGTTAAATATGATTTGTCCAATTTCTCGGCACCCTTGCAAAATGTGTGCTCAGACCGCCCCAGCTCCCTGCGATGGCTGCAGGACAAGCTACAGGTTCTAATGCACCAATATGTTATTTGGGCCCATGCAGCCAAAAGACAAAACCATAGGCTCTTTGGTGATATTGAAGAATTTTTTGGAAGCACCAATTCAATATGAAATACACTTAACCTAAATTCTGAGAGGTCATACAATTCTTGGGTCAAAAGCCAAACCACCCAAGCCCTTGGAGAACTATCCACAATGACTCCAAGATCTCTTTCTTGAGTGGTAACAGCTAATTTAGACCCCATCATTTTATACGTATAGCTGGGATTATGTTTTCCAATGTGCATTACTCTGCAATTATCAACATTGGATTTCATCCGCCGTTTTGTTGCCCAGTCACCCAGTTTTGAGAAGTCCTTTTCCAGGTGCCGTGCTGTGATATAGCAGAGCGGATGCAGTCATGTCTCACTGCTGGGGTTTCCCGGGTGCTGTTGTAAAGCAAGGGGAGGCAGTCATATCACAGTGCTTGGGGTTCTCAGGCGCCGTGCTGTGATAAAGCAGAGGGATGCAGTCGTGTCTCACTGCTGGGGGTTCCTGGGTTCTGTGCCGCGACATAGCAGAGGGGATGAAGTCATGTCTAAGTGCTGGGGGTTCCTGGTACTGTGACATAACGGAGGGGATGGAGTCCTCTCATTGCTGGGTGTACCCTGGAGCCATGATGTGATTTAGCAGAGGGGAGGCAGTCGTGTCTCAGTGCTGGGGCTTCCCTGGTGCCGTGCTGTGATATAGCAGAGCGGATGCAGTCGTTTCTCAGTGTTGCGGGTTCCCGGGTGCTGTGATATAGTCGAGGGTATGGGGTAGTTTCTCAGTGTTGGGGGTTCTCGATTTCTGTGACATTGCAGAGGGGATACACTCGTGTCTCAGTGCCCTGGGTTCCCTGGGGCCGTGCTGTGATATACCAGAGGGGATAAAGTCATGTCTCAGTCCTGAGGTTTCTCAGGTTCTGTGATACAGAAGAGGGGACGCACTCCTGTCTCAGTGCTGGTGCTTCCCGGGGTGGTGCTTTGATATAGCACAGAGGATGAAGTTGTGTCTCACAGCGGGTGTTCCTGCTTGCCATACGGTGATATAGCAGAGGGGATGCAGTCGTGTCTCAATGCTGGGGGTTCCCGGGTGCTGTGCTGTGATATAGCAGAGGGTACAGTCGTGTTGAAGTGCTGGGGTTCCCGGGTGCTGTGCTGTGATATAGCAGAGGGTACAGTCGTGTTGCAGTGCTGGGGTTCCCGGGTGCTGGGATGTGATATAGCCGAGGCTACAGTCGTGTCTCAGTGCTGGGGGTCCCGGGTGCTGGGATGTGATATAGCAGAGGGTACAGTCGTGTCTCAGTGCTGGGGTTCCCGGGTGCCGTGCTGTGATATAGCAGAGGGTACAGTCGTGTCGCAGTGCTGGCGTTCCCGGGTGCTGGGATGTGATATAGCAGAGGGTACAGTCGTGTCTCAGTGCTGGGGGTCCCGGGTGCTGGGATGTGATATAGCAGAGGGTACAGTCGTGTCTCAGTGCTGGGGTTCCCGGGTGCCGGGATGTGATATAGCAGAGGGTACAGTCCTGTCGCAGTGCTGGGGTTCCCGGGTGCCGTGCTGTGATATAGCAGAGGGTACAGTCGTGTCGCAGTGCTGGCGTTCCCGGGTGCTGTGCTGTGATATAGCAGAGGGTACAGTCGTGTTGCAGTGCTGGGTTCCCGGGTGCTGGGATGTGATATAGCAGAGGGTATAGTCGTGTCTGACTGCTGGGGTTCCCGGGTGCCGGGATGTGATATAGCAGAGGGTACAGTCGTGTCGCAGTGCTGGGGGTCCCGGGTGCCGGGATGTGATATAGCAGAGGGTACAGTCGTGTCGCAGTGCTGGGGTTCCCGGGTGCCATGCTGTGATATAGCAGAGGATACACTCATGTCGCAGTGCTGGGGGTCCCGGGTGCCGGGATGTGATATAGCAGAGAGTACAGTCGTGTCGCAGTGCTGGGTTCCCGGGTGCCGGGATGTGATATAGCAGAGGGTACAGTCGTGTTGCAGTGCTGGGGTTCCCGGGTGCCGGGATGTGATATAGCAGAGGGTACAGTCGTGTCTCAGTGCTGGGGGTCCCGGGTGCTGGGATGTGATATAGCAGAGGGTACAGTCGTGTCGCAGTGCTGGGGTTCCCGGGTGATGAGATGTGATATAGCAGAGGGTACAGTCGTGTCTCAGTGCTGGGGTCCCCGGGTGCCGTGCTGTGATATAGCAGAGAGTACAGTCGTGTCGCAGTGCTGGGGTTCCCGGGTGCTGGGATGTGATATAGCAGAGGGTACAGTCGTGTCGCAGTGCTGGGGTTCCCGGGTGCTGGGATGTGATATAGCAGAGGGTACAGTCGTGTCGCAGTGCTGGGGTTCCCGGGTGCCGGGATGTGATATAGCAGAGGGTACAGTCGTGTCGCAGTGCTGGGATTCCCGGGTGCTGGGATGTGATATAGCAGAGGGTACAGTCGTGTCTCAGTGCTGGGGTTCCCGGGTGCCGGGATGTGATATAGCAGAGGGTACAGTCGTGTTGCAGTGCTGGGGTTCCCGGGTGCCGGGATGTGATATAGCAGAGGGTACAGTCGTGTCGCAGTGCTGGGGGTCCTGGGTGCTGGGATGTGATATAGCAGAGGGTACAGTCCTGTCGCAGTGCTGGGGGTCCCGGGTGCTGGGATGTGATATAGCACAGGGTACAGTCGTGTCGCAGTGCTGGAGTTCCCGGGTGCTGGGATGTGATATAGCAGAGGGTACAGTCGTGTTGCAGTGCTGGGTTCCCGGGTGCTGGGATGTGATATAGCAGAGGGTACAGTCGTGTCGCAGTGCTGGGGGTCCCGGGTGCCGGGATGTGATATAGCAGAGGGTACAGTCCTGTCGCAGTGCTGGGGTTCCCGGGTGCTGGGATGTGATATAGCAGAGGGTACAGTCGTGTCGCAGTGCTGGAGTTCCCGGGTGCTGGGATGTGATATAGCAGAGGGTACAGTCGTGTCGCAGTGCTGGGGGTCCCGGGTGCCGGGATGTGATATAGCAGAGGGTACAGTCCTGTCGCAGTGCTGGGGTTCCCGGGTGCTGGGATGTGATATAGCAGAGGGTACAGTCGTGTCGCAGTGCTGGGGGTCCCGGGTGCTGTGCTGTGATATAGCAGAGGGTACAGTCCTGTCGCAGTGCTGGGGTTCCCGGGTGCTGGGATGTGATATAGCAGAGGGTACAGTCGTGTCGCAGTGCTGGGGGCCCCGGGTGCCGGGATGTGATATAGCAGAGGGTACAGTCCTGTCGCAGTGCTGGGGGTCCCGGGTGCTGGGATGTGATATAGCAGAGGGTACAGTCGTGTCGCAGTGCTGGAGTTCCCGGGTGCTGGGATGTGATATAGCAGAGGGTACAGTCGTGTTGCAGTGCTGGGTTCCCGGGTGCTGGGATGTGATATAGCAGAGGGTACAGTCGTGTCGCAGTGCTGGGGGTCCCGGGTGCCGGGATGTGATATAGCAGAGGGTACAGTCCTGTCGCAGTGCTGGGGTTCCCGGGTGCCGGGATGTGATATAGCAGAGGGTACAGTCGTGTTGCAGTGCTGGGGTTCCCGGGTGCCGGGATGTGATATAGCAGAGGGTACAGTCGTGTTGCAGTGCTGGGGTTCCCGGGTGCCATGCTGTGATACAGCAGAGGGTACAGTCGTGTCGCAGTGCTGGGGTTCCCGGGTGCCGGGATGTGATATAGCAGAGGGTACAGTCGTGTTGCAGTGCTGGGGGCCCCGGGTGCCGGGATGTGATATAGCAGAGGGTACAGTCGTGTCTCAGTGCTGGGGGTCCCGGGTGCTGGGATGTGATATAGCAGAGGGTACAGTCGTGTTGCAGTGCTGAGATGTGATATAGCAGAGGGTACAGTCGTGTTGCAGTGCTGGGGTTCCCGGGTGCTGGGATGTGATATAGCAGAGGGTACAGTCGTGTCGCAGTGCTGGGGTTCCCGGGTGCTGGGATGTGATATAGCAGAGGGTACAGTCGTGTCTCAGTGCTGGGGGTCCCGGGTGCTGGGATGTGATATAGCAGAGGGTACAGTCGTGTTGCAGTGCTGGGGTTCCCGGGTGCCGGGATGTGATATAGCAGAGGGTACAGTCGTGTCGCAGTGCTGGGGGTCCCGGGTGCTGGGATGTGATGTAGCAGAGGGTACAGTCGTGTCTTAGTGCTGGGGGCCCTGGGTGCCGGGATGTGATATAGCAGAGGGTACAGTCCTGTCGCAGTGCTGGGGGTCCCGGGTGCTGGGATGTGATATAGCAGAGGGTACAGTCGTGTCGCAGTGCTGGAGTTCCCGGGTGCTGTGCTGTGATATAGCAGAGGGTACAGTCGTGTCGCAGTGCTGGGGGTCCCGGGTGCCGGGATGTGATATAGCAGAGGGTACAGTCGTGTTGCAGTGCTGGGTTCCCGGGTGCTGGGATGTGATATAGCAGAGGGTACAGTCGTGTCGCAGTGCTGGGGGTCCCGGGTGCTGTGCTGTGATATAGCAGAGGGTACAGTCCTGTCGCAGTGCTGGGGTTCCCGGGTGCTGGGATGTGATATAGCAGAGGGTACAGTCGTGTCGCAGTGCTGGGGGTCCCGGGTGCTGTGCTGTGATATAGCAGAGGGTACAGTCCTGTCTCAGTGCTGGGGTTCCCGGGTGCTGGGATGTGATATAGCAGAGGGTACAGTCGTGTCGCAGTGCTGGAGTTCCCGGGTGCTGGGATGTGATATAGCAGAGGGTACAGTCGTGTTGCAGTGCTGGGTTCCCGGGTGCTGGGATGTGATATAGCAGAGGGTACAGTCGTGTCTCAGTGCTGGGGTCCCCGGGTGCCAGGATGTGATATAGCAGAGGGTACAGTCGTGTTGCAGTGCTGGGGTTCCCGGGTGCTGGGATGTGATATAGCAGAGGGTACAGTCGTGTCGCAGTGCTGGGGGTCCCGGGTGCTGTGCTGTGATATAGCAGAGGGTACAGTCCTGTCGCAGTGCTGGGGTTCCCGGGTGCTGGGATGTGATATAGCAGAGGGTACAGTCATGTCTCAGTGCTGGGGGTCCCGGGTGCTGTGCTGTGATATAGCAGAGGGTACAGTCCTGTCTCAGTGCTGGGGGCCCCGGGTGCCGGGATGTGATATAGCAGAGGGTACAGTCGTGTTGCAGTGCTGGGGGTCCCGGGTGCTGGGATGTGATATAGCAGAGGGTACAGTCGTGTCGCAGTGCTGGGGGTCCCGGGTGCTGGGATATGATATAGCAGAGGGTACAGTCATGTCTCAGTGCTGGGGGCCCCGGGTGCTGGGATGTGATATAGCAGAGGGTACAGTCGTGTCTCAGTGCTGGGGGTCCCGGGTGCTGGGATGTGATATAGCAGAGGGTACAGTCGTGTTGCAGTGCTGGGGTTCCCGGGTGCTGGGATGTGATATAGCAGAGGGTACAGTCGTGTCGCAGTGCTGGGGTTCCCAGGTGCTGTGAAGTGAGGGTATGCAGTCGTTTCTCTGTGCTGGGGATTCACACATCCTATGAAACAGCAGAAGGGATTCAGTCAGATCTCAGTATTTGGAGCTGCCGATTGCTTTGCTTTGATTTAGCAGAGGGGACACAGTCATGTCTCCGTGGTGGGATTGCCAATTGGTGTGATATAGAAGAGGAGATGCTGTCATGTCTCAGTACTGGGTGTTCTCACGTGCTGTGATATAGCAGGAGGGATGCACCTCTGTCCGAGAGCTGCAGACTACCTCCCTGCAGGCCCCTTCTACTGCCAATTTCCTGCCTTAAGAGCCCCAACCCAGCTCCTTCCTCAGCTGGGCTCCCTCACTCAGCCAGGGGATTACTTAGCCTCAGCTGTGGCCTGGCCCTGGTGGGTTAGTTAGCCTCCTTCTTTGTCTTCATTAACCCTTTCAGGGCAAGTATGGGGTGAACATTCTTCACAGGCCTACTGGGTGAGAAAACCTGGATTTGTGCTGGAAATGGCCCAACTTGATTATCATACACATTGTAAGGAGAGTGATCACTTTAGATAAGCTATTGCCAGCAGGAGAGTGGGGTGGAAGGAGGTATTTTTTCATGCTTTTTGTGTGTGTTTATAATAAGATCTTCTACACTTTCCACAGTATTCATCCGATGAAGTGAGCTGTAGCTCACGAAAGCTTATGCTCAAATAAATTGGTTAGTCTCTAAGGTGCCACAAGTACTCCTTTTCTTTTTGTGAAATCCTTCCGGAAGTCGCCTACGTAGGGTTGGCTGACATCTGTAGTTTCTCTAATACATAGTCTGCAGAAGGGATGGCCCCCTAGAGATACGGGAGCCCTGAGACTGGCAGGACACTGGGGCCTCCTCAGTCACTGAGAACATTCATGGAGATATTTCTCAAGGCATTTTTGAACTTGACATTCTTTTTGTGGAGTGGGGAAGGAGAGAAACCTGCTGGGTTGTTTCTCCCAGGGACAAGTAGTCAAAAAGTGCGCACACATGCCCATCCAGAGATTGTTGGCTTGTTTATCTAAATCCCTAAATAGATGCATTTGCATTTCCAAGCATGAAGTATATAAATGACTCTCTGATTTGAAATGGAAATGAGTCTCCGGTGGTTTGAGCCCCCGGGAGCTGATCTCCGACCTCTTCAGAGGCTGCTACTGCTGTGTCCAGAGCTCTCTTCTGCCTACTCACCCTGGAAACCACCAATAATTATTATCATTGTCACCAGCCCTTGTGATTTTATCATAAGTCCTGTGATATTTGGTGTTTTTCTTGAAGCCCCAGCTCCTGGAATCCTGTGATTACACGAGAATCTCAGTTCTCTCTCTCTCACTCGCTCTCTTTTTAACTAAAGGAAATTTCTAGCCCTTGTGGTTGCAGAGAAAAGCTTGGAAATGTGACCTGTGTGTGATCTAGGGATCCAAAAGCCTGAAGGCAAAGAACAAGAACCTCACATTATTTATGTTTTAAAACCAGTCTCATGACTCTTCGGGCCCTGACCCACAACTTTGTAATGCTTTGTGGTAGGGCAATGCTAATTTCTTGTTGCTCTGCCAGCCATGCAGCTGAGAGCGGGCCCCATTAGGCTAGTGACCTACATAAGTAAGAGACAGTCCCTGCCCCAGTGAGCTTATGCTGTCAATAGACAAGACAGCCAAAGAAACTGAGTCCCAGGAAGAGTCAGACACTTGCCCAGCAGATCCGCGGCAGAACCAGGAATTAAACCCAGTTCTCCTGAGTCCCACTGCAGTGCCTTCGCCATGAGACCATCCTTTCTCCCTCCTTGCTTCTCAGGAAATGCTTCTCCCAGGAGCGTCCGGTCAGCTCCATGCAGAGAAGCATCCCCAAAGGCTATCACTGCAGCGCTAGGTTAGAAGAATAAGGCAGGACTGGCTGAGCACAATAGCTGGCCCAGCTGCATGAAGGGCTTGCAGATGAGAATGCTGCTGATGGCTGGCCTCCGGGACTGACCCCAGCTCGTAGAGGGTCAGAGAGAAGGGCTCCATATTTGTGCACCACTGCTCCCAATCCCAGATCTGACCAGGAGCCCCAGGGCTGCTCTGAGGTACCCCCAGTTTCAATAGCCCTTCTCACAGGGCTCTCCAGGCAGCCAGGGACTGCTGGAGTCGTGCCCTCTTGGATCTTCTCACTCTTCTACGTACTCAGTTAAAGGGCAGTCTTTCCTGGGGCCAGCATGGAGCCTGCTAGCTGATTGCAGTCAGGGTTTCCATAGGCAGAGACTGTCAGCCTGGAGGGGTTCCTGTTTGCCATCCAAGAGCAGCAAAGAAAGAACTGAAGTGAAGTTTCCATGAGGGAGTGCAGTGTGTGTGCCTCCCCTACCAGCCTGCGCGGCAATGATCACAACCCAGCACATGCCTCCAGCACGGAGCTGAGCCTGGAACACCAAAGGGCAGCCCCACAGAGAGCCAAAGCAGAACAGTCACATGATGCCAGACTAGCGTGGCTGTCAGGCTCCCCCCCCCCCCCCGGCCCCTTTCCTCACTTGGCACTCCTGCCACTCAAAGTATCTTCTCACCCCTCATCTGGACTGTTCAGCTGAGGAACCTCAAAGTGCATCATTCCTCAGCTGTTCTGAAGGGGGTGTTGGTAGCTTGCCTGAAGAGCTGCAGGGGCTTGTTCAGGGGGGAGGGATAGCTCAGTGGTTTGAGCATTGGCCTGCTAAGCCCAGGGTTGTTAGTTCAATCCTTGAGGGGGCCATTTAGGGATCTGGGGCAAAAATTGGGGATTGGTCCTGCTTTGAGCAGGGGGTTGGACTAGATGACCTCCTGAGGTCCCTTCCAACCCTAATAGGGGGACCCGCAGGCTGTTCCTAACCCTGTAAGGCCCTTCAGTGGCTGTGGTGGTCCAGCCCAGTTGCAGTCACTGTCTCTGCTCCCAGAGAAGAGTCAAAGCCAGAATAGGAAGGGTGTGCCTTGAAACTCCTGACCACAGCTGGGCTGGCTCCACAGCACTGTCATCCAGCCTGGAGTGCAGGAAGTGTGTGCTGGGGGCCCTGGGAATGGAGCCTAGGGAAACGATTACTTTTTTCCTTAAATGGACCTGGAATAGGGGTGTATAAATCAGAGTTACTCTTGTTCCAGCCCATGTATGGAAATGCTGCTCTCCCCTTTCTCCTCATTTTCCTTCTCAGTGGGAGGAAGAGATGAGTGTGCTGGGCTGGTCACCCCATGCCTCATCCCGCCATGGGTCAGCGTGTGGCTCAGATTGTGCTTCCTGTTCCTGCCACCCCGACACGCAGCTCAGCTGAGCATCCTCTGCTGCTGTCCAAGTCCCAGGCTCTAGTGGGGAGAGGTGAGAAGGGACAGCTCAGTGGATCTGGACTAGAGGTCAAGGGCGCAATTAGGTAGGGTGGGGGGCTCCCCACCTCCCCCATGTTTCATACAGGAGGGGTGCTCCAAGGCAGAGCTCTTAAGAGCTCAGCATTAGTGTGGACTGTGAGTTCTGCAGAGAGGTGCTTCTCCCAGCTTGTGTCCCTGGGGCAGGGAGTCAGGGTTTTGTTTACAAACAGAGGCAGGGTGATTAAGATCAGAAAAGGCTGGTAATTAAATTAAGGATCTGGAAGTCATTAGATGAACCTGTAAAAACAGGAATCCGTCTGCGGGGGGGTGAGGGGTGGAGAGTGTTAAAAAGAGAATGCAGGGGACGCAGAAGAAATGCAACCAAGCCCTCTGAGCCACGTTACATTCAGAACAGAGGAAGATGTGAGGGGCATAAGTGAAAAGAAGGGGCCAAAGCCCAGGGAAGGGCAAGCAGTCGTATAGAGAAGTTCTCACACTACCTCTGGTACTTATGTGGCCCTGTCACTCTGGTACCTGAGCGCCTCACATCACAGCCCCTCGGTGAGGTAGAGCAGGGCTGTTATCCCCATTGTACAGGTGGGGCACTGAGGCACAGAGAGACTAACAGTCAGACTTTCAAAGGTATTTAGGCACCTAGTGGGATTTTCAAAAGTGCCTAGAAGGTTTGGTGCTTTGTAACCCCCACTGGATGCCTAGCTGTGTCTTTGGGTGCCTAAAAACCTTTGAAATTCTGTCCCTAAGGCACTGATCTGAGGTCATACAGGAAGTCTGGGGGAGTGGGGGCGTGGAACCCAGGTCTCTCAGGGCTCGCTCCTGATCCACTGGACCAGCCTCTCTCTGCTGCATGCTGCAAAAAAGAGATGCCTCTGATGGATGGGAGCAGAACCAAGGCGCGGCCTGTTCCCTGAGATGCCAGCAATTGGTGCCAGGGGATGGGGATCCATGTCATGGTTAACAGTATCAAAAGCAGCACAGAGGTCAGAAAGGATGAAGAAAGAAAGAGAATGAGAGTCAGATGAGAGGAGAAACAACGAGGAGTCCTTGTGGCACCTCAGAGATCTGTGCAGACACATGCCTAGAACCCCGACAAGGGGTATTCTATTTGCTACTCAGGATCCATAAACCTGGAAATCCTGGACGACCCATGATCTCAGGCGTTGGCACCCTAACAGCAGGATTGTCTGGCTATGTGGACTCTCTCCTCAGGCCCTACGCTACCAGCACTCCCAGCTATCTTTGAGACACCACAGACTTCCTGAGGAAACTACAATCCATTGGTGATCTTCCAGAAAACACCATGCTGGCCACTATGGATGTAGAAGCCCTCTACACCAACATTCCACGCAAAGATGGACTACAAGCCGTCAAGAACACTATCCCCGATAATGTCATGGCAAACCTGGTGGCTGAACTTTGTGACTTTGTCCTCACCCATAACTATTTTACATTTGGGGACAATGTATACCTTCAAATCAGCGGCACTGCCATGGGTACCTGCATGGCCTCACAGTATGCCAACATTTTTATGGCTGACTTAGAACAACGCTTCCTCAGCTTTGGTCCCCTAATGCCCCTACTCTAGTTGCACTACATTGATGACATCTTCATCATCTGGACCCATGGAAAAGAAGCCCTTGAGGAATTCCACCATGATTTCAACAATTTCCATCAACCTCAGCCTAGACCAATCCACACAAGTGATTCATTTCCTGGACACTACTGTGCTAATAAGCAATGGTCACATAAACACCACTCCATACCGGAAACCTACTGACCGCTATGTCTATCTACATGCCTCCAGCTTTCATCCTAACCACACCACACGATCCATCGTCTACAGCCAAGCCCTAAGATACAACCACATTTGCTCCAATCCCTCGGACAGAGACAAACACCTATAAGATCTCTATCAAGCATTCTTAAAACTACAATACCCACCTGCTGAAGTGACAAAACAGATTGACAGAGCCAGAAGAGTACCCAGAAGTCACCTACTACAGGACAGGTCCAACAAAGAAAATAACAGAACACCACTAGCTGTCAACTTCAGCCCCCAACTAAATCCTCTGCAAAGCATCATCAAAGATTTACAACCTATCCTGAAAAATGATCCCTCACTCTCACAGATCTTGGGAGACAGGCCAGTTCTCGCTTACAGAGAGCCCCCCAACCTGAAGCAAATACTCTCCAGCAACCACACACCACACAACAAAAACACTAACCCAGGAACCTATCCTTGCAACAAAGCCCGATGCCAACTCTGTCCACATATTTATTCAAATGACACCATCATAGGACCTAATCACATTAGCCACGCCATCAGGGGCTCGTTCACCTGCACATCTACCAATGTGATATATGCCATCATAGAATCATAGAAACATAGAATATCAGGGTTGGAAGGGACCTCAGGAGGTCATCTAGTCCAACCCCCTGCTCAAAGCAGGACCAATCCCCAATCAAATCATCCCAGCCAGGGCTTTGTCAAGCCTGACCTTAAAAACTTCTAAGGAAGGAGATTCTACCACCTCCCTAGGTAACGCATTCCAGTGTTTCACCACCCTCCTAGTGAAAAAGTTTTTCCTAATATCCAACCTAAACCTCCCCCACTGCAACTTGAGACCATTACTCCTTGTCCTGTCATCTGCTACCACTGAGAACAGTCTAGATCCATCCTCTTTGGAACCCTCTTTCAGGTAGTTGAAAGCAGCTATCAAATCCCCCCTCATTCTTCTCTTCTGCAGACTAAACAATCCCAGTTCCCTCAGCCTCTCCTCATAAGTCATGTGTTCCAGACCCCTAATCATTTTTGTTGCCCTTCGCTGGACTCTCTCCAATTTATCCACATCCTTCTTGTAGTGTGGGGCCCAAAACTGGACACAGTACTCCAGATGAGGCCTCACCAATGTCGAATAGAGGGGAACGATCACGTCCCTCGATCTGCTCGCTATGCCCCTACTTATACATCCCAAAATGCCATTGGCCTTCTTGGCAACAAGGGCACGCTGCTGACTCATATCCAGCTTTTCGTCCACTGTAACCCCTAGGTCCTTTTGCGCAGAACTGCTGCCTAGCCATTCGGTCCCTAGTCTGTAGCTGTGCATTGGGTTCTTCCGTCCTAAGTGCAGGACCCTGCACTTATCCTTATTGAACCTCATCAGGTTTCTTTTGGCCCAATCCTCCAATTTGTCTAGGTCCCTCTGTATCCTATCCCTGCCCTCCAGCGTATCTACCACTCCTCCCAGTTTAATATCATCCGCAAATTTGCTGAGAGTGCAATCCACACCATCCTCCAGATCATTTATGAAGATATTGAACAAAACCGGCCCCAGGACCGACCCCTGGGGCACTCCACTTGACGCCGGCTGCCAACTAGACATGGAGCCATTGATCACTACCCGTTGAGCCCGACAATCTAGCCAACTTTCTACCCACCTTATACTATAGTCTCTTCATCCAGCCCATACTTCTTTAACTTGCTGACAAGAATACTGTGGGATACCGTTTCAAAAGCTTTGCTAAAGTGAAGAAACAACACATCCACTGCTTTCCCTTCATCCACAGAACCAGTAATCTCATCATAGAAGGCGATTAGATTAGTCAGGCATGACCTACCCTTGGTGAATCCATGCTGACTGTTCCTGATCACTTTCCTCTCGTGTAAGTGCTTCAGGATTGATTCCTTGAGGACCTGCTCCATGATTTTTCTGGGGACTGAGGTGAGGCTGACTGGCCTGTAGTTCCCAGGATCCTCCTTCTTCCCTTTTTTTAAAGATTGGCACTACATTAGCCTTTTTCCAGTCATCTGGGACTTCCCCCGTTCGCCACAAGTTTTCAAAGATAATGGCCAATGGCTCTGCAATCACATTCGCCAATTCCTTTAGCACTCTCGGATGCAACTCATCCGGCCCCATGGACTTGTGCACGTCCAGCTTTTCTAAATAGTCCCTAGCCACCTCTTTCTCCACAGAGGGCTGGCCATCTACTCCCCATGTTGTGATGCCCAGCGCAGCAGTCTGGGAGCTGTCCTTGTTAGTGAAGACAGAGGCAAAAAAAGCATTGAGCACATTAGCTTTTTCTACATCCTCTGTCACTAGGTTGCCTCCCTCATTCAGTAAGGGGCCCACACTTTCCTTGGCTTTCTTCTTGTTGCCAACATACCTGAAGAAACCCTTCTTGTTACTCTTGACATCTCTTGCTAGCTGCAGCTCCAGGTGCGATTTGGCCCTCCTGATTTCATTCCTACATGCCCGAGCAATATTTTTATATTCTTCCCTGGTCATATGTCCAACCTTCCACTTCTTGTAAGCTTCTTTTTTATGTTTAAGATCTGCTAGGATTTCACCGTTAAGCCAAGCTGGTCGCCTGCCATATTTACTATTCTTTCGACTCATCGGGATGGTTTGTCCCTGTAACCTCAACAGTGATTCCTTGAAATACAGCCAGCTCTCCTGGACTCGTTTCCCCTCCATGTTAGTCCCCCAGGGGATCCTACCCTATCATGTGCCAGCAATGCCCCTCTGCAATGTACATTGGCCAAACTGGATAGTCTCTACACAAGAGAATAAATGGACACAAATCTGACATCAGGAATCATAACATTCAAAAACCGGTAGGAGAACACTTCAACCTCTCTGGCCACTCAGTAAAAGACTTAAGGATGGCAATTTTGCAGCAGAAAAGCTTCAAAAACAGACTCCAGTGAGAAACTGCTGAGCTTGAATTAATTTGCAAACTAGATACCATTAACTCGGGTTTGAATAGAGACTGGGAGTGCCTGGGTCATTACACATATTGAATCTATTTCCCTAAGTTAAGTATCCTCACACCTTCTTTTCATCTGTCTTAATGGGCCATCTTAATTATCACTACAAAAGTTTTTTTTCTCCTGCTGATAATAGCTCATCTTAACTAATTAGCCTCTTACAGTTTGTATGGCAACTTCCACCTTCTCTGTATGTATTGTGACAGGGTCGGGCCAGATGGCTACAGGAGAGTAATAGAAGGCAGATATATTAGCCCCAGGTTAAGTAGGTCCCTTTTCCCTGAGTAAGGTAACAGGGAAGGTTCCAGAACAATCAGGAACCTTCTGGAGACAATTAAGACAAACAGGCTGATTAGAACACCTGCAGCCAATCAAGCAGCTGCTAGAATCAATTAAGGCAGGCTAATCAGGGCACCTGAGTTTAAAAAGGACCTCACTTCAGTTTGTGGTGCGCGTGTAAGGAGCTGGAAGCAAGAGGTGCTAGGAGCTGAGAGTGAGAACGTGGACTGTTAGAGGACTGAGGAGTACAAGCATTATCAGACACCAGGAGGAAGGTCCTATGGTGAGGATAAAGAAGGTGTTGGGAGGAGGCCATGGGGAAGTAGCCCAAGGAGTTGTAGCTGTCGCACAGCTGTTCCAGGAGGCACTGTAGACAGCTGCATTCCACAGGGCCCTGGGCTGGAACCCGGAGTAGAGGGCGGGCCCGGGTTCCCCCCAAACCACCCAACTCCTGGTCAGACACAGGAGGAGTTGACCTGGACTGTGGGTTCCAGCAGAGGGGAAGGTCTCTGGGCTGTTCCCCGACCCCCATGGTGGATCAGCAAAGACTGTGGGGATTGTTCTCCTTCATTTTTCCCATCCTGGCCAGTGATGAGGTTAGCTGAGTGAATGGCAGGTGTGAACCACTAGCAATAGTGGCCAAACTGAGGGCTTCCCTGAATCTCTAAGGTGAGCAAATCCGCCAATAAGCGCAGGACCAAGGCAGAGGAGGAACTTTGTCACACTAGGTTTTTCTACAATTGTTTCAATTGTTGTATTCAAGAGTTAGTAACAAAGTAACAAAGTTTTAGCCCAGGAAAGCTTATTCCCAAATAAATTTGTTAGTCTCTAAGGTGCCACAAGGACTCCTCGTTGTTTTAACAAAGTAAGAATGTACATTCATTTTTTTAACCTAATCAGTATCCCTTAAGTGAATTGACACAAGGTGTCAGAACAAGCATTAGAGCTGAGTGAATAATAAAAAATTATGTATTTATTTTTCTTTCTTTATATAGGAATTAGAAATTATTATCTGACAGGAAAACTACATCTAAGCCCTGGTCTACACTGGGGGGGGAGGGGGTGCCGATCTAAGTTATGCAACTTCAGCTATGTGAATAACGTACTGAAGTCGACGTACTTAGATAGACTTAGGTGTCTCCACCGTGGTGAGTCGACTGCTGCCGCTCCTCCGTCGAGTCTGCCTGTGCCTCTCGTGGTGCTGGAGTACAGGAATCGACGGGAGAGCGCTCGGAGGTCGATTTATCGCGTCTAGACTAGACGCGATAAATCGATCCCCGCTGACTCGATTGCTGCCCGCTGATCCGGCGGGTAGTGTAGACATACTTATCTGCAAAAAAACAAGAGTTTTCAGGTGCCCAAGTAGACTTTGGAATCACGGTTAAAGTTTCCCTCACCTCCCACCCATCTGAAATGGCTCCCCTGCTAGGGGTATGGCTAACAATGGTACATCTGGACTAGGGGGCTACCTCCTACCCACATCTGGATGGGGGGCGGGAGAATACCTCACCACAGCACATCTGGAATAGGGGGATGCCTTCTCACAGCACATCTAGATGGGGGGATACCTCATCATACTTCAGGACTGGGTGTATACCACACCATAGCACATCTGGATGGGGGGATTACTTTACTGAATCCTGGGGATACTTCATTGCACATCTTAACTGGGGAGATACCTCACCACAGGACATCTGGATATCAGGGTAGAGGTTATTTTATTGCATATTTTGACTGGAGGATACTTCATTGCACATCTGAAATGGGGAGATCCCTCACCGTAGCACATCTGGATGGGGGTTTACTTCATCTTTGCACTTCTGACTGGGTTGGGTGATAGCTCATCTGTCACAGGGGAACAGTATGAGCTAGCAAAGACTGTACTAGGGTAAGACAAAGCATGACCTTAGCAAGGGAAATGAGTAACCTGGAAGCCTGTGGAATACTATGATTAAACTGGGAATCACCCCTTAGCATGAGGATCTAACTGGGGGTGGGGGAGGGGTCACCTAGGCTCACCATGTGCTGGTACAACACTGCTGACCCTGGCTCATGAAACGTCACAATGCTCCTCAGGCTAGAACTGAGATCTTCCCTCTTCCAAAGCAGAGGACCCACCTGGCCATTAGCCGTTGGCAGGACAAGGCTTAAGGCGCACAGCTGGGCACATGGGCAGCGGGTATAATAGGCAAGTGGAGGTGTTGCCTCCCCTAGCACAGCCATCCCTGCTGCCCGACACCTGGGCTGTGGTGCTCCCCCAGCACGGCCTCTTCCCCTCCCGGCTCTGACCCTTCCCCGAGGCTCCCACGGCTTGCTCCTGCTGCCTGAGGTGAGTCTTCCTCCTATCCTCTCCTCCACCCTACCCCCTTCCTCCCTTGGCGGTCCCCACAGCTGCCAGCCGCATCTCTCCTCACCCCCCACCCCCCGTCCCCGCAGGGCATGGGGTGTGTTTGTGAGAATGCAAGAAGGGAGTCAATGGCAGATGGCGGGGAGTGAGGAGGTGAGCCAAGGGGATCCCTGAGTAACTTTACAGAGTGACAGGTTTCAGAGTAACAGCCGTGTTAGTCTGTATCCGCAAAAAGAAAAGGAGGACTTGTGGCACCTTAGAGACTAACCAATTTATTTGAGCATAAGCTTTCGTGAGCTACAGCTCACTTCATCGGCTGCATGCAGTGGAAAATACAGTGCGGAGATTTTATGTACACAGAGAACATGAAACAATGGGTGTTACCATACACACTGTAACGAGAGTGATCAGGAAAGGTGAGCTATTACCAGCAGGAGAGAAAAAAAACCTTTTGTAGTGATAATCAAGGTGGGCCATTTCCAGCAGTTGACAAGAATGTGTGAGGAACAGTTGGGGTGGGGGAAATAAACATGGGGAAATAGTTTTACTTTGTGTAATGACCCATCCACTCCCAGTCTCTATTCAAGCCTAAGATAATTGTATCCAGCTTGCAAATTAATTCCAATTCAGCAGTCTCTTGTTGGAGTCTGGTTTTGAAGTTTTTTTGTTGAAGAATTGCCACTTTTAGGTCTGTAATCGAGTGACCAGAGAGACTGAAGTGTTCTCCGACTGGTTTTTGAATGTTATAATTCTTGACGTCTGATTGGTTTCCGTTTATTCTTTTACTTAGAGATTGTCTGGTTTGGCCAATGTACATGGCAGAGGGGCATTGCTGGCACATGATGGCATATATCACACTGGTAGATGTGCAGGTGAACGAGCCTCTGATGGTGTGGCTGATGTGATTAGGCCCTATGATGGTGTCCCCTGAATAGATAAGTGAACACAGAGTGAAAAAGCCTTCCAGAGCCCTAGTAGCAGAGATCACTGAAACTGTTAAAAGGCCATTAAAGTGGTAATGAAGCCATTTAACAGGCACTTGCCAACGCCTAGGAAGCCTTTGGCCACATTCAGCTGGGTTTTATATTGTAGGAAAATGTGTTATTGGGGTTAAAAACAGTTTCCAAATGACCACCCTTCAGTTAGGCTTTATCTACACTGCCAATCGAACGACAAAACGTTTGTCATTCACAGGTGTGAAAGTAGAATGAATTATATTGAAATTATAATTCATTAAAGAAATGCTGCTTGAAGAGTTTGTTGAAATATAGTTGTGAGGAAGAGAACATTAAGGAGTGTGAGACAAAGGGTCCTCAAACTAATTAACTTAGAGCTCCTACTGAGCTAGGAGATTGGTAAACGTTAGTATGCAAATAAGATATGTATGTATATTTGTCAGTTTCTGCTTCCTTTTGTCTCCTATGTTAAATTGGCTTTGGCTTCTGTATAAATAAGTTAGATTGAGCTTTTGCAGGGGGCTCACATATATCTGGGTGCACTGGCAAAGTGCTTTGCTGATAAACAGAGTGGTCTGACAAATTATGTGAGTCCTGAATCTGACTTTGACAATTTGGAGGTTCCACGGAGATGGCAACCGTCTTCACTGGGGCCGTGGGACTCCTAATTGTTCTTAGGAAGGCTGTGGCAAGCCGGAACCTGGGCATTTGGCCCAAGCGGTCCTCCGCCAGAACGGAAGGGTGCATGACCACAGTGAAGTTTACGCCACCGAACCTGTTGGTTCCCACTCTGTTCTGGTAGGGATCCCGGGATCTGACATCAGGAATCTGGTCAGGTAATTATTTCTGTGTTTTGTCCGGACTGAGAACTGTCTTGTCTCTGTGTCTATCCGTCCTCCCTGTGGTGTGTTTGAGTCTGGGCGCCGTCTCCGTCCGAGGATCAGCTGACCAAAGGGTTCCTGTCCCCACGGTCTGAGTGAGTGAAATCTGCACAGTCACAGCTGCACTGCGCCTAGGGTAAAACCCTTGGTGTGAAAGCAAGGGTGATTGAGGCAGTAGCCTGTGGGCTCCTTTTCTGTGTTGCACCGGGCATCGCTCTGACGAACCCGACTTTCCTTCTTGTGTGATTGGTGTGTAAAGTCCTCCTGTATGGGTAACCAGACGTCTAAGTCGGGACAGTTCCCTAAAGGAACGCCGGCACATCTTGTGTATTTTAGGAAGAGTCCGGACTCCTGTAAATTTCTGGAAAAGTGGTCTAGGCTAAGGGGGTCAGGTAGAGTGGCTACTACCACCACTATGCTTCTGTCCCCAGAAGCCTTCACAGCTATTCTGAGGGAAAATGGGCCCTTTTCCCACAGAAATGGTCTATAAGGGACTGCTGCAGGCAGCAGGCAGAGAGAGAATCAGATCAAAATTATTTGACTATTGGGTAATGTAATCAAAATCACTAAAGGATGTAAGGGGTTTCTATTGGAACTTAACTTGGCTGCCCCTGGTTGTGTCTAGTTGTACAAGATGGAAGTGTAATCGGGGTACAGTTGAGTAAAAGAGTAATCACAGTGCAAGGGATGTTAGGCAAAAGAGAATTTTGTGTGTGTGTATAGTGCTAAAATCTGAAGCTGTGTCTCAGCTATTACCTGAGAATAAACTTATAGCTTGGTACAGCAGAGAAACTATTGCAAACATGGTCTGTTGCACAAGAGGGGAAACTGAGGTACACCACCTCATGAATTTCATAAATGATCAGTGAGTGGGTTAATTCACTAGCCTGACTATAGAACAAAATAAGTACAGCCTGGAGGTAATTCTTCTGTTTTTCCTGCAATTAGCAAGGAAATTTGTAAAAGAAAGTGGTATTATTATTAAGCAATAGTCTGTCTCCACCAGGGGGGGTGGAAATTGTTTCTTTTGTTTTTCAGACACTCTACAAGCAAGCTGGCACCAGCGGAAGAAAAACTCAGAATACCACGGATCTATGTTTTATGTTGTTTGTCTGTGGTGTTTGTCTTGTTGCTAGCATTGTTGTGTTTTAATGAACAGAAAACCTCATGACATGGGTGGGGGATGGCTTCAAAAGGCTGACCGGGAGGGGGGGGAGGGGGGAAGATATGTATGGGAATGCAAAAGGCTAACTCAGGAGAATCCCAAAATTCAGTGGCCACTGTTAGGATTTTGGGACAAAGACCGAGTAGACGTCTTAAAAGACAAACTCGGCCAACCTAAAACTAAATTGGCAAAAGGAGAGGTTGATTGTTTCATGCAGTGGTGGGAAGAGGCAAATCATAGGTGGACAGAATCAAAACTTGCCTCTCTCAAAGATTCTGGCTTCTATCCCACCAGATGCAACTCATTTTACTGTTGTTGATTTGTGCTCTGCTTTCTTTTCTGTCCCGGTTCACCCTGACTCCCAGTTCCTGTTTGCCTTTTCTGGCAAACCCACTCCAGAACCCACTCCGGGCCCCGGACAAGTGTGGCAAATAGACTTTACTGAGTTTCCCCAGACCTAAGGGTTCAAATATCTCCTTGTCATAGTGGATCGGTTCAGCAGATGGCCAGAAAAGGCAAGGGGCAACAGTACACATGGACCACACTGCCCCAGGGGTATACTGAAAGCCCGTCATATTTTTCCCAAGCATTAGCCCGAGACCTTGTTTTCCCGTCCAGGTCCACACTAGTCCAATATGTAGATGATCTACTGCTCTGTTCCCCTTCATTGTCTGCCTCTGAAACTGACTCTTTAGTGCTCCTTACTGCCCTAGCAAATAAGGGTCACAAAGCTTCTCGCTCTAAACTACAACTCTGTCAAGCTTCTGTCACATACCTTGGCTTTCTCCTCTCCCAGGGTTCCCGTGCACTTTCTCTCACCCGCGTCCAAGCTATCCTTAGCTTTCCCCGACCCCGCTCCCCACGCCAGGTCCGGAAGTTTTTAGGCATGGCTGGATTTTGCAGACAATGGATTCCCCAATATGCCTCCCTTGCAAAACCTCTCCAGGAACTCACTGGATTCTCTGTGCCTGACCCCATGCCGTGGCCCCCTGAGGCCAATTCTGCCTTTGTTTCCCTCAAACAGGGTTTGGCTTCTGCCCCTGCCTTAGGGCTGCCTGACTATTCTAAGCCTTTTACCCTTTTCTGCCATGAACAATCTGGGTGTGCACTTGGAGTTCTCACTCAGATGCACGGAGAAAAGAACCGCCCAGTGCTTATTTCTCTGCCACTTTAGACCCTGTTGCCCAAGGCTTACCCCCCTGCCTGCGTGCTGTGGCTGCTGCAGCGTGCCTCGTTGAAATGTCTGATTCCCTTGTTCTCCGCTCTCCTCTTACCCTCCTGGTCCCTCACTGACCTCGCCCTGCTCCAAGACTCTGCCCCAGAAACTGAGAGAGAATCCTGGGTTGCCCAAGGTTGCTCTCTACATCCCGATTCTTTTTGGCCCTCGCCTACTGGCGCCTTTGTAGCCCCCTTTTCACTCTATCCATCTCTGGCCACCCTGCTACATGGTGTTTCGCATGTCAGAAAGGAGGGGATGGTCTCTGCTGTAACTAAGACAGGATGGTGGGCCCCCCCCCATTTTGGCTCTTTTGCAGCCCGCCACTGTGCAGCCTGTACCATTTGCCAAAGCCATAATATTGGTAAACCTGTAAAAGTGGCCCAGGGGTTCCGGGGCCTGCCTCAAGCACCGTTCTTGCACAAATGCCTAAGTGTCAACAATATGAGTTTATATTGGTTACGGTATTTTTATTCTCTGGTTGGATTGAAGCCTTTCCTTGTCGCAAGGCTGACTCACTGTCTGTTGCCAAATGTTTGTTAAATCATATTATGCCTGCCAAGGGAATTCCTGCTACTCTGTCCAGTGATCGGTGTACACATTTTACTGGACAACTTGTTCAACACCTGGACCGTATATCGCATATCAAACACCTGCTGCACTGTCCCTACCACCCACAGAGTGCAGGTGCAGTTGAAAGACGAAATGGTGTACTTAAGAATAAGCTTGCTAAAATTTGTGACTCTACAGGATTAAGCTGGCCAGTAGCCTTACCATTAGCCCTTATGGACATGAGATCCACTCCATCCCAAAGGCATAAATTAAGTCCCTTTGAAATTGTTATGGGACGCCCTATGCGAGCTATGACGACCATTACTCCCGTTCCAGATTTGAACTTGACTCACAGTGCGCTCCTTCAGTATTGCAAGAGACTAATGCAAGCTGTAAGTCACTTCCATGCACAGGTTCGAGCCGCCTGGCCCACGGAACCCACCTCCGACACTTGCCACAACCTCGAGCCAGGTGATTGCGTCTACGTACGGCGCCATCTTCGAAAGCACGCCTTGAAGCCCCGGTGGAAGAGTCCTCATCAGGTACTGCTTACTACACAGACGGCTGTTAAACTATCTGGCATGGCAGCGTGGATACATGCTTCACAGTGTAAGAAGGCACCATCCCCAGAGAACCAATCATTATCTCAGGACAACGCAGAGTCAATTTTGACTCCAGAAGAAGATGTAGAGAACAGTCTGCAATACGTTACAATCTATGCTCTCATAAGGGTTGCCAGAAGCAGATGCTGTTCCTTGGCTGCTGGTATCTTACGGTCTGGGGAGACCATGATGACCATTCTTTTATCCAGCAGCAGGTGTGGATAGCTCAGACCCTTAATATTTCTAATTGCTGGGTCTGCAGCGACATCCCAGCCCACTCTCAAACTGGTGTTCCTGTCCTGGCTATCCCACTCAAGTCCCCAGGCCTCACCGGAGGGCCTCGTCCGTTTAACAAAATATGGAACAGCAATGACACTTGGGAAGTGGTGGGAATAAATGCATCTAAATGGATAAGTGTAGTGGAGGGAAAAGGTCATTGGTGTTGGGTGTGTAATGGGACAGGGCTGGATCTGGGGAAAAGCCGTTGCCTTCAGCATATTGTGGCCAATGGTGTATGGGATTATTCAAACAAAACTAAAAGTGGCAGGCCGGGTATGGAGATCTGAAAATTTTTCTCAACCGGGGATCAAACAGAGAAATCAATCTCATGTTCCCCCTACAGTCATGCAAATAACACCACTCCTCGTAAGGAGAATTACCCTGTAGCCTTTGGGGGATACTCCTCCTTCTTTGCAAACACCTATATGACAAATGGGTGCAACCGACCCTTCCCGGCCTTAATAGGCCATCACTGGGTGTGTGGGACCAGAGCTTATACTGCACTACCAGCTAATTGGTCAGGAATCTGTTATTCCGCCCGACTCTTCCCACAATTCCGAGTGCTAGGAACCTTCCCTCGAGAACGCCTCCGCAATTTCAGACGAAAAAGAAGGGACTTAACAGATGCCCAATGGTATGTAAATAACATAAGCCCCTTAACCTGGGAAGTGGCCATTGGCGGTTCCTTCATACCATTAGGGGGAGTAATACACCATGCAAAAAGGCTCCTAAGGTTACAAGCAGTAGTTGAAATAATGGCAAATGAAACCGGAGAAAGTTTAAGAGCCCTGGCCAAAGAAACAGGGGCAATCCGACAGATGGCCCTCCAAAACCGTCAGGCATTGGACATAGTGCTGGTGGCAAAAGGAGGGACTTGTGCTCTCATTGGAAAAGACCGCTGTGTGTATATACCAGACAACACCAATGAGGTAATAGATCGTGCTAGCCACTTAGAACAAATCGCATATCTTCCCCACGAAGAGCCAAGTTCTTTATGGAAGTGGCTAAGTAACCTTTTCCATTTCTCTGGCATAGGAAACTGGTTGTTTCAGGGAGCCCTAACTCTCCTGTTTGGAATCCTAATAATTTTTGTATGTTTTCAGTTACTTTCCTGTTGTATCCGAAATTGTGTCAGGCATGCTACACAGATAGCTGCGCCAAACCAGAGTGCTAATTTGATGATTTTAAATATCACTGATGAACAAAGAGATAAAGAACGATTGATATGTGGAACCCAGTAATTGCTGGTCATTGCGTAGCTTGACCAAAAGGAGGGATTGTGAAAGTAGAATGAATTATATTGAAATTATAATTCATTAAAGAAATGCTGCTTGAAGAGTTTGTTGAAATATAGTTGTCAGGAAGAGAAACATTAAGGAGTGTGAGACAATGAATCCTCAAACTAATTAACTTAGAGCTCCTTCTGAGCTAGGAGATTGGTAAACGTTAGTATGCAAATAAGATATGTATGTATATTTGTCAGTTTCTGCTTCCTTTTATCTCCTATGTTAAATTGGCTTTGGCTTCTGTATAAATAAGTTAGATTGAGCTTTTGCAGGGGGCTCACATATATCTGGGTGCACTGGCAAAGCGCTTTGCTAATAAACAGAGTGGTCTGACAAATTATGTGAGTCCTGAATCTGACTTTGACACAGGTGCTTAAAAAAGCCTGCCCCTGGAAGACAAAAGTTTCGCCAGGGCAAGTGGCAGTATAGATGGCTTGTTGTCAGCAGGAGTGCTCTCCTGTTGACAAAGCGAACCCTGCTCCTAGGGGGTGGAAGTACTTTGTCAGCAAAAGTGCTGACAAACAGCGTTTACGCTGCCCTACTTTTAGCGGAAATCAGCTGACCGCAAGCTCCTCATGCGACGCCGTGGCCAATCAGGCCAATGCAGTCTTGGGATGCGTAAACAGGAGTCTCAAGTAGGATTAAAGACGTTGTTTTACCTCTGTATTTGACGCTGGTGTGACTGCTGCTGGAATCCTGTGTCCAGAATGTAAGAAGGATGTTGATAAATTGGAGAGGGCTCAGAGAATAGCCATGAGAATGATGAAAGGATTAGAAAACCTGCCTTAGGCTTGGCTACACTTGTGAGTTAGAGTGCATTAAGGCAGCCCCGGGAGCCCTAACTCATGACACGTCCACACTGGCAAGGTACGCAGAGCGCTTGCACTCCACAGCTGGAGCGCTCCTGCTAATCCACCTTGACGAGAAGCATAACGCTTGGAGCTCCCCGGCTGGAGTTCCGCGGCGCCAGTGTGGACGCCCTGGTCTACTAATGTGCTCTGATCGGCCTCCAGAAGTGTCCCACAATGCCTGTTCTAGCCACTCTGGTCTTCACTTTGAGCTCTACTGCCCTGCCCTCAGGTGACCAACCGTCAGACTCTCCCTTTAAATTCTCTGGGAATTTTGAAAACCCCTTCCTGTTCGCTCAGCCAGGTGTGGAGTGCTCTCAGCGCATCTTTCCAGGTGACCATGCCTCCACGCGCCAGGCGATCCCCAGTATGGAGCAATGCCGAGGTGCTGGACCGCATCACTGTTTGGGGGGAGGAAGCTGTCCAGTCCCAGCTGCGCTCCAGCCGTAGGAATTACGATACCTTTGGGCAGCTATCAAGGGACATGATGGAAAGGGGCCATGACCGGGACGCACTGCAGTGCAGGGTTAAAGTGAAGGAGCTGCGGAATGCTTACCGCAAAGCCTGCGAGGCAAATAGCTGCTCCGGTGCTGCCCCCGCGACCTGCCGTTTCTACAAAGAGCTGGGCGCGATACTTGGGGGCGACCCCACCTCCACTCCAAAGACCACCATGGACACTTCAGAGCCCAGTTCAACAAAGCAGGAGGAGGAGGAGGAAAGCAGGAGCGAGGGTGCTGAAGAGGAGGAAGACACCCCGGCATCCCTAGATGCATGCAGCCAGGAGCTGTTCTCAAGCCAGGAGGAAGGTAGCCAGTTGCAGCAGACTGTGCTTGGGGAAGGACGAACACCAGAGGAGGTGCCTGGTAAGCAGCTTTTATTTTGGGAAGGAAGTTGTTCGGTGCAGGTTCTTGGGGCAAGGAGGGTTAGGGCTGCGTGCGTGCCTAGATGCAGAATGGGGCGTTGATGTGCTCTCTCACATCGTGGTAATTGGCCTCAGTGACCTCTTCAAAGGTCTCATGCAGAAACTGGGCAATCCCTTGGCAGAGCTACCATGCTCCCTGTCCCAGTAAGCTTAACATGTCTGCACCACTGTGCCGGGAGGGGCGGGGGGACCATTGCTGCACACAGCCAAGCTGCATATAGGCCAGGGCGGAAGCCGCATTGCAGTAGAAGACCCTCCCTTGCTTGCCAGGTCACCCTCAGCAGTGAGGTCTCTTCCACGACAGACTCCTGTGGAAAATATGGGGATAGTGTTCAGTTTAGGGGCCCCCTGCCACTGTTGGCTCTCCCCAAGACACAGAACCCCAGAGGACAGTAAAGCCGTGAAACAATCAGTCCCCCTTGACCCTGTGCTTACTCACCATCCTGGGGCTTCTGTGGGTTATGTGCGCTCGCTTTGGGATGGGCAATTTCTGCTATTGGGTAGACTGTGCTTGTCTACTTTAAGTACAGCCAAATAATTGCTCTGTCTGGTGTGAACAATGCTGCCTCTGGTAAGTGTTGCATTTTGGCTTTACAGATGCAACCTTGAGATCCCAGCCGTCCTCGTTATCAACAGCCAAAAGACTCCAAAGAATCAGGAAATGGCCATGTAGAAGCAAAGAGGACCTGCTGCATGAAGTAATGCAGCAGTCCCTTAATGAAAATCAGAAAGCGCAGGAGTGGCGGGAGAGGGAAAGGAGGCTCCGCCAGCAGAATGCGGCTCGCCGGCATCCAAGCACAGAGCGGCTGCTAAGCGTCATGGAGCGCCAAGCGGACTCGATCCAGCGCTTGTAGCAATGCAGGCGGAGCACTACCGCCCCCACCCCCAGCCCGTCCCCGCAGCCCTTGTCCCAAAACTCTTTCCCTTGTGCCCCCATGTCACCTCCGACCCACTTCCCCCAACATCCGGGTTCTTATCGCCACCAGCTGCCTCCAACACCTGTAGCTTCTCCACCCAGCCCTGAAAACGACGACCCTGACCTGCCGCACTCAGCCCCCATCACCAGGCAGTAGAGCCAGCACTCATTGCACGGCACTCCAGACAGGAAGGCTGAGTGTGATAACAGGACAGACGCAAATCTGTGATTGTACCAGTCCCCACCCCCTTGCCCTTTCTTTTTCCCAAGCAGTTGTGTTTCTTTTCAATAAATGAATTTTTTGGCTTTGAAAACATTCTTTATTATTGCATTATGTGAAAGTTATCTTAGCCCAGGAAAGCAACAGGCACTGCAAGTCAGTGCATCGTACGTAGTAAACACAGATTCCTACTAACATTGGAACCACTGCACTTCACTCCCGTGCAGGGCACCAGACATTACTGGTGGTTTTCAGCCTCAAATTGCTCCCTCAAGGCATCCCAAATCCTTGCAGCCCCGCGCTGGGCCCCTCTAACAGCCCTGCTCTCTGGCTGTTCAGATTCAGCCTCCAGGTGTTGAGCCTCCAAGGTCCATGCCTGAGTGAATCTTTCACCCTTCCCTTCACAAATGTCATGGAGGGTACAGCACGCAGCTATAACTGTGGGGATGCTGTCATCAGCCAGGTCCAGCTTCCCATACAGACAGCACCAGCAGCCCTTTAAACAGCCAAAAGCACACTCCACAGTCATTCTGCACTGGCTCAGCCTGTTGTTGAACCGCTCCTTGCTGCTGTCAAGGCTCCCTGTGTAGGGTGTCATGAGCCACAGCATTAAAGGGTAAGCGGGGTCTCCAAGGATCACCATGGGCATTTCGACTTCCCCTACGGTGATCTTCTGGTCTGGGAAGAAAGTCCCAGCTTGCAGCTTCCTGAACAGGCCTGTGTTCTGAAAGATGTGTGAGTCGTGCACATTTCCAGATCAGCCTGCGTTCATGTCAATGAAACATCCATGGTGATCCACAAGTGCCTGGAGAACCATAGAGAAATACTCTTTCAGATTTATGTACTCAGAGGCTAGGTGAGCTGGTGCCAGAATTGGAATATTTGTCCCATCTATCGCCCCTCCACATTTAGGGAAACCCATTTGTGAAAAGCCAGCCACAATGTCATGCACGTTACCCAGAGTTACAGTTCTTCTGAGCAGAATGCAATTAATGGCCCTGCAAACTTGCATCAACACGATTCCAGTGGTCAACTTTCCCACTCCAAACTGGTTAGCGACCAATCGGTAGCTGTCTGGAGTTGCCAGCTTCCAGATTGCAATCGCCACATGCTTCTCTACTGGCAGGGCAGCTCTCAATCTCGTGTCCTTGCGCCGCAGGATGGAGGTGAGCTCAGCACACAGTTCCATGAAAGTGGCTTTTCTCATCCGAAAATTCTGCAGCCACTGCTCGTCATCCCAGACTTGCATGACGATGTGATCCCACCACTTGGCGCTTGTTTCCCGAGCCCAAAAGTGGCCTTCCACTGCAGTGAGCATATCTGTGAAGGTCACAAGCAATCTCGTGTCATAAGCGTTATGTGAGTTGACGTCATTGTCGGACTCCTCACTGTCAGTTTGTAGCTTAAGGAATAACTCGACTGCCATTCATGACCTGCTGGCGAGACCCACTGTGACGTTGCACTCTATATGATTTTATGAAAATATGCTAAAGAGTGAATATAATGGATATAATATATATATATATATATAATATAACTGGAATATGCTTCATGCAAAAGGTCTCTTGTAAGGTATCATTACAAAGCTTATAATCTACTGCGTGTGGTCATCCTACTTGTATAAATGTATCATTCTTGTATCTGAAACTAGAAATATGAAATAAAACTCTGAGGTCCTATTGTAGTTGTGCAAAGCGTGGGCCATTCATGGTGGTTTGGAATCTTGATGGCTCCCATTGACCAGGACAATTTTCTGTAGATGGCTGTTTTACTCTGCATCCGATGAAGTGAGCTGTAGCTCATGAAAGCTTATGCTCAAATAAATTTGTTAGTCTCTAAGGTGCCACACGTCCTCCTGTTCTTTTTGCGGATACAGACTAACCTGGCTGCTACTCTGAAATCTGTTTTATTTGTAAGTTTTCCTGTATACGTGTGTGCTGGCAAGTGGGTAATGAACTCTTACAGTGACATGTGATCATGTATCCTGAACTGGAATCCATCTTTAACCTGGTGCTTTTCCATTGAGAAGGAGGGGTGGGAACCCAGAGAGGGACAAAGGATTCCTGCCCTGTGCAAAAGATATATAAGTGGGAACAGAACAGAACAAAGTGGCTGCAATCATAAGAAATCCCCTAGCAACCACCCGAGCTGGAAGAAGGGCTTTACCAGGGGAAAGGATTGTGCCCAGAGTAGGAAGGAGTCCAGTCTATGAAAGAACCTTATTGGAACATCTCTGAGGGTGAGATTTCATCTGTAATCACTTTCTTACTGTATTAGGCATAGACTTGCATGTTTTATTTTATTTTACTTGGTAATTCACTTTGTTCTGTCTGCTATTACTTGGAACCACTTAAATCCTACTTTTTCTATTTAATAAAATCAGTTTTTACTTATTAATTAACCCAGAGTATGTATTAATACCGGGGGTGGGGGGGGAGACAAACAGCTGTGCATAAATCTCTATCAGTGTTATAGAGGGCGAACAATTTATGAGTTTACCCTGTATAAGCTTTATACAGAGTAAAACGGCTTTATTTCGGGTTTGGATCCGACTGGGAGTTGGGCATCTGAGTGTTAAAGACAGGAACACCCCTGTAAGCTGCTTTCAGTTAAGCCTGCAGTTTGTGGGAGGTAATTCAGACCTGGGTCTGGGTTTGTGGCCGGCAAGTGTGTCTGGCACAGCCAGGCAGGGCTCTGGAGTCCCAGGCTGGCAGGGAAAGCAGGGGCAGAAGTAGTCTTGGCACATCAGTTGGCAGCCCCAAGGGGGTTTCTGTGATCCAACCCGTCACACGCATCAGCATACTCCTCAGCAGTTTGGGCTCCATTCCTGCAGACTGAAAGGGAAGACAGAGCGCGCAGTACAAAAAACGTTGAAAGATGGCGCCAATTATGGACAGAAGCAGAGGGATTGCTGGGATGCAAAGCAATGCATCACGGGGCATTGGGACAGGATCCAGAATGCCCCACACCCCCTGCCTGCTTCCCACAAGCCACAGTGCCAGAATGGGAAGAGGTGCTCTGTGGGATAGCTGCCCATAATGCACTGCTCCAAGTGTCACTGCAAGTGCCACAAATGTGGCCACGCCAGTGCGCTTGCAGCTGAGAGTGTGAACATAAGGCAGCGCTTTCCCTACTGCACTCTCCGAAGGCTGGTTTAACTCTCACTCTACATCTGCAAGTATAGCCATGCCCTTAGAATGATAGACTCAAGGAGCTCAATCTATTTAGTTTAACAAGGAGAAAGTTAAGGGATGACTTGATCACAGTCTGTAAGTACCTCCAGGCACAACCTGGAACTGGGGTAGCGCTGTGCCCCCTTAACTCTCCAGCCTGGGCTGTCTCTCACAATGCTTTACTAGTGACAAGCAACAAACCCCTCCAGGCGCCATGATCATTCAGCACAACTGGAGATGGAGCCCCACACCCAGCTAGATTGCATGAAAGCTCTCAAAGCACTCATGAATCACACTGAGAAAGGCATCAGCCAATTCCCCCCAGGGCTGTACCTGACCTGTCAGAAGCCTTTATAACCCAGTCCATCCCTCCCTCAATGTGGAGAGGACACACATAAGTCTTTGTAACTGAGCTGAGAATTCCCTAGCACTTCGAGCAAAATACACTGTTTTAGGGAAAATGTAAAACAGGTTTATTAACTACAGAAAGATAGATTTTAAGTGATTATAAGTGCTAGACATAAAAGGACCAAGATGGTTACCAAAGAAAATAAAAATAAACTTATAATCTAAATCTTAAACCTTATTACACTAGGCAGCATTTAGATCAAGCAGTGTTCTCACCCCACTGGATGTTACAGTCCTTACTGCACAGACTTCACCCTGAAGCCTTGACCAGTCTCCTCAGATGATCTTCATCTTCTCAGCATCCAGGTTGTTTCCAGCATAGGTGGGGGAGGAGAAAGGCCAAGACATGATGCTATTGCCCTTGGTTTATACCTATGGCCCATGTGCCTGGCAGACCCTAACCCAAGCATGTCCTGGTGTGCTTTGCTGAGTCACAGTGATCAAACAGTCCCCAAGTCACTGCATTGAGCAGTTCCCATTGTGTCGTACTTACATATTTGGATCATACAGTTGATTAATGGGCAGTCAACACCCACCTGGGCAGGGATCCTTTGTATGTCCCTAGCAAACACAGCATATTTCAGTAACAACCATACAGGCCAATATTATAACTTTATACACACTAATTATATACATATTTGGACAGAAAGGGGTTCAGCAGAAAATGGCCTTTCATATGATACTTTACATGTCATTCTTTGTATGAAATATCACCCTCCATATGAATATGGGGATTACAAAGTGTCATTCTGATGTTTTGTGTGTCACACCTACATGAGGAACAAATATTTAACAATGGGCTCTTCAATCTGACAGAGGAAGGTCTAACATGAGCCAGTGGCTGGAAACTGAAGCTAGACAAATTCAGGTCTACGAAATTAGGTCGAATTTATAGAAGTCGGTTTTGTAGAAAGCGGTTTTATACAGTTGATTGTGTGTGTCCCCACACAAGTGCTCAAAGTGCATGTAGTCGGCGGAGTGTGTCCACAGTACCGAGGCAACCGTCGACTTCCGGAGCGTTGCACTGTGGGTGACTATCCCACAGTTCCCACAGTCTCCGCCGCCCATCTGAATTCTGGGTAGAAATCCCAGTGCCTGATGGGGCTAAAACATTGTCGCGGGTGGTTCTGGGTACATATCGGCAGGCCCCCGTTCCCTCCCTCCCTCCGTGAAAGCAAGGGCAGACAATCATTTTGCGCCTTTTTTCTTGAGTTACCTGTGCAGACACCATATCACGGCAAGCAAGGAGCCTGCTCAGCTAACCACCACCGTATGTCTCGTGGGTGCTGGCAGACGTGGTACTGCATTGCTACACAGCAGCAGCAACCCATTGCCTTGTGGCAGCAGACAGTGCAGTATGACTGGTAGCCGTCATCGACGTAGTCCTGGGAGCTCTTTTAATCGGGCACCTGGGCAAACATGGGAGTGACTCAGCCAGATCATTTCCCTTTTAAGTTTCATCTCGTGGCGATTCAGTCCTACCGACAGTGCACTGTCTTTTAACCTCCAGCCAGCAGAAAATGATGGCTAGTCATCATACTGCACCATCTTCTGCCAAGCACCCAGGAGATGACGATGGCCAGCGGTCGTACTGCACAGTCTGCTGCTAGCAAGATGTATAAAGATAGATGAAGTGGCTCAAAACAAGAAATAGACCAGATTTGTTTTGTATTCATTTTCTCCTCCCTCTCTCCTTCCCTCTGTGAAATCAATGGCCTGCTAAACCCAGTTTTGAGTTCTATCCTTGAGGTTTTGAGTTCTATCCTTGAGGGGGCCATTCAGTTTCTCGCAAAGCCACCCTCTTTGTTGATTTTAATTCCCTGTAAGCCAACCCTGTAAGCCATGTCGTCAGTCGCCCCTCCCTCCATCAGGGCAACGGCAGACAATCGTGCCGCGCCTTTTTTCTGTGCAGACGCCATACCACAGCAAGCATGGAGCCCGCTCAGATCACTTTGGCAATTAGGAGCACATTAAACACCACGCACATTATCCAGCAGTATATGCAGCACCGGAACCTTGCAAAGCGATACCTGGCGAGTAGGCAACGTCAGCGCGGTAACGTGAGTGATGAGGACATGGACACAGACTTCTCTCAAAGCAGGGGCCCTGGCAATGCGGGCACCATGATGCTAATGGGGCAGGCTCATGCAGTGGAACGCCGATTCTGGGCTCAGGAAACAAGCACAGACTGGTGGGACTGCATAGTGTTGCAGGTCTGGGACAATTCCCAGTGGTTGCGAAACTTTCGCTTGCGTAAGGGCACTTTCATGGAACTTTGTGACTTGCTTTCCCCTGCCCTGAGGTGCAAGAATACCAAGATGAAAGCAGCCCTCACAGTTGAGAAGCAAGTGGCAATAGCCCTGTGGAAGCTTGACAGCTACCGGTCAGTCGGGAATCAATTTGGAGTGGGCAAATCTACTGTGGGGGCTGCTGTGATGCAAGTAGCCAATGGAATCAAAGATCTGCTGATATCAAGGGTAATGACCCTGGGAAATGTGCAGGTCATACTGGATGGCTTTGCTGCAATGGGATTCCCTAACTGTGGTGGGGCCATAGACGGAACCCATATCCCTATCTTGGCACTGGAGCACCAAGCCGGCGAGTACATAAACCGCAAGGGGTACTTTTCAATAGTGCTGCAAGCTCTGGTGGATCACAAGGGATGTTTCACCAACATCAACGGGGGATGGCCGGGAAAGGTACATGACACTAGCATCTTCAGGAACTCTGGTCTGTTTCAAAAGCTGCAGGAAGGGACTTTATTCCCAGACTAGAAAATAACCGTTGGGGATGTTGAAATGCCTATAGTTATCCTTGGGGACCCAGCCTACCCCTTAATGACATGGCTCATGAAGCCGTACACAGACAGCCTGGACAGTAGTCAGGAGCTGTTCGACTACAGGCTGAGCAAGTGCAGAATGGTGCTAGAATGTGCATTTGGACATTTAAAAGTGCGCTGGTGCAGTTTACTGACTCGGTTAGACCTCAGCGAAACCAATATTCCCACTGTTATTACTGCTTGCTGTGCGCTCCATAATATCTGTGAGAGTAAGGGGGAGAGGTTTATGGCGGGGTGGGAGGTTGAGGCAAATCAGCTGGCTGCTGGTTACGCGCAGCCAGACACCAGGGCAGTTAGAAGAGCACAGGAGGGCGCGGTGCGCATCAGAGAAGCTTTGAAAACCAGTTTCATGACTGGACAGGCTACAGTTTGAAAGTTCTGTTTGTTTCTCCATGATGAAACCCCCCACCCCTTGGTTCACTCTACTTCCCTGTAAGCTAACCACCCTCCCCTCCTCTCTTCGATCACCGCTTGCAGAGGCAATAAAGTCATTGTTGCTCCACATTCATGCATTCTTTATTCATTCATCACACAAATAGGGGGATAACTACCAAGGTAGCCCAGGAGGGGTGGTTGAGGAGAGAAGCACCAGGAGGGGTGGTGGAGGAGGGAAGGACAAGGCCACACAGCACTTTAAAAGTTTAAAACTTTAAAACTTATTGAATGCCAGCCTTCTGTTGCTTGGGCAAACCTCTGGGGTGGAGTGGCCGGGTGGCCGGAGGCCTCCCCACCACGTTCTTGGGCATCTGGGTGAGGAGGCTATGGAACTTGGGGAGGAGGGCGGTTGGTTACACAGGGGCTGTAGCGGCAGTCTGTGCTCCTGCTGCCTTTCCTGCAGCTCAACCATATGCTGGAGCATATTGGTTTGATCCTCCAGCAGCCTCAGCATTGAATCCTGGCTCCTCTCATCACGCTGCCGCCACATTTGAGCTTCAGCCCTGTCTTCAGCCCGCCACTTAGTCTCTTCAGCCCACCACCTCTCCTCCCGGTCATATTGTGCTTTCCTGTACTCTGACATTGTCTGCCTCCACGCAGTCGTCTGTGCTCTGTCAGTGTGGGAGGACAGCATGAGCTCAGAGAACATTTCATCACGAGTGCGTTTTTTTCGCCTTCTAATCTTCGCTAGCCTCTGGGAAGCAGAAGATCCTGTGATCCTTGACACACATGCAACTGGTGGAGAAAAAAAAAAGAGGCAGTGGTATTTAAAAAAACACATTTTCTAGAACAATGGCTACACTCTTTCAGGGTAAACCTTGCTGTTAACATTACATACATAGCACATGTGCTTTCGTTCCAAGGTCGCATTTTGCCTCCCCCCAACGCGTGGCTAGCCCCTCACCCACCCACCCCCCCCCCCCCGGCTAACAGCAGGGAACATTTCTGTTCAGCCACAGGCAAACAGCCCAGCAGGAACGGGCACCTCTGAGTGTCCCCTGAAGAAAAGCACCCTATTTCAACCAGGTGACCATGGATTATATCTCACTCTCCTGAGCATAACACAGAAAGATAAAGAACGGATGTTGTTTGAACGCCAGCAAACATACACTGCAATGCTTTGTTCTACAATGATTCCCAAGTACGTGCTACTGGCCTGGAGTGGTAAAGTGTCCTACCATGGTGGGTGGAATAAGGCTGCCCTCCCCAGAAACCTTTTGCAAAGGCTTTGGGAGTACATCCAGGAGAGCTGCAAATGCCAGGGCAAATTAATCATTAAACGTGCTTGCTTTTAAACCATGTCTAGTATTTTAAAAGATACACTCACCAGAGGTCCCTTCTCTGCCTGCCGGGTCCGGGAGGCAGCCTTGGGTGGGTCCGGAGGGGTACTGCCTCCAGGTCCAGGGTGAGAAACAGTTCCTGGCTGTTGGGAAAACCGGTTTCTCCGCTTGCTTGCTGTGAGCTATCTACAACCTCATCATCATCATCTTCCTCGTCCCCAAAACCTGCTTCTGTGTTGCCTCCATCTCCATTGAAGGAGTCAAACAACACGGCTGGGGTAGTGGTGTCTGAACCCCTTAAAATGGCATGCAGCTCATCACAGAAGTGGCATGTTTGGGGCTCTGACCCGGAGCGGCCATTTGCCTCTCTGGTTTTCTGGTAGGCTTGCCTCAGCTCCTTAAGTTTCATGCGGCACTGCTTCGGGTCCCTGTTATGGCCTCTGTCCTTCATGCCCTGGGAGATTTTGACAAATGTTTTGGCATTTTGAAAACTGGAACGGAGTTCTGATAGCACGGATTCCTCTCCCCATACAGCGATCAGATCCGTACCTCCCGTTCGGTCCATGCTGGAGCTCTTTTGCGATTCTGGGACTCCATCATGGTCACCTCTGCTGATGAGCTCTGCATGGTCATCTCTGCTGATGAGCTCTGGCCAGCGTGGCAAGCTGCAGGTGACCATGCAAACAAGAAATTAAAATTCAAAAGTTTGCGGGCCTTTTCCTGTCTACCTGGCCAGTGCCTCTGAGTTGAGAGTGCTGTCCAGAGCAGTCACAATAGAGCACTCCGGGATAGCTCCCGGAGGCCAATACACTCTAATTGCATCCACAGTACCCCAAATTCGACCCGGCAAGGCCGATTTAAGCGCTAATCCACTTGTCAGAGGCGGATTAAGGAAATCGATTTTAAGAGCCCTTTAAGCTGAAAAAAAGGGCTTCATCGTGTGGACGGGTGCAGGTTTACATCGATTTAACACTGCTAAATTCGACCTAAACTCCTAGTGTAGACCAGGGGTCAGACTGGAAATAAGGCACACAGTTTTAACAGTGCGAGTAATTAACCCTTGGAACAATTTACCAAGGGTCAAGTATCAGAGCGGTCGCCATGTTAGTCTTTAGCTGTAAAAGTGGCAAAGAGTCCTGTGGCACCTTGTAGACTAACAGATGTATTGGAGCATAAGCTTTCACGGGTGAATACCTGCTTCGTCGGATGCATGTCTTCACCCAGGAAAGCTTATGCTTCAATACGTCTGTTAGTCTCTAAGGTGCCACAGGACTCTTTGCCGCTTTTACCAAGGGTCGTGACGGATTCTCCATCACTGGCAATTTGTAAATGAAGATTGGGTGTTTTTCTAAAAGCTCTGCTCTAGGATGTGTTGTGGGGCCGGTCTCTAGAAGATCCCAATGGGCCATTCTGGCCTTGGAATCTGTGATTCTATGGCTCCAGGACACTTGGTAAGCAGAGAGCGACCAGCCTCTAAAGCCCCTTCTGAAGCTGGTGAACATTATTACATTACTTTTACAGATGAGAAAGTCAGACACAGATCAGGGAAGTGCTCTACCCAGATCATCCAGCAGGTCAGTGGAAGATGCAATAATAACTCCCAGTCCCCTGCTGTCACCCTAGACACCTCTCCCTTCTGGAAGGCTTTAAAGTATTTGGATGCATGAAGATTCCCATTTGGAAGGACCAAAAATGCCTCATGAGACAGGCTACTACAGAGTGATTCTAGGGGGTGGGGGAAGGGAAGGTACCAGAAATCTCCCCCAAAAGACAGTCCTTGCAAGGTTCTCAGCATAGTTTTGACAGGAGCTTCAGGGAGCGTAGATTATCATTGCTATTTAACTGCTGTCCAGTCTTGGTCACGGCCCCACTATGCTGTGCTTGTCCCTGCTCTAAGGGGCTTACAATCTAAGCAGCATCCAAATTCATGGATTCTTATCCAACCCACACTCCTACTCCAAAGATGTAGAACCAGGGATGGGATAATTCGGAAATCCCCAGCACTACAGGCCTGAGACCCATGGCAGTAGAAGGAAACCTGGTAAATTGCTAAATGCCTGAAAATCTGATAAATGTGCATGGCCAACTTAACTCAGTAGTAGGTTACAGAGCATCAGAGAGCTCACTTCTGCCTCCAGCTCTTAATTGACTTAGAAGAAGGATGGGGGTAACTGAAGCGGATTCCTGTGCCCACCTGGAATGGACTCTGGCTGCATCCCCTGGGTGAAGAAGAATTTGGCCTGTGTTCCTGTGCTAGCTGGAATGGGCTTTGGATGTGGTCTCCCGTGCAGCCAGGAGGGGATGGTCATGTATATTGAACCTCACTACAGACATGGCAGAATCCAGAGCTCCTGATGGCTGGTGTATGTGCTGCTCAGTGTAGACATGGGTGGGTTTATGCTATTTTGCCAATGGAGAAAGACCCACAGGAAATTGTGGGCTGGCAAGGCCAAGAGCTTTGTCCTGGAGGCCTGAGATCCTGTCCAAGCTGTGATCCGTCTCCTGACCCCTCACTGGAGAGCCTTCCATCTGAACATAGGGAGGATCCTTGGGCTTGCAGCAGCAAACTCTCCCTCATCTGTTCTTGCTAAAGCAATGCTAAGCCTTGCTTCAGTCTGCAGCCCATAATCTACTGGCCACGTTGCTTCCCCCATCTTCCTTCCCATTCCCATCTCCCTCCCAGAGCCATGGAGAGGATTCAAAGAAGTGAGAGAGCAATCACCCAGAATCCTGCCTGCTAGGGAGAGGCCAAGCTCTCTGGGAAGAGAGAGAGTAGAGATGCCTCAGTTCCATATTAAGTGGGATTGCAAGTCCAATTCCCAGCATTCCCTTTTGATTATGATGTAAACAGGCTTAAAATAAAAGCATTTAACTTCTTTGTAGTGAGACTTAGCACTGGCAGTAATTGCTCTGTTTGTGGTTTGAGGGATGCATGTTATTTTCAGCACATTCCTGTAACGTGTTCCCCCTGGGATGCCACCTGGAACTGCCCCCTGACCCACCAGCCTGGGCTCCCTCTCACACTGTACTGCTGTGACAAGCTGCAGAGCCCTCCAGCCTGCACTTTAATCAGCTTACATACAGGTAGGGACACATCCAGCTGCAGTTACATGCAGGCTCTCTGACCAGTTCCCCAGGCACCCACCCCCTCTGGAGTATAAACCCCAAATTATATCATCTTGTGCTGCACAGGAAACTGTACAGTGTAAGCTCATAAAGTTTGCCTCCTCCCTCAGTGTGGAGAGGAATATACAACAGACTTTGCCCCTGAGCTATAATTCCCACACACCTCACTCCAACTCACTGGTTTAGATAAAGCAAAAACAAGTTTATTAACTACAAAAAATAGATGTTAAGTGATTATAAGTGATAGGCCCACAGGTCAAAGCAGCTTACCTAGCAAATAAACAAAAAAACGTTAACTAAACAATATATTAGATAGATTGGATGTGAATTAACAGATTCTCACCCTAAGAGATGATACAAGCAGGCTGCAGATTCTTAAGGGGCAAGATGCACTTGCTTTACAGCTTGCAATCCCTAGATGGTTTCATTCGCATGCTAGAAATTCCTTTAGCCTGCGTCCAGCACTTCCCCCAGTTCAGTCTTTGTTCCTCAGGTATTTCTAGGAGTCTTCTTGGATGGGGAGTGAAGAACAGCAGATGATGTCACTGCCTCCCTTATACAGTTTTTGCATATGGTGGGAACCCTTTTGTTTCAAAGCTTGGTTCCCAGACCAGTCTGTGAAAAAATACTGACATTCCAAGATGGAATCCAGCAACATGTGTTCTGATCACATGTACTTGTAGAGTCATAGAAGCCATTACCATTATCTTTGAAAACTCTCGGTGAAGGACATAAATTCACACCGTGTAGAGGTCAAGCACAGGAGTTTATTATGTACAGCGCTGACAGAGTGTCACCTTGCTTATTAGGCTCAGAGACACTGTCAATCAATTGATTACAATGGAATATATGGATTTTCCATGGGCGAGGGAACATGATGGGGTAGGCAGTCCCAATTCCCCGGATAGGTCCAGCAGCAAGACAGGATAGCACAGTAGCCAATGGTCAAAGGTTACATAATGTCTCCGCCCATGGTCTCAAGTTAAAAAATTAACATTTAACATTTAATTTAACATTTAATTAGTACTTTAATTAATGTATTAGTATAAAATATATATGTTGAATTCTGATTTGGGGTCCATAGGAATGAAGTAGCTCCTTTGATACATATCTAAGGGTAAAAGCAAAGAAACAGTGAAAGTATATGGCAATAAAGATTGTCTTTCAAGTTGTTCATTTGTGTTTTAAGGCAGGCATTGGTCCCTAGGAAAGGGAGGTGGGAGGAGGCCATATCTTATACTGACATGCTTGAACCTTTTATAAACTCAAGGTTGGATGTGTGGAAAGAACATCTTCCTACAGAAGAAACTAACACAACAAAAACAGGGCTTCTTTGTTTTATTTGAAACTTTGAATAAGACACTGGGAAGCATTCATGGACAGAGGACTGATCTCTCGGGATGGACTTCACCTGAGTAAGGAGGGAAATAGACTTCTAGGATGGGGGATGGCACAACTGATCAAGAGAGCTTTAAACTAGGAATTCAGGGGAGATGGTTGGGAGATGTCCAGGTAATCTCCACGCCAGTTATTCTCTTTGAAAGGGAAGAAAACGAAGTAAGAAAGGATACAGTCGTGGGTAGGAGAATGGATATAAGGCGGAAGGACAGTGTACATACCAATCTAATAGGTAATATTGGCGGTAGAATGCCTGTGCCCAATCAGGTAAAGAATGTGAGCGAAGCCAAATGGCCAAAAGTTAAGATGTTTGTACACTAATGCGAGGAGCCTAGGTAACAAAATGGAGGAACTAGAGCTACTGGTGCAGGAAGTGAAACCGGATATTATAGGGATAACCGAAACATGGTGGAATAGTAGTCATGACTGGAGTACAGGTATTGAAGGGTATGCGCTGTTTAGGAAAGACCGAAATAAAGGCAAAGGTGGTGGGGTAGCATTGTCTATCACTGATGAGGTAGACTGTAAAGAAATAAGAAGTGATGGAATGGATAAGACATAGTCTGTCTGGGCAAAAATCACAGTGGGGAAGAAAGCTACTAGAGCCTGCCCTGGGATAGTGCTTGGGGTGTGCTATAGACCGCCAGGATCCAATGTGGATACGGATAGAGACCTCTTTGATGTTTTTAAAGAAGTAAATACTAATGGGAATTGTGTGATCATGGGAGACTTTAACTTCCCAGATATAGACTGGAGGATAAGTGCTATTAATAATAATAGGGCTCAGATTTTCCTGGATGCGATAGCTGATGGATTCCTTCACCAAGTAGTTGCTGAACTGACAAGAGAGGATGCCACTTGAGATTTGGTTTTGGTGAGCAGTGAGGACCTCATAGAAGAAATGGTTGTAGGGGACAACCTTGGTTCGAGTGATCATGAGCTAATTCAGTTCAAACTAAATGGAAGGATAAATAAAAATAGATCTGTGACTAGGGCTTTTGATTTCAAAAGGGCTAACTTTAAAAAATTAAGGAAATTAGTTAGGGAAGTGGATTGGACTGAAAAACGTGTGGATCTAAAGGCGGAGGAGGACTGGAATTACTTTAAATCAAAGCTGCAGAAGCTATCGGAAGCCTGCATCCCAAGAAAGGGGAAAAAATTCATAGGCAGGAGTTGTAGACCAAGCTGGATGAGCAAGCATCTCAGAGAGGCGATTAAGAAAAAGCAGAAAGCCTACAAGGAGTGGAAGATGGGAGGGATCAGCAGTGAAAGCTACCCTTACTGAGGTCAGAACATGTAGGGATAAAGTGAGAAAGGCCAAAAGCCAGGTAGAGTTGGACCTTGCAAAGGGAATTGAAACCAATAGTAAAAGGTTCTATAGCCATATAAATAAAAAGAAAACAAAGAAAGAAGAAGTGGGACGCTAAACACTGAGGATGGAGTGGAGCTTAAGGATAATCTAGGCATGGCCCAATATCTAAACAAATAAATACTTTGCCTCAGTCTTTAAGGAGGCTAATGAGGAGCTTAGGGATAATGGTAGGATGACAAATGGGAATGAGGATATGGAGGTAGATATTACCACATCTGAGGTAGAAGCCAAACTCCAACAGTTTAATGGGACTAAATCGGGGGGGGAGGGGGGGCACGGCGGATAATCTTCATCCAAGTATATTACAGGAACTGGCACATGAAATTGCAAGCCCATTAGCAAGAATTTTTAATCAATCTGTAAACTCAGGGGTTGTACCGTATGATTGGAGAATTGCTAACATAGTTCCTATTTTTAAGAAAGGTTAAAAAAAGTGATCCGGATAACTACAGGCCTGTTAGTTTGACATCTGTAGCATGCAAGGTCTTGGAAAAAATTTTGAAGGAGAAAGTAGTTAAGGACATTGAGGTCAATAGTAATCGGGAAAAAATACAACATGGCTTTAGAAAAGGTAGATGGTGCCAAACCAACCTGATCTCCTTCTTTGAGAAGGTAACAGATTTTTTAGACAAAGGGAATGCAGTGGATCTAATTTACCTCGATTTTAGTACGGCATTTGATACAGTTCCACATGGAGAATTATTAGCTAAATTGGAAAAGATGGGGGTCAATATGAAAATTGAAAGGTGGATAAGGAACTGGTTAAAGGGGAGACTTCAGTGGGTCACACTGAAAAGTGAACTGTCAGGCTGGAAGGAGGTTACTAATGGAGTTCTTCAGGGATCAGTTTTGGGACCAATCTTATTTAATCTTTTTATTACTGACCTTGACACAAAAAGCGGGAATGTGCTAATAAAGTTTGCGGATGACATGAAGCTGGGAGGTATTGCCAATACAGAGAAGGACCGGGATATCATACAGGAAGGTCTGGATGACCTTGTAAACTGGAGTAATAGTAATAGGATGAAATTTAACAATGAAAAGTGCAAGGTCATGCATTTAGGGATTAATAACAAGAATTTCTGTTATAAACTGGGGACACATTACTTGGAACTAACAGAGGAGGAGAAGGACCTCAGAGTATTGCTGACAGGCATATCTTAGCAAAAGCAAGGTTATCTTTGGTTATTCTGCTTTCTCTTAGCTATTGCTAGGCCTTTAACCTCTTGACCAAACTCTAAACTTTGGGCCTGTACACAAATCCATATACCAGGTTATTACATCAGCAATGGATTTTAACCCTTCACAGGTGATCGGGGGAGGTCCCGGATGACTGGGAAAAGGTTAATGTAGTGCCCATCTTTAAAAAAGGGAAGAAGGAGGATCCGGGGAACTACAGGCCAGTCAACCTCACCTCAGTCCCTGGAAAAATCATGGAGCAGGTCCTCAAGGAATCCATTTTGAAGCACTTGAAGGAGAGGAAGGTGATCAGGAACAGTCAGCATGGATTCACCAAGGGCAAGTCATGCCTGACCAACCTGATTGCCTTCTATGATGAGATCACTGGCTCTGTGGATAGGGCGAAAGCGGTGGATGTGATATATCTTGACTAGCAAAGCTTTTGATACGGTCTCCCACAGTATTCTTGCCAGCAAGTTAAAAATGTATGGATTGGATGAATGGACTAAAAGGTGGATAGAAATCTGATTAGATCGTTGGGCTCAATGGCTCAAAGTCTAGTTGGCAGCCGGTATCAAGCGGAGTATCCCAGGGGTCGATCCTGGGGCCGGTTTTGTTCAACATCTTTATCCATGATCTGCATGATGGGATGGATTACAACCTCAGCAAGTTCATAGATGACACTAAGCTGGCGGGGAGAGGTAAATACACTGGAGGGTAGGATAGGGTCCAGAGTGACCTAGACAAATCGGAGGATTGGGCCAAAAGAAATCTGATGAAGTTCAACAAGGACAAGTGCAGAGTCTTGCACTTAGGATGGAAGAATCGCATGCACTGCTACAGGCTGGGGACCAATTGGCTAAGTGGCAGTTCTGCAGAAAAGGACCTTGGAATTACAGTGGACAAGAAGTTAGATATGAGCTGACAGTGTGCCCTTGTTGCCAAGAAGGCTAACGGCATATTGGGCTGCATTAGAAGGAGCACTGCCAGCAGATCAAGGGAAGTGATTATTCCCCTCTATTCGGCACTGGTGAGGCTGCATCTGGCTTATTGCTTCCAGTTTTGGGCGCCCCATTACAGAAAGGATGTGGACAAATTGGAGAGAGTCCATCAGAGGGCAACGAAAATGATTAGGGGCTGGAACACATGACTTATGAGGAGAGGCTGAGGGAACTGGGGTTATTTAATCTACAGAAGAGAAGAGTGAGGGGGGATTTGATAACAGCCTTCAACTACCTGAAGGGGGGTTCCAAAGAGGATGGAGCTCGGCTGTTCTCAGTGGTAGCAGATGACAGAACAAGGAGCAATGTTCTCAAGTTACAGTGGGGGAGGTCTAGGTTGGATATTAGGAAAAACTATTTCATTAGGACGGTGGCAAAGCACTGGAATGGGTTACCCAGGGAGGTGGTAGAATATCCATCCTTAGAGGTTTTTAAGGCCCGGCTTGACAAAGCCCTGGCTGGGATGATTTAGTTGGGGTTGGTCTTGCTTTGAGCAGGGGGTTGGACTAGATGACCTCCTGAGGTCCCTTCCAGCCCTGATCTTCTATGATTCTATGGTTACTCACAGGCTGTTTGGAGTGTTCTCAGGAAGGCTCATCACCAGGTGGGAGATAAGCTTCTCCTAAGGCTTATTGTTTTTTCCTAATGGCTCATTCCCCTGAATAGGCCCTTCTCCACCCACTATCTAGACCAGGGGTTCTCAAACTTCATTGCACCCCAACCCCCTTCTGACTATACAACCCCAGGAGGGCCACATAGAAGCCTGAACCCACCCAAGCCCCACCACTCCGAGCAGGGGGAGGGGGGGCCAAAGCCAAAGGACTTCAGCTCCGGGAGTGGGGGAAAAGGGGGGCCTGTAACCTGAGTCCTGCTGCCCAGGGCTGATGGGCTTTGGCTTCAGCCCCGGGTGGTGGAGCTCCAGCCCTGGGCCCCAGCAAGTCTAACACCAGCCCTGGCGACCCCATTAAAATGGGGTTGTGACCCACTTTGGGGTCCTGACCCACTTTGGGATCCCAACCCACAGTTTGAGAACTGCTGATCTAGACTAAAAGCATTTTGTCTAGTGGGAGTAACCCAGGTATAACTACATTTGAAATACAGGTACATAGTCAATATTCATAACTTCAGATACAAAAATGATACATGCATGCAAATAGGATGGTCATATTCAGCAAATCATAACTTTTCTAAAGACACCTTACATGACTTATCTGGAATAAAATACATCATAATTATGTCATTATCATATCACAATAATATTATTATGAAGAATATGGGGATTACTGCCAGAGGGTTAGTCATGGACTAATGCGGAGGCAGGATGCCTAATGCCCCTTTAGGTTTTGGTTATTCAACTCCCAAGTGTTACCAAACATTGTAGTGTCACCCACAGGTGATTTTACAAAGTTCTGTGTTTCTTTTCTTAGATTGCCTGAAAACATTCTTGTGAGTAGCATTGTTAGCATAATGCAGATACCAATATCTTTTAGAGTGTAGATGTCTTGACATTTAGCCACCAATGCAATGAGGTGGTGTGCCTCAGTTTCCCTTTCCACACAGCAGACTAGGTTTGTTATGCTTTTTCTGCTGTGCCAAGCTCTAAGCCTGTTTACAGGTATTGGCTGAGAAGCAGGATTCTTATAGGACTTCCTTGATACCATTCCTTGCATGTTCAAAAGCTTTTCCAAAAACCATGCATCCTTTTCAAAGGATTTACCATCAGGACCAAATTCTTTGTCATAACCAACAAACTGTGTATTATGAGACTTAACAATACAAGCAAATTCATGACAGGGAGGCATTTCCAAGTGTCTTTACAATACTATGCCTTCTGTTTAGACAGGCTGGTTTTGTTTAATATTCATTATGTTTTTTAACTCCTCCCTGAACCACAGCACATGTTCAGATACTGGTCTTTCCTCCCCTTTAGTTTTTTGCCCAGTGTCCCCTTCCGTAAAAGTTCTCAGTTTATGTATGTCTTTGGGGTTTTGAAAAGGAAAGGATGTGAGAGGAGTGAGGATCTTGTCTGTTACTGGCTGGTGCCCTGTGGAGCTGCATTTGATCTCCAGGGTTATGCCATGCAAAAAGTCCACCACCACCCCTGCCCTCTTGGGGTTTCCTTGTGATTCTCACTGACAGCATTGGGACTTTTCCCTACCCCCTTTTCCTAGAAGGCTATGATCCTCCATTAGCTTTTCCTTAGCTGTTTGCTGCTCCTTACCCGCCTGGGAAATTGCTTCCTCCGCCCCTTTCTCAGGTGAGTCATTAGCACTTTCATTGACACTCAAGTCTTAAGTAGGATTCCCATCCTGTCTTAAAGAGACAGAATTAGTTTCCATAAGTACCTCCACATTGAGCGCTGTAGATTTGCCCCTCATGCCTTTCTGCACAAGGATGGGTTGGAGAAAGCTGGGGAGTGACACACCCAGTGCCAATGTCCCCACCACACAGCCACGCCAATGACACTCAGCCCTGATGGTGAGAGGAGAGCTCAGTCTCCATGGCCCCGTCCTTCCTTGCTTCTAGGCCAAGACCACCCATGGAGAGAGAGCGCCCGCTCTATAAGGGGAGCACCTCTCCATTAGGAACTGGACAGAGGCCACCCAACTCATGTCATATAAACAGCCATCAGATGGGAACAATGCTTGGGGCCTGCTCCCCACTCTCTTGTGGGGCCATTGATGCCTGCGCTTAGGGAGGACCATACTCGGCTGTTAAGATCTGTTAGCATTTTCCCCCTCTTCGTGCAGGTGCGGAAGACTTTCACCTCTGCTTAAAGCAGAACTGGCGGAAAGGGGGTGTGGCCCTGGCCAATCACTCCTCTGCGGCTCCAGCAGGGTAATGAGTGCACATGCCCGCCCTGCTGAGGAACCCTTGGGCATGGCTGCTTTCCCCACTGCCCCGCCTCCTAGGGTAGAGCAGCCAATCAGAGTTATCACAGGAAGCAGGCATCGCTCTGTGCCCCACCCCTCAGGAACCGACATCATTCTTACAGGAGGGGAGGGGCAGGAGGGAGCTCAAAGACCCCTGCAGCTCAGGGCAGCTCCACTACCTCCTCCCCACCCCCACCCCTCCCCGTGCACAATGTCCACTCTCTGCTCCTCCCGCACCCCTCCTAGGGTTACCGCCTTTGAAATGCAAAAAAACCTGGCGCACACCCCCCCACCCCCCGCACAAAGCAAGCCCAACTCCAAACACAAGGCAACTCTGCAACCTCCCACCCCCACCCCTTCAACAGCCATTTATAGTATCGAGAGAGATAACGCCCGTAGCTAAAATTGATAACATCACCTTCTTACTTAAACTGCAGAAGTGGGAACACTGCAGCATCTTTAGCTGGACACAGAAACTTTTAACGTTAGATATCCCAGTGTATTGAGATAATAATGCAAATCTTTAGATCCATATAAAAACCTGGCAGATTAAATTATTTTCTTGAAAACTGGCAAAACCATTAAAAAAAACCGGGTCAAGCTGGTCAAATACCAGTGAGGTAGTAACCCTTGCCCCTCCTGTGAACAATGAGTCCGGTTGCTCCCTGCTTCCCACAACACCCCTTCATCGCAGGCAGACCAGGGCCGGGGCGGGACCATGAAGCGTGAGGCCCATGGGATCACTGAACGTTAGGGGCACAGGGCAGGGTAGACCGCCTAGGCGTGCTCTGATCCTGGAGCCCCCCATGGCTCCGCGTGCTGTGCCCAATGGGAGCTGTGGGACTGAGGGTCACCCAACTGCCAAGCTTAGCCCAGCCCTGGCATTCCCAGGCCAGCCTTGGATAGTTACCTGAGCTCCCCATGCTTCAGCCCACCCCATCCCCTCTGCCTCTGTCCCCTGCCCCCTCAGCCCCCTGCCCCCTCTGCCACAGCCCCCCACACCCCTCAGGCCCCTGCCCCCTCTGCCTCAGCCCCATTCCCCTGCCTCAGTCCCCTGCCCCCTATGTCTCAGCCCCCTGCTCACTCTGCTTCAACCCCTGCTGTGTGTCTCAGCTCCACCCCATCCCCTCTGCCTCAGCCCCCCCGCGCCTCATCCCCCTGCCCTTTCTGCCTCAGCCCCCACCGCTCTCTCTGCCTCAACCTCCGCTGTGCGCCTCAGCCCCCTGCCCCCTCTGCCTCAGCCACCCCAGCACCTCAGCCCCCTGCCCCAGCCCCTCCACACCTCAGCCCCTCCCCTGTGCCTCAGCCCCCTACCCCCTCTGCCTCAGCCCCATACCCCTAAGTAGGGGCATTGCCAGCAGATGGAGGGACGTGATCGCTCCCTTCTATTCAACATTGGTGAGGCCTCATCTGGAGTACTGTGTCCAGTTTTGGGCCCCACACTACAAGAAGGATGTGGAAAAATTGGAAAGAGTCCAGCGGAGGGCAACAAAAATGATTAGGGGGCTGGAACACATGACTTATGAGGAGAGGCTGAGGGAAATGGGATTGTTTAATCTGTGGAAGAGAAGAATGAGGGGGGATTTGATAGCTGCTTTTAACTACCTGAAAGTGGGTTCCAAAGAGGAGGGATCTAGACTGTTCTCAGTGGTAGCAGATGACAGAACAAGGAGTGATGGTCTCAAGTTGCAGTGGGGAAGGTTTAGGTTGGATATTTGGAAAAAGTTTTTCACTAGGAGGGTGGTGAAACACTGGAATGGGTTACCTAGGGAGGTGGTGGAATCTCCTTCCTTGGAGGTTTTTTAGGTCAGGCTTGACAAAGCCCTGTCTGGGATGATTTAGTTGGGGACTGGTCCTGCTTTGAGCAGGGGGTTGGACTAGATGACCTCCTGAGGTCCCTTCCAACCTGACAGTCTATGATTCTATGACTAGCTCATGGTCACCTAGCAGGCCAGTGCTGGGAATAGACCCCAGCTCTCCTAGGCCAGTGCTCTGTCCACTAGGCCACACTTGCCTACACAGATAGAGCAGAACCAGACTGCACTCCAGGTGTGCATAGGAGCCCAGAGCATGTGGGGTTTGGATGCCACTACCTGTCTGGGAACACAGCAGCCATTCCTAGGAACACTGGGACTGTTCAGCTTAGAAGAGAGGCGGCTGAGGGGGGATATGAGAGAGGTCTATAAAATCATGACTGGTGTGGAGAACGTGAATAGGGAAGTGTTATTTACCCCTTCACATAACTCAAGAGCCCGGGGTCACCTGATAAAATGAATAGGCAGCAGATTTAAAACAAACAAAAGGAAGCACTTCTTCACACAACGCACCATCAACCTGTGGAACTTGCTGCCAGGAGATGTTGTGAAGGCCAAAAGTGTAACAGGGCTCAGTAAAGAATTACACAAGTTCATGGAAGATAGGTCCATCACAGGCTATTAGCCAAGATGGTCAGGGATGCAACTCCATGTTCCGGGGGTCCCTAAGCCTCGGCCTGCCTGATGCTGGCATGCGATAACTGCCCTGTTCTGTTCATTCACTCTGAAGCACTTGGCATCGGCCACTGTCGGAAGACAGGATACTGGGCTGCGTGGACCATTGCTCTGACCCAGCGTGGCCATTCTTATGTTCACCTGCCAGGAGGAAGGTCCTCACTGAATTTTTAATGCCACTTGAAATGGACGCTTTTACTATCGTCATTACACTTTATTTCTGTTGTGGCAGCATGACAGAGCTGGGCACGTTGGATCCAGTTCTGAACATCATATTGTTCCGCGTGCTGAACACACGTCTCAGCTGGAGTGTCCTGCTGCACAGACAGCGGTCCTAGCTGGAGGGGGCTTGATGCTTTGTGGAAGGACCATCCCAAGGAAGCCATCAAGGAAGGAATCTAGGGCCATTGCCTTTGTATGACTCCCAATTGTTGGCCCAGCCCATGGACCAATGAGTTTCCAACCTGCATGGTGCCTGCAGGTTGGGGGAGCACAAGATCCTCATCGCCACACTTAAGGAGGACTTGCAGGAAAGTGAGAGCAGGCAGGACTCTGCCCATCCTGGGATGCTGACATACCTCAGACTGGCTGGGAGGAATGAGATCAGACGTGGGAGGGGTGTCTCCGGACTTCTCTTTCCAAAGCTCTGTAACTCGAATGCTTTCAGAGTAAGGTCACTGTGGCCCTTTGCTAAGTGTGTGGGCCTTGCTTTCCTGCCACATTGTCCCTGAACTTGCAGCCCGTTGAGCTCCCAGCCCAGGTGGAGCTCTGAGGGATTGTGACATCTCTGACCATAGATGCTGGAACTAGGGGAGCTGGGGGTGCTGCTGCACCCCCTGGCCTGGAGTGGTTTCCATCATATACAGGGTTTACAGTTTGGTTCAAAGAAAAGGAGGACTTGTGGCACCTTAGAGACTAACCAATTTATTTGAGCATAAGCTTTCGTGAGCTACAGCTCACTTCATCGGATGCATGCAGTGGTTCTCAGCACTATACAAACTGTTCCAGCCCCCCTGTCTCTGACACTGATTTCAGGCTCAAGGGCAGCTGGGCAGCAGCAGGATGGGGGTCAGACAAGAGGGCCGAGCCTGGGAGTGTCCTCGGAACAGTGACTAGATTCTGGCCTGGCCCAAGGAGCTTGGAAGCGCATGGGACCCAGACTGGTGACTGTACCGGGTGTGGTACGGGCCAGGTTGTAACAGGTAGCACCTAGAGGACCCCGTTTGAGGCTCAAGGCCTCATTGACATAGAACAAAAAGACAGTCCCTGCTCCAGAAAGCTGCCAATCTAAACAACCTGCTGTCCACAGAAGCTGCCCGATAGCTCCCAGGCCTGTGGGAATCGCTGCGCTCTGCCTGCCCCAGGTACCACTCTCTCCCCACGCTCCCTTCGGCTGGCTCCTGATTCCCGGGGAACTGCTGCCCTCTAGGGGTACCTCAACACGGCAAAGAAAAATCTGCTCTGGCCTGTGCCAGCCAACTCAGGCTCGCAGGCTCCGGCCTGGCTCCGGCTCCGGGCTGTTTCCTTGCCGTGTAGACTCCTGGGCTCAAGCTGGAGCCTGGGCTCTAGGGCCCTGCCCAAACCTGGAAGTTTACACAGCAATGAAACAGCCCCAGAGCCTGAGCCCCGTGAGCCCATGTCGGTTGGCATGGCCAGCTGCGGGTTTTGCTTTGCTGTGTAGACGTAACCCTCGGGAAAAAGCCGCATAGGTGTAGTTTGACTTTTATATTTGTGGGGGGCAGTTCCAGTCAGTCCAACGGGGCCCTGTGTGTGTGTGTATGAGAAAGTTCCATGCCTGCCTGAGGCTTGTAGTGGGGGGTGGGCAATGGCTCCCCACCCCCACCCCATTCTGCCCAATGGGAAAAATTTTTTGAAAGGGCTCCTGTGAACCATTTGGAGGAGCTGTGAGCAAGGGAGCAGCTGTAGAGGAACCTTTGCAGGGATCCCTCTCCCTGGAGGGCAGGTTTCCACTATAGAGGCCAGGAGCCATGTACACTGGCTGAGACTGGGGCAGAGAGATATTTGATGGAGACTCAAGCATCCCACGCTCCAGATCCTATCCCCTCGCGTGTTGCTCTTTCTTTGATTCCACTGCTCACAGAATTACAGCTGGCCAAAACTCAGTTTTCCCTTTGCAGCAAGCACAGTGGATTTGTCATGAAAGCACAAAACTCTGGGACTGAGCAAATATAGAAAGCAAGCAAGGAAGAGTCGCTTTCAAACCCAGTTAAGGGTTCACATCTCTCCAACTTAAACATCGATTCATTTACCTGGCACACCCTGTTTGTCACCATTGTTTCTTTCAGCCACTCCTTCAGTCTTTGGTGCAATAGAAGTAGATCGTCATCGCCTTTGCTAATTGCTGAGGTGAGGATGTTTGTGTGGGAACTAGAGCTAACGCTGACTCCCTCCCAAAATGTTCTCTGCCCTGGTTGCATCCTGCAGTTTAACTCATCAGAAGGCTGCATCTGTGACAGTGCATGGTACAGGCGGATATTAGTTTCCCTGTCATCTTCCTGCCGTGGCAGGTGTTTGGTATTGTGCTGATGATTTTGCAGTGGGAGAAGCCAGGAAGAGAGAACGCAAGACCCTGATTGTATTAAACTCAGGCCACCAAGCTCAGATCCACTTCTGGGGCTATGGCTACTCTACAGCTTAAGACGACATACATTATGTCACCCAGGGGTGTGAATTAGCCACTCCCCGGAACGACATTGCTTATGCCAATGTAAGTGCCGGTGTGGATAGCGCTATGTCGGCGGGAGAGTTTCTTCCATCGGCATAGCTACCGCCACTCACGGTGGCTTGAGTAATTAAGCTGACAGAAGAGCTTTCTCCTGTCACTCAGAACGGCTACACTGGAGAGCTTACAGTTTGCAGCCACTTGGGAGCAGCCGCTCCACTGTAAGCTCCCTAGTGTAGCCAGAGCCTGGGTCTGAAGTCCAGTGGTGTTTGCATGGGGTGGGGGTGGGGAGTGCTTTGGACCATGCGAAAAATGGGAGAGGGGGCACAATTTGGAAATTTGGATGCAGGTCTGGATTCGGGGATGTGTGGCTCTGGAGCCAGCTCCAGCACTGCGGAGAGTTTAAGTCTGGGGAGTTTTGGTCCAGGTTCTTCTTTGCCTCCAGTAACAGCAAAGGAAGCAGCACAGAAAATGACTGGCTTGCGATTATGTCCTGAAGGATAAAGATCCTCTTGTTTCCCGTGATCTGGCAGTGGAGAATGGAGAGCAAAGTAAAAGGGCCAGAAACACACATACTCACAGCACGTCCCCTTCTAATGTTAACACTGCTGCTCTTCCTGTAGTGGAAGCCCCAAGGCCCCGACCTTGAGCACACTGCCCCGCTGCATGCCCTTGGCTCCTCTCCTTCATGGGACTGGTCTGAAACTGAGAGGCAGGGTCTGTTCTCGCCTAAGGAGCTGCTTTTCCTGGGCTGCACGTTCCCAGCCACAGAGTGGTTCCTGCCTGGGAGAGACAGGAAAAGAAAGTCCCCAGGCCACGCCGTCAGCTGGTGAAGTCTATTGAAAACAAAAGCCCTGATTCTGCTCGAATGCTGGCACCCCATTCGTTCCTCCTGATTTACACCAGCCAAATCCAAGCCGAAAGGGAGCCAGACCCCAGCTGGTGTAAATTCGGGGACAACCATCAAAGTAAGTGGAGCACTATGGAACTACACCGACTGGGGACTTAGCCCAGATTGTACCTCCTCCCCCTTCACCTTTCCAAGTTTAGCAGCTGCTTCCTGTTGGGCCTCTCTCCTTTACACCGATGTCAATTAGGAGTAAGGCCACTGCAGCCAGCTGTGGAAGAGGAAAATTGGACCCTTTCTGAGCAATCCCAGGAAGTGGCTTTCTGTGGGGGGCTGGATCTGGGAAGCAGAAAGAAGTGAGCTCTGTATATGATCGAAGTGGCTTCCCCCTCCCCTTGCCGCTTAGCAAGGCTGGGAATATGAAATCAGTCCACGTCTTGAACATGAAGGGGGGGGTGGGAAGGAGGAGAGAGCAACGCTCGTCTTTTGAAAAGCCTCTGGGATTGTTTGGGTTCCTTAATCCAGTCGAAAGAAAGGGGCAGGACTTTGAGCTGCCTTTAATCACTTTTCCCTTTGCCAAACATCCCAGCGGTAAGAGCAACGCTGGGCAGAGTGCGAGAGGAGGAAAAGCTGACTTGCAATAGCCCCCAGCCCCTCTGCCTGGGCCCTGAGGAAGCTCCAGAGCGTTGGAAGGTGAGAGAAGCTGGCGCTCCCTCCCTGTGGCCCATCTTTTCTCCTGCAAGTTTGCAGCGCAAAGAGGCGATCTCTCCTCTTTGGTAATTTTGCTGTCTCTCTAAGCTTAGCTGGAGCCTCCCCCCAGCTGCTGCAGGAGCCCCAGCCAAGTTAATGCAGAGAGCGACTTAACTCCAGTTATTGTTTTTGTTTTGCAGGACCGTGCAGGGAGGATTGGCAGCACTGATCTGAGTTCTCTCCCCTCATCCCTGCAAGCTCAGCTTCCTCCTTCGCGGTCCCAGCTAAACCTGGGCTTTATTCCGACCGGGCCTGGCACTGGGCCACTACACTTCTCATGAGCCCCTGTGCCAAGGGGGCTTCTCTTTTTTTCTCAATGAGAGATCCTTGAGCGCCTGCCTTGGCCGGAGGAGGGGGCGTGTGGGAGCACGTTGGGGGGATCGGCTGAGCTCAAGAACGACCAAGGGCTCTGTGTGAGCTCAGAAGCTCTGGCCCCAGGGCCGGACACGATGAGCATGCCGCAGCTCAGCTGGATGAGGTGCCTGCCAGCTGCCCTATGGCTGTGCTGTCTGCTGCCCGAGGGGAGCTGCACCTGGAGCCTGGCCGGACTCCAGCACGCCAACCCAAGGTAAAGAGCGTCTCGGCAAGGGCAGCCATGGGCCCCTGGGCTGCCCGAGTGAATGCCTGTGCCTAGGGCACAGGGCTGGGCATCAGGAGACCCAGCTTCTGTTCTTGGCTCTGCTGCAGGGAGCCTTGGCCAAGGCTGGGTGGCTTGAATGCCCCCTCTGCAGAGGAGTGTTGTCCTCCTTTGAACAAATTCTGGAGCTCTACAGGGGCGAGGTGCTTGCCCTCGCTGTTCTGCAGCATGCCATCAACCCAGCGGGGTCCTGGCACTAGGTGGGCCTGTGAAATAGATAGGAATAATAGCAGGAAGAGACCTGATTTGTGAATGTCTGTTGAGAGTAACAGGTGAGTGGCAGCTGGGCGTATAGGGGGCCTTTTGGCCCTAGCATGCTGGCTTGGGTTGGCCTGTGGTGGGGCTCACCTTCTCTTTGCAGAAAGGCTCAGTGGGAACAATGTGCATCAGCTGAATTTCCTTTGGATGAGCCGGCAGGTTGGGGTTGAGGTGTGTTGGCTGAGGACCCTGGGGCTCACAGCTCCAGGCTGCTCTCTATGATCTACTTGGTCTGTGGACAGACCAGGGCTGTTAAACCAGCACCCCAGTCAGTGTGGGGAGTCATCTGGAGTACTGTGTCCAGTTTTGGGCCCCACACTACAAGAAGGATGTGGAAAAATTGGAGAGAGTCCAGCGAAGGGCAACAAAAATGATTAGGGGTCTGGAGCACATGACTTATGAGGAGAGGCTGAGGGAACTGGGATTGTTTAGCCTACGGAAGAGAAGAATGAGGGGGGATTTGATAGCTGCTTTTAACTACCTGAAAGGTGGATCCAAAGAGGATGGATCTAAACTATTCTCAGTGATAGAAGATGACAGGACAAGGAGTAATGGTCTCAAGTTGCAGTGGGGGAGATTTAGGTTGGATATTAGGAAAAACTTTTTCACTAGGAGGGTGGTGAAACACTGGAATGCGTTACCTAGGGAGGTGGTGGAATCCCCTTCCTTAGAAGTTTTTAAGGTCAGGCTTGACAAAGTCCTAGCTGGGATGATTTAGTTGGGGATTGGTCCTGCTCTGGGCAGGGGGTTGGACTAGATAACCTCCAGAGGTCCCTTCCAACTCTGATATTCTATGATTCTATGATTCTTACTGAGGTCTGGGGAACCCTGGAGGAGTTGCTGGTTCTGGGCAGTATCCAGCTTTTGTGATGTTTGTGGGAAATGTTTTGCTCTAGAAATATCTCCATCACTGGATCCGTGGGGCCTTCCAATGCGAGCTGGATTAGGGACACTGTGTGCAGAAGCATTTTCATTTCCCCTTCCCGTCCCAGGCAAACCCAGGAAGCACAGAGCAGTGCAAACCTTGGTAAAGATCCCAAGTTAGAAGCAGCTTTTCCCAGCCCCACTGAGTAGCTTGAGGCACAACTTGGGCTGAGGGTGCAGGGCAGCTCTCGGCTTATTCCATGCAGGAATGGTTTAAGAAGCAACACTTGGCTCTGATTCCAAACTTCTGGAGAATCATTTGGGGGGATTCAGAGCTGGGGTTTGGTTCAGGCCCTTCACTACTAGTCTTTGATTCAACTGACTGTACAGCAACAGGGTGGTATGGAAACCTTACACACACCCCCTCCTTAGCCCTAGCAGAGAGCTGTTCCTGGGAACACCCTGGCCCACTGGGTGCTGGGGGAGTCGGGCTGCTGCTGTGGGTGAAGCAGGACTCAGGGACAAGAGGCCTTTCAAGGTCTCCGCTGGGAACATCTGCACAGAAATCTGGCCTGGGGTGAAGCAGCTCCAACCTGTCCCAGCCAGCAGATGCTTTCCCAGCCCAGTCAGAGGCTGGGGGCTGTGAGTGAGGGTCCCTCCCCAGCCACACCTTACCCACCCCGGTCCCTGGCTTCCTTTGCTCGCTAGTGCTGGGCACTTGCTTTTCAGCCCCTGCTTTGGTTGGTGAATCCCAGCCCTCCCGGAGGCTTGGGAAATGGACAGTGAAAACTCGGCTGCTCTAGCCATGGGGCGTAGCTGTCATTGTGAGCCGTGCCTTAGCAATCCCACAGAGAGATCAGATGGCTAGATCCAGACCATGATGGAGATCCACTTGGGGAGACTCATGAGCTCTAGGATCACACCTGCCCCCTCTTGGGATAGACCATGGTCTCCAGACTTAGACCTGTGTTGCCTCCCCTTCTACCCACCTCCTGCCCTGCTCTTTGCTGGCTGCCTTTGCCACATGCCAAGGGGAGCACCTGCTCTCCGGCCCTCACACACCCTGCAGCCGGGGAAGTTGTCTCCACAGCTTCTCGCCACTGACCTACTTAGGGCTGCACTGTTTAGCTTTTCCACAGTGGATGGTTTAGTTTTCAGGTCCCGTGTGTTTGCCATGGCAGGGCCTCCCTGCCACATCCCTGCTAGGGTTCATAGCTACAAAAAGGATATGAGCCATGCCAAATGCTGCGTGTAGTTGGCCCAAGGGACATGCTTTTGAGCTACACAGAGCTCTTCTTCAGGTCTGGAGAAGGTAACCAAAGTGTCTGAGCTAAGTACAAGGTGGGACAGATTGTTAAGCATATGGGTTCACACATGTAAGAGATCCCTTAAAATAAAGTGAGCAATGAACACCTCTGCAGTGGTCAGAGAACCAGAGTTAGCAGGCAGCAGGATGTGTAATGGGCCATAAAGCCAGTTTAGCGTCTCTGTTAAGTCCCTGGTTTTTAGTGTCTGGCAGAGTTATGGATTTAAGTTCCACTTCCCAGGCTCGTCTCTTGAAGGTGTTGTGCAGGTTTCAGGCAGAGAGAGCTGAGATGCTCTGATGAAAGGTACAATATAGGTGTTACTTATTCCCCCAAACCCACCATAAGCAATAACTGTGAGATGGGCTGCAGGGAGAGGCAGCCCATCTGACTTTGCCTCCTCTCCCTTCCATAGAATCATAGAATATCAGCGCTGGAAGGGACCTCAGGAGGTCATCTAGTCCAACCCCCTGCTCAAAGCAGGACCAATCCCCAACTAAATCATCCCAGCTAGGGCTTTGTCAAGCCTGACCTTAAAAATATCTAAGGAAGGAGATTCCACCACCTCCCTAGGTAACCCATTCCAGTGTTTCACCACCCTCCTTGTGAAAAAGTTTTTCCTAATATCCAATCTAAACCTCCCCCACTGCAACTTGAGACCATTACTCCTTGTCCTGTCATCAGCTACCACTGAGAACAGTCTAGATCCATCCTCTTTGGATCCACCTTTCAGGTAGTTAAAAGCAGCTATCAAATCCCCCCTCATTCGTCTCTTCTGCAGACTAAACAATCCCAGTTCCTTCAGCCTCTCCTCATAAGTCATGTGTTCCAGTCCCCTAATCATTTTTGTTGCCCTCCACTGGACGCTTTCCAATTTTTCCACATCCTTCTTGTAGTGTAGGGCCCAACACTGGACACAGTACTCCAAATGAGGCCTCACCAATGCCAAATAGAGGGGAATGATCACGTCTCTTGATCTGCTGGCAATGCTCCTACTTATACAGCCCCAAATCATAGACTGTCAGGGTTGGAAGGGACCTCAGGAAATCATCTAGTCCAACCCTCTGCTCAAAGCAGGACCAATCCCCAATTTTTGCCCCAGATCCCTAAATGGCCCCCTCAAGGATTGAACTCACAACCCTAGGTTTAGCAGGTCAATGCTCAAACCACTGAGCTAGCCTGACAACCTAACCAGCTTTCTAGGCAGCTTATAGTCCCTTCATCCAGCCCATACTTCTTTAACTTGCTGGCAAGGATACTGTGGGAGACCGTGTCAAAAGCTTTGCTAAAGTCAAGGAATAACAAGTCCACTGCTTTCCCTTCATCCACAGAGCCAGTTATCTCATCATAGAAGGCAATTAGATTAGTCAGGCATGACTTGCCCTTGGTGAATCCATACTGACTGTTCCTGATCACTTTCCTCTCCTCTAAGTGCTTCAGGATTGATTCCTTGAGGACCTGCTCCATGATTTTTCCAGGGACTGAGGTGAGGCTGACTGGCCTGTAGTTCCCCGGATCCTCCTTCTTCCCTTTTTTAAAGATGGGCACTACATTAGCCTTTTTCCAGTTGTCCGGGACTTCCCCCGATCGCCATGAGTTTTCAAAGATAATGGCCAATGGCTCTGCAATCACAGCCGCCAATTCCTTTAGCACTCTCGGATGCAGCGCCTCTGGCCCCATGGACTTGTGCTCGTCCAGCTTTTCTAAATAGTCCCGAACCACTTCTTCCTCCACAGAGGGCTGGTCACCTCCTCCCCATGCTGTGCTGCCCAATGCAGCGGTCTGGGAGCTGACTTTGTTCATGAAGACAGAGGCAAAAAAAGCATTGAGTACATTAGCTTTTTCCACATCCTCTGTCACTAGGTTGCCTCCCTCATTCAGTAAGGGGCCCAGACTTTCCTTGACTTTCTTCTTGTTGCTAACATACCTGAAGAAACCCTTCTTGTTACTCTGAACATCTCTTGCTAGCCGCAACTCCAGGTGTGAAATCAGGAAAGCCAAATTACTCCTGCATGCCTGAGCAATATTTTTATCCTCCTCCCTGGTCATTTGTCCAACCTTCCACTTCTTGTAAGCTTCTTTTTTGTGTTTAAGATCAGCAAGGATTTCACTGTTAAGCCAAGCTGGTCGCCTGCCATATTTACTGTTCTTTCACGCTCTTTGCCCTCCGGTGAGGTACGTGCCAGCTGTGCGGCCTGCTACCCTGGCACAGAGACTGTTCTTTCTGTATCTTCTACCACGCCATTGTTCCCCCTCCCCCCGCCCCCCGAATCTGTAAATGCTTGGAATAGAATTTCCTGTCCTACCTCTTCTATTCTCTGCGCTGCCCCCTGTTGGCCAGGACACCACCCACCATGCCAGACCTGCATTCCCCATGTGCAGGATAGAGCTTGATCTGCCTCCTGCTCCATTGCCCCCTGTCACTGTACCATGGCAGGGCGCCTAGACCCCGTGGTGCTGTCTGCTGCACAAGCATCTAGGGAGACGTGCACCCTGCCCTGACGAGTGCTCAGTCTGACTAGTGGAGGAGGCAGATGAAGGGTGGGAGGGGAAACAGGTGTATAAAGGGGAAGTGACTTGCCTTATGTGTCTTTCAGGCCTTTTGCACTGACTTCACTGCTGTTATACCCAGGAGCGATTTGGCCCCTTCCCTCTGGAAAACCACCCCTCTCTCTGATCCTTTCCACCCTCCACCAGCCCCCCAGAGCTTTCCAGACAATGATCCCTCTCCTGCTCTTTAAAAGTAAACAATGCCCCTCCCACTGGCAAATTCTTTATCCTCCTCGCAGGGCAGCTCCTTTTCAAAGGCCCTTCTCCTCGGAGAGCAGACAGGCATCTCACAGGTCACAAAGCAGCAAGATGAATCATCCAGCCTGTGGCTCTGCAGCCAGGGCGCCCCACCCTCCTGTGGGTCCCTGGCTCGGGCCTGCTTGGGCTGTTTAATATTGACTCCAGCTGGCTGGGAATGGGAATTGCCATTCGTGGGAAATTCTGAAATGATTTTTCATTCCACATTGGAATGAAATTTCCCACAAAACAGATCATCCCCCTCCCCCCAACCAGTTGATTTGGGAACATTGCAAAATGCTTCATTTTGATACAAATGTGCCCTTCCAATAACATTGATTCATATAATTTTGACTTTGATATTACCTTCAGCTATTCAACGCCATACAGAGGATAAATATGATTGATCGAAATTTACAATGGAAATAAGGATTCAAATACATCAGCCAAAATGAATTGAATTGAAATGAGACAATTGAAGAGAAACATTTTTAGCTTGTGAAAGTGAAATGAACATTATCGAAACGAGAAAGTTGAACAATTTGTTTCAACTTTTTTCTTTCAAAAATTTAGTCAGAATTGACACATTCCTGCAACATGTTTTGATTTTGACAAAACTGCAGTTTTCAATGGAAAACTCTTCTGATGGGTGTTGTTCGGCCAGCTCCAGTATCCATAGGGTGAAAGCACTCGGGGCCCTGTCAGGATTGGGGCCTTGTGCTGGGTGCTCTGCAAATATGCATCAAGGCGTGGACCCTGCCCTGAAGAGTCTTGTGTGGCTCCCAAGATTACAGGGGGCATGAGGTACGGGTGCAGCTGGGCATGGCTGTAGATAGGCATGGGTGCAGGTAGGCATGGTGCGTGGGTGCAGGTGGAAATGGGACCTGGATCTGGGTAGGCATGAGACAAGAGTGCAAGCAGGCAGGATATAGGGCAGCCTGGGCCATGGCTGTAGGTGGGCATGGGTACCGGCAGGCCTGAGGTGGGTGCGGGCTGGCATGCTATAGTGAGGATACTGGAGTGCTCAGCTCCCAGCAGAGATGTGTGGTAGCAGCAGGGCCAGGGTTTAAGAGTGGCGCAGGGCAGCAGCCTGGTGTCCGGCATCGTAGGGATGGGGAGGGCAGCAGAGCAGCACACTCCACACTGGGGACAGCGGCAGGGGCCCAGGTACCAGTGGGCAGAAGTAGGAGTCCAGGCCAGGAGACTAGGCACCCAAGACTGGAGGGCCCAATCTGGGGATTAGCAAGAATGATCAGGAGCTTAGCTATGCCTGGCTGGCCACAGTCCCCATGGGCTTCTCCCTAGTGAATCCTGGTCGCTCTCCATGCCCATGCTGCAGACACATGTAAGTTCTCCCTTCACTGTCTGCATGGCCTGGGCTCCCCAGGTCCAGGCTCTGCACGAGCTAAACGCAAGTTGTTCATTCACAGGCTGGGGGGAGGGAGCCTGGCGAGAGCCCGGGGTCATTTGAGCAGCATGCCTGGATAGAGCATAGCCTAGGTCAGCGACCCGGAGCCTGCCCCACACTGGACGTAGGGTGCCGGAGTTCTGTGTGGGCCAGTCCCTCAGCAAGGGGTGGCTGGCTGGAATCAGAAGGGCACAGCACGTTGGGTGCTGAGCTTTTACAAATCTGAACCCAACTGTGGATGCTGAGCCCTGGAGAACCTGGTCCCCTGGGAAAACCCCAGAGACAGCCCCAGCACTCAGTGTGCCCCCCCAAACCTCCTTCTTTCCCCATTCTAGCCCCGGGGCACTGCTGGGGCGGGGGTGGGGAGCTCCCAGCTGTTCCAGCCCTGGGACACTGCTGGGGCGGAGGTGGGGAGCTCCCAGCTGTTCCAGCCCCAGGGCCCTGCTGGGGCAGGGGTGGGGAGCTCCCAGCTGTTCCAGCCCCAGGGCCCTGCTGGGGCGGGGGTGGGGAGCTCCCAGCTGTTCCAGCCCTGGGGCACTGCTGGGGCAGGGGTGGGGAGCTCCCAGCTGTTCCAGCCCCAGGGCACTGCTGGGGCGGGGGTGGGGAGCTCCCAGCTGTTCCAGCCCCAGGGCCCTGCTGGGGCGGGGGTGGGGAGCTCCCAGCTGTTCCAGCCCCAGGGCACTGCTGGGGCGGGGGTGGGGAGCTCCCAGCTGTTCCAGCCCCAGGGCACTGCTGGGGCGGGGGTGGGGAGCTCCCAGCTGTTCCAGCCCTGGGGCACTGCTGGGGCGGGGGTGGGGAGCTCCCAGCTGTTCCAGCCCTGGGGCACTGCTGGGGCAGGGGTGGGGAGCTCCCAGCTGTTCCAGCCCTGGGGCACTGCTGGGGCAGGGGTGGGGAGCTCCCACCTGTTCCAGCCCCGGGGCACTGCTGGGGCGGGGGTGGGGAGCTCCCAGCTGTTCCAGCCCCAGGGCACTGCTGGGGCGGGGGTGGGGAGCTCCCAGCTGTTCCAGCCCCAGGGCCCTGCTGGGGCAGGGGTGGGGAGCTCCCAGCTGTTCCAGCCCCAGGGCACTGCTGGGGCGGGGGTGGGGAGCTCCCAGCTGTTCCAGCCCCAGGGCACTGCTGGGGCGGGGGGGGGGGAGCTCCCAGCTGTTCCAGCCCTGGGGCACGGCTGGGGCGGGGGGTGGGGAGCTCCCAGCTGTTCCAGCCCCCGGGGCACTGCTGGGGCAGGGGTGGGGAGCTCCCAGCTGTTCCAGCCCCGGGGCACTGCTGGGGCGGGGGTGGGGAGCTCCCAGCTGTTCCAGCCCTGGGGCACTGCTGAGGCAGGGGTGGGGAGCTCCCAGCTGTTGCAGCCCCGGGGCACTGCTGGGGCGGAGGTGGGGACCTCCCAGCTGTTCCAGCCCTGGGGCACTGCTGGGGCGGGGGGGGGGCAGCTCCCAGCTGTTCCAGCCCCCGGGGCACTGCTGGGGCAGGGGTGGGGAGCTCCCAGCTGTTCCAGCCCCGGGGCACTGCTGGGGCGGGGGTGGGGAGCTCCCAGCTGTTCCAGCCCTGGGGCACTGCTGGGGCAGGGGTGGGGAGCTCCCAGCTGTTCCAGCCCCAGGGCACTGCTGGGGCAGGGGTGGGGAGCTCCCACCTGTTCCAGCCCCGGGGCACTGCTGGGGCGGGGGTGGGGAGCTCCCAGCTGTTCCAGCCCTGGGGCACTGCTGGGGCAGGGGTGGGGAGCTCCCAGCTGTTCCAGCCCCAGGGCACTGCTGGGGCAGGGGTGGGGAGCTCCCACCTGTTCCAGCCCCGGGGCACTGCTGGGGCGGGGGTGGGGAGCTCCCAGCTGTTCCAGCCCCAGGGCACTGCTGGGGCGGGGGTGGGGAGCTCCCAGCTGTTCCAGCCCCAGGGCCCTGCTGGGGCGGGGGTGGGGAGCTCCCAGCTGTTCCAGCCCCAGGGCACTGCTGGGGCGGGGGTGGGGAGCTCCCAGCTGTTCCAGCCCCAGGGCACTGCTGGGGCGGGGGTGGGGAGCTCCCAGCTGTTCCAGCCCCGGGGCACTGCTGGGGCGGGGGTGGGGAGCTCCCAGCTGTTCCAGCCCCGGGGCACTGCTGGGGCAGGGGTGGGGAGCTCCCAGCTGTTCCAGCCCCGGGGCACTGCTGGGGCGGGGGTGGGGAGCTCCCAGCTGTTCCAGCCCTGGGGCACTGCTGAGGCAGGGGTGGGGAGCTCCCAGCTGTTGCAGCCCCGGGGCACTGCTGGGGCGGAGGTGGGGACCTCCCAGCTGTTCCAGCCCTGGGGCACTGCTGGGGCGGGGGTGGGGAGCTCCCAGCTGTTCCAGCCCCCGGGGCACTGCTGGGGCAGGGGTGGGGAGCTCCCAGCTGTTCCAGCCCCGGGGCACTGCTGGGGCGGGGGTGGGGAGCTCCCAGCTGTTCCAGCCTTGGGGCACTGCTGGGGCAGGGGTGGGGAGCTCCCAGCTGTTCCAGCCCCAGGCCACTGCTGGGGCGGGGGTGGGGAGCTCCCAGCTGTTCCAGCCCCAGGGCACTGCTGGGGCGGGGGTGGGGAGCTCCCAGCTGTTCCAGCCCTGGGGCACTGCTGGGGCGGGGGTGGGGAGCTCCCAGCTGTTCCAGCCCCCGGGGCACCGCTGGGGCAGGGGTGGGGAGGTCCCAGCTGTTCCAGCCCCGGGGCACTGCTGGGGCGGGGGTGGGGAGCTCCCAGCTGTTCCAGCCCTGGGGCACTGCTGGGGCGGGGGTGGGGAGCTCCCAGCTGTTCCAGCCCCGGGGCCCTGCTGGGGCGGGGGTGGGGAGCTCCCAGCTGCTCCAGCCCCAGGGCACTGCTGGGGCGGGGGTGGGGAGCTCCCAGCTGTTCCAGCCCCAGGGCACTGCTGGTGCGGGGGTGGGGAGCTCCCAGCTGTTCCAGCCCCAGGGCACTGCTGGGGCGGGGGTGGGGAGCTCCCAGCTGTTCCAGCCCCGGGGCACTGCTGGGGCGGGGGTGGGGAGCTCCCAGCTGTTCCAGCCCCGGGGGCCCTGCTGGGGCGGGGGTGGGGAGCTCCCACCTGTTCCAGCCCCGGGGCACTGCTGGGGCAGGGGTGGGGAGCTCCCAGCTGTTCCAGCCCCGGGGGCCCTGCTGGGGCGGGGGTGGGGAGCTCCCACCTGTTCCAGCCCCGGGGCACTGCTGGGGCAGGGGTGGGGAGCTCCCAGCTGTTCCAGCCCCGGGGCACTGCTGGGGCAGGGGTGGGGAGCTCCCAGCTGTTCCAGCCCCGGGGGCCCTGCTGGGGCGGGGGTGGGGAGCTCCCACCTGTTCCAGCCCCGGGGCACTGCTGGGGCGGGGGTGGGGAGCTCCCACCTGTTCCAGCCCCGGGGCACTGCTGGGGCGGGGGTGGGGAGCTCCCAGCTGTTCCAGCCCCGGGGTCCTGCTGGGGCGGGGAGCTCCCAGATGTTCCAGCCCTGGGGTCCTGCTGGGGCGGGGGTGGGGAGCTCCCAGCTGTTCCCGTGCTGTTGCAGGTGTCCGAGGGGCAATGCTGATATTAGGGTCAGCCAGCAGCAGTCACTGTGGGGCTGGTTCCACACCCTCTCCCAGCACAGCTGTGGCGGCTGTTGGGAAGAACATGGGAGTGCCAGCTAGTGGGGCGCTGCCAGGCAGGGGGTGGGGGAGGGCCTCCAGCTGCAGCCACTCAGTGGGTTTGTGCAAGAGAGGCAGTCTGCAATAGATTAGCCCCCCGGGAGAGCGCTGAGTGAGACAAACTGCAGCATTCCCCCGGCGTGGGCACGGGAGCCAGCACGCCAGTGTCTTTGTTCTGCTCGGCTTCATGGCATCTGCTCCCTCCCTTAGTGGGGAGCCGTGATGGAGAGGAATCCCAGTCAGGGGCCCTGCGGCTGCCCACATGCTGATTTCTGCCATTCCAGGGCCCAGCTGGGAGCATGCCCTCCCTCGCCACACAGACGGCCCCTTAAAGCCAGCCACACCCAGGCCTTCCCTTGCACCTGGTGCTTAGCTGGGCAGAGGGAGTCACAGCTGCGGTGGCAGGGGCTTGAGCCTACCATGCAGACCCAGGGTCTCCACGGCTGAGAGCCCAGTTTCCAGTTAGAGAGAGAAGGCATCACATAAAGGAGCCTTTGTGATGGGGTGGGGGTGGGATGGGGAGGGGCCCCGGGCCCAGCCCCGCTACAGGAGGGACAGAGAGGCCAAACTGTGACAGACAACTCTGGCTGGGAATGCGCTAGGAATGTGAGAGCCAGTGAGCGGGAGGGACCTCAAGGCCTTCGCCAGCTTGTGATGCCACAGCCACCCCTGCTCCAGGCCAGTCCCAGAGTCAGGGCTGGGCTGAGTGCCCGCCCAGGGCACACCCAGCACTGTGCGCCCTCCCGCACCACGGCCCCTCTGACCCAGCTGGGAGAAGGAAGGGACCCCAGGGCCGACGTGTTCATTTAGCAGGGCGGGATCGCGGAGACCACATGGCAACGTCTTCCAGAGACTAGCCCCCCAGGGTGGACTGGAGCCATGGCCCTTGGGGAAGAGGGGCTTGAGCCCCTTCCCATAAATCGCAGTCCCTGATAATCCCTCAGCTTTCCTGTGAGAGTGACAGAAAACCCTGAACAAGAGGCTCGGTGCTCCGAGGCCCCCCTCCGTGGCCCCCAAAGAAGGGGCTGGGCACTCTGACCCACCCCACATGGCCCCCGAACAAGGGGCTGGGCACTCTGACACCCCCCATACCACACACAGCCCTGAACAAGGGGCTGGGTGCTCTGACACACACACACCCCACGGCCCCCGAACAAGGAGCTTGGAGCTCTGACCCCACCACATGTTCCCAGAGCAAGGGGCTAGATGCTCTGATGCCCGCAGCTCCAGAGCAGGGGGCTTGGCGCTCTGACCCCCCTACAGTGTCTCTGCCACGATAGCTGTCTGCCCACTGGAGATGCACCAGCTGGGAATGGCTGGGGGCAGATTTGAGCCCATGCAGTAGAGCCGAAGGGCTTGATCTCCCCATATCCTGTCTCCCTTGCCTCTGAACCCACTGGGAAGAGTTGCGAGTGGGGGACTGTGAAGCCTCGTGTAGGGATTGCTCTGCGATATCCCAAACCTGCCTCTCCCAGCAGGAGGCACTGTTGCAAACGGTGCAGGAGCTTTAGTTCTGGGGCACTCCTAGACTCTTCCATCAGGAGGTGCAATAAAACTTGCACCAGCGTAACCCAGCGGTTGCCCTCTGTTTCCGACCCACAGCACAGAGGATGTGGGTCTTACAGCCCCAGCTTGAGAGCCTGGCTCTTTAGTTCGCACTGTACAGCTCGTGCTTTGGAGGTCCCGGGTGTCAGCCAGTGTAGCAGCTGTTAGGGGGAGGTAGCCAGCTACTGCACTCCCAGCTTTTCTCCAGCTTGAGGAGCTCTTGGGAAGGGTGCAGAAGCACTGTCAGGGGCAGAGGACAGCTCCAAGGACAGGTGGTGCTGCAGAGAGGAGGGATAGCTCAGTGCTTTGAGCATCGGCCTGCTAAACCCAGCGTTGTGACTTCAATCCTTGAGGGGGCCATTTAGGGATCTGGGGCAAAAATTGGGGATTGGTCCTGCTTTGAGCAGGGGGTTGGACTAGATGACCTCCTGAGGTCCCTTCCAGCCCTGAGATTCTATGAGTACCATTGATTATACACTGGAGCAGGTGAGCTCAGGCAGTTTCTTTGTGTGCCCCGTGAGAGGGACAGCAGTTCTCAGTCTCCCCCCCCACGTTGTGGGTGAGTGGGCAGGTGGGCAGGGCCAGTCCCTGGGCTGGTGCAGGCTCCTTGCTCCCCGTGCAGTCTGGGCTGGGCGGCTCCCTCTCTGCACTGAGCTCAGCTCCCAGGGCTCCCCCTCTGTAACATGTGCGTTTGGTCCCTCGCCAGCCTGGCTCTGTGCTGGACTAAGCTCATCTTGGGATCCTGGCTCCAGGCTCTGCAATGGAGGGGGCTGGAGAGGGGGCAATGGGCCATTCCCCTCACCACCCTGTGCTCCCAGCAGAGGTGAATTGGACACCGCAGGCCTCACCAGCAGCATCTGGATGCAGTCTGAACTGGCCTTTTCTTTCATTTTTTAACTACCGCTGCTGGGTAAAGCCTCCAGCCCTCAGGAAGGGACGAAGCTGGGGCTAAACCTAATATACCTGGTTTCAGAGTAACAGCCGTGTTAGTCTGTATTCGCAAAAAGAAAAGGAGTACTTGTGGCACCTTAGAGACTAACCAATTTATTTGAGCATGAGCTTTCGTGAGCTACAGCTCACTTCATCAGATAAATAAAATAAATTGGTTAGTCTCTAAGGTGCCCCAAGTCCTCCTTTTCTTTTTGCTAATATACCTGAAGAGTCAAGCCAGTAGCCTGCAGCTGGGGAGTCACCCCAGCACAGCTCCATGAGCACCCCAGCTCCTCTCCTGCAGTAACACACATGCTGCGTGCTCAGCCGTTCTGCCGTCTCAGTGGGGCAGTTCACCTAGCATGGTGCCACCCCAGGCAGACGCAATGGTGAGCACAGCCCTGGCCCCTCTGGTCCCTGCCAGCTGGGTCTCCGGTGCTGCCCAAGCTGCCCAGACCGGCTGCCGAGACTCCGTTGCAGCGTGGGGCCCACGCTGGCTGGCGGCTCATGCGTCTGGGAAGAGGAGACTGCACTGATCTTGTGTCCTGGCGCTGGGGGCGGGTGCGGGCAAGGGGGCAGCAGCAGCTGCGTGTGCAGAAAGCAACTGTTCTGATGCTGGAGGCACAATGGGGCAGGGCCTGGGCACGACATGGGCCCGCTGCGGAGGATGGGCTCTTCTTACTAATACCCACGGCTGTTACGATAGTGCCTAGGGACCATCCTTGATGGGGAGCCCTTGGTGTCAGGCGCTGCAAAAACCACAGAGGAGCCACCAGCCCCTGCCCCAAAGAGCTGACTACGTAAACAGACAGGACAGAGGGGGTAGAAGGGGGGCAGAACACACAAGCAGAGGGAAAAACAAGGCCACAGGCCCCTTGCAGCCCCAGGGGCAGGTGATCAGGGACCCGGTTCTGTAGCAGTCAGGAAGGGAACACTGTAACCATGGCTCCTTCTTGTTCCACGCTTACCAGCTGAGCCAGACCCTCGGCTGCTGCAAATCAGCGTAGCTCCAGCTGGAGAACAGGCCCCCGCGGGTGGGTGCCGGGGTGCAGGTGGCTGGCCTGAGCCGTCTCCCAGGCCAGCAGCAGCTTCCCCGCTACCTGTCGCACTCGAGCCTGAGCGGGGCTAGCCTGGGTCTGGCCCCTGGGCTGGGAGGCTTGAGCCCAGCTGCAGCGTAGACAAGCCCTAAGTTCACCTCAGCTCCCTGTAAGCGGCCCAGCACCCTACTTAGCACCAGGCAGGCGCCCAGGGAACCCGCCGGGGACGAGCCGCGCACTAGCCCCACCTCACCCGGCCCCCACCTCGGCTGTGCCCGGACCTGCTGGGGCCGGCAGGAGGGGCACCTATCCTGCAGCCCCAGCCCCAGAGCTCCTGCAGTGGGGAGAGGTGCCTTTCCCCCCCAGCCCAGGTGCTGCTGTGGGGAGAGAGAGCTGGGGAGAGTCCTCTCTCCCCACCATAGCCCCTGATCCCCCTCCTGCACCCCAAACCCCTCATCCCCGGCCCCACCCCAGAGCCCGCACCCCCAGCCAGAGCCCTCATGCCCCTGCACCCCAACCCTCTGCCCCAGCCCTGAGCCCCTCATCCCCAGCCCCACCCCTGAGCCCGCACCCCCAGCCGGAGCCCTCACACCCCAGCACCCCCAATCCTCTGACCCAGCCCTGAGCCCCCTCCTGCACCCCAAACCCCTCATCCCTGGCCCCACCCCAGAGCCCACACCCCCAGCCAGAGCCCTCATGCCCCTGCACCCCAACCCTCTGCCCCAGCCCTGAGCCCCTCATCCCTGGCCCCATCCCAGACCCTGTACCCCCAGCCAGAGCCCTCACACCCCCAATCCTCTGCCCCAGTCCTGATCCCTCTCCCACACTCCGAACCCCTCGGCCCCACCCCCACCACATGAATGTTGTTATGTGCACCCATAGGTAGGTCACGTGTCACACACAACCTCCCTATTGCTGCACGTAACAAAATTTATTCCACACGTGGGTGGGAAAAATGAGAGGGACACTGGCCCTCACTATGGTCTTCCGACTTGACCCAGATTTTTGACTCCTGATATCCCCGCTGAGCAACCTAGCCACAGGAGAGCAGTAAGCTGGCTTCTGTCCTGCCTCATGCATTGGCTGGGCTCTGACCGTAGCATCTATTGTTGGGGGGGAAAGCTGGGTGAAGAATTCTGGATCTTTTATTTAATCTACACATTCTGCCTCTTCCCCCTCCACCATCCCAGGATTGTCTGCGGCCAGATCACCATCTTCTCACATGTATTCATTATTCAAAATGATTAAATAAGAGATGCAAATCATTGTGAGTCTGCAAAGGAGGTCAGTATCATTAGCCCCATTTTACAGATTGGGAAACTGAGGCACGGAGAGGGGAAGTGACTTGCCCAAGGTCAGCCAGCAGCAAGGCCAGGACTAGAAACCAGGACTTCTGTGACCCAGGCCAGTGCGCTATCCACTAGGCCAAATTGCATCCCAAACAAATCCCCTCCTATGCAACCACAAGAAACCCCACCATATCAACAGCAGCACTCAAATCCCTCAGGACACAGGACATTCAAATCCCCATCACAGGCTGCTTCCCATCAGGCTCTAGGAGCAGCTATCAGACAAGATAAGACCTGATTCAGGTGTACAAAATAATGAATGGGACAGAGAAGATAAATCTGTATCTTCTGTTCCCCTTGACTCAGGAAATACAAGAGCAAAAGGACATTCAATGAGATTGAAAGACAGCAATTTAAAACTGCCACAAGAGATGTGTGTTTACACAGTGCCCAGTTATCCTGTAAAACTCACTGCCACAGGATCACATTGAAGCCAAGAGCATAGCAGGATTCAAAAAAGGATTGATAAAAGTGTAGCCCCATAGACCAAATGCAATCAGCAGAGGTCTGGCCCCATGCATTGCACCAAAGATGAAGGTGGCTGGCTGCGATCTGCTCTATTCTGTACAAGCTAGTTGTGTCCCAAGAGCTCCCAGCAAGCTCCTGGCCCAGCCTCTAGCTGAGGTTTGACATTGGCTTAACCTTTCCTCACAGATCTTAGGTTGTGAATTTTCAGTTAGAACAATGGTCTTGTAGCTTAGGCCCAGACCTCCGGATGTGGGTTCTGTTTCTGGCTCTAAGCTGTGACCTAACACAAGTCACTGCCCCTCACTGTGCCTCAGTTTCCCTTTCCTAAAATGGAGTTGATCATTACTCGCAGTGCAGAGGGCTTGGAAGCAGGGTTCTTACCTCTTACACGGTTATCCTTTTCTCTTGTAACATTGGGTGTTTTCCTTTAAGCTCCAGGACCCAGAGTCATGTGATTAGGTGGGAAGCTCTTTTTTTAAAATGTACCCAGTAAGTTTCTAACCTTCATGGTGGTGGGGAAGAGCTTGCAAATGTGACCTGAGTGCAGCCTGAAGGCTCTGAAAGCAGGAGGCAAAGAAAAAGAAGCCAGCATTTGTTTATTTGCAATCTCCTGAATTTTAAGCCAATCCCATGATTTCTGGATTCTTGGCACTGGTGACGCTGTGCAAGGATTAAGCCCCAGTTCATGCTCAGGACTCTGCCTGCGCACAAGACAAATGACCCCCCTCACTGGACTGGCCATGGGTCATTAATGTTTGCTAGGCCCTTGGAGATGCCCAGATGGAAGGTGGGTTATTATTTGTTGCTCTCCTTTGATCTCTCCACTCTGTCTGGGTCTCTTTGTAAGCAGTGCTCCTGTTTGCAGTGGTGCTGCCTACAACCCTGCACAGGACTAGTTTGAATCTCGCTCCCATCCCACCGCACAACACCCACTCCCGCTATTATGGCAGTGGGTCCTGCGGGCCTCGTGGGATCCTGGTCCCGCTGCAGGGCTCTAGTGCGGCCTTTACAACCTGCTCCGCTCCCTTTGACTTCAGTGCGCTCAGAGGAAAGGCCACGAGGAAGGGCTTGGCCATGTCAAGGCCAGTAGCCAGCAGCCTGCAGAAGGAGCCGTCACGCCGGTTGCCCCAGCTGCCGCAGGTGAGAGAGGAGGCACTGCCTTTGGTGCCATAGTCTTGAGTTTTCGCGGCACCTGGCTCCCAGGCCAGGTGTCTGCGTAATGGTGATACCCTGGGAAAATTCCTCGTGTGCGCTGGAGCTCACAGCACTACTTCCCCGTGCATGGAGCGTTGCCGGCCAGCGCAGCTCGCTCGAGCCCAGGAGCTCTCCTCTGCTCCTAGCGCCGCCCCTGCCAGCCTGCTGTGCTCCTGTGGCACTTCATCCTGAAAGGGGCCGAGCATCACAATGGTAGGAATACCTAGTTCTTATAGAGCGCAAAGAGGTCAGTGTCCTTCCCCTGTCTCGCAGAGGGGAAACTGAGGCTTGGGAGGGCAATTACTTGCCTATGGTCACCCAGCAAAGCAGCAGCAGAGCTGAGAATTTTGCCTAGCTCTCCTAGTCTGGTGCTATCCACTAGGCGACACTGCCTCCCCTGCCTCATTGAAGCTAAAAGGGGCCCAACAGCTTCCCAGCATCTCTCAAGAGGTGGCCCCGGGTGCGGTCTTATGAAGGGCGGTTGATTACCCCATTGCACCTACCTCCCTAGGGGCCCCAAAGTAGTCCCTCCATAGAAAGAGCCAGCCACTGGGTATGCACAGTCCCCATAAGAGCCAATGGGAGGGGAACATAGAAATGTCGGGCTGGAAAGGACCTCGTGAGGTCATCAAGTCCAGCCCCTGCAGTGAGGCAGGACCAAGTAAACCTCGACCATCGCCGACAGGTGTTTGTCCAGCCTGTTCTTAAAAACTTCCAGTGATGGGGATTCCACAGTCTCCCTTGGGAGCCTGTTACTAGAACTGGTCTGATAACTACTGAGCTGGGTGTGTGCAGGTGTGGGTTCATTAACATCTGGAGCAGAGATTCCCCCACCATGCCGTGTTTCCCTGCTTTTCTGGTCCCAGAGTTCCATGCGGTTCTTGCCTTGGAATCTCTGTTCTCCATTCTGTATGCTACTGGGGATGCCTCCCTGTCCCATCTTCATAAGAACGGCCCTACTGGGTCAGACCAAGGGTCCTTCTAGCTCAGTATCCTGCCTACCGGCAGTGGCCAATGCCAGGTGCCCCAGAGAGAATGAGAGAATGAACAGAACAGGTAATCATCAAGTGATCCATCCCCACTGTCACCCAATGCAAATGAAGCTAGGGGAGTTACCTTAATCCTTGTCCGGAGGGGTTTAGGTGTGTTTCCCACTGCCTTTTCACTGCTTTTCTTAAGTCTTTCTTCTGATCAGTTTTGGTTCAAGCAGAGGCTGGGAGTTGCGGGGTGTCCTTCATGAGTCAGACAGGCTGGATACTGCGCCCTGGTTCCCCAAGAACACAGAGCTGACAGGTAGCACCATTCAGAGGGTCATCATGCTGCTCTAGGAATCTGCATGCCTGAGAAAAGCAGTGGTCCATCTAATCCAGTAATCATGGTCAGGGGCTTTAAAAAGGCCTGATCCCAATCAGTACTCAAGGGCAAAAGGTCCCAGAGCCAGTTTCCAAGCTCCTGAGCCTCCCAGTCTGCCTGGTATTCCTTAGCTGTTTCTTTGCAAACATATAAATTTCTCGCTCACACCGTTTTTCCTGCCAAAGAATGGCTGCTTAACCAGCTGATGGTCCATTTGATTATTCATAGAATCATAGAATATCAGGGTTGGAAGGGACCTCAGGAGGTCATCTAGTCCAACTCCCTGCTCAAAGCAGGACCAATCCCCAATTAAATCATCCCAGCCAGAGCTTTGTCAAGCCTGACCTTAAAAACTTCTAAGGAAGGAGATTCTACCACCTCCCTAGGTAAAGCATTCCAGTGTTTCACCACCTTCCTAGTGAAAAAGTTTTTCCTAATATCCAACCTAAACCTCCCCCATTGCAACTTGAGACCATTACTCCTTGTCCTGTCATCTTCTACCACTGAGAATAGTCTAGAACCATCCTCTTTGGAACCACCTCTCAGGTAGTTGAAAGCAGCTATCAAATCCCCCCTCATTCTTCTCTTCTGCAGACTAAACAATCCCAGTTCCCTCCACCTCTCCTCATAAGTTATGTGTTCCAGACCCCTAATCATTTTTGTTGCCCTTCGCTGGACTCTCTCCAATTTTTCCACATCCTTCTTGTAGTGTGGGGCCCAAAACTGGACACAGTACTCCAGATGAGGCCTCACCAATGTCGAATAGAGGGGAACGATCACGTCCCTCGATCTGCTCGCTATGCCCCTACTTATACATCCCAAAATGCCATTGGCCTTCTTGGCAACAAGGGCACACTGTTGACTCATATCCAGCTTCTCGTCCACTGTCTCCCCTAGGTCCTTCTCTGCAGAACTGCTGCCTAGCCATTCAGTCCCTAGTCTGTAGCGGTGCATTCGATTCTTCCGTCCTAAGTGCAGGACCCTGGACTTATCCTTGTTGAACCTCATCAGATTTCTTTTGGCCCAATCCTCCAATTTGTCTAGGTCCCTCTGTATCCTATCCCTACCTGCCACCATATCTACCACTCCTCCTAGTTTAGTATCATCCTCAAATTTACTGAGAGTGCAATCCACACCATCCTCCAGATCATTTATGAAGATATTGAACAAAACCGGCCCCAGGACCAACCCTTGGGGCACTCCACTTGATACTGGCTGCCAACTAGACATGGAGCCATTGATCTCTACCCGTTGACCCCGACAATCTAGCCAACTTTCTACCCACCTTATAGTGCATTCATCCAGCCCATACTTCTTTAACTTGCTGAAAAGAATACTGTGGGAGACCGTGTTGAAAGCTTTGCTAAAGTCAAGAAACAACACGTCCACTGCTTTCCCTTCATCCACAGAACCAGTAATCTCATCATAGAAGGCGATTAGATTAGTCAGGCATGACCTTCCCTTGGTGAATCCATGCTGACTGTTCCTGATCACTTTCCTCTCGTGTAAGTGCTTCAGGATAGATTCCTTGAGGACCTGCTCCATGATTTTTCCGGGGACTGAGGTGAGGCTGACTGGCCTGTAGTTCCCCGGATCCTCCTTCTTCCCTTTTTTAAAGATTGGCACTACATTAGCCTTTTTCCAGTCATCCGGGACTTCCCCCGTTCGCCACGAGTTTTCAAAGATAATGGCCAATGGCTCTGCAATCACAGCCGCCAATTCCTTTAGCACTCTCGGATGCAACGCATCCGGCCCCATGGACTTGTGCACGTCCAGCTTTTCTAAATAGTCCCTAACCACCTCTTTCTCCACAGAGGGCTGGCCACCTACTCCCCATGCTGTGTTGCCCAGTGCAGCAGTCTGGGAGCTGACCTTCTTCGTGAAGACAGAGGCAAAAAAAGCATTGAGCACATTAGCTTTTTCTACATCCTCTGTCACTAGGTTGCCTCCCTCATTCAGTAAGGGGCCCACACTTTCCTTGGCTTTCTTCCTGTTGCCAACATACCTGAAGAAACCCTTCTTGTTACTCTTAACATCTCTTGCTAGCTGCAGCTCCAGGTGTGATTTGGCCTTCCTGATTTCATTCCTACATGCCCGAGCAATATATTTATACTCTTCCCTGGTCATCTGTCCAATCTTCCACTCCTTGTAAGCTTCTTTTTTATGTTTAAGATCCGCAAGGATTTCACCGTTAAGCCAAGCTGGTCTCCTGCCGTATTTACTATTCTTTCGACACATCGGGATGGTTTGTCCCTGTAACCTCAATAGGGATTCTGCCACTTGGCTGAGGTGCTGGCTAGCCTTTTGTCTCAGAGGAACTGGTTTGTGTCTTGTCACAGGGGCTCTGCATGGCCATTAAGGGGAGGGGCGCCCCTGCTTGCTCAGTGCAAGGTTGATACTCCTTTCGCACAGTTGTAAGTCTCAGCTGGGCCAGACAAACACAGTCAGGGACTCCGGCCCTCTGGACAGAGCAGAGCAAACAAACAGTCTAGCTTTTAGGCCTCTTAGTTGGGGGTAAATAACAACAAACTGGAGTTTCAGCCCCTTGGGCAGGGCGGAGCAAATGAGCAGGCTATATCCCCTTGGCTGGGGCACACACTAGCAACCAGCAGCTTCAGTCCCCTGCTCGGAGGGGACAAACAATCTATAGCCCCTGAGCCTCCTGACAGGGGCAACCAATCACAAATAGGGCTCTGGCCCCCTTGGTGGGGCAGAACAAACAAACAGTGGCCAGGGTCTCCAGCATTACTGGGATGGAGGGTGGGGGAACCCGGGCCCACCCTACTCTACCAGGTTCCGACCCAGAGCCCTGTGAAGCTGGTAACCTCCCAGTTCAGGATTCAAGTATCAGCATCCAGCACACTCCCTGGGTCACTGCCTACCCTTAAGTCCAATGCAGGCCTGTCTTCCACGAGCAGCAGTCTGGTGTCCCTGTCAGTCTCTACTGCTGGTGTGCTCTCCACAGCATAGTCCAGGATACCTCAGCTGTCTGGGGGGTTGACTGATCTGTGGTAGGAGCCGCCAGCAGCACACGTCCATCCTCCCCCTCAGCCAGCCCTGCCTGAGCTGGCCAGCTGCCTTTTATCTGCTCCCACCACCTGGAGCATAGGTGAAGGGGTATGGCCTCTTGGGTCCAAAGTGACTGGTTAACCCCCATGTGGCTGCCCGTCACATGCCTGCTTTTCTAAACTTGGAGCATGTGTCAGTAAAGTCATACAGTAGAATCTTATAACTTTACATACAATGTTGCCACACATATTTTACCAGGACAATAATGTTCAGCAGATTATGAGTTTTCAAGTGATACCTCACAAAGCATATGTGATAAATGACGGGGGGGATAGCTCCCTTTTGTGGACATCCAGTGAGCCAGTTGGCTATGGAATCCCTCTTGGTGGTTGTTCTCTACTTGCTTTACCTGTAAAGGGTTAACAAGCCCACAGGTAAAAGGAAAGGAGTGGGCACCTGACCAAAAGAGCCAATGGGAAGGCTAGAACTTTTTAAAATTGTGAAAAAACTTTCCCTTTGTGTCTTGTTGTTTTCTGGAGAGCAGAGACACAGAGCAGCAATGTTGTAAGCAGCTTTAAAACCAGGTATGAAAAAACATCAATTCATACCTCGAACCTACTTATCTGAAACCCCAGATGTGTAAGTAGATGAAGAATGTCTAGAAAGAGGCAATTAGGTTTATTTCTTTTATTTTGTAAGGCTTGTGGACTCCTCTGTGCTAACCCCAGATGCTTTTGTTTTGCTTGTAACCTTTAAGCTGAACCTCAAGAGAGCGATCTTGATGCTTAATTTTTGTAATTGTATCTTTTAAGATCTAGCAAAAAGCCCAAGTTCCAGATGTATTTTCTTTTGGGGGGGGGGTTAATAAAATGTACCTTTTTTAAGAACAGGATTGGATGTTTGTGCCCTAAAAGGTTTGTGCACATGTTGTTTAATTAGCTGGTGGCAACAGCTGATTACCTTTGTTTTTTTCTCAGCTCTTCCCCAGACGGGGGGGTGAAAGAGCTTGAGGGTGCCCCACAGGAAGGAATCCCCAAGTGCGCCTTCCTGGGTTCTCAAAGGGGCGGGGGGGTGTTGCCCTTGGGTGGTGGCAGCATCTACCCATCTAAGGTCAGAGAGAAGCTGTGACCTTGGGAGTTTAATACCAGCCTGGACTGGCCAGTATGAATTTTTAGAATCCTTGCGAGCCCCCACCTTCTGCACTCAAAGTGCCAGAGTGGGGAATCAGCCTTGAGAGCATACTTTGTACGAAATTTATCATAGTCCTGTAGAAAGGGAGAACCTAGGGATATAGACTGTCACACCACATGCCATCCAGCCATATCCTGAGTAACGTGACTCACACTTGTGCTGTGCGGTTCTTTCTCTCTCTCCCTGGAGGATGCCTTGTTTTGGCAAGGCTGGATTTTGGTTTCAAATGCCCATCCAGCTTCGTGTGTGTGTTAGAGGAAGCCAGTGAGAGACTGGCACTAGGCACTTGGAGTAGAAGACAGGGAGGTCTAGGATGGGCCTTAGCTCCTGCGGAAGTTTGTTCCACAGTCTGGGGCTGTTTGCCCACTTGCTGGCGGCCTCAGCAAAGAGGCCAAGAACTGATGAAGGCCAAGAACATGCCTCAGAAGCTGAACTGCCTTGTCCCAGAGTTCAGGCATACTGCAGTGACAGTGCAGGGGAAGGTGGCAGGGAGGGGGCTAGCCGTGCTCTCTTTGGGGCAGGGACAGTCTCTGGCCTGGCCTATATTTAAAATATAGGTTGAAACAGCTACAGCTGAGTGCCTGCCACCCCTAGTGCCATAGCGTCGCTGCCCTAAGGCTCAGCGTAGACGCAGCTAGATTGATGGAAGAATGCTTCCATTGACCTCATTGCTGTCACTCAGGAAGGTGGTGTTCCTGCACCCCGGCTGTTGCTGTAGAATCATAGATCGTAGAATATCAGGGTTGGAAGGGACCTCAGGAGGTCATCTAGTCCAACCCCCTGCTCAAAGCAGGACCAACACCAACTAAATCATCCCAGCCAGGGCTTTGTCAAGCCAGACCTTAAAAACTTCTAAGGAAGGAGATTCCACCACCTCCCTAGGTAACGCATTCCAGTGCTTCACCACCCTCCTAGTGAAATAGTTTTTCCTAATATCCAACCTAAACCTCCCCCACTGCAACTTGAGACCATTACTCCTTGTTCTGTCATCTGCCACCACTGAGAACAGTCTAGATCCATCCTCTTTGGAACTCCCCTTCAAGTAGTTGAAGGCTGTTATCAAATCCCCCCTCATTCTTCTCTTCCGCAGACTAAAGAAAACCAGTTCCCTCAGCCTCTCCTCGTAAGTCATGTGTTCCAGCCCCCTAATCATTTTTGTTGCCCTCCGCTGGACTCTCTCCAATTTGTCCACATCCTTTCTGTAGTAGGGGGACCAAAACTGGACGCAGTACTCCAGGTGTGGCCTCACCAGTGCCGAATAGAGGGGAAGAATCACGTCCCTTGATCTGGCAATGCTCCTACTAATACAGCCCAATATGCTGTTAGTCTTCTTGGCAATAAGGGCACACTCTTGACTCATATCCAGCTTCTCGTCCACTGTAACCCCTAGGTCCTTTTCTGCAGAACTGCTGCTTAGCCACTCGGTCCCTAGTGTGTAGCGGTGCATGGGATTCTTCTGTCCTAAGTGCAGGGCTCTGCACTTGTCCTTGTTGAACCTCATCAGATATCTTTTAGCCCAATCCTCTAATTTGTCTAGGTCTCTCCGTATCCTATCCCTACTCTCCAGCGTATCTACCTCTCCTCCCAGTTTAGTGTCATCTGCAAACTTGCTGAGGGTGCAATCCACGCCATCCTCCAGATCATTAATGAAGATATTGAACAAAACCAGCCCCAGGACCGACCCCTGGGGCACTCCACTTGATACCAGCTGCCAACTAGACATGGAGCCATTGATCACTAGCCGTTGAGCCCGATGATCTAGCCAGCTTTCCACAGAGCCAGTTCACCATAGAAGGCAATCAAGTTAGTCAGGCATGACTTGCCCTTGGTGAATCCATGCTGACTGTTCCTGATCACTTTCCTCTCCTCTAAGTGCTTCAGAATGGATTCCTTGAGGACCTGCTCCAAGATTTTTCCAGGGACTGAGGTGAGGCTGACTGGTCTGTAATTCCCTGGATTCTCCTTCTTCCCTTTTTAAAATATGGGCACTATATTTGCCTTTTTCCAATCATCCGGGGTGTCCCCCCATCGCCTGTAGGATGTGTCCGCACTACGGAGTTGTGCTGACATAGGTACGGCCCTGGAGCTATGCTGCTCTAGTCCCTGTACTGGAAGAATGGCCTTTCAGCACGTCTTTGTACAGCACCTGTCACAGCAGGTCTCCGATCTTGATTGCAGCCTTGAATGGGTGAAGGGGCCTGTGACGTTGCACTCTATATTATTTTATGAAAATATGCTAATGAGTGTGAATATAATGTAACTGGAATATGCTTCATGCAAAAGGTCTCTTGTGAGGTATCCTTACAAAGCTTATAATCTACTGAGTGAGGTCATCCTATTTATATAAATGTATCATTCTTGTATCTGAAACTATAAATATGAAATATAACTCTGAGGGCCTATTGTAATTATGCAAAGTGTGGGCCAAAGGGTGGTTTGGAATCTTGATGGCTCCCATTAACCAGGACAATTGGTTGTCGATGGCTCTGTTTACTTGTAAGTCTTCCTATGTACGTGTGGGCTGGCAAGTGGGTAATGAAGTCTTACAGTGACATGCGATCATGTCACCTGAACTGGAATCCATCTTTAACCTGGTGCTTTTCCATTGAGGAGGAGGGATGGGAACCCAGAGAGGGACAAAGGATTCCCGCCTTGTGCAAAAGATATATAAGGGAGTGGAACAGAACAAAGGGGGCTGCAGTCATGAGAAATCCCCTAGCTACCACCTGAGCTGGAAGAAGGGCTGTACCAGGGGAAAGGATTGGGCCCAGACTAGGAAGGCATCCAGTCTGTGATAGAAGCTTATTGAAACATCTCTGAGGGTGAGATTTTATCTGTATTAAGTTTTCTTACTGTATTAGGCTTAGACTTGCATGTTTTATTTTATTTTGCTTGGTAATTCACTTTGTTCTGTCTTTTATTACTTGGAACCACTTCAATCCTACTTTTTGTATTTAATAAAATCCCTTTTTACTTATTTATTAACCCAGAGTAAGTATTAATACCTGGGTGGGGGGCAAACAGCTGTGCATCTCTCTCTATCAGTGTTATAGAGGGCGAACAATTTATGAGTTTACCCTGTATAAGCTTTACCCATTGGGAGCTGGGTATCTGAGTGCTGGAGACAGGAACACTTCTTAAGCTGTTTTCGGTTAAGTCTGCAGCTTGTGGGGGACGTGATTCAGACTTGGATCTGTGTTTGCAGCAGGCAAACGTGTCTGGCTCCAACCAGGCAAGGGACTGAAGTCCCAAGCTGTCAGGGAAAACAGGCTTAGAGGTAGTCCAGGCACATCAGGTGGCAGTCCCAAAGGGGGTTTCTGTGATCCAACCCGTCGTAGGGCTGGTAGTGGAAAAAGGCCCAGTGCTTTCTGCTGCTGTGTGAAACACACTCAAGGTGCCAGCATTTAAGCAGGAATACCAGCCAGAGGAAACTTGCATGGTTGGCAGTGTAAGTGTTTTCACGTTCGGGTCGGGGAGTGGGAAAGCCTGGACCTGATTCAGAGGCAGGGAAGCTCCTTGGGGGGGAGACACTGGCACAGCAGTCAGAATGGGAAGCCCTGGAGAACCAGCCAAGTTCTTGGGGGATGTGGCATTTGCTCCGAGATGACGGGGCTGGTGCATCCAAAGGGGAGCTGGTTTAAGCAGCTGGGCCCAGCCTGGGATCTCTGTGCTTCTCTGTGACTGGTTGGGCCCGGGGGGGTGGGGGGTCTCAATGACCATTTGACACCAATACATTTTGGCCTAGCAGCCAATGCTGCTAGGGCTAGTGAAGGGCATCTGCCCCCCGAGCAGGGCAGGAGCAGGGTGTGATGCAGCCTATGTTGGTCTCTTTCAGGAACTGGTGCTCGTACATGGTCACAAGGACGGTTTCCTGCCATGTCCAAAATGGTACCTTCCTGCAGAGAGTGTTCCAGGGCTGCCACTGGCCCGGGGGCTGCAACGGAGGCAGGTGAGAGAGACGCTGCCGCTTCCCCTTCCACCACCCCCTGCTCCCTTGCCACATGCTGCTTGTCTGCTGTGCCACACGTGGGCAGAGCTGGGGCATGGGAGTCACACATCCAGAGTTCATGCTGCAAGGTGGGGAGGTTTTGCTTCCTCCTAGGGCCCCTCACAGGCTTGAACTGCTGCAACCCTGTAGCAGCACGCGGACCGCTCCCACCTTCTCGCACCGCAGAGACCCACTCAGTCTCCACTGGCAGGGTAGCCACACCCTGCTGCTTCTTGCATTCCCTCCACCCGTGCAGCAACGCTATGGACAACTCCCCTGCTATCCCTAGGCCCAAGAGGAAGAGAGGTCTCCCTTCCTGGAGATCTCACTGACTCTGGACTCAGCTAGCTCTGCTCCTCACCTGGCACATCCTTCCTGTGCCTTTGGATCAGGCCTCAGCTGATGGGCTAATTCATCCCATAGCTCACCCAGCTGTGATCCTGATGAACGAATTACATTTTTGCCCCAGCCAGGCTTCTCGGGGGGAGCTAGAGCGATCGGGGTGCTGTAGCTGGTGAGCCGGCACTCTGTCCCAGGCCCCGTGTTACTGGGAGGGGAATGAAGAATTAAGCTGTTGTGCCCATCCAGTCCCAAGTTCCTCCCACTGCCCCAGCCCAGAGGGACCTGCTCCTGGGGCTGCTAGGCCACTCAGCCTCTGTGTGCACGAAGACTCGGGCTCCCCTCCACCCACTCTGCTGGGATCCAGCCTACAGCTGGATGCTCCACCCCTTCTCAAGGGAGTGCTCCATCGATCCTGAATCCTTCCACACCAGCCCCCTCCTGGAGCGGCCTCATCGTGTGAGGGTAACGTGGCTTCCCCACTCATTCCTGCCCCATGTTGCTCCTACATCATGAGAGGCTGCAGCACATCAGCTGATCCCAGCAGGGGTCAGGCAGGAATCTACTCCCGTCCCATGCAATGCTGAAAGGGGGACAGCAAGGAGCAAACTCCCCCCTGTGAAGCATCAGGCCTGGGTGCCTGCTGGAGGTGGAGATGGGATACACACCTGGGATGATCTGTAGCGACAGGCCGCTGGTGGTGACAAATGTTAGGGATGCCGGCGCTGAGCCTGGCCCCTGAGAACAGACCAAGCTCCTGATGCCGGGGCCCTTTCTGTTTCGCAGCTACAGAGCCATCGTGAGACCAGCGTACAAGGTGGCCTACAAGACGGTCACAGCTCTGGAGTGGAAGTGCTGCCCAGGCCACACAGGGGTCAACTGCAAAGAAGGTAGGAAAAGCCGGCTGAAGAGGACTCCTGCGGGATGTTCTGAGCTGTGTGAGCTGCAGGGAGCACTGGGGCACTGCAGCCCCAAAGAGCTGGCACGGATCAGAACAGTCCCCTGCTAGCACAGGATTGAAGGGGCCTGGATTCAGATCCTTTCCACCGTGGGGCAGAGGGATCTCTGGGGGGACAGCTCCCTCTCTTTGTGGGGCAGAGGGGGAGCTGGAGGGCAGCTCCCTCTCCGTGTGGGGCAGAGGGGGCTCTGGGGATAGATATACAGGGTAGTTTGTGTGGGGCAGAGGATACTCTGGGCCAGATAGATAGCATAGAGGGACAGTCATCTCATGGCAGGACAGAGGGAGCTCAGGACACCAGCTGCCCTAGCATTGTCTTTGGTTGTCAGCAGTGGATCCTCCATTGGCTGGATCACTGTTACTGGCATAGATGGGACCCAACCATTGGGCACTATGTCACCTCGGGTGTGATGGGCCCCATCTCCACTAGCAGCTAAGCCCGTCTGCACCAGCTGATGGGGAAGTGGCTGCTAACTACTGCCATGGGGAAGTGCTATGGAGACAGATCTTCAATCTGGGTCATTCATTGTAATGAGGGTCGGAGGGGGCGTGAGTAGTTGGAGGAGGTACAATGTGAATGCTGCGGACATCAGCATCAGCCCCGTGCATCAGTGTCATACGCTGGATGGCAGATATCAGTCACTGGGCATTCTCTAGAGTGCCCCATGGCACCTCATGCTGCCAACCTAGAGGTCAAGCGATCCAGGGCACCTCCCAGGGATTCTGAGGGGCAGGTACGGAATCAGACCCCAGCCAGTGTGGGGCAGAAGGATCTCTGGGGGTAGATGTATGGGGCAGACCCCCTCAGTGTGGGGCAGGTATGGGGGGTTCTCATCTTTGATCATTCCCGAGATGATACTGGGGTGAGTGGGGAGCCGGCTGGGGGCAGATTCTTCCCTGAAATCCCCTGATGGCAGCGATTTCAACTTGCTGGTTTGTTGTAGCTCATTAGTCCTGGGCTGCCTCTTCTAATTAGTTGCTGTAGGGCTGCTTGTAAACGGTGGCGCTATGGGGCGGGGGTGCAGTTATGGTAGGGCCGCGCATGGCTGCACAGCGTACCTCATTCCTCCTGGATTGCTCATCCATGAAAGCCGCATGAACTGGTACCCGTCGCCAGAGCCCTGCACGGATACACAAATGAGTATCCGCATCCGATCCACGAGCCGCAAAGGTATCCTCAGATTTGCAGGGCTCTACACTGGGGGCTAGGCTGAGGCTCCAAAGCATCCCCCCCCCGACGGAGCCGGTCGGGGAGAGCCACAGACAGCTGTGGGGAGCGGACCCTCCACCTGCCCTCAGCCGGGCAGGGAGCCTGGGGGGCGGGGACACTGCTGGGGGCTGCTCTCAGGCCCCCTCCCCCATACTGTGGGCAGGTAGAAGGTCTGCCACTGCTCCCCACTGCTCCCCAGCTGGGCTCCACGCTGGCCTGGCTGGGGGAAGGGGGGACACCTGTGGAGCTGCCTGGGGGCTGCTCAGGCCCCCCACCCACACCAGGTGGAAGGTCTGCCATGGCTCCCTACAGCTGCCCGCCCGGCTCTTACCGTGGCTGGGCTGCGGCTCCGAGCCACCCCCCTGGCCGAAGCCAGGTCGGGGAAAGCCAGGCGGGCAGCTGTGGGGAGCCACCTGCCCTGGGTGTGGGGCCCAAGCAGCCCCCCACCCAGTATCCCTGCCCCCCAGGCCTCCCGCCCAGGGCAGGTGGAGGATTGGTGCCGCAGTTCCTCACAGCTGCCCGCCGGCTCTTACCGTCAGAGCCCTGCGCGGATACAAAATTTGTATCTGCATCCACACTGCTATCCGCAGAAATGGTCCACAGATATAAAGTGGATACCCATGGATTTTCAGGGCTCTACCCGTCACAGCATCGCTGAGCACTGCCGAGCCCTGCCTGCCGGGAAGCTGTTAATTATTCCCATACCAGCATCTCCCAGCAGGAGGTGCTACAGGGGATGGCCCAGAAGCTCTGGCCTCTGCTAATCGTATAGATGGAAGAGGGTGTTTGAATGGTCTTTGGGAACGCAGTTCCCAGCGAGGCGCTGGCAGGACGAATCTGAGTTTACGATACAAGCACAGCAGGCCACCAGGCTGCCCTTTACCCAGGGATCAGCCTGGCAGGTACAACAATCAGCACCTGGAGAGCCCAGCATGGGACCCAGATCGCTTGCTGTTTTGTAGCCACAGCAGCCAGGGCAGGAAGGGATTCCTAGAAGGCCAGAATGGATCACTGTGATCGCCTAGTCTGACCTCCCGTCTAGCAGGCCAGAGGCCGTCCCCGAATGAATTCCTGGTTGAACTAGAGCAGAGCTCGGAAAACCAGCTCGTCTGGATTTAAAACTGGCCTGCGAGAGGGAATTCACCCCTGCCCTTGGGAAATTGTTCCAAGGATTAATTGCCCTCATTGTTAGAAATGGGCATTTTATTTCCTATCTGAATTTGCTTAGCTTCAGCTTCCAGCCCTTGGGCGTGTTAGACCTTTGTCTGCTAGAGCAGGGGTTCGCAAACGTTTGTAGTGGTGACCCCTTTCACACAGCAAACCTCTGAGTGCGACCCCCCCTTATAAATTAAAATCACTTTTCAATATATTTAACACCATTATAAATGCTGGAGGCAAAGCAGGGTTTGGGTTGGAGGCTGACAGCTCACGACCCCCCATATAATAACCTTGCGCCCCCCTGAGAGGTCCGACCCCCAGTGTGAGAAACCCTGTGCTAGAGTGAAGATCAGTGTTTTGTTCCCCAGCTAGGTACTTATCGGCTGTCCTCAAGTCACCCCTTAGCCTCTTTGTTAACCCAAATTGACTGAGCTCCGAGGCTCTCACTGGAAGGCAAGTTTCTAATCCTTTATTCATTCTTGTGGCTCTTCTCCAATTTCTCTCCATGCCTCGTTAATTGGGGCCACCAGCACTGGACACAGTGTTCCAGCCGTGGTCGCACCAGTGCCAAACACAGAGGGAAAGTCACCTCCCTGCTCCTACCCAAGATCCCTGGGCATCAGGGAGCTCGTTTGGGTCTCAGCTCCAGCTGAGGCTCTTGGGAAGGAGGGTGATTCAGAGGCTGTCAGCTTAGTGTGGGCCTCCTGGATCACCCCAGAACCAGCTTGGGGGAGAGCAGCACTGCCAGACTCTCCTAAAGGTGGAGGGGGGGGGAGGGCTCATTTCTGGTGCAGATGGTGCAGGGCGATTTGAACTGTGCCAAGGAATTGCCCCTCCAGTGCCAAGAAAGGACAGACAAACTTAACCGTGACCCCACGATGCTGAGACAGGCAGGACTCACAACCACTGTGGAAGGGCCGGGGCAGGGGGCCGGTGAGCCAGTCTCCCCCATCCACAGGGCAGGGGCAGGAGGAGAGGGAGAGGGGAGGCTGAAGGGCTGCTGCTGTGATTTTTTTCCCCAGCGGCAGTCGAGGAAGGACCAGGCCTGGCTCCCTGCCAGCTCCTCTCCACTCTGCCAAGCTATCAGCCTTGGGGTGCCTCCACCCATCCTGCTGCTGAACCGCTGGGGGTCAGGGGGAGGGGAGGGGACACCTGTGGATGGAAGAGGCAGGCTCAATGTCCTGGAGGTGCTCTAACTGCGGGACCCCCCCATAATACACACAGCTCCCCTCAGCCCCCAGTTAGCCCCCATTGGCATCTCCCATCCACACCCCCATTTCTCCATCCAGCCCCTTCAGTAGCCCCAGTCCCCATCTGGCCTCCCCTTGGACAACCCCCATCCAGTCCGCCTCACATTCTCTCTCCTGCATCTCCTGGAGCCGCACTCAGGTTTCGGTGCAAGCTGACCGGGCCCTGGTCCCTCGCTGTCTCTGGGGACCAGCAGGCCGCTTTGAAATGGACTCCAGGAGGGAGAGGTGGGAGACGAGAGAGGGATGGAGGGGCAGCGATATGGGGAGCAGAGGGGCTGGGTGGATGACCTGAATGGGGCCAAAGCTGAACTAGGCCAGGGAGGCGACACATGGCTCCTGGGAGACAGCATTCTTGCTGTCCACGGCAGGGGATCAGGAAGGCGAGGGATCCGGGCACCCAGCCTGGGGTTAGGGTGATTCTCCCTGTGTGTGTCCTTCCCCTGACCCTGCAGACAGCCCCAGCTGGGCCTGCACCCTGCGGCCCACCCCCGGGCCTGCTCGCTCCCCAATTCCTATTGCACTGATCCCAGCAATGCTGACTCAGGGGCTGAGGTTAAGGAAGCTGCCGAGAAAGCTGAGCCCGGCTTGTTCTGCTGCTTCCTGGCCAGCTGCGGCTGGGAACTGGGAGCGTGTGAGCGCTCTGCTCGTCCCTCTGCCTCCAGGCCTTGGCAGGCGGCTTCCGAGAGCTGGAGCTGGAGTGGCGGGGCCTGCTCGGGAGGAGCTATTCCGAGGCTGCTCAGCTGCTGCCCGGTCGGGTTGCCAGTTTTGGTTGGACGTATTCCTGGGGGTTTCATAACATGACATCACCTATAATTAAAGATTCATCTTTAATTCCTGGAGACTCCAGGCTGGCAACCCCACTGTCCACTGGGCCTCCCACTAACTCCCCCCCTCCGCTTCTCCCCCGCTATCTTGGTTCTTAGGACGCGGGATCTCAGCAGAAAAGCTGGGCGATTGAAACTCCCGTCTCCCCAGCGCTGCTGAAAAGAGCATGCTCCAACTGTCCGGCAAGCTACGGAGCTGTCTGTCTTCAGGGGGAGTGAGCGGTGGCATTGTTACATCAGAACAGTTCTCACGGGCTGACAGCAAGACACAGCCACCTAGTAACCTCCGCGAGCCAGGGACCCCTCTGCAAGTACCTGGTCCCCCACATCACTGGGTGTGCTAGCCCGCTGCCCCCCGGGAGCGCAGCGTAGGGACAGTTCACACAGCTGGAATCCTGCCACTGCTGCCTGGGGAATGCAGAGCTCCTGAGGCTCCAGGTCACAGCACTGTCTCTGGGGTGGCTCCTTCCGAGCTTTTCTCCCCCCTGACTGTGGGTCTGGAGCTGGGCCAAGCTCCATCTTCCTAATGCCTTCAATCCCCTTTCTTCACGGCTCCTACTGATGGCATCTAAAGTCTCTCACTGGCGCCAGCGGAAGCCCGTCACACGAGTCCCAGCGGTAGGTTCTTGCCCTGACCGTTCCCAGCAGTTGGGCTGTGCTGCTGAGGCTGTGCCCAGCTCCGGGCTGTCGAGCTTGCGAAAAGGGGTCTATCGACTCCATGGCACCTAGGTCCATGCTGTTCATCCTCCCCTTGCTGGGACACCTCAGGCAGTGCTGGTAAAGATACCCAGCTCCTAGCTCAGGGGACTGGCTATAGAGGTTACGGGCAGACTGGACCAGCTAGTACGACATCCTGCATATCACAGGCCATTAAACCCCACCCACACCAAGCCCAACAACCAGAATTAGATCCAAGTATCACAGCCCTCAGAAGATTAAGCTGTCATGTGCCCTAGGCAGAGAACAGGAGGAACTGAGGTGCACCAGTGCCCAAGGCCCCTGCAGTGGCAGGGAAAGGATTAAGTGAGATACACCCAGATGATCCTGGCAAGCGACCAGTAACCACATGCTGTAGAATAAGGTGAAAACCGCCCAGGGTCTCTGCTAATCTGAGCTGGGGAAAATTCCTTCCCAACCCCAAACCTGGCCATCAGTGACCCTGAGCATATGAGGAAGACTCACCAGCCAAGCACCTGAGAAAGAAAATTCTCTGCTTCACATCAGAGCACTGGCTCACCTGTCCAGTGTCCCATCTCCCACCATGGGTATCTCTGATGCTTCAGAGGAAGGAGAGAAGAAAACCTTTGGAATACACTGGGAGGGGAAATGTTCCCTTAGAATCATAGAATATCAGGGTTGGAAGGGACCTCAGGAGGTCATCTAGTCCAACCCCCTGCTCAAAGCAGGACCAATCCCCAACTAAATCATCCCAGCCAGGGCTTTGTCAAGCCTGACCTTAAAAATATCTAATGAAGGAGATTCCACCACCTTCCTAGGTAACCCATGCCAGTGCTTCACCACCCTCCTTGTGAAAAAGTGTTTCCTAATATCCAACCTAAACCTCCCCCACTGCAACGTAAGACCATTACTCCTTGTTCTGTCATCTGCTACCACTGAGAACAGTCTAGAGCCATCCTCTTTGGAACCCCCTTTCAGGTAGTTGGAAGCAGCTATCAAATCCCCCCTCATTCTTCTCTTCCGCGGACTAAACAATCCCAGTTCCCTCAGCCTCTCCTCATAAATTATGTGTTCCAGTCCCCTAATCATTTTTGTTGCCCTCCGCTGGACTCTTTCCAGTTGTTCAGCATCCTTCTTGTAGCGTGGGGCCCAAAACTGGACACAGTACTCCAGATGAGGCCTCACCAATGTCGAATAGATGGGAACAATCACGTCCCTCGATCTTCTGGCAATGCCCCTACTTATACAGCCCAAAATGCCGTTAGCCTTCTTGGCAACAAGGGCACACTGTTGACTCATATCCAGCTTCTCGTCCACTGTAACCCCTAGGTCCTTTTCTTCAGAACTGCTGCCTAGCCATTCGGTCCCTAGTCTGTAGCGGTGCATGGGAGTTTTCTGTCCTAAGTGCAGGACTCTGCTCTTGTCCTTGTTGAACCTCATCAGATTTCTTTTGGCCCAATCCTCTAATTTGTCTAGGTCCCTCCATATCCTATCGCTACCCTCCAGCGTATCTACCACTCCTCCCAGTTTAGTGTCATCCGCAAACTTGCTGAGGGTGCAATCCACACCATCCTCCAGATCATTAATGAAGATATTGAACAAAACCGGCCCCAGGACCGACCCTTGGGGCACTCCACTTGATACCGGCTGCCAACTAGACATGGAGCCATTGATTGCTACCCTTTGAGCCCAGTGATCTGGCCAGCTTTCTATCCACCTTATAGTCCATTCATCCAGCCCATACTTCTTTAATGTGCTGGCAAGGATGCAAGCGCTTCTGATGAAGACGAGCTCCACCAGCAGAAGGAGGGTAGCGTGACCCCTTCAGGTGACCAGCAAAAGGTCTGAAGCATGAGGTTTAAGGGACATAAGACATGAACCAGATGGGACCCTGCAGCACGTCAGCCCCAGGTCTGAGCAACATCAGCCTCCAGATCGAGCCCACAGAGGAAACTCAAAATGAAGCAGGTTCTCTGGACACAAGGGGCTGGATGTTCAGGTGAGCTCGGCATGGCAAGTGCCGAGTTCTGCTGGAAACTCAGCCCCAATTCTGGGTGTTGAACACTTGAAAATGTGGCTCTTGGGTCTTTTGAAAATTCTTTATTGCTTGTTGGCGGCAGCACCTAGGAGCGCTAGTCATCATCCAGGACCCCAGTGTGCTAGGCTCTGTACAAACACAGAGCAAAAAGATGGTCCTGGCTCCTAAAAGCTTACAGACTAAGTATCTGCCCCACATGAAACTCTGAAAGGACAGCCCACTCCTGGCTGAGCAAAGCAAATAAACTAGTACAAGCCAGCTGGCGAGCAGTCCCTTCTTAGGACCATCTCACTAGCTGATAGCTTACTGCAGTGCCATGCACCAAGTGCAAGCGGCTGCTTGCCAAATCTCAAATCAGCTATCTCAGACTGGAAGTAGGAGTCAGAAGGTCCAGTGAAAACCTAAGAGGACTGGCTGGGCAATGAATAGCATTGGCTAGAAAATGAGGAGTAGGGAGGGGTACAGCAGACATTTTCCAACCATTTTTTCCCCTTTGGAACATATTTTGTTTGAAAAATTGCTGATCAACTGCAGTGATCAACAGAGAGGATGAAACGGACATGCTTTGTACAGCACTGTACAGCGTACAAAGAAGCAAGGGGGCAGCGCTCTCTGGGGCCATCCCCTCGTGCTTCGTCCACAAGCCTTAGCCAAAGGCTACACAGCAAAGAAGCAAATTGTGCACAACTCTGTAAGGGAGGAAAGAGACGGCGTCATAATCCATGGCAGCCTGCCAGTGAGTCAGAAATGAACTGCAATAAAAAACGGGACACCTGGTATGAAGTCCCATTACTGTGAAACTCTATCCTGCATGCAGATATTTGATGTATTGAGCTTGGCAATGCTCAAATGACTTGACATGGCAATAGCTGTTGGGATTCAAGGGGGGAAAGAAAGGAAGGAAGGGATGGAAAATGATTGGAAAAAGAGATGGTTAGAGGGAGAGAGTGATGGAGAAAAGAAAGGGAAGCAGTGCTAGAGTGATAGGGAGATTTGGAGAGGAGGGTTGGGCCCAGTCCCCCTCTATCTCCAGTCCCAGGGCGCTCTGCCGTGGGCTGTCTGTCCCCTCCTGGCCTGCCTGGGAACTAGCTCTGCGGATGGTATTCTCCCCTCACCCCACCCCCAGCCACCTGTGAAGGCCTTAACAAAGGAAGCCATCGATTCTTCCTGTTTGTTGACTCCTTCTTCCCTGGGTCAGCACATTGCCTCCCCAGCTGCTTTCAAAGGCAGTGGGAAGGGCTGTCCCCCGGGGTCTGCCATTCACTCCGCCAGCCTCAGCCCATGAGCAGCCAAACAGATGCCAAAATGTGACATGGGACTGCAGCAGCCTGGGAAGAGAGCAACTCCTGTCGCTCAGGCTCTAGCCAGGGGCTCAGAAGAGACGCGTCAGGGCAGGATTTATTTATTCAGCTGGTCTTAATTTGGGGGGGTGAGAGGGAGCAGGAAGGAGCCTCCTTCCTCGCTCCATCCTCCCTCCTCCCAAGGTAGGAGACATGAGCCCCCACCCCCACCCCCCCTGCACATATCTGACCGGACCCAGCTTGTGTCTGCAGGCCAGAGCCCCGGCTGGGCAGTAGCACTGCGGGCGAGCGGGACCCTAACCCTGGATTTCAGGCCTGGCTCCAAAGAGGCATGTGCAGCCTTGCGCTCCGAGTTCACCGACTCCCCGCTGGTCAAATCCCGGCTGGCCAACCAGGGCTGGAGCCGCTCTGGCGCCCAGCCGGGAGCCAAGGGACAGCGTGGCCCAGGCCGTGGCCGGGCAGGGCCAGAGTGGCCGTGGGTACTCCAGTGGCAGTGTGTGTGGGAGGGGCTGGCCAATGACCAATCGGCACAGAAGTTTGGTCTGTCCAGTGGCCAGTGGGAGAAAAGGTGGAATCTGGGCAGTGACCAATGAGAGGGGAGGGGAGGTCTGTGCAGTGACCAATGGGAGAGGAGATGGGGGTCTGTGCCGCATCAGTGAGAGTGAAGGTGGAGTCTGTGCAGTGATCAGTGTAAGGGGAGGTGGGGTCAGTGCAGTGTAGGGGCGCCGGAGCAGGGGATCCAGGGGGCCATGACCCTCCCACTTTTTACCAGCCGTAAGGGCGAGTGACAGGGGGAGGGACGGAGAGGAGTTAGCGGGGGCGGGGTCTTGGGGGGAAGACACAAAGTGCAGAAGAGGGGCCTTAGGGGAATGGGTGGCGGGAGGGCGGGGGCTTGGGGAGAAGGGGTAGGGTCTCGGGGGCAGCGTGTGGGGGATAGGGCCCTGGTTTGCGAACCTGTGCACGCCCCCCCACCCCGGTGCAGTGTCCAATGGGAGGGGACGTGGGAGTCTGCATGGTGTCCAGTGGGAGGGGAGGTGGGGTCTGTGCGGTGTCCAGTGGGAGGGGAGGTGGGGTCTGTGCAGTACCCAGTGGGAGGGGAGGTGGGGTCTGTGCAGTACCCAATGGGGGGAGGTGGGGTCTGTGCGGCGTCCAGTGGGAGGGGAGGTGGGGTCTGTGCGGCGTCCAGTGGGAGGGGAGGTGGGGGTCTGTGCGGCGTCCAGTGGGAGGGGAGGTGGGGGTCTGTGCGGCGTCCAGTGGGAGGGGAGGTGGGGGTCTGTGCGGCGTCCAGTGGGAGGGGAGGTGGGGTCTGTGCAGTACCCAGTGGGAGGGGAGGTGGGGTCTGTGCAGTACCCAATGGGGGGAGGTGGGGTCTGTGCGGCGTCCAGTGGGAGGGGAGGTGGGGTCTGTGCGGCGTCCAGTGGGAGGGGAGGTGGGGTCTGTGCAGTACCCAATGGGGGGAGGTGGGGTCTGTGCGGCGTCCAGTGGGAGGGGAGGTGTCCAGAGAGGATCTCTCTATTAAGAGGTAGCCCAGGCTGTGGAAAAAAATAATTAAAACAGGCCATTTGGGACAAATGGGGGCTGTATCTCAGGAACCCCACTTTCAAGCCGAGCTGTGATGCGTATGGATTTGAGAGAGGATAAACATTCAGCTGTGAACGGAGTCCATGTTGCCAATGTGGCTGTGGCAGGCCATGGCGATAGCTCGGACCCCGCTCCACCCTGCGGAGACATGCACAGGGCCTGGGCAGCTGGGACCACATAGGGCCAGGGCTCAGGAAACACCTTGGCTCTGCTCCTCTATTGTCTTTTTCCAGCTCTGGCTCTGAAGACAACAGCCCAACCCAGTGCTGCCCCTTCCCTTCACTGCCTGCAAATACTTACGCTGGGCTTGTAAACTGCTTCCCGGGGCTGGGGGTGGATCACCCTGGGGGGCAGCGCAGCTGCATATGTGTCAGCCCTGGGAAGCCTGGGGGAGGGGAGGAGATGCCCTGACGTGAGGACCGCAGAGCGGGGAGGGGAGAGGTGGTGTCAGCGCCTCCTTCCAGCTCCCTGCTCACCCCCTCCCCAGCCAGGTGGCTAGTGGTGAACAGGAAGGTGAGTCCTGGGGCACCATCCAACTCTACCTGCTGCTGGCTACAGGACCTGGGGAGGGGGGAGACGTTTAACTCCTTGGATGCTGGAATTCAGATCTGTTGTAAAGGTACAGCAGTTGGGAGGGAGGGGAGTCTGGAAGCAGCAGGCATTTGGGGAGGGGATCAGGGCACCTCTTAGGGCTCAGAACCCTTTGTCCCAGCCCCAATGGCCTTTCAAAGGAGTGGGCCAATGCCCACACAAGCCCCACAGCTGGGGGACAGCAGGCCAGGGCTAGTGTGCTAATGAGGGGTGGAAGCGCCTTGCTGAAAACCTCACCAGTGCCTCCGACAGGCAGGCTGGGACCCAGCGGCGGAAGGGGGCAGTTAGAACCTAATTGGCTCAGCCTGCAGCTTCCCTTCCTGCTCAGGCCCCATCCCTCCCCTCCATGGGCCAGGGATGGGGGTGAGGGACATACATATTGCCTGAGACTCGGCTCTGACCTTAATGCCCCTGCCAAGGCTGTTGCCACATCAGTGCAGGGTGAAGGGGGAGTGAGGCCTACGGTTCCCAGGTGTCCATTTTTTGACCCGAACGCCCAGTCAAAAAGGGACCCTGGCGGCTTGGGTCAGCACTGCTGACTGGGCCATTAAAAGTCTGGTCGGCAGCGCAGCAGGGCTGGCAGGCTCCCTGCCCGGCTCTGTGCAGCTCCCAGGAAGCAGCCAGAATGACTCTCCAGTGTAGGGGTGGCCATGGGGACTCCATGCGCTGCCATCACCCGGAGCGCTGACTCCACAGCTCCCATTGTCCTGGAACCACAGCCAATGGGAGCTGCGGGGGCAGCGCACAAAGCCCCCTGGCCCCTCTGCCTAGGAGACGGACATGCCAGCCACTTCCGTGAGCCGCCTCAGGTAAGCGCCACCTGGCTGGAGCCCGCACCCCAACTCCCTCCCCCAGCCTAGCGAAAATGAGTGAGTGAGGGTGGGGGAGAGCGAGCCACAGAGGGAGGGAGGGATGGAGTGAGCGGGGGCGGGGCCTCAGAGAAGGGGCGGTGCAGGGATGTGGCCTCAGGGCAGGGGGCAGGGCAAGAGTGTTCGGTTTTCTGTGGTTATAAAGTTGGCAACCCTAGGAGGCCTGGACCCCCCTCCTACCCTTGGGGCAGACAGGATCAGGAGTGAGGAGCACCACCATTAGCTCCGGGGGGAATTCGCCTCCCTCTTTTCCACTGGGGACTCTAGGGACTCCATAGCACCCCCTCAGAGAGGCCAGTTGGACCCAGCGGCAATCCCTTACCCCCAAGCTTCAGGCAGAACTCAAATACCAGAGAGGACTGTGGGATGACAGAGACATGGGGGGGAACACATGTGGGGACAGACAGATAGACAGAAAGAAGGAGCCTCAGCAGAGTATCATCTTTCTTCCCTCTCACTCCCCTGCCCCCATCAGTTTCCATCTCTCCCGCTGTCCCCGCCTCTCTCTCCCCCTGATCCTGGAGTTCTGGGAAGCCTGACGCTCTGCTGTACTGTCAGAGACCCTTCCCCCGGCTGGCCTCTCCACTCTAGGGCACGCGTGCCAGGGCTCTGCCAGCTTACCAGGGCCCTGCCTGGGGAGGAGGGACAGGCAAGTGGCCCTGGAATGGGGCAGGCGTCTGGGGGGCCAGGCTGGGGGCTGCCCGAAGCTGGCATTCCTTGGTTTGAAAGGAGAGTGTGTGGGTCAGTTTCTACAGACGGGAGGAGGATGGGGTACGACCAGCCTCTCCTTATCTGACTGGGCTCATATCACACCTGTGCTGTACAGCTGTTTGCAGCCTTGTCCGGATGCAAGAATGCCCCTTTCCCCTGCTTGGAAATAGCTCCCCAGAGAGCAGAGCTGGCTTTGATCCCCCCTCTGCTGCAGGATCTGAACCCAGATCCAGTCTCAGTGAAGCAACAACTTCCACAGGGCAGGGGGCAGGATGTGAGTTCTCTGCATGGCCTCTGGTAGCTCCTTCAGTGAGAATGCTGCTGCGGCAGTTCCTGGGATACCAGGGCTCAGGGCAGGCAAAGCGAGATTGCAGAGTAGCTTTTCAGCCCGAAACCTCCTGTCATGTGCTGCAGGATTATTATTTTTTAGGGATGCCACAGCTGCTGACATCTGGGGGACTGGGGACCCCACAATGGTACTGATTAATATTAACCCTTTAGGTAAGGCAGGGATCTGCGGGGGAATGGTTAGAGATGGGGACTTGGAGCCAGGACTCCTGCGTTCTAGGCTAGCTCTGCCACTGAACTGATGTGCCACTGAATAGGCAGCAGATTTAAAACAAATAAAAGGTAGTATTTCTTCACACAACACACAGTCAACCTGTGGAACTCTTTGCCACAGGATGTTGTGAAGGCCAAGACTATAACAGGGTTCAAAAAAGAACTAGATAAGTTCATGGAGGATAGATCCATCAGTGGCTATTGGCAGGGATGGTGTCCCTAGCCTCTGTTTGCCAGAGGCTGGCAATGGGCGACAAGATGGATCACTTGATGATTCCCTGTTCTGTTCACTTCGTCTGGGGCACCTGGCATTGGCCACTGTCGGTAGACAGGATACTGGGCTGGATGGACCTTTGGTCTGACCCAGTATGGCCGTTCTTATGTGTGATCTTGGGTGTGGCTCTGAGGCTAGAAGTTGCCAGTCAGTGGGGGTGGCCAATACGAAAGAGTTTGACTCTGATTTTCAGAGGTGCTGAGCACCTGCAGCTCCAGTCAAATCAGGGGGAGCTCCAGGTGCTCAGCACCTCTCAAAATCAGCCTCAAGGTGTCTTCGTGTTGGGCACCCAAAAATGGCACTAGTCACAATCTGTGGCCATGTTCAGATGTGTTGGCTTTAATCCCTCTGTGCCTTGGTTTCCCCATCTGCAAAGTGGGATGATGCTGATCCTGAGCTGCCCACTGGAAGAGTAGAGTAGTTAATGTCTGCAGGGCCGCAGCGGCCCCTGGTGGAGCAGTGGAAGGTGGCAGTATTATTGATCCTGCTGCCATCAGTTGCATTCCCTGTCTCAGCCACGTAGTTTACTAACCACAGCAGGGCCGTCCTCTCGCCAGGCCGGGAACTGAGGCAGCAAAGTTCTGGCCCCAGGGCCCTTGCCAACTGACTTCTCCGCGCTGATCCCTCCATCCCCACCCACCTGGGGATGGCACGTGGAGCAGAAGGAGCCCAGTTCAGCTATCAGGACACCTGGCTTTTATACCTAGCTCTGACCCTCAGTAGGTCTCAAAGCGCCCTACAGAGGAGGTCTGATGGGGAAACTGAGGCAAAGAGCGGGGAAGGGTCTTGCTGACTGATACCCAGTGGGTCTGTGGCAGAGCTAGGAATAAAAGCCAGGTGTCCTGAGTTCCAGTCCCGTGCTCTTTCCACTAGCCATAGTGTGCATTGCCTTGTACTGCGAAGGGGACCCAGGTGTATTCAGGCTGTGCATGGGGCCTAGCAGGCAAATCCAGGGCATATGTGGCTGGCTTTTTCTAACGGTTGCCATCCCATCTCGATGGACTCTGGGGAGATGGCTTGCTCCTGCCACTTAGTCCTGACCCACAGCCCCCTCCCTTCCACTCCTGTAGTTCTGCCACTGCGCTGCAGCACCCCCTGCTGTTCCTCTCGTGGGCTGCCCAAAGCCACACCCCGCTCTGCTGAGGCCCTTCAGCCCCAGCCCGTGCACCCCCCTTTCCACTCCTGGGCTCCCCCGTCCTGCTGCAGAGCTCTCTGCTCATGCGCTCCAACCCTAACGTGCAGCCCTTGCTTCTCTTGAGCAGCCTTGCCATGAAGCTGAACTGTGCGCTGCTTTTGTGGGATGCATCTGGGGAGGAGACTGAGACCCCAAACTCTCCTCCACCTGTGATCAGATCAGGATTTGAACTGAGACCCACAGAGGAGCAATTAGCGCTCTGTACCACCAAGCCCCTGCCCCGGAGCCTCTGTGTTACCTTGTACCCATCTGAGCCTCGAGAGGGATCCTTCCTTGGCAGCAGCAACAAAGTTAATTCCCAGCCCTATGTCTCTGTGCAGGGCTCTGAGCCCAGGCCCGGTCAGCATGTCCGTCCAGGGCTCGGAGCTCTGGGTGCAGCAAGATGGGAGTGGGGGCTGGCGAGGAGGGAGGGGTGGCAGGGCCTGTGTCTTGTTGCCCTTGTTGATGAGCATGGTGGTGGATTTGGGCTTGTAATGTGAGCGGTTCTTTCCCACTGAGGAGGCACCGTGCTGCCTAGAGATGGGGTGCAGGGGGTGACCTGCTGGTAACAGCGGCATGATCAGTGCTGGGCTTCGGAGAGAATCACAGCTGGGATCTTTGACATTAGCTCGACACACAGGAGGGGGTTACACCACAGGTTACGCAGCACTCAGGCGGCTGTCAGGCCATCCCGCAGCCGGGGGCACCTCTCAGTGTCGAAGTCACAGGAGAAAGGCTGTCTGTGTGTGCCTGGCCAGATGCCATGGGCTGCTCTTGGAAAGCGGGCGAAGGGGATTAGCCAGTTGTGGGGATCAGAAATGGGGCTTGGGGCTGAGTTGAGTTAATAATGTGTGATGGATCTGGGCAAGGACTCAGTCCAGCCTCAACAGGCAAGGGCAGGTTTGCCAGCCACAGATGTTCAACAGTCTGGGTCCAGCTCCCAAAATTGTGAGAGTGGGTTAAAAATCATGAGACTTTAGGTCTGGGTTCTGCCTCGGTGCCTGCTGGTTTGTGAGCCTTTAGGGATCATGTTTTCTGCATAACCAGCAGGGCTAGAATATTCCCTTTATTTCAGACAATGAAAGCTGGGATCCTCCCCATGCCAGGAGTCTGGGAGCTGGGGCTTGCAGCCAATATCACAAGCCTTGCACCACAACCCACAATACCAGCGTGCCTGGGAACTCACCCCCTTGTTGACAAGGAGAGAAGCCAAGGGCTGATTGGGGCATGGATACTCAGCCATACAGGGGTGCCATTGGGGCGGGGAGTGGGAACAGGCATGTGGGGAGCTTGCCCAGTTGCTGCCCATGCTGTGCCCACTCAGGGGTTGAACAGGAGTTTTCAGTCTTTGGGCTGTGAAGCTGGTGCCTTTTGCATGGGCACTGCAATTGCTTTTTAAAAACTGGTGAGTAGTTTTTATTTTTGTTTATGTTATTGCAGCGTGGGCTGTCGGGAGGTTTAATGGCCAGAGCAAGGCTCTGGGAATCAGGACTCCTGGGTTCTCCTTCTGACTCTGGGTGGGAAATGTGGTCTATAGCAAGAGCAGGGGCTGGAGAGTCAGGGCTCCTGCTTTCTGTCTCTGTGAGGGCAGTGTTGTCTGGTGGTTAGAACAAGGAGACAGGCCTCTTGGCTTCAGTTCCCAGCACTGCTGTTGACTCGCTGTGTCACCTGGGGCATGTCAGAGCCAGTGCCTGGGTTTCCCCATTTCTGCATCATGGGGGCATTGTCTCTGTCTTGCAGGGATACTGTGAAGTTAAACTCACTGGTGTGGGTGAAGCACCTTGGGAGGGAAGGAGCTGGAGAAGAACAAAGCCTTGTTAGCCAGCTGGGCCTGTCCATCACATCAGCCATGGAGCTCAGAGCTAAAGGCAAGGCAGGAGCCCTCTTGCCTGGGGGCTGTTTCTGACATGTGACTGAGTCCCCAAACCCCGGGAGACCCTTTCCCTAGTGGGTACCTGGCCAGCAAGCACTGCTGAGTGACATCTGGGAACTGGGAGGCACTGGGTGCAGGAAGGGGTGGGACACTTCCCCTGAGGGGCCAAGCCGAGCCCCTCCCCCCAAGTGCTCCCTGCAGATGTGGGTGGCTCAGGAAATCCGTTGTGCCTCTGTTCATGTCTCAGTTGGGGTCACTTCTTCCAGCTGGTCCCAGATGGAGCTTGGCTCTGGGATGTGAGCTCAGCTCTGCTCTCCGGGAGGGGGAATTCAGCTTCGTTTTTCTCAAGTGACTATACCCCTGTTGGTGCCTGAGCTACCCTCGCTCCTCCACTGCCCCCTGCCCAGAGCCAGACTGGGCCAGACCCATTTGCAGTGACACTAGGGGAAATCTGCAGCGCTCCCGTGGAGTCAGAGGAGTGATCAGTGGAGTCACTCCGGATTCACTCTGGTCTAACTGCGTGCCGGGGCTGGCCCCTATATTTCTGCCTTAGAAAAATCAAACGAGCTTTATTTAGCCATTTGCCTAGATAATGTCCCAAGCCCATGAGCTCCCTGGTCCTCCCTCTGGAAATGTCATAGTGTCGAACGCAGCTGCCCCTGCCCTGAAAACCCTCACTGGAGTTCACCTTGAATAAGAATTAATGCTGAGCAGCGAACGCCTGCCAACATGGGGAGCAATTCTCATTGCAGCCAGTAGAGGGCAGGGCTCGCACACAGCAGTCAGTTCGTTAGGATACTAGGCTGCAGCAGTGAGTCCCACAGGTGAGTCCCATGCTAACTCACTCTCACAGTCTCTGCCTGCCCCAGTGCAGGATCTGGTGACAGCAGGCCCTGATCCCAAAAGTTTGGCCTCTTTCTGCAGACCCAAACTCCCAGCTTCTCCAAATGCACTAAGGGGAGGCAGGACCTGGACAGGTGCCTGAGTGCGGGGCGAACTCAGCTGTGCTCATGTCACGTGGCCTCAGGATTGATCCCACCCACCTGCCTGCACATACTGCCTGGAGGGCAGCCCCACGCAATGCAATGCGGGACACTCCAAGCCTTGTCCGCCCAGTGACTGTCCACTACGCCCTGCATATGCTGCCCACCACACCATGCCCTCCCACTCTCCAATGCCACCTTACCTCCCCTTCCCCCTGTGCCATCCCCACTGGCTGCTGCACATGTCTCATCCTCCATTCCTGCTAGACTGTGGCCTGCCCCCCGATGCCCTCCTCATTGTTCCACCACCAACCCTGATGCCCATGTGTTCCTGCCCCTACAGACACTCTCTGCCACCTAATGCCGACACCCACAAGTGTCCACTGCACTGTCCCTCCCCTGATTCCCACTATGTTGTTTCCCCCTCCACTGCCTGACACCTCCTGGTGCCCTCTGTGCCTTTCTCCAGTGCCAACTGCAGGGTGCTCAGTGATCTGGGAGCAGATTTAATCTTGGATCTGGGCATGCGCCAGTGTACAGGGGAAACACGGGCCCTTCTGGCAGACCTTCCCCTGCTGGTGCCTGGAGGTGTACTTGGAAGGGGCACTTCCTGGGATTCATCAGACACCCTGAAACATGAGGTTTGATCACTCGCAGCTTGCGGAGCAACCAAAGTTATTACAACAGTCATAATGTCACTCAGCCCTTTGTCAAATCCAGCAACTGTTTTTGTCTCAATGGCCTCCTGCAGCAGGGAGTTCCACAGCGCATGGTGCAGAGCAGCACATATGGCACTGAGGTGGCAAAGCCGAGGCATGTGCACAATGCAGGGTGCTCATGCACTATTGTTGGGTCAAAGTGAGGCTGTGATGCAAGGAGAGGCAGCGTGACTCGGAGGTGGAATGCATGGAAAGTTGCAGTGTAGTTTGGAGGCGCAGTCCATTCAGAGATGTAGTGCAGTGCCTCAAGCTAGTGCAATGTAGAGGTGTAATGCAGTGCAGAGTTCGCTGAAGAGTTGCAGTGTAGCTTTCAGGTGCAATGTCTGGACAGGTGCAGTGCTGGGATGCAATGCATGGCAAGGTAGAAAGCAGTGACTAATTGCAGTATAGTACAAAGGTGCAATACATGGAGAGTTGCAGGGTAGGTTGGAGGTGCAGCTCACAGGTATAATGCAGTGCAAAGGTGCAGTGTGTGGAGGGGTGGAAAGCAGTGCAGAATTGCAGTGTAGCTCACAGGGCCATGCACAGAGGCTGTCATGTATTTACTGTTTCTGGTGCTAGTTCGGCCCTGTTGCTGGCCCTGGCCATTGCCCCTCACGTCCTCTCATGTTTGCCTATAACATCTTCCATTTCATTCCTACAGGGTTTTTCTAGCTGGGAGCTTGGGCCAAAGTTCAGCGCCGTCCTTCCGATAAAGGCAGTTCTGGGAGTGGAAATTCATTGCTGTTTCCTTGGGGCCCCAAGGACATTGGCCCCGAATGGAGGAATGAAGCAACACTTCTTAGCTCTTCCCTCTGCCACTGCAGGAAGTCACCCGCCCATCCCAACCCCCTCCATCTCCCTGTCTGGGAAGGGAATGTGACTGTGACCCAGGGTGCCCGAGATGGGGGAGCAGCAGAGAGAGGGCCCTGACAAATGTAGTTGGCTCCCATTTTCCAAGTCAAAGGACCACGGGTGAGGTCAGCCTGGATGGTCAGTGCCTGATCCTACGCTGGGGTCTGAGTTCATATGTGGACTGGGGCCTAATCGAGTGGCCATCAGGACAGAGAGGAGTTCATCTGCCCCCTCTCCCCACTGCGGTTCTTTGGCTGTTCCCAACAGCCAGGGTCCATCCCACTGTCTGAGCTACTGGGAGCTTGGAATTGTGTCCCCACTGCCCAGGGAAAGTGTGTGTCGTCCTTGTTTCCTTCCGCACCCCCAGAAGGCGTGTGGATTGAGTTTGGGGCACCCCCCTGTGGGGGCAGGGACTGGGGAACTGAGCTGTGGGCAGGCGGGAGCTCTCCTTGGAGATAGAGGGGAATGTTAGATCAGGCTGGTCAGCTGGGGGGAGAGATCAAAAGGCACCAGCTTTCCCTGCTCCCCCCTCTCTCCCCTGGATTCACCAGGGTCTCCTTGGCTGGACAGCTGTAAGCAAGGTGCCATACCTGCCTACAAACCCCAGCGAGGAGGGAAGTGGGGCGCAGGGGCTTCCTTATTAGAAGAGGAGGTGGAGTGGAAGAGGTGGCTCCTGACAGATTGGGAGACCTGTGGGGGGAGGGGGAAATGTTAACCCCTTGCAGGGCTTGGGAAGAAGCATCGGGGGGGGGGGGGGTCCCTGGGGGGAGCACAGAGAGCTAGCACCTGAACCAGACCTGGCACCCGTGCGGCAGATTGCTTGGCTCCATGTCCAGGCCCAGGCTGACCCATCCTCCTTTGCTCCCCCACCCCAGCAGCACCAGGTCTTGCCCTTGCCCTGGCTCAGAGATGGCCAGCTGTGCGTGTCGCCCCTTCTGCTTCGTGTGTGGAGAGGGTCCATGCTGCAGGGAGGCTGGGACTCTGCGGTGCCGCGGGGGGTCAGGCAGCGCCAGCCTGCAGGGGTCTCGTGGCAAAGCAAATGGCCAGCTCGGGGCTAGCAATTAGTTCTCTGTGCTGGCCTGTGGGAGACCCAGGCTGGGTGGATTCCTGCACCCCAATCTGGCCCAGCAGCACCCCCAATCAACAGTCCAGGCTTGTAGGATGTGATCCAGACCCATGGAAACGAGGAGTGTCCCTGAGGTGGGCACAGCTCAACACGCTCTCCTCTGCCCCCACTCTCTCACAACACCCCCCCCCCCCCCAGTGTCCATCTGGCTGTTCATCGCACTGCCCGGCATCCCACCGCTGGCATGGGCCCTGCATTCCCACGAACTGGTCTCTGCACCCAGGCTTGCAGCTGGGGCCCTCAGTCCTTTGCAGTGCTGCAGAAGACGGTTGGCCCTGGGTGGGTGTGTCTGATCCTAGGTTGGCCCTGGGTGGGTGTGTCTGATCTCCTCCGGTTTGTCTCCCTTAACGCTATTGAATGTTACTGACTCTCTCAGGAGCCGGCCCCTGGAAGGGCCTTGTACCCCCTGGGAGCAGCAGGAGAGGAGTGGGGATAAGCTTCTGCCCCACTGAGCTCAGCTTCCTTCACAGGGGCAATACCAGAGCTGAGAGGCCCCAGAGAGCCCCCAAGACAGGAACTAGGGGTCAGTTTCCACTGGACAGTCTCCCTGGGGGTCGGGGTTCCAGCCAGGGGGCAGCAGGGAAACCACAGATCCCATGAGCCAGTCCACTGAGTGACAAATGCCATCCGTTTCCTTTGCAGAGACCATCAGCTACGTCGCCCCTCAGGAAGCCGGACGTCCAGCCCCACTGCGCAGGCTCCCCCTCCGACCAGCAACCTACTCAGGTGGGTCTGGAGGGAAGGTGTCACCTTTCTTTGGCTGGAGATTGTGCCATGCTAGAAACTCTGCATCTCTCCTCCCCTCAAACCTGTACTGCCCTTGCCCCTGCTCTGACCTATTTCAGGGGCAGGTAGGGGGCAGAGAGTGGCAGTGGGAAAAGAGAACGATAGACAGATAGGGAAAGAGAGAGCGAATGAGGGAAGCCAGGCACTAGCAGGGCCGAATTAACACAGGGGCTTTCGGGGCTGCAGCCCAGGGCCCCGGGCTAAGGCGGGCCCCGTCGCAGCAGGGCTCAGGCAGGCTGCCTGCATGCCGTGGTCCCACGCCGCTCCCGGAAGCGGCTGGCTGCTGGCACGTCTCTGCAGCCCCAGGAGGGGGGAGGTGGCTCCGCACACTGCCCCCGCCCCCAGCACTGTCCCCCCCAGCTCCCATTGGCTAGGAACTGGCCAATGGGAGCTGCGGGGGCGGCACTTGGGGGTGCGGGCGGGGTTGGGATTTTGGCTTGGATTTATTTATTATTTTTGTTTTTTCCAGTTTGTGGGGTTTAGGAGTGTAAGGGGAGGGGTCATTTTCCAGCAGCAGCGTTTGCTGAAAGAGCAAATATTGTGGAACATTTGTTGAAAGCCAGTTATAAAACGCCAATGTGGGCCGAAGACCTGATGCTAGGAATGACCCTCACCCAGTAAGTGAACACCAGGGGACACAGGTGTCCTGGCCAAGACTGACGGCTCCAGCGGACGCTCGCCGCAAAGAGCTCGTGAGTGACACACAGGCGGAAATACACTCGTGTGGCACACCCCCTTGTCAGGTGCTGACCCTAATAAGGAGGAGAGGCTGCTAGGGATTTTTCTTTTGTTTTGAGTTTATGTGAAGGGTGCTCAGCTACTATATGATGGGTGGCAGAATACAATGTGAAGTAGACAGAGGGGCATGCCTGGTGGCAGAAAGAAAGGAACTGCTGTTTTTTTCCATTCCCCAGAGCAATCGGATGGTTTCGGCCAAAGACATATTTATATATTGTCTCTGTAACAGTCTGCACTGAGCTGAACACAAAATGGCTGCCTGTCCCTGCTGCAGGTTGGGGGTGGAGGGGACCATCTCCCCTATTAAAGGTGGAGTACACAGACTATTCAGAGCAAGTCGACACACAGAGGGGAACAGCTTGTCTGCCCAGCTCTTGCTCCTGGGCTGAGGTTCGAGCCAGTGGTGAAACCCTGGCCGCCCTGAAGTCTATAGGAGTTTTACCACCAAGTGCAGTGGGGGCAGGTTATTTCCTGCTGGTTTGCTCCTTTGTCCCTCGGCTCAGGGCATGTTTGCAATCTCAGCAGGGCATAAGGTATGAGAGTTGGGCTTTTCCCGGGACTGTCTTCAGCGGAGGGGTGGGGCTTGCTGTGTCTGTCCCAGACCAAGGAGCTAATAGGATTGGTTCTGCAGTGTCAGATGCTAACCCCCATTGCGTGGGAACAGCCCTGTGTGTGAGCATGGATGATTTGCTATTGGCTGTGTGCTAACTCCGCATGCCGAGGATGGATACCCAGGCCCCTTTGCACCACTCTGGCAGTGTAGAGGAGCTGCTAGATGGGTGTTCAAAGAGCCCTTTGCTCTGCCCCAAAGAAGACTCCGGCCCCCCCATTTCCCATGTCCCACGGCCGGGCTGGGAGATAGCACTGCTGCATGTAACCGTTTGACTCTCTTCCCACAACCCTCCCTATGCAACAAAACAGGAACCAACCCCACGTGCAATGCCTCCTTCCCAATCCAGCTGCCAACATGGTCCTTTGGCCGAGGAGCATCAGGCGTCTGCATTCCTGCCTTCCAAGCATGTCATGGGCAGGAATTCCATCTACCTGGCACGGCCGGGCCTGCTTTCGGGAGGGAGGTGGACATGGGAGTGCAGGAGGGAGAAGTGTCTGTGGACAGGACAGCAGTGCCAAGCGTCCTTCCCCCTCATCATCTCTGGGGTTTACATGGCTTTTTAAACTTGGCCTTGTCTTCTCTCCAGACTCCGCTGCCTGGCATGGCTTGCTGAGTCCAGCTGTTGAGGGTTGGGGGCGGAGGTACCTTGCTTCCCACATGTTCTCCTTTTGTTCTAGCTTCTGTCTGGCATCCACGGGACTTTCTCCAGCCTTGTGCTTTCTGAGCACACACCCCAGGGGAGCGGCGAGGGCGGGCTGGCGGGGGCGTGTCCAGAGTGGGGGGGACTCAGCTCTCACAAAGGGTACATTCCGCCAGGCATGGGCAGTGCGTGTGCTAGCCACACGGCCCCGCCCCTTGCGCCCAAGGCCCCGCCCATACCTGAGCACTCACCCATCCATCAGAGCCCTTAACACGCACACACACCCCGGCCAGAGGAGCCCCAGCCAAACCACTTTCCCCGCATTCCCCAGTGCCCTGGGTGACACCGGGGGGCCCTCTCCCTGCTTTCAGCCCTGGGTCACACCAAGGAAGGACAGCGGGAGACAGCACCAGCACTGGGCCGCAGGGCCACCGCAGCGCCGGCCCTCAGTGCCAGGCCACTGGCCAGCCTCAGCACCAGCCCAAGCACTGGCCCCTAGTGCCGGGCCGCCCCAGCGCCAGCCCGCTGGCCTCTAGCCAGCGATGGAGCTGAGCTCCCGCCAGCTTTGGCACCAGCATGGGCGAGGCCAGGGCTTGGCTTAGGTTTATACCTGTTATACCCACCGCCCATGCCGCCAGGTGATCAATGACCAACCACATCCTTCCAGTCCAATTCAATGTTAGCAACTGGTCTTCATGGAGACCCCCTGGAATGTGAGGAGGGGACGTTGGAGGGGATCCTCGGAACTCAGCCCCTGGGTCCTCCGTGAAACCCCTTGGACGTTTAGGTTCAGCTACCTGCCATTATTCCCAGGGTAATACAGGGTGCTCATTCTCTCTCCATGTCCTTGGCCTCCAATGGAGAGGGCCCGCTGGGGTGGTGGTTTCTGGGACCATGATAGGTCAGCCTCTGGGACCCACCAGCTTGTTCCACTCATGCCACCAAATGACATAAGAACATAAGAAGGACCATATCCAACCAATGGTCCATCCAACCCAGTATCCTGTCCTCTGACAGTGGCCAATGCCAGGTGCTTCAGAGGGAATGAATAGAACAGAGCAATTATCTAGTGGTCCATCCCCTGTCATCCTGTCCGAGCTTCTGGCAGTCAGAGGCTTAGGGACACCCAGAGCATGGGGTTGCATCCCTGACCATCTGGGCTAAAAGCCAGTGATGGACCTATCCTACGTGAACTTATTGAATTATTCATTGAACCCAGTTACAGTTTTGGCCTTCATAACATCCCCCAGCAGCGAGTTCCACAGGTTGACTGTGCGTTGTGTGCAGAAGTCCTTCCTTGTGTCTGTTTTACAAAGAGGGGAGGAAAAGGAGGAAGAGCAAGAGAGCTGTACTCCCCCATCCCATTCCATCTGCCCCCCATGTTTGCTTCTCGCTGCAAGATCCCCCAGCCCCAAGACTCAGCAGGCTGCAGACTAAAGGGCCTGATCCTGGTTACTCAGCCCCTAGTGCAGCCATTTGCATCAGTGGTCCACTCACACCACATCAGAACAGGAGCACTGTAAATCCACTTTGCACTGAGCGACCACACACGATGCCAGGCAGAGGAGAATCTGCCCCCCGACACACACACACACACACACTCTGGAGAAGGAGATTCCTCCAGGGCAAGGTGAGCAAGCCCCAGAAATGGGACATGAAACCTGGAGGGGCCAATTCTGCCCTGGATGGACTGGTTGGGTCGTTAATGTCTGGGACTCTAGGTGGCTATGGCCTTGGGGACCTCTCCAGCTGACTCGAGGGGCAGTGTCCGTGGTCTGCGCAGAGCCCTTATCTACTCTTAGCTGGGAAGAGCATCTTGCGCCTTGGAGACGCAGGCTGAGGAGAAATTGCAGACAAGGACATTCCTAGGACTCAGACCGTCTCCCGGTGAACAAGCGGGGAAGAGATCTTGAAATGGCAGATGCAAAAAAAAAAAAGAAGAGATGCTGCCCCTTTAAAAGTCAGAGCCAGGCCCCAAGTAGCCATGGAGACGGCTTGGACTCTTGACAGTGGGGAGGGCAGGCTCTGTGTTGGGACTAGGAGCAATTAAGGCTGCAAACTTCCTGGTGCCCTTTGACCCTGGACAATGAGAATGAGTATTTCCCCAGGGAGAGGGGGCTGAGAGCTCCTCTCTTTATGCCTCTTTCACGCTCAGAAGAGGCTCTCCCACCTTGACATACATTGTTGGTGAAGCTAAGGGGTGTCTGAGCTTTCTTCAGGTCAAATTGCTACAGAACCAGGAGCAAAACTAGTTGAGGAGACAGGCCAGATTGATTTCAGGGACCTGGCTGATTAGATTTGATCAGAATAGATAAAATGCCATTTCACCTCCTGCTAAAATGCAGCTGCCTCTGGGCTACAGCACTCACAATAGTTCAGGGCAGGACGTGCAAAAGAGTATTGTATGCAACTGGCAACTTCCAAGGGGCTTTCAGGGATGCAGAGTGTAATTGTCCACTGTGGAATCTGGCCAGAATGTCACAGCTAATGCTCCTACGTGGCAGGAAAAAGGTGGCAGGAAAAAGGGGGGTGGGGTATGAGGATCTCGCTTGTGTCTCTCCCAAAATGTGATGGACTTCCCAGAAGACTTGCAACGAAATGGTCAGTGTTTGACAGCTTCTGGTGTGCCAGGAGATGGTATCGCCGGCTGAGAGCTCGAGGTAGAGCGTAAGGCGAGGTGAGGACGAGGCAGATCTCTGGCCCTCCTCCTGCTGTGCCTTGGGAGGGAAGCCTGGCTTTGTTAATGGGTGCTAGTCCTTGTCTTCCCAATGCATCTGCCCTGCTGCCATCCCCACGATGGCTGTCTGCTCCACAGTGCAAACGCCTTCAGGTCGGGGGGCGTCCCCCCCCCGATTTCGCCAGGGTCGGACATGCCTGGGAAAGGCACCTGGCATGCCCGCTGAGCCCGCTAGGGGGTGCCCAGAGCAGGGAAGAGAGCCAGGCATGGCAGCACGAGGGAAGCCCTCTGAGTCCTGGCCCTCCCTCACCCACAGCGACAGGTACCTGCTCAGCAGCAGGTGGCCCGAGCCCGCTCCAGTGGTCAGGCAATGGGAGACCAGGTGGGGAAGGAGCTGTGAGGGGGGTGGGCAAGGACGTGCTGGCTTGGAGCAGGTGCGGGAGGCACAGGGGGAGTGGGAAAGGCGCCAGAGGCAGTGTGTGGGGTGGTCACATGCCCCCCAACCCTAAAATTGCCCCCCCATCAAGAGTGACAGGTTATTTCTGCTGCTTCTCAGACCTCAGCTGGTCGGTAGCAGCAGAGGGTCAGTCAGGAGCGTCAGTTAAGCACCCACGAGCGCAGATAGTTTCCAAGTCTCCCGGATTTGGCAAATTGTGGAATTAAGGATTCACATGAGTGTGAGCAAGTACGGGTGAGATCCCACATAAATCGATTGGTCAGTCTATTGTCATACTCTCTAGCTATCATATTTATAAGGTGCCTGTCATCTCAGTCTCTGGTATATTTCCAGTACTTCCTGCATTTGCTTGGATTGGAAATCCTGTGCCAACAGCCTTCCTCACGGTACCTGAGCACTTTCCGATCCTGATGGCATCCAGGGGAAATAAAGGGGCATGCCTAGAAAATGATCTGATCATGTCGAGGCTTGAAGAAAGGCCTGTTTCAGGTCTGGCTGGGAAGGCCCAGGGATCGGTTGTTATTTGCCCAGCCCTGGTCCAGAGCCAGCTTTAGATCATAACATCTCTATCACTCGCCATGTCCGTGAAATCGGGTAAAGGACATTCCCAAGGCCCTGCTGTGTGACCCTTGTAAATCCTTCTAGCCTGGGCTCAAGTCCCGAAGACCAAGAGCCCGAGGCCTTGCCCACGCTGGCCATTTAGCCAATGACAGCCACTGGGGTCATAGGCAACGCATGGCAACTTCCCCACTTTCCCTTGGGTGCTCGACCCCACCTCTGTCTCTGGCCCTGCCCCACTCCACCCCTTCCATGTGGCCCCGCCCCTGCCCTGCCCCCATTCCAACCCCTTCCCCAAATCCCCACCCCAGCCCTGCCTCTTCCCTGCCTCCTCCCCGAGTGCACCATGTTCCCGCTCCTCCCCCTCCCTCCCAGCAACCCGCGGAACAGCTGTTTGGCAGCGGCCGGGGGGAAGTGCTGGGAGGTAGGTGGAGGAGTGGGGATGCGGCACGGTTGTGGGGGTGGGGGAGGAGGAGGAGGAGAAGGTGGGTCGGGGGGTGAGGGGAGCTTGGCTGCCAGTGGATGCAGAGCACCCACTAATTTTTCCCCGTGGGTGCTCCAGCCCCGGAGCACCCATGGAGTCGGCACCTATGACTGGGGTAGCCGTGCAGGTGCAGCTCAAGGCTGAGCTGTGTGCCCCAATGGCTGGAACTGGGGCAGGCCCCCAGGGTAGGCATCGTCTCTGCTGCGGGAGTGCTGTGCTTGCACCTGCCTTACACCACAGCAGGGTTCTTACTCTTCAGGGTGAGCCCCAGGGAATGAGTCCTGCCTGGAAGTGAGTTCTGGTCTCCCCCCAGCAGGTGGGGTCTCCTGGGATCAGGGTTAGGACCCCTGGGGGAGCAGAATGTGGATGACAAAGAGTGACAAGGCCTGACTTGTTTGGTGCTTCGCTGTCCTGGAGCCGGGGAATAATGGGTCCCACCAGCTTGGCTGACTCGTCCAGGACTGAGCTGAGACCTCCAGAGCGAAAAGCATTGAGTGGGGCTGTAGCAGACTCCTGGCCGCTGCAGGCTGGGCACAGAGTGGAGCTCGCACACACGTGCCAGTGGGTTACGCCAGCCCCTGGCATGCAGCCTACACCTGGGCTGCCCAGGGAACCTTTGGCGCAGAATGTTATGAGCCCACGTCCATACTCCCTGCCCCGCACTCTTCCCCTCCTCTTAATTTCCTCCCCACTCCCTCTCGCCGCCCCTCCATCCTGCCTCAGATTTCTCCCCAGTCCCTTTACTCTCTCTTCTTTTGGTTGATTTCCCAGGGTGTTTGAATTGCAGCAAAGTGGTGGAACTGACGGCGCGTCTCAGCAGCCTGGAAGCCAAGGTCAGTGTCTGTGTGGCAGGGGGCTGGAGGCGGGACGCTGGCACAGGATCAGGGAGCACAGGGTGTGGTAGGGGAGCCAGCCTGACCGTCTCACCTCAGAACTTTGCATCTCATGGAGGTTGGGTTCAATGTTGAGTCTGACGTTTACCCCTGGATCCCAGTGAAATCTCATGGAAATGTAGAAAGAGGTCGGCTAGTCCAGCCCCCGATATTCTGTGTCACACTTGGAGCGGGGCTGCCAGCTTGTTCATTTTAAACAGTTGCCTTTCTTTTTTCATCAACATTTTGTGCTATCATTTTTTTAAGTATTTTTGTTTATTATTCTTCATTTTCCCCTTCTTTTCTTTTTGTCTTATTCCTACTGGAGAGGTTCTTCTTTCTTTTTCTGCCCAGAAATGCAATTCCTGGGACACCTTCCTTCATCCTGCAATTCCTGTTTTACCCTTTGAAATGAAAAGAACTTCAACATTTCAAAAGGTTGGGACAAAATTGCATTTGTTTTGTTTTCAGCAAGCTGTGCCAACCCCAGGAGCAGACAGCTGTCTCTCTGTAGTACTGACACAACTCCCATTACAGAGAGCACCCCAGAAGCGTCAGTGTATTTATCCTCATGACCCCCGAGGAGGAAGGGCAGCGCTATTATCCCCATTTTTACAGAAAAGCTCAGTGACTTGCCCAAGGTCACACAGGAAGTCTGTGGCAGAGCGGGGAATTGTACCTGGGTTGCCTGAGTCCTGGACTTAGGGTCACTAGACCACCCAGCCTTTCTCCACAGACGTGCACCGTGTGTAGCAGGAGGTCAGCCCCCAACAGATAATCCATCTCCGTCCCACAGGAATTGCAATTCTAAGGCACTCGCAGAAGTTGCGTAGGACAAGATAGAGCATAGCCAGGGTGTGGCATGGCTGTTCAGAGGCTGAGTGCTTTATGAAACAGGTGGGATTTTAACAGTTGATGTTTCAGTTTGCTGTAAGCATTTAGGGGAGGACAGATGGTCTTGGGGTTATGAAACCATGGGACACTGGACTCCTGGGTTCTGTTCACAGCTCTGCCACTCAGGCAAATGTGGGGAGTTACCTGTGCCAATGCTGTGAAGCCCCCGCACCTGAGACACACACAACTAACAGGCCCTTCAGACCAGACTGTGGGGGACTGGCCCGGCAGTGGAGGGGAGGAGGGGTGGATCTGGTGCCTGGTTTCTATCCCTGTGTGGTATGAATGGTCTCCAGGTGGGGTGACACCAGGCCACAGGGTGTGTTCCCTAGGAGATGACACTCCGTGGGATGGACTGTCTGAGGGCTACAGGAGAAGTGTCACTAAGACCAGTTGGCCTGGAGCCCTGGGGAATGTGCGGGTGAGGTTCTGTTGTGATCGCATCACCCCTCAGGGCTCAATGTCATAGGGAGGCCAGTGTATTGGGGGTTGGGCTCCCAGGTTAACCCTCTGTGTGCTTTAACCTTTGCTCTGCTTTAGACCTGGCATCAGAAATAGAGAGCCCCAGGGACTCACAGGCAAGAGGGGGTCTGCCCCTGTAGCCCATCCCAGAGATTAGTGCTTGATCTTAGCAGGTGCGCCAGGCCATGGCAGTTGGGCACATGCCACCTAAAGGCCCCAGTCACTATATCCTAGAAAGAGTCCCCATGGCTCTGACCAGGACTTTGGCACAAGGAAATAGAGATTGTTCCCAAGACCCCAGCCCAGGTTTTCCATACGACCCTTTGCACACCAGGGGCTTTTCTCCATGCAGAGTAGCACCAATTTAAGGTGCAGGAGGCTGTGTGGACGCTCTGACCTGGGTTAACCCCGCGTCCCAAGTGCAGTTGTTCCAGGAACAGCTGCAGCAGCACAGCCCAAGCGTCCAGCTAGGTGTGTCTGAGCCCTGCGGCTTTGCAGACGCACCAGGGCCACGTGCCCTGTCCTTAAAACGGAGAAGGATGCTGGGTCCCCCCGGACCCTGTCCACAGGTGCAAGGGCCAGCTCATAAACGGGACCAGAGCAGTCAGTTATGGGTAGGACCCTACCAAATTCACGGCCATGAAAAACGCGTCGTTCACCGTGAAATCTGGGCTTTCGTGGGCTTTTACCCTAAGCTACGCTGATTTCACAGCGAGACCAGCATTTCTCAAACTGGGGGTCCTGACCCAAAAGGGAGTTGCAGGGGGGGTCACAAGGTTATTTTATGGGGGATGCAGTATCGCCACCCTTACTTCTGTACTGCCTGCAGGGCTGGGCGGCCGGAGAGCGGTGGCTGCTGACCGAGGGCCCAGCTCTGCAGGCAGCAGCGCAGAAGGAAGGGTGGCAATCCCAGACCAGGCCACGCTGACTTCTGCCCTGCTGCTGGCGGTGGGCTCTGCCCTCAGAGAGGGGCTCCCGGCCAGCAGCCGCCACTCCCCGGCTCCCCAGCTCTGAAGACAGCGCTGCCGCCTGCAGCGGTAAGGTAGCAGTACCGCACACACCCCCTTACAATAACCTCGTGACCCCCCCAACTCCTTTTTGGGTCCGGAGCCCTGCAATTACAACACCATGAAATTTCAGATTCAAATAACTGAAATCGTGAAATTTACTATTTTATTTTAAATCATAAAATTTACTGTTTTAAAAATCTGATGACCGTGAAATTGACCAAAATGGATCTTGACTATGGTAGGGCTGTAGTCATGGGATAGAACAGAGGGAACGGTGGGCTTTGACCCCCTAATGCCCTCAGTTCCCTGAGAGGTACCTGGGTATCTCACAATACACAGCAACAGTTTTCTACAAGGCAGTGTGCCTGAAGGTGGCTTGGAGGATGCAGGATGCCTACCCACAATGCAACGTTCTTTTGCCAGATCAGTGTGATGCACCACCCCTAGCTGCCGAGTGTGAGCACATCCTGCTGAATGGTCGGTGGCTCTATGCCAACAGAACTTTTACCGGTTCACATCTCCAGTGTAGACAAGGCCTTAGGAAGTGGTTTAAGCTAAATCAACATAAGCTGCTGTTAAACTGAAATAGGGGTGTCCACACAAGGGCTAACTAAACGAGTTTAATTCAGCTGATGCAAGTTTGTGCAGAGACAAAGGCTACCAAGTCAGAACACCAAGGCCCTCGAGCCCCCCTCCATGCATTTAGCAAAGCTGCAAGTTCCTCCCCTCAACCCCAAAGCTCTGAATGTCCAGGCAATGCAAAGCTTCCTCCATAGAAGTACAACACCAGTCCCTTGGGTGGGACATCAGGGGAGATTGAACCTGTGACCTCTGGATCATAAACCATGAGCCTCTGCTGAAAGGTTCTGCTGAGAGCCAACGCTGCAGCAGGCTCACCAACCTCGGAAGGGCATGCTGAGTGGCTGCGGGTGACAGCTGTCAATGCAGAACCATCGTGGGGAGAGGAGATGGGCCCCAAGTCTGTCTAGCGCAGTCTATCCGGGCTCACTGCTGGGAACTCTCTCTTGCTCGTAGGTGGCATTGCTGTCTGCAGCTGAGCCTGCAACCTCCCTAGTACCCAACAGACACCTCGTAACCAACGGGGCTGCCCCCTCAGATTCCTACCAGCTCTGGGGGTCTCCGTCCACTCACGGGAACCCTGGGGATGAAGGTGTGAAAGGTAAGTGAGAGCCGGGGGCTGCTGGGGAGGAGCTGAGGCAGTTGGAGGCTGCAGGCAGGAAGCCATCCTGAGAGCCAGATGTGTGTTTCCTGCCTAGACCAAGATCCTTCCTGCCCCTGCAGAAATCCACATGCCCCAGGTCCCCTCCATGCCTAGCCCTGGAGATGGAACAAGCAGGACTCCATTGGGTCTGAGCATGGGAGCTGGGCCTTTCCATCAGTTCACAGCCCAGTCCTGCCCAATGAACTCAAGCAAAGCCCCTAGTTTGGTCTGCCTGAGGATAGCAGAATGGGCCCTTGACACTGCAGGGAGTTCTGTGCCCTGGCTCCAGTGGGATGCCAGAGGGTCTCCATTGCCCCAAATCTCAGCCTGATGTCCAGGGCCACATTAACACACAGGGCTCAAAATCCTAGGCCAGCATCCTCCTCCTCTGCTTTTCCTCCTCGCTGCGCCAAGGGGGAAGCTTTACCCTCCACCATGGCAGCTGCCACTCTAATCTTGGCCTGGTGCAGAGGGGAGACTGGAGGGTGAGGGGGGTTGGAGAGTGCGCCCATCTTGCACTCACGCCACAGTGGCAGCTCCTGTCCCACAAGGCTGGGAGAAGTGTGTTTGCCTAGGGCCCAGTGATGGGTGAATCCAGCCAGGCTGATATCCCCACTAGCACACCTTTCCCTGGGTTCCTCCACCTCCGCCCTGTTGTCCTTTCACTTGTAACTTTCCTGAGGCTTAAAATCTCTCCCGAGCCTCCAGACTCTTCAGCTGTGAATCCCCGTCATCAGGAGTTGTCACCCCTCTGCCCCAGTCCCAGCTTGGGTCAACACAGTCCACCTCCCAAACACTCCCTTCGGGTTTCAGTTGCATATGGGATTCTTCTTGGCCATTGCAGTGCGCTATTAAACAGCTGCTGTGTTCCACCCTAGATATTAGAATCATAGAATCATAGAATATCAGGGTTGGAAGGGACCTCAGGAGGTCATCTAGTCCAACCCCCTGCTCAAAGCAGGACCAATCCCCAACTAAATCATCCCAGCCAGGGCTTTGTCAAGCCTGACCTTAAAAACCTCTAAGGAAGGAGATTCCACCACCTCCCTAGGTAACCCATGCCAGTGCTTCACCACCCTCCTAGTGAAAAAGTTTTTCCTAATATCCAACCTAAACCTCCCCCACTGCAACTTGAGACCATTACTCCTTGTCCTGTCCTCTGCTACCACTGAGAACAGTCTAGATCCATCCTCTCTGGAACCCTCTTTCAGGTAGTTGAAAGCAGCTATCAAATCCCCCCTCATTCTTCTCTTCCACAGACTAAACAATCCCATATTCTATGATTCTATGACAGTCCTTGCCCCGGGTGCCTGCAGTCTGTCATATGAACATGGAGGAAAACATAGCAACAAGAGAGGATGAAATCCACTCCCAATGTGCGGGGCTGTCTCCAGCAGTCTGTCTGTGTGTCCCAGAGCCTCCCCCCTCACTTGTGTAGGGACATGGGTCTTTAGAGGACAAGGGTAGGGCTTGCTGTCCCACTGCAGCCCAGACCAAAGGAAGGGGCTCAGAGTGGAGCCTCTGCCACGTCCCATCCCCCACTGGGCAGGGACTGCACCAGGCCATGGGAGTTTAATTGAGTGCAGCTGAGGACCAGGCTGATCTGGCTTTGGCTCCAGCTCCGTGCAGCGGGAAGATTTATCAGGCCTCCCCTGCTCTGACAGGCCATGTGTTTGTGCTTTAGGGGCAGAGCAGCAGCAGGAGGGTGGGGTGATAAATGTATAGCTGTGTGGCACGATTCCCTTCTCCAGCGCCCCACCCTTCCCCCAAGGGAACTGAATGGTAGCCAGACTAGGACGCGCTCTTGGGCTGCTGTGTTAATGGGGGGGAGAAGGGGCTTCCCTGGTAGTGCCCACTCCAGCTTCCAGACAGTCAGTGGAAAGGCTCCCATTGGCTCCGCTGGGCCTCTGGGAGGGGCTGTGCTGTTAATGGGCCCTTGGCTGGAGCTGGTCTGGGAATCGCTCCATCACCCCATGCGGGTGCAGGCTGCCTTGCCATTGCAGCGCTGAGCAGAAGGGCCGTGGTGAGGGCCAGGACAGGACCCATCACCTGGCTCGGGAGGGCGTGGCCAGCTGCCGTGCCCTGAGTTAGACCAGTCCTAGGTGACTGGGTGTGGTCGGTCCTAGGCAAGAGCAGAGGTGCTTAGGCCTGCTGCTCCATCTCGCCCCAGGCGTGCAGGTGAAATGGCAGAGGGAGAGAGCCCACAACCCCACAGGGATACTGCGTGCAACAGGCCCTTAGAGCCCCAGTGAATACTGTCCCGAGATCAGCTGGCAACTGGGCTTTAGAACCAGGCAGCAAGTCTGTTGGGCTCCTGGCACCTGGCTACTGCTTCCCCAGTAGGCACCTTCAGAGATCACCTGAATGACTAGAGGAATTTCCCCTGGTCGCCATTGTCACAGTCTGGCTGGGAGTCTAACAACAAGCAGATCCCAGCTAAATGAGCCACCAGGACCTACCCAACATGCCCCAGAGATTGAAGGGATGGGGCAGGTCGGATGGCTTCCCTGCCTCCTGCCATGCAGGACCCGGACTGGCTGGGAGAGAGGAGCTTGTGTGGGATCAAGGAGCAGGGCGGATGTCAGCCATATCTCGGGGTGTGGCTCCTGCTTTCCGTGTCCTGCCTCCCCTGAAGACCAAGGACAGTCCGAGCACAGGGAGGGCGACCAGAGAGCTGGGGAGACACGCGGGCAAAATGAAACCAAAGCATGCAGCAAATGGATTAGCAGAGCCCTGTGTGTGGGGACGAGAGGATGGTTTATTCCCTGGTGGGGATCAGGGCCCCCTGCAGGAGGGGACATTGGCAATGCCCGGGTGGCCGAGAATATGAATGGAGTCTCCTTTTGCAGTGGGAACTGGATAAATCATCCGCTACTTGTAAAGCAAAGTGCTTGGAGAGGAGACCTCCAGGGGCCACCTACACCGGCACTACAGACAGCGCTGTAGGTGGAATCAGTATAGGCGTGACTCCCTAGCATGAGGCTGGAGGCGCTGTCTTTCCCATGAGCCACACAACCCAGCCTCTGTCCAGCTGGAGTCTTTAACGACTCGAGACCACTTTCCCCAATGCGAGGGAGTTAGCCCCAGAGTCCCAGCCATGTCCCAACACGGCCAGTCCCATTCTGCCTCCCTAAACTCAGCTGGACAAGGTATTCTTCATTGCCTGCGGTCACCATGGGCTGAACAGCTGCTGCACTCTGCCCCAGAGGTGGCTGCAATTCAGCACTGGGCAGAGCGATGCCCTTTGTAGCTGCATATCAGTCTAAGTCCTTGGGGGTCCCACGGCCTGAGAGATGTTCTCGCCATTATCAAAGGAAAGAAAACAAAGGCAGAGACCCGATTGTCCTTTGCTCCCAAGGGCACCGGTCTAAGGAAACCCCTGTTCTTCCCTCTGACCCCTATTTGCATGGTTTGCATTGCAGCAGTGCCCAGGTCGGCACTCCAGTCCTTGAACAGAACCCCCAGGGCTAGCTGCTGTCTAAACATAACGCTGAAAGGTGCCCCCCCCAAGAGCTTGAAGTCCAAGTAGAGCGCCCCTGGTGGTGGATCCCAGCAGAGCAGAGCTGAGGCCTGTGGCTGTGGGGGGCAGAGAGGAGGGGGGCTGTGGCTGGACTCTTGCCTGTGCTGGATAGTCAGGGGGTGTTGCTCAGCAGGGCCGGCCTGGCCTGGCCTTTCGCCAGCCTGGCTCAGAAGTAAAGTTGCTTCCCAGTGCCAGGTAACACCCCTGGCACCAAGAGAAGGGGGTGGCAGGGGGAGCTGACTCTGCCAGGCTGAAGGCAGAAGAGACCATTGGCTCCAGGGAGCAGATTGATGCCCAATTCTCTCCTTCATTCCCAGGGAACCCAGGAGAGATGCTGCGGGGAGCCGTTCCCGGACGGGATGGTAGGTGACATTTTCTTTCTAAGGCATAAGAGAGTTCCCAGCCCAAGATCCCTGGGGCAGAGACCAGCAAGGCTAATGGGAGAGGCTCATGGATGCCCTCGGGGGGGCAGTAGGGAGGGAAAGAGATGGGGTCAGAGGAGGAAGCGAGAAGCAATGGAAGGGAAGGAGGGCGAGTCTCCTCTGCAGGCTCTGCCCCTGCCCGACAGGGCTCCCCTCTGCTTCTCATCCCTTTCCCCTGATCCCTTAGAAGGACACAGAAGCCAATGCTGAAGTATTGCTTAAATCACCAGCTCCTTCAAGAGTGGAGTACTCGGCCCCAGTGCAGGCGGGCACGGGCGCAGGCCAGCCACAGTGCAGCCGTCAGAGCGGGCCCAGGGGTCGGGGGGGAGCTGGAGTGCAGCCAGTAGTGGGTAGGAGCGTTCCCAAGCCAGCAGGCCAAAGGAAGGAGAGGTGCAGTGCCCCAGTGGGCAGGGCTGGGGGTGGGGGTTTCCCCAGGTGATCGCCCTGCCCCTGCATATGGAGTCTGTAGGGCGCCGCAGGGCGTGAGGCCTCTCGCCTGGCATTGAGCTGGCCGGATCCTGTCTATAACGTTTCACTGAGTGAGATGTGGGCAGCACGGGTTGGGCATGGGCACTGGATGGCTCGGGGCAACGAGACACAGAGCCCTTTGCTGCCAGGTCACAGCTTCCAGTGCCCCTGGCTGGGTTCTAGCTGAAAGCCGTTGCCTTAAGGCGCCCATGGGCACTGAGTTCTCGGGGGACCAGCCCTGTCTCTCCCTGGTGGGCAGGTGTGCCTCTCAGAATGCCACCCTGGCATGGCCTGGGCAGGTGTGGCTCCGGGGTGAGGGGAGCTTCAGGCCCCCCATCAGCTGTCTCAGCACGGAGGCTGTGGACGCTAAATAGCAGGGGGTGAGGCCCATTGGCAGGGGCCAGCATGGGGGGAGGCTCGTCCCACCACAGACCGGGGCTGTGGATAGAGGGCTCCCGCACTCGGACCTCTCAGCCCAGCCCCTTACAGCACCTCCAAGCTCCACTCCCGTTGGTTTCTGACTGTGGCAGCGACACAGCAATGCACTGCCCAGGGATGCGGCCACCCTCCTCCTTGGGGGTTTGGATTGGGGGTAGGATCCTTGGGGTTGCCCGAAGGGATGGTCGGTCTTGCTCTCCTCCTGTCCTGCCAAGGAGGCACGGCCTCTGGCAAGCAATGCACTGGCACCTGACTGGGTATTTCCTTCTGCTCTTTCCGTTGCAGGGAAACCAGGGCCGCAAGGTCTCCCAGGCCCGTCGGGTCCCAAGGGAGATCCCGGGAGCCAGGGGCCAACAGGAAACCCTGGAGCCAAGGGTCCCGCTGGACCGCCAGGTGAGTCTTGGACACTGAGCCCAGCACAGGGCACTGCTCCAGAAGCTGGGGGCCACCACGGATCCCTGCACCTTGATGCCAGCTTTGGACAACCAGGCAGGCATAGGGGCATCACAACTGCCACCCCGGTCCCTGCAGAGCCCAGACCCCTGGCATTGGCTGGCATTTATTTGCAAGCTATACCAGAGCTCAGTGCTTCTCGGCCGGCAGTCTACCCGCAGAGCTGTGTGCGTGGGGGGTGGAGGAGAGAGAGGGGGAGCCGATCCCAGCTGCACCCTTGCTTTGGTCCTGATCCAAAGCCCTGAACTTTGCAGGCAGGATCCCACTGACACCAGTGGGCTCTGGGTCAGGCTTAGCCCAGCCAAGGATTTTGCCCAATGGATGATGTTGACTGGCTGGTCCATGGGCGATGTTCCTTTTCTTGGCATTTTTTTTAGGGCTGGGATGTAGGAATCAGGGTGGGGATCTGCCCTGTCCACCCTTCTCTCTCCAGCTGCTTCAGAGGAAGATACTGGAACCGACCCAGTGGAACACCTCTCTCCTGTGAGAAGAACCTGGACCCATTAGTTAGAGGTTGGCTCATGCCCCTCTCTAGTGTAACTGTGGACATTCTTCTCATCCAGAGCCACGTCTAATCCTTTTTTACTGCTACTCAGCTCCGAACCTCAGTGCTACCCTTGATATCTTGTGGCAATGAGTTCCGCCAGCTAATTATCCATTTCTAGATGAGTATTTCCATGGTCAGTCTTAATCGAGCTGCCTTTCAGTCCCATTGAATGCCTGTTTGTCCTTGTGTGCCAAAGGAGGGAGGCTAGGAACACCTCACTGGCCTTCTGTAGCCTCTTTGTTTCCTTGTACCCCTCTGCCATAGCCCCTCTCCTTTGTCTCCTCTCAGCACCCCAAACCTTTCAGGCTCGCCTCAGTCAGAATTCTCTGACCATTCACATTGCCTGTCTCTGACACCCCCCATCTCTATTTCTGCTGTCCCTTTTGGAGGCAGGGCAGCCCGTATGCAGTAGCCTAGCTGCGGCCAGAACGTTGATTTTGATAAAGGCATTATAACAGTTCCCCTATTTTTCTCCATCCCATTCCTTTTGCATCCTAACCTCTTGGTTGCTTTTTGGACCCCAGCTGTGTACTGAGCAGAGGCCTTGATGGAACGGCCTGTTGTACGTCCCAGGCCTTTCTCCTGAGATGCCACAGTTCATCTGGAACTCAGTGAGATGCGGGTAGCTCAGATCATCCCTCCCAATCTGCATTGCTTTGTGATTGTCAGCACGGAATTTCGTCGGCTGCCCAATGCCCTCGTGCAGTTTGGTCCCTCTGAATTTCCTCCCAGACCTCTCTAGTCTTCTTTCTCTTGGGGCATCTGCAACATGCTGCTGTCTCATTGCTCGACTCCTTTCCCAGGTGATTATTTATCTGTATTATGGGAGCGTCTCCGCACCCTAGTCGTGGAGCAGGACCCGGCGTGCTCGGTTCTGTACAATCACAGGGCACAAGGGCAGTCCCTGTATGTAAGACGTTAAACATGCTTGTCAGTGTGGCCTAGTGAATAGTGCACTGGGCTATCTCAGGAGATTTGGGTTCAAGTCCCATCTCTGCCGCTGGCCTGCTGGGTGTCTTTGGACAAGTCCCTTCCCCACTCAGTGCCTCAGTTTCCCTGCCTGTGAAATGTGGCTGAGGACACTGACCCTCAATGAAAAGCACTAGCTAAGAGCTAGGGATTATCGTAGCAGACCGCTCCAGCCCTAGCATAGACCCCCGTCGCACCCTGCGTTGAACCTTTACCCAGGTTTGAACTAGGCCATCTAATCCTGCTCAGTCTCTGCCACTTTCAGACCCAGGATGGTGCTTTGCCTCTTTCCCTGTCAGTTCCTTAATAGGCTCAGGGCATGGGGTCTGTCAAAGGATTTGGAAAGTCCAAATAAATGACATCAGCCTAGTCCACGGCATGCTAATCCTTCTTAGCACTGCAAAAGGATCTTTCCTTGAGGGAGTGCTGTGCCTTCAGGTCAGGGCTGGGGATGCACACCCAGGGAACCCCTTGCTCCTGGGGCATCTTTGGGGGAAGCTCAGGACTGCATGGACACAGAGATGGTCCCTCCCAGGTTAGTGCTGCTGGGAGTGGGGCAGGTTTGCACTGCCATGGAGACTGGGATCTCCCGAGCACAGATGGGACATGGGGGGAAGATCAGCCCCCTCCCTACGAGGCTGAGCCAGGAGCCAGACTGGGGAAGGAGTTAATGCTGGGAGCTGCAGTTGCTCTTGGCAGCATGTCTCGGAGTCCCAGTGGTCTGTGTAATGTTTATTAGGCTTGGAAGGTGTCCAGTGCTGTGTCGCTTCCGGCCATTTGGAGTTAAATGTTAACAGCCATCCTCCCCAAGGGCCCCACCAGGTCCCCATGCAGTGCACGCACCCTGCTCCCTTCCAGCCTTGGCATCCCTCTCGCATCCCCTTTCCTTTGTTCTCAACCTCCCTGCGTCCTCGGGGAGGCCTGCGCAAGTCAATGCCAGCTCCCGCCCCCTCTCGCTGCATGCTCCCTGTCTTCAGCTGCAATCCACCACCGGGCCAAGGGCTGGCTGCTGAGCCCTTGGTGCCAGTGGGCCCTTCTAATGGCCTGGTGGGACTTGGATCTCCAGGGAGCACGGGAGCCATGGGATCAGCAGAGCTGATCCCTGCCCTGCACCTGGGAGTTGGTGGGGCCCACTCCAGGGGCTGTGGCTGGAAGCCCCCCTGGCACTGAGCAGCCCGCTCCCCATGGAAGTAGGAGCAGCCGAGCATGGCAAGGCAGGTGGGGGGAGTGGGAGAGGAATGGGATGGGGTTGCTGAGCCCCTCCTCCCCTCCCCGGGAAGGAAGGAGACCTGTTTGTGTTCTAAGCCCCCACCGTGATTCCCCCTCATTCATGATGGGGCGTATGACTTATCACAAACCTGCCAGGCTAGGTTTCCCCACCCTGGCAGTGCCAGGGGAGTGATCGGGACGTAGTTAGTCTAACCTAGAGGGTAGAGACAGAGCCCAGCCTAGTGGCTGGAGCCAGGAACAGAACCGGAGTCAGAGCTAAACAAGGCACCGGACAAGGGCGCAGGGTTGGAGCAGAGCGGAACCAGCCAGGAGTAAGGCGGGGCAGCAGTGATCGCAGCCACAGACATAAGCCTTGAGCAGCCAGCAACCTGCTGCTGCTGAGCTTTTAAACACAGACCTGTCGGCTCCCTGCAGGCAGTGGGGCAGCCGCCAGGCAGGTGATTCTGCCACAGCCCAACTGAGCTTGTTAACCGGCCGGGCTGAGCCAGCTAGCTGGGGGAGCTCAGGCCTGGGTTCCTGGCAGGGAGGATCTCGCGTTTTCCTCCTGACACCTCCCCTTTGCTCAGAGCCTTCCCTTTCCCCTGGCGCGAGGGGACGGTGTGGTGCCTCCAAGCTGGGCGTACCCATTTGCCAGGACAGCCTGAGCTCTCACACCTGTTTGGGGGCTGGGAGAACATGGCTGGGTCTCTCCCCTCCCATCTGTGGGTGCTGGGTCCCAGCTGGCCCCTAGCCAGGGAGGAGTGTGGGACCCTGGGGAGCCCTCGATCCTGGCCACGCTGGGTGGTGTCACTACCAGGAGCTCCTTGGCAGGATGATGCCCCCAGCCAGGGGCCGTGGAGCAGGCAGACTCCTGTGCTGGGGGCCTTCCCCCACCCTCTCCCAGCCAAGGCCAGGGGCAGGGAGAGAAGGTCACCAAGGGGGCCCCGTTAAACATGTGTGACAGTATTCAGGCCAGGAGCCACTTAGCCCAGCACAACCTGCAGGCTCTTACTCCGAAACGCTCCCGGGCCTGGGGTACAACAAGGCCTGGCACTGACCCCACTGGCTCCAGCAAGAGCAGGCTCTAGTGGGAGAGGGCGGTGGGCACCCCATGCAGAGCAGGGTTTGGCTCCCACCCCTGCATGCAGCCCAGGGAGCATTTCCTCCCCAGGCCAGGAAATCAGCCGGTCAGCAGCTGGGGTTAGGAGGAAGCCAGTGCTAGCTAGGCACCTGGGGGGCACTGGTGGCTTTTACACCTTCCTGTGGAGCATCCAGTGCTGGCTACTGCTGGAAAGGGGAGAGGGGCCTTTGGTACCAGGCTGCAAGAGGGCCATGGGGTGGGCGAGGGGAGGGGAACAGAGGGGCAGACCAGGAGGAAGGGGAAGGGCCGTTTCCACCCCTCGCCTTGCCCTGCTTTGCAGCCTCTCTGGCCATATATCAGGGCGAAGTGAAGCACAGGTGGGGCCACTGGGCCTCTGGCTGCAGAGCCAGCATTCGGAGAACTGCCTCGTCCCCTGCCCGGCCCGGAGCCTGTGCTGAGCCAGCTGCAGGGCAGCAGGTAGGTCCCCTGGGGTGGGATAAGTCACGTGTCCAGATCCGGGATATTGAGGACCGTTCTGGGCTCTGCCGTTGTGCAGCATCCTCCAGCCCGGGCTGAGAGAAGGGGGTGGCACCCAATCCCCAAGGCAGCTCCATCAGCACACAGCAGCTTGGGTTCTGCCCCACACAGCACTGGAGCATGGCCGGTGAGCACCCTGCTAGCACTGGCTGGTGGGAGAGGACTGCCTGGAGCCCTCTGCAGATCTGGCCTCGTCTTCCTGCCCAGGCTAAGGAAATACCCACAATGCCTTTCACTCAGGCGTGGTTTGCACTATAGGGCGGCCGAGCCCACAAGCATGGCAGCTGTGCTGTGCAGGAAGGGTCCCCCGCGTGGCGGCCCTGCCCAGGTGACGCCTGCAGCTGTAAAGCAAGAGTTGCTTTCGCTCAGCCCTCACGATCTTTCCTGCCTTTATTCTTCCTTTCTAGGCCCCCCGGGTCCGCCGGGGCAGGATGGTGCAAGGGGCATCCCCGGAGAGAAGGGACTTCCGGGTCTTCCAGGGCCTCCGGGACCCCCAGGCCCCCCTGCCCCAGTGGGGCCTACAATATCCCGCATTGCTGACCCAAGTAAGTAGCTGGGAGGGAGGGGGAAGGTACCTGGTTGGAGACAGAGCATGTGCGAGGGGGCGCTGGGCTGCAGTGGGGGAGTCAGTAGGGGATGGCCCCCGTGTGACGCTCAGAGGGACTGGTTTCCAGAGGAGAGATGAAAGGTCCTGCCCTCCTGTGCTCATTAAAGGCCCTGGCACTTTACCAGCAAGTCAGTATGAACATGTCTTTCTGGTTGGGGGGGCTGGGAGCCGGGCAAGCTGGGCTTGATTCCGGCACCACTGGCTTTGGCCAAGTGACTGTCCAAGGAGACACCCAATGCGGCTGGAGATGCAGCAGTTCAGCCCTGTCCCTGCCCCCCCACACCCCAGATGCTTCGGGACTATTTAGAAAAGCTGGACAAGCACAAGTCCATGGGGCCGGATGCCCTGCATCCGAGAGTGCTAAAGGAGTTGGCGGATGTGATTGCAGAGCCATTGGCCATTATCTTTGAAAACTAATGGCTATCGGGGGAGGTCCTGGATGACTGGAAAAGAGCTAATGTTGTGCCCATCTTTAAAAAAGGGAAGAAGGAGGAGCCGGGGAAGTAGGGGCATTGCCAGCAGATCGAGGGACATGATCGTTCCCCTCTATTCGACATTGGTGAGGCCTCATCTGGAGTACTGTGTCCAGTTTTGAGCCCCACACTACAAGAAGGAGGTGGAAAAATTGGACAATGTCCAGCGGAGGGCAACAAAAATGATTAGGGGACTGGAACACATGACTTATGAGGAGAGGCTGAGGGAACTGGGATTGTTTAGTCTGCAGAAGAGAAGAATGAGGGGGGATTTGATAGCTGCTTTCAACTACCTGAGAGGGGGTTCTAAAGAGGATGGATCTAGACTGTTCTCAGTGGTGGCAGATGACAGAACGAGGAGTAATGGTCTCAAGTTGCAGTGAGGGAGGTTTAGGTTGGATATTAGGAAACACTATTTCAGTAAAAGGGTGAAGCACTGGAATGGGTTACCTAGGGAGGTGGTGGAATCTCCTTCCTTAGAGGTTTTTAAGGTCAGGCTTGACAAAGCCCTGGCTGAGATGATTTAGTTGGGGATTGGTCCTGCTTTGAGCAGGGGGTTGGACTAGATGACCTCCTGAGGTCCCTTCCAATCCTGATATTCTATGATTCTGGGCTGTATTAACAGGAGTGTCATATGTAAAAGAGGAGAGGAAATTGTCCCGTTCTACTTGGCACTGGTGAGGCCTCAGCTGGAGCACTGCGCTCAATTCTGGGTGCCCCACTTTGGGAAAGATGTGGAGAGAGTCCAGAGAAGAGCAACAAAGATGATCAATCTGAGCTATGAGGAAAGGTTAGAAAAACTGGGCATGTTTAGTCTTGACAAAAAAAGGCCGAGGGGGACCTGATAAGAGTCTTCAAATGTGTTACGGGCTGTTCTAACGAGGACGGGGATCAATTGTTCTCCATGTCCCCTGAAGGCAGGACAAGAAGTCATGGGCTTCATCTGCAGCAAGGGAGATTTAGGTTCGATATTAGGAAAATCTTTGTAACGCTACAGTTGTGGAATCCCCACCATGGGAGGTTTAAGAACAGGCTGGACAAACATCTGTCAGGGATGGGCTCGGTTTGCTTGGTTCTGCCTCAGCGCAGGGGCTGCACTTGATGACCTCTCAAGGTCCCTTCCAGTCTGACATTTCTGTGATTCCATGGGAGGGTCACTATATGGCAAAAGTTGAGAACCACTGGTTTAGATCACTGGGCATCAGGACTCCTGGGTTCCCTTTCTGGCTCAGTGTGTGATCTGGGGCAAGTGGTTCCTCTCTCTGTGTTTAGTTACCTGTCTGTGAAATGCACATTTAACCATTGATATTCCTAGTATCTGTATCGCTACACACCACTTTGGGACAGGAAGTGAAGGAAAGCGCTGTCTTCATTGGGAACGGAGGGCAGGAGCTAGCCCCTTACAATAAAGCCCAGCATTGGTTCACTGATAACCTTTTGTGGCTAGGATCTCAGCTTGTGTCTCATGTGAATGAGACACTATACTAGGGCATGGCCTTGGGACTGGCTCAGGGCACCACCTACCGAGTCCCCAGCTGCTCTTCCCACAGCGCCTGGGTTTCCCTTGGTGTGGGATCTCTTAGCCAAGCACCGAGCAGGCACAGGCCTACCCAGACAGTGGGTGTCATTGGGTCCTTGAAGAACCGCGTACCTGGAAGCCCTTGCCAGTCACTGTGTCAGGCTCTCTGGCACTGAGGCGGGCAGGAGCCAATTCACTCAGTCAGATGCAGCTAAAACAGTCCTGTTGGACTCGCTCTGTGTCTCACTCCAGCCTCCTTATTGTCCTTTGCCTGATGCTGTAGTTACCCTGCGTTTGCACTAGGTAGCAGCACCCTGACAGCACCAGGAGTCTCCACAGTGACAGGAAAGAGAAAAAGATAATGTGTTTGTGGCCCTGTGGCTGCCTTCTGAGGGAGAAAGCAGCTGGGGAGGGGCTGGCGCTGGAGGATTTTAAAGGGTTTTTCTGCTTAGGAATATCAGAAATGGCAAGTCTAGTCTCCCCCGGCTTTGCTGGAGGACTCCTTGGTGGCATGGCAGGAAATGTATGCTGTAAGCTGTCACGTTTTCATTAAAGGGAGGGGGATCCTTAACAAAGAGACCCTTTCTCCCCATGGTCGCTGGCTGTTGGAGTCTGATGAACGGAGTGGGCGTTGGTGCTCTAGGGGAATGCTCCCGGCACGGAGCACAGGGACAGGCCCTCAGGTTCAGATCCTGGCTCGTCTGCTCAGAAGCTCGGGGCTGGAGGTGGGAGTCACTGTGTGAGGGTCTCTGGCCTGTGTCATATGGGAAGTCAGAGCAGCAGATGAAATCCCTCCCCCTCTCCAGTGCTCAGCTTTTACCGCCGTGGGATGTCCCAGTTCTCCAGTCAGCCACAGAGTCTCCCAGGTTAGATGAGACTTGATATTTGAATGTAAAATATTTCTTTTTAAATAAAACCCTTCTAGGGTGTCTTTCTCCATCATAGAAAAGCACACACAGGAAAAGGGCCTGAGCCCAACTGTATGTTTCCTTTGAGGCTCACCTTTGCCTTTCTCATTCACATGCTGGGAGCCAGGGTCCCTAGCCCTAAGCTTCTGGCACCCACAGTCCTCATCCTTGGAGCATGGCCTAGTGGAGCGAGCACTGGACTGGGCCTCAAGAAACACAGCTTCTATTCCCAGCTCTGGCCTGCTGGGTGCCCTTGGGCAACCCACTTCCCCTCCCTGGGCCTCAGTTTCCCCTCTGTGAACTGGGGATGATGACGCTGGCCTCCTTCGTCAAGCACTTGGAGACCTACTGATGACAAGTGCTGTGTGTGAGCTAGGTGTTGTTATTACACTTCAGCCTGTACCCAGGTGGCGTGCAACCCGTCACGCAGTGCCCTGCACCCTGGGAGCGGAGCTGTGCCAGCGAGGTGACCCGGTCTCACGGGGGGGTGGCATTGCCCCAGTAGCCGCGGCAGCACTGCGCACTGATGTGACTTCACTGGGCAGGTGCCAGAGCCCGAAGCCGTGACTCCGGGCTGCTGACAAGGAGCGGGAGCCTTAGCTGTACCTCAGCCGGAGGCGTTAACCCCTTCACTGCTGCAGGGTCCGCTGTGGTGGGGCCTGCCTGGGCTGTCCCCAGGAAATGTCAGCAGGAAGAAGCCAGGGGCCACCTCCCGCTGGGTCCCTCCATGTGACAAGGGACACAATGCAAGGCATGGACTCCAGTCCTGGGCGTCTCCTCTGGGAGGGAGGCAGAGCAGGGGAGCCAGGGGGTGCCTCAGCGGAGCCTTGCGTCCAGCACCTCTCCAGCAGACGCTCGTCTCCCATGGCTGCAGGTTCTAGTGGGTACGTTTGACGGTCCTAGGCCCTTGTCCTGGATTGGACTGGCCTGCTCTGCCCCCTAGTGGCCAGATTTAGCAGCCAACCTCCACAGGCTAAAGTGCAGCTGCTGGACACTTGCTAAACTAAAACCACTCAGCTTGGGCGCGGATCAGACCATTTCTGGGCAAGGCTTCCAGCTGCATGTGCGCCCGTGCCGGTCTAACTGTGTCCGCGCGATGAGCCTGCACCTGCACCTCTGCAGGCACTAGTACCCCACTCTTGTATAGCTCTTTTTGGTGGTTGATCTCAAAGTGTGTTACAGAGGAAGGCAATAGCATTATCCCCATTTTATAGATGGAGAAACTGGGGCACAGAGCAAGTGACTTGTTCAAGGTCACCCAGAAGGTCAGATCAGGGAACAGAACCCAGATCTCCTGGGTCCCCGTCTAGTGCCCTCGCCACTTGGCCACACATGGATTTGGGCATATATGTCTGAATGTACAGGGACTGGTGTATGCGTCTGAGCAAGGACTGCCGTACGTGGCAGTCAGTGCCTATGGACTACCCAGACAAAGTGTGTGTGATTCATCTCCAGACAGCAGCCGGAGCACTGAGGAGAAGTGCCTGCCACTCAGTCATGGGAGAGGCTTGTGCAGAAGGCTCGCGCCTGACCCCTGCTGGTAACCATGGTGGCCTGTGCATACTGGCACATGCGTGCGTGAGTCTGATCAGCTGTATCTCCGAGTGGCTGGCTGGCTGCTGTGTCCCTGCTGTGCCATACCCAGCAGATCTGGCCCTCTGCCCAAATCTCGCTGAGCAAGTGGCTGGACTGGGCCCAGTCTGGCTGTGCAGTTGGCCCATGCTAAGGGATGTTGGGCCCATTTCACTCTGGCTCCAGGAGGAAAAGGGGGTCCCCAGAGTCCTTATAAGCCAGCACCGCCTGGCAGTCCCCTCTAATCTCTCCTCCCTCCATGTCCCAGGGCACCCGCTTCTGTCAAACACCTTCACTGAATCTGACAGCGTTGGCACTATGGGGCCTGCGGGACCCCCAGGGCCTTCAGGGCCAATGGGTAAGTTCCCCTCCTCCCCGTTCCTCACTGGCGCTCTGATGTCCAGGTCGCTGGTTACCCCGTCCAGTGGAGGTCTCCCTGTAGTCCCCCACGGCCTCCATGGGGCTTTACGGGATGGACTTAGCCCACGGCAAGGCTGGCACAAGGAATTCCAAGCTGAGGGATACACATCCCATGGGAACGTGCCGATGGTTGGGCGTAACAGCAGGGATATGAGCCTGGTGCTGCCAGCCGAGGGGGTGCCACCCTCAGGGTGCCATTTGGAACTGGGGTACCACTGAGCCCACCTGACCCACCAGCCTGGGCTCCCTTTACACTGTACTGCTATGCAGCCTATCAAGCCCTTCCCCAGGCTTCAGACTGCACTTTACCAGCACACATACAAGTAGGGGGACACATAGATGCTGAGATCAGCTCTGCATGGGAAGGCTCAGCTAAAGAACTGAAGTGCTGTACTCAAGTGCACACCCCGCTCTGAAGTGTAGACCCAAAATTTCACCATCTTGTGCTGCACAGAGAACTGTACAGCGTAAGCTCGTGAAATTCGCCCCCTCCCTCAGTGTGGAGAGAGATATGCAACAGCTTTCTGCCCCAAGTTATGATTTCCACACACTGGTCTTAGACAAAACAAAACAAGTTTATTAACTACAAAAGGTAGATTTTAAATGATTATAAGGGATAGCAAACAGATCAAAGCAGATTATCCAGCAAATAAAACAAATACGCAATCTAAGCTTAATATACTAAAGAAATTGGATACGTGTAACAGCTTCTCACCCTAAATGTTGTTTTAGGCAGATTGCAGAGAGTCTTGAAGGCCGGCTGCTCTTGCTTGCAGCTTAAAACTCCAGGGATCCCTTTCACAGGCCAGACCCCTTCCCAGCCTGGGCTCAGCCCTTCTCCCCAGCTCCGTCCTTTTGTTCTCCTGTGTTTCCAGCCATCCTCTTTCTTGGGCGGGGAGTCAGTGAAGAACAAACCACGATGATGTCACTCCCCTGCCTTAAATAATGTTTGCATGTGGCGGGAACCCTTTGACTCCCACGCCCGGTCAGTGGAAAAACACTAGCATTATGATGGAGTCCAGTACCAAGTGACTTGGTCACATGTCCCTCTAGGGCCACCGCAGCCATGAGTCAGAGGCTGTTTGTAGCATCCCCAGGAAGTCTTCCTAGTGGGAGATTAGCATCTTCTGAGACCTATTGTTCTCCCTAATGGCCTATCCTAGCCAGCCATCTAAACTGCATTCTGTCTAGTGGGCGTTCGCCAGGTGTAAACACATTTGTAATAGGTGCATATACAATATTCCTAACTTCAGATACCAAAATGATACATGCATACAAATAAGATAATCATATTCCATAAATCATAACTTTCCAATGATATGTCACATGCCTCATTTTGCACAAAATACATCATAATTATGTCATACTCATATCACAATTATATTATTATGAAGAATATGGGGCATAATTACACAGTGTGTTCTGCTCCTCTTGTTCCAGGTCCTCTGGGCCCCCCAGGGCCAGTTGGGCTACCAGGCCCTCCGGGGCGCGATGTAAGTGCTGTATCTGGGGGAAAAGAGGCAGGGGGCACAGGGAGCTGCCTATGGGGTGGGGGGCAGGGCCTGAGTATCTCATCTCTCCTGTCGGGATGGGTACGTGATCTGCTTCCCCAAGTCACCCCTGCCCTGAGTACATGAGACCCCTTCTCCCCTCCCCATGGCACTCAAGAACTGCCCTCCCTCTCCTGGATACACAAGAACCCCCCATCACCTGGGTATCTGGAGCCAGCCCCCTCCAGTGGTGCCAGCTAGGCTGTGGCCAGGCTGGGGAGAGCAGCCCCTGAAACCAGGATGCTGATGCTGTCATTGTTGCTGTGCAGGGGTTACCCGGAGCGCCAGGTGCTGACGGAGCCGCCGGTCCCCCAGGGGAGAAAGGAGACAGAGTGAGTCACCCCCAGCCCCTGCCGCGCGGCTAGTAGCCAGGGCTGTGTGTGAGGGGACAGGGCTGCAGAGGGGTGCACGGGGCAAGGCTGAGGGCAGGGGCAATGGTGGAGCAGGGGCATTCTGCCTTTGCAAGGCCAGGTGCAGACTCTGGTGTTGCTCTGGGCCGGTCCAGCGGGCACTTCCTATGTCTTGCATGACGGTGGCCCAGCCAGCCCCTGCCACCAGACCACTTCCCAGGCCATTGCCAGGGGCTGGAGCTCAGCCCTGGTGGGTGGAGGGCTTACCGCTCGCAGGAGCAGCTCCCTGGCTCCGTGGCCGTCAAGTGGGTCAGAGCGCAGACCCTTCGCTCCCAGACTGGCGTCCTGTTCAGGGGCCTGTCTGAGACGAGGTGGGTTGCTGGACACATGCCTCTGTCTCTGCCACTACAACCAGCTTCTTCGCTGGCAGCTTGGGCAGAGAGGCCATGGAGACAACGTTCCCCTCCTGGGACAGGCTTGGGCACAGAGGCAGGGACAGTGTCAGGGCTCCGTCGGGGACCCCTTCCACCTCCAAGGACGGCAGTGCCGCCTCCACTAGCAGAGGGAGAAAAACGGCTTTCCCCATCCGTCCATTCCCAGGCTGTGCCCTGCCACCCTGGGGATGGCAGAGACCCTTCTCGGGTTCACGGGGCCTGCGGCTGCTCCACGAGTGAGGGATGGTGTGCCAGACGAACAGGCACACGAGGGGCGGGGGTCTGCCCAAATCCACGTGCCGTTCCACTGCTCTTACTCTGAGGCCTGGCTGTCTGTGAGATGCCGGAGGGGCTGGGGCAGCGTGCCAGGCCACAGCCAGGCACGCGCTGCCTTCTCTCCCTAGGGCCCTCCTGGCCCTCCTGGGAGCAGAGGCCTGGATGGGGACCGTGTATGTTGTGGGGCTTGATCCCTCAAATCCATTCCAGTGCTCTGTATGTTGGGGGGGAGCCCCTGATCCAAGATTCCAGAGCCCCACGGCCTACATGGGGAGGGGCCACTCCTCATGCCCCACAGCCCACACCCAAAGCCCCGCACCCCACGCTGGGAGAGGCTGTCTGTGCCCCTCACTCCCAGAGCCCCCCGCCCCATGCTGGGAGAGGCTGTCTGTGCCCCCTGTCCCTCAGAGCCCCGCGACCCACGCTGGGAGAGGGCTCTCTGTGTCCCCCACCCCAGAGCCCCCCGCCCCATACTGGGAGAGGGCTGTCTGTGCCCCCTCTCCCCCAGAGCCCCCGAGCCACGCAAGGAGAGAGCTGTCTGTGTCCCCCCCACCCCAGAGCCCCCGCCCCACGCTTGGAGATGGGTGTCTGTGCCCCTCACCCCAGGGCTCCCTGTCCCACACTGGGAGAGGCTGTCTCTGCCCCCTCACTCCACAGCCCCTACCCCGTGCTCGGAGAGGACTGTCTGTGCCCCCTCACCCCAGAGCCCCCCGCCCCACACTGGGAAGATGTCCCTCCTCATGCTGGGGTGTGCCCTGTGCTCTCCACTCTGGGGAAGGGTGGATCCTTCCCCTCTGCCCCTCCCAGCAGGCCTCTTCTGTCCCCTCCCCCCAGGCTTCTCATCCTCGGTTTCCCCTTGTGTCAGCTGCCCTGGGCTGGCTCCGGCTCACGCTGGCATCTCTCTTGTCTCTGTTTCAGGGGCAGCTGGGTCCAAAAGGCGAGCAGGGGGAGAAGGGCACCTGGGTAAGCACAGGGCACCAGCCACTCACTCACCCACTGCTGTTCTGCACACTGCACCTGGAACTGGCACCAGCCTCCCGGGGGGGCATAGGGCTTTGCATTGCAGCATCCTGCCACAACCCCTCAGCCCCACAGACAGAGCCTGCTCCGCCAGGCTCCAGGGGCCAGAGAGGCAGTGCTGGGGCCTCCCCTTGACATCCCTGGTTAATGCGGTGTCCCATGTGGAGGGGACGGGACCACAGAGCCGCTTCTCTCCCCTCATGGCCCAGAGGCTGCTTGGAACCCCCCTGCCCTGCCCGCGAGCGCCCACTCCTAGGAGAGCAGAAACCTGCCCTGCCTGAAGCCGGGGCTCCCTCGAGTCTGCAGGGCACATCCCCCCGCCATGGCGCTGTGGCTCTGCACGTTCCATCCCCCTCGCCGTGGAAACGTCCCTGGCAGGGCTGTGGCCAGGCGCGCCCTCCTCCCGTCCGCTGGAGGCCCAGCTGGCCTGCCAGTCTCTGGACCTGGCCCCTTCCATGGGACGCCCAGCATGACGCCCAGCTACTTCTGGGCCTTTCCACTGCCATCGCTGCCACACCGGGCATGGCGGGGGAAAGCTTTGGGCCCATTTCAGCCTGACCTCCCCCGCCCGCCAATCCTGAACCAGGCTCTAGCCTGGGCCTCCCCAAGATCTGTGCCAGCGGTGCTGCCCGTCGCCTCTCATACACAGACACAGTCACAGCTGGCCAAGCCTTCAGCCCTGGCTGCTGCAGGGGGGCTCGCCATGCGGGCCGGGATGGGATGAAAGGTCAGCGGTGCCGTTCCAAGCCGCCAGGCAGGGTGGGGCTCGGCATAGGTGCCAGGAGAGGAAGTGGCTGCCAGGCTGGGGAAGCCGCATGGATGGATGATGGCAGTGTAGCTCCGAAGAGGAGACGGGCTGCTGGGATCTGCCAGGTTGCCACCGGGATGGCCCCGCGGAGGGGAATTAATGATGCTGGCAGGTTGTGGCATGGAGCCAAAGGCCATGGCTTGTTTCCCCTTACCTGCTCCAGCCTCGGTGGGATCTGGGGGCTGTGGCCAGGCCATGCTGACTGGGGAGGGGGACATGGTGGCAGCCCCGACTGAGCACCCTGGTCCCTCTGGAGCTCAGCCCATGCCCCATCCATCTTTCTCTCTTTCTGTCTCTCTCATGCTCCATTTCTTCCCCACCCCCTTCACCCCCTGGGATCTTTCCCATCATCACCCCCCATCCCTGGGGCCCACTCCTCAGCCCTTCCACTCTCAGGGCCGTGTCTGGCTGGAGACACTGGCACCTCCCACTTCTATCCCTTTGCGCAAAGCTGGGAAGGCCTCTCTGGGAATGGGGGCTGGGGCCAGCGCCAGGGGGCCGGCTCACAGTACGGGACCCCACCAGGCCAGTGTGAATATTCGTGCCGATGGTGAAGCTGGGTCTGTCCCCACAGTGCCTGGACTGTGTGGAGCCGCAGGGCAGGGCTGGCCCAGAGAAGTGGGTGGTGCCAGGGCTTCCGGCCCCCCTCGTCCTGGTTGTGGGGTTAGCGATTGATACAGCTGTGGGAACCTCTCTTTACATGTGCCTCCATCTGCCTGCTGGCTGCAGGGAGTCCGGCTCCTAACCTGCAGCATGCGCCCTCTCCACTCCCTGCGTGCCCCCCACTCTGCCCCGGCACAAGGCTAGCAGCTGTCCTTTGTGCTGCTGGGACAGCCCTGCCTGGCTCCCGCCCCCCGATCACTGGCTGACAGGTACCAGCTAGCCCCTCCTTGTCTCCTTAATGTCCCTGACTGCATGGCTCCCATGCCCGTCTCTCACCACCCCCACCCTGCTCTTGGAAGTGCAGAGCCAGTGCTAGCCCCGCACACGGCCCTGGCTGGTGCCGGGCCCGCTGGCAGTGAATCTCTGTGGGCGGAGGAGGAAGAAGGGCGGTTGCTTTGGGGAGCAGGAACCGAGATCTGCTCTGGGTGCCTCCCCTGCCCCATCCCAGGGACATTCCCGGGGCACTTGGAGGCTAGGGAAGCCAGGGGGGATTGCAGGGGCTGCAGCAGCATCCAGGCTTTCAAAGCCCAGAACCAGCTTGGGGCAGACCAGCATCTGAGGGGTGTGAAGAGCCTTGTCCCGGCTTAAACCCCATCAGCTGACACAGCCAGGAGACAAAATGGGGGTCTTGAGGTGCAAGCCCCCTGGAGGCAGCCCCAGGGTGAGAATCCTGGTGTGGCCCAACAGCAGCCCCTGCAGGCCAACATGAGCACTGCGCTCCCAGCTATTCCCGCCTGGGGACTACAACAGAGCTGAGTGAGGGGTGCAATGGGTGAGGCCACCCTGCAGTGCAGGGCCCCAGTGCAGCGCTTTGCCAGGGTCCTTGTGGGAACGCGGACAGCGCAGAGTGGTGCTTTGGAGCCAGAACAGGCACCAGTTTAGACTGTTCCAAAGGCTACTGCATTTCCTAAGCCCCCCAAGCCCGTGGCTGGCTGCGCACTCAGCAGTCCCTTCCCCCAAGCTCTGAAATGCAGCCAACTCTAGGCCGGGGCATGGCAGCCATGCTGCACGAGGGATCATGGGGCTTGGTGAGCTGGGGCTACCTGGCTGGGCTGGACCTGCAGGGGTGGGGGGAAGGGACAGGGGATAGTGGCCAGCGATGGGGTTCAGCCAGAGGGCTGCTGCTTAATCTGAGACTCAGGCTCTTCCCGTGTCCCCCATGAGCTGACCTAGCTCTTCCTTCGCCAGCAGCATGTGTGTTTGTCATGAGCTGTGCCAGGTGAATGCTGCAGAATGCCACCCAGCCCAGCCTGCTCCCTGAGGGTCAGCATGTGCATGCCTGTTATGTCAGTGCCCAGCTGGGGCAGGAGGGGCTTTTGAACCAGCTGCCCACACCCCCTTGAGAGAGGGCGGCTGGGCTGTTCATCCCTCTTCTTTCCCCCCCACTTTGCCTGAGGTCCCCGGGGGTCGGAGTGCACCCGCGGGCATTCCCTTCACGGCTGGATCTGTCTCTTTCGTCCACAGGGGGAGGGGTTACACCAGCTCCGAGAGGCTTTGAAGATTTTAGCTGAGAGGGTTTTAATCTTGGAAACAATGATTGGGCTTTATGGTGAGTAGAGACAGACAGGAGGACAGAATTCCAGGCTGCTGGTGTGGGGCTGAGCTCCCAGCGAGGGGCAGGGCAGGACGCGGGAGCGCCCACGCACGCTGCCACCACACAAACAGTGCTCCCTGCTTCCAGCCCACGGTACTGCGCAGCCCCATGGTGCGAGGAGGGCCAGTGAGTCAGGCTGTGGGGTGGGCTGGGGCTGGGGCTTGCTGTCCCCACACCTCCCTGCACTGGGAGCTTTGCCTGTTTGTTGATGGCAGCCAGTGGGATTTAGTTCGCCTGCCATGTGGGTCGGCAGTGTTGCCTAAGATGACATCATCCCGCTTCAACAGGGCTTAGGGCAACTGTGGAAACCCAGGCTTTGATGGCCTCACAGTGGCCTCCTACCTGCTGATGTCCTGGAGCTGCTGGAGGAGGAAAATCCCAGACCTCCCCCGCACTGGGGGAGGGTCACGGGAACCAGGACAACAGCACACCCCCAAACCTCAACCCACGCACCCAGGCACTGACATCGCCAGGGAGTGCAGCTAGACCAGCGCCGTGGGGACGGGCCGCTTGGATGCATCTGTACGCAGTGGGGAAGGGGCAGCTCCCAGTGCGGTGAATGGACCTGCGGGGCATGGCTAGGGACTGAGTACTGGGGCCTTCCCCAGGGATCTGCCTGCAGTTGGAGAATGCCCCCTAGTGGCAGCAGGCTGATGGGAAATTACAGATTTCCCTTTCTCTTATGGTGCTTTAATATTTGTGTTGGGGCCCCATTGTGCTGGGTGCCGTACAGGTTCCCAGTGAAAAGATGGCCCCTGCACCAAGGCACCTACACCCTGAACACATGGCAGAGGCTCTCTTGGGCAGAGGAGAAGCACCTTTAAAATGACATTGAAATATTTTTAGGGATGAACTAAAAACAGCCCCTCAGTCCCCAGTGGCATCCAGGTTGGTGCCCTTTAATGGTGAAAGGACTGGGGTCATTGTATGGGGCTGCCACATCAGAATCCCTTCATTTTGTGCCGGACCTTTCCCAGCCACTGCCTCCCGCAGCAGTTGGAGTAATGATCAGGGCTGAGGGACGTGAGGAGGCGGGACAGGAGTTGATAGGAAAGGAGAGCAGGAGGCCCGGGGGCGGGGGGTTCATCCACGGATGCAGCGGGGGAGCCTCCCACAACAGCATAACATTCCGGGAGGGCCCGAAAGAGGAGGCAAGTGCTGGCTGAGCAGAGGGAGCCAGGAGAGGTGGGGAACCCCAGAGCTGCTCCCTGTTCAGGGGGACGGATCGGAGTGCAGGAGTCAAGGATTCTCTCTGTTCCCACCTGGACTCTGAGTTCAATGGGAGCTAGAGGTCTGACCCTGTCTTCTCCTGGTGAGAGCCTTGCAGCCTTCTCCCCTGGAGCCTGGTGGTGTGCATCCAAGAGCATGGCACCTGCCTCCTGCTCCTCAGAACAGCCTGCTGGCCCTGACACCAGGGAGAGAGGGGAGAGCATTTAACCTGTGCAAAGCACCATGCTCCAAAGGGCGTACAGGAGCAATCGCCTGGCTGGAGCCATCTGAGATCCCTTGGGGATCCCTTCTCCTCACAGAGGAAGTTCCTCCCCCAGGCCTCCAAGCTGCTGTCCTGGTTCCCTGACTCAGCCCTCAGTGACGGATCCCCCTCCCTTCCCCCATCGAGGGTGAATGAATTCGCACTCTGTGCTCTTCTCGATCTCCACTAGGCCATTAGCTTACAATCCTTCCTACAGCAGCAGGCCCAGCTGGAGCTCCTGGCTAGAAGGGTCACCTTGCTGGAAGCCATCATCTGGCCAGGTAACAAGAGGCTCAACTTTTCCTACTCTGTTCTTCCTCAGCATGATTTCTGAACTGTGTGAGCTGGACTCCTTGAATGGCTGGGCCGCTCGGAGCCAGCCCTTTGACGGGGACCCCGTTGTATCCGTGGGCTCCCCTTTGCATGCCGAGTCTGTGGATGACAACTCCTCTGTGTGTTTGGAGCCAGATGGTTGGGATTCCAGTTAGGTGCTGATACAACCCTTCCTGTCTCGTAACTGCCAGCTGGGGATGGGGAGAGGTGCTAGGACTTGAAGCCACAAATGGGGCATCCCTAACTCAGACTGCAGGGCACGTCTGCATGGGTCTGTCCTGCAGCTCTGTGGGGCTCCTCCTCTCGCGGTGCCATGGCACTTCGCAGCATGAGCTATGGCACAAGAGGGCCTTGGGCGTCTGCACTGGGTGTCACTCAGGTGCACTGACCATTCGTGGTTTAGCTTGGAGGAGGGTTTCCTTTCCTCTGCCCTGCAGGAGAAAGGGCACGACAAACAGCTCTGTACGGGAATAGTTGCTGCCTTGATCATGGTCCTGCGCAATGTGTGTTACCTGCCTGTGGCCAGGGATGCTGGAAAATCGCAGGTGCAGATGGTCAGTGTAATGGGCTGGAAGTGCCGAGCCCACCACAGCAGGGTCTTCTGGCCACTTCCTGCAGAGTCTAAAGCCTAGGTTGCGCTGGCTTCCGTGGGAGCAGAATCCCGCCCCCCATTGTCATCAACGCTCCTCTCAGCTGCCATTGCAGAGGCTGTAGCGTGAACGCCACCTAACCGGGCAGCCCCCGAGCTCTGAGCCCGGCGGAGCCATTAGTTCATGGCACCAGAGCCTGGCTGAGCCCAGGAGGTGCTGCATTAACATGGGCTCTGTGGTCGCCTGCCATCGCCAGCCAACTGCTTAGCTTGGAGCATTCGCCCCCCGCTCTCTCGCCCCCTGTAGTGACTGCAGTGGGGAGTGAGCACTTAGACACAGACCCATGAAGGTCTTTAGCTGCCCCCCATGAGGCGCTGGCCTTGACTCCTTTGTCTACATGCCGCATACCTCACCTGGCTGCAGAGCGGGGATGTGAAGTGACAAACAGCCTCTCCCAGACCTGGAAGGGGAAGCCAGAGCCCAGAGCTGAGCCGGAATCTCCCGCTTTGCTGCCCGCATTGTTGCTGACCACATACGCCTTCACGCGGGAGGGCAGGCTCCAAAGGGTTCCAGGCAGTGGCAGACTAATGCACAGGCCCATGCCCAGGGGCCCCAGCCAATTTAGGGCCCCCCAGGAGCACCAGCACTGTGCCCTCCCCCTTTCCCTGGGAAAAAACCTGGCTCCATCATATGGATTCAAATAAGGGCACCATTCTCTCCTTGGCTGCTCTTCTGAAACAGCCACCTCTGCTGTGTCAGGCACATGCCTGGCCACAATGGGCCTGTCCTTGGCGATGGCACAACCAAACCCTGGGATCCGGGGAGATTCGGGGTGAACTCTGCTGCTTTATCGCTGCTGCTGTCCGCAAAGGCAGGGAGGCTGACAGAACCTGGCCAGCCCATGAGACCAGCCCACGCCCAGGGCTTTGGCCTGCACCAGAGCGGGCACCTGGCTGCTGGGTGCTCTGCCTAGGCCACGAGTACGCTGGCACCGCACTATGGCCAAGGAGTAGCTGGACACTGACTCCAACGGTCAACAGAGCCAATGCCCTGCGCTCTTCCAAACTCCCTGGTTGGGTGTCAGTGGCGAAACGGCTGGGTTTGACTCTGCTTTTCTTCCCTTCCCCTGCTAGAGCCAGAGCCAGGTTCAGGCGCCGAACCCTTCCCCACTAGCGCCCCCAGCTTCCACCGGGGCAAGCGCGACAGGCTGGCAGCCTACAGAATCGTCCCACGCCAGCTGGCCCAGAAGGCCGAGGATGAAAGCAAGTGAAGATGGGGCAGCCCACCCCTCGGGGTGTGAGCGGGAGTCATCTCCCCAAGCATTAAGGCCCCCTTGGGCACACTCCCTCCCCCCCACATCACTCTGGACTGTCGCACGAAGAAATGCTCGAGGATCCGTCCCAGGACGTGGGGCTGGCCGGCATGACGTATTTATTTGTGCTCTTTCGAAAGAGGCCTGTAACCAGTGCTATGTGTGTACTAACTGACCCCCTGCTGGCTGCCTCCTTGTGTCTCCAGCACCCCCTACCCCAGGCTCCCCTCACTGTACTGCAGGGGGCGCTCTTTATCTCTAGGTGCTATTGTGTGGGATGTCTCCATGGTGCCCTTGGCCTGTAGCTCCCCAGCCTGGCAGGGATGGGAGAGAGGGCGTCGCTCACCCTTCTGCTCCCAAACTGCAGAGGGTTTATCCTGGGCAGTCCCCAGGAATTCAGTCTTGGCTCCCCCACCGAGGGGGTGCAGGGGATGGTGCCTTGGCCCTTCCCAGTCCCCAGGGATTGGCTCAGCTCCCGTGGAGCCAAGTTCCTGCCTTTTCACCAGTGAACCCATCCCCAGAGCAGGGGCTGCTGGGACAGGTGTAGCGCTGCCCAGCGCCAGGCTCTCCACCAGGCCGTTACCCCGGTATGGGTTTGGGCCCCGGCAGCCCCTGAGCAGCGCTGGCATTGCAAGGCAGCTCTGCCCAGACCTCTGAACACGAGCACCAAGGTGGGGTGACCCGGCTGGCCACTGAAAACCAAGCTAAGCAGGCTGAGCCAGGCTGGAGCGTACACCTGCTCAAACGCTGCCGTGCTGGGCTTTGGCTGCCACGGGCCCCTCGGGCTCAGCAGCAGCCTGCCCTTGGCCTGTGTTCAGCAAAGGCACCTGAGGGGGTAATTACCCATGTGGCCACCCCTCATCTTAGAGTACCCAGGCCTGTCTCAGGCCCAGGGAACAGCTGTGGGGCTTCCATCATCCAGCCCATTCTTCCCCCAAAGCATGTGGGGAGGAGCCAGGCCCCCATGCCAGCTGCTGTGAGTGTGCACAGAGATGGGGCTGAGCTGCTGGAACCCACTGAGGCGCGGGCACCCTACACCCCAGGCGGTGCTCGCTGGTTCAAGCAGCTCAGCTGCACCCAACATGTGCCCGCTTCTTACCCCACAAAGCCTTTACCTGGAGCAACGGTTCTTCCGGAGCAGGGGCAGCTACCACCCCTGGGTGGGGCTCCAGCTGAGCCTCAGGCAGGTCCCCTTCCAGCATCCCCAGCCCCACCCTGGGCACCTTCCCCCAGCGTGGAGGGATCTTTCCCCTGGAGGCCAAAGTGTCACCAAGGGGCAGTCGCCATGGCTGGATGTAGGCAGGGGGCCAGGCCTCCATTCCCTGCTCCACCTCCTTGATCAGTCAGGGAACTCAGCATCCCCACAGCTAAGGATGGCTAGGGAGGGGAGAGACATAACCAAAACCTATCTAGCAGCCACACACCCTTACCCCACTCCCACCATCCTCCCTGATGTCCTGGCTGCTGTGTACGCCCTTCCCTGTGGGCCCTGAGCACCCACTAACAACTGGGAGAGTTGCTGTCAAATGGGGAGACAGGCCAGAAGCAGGGAAGTCTGGGGTCATTCGCGGGGAGGCCCATCTGAAGCCAGCACCCAGTGCAACCCTGTCGCTAACTGCGCGAGCGGCTGGGGAGGGAACCTGCCTTTGTATTGTGTATGCTTGTGATCCTGGCCAGCCGCAGGACAAATGGTCTAAAGGTCATTAAAACATGTCACTAAGCTCCCGCGGCACGGCAGTCTGGCTGTGCTTCTAGAGCTGGGGTGGGGAGCAGGGGGCTCGCACCGCTGACGGGCATTGGCTGCAGCCAGGAAGGAGGCTGGCTAGAGGCTCGGCGCTCCCACTCCGTCCTCACCCACAGGCTGCACCAAGGGAAGGACCTGAAGGAAACAAACGACTGTCCAAGCCTGGCCACAGGCAATGAGAGCAGCCAGCAGCCTCCCCACGGTTTCGAGAAACTTTATTTCTCCAGCAAAGAACAGCAACAGGTCACCTCCAGGGGTCCACAGGTAGCTCCCCAGGCAGGCACGTCCGGCTGGCCGGGCAGCAGGCACTTCTGCAGGGGCCCTTAGCAATGGTGGCAGGGCTCACTGGCTCTCACAGCCTGTGGCAAGATAGACCAAGGCTGGAAAGGAGCTGAAGGGGGATGATGCTGGTGGTCTCCAGGTGAATCCCATGTAGGCAGGGCACCATCATGTCGGCAGCTGGTAGGTCCAGGAGCCAACACCTTGGTAAAGCCAACCAGAGGGCAGGCAGAGAAAGCAGGTTCCACCTTCCAGGCAATGGGCTGGGAGCTGGCAGGCACCTTTCCCTGGCTAGCCCTCCCCTCTGCTTTCCAGGGGAGTCAGCCTTTGGGGAGCTCAGCCACATGCTGCGGGATGTTAGTTACTGTTTAGGATTCCCAGACTGCTGGTGACATAACCCCCCACCCTGAATGCCATGGGACTGCCTGGGATGATGCGATGTGTGGCAGAGTTTAGGCTCCAGAGGACACAAGCATGGATCTTGCCTATTTTCTAGCATCCCCTGCCCCCGGCAGCAGCATTAAACCTGGAGCTCCCTGGGCTGTGGAGTTCCTCGGTGCTCCTGCCCCCACTGCTGGCCTCACCCCCAACCCCAGCTAGTGACAGATCTGTCTACACTGGTGCTTCCTAATGCCAGTTACTCAGTCACCAATTTGCTAATATATTTGCCCATGCTAGCGTGGATGCTCCCTAACTGTGAGTTCCAGGACACGGCTTGAATACCAGCCCAAATCATAAAGGCTTGTGCCCTGGAACAAACATTTGGGAGGACCAGAATGGCCTGTACTAGCCTGGCTGCTAACTCACGTTAAAATTTAGCATGGCCTTACCAAGGAAGGGATGGGTCAGGCAGAAAACAAGAGGCCGGAGCCTGTGGGGGCTGGCACAAGAGAAGGGATGGAGAAGGTAGGAGGCACCATGCTGCACGTGACTCCTCTGCACAGCCCGAGCCATGCCTCAGTCATGCAACTGCTCTTCCTCCCTGCAGCACGCAGCTCAGAACCGGCCTCACCTCTCCTGTTTCCCCGTCCTCTCACGCAGCCGTTCCCAAGGGAGCCCAGGCCTGGAGCTGAGCCCTACAGGACTCCCACATCTTCGGATAGAGGGTGCAGGCCCCCAAGCTCATGGTGCTTCCGGTAATGGGCTTTGCTCTCTTCCTTCCCCGGGGGCCTGGTGATCTCAAACACGATGGCTCAGCTTTGGGCCGTTATTTCTGCTGTTAATTACTGGAGCCCTTTATTCTGTGGTAGGTATGGCTTGCTCTGTGGGAAGCAGATGCTCACGGCAGGCTGGCCTGCTCTCCAACGTCACCACGGCCTTGTCCCCGATCTGGCCTCCGATCAGCAGCGAGACGGCCCCCTCCACTCGGCCCGTGGCTGCCAGCGCCACCACCGCCTGCTCTGTGGGGAAGCCCATCCTCTCCAGCTGCTGCAGCCTGGGGAACGAGGGGAACAGAGGCCATAAGAATGGCCATACTGGGTCAGACCAAAGGTCCATCTAGCCCAGTATCCTGTCTTCTGACAGTGGCCAATACCAGGTGCCCCAGAGGGGGGAGGGATAGCTCAGTGGTTTGAGCATTAGCCTGCTAAACCCAGGGTTGTGAGCTCAATCCTTGAGGGGGCCATTTAGGGATCTGGGGCAAAAATTAGGGATTGGCCCTGCTTTGAGGAGGGGGGTCAGACTAGATGATCTCCTGAAGTCCCTTCCAACCCTGACATTCTATGAATGAACAGAACAGGTAATCATCAAATGAGTGGAAAATTGCTAACATAGTTCCTATTTTTAAGAAAGGTAAAAAAAGTAATCCGGGTAACTACAGGCCTGTTCGTTTGACATCTGCAGTATGCAAGGTCTTGGAAAAAATTTTGAAGGATAAAGTAGTTAAGGACATGGAGGTCAATGGTAATTGGTACAAAATACAACATGGTTTTACAAAAGGTAGATCGTGCCAAACCAACCTGATCTCCTTCTCTGAGAAGGTAACAGATTTTTTAGACAAAGGGAACACAGTGGATCTAATTTACCTCGATTTCAGTACGGCGTTTGATACAGTTCCACATGGAGAATTATTAGCTAAATTGGAAAAGATGGGGGTCAATACGAAAACTGAAAGGTGGATAAGGAAATGGTTAAAGGGGAGACTACAACGGGTCACATTGAAAGGTGAACTGTCAGGCTGGTAGGAGGTTACCAGTGGAGTTCCTCGGGGATCAATTTTGGGACCAATCTTATTTAACCTTTTTATTACTGACCTTGGCACAAAAAGCGGGAATGTGCTAATAAAGTTTGTGGATGACACAAAGCTGGGCGGTATTGCCAATACAGAGAAGGACCAGGATATCATACAGGAAGATCTGGATGACCTTGTAAACTGGAGTAATAGGATGAAATGTAATAGTGAAAAGTGCAAGGTCATGCATTTAGGGATTAATAATAAGAATTTCTGTTATAAACTGGGGACGCGTTACATGGAAGTAACAGAGAAGGAGAAGGACCTCGGAGTACTGGTCAACCACAGGATGACTATGAGCCGCCAATGTGATATGGCCATCAAAAAAGCTAACGCGGTCTTGGGATGCATCAGGCGAGGTATTTCCAGTAGAGATAAGGAGGTGTTAGTACCGTTATACAAGGCACCGGTGAGACCTCATCTGGAATACGGTGTGCAGTTCTGGTCTCCCATGTTTAAGAAGGATGAATTCAAACTGGAACAGGTACAGAGAAGGGCTACCAGGATGATCCGAGGAATGCAAAACCTGTCTTATGAAAGGAGACTCAAAGAGCTTGGCTTGTTTAGCCTGACCAAAAGAAGGCTGAGGGGAGATAGGATTGCTCTCTATAAATATATCAGAGGGATAAATACCACGGAGGGAGAAGAATTATTTAAGCTCAGTACCAACGTGGACACAAGAACAAATGGATATAAACTGGCCATCAGGAAATTTAGACTTGAAATTAGACGAAGGTTTCTAACCATCAGAGGAGTGAAGTTCTGGAACAGCCTTCCACGGGGAGTAGTGGGGTCAAACGACATATCTGGCTTCAAGACTAAGCTTGATAAATTTATGGAAGGGATGATATGATGGGATAGCCTAATTTTGGCAATTAATTGATCTTTGACTACTAGCGGTAGATATGCCCAATGGCCTGTGATGGGATGTTAGATGGGGTGGGATCTGAGTTACTACAGAGAATTCTTTCCTGGGTGTCTGGCTCGTGAGTCTTGCCCACATGCTCAGGGTTTAGCTGATCGCCCTATTTGGGGTCAGGAAGGAATTTTCCCCCAGGGCAGATAGGCGAAAAACCCCCAGGGCCTTTGCCATTCTCTGCAGCATGAGGCACGGGGTCACTTGCTGGAGGATTCACTACACCTTGAAGTCTTTAAACCACGATTTGAGGACTTCAATAGCTCAGACATAAGTTAGGGGTTTGTTACAGGAGTTGGTGGGTGCAATTCCATGGCCTGCATTGTGCAGGGGGTCAGACTAGATGATCACAATGTACCTTCTGACCTTAAAGTCTATGATTCTATGAAATTATCCATCCCCTGTTGCCCATTCCCAGCTTCTGGCAAACAGAGGCTATGGACACCATCCCTGCCCAATAGCCATTGATGGACTGATCCTCCGTGAACTTATCTAGTTCTTTTTTGAAGAAACCTTTGGACTGTGGGTGGGGACATGGGGCTGGGCAGGGAAAGCAGGGGCAGGTGGGGAGAATTCAAGCCTGTTTGATGGGGATGGCTCTGTGGTTGCTGGTGGGCTGCCCACACTCCCGCAGGGTCCATGCCCAACAAACACGCATGCAATGGCGCAGACAGCAGCCTGCCTGCCCATCAGGTGGCCCGAGACGCCACAGCTCCTCATGTGCAATGCTCTGCCTGTGGCTGTCACTCAGCAGGGTTGAGCTAGCCCAATCTGGCCAGGTCAGCATGAGAGGACCTTGGCGGGGGGAGCCATTGAGCATGAACAAGCTGCACCAGGAGCTGCAGCCGGCAGAGATGGAGGGAACCAGAGGGCAGCCCACGCTGTGCTCTCAGGCTCAGTGGGTGCTGCCCAAAGAGCCCCCCAGTTTGGCTCTGGGTTAGAAGCCAAGTGGGCTGAAGGGTCTGGTCTCTGCTCCACACTGGTCACTAAGGGGCGCCTCCCTCTCCATCCCCCAGGCATCACCTTCCCCGCCCCCGGCCATGCCCCTTACCGCAGAGAGGAGACAGAGGATTTGGAAAGCTGCACTCCTCCCACGGCAGCCTCCAGGCTGGCGTCCTTCAGGGAGGCCTGGATCCCGGCCAGCAGCAACTGCTCATCCAGCAGGACCTCTCCCGGGCCCAAGAGTGATGCCCCAGAGTGCAGGCTGGGGCTGTCCCATGAGGGAGGGCCCCCATGGAGATCTGGGAAGCGAGCCAGAGGGACGGACGGGTACGACATCCCAGAGCCCTGCCAGCACCTAGGTCTTTCAGCAGCCCAGGGAGAAGCAGGTGCCACAGCTAAGGACTGGTCTGAAAGGCCCCCCGAGAAGCACTGCTGGGCTGAGGGGGCAGAGAGTCCCGGAGACCTGGGAATCAAAGAAGGAATCAGAGGAGAGTCCAAACAGACAGCGGGAGGGAGCAGTTTCCCAACCCACCACAGAGGGCAGCCAGGGTGTCCCCCAATTGAGTGGGGGTTGCGGGGGGGAGTTCCTTTCCTTCATTGGGGTTGGGGGAGTGCCCCCTGACTCTAGCAGGGACACGTTTCTCACACTGGTGATGCCAGACCCTAAAACAGTGATACAGGAGACTCCCTGTGTCCGGGGGAGGAGGTTCTGGGTCAGCCCACATCCCACCCCAGGACTCCTTGCTATGCAGCACTAGACCAGAGGGGTTGCTAGTGGGTGACCCTCCCTTCTTGCCATCTCCAGCCAGGTCCCTGCCAGGCAGTCCAGAGCACTAACTGCTGGGACATTCAGGGAGGGAGATAAACAGCAGTAACCAGTGGGACACCAGGCCCGCCTGGGGGCACCAGAGGAGAGCCAGGGGCCGTAAGCTGATGGTGTCTCTCATAGTGATGCAGTGAACCCCAGCCAGCCTGGAGCCACCCCATGTACCTGCCCCTGGTGCTGGCCACATGGCTTGTGGGAAGGATCCCCCCTCTTGGGCACAGGATAAAGCGGACGAATCTGCTTCCCGCCAGTGTCCTGCAGACGGTCCCATCATGCAGCACTTCCAGGCGCCTCTCCGACAGCTCCAGCCACGACAAGACCCTGGACCAATCTGCCACCAGTTCCTCTGGTCAAGGAAAACATCTGCTGCTGGCCCCAGCTGGGGATGCTTCCTGGTCCCCAGCCTGGCTAGCTAGGAGCCAAATAACCCAAGGGTCTGCAAGGCATTTTGGGATCTGTAATCTCCATAAAGATGATGGCAGCTGTGACTGGCTCGTTTTAACCACATTAGAGGCAGAGCTCAGGTGCCTAATAATGCTGCCCTCAGCTGGGCAAAACTCCCCTGGAGAAACCGCAAACCCCGGGGTGGTTACTTTACGATCAGCGTGTACATCAGGTTGTGCCAAGGTCTGCGAGCATGAGCCAGAGACGGGCACCGGGAGAAAGCTCCCGGAAAGGAGAGTGTCTGAGGTCATGCAATGGATGCCAGGCACTCAGTGCTAAAGAGGCGTGGGATAGCCAGATCGCCAAGCTTCTGGGGGCTCTCGCTCCTTTTCACCGAGATAGTAACCGGTGTTTAGTGCTGTGGAACGATAACCTTGGGAGACCAAACCCCGAAGCTAATAAAAATATACCAGCCGTGCCAGCTTCCTACCCAACAATGCGCCTCTGCCCTGAGCTGAGAGATGGGAAGGAAGAATCCAGCCTCTCCAGCCCAGACAAGAGGGTCAATTAGTGGTTGTTGGCATGGTGGTTTCTGTGATGTGGGGACACCTATCCCCTAAGAGCTGGACTGAGACTCATCAAACGTCTTTCACATAGGCCACTGAAAAGCTATCAGTTGGGAAGGACTTTCACTCCCTCCCAGCCAGGGCAGCATCCAAACTAGGCTCCATATCCCATCTCCAGAGCGGGCAATCTGGGGCCTTAGCTATTTTCCTGTGGAGTGGATTGTTTTCTCCACAATCTTAGCTTTCATTTAAAAGAATTAATGGCTGAATTGTGACCCCAGGCACTCCCCCACCACTGACTTCCGTAGAGTCACATCTGGGGGAGGCTGGGTGGAATATTCCCCAGTTTCTTGCCTTTCTGTTTGTGAAGACTCCTTCTGAATGCAGTGTCCTGCTTCCGAGTCTGCAGCCAGGCTTGGGAGGCCGGGGGAGGATGGGGGGCTGCTTTGCTGGACATTGCTACTTGCTGTTCCTGCTGCCGCCATGGCACCGAAAATACACATGCGTTGCAAACCTCCCGGCTGCCAGCTCCACGTGTGTGATACTTGCCTAGTCCCCGCTGACTTTGGCACAGCTGCTGCAGGCTGCACCCACTGGCTCCATTGGCCCTGTGATGGGGCATATAAACCCCCCTCTGCACTGTCACTAGGGCCAGTCGCTACCTCCCCAGCTATGGCTAATTAGTTGACCTGCAACAGCGGGGCTAGGAGGCTGCAGGCCAGGCAGAGGGGTGGCAGCCGACGAGGCTGGGACACAGATTGCTAGGAAGCTGCCCAGCAAGCAGGCCCTGATGCCTCTGAGGAGTGGGGTGAGGCTGCTGGTGGAGGAGGAAGAGGCCCTTAGTTGCGGGGGATAGCTCAGTGGTTTGAGCTTTGGCCTGCTAAACCCAGGGTTGTGAGTTCAATCCTTGAGGGGGCCATTTAGGGATCTGGGGCAAAAATTGGGGATCGGTCCTGCTTTGAGCAGGGGGTTGGACTAGATGCCCCTCCTGAGGTCCCTTCCAACCCTGATATTCTATGATCCCTTCTCCTGCCAGCTAGAGCAGAACTGGACTCACTTAGGGCGCTGACAGTGGGCCTGGGAGGGATATGACACATGGCTCTGACGATCGCTGGGGTTGAGCTAGGGTCAGGAGAGCCGGGTCTTAAAGGGCTGGTGCACTTCCAGGACTGAGGCACCTAATATCTAGGGGTGGCAAAGCCCGGTGGAGTCCCACCCAGTCCCTCTCAGGGCAGGATTGTTCACTGGAGCTTTATCCAGGGGCATCCTCCCCTTCCCTGGGGACCCCATTCCACAGGCCAACTGATCACACTGGCTTGCAGCGTCTGCAGGGATACCCGTGCCCCTCTTCAGGGCCCAGTCGGTACCGTGCCAGGCTGGCGAGGCCCCGGGAACACCCTGCCCATCACACAGAGGATACAGGCCAGCCCTGTAAGCGCACCACTCAGGTGGAGGAGGAAGGGGCACCCAGGGGAGAGAAGCTGGCTGAATGCAAGGAGCAGCCAGGGCAGGGCCACTGCACGAACCTGCCCCGTGGCCCCAGCCCTGCTCCTCAGCGCCAGACGGCGCCCCAGCATGGCCAGGTGGACCGGAGTGTAGCCGCTGGCAGCAGCAGGGGGAGGCGCCCAGAGCCGGGCCAGGACAAGGTAGAGCACAGCCGAGATCACCGCACTGAGCAGGGAGGCGTGGAGGTAGCGCAGGGTGCCCTGGTGCCGCTCCTGGCGCCAGCCCAGCACAGGGAAGAGCAGCACGTTGAGGAGCAGGAGGGCGGGATCCGTGTGGCACAGACAGTAGGTGGCCAGGCGATACACTGGGGAGAAGAGTGAGGGATGACCCGTTACTGTGGGACTCTGTATTTACCTTCCTCCTCGGGGAGCCCAGCGCTGGGAAAGGACTTAGCACAGGCCTGGGCCTGACCGGGTCTGGTCCGGTCCGGTCCGGTCCTCTCCTCCTCCATGCAGCAGCCATTGGTATCATTTCACAGCACGCTGAAAGCCCCCCATGGCCTCTCCCTGCCCCACCAATCCCCACGCAGGATTCGCCGACACTGGAGCTGCACGTGTCATTCCCAGCTCAGTGCAGCCAGCCCGCCAGCAATAGACAGGGAACCTCTCTGCTCCCAGCGGGATGCTCCAGTCTCCCACCAGTGACTTGTTAAACATCCAGGCATCAGGAGTGAGAGCCCTGGAGCAAGGCTACAATCTGAGGGGTGGGCGAGAGGAGGGGGGCAGGGGCAGGACAGGTACCCACCTTGGAAGTGTCTGAACAGCAGGGCTGGCGCTAAGGACAGATTCTCGCAAACCCCCAGCAGCCAAAAGATGCCAAGAAGCAGCATTAGGGTAACAGAAGCAAGTGGGGGGCCCTCCAGTCCCCGCATCCATGTTCGGTGCCTCCTGGGCAGCATCACCTTGAGAGGGGAGACACAGCTACACCATGGTCCTCTTGGAGGGACCCTGGATTTCGGGGGACTTGGCAAGGCAGGCAGAGGCAACCAGGGCCGGGGAAATTCTCAGCACTCGGGGACTGTCTGTGGGGAGAAGGGGGGACTGAGTCTCCCAAATACACAAGCAAACCATATAAGGGCAATGAGGATGCTTGCCCCAGGCTGTGCCCAGGTGCGGGCAACCCCCCCCCCCCCCCCCCGGGATCCATTTTATGGGGAAGCAGGAAGCTCTGACCAGGGCATCCCAGTGTGTCCCCTGAAGCCCAATACACAAGGAAACAAGGAGCCTCGAGCTTGCCCAAACTTCACCCTGGCCCCTAATACATGAGCTGGGACCGTCTCCAAGATGCTGCCCTCTCGGAGCCCTGTGCCTGGCAGGCTGCACCCTGGCACCCAATGCTGTTACAGGAGGGATCCCCATACCCAGCACCCATCCTTGTCAGCGTGTGAGTTGCAGGCAGATGAGAGGACCATGTAGCCATGCGGTTGTGTGGACTCTGTCCTGAGCTGAGGGTCAGGGTCAGGGCTACCGGTTTCCTGTGTGGCCCAGCAGCGAGGTGTGAACTGTGATCGCTCACAGCAGTTACCAGCCTGCCAGGCACTTGCAGCTGTGTGAGACAAAACCACAGACGAGAGCCACTCATGCCACAGAGGAGAGACCGCGAGGCAGTCAGCCCACAGCCGGCTCAGCCCCGCAATGCCCACTGCCCCGGGGTGGGAGAACCGCCCAGCTGGCCTCAAACACAGGACAGCAGGTGGCTGCTCTTTCGGAAGCCTTGTGTTGCAAACCCTGCCGCTCATGTGCCCTGCTCCGGTGCCAGGACCGGACTGCCAGGAGCCTCCCCTTCCCCACCCCAAACAATAACTCATGGCCTCATTTCCCCAGCCCCTGGCTGTCTGGGTCCCTGTTGCTGCAAGGGGCATATGGAAGGCACCCAAGTCTGGGTCCGTGGGTTCTCGGCCTGTAGGATGGTGTCCCTGAGGGCCAATTCGCCAATGCCCAACGGGGGACATAAAGGGGACACCTGTATTTGGGCCTGGGGGGAGGGAGGGTGCCCCCGACCCCGCGGGCTGGGGGGGGGGGGGAGGAGGAAGGGGGGTTGCCCCCGACCCCGCGGGCCGGGGGGGGGGGGGGGAGGAGGAAGGGGGGTGCCCCCGACCCCGCGGGCCGGGGGGGGGGGGAGGAGGGAGAGGAGGGGGGTTGCCCCCGACCCCGCGGGCCGGGGGGGGGGGGGGAGGAGGGAGAGGAGGGGGGGTGCCCCCGACCCCGCGGGCTGGGGGGGGGGGAGGAGGGAGAGGAGGGGGGGTGCCCCCGACCCTGCGGGCTGGGGGGGGGAGAGGAGGGGGGGTGCCCCCGACCCCGCGGGCGGGGGGGGGGAGAGGAGGGAGAGGAGGGGGGGTGCCCCCGACCCCGCGGGCTGGGGGGGGGGGAGGAGGGAGAGGAGGGGGGGTGCCCCCATCCCCGCGGGCTGGGGGGGGGAGAGGAGGGGGGGTGCCCCCGACCCCGCGGGCTGGGGGGGGGAGAGGAGGGGGGGTGCCCCCGACCCCGCGGGCTGGGGGGGGGAGAGGAGGGAGAGGAGGGGGGGGTGCCCCCGACCCCGCGGGCTGGGGGGGGGGGAGGAGGGAGAGGAGGGGGGGGTGCCCCCGACCCCGCGGGCTGGGGGGGGGGGGAGGAAGGGGGGTGCCCCCGACCCCGCGGGCTGGGGGGGGGGGGAGAAGAGGGGGGGGTGCCCCCGACCCCGCGGGCTGGGGGGGGGGGGAGAGGAAGGGGGGTGCCCCCGTCCCCGCGGGCTGGGGGGGGGGAAGAGGAGGGGGGGTGCCCCCGACCCCGCGGGCTGGGGGGGGGGAAGAGGAGGGGGGGTGCCCCCGACCCCGCGGGCTGGGGGGGGGGGAGGAAGGGGGGTGCCCCCGTCCCCGCGGGCTGGGGGGGGGGGAGGAAGGGGGGTGCCCCCGTCCCCGCGGGCTGGGGGGGGGGGGGAGAGGAAGGGGGGTGCCCCCGACCCCGCGGGCTGGGGGGGGGGGGGGAGAGGAGAGGGGGGTGCCCCCGACCCCGCGGGCTGCTCTTCGCTCCGCACCGAGGTCCGCTCCGGGGCAGCAGGGCCAAGCGTTTCCTACCGCTCCGGGCTGCTCCGCTCACTCTGGGCAGGCGCGGCGCGGGAGCCGGCTCAGCTGCTCCCCGCAGGCCGCGCGCCCTGCGGCTCCCGGGGCAGCGTGTCCTCAGCGGGCGGAGGACGCGCTGGGCCCGGGCCCGGGCGGGGCGGGAGCGGCAGCCCCGCCATGCTCCCCGCCCGGCATGTCCCCTCCGCCCGAGCCCCGGGCCGGCCAGGGAGCGTCGCGAAAGCGGAACCCTGGCGGTGAGCGGCGCGTCTGCGCCCGATGCGCTCGCGGGGCTCGTGCGGGGCGGCTCTGGCCTGCGCGGGCAGGCGCCGGGCCGGCTGATCAGTGGGCCCTGGAGATCGGCTCCTTCTAGGCCAATCCGAGCATTTCCCCGGCAAGTCTCCCTGCCCCGCGCGGAGAGCGGGAAGGGTTTGTAAAGGAACCGGACTGGTCGCTCCCCGTTTGCACTGGACACGGAAAAGCTCGTTCGGGTCCCTTTTGCGGCCCAGGTGGCACCGCCGCGTTTGGGCTGCAGACCCTGCAGGGGAGGCTCCAACCCGAACAGCCGCACGGGGGAAGAGGTGGCAAACCTCACGCTCCAGGCCTCGCTGCCACAGGCCAGGGCAGGGGCAGCTTACCCCACCTCTGCTCCCCCGAGGTTCTTACACCGCCCCTAGGACACTGGGTCCTCGCTCCGCTCAGGCAGGATCCGGGCAAGCAGGACCTTGGCTCTGAGCTGGGCTTGCAATGTGCCCTTTTCTTCGTTTATTTTTAATCTAATAAACTATTGCTATTGCCATTGGATTTTGTGACCCAAAACACAACCGTGGGGCCCAACGGACTTGGACATTGGAGGCCCATGGTGCAGAATATTAGGGTACAAGACGCAGAGGTGCTCAGTAGCCAGGCCCCATTGAAATCAGTGGGAGATGTGGGTGCTCAGCCCCTCTGAAGTTCATCAACAGGGCCAGCTTCTTTAAAGGGCTCAGCTATATTCACCTCTTGGACCAGATCCTGTGCTCCACTTCGGACTAAATCAAGAATTGCCTCTCCCCTGCTGGGTTCGAGGACTAGCTGCTCCAAGCCGCAGTCATTGATGAGGTCTAGAAACTTTCTCTCTGCATCCCCTCCTGAGGTGACAGGAACCCAGTTAATATGGGGATAGTTGAAATCCCCCATTCTTATGGAGTTTTCTATTTTTATAGCCTCTCTAACCTGCCTGACATTTCACACTCACCAGCCTGGTCAGTAGTATATTCCTACAGCTTTACTCCAGTGAGATTGTAACAGGGTGCATGTCGCACCCCATTGGATTTAGTCCCTTGGCCCCGTTCCTTAAAGACTCAGGGATGCTGTAAGCTGGTGCAACACTCGTGCTCTTTATTTGGTGTCCATTCCCACCACCAGTTTCCCGCTATTTACATGGCTTGGCCTGACCAGCAACCAACTAGTAGGCTCTTTCCTCCCACCCAGCCTGGCCTTTCCCTCCTGGTCTCTGCCCCCCTCCCCTCCACTTCCTCCCAGCCTTTAGCTCTTGCTAATGAGGCTGGCAGGTGTGGGCAGTTCCCAGGCAAGCGCTGGCTATTTACCCAGCCCCAGTCCATTCCCCTGATTGGGGCTGGGGCGGCAAGAGCTGATTAAGGGCTTCCCTAGCAGTGCCCTGCCACAGAGATGTTATGCAAATTTGCACATATATCTCTTAGCTCATTACATGATTTTCATATAATTTAGGCATGACCATAAGCTTTGGCATAAGGTCAATATACCCCACTCTGAGTAGTAGCAGAGGATAGAGCACAGAGCTGCACAAAACTTGGGTGATGTGTAAGCTGAATGGGTGCTGAAGTGTCCGGGGTGTATATGAGTGGTGAGAATCTGGGGAGCTGAATTTGGGGGTGTGTGGGTGGAAGATGACAGTGGCTGTCAGAGGAGTGTCTGGCTGGAGGAACTGGATTTGTAGAAGTGTCCAGGCCGGTGACTGGGTTCCAGGAGGGGAAAGCGGGGTCCAACTCAGTGGCAGGGAAAGCTTGGGATAGAGGTACAGGAAGAGGGGATTGTGGTGTGCAAGGAAAGCAATAGGGGATCTGGCTGAGGGAAATGCAGGAATAGGTTTGTGGAGTATCTGGGGGTGGGAGGTGGATAGCTTGGGGAAGAAGCTAGAGACAGCTTGGTGTGTGGAGGAGATAGCTGGGGGGTGGCTTTGGGGGACATCTGAGGAAGATGGGGGCTTTGTGAGAGCTGAGGGTTTGTGCCCGAGTGTTGGGGGCAGCTGGGAGGGATGGTAGTCTGTGGAGCTGGTTGGTGGGGAGGGGCTGGGTGGCAGCTGGGTGGAAGAGCTGGGGCTAGCACTGAGCCCCCCACACCTTCTCTTCCTGCCTCTTCTTGGCTGCTCCTTCCCTGCTCAGATCCAGCAGGGGATGCAATAAGAGAGAGGCCACTGAGCTTCAGTTGCAGGTCATTCCTGCAGCCCAGCCCATGCAACCTGGGCTGTGGGCATGCCACAGGGAGGGCTGCAAATGTGAGTATGACATGAAATGCCTCTGCAGCGCTTCTCAGGCCAGGCTTCTGCTGAGTGGGGTCCAGCTACACCCATGGACTCCGCTGGCCTTTGTGGGGATGGACAGGCTCCCCTGCAGTGGGGCTCAGCTGGGCTCCTTGAGCGTGGTTCCTTCTCCACTGGAAGAAAAATAAATGCCAAGCGCTCCTTCTCCCAGAGCCAAACTGAGCTGTCACTCAAAGGAGATTGTGCAGCTCCTCCCTCTCCTTTCTCTGATCAGCAGTGAAACAGCTAGCAGCCTCGGAATAGGTAACCTGTAATCCTCTGCACTAACACGCCATTGAGAGGAATGGGGCAGTTCGCACCTCGCACAGCTCTGGTTTCAGGCTCTCTACAGCACCAGACAGATATTACTGTGTCTGGCACACTCCAGGCACCACTGAGGGGTTTGTTTACAACTGTAAAGGACACAGACTTGCTTTTTCTTTTTCATAGAAATCATAGAATATCAGGGTTGGAAGGGACCTCAGGAGGTCATCTAGTCCAACCCCCTGCTCAAAGCAGGACCGATCCCCAATTAAATCATCCCAGCCAGGGCTTTGTCAAGCCTGACCTTAAAAACTTCTAAGGAAGGAGATTCCACCACCTCCCTAGGTAACCCATTCCAGTGCTTCACCCTTCTACTGAAATAGTGTTTCTTAATATCCAACCTAAACCTCCCCCACGGCAACTTGAGACCATTACTCCTTGTTCTGTCATCTGCTACCACTGAGAACAGTCTAGAGCCATCCTCTTTGGAACCCCCTTTCAGGTAGTTGAAAGCAGCTATCAAATCCCCCCTCATTCTTCTCTTCCGTAGACTAAACATCCCCAGTTCCCTCAGCCTCTCCTCATAACTCATGTGTTCCAGTCCCCTAATCACAAAAAGAAAAGGAGTACTTGTGGCACCTTAGAGACTAACCAATTTATTTGAGCATAAGCTTTCGTGAGCTACAGCTCACATTTTTGTTACCCTCCACTGGACTCTTTCCAATTTTTCCACATCTTTCTTGTAGTGTGGGGCCCAAAACTGGACACAGTACTCCAGATGAGGCCTCACCAGTGTCGAATAGAGGGGAATGATCACGTCCCTCAATCTGCTGGCAATGCCCCTACATATACATCCCAAAATGCCATTGGCCTTCCTGGCAACAAGGGCTCACTGTTGACTCATATCCAGCTTCTCATCCACTGTAACCCCTAGGTCCTTTTCTGCACAACTGCTGCCGAGCCATTCGGTCCCTAGTCTGTAGCGGTGCATAGGATTCTTCCGTCCTAAGTGCAGGACTCTGCACTTGTCCTTGTTGAAGCTCATCAGATTTCTTTTGGCCCAATCCTCTAATTTATCTAGGGCCCTCTGTATCCTATCCCTACCCTCCAGCGTATCTACCTCTCCTCCCAGTTTAGTGTCATCTGCAAACTTGCTGAGGGTGCAATCCACACCATCCTCCAGATCATTTATGAAGATATTGAACAAAACCGGCCCCAGGACCAACCCTTGGGGCACTCCACTTGATACTGGCTCCCAACTAGACATGGAGCCATTGATCACTACCCGTTGAGCCCCACAATCTAGCCAGCTTTCTATGCACCTTATAGTCCATTCATCCAGCCCATACTTCTTTAACTTGCTGGCAAGAATACTGTGGGAGACAGTGTCAAAAGCTTTGCTAAAGTCAAGGAACAACACATCCACTGCTTTCCCTTCATCCACAGAACCAGTTATCTCGTCATAGAAGGCAATTAGATTAGTCAGGCATGACTTGCCCTTGGTGAATCCATGCTGACTGTTCCTGATCACTTTCCTCTCCTCTAAGTGCTTCAGAATTGATTCCTTGAGGACCTGCTCCATGATTTTTCCAGGGACTGAGGTGAGGCTGACTGGCGTGTAGTTCCCCGGATCCTCCTTCTTCCCTTTTTTAAAGATGGGCACTACATTAGCCTTTTTCCAGTCGTCCGGGACTTCCCACGATCGCCATGAGTTTTCAAAGATAATGGCCAATGGCTCTGCAATCACATCCACCAACTCCTTTAGCACTCTCGGATGCAGCGCATCCGGCCCCATGGACTTGTGCACATCCAGCTTCTCTAAATAGACCTGAACCACTTCTTCCTCCACAGAGGGCTGGTCACCTCCTCCCCATGCTGTGCTGCCCAGTGCGGTAGTCTGGGAGCTGAATTCATTTTTGAATGAAAGCTGAGGCTCTGAAGCCCAAGATGGCAGCTCATACGAAATGGAGATAAAGCATATGCGTGTGTCCAACCCCAGTTCAGTTCTTGCTGCTCACACTATTGCTCTCACCTGCTATGCTGTGCTGGTTCTAGTGCAACAGGGGGAGACTTCCTAAAAAATGCTAATGCAAAGAGGGTCATTTTCTTCTAGGAGAGGCTGCTTGTGTTGTTCAGTGTTTACCCATGTGGGAAGCTAGCAGACTAGGAGGCAGTGGGGCAGATGACGAGGAGTGGGGAAAGCTATTTATGTGACTCTGGATTAGAGTTGGGTGAACATTTTCAGACAAATGCATGTTTCCTTATAACCTTTACTCCGGGGGGAATTCTGCGCCAAAAAATAAAAATTCTGCATATTTTATTTGTCAAAATAACACAATATAATCATGCCTGTTTCAATTATTTTGGTAATTTATTTCAAAATACCTGTCAGCATGTATGTCTGTAACAATACAGACAACAAAAAAGTTTCAGGACATGTTTTTTTGACAAACAGATACCTTACTAGGCATATTAATATAGAACGTGGAGTAATAATTCATTTAAACTACAATACAGAACCGTATTTCCTGCACCCCTCAGAAGCAGTGCAAAGGCTTGGGGGAGTCAGGGCTAAGGGAGGAGCTCAGGGAGAGGGAAGTAATTGCTGGGCAGGAGCCTGGGAGTGAATCTGGAGGGTTGTTGGGTGTGGGTGGGAGGTATGGAACAATTTTTTTTTTTAGGGATGGGAGGATTGTTAGGGAGTTAGGGAGCCTCCCCCATGCAGACCCTGGCTGACTCTAGCATCGCCCATTCCGTCAGGCTCATCTGCCCCATCCCTATGTGTCCCTGCACCCGCACTCAGCCACACCCCGTCCCCTTGTGTCCCTGCACCCTCACTCAGCCACTCCCCTCCCCCTGTCCCCATGTGGCCCTGCCTCCACTGCCATTCAGCTCCTGCCCCCGTCTGTCCCTCCCACTAGCCCTTTGAACCCAGCTCTGCTACAGAGTTTGGGCCTGCTGCGTCACAGCTCCCCAAATCACTTTCAGAGTCTATGAAACATCTATAAACTGTGACGATGTTGCATAATTCACACCTTAAGATGCTGTGTCAAAACATCACTGCCCCAATCTACGTATTCACATTGTGCTAGCTCACTCAGTGAGTTCTCCCACAGCTCTGGGCACTGACATCACAGCAGCATGCTATGGCTCCCTGACATGACATCACACCAACACCCCACCGCTCCAAGTGTTGACCTCATGCCAACTCCCCACAGCTACATGTGACGACATGATGACATCACACAATGTTGTGTAATGTGATTTTAAGCCAAGATAGGACTCGTGGGTCATTTCAATAAGTACAGTCTGTGATGGCAGCTCTTCCCCGTCCCCGCATTTCCCCCCATGGGCGGCACCCAGCGACGAGTCTGGGGCTGCTAGCTGCTCCCAGACCCTCCCCCAACCTCTGAGGCCTATGCTGCGTTTCCCTAGAGTGTCTCTTGAACGACGATCCCTAACTGGGGTGGACTGAACCATTCGTCACCCCAAAGGGGAGCAATGCCTAGAAATAAAACTCCGTGGCCCCTCTCGCCTCCCTTGCCAGGCTCCCGATTGGTCTGTGCTCCCTGACTGGGGGAGGGAGTCTCCGTGCGGAGGGGAGTTGGGATTAGGCGGGACGGTGGGGAGGGGAAATGTAGTCAGGTCCCCCCCATTTGGAGTGGTAGGAGCCGAGGTTGGAAAGGCTGCGCATGAGCGCGCGGCAGAGGGACCAGACGGACGTTGAGAGAACGAGGAGGAAGAAGCGAGAAAATGGCGTCGACGGGTGAGTGGCGGGGCCGGGCCGGACCCCGCGACAGACAGACTCGGGCCGGGCCTGGCCCCCAGCCTCGGGGGCGAGGCCCCTTCGCGTGGGGATGGCGCGGGGCGGATGGGCCTGGGGCAGGCGGGGGCCCCGCCCCGCCACAGACGCTTCCCGCGGAAGGCCGGGACCGCCGGGGCGGGGGGGGGGGGTTCTGGAAGCTTCTCCGGGCCGCGTGTGACGGGGGGCGGTTAGGGCGGGCGGGCCCGGCGGGGTGGGGGGGCACCGGGCGGGGGGCGGCCTGGGCCTCGCTCCCATTGTGTAACGTTCAAACGGGCGGCGCGGGCTCCCTAGGCCCGGCTGCGGGGCCTGCCCCGCTCCCTGCGCACGGGGGGCGGAGCGGGATCCGCTTCCCGGGCTCGGCTGCGGCCCGCTGCGCCGTCCCCGCCGGGCAGAGCCGCCTCCCCGCCTCGGGCCTGGCTCGTCCTCCCGCAGCCGCCTCCATGCCCCCGGGGAGGGCTGCGTGGGGCTAGCCAGACACTCGGCCTCGCCCTGCCCCGCACTCAGACAATGGAGCCGCCCGAGGGCAGGGCCGCTTGTGGCAAATGGCGGAGACTTAAGGAGGGAGCTGGTGCGGCCCTGCTTGGAGCCGCGGCGCCCCCTTGTCCAGCTCCGCCCTGGGGCCTCTGCCCTGCCCAGGATTGGCCGCCCTGTGGGGCCGAGGCCACGGAGAGTTCTTGGGTACTGCCGCCCGGTGGGCTTAGGGCCAGATGGATACAAATACTGGCAACTAAATGCCTTTAAAAAGCTGGCCTTATCTTTCCAGGGCTCTGAAGTGGGCTGTATTCAGCAAAGCAAAACGAAATGGACCGTAAGCAATTTCCTGAAGGAGAAGTGGGTCATTTTCATAAGCCTAAAAACTGATGAGAACTCCAGTGTTCAGTACACCTGTGCTAATTATAATCTTGTCAATTGTCTGTAATGGGCCACTCTCTTACCACTTCAAAAGTTTTTTTTCCCTCCCTTGGTATCCTGCTGTTAATTGATTTATCTTGTTAGACTGACCTCACACTTGCTAAAGCAGCCCCCGTCCTTTCATGAATTTATACCTGCTCCTGTATTTTCACTCCATGCATCCGATGAAGTGAGTTCTAGCCCACAAAAGCTTATGCCCAGATAAATTTGTTAGTCTCTAAGGTACCACAAGGACTCCTCGTTGTTTTTGCTAATTATAATGAAAGCCTGCTCTTTCCTGTTGAGGCTGGAGTTGTAAAATGGATGTTCTGTGTTAAAAGGCATCTACCATTGAAGGTTTGAACTATGGTATGGTAATGGAGGTTCGGGCTCACTAGACAATTAGTTTCCTAGAAAATCTTTACTTGACATGAGATGTCTTTTCATTTAACTCTTCAGATTTAAGTGCTCTGCATGCTTATTGCCAAAAATGAGAACACTTGTGTACTTCAACATCTGTTACCTAATCTGTATATCCTGTTTTGCACCAAAACAAAATGCAAAAACCACACCACTTCTAGTCCTTTAAAGCTGCTTTAACAAATTATTTTTAAGGATGTCTTTAAAATATAGAAAATTGGCTAAGGAATGAGAGCATGCTTCTGTTGGTACAAAACTTACAAGGCATTAGATTATGCATTATAAGTCCCATCTTGTATTGTTGTCAAAGTGCATTCTTAAGTAACATTTACATTAATATCCCCTTGTGTAATGTTCGGAATTTACTGCTCCTCACCCCACTTTGGCAACTTTGCTCTTTAGAATCCAGCTTCACTAACTAGTGTTAACTGCTTTGCAAACCTGGAAGTACAGAATGTCTGGCTCTGCATGAGTCAGAACAGCTGCTGGTGTAGTTTAGAATTGAGAATCTGAGGGTTGTCTTTAAGGACCTTGTTTAAGAGGGGATGATCTGAAAGGGTGGGAGCACAGTTCTCCCATTATTGCCCTTCTAAGATCACTAATGATTCTGTCCACCTGTCATTTTTCCAATGGCAAATGCCCCACCTGCATAGATGTTCTTAAAACACATATTCGTACTTGATGATAGATCAGGAAAATTATTTTAAATTAGGGGTTGACAGTTAATGCTAATATAGTGCTTTTTCTTTTTGGCTTAACATCAAATGAATTGCTCTGGAGAGAGACTGATCTTTGCCCCTTTTTCAGACCAAGGAGTAAGTGATTACACCAAAGTGTTAAAATTCCAAGATCTAGAAACAGTTGTCTTGCATTTTAGGGTGTACATCTACAAGTATTTACATCCCCATTTAAGCAAAAAGAGGGACTGAATAACAGTTTTGTTAATATAATTACATGACTAAAGATCTTTTGCAAGGTACACATTTGAAAATAGAGTTAGCACTTCAGCAACTTTTCATCAGCATGTTATGTTGCTGGGATCACAGAACAAGTAGGATTAAGTATTTGGTTAGAGTAAAAGCAAAAGTGCCTCTCTTGAAAATTGTGTATCAAAATGGAGGCACTGGAGTTGTGTTTCTACTTATTAGTCATGTACTACATTCAGTAATTGTGTAATGCAAAATGCCTAGGGTTTCTTAAGGAAATACAGCTTTAACTGCCGAAGCTCAAGTTTTCTATAGGAGTAGAGTGGGAAAGAAGATGGATAGGGCCATTACAATCACTCTCCACATTAGGACTCAATATTTGAAGTTTATTTTAAAATAGGCTTTGGGGCTAATATCATTCTAAAACATTTTTAAAATCTGGATTAAACATTTACGTCTAGTCCACATAGGCAGGCTAAACTGCAAAAGTGGTCTTCGGTAAATGTTTACTGAGCCTAGTGGATGTGGTTTATATAGCAGTGAAAAAATAAGCAGACTAATATTTGGCCTACAGATATGTCATGAGACCCTGTGATGAATATATCTGGTTACATTCATTTCGGTTGTATAGGGTAGATGGTAGATTAACTATTTCTGGGACCATAGTAGAGCCTGGTACAGACAAAGGTGTTTTCACTGTTTGGGAGTATAGTTAAGAGTCCATCTACACTAAACAGTGGAATTGTGGTGTAACTAAGGACCTGTTATATTATATGGTGGTTGGTTTGGTAGCCTTTCTGGCACCAGAGCACCACCATAGTATTTATATACAAAAGTTATGCAGTATTTCTTTACTCACCAAGGGTCCTCTTTGTCTTGTGAAAGGACTAATCAGAGAAGCCTAAATCTGGATTCCAGTACACCTTTAATTTGAACACAGTGATTCTTGCAGCTTATCTTTAAAAATCAGTACAGTGAAGGTACACCTCTACCCCAATATAACGCTGTCCTCAGGAGCCAAAAAATCTTACCGCATTATAGGTAAAACTGCCTTATATTGAATTTGCTTTGATCCACCGTTATGCGCAGTCCCGCCCCCCGGAGCGCTGCTTTACCGTGTTATATCCAAATCTGTGTTACATCAGGTCGCCTTATATCGTGGTAGAGATGTATTTTAAACTGAGATTTCTAGAACTTTAACACCAGAAAACAGGGTGGATAAAAATCTTCTTTAAAAAAAAATAATTAAAAATCGATATTTTTATTAAATCTGATTTCTTTAATTAGGTTTGGTTTTTAAATAAACATTTAAAATTATATTTGAAATTGACAACCTATGTTGGCTTAAATTTATTATCTATTAAAATCGTTTCAACTACATTAATAATATTAAGCAGTGCATGTTTAATCTGAATAAAAACTGTGTAATAGGATGAGATCTTTTCGTTCTAAAATTTTGAAGGATGTGGTAATCAAATAATCAGTTCACTAACTAATCAGTTTTAAATGTAAAATGTGTTTTGAAATTTTGAAACTACCAGCACAGTTAAGGTAGTTTTATTTAATAAGTGCTGGGTTTGTGGACTCCGGGTTTAATTTTAATTTCATTCGAATACCACTTGATACAAATCATAAGCAAACAATTAATCATCTGATTAAAAATTAATCTAGATAATTGCTTAAATAAATATGTATAGCTGTAATGTATCCTCCTTGTTAGCAGAAAAGCACCACATTTAGTGTAAAGGCTATAGTTAGTTGCAAATCTACATATTTTAGTGGTTACCAATCAATGGGAATCAACCAGGAAACTAACTAAAGTGCAAATGGAAAACATGACTAAAATTGATGGCTTAAATCAAGGTTTCCTGCTTGCTGATTTAAATGACCTTTATTTAATTGGTGCATTCTGCTAGAAAACTTGCAGTACTGAAAAGTTAGTTTGATTCATGGTTTTTATTTTTAAATTTAGTGTTTAATTATTTACTTTCCTCCATGTGTACTCAAAAAGAAAAGGAGTACTTGTGGCACCTGCTTTTCTGCCATAGTTCTGCCACACTTAGTTTCTGGCAGATAACTTTTTTCTTTGGAGAAAACCAGTGAAGTATTTCTTTAGAGGAAAACGCAGTTTTACATGAGTGTTGCAAAAAAAAAATTATAAATTATAAATAGGTCAAACTTTGGGCTTATCAACCTAAAGAACTAAGGAGTAAAGAAACATGAGAGTAAAATTGTCAAAATGGGTTAAAAAAATGTGCCTGTCTTTCCATTCAGTAAAGGAGGATGTTTTTTCTTCAGGAGCTGCTGTATTAGTGCTACACCATTGTATTGTCAAGCCTCATGAAACAGAAGAGGGTGAAGATTCAAGTCCCATTGAAATAAGTGTTTTTGAAATGTTACAACCAGAGATCCCAGAAGTCCATTTGCCATGGAAAAATGTGGAATTTGCATTTTTACAGAGAATTTTTGTTTTTTAAATTTTATGAAAAAAATACAAACATATTAACTAGAGTGGAACCCCATTTATCTGATCTAATTGGGACCAGGGCTACACTGGATAAGCAAAAATTTGGATAATCCGGAGAATGGGCAAAAAACTTCAGCCCCAGGCAGCGGGGTTTGGGCTGTCAGTGGGAGAACTTGGTGGCTGGGGCTGAAGTTCTTTGCCCGTTTTCCAGATTATCTGAATTTTTGCTTATCTGGTCTGGCCCCAGTCCCAATTAGATCGGATAAACAGGGTTCCATTGTATATTGTGGCTAGGAAAACGCTGGTTTTTTTACTGGAGAATTTCCTTTTTTTTATAACGGAAAGCTAGGATCCCTTGTTATAACAATTAACCAAAATATTTCTTCTTTAAAATGTTCACTAGTCCACTCGAGCACATTAGAAAAGGGAAGTTAAAGACAGATTTCATAATATATTTGATTAACCTGATTATAGAGACCTAATAGTAAAAACACTGTCTTAGGTTGTTTAAAGGAAATAAAAGGGGAGAAGAGGGGAAAAGTAAGTGTTATAAGTAACTGAAGATTGCATAGTAAAGATTCTCAAATTTGGGGCTGCTTCTGAGGCTCAGCTCATTGTTGTGGGTGTAGTAATTTGCTTGCCAATGTCCTTCCACTGAGCAGCAAGAGCAGTGAGTCTCAAACTTTTTTTTACTGGCCACCCCTTTTACACAACAAGCCTCTGAGTGCGACCCCCGCTAATAAATTAAACACACTTTTTAATATATTTAACACCATTATAAATGCTGGAGGCAAGCGGGATTTGGGGTGGAGGTTGACAGCTTGTGACCACCCATGTAATAACCTCACAACACCTGAGATGTCTTGACCCGCAGTTTGAGAACCCTTGAGCAAGAGGAAGCAGAGCTGGGGACTCACCTGTCGCATCTCAGCACATAAGTGGTGGCCATATGTACATATGCTTTTCAGGTGCAAGAAATCGGCTCAGAAATGTTGAATGTGTTCAGTGAAACAGAAGGGCAGCAAAAGGAGGACTGAAAATGGAAAGATGAGGATGGGGATTATGAGTAGTGGGCATATGGACAGATTGTGGGAGTGTGTGGTGGACAAAGGAATGGATGATGGATATATAGAAAATAAAGGGAATGAGGAAGAAGCGGGAGGGAGAGTTGGTTAGGAATAAGATAAGGTGGAGCAAATGTGGAAGGAAAGGAAGGAAGTTAAGAAGTACATAGCAAGAAATAGGAAGGTGTGATGAACACTGAGGTGAAGGAAAGCAATGCAAGGTGTGAAAGAAACAAATGATGCTCATTTTAGGTCAGCTTTAACTAATGAATGTTTTAAAGACTGAAATGTTAATGCATCTGAGCTGGGAATGGGCATGCATTTTAAACATCTGTAAAAGGCAGAGTCAAAGAATTGGACGTAGCAAGTTGTAAATTTTAAAAATATAAAAATATTTAGAAAAAACAAGTAATGCTAGAATATAGTCTAATTTGTGTGAGGGATCTCAGGAGTTTAGATCTTTCAGAAGAGCAGTTTAACATATTTGGTTCTGAGTGGCATCAAATGGCAGGTGTTTGTTTAATCTAAAAATAAATTATTTGCGGAGACTCTCTACCCCATTACCCTCTGTTCCCAATACAATAACTTTATTTCTTCCTACTGCAAATTCAAAATAGTGTGCAGGCTGGTCAGAAGTTATCATCCAGGCCGCTGCAACTTCCTTTCTAATGCACTCCCCCTCAAAATCCCAGTCAGTGCCTGAATCCCCCAACAGCAACACCAAGATTGAAATGGGAGGGGAAGAAACCCATATGATTAATTTTAATCATTATATGTGAATGGGGTGGGAAGCAGAGACCTGAAAATTGTGTTGCTGAGGAGTCTTCGGCTTTAAGAAATGTGAGCCATTGATATACAATAAAAATACTAAGTTTTTATATTCAACCTTTGTTTATTCAGTGCACACATTTCAGTTACAAGAAGCTAGAAAGATAAATGAAAGAATTAAAGCAGATCCTTGAATTCTGCAGAGTTGTCAGCCAGATTCCTCCTATATTTTTACTTCGGTTTTCTTGGCTATACTAGCTAACCCTGAGGTATTGTCAAAATAAAAATATATACGTCTGTTCCCATTTGGGACTACTAAAATCTTTGCAAGGAAATTGTAGCAATATCTAGTCCCAAACTGCTTTCAACTAAATTAGATGCCTTAGCTTGAGTGACTGTAGTAGCTTTAGAGCAGTGTTTCTCAACCTTTTTGATACCAGAGACTGGCTTGCTGCCTTCCTAACTTGTATCTGGGAGATTTCAGGGACCAGTTGTTGAGAGACACTGATTTAGAGAATGCATAGATACAGAGAGTTTGAACAATGTCTGATCTTTCCATACTCCGTTAATCACACTTTCCGTACACTGGAAGCATTTGAAAGTAATAATTTGTTTGGCGACTAAGGCCTTGACCTGTTGAGGAACTTCTGCTACTGCTTGCTCTAGATGTCTGAAAGGCAACTAAAAACACTTCATACCTTTCAGTGAAGCCTTGCATTTATGATCTATAATAATCTGAAATATAGCATTGTCGTTGATCAAGGGGATGGGGAGGGTGGGAATATAAAAACTCATTGCTAACTGAATATCTTGGATTTTGACACAAACTTTTAAACAATCTTCCAGTGATTCATTTTTGGCCTTTTAAAGTCAAAATACAAGGAGCACAGCCTTATTTTAGCTTCTACAACTTTGAATAGTTGGAGCAAATCCTCCTGAAACTGACCTTGTCTTAAAGGGGTCAGGCATAGTGTTTTTTTTTTAAAAAAAAAACAAAAAAAACCACACATCCTCCTGCTTCAGTAGCTGGGTGCCATCCAAGGTGACACATTAAAGTAGGGTAATCCCAAGATTGCTGGAAGCAGCAGGTAACAAAGGGAAGAGGTTTTTGCTTCCAAACCAAAATGTTTAATAAATTTACCTTTAGCACCTTCGAAACTTTGGTTTCTGGTTGTTTATAATGGTTTCTCCTCTTCCAAGCAGCTGGAAGAAATTCTGGCAACTGCACTCTTATGCCATCAATTTTATTAGCTGTCTTTGTCAACATTCTTACTCTTCTTTCTTTCCTGCAGACTATAGTACCTATAGCCAAGCTGCAGCCCAGCAAGGGTAAGTAACATTATAGTCTGTATTTGTGTTTTTAAAGGGCATACGATAGCTTTCTCTTTAGTGAAGATTTGGTATATAGTGTTGTATTTCTTAATTTGTGTGTGTGTGTATATATAGATGTGGATATATATTTCTAAATAAAAATGGATTCTACTGTTTCCTTTAAATTAGACCTATTATATTTTCTTACCAAGAACTACAACACAAATAGTTTGGGAACATTGAAAGTGTTTGTGTAAAGTATGTATTACACAATTCAATAGTGTATATCTGCATTTTAAAATTTCATTACATTCTTTTTATAGCTACAGTGCTTATGCAGCTCAGCCAGCTCAAGGATATGCACAGACGACCCAGGTAAAACATGGGGCATTTTCATAACAGCTACTGAGTCACGTCTACCAATAAACTAAGCCAGACTTGACCAGCCATTAAATAACCAAAGAAAAAGACTGAGCTTTAATGTGAAATATGTTGGAAAGTTTTATGATAACGTTTTAGATTGTGTAGAAGGCTTCCTTAAAGGGACAACAACCTTAAAATCTGGAACTGTTCACTTACTGTTAAGAATTTCTTAGCCTACCGCTGTAATTGAGAGAAAATAATTCTTGGTGTGTATTTAACAGTTTCCCTGTTTGTGAATATTTCATTCAGCAGTGCAGGAGAGAGAAACCTGTTAAAGTAGAGAAATGTAATTTGCAAAATTGCATCAGTTGTTGGATGGAATGGGAAGAGAATAGACTTTAGGTACAGGTATTATACCAGAAACAATTAACAACGCTTGAAATTGACTAGATTTCAGGCTGACGTCTGTCAAAAGGAAACTAAAATGTTTGCGTTTTAAAAAAAAAATCTTAAGGATCCAGATTGTGTAGAGACAAACTTCAGATGCATTTTAAAGGAATACTGAGTTTCCTTCTAAAACTGTAGTTCAGGTGTCTGCGTTTCTACTAGCATCATTCGATAGCTTCACTTTCAAAGGAGCTGCATGCCTTACTCTACAGCAGTAAGGTATCAACTGTTGCCAGAGAAATACAACTGTAATCTTTGCGTTTGGGCCTCCTTAATCAGTGACCTACACACTAATTAAAGTTTTGTTTACATAATTGTATTGATGAAAAATGACTTTAGAACTAGATGCAGCAGTTCTCAAACTGTGGGTCGCACCACCGTTTTAATGGGGTTGCCAGGGCTGGCATTAGACCTGCTGGAGCCAAAGCTCCCTGGCCCCTCCTCGGGCCAAAGCCCAAGCTCCACTGCCCAGGGCTGAAGCCAAAGTCTGAGGGCTTCAACCCTGGATGGTGGGGCTGAGGTTGTAGGTCCCCTACCTGGGGCTGAAGCCCTTTGGCTTTGGTCCCCCCAGCCCGGGGTGGTGGGGCTTTGGCAGGGCTCGGGTGGGCTCAGGCTTCGGTCCCCCCTCCTGGGGTCGTGTAGTAATTTTTGTTCTCAGAAGTGGGGTTGCAGTGCACTGAAGTTTGAGAACCCATGAGGTAGAGTAATCATAGGTATCCTTCAGTCTCGAGAGACCATGGGTATACACTCCTGAGAGGTAAAGAATTTACCCAGTTGGTTTTATGGCAGCCGCGAGTCTGGCTGAAGAGAGACAATCTCTGCCACGTCTGTCACATTTAAAGGTGGTGATTCGACCCTTTAGGCTCTGCCTTCTGCAAACTCTTTTCTCCTCTGTTGAGCTCTGGAGACTGTTGTTAAGCTCTTGTTTCCAAAGACTGCAGTCTTGAGTTTGATCTTCGCATTTGTCTACATCCATGTCCATTTCTTTGCACGCATCCTTGAAATGCAATTTTGGATGTCCTTTTGGTCTTTTTCCTAATGCCAATTTGCTGTAGAGGGTGTCCTTTGGGATGTGCCCATCATTCATTCAGCACACATGCCCAAGCCAGTGGAAGTGTCTGTTTGGGAAGTGTTTGCATCCTGGGTATGCTGGCCCGTTTGAGCACCTCAGTGTTGGTGACTCTGTCCCTCCAGAAGATTCCAAAGATTTGACGAAGCTAACACACATGAAAACTCTGGTCCATGTCTCGCTTCCATACAAAAATATCCTGATAACACACACACGATACACACAGATCTTTGTGTGTTTTGTCAGTTTGTTGTTTGGCCTACCCTCTTGTTCAGTCTAGACATTTTTATGGCAGCTTTTCCAATGCGGATGTTGAGTTTCAAGTGAAAGTTTGGCTGTGATAGTGGATCCCAGGTATGTGAACTCTTTCACCACTTCAAGTTCATAGCTGCTGTTCTTGATGGAGGGTGCTTCCTCAACTCCATGGCACATTGTTAGTCTTTTTTAGCCTTAATAGTAAGCCTGAAGTCTGGCAGGCTTTGGAAAAACTGACTATTAGGTTTTGAAGATGAGCTTCTGTGTGGGTTATCACTGCTGCATCATCAGCAAGGAAAAGGTGTTGGATAAGGGCCTTCTGAGTCTTGGTTTTAGATCTGAGTCTTGCAAGATTGAACAGCTTTCCATCAGATCTTGTGTGCAAGTAGATCCTCTCAGTTGAGGAACCAAAAGCCTGTTTCAGTAGCAGGGAGAGGAAAATCCAAACAGAGTCGGTGCAAGTACTCAATCTTGCTCAACTCCGCAATGAATCTGGAAAGCCTCAAACACTGAGCCGTCATATTGGACTGTTTTCATGGAAGGATCGAATCATGCTTAAGAGCTTGGGGGGGACAGCCAATCTTCTGGACATCCACAAATTTGAGATAGTAACAGGAGTCATCAGTATGTATACTCTATTTAGTTATTTGGGGGAAAAGATTAGCATTAGTCAGGCCACCAGTATGTTATAGTGGATGTTTTGTACTTTTTCTTTAGTTTTCTAATCATTAGAATTTCAGATTTTATGAATGAATTTTTTTTGCTAAGAAGTTTCATACTTAAAATGCTCATCTGTGTTGAAAAAGAGAAGACAAAGGGCTCACTAACACCCTGTCTGTGAGAACAACACAACCCAAATTTATAAGCAAATAGTCCAAGTTACACTTGCAACCTTTCCTCAACTTCTTATCTACTGAACTTCCACAAGTCAAGAAAGCTTGAAATGCTTTCACTGTGACTAGGCTACCCTCCTTTAGGGTTTTACAATTTGAAGTCAATGAGACGTGGTCCTAAGTCACATAAGGCTTGTCTTCACTGCATTTTTAGTCTGAGATATAACTTGAGCTTTGCCCCTCACCCACATACAGATCTTGTTCACACACAGATCTCTACCAGGAGAGATGTGGTGCTTTAAGCTTGGGTAGGTGAAGGAGAGTGTTTGAATCTCCAGCTAGTAATTCAGTGGGGGTGCAGCAGCTTAAGATACAACTCAGCTACTAATCTAATCACTCTACTAGAACAGTCACTCTGGGGGTATGTCTACACTACAGCTCCCAGCCCAAGTAGACACTCACTTGAGCTACCATGCTAAAAATAGCAGTGTGGATATTGCAGCATGGTCTGTGACTCAGACTAGTCACCTGACCTCAGACCCATGGGGTCAGCCAGACTTGGGCGGCTAGCCACAGTCTGAATGGCCACCCCTGCTTCAGTGTCCATACTGCTGTTTTTAGCATGCTAGTTTAAGTGGAGCTAGCCTGAGTCTGGCTACCCAGACTGAGATGCGCAGACCCAGCTGCAGTGTAGACATACCATGTGCTGCTAATCACTCTGTAGCTCATGTATTTCCCAGTATGATACTGGAGGTAGGCTAGCTCAACTGGAGTAATAAGCCTCCTTAAGCGCTCCTTAAAATCATGCCCTCAAGAACTTAAATATGGGTTTAGGCTCCTACTTTTGAAAATGTTCACAACAACTTTGTTAATGCTTTGAAAGCCTAAGTAACATTTCACGGTTAACACTGAAGGAATTTTGTTTTGAAGTGGCAAAAGTTTCCACTAAGAAAAGTTTTTTAATAAAAAGTATGGTTTTTAGCTCCTCAGGCTGCCCACACATATTCATATGATTAACTATAAACATGTGAGTACGCCTATCAAAGTCTGTAGGAAGCCTGGGATTATTTATGTGGATAAAGTTATGTATTTAAGTGTTTAGTTTTCAATATTTTGTTTGGCCTATGGGGTTTGTAAAATTCTAATAAAGATACTAGTAGTGACATTTAGAAACAGCTTTTATAATTTACTTGATTATAAATTTTAATCGGCCTTACAAAGCCTCAACCTAATTTGTCTGTTGTTTAAAAGAAAAGTAAATTGATTTAAATTGCTCCACATTGCTGCCTTTTTACTCTGTCACCAAAATGACTGTTTATATGCCTTTATGTAATGAAATAAACTGATCTCAGTGCTTGAATTAAATATATATTTTCTTTGGAGCAGGCCTATGGGCAACAGAGTTATGGAACTTATGGACAACCCACTGATGTCAACTACACACAGGCTCAGACAACTGCAACATATGGGCAAACTGCATATGCAACTTCATATGGGCAGCCTCCAACGGGTAAGAGCCTCAACAGTGTTGCATGACTTTGTTTTTACTGGGGAAAGAGCTTAGTTAAAATCTTCTACCTAAATATGAACCTAAACCATATTGAGTCGATTAGGGCATCTTTGACGTAGAAAAGGTTTTAGTGTTCCTATAGCCTTCCTTTTAGGGAATGCTGATTTAAAACAATGCTGAGATGTGGGTGGGATGAATGCCAGGAGTAAACATACCCATTTAATCTACAGAATGTACTTTGTTTAAAAAAAGAATCAAACACAAAAACTGTGTAACAATGCTCATTGGGAATGTGTACTCTGGGCATCTCTTCAGTTGCTTGAAAATCAAATTGGTTAAAGTGACTGTTTGCCTGTTCTGATAGTGTACCCTCTACTTTTTGTCTTGTGCTTTCCACAGTAGAAGGGACAAGTACAGGTTTGAATATCCTGCTCACTCTTGCATGGGAAATGCTGTTTCATTCTGTCTAAACTTGTGATGTTAACCCTTTAGGTGTTTCATTTGTTTTAGACCTAATAACATCACATTAAACATACAGTACTATTCAAAATTTGCTAGTATTTAGTGCCATTTATAAGTTACATGTCTGTATAATGAGTACCATTCACAAACTCCTGAGTGCCATGCTCTATGGATAAAACTTTCCAAGCAATCTAGTGACAGCTGTACCAAGGTGTTCCAGGTGAATATAACCGAGCTGTCTTTACCATTTCCTAAAGGGTAAACAGCATGATTAGACATGTTCAGATTGTTCTGACTACCACCTTTGCATGTTCCATGTTATGTCTATGGGTTTCCAGTTCAGACATATACTTGACATCTTCATAAATAGTCTGTAAATTACTTCAACTTGTGCTTTTTAAACTGGAGTCTTGTTCATAAAAATACCTTAAAGTTAATTGGAAAAAAAACAAAAACCAAAAAACCTGATCTGGAGAGACTTGATCCATCATTTGAAGACTATATTCTGGTGCACTCGATTTGAACCAGGAATCCATGCAAAAACATAGTCTCTCTTCACTCAAGTGACATCCTGGCTACAGTTTTTTATGTGGCTCATCCTTTATTAAAATTAACTCTCTAGTGGAATGGAAACTTCTTAAAGGTTCCCTAGGAATATCCAGGACATACAGGTGGTGTTTCTACTAGTATCTGGGCATAGATGGATGGATGGTAAGGTGGATGTCTTACAATGGAAAATGTGGAGAAAAAATTACCATAATGTATTTAATTGTGCAATTCTTTACCACCATTTTTAAGTTGGGGAGGGTTTCTTTCTGACAGTAATCTTATGCCTTGAAGAATGAGAACAGATTGCTTTTGTAACTCACGCAGTTGTAGAGGTGATTTGTTCTTGGTTTGCCATTTAAGTGTTGAAGATCAGGAATCATTAACAGAATATATTTGTAGACTTAAACTTTAAAAATATCGCTGAAAAATCTCTGCCATTTATTCTGCTGGCACTAAGGCCTTGTCTACACTAACAAGGTAAGTCGATCCAAATTATGCTAATTAAATTATATAAGTTATGTAATTTAATTGGACATAGCTTAGATCGATTTACAGCGATGTCTGCGTTGACAGAAGGCGCTCTCCCGTCAATTTACGGCGTCTTCACCAGACCTGCTAAATCGATGCTGCTGCTTCTGTTGCAGCGTTGCTGATTTAGCCTGTAGTGAAGACCCGCCCTTAATGTGCAGGGGTTATAGGAACAGTAATCTACTGGATTATGTTTTTTGCTTGCTCCATGTTTAGCTCAAGTTACATTTACTGGGATATATAACAATATTAGATATTTTGCCTGTGCTGCTTCCTCTCACACCCAATAAAAAATGCCACTTAAAAAAAAAATTATGGTCAGATGGAAGACCGCATAGGCGTAGGTCCCTAGAGTATGATTTGCATTAGTTTGCCTTTCTGTCCATTCGTTTGCCTCCCTGTCTTTAACTTTGACAGAACTGTTTATATATGCCACTTATATGCACCTAGTGCTGAGTGCTAAAGTCACTATACCATCCGCTGCTAGACGATTCAGAATCCTCCAAAGGTGAACTGGTAGTAGTACTGTTTTTTAAACAACCTGAAACCTCTTAGGGGCCTAATCTAAAGTCAATCAAAGATACTGTTCAGTATGCAATTTCTATGTTTTCATGCTTTATAAAACATGTTGTGCTGTAAGGGACACAGATTAGCGCCCTAAAAAGGATCATATTTAGACTTCCGGTAAAATTGCACTTAATTTTCTCTAGAAGCTGACTTTGTATTGCTTAAGACAATTATTTAAATGGTACTTTTATTGTTTATTTTCATAATTCCTTAAAAGGCTTTATGTTGTGTCAGAGCTTTATGTTGCTCTGTGAAGCTCCCTCCCCATTCCCTTTGAAATATCACTGATGTGGGGGTCTGTCTGCAGGAGTATTAGAGCTGGTTCTTCTGCACTATGATAGTGGTCCAGGCTAGGGTTGTCTTCGCCTGCATAGGGGCATATTTTAGCCCCACCTAGGGGGAGGCTCAATTGGTCTCCCCTTTATCCCAGCCTATTTGGTCCTGTGTGGCTGGCGCTGATTTGCAGCTTAGTATGCATTTGAGGTGTGAGTTAATCCAAAGGTTATCAATATCTCCTATATTGTTACCCCAATTAAGCAATTTTTTGGGACTCCCTTTCCCCTCTAGGCATAAAGGTTGGGAGGAGGGGTCATAACCCTGGGGACCTCTTTGTGATCTCTGGATTGAGAATAATCTTCTGCAAATAACCAAACCCATTCTTTCTTTTTGACCACTGTATTTTAGTATCATGTATTTAAAATGTCAGTACTTAGGCCAACAATTTAAAGATATGTAATCTACCATCATTAAGAATAACTTATTATGGATGGTGAACATAATTTCCTGTGTCTTGGTTCTCCCTTATGGTAAGTTTACCTATCCAGTATGTATTAGGATTGTGCAGGAATTTATTAAACAGCTTATGATGCTGGCTTTTTAAATTAGAGGGAACTTTGAAAACTGCCACCACCTGAAGAGAAGCCAGCTATTTCAGAATAAATCCTTTTCAATCCAGTATTTCATCTGAGTATTCTTTGAGGGCTGAATCCTTCCCTTCTAATGCAGAAAGAATTGCTATTTACATCCATGGGGGTTTTGCATGCAAAAGGTTTGCTGGGTTAGATCCTGATAGAGGAACTGGAGCTGACTAAGGAATATCTTTACCGGGCTGCTTAAAGGAGATTATGAAGTTCTTAAAGTTTCTTTTTTCTGTCCGTGTTGGAGACTCTCTCAAATTGTTTGGGTGGTTACATGGTCTAAATCGGGGTTCTCAAACTTCAGCAACCCGAGGACCTCCATTTTGATTTAAAAATTTTTGCAGACCCCCCCCCAAGGCCCCTGCTCGCCCCAGGCCCTGCCCCCACTCCACCCCTGCCCCTCCTTTTCCATGCCTCTTTCTACCCCCTACCCTGAGCACACCCCATCCACACTCAGTGCCTCCTACACACCAGTCGTGCAGGAGGCGCTGGGAGGGAGGGGAAGGAGTTAATCAGCGGGCCCCCAGGGGTTCCTTTGCGGACCCCAGTTTGAGAGATGCTGGTCTATTTGTTTCCCCAAAGTGGAATCTAATACATTAAAAGATACAGCTCTAATTGTTTTGTATTATCCTAAACTAAGCTGATGTTCAGTTGAAATTAGAATTTACAGTAATGGGTTCGTAAATCACTAACCATTCACATATTGAGGCTTAAATATTAAAAGCAGTTTTACAAATGATGTGCCAAGACTAGTGTTCACATGTGCTTAAAATTCAGGGTTAATCATAGAATCATAGAATATCAGGGTTGGAAGGGACCTCAGGAGGTCATCTAGTCCAACCCCCTGCTCAAAGCAGGACCAATCCCCAATCAAATCATCCCAGCCAGGGCTTTGTCAAGCCTGACCTTAAAAACTTCCAAGGAAGGAGATTCTACCACCTCCCTAGGTAACGCATTCCAGTGTTTCACCACCCTCCTAGTGAAAAAGTTTTTCCTAATATCCAACCTAAACCTCCCCCACTGCAACTTGAGACCATTACTCCTTGTCCTGTCATCTGCTACCACTGAGAACAGTCTAGATCCATCCTCTTTGGAACCCTCTTTCAGGTAGTTGAAAGCAGCTATCAAATCCCCCCTCAGTCTTCTCTTCTGCAGACTAAACAATCCCAATTCCCTCAGCCTCTCCTCATAAATCATGTGTTCCAGACCCCTAATCATTTTTGTTGCCCTTCGCTGGACTCTCTCCAATTTATCCACATCCATCTTGTAGTGTGGGGCCCAAAACTGGACACAGTACTCCAGATGAGGCCTCACCAATGTCGAATAGAGGGGAACGATCACGTCCCTCGATCTGCTCGCTATGCCCCTACTTATACATCCCAAAATGCCATTGGCCTTCTTGGCAACAAGGGCACACTGCTGACTCATATCCAGCTTTTCGTCTACTGTAACCCCTAGGTCCTTTTCCGCAGAACTGCTGCCGAGCCATTCGGTCCCTAGTCTGTAGCGGTGCATTGGGTTCTTCCGTCCTAAGTGCAGGACCCTGCACTTATCCTTATTGAACCTCATCAGATTTCTTTTGGCCCAGTCCTCCAATTTGTCTAGGTCCCTCTGTATCCTATCCCTGCCCTCCAGCGTATCTACCACTCCTCCCAGTTTAATATCATCCGCAAATTTGCTGAGAGTGCAATCCACACCATCCTCCAGATCATTTATGAAGATATTGAACAAAACCGGCCCCAGGACCGACCCCTGGGGCACTCCACTTGACACCGGCTGCCAACTAGACATGGAGCCATTGATCACTACCCGTTGAGCCCGACAATCTAGCCAACTTTCTACCCACCTTATAGTGCATTCATCCAGCCCATACTTCTTTAACTTGCTGACAAGAATACTGTGGGAGACCGTGTCAAAAGCTTTGCTAAAGTCAAGGAACAACAGGTCCACTGCTTTCCCTTCATCCACAGAGCCAGTTATCTTGTCATAGAAGGCAATTAGATTAGTCAGGTATGACTTGCCCTTGGTGAATCCATGCTGACTGTTCCTGATCACTTTCCTCTCGTGTAAGTGCTTCAGGATTGATTCCTTGAGGACCTGCTCCATGATTTTTCCAGGGACTGAGGTGAGGCTGACTGGCCTGTAGTTCCCAGGATCCTCCTCCTTCCCTTTTTTAAAGATGGGCACTACATTAGCCTTTTTCCAGTCATCTGGGACTTCCCCCGTTCGCCACGAGTTTTCAAAGATAATGGCCAATGGCTCTGCAATCACATCCGCCAATTCCTTTAGCACTCTCGGATGCAACTCGTCCGGCCCCAGGGACTTGTGCAAGTCCAGCTTTTCTAAATAGTCCCTAACCACCTCTTTCTCCACAGAGGGCTGGCCATCTACTCCCCATGCTGCGATGCCCAGCGCAGCAGTCTGGGAGCTGTCCTTGTATAGTGAAGACGGACGCAAAAAAAGCATTGAGCACATTAGCTTTTTCCACATCCTCTGTCACTAGGTTGCCTCCCTCATTCAGTAAGAGGCCCACGCTTTCCTTGGCTTTCTTCTTGTTGCCAACATACCTGAAGAAACCCTTCTTGTTACTCTTGACATCTCTTGCTAGCTGCAGCTCCAGGTGCGATTTGGCCCTCCTGATTTCATTCCTACATGCCTGAGCAATATTTTTATACTTTTCCCTGGTCATATGTCCAACCTTCCACTTCTTGTAAGCTTCTTTTTTATGTTTAAGATCCGCTAGGATTTCACCGTTAAGCCAAGCTGGTCGCCTGCCATATTTACTATTCTTTCGACTCATCGGGATGGTTTGTCCCTGTAACCTCAACAGGGATTCCTTGAAATACAGCCAGCTCTCCTGGACTCCTTTCCCCTTCATGTTAGTCCCCCAGGAGATCCTACCCATCCGCTCCCTGAGGGAGTCGAAGTCTGCTTTCCTGAAGTCCAGGGTCCGTATCCTGCTGCTTACCTTTCTTCCCTGCGTCAGGATCCTGAACTCAACCAACTCATGGTCACTGCCTCCCAGATTCCCATCCACTTTTGCTTCCCCCACTAATTCTTCCCTGTTTGTGAGCAGCAGGTCAAGAAAAGCTCCCCCCCCAGTTGGCTCGTCTAGCACTTGCACCAGGAAATTGTCCCCTGCGCTTTCCAAAAACTTCCTGGATTCCTGGTTCTTTTTCTTAGGACAGTTAACGACCTTGGTGACATCTGGCAGTGTGCAAACTCTGCAGCCTGCTTTGGATTTGGTTTTAATAATACCATCAGATGTGCCAGGAAAAAGGGACCAAAGTTGGAAAGATCTAGCTTAGGCCTTGATCCTACAACAAGTTCTCTCTGAGTACAGGATTGGGACCCAAGTGTATTAGTTTGCTGTGAAGTTTACCTCTGACCACTGGGAACTGACTTACTGCAAAAGCCTGATGTTGTCAATGAGCGATCGGGGCTTAGTTGTTTGGAATTGGGGTTCATCTAACTTTAGGTATCAGCCAGTCTTTGTGGAATGCTTTTGTGGCTCATGTTTGGTTTTTTTGAGAGTTTTTGAACTGTTTCCGTTTGCTGAACACAAAAAACTGTTCTCATTTTACACCATTCAGCACCATCCCATTCACCTTTTTTCCTCGCTAGCACGCTTAGGCTTCAGAACATGGATTTGCACGCTAGGTAGAAATGAGTACCCAGAATATTATGAAAAGCAAATATTGTTGAGATATGCTTTCCTACAGAAAAGGAGGATAAATACCTACTTGCACTTTGGCTTTTCTAGCTTGGCTGAATTGTAACAAGTACAGTTTAAAATGCTGGGATTCATGAGGAACACTTGAAGAATTATTACACGTGTGCTGAGTTACTACTCAGAATGTTGAACTGAAGTTGGTTTTATAGTTTACCAGTGTAGCTGCTTTGGCATGTGCTATGAGGTAGTTTAAATACTACTTCATTAACAAATTAGGAAAGGTCTGGATTTTGTGACAGGTCACCTACATAGCACAATGAGTAGTGAAAGCAGCCTTGTGCATTTTGAAGACACCAAGGTTGAAGGGAAAAGATGCTGACTAGTAAATGTTACAGTACTGGAGATTCTCTTCTGAAAATCAGGCAGTGGAAAGGAAAACTCCAGTGTAGTTAGTCTGAACACTACATGTGATGTTCTCTTCTTTGTGATGACAAGTTTCTTAATTATAATAAAATTAGCAAGTAAAAAGGAAGCTGTTATCTTAATTGATGAAAAATAGAACTGAGATAATGTTTTCCTGTTACTTTGTTTCTCAATGCTAGCTATCAGTGCCCTTTTACAAAATCAAACTGAGCTGCTGGAGAATACCAATAAAGAACAACTCCCACTCGCTAACTGGAGATAGGAGCAATGATAGATATTTCTGAAAAGTGTCGAAGATTTGTTTATATTAACTACTGAATATTTTTACCTGAGGCATATTAAATTGGTACGGTCTTCCTTTAACCAATGGCATATTAAAACAGCAGAAACGATTTGACTTCTTGGTATGTTTCTTTATTGAAATACTCAAATTTTAGTCTCTAAGGTGCCACAAGTACTCCTGTTCTTTCTGTGGATACAGACTAACAGGGTGCTACTCTGAAACCTGAAATTAGTAGAGTATGCTGTTCAACATATTCATAAATGATCCAGAAAAAGAGGTAAAGTGAGGTGACAAGGTTTGCAAATGATACTGAATTTCTCAAGATAGTTAAATCCAAAGCAGACTGTGAAGCATTACAAAAGGATCGCACAAAACTGGGTAACTGGACAACAAAATGGCAGATGAAATTCAGTGTTGATAAATGCAAAGTAATGCACAATGGAAGACATAAGCCCAACTATACATACAAAACGATGGGATCTAAATTAGCTGTTACTACTCAAGAAAGAGATCTTTGAAAATATCTGCTTACTGTACACTGGCAGTCAAAGAAGCTAACAGAATGTTAGGAACCATTAGGAAAGGGATTAATAATAAGACAGTAAATATCATAATGCCATGATATAAATCCTGATACACCCACACCTTGAATGCTGCATACAATTTGCCCCATCTCAAAAAAGATATATTAGAATTGGAAAAGGTATGAGAAGGGTAACACACATGATTAGGGGCATGGAACAGTTTCCATATGAGGAGAGATTAAAAAGATGGACTGTTCAACTTGGAAAAGAGATGGCTGAGGGGGGATATGATAGAAGTTTATAAAATCATGAATGGTGTGGAGAAAGTGAATAAGGAAGTGTTATTAGCCCCTTCACATAACTCAAGAACCTGGGTCACCCATTTAAATTAATAGGCAGCAGGTTTAACTCTCACAAAAGGAAGTACTTCTCCACACAATGCAGTCAACCTGTGGAATTCCTTGCTGTGAAGGCCAAAAGTTTAACTGGGTTCAAAGAAGTTAGATAAGGTCACGTAGGATAGGTTCATCAACAGCTGTTAGCCAAGATGATCAGGATGCAACTTCAGCTCTAGGTGTCCCTAAGCCTCTGACTGCCAGATGCTGGGACTGGATGACAGGGGATGGATCACTTGATAATTGCCCTGTTCTGTTCATTCCCTCTGAAGCATCTGGCATTGGCCACTGTTGGAAGACAGGATACTGGGCTAGATGGACCATTGGTCTGACCCAGTATAGCCATTCTTATGTAAGTGCAAAATTAAAGTTCATTCTTTACATTTCAAGAATTACTAATGATTGCAAGTACCTAGTGATTTAATGGTAACCTGTAAAGATCATCTTAAAAGTTAGCCTTATGCCTTTTCTTTGTGCTGTATTAAGGCCTAATATGGGTGTGACTTAGGTAAAAGTTTCTGTAATTGTTTCTTTTACTTTAGAAATAACAAGAATGTTTTCTGACTCTTGCCTGTTTTAGAGTATTTTCTACAGGTCTCTGCCTGTATTGTATGTTTTTTAAATTAGTTATTGAAGTTAAATAGTTGTAAACAATCAATCTTTAGTCTGACTGAGAAGGAGCTCCCGTTGGTCAATCAGCTTTTGTTCTCAGAGGTGTAATTTATTTCTCTAGTCATTAGTTGGACCTGGAAGACTAGACTAGAATTTCTAATGTTGAAGCAAAAACACTGTTTGGGGGAAACAAATTTCCAGGCCTTCATATGCCATGAAGAAGCAGAAAAAGGGCATAAGTCAATTTTTATGTTTTCAGGTTACCTATATTGCACAGTAAAAGTAAAATCAATAACACTTGTAACCTCTGGGTAAAACTCTTTGAAGAATAAAATTCTGAAATATGAAATCTAGATTGAAAGTCAATCTGACCAAGCTTTTGTTTGTTCTAGGTTATACCACCCCGACTGCCCCCCCTGCTTATAGTCAGCCTGTCCAGGGGTACGGCACAGCTGCCTATGATACCACCACACCCACAGTTACTACCACCCAGGCTTCTTATGCAGCACAGTCCGCTTATGGCACCCAGCCTGCCTACCCAACCTATGGGCAGCAGCCAGCAACATCTGCACCTGCAAGGTAATACACAGTTTCATTTAATTTTTTCTTTTTAAATAAGGTTCTTTCTGCTCTCCTATTGCTGAGAAAGGTGGGCCTTTGACAGATCCAAGAGTAACACTGAACATGCTTGGGCCTACTCCTCTGTGCATATGCCTCTCCTTTTGCATTTTTGGTTTCAGCTTTGCTGCTGCTCTGTCTCATAGCTCTTACAGTGCCTGGGGAAAGTGTGTACATGACTTCCTCCTTCTGCGCCCAGCAGAGGTTGCCAGCAATGTTACCAAGCTGTTGCCTCACGCAGGAAATTCTACTGACCAACGAAACAGTGCAGCTGAGTGTAGATGCAGTGCTATCAAACTGTGAGATAGGAAAAGTAGTGGAAAATTAACACTTGTCTCTCTCTTAGTTATGGGATTACTTAAAGCAATAGTGTTGCCTAGCATATCGTTTGGGAATGGGTGTACGTGTATGACTTGATACAAAATATCTTCAGCATTTTTGGCCCCCGTTGATAATAGGCCTCTTAGCTTAATTGTATGTTTAGCAAATGTAAGATTTTCTTAACTTTTAAAATTCTTTTTAGTTAATCTCTAAATCAGATTGAATGTTAAACAAAACAAGCTGATGCCATCAGGTGGCAAAGCTTCTTCACCAGTTTTGTACTAACCGCTTACAAGCATAGTGCAAGAAAACCTAGAGTGGAATGGCTGAGTTAATTGGCTCTAGAATGTGATCTGTCTGGGGCTATGCTGAAGTTGGTCAAATTCTAAATTATGTGCTTTAGATTTGAGATTGCACCTGATTAATAAGGTAAATGGAAGCTGTAGAAAAATTGTATTTTTAATTATTGTTAATGAGGTAGCCAATGATTTCTCTAGTAGTGGGAGAATGTGTAAATTGCCAATCAAAATGTAAAAAGTCTTGAATTTAATGAATTCTGTCTGCTTTCACAGTGATGAAACTGATACTGAGTTCCAATTAAAATACATTGGACTACCCAATGGCAACTTTAGGTCATAAATTCCATAAACTAATATATCCTAGTCTTCGACTGGGTGTGCTTGGGATTATCATTACCTGCTGCAAGGAGAATTGGGATGGAGGGGAGTTCGGTACAAAATGACTCCTCATTGCTGAACTTTGCTTTTAGACCTCAGGACAGCAGCAAGCCAGCAGAGACTAGCCAGCCGCAGTCGAGTACCACAGGTTACAGCCAGCCCAGCTTAGGATATGGACAAAGTAACTACAGTTATCCTCAGGTGCCTGGAAGTTACCCCATGCAGCCTGTTACTGCTCCTCCATCCTATCCTCCAACCAGGTAATTCTTTCAGAAAATTAGAGTTGGCGAAGGTGGTGGTGGAGCATTAAAATTTGTTTGCTTGGATAAAAGTGCTGTTGCCTTTTTTAAAGGGACTTTCCTAGTGTGTAAAAACTTTAAATATTTTGGATTTTAAGCATTTGTTCTCTATAAAGCTTCTTGCCATGTTTGCAGATTATCAGATATTTTCATAAACAAGCTTACTTGCATCTAACCAGTCTTCTCTTCACTGCAGGGTCAAAGAGGAAAGAATACAGGGCTGTGATTAAATAAGTTCTAATCAAAGGATAGATATCTATAATAACAAAAGGCAAAAGTGACTACTCAAGAAAAATGTTTTATATAGAAATATTCACTTTTAGCTCTTAAGTGTGAAAACCACCTTTTAATTACATGTCATTGCCTCCTAAAACTTGGGGTCCTAAAGAGAGGACATGTTTCAGGCTCTCTGTATTCCCCTTCAGTGTTAACTTTTAAAAATGCTGCTTCTGCGCACGTCGTGAATCTCAGGTGAGTTGTTCATCCTGAAATGTAGAACAGACAGGCGTTGCTTTTGAAATTCTCAAGCATGTCTGAAAAGCCTACACATGCCAAGCAGAGTGACTTTATTTTGTTGGAAATAAAGTGAATTAGATTGCTCTTGATTTATAAGAAGCCAGGGAAACAAGTTACAAACAAACAAACCATATTACCAGCTGATATTTCAGAGTCTTCTAGATGACAGATATCAATCATTCACGGAATCTGTTTGTTTTAAAGTGCACTGTCTCAAGGGGTGCAGATTTCCCACTTGGAAACTAATGATGATTTCCATGGCATAGTTATCTCTTTTTAGAGCTATGAGGGACTAGATCAGTGTTTTTGTTTTTAGCAACCCTTATTTTTTTTCCTATGCCTGCAAATCAGCCTCCATAGGATGACCTCACATTTTAAATGACTTGTGTTATTACTTGCATTACTGTCTAGTTAGATACCGCTACAGCCTAATGCGTGTTTCCAGGGGGCTTGATTTATCTTCCATCTAGAAACACTTCTTAATTCTTATGTCTTTCAGCTATTCCTCTACACAGCCAAGCAGTTACGATCAGAGCAGTTACTCTCAGCAAAGCACCTATGGGCAGCCAAGCACCTATGGACAACAGACTAGCTATGGCCAGCAAAGCAGCTATGGCCAGCAGCCACCTACTAGTTATCCTCCCCCGACTGGATCCTACAGCCAGGCCCCAAGCCAATACAGCCAGCAGAGCAGCAGTTACGGCCAGCAGAGTGAGTCTGCATAATGAAGCTCATCTAAGGAGGCGAGCTGTAATGATTGTACAATCTCAGTAGTACTTGTGGCACCTTAGAGACTAACCAATTTATTTGAGCATAAGCTTTCGTGAGCTACAGCTCACTTCATCAGATGCATTCAGTTTTTTCCACTGAATGCATACGATGAAGTGAGCTGTAGCTTCGGAAAGCTTATGCTCAGATAAATTGGTTAGTCTCTAAGGTGCCACAAGTACTCCTTTTCTTTTTGCGAATACAGACTAACACAGCTGTTACTCTGAAACCTATTTCAGTAGTGTTTGTCAAATAAGATATACTAGTAAATCTCTGAAGGAAGATTTCACTCGTTTAGCATCTTGAGTATTTTCCAGCCAGCAGGCGATCTGCAAGCTGATAGTTCTGTAGATTTTTTTTACTGACTATGGGTATAGTTTTAAGTTTGACCGCAAGTCAAGTGCTATGCATCCTGCTTTCAGTAGAGCCATTGTATTAAGACCCATGTCAAATGATTAGTTAACAATATTGCTAAAGTTCATGGTACTGAAGGCAGGTGCAAAGAGGTACAGTAACTTCTTGCTTAATGTTGTAGTTATGTTCCTGAAAAATGCTACTTTAAGTGAAATGATGTTAAGCGAATCCAATTTCCCCATAAGAATTAATGTAAATGGGGGGGGGTTAGGTTCCAGGGAAAATTTTTTCCCAGACAAAATACTATATTTTGTGTGTGTACACAAATACACAGTACAAGTTTTAAACAGTTTCATACTGTACACAGCAGTGATGATTGTGGAGCTTGGTTGAGGTGGTGAAGTCAGAGGGTGAAAGAGGGTGGGATATTTCCCAGGGAATGCCTTACTGCTAAATGATAACCTTTGTGGGCTCAGCGGAGTGCTAGTTTAACACTAGCCTCATACTCTACAAGGCAGCACAAATGGAGGGAGGGAAGACCGCATTGGGGGGGGGGGGGGAGAGAGAGAGAGAGAGACACACACACACTCTCTCTGTGTGAGAGAGACGTGCATTGCCCCTTTAAGTACGCTGACCCCACTCTAAGTACATTGCCTTTTTAAGTAGATCACCAAGTTGAGACAGCTGCTGCTGCCAGCAAGCTCCCTCTGTCCTCAGCCCTGTAGTGTCTCCCCCACCACACACACTCTGGAAATGGGGTAAAGTAGCTAGGGGCAGGAGCGGGGGGAGGGGGACACCCTGATATTAGCAACCCCCGCACAGCAAGCAGGCGGCTCCCAGGAGCTGCTCCAAGGCAGAGGGCAGGAGCAGCACAGGGCAGTGGGGGGGAGGGACAGCCGAACTGCCTGGCAGTTGATAGCTTGGTGGGCAGCTGCCACACAGGAAACTTAGGGGAGCTGATAGGAGTGCTGCCGATCCACCCTGGTTCCAAGCCCCCACCACTAGCTCCAATGGGCTGCTCTTTCTGTAAGCAGTGGACAAAGGATGATGCTGCCAAACATTATAAGGGAGTACTGTGCAACTTTAAACGAGCATGTTCTCTAATTGATCCACAATGAAACAACGTTAACTGGGATGACTTTAAGTTAGGAGTTACTGTAATCGGAACAAGCACTTCCAAATGAGTCTGACTTTATCTGCTTCTGCTTTAATATCTACAATACAAACTTTCCTCAGGTTCATTTCGTCAGGACCATACCAGCAACATGGGTGGATATGGACAGGAATCTGGAGGCTTTTCTGGCCCAGGAGAAAGTCGGAGCATGAGTGGCCCTGATAACCGGGGAAGGGGAAGAGGAGGATTTGATCGTGGAGGCATGAGCAGAGGTGGGCGGGGAGGAGGACGCGGTGGAATGGGGTAAGAGCAAATCTTTTCTCCTTTTACCTAATTCTGTTTTACCCGTAGGATTTGAAATGGAAGGAGCGGCTGAAAGATGACATTTCAAACCACACTTCCATGGAGAATATTTATTAATAGTGAGATTGTTTCTAGTCCATGGAAATGTCCTCCTAGGGGAAGTAGGGGCAGGATTGCTTTTTTTCCTGCAGATTGTTGGGTTTGGGGGAATTAAGGGTTTTATAAAATAAAGAACTTTCAGCTCCCTTCATGGTTATTCAGAGGTGAAATCCTCTGTGGGATTTAACGATAACTTTGGATAGAACACACACAAACCTTCCAGGAGATCCAGGTTTCACTTTCTTTGCCTCACTATTTGGGGTCTTGACGTTTCAGGTATGTACATGGCAGAAGCCTAATGTCAGCTGTTTTATACAATGTTTCCCCTCAGCATCTGTTTGCACTAGAAGTAGCACTTGGAGCTACTGTTATAAGTGAATGTATGGATCAGTTTATTGTTGTTGAAGCCACGGCTCTAGAGTGGCTTGGTTGGAGTGTGAAGAAAAGCCCCAAGAACACCCAAAGATCTGACTTGACTTCCAGGACTGCTCCCCATTGGAGCTTTCAGGTGGTCTAAATCAGTTTGGCCATTTTAACTGATGGCATAATCTGGTTTAGTAAACCTATTTGTTCAGATCAGTAGTTTATAGCTCCCTGTCTCTGGTGTCTGTTTTAATGAAGGTGAGGATGATGGATTAATTATCAAGGCTAATATAAGGAAGGTTTAGCTTTGTGTGTGTTCAATCGCTATGAAACTTAAGTTTAAAGCTATGCAGAGTTTCATTCATACGGATTAGAAATGCGGAGATGGAAGTGCAAAACATCAGGACAAATCTCGGTAAAATGTTGCCCCATATATTTGTATGGCTGGGCAAGTGAGTCAACAGCCTTAGATAAAAGTGCAGCATTTATTGGCGACTTGTTTTAGAACCCCATTTCACCTAGAAATTGGAGAAGTTACTCTGTCATTCTGCATAGCTTAGCTAAAATGAATCCAAATGGTCTGAAATCTTTATTGGAGAAATACAACTACCTGGAACTTATATTTTAAAGATAAACACTTGTTCACATGGAAACATTACTGATTTCATAAATTGGCTTGAATGGAACAGGGTTCCATTGTTCTATATAAAGATTTCACCCATAATATATTTATTTCTAATGTTTTTAAAGTAGATGTAGACACTTGAAATTACTATCATCACGTCTTAAAACTTCTAGCCATTTTGGTGCTGTTCACTGCAAAAGATTCATAATTTTTTTCTCTAATTTCACATCTGTAATCAAAGAATAAATTACTTCTGTAGTGATTTCCAACTGAAAGTCTATTAAAGAGGCCGCCAGCTTTTGGATGTAGTTTTTCTACTGTCCATAGAAAAGGTGGCCTTCCCACGAAGCAGTAGGTTGAACACCCAGGGGGCAGGGTAGGGGAACTCGGCCCTTTTATCATGGTGTGGTGATGGATTTCAGTGTCTCTTGCAGGTAAGGAGCTCAATGTTATTAACATGCCCTTTTTCATTGACTCAATTATTTTATATTTTCATTGGCTGTTAAACATGGAAACTTTTTAACATGCTTTGTCGCATTTATATGCTACAGGTTACAAAGTGAGAGCCTTGTATACACTTCAATACTTAAAAAGTACCCGTACTCAGTACTCAGCCGGCAGCATAATGAAAAGTGGGACTAGACACGGTGTCCATATGGAGAGGAAAAATATACATAGAATATTTTTAACCAAATGTATTCATTGTATAAATGGAATCCTTCTGTAACTTTGGTAACTGCATACTGGTATAATACTTTAGAATTGTGTAACATTAAAAAGTGTAAACGTGTGTGTTTAAAAAGAGAGACATTACATATATGGTGTGTACTTTTTTTAAAAAAAAAAGAGGAAGCAAAGCTGCATGCAACAGCTTGGAATTGTGTATTTAAAACCTTTTTAGAGATTAAAGGTGCAATACTGGCTAGCAAATAGATGGCTCTCTCCCTCCTCTCTTCCCTCCCTCAAAACAACACCCCCACCCAGAAAACCCTTTTCAGGTGGCATTTTCCTAATTAACCAGCACTTGGAAGCAACTGAAAACTAATAGCCTAGTCTGTGCTTTTGTATTAAAAGCTAGAGGCTGTGATTTTTGCATTGGCACACATTAAAATCTTAATTTCTGGTTTGTGTCCATAAAGCTGCACCCCCAGGCCTTTGAGCCCTGATATATTCTGTAAGTTCTTCTTCCACAGAGACTGTTAAATCCAGTAGTGACCTCAATGTATGGCTTTATACTAAGGTTTTAGTGGAAATGTCATCTGAACTGTGTTCTAGGTATTACATATGGTTGTCTCCTGCCTTTTTAACTGTTAATGTTAGGGACCCAGGAACTCAGTTTGCTCTCCTGCTGCAAGAGGCTGAGGGTGCACCTTTATGTACATACAAAGGGGAGGGAGTTGACCTATAGGTGACTTATCTTTTTTTTTAAAAATCAAACACAATTTGAAAATCTCTAAATGTTTTTGCCAAGTATTGTACTGTTAATACCAATACAAGTAATGAAAGGGTACAGCAGCAAAAGTGGTGTCTAAACCAGACAAGCAAGGTTGTGCGTAAAGGAAATTTGAGCAAGCTGCCCTGAAGAAAGGCATAGTGACGAGATGAGAGACAGACAGACAGATGCATTGTTTGGAGATGTTTAGCCAGTGCCATTCTTCCCAGTGAGCCCCAGAGGCTCAGAGCGGTACTGGCTTTTTAAAGGGAAAGGCCTTCATTTCTTCGTTTATCCCCCCAGCAGCGCTGGAGAGCGAGGTGGCTTCAATAAGCCTGGTGGTAAGTTTTTGAGCATTACAATGGATAGTGTTTAAAAAAAAATCAGTCAGTTTTTAGAAAAAAAAAATATATAATTTTTATTAGTTTCATAAGTGGTTAAAAATGACATATACAACAAGACTTTAATGGGTACTGCCGGCAATGCCTAGGGGTATAAGGTTAACCTATGGTTACAAAACAAAGGGTAACTTGAAGTATTGAGAAACTACTTTTGTAATTTGGGGAGAATAAATTTAATTTTGTTTGGATTTAATAAAGAAAAATAACTTTTCTTATAAATATACACTGATTGGCCCAGTAAAGCTAAAGAAGTGTAATAATGGTTAATGGTTTTAAAGGCTGCTAAAAGTAGCAGACTGATCACAAAAAAACCGTAAAAAGGTGCATTGCTAACATTTTTGCAATGCAGGTCAATTTGAGTTTAACCAACACCATCATATGGTGGTTGTAAGTAGATAGATTTGTGTGTGTCGGTTTTCAGCCTGCAAGACGTGCACTAACAAAACTTTATATGATTTTTTTCCTTGACTGGCAGGACCCATGGAAGAAGGACCAGATCTTGATTTAGGTAATTTTGAATACTGTTCAGAATATCACCTGTGCATGCTGAAAAGGATTTCTCACTTGTTCTTCCTCCCCAAGTGAAGGCAGTCATTCACATTGCTTGTCCGCAAAGGTTTATCTGCCTTATTTCTTCCCTGCCTATATAAAAAGTTCAGGGGCATTCACCCTCTATATCCCATTGTCTTGATCCATTTCTTCTACTTTCTTAATTAATCCAGTAGTTGGGCTGGCTGATTTAAATTTGCAAAGATTCATTTGGATGCTTGTCCTTCCCTTCATGAAAGAGGAGAGTTTTTAAGCAGCATGTCCATGGGTATTCAGATATACCAGGCATCTAATTTCAAGCAGTATTGAAATAACTACCACACAGACATATACTAGCTTTACTTTTCTCTTCCTTTCCTCCCTTCCACCACCCATAGCCTGTGAATTTGTAGTTTTTTCCTTTCCAGTCCTGTACAAATCTGCATTTTGTGTCTCTGTTGCTGTTTCCAGGATCAGCTTAGGTCATTGCCTATATAATTGTACAAAAGATGTAAAATCTAATTTGCACCTGCAGTTGGATATCTGTTTTTGCACAGATCTCAGATTATTGCTCAAAAAGACTTCCATTATATCAGCCACCCAATTTTGGCTACAGTTTCTCATGGCACTTTAATGGTATACATCCAGCCATGGCAAGAGACCAGACCAAAATTCCCTTATGTAGGAGGTCAGTAGGAAATAAATCAGCTGATTATTTGTAAAGGATGAGCTTTTTTACAGATACTTTCTTAGTGATCAGTATGTGGTATGGCTCTTCCTTATGTATAGAGAAGGTGCCACTGAATCCCCCTGTTGTATGGCTGGATTTTTATCTGGCATTTCCATAAATATACAAGTATTTACCCACACTGAAAGAGAGGTAGTAGTCCATTTAGGAGATTATCACTAAAGTTGACCAGATAAAACTGAACTCTGTCCTTCATTATCTTTTGTGATCACCTGGTATAATGATACTTCTGTGAATTTGATCTCCTTAGGCCCACCTGTAGACACAGATGACGATTCAGACAACAGTTCAGTTTATGTACAGGGACTGAGTGACGGTGTGACCCTGGAGGAGCTGGCAGACTTCTTCAAACAATGTGGTGTTGTCAAGGTGGGTGACAACATGGGTATGCATGGGAAATACAACCTAGGTGGAGCTACTGTAAGGTGAGTGCATAACTGGTTGGAAAATTGTTCACAGAGAGTAGTTATGAATTGTTCACAGTCAAGGTGGAAGGACGTATCGAGTGGGATCAGTTCTGGGTCTGGTTCTGTTCATTATCTTCATCAATGATTTATGTAATGGCATAGAGCGTACACTTATAAAGTTTGGGAGCTATACCAAACTGGGAGGATTTGCAGTTGCTTTGGAGGATATGATCTGGACAAACTGGAGAAATGGTCCAAAGTAAATAGGATGAAATTTAATAAGGACAAATGCAAAGTACCCCACTTAGGAAGGAGCTGTCAGTTGCACACATACAAAATGGGAAATGACTGGCTAGGAAGGAGTAATGCAGAAAGGGATCTGGGGGTTATAGTGGATCACAAGCTAACTGAGTCAACAGTATAAGATTGTTGCCCAAAAAAAAAAAGCAAACATCATTCTGGGATGTATTAGCAGGAGTGTTGTAAGCAAGACATGAGAAATTATTATTCCGCTCTATTCAGCGCTGATTAGGCCTCAACTGGAGTATGGTGTTCAGTTCTGGGTGCCGCATTTCAGGAAAGATGTGGACAAATTGGAGAAAATCCAGAGAAAAGCAACAAAAATCATCAAAGGTCTAGAAAACATGACCTATGATCGAAGACTGGAAAAAAATGGGTTTGTTTAGTTGGAGAAGAAAAGACTGAGGAGGGAGATAACAGTTTTCAAGTATATAAAAGTTGTTACAAGGAGAAGGGAAAAAATTGTTCTCCTTAACCTCTGAGGGTAGGACAAGAAGCAATGGGCTTAAACTGCAGCAAGGGTGGTTTAGGTTGGACACCAGGAAAAACTTCTTAACTGTCAGGGTGGCTAAGCACTGGAATAAATTGCCTAGGAAGGTTGTGGAATCGCCATCATTGGAAATTTTGAAGAGCAGGTTAGACAAACACCTGTCAGGGATGGCCTAGATAATACTTAGTCCTGCCATGAGTGCAAGGGACTTAAATGACCTCTTGAGTTTCCTTACAAACCTATGATTCTGTGCAGGACCTCTGGAGTGTGGAACAATAACTATCTCACCGACTAGTAGAGTGGGATGGAAATAGAGCTGTGATTCTCAGCCTTTTCCATACTGGGACACCCCCACCCAGTGTATTCCAGGCAGGACCACCTCCCATATAGCAGTATGGTCCCAACCCAGCAGGCTGAGAACCCCTGAAATAACTTGCAGAGTTATATTCCAGAAGAGCCTTTTAGGACTTGTCCTTCAGTGTCCATTTCAGGTTTCTGAATTGTACTGTAGTTGTGCCCTCTAGGTGGGATAGGGGGTTAGTCACATCCTTTAAGGGATTGCGGGGGCAGGATCTGTGTGGATTTGCTCTTTCCTGATACATATAACTGTATAACTGAAATGGAGTATTTGACCTCTACCTCAGAGGAATTGGGGATGATTTTAAGAGTAGTGGAGAAGGATATCTTGGGAATCTTTTGTTTACAGTTCATTCAATTTATTGCACTGCGGTTTGAAGTGTGATTTTATTTTCCTGCTAGATGAACAAGAGGACTGGGCAACCTATGATAAACTTCTATCTTGACAAAGAAACTGGAAAGCCAAAAGGAGATGCCACAGTGTCCTATGATGACCCATCAACTGCCAAAGCAGCTGTAGAATGGTTTGATGGCAAGTGACTGGAATTAACTCTTGCTTCTGATGAGCATAGTTTTGACTGGGATTTATTTCATAGAATAGGTGCCAATTTTTCCAGGTGCTGGTGGATGCTTGACCCAGTCCCGCCCTGACTTCACCTGTGCCCCGCCCCCATTCCAACCCCTTCCTCAAAGTCTCTGCCCCAACTTTGCCCCCTCTCTGCCCTTATTGGACCCCTTCCCCAAATCCCCGCCCTGGCCCTGCCTCTTCCCCCAAAGCGCGCCATATTCCTCCTCCCCCCTTCCTCCCAGTGCTTGCTGCTGCAAAACAGCTGGGAGCTGGGGGGAGAAGCAGGATGTGGCATGCTCAGGGGAAGAGGCGGAGCTGGGGTAGGGGCGGGGTGGGGAGCTGCTGGTGGGTGCAGAGCACCCACCGATTTTCCCCCATGGGTTCTCCAGCCACGGAGCACCCAGGGAGTCGGCGCCTATGTTTCATAGCTAAGTATTTAGCTAATTCAGAGGATAGAAAAGTGGGGTTTTGTGCCCTTCACATAGGGAGGCCCTACATACGTACATACATATGCATGCACGCACGCACAAACGCAAATCTTGCTTGGAAAGATGTTACCTGGGAAACGTTCTGGTGTTAGTCAAACCAGATAAGATAAGCCAGCTCCCTAGGGCGCTAACTTCCAAGTAGTCTGGGCAACTCGGTGTAGAGTTTCTTTGGTTCTACAGGTCAGAGGTGGAATTCTCCCCCACCCTCCAGCACTTAATAGAGGGACACCTTTCCCTTTGATCAGTGACTATGGATACATGTATCCTGTAGGATGCATGTACATGGTACCCAAGCCCTATTCCCCCTCCAGTAGTGGAAGTTTGTGACCATGTAAGCAAACCACACTTTTTTTTTTTCTTTTTTTCCCCCAGGAAAAGATTTCCAGGGGAGCAAACTCAAAGTTTCTCTCACTCGGAAGAAGGCGCCAATGAACAGCATGAGGGGTGGGATGCCCCCACGTGAATCACGTGGATTGCCTCCCCCTCTGCGTGGAGGTAATGTTGGCCAGAGTCTGTATGAATGAGCTGAATTCCCCTGGAACCTTATTGTGCAGAGCTGGGGAGTAGTGTACACCAAGCAGCATAGTTCCCTCTAAGGTGCACGCCTGAGGGAATGAAGGGCCGCACACCTAATTAGTGGAGCCACGCAGGTGTGGCTCCACTAATTAGATGCCTCATGACCCTGCAGAGAGAGAACATGGAGAAGGTGAGCTGGTGGGGGGAATAGGGGGTGAGATGTGGGGGGAGACATGAGTTGCGACTCTGGTTCCGACTGTCTCCCAAGCAGCCCCAGTTGTGCTGTGGGTGGCGGCCAGGAGAGATGGGACAAGCGAGTCTCTCCCAGGCAGCCCCATCTGGGCTGTGGGTGAGAGACGGAAGAGACAGACAAACACCACAATACCATAAGAAAGATTTAACTAAATGTCACTTTTTAAATGTCATATTTGTTTCACAAAAAGAAAAGGAGGACTTGTGGCACCTTAGAGACTAACAAATTTATTTGGCATAAGCTTTTGTGAGCTACAGCTCACTTCATCGGATGCATGCAGTGGAAAATACAGTAGGGGGATTTTATATACACAGAGAATATGAAACAATGGGTGTTACCATACACGCTGTAACAAGAGTGATCCGGTAAGGTGAGCTATTACCAGCAGGAGAGAGGAAAAAAAACCTTTTGTAGTGATAATCAAGATGGGCCATTTCCAGCAGTTGACAAGAAGGTGTGAGGAACAGTAGGGGGAAAAATAAACATGAGGAAATAGTTTTACTTTGTGTAATGACACATCCACTCCCAGTCTTTATTCAAGCCTAATTTAATGGTGTCCAGTTTGTAAATTAATTCAAATTCAGCAGTCTCTTACAGTGTGTATGGTAACACCCATTGTTTCATGTTCTCTGTGAATATGAAATCCCCCTACTGTATTTCCACTGCATGTATCCGATGAAGTGAGCTGTAGCTCACGAGAGCTTATGCTCAAATAAATTCGTTAGTCTCTAAGGTGCCACAAGTCCTCCTTTTTCTTTTTGCGGATACAGACTAACACGGCTGCTACTCTGAAACCTGATATTTGTTTCACTGTGTTAAAGATTACCCCATGTCATGTGTGCCATTTACAGATATATGCATTTTGCAGAATTTTGCTTCTGCCTTTTCAATGTAAAAAACTAGTGGATAGATACAATCATCAAATGTATTTAGCTTCATTTTCGTTATTTTACCACTGATTATACCTGAATTTTGTACACAAGTCAAGCTAACTGAATACAAAAAGTAGAAACAGGATTTGAGATGTGCTTTATATATGACAACTGCTTTTATTCTTCCAAAAAAGAGATCCTTGTAGATAAGTAGTTCTGGCTGGAGAATAACTGCAGTAACTTTGGTTTGTTTTTTAAAAAGAATCCAAATAAATCATCTCCTCCCCAAAACTGTCATTAAAAATCACATTTAATAACCATTTCTATAATCACAAAAGTGACAATGTATTATTTATGCCTAGCTTTTGCATTGGTTGGCATTTCGGAATTGCTTGTCTGGTACATAGGTTAATTAATCTAGTTCCTAAAATTAACGGTACCTCCACCAGCTGCTTAAAATGTTTGGATTTAGCTTTGTTTCGGAACATGTACTACAGCTTTAAAGTTTGATTTGCAGTATCCCTCTTGTATTTTCTAACCTGTCACGTCCCAGCCCCTGCTTCGGGGCTGCAGTGGCCAGGAGAGAGGCCTCCAGACAAGTTTTAGAATTCGTTTGAGAGGTATTGGAAACCATTAAGGCCAGATCTTTGCTATCTGGTATAGTTCTGGCTCTTTAGAGTACTCTCATTGACTCCTAAGTAGCAAGCATTTGGTACTAGGTGTTTTGTAGGATGAAGACTTCATTTGCAAATTATTTGAAGCAGGGGTCTGTCTGCAAACTCTGAAGCGATGTGTTAATGTGCTCCATTTACTTAAGGCTGGGCTTGTAAAAACTTAATGAGCCTAGTCTGAGTTTTTGAGTTGGCGACATGCACAAATTACAGGAGAATTTTGCCTGTTTCTACAGGGCTGTTTCACCATAACCAACCACTTGATAGGTTTCAGAGTAGCAGCCGTGTTAGTCTGTATTCGCAAAAAGAAAAGGAGGACCTGTGGCACCTTAGAGACTAACCAATTTATTTGAGCATAAGCTTTCGTGAGCTACAGCTCACTTCATCGGATGCATTCAGTGGAAAATACAGTGGGGAGATTTTATATACACAGAGAACATGAAACAATGGGTGTTATCATACACACTGTAAGGAGAGGGATCACTTAAGATGAGCTAATACCAGCAGGAGAGCAGAGGGAGGAACCTTTTGTAAGGTTCCCCCCCACCACCCCGCTCTCCTGCTGGTATTAGCTCATCTTAAGTGATCCCTCTCCTTACAGTGTGTATGATAACACCCATTGTTTCATGTTCTCTGTGTATATAAAATCTCCCCACTGTATTTTCCACTGAATGCATCCGATGAAGTGAGCTGTAGCTCACGAAAGCTTATGCTCAAATAAATTGGTTAGTCTCTAAGGTGCCACAGGTACTCCTTTTCTTTTTGCAATTACTTGATGTTTTACTTCCTGTTGTATTTTCAGTGTTGTCACTTGTTTGTGGTTTGTTTGCTGTCTGTGTCGCTTTATTATTACTTATTTTTACTGTTCTGTGTGTGTGAAGTTTTAATCAAATTAAGAGTTGACATTCTATAGAAATTGTATAAGCCTGAGTGAATGCCTTTTACTCTCCTGTCCAGTATCAGAAAATAGTGTATTAATACTTGCGAGGAGAGAATGACTATTTCTAGCTGACTCCTAGATTTGTTTAGTACTTGAAGCTGAGCTATGTGTGCAGATAATATACATGCAAGAGGTATAGTTTTGTGGACTGCAAAAGTCCGTAGCATGCTAGTGTTTTGGCAGATTCTTAATTTTTTGAGAGCAGCTTTCCATGAAGATTTAGTGGTCTATGGGAGTAGGTTATTAAATTGGGCCTCTGGCACATATTTTTTATGCTTTCACTTAATGGCTGTCTTTGTTTTATCTATATAGCTGTTTTCAGTATGCCACATTTTGGTGTGTTTACTAGCTTGATCTGTTAGAAAGGATGATAAAATGCATGTACTCCACTCCAAGGGGTACATAATCAGCTCCTCTCCTAAGATAGCATGGGCTGTAACTGAGTCTGGCTGGGTCCACAGCAGTGTTGCCCCACATTGTGAGAAAACAGTCACATACAGAGAGTCTGCTATTTCAGTGTAATACAGCTATCCGTGTTAATTTTCTTTATTTTAATTTTCTTTTTATTTGATTTCATATTAAACATCTTAAGCAGTGCACCTTGTTAATTATCCCTTGTTTTAATATTTTTTCTTCTTCCATACCTATAACTTTTTAAAAATATATCTAGGCTTTTTGTTTGTGTTGGTGGGCGGTGGCGCACATCCACACATTACCTCATTATTGGTGCTGCACATAACAAAACTCACTCCGCACATGGATGTAAAAAATTAGAGGGAACATTACTGAGCAACACCCTAAGTTGTGGAGGTGACCAGAGTCTGCACTGGAATTAACTGACTTCTTTCTTTCAGGCCCAGGGGGTCCTGGTGGTTCTGGTGGTCCAATGGGCCGTATGGGAAGCAGAGGTGGAGACAGGGGAGGCTTCCCTCCAAGAGGACCGCGGGGTTCTAGAGGAAACCCTTCTGGAGGAAACGTCCAGCACCGAGCTGGAGACTGGCAGTGTCCCAATCCGTAAGTATTTGCATTACCAACTAGGCTGATCTGTTAACACCTTTGTGCCCTGTAGTCCTGCATGTAAACCCAGATGCCTTCTTCCTTACATGATACCTGGCACTGCAGCCCACTCGGCTTTCATCTCCTGCAGAATGTCACAGGCCCCATCATGCTAATAATCATGTCACCAAAATGCCTGGGTACTTGTCAGTTAGGAAATGGCTCAGTTGGGGCCAGAACTTCTGGTAATAAAGTACAGTTCAAATTTTGAAAAAATAAGCTGTTGAATTTACTGTAATTGAGAGCTTGAACTAAGCAGAGATGCATTAGTGATTACATACAGTCCTTGCCAATTTAACATCTGTCATATTAGAGGTAGCAATATTATTTATTTGTATTGCAGTAGTGCCATTATGCTAGGTGCTGTACAAACACAACAAAAAGACAGTCCCTGCCCCAAGAGGAGCATAGTTGGAGCAACCACATCATTCGGTGTAATAATACATTGCCATTCTTTTGTACTGGCAAAGCAGATAAAAAGGGCTGTGTTAGTGTGGTGCAGATATTAACTAGTCAGTCATCACAAACCCCAAAGATGGAGAAATATGGGCTGGTTGACTTGCTCACTTACAGACTCGGTATCAAAGTTGAGAACAAAATCCTTACATTTGTCTCTTGTTCTGTACTAGGACCAGCGTCCTTTCCTAGATCAGTTACATAGCCATTAAAAGTTATTAAGGTAGATCTTCGAATCTTGTTTCTCATTCAGAAACCTTTTTTTTTTTTAAGTCTTCACTAACTGATGGTTCTGTCTAGGGGCTGTGGAAACCAGAACTTTGCCTGGAGAACAGAGTGTAATCAATGCAAGGCTCCTAAACCAGAAGGCTTTCTTCCACCCCCCTTCCCACCTCCAGGTATGTATGTGGCACAGCTTTTAGAGAGGAGCTCAAGGTTATTCCCAGAGCATGGGAAATGAGTACTTAAGATGAACCATCTCCTTTGCATATGTGATTGACATTGCTTATACAGTGTTTTCAGGGACTGATCACTAGAGGTGGATAATTACTGGGTAAATAACACCCTCTTGGAGCTGTAGAGGCAGCAGTTTGTGGTTCTGTTCTGCCTGAGATGACTTGCTCTCACTTTCCCGCTATTTCTGTGACTCTTTCCTTGCATCTGTCTGCAGCAATCCAGTTTCCTACAGGCAGGTGTACACTACTGCTTGAGTCAATCTAACTTGCGTTGCTCAGGGGTGTGAAAAAGACTTGTGAGGCAAGTTAGTGACCTAAGTGCTGTCCACAGCGGCACTGTGTTGACTGGAGAGGCTTCCACGTCTCGCAGAGGTGGAGTAATTATGCTGAAGGAAGAGCGCTCTCCCTTCGGCATAGAGCGACTTCACCAGACATGCTATAGCAGCGCAACTGCACCAGTGTAGTGTTTCTGCTATAGACCTGCCCTATGACACTGTCACTTTATGTGGCTCCCAGCCAAAACGGCCTCTAAATCAGCCATCTGCCTCTCAAGCTTCCCCAGTGGATTTCAGGATAGATCAAAATTTTCAGTGGCACTTCTGTAAACATGCAGTTCATGCAGTGTGGCATGAGCCACCAGTGGCTGTCTCCAGCCCAGAAAGTGGCCTGACGTTGCTTCCTGGGCATCTGTGCTTTGTTCCTGCAGCTTGTGCAATGTTGCCAGCATTCATGTTTTTGACAAGGGCCAGCAATTTTGGGTAGAGTGAAAAGTGGGTTTCCTGCCCTGTGATTGGGGTGGCTGCCCTCTTCATGGTTCCACTGCCAGGCCTTAAGCCACCCGCTGCCTCAAAGCTGCATGCACACATCTTGTACTGCTTCTTCTTGTGTTGGGTCTGGAGGAAAGTTAGAGGTGATTTAATGTGAAAGGACTAAGTTTTCAGTCCTGGAAATCTGTCTAGAGCAGGCATGTTTTCACCTTAGAGAGCCCTGGTTTCAAATGTACATGGTGACATTTTTCTTTACCAGGTGGAGATCGTGGCAGAGGTGGCCCTGGTGGCATGAGAGGAGGAAGAGGAGGCCTCATGGATCGTGGTGGCCCTGGTGGAATGTTCAGAGGTGGACGTGGTGGAGATAGAGGCGGATTCAGAGGAGGCCGGGGTATGGATCGAGGTGGATTTGGAGGAGGAAGACGAGGAGGACCAGGGGGCCCACCTGGACCTCTCATGGAGCAAATGGGAGGCAGAGGCGGCAGGCGTGGAGGACCAGGAAAAATGGACAAGTATGTAGGAGAGCAAACTAAGGAACCTGGCAAAAGGCTAGGACAGAGGTGGGGTGCGCCCCCTAGGGGGGCGGGAAGGAATGTTTGGGGGGGTGCTGCTGGGGCCCACCCGGCTCCACTCCTGGCTCTGGCTGCTAGCTCCGCTCCTGGGCTTGTGCTTGGTGCCCCAGCTACCAGCCCCATGTCCAGGGCTGCCCCCAACTGTGGCCCCAGCCTCAACCGCCTTACCAAGTGTCCGCATTCCCCGCTCCTGGAGCTGCGGCCCTCCTCCCAGCCCCAGCTTTCATAGAATCATAGAATATCAGGGTTGGAAGGTCATCTAGTCCAAACCCCTGCTCAAAGCAGGACCAATCCCCAACTAAATCATCCCAGCCAGGGCTTTGTCAAGCCTGACCTTAAAACTTCAAAGGAAGGAGATTCCACTGCCTTCCTAGGTAACACATTGCAGTGCTTAACCACCCTCCTCGTGAAAAAGTTTTTCCGAATATGCAACCTAAACCTCCCCCATTGCAACTTGAGACCACTACTCCTCGTTCAGTCATCTGCTACCACTGAGAACAGTCTAGAGCCCTCCTCTTTGGAACCCCCTTTCAGGTAGTTGAAAGCAGCTATCAAATCCCCCCTCATTCTTCTCTTCCACAGACTAAACAATCCCACTTCCCTCAGCCTCTCCTCATAAGTCATGTATTCCAGTCCCCTAATCGTTTTTGTTGCCCTCCGCTGGACGTTTTCCAATTTTTCCACATCCTTCTTGTAGTGTGGGGCCCAAAACTGGACACAGTACTCCAGATGAGGCCTCACCGATGCCGAATACAGGGAAACGATCACGTCCTTCGATCTGCTGGCAGTGCCCCTACTTATACACCCCAAAATGCCATTGGCCTTCTTGGCAACCAGGGCACACTGTTGACTCATATCCAGCTTCTCGTCCACTGTAACCCCTAGGTCCTTTTCTGCACAACTGCTGCCTAGCCATTCGGTCCTTAGTCTGTAGCGGTGCATGGGATTCTTCTGTCCTAAGTGCAGGACTCTGCGCTTGTCCTTGTTGAACCTCATCAGATTTCTTTTGGCCCAGTCTTCTAATTTGTCTACGGTCCTCTGTATCCTATCCCTACCCTCCAGCGTATCTACCTCTCCTCCCAGTTTAGTGTTTTCAAACTTGCTGAGGGTGCAATCCATGCCATCCTTCAGATCATTAATGAAGATACTGAACAAAACTGGCCCCAGGACTGACCCTTGGGGCACTCCGCTTGATACCGGCTGCCAACTAGACATGGAGCCATTGATCACTACCCGTTGAGCCTGACAATCTAGCCAGCTTTGGGGGGGGGAGAGAGGTAAAAAGTTAGGGGACCACAGGGCTAGGATGATTTGACAACTTCGAATAGGTTTTGCGGTGGAGGCGGGGAATGAAACAAGATCTGATGTGATCAAAGGTAAGTGGAGAAATAAAGCTTAGAAAATCAGTAATTCTTGATCAGAAAGTTGATGGGGACAGTAACAAACACTGAATAATGAAAATTGTGATAGCCTCCTCTTGTGCTAGGAGTGTGCATAGAATCCTAGAAATCTTGGGTTGGAAGGGACCTCGAGCTCATCTAGTCCAGCCTCCTGTGCTGAGGCAGGACAAGTAAACGGTACACCATCCCCAACAGGTGTTTGTCTGATCCAGTGGTGGGGATTGCACAACCTCCTTTGGAAGCCTATGCTAGTGCTATAGTTAGAAAGTTTTTCCTAATATCTAACCTAAATCTCCCTTGCTGCAGATGAAGCCCATGACTTCTTGTCCTGCCTTCAGGGGACATGGAGAACCATGGATCCCCGTCCTCGTTAGAACAGCCCCGTAACACGTCTGAAGATTGGGTCCCCTCAGCCTTTTTTCCCCAAAGACTAAACATGCCCCGTGTTTTTCACTTTTCCTCATAAGTCAAATTTTCTAAACCTTTTATCATTTTCCTCCTCCGTCTAATGGAAAGCAAGGTTGTGGGTGTGTCCTATGAGCTATAACCAAACAAGTGGCTTCTTTTTTGTAGGGGTGAACATCGTCAGGAGCGGAGAGACCGGCCCTACTAGAGGCAGAAACCTGCAGAGCTGCATTTACTACCAGATTTATTTTTTAAACCAGAAAATGTTTTAAATTTATAATTCCATATTTATAATGTTGGCCACAACATTATGATTATTCCTTGTCTGTACTTTAGTATTTTTCACCATTTGTGGAGAAACATTAAAACCAAGTTAAATGGTAGTGTGCTGAGTTATTTTTTTTCCTTTTAAACAAAATGGTTGTTTAACTAAAACTAAACCAATGAGAAACCATTGTTGTGAGCATGCTCAGTATCATTGTTTGCAAAACCAGGAGGAGGAGAACTAACTGTAACAATGTTAATGGTTGTGATGTTTTTTTTTAAATAAAATTCCAAATGTTTATAAACTTAATACTTCTCAGCCTCTATTCGACAGCACTCTGAACATCTCCACCTGGAGGGGGCATCGCAAACTCCAGCTCTGTGGGCTCTGCAGAAGAGGCAGTGAGTTTCACTCATGAGTTGTATGTATTATATGGCTTGTAATCCCTGGATATTGAATGTTGCATTGTACGGAGGGAGCAGGGATTGAAATCTACCATGAAAAGATTGAACCTATCCTGAAGTGTATTTGGCAAGGCAGAGCAGGCACCTTAACCTCAAACTGTAAAGTGTGGCTTATTGCATTCAGAGGACAGAATTGAACACACCTTTTCAGATGATCCATTGGACTTCAGAATTGCATCCTGGCTGTAAATAAAGATGTATTGCTGGGTATATCATGACTAGACTTTTTGTAAATAGCAGATGAATGTTTAAGTTCTCTCTGGTAGTGTTTTCATTTCATGTATACCATGCCCACCATCTTGGTATCTGAGTGCAGCTAAGAACCAGTGTTCTGTTGAAAACATTCAGGACAAGGCAGCCCAGTAAGTAGAAATGTAGGACTGTATGAACTGGAAGGGTAAATGAAATCATCTTGAGTAATAAATCTTCCTCTGAAAGTAATACAGGCAGTGTGGGTTGAAAGTTCAAGCAAGATTACTACACTGAAACAGCAGGTGCCCTGTGAATACAGGCTCTGAACAGGAAACACTATTCGGTCTCCATTGTAACTAATTTATAACACAAGCAATTGAATAATATCAAGGGGTTGAGCTTGGTCTTCCATACCATGTGCCTGTGACATATCAATAAAACAAAACATGCAGACTCAAACGTCACAAAATAGGCTAGAAGCAAAACAACGACCAACTTGCACTCATTGCCAGAATGCTGTTTCTGGTGTGAAATGCAGTGCTCTCCAGGCTTAATTATTTATGATCTCACAGAGATGGGACATATATATAAAATCAAGACAGGATGCCTCTCAGGAAAGTAGGATTCAGTGCTGGTGGAGAAATCCAAGAACATGTCACATAGCACAAGCACCAGATTAGTGACCGGCCCTGTATGTGTTCTTATGTGCCAGGCAAGCATCTGAGGAAGAATACAGGTGCTCTAACAAGTTTCTGTAAGTGACACTTTCTTCTAACTCCTCAAGAGTCCAGCCTGGAGATAGTTGGGTGCTTTGCTCCTGGACAGAGCCATTTCTATTAGAGCTAGAACTGAGACCACAGCTATTTATGGTGATTAAAAATCCCATCTCATTTTGCAGAGTGGGAATTTTAATTGTCTTGTCAGATGAGATATTTCCTTACCTCAGACTGTTAGTGGTAGCTCTTCATTTCCCTCAGGGAAGAGGTGACTGCATTTCTGTGTGTGTGTGTGTATTTATCCCTACATAAACCTTATAACTGTGATAAAGTAACAGATTGTCTTGCTGTTATACCATCACCAAGTCAGCTAATGCATATGGCTGTGAAGGTGCTATAGTGCGCCCATGTAATCTTCCTCATTGCCATAACGTTAAGGCCCACACAAGAAAAACAAGGGGCCTTAAACTAAAACTCAGTTCTCATGGAGAAGTCTTTCCGCCCAGCCTCACACCTGGGATCACAAACTTCTCCTGGCGACTGATAGCTGAATGCGGCTTGTGACAGACCTCCCTCCTCAACTCTGCATGGAAGGGACCTGTCTCCTGAAAGACGTGAAGAGGAAAGCTACCACTCCTACAAAGACCAGGTTGAAAAGCCATTCCTCAATTCGATCTACAGCATTGGTACTGACTGCGCCACCGCTAAGTACCTACAAGTTGGCAGAGACGTCTGGTACCGCCAGTACCGTTAAGGCCAAAGACCTGAAGCAGACAGGCTCTAAAACGGAAGGTAGAGAAAAGGCTGACCTTTCCACAATGGCACTGGCCACACCAATGAAATACTACTGAGTGCCTCTGCAACATCTCAGGCACTGGCGCCACCTTCTGGCTCTCTGGTGTATAACACATGCAATGGCACTGAAGGCTACTATGTCTTCCTTGGTGCAGTTGACATTGGCACCAATTCTGATACTGCAACAATTCTCAGCACTGCAATAAATGCAGTTCCTTGCATATAAGGACCTAACAGTGACCCTGGCACCGGAGTCCCCTCTCCTCAGTACTGATACTCTCACTACCAACTAGATCTGACTCTCCTTTCTCCAGCGAGGAGGACAAAGAAGGGGAAGGTTTTTTTTTATCCCAACACTCCTCACCTATGCAAGGCAGTATAAGGTCTGAACTATGAGAGCATCCTAGACAGCAGTGTTAGTCAATAGGTGGACCGTGGGCCAAATCTGGACTGCCAGATGCTTTTAAATGGACCACAAAATCTTTTTATTATTTTTGTATTTTCTCTGGGGTCTGGAACTTGACTATATTTTGACCAAGAAATTTAGACCTTGACAAAAAATAATTACCCCTGCTAAACACCATCCCAGACCTTATATCCAGGGGGTGGTAAGGACACCAATGAGTACTTTCACCGGTGTCTTTTCCACCATAATGGCTGTACTGGGGCCCATGGACAGTATACAGACAGTACTACCCCAAACCCCCAAATGTTCCCAGGGAAATGAATAGGCACTCCCCACCAATGTCAGCAGCAGCATCTGACGTCTCCCATGAACAGAATTTTGAGGAAGCTTTAGATCAGGAGGGTACTCGTGCAACGAACACCTCTTTCTCACCCAATGAGACCATCATGCCTCCTCTGCCTACTACTGGAAATTATTTCAAACAGTTCCAAGAACTGTTTAAAAGAGGAGTAGCTGACACACTCCAAATACCCCTTGAGGAGATTGCTGAATCACAGCACAGGCTGTTGGACATAACTCCGAACATCAACTACCTCCAAGATCGCTCTTCCTATAAATGATGCAACATGGAGCCTGCCACAACCGTCTGGCAGGCCTCCCACCTACATGTAAAAGGGCAGATAAAGTCTCTTTGAAAGAATGGGAATTTTTATTCACACCCCCAGCCAAATTCTCTGGTGGTAGACGCAGTTAATGAACGGGTTGGCAACATTACTCCAGGGTCACCCCTTATGATAAGGAGTGGAAGAGATTGGATCTACTTGGTTGCAAGGCCCATTCATCTGCAATATTACAGTTTAGAATCATCAGTTATGAAGCTCTGGTGGTGAAATACGACCACACAAATTATCCAAATTTACTGATTTCATACCTGAAGGGAAAAAAAGCAATTCATCACTCATCTCTGAAGGACACCACTTGGCTCGAACAGCCCTTCAGGCATGTTTAGACTCTGCAGACGTGGTGGAGTGGTCTATGCAACCGCCATTGTAATGCACTGAGCCTTTTGGCTCCACCTGTAGGAGTTTCCAAGGGAGGGTGCAATCCACAGTAAAGAACCTTCAATTTGAAAGTTTGAAATTGTTCATGGGTAAGACCAACAAATCCCTTCATACATTAAAGAATTTGAGAGCCACTCTCAGATCTTTAGGCATCTATACATCAGCAATTAAACGGAAACAAGGCAGATATAACACGTTACAACATTCAAGACAGGCGCCCTACACGCAGAACCAGAGACCGTACGATCCTCAGCCACGCAGACAAAGACCATCCAAACGTAGATCAAATTCTTCTCAATCCACTGCATCACAGCAACCGACATCAAAACATTTAAATTAGAAGGCTTGGTCGGGGGTGGGGGGGTTGACAGACCTCCCCCAATTACCGTTGCTAAAACCATTATCCATCAATTTACAGACCACCTAGCACCATTCTACCCAAAGTGGCGAACCATCACTTCTGACAAATGGGTACTGGAAATCACCAAGATCAGCTATTCCATCCAGTTCATCTCCATCTCCCCTACCCACCCTCTTTCCCCATCCCTCTTCTGGGACCCCTCTGACAAGCACCTTCTGAGACTGGAAGTAGACCACCTTCTACATCTGGGTGCGGTAGAATCAGTGCCGGTACAACACAGAGGGAAGGGTCTCTTTCCGTTATTTTTTAACCCAGACAAAATTAGGGGAATGGAGACTCATCCTAGATCTCAGGAAGCTAAACAAATTTGTCAAAACAATTCAGGATGTCAAATTTATCAAAACACAACAATAGTTCCAGCACTAGAACCAGGGGATTGGTTTGTAGCCCTTGATGTTGTAGCCCTTGTGAAGACACGTTTTCATGTTGCCATACACCTAGCACACAGGCAATTTCTCTGATTTGCCTTGGGGCAGGCCCACTATCAATACATGGTACTGCCCTTTGGCTTCTCCATGGCTCCCCAAGTGTTTTTCAACGTTCTAGCAGTGGGGGTGGCCCACCTATGCAAGCAAGGGGTCATGATATGTCCATATTTAGGCAATTGACTACTCAAGGCACTCATTCTAGAAGAAGCTGTCAATGTCACTCTTCACAAACCTTGGTCTACAATAAACCTTCAAATATCAATGTTAAAACCAGTTCAAGAACTGGAATTCATTGGGGGCCCACCTAAATTCACTGGAAGTTGAAAGCCTCATTACCACGACACAAGTTCATTGCCCTAGTGAATTAGATCAATACTACAGTGAACAGCCCACAAACTTCCGCTAGGACCTGCCTTCAAGTACTAGGGCACATGGCGGTGACTATCTATGTCGTAAAACAAGCTAGACTATGCATGCGCTGCCTGCAAGGGTGGCTCGGGACAGTATACATCCCACACAATACAGTCTGAACAAACCTCTAAGCATGCCACGAAAGGTCAAGGACTCACTACAGTGGTGGACCTGCTTGCACAATGTTTGTGCAGGCGTCCCTTTTCTACAGATTCCCCTTGAAATGATAAGCACAACAGACACCTCCCTGCTGGACTGGGGTGCCCACTTAAACAATCTCTCAGTACAGGGCAGATGGTCTATTTCGGAATCAACCCTGCACATAAACATTTTGGAATTGCGAGCAGTTCGCAATGCTTGTGCACACTTCCTGCCTCTGATCGAAAACAAAACCATACAAATTATGACTGACAATGTGGCCTCCCTGTTCCACATAAACAAGGAGAGGCGAGGTCACTCCCTGTGTACCGTGGCTATGAAACTGTGGAAAAGGTGCATTCAACAGATCACCGTATCAGCTGACTACCCACTGGGATCTCAGAACATCATGACGGACATATTAAGCAGAAAGTTCTCCCATGACCACGAGTGACCTGGAGCATAATTCAGCAATGAGGTTTCCCCACAATAGATTTATTTGCCACAAGTCAGAACAGCAAATGCCCAACATTTTTCTCCAGAGCAGGACAGGATCCAGAGGTGACCCCTTTTTCATCTGATGGGATGCACCTCTCATGTATGTCTTCCCTCCTACCACCTTGCTGTCCAGGGTCATACAGAAGATCAGGATTGACCAAGCCAACATCATCTTGATAGCCCCCGTATGGCCCAAGCAAACCTAGTATCCATACCAACGACGGATGTCAGAATGCCCACCGCGCATTCTCCCACTTCTTCCAAATCTCCTGTCACAGGACGCGGGCCAGACCATACACCCAAACCTGGAAATACACCACCTAAGAGCTTGGCTTCTCAATGATTCCAAGGCGAGGAGACGATCTGCTCCAGGGAGGTCAAAGACATCTTGTTAAACAGCATACTGTCAACTACATGCTCAACATACCTCCACAAATGGAAGAGATTCCACACGTGGTGGTTAAACAAATCAGCGTCACCACCTCTACCCTATCGATAGTCCTGGACTACATACTTAGGCTTGATTTCTTAAGCTGATCAATGGGTTCACTCAGAGCACACCTGGCAGTGATCACAACCTTCCACCTTAAAGCGGATGGAGTGCCCACGTGGGCACCAGTGATACGGCCAAGAATGACCTTGAGCGGATCACTGCGGACTACGTGGCTCTGGGAAGAGGGATAAAGGAGTTTGAGACGCAAGTGGTCTTCTCGTCCATCCTCCCCGTGGAAGGGAAAGGCCTGGGTAGAGACCGTTGAATCGTGGAAGTCAACGAATGGCTACACAGGTGGTGTCAGAGAGAAGGCTTTGGATTCTTTGACCATGGGATGCTGTTCCAAGAAGGAGGAGTGCTAGGCAGAGACGGGCTCCACCTAACGAAGAGAGGGAAGAGCATCTTCTCAAGCAGGCTGGCTAACCTAGTGAGGAGGGCTTTAAACTAGGTTCACCGGGGGAAGGAGACCAAAGCCCTTAGGTAAGTGGGGAAGTGGGATACCGGGAGGAAGCACAAGCAGGAGCGCGCGAGAGGGCAGGGGTGCTGCCTCATACTGAGAAAGAGGGACAGTCAGCGAGTTATCTCAAGTGCCTCCACAAATGCAAGAAGCCTGGGAAACAAGCAGGGAGAACTGGAAGTCCTGGCACAGTCAAGGAATTATGACGTGATTGGAATAACAGAGACTTGATGGGATAACTCACATGACTGGAGTACTGTCATGGATGGGTATAAACTGTTCAGGAAGGACAGGCAGGGCAGAAAAGGTGGGGGAGTTGCATTGTATGTAAGAGAGCAGTATGACTGCTCAGAGCTCAGGTATGAAACTGCAGAAAAACCTGAGTGTCTCTGGATTAAGTTTAGAAGTGTGAGCAACAAGGGGGGTGATGTGGTGGGAGTCTGCTATAGACCACCGGACCAGGGGGATGAGGTGGACGAGGCTTTCTTCCAGCAACTCACGGAAGTTACTAGATCGCAGGCCCTGGTTCTCATGGGTGACTTCAATCACCCTGATATCTGCTGGGAGAGCAATACAGCGGTGCACAGATAATCCAGGAAGTTTTTGGGAAGCGTAGGGGACAATTTCCTGGTGCAAGTGCTGGAGGAACCAACTAGGGGCAGAGCTCATCTTGACCTGCTGCTCACAAACAGGGAAGAATTAGTAGGGGAAGCTAAAGTGGTTTGGAACCTGGGAGGCAGGGACCATTAGATGGTCGAGTTCAGGATCCTGACACAGGGAAGAAATGAGAGCAGCAGAATACGGACCCTGGACTTCAGAAAAGCAGACTTTGACTCCCTCAGGGAACATGAGGGGGAAAGGAGTCCAGGAGAGCTGGCTGTATTTTAAAGAATCCTTATTGAGGTTGCAGGAACAAACCATCCCGATGTGTAGAAAGAATAGTAAATATGGCAGGAGACCAGCTTGGCTTAACAGTGAAATCCTTGCCGATCTTAAACACAAAAAAGAAGCTCACAAGAAGTGGAAGATTGGATAAATGACCAGGGAAGAATATAAAAAAATTGCTCGGGGATGCAGGAGTGAAATCAGGAAGGCCAAATCACACCTGGAGTTGCAGCTAGCAAGAGATCTTAAGAGTAACAAGAAGGGTTTCTTCAGGTATGTTAGCAACAAGAAGAAAGTCAAGGAAAATGTGGGCCCCTTACTGAATGAGGGAGGCAACCTAGTGACAGAGGATGTGGAAAAAGCTAATGTACTCAATGCTTTTTTTACCTCTGTCTTCACGAACAAGGTCAGCTCCCAGACTATTTCACTGGGCAGCACAGCATGGGGAGGAGGTGACCAGCCCTCTGTGGAGAAAGAAGTGGTTCGGGACTATTTAGAAAAGCTGGACGTGCACAAGTCCATGGGGCCGGATGCGCTGCATCCGAGAGTACTAAAGAAGTTGGCAGATGTGATAGCAGAGCCATTGGCCATTATCTTTGAAAACTCATGGCAATCGGGGGAAGTCCTGGATGACTGGAAAAAGGCTAATGTAGTCCCCATCTTTAAAAAAGGGAAGGAGGAGGATCCAGGGAACTACGGGCCAGTCAGCCTCACCTTAGTCCCTGGAAAAATCTTGGAGCAGGTCCTCAAGGAATCAATTCTGAAGCACTTAGAGGAGAGGAAACTGATCAGGAACAGTCAGCATGGATTCACCAAGGGCAAGTCATGCCTGACTAATCTAATTGCCTTCTATGACGAAATAACTGGTTCTGTGGATGAGGGGAAAGCAGTGGACATGTTGTTCCTTGACTTCAGCAAAGCTTTTGACGCTGTCTCCCACGGTATTCTTGCCAGCAAGTTAAAGTAGTATGGGCTGGATGAATGGACTATAAGGTGGATAGAAAGCTGGCTAGATCACTGGGCTCAAAGGGTAGCAATCAATGGCTCCATGTCTAGTTGGCAGCCGGTATCAAGTGGAGTGCCCTAAGGGTTAGTCCTTGGGCCAGTTTTGTTCAATATCTTCATAAATGATCTGGAGGATGGTGTGGATTGCACCCTCAGCAAGTTTGCAGATGACACTTGTCATAAATATAAAGGGAAGGGTAAACCCCTTTTAAAATCCCTCCTGGCCAGAGGAAAAATCCTCTCACCTGTAAAGGATTAAGAAGCTAAAGGTAACCTCGCTGGCACCTGACCAAAAGGACCAATGAGGAGACAAGATACTTTCAAAAGCTGGGAGGAGGGAGAGAAACAAAGGGTCTGTGTCGGTCTGTATGCTGCTTTTGCCGGGGATAGAACAGGAATGGAGTCTTAGAACTTTTAGTAAGTAATCTAGCTAGGTATGTGTTAGATTATGATTTCTTTAAATGGCTGAGAAAGGAACTGTGCTGAATAGAATGACTATTCCTGTCTGTGTGTCTTTTTTGTAACTTAAGGTTTTGCCTAGAGGGATTCTCTATGTTTTGAATCTAATTATCCTGTAAGGTATCTACCATCCTGATTTTACAGAGGGGATTTCTTTACTTCTATTAAAAGTCGTCTTGTAAGAAAACTGAATGCTTTTTCATTGTTCTTAGATCCAAGGGTTTGGGTCTGTGGTCACCTATGCAAATTGGTGAGGATTTTTACCAAACCTTTCCCAGGAAGTGGGGTGCAAGGGTTGGGAGAATTTTGGGGGGAAAGACGTGTCCAAACTACGTTTCCCAGTAAACCCAGTTAGAGTTTGGTGGTGGCAGTGGAGATCCAGGGACAAAGGATAAAATTAATTTGTACCTTGGGGAAGTTTTAACCTAAGCTGTTGAAAGTAAGCTTAGGAGGTTTTCATGCAGGTCCCCACATCTGTACCCTAAAGTTCAGAGTGGGGGAGGAACCTTGACAACACTAAACTGGGGGGAGAGGTAGATACGCTGGAGTGTAGGGATAGGATACAGAGGGCCCTAGACAAATTAAAGGATTGGGCCAAAAGAAATCTGATGAGGTTCAACAAGAACAAGTGCAGAGTCCTGCACTTAAGATGGAAGAATCCCATGCACCGCTACAGACTAGGGACCGAATGGCTAGGCAGCAGTTGTGCAGAAAAGGACCTAGGGGTTACAGTGGACGAGAAGCTGGTTATGAGTCAACAGTGTGCCCTTGTTGCCAAGAAGGCCAATGGCATTTTGGGCTGTATAAGTAGGGGCATTGCCAGCAGATCGAGGGACGTGATCATTCCCCTCTATTCGACACTGGTGAGGCCTCATCTGGAGTACTGTGTCCAGTTTTGGGCCCCACACTACAAGAAGGATGTGGAAAAATTGGAAAGAGTCCAGCGGAGGGCAACAAAAATTATTAGGGGGCTGGAACACATGAGTTATGAGGAGAGGCTGAGGGAACTGGGGATGTTTAGTCTGCGGAAGAGAGTGAGGGGGGATTTGATAGCTGCTTTCAACTACCTGAAAGGGGGTTCCAAAGAGGATGGCTCTAGACTGTTCTCAGTGGTAGCAGATGACAGAACAAGGAGTAATGGTCTCAAGTTGCAGTGGGGGAGGTTTAGGTTGGATATTAGGAAAAACTTTTTCACTAGGAGGGTGGTGAAACACTGGAATGTGTTACCTAGGGAGGTGGTGGAATCTCCTTCCTTTTGAAGTTTTTAAGTTCAGGCTTGACAAAGCCCTGTCTGGGATGATTTAGTTGGGGATTGGTCCTGCTTTGAGCAGGGGGTTGGACTAGATGACCTCCTGAGGTCCCTTCCAACCCTGATATTCTATGATTCAGTCTTTGCACATCCAATTACCAAATGATTCCTATAAGGTGTGTGTAACCTCTACTCTAACTCCTCCATGGGACCTCAATTTAGTGCTTTGATCTCTTACAAGTGCCCCATTCAAACCTCTGGTTACGTGTTCACTACTACACCTTTCCATGAAATTAGCATTTCTCATCACCATCATGTCCCCAAGACATGTAGAACTCGGGGCCCTCATGGCATATCCACCATATACAGTCCTTTTCAAAGAATAAGGTCACCCTAAGACTGCTTTCTAAATTTTCACCTAAAGTCCCTTCTTCATTCCACCTCGACCAACCCACCCATCTTCCCACATTCTTCCCTAAACCTCACAAGAACAGACGAGGCAACTTTCCACACCCTGGATGTCAGAAGGGCGATAGCATTTTATCTTGAAAGGACCAAGCCATTCAGAAAAACTCCTATATTATTTCCCTCCACTGCGGAGCAGTCTAAAGGCAAACCCATATCTAAGCAGACACTTTCCAAAAGGATTTCAGGTTGCATCCAACTTTGCTATTGTCAACATGAGCTACAGTCCCTATCATGGTTCAGAACACACACCACCAGATCAATAGCCACATCAGTAGCCTTCTTGAATAACATGCCTATCACTGTCATATGTAAAGCAGCTACTTGGACATCATCTCGCACATTTGTTCAACACTGTCATTGACCAGGACTCAGCATCCGACACTTGGCTGGGACACACCGTCTTATCGTCAATTACAGACCTAACTTCGAAGCCCCTCCTTCCTCCTGAGGGGCACTACTCTGCAGTCATTTAAAGCGGAGCCATCCATAGGGCATCACTTAAAGAAGAGAGGGTTACTCACCTTGTGCAGTAACAGGTTCTTTAAGATGTGTCCTTGTGGGTGCTCCATTAGCCACCCTCCTCCCCTCTACTTTGGTGTTCTAAGTCCTCTGCGGTACAGAAGGAACTTTGGGGGTGGGGAGACTGCACAGTGCTAGTTAACTGCAGTTGCAGGCGTGAGATGGGGAGAGTGCATGTGTGGCCCAGCTTTTGAAATTCTCTGATTAGAGGTGCAGGAGCGCACAGTCACCTAAAATGGAGCACCTACAGCGGGACACAGGTCAAAGAACTTTAGTTAATGCGCCAGGTGAGTAACCCTCTCTTTGGGCCCACTGCCAGATCCCCCTGCAGCAGGTCAGGTGAGTCCCACCCATGACATAGTCCATCTGGAAGTTGGAGAGAACTAGAGTTGAATTAACCCTTCCTGACAGGTATGACTTACAGATGACCTAGTGTGCTAAGTTGAGCGTTAGTCATTTCTGGGAACCATCGAGGCCACACTCCTACCTTGCGTAGTTCCCCCATTTCTGTACACATGCATGCACGAGCCTAGTGTAGCTGAGGTAGAATGGGTAGCGGTAGAGGAAGCACAGCTGAGCCACACTGCGTACAAACCCACCTGGGGTCTGTACTTGTCTTGGCTACACTGCTGTGTGTACTCGCAGTAGCTCATTGAGAAATCATACCCCTAGCTCGTACTGTAGACATAGCCACAGTTGGGGCCAACATGTCTGCTCTCCACAACTGATTGAAAAGATAGCAGGAGCACAGCCAGCACGTCACCTCGGCAACACTTAAGCGGGGAAAGAGCACTTGTCCTATGCTATTACATAAAGCACTTTGTATCTGAAACTCTCTACGGGTGGAGTGTGGTCTCTATAAACTGGAGTGATGAAGAGTAGGGTGACTGGACCTTAGCAGTTTTATTTCTTTAATCACACTCAATTCTGCCATCTACCTTTGTGTATGTGTGGAACCCCAAAATCAGAACTTCACAAGCTGCTGCTTTCATTACAAGTGCTAAGTGGCAAGGTGACACAGGTAGAACGTTCTGGTTCTAAATTCTAAACTGGAAACAGATGGGAGAACTTTGGTGCTCAGGCAAGTGTTCTAATTCATTTGTTCTCCCTTATGACTTCAGTCAAGCTTCTCACATCTGTTTCAGTGCATGGAAGACACTTCCCTACTCTTCCTTCAACTCTGTATTGCCTGAGGCCTGGTCTACACTACGGGGTTAGGTTAAATTTAGCCACGTTAGGTGAATTTAAAAATGACTGCTTCCACACAACCAACCCCCTTCCGTCAACCTAAAGAGCTCTTAAAATTGAGTTCTGTACTCCTTCCCAATGAGGGGAGTAGCACTAAAATCGACCTTGCTGGGTCAAATTTGGATAGTGCGGATGCAAATCGACGGTATTAGCCTCCGGGAGGTATCCCAGAGTGCTCCATTGTGACTGCTCTGGACAACACTTTCGACTCCGATGCACTAGCCAGGTACACAGGAAAAGCCCCAGAAACTTTTGAATTTCATTTCCTGTTTGGTCAGCGTGGCGAGCTCAGCAGCACAGGTGACGATGCGGTCCCAGAATTACAAATGAGCTCCAGCCTGGACCAAAAGGGAGACACTGGATCTGATTTCTGTATGGGGAGAAGAATCTGTACAGGTAGAATTCCGATCCAAAAGAAGAAATGCAAATATATTTGCCAAAATCTCACAGGGCATGTTGGACAGAGGCTACACCAGGGACACACAGCAGTGCCGCATGAAAGTTAAGGATCTCAGGCAAGCCTACCAAAAAACAAAGGAGGCAAACGGTCGCTCTGGGTCAGAGCCCCATACAGCCACTTCTATGAACAGCTGCATGCCATTCGAGAGAGGGACCCTACCACTACCCCACCCCGGTCCGTGGACACCTGCAAGGGGGGAGTCTCACGCTGCACGGAGGATTTTGTGGATGAGGAAGAGGAGGAGGATGAAGAGGAGGAGAATGTGCAGCAGGCAAGCGGTGAATCTGTTCTCCCCGGCAGCCAGGACCTTTTCATCACCCTGGAGCCAGTACCATCCCAAGGCGGGATCCCCGACCCTGAAGCTGGAGAAGGCACCTCTGGTGAGTGCACATTTGTAACTACAGTGCAGGGTTTAAAAGCAATAGTGTTCATGGTCACCTGGTTGAAATAGGGAAATTTTTGTAAGGGAACAGTAAAAGGACTCCGTTCATGCTAGGCTCCTTGCACTTGGCTAAAAGGGATCACCCCAGAGAATAGCCACGCAGTGGGGGGGAGGGGTGAAGGGATGATCCAGGAGAGTAGCCACACGGTGGGGTGGGGTACGTGTGTGCTGCATATCTACCCGAATACTGCAGCACCTCCTTTTAAATGTGAAACCCAACCCATTGCTTGCTCTGGGAAAGGGGGGTGCTGCAGTTTGAAAACATTCCCATATGTTATGAAGACATATGAATCCAACCCAATTTTACTCTCCCTTTTTATCTCCCCCTAGCTGCAAATATTTCTATGCTCCCCCTATTATCTCCATCCCTGAGGTATCGCAGGTTAGAAGGCGAAAAAAACACACTCAGGATGACATGTTTTCTGAGCTCATGCAGTCCTCCCGCACTGATAGGGCACAGCTTAATGCATGGAGCCATTCAGTGGCAGAGGCCAGGAAAGAATTAAGTGAGCGTGAAGAGCGGAGGCAGGATGCGATGCTGAGGCTAATGGGGGAGCGAACAGACATGATGAAGCATCTGTTGGAACTGCAGGAAAGCCAACAAGAGTACAGACTCCCCCTGCGTCCACTGTATAAAACCGCCTACCCTGCTCCCCATGTTCCGTAGCCTCCTCAGCCAGATGCCCAAGAATGCGGGGGAGGAGGCTCTGGGCACCCAGCCACTCCACTCCAGAGGATGGCCCAAGCAACAGAAGGCTGTCATTCAAACAGTTTGTTGATTTTTAGTGTGGCTACAATAAATGTGGCCTTGTCCTTCCCTCCTCCCCCACCCCACCCCAGCTGCCTTGTCTGCTATCTTTTTTTTTTTAATTAGTAAAGAAAAAAATGCATGGTTTCAAAACAATAGTTACTTTATTTCGAAGGGGGGAGGGTGGTTGGCTTACAGAGAATTAAAGTCAACAAAGGGGGCGGGTTTGCATCAAGGAGAAACACACAACTCACACCAAAGCCTGGCCAGTCATGAAACTGGTTTTCAAAGCCTCTCTAATGCGCAGTGCACCTTGCTGTGCTCTTCTAATGACCCTGGTGTCTGGCTGCTCAAAATTGGATGCCAGGCAATTTGCCTCAACCTCCCACCCTGCCATAAACGTCTCCCCCTTACTCTCACAGATACTATGGAGCACACAGCAAGCAGCAATAACAATGGGAATGTTGGTTGCACTGAGGTCTTACCTAGTCAGCAAACAGCGCCAGCAAGCTTTTAAACGTCTAAAGGCACATTCTACCACCATTCTGCACTTGCTCAGCTCCTTATGCTGTCTAGGCTGCCTGTGTAAGGCTTCATGACCCCATGGAAGCAAGGGGTAGGCTGGGTCCCCAAGGATAACTATTGGCATTTCAACATCCCAAATGGTAATTTTCTGGTCTGGGAAGTAAGTCCCTTCTTGCAGCTGCTCAAACAGCCCGGAGTTCCTAAATATGCGAGCGTCATGCACTTTTCCCAGCCATCCTACGTTGATGTCGGTGAAACGTCCCTTGTGATCCACCACTGCTTGCAGCACCATTGAGAAGTACCCCTTACAGTTTATGTACTGGTTGGCAAGGTGGTCTGGAGATATGCGTTCTGTCTATCTCCCCACCTCACTTAGGGAAACCCATTGCAGCAAAGCCATCCAGTATGACCTGCACATTTCCCAGAGTCACTACCCTTGATAACAGAACATCAGTGATTGCATTGGCTACTTGGATCATGGCAGCCCCCACAGTAGACTTGCCCATTCCAAATTGATTCCCGACTGACCGGTCGCAGTCAGGTGTTGCAAGTTTCCACAGGGCTATTGCCACTCGCTTCTCAACTGTCAGGGCAGCTCTCATCTTGGTATTCCTGCACTTCAGGGTGGGGGAAAGCAACTCAGAGTTCCAGGAAAGTGGCCTTACGCATGTGAAAGTTTCGCAGCCACTGGGAATCATCCCATATCCACAACACTATGCAGTCCCACCAGTCTGTGCTTGTTTACCGGGCCCAGAATCGGCGTTCCACTGTATCAACCAGCCCCACTGCCGCCGCAATGTCACAATTGCCACAGCCCGTGCTTTCAGGAATGTCTGTGTCCATGTCCTCATCAAAATCCTCCTTGTGCGGGCGTCTCTTAGCCCGGTTCTGTATATATTCCAGGATAATGCACAAGGTGTTTACAATGCTCATAACAGCAGTGGTGAAGGTAAGCTGAGTGGGCTCCATGCTTGCCATGGTATGGCATTTGCAGGAGAGCAGAAGAGCAGAGTTGCAGCAGAAGTGGTGGATGACGACAGTTAGCAGTTATACAGCACCCAGGAGGACCAGAACGGATCCCTCGAGCTCGTCGCTGGGGAGCAGGAAAGCAGACTTGCAGCAGAAGCAGTGTATGATGATGGTAAGCAGTCCTACTGCACCGTCTGCTGACAACAGCACCCAGGACACAACAGCAGTGGTGATGCTGAGCTGAGCGGATTCCATGCTTGCTGTCGTATGGCATCTGCACGGAAAAAAGGTGCGAAATGATTGTCTGACGTTGCTTTCACGGAGGGAGGGGCGATTGATGACATGTCCCCAAAACCACCCGCAACAATGTTTTTGACCCATCAGGCATTGGGAGCTTAACTCAGAATTCCAATGGGCAGCAGAGACTGCGGGAACTGTGGGATAGCTACCCACAGTGCACCGCTCCATAAGTTGATGCTAGCCACAGGACTGAGGACGCACTCCACCGACTTAATGCGCTTAGAGTGGACATACGCAATCGACTGTATAAAATAAATTTCTAAAAATCGACTTCTATGGGATCGACCTAATTTCATAGTGTAGGCATATCCTAAGACAACTTGATCAGAATCGGCAGTTCTGACTGTGGCAGGCTGATCTGTTAAATGTGATGTAAATTTGACCTAGCATGTAGGTCTGATCTACACTTTAAAATGAGATCAACCTATCTATATCACTCTGGATTGTGCAAAATTTCATTTCCTGAGCACCATAGTTAGGTCAACTTAACCCCTGCTATAGATAGAGTGAGGTCAGTGGAAAAATCCCATCAACCTTGGTGCTGCCTCTCAGAGAGGTGGATTAACCACATCAATGCAAAAACCCTTCCCTCAATGTAGGAAGCATCTATGCCAGCGGTTTTCATACTGTGGGTCGGGACCCCAAAGTGGGTCATGACCCCATTTTAATCGGGTCACCAGGGCTGGCTTAGACTTGCTGGGGCCAAAGCTGAAGCCTGAGCCCCACCGTCCGGGGCCAAAGTTGAAGCCTGAGCCCCACCGTCCAGGGCCAAAGCCCAAGGGCTTCAACCCTGGGCCATGGGGCTCAGGTTATAGGCCCCATGCTTGGGGCAGAAGCCCTTTAGCTTTGACCCCCTCGCCTGGGGCAGCAGGGCTTGGGTGGGCTTAGGCTTTGGTCCCCCACCCTGGGGTCATGTAGTAATTTTGTTGTCAGAAGGGGGTCATGGTGCAATGAAGTTTGAGAATCCCTGATCTCTGCTATTGTGTCACAGCTACAGTGCCATAACCATGCACTGTAGGCATAATGATGTTCAAAGCAGACTGCGAAGAGCTACAAAAGGATCTCACAAAACTGGGTGACTGGGCAACAAAATGGCAGATGAAATTCAGTGTTGATAAATGCAAAGTAATGTACAATGGAAAACATAATCCCAACTATACATATAAAATGATGGGGTCTAAATTAGCTGTTACCACTCAAGAAAGAGATCTTGAATACTGCGTGCAGATGTGGTTGCCCCATCTCAAAAAAGATACGTTGGAATTGTAAAAGGTTCAGAAAAGGGCAACAAAAATAATTAGGGCTATGGAACAGCTTCCAGCTGCGGAGAGATTAATAAGACTGGGACTTTTCATCTTGGAAAAGAGATGACTAAGGGGAGACATCATTGAGGTCTATAAAATCAAGACCGGTGTAGAGAAAGTAGATAAGGAAGTGTTGTTTACTACTTCTCATAATGCAAGAACTAGGGGTCACCAAATGAAATTAATAGGCAGCAGGTTTAAAACAAACTGAGGTATTTCTTCACACAACACACAGTCAGTCTGTGGAACTCTTTGCCAGAGGATGTTGTGAAGGCCAAGGCTATAACAGGGTTCAAAAAAGAACTAGATAAATTCATGGAGGATAGGTCCGTCAATGGCTATTAGCCAGGTGGCCCTAGCCTCTGTTTGCCAGAATCTGGGAATGGGCAACGGGATGGATCACTTGATGTTTACCTGTTCTGTTCGTTCCCTCTGGGGCACCTGGCATTGGCCACTGTCGGGAGACAGGATACTGGACTGGATAGACCTTTGGTCTGACCCAGTATGGCCATTCTTATGTTCATACGCTTAGAAACATTAATATCTCTGTTCAGTCACAGAAGGACTAAGGCTTTGGTTTTCAAAGGAGTCAGGTCCCCAACTCCCTCTGAATTTCAAGGGGAGGTGGGTGCCTAATGCCCACAGGCTCCTTTGAAAAGTACCAGCCTAAACTGCTATCTAAATAGGAATCTACTATAAAACCAATGTGCTGTGCTACAAAGGGGTTCCTAATAAGGGGGGCATTGTGTAGGCAAAACAGCGTAATGGAGAGAATTTTCCTGGCCTTTCTTCTGCTGTTGCCAGTCTGTGCAGGAAAGGCTTTGTTGCTGCTGGTTAATAATTGAAAAGCTGTGTCTGTTTGTTGTAAATAAAACTAGCATGCAAACGCAGGGGCTGAGAGATGAATGGCAGCAAGCAGGGCCGTGCTGTGTGTTTTTCTGCAGGGGCTGGCTTTAACATAATGTCATCTGCTGGTACTGCAACAGAGAGAAAGATCAAAGCTCTCAGCTCTGCATAATCATTGAGAGTTTTCATGTTTATTCGTTGACTCTCCTAAAACACCAACTTTTGAACTCATCTCCAGCTCACCACCTCTGCTCACTGAGGAACCCCAAACCAAGCCATGTTGGTCTTACTACTCTCTTTGTACCAGCATTCCTTGTTCTAGCACTCTTTGCTAGGCTTGCTGAGGCACCTCTAGCCTAGAGCATTTGACGCTGCAACGTGCTATGATGAGCCAGTATCTTGATGGCACAGCATGATGCCCTGTGGCTAGCCTGGAGGTAGAGGAATTTGTGTGATACGGTTGAGTCAGAGTGAGAGGTTAGGTTGAGGTGGGGTCTCTGGGGTATAGCTAGTGATCTAAATATAGTACAAACAGGCTGCTCTACTTGCCCTTTGCCTGCAGCGTACCTCTACTCTTCAAAGACAAAGGGCCTGATTCTTCCCTGCCTTCTGTACCCATTTATATCTGCAAAATGAGCTTGGAAAGAAATGTATAATGAACTGTTCAATAAATGTGTATTAGCTACAGTTAGGTAAGCAGATATTATATATTGTTATAAGAAAATGTAAAAGGAAACTTTTCTGCTTTCTGTATGTCTTGACAGCTTTCAAAGGCTGTGTTTGTGTCTTATCTACAGTGGATTCTTGGTCTGTGTAGATACCAGGGTGAAGCAAACAGACAAACGTATGATTTGCTAGCCAGATATAGAGCTTTCTAGGGTGGATAAAGACTGGACAAAACTAGTCAACAACTCCAAGGCCAGATGAAGCAGATAAGTAACAATAAGGCAGCTGTTGTAAGAAATAATGAAGACATAGTTTAAGAAAATAGACCAGGAGGTATCAATTTTGGTGTTAGCAGAGTAAGTAAAATGTATTAGAAAATATATTTAGAATGGAATGTTTCTAGATGAGGTAGTTTTAATAATTTACAACTGTTACGGGATGTTCCGAGACAAAGTATAAAGGATGTATGTTTAACAAAGGGGGGTGGAGCAATACAGGTCTTACACCAGATTGGAACCAGTATGATGATGACAGAAACAGCCTACCTGTGCTCCAGGACACCATAATTGGTCATTATACTATCCTGCTACATCTGCTTTACTTATGCTCTGTGCTTGATTGAGATGCTAATATATTGTCCTAAAATGTTCTTATTAAAGCTTTAAATTAGTTATGCTATTGGTGTGGACAGTGTTTTTCACCCAGCAAGCTTAATATGCTAGGAAAGTCATCCCCAAAGTTGCATCTGTATGTGGAATAGCAAAAAGGATGAAAGATGATGGCATGTGTGCTCAAGGGATTTGAGGAAAAACTCCACAGAGCAGTGAGCAACTGAAGATAAGAACTGGTGATTGGGCTGTTACTCTGCTAACTCCAAAAAAGGTATTTAGGCACTTAACTCCCATTGAAACCAATGGGATTTTGTTGGCTCCTAAGTAGGCTCCTATGTTCCTCTGAGGATCTAGGCCTTAGTGTCTTAAGGCTCTATCTGTGCTACAACTCTAACCAGGCCGGAAGACCTGGGAACAGCAGGGTTAAAAACAATAGTGTAGACCAGACCAAACTCTGTCCCCAAAACCCCAGCTTGTCCAAGCCTTTGCCAATTACGCAGCTATGGCTAGGTGCCATCTGCTGCATAACATGTACCAGTGATAAAGAGATCAGGGGATAGCCATGGCGTGTTGTAACTGGGTTGCCTGACTTGGTGATTGTAGACGTGTGTAGTTATGTTGGGTTGATCCATTAGGCAATGGGGCCAATAGATTTGCTCGTGACTAACCATAGTAAATAGGAAGGGAGAAAATAGCAGAAGGATTATAGTGGTAATGGGAGATGGGTGAATGACTTAAAGAAAGACATGGAAAGCAAACTGTAGCTTGTTAGTGCTCTGGATTTGCCTAGAAGCTGGTAGGCATGGGCGGGAGGGGGCATATGATGATCAGCGCAGGGTGTGACATACAGAACCAGGTATAAAAGCGCTGTGTGCTGAATGTTCTGTCTACACTGCAAAGTACAGCTGTGTTTTAGTAACCAAGTCATGGCACCCATTACAACCTACATGACTGAGCAGCATCCACATGGCAATCTGTCACAACACAAATGTTTGTCAACTGTGTTTGTGTGACTGCATCTAGAATATAAGAAGGCCATACCGGGTGTAACAATGCTGGTTCTGGTGGGACCCAACTGAGAGTGCCAATTCAGGACAAATTGCTCAGAGCAGGGCAGTTACAGCCCAAGGCTGGGGTTTCTGTGCACACCAAGGCAAAGCAAACCAGCCAGACAGAGAAGACTTTGGTTTTACCCCATTGGCTAACCACAAGTCACACAAGCAATTCCCTTAGACACTCCAGATTCCCAGTATCACCACCAGTGCCACTCGTTATGGGGACAAATGGTTATGAAAACCAATACCCCAGTAAAAGAAAAAAGATTCTCTCGATCCCAAAGGACCAAGCCCCAGACCCAGGTCAATATACAAATCAGATCTTACCCACAAATCACGCTGTTGCCAATCCTTTAGAATCTAAAGGTTTATTCATAAAAGGAAAAAGATAGAGATGAGAGCTAGAATTGGGTAAATGGAATCAATGACATACAGTAATGACAAAGTTCTTGGTTCAGACTTGTAGCAGTGATGGAATAAACTGCAGGTTCAAATCCAGTCTCTGGAGAACATCCCCAGCTGGGAGAGGTCATTCAGTCCTAGATTCAAAGCTTCAGTTTGTAGCAAAGTCCCTCCAGAGGTATGGAGCAGGATTGAAGTCAAGATGGAGGAGCTGCAGCAGCTTTTTATATTCTCTTACCATGTGGTTGGTCTTTCTTTGTCCCAAAGACAAGCTGTCCATCCCATGGCCTGGAAAAACCTCAGAGTTCTGTCCATAGGCAGGGCCCTGCAAACCTTGCTGAGTCCCAAGGCATGTCTGCCTTCTCTCAGTGGCTCAGTTGAATAGCTGATGGTCCTTAATGGGCCATCCAGCAGGCTAGGCAGAGCTGACACCAACTTGTCTGGGGTGTCCACCAGAAGCAGAGCATAAGTTTGAAATGCAGACAGTATAGAGCCAATATTCATAAATTCAACTATAAAAATGATACACATAGACAGATAACATAACCATAACCTTATCTTAGACACCTCATCTGACCCCCTTTATATAAGATTTGGTGCCACTACAGGACCTTGGATGCAACCATGTTCTATATGGTCCCAGTTCAAGTCAATAACGTGACACCGGGTCAGACCAGTGGTGCATCTAGCCCAGCATCCTGTCTTCCAACAATGGCCAATGCCAGGTGCTTTAGAGGGAATGAACAGAACAGGGTAATTGTTGAGTGATCCATCCCCTGTCATCCGGTCTAGCATCTGGCAATCAGAGGCTTGGGGACACCTGGGGTATGGGGTTGTGTCCCTGACCGTCTTGGCTAATAGCCATTGATGGACCTATCCATGAACTTATGTAATGTTTTTTTGAAGCCAATTACACTTTTGACCTTCACAACATCTCCTGGCAACAAGTTGTGCGTTGTGTGAAGAAGAACTTCCTCGTGTTTGTTTTAAATCTGGTGTCTATTAATTTCATTGGGTGACCCCTGGTTCTTGTGTTAGATGAAGGGGTAAATGACACTTCCCTGTTCATGTTCCCCACACGCCTGTTGTGATTTTCTAGACTTTTATCAGATCCCCCCTCAGTCGCCTCTTTTCTAAGCTGAACAGTCCTAGTCCTTTTAATCTCTCCTCATACGGAACCTGTTCCACCCCCTTTATCATTTGTGTTGCTCTTCTCTGTAACTTTTTCCAGTTCTAATGTATCTTTTTTGAGATGGGGCAACCAGAACTGCACACAGTATTCAAGGTGTGGGCTTACTATGGATTTATATAGTAGCATTATATTTTCTGTCTTATGTATCCTTTTCTTCTTCGAATGCTTGCTCGTGTCCATTCCATATTAGGTGGGTATGCTGGCCACATGCTCCAGTGCTGGAAATTTTTCCCTCAGCAGTATCTGTAGGGGATCAGCTCTGGTGCCCCCTGAAGCGGCGCGCACATGCCACGGTATAAAGGGCGCTGCCAGCTCCTCCCACCCTCAGTTCCTTCTTTCCACCAGTGACGGGGCAGGAAAGTCGGCTGCTCCGGCAGGTGTTCTCTCGTTCTCTGTTATACGAACTCTGTAGAACGTGTAGTGTAGCTGTTGCAGTTAGTTAGCCTTAGTAGTAGGTCTTTGAGTGGCAGCTCAGATCGATTCCAGTTAGGTGTGTGCGCACCTCATGCACAGTCATCGGAAAATTTTCTCCTTGTAGCACCCGTCTGGGTCGGCTGTGGAGCCCCCTGGAGTGGCGCCTTCATGGTGCTCAATATGTGACCCTGCCGAGCCGGTGCCTCCTCAGTTCCTTCTTACCGCCCGTGGTCGTTGGAACTTGCTCAGCAGGTTCTCCAGGTTTCTCTAGCTTCTCTTTCAGACTGTTTGTATTTGGTAGTTGTTTAGTTCTTAGATATTGTAGGTCTAGTTAGTAGTTAGTTAGCTGTTGGGTTGTGTGGTTTACCCTCCACCCAGACTGCATTCTCCTTGGGGAACTTACCTGCCCAAGTCCCAGGGGTTCAAGCCCTGCAAGTCCTGCAACAAGTCCATGCCAATGGGTGACCCTCACGACGCTTGTTTAAAGTGTCTGGGGGAAGCTCATCAGTCAGAAAAGTGCAGGATTCGTAGGGGCTTTCACCCCCAAACCAAGAAGGAGCGGGACTTTAGATGGAAGCAGCTCCTTATGGAGTCGGCACTTAGACCACAACCCGCATCGGCGCAGCAGGACCCGGGGCCAAGTTCCTCAGTGCTCAGGGCCCTGGCGGCAGTGGTGGAGGTGGGACCGTGAAAGGACTCTGGTAGAGACCCATGGCACCGTCCTCCCCAGCACCGATCCCATTCACTGGCACAGAGGCAGCACCAGAAGCAAGGGAGGAGTGGTTCCCCCACTTCAGGACCCACCCCATTGGAGTCAGCCAATGGGGTGTGTCCCAGGGAGGAGCCCCCGGCGCCGAAACTTTTGGAATCTGTGCCAATGACTTTGGCCCCGCGAGGGGAACCGTTGAGTCTGGTGCACTTGGACTCCCTGGGTCCGGTGGTGGAGGAGGTAGAACTGCCTTCCACCCCAGACACCTTTGAGACCACCAGAGATCTTACTGCAATGACAGCACCAAGGTCCCCGGCCCTTTGCGTTAAGCCTCCAATGCCACCATGGGCGGTGCTGTCCTGGGGCAAGCTGGTGATGATCCGCCCTCCGACTCAGCCTGCGGAGAAGAGGTACCGCTCGGAGTCCCAGTGCCAGTCGCACTCGTGGTACCGGTCTGACTCGTGGCACCGATCCAGATCCCACCAGTGCTCCAGCTCACGGTGCAGATCACCTTAGGGCAGTAGGTCTCCATCTTGGCAATGTTCGTATCAGCACCGTATTGGCTCTTCAGACTTGGAAACGGGGTCCAAATATTCGCAGCAGCCCCGGCACAAGTTGGTGCAGGGCCAGGGCCAGCGCAGTGGCCATTTTGGACCCCATGGGCATAACACCAGGTCCAGGGTGCCCAGTCCAAAGCCTCATGCTCAGTGGCGTCCGAGCCTAGGGTGCCGGAGGCAGTGGCCAGTCGCCCCACCCCTAGGGATGCAGAGGAGTCAGTGGCCATGCCACCTCCTCCAGAACCCACCCCAGCTCCTGCGTCCGACCCTGGAATTGCTGGCACGGAGTTAGAGGTGGGGCAGGAGCTCTCCGAGAACCAAGACGGTCCATAGGATCCAGTTCCCTGACTAGCATCCTCATCCTCCTTCCCGGACTAGGTGGTGGCGGGCACCTCCGTCGCAGGGCCACTCCCTATAGATAGCTGTGCCCACCAGGAACTCCTCCGCAAGGTAGCACAACATATGAACCTGCAGGCTGAAGATGTGAAAGAGCCGAAGGACCCTGTGGTCAACATCCTGGCACCAGAAGGGCCATCCAGAGTTGTTCTACCCCTCATTAAAACTATACAGGCCAATGCAAAGACCATTTGGCAGACCCCGGCCTTCATCCCTCCCACCGCTAAGGGTGTGGAGAGGAAGTACTTTGTACCCTCCGAGGGGTTCAACTACCTGTTCACACACCCACAGCCTTTCTCGTTGGTAGTGTCGGCAGTAAATGAGAGGGAGAGGCAGGGTCAGCAAGCCCCAGCGCCTAAATCTAAGGATGCCAAGCTCCTGGATTTATTCAGACCCAACGTTTACTCCACGTAGGGGCTTACAACTCAGGATTGTCAACCAGCAGGCAACCCTGAGCAGCTACAGTTTTAACTCCTGGAACTCTATGCTGAAGTTTAGGGAGCTGGTACCAGCAGAGTCCAGGGAGGAGTTTGGGGCAATTGTCAAGGAGGGCAAGGCAGTGGCATGGACCTCTTTACAGGCCTCACTGGACTCTACGGAGTGCACCTTGTCCTCAGGGATAGATATACAGCGTAGATCATGACTGCGGGCCTCGGGACTCCTGCTTGAGGTTCAGCAAACTATGCAAGACCTACCCTTTGACGGGGTGGGCCTATTTGCCAAACAGACTGACTCCAGGCTGCATAGCCTCAAAGACTCCAGGGCGACAATGAAATCTTTGGCTATGCACATACCCCAGCAACCCAACGAAAGCCCTTTAAGCCCCAACTGCTGCAACAGCCACCGTATCCGCCTCGGCTGAGGCAGGATTTTTACAGGTGCAGGGGTAGGAATGGCAGGTGTAAGCCTTCCCATCCCCCATCCGGGCAGGGCCAGGTCCCAACTAAGCCTTCTGGCTCAAAACAGACATTTTGAAGGTACGCCCGAGGACAGAGCATCTGTCTCAACACCAGATCCTTTCCCATGTTTTTTGAACCGTCTGTCCCACTTCTACCCTGCATGGTCCCAAATAACATCAGACCGCAGGGTTCTCTGTATGGTGGAAGTGGGATATTGTCTCCAATTCTGCTCCTACTCTCCCTCTCACTCCCCTTCCCCATCCCTTTTCAGGGACCCTTCTCACAAGCAACTCCTTATCCAGGAGGCGCAGGCACTCCTCGCCATGGGAGCAGTGGAGGAGGTTCCTCGGGAGCTCAGGGGCAAGGGATTCTATTCCTGATACTTCCCAATCTCCAAGGCCAAGGGGGGGGGCGGGTCTCAGACCCATTCTAGATCTGCGAGGATTCAACAAGCTCACGGTGAAGTTGAAGTTCTGCATGAATCATAGAATCGTAGAATATCAGAGTTGGAGACCTCAGGAGGTCATCTAGTCCAACCCCAGCTCAGAGCAGGATCAATCCCCAACTAAATCATCCATGGTATCCCTCAGTACAATTAGACGGAGTAGAGGGCAGGCCCGGGTTCCCCACAAATCCTCCCAACTCCTGGTCAGACACAGGAGGAGTTGACCTGGACTGTGGGTTCAGAAAAATGGCCAAGCTGAGGGCTGCCGTGAAGCTCCAAGGCGAGCAAATCCCCACCAAGGTAGAGCAGGAACTTTGTCACACACTACAAAAGGATTTTTTTTTTTCTCTCCTGCTGGTAATAGCTCACCTTACCTGATCACTCTGGTTACAGTGTGTATGATAACACCCATTGTTTCATGTTCTCTGTGTATATAAAATCTCCCCACTGTATTTTCCACTGAATGCATCTGATGAAGTGAGCTGTAGCTCACGAAAGCTTATGCTCAAATAAATTGGTTAGTCTCTAAGGTGCCACAAGTCCTCCTTTTCTTTTTCCTGTTTTTAAGGTACAAGGTTAAAGCTGGCCGAGCTCACATCCCTGACAGCCTGGGCAGGGGGTTAATTAGCTGCTAATAGTGCAAGGATCTTCAACAAAAGACAACCCCGATGTATTTCCAAATCCATTCAGCAGCACTGCACTCCTGGGTCACTCCACAGCATGGAAAACTCCTTCCCTGTGCCCATACGTACCTGTCTGTGTGTCTAGGCTGGCAGGTGCTTGCCTAGAAGGGAGGCTCCATTGACTGTCTTTCGGACAGCTTGAGATCTGCGCTCCCCTTGATCCAGTGTGCCTGGCATAACAACCAGGAGGTGGCAGCCTTTCCCAGCCTATCTGCCCTTCCTCCTCCTGGCTGAAAGTAAATCCTGCTTTAGCTCTGGGCTCTGCAGACCAGAGTTGTTTTTCTCTGTGGATTTCTAGCCTGGCCTTTGTTTCGAGCTGCACTGTCGTCCTACCCTGCTCCTATAGGGGAACAGGGCTGGCAACAGAGCACAGAGATCTGGGAGGCAGTGGTGCTGACACCTGTCATTCCCCCCAGTTGCTGGTGGTGAGATCCCAGCGCGTGAACTTCCTCACAGTGGTGACCTCTTGCTGGAAGGGAGGATGGTCTCGTGGACAGGGTCCTGGGCTGGCACACTGGAGATGCAGCTCCAGTTCCTGGCTCAGCCACAGGCTCCTTGGGCATGTCACCTAATTAAAGGAACTGGGAAAACAGGTAATAATAACCCTTGGCACCTCCCATCATAGTTCTCTAAAAAGCCTTGGGGGTTGGTATTCTCTCCCTTTGAAGATGGGGAAACTGAGGCCCGAGAGGGTATGGAGCCGCATTGTTTTTGGTGTCTTCATTCTGAGTGCTCAGTGTGAGTCTGAGTTTCAGGGATGCTGCTGAGTGTAGGCTCCCCCTGGCCTCACGTGCAGCTGGGGGGCATTAGGAGCTTCTGAGAATCAGGCCCCAGGTTTTTCACCCGCCCCAACTACCAACCCTTTTGGGGAGTTTTAGCCTGAGATTGCACAGCCGGTGGGAGGGCTGGGATTAGAACCCAGGAATCCTTAGGCTGGGCCCTGCTCCATCCACTAGGCAAGACAACCTCTCCTAGAAGCTACTTACAATAACCCAGGGCTGCTGCTTCAAATGCTGGTCCCTATGTGGATTCCAAACGCAGGTGCGTATGCGCGCCATGCGCCGGCACCAGCACTGTTCATAGTCGTGGCCGTTGATCCGCACGTGTGTCGTGTGTTGACCATGTGGCCTGTCCAAGGCTTTAAGGGGCTGCGCAGGTCGACGTCACTCCAGTTCCCTCTTACCGCTGCATGGCCAGAGTTGGAATCTCTGTTCCTCGATGCTCTTAGCTCACTAAGAGAACTGCTCTCTGTTCGTTGTTCATAGTTTTCCTCTAGTTCTGAGCTGTCTGTTAGTTAGGGTATGTCTACACTACGAAATTAGGTGAAATTTATAGAAGTCGGTTTTGTAGAAAGTGTTTTTATACAGTCGATTGTGTGTGTCCCCACACAAATGCTCTAAGTGCATGTAGTCGGCGGAGTGTGTCCACAGTACCGAGGCAACCGTCGACTTCCGGAGCGTTGCACTGTGGGTAGCTATCCCACAGTTCCCGCAGTCTCCGCTGCCCATTGGAATTCTGGGTAGAAATCCCAGTGCCTGATGGGGCTAAAACATTGTCGCGGGTGGTTCTGGGTACATATCATCAGGCCCCCGTTCCCTCCCTCCTTCCATGAAAGCAAGGGCAGACAATCGTTTTGTGCCTTTTTTCACGGGTTACCCGTGCAGATGCCATACCACAGCAAGCACGGACCCCGCTCAGCTAACCGCCACCGTATGTCTCCTGGGTGCTGGCAGACGCGGTACTGCATTGCTACACAGCAGCAGCTTGTTGCCTTGTGGCAGCAGACAGTGCAGTATGACTGGTAGCCATTGTCAGCGTAGTTCTGGGAGCTCTTTTAATCGGGCACCTGGGCAAACATGGGAGTGACTCAGCCAGGTCATTTCCCTTGTTTTGTCTCATGGCGATTGAGTCCTACCAGCAATGCACTGTCTTTTAATCTGCAGCCAGCAGAAGACGATGGCCAGCCGTCATACTGCACCGTCTTCTGCCGAGCACCCAGGAGATGATCGTACTGCACAGTCTGCTGCCAGCAAGATGTAGAAAGATAGATGAAGTGGCTCAAAACAAGAAATAGACCAGATTTGTTTTGTATTCATTTTCTTCTCCCTCCCTCCCTCTGTGAAATCAACGGCCTGCTAAACCCAGTTTTGAGTTCTATCCTTGAGGTTTTGAGTTCTATCCTTGAGGGGGCCATTCAGTTTCTCGCAAAGCCACCCCCTTTGTTGATTTTAATTCCCTGTAAGCCAACCCTGTAAGCCATGTCGTCAGTCACCCCTCCCTCCATCAGGGCAACGGCAGACAATCGTTCTGCGCCTTTTTTCTGTGCGGACGCCATACCATGGCAAGCATGGAGCCCGCTCAGATCACTTTGGCAATTAGGAGCCCATTAAACACCACGCGCATTATCCAGCAGTATATGCAGCACCGGAACCTGGCAAAGCGATACTGGGCGAGTAGGCAACGTCAGCACGGTGACGAGAATGATGAGGACATGGACACAGATTTCTCGCAAAGCACAGGCCCTGGCAATGTGGGCATGATGGTGCTAATGGGGCAGGCTCATGTGGTGGAACGCTGATTCTGGGCTCGGGAAACAAGCACAGACTGGTGGGACCGCATAGTGTTGCAGGTCTGGGACGATTCCCAGTGGTTGCGAAACTTTCGCATGCGTAAGGGCACTTTCATGGAACTTTGTGACTTGCTTTCCCCGGCCCTGAGGCGCAAGAATACCAAGATGAGAGCAGCCCTCACAGTTGAGAAGCGAGTGGTGATAGCCCTGTGGAAGCTTGCAACATCAGACAGCTACCAGTCAGTTGGGAATCAATTTGGAGTGGGCAAATCTACTGTGGGGGCTGCTGTGATGCAAGTAGCCAACGCAATCAAAGATCTGCTGATATCAAGAGTAGTGACCCTGGGAAATGTGCAGGTCATACTGGATGGCTTTGCTGCAGTGGGATTTCCCAACTGTGGTGGGGCCATAGACGGAACCCATATCCCTATCTTGGCACCGGAGCACCAAGCCGGCGAGTACATAAACTGCAAGGGGTACTTTTCAATAGTGCTGCAAGCACTGGTGGATCACAAGGGACGTTTCACCAACATCAACGGGGGATGGCCAGGAAAGGTACATGACGCTCGCATCTTCAGGAACTCTGGTCTGTTTCAAAAGCTGCAAGAAGGCACTATTCCCAAACCAGAAAATAACTGTTGGGGATGTTGAAATGCCTATAGTTATCCTTGGGGACCCAGCCTACCCCTTAATGCCATGGCTCATGAAGCCGTACACAGGTGGCCTGGACAGTAGTCAGGAGCTGTTCAACTACAAGCTGAGCAAGTGCAGAATGGTGGTAGAATGTGCATTTGGACGTTTAAAAGCACGCTGGCGCAGTTTACTGACTCGGTTAGACTTCAGCGAAACCAATATTCCCACTGTTATTACTGCTTGCTGTGCGCGCCACAATATCTGTGAGAGTAAGGGGGAGATGTTTATGGCGGGGTGGGAGGTTGAGGAAAATTGCCTGGCTGCTGGTTACGCGCAACCAGACACCAGGGCGGTTAGAAGAGCACAGGAGGGCGCGGTGCGCATCAGAGAAGCTTTGAAAACCAGTTTCATGACTGGCCAGGCTACAATGTGAAAGTTCTGTTTGTTGCTCCTTGATGAAACCCCCCACCCCTTGGTTCACTCTACTTCCCTGTAAGCTAACCACCCTCCCCTCCTCTCTTCGATCACCGCTTGCAGAGGCAATAAAGTCATTGTTGCTTCACATTCATGCATTCTTTATTAATTCATCACACAAATAGGGGAATAACTACCAAGGTAGCCCAGGAGGGGTGGTGGAGGAGAGAAGCACCAGGAGCGGTGGTGGAGGAGGGAAGGACAAGGCCACACAACACTTTAAAAGTTTAAAACTTTAAAACTTATTGCATGCCAGCAATAAGTTGCTTGGGCAATCCTCTGGGGTGGAGTGGCTGGGTGGCCGCAGGCCCCCCGACCGCATTCTTGGGCATCTGGGTGAGGAGGCTATGGAACTTGGGGAGGAGGGTGCTTGGTTACACAGGGGCTATAGCGGCGGTCTGTGCTCCTGCTGCCTTTCCTGCAGCTCAGCCATACAGTGGAGCATATTAGTTTGATCCTCCAGCAGCCTCAGCATTGAATCCTGCCTCCTCTCATCACACTGCCACCACCTTTCAGCTTCAGCCCTCTCTTCAGCCCACCACTTACTCTCTTCAGCCCGCCACCTCTCCTCCCAGTCATACTGTGCTTTCCTGCACTCTGATATTGTCTGCCTCCATGCATTCGTCTGTGCTCTGTCAGTGTGGGAGGACAGCATGAGCTCAGAGAACATTTCATCGCGAGTGCGTTTTTTTCTCCTTCTAATCTTCGCTAGCCTCCGGGAAGGAGAAGATCCTGTGATCCTTGAAACACATGCAGCTGGTGGAGAAAAAAAAAGGGACAGTGGTATTTAAAAAGACACATTTTATAGAACAATGGGTACACTTTTTCACGGTAAACCTTGCTGTTAACATTACATACATAGCACATGTGCTTTTGTTCCAAGGTCGCATTTTGCCTCCCCCCAGCGCGTGGCTAGCCCCTCCTCCCTCCCTGTGGCTAACAGCGGGGAACATTTCTGTTCAGCCACAGGCAAACAGCCCAGCAGGAATGGGCTCCTCTGAGTGTCCCCTGAAGAAAAGCACCCTATTTCAACCAGATGACTATGAATGATATCACTCTCCTGAGGATAACACAGAGAGATAAAGAACGGATGTTGTTTGAACGCCAGCAAACATACACTGCAATGCTTTGTTGTACAATGATTCCCGAGTACGTGCTCCTGGCCTGGAGTGGTAAAGTGTCCTACCATGGTGGATGGAATAAGGCTGCCCTCCCCAGAAACCTTTTGCAAAGGCTTTGGGAGTACATCCAGGAGAGCCACGAATTAATCATTAAACATGCTTGCTTTTAAACCATGTATAGTATTTTAAAAGGTACGCTCACCAGAGGTCCCTTCTCCACCTGGTGGGTCCAGGAGGCAGCCTTGGGTGGGTTCGGGGGGTACTGGCTCCAGGTCCAGGGTGAGAAACAGTTCCTGGCTGTCAGGAAAACCGGTTTCTCTGCTTGCTTGCTGTGAGCTATCTACAACCTCATCATCATCATCATCATCATCATCTTCCTCGTCCCCAAAACCTGCTTCCATGTTGCCTCCATCTCCATTAAAGGAGTCAAACAACACAGCTGGGGTAGTGGTGGCTGAACCCCCTAAAATGGCATGCAGCTCATCATAGAAGCGGCATGTTTGGGGCTCTGACCCGGGGCGGCCGTTTGCCTCTCTGGTTTTCTGGTAGGCTTGCCTCAACTCCTTAAGTTTCACGTGGCACTGCTTCGCGTCCCTGTTATGGCCTCTGTCCTTCATGCCCTGGGAGATTTTGACAAATGTTTTGGCATTTCAAAAACTGGAACGTAGTTCTGATAGCACGGATTCCTCTTCCCATACAGCGATCAGATCCTGTACCTCCCGTTCGGTCCATGCTGGAGCTCTTTTGCGATTCTGGGACTCCATCATGGTCACCTCTGCTGATGAGCTCTGCATGGTCATCTGCAGCTTGCCACGCTGGCCAAACAGGAAATGAAATTCAAAAGTTCGTGGGCCTTTTCCTGTCTACGTGGCCAGTGCATCTGAGTTGAGAGTGCTGTCCAGAGCGGTCACAATGGAGCACTCTGGGATAGCTCCCGGAGGCCAATACCGTCGAATTGCATCCACAGTACCCCAAATTCGACCCAGCAAGGCCGATTTCAGCGCTAATCCCCTTGGTCGGGGGTGGAATAAGGAAATCGATTTTAAGAGCCCTTTAAGTCGAAATAAAGGGCTTCGTCGTGTGGATGGGTGCAGGGTTAAATCGATTTAAAGCTGCTAAATTCGACTTCAACTCCTAGTGTAGACCAGGGCTTAGTTATAGCACTTAGTTCTTAAGTTTCCATTGGGCTTTTCATTGCACTCTCTCTCCTCTGGGGGTCTTTCCCCGGTTAAGCCAGTTTTAAATACTGTGCTTCCTGCCCGCACTTCTCTGCCATGAGTGACAAGCACCAGCACCCTCTCGACTGTCTTGGGGAGACTCCTATTGACACCTGCTGCTCCATCTGGGGCTTATTCCCACCTAGTACCCAGGAAGCCAGAGAACTTTGCCTCTGCAAATTCCTTATGGAGGAGGCGATGCGCCCACATGCGCAACCAGATCCGGTGACCACGGATCCATCAGAGCAACGCCCAGCACCGGCAGCCAGTGCCTCCTCAGGCCCTTCCTGTCCAGCACCGGCCCCTCCAGCCAAAGCCCACTGTGCACACAAGAATTGTGCTCCTGGGCATAAAGGAGGCTCCCCGACAGGGACTGCCTCCAAGCGCAGTGTCGCGTCCCTGGGCCACACCAGGCCAGATGAGAAGTCACACATTGATCCAGATGCTCCTGATCTGAAGAAGCCTTGCATGGAGCAAAGTTGAAGCACTGCACCCCACTGCTGCCACTGCTGGCCTTGGGGACTGATCCGCCACCATCACCTCTGGCTCCATCCACTCGTCCAGAACCATCAGGTCTTGCAGCGCCATGTACACCTGGCTGTCTCATGCCTCTTACGCCCACAGCTGAGCTCATGCTGGTTCACCTCCATGCCCCAGTCCTTCAGGCGCCATTTGTCTGCTGTCTCCCGCCGACGAGCTGCTCCTGCTCCAGCCTTCTGCTCCGCTCCACCTTTCTCCACCGGTGCCCTCAGATACACCCTTGCTTCTCTCGGATTGTCCATCCATCACCGCACCACTGGTGCCACTGTTCTGATATCCCCACCCTTACCAGACCTGTCTTCAGAATCCAAGTAGTCTCAGAACTGGACACTACCTTCTCTCCTGCCCGGTTGTACAGCCCAGATCCCCAGCACCAACTGTACCATCTGACGTACTTTCTGCCAGCTGATCCTGGTTCCGCTACCCACCAGCTCTGCTGATGCCTGGTGACCCCTATGCTTGGCCCTACTGGGCCGCTTGGAACCCCAACCGAGACGTGCCACTCCACCCACCTCATCACCCTTCTCCAACGCATACCACTCCCCCTTCTGTGCATGAGAAGCCTCTAACATTCCCACTCCTGCTGCACGAGCAGCACCGACAGGGCCATCACCCCCTCTGGTCCATACAGCACCTCTTCATCGCCTGATGATGTTCTTATCCCGCCCACTCTGCCATCCCAACGACCACATGCAGTACCAGGACTTGCTTCAATGCATGGCTACAGCCCTCAACCTTCCTGTCAGAGATGTCCAGGTTCCACAAAACCAGTTCCTGGACATCCTGCAATCCCCGGGACCCTCCTGTACCATCCTCCTTATTCATGAAAACGCCCTCATGCAGCCAGCCCAAGCTGTTTGGCTGACCCTGGCCTCTTGTGCCCCCGAAATGGGCGTGTGACATTATTTCATTCTCTCTAAGGGCACAGACTCTCTCTACACCCACCCACCCATCCCCCAACTCGCTGGTGGTGTAAGCTGCGACTGACCTGGCCTGCCAGCAACATTCCGCCCAGGCTGCCCGACGGGGCCGCTAAGAAGCTCGATCTGCTGGACCGCAAGGTCTGCTCATCTGCTGGCCTCCAATTTCGTCCTGCCAGTTACCAGGCCATCTTGCCCAAGGACAACTTTCTTTCATACTCTAAGCTGGCGGCCTTTCATGCCTTTCTCCCCCCGAAAAACAGCAGGACTTGCAGCGCTGTGTGGACGAGGGCAGACTGGTAGCTAATGTGGCTCTCCAGGCTGTGGTTGATGCCGCCGACTCTGTGTCACACTCCCTGGCATCTGGGGTTGTCTTCTGCCGAGACGCTTGGCTCCAGTCCAGTGGCTTCCCGCAGGAGGTCCAGACTACTCTGGAGGACTTTCCCTTCGAGAACAATAAGTTGTTCAGTGACAAAACGGATGAGTCTTTGCATTTGCTCAAAGACTCTTGTGCCACTCTCCGGTCTCTGGGCCTCTACTCCCCAGCCCCAGCTCGCTGCCAGCTACCGTCATCCTTCCAACCCCAACCCCGCACCACATTCCAGCCTTACCCCGCAGCGCCCACCTGATGCTTCCTGCCATCACCCACGTTCACAGTGGCCATGCTCCTCTGGTACAGCTACTTCTTCCACATCTTTCTGCAATGTCCTCCGAAGCAGCCCTTTTGTCTTCTTACACAAGACCTGCAAACCTTCCTCCACCCCTCCTACCACCCCGTGAGTAGTTTTCAGGGGTCATCTTGCCCCCTTTGCTCACAACTGGGGCCAGATTACCACTGACCGCTGGGTGCTGGACATTGAATGCTTCTCTTTTCCGCCCCAGCAGCGCCTGGACACTCCCTCACAGTGCCACCTTCTCAGAGAGGAAACAGATGCCCTCTGTTGGAGGGCTTTCCCTTCACCCCCTCCCCTGGTTCTTGTCACACAGGCAGAAAGCAGAAGACCAGAAGTCCAAAGCGCAGACAATGCGATGTTTATTGGGGTTAGTTTCCAAGAAAGCATATTCCGAAACCCTTCACACCAGTCAGGCTTCTCTCTATACGCCAACAGACTCTGTTCCCCCGTGTCCCCTTCCCGGCTCCGACGCCGCAGAGCGTTCACCCCGCGCCCCCCTTCCCGGCTCCCACACCGCAGAGCCTTTACCCTGCACCCCCCTTCCCGGCTCCCACGCCGCAGAGAGTTCACCCCGCGCCCCCCCTCCCTGGCTCTGACACCGCAGAGCGTTCACCCCGCGCCCCCCCTTCCCGGCTCCCACCCCGCAGAGCGTTTACCCTGCGCCCCCCTTCCCAGCTCCCACGCCGCAGAGCGTTCACCCCGCGCCCCCCTTCCCAGCTCCCATGCCGCAGAGCCTTGTCTGTGTCCCTGTTCCCCATTCCCGTTCCCCCCACCGTTAGCAAACATGATTCCAATTTCCCTTCCCCCCCACTTCCTGTTTGACCCCAGTTTGTAGTAATATTCTCAGCTATACCTTAACTAATCATTTTACAGAAATTTAACTAACCAGTCCTAACATATTGTAACAATTCTCTTACCAATTATATCCCACTACCCTAATTAACTTACACCTAGCAAAATTAGTTATACATCAGACAGAAACAATTAGAGAACCAGCCAGAGTAACAATAGAAAAGTAGGGGCCATAAAGATAAAACACGCAGCAACCATTGATAAGGGATTTCTTGCCAGACAGGATGGTATCAAACTAAGTTTTCTTTAACTATCTTAAGATCTGTTTTTTTATCTGCCGGTGATGGGCACTATCAGGGCAGGATTGTCTTCCTAAGGGCCCGATGCCACCTTATTTCAATGTGACTGGTTTGGGATATGAGGACGTGACCGCAGGATTCCCAGTTTATGGCTGTCCCTGCTGCTTAGCCAAAGAATGAGGCCTCAGACTGTCCTAGGGAGAGAAGGCCCATACTCAGGCAGACTGTGATTTTGATTCTTTGTTTTTATACCCCTGTAACTAGCTAAGTGATAAAAATACACCTAAGCTCTTAAAGTAGAGGCCTTTACAGGCAGGCCTGAATATCTGTATCCTAACACCCTCCTGTGGAAGGCGCCATAGAGCTCGTCCCGCACCCCTACTGTGGCCAGGGCCCCCCACGTGTTCATGAAGGTCTTCGCTGTTGTGGTGGCATACATGTGTCAATTAGGTCACTTGGTGTTTCCTTATCTGGAAGATTGGCTCCTCATGGCACCGTCCCGAACCAGTCTTCTGGCTACCATCCGAACCCTGCGTTCCCTCTTCAATGCCCTGGGAATCTGCATCGAGGAGAAATCCGTCCTCGTCCCTATTCGCTCTCTTACCTTCATAGGAGCTCCATGGACTCTGTTGTGGCACATGCCTGCCTTCCTTCCTTCCTTCCGGCTGCTCCACAGGTCTCACCACTCCCTGTGCAGCTCTGCCGCCACCCACCACCCGTCAATGCCTTTCCCAACTGGACCGGATGGCGGCCTGCACTTCAATTACACCATAGGCCTGTCTCCAGCCGTGGCTCCGCTCTGTCTACAACCCACACTCCAGCCATCTCAGCAAGCTGGTTCTCATCCCCCCATCGGTCCTCACCTCTCACCTGGTGGTGCAACCCGTCCACAGTCCTGGCTGGCGTCCCTTTCACACCCCTGATGCCTCACACCACCCCACGACAGACGCCTTCCTTGTCAGCTGGGGTGCTCATCTGGACAGCCACACAGCTCAAGGCCTCTGGTCACCCAGGGAAGTGTGGATGCCCTTCAACATCCTGGAGCTGCAGGCCGTCCGCCTTGCCTGACAAACTTTTCTGCCCTTTCTCCCCTCTCACCACATCCATCTGCTATCCGACAACATGACAGTGGTCATCATAAACAAACAAGGCAGAGCTCGATCCCTCTCTCTTTGTGCACAGACCATCCTCCTTTGGAACTGGTGCCTCTCACACAACTTACACTACAGACTGTTCACCTTCTGGGCACCAGCAACTCCCTGGCGGATATGCTCTGCCGCTCTTTCCATGCCAACACAAGTGGGAACTTCACAACCCCACTCTCTGTCCCTCTTCCGTCTCTGGGGCACACTGCGTTGGGACCTCTTTGCCACCCCAGAGAATCACTAGCTTTCGCTCTTTTGTTCCGGGGAGGCCTCAGCCAGGACTCCTGGGGTGATGCCCTCCTCCTATCCTGGACCACCAGCCTCTGCTATGCTACATCCATTACCCTGCTTCCCCAAGTCTTGCGCAAGGTGCAGCATGACCACACAACTCTTCTCCTCATTGCCCCCGCCTGGCCTCGCCAGTACGGGTACCCTACTCTCCTACATCTCCTAGATCTCCTACATCTCTCCACTCACCCTCCGATCCATCTCCCGGATCTCCCACATCTCTTTACACCAGCGAAGAGCCAGCTGCAACACCCCAATCCATCTCAAAGCCTGGGGTTTGGATGGGGCTCATGCATAGACAATGCATGCTCCTCCCCTGTCCGCAACATCCTTACCCAGAGCCGGCACCCATCTACTCACGCATGTTACCGAGCCAAATGGCGCCATTCTACCATCTGGGTACAGCGCCACCAACACCGCCTGCACTCTGCCTCCATTCCCATCATCCTCGATTATCTGCGCTCTCTCTCTCTGCCGATCAGGCCTTGCCCACTCCTCTGCATCCACATGGTGCCTTCTTAGTGCCTTCCTTCGCCCTGTGGATGGGTTTTCCGTCTTCACCCACGCTGCTACCTCCCACTTCCTTTGTGGCCTTTTCAACACCTTCCCCATGGTCTGGAACTCCTTAATCTCATCCTTGCCGCTCTTTGAACCACCACCCTCTGCTCCCTCACTCATCTTTCATGAAGGTGATCTCTCTGGTGGCTGTCACCTCTGGACGATGCCTTAGTGAACTGGTGCCCATGATGGCAGATCTCCCTTTCACTGTCTTCCATGAGGACAAGATCTCCCTACAGCTCCATCCCAAATTTCTCCCCAAAGTGGCCTGACCATTCCACCTTAACCAGAGTGTGCACCTCCCAACCTTCCACCCTAAACCTTTTACCCTAAGGCCTATTACCTTCAGCGTGCCCACCCCTTCTGTGTGTCTCTTCAACTCTTCATCACCATTGCTGAATGCTGCCAGGGTCACGCACTCTCTTCACAGTGACTCCCTCGATGGATCAGCTGGTGTACTGACAACTGGTGTGCGTTTTCCTGTGTCTCTTGCCTCTGGGGGTCACAGTCCGCTCTATGCGGGCATATGCTGCTACGTTGGCCTTCCTCGTGGCTGTCCCGTGGCATGACATTGGTAGGGCAGCCACGTGGACCTCCGTCCACACCTTTTCTGCCCATTACGCCATCACCCCTGCCACTGTAATGGATGCAGCAGTCGGTCGCACACTATCCTACAGAGCCCTCCCGCCCACTTCCTCACTGACCACTGCTCGCTACTCTCCCATGTTTGGAACCCACTTAGGGACCAGCACTTGAAGAAGAAGAGAAAGTTAGTTACTGTAACTGGAGGTTCTTCGAGGTGTGTGGTCCCTGCCTGGATTCCAGTCCCGCCCTCCATCTCTCTGCTGTGAGTTCCCTTGCTTCCAGGTAAGAGGGAACTGGAGCGGCACTGACACGCGTAGCCTCTTAAAGCTTTGGACAAGCCATGCGGTCGACACCCAGTGCACGTGTGGATCAACGGACGCGACTGTGATCAGCTCCGGCGCAAGGCGTGCATGCGCACCCGCCTTTGGAATCCAGATAGGGCACACACATCTCAAAGAACCTCCAGTTACAGGAAGTAACCTTCCCTTCAAGAACGCAGCTTCTCTCCTCTTTACAAAAGCTCCCAACTGAGTCTTGTTTTCAGACATCGGCTCTTACTTGCAAACTGCTGTAGAGTTCTTTGTGCAGCTGCCAGTCAATTAAATATTTAAACTTGACAATGAGATCATGACTCAGCGGCTGACAAATAATGGTGAACGGCTGTGTCACAGGCAGGAAGAATTAGATCATTTCATATCTTAAAGACACAGCCTCTTCATGTCCAGAACCAACCTTTGTAACCTCAGGGTGGGAGACCTGTTCCTAAGAGCCCAGCTGAGGTGAAACCTCATGGCAGGCTCCTAGCTCAAAACTGATGCCTAGCTTGGCCATCCTTAACAAACCCGGGATGCCTTCTCGACACTGAGATTCCAGGGAGAAGTGTTTTGATTGTTTTTCTTTTTTAAATTGGAAGAGAAACTAGATCTTGCAAATGCCAGTTCTGCAACTGCGCAAAACAGCTGGGTTCAAGTCCTTGGTGCAAGCCAGGGATCACTGTTAGAATATATTGTGCTAACAGTTATATCTAATAACACTCAGCACTTCAGAGGCACCTTTCAGCGGTAGACCTTAGAGCGTATTACAAAGCCACATATCATTTTGCCCAGGGTTAGGGTTAGGGAAACTGAGGCACAAGGCCACCTAGCGACTCTACAGCAGATCTGAAAATAGACCCCGAGTCTCCTGACTCCCAGTCTGCTGCATCTTTGGCTTTTCCTCTGTAGGTCTCAAGGGGCCGTAGCAAAGTCCCCAGGTCGTGGCACGGTGCCGATCCCCCAGACTAGCCGTAGGCACAGAGGGTCCATTGGCGCGGAGCAGTTGGCAGGATCGGGGCCGCCACTAGCCCGGTTCTGCAGGCAGGGCGTTGCGCCCTCGCCACTGAGCCTTCCCCGGGAGCCACAGAAGGGATTTAACCCGGCTTCTGGCTATTGCCCAGCACAGGTCACTGCCCCGCGCCCACCCCGGGACTCGCTGAAAATCCCCCGATTTCCTCCACGGCACGAAGCGGCCCCCGGGAGGAACGCGGCGCGGGCGCTTTAACTGTGGGCGCAGCCCCGCCCGGGCCGGCTCCGGAGCCAAGTGGGCGGCCCGCCGCCTTTGTCCCCCGGCCTCTGGCGGCTGGAGCCGGCGGCGAGCTGAGGGCAGCGGGGAGTTTCCACAGCGAGCGGGCCCCGCCGACCTGCCCGCCCGGGGACAGACGCGAACCGGCCCCGGGAACCTCCGGGCGCTCCCGGAGCCGGGCTGGGGGCTGGGCTGCTCCCGGGCGAGGCTCAGCCCTGGCGGATTGAGCCTCGTCGCGGCGTTGGCGGGGGAGGCTCCGGCGAGGACGAGGGTGAGTCTCCCTCCAGCGAGCCCCGGCTGCCCAGGGCTGCGCGGCTCTGCCCCGCCGGCCGCCCGCGGAGCCCCCCGGCCGAGCTCCCCCTGCCCCGGCTGCTCGGACGATCGCTAGCGGCCGGCGCCGGCGGGGGAGAGGGGCAGGGAGGATGGTGACTCAGGTGAGCAGCGCCCACCTCTCTCCCCTTCCCTGGGCCCTGCCCTGCGCCGGGAGAGGCGGCCCCTCCTGCGGCTGCCTCTCGGTCTGGCTGGGGAAGGAACTCGGCAGCCCGCTCCTGAGCTGCCTGCTTCGCAAAGGGCTCCGCTGCAGCTGCCGGGTGTATCTTGCATGGCCCTTCTCTAAGGCCCTTCCTCGTGCTTGGCCAGGATGCAGCACCCCTCCTTCCCCTCTCGGAAAAGTGCCTCGAGGCCCCCTAGGCCCAAGCCCTCCGAGCTCTGGATATGGGCCGCAGCTCAGCTGGCGGCTGGTGAAGGCCGGCGGTGAGTCACCCTTGCACAGGGGCTGCAGCCCAGAGCGGCTTGTAGGCACCTGAAAGGAGCCAGTGAATACGGTCCTGAAACCCAACTGGCTCCTGCCACTTCCTCACTCAGGGCAGGCCAGGCCTGGCCGCAGGGGTGTCTCCCCTCTGTTCAATGGCTGGTGACCGGCTCCTTGTTCCCTTAGTTAAAAAATAACTGATGTCCAAGGGCTGGAAATATTCCCAGAGCCTCTGACCTGCATGGTCTCCCCGCCCCAACAGGAGGAATGAGGGCAGAGCAGAGGGAAGGGGCCAAGCTTCAGGGTGTCACTTGAGCTAAAGATACTGGGTGATGGGCCCTGTTTGCAGAGGACTTGCAATTTCAGATGAAGTAAGTGGGATTCAGGGTTGCTGAATACTCCTGGAAATCAGGTCCCAAGACCTCAAAGCACTTCATGCATGTGGGGCGTGCCTCACAGCCCCCAATTTACAGATTGGGGAAACTGAGGCACAGAGAGGGGGAGGGAAGGAACTCGCCCAAAGTGACACCAGCCCTGCCCATGGGACCATGCTACTTCCACTCAATGGCTGGCATCTGGATCCCAATGATGCAATCTGTTCCCGTTGTTGGACTTGTCTGCTACATAGGAGGAGCTGGGCGTGGCTTCCAGCTCACTGGAGAGGTGAGGGAGGAGTGGTAGTTTCTCTGCTTTTCTCTGTCTCTAATGTGCGTCATCTTCTCGCTGAAGTGACGCCCAGGGACGGGATGCAAGATGGCTGAGCTGAGCAACATCCAGTCTGCAGCTTCCAAGAGCATCCGGCCTTTCCGGTCCAGTGAGGAGTATCTCTATGCCATGAAGGAGGACCTAGCTGAGTGGCTCAACATCCTCTATGGCTGGGATGTCCAGGTGGAGAATTTCATGGAGACCCTGGAGACCGGGTGTGATCTCTGTCAACATGCCAACAACGTCAACCACATTGCTCTGGAGTTCCAGCAGCAGCACCCAGAAGCTGCTGCCCACATGAGGGTGCCCCAGAATGAGGTTGTCTACCAGGCCAAGAATGTGGTGCCTGGCTCCTTCATCGCCAGGGACAACATCTCCAATTTCATCCAGTGGTGCCGGCAGGACCTGGGCATCCAAGATGTGCTGATGTTCGAAACCAATGACCTGGTGCTGAAGAAGAATGAGAAGAACTTCGTCCTGTGCCTTCTGGAGGTAGCCAGGAGGGGCTCCAAGTTTGGGATGCTGGCCCCCATGCTGATCCAGATGGAGCAGGAGATTGAGGAGGAAATGAGGGATCAGATAGCCTATGGGGGGCTGCAAACCCAGGAGGATAACCAAGACCTGGGCCCTGAGTCACCTGTCTACCCTAGCAGGCCTCAGAGAATCTCCTTGTGTGACCTCAAGAACCTGGATGAGCTGGTGAGAGGCAGTTCCATTTTGTTGGTATTGTGTGCCCCCAGGTAACTTACAAGCAACATGAGACCCTCTCCTCCCACCATTACCCAATGTGGCTCTCCTAGTGATCTAAGCCACTTCAGCGTTGTATGGGGAGGAGGTAACTGGAAGGCATTGGTTCTCTCCACCCACCAGTGGTTACATTTCCTCGCACCCCAATTTATTTCTACTCTCCTTGCTTAGAGCATCTGTAGGCCTGGTTCATTCTCCCATCTGGTCCCCAGTCCCACCCACAAAGATGTGCTGGCCCCAGGGTGGGAAGGGGACTATCACGTGGTGTATTAAGTAGTCTCTTGGCCTATCCAAGGCCATGATCAAGTGTCTTGATGTTTTTGGTCTTTTGGCCTCGAGATGAAAACCGTGTCTGTGTCTCTTGGACCTTGAAGTGAAAAAATTATCTAAGTTATAACTGAGGGGGATCATGGCAGGCAGACCTCGGATAGCACGGGGGAAGAGTTCGAACAGAGATCTCTCCAAATATGGAGGCTGGAGTGCTGTGTAGCGTGGAGGCTTTGGTGATGGGGGAGCATAGGGCCTTCCACCTCCAATGGGCAGATGGAATTGGCCCCAGTTATTGGTGAGAAGTTGCCCCTCTGATGGCACTGTGGTGACCCATGTGAAATGGGAATGGGGACGGCAGGAATTGTCTGCATCCTAACAAACCTCCATTGTGACTGGCCCGCTGGGCAGAGAGGATGGGGTAGTCCGTGGCACTGACTGAGCCTTCCCGTCCCAGGGATGGGTGTGCCAGGCCAAGCGTGAGCCGTGGTTGCAGCCGAGTGGGGCATCGGGGAAGTGTGCGGTGCCACCCCCCGGTCTGCGGGGATGGGTGTTGGACTGAGCTGGTACGTGGGGTTGTACCAAACCGGTGATTCTCTGGCCACACCAATGGTTCTGGCAGGGTTTAAACTTTCACTGTCTTTAAAAATTAAGTTGTTAACCCCTTATGTCTGGGAAGCAGTCATTCTGCATGGGCTCCAAAGCAGTGCTGGCTGATCCTGACGCTAGAAACCGCTCCCCGTGAATTTCTCCCATCCATCTCCCTGGGGCATTAACTCTGAAACCCGATGACAAAGTGTCAGCATCCTTAAAGGGGCAGTGCCACCTTAAAAACGCATTGAAAGCAAACTCCTGTCTCTGTGACTAATGAGGTCTTAGATGAGTGAAAGTGAAATGTGCTATTTGTGGCCTGTTTGCTTTTTTCTCCCCTCTCAGTCACTGGACATCAGTGCGGGTGGCTCTTTGGCTTCCCAGTTCTTCTTGCTGCTGGGTTTGGGTGCCTGGGGCAGCAGGGACTGGCTTGTGGAACAAGGGCAGCATTTTCCACTGGAGCGTGTGTTGAGTGGGGCAGCATTTCTGTTGGTCTCTGGGCTTTTATAAAAGCTTTTTTCAGGATTGCCATTTTGGGCCACATTTTAAGTTGACTTTGGTGTCTCTAACTATTTGACTGCTGAGTCAAATGTAGCAAAGAGGGCCAACCATGCTGGAGTATGGGCTCGTATAGGGAGCCAGTACTATTTCCTCTCCTCGCCACCTCTCCGCCCCTGCGGCGGGTAAGTCTCATTCTAGCCAGTGACAAGGGCTGCAGGCTCTAAAGCTGTTAACGTGCCACCCCGGGGTGTGCTCCGTTGAAAGGGCAAAGTGGTCCAATAGCAAAGCCAGATACCTCCCGGAAAGTTGTCCGTGTGGGTGAGGGACGTGATTCCCCTTAGAGGAAAATCTGACGTGTGTAATCTCCCATCTGGTTCCTTTGGTACCTTTTCTATCTGTGAGGATTTTGATCTTGCTGCTTGCTTTATTTATTAGTTGTCAAAAGGGACTCCTGGCGCCCACTGATGGGAACATCCTGACATCCCAGCAAGCTCTGGCAAAGCCAGGCTGTGGGTCAGAGCTCTGCGGCCAGTGCCCGCCTCTAATGGAGGCCTAGGGCCGCCCTGGGAGATGAGACCCTTGTCGTCGGATTCTCTCTGCTCAGCTGCAGCTTCATCACAAATTTTCCCATCTTGAGAAAACAGCTCTTCTCCCAGCCCGGGCTTTGTTCGAAGCCTAGTGCCGGGCCAGGGTGGAAAGCAGGGGCTGGTGGGGTTCTGCTGGAGCCAGGGGCCGAGGGAACATGACAAACGGAGATCTCTAAGTATCTCCCAGCCCCGGGAGCTGCAGGTCCTGAATGCTGCTTTCAGAGCTGGCCCTGTGGTTGCCAAAGCAGTCTCTCTCTCCCAAAGTACACAGGCTGAAATTAAGCCCTTGGATAAATTACTGGCTTTATTTTTAGACCCGGAGTTTGCTTTATAGCTTCTCAAGGGGAAACATGCAGAAATGCCAGTTCTTCCCAAGGTGCGCCACGCCCATTTCACAAAGCAAACCAGGGAGTGGCTGTGCAGGGGCTGTAGGCAGGGAGAGCAGTGTGCAGACTTCTGGGGCCTGCTCGTGGGAGAGGCCCTACTAAGTGAGGAGAAGGCTGGTGCAGGGGAGTCAGCCTGGGGAAACCCTGGTTTCTCTCCCCCTTGCAGTGGGTCTGTGTGTCACACCCGGGGTCTGAGCCTGATTCTCAGTGAATTGCTCCTCAGGGCTGACCCCTACCTGAGGGCTGGAAGTTGGGCTGGTGCTGAGCCTGGATTGCCCTGGGGAAGTCCCTGTGTAGGAAGAATCCTAGGGGGGCCGGTTCCACCTGGTTTAAGGCCTTCTGTGCTGCTCTGGTAGTGTGAGGGGCCCTCTGTCCTGACAGCACCGTTCTGATGTGGGCCTGGGCATTCCAGGCTGGCCCACATTAACGCATGTGCACTTGGTGTGCTGGCCCGGGGCCCGCACCCCAGGGGAGAGAGCCCAGAATTGAGCGGCACTGCGACCCGTGCGCCAGCTCATAACGCCACTGGCTCAGTGTGGCCTGGCCCCTCATCTGTTGTGGATCACACCCGAGCAGCACTGGGCCATGTGAGTGCAGGGAGCGATGGGGGCACACACAGTTGCTGGGCGGCTGCATAGGGTCCAGCCACTCTAGCCTGGGACAGCAGCTAAGCACTGAGATGGGGGCGGGCACTGTGCTGGTGAAGGTCCAGACAGGTCCTGGGGATTGGGGCTGAGTTGTTGGTGGGCTGTGGGGTGAGTGGGCCCTTTGGGGGCATGAGTTAGGGAGGATCGGGGGGCTGGGGAATGTTGAAGGGTGGTGGGGATGGTGGGAGCAGTGGGGTGAGTAATGGGAGATGGGGACTGCGGTGAGTGGGGTGTATGTCAGGGCTGCGGGGATACATGGGAGTTAGGGGAGGGTTGTAGGGGGATACATGTGGAGTGGGAGGGGCATTTGGGGGCCTGTGTGTGGGGTGGGGAGGGGGGCATTCTGGGGTCTGTGGGCAGGGATATATGTGGTGAGTGCTTTGCTGTCTAGTTTATGAAAGGTGAGGGGCCCCCCAATTTCCATATTACTCAGGGCCCCAAAATTCCTTAATCTGGGGCTCCCAAGGCATCTATCCCATAGTGCTTAGCAGTGCTGCTGGGAACAGGGGGCTTTGGGGCTGTTTCTAACCAGAGCGCACTGCATTGTGGGATGGGGCGGGAGGGCCAGCTGATGAGGGTAGCTATGGCAGTTGCAGTTTCCCGGGACTGCTGGCAGTTCTGGGACAGTCAAATCCCAGCCCAAGGTTTCGTCCCCAGCGCTGCAGCCACCTGGCCCGACTGGCGCTTGGAAGGAGCTGGGGCATGGACAGGAAGAGCGGCGAGGTCGGGGCAGCCAGTGGGGTTTTGTGATGCTCTCACCTGGCATGGCCCGGGATGGCGAGTCTCACTTGCTGGGGAGGGAATGTGTGTGCGGCACAACCAGAGCTTGTTAATGCTGCTCTCCAAGTGCAACCCTGCGCCCTGCTCCGCTCCTGGGCCTGCGCGTGGCTCGGCCTCGGCACTTGACATCTGCAGAGACAGCAATCAACCCTCCCGGCCCAGTGGGGAAACTGAGGCACGGGGCAAGGCCTGAGCATGGTGAAAGGTTGAGTTGGTGTTAGAGCCAGGAGTGGAACACTGATGTCCTCAGCCATCTGGCGGCTCCTGGGCTGGGGGCTAAGAGGAGCTGTCCTTGAATCCAAGCAGTCTCCACTCGGGAATCTGTCTCTATACAAATCCTGTGATCTAACAGCTGCCAAATGCCACTGCTCCCACGTGAGGCTGGGTACTTCCTGATTCTGGTCAGAAGCAGAAATGCTACAGGGAAGCTGTTCGCCAGGGCTTTCCCAGCCAGGCTGCAAGCAGGAGGGCGTGGTGGGTGCAAGCCTGCTCTCTTGTGAGCTTTCCGCCCTGGCTTCTCCGCTCGAGAGATTTGCAGAAGCAAGTGAGGGCAGGGGTGGGACCTTAGAGCTCCATCCCTGGGGTCGCGCCATGCACTCCCCTAGAGATGAAGCAGGGATGGAACTGTTCATCTGACCCTAGAGGGGTCGGCCCTTGCTGCTGGGCCTGTACCCAGGGTGTTGGGCGTGGAGTCCTGTCCTTATAGTAGCAACTCGGCTGGGCCCCCTTGCCTTATCCTAGATGACAGCCCCTGCTCGGCAGAGCTTGCAGTCAAAGCCCAGACACCGTGGGTGGATGAGATGCCCATCCTCGCGGCAGGGCCAGTGGCAGCTGTGACAGGATGTGCACGCCTCCTAGCCCGTTAGTTGTAGCGATCACCGCTCTCCGCCTGCCCAGCCGTAACCCGGGAACCTCCAGCTCCTCTCTTTGTTGGCAGTGACTTTGCTTAGTGTATTCTTGGGCGCTGATAAGGCTTCAGTGGGATGTGGTGCATTCTGGGTGCTGGGAGGGGCTTAAATGGATGCCAGCTGCTGCAGGGCATGTTTGCAGGGTGTGGGGTGTATCTATGGCTCTTCTCTGGCCCCCATCACCGCTGTATCAAGCACTTCACAATCTATAATGGATTTATCCCTACACACCCCTGTGGGACAGAGCTGTTCTCCCTAGAGTACAGAGGGGAAACTTAGGCCCAGAGAGAGAGATGCCCTCCAAGTCACACAGGGAATCTGTGCCAGGTCAGGGAATTGAGCCCTGGTCTCCCAAATCTCAGGATAGCACCCTAACCACTGGACCATCCTTCCTCTGAGGCCTGGGCTGGGCCATGTAATACTGGGTTTAAGGGAATCATGTCCCAGCTGCTGTTTCCTCCCTCAGCTCTGCTCTCTACGGGTGTAATGAAGCTGCCTGGAGTTAGGAGAGACACACTGATCCTGTCTGGCCTGTTGACTGGGAGTGGGGAATCGCTGCAGAATTGGGCCTTGCAGCATAGGCCAGCGGGGTTCCTTCCAGTGAGGGTGGGTGCTGGTCATGTGGCTAGTATGAAAGGATGGAGGGATGCAGAGCAACGTGCTTTCAACCTGAGGACTGGGAGAAAATCTGTCTGGCTCCAGATTGAGCTGCTGGGTCTTGCCTCCTGTTCCCAGCCGAAAGCACCATGGATCCTGTTGATTCCCCACCTGATTTCCATTCGCTGCAGGGTTGGGGAGCAGCCGGCCAAGCGACCGGAGTTGCTCCTTGTCAAGTGTTTTATAGTTGTAATGGTGGGTTGTGTGTTTGTGCTGATGTCCCTCTAGCAACTTCCGGCCTTGCGGGGGGATGGCTGACGGGGCTAATCGCAGCTGGACTGCGGCAGAGGCTGGTGGCTAGCGGTGTTGGGGGTTTAATGGCATTGTGCATGCTGCGGCCTCGCGCTGGCCGCCCACAGACGCTGTTGCCACTGGTGTGTGTGTGCCGCTTTTGCCAGGCATGCAGCGAGTGCAGGAGGGCTGCGCCTATCTGCCGTGGGGAGCAGAAGTGCAGTGTTTAGGGAACGGGACGCTGGCTTCCCATTGCCCATGCTAGATCTGCTGCCTCTTGGAATCCACCTGGGGGCTGGGTAACGGGACCATGAGGCCCTGCCCCGATGACGAGACAGTCATCAGCCTCCTGGCTCTATGGTGATGCGACGGCCACCCACAGGTGGTGGCAGGCTTTTCTTGGGGCCCTGCAAGCGACCCTGTGGAGCTCAATGCTGGCTGGCAGTCTTCCTCCCCTACTCCCCATGAAGGGCCATCCTGCAGCAGGCATAGGAACCTGCTGCCAAGGGGGAGTGCCTGGCGTTTGCTAAGTGGGGGTGCCCTGAGGCCTGGTGGGAAAGAAGCTTTCTCTAGCAGGAGAGGGCGCTGTGTCTAGTCTGGGCACCATATTTGCTGCTTCCCTGCCAATAGGCATGGAGAGGAACCTCGTGAGGCAGATGAGGCGATCTTGGCCTTCAGGAGCAGGAAAGGGCAGCAAACTCTGGTCGTCTAGTGAGGGCCTCAATTTATTTACTCCACGCCTGGCGGTAGGGCTCTGCTTTGCCGTCTATTTCAGTGTTCCCTTAGAGACTTCCCCACTTCTTGTCTCCGCACCAATTTAAGATGTTTTTCTTCTCTAAAGGGCAGGGTGAGATTATAGCCTTTCTACCAGCCAGTGGCTGCTGGCTCAGGATCTGGCAGCTGTGTGCGGTAGGAGCTCGCAGCTGCTCCAACAGCCAGTTCGTACGAGAGTCTTGGTGATGGGGCAACTGGAGATCCAGGAGCATGGTCGGCACAGCCATGCTAGGCCTGCATGGGGTTCTGAGGCCCTACACAGACTGTCCCGCTGTGCCCACCAGCCAGCCACAGTGGGCCACTGGAGATGCAAGGTCCCTGGGCTGGAGTGTGCTGTTTGGGTCATGCCCATGGGGCCCCGTGTTCCACTGCTCCAAGGGGGCTTCCACTGAGCTAAGGAGGCGTCTGGGCTGCTCTTGGCCTGGCCTCTGGAGGACTGACGCACAAGATCCTTTCCGGACTTGGTGGGGTCGGGTCAGCTCCAAGGAGGGCACGGCTAGCGGGGGTACAGGAAAATGGTGAGGGGGCAGCAGCGACACAGGGTATTGCCCCGGGGCACCCAGCAGCCTTGGCTGTCCCCAGGCCCCATGATCGTGGAGGTGCACTGCAGCTGGGGAAGTCCAGCTCTGCGCTGCTGCCCCACAAGAGAGATGGGGCAGTTTCCCAAGTGTCAGTGCAAGAGAGCAGACTGGCAGTGCACAGAGAGGGGCGAGGGCACTGAGGTGGCCGTGGTGAGAGATCGCTGAGGCCTCTGCTCTCTCCCTTGAGCCCTTTGCGGCGGGCGCTAGGCCGTGAGCACTCCGGAGGCTGGACTGAGCCCCAGCAGCTCGAGCAGGCATCCCAGCTCTGCTTGTGAAGGGGATGGCTGGGCTGGGGAGCTCCCCTCGGGCTGGGAGCCCAGAGCCTGGCAGCTGCATTCCAGCACTGGCTTTGGGTCTGATACAGCCTGGAGGGAGGTGGGGGGCAGGGGGCTAGGGAGGGAGAAGTAGAGGAGGGGCTCGGAATGGGGGAAGGGGACGTTGGAGGAGACGGGAGACCCAGGGCTGGCAGCATGATTGGAGCAGAGGTGCCCCCAGCAGACAGCACGAGCTGAGAGTCCGCCCGTGTGCCCATTTCCATTTGCTGTTGGTGAGTCCTGAAGCCCCAAGGAGGAGGGTGTGTGTGTGTCTGGATTACTGAGACATTATTTAATCAGAGCCTTGGTGAGCAGGAGGGGGAACCTGACCTCCCCTGACTCCTTAATCTCAAAGGCCTTTTTAATGTAAACCCTTTCCCTGGCCCCATTCCGCGTTAAGTCTCCAGCTTGCTGGGGTGGGGGGTGACCTTGGAGCACATTGGGGACTTCTGCTGCGGTGGCCACTCGTTGGCTGACTTCTTTCATAGGGGCCGGGGCGGGGGGAGGGGAGGAGGTCTAAAGGGGTGTTTGCTGTGCGACGATGTGACTGCACCCCCAGGCCAGGGTAGGGGTCTGGGAGGGGGTGATCCACCCCCAGGCTAGCAGGAGCGATCAGAGTACGGCTGGCTGCACGGTTTTGCCTATGGTGACCGAAAGGGGTTTCAATGCATCCCTGCCCATCTGTGCTCCCAGAGGAGACGTGGCCACGCTGTTGTGCTGAGATTTAAAGAAGCCTCCTCCAAGCAGAGCCGGCTAAATACATTTTTCTCTGCTTTGTAATGACCAGCCGTGTGACATGCCCGGGGCTTTTATGGGCATCATGAGAAGTGGGGCGGAGCGTGGAGCAGAGAGCAAGCTTCCTGCAGGAGGCTGCTTACAGTCCAGAGCTGTGTGTACAGACCTCGCGGCAGCCACTGACCCTGTGCGTCTGCTCATGCTCGCTCCTGTTCTAGTCCTGAGAGTCTCAGCAAGCAGCAGCTGGAGACGGTGGCGTTCTCTAGTGGTTACCACAGGCGGTGGGAGTCAGGACTCGCTGCACGGACAGGTTGCAGCCCCACAGTGCCTCAGTTTCCCCTGTCAGTAAAATGGGGATAGTACCTACGTTGCAGTGGGGGTTGCAGAGCCCACGCGATGAAAGGGGAGTATTACTGTGGAAAGGGGCAGTATGACTGATGGGGCAGAATGCTGCACCTGGCAGGCTGACCCCGCGTCCTTGTTACTGTGGACAGAAAAGCCCCGGGTGCCGGCATCACTGTTCTGCTCCAGGAAAACCCGATGTCTGTCTCGCAGGCCGGGTGACAAGAACGCTCTCTTGCTGCCCAGCCTGCACTGGAGTAGGTGGAGTGCCTCAGGTTCGCAGGAAAGGGTTTGCTTAGCCTCCTGTCCCAGACCTGCTTGGTAATCCAGCGCAATGCTGCTGGGCTGGAGAGCTGTAGGCTTGCGAGGGATGGGTTGGGGGCTCCAGAGGGGAGTTGGAGAGCATGTGCTGGGCCCTGGGAAATGACACATGATGGAGTGGCAGCCAGTGTCTGCGTGGTGAAACTGTAAATGCAGCATAGGCCATAGGGAGCTCTGCCCTATGTGGTGTACGGCTGCTGCAGGGCCACTGGGCACGCACTGTGCCAGGCCTCTTCAGTGGCCTTCATCGCTCTGACCATGCAGGGGCTCCAGCTCAGGCAAAGCTACAAGGGGAACCGGCTCCGCCACCCGGCCTCAGCTGACTTGCTGGTGATGGGGGGGACTGGGGAAGAGGGCGGGGGGATTAGAGGACTGAATGGAGAGGTTTGGGGTTGGAGGGACAGAGACAGGTAGAGGAAAAGGAAGAAAGAAAGGGTTGGGGGACTGCAGTGAGGTGCTGTCCGAGTCTGGAGAAGCCTGGATCTGAGTTCGGTGGGTCGGACCCATCTGTCAAATCTTGCCGTGAGAGGCGCACTCCTGGGCGTGTCGGTGGTCCCCGAGTAGCGTCCATGCGGTGGGCCAGAGCACCTCAGTGCTGGGCTATGATTGATCTGTATGTGCTTGATTGTCAAACCCTGCGGGCTCACAGGTGAGCGCCTCACTCTCTCTCTGGGCACCGCACCGAAGTGGCGGGGCTGTGAAAGGTGCTGAGCATTCAGCAGCTCCCACTGGCTTTGGTGGGACGTAGGGGGGCTCCGGTTTTGTGAAAATCAGGCTGCATTTGGTTAGGTGCCTGGCTGGAGCTGGGAGAGACGCACTGATCCTGTCCAGCCTGTTGCCTGGGGGAGGGATCGCTGCAGAACTGGGCCTTGCTGCATAGGCGGGCGGGGTCCTTCCAGCGAGGGTGGGTGCTGCTCATGTGGCTAGTACGGAAGGATGGAGGGTTTAATGTAGAGCAACTTGGCTCCCTGAGGACTGGGAGAAAATCCGTCTGGCTCGAGCTCGAGCTGCCTGTGAGCTGTGTGGTAGCACTCGCTGAGTGTCCTGGGTCTGACATCTTCACCTGAGTGTCTGAAGTGCGGGCAGGGGCGGAGTTGGTCCAGACCTTTTGTGGGGCACGTTCTCCAGATGAGCTAAAGCTGCTGCGGTTTGCTCAGCCCCTGTGCGCGCCCACTTTTCAGACCTACATTAGATGTTACGTTCTTCACCGCCTCCAGGTGGGGAATTTGATTCTGATTCGTGCCTCAAGCTCTGGTAATCTGTTACCAAACTCTGCCTACTAAATGCACTGCTCCCGGATCGTCACTTCCATTTTCAGCTGGCGATCACGTTCCTCTGCGCTTCCTATTTTCACCTGTCAGCTAGTGTTGCTGTGTGCTGTTAAAAGGCTGCCATGACCTACTCCAGAGGTGGCTGCATTATGGGGATGGGTAAATTCTTCGCTGCATGGTAAAGTGTTTTTTGAGCTGAAAGGCTTTGATTTATAGAGGTGTCCTAGAAAGCCCACCAGGTTGTGGGCAGAGCGAGGCAGGCTGCTACGTAATCTGTGCCATAAACTTTGCGCGCTCTCTCTCTCTCTCTCCATTGAGATTCAGACATGTTTCAAACTGCCTTCCCAAATATAGCCATCAGCTGGCAGCTGCGTGGCTGGGAAAAGCAGAATGGAGAGTCCGTGGGTGGTAGGTGGGGGCAAAGGAGCTCGAGGAAGTGGTGTTAGCAGGATAGCTGGTTATGTGGCACTGGAAGAAGAATGGTGAGAGAACAGCAGAGCCGTTAACACCCTGCGGATAAACACAGCCTGCTTTAGCAAGCGGCTGTGGAGTGAGGGATCAGGACTGTGACCCAGGGCCAAAGAGCTCTACCTGCCTGTGTGCTGACAGGTTGCTGCAGAGCTGGGCGCGCTGTTTGGGGCTGGGGGAAGCAGTGCCCAGCCGTCGCAGGAGACTTGTACCCATTTACTGATGAGGTTAACCGGCTGTCCGCTGACCGTCTGCCCTGGATTCTGGTGGAGGAGGTTACGGTCATGCTCTCCGCTCCTAGAGCGTCGCTGTGGCTCCAGTGTTTTAAGATGGCATTTGAGAAGTTAATGCCTGGCATGAAATGACGGCATTGCCTGCGTGAGCAGGGGACTGGACGCTCCCCCTTGGAGGTCCTTTCCAGGCCTGTGTTAGCCCAGCTGGGGGTTCTAGTCCCACCCCTGGACGCTGGCTCCAGTACTGGGTGCTGCTGCTGGAGATGTTGAACCCACCTGCTGTTTGCAGGATTGTCCCACCTCTCTCAGGGTGACCATCAAGCAGCGCTCACATGTCGGAACATAAGAACAGCCAGACTGGGTCAGACCAAAGGTCCATCTACCCAGTATCCTGTCTTCCGACAGTGGCCAGTGCCAGGTACCCCAGAGGGAATGAACAGAACAGGTCCTCATCAAGTGATCCGTCCCCTGTCGCCCATTCCCTTTCTCAGATGTCTCTGAGCCCGGTGAGGTGAGCCGTCCTGCTTTCCCCTTGCCCCGAAGGACGGCTTTGCGTCAGTTCCTCCGCCTTAACCAGGTGTTTCCTGGGGTAGGGAAGGTGGCAGGAGTTTCCTGTCCCCAGCTGAGCCACAGTCTCTCTTCCTGGGGATTCTCTTCCTCTGGCTGAGTCCTGCATCGGGCTCCTGCGGCTCCTCTCCCACCTGCTTGGCTTCACAGTGCCCCGATGCTGTGCTGATTGGTGCCCTCTAAATATGTTAGATGCTTTAGGAAACTGGATCCTCCATAGCTGGGATCTTTGTACTGGGGGTGGGGGAGGGACGGTTCAGAGCCCCCCCTCAATGACTCCCTTGTTTGATACGTGCCCTGTCACAACTGCTGTCCCGCCCCCCCCCCTCCCCACTCTGTGCTTCTGGGCTGAGACGTCCAGGACCGGCTCCCCTGCTTCCACTGCACTCGCAGTGCCCTTTGCTTTGGCATGGAATTCACAGCACCGTCGGGGGATGTGTGCGTGAGTACGTACAAGCCCCCTTTCCAGTGTGGGGTATGATCACCCTTGCCTTGGTATATCCAGGTTGCCAGAGCAATCAGTCTGGTGACCTGCATGACCCTTTCCCTTCCCCCTGCTCAAGCAAAGTGGAAAATGGAGGCCGGGAGAGCTGTGCTTGTGAAATCAACCCATCCTGACCCTTTAAAATCCTTTGCACCCTGCTGGCTGACTCCCATTGAATAACGCTGAGTTCCTGTAGAGCGAGCCTCCTTCTCCCTGCAGGGCGCATGGCGTTTTAAAGGGCCAAGACGATGGTGCCAGACCCTGCCCTCTGGTGCTGGAAACCATCCTTCTTACTGGGTGCATCTTGCAGCTTCCCTGCACTAGCAGCTCCTCTCTCCCCTTCTGCTCTGCTGGCCCCGGGGGTCCATTCAGTCTGTGCCACCCTGAGAGTGGCTGGGAGGGAGCTGGGTACCCAGGGCAAAGTGACAGTTCCTGGGCTTCTCTCTTTCCTTCTGTGCTCTCCCTTTGCAGTGAGTCTCATGCCCTTGTGGGGGAGGAGGCGGGTTTAGTGTCTCTGCCACGTGGAAGTAGCTAAATCATTGCTTCCTGGCAGCCAATTGTACTCTGAGTTTGTCACCATGAAACCTTCATTAAGCTGGAAAAGGTACTCTGGATTTACAGCATGGAAAGTGTGACAGGTCTGGCTCCTTCCCCACCTGGCGAGACACATGCTGCGCTACTGAGAAAGCAGCCAGCTCTGGGGTGGAGTGCAGCACACTAGTATGCGTGAGGGTGACTACTCACCAAGGCCACTGGGGCCTGTGTGGGAAGAGCCACGAGCTATTTAACATCCTCCAGAGCAACTGGTTCCTCTGGCATCAAAGGCTGAGGGTCTCGGCTGAAAGAGTCCCAGACAGGAAACTGCCTATGACTTCATGTGGGAACCTTGGCTGAAGGGAAGGAGTCCATGCTCCCAGGGTCTCCAGCCTGGGGATGGCAGTGCTCAGCCAGTCCCTCAGGGGACGAGGATCTCTTAGGCATTCAGGCTCTTGCGCCTGTTTGTCTGGGCACCCAAGTGGTCCTCGCCTTGGCTCATGGCTTGCTCCTCAGACTGTCAACAACCTAATTTAGAAGCATTATGGGCTCCGAAGGGGGCCCCGTCTGGCTATTAGACCTGAGCAAACATGGTAACTGGCTCAGGGCGGAGGGTGGCCCCTAGAATTGGAGTTGAACCAGAAGTTGCAGGTAGATCTCTGCCAACATGGCTGAGTCTTGCCGGGGTGGGGGCGGTAGGGCCAGACCCCAGTGATGTTCCCATGTACTTCGCACCCCAGTTGCTGCCAGGGGGTGGAGGGGCTGTGAACCTTCTGGCTAAGCAGATCTGCATTCGGGGGTTGTGACAACCCGCCCCCCACAGAACGTGCTGGGAAATCCAAGTCCGTTGTCACTGCCGCAGGTCAGTGGGCAAGTGGCTGGGAATGGGAAGCGGGTGGTAGTGGGGAAGAACCCTCTTCTTGGGACTGAAGTGAATGATCCCGAAGAGCTGCAATCTAGAGGGAGGAGGGCCCTGGTCTGAGTGGAGCTCCCCAGAGGAGAGGAGGACGGATCCCACTGTGTTGCATCAGCCCTGTTGCTGAGGTGGTACAGAGGCGCCCCCCCCTCCCCCCACCCGCCATGGGCCCTTCCTCTCTGCCGAACTTCCTGGGCTTTGTGGGACACAAGCTGCCCCCTGCGTTAATTCATACACGGTGCTGGGGCTAAGTTGTAGCTGCCTGCGGCCAGGAGGATTTTGGTCCCATTTGATCTGAGTGGTAAGAAATCTGTTTTGTGTTACATGTCACAGGGCTCCATCCCCCCGTGTGGAAGATGACAGCAGACTTCACCCTGGGTTCTGGGATCTGTCTCGAAGGGTCTATAAATACCAGCCTCTCCCTGATGCTCTGGCTCTGGCCCGGAGCCGACAGCTGTTGAGGGCCAGTCTCCGTGGCAGTGCTGGGACGCTCGCCTTCCCGGAGGATGCCCAGCCAGCCAGCGGTGCCACGTGTGTGGGCTGAGCCGGTTGCAGCGTAATTCCGTTGTGGAGAGGGAGGGCTTGGCTGGGGGTGGCCTGGAGCCCCACAGCTCACCGCATCCAGCTGCGGCCCTCTGCAGCACGGGGGATTAGATGGAGCTTGACAGGGGATTTTGTCTCTTAATTTCCTGTGTTCAGCCGTGAAGCTTTGTCTATCTAGGTACTCGCACAGCCGCCCAGTGGCCTCCCTGCACCTGCCAAGCCTTTAAAAATAGGACAACAACAGTTTCTCCCTCCCTTCCACCTTGCTTAGTGTACCATGCAGAAATTGACAGGAAAGCTACGGCCTGACCTCTGCTGGGGTTGCCCTGATTTCAGTGAACCGACGGCAACCCGTAGTGCAAACCGGCAAGGGTGCTAAGAGCCAGTTTGTAGCAGCACATCCTGCCCTGGTTTTAAGCAGCGGTAACCTTCCCTGGCGCCCTGGGTAGCGTTAGCAGGACTCTGCCCTTCTGCCTTGGTGCAACTAGGTCCGCTACAGGTCACTGGCTGGAGGCTCGGTGTAGACAAGGCTGTGTCCGAGAGCTGAGTTGGTTTCTGAATTCAGCAAAGCTCTCTCCTGTTGCGGGGAGCCCTTTCAGTGGGGGAAGTACCAGACAAAACTCCCCCCATTGTTCTAGTGGAATGCAGCTGTCACGGTGGTGATCAATCAGCCCCGTGGTGCGCACTTCCATCTGGAGGACAGATGCTCCACCCTCCCCATATGGGCCAATCTGGGAATGGTTCCACCAGCGCTCGCAATAATTCTACCCTGGGCTGCAGGAGCGGGGCGGCAGTGCTGGCTGGCTGTTCCTCCCCCGCGGGAACTGTCCCTCCCCGGTGCTGAGCTCTGGGAGCTGGGATTCCAGATGGAGGAGAGGTTTGCAAGTCCTGAGGCGAGAGGGACTCCATAGGTCCTGTCATGTCTCACTGGAATGCCACGTGCCCTAGCATGACAGTATGGAGTGAGGCTCAGTGCTTTGCATTGCTAATTAGCAACAAAATCCCTCTCCTCCATGTGCCACTGTCTGCTCCCAAAGGGTCTTCAGTTTCTGGGCAATGATGGTTGCTGTCCCTTACATTTTCCCAGGGGAAGTTGCACCAGGAAGTAGTGGTAGCCAGGGTAAATCGGAGAACCTGCTGCAGACACTTGATGGCAGGCTGTGTTGATTGAGACAGAGGCCCTTCCTGCGGTGGGATTGCTCTCTTATCTGTGTTTTTGTTCGAACTCGGCCCATTTCCTAGCTGAGTGATTTAGGTAAACTGCATCTTCCAGCTCAAAATCCCCAGGTACTGGTGGTTGGGGCACTTTAAAGGTGACTGGGCTCATCTGCCTGAGAACACTGCACTTAAACCAGCGTACTTAACCTGCTGCCAGCCCCTGTGTGGACACACTTACTTTGGTGTGAGTGCCTTATTTCGAGATAGCGGGAGTCAGTTATGGATATGTTTAAAGCTAACTGAAAGCAGAGTGGCACCAGTTTGCACTAGTCTAGCTAAATTGATTTTACAGGATTGCTGTCCCCATGTGTTCCAAAATCCTGAGCTGGGGTCTCCAAAGCCCCTGAGATTGTCTTGAAAGTCATACAATTATTTAAATATTGTGGCCTGTGTCTTTGCCTCCTGGTTTGTGGAGCCTTTGGGTCACATCCAGATCACATTTTCAAGCTTTTTCTCCAACACGCTGACAGCTGGAAACTTACATTTTTGTTTTATTAACTGGAACCTGAGATTCTCATGTAATCACGGGATTCCAGGAGCTTGAGTGTTAAGTAAACATCAAATACGGTGAGACCTTTGATAACATGGCAAGAGTGGCCAATACTGGATTGAAGCCTGCGTGTAGACAAGGCCTTTGTTAAGTGCTCAGACTGTGTATCTTCTGAAATCCTCCCAAAAAGCAAAAGCAGGGGAAACGAGCCATCCTGTCCTGAAATCTCTAAGAGCAAATATGAGCTGAACGACCCTATCATTATCCAGCATGAAGAAGCTGGAAAAATCCAACCCAGTTAAAAGAATCATTTGCAAGCCACCATTGAGTGAGTGGCCTCCCGATGGAGCAGTGACCAATGTGGCTGTGGTGAGTAGTAGCACGGAGAGACCAGATGGGTTGGAAATAGATCGATTTGCTACTGGGGATGATTCCTCAAGACCGTTAGAGCCTGGGGGGAGGGTGGAAAGGGAATGAAGTGGAGAGCTGGATCTCCGGGAACCTTGTCCCCACACAAGCCTTCCTGGAGCTCACTCCTTTCAGCCTGGCATGACCAAGGCGTCCAAGGGTCACCAGAGCTAATGCATCAAGGGCAGTTTTCATGAAGGAGGCGCTAGGCTTTGCACAATGTGTCCGTTTCCCATTCCTGGCTGTCCCTGGCTTGCTTGGCTGCCTTCCACCTATTGTGAGGTTAATATATTTTTTGTAACTGGTCAGGAGCAAAAGAGCTGAAGCTGCAGGATCTCTGCCTTTCTGTCCGTTCTAAACTTGTATTTGTGTGCTGGGTTTGCTGCTGAGCACTTTAACCTTGGCTCCCTCCCTCCCTCCCTCCCTGCTGGGGCTCGTGAATGGGCCCTGTGTGTGTATGTGAGAGAAAGTGTAAGTGGTGGGAACTAGGGGCACAATGTCTGTGCTGCTGTCCAAAGCAATTTGAATGAGAAGGCATGGAAAGTGCTGAGCATGCTTGCCTGGCTCCCAAACAACAGATGCAGTGTCGTCAACTCTACCGTGTTTTTTTTTTTTCTTAAGTGCCAGTCTCCCAATATTTGATGCTTTACTTAAAGCCCCAGCTCTTGGAGTCCTGTGATTACTTGAGACTCTCAACTTCCATTTAAAAAAAAAAATTAATATTAAATAGCCCCTCCCGGCCCAGTTGTGTAGATGTTCCCTGAGTCTCTGCTTGTGTCCTGTCTGTGTAAGGGGGTGATAGCCCTGTCTATGCCCCTGGGCTGCTGGGAGGGTGAATCCATTCCAGGTGTTGGGGGAATGGGGGCTCCGATATGCCCCTTGGGTCACTAGAAGGTAGTAGATTTGTAACCCTCTCGCGCACCATGGCTAACATGGGCTCCCTGGTACAGTGACAGCGCTGGGGTTCAGCACGGGATCACCGTGCCCGCGCCAGGGTGGTGCAGCAGTGCTTTGTTTGCTTAGAAGAACTCTCTGTCCAAAAGAAGGTGGCCTGCCAGCCTGGGTCCTTCTCGCCCACGGACTGAACCCAGAGTCCTATCCAGGCAAGCTGAGAAACCCGACCTGGCTCCCTTTCCTTCCCAGCACCACATCCGCAATCTGCTCCAGGTCTCCGAAATCAGCCTGGGTTACTCCCGCCCAGGGCCTGTAGCCAGAGTCACTTGCAGGTGGGTGCGGGGCTGTGGCCCTCCTGAGGGTGCTCGTGGCTTGCTCTTGATGGTGGCTCCGGGTGTCACTCAAGAAGACGGACTCTTGCTGTGTATGGCTGGGAGTCCAGTCACCTCCTGGTTCTGCTGTGGGCTGGGGGTTCATCTCCTGTATGTGGCACTGACCCTTAATATTTTAATTTCCTCCTTCTCTTAGGTGCGAGAGATTCTGGGCTGCTGTACCTGCCCCTCTCAGTTTCCCATGATCAAAGTCTCAGAGGGTAAATATAAAGTGGGAGACTGCAACGCGCTGATCTTTGTTCGAGTAAGATCCTCCACAGCCCCATTTCCTTTCTAACCCGCCCCATCTTCTCCCCACACCCCTGTCTCTTCTCTGTCGAGGACTAGCTGGTCCCCAGCAATAATAGAATGCCAGTCTCCCTCCTCTCTTCCCTAGACATCGCTATGAGAGGTTGTGGGCATGGGGGGCTCTGTTTCATTGAGAGGAAGTGTTGTCTAGTGGCCAGAGCAGAGGACGGGAGCCAGGAATTCCTAAATTCTAATCTCAGCTTTGCCGTGGGCTCGCTGGGTGACCTTATGGCAAATTGCCAGTCCTATGAGCCCAACAGTGGGGATCCTAATGCCCAACCCACTTCCTGGGGAGAGGCTGTGAGGGTTGGTTAGTATCAAGTGCTCCGTATTACTGTTCTGCTCTGGTAGCTGCTGGACTAAGGGGGATGCCAGATGACGCTTGAAGTTTTGTCTTTGTCCTGGGATCTCTTAGCCTGTCATAATTCATGTGGTGGTTCTTTGCTGGCCACGATCCCCTGTCCTGCTAAACACTTGATTTGCAGTAGTTGGAAAGGTGCCATTGGTTCTACGTGGCTAACCGCGTCCAGGTTTATTTCCTCCCCAGTGCTGCCCAGTATGGCCTTTTTGACTGGCATTAGAGCTTGCAGTGATGCCTAGGGTGATGTGGCTCGGGGACAGCAGGGGAAATGTTAGCACGCTGGGCTTGAGTGGCCTGTTTCAGCAGCTTGGAATAGAGGCGATCACAGGGTACAGGCCTCTAAGGGTTCTGGTGCCATGCTGCCTTCTTGGCGTGAGCAGAGCTCTTCACAGCTGATGGCCATCAGAGCTGGCTGGGTTAGGGCTGTACAGACCCAAGCCTCACGATGCCAACCCAGAAGGGGCCTGCACTCTGGCAGTCCATGCCTAATGTGCCAGGAGAAGGCTGGCCGCTTCTCCCATGAGGCCGGTCCCCTTCCTGCCTTCATCTCCGCACTTCATGGGCTGGAGTGGGTAGGTGCCTTGCCCAGCAGGAACATTATCGCAGCCCAAGGTCACACACACAGTCTGTAGCAGAGCTGGGAATGGGCCCTAGATGTTCTGAGACCCAGCTCAGGGCCGGAACCACAAGAACCCAAAAGCTATGCCCGGCCCCCGCACATGGATACAGAGTATCAAAGGCAGGAAGGGCCTCTGGAGGAGTTGGGATTCTGGACGTAGAAATGAGCAAACCCCGTGTCCCCTCCCTGTGCCTCAGTTTACCACCTATAAAATCAGGATAGTGACATTTCCTTTTTCCTGCCCCTTGTTTTGTCTGTTTAGAGAGTGTAATCTCTGAGCAAATACCCATCCTGTACTACAGATCCTGGCACAATGCACCTGCCATCTCCAAGACAGCCAAGTGCTAATGCAATACAAATAATAAGTACTAATTTAGGGTTCATTAAATAACTTCTCAAACTGGTAATTTTTTAAATAAAACCCTCTTTGCATTATTCACAACACCTGAAATTATTAAACCTGTGAGACTATCCCAAATCTTAAATACTTCTCTCTCCTCCCCTACCCCCCCCCCTTTATTTTTTGCCCTTCAGTTTGGATGAGGAGAAGAGAGTGGTTAGTGTCTTGTTTGGTGGTCAGTTTCCTCCCATGCATTCGCCTAGGCCAGTGGTTCTCAACCAGGGGTACTTCGAGGTCTTTCAGGGGGTACATCAACTCATCGAGATACTTGCCTCAACGGGCTACATAAAAAGCACTAGCAAAGTCAGTACAAACTAAAATTTCATACAGTGACTTGTTTATGTTGCTCTGTATATTATACACTGAACTGTAAATACATTTTGTATTCCAATTAATTTATTTTATAATCAGTAATAGTGGCCATGACACTTTTGTATTTTTATGTCTGATTTTGTAAGCAAGTAGTTTTTAAGGGAGGTGAAACTTGGGGCTACACAAGACAAATCGGACTCCTGCAAGAGATACGGTACTCTGGAAAGGTTGAGACCCCCGGCCTAGGCTGCCGCACAGGGCAGGGATATATTTATGTCAAGAGTCTTCATGGAAACTTTTGAACCGCCATGAAAAACTTTTCTGTTAATATGGCAGAAACCCTGATTTTTGAGACCTAAAGTCCCTAGCTTGGGGTGTTGAGTCACACGGTAGCTTGATCTTCAGATGGCTGCTACCTGTCAGAGTAACTCTTGTCTAGGATTTTAGCCACTGATGTATCTGCTCTGGTCCAAGCCTGCATCCAGTGTAGACCTGATTTGCTTTGATGGCTAAAATCCCACTGTCGACAAGACCGTAGTTATCTCTTTCAAAAAACCCAAAGCACTTGACAGAGAAAAGCTCTTACAGAAGGGGAAACAAAGTTACAGAGGGATTAAATGACTTGTCCAAGGTCACACAGCAGATCAGTGGCAGAGCCAGGGATAAAACGCAGGCCTCCTGACTCCCAAGTCCAGTTCCCTGTCGTCTGAAGCACACTGCTTCCTATCTTTCTCTTTCTATCTCTCTCTTTATCATAGAGGTCTATAAAATCTTGAGTGGTGTGGAGAAAGTAAATAAGGAAAAGTTATTTACTTGTTCCCATAATATAAGAACTGGGGGCCACCAAATGAAATTAATGGGTAGCAGGTTTAAAACAAATAAAAGGAAGTTCTTCTTCACTCAGCGCACAGTCAACCTGTGGAACTCCTTGCCTGAGGAGGTTGTGAAGGCTAGGACTATAACAGGGTTTAAAAGAGAACTGGATAAATTCATGGAGGTTAAGTCCATTAATGGCTATTAGCCAGGATGGGTAAGGAATGGTGTCCTTAGCCTCTGTCTGTCAGAGGGTGGAGATGGATGGCAGGAGAGAGATCACTAGATCATTACCTGTTAAGTTCACTCCCTCTGGGGCACCTGGCATTGGCCACTGTCGGTAGACAGGATACTGGGCTGGATAGACCTTTGGCCTGACCCAGTATGGCCGTTCTTATGTTCCCCCCCCACACCCCCATCCCTCCTGTCTCAGTGTTTCCTTTCCAGTCTCTTCTGTCTCTTGATGCTGGTTCTGACTGTGTATAGGTTTAGATCATCACTGCATTATCTTCTCACTCCGTAATACATGGGCTGAGAATGACCAGCCTTTCTTGTAGTTAAGGTACCATGCGGGCTCTCATTTCAAATGGGATTTCCATTTCCTAATCCCTGGGACTAGTTATTCGCAAATCCACCATTGTATCTCTGAGATCAGGGCATGCCCCATCCCAGAGGGAGTGCTGAGCTGTTTGGGGAGGAGTTGAAATATCTGGGCACCTGCAGGATACGGGGTTGCAAATTTCCCCTGGCAGTGAAATGCCTCCCACCCCACTGACACATTTAACGGGGTCTCCTAAGAGTGGAGTCTTGGTGTTGCAGCGCACAGTACAGCCAGGGGCACCTGGAGTGAGTTTAAGGGAGGAGAACTGGGCTTTGAGTGACCCCTGGCTTTTGGGGTTTGGAGAGCAGCTGGCCCTCCCATACTTGTAATGCATCCTGTGTGCTGCAGAAACAAGTCCACTTACGTAGTGCTGGTTCACTGGGGACCCCGTTCTTCAGGGAAACGGGGTCTTTGGCCCTTGAAGCTGAACTGCAAACGTAACATGGGTAGTTAAAGTTCAGCTCTAGCCATTCTGCAGATTTGAGAGCTGCAGCTGCCCTTGCACTCACACTAAGTATTTGCATCTCAAGTCCAGCAAGTCCCTATATCGGGGCTCATGTTGGCCTCCTAGAGCACCGTGGGGTTTGAAGACTGGAAGGAAGCTAATGGTGTACCAATCTGTAAAACGGAAAATGGGACAACTCTGGTAATTATAGGCCTGTCAGCCTGATGTTGCCCCCAGCCAGGTAATGGAGTGGCTGATACAAGACCTGATTAATATAGAATTGAGTTTACAGATGACACAAAAATTGGGGTAGTAGTAAATAATGATGAGGACAGGTCACTGGTTCAGGGAGAGCTGGAGTGCTTGGTAAACTTGGGTGAAAGCAAAGTATTGTAATACGGCTACCTGTAAATATATATGCCTAGGAACAAAGAATGCAGTCCATACTTCGAGGATGTGGGACTCTCTGCTGGGGAGCAGTGACTATGAAAAACCTAGTGGTGGATAATTAGCCGAATGTGAGCTCCCACTGTGAAGCTGTGGCCAAAAAAGCTAATGTGATCCTGGGATGCATAAACAGGGGAATTGTGAGCAGGAGCAGAGAGGTTGTTTTACCTCCGTGTCTGGCACTGGTGCAACCGCTGCTGGAATCCTGTGTCCCGTCCTGTGCCCACAGTTGAACAAGGATGTCGAAAAATTGAATAGGGGCCAGAGAAGAGCCACGAGAGTGATTAAAAACTGGAAAACCTGCCTTACAGTGATAGACTCAAAGAGCTCAATCTATTTAATTTAACAAGGAGAAGGTTAAGGGGTGACTTGATGACAGACTATAAGTACCTACATGGGGAACAAATATTTAATAATGGGTTCTTCAATCTTGCAGAGAAAGGTCTAACACAATCTAAGGGCTGGAAGTTGAAGCTAGAAAAATTCAGTTTGAAAATAAGGTGTAAATTTTTAAGTGAGAGTAACTAGCCATTGGAACAAGTTACCAAGAGTTGTGGTGGATTCTCCATCACTGACCAGTTTTTTTTAAATTAAGACTGGATGTTTTTCTAAAAGCTCTGCTCCAGGAATTATTTTGGGGCAGGTCTCTGGCCTGTGTGATACAGGAGGTCAGACTCAATGATCCCTTCTGGCCTTGGAATCTATGTATATTAGCAAATTTGGAACCTTCCTGGGACATAGGGAAGTATTATTCCCCTTTTGCAGATTGGACCTGAGGCACAGAGAGGGAAGTGACTTGCCCAAGGTCATACGAGAACTCAGTGGTGGAGAGCTGGGAGTTGAAGACCGATCTGCTGAGTCCCAGTTCGGTGCCTTAACTACACGACCTCCTTGCTGTAGGTGGCCCTAGGTCCTGTTGCTGCAAAGTACATGTAAACGCAGGTCTCCGTAGCTACGTATGGGGAGGACTAAGAAGTGCAGTCTAGTGGTGAGAGCTCAGGACTGGGAGCGAGAGCCTATGGAGTTTTGTGCCAGAGCTAGGATTTGAAAACCTCTGTGGCTTTGAGCAAGTCACTCGCTCAACTACTCACCTCGTACCTCAGTTTCCCCATCTGTAGAACAAGCCTAATGCTTGGTATAGTGAATGGATGGTGGGGAGAGCCAAGCAGGGTGACCCTGTATAACAGGCAGTCGCAAAGCTGCTGCTGACAGCTCAGCGGGAGCTACAACCAGCCCTCCCCACAGTGACCGACTGTAATAGCCCAAACAGGATGGGGATTTCCAGTGGGGAATGCATGGCAGGAAGTGAAATCTTGAACCAAGCTGTTTCCTCCACACCCTGAAGAAGACCAGGGGAGGACAGGTGTAGTAACACCACCGTGATCAGGGATCTTTTCCTTGAGACTTTAGGCGTTATTTAAACGAGAGCATTACCATCCAGCGAGGCTAGGTGCTGGTGGCTCTAACAACCTGTGGCTGTGATCGCATCCGATTTCACAAGCTAAACAGAGTTGGGCCTGGTCAGCATGTGGAAGGGCGACCTGGAAGGGACACCCAAGTGGTGCTGAGGTGGCAGCATTGAACCAATGCCCTGTTATGGTGTTAGCGGGTGCTGTGCTGTTCGAGGTGCCAAGAGGCAGTACAGTCTGCAGGACTCAGGAGGTCCTAGGTTCTAGTCCCAACTCTGCTACTCTTTCACTGTGTGGCCTTTGGCAAGTGAGGGAAACTGAGGCCTCTCTGTAAAGAGGGGACGGTAATAGTGCTGTGACATAGGCAGGTATAATTTAGGGTTAATTAGTTAAATGATTATAAAGTGCTTTGAACATAAAACACTATAGAAATAATCACTCTAGTGCCCCAGCTAAATTCTAGCTTGAGTCATCGCATTCTACCTCCCTAAATTCCTGCTGCTGCTTTAATTGGATGCGACATTCTTTTGCACTTCCTGTTTTGCAGTGTTATGTTTGGTTGCTGTGCGCTGCCAGGTTACACCCCAGAAGTGGCTGCATATTTGCAGTGGATGTAATGGTTCCTCTAAAGTCTGGCTGGTAAAACCAGACATAGTAATACTGTAAGCAGTGAGTTAGTGCCACCGCAGGCCTGCTTGGAGAGAGAGGGAGCAGTGTTGCTGCGAGACAGGCGTGGGTGTGCCAGTGACTGAGCCACAATGACCCTGACGGGCGTTGTTTCTTTGGTGCCCTGCCAGGTGCTGAGAAGCCACGTGATGGTGCGAGTAGGTGGTGGATGGGATACCCTGGAGCACTATCTGGACAAGCACGATCCCTGCCGATGCGCTTCCCTCTGTGAGTGTGTGAGGAGAGGACTCGTCCCTTCCAGCAAGTTACCAGAGGGGCAGGGGCCAGAGAGACTCCCCCACCCCATACTCACAGTGCATGCCAGTCACTTTCACTCCTTTCCAAGGGAGCCTCATTTGTGATGAGTTTTCTTGGGACACTGCAGCAGACCCTTCTACCACCCCTAGTCCCTTTAGTTGGTTACTGCTCCTTGCACCCTGCTCCTCCGAGCCTACAGAGGCAAGCCTGGTTGGCCCATGCTGGCCTGAGAGGAGAGGACCTTGCAGCGCTGCAGTAGCGACCCCTTGTGACTGACCACTGGCCTCCATGGCAGCGGCGCTGGCCCACCAGTAGCACCAGCTCCTTCCCAAGGCTAGTTCCCTTTCATGCTCCCACTGGTCTCTGGGACCAGGGCTTCGTCTCTGGCCCAATCCTGCTACGTGTACAGCTCTCCTCATCCGCTGGGGGCATCCACTGGAGCTTGCAGCCCTGGGGGATCGAGCAGGCCGAGGTGATGGGGAGGCAGCAGGAAGGCCCAGCGGGGAAGGGAATGGCTGCCTGTTAGCAGCCGTCCTGAGGGAGGGTCATGGGGAGTGTGAGGAGCCCATTGATCCCAGCCAGGCCGGCGTGAGCTCCGCTGCAGTGTCTTCCCTGAGCCGACATGCTGATGACTGTGTTCACTCCACAGCGCATCGTCTAACGCAGACACGTGCCCTGGGCGTCTCCCCTCAGAAGATGGCATCTCCTGGCAGCTTCTCTCCCAGCCCCCGAGCTGCCAGCCCCAGCTCCCAGCGCCACTCGGAAGGCATGAACCCCAACCGGCCAACGGAGACCCTCCGCACAGTGGATAAGCGGCTCTCAGCTGGTGGGGACTTGACCCAGGCCAAGATGGACCGGTCTGGCCGTCTGGCCAGGGGAGCAGGAGATCTGTCTGTCCAATCAGACTCCTCGCGGCAGATCCCCAATGTGGCATCGCATGCCAGGCAGGAGAAGCTGGAAGGGCTCCCCCCAAGGGCTGGCACAGTCCCCTCATCTGGCCAGAGCTCCTCCAGTCCCTTGAGGACCTCCACACCACTGGCCCACCGCGACGTATCTGAGCCGAGAGCTTCAACCACTCTCAGGTAGCATGTTCCAGGCGATGCCAAGCAGGCACTGCGCCCTCCACCCGTCTCTGCATCCTTAGGCCAGCTGACTTGGCAAAACTTAGGGGATCTGGGAGAGATGGCTCTTGGTGTGTTCATACCCAGGGAATGGAACAGGGAAATGCCTGGTAGGGAGGTGTCCTTCGATGCCCCCGAGTTGGCAGAGGCTGTGGGTGTGGGCAAGGCGCAGGTTATGTCCCCAGAGTACAGACGTAGCTGGGGATCTTCTCTCCCCCCCGTGCAATACAGCCAGGATTCACCCCCTGCCTTGCGGGGCAGTGAGACCCACACATGGCGTGTCTTGGGACAGGGTGCCCCCCAGCTCCTGAAGGTAATAGACTGCCACCCCATTGTGCCACGGGCAGACTCACACTCCCCATCTCTGTGCACTGAGAATCCCCTGCACTGTCGTGGGGCAACTGGCTCTGCCCCTCCCTAACCCTGGGGCATCAGGGGGCCTCGCTCCCAGGGGTGTGTCTGAGCCCCAGCCTGGCACTCTCAGGGGAGGAGCGATGCAGCATCTCCAGTCTTCTGGGCACATTTTGCTGCCAGCCCTGGAGGAGGGGCTGGGGCAGGGTGGGTGGGGGTGACATGGTGGCTGCCCAGCCACCCCGATATTCTGGGGAAGATAGGGTAGGTAGGGTTGGGGTGGTTACTTGGGGGAGGGGGACTCCAGGCTCCTTGTAGGCAGGAGGGCCTCTGTGTCAGAGGGGAAAACCCGCCCCGCTCCCGCCCCGGTCCTGGGGGTGGCTGTCACGTCCTGCCCCTCCCAGAGGAAGAGTTGCTCCTTCCCCAGCCAGCCTGCTCAGCCAGCCGGCCACTGACTCACGCCCTGGGAACCGCCGCAGGATGCGGGAGGTGAGCAGCTGCCGGCCACCATGGCAACCACTTCCCAAACTATAACAACTTCTCGAGGCCGAGCGCTCCCCCTGGGCACCTTCCAGCCCCCGCGGGCTGCTGGGGAAGGGAGGGGCCATTGGCCTCTTGAAAGCAACGTGCTCTGACCCTGTGGGTCTGGCTCCTGGGCTCTTGGTGAGGCTCCACTCTGTCCCGAGGCAAGGCAGAGACGTCTAGACCCAGATTCAAACCTTCCCCTGGATGTTCGGAGCTGGGCGTTGAAGCTCCCCGGGTGCGTTCTCTCTTCTAGCCCCCAAAGTGGCCAGCAGGAGCTGCCTGCCCCCCTTTGCTGCCCCGACCATCATTCTCTGCTCCCCTTTTGAGCAATGAGACACCCCCTTAACTCAGCTGTGTGCTGAACCAGGATCACCCTCCTGCCCCCTCCATGTCTGGAGCTGGCAACTGCAGGCCAGTTTGCCCCAAAGAGAATCCCATGGGACACTCCCATGGTGCCTTGCTCTCTAGGCCAGTGGTTTTCAAACTGCGGGTCGCGACCCAGTCCTGGGTCATGGCATGTCTGGCACTGGGTTGCGGCGGCTCCGGTCAGCACCGCCGTCCGGGCTGTTAAAAGTCCCGTTGTCAGTGCTGCCTGGCTAAGGCAGGCTAGTCCCTACCTGTGCAGTGCCTGCGGGTGAGAGCCGGGCAGAGCCGCTTGCGTGCCTCCGTCTAGGAGCTGGACCTGCTGCTGGCCGCTTCCTCGGTGCATCGCGGTCCTCACTGCCAGGACAGGCAGGAAGCCGCACCCCCGCTCTCCAATCCCCCTACCCCAGCCCTGAGCCCCCACAAAACCCAGAGCCCCCTCCTACATCCCCCAGCCCCAGCCCAGAGCCCTGACCCCCTCCCACACCCTGAACCCATCCCACACCCCAACCTCCTGCCCCAGCCCTGAACCCCCTCCAAACCTGGAGCCCCCTCCTATAGCCCAAACCCCTCATTCCCCAGCCCCACCCCAGAGCCCTGACTCCCTCCCACACCCTGAACCCTTCATTCCCGGCCCCACCCTGTAGCCTCACCCCTGCACCCCAGCCCTCTGCCCCCGCCCTGAGCCCTCCCACATCCCAAACCCCTCGTCCCCAGCTCCACTGGGTCACGGGCATCAACAGTTTTCTTCAACTGGGTCACCAGAAAAAAAGTTTGAAAAGCACTGTACTAGAGGACCTGCCATCCCGTCAGAGTGGGCACAAAGCCATGATAGTGTATCTTGGATTCCCAGGGCACAGGGATAGTGGGACCAGGGGCTGGGTCCACCACCTCTGCATGGCCCCCTCTCTTATGAGATTTGGGGTTCCTCTCCAAGGCCTAGTTCCGGGAGTCAGCATGTGAGGGGAGAATCTTGGCTTTCACTTGATCGTAAAACCAAGTTTCTAGTCCCCATGGTGGCAGAGAAGCTAGAAAACGTGACCCCTAACGGCTTAACACCAGAAGACAAAGGAAGAGCCCAGACATGTTCTCTCTTAGCATTGTGTGACTTCAGAGCCAGTTCCTGGTGGTCTGGGGCCTGGCTCATCATTCTGGAGTGCTGGGGTTGGGAGTGCTGTGCTCTGACTGCCCACTGGTGAATCCAGCCCCTGGGGCCAAGGGACACCCATGGCAGGGCTTCCACAATACTGGGCCCACAGGAAGTTTATAGTGTCATGAAACCAAGTGCTCTCCTCCCCACCAGCCAGGAGCTCACTTGCATTGTAGATCTATTCTTAGTTCTCGTTATCAGCCTGCTGGCTTCCTGTTTTTGTGTGTGTGTGTGTCTAAGACAGACTCACCCATGCAATCTGGGATGTTAGAGATCACTACCGCCAAGGTATTTGTATTAAATAGCACCTAGCCGAGAGGGAACTCTATCGAAGTAGGCATTCTTGAATGAGTTTTCCTTTTCCTGTTGCTAGAAACTTTCTCCAACTCAGAATTCCTCTTGGGCTGAATTCCCCCCCCCCAACCCCCAGCTCCAAGGTGAACGTTTCTGGAAAGCTTGAGCTCACCTATTTTTGAAGGAGTTATTTGAGCGTGGGATAAAAATACTCCATGTGCCATTCAGAACAGTTGCAGAGGCGGGACTCGAAAATAGCTGGAGTGAATGACTTAAAACTTGGCTTGTTTGATAGCCTCCTTCAGCTTTACAAAGCAAGCCAGGTTTGGAGGAGGTGGATTAAGTCGTAGGTGCCAGCTCCATGGGTGCTCCGGGGCTCAAGCACCCACAGGGAAAAATAGTGGGTGCTCAACACCCAGGAGCAAGAGCTGGAGCGTGGAATGTGATGAGTTCTGTGCTGCTCACAAGGTCTACCCTTGGGGCAGGGAGTTTGTTTGTAAACAGAGGCAGGGTGATTAAGATAACAAAAGGCTTGTCATTAAATTAAATTAAGCATGCGTAGATGATCCTGAAAGCATTGTCAGGCACTCCAGTTAGAAGATAGGACACAAAGGGTAGGAATAAATGGTCCATTTTCAGACTGGAGAGACGTAAATAGCGGTGTTCCCAGTGGCTTTTACAGGGACCAGTCCTATTCAACATATTCATAAATGATCTGCAAAAAGGGGTACACAGCGAGATGGCAAAGTTTGCAGATGATACAAAATTACTCAAGATAGTTAAGTCCGAAACAGACTGCACAGAGTTACTAAGGGATCTCACAAAACTGGGTGACTGGGCAATAAAATGGCAGACGAAATTCAATGTTAAATGCAAAGTAATGAACATTGGAAGACGTAATCCCAACTATCCATACAAAATGATGGTGCCTAAATTAACTGTTACCACTCAAGAAAGAGATCTTGCAGTCATTTGCAGTACTCTGGAAGCACGCTGTTTCCAGAGTACTGCAAATTCATAAGAATCCTTCTCACTGTTCCTGTATGATCCTGAACTGTGGAATGCTCATTCACCAGCTTCAGAAGACTTAAAAATTATCCCCAGTCATCAATGGGACAGACCCAACTGAATATGTAGCTGTCCTTAACGTGCATCAAGACAATACCAGGGAACTAGATGTGAATAACATTGCTGACCGTTTCATCCAGAAAGCTAGTGAGACGTAATGTCTTTAAACTGGGACATTAGTGAAGACAGCTTGGGATTGCAATGATTTTAATATACTGTAATTCATGATAAGGTAATTATGTGGTTCATAACAACTGAATCATTATTAAAATAGTAAAGATACCAATGACAGACCCATTCAATAACTAGAATATGAAAGAAGTGTATAAATAGGCTGAAAATAGCCCCCCCCCCCCCCCCAAATTGGCAGAGTGCCCCCACCCGCACCCCCCAACACACACACCTCTTCAAAAGCACCCGCCGGCAAAACCAAAACTCAGAGCCTGTAGGTTCGGTGTCTGTCTGTAGCTGTGCACATGCTGGTTTTGCGCCTTCCTCTGCAGCGTGGGGCCCGGGTCACTTGCAGGTTTAAACTCACGTAAATGGTGAATTCTCTGTAACCTGAAGTCTTTAAAGGAGGATTTGAGGCCTCTGTTACAGCAGAGGGTGGGTGGGGTTCTGTGGCCTGCAATGTGCAGGGCGTCAGACTACATGATCACAGTGGCCTTAGAGGCTATGAGTCTGTCTGGGGAGCAGTGTGGTCCCATGGACAGGATGCTGGGCTGGGACTGGGTCCTACTCCTGGCTCTACCACTGAGCTGTGGGATGACCTTGGCTGAGTCGCATCCCCTCTCTATGCCTCAGTTTCCCTTCTCACCGTTGTCTATTTAGATTGTAAGCTCTTTGGGGCAGGATCTGCCTCACATAGGTATTTGTACAGCACCTAGCGCAATGATCCAGATCTTGGTTGGGTGCTGATGTAATAGTAAAGTTTGAAAGGCTGCTTAGTTAGAGGCATTTGTTAGTGACAAAAGCCCTAACCTCCCCAAGCTGGGGGCCCTGCAGGTGGAGGCTGTACGTGCTGCTAGTTGGATAAATCAGAAAGGTGGGTGGATGGGGGATTCGGTGTAAGACGGAGGAATTGGAAGTCAGGAAAGCACAGTGGCTAAGGCTTTGCCCCAGGAAGATTAGCTGTGTTATGTTGCATCATTTGTATTCCTGTGTTAAATCTGGGTAGGAAAGGAAATGTGCCCCATTTAACATAGCAGGGGAAAAGCTCCCCAGGCTGGAATGTGGAGCACTTGATTTCTGCATCCAGGTGACCTGGGCTGTGTTGGAATGGACAGAGGGCTCTGTGAGATGCGGCTGGCTCCACTTGGGAGGGATCAGCAGAGAAGGGGCTGCTGTTATTCCGGGGCCTGTCTCTCTCTCTCTCTCCCTTCTGAGAACGAAACGCTCGGGGGCAGTTTGGTAGCCCAGGACGGAGAGGCTGGGCTCTGTGCTGCCGGCTGGGGAACTGGGGAGGGGAAAAGGTCCGGCAGATGTATCTGAGAACCGGATTTTGCTGTGGAGCCGGAGGCTGCCCTCCTGAGGGCTGGGTAGGGGATGGTGCCGCTATTCGCCCTGGCAACTCTGTGCTAAAGCACTTACGCCTCTTGTTCAGCTTGTGCGAGCTGGGGCTTGACGCAGCACCAGCCTCCAGCCAGCTCTGTGGCCAGGCCCGATTCTGGTCTCAGGCCAACTCTAGCCCGGCTTGCTGCATTGCCCTCGGCAGGGTGAGCCCTAGGAGCCGAGAGTCCAAGGCAGAGCTGGGGCCTGGGTCAGAATGACAGATCCCAGCACCCCCAGCTTTGGGGAGGGAGCTTTGTATCTCAGCTGTGCAGGTGCTGGACCCTCCTGAGGTGCCACCAGCCAGGGGGCTGGGGCCTGGACAGCTGCCCCTGCCCTGGCAGCCCATGCTGTGCAGCAGAGGCCCCTGATGGGCAGTGAAATGTATTGTCTCCAGCAGGCTCTCTCCCTCCCCTCATGCAGTTCCTTTCCCCAGCCCTGGCCACAGATGGCGCTGACCTCCCTTCCTTCTTGTCCTCCCCTCTGTTCCAGACTTCGAGACCAGCTGCCCCCCAGAGCCAGACGCCTCTCCGGAGACAGTGACTCCTCCACGTCATCCACACAGAGTGGCACCCTGGGCAGGAGGTGTGGCGAGGACCGTGCCTTGCGAACAGCGCGCAGGAAGGAGGTGGGGAGGCACATGCCCGAGGGGGCCTCCAAGAGTCAGCCTTCGAGCCGCAGCCAGTCACGGGAGCGCGGGGCTTTCTTGGAGCTGAGGCCGTCGGTGGGGGCCAGGAGGGCAGAGCCAGAGGAGCGGAGCCGGCCTCACCTGGTGAACAGGCCTGGCAGGCCCAGCCCCAGACCGCGGAGCCAGGGGAGAGGTGGCGGGGAGCCAGTGCTGCTCATCAGCCGAGGGAAGGACGGGCAGCACTCCTGGGCACGGGCCAACAAGGTGAAGGAGAATGGCCAAGACTCTGGCCGAGCCACCCCCAGGACCACGAGCCCGACTCGCAGGCACCTCCCTCGGGTGAGCTCCAGGAGCCCTGCGCCCACCAGTCACAGAGCGTCCCTTCCAGCCAACAAACTGGCAGAGCCCTCAATCCGGGCACCTCAGCAGATGCTGGGGTCTGTGAGGCAGTGGCAGGTGGGTGAGACTGAGCCAAGGGTCCCTGTGAGGGAGCGGCTCTCTGGGGAGACCCTCCAGGCCAGACAGCTGTCTGAGAGCTTCAGCCAGGAGCTGGAGGAGCTGGCACAGAGCTTCCGGACCCCTCTGTGCCTAGACCCCAGCCAGGAGCAGCAGCTGTACCGGTGCCTGGAGGAGGAGTTCCTGGCCAACTCCCAGATGATCGAGCTGGCCGGGGATGATGGGGAGCCCCTGGTCTGCGCCCACGATGCGGGGCAACTCCAGCAGACCACACCAGACCCAGGGGCCGTTGACTCTGCCTACTGCTCCTCCAGCTCCTCCTCTTCATCGCTGAACTTCTTCAGCAAGCACGGCTTCCAGGCAGACTTCGGTGAGCGGCCCAAAGATGACCCCAAGAGGAACCCCGCATCCCAGCGCCCATGGGCTTCCAACTGTAGCCCAGCCCACACTGAGTTCCAGAATGGCTCTGGCTGGAACTCCCACGTGGCCCTGGAGCCGGCCACGTGCTGGAGGAAGCCAGCTCTCTCGAGTTCCTCTGATGAAAGTAACTACTACACAGCCTTGAATGACCTCCAGGAGGTGGCCGAGGGAGTAGAGGTCTCCAGTCCAGGCATGGATGCGGCCTGGACCGTCTTGGAGCTTGCAGGCTCGGACACGGACTTGGGGCCCTCGGCCCCAGATGAGCTGACAGAGACCGAGGGGGACTCTGTGGTGGGGCCTGTTGGTGAGACAGCCCTAGATGGATTGCCGGATGTACTCCAGACACAGGAGGTGGTGCTGAGACAAAAGAAGTCCCCGAAGAAACCAGGCCGAGTGCCTTCCATCTACAAGCTGAAGCTGCGGCCCAAGGCCAAGCCACGTGTAGACACTCAGCCAGATAAGAAGCCCTCCAAAATACCCACACCACTCAGCTACAAGACGTCTGGCACCTCACCTAAAGGGAGCCCTCCCAAGCGCCCATCTGAGCACAAGCCCTGGAGAGCCTTTCACAGCGTCTTCTCCTCCTTCATGGAGCAGTCGCAGGGCCAGATGGAGCCAAGAGGGCCAGACGAGGATGCCTGGGCATGATGGGCAGGAAGCACTCGTACAAGATGGAGGGACCAGCCTGTAGCATTCCCCACTGTTGCTCCCAGATCCCCATGTCCCACACCTGCTGCCTTGGATGTGCTGCTGTAGTGACCCTGGCCTTGCTGCTGCTGCTGGGAAGGGGTGAGCGGCCAGATGCCCCAGAGTTTTTTATTTTTGAAGATACCTCTGGATGGAGCTTCCATTTGCAGGGCCAGACCCGGGGTCAGAGGAGGGCTGGGCAGCTGGGTGGTTTTGATTTTACTTGAGATCTCTTAAGTGAATTGGCTTTTAGGGGGACGTTCCGGAGCCCTGGAGAAAGGCTAATGTAGTGCCCATCTTTAAAAAAGGGAAGGAGGAGGATCCTGGGAACTACAGGCCAGTCAGCCTCACCTCAGTCCCCGGAAAAATCATGGAGCAGATACTCAAGGAATCAATTCTGAAGCACTTTGAGGAGAGGAAAGTGATCAGGAACAGTCAGCATGGATTCACCAAGGGCAAGTCATGCCTGACTAATCTAATTGCCTTCTATGAGAAGATAACTGGCTCTGTGGATGAGGGGAAAGTAGTGGACGTGTTGTTCCTTGACTTTAGCAAAACTTTTCACATGGTCTCCCGCAGTGTTCTTGCCAGCAAGTTAAAGTAGTACAGGCTGGCTGAATGGACTATAAGGTGGATAGAAAGCTGGCTAGATCATCGGGCTCAACGGGTAGTGATCAACGGCTCCATGTCTAGTTGGCAGCCGGTATCAAGCGGAGTGCCCCAAGGGTCGGTCCTGGGGCCGGTTTTGTTCAATATCTTCATTAATGATCTGGAGGATGGCGTGGATTGCACCCTCAGCAAGTTTGCAGATGACACTAAAGTGGGAGGAGTGGTAGATAGGCTGGAGGGTAGGGATAGGATACAGAGGGCCCTAGACAAATTAGAGGATTGGGCCAAAAGAAATCTGATGAGGTTCAACAAGGACAAGTGCAGAGTCCTGCACTTAGGACGGAAGACTTCCATGCACTGCTACAGACTAGGGACTGGGTGGCTAGGCAGCAGTTGTGCAGAAAAGGACCTAGGGGTTATAGTGGACGAGAAGCTGGATATGAGTCAACAGTGTGCCCTTGTTGCCAAGAAGGCCAATGGCATTTTGGGATGTATAAGTAGGAGCATTGCCAGTAGATCGAGGGACGTGATTATTCCCCTCTACTGGGCATTGGTGAGACCTCATCTGGAGTACTGTGTCCAGTTTTGGGCCCCACACTACAAGAAGGATGTGAAAGAGTCCAGCAGAGGGCAACAAAAATTTATTAGGGTGCTGGAGACACATGACACATGACTGATGAGGTGAGGCTGAGGGAACTGGGATTATTTAGTCTGCAGAAGAGAAGAATGAGGGGGGATTTGATAGCTGCTTTCAACTACCTGAAAGGGAGTTCCAAAGAGAATCATAGAATATCAGGGTTGGAAGGGACCTCAGGAGGTCATCTAGTCTAACCCCCTGGTCAAAGCAGGACCAATCCCCAACTAAATTATCCCAGCCAGAGCTTTGTCAAGCCTGACCCTAAAAACCTCTAAGGAAGGAGATTCCACCACCTCCCTAGGGAACCCATTCCAGTGCTTCACCACCCTCCTCGTGAAAAAGTTTTTCCTAATATCCAACCTAAAGCTCCCCCACTGGAACTTGAGACCATTACTCCTTGCTCTGTCGTCTGCTACCACCGAGAACAGGCTAGAGCCATCCTCTTTGGAACCCCCCTAGGTCTAGAGGGTGGATCTTTTTCACTAGGAGGGTGGTGAAGCACTGGAATGGGTTACCGAGGGAGGTGGTGGAATCTCCTTCCTTAGAGGTTTTTAAGGTCAGGCTTGACAAAGCCCTGGCTGGGATGATTTAGTTGGGGATTGGTCCTGCTTTGAGCAAGGGGTTGGACTAGATGACCTCCTGAGGTCCCTTCCAACCCTGATATTCTATGATGCCTGGAGGTCTTAGACCTTCCTTGGTTTCAGACCAGAATTGTTGTGGGGGTCTGGGATTGAACACCCTCAGATGTCCTCTGGGTCTTCTGACCCCCAAAGTGCTTTGATCTCCAGCTCAGGGCACCCTATCATTCTGCACTGAAACCCAAGAGGCTCTGTGGCCATTCTTCAGGGTTGTGATCGCTGTGGGGGAGGGCGAAGTGGATGGGGCACACCTCCTCTGAGCTGTAGCAGAGAGGGACTGAGCTGCACAGCAGAGTCTCCGAGGGGAAGGCAGTGGAGTTGGACTTTATTTGAGTTAGGGTTGGTTTTTATTGCCTCTGGGTTTGGGGCGGGCAGGGTGGAGGGAGGGTTAGTGAACTGTATTGCACATCTTTTCGGAAGCACCTACTGGGCCTCCCAGCATTAACTGACCCTGACGTACTGTATGTTTGTTAATAACATCTGTATTTATAGATAATATATTGAGTGTCTGTGTACATATAACTACTCTGCATAGGCTGCTGCTTCCCTCGATGTCATCAGACCTAGGAACATAGAGCTGGAACTGACCATAGAAGGACTAAGGCAAATAAAAATAATGACCCAAACCCCCCTGTCCTGTCTGTCCTGGTTTGTATATTGCCAGGGTGGGGGCAGGGCACTGGAAGAACTGGCCCTAGGACAACCCTAAAGGTGTAATCTAGGCAAGCTTTGGCCATGTCCCAAATCTACCGCCCCTCCCGCCCACGAAATTGTTCTGCCATCCGTGTTGTGGGGGGAGGGGACATACTCCATCCCGAGGGAGCTGGAAGCTTTGGGGATAATCCCCCATGTCATTCCTCCATCCTCTCCAGGTGCTGTTCCAACTTCTCCTCCTCACCGGGGCTCTGTCCCTGCCAGGGGGAAGCAGCACTAGGGCTGGCTGCTTCCAGGGCTCAGAACAATGGTCTCTGCTGGCCAGAGGTGAGAACTACAACAAAAAATAAAGCGATGGAGTGGGGGGGGGTGGGATTTACTTGCTGGGATAGAGGCCAGCATCTCAGGAGGGTCCTGCCTGATGCAGGCCAATTGCCCAGCGTGTCCTATGCTGCTGCTCCTGACCCACCCCAGATTTCTGCCTCCCTGAGTCCTGCCTTGGCAGTCCTAGGTCGAGAGGAGATTTTTAAAACGTAAACTGGCAAGGGGCTGGGGGCAGTGGGCGCTGGTCAGGGGGTAGAGGTCCTTCCACCATGCTCCTGTGCTCGGAAAGGCGAGTTGTGGATGCTACTATTAAGCCCGTGATCCAACTGCTGCTCCGAGAGCTAGAGCGTGGAACAAGTCCCCTGGGGGTGGGAGGGAGACGGGGGCCAGCTAAGGTGACCCTTCTTACGTGGCCATTGGAACACAAGTTCCATGGGTCAGGTCCCCTGCTGTGCCCTCCCAGAGAGGGAAGAACAGCTGGGCCTGACTATCAGACTAGCTGCCCTCATCTTCAACAAGGTGAGGGGGAGACCTCAAGAGCCCAGCCCCAGCTGCCTGGCCCCTTCTGTAGCTGACACCCCAGGCTGGGTTTGGAACCCCCAGTTCTCCCCCCCCATTGTAAAACAAGCGCTGTTGTGTCCCAGCAGGTAGCTCACGGAGGCGTAGTTTGGGCTATTAGGAAAGCTTTCCTGGCGCTGTGCCTTGGGGGCGTGCACACCTCGAGCAGCAGTGCCGGGGTCACGGGGCAGGGTGAGCAGTGCTTGCTGCCCTGGCTGTTTTGACCATGAGAAGCTCGTTCTGCCTGTGCTAATGTTTGAAAGGGCAAGAGGCGCGAGGGAATCCTTGTACCTAACATCCTGGCTTTTGTAATGACTCCCAAACACCATGCCTCTTGCCCCTGCCTTTTCTCCCAAGGACGGGGCTTCAGCCTGTGCCCTCCCCTCCCCCCAGCCAAGCCATCCCATTTTAGGGGCATTTTCCTGATAAGCCAACTAAATTTTCCACCAGCTGGTTGTGCTATCTCCTCACCCCCTATTTTGAACCAGAGTAATCCTTAAACAGGAGTGATTAACAAACAAAAACTACAGCCACCCCCACTTCCCCCCCCCGCAATCTAATGGGGCTTCCACCTTACTCAAGTCCCAGTCTTGTCTCCTTTGTTAACCAGGGTGCACATGGGCTGTGTCCGGCACACAGCTAGTGGCTGAAGAGTATATTGCAAACCGACATCTCATTACATCCCGCAAAGCAAGGTGGGGTGCCCCGGCCCTCATTTCTGGTTTTGGAAGCCAGGCCCTGGAAATTGCGGGGAGTCAATGCCCAAGCCCCATTTGGCTCAGTGCCAGGTGTGCTACAGCAGTGAGGGAACCAGCGGGCCCCAGAACAACAGCCCTCCCCCCAACATACACCACAAGTCAAGGCGGACAAACACACCCGACTCCGGTAGCAGTTTTCCTGGGTTTGATGCTCCCCCTCTTCCCCCGAAAGTGCAGCAGTTTGGCTCCCGGGCGAGGAGCAGAGCATGAGACTAGCCCTTAGGAGGAGTGAGGGCCTGACCACAGGGGCTGGATGTCCAGCCTGGTGGAGGGAGGGGCCTGCAATGGGAATATTGGGGAGGGGGGCTGAACTCGCGAGAGTGGAGGATCTGGACCAGTTGCCCAGAATCGGGCTGGGGAGCATGATCAGGCCAAGGCTGGGAGCAGCTACTCCTAGTGAGAATGAGAGATGCTTTCCCCCGCCCCGGTCTCAGTATCTCCTGCCTATCTATGACATGCTGCCTCGCCCCAAGGCCCCATGACCCTGCACCCCCCATCCCCCGGCCAGGGTCCCCCTGGGGACCGTGTTCAGTGCAGTGTGCAGTACATTTGGTTTCACACCCCTCCCCTCCCCAACCCCTTCAGTCACCTCTGCCCTCAGCACCACCCCAAACTGAGCCGCAGGCAGCTGGAAGGCGAGTCCAGCCCCCGGCCAAAGGGAGGGTCAGTCTGCCCCGCTGTGGAAACCACTCTAGAGGCCTGTCCCCATACCCGCATCTGACATCGGGGCTGTTGTTAGCCCCTTAAAAACTACCCAGCTAGGCTGTGGGGGTGTAAACAACCAGGGTATTTATTAAAACCACCAACCGTTGGCAACGCGGGGAAGCCGAGGTGAACCAAAGGACTCGGAACCGGTGCTATACGGTGAGTAAAGGCCCGGCAGGGTGCGGTGACGGCGGGTACGTTCCCTCCCCTAGGATGGGGCCCAGGGACGAGGATGGAGGCTCCATGGACCGCGTCCCCGCCCTGCAGCTCTGGGGCCCCTCGCGATGCCAGGACAGCTCCGGCCTCGGCCAGGAAGGTGGCACCCCCAGGTGAGGAGGGACCTCGGGGTCCGGCGCTGATGGCTCTGCCTAGCAATGACTCGGGGGGGGCGAACAAGTGCGGTGCTCAGCGTACTCCTCTGAGGTGCCCGCTGTGCTCGCCCATGGCTGCAGCAGCCGGCCCACACCGCCAGACTCTGCCACTCCAAAGGGCAGCCCCTTCCCTCCGCTGTGCTGGCTGGAGGGGGGAGAAGGGCAGACGAGATGGATTCCCAGTTCTTTGGGCGTTTCAAGATGGCACACCGAAGATTTCCCCTACGCCGCCACCCTCCCCCACGCCCTGGGCCTGAACCGCTCTCTGTCAGGCCATCACCTTCGCAACCGCTCGTGCACCTGACCTGAGCTCCTTTCGGTGCTACAGCTTTAGGGTAGGGGGGTGAGCAGATCACATCCCCCCCCACTCTCTGTCCCCATCATATCTGCAACCTCAGCACCCCCCTGCACTGCCCCGCATCAGCACCATAAGCCAGCTCTGGGATTCACATTTAAATAAGGAGGACCGCAACCACGCTCAGGTCATCTCCGTTCTCATCTGCTCCGGAGCCTGCAGCATGTGCTCAGTCCCTGAGAAGCTGGGGCACAGGTGCCCAGAACGATGACACAGTGGAACCCCTGGCGCCAGGAGAGGCGAGGTGGTGGTGGGAGGGTCCCCTCTGCACACAGAGCCCATTTCAGGTGGCGATGGGTAACCAGTTCCCAACCCGCCCCACTCTACGCCCAGAGCAGAGGGAGCACCCCCTGGAGGTGGCTGGCAGCATGTCTCACATGAGGCTGCATCTGGTTGTGCGCAGCGCCCCCTGGAGGCGCACAGTGGAGTGGTGGTGTTTGCAGCCCCGGGCCAGCACGCTGCTCAGCATCTCCTTGAAGAGCAGGACAACGTGCCACTTGTACTTGGCAGAGCACTCCATGTAGCCGCACTTCCAGCTCTTCTTCACCAGCACCGAGACCGTCCGACGCGGCATGAAGCGCTGCTTCTGCTGGTCCCGCTTGTTCCCCACCACGATGATGGGGGCCTCCCGGGTGCCACCTGCCCTGTGGGAGAAAGGACCCATAGATCAGGGAGTGCTGCCTGGGGCAGGAGCAGTCTGAGAGACGCCTCATGGGGAGTGACTGACTGCCCCAAGCAAAAGCTGTGGCCAGCCCTGGCGAGGGGGAGGCGAGGACTTCCAGTAGCCAGTGTAAACTGTGCTAGGGGCCTGCCCACTCCCATCCCTAGCTGGCCTCAGCACCAGCCGTGATGTGCTGTTATTTACAGGTCTTTACACAACCGCCCTCATCTGACTCTAGCTTGTTGTCCAAACAGAGCCACCTCCCCTCCTGGAGCCAGAGTTTCTCTCCTCTTCCCTCCAGCCAGGATGGTGAACTAGGAGTATCTGCACCCCCCATAAATTGCGGGACCCACCTGTGATCCCCCAGCACCCAAAGTGAATGAGCTAATTCTGACGTCTGAGTCTCGGCCCACGGCCAGCCTGACCAAGGAGATGGATCTGCCCTGGAGCTAGATGCAGACAAGGGAGGTTTGGCCAGGTCTCCGGATGCAGAGATCAGAAGCCTCTGAGTTTAGGGCTGGTGGCGTCACCCCAGGAAGAGGATCCCCGGTGCTTATTTTGTGCCAGGGCTTCCCAGCACTTTTAATCTTAGCAGTTCATAGCCACGGCACCGCGGGGCTCCCGGCCAGCAACTGCTGTTCTCCAGCCACCCAGCTCTGAAGGCAGCAGAGCCAGGAGCACTGGCCAGTGGCAAGCGAGTGCCTTGAGGAACATCTCCTGGCAGCCAGGCTCTGCAGGCAGGGGCCGGCTCCAGAGGGCATTGCTGGCCAGTACCAGGCTCCTTTGGGAGTGCGCTGGGGCAGAGCTCAGAGCTGTGTTGCCACCTGGCCTGGGGAGCGCCCAGCTGTGCAGAGGCAGCTGGCTTGGGGAGCAGGTGTCGGCTTCCTCTGGGCTCCGGGGGTGCTCAATCCCCTGCTCTGCCCCCGTCCTTCCGGAAGCTCCCCACCCCCCCGCCTCTTCCTGCCCCTTCCCGCCCAGTTCCACCCACTCCCCCAGGTGCGCCCCATCCCTGCTCCTCTCCTCTCCAGCATGCCACAAAACAGCTGATCACAGCAGGTGCTGGGGGGGGTGGGGGCTGCCGGTGGGGGAGTTGGGCAGGGAGGGCAGCCAGGCTGCACCCCAGCTCCCGCAGTGCAGAGAACCAGGGACCAGAGCAGCTCCCACCAGCTTCCCACTGGTTTCTGGCAGGAGCCGACAGTTTGAAACGGAGGGGAGGCTTGTGGGGGGCATGCAGAATGACATGCCTCCCCCGATTGCTTGGGCACATGGGGTGGCTGGGCCCCTTCCCTGCGGGGCAGCTGAGCTGGCGAGCTGCGCCAGGCAGGGAGAGGCAGAGGACGGAGGAACAGCTGGAAGCTGTAGGGAGGGGCCGCTGCTTTCTGGGAGGGAGGGGCTGCCCGCGGGAGGCATGACTTGAGCAGTTCCAGGGTTGTGCCCCCCCAGGCAGCATGCACAGGTCATCTCTGGTTTGAATCCTCTGTGCTAAATGGAAGGCAGAAAGCTGGGAGGGGGGGGCGAGATGGGGGGGGGTGACAGATGACACGTGACTCTGCATGTCCCCCCCCATTACCTCTAGGGGTGCAGATATGCTTGCTCGCCCCGGGCGCTAAAATGAGCCCCGGTATATTTTTCATTTCAAATTAAGCACTGAGGAACTCCCGGGATCTGTGGCCCTTCCCTTTCCCCCACTCCCTCTGGGAGCTCAAATGGAGCCATGGGGGGCACCCAGCTTCCCCAGCCCCTGGCTGGCAGCTGCCTCCCCCCTTCCCACCCCACCCTCACCTGTTCTCCATGACCTGCTGCTGGATCATCTTCACGTACTCGAAGCTCTTGGGGTGCAGGTATCATACACCAGCACGTAGGCGCTGGTGTTCCTCAGCCCATGGCACTTCAGGTCCGACCACTCCTGGGGGAGGGAGAGTGCAGGCTGCTCGGGGGAGGGGGGCAGGAGAGCCATCCCATCAGCCTCCACCCCACCACTGGAGGTCCTGCCTGCAAGGCAACTGTGGGGCAGGGAGGCTTCAACAAGCGAAGGGGAGGAGACCAAGATCTCCTCAGCTCTCAGAAAGGACGGCTGAGGGTTGTGGGCAGCGTGGGAGCCCAGGATTGCTTAGACCCTCTCACCCATCAGTGTCGGGGGCTGTTGGGAAGGGGGTGGGTGTTGTTTGGAGACTGAATTGCCCAGGCCAGGGGGACGGTCCCAGGCTGAGATTCATGGGGGTGGGGCGGGGGAACCATTAGCCACTCCCTTATTGACTCATGAGAGTGGCCCAGCCCCTGCCCTGGGCTCCCCTCCCTACCCTGTCACAGCGGCACGTGCGTGCAAACCCCACACCTACCTGCATGTTTGGGACACCTGCCCAACCACTGAGCTGCTCTCAGGAGTTGCTATCAGAGCTGGCTGGAAAGGGGAAGTCCCGTTTTCTGGGAAATCCTGGGGTGTTGATGTTTCATTTCCTATTGGAACAACATGTCAACATCCCAGAAATTCCAGTGGCCACTATGCTCGGGAGCTGGGCAGCAGGGCTGGCGACCAGGCCATCCATGGAGCTGGTCAGGCCGTCCACCTATCAGCCAGCCAGCCAGGACACCTGATCAACCGACCTGCCTGCCTGGCTTCCCAAAGTTTCGATGGAATCAACACATTCCCATGGAACGTTTGTCACATCAGCTGTTTCCAGCAAACACTGTTCGGTCTGAAAAACATCACCCTGCTTTATTGTTAGATAAGAGTTTTCTGCCCTCAGGGATGTGTTCAGCCAATGAAAGTTTGTTCTGATGATGTAATGATTTTGGCTCCAGGCCTCAACTGGTATAAATCAGCATTGAATCACACCAGTTGGGGACCTGTGCACTGATTTACACCTGCTGAGTTTGCCAGAGGGGGTTGCGTCAGGGGCGCGTGGCAGGAGTTAGGATGTTCCTTTTCAGTTTGCTCATGTTGTTGGCTTTAGCTGTTAATAAAAAACCTCACTTTGTGAATCTAACTCTGCCCCCTTGAACAGGGCGGCTCCAAATGCAATCAGCAGCAGCTGAGTTCAATTGGTTTTTTTCTTGCCCAGAAACACGCCCATGTGCTTAGAGGTGGCCATGTGCAGCCACGCAAACCCCAGCCCCAGGAGCAGCAGATGGTCTAAGCTGCTCCAGTAAGAGGCACTACCAACTGTGACGTATCAGGTTCTTCAGAGAGAATATTCTCCCTGATGGTGGCGTAGAAGGTAGGAAATCAACTCAAACTCAATTAGAGGCTCCTTGAAGATCAGGGGAAGAGATGAGAAATGCACATCTACTTTCAAACCAGTGCTTTTAATCAGAAATTTCATTGGATGGATGAAGACTCAGCATGATGTTGCCTTTAATTCTTTCAACGATCATGACTAGGGCTGTCCGTGCTGCCCAGGAAAGTGTGTTATGGGGCACAGACTGCTTGGAACTCACTTGGCCTAGCTTGCCTGTCCTTCTTGACTTTGGGAAACAATTCAAGGGGCATTGCAACCATAGAAATGGATTCAGCTGGGCCCTGGAGAACATCTCCCTAAGCATGGCCCAGCCTATCACCACGGACAAAGGACGGGAAACCAGAATGCAGAACAAAACTCAGCTTCCCAAAAGAGCAGTGGGATGAGCCATGGAAAGTAGAAGTTGGGAAGTGTCATATGGGTTATCAAGTCTAACCTCCTGCACTCAGTGATGCTTCTCCTCTCTGCAGGCATTCTCAGCCTGCGGGGCATGACCCACAGAGGGTTGCAAAAGGTTGAGAGACATTGCCCTGGTGGCATTATCCTGTCTCTTCAAGAGCATTTCCCATGATGGGGTAAGGAGGAGGCTACTAAATGGGTGACCTCATGAGGAAGAGATTGACCCTTTAAATAAACCTAGAGCGAGGAAGGGAGCAAAGGACCAGCATCAAGCCAGGCAGGGTCTAGTCACTGACTGGGAAGCTGTATGCCTTGGCTCTCCAGCCCCTGCTGCCAAATGAGCCACATAGGCCTGAAGCCTGTCCCGTCGTGGTGGGAGCCCTTTCCACTTACCTCCAAGGTGAAGGGCCCTGGGACTAGCAGAGAGTAGAAGGCCCAAGTGGGGATCTCAGGCATCACTCCTGTGTAAGGGGCCTTCCACCTCTGGGTCGGTGTGGTGAGGGGTTTTGGGGGCAGCAGAATCATGGGGGGGCTCCTGCCCCTCTCCAAGCTCCCTTCATCACAAGGGGCAGCTGGCCACTGCTTACCAACATTGCTGCCCCCATGGCCCCTTGCCAAGCCAAGTTAAGCTCAGATGCCTGGACACCCGGTTTCCATCCATTCTTGATGGTCAGGCCAGTCTCTGCCTTCTAAGGAAATACGCAAGAGTGGGGGCATACAGGCCCTATTCTCCCAGCTGTCAAATGGCCCCCAATGCCTGAAAACGGTGACAATGACAGTGACAATGAAAGGAAACGTGAGTCCTCATTTGAGTTCGGCGTGTGCGACGAAGCCTGCAGGGAGAGGCCTGAGCCCCTTCCGAGTCCGACCCTCCTCTTCCCAGACAGCTCCCCGCAGAAGGCACAGAGCAGATGGCTGATACATACACATCTCTGGTTTGCAGCTAATTCAGGCTTTTGCTTCCCACAGGTGCCTAATGCCAGGGTAACCGTCTGTTCCCTGAAACCCGGTAATAACTTTCTCTGGGCATAGCTGGAATTGTGAGGCTGCATCTAGAAGTGACCTGAAGTCAAGTGACCTGCCCCAGCTCCCATTTCATCAGCCTGCTCTCTTCTTGCTGCCCCGGCAAGCAGCCCAACCCCGGTCCCTTCAGCACCTCCCCTGGCTTCTGTGGAAGGACAATGCTGCCTGTTGCATTTTCTTAACCCAAGAGTCTCTGAATACGTTACAGACTAGGCCCAGGAATCACAACAGCCACTACTGAAATGCAGCTGCTTGGTGGGTGGATCATGACAGCTGGTTAATTAACACAGCACTATCACAACCAGTTTAGGACAGGAAGTGTAGAAGAATCCTGTATCCAATGAAACTGCAGGTGGCTTTCAGAGAGGCAGAGTGTAGACAGCCCAGGACGTCAGGATTAACAGGCCAGCTCCTAGAGAAAGAACTAGGGGATCTGTAGTGACCACAAGCAGCCAGGGGCTCAGTTTTACATCTCATCCATCTGTAGCTTCCACAGCAGCCCCTGTGCCCAGCTGGTTCCAGACCAGCTCAGAGGTGAAAGCGCCATCTACTGACGCACCAGCACCACTGTGAGGTCTCCCATTCAGGTACTGAACAGACACAGCTTGGCTTTGGAGTTCAGACAGGTATATGCTGGCCCTTGCACCCAGCTGGGCATAACCCACCTCCCATCCTGCACCCTCAGAGGAAGCTATGCAAGGCAAACTCCAGCTTGCTTTTGTGCATTGACATTCACTGCAGCAAATACCTGGAGAAAACACGTATATATTTTAATAAACTTGGTGGTAAAGCAAATCCCTCTACCATACGCCATGGTGTTTCTATTTGTGGAGAAGCCTTTTTAGTGAAGGATCAGACAAGGACTCAAATTTTGCTGAAAGGAGTTATAATAATAAAGCAGCTCCTCAGGGAATGGGGAAAGCCTCCTGTTAATCAGAGCCATGAAACATGCTCCAGCCCCGGTGGGAGCAGGAAAATACCCTCCTATGCCCCAGATGCAAAGAAGAGAGTTATTTTCCCTGCATGTCCATAATGAAGCAATAATCCTGCTGAGGGGGGCTAGCAATGAGAATGGAGCTGGAATGGTTTGTTCATCTCACAGGCACCTGGAAGACAGAATGATAGCCCCATGCAGACCATTTTAGTGCATTGTTTTTCCCCACCAGGGCCTGGTAATAAGTAAGGCCTTTATGTCTATTAACGTGGTGGCTCCCCTTCCCTCATTCCTGCTGACCAGCCCTTCATTCCCCCCCAACTCTGCTCTGGCTCTGCGGCTGGTGCCCAGCAGTGGGTTTTTCTAGCCTACTTACTCACTAGGCATGATGGATTCTCACACTGATTTCCAATTTTAAAACAAACAACACCACCACTAAAACTCACAGCCAAAGGGGAGGTCCCCTCTCCCTACCACTGGTTTGGGAGGGGTCAAAGCAGCTGCCGAGCCAGGGAAGCCTGACTGAGATGTACAGTCAGTCGAGACTCTGGGTCAGTTAAGGGGTTTCTTATGATCATAGAATCATGGAATATCAGGGTTGGAAGGGACCTTAGGAGGTCAGCTAGTCCAACCCCCTGCTCAAAGCAGGACCAATCCTCAACTAAATCATCCCAGCCAGGGCTTTGTCAAACTTGATCTTAAAAACCTCTAAGGAAGGAGATTCCACCACCTCCCTAGGTAACGCATTCCAGTGTTTCACCACCCTCCTAGTGAAAAAGTTTTTCCTAATATCCAACCTAAACCTCCCCTACTACAACTTGAGACCATTACTCCTTGCTCTGTCATCTGCTACCACAGAAAAGTCCAGATCCATCCTCTTTGGAACCCCCTTTCAGGTAGTTGAAAGCAGCTATCAAATCCCCCCTCATTCTTCTCTTCTGCAGACTAAACAATCCCAGTTCCCTCAGCCTCTCCTCATAACTCATGTGTTCCAGACCCCTAATCATTTTTGTTGCTCTCCGCTGGACGCTTTCCAATTTTTCCACATCCTTCTTGTAGTGTGGGGCCCAAAACTGGACACAGGACTCCAGATGAGGCCTCACCAATGTCGAATAGAGGGGAACGATCACGTCCCTCGATCTGCTGGCAATGCTCCTTCTTATACAGCCCAAAATGCCATTGGCCTTCTTGGCAACAAGGGCACACTGTTGACTCATATCCAGTTTCTCGTCCACTGTAACCCCTAGGTCCTTTTCTGCACAACTGCTGCCTAGCCACCCAGTCCCTAGTCTGTAGCGGTGCATGGGATTCTTCCGTCCTAAGTGCAGGACTCTGCACTTGTCCTTGTTGAACCTCATCAGATTTCTTTTGGCCCAATCCTCCAATTTCTCTAGGTCCCTCTGTATCCTATCCCTACCCTCCAGCATATCTACCACTCCTCCCAGTTTAGTGTCATCTGCAAACTTGCTGAGGGTGCAATTCACACCATCCTCCAGATCGTTTATGAAGATATTGAACAAAACCAGTCTCAAGACCAACCCTTGGGGCACTCCGCTTGACACCGGCTGCCAACTAGACATGGAGCCATTGATCACTACCTGTTGAGCCCGATGATCTAGCCAGTTTCTATCCACCTTATAATCCATTCATCGAGCCCATACTTTAACTTGCTGGCAAGAATACTGTGGGAGACCGTATCAAAAGCTTTGCTAAAGTCAAGGAATAACACGTCCACTGCTTTCCCCTCATCCACAGAGCCAGTTATCTCATCATAGAAGGCAATTAGGTTAGTCAGGCATGACTTGCCCTTGGTGAATCCATGCTGATTGTTCCTGATCACTTTCCTCTCCTCTAAGTGCTTCAAAATTGATTCCTTGAGGACCTGCTCCATGATTTTTCCGGGGACTGCGGTGAGGCTGACTGGCCTGTAGTTCAGCAGATCCTCCTCCTTCCCTTTTTTAAAGATGGGCACTACATTAGCCTTTTTCCAGTCATCCGGGACCTTCCCCGATCGCCATGAGTTTTCAAAGATAATGGCCAATGGCTCTGCAATCACATCCGCCAACTCCTTTAGCACCTTTGGATGCAGCGCATCCGGCCCCATGGACTTGTGCTCGTCCAGCTTTTCTAAATAGTCCCGAACCACTTCTTTCTCCACAGAGGGCTGGTCACCTCCTCCCCAGGCTGTGCTGCCCAATGCAGTGGTCTGGGAGCTGACTTTGTTCATGAAGACAGAGGCAAAAAAAGGGTTGAGTATGTTATACCAATAAAATAAAAACCAGCAGGATCTTATTAAAGGGAAAAAGGCAAAATACCACATTTATTGTGAATACAGAAAGAATCATAGTAAGCAGTTAGTTATAGCTATAACATTCCATTCAATCTCATATTTATTCACACATTCATTCATACAAACACACACACACAGGTTCTGCAAAGTTGTTATCATAGTTACCAGCCTTAGAGTTGCTCATGCCAAGCCACTGGCCAGGTGGCCTGGACATGAGGAGGGAGCAGGGCCTTGTCAGATGCTCATCTGATGCTCCTGGAAGTTGGTTTGCAGAATCAGACCCCCAAAGTTCTCACTTTTTAGAGTCTATTTTTATAGGAATTTCTTCCTATGCCAGTCTATGGGAATTGCTTCATCATGCTGTTGCTGAATCAATCAGCAGATGGCACATTCCTGACGGCTCCAAGATGTTATCTTGTTCTTTGGTTCTCCCATTCTTGAGGCTGTTGGGTGGATTCCAGTCTGCCCTCCGGGGGTCCTCTGGTTATTTCCACTTGACGCCTTCTTCAGCCGATGGACACTGGATTCTTAGGCTGGCACCTCCCTGATCATTCAGTTATTATCCACACCAAGCATCCATCCACATACATCCTCTATCTCTATTTTAATCACAATTGTTAATACAACAAAATGGCGGGGAGTCTCTGGGTGCTGTTTCTGTTGTTAGAGTATTGCTTTGAGTCTCTGTGAATTGCTTTGAGAACAGACTCTGTCTTAGAATGTACTAACACAATTAGCAGCTTGCAAGTTTCACACACAGAGGGAGAGAAACAGTACCAAAAACCAAGAGACCTCTTAATTAGTAATACCCTGGAATTTAAACTATGGGAAATCAAACTCATTTGTGATTTTAATACAGAACTTCTTTAATATGATCCAACAAGTACATTAGCTTTTTCCACATCCTCTATCACTGGGTTGTCTCCCTCATTCAGTAAGGGGCCCACATTTTCCTTGACTTTCTTCTTGTTGCTAACATATCTGTAGAAACCCTTCTTGTTACTCTTAACATCTCTTGCTAGCTGCAACTCCAAGTGTGATTTGGCCTTCCTGATTTCACTCCTGCATCCCCGAGCAATATTTTTATCCTCCTCCCTGGTCATTTGTGCAATCTTCCACTTCTTGTAAGCTTCTTTTTTGTGTTTAAGATCAGCAAGGATTTCACTGTTGAGCCAAGCTGGTCTCCTGCCATATTTACTATTCTTTCTACACATCAGGATGGTTTGTCCCTGTAACCTCAATAGGATTCTTTAAAATACAGCCAGCTCTCCTGGACTCCTTTCCCGCTCATGTTATTCTCCCAGGGGATCCTGCCCATCAGTTCCCTGAGGGAGTCAAAGTCTGCTTTTCTGAAGTCCAGGGTCCGTATTCTGCTGCTCTCCTTTCCTTCCTGTGTCAGGATCCTGAATTCGACCATCTCATGGTCACTGCCTCCCAGGTTCCCATCCACTTTTGCTTCCCCTACTAATTCTTCCTGGTTTGTGAGCAGCAGGTCAAGAAGAGCTCTGCCCCTAGTTGGTTCCTCCAGCACTTGCACCAGGAAATTGTCTCCTACCCTTTCCAAAAACTTCCTGGATTGTCTGTGCACCACTGTATTGCTCTCCCAGCAGATATCAGGGTGATTGAAGTCCCCCATGTGAACCAGGACCGTGATCTAGTAACTTCTGTTAGTTGCCTAAAGAAAGCCTCGTCCACCTCATCCCCTTGGTCTGGTGGTCTGTAGCAGACTCCCACCACGACATCACCCTTGTTGCTCATACTTCTAAACTTAATCCAGAGACTCTCAGGTTTTTCTGCAGTTTCATACCAGAGCTCTGAGCAGTCATACTGCTCCCTTACATACAATGCAACTTCCCCACCTTTTCTGCCCTGCCTGTCCTTCCTGAACAGTTTGTATCCATCCATGACAGTACTCCAGTCATGTGAGTTATCCCACCAAGTCTCTGTTACTCCAATCACATCATAATTCCTTGACTGTGCCAGGACTTCCAGTTCTCCCTGTTTTTTTCCCAGGCTTCTTGCATTTATGTATAGGCACTTAATATAACTCGCTGATCATCCTGCTTTCTCAGTATGAGGCAGGAGTCCTCCCCTCTTGAGCTCTCCTGCTCATGCTTCCTCCTGGTATCCCACTTCCCCACTTACCTCAGGGCTTTGGTCTCCTTCCCCCGGTGAACCTAGTTTAAAGCCCTCCTCACTAGGTTAGCCAGCCTGCTTGCGAAGATGCTCTTCCCTCTCTTTGTTAGGTGGAGACCGTCTCAGCCTAGCAATCCTTCTTCTTGGAACACCATCCCATGGTCAAAGAATCCAAAGCCTTCTCTCCGACACCACCTGCGTAGCCATTCGTTGACTTCCACGATTCGACGGTCTCTACCTGGGCCTTTTCCTTCCACAGGGAGGATGGACGAGACCACCACTTGTGCTTCAAACTCCTTTATCTTTCTTCCCAGAGCCACGTAGTCTGCAGGGATCCATCAAGGTCATTCTTGACAGGATCACTGGTGCCCACATGAAGAAGCAGGAAGGGGTAGCGATCCGAGGGCTTGATGAGTCTTGGCAGTCTCTCCACCACATCGTGAATCCTAGCTCCTGGCAAGCAGTACACTTCTTGGCTTTCCCAGTCAGGATGGCAGATGCTGACTCAGTCCCCCTGAGGAGGGAGTCCCTGACCACCACTACCCTCCTCCTTCTCCTGGGAGTGGTGGTCGTGGAACCCCATCCCTAGGACAGTGCATCTCATGCCTTCCAATCGGTGGAGTCTTCTTCTGCTCCTTTCCCTCAGATGTATCATCTAGTCCACTCTCTGCATTAGTACCTGATCATTTCCATTAGAAGGATTTATGTGCTGGTGAAATTCACCCTTGGAGGCTGGCGGCCTGTGTGCAAGTACACCGTGGGTGCAGCACCCGTGCAGGTACACAGGGCCTGAGCCAAAGTCAGCTGACATCAACAGGAAGACTCGCCTGGACTTCAGTGGGCTTTATTTGAGACTCATGCTTCCATCAATATTCCTCAACCTTGACCCAGTAGGTCCCCAGTACCTTCAAGGCTAGCTCAGGGACTTCGGCCTCCAAGGGTTGAGAACAAGCAGAAGAAATATTAGCCTCAAAGGCAAGGTAGTCTCAGAAGGTGACAAGCCACTGAAAGCAGGGCCTTAGGTTAAGTCTGCCCTGCAGCTGGGGATGTGATTAGCAGCTTGTGTCTGACATACGCATGCTAGCTGTACTCGAGCTTGCTAGAAAGAGAAGTGAGGAGAGCACGATGCAGGCTTCAGTATGGGTGGCACAAGCCAATACACAGCAGGGGTCAGGCAGCCTTGTGCAGCTGTGCTAGCATCCTTACCTCTCTTTTAGTGAACTAACTAGATGGAAGCCAGGGTGGGACCATCTACATAAGCTGCAAAGCAGATTTTTTATTATTATTATTTTAGAAATGCTCATAGAATTTCCAGCACTTATGTTCATGCCCAGGCAGAGCTGTTTGAATGTTTGCCCATTGTTCTGTTTGGATAAAGTAGCAGATCTGGGGATGAGTAAAACGCCCCACTGAAGTCTGATGACTGAAATGGTTTGAAAACATTTAGAATGATGTGGGACATAGTGATGTATGACATTGTCTTCGGTAACGATCTATTGCCTTGTTAAAGCTGGTAAGCACGCACTATAAAATCCTGTCCTCGGTAAGACTCTTTCTGGGACCCACATATCAGAAGCCTACAGGTTTCTGCAGAAATCAAGAAGTATTTACATTTGCAGCACCAGGGTGCAGGGGCATATTTATGTGTACGTATGCGAATGCACACAAGTTTGTCTGTAAAAACAACGAGGAGTCCTTGTGGCACCTTAGAGACTAACAAATTTATCTGGGCATAAGCTTTCGTGGGCTAAAACCCACTTCATCAGATGCATGGAGTGGAAAATACAGTAGAGAGGTATAAATACACCGCACATGAAAAGATGGGAGTTGCCTTACCAAGTGGGGGGTCAGCGCTAACGAGCCAATTCAATTAAAGTGGAAGTGGGCTATTCTCAACAGTTGACAAGAAGGGTGAATACCAAGGAAGGAAAAATCACTTTTGTAGTGCTAATAAGGCCAGTGTAATCAAGGTGGCCCATTTCAAACAGCTGACAAGCAGGTGTGATTATCAGCAGAGGGAAATTAGTTTTTGTAGTGACCCATCCACTTCCAGTCTTTATTCAGGCCTAATTTGACAGTGTCCAGTTGTGTGTGCCTTTGCATGTGTAGAGGTGTGTTGTTTGTGTGCACAGGTGTATTCTCTGGAGATTTTCAAAAGCACAAATGGGAACTGAACACATAGCTGACCTTTGTGCTTTTGAAAAATCTGTTCTTGTGTGTGTGTGTTGTGCAGTTGTGTTTTCACCTCTACCCAAGTGCTTACTTCACAGGGCTGTTGATTTAAAACATTCTTTATGATTCAAAACTTAACAACAAACTCTGCAGTGGACCCAGGAGAGGAGATAAATCTGCCAGAACCCATACTCCCTGAAAAAAGAAAAGGAGTACTTGTGGCACCTTAGAGACTAACCAGTTTATTTGAGCATGAGCTTTCGTGAGCTACAGCTCACTTCATCGGAAACTGGTTAGTCTCTAAGGTGCCACAAGTACTCCTTTTCTTTTTACGAATACAGACTAACACGGCTGTTACTCTGAAACCTGTCATACTCCCTGAAAGCCCTTTGGTCTGGAGTTTGTTTTCTCTCCCTGGATCCCATTCTCTAAAAGACCTCAAGGTTTGACCCCTCGGTGCTGCAGAGTCATCCATGAGCAGATCAAAGGGCTGCAGTCAGAGAGTCAGAAACAATACTGCATCTATGAGGAAATGAATTTCCCCCGCACCTCTCTGACGAAAACATTAACACCAAGGCCTAGATTGGGCCAAATAAACCATTACATTATTGAACCATCAGTCAAGACATAAGACTTGGTGGACTAAAATCAAGCATGTGGCATAGAATCACAGAAATGTCGGGCTGGAAGGGACCTCAAGAAGTCATCAAGTGCAGCCCCTGTAAACCGAGCCCATCCCTGACAGGTGTTTGTCCAGCCTGTTCTTAAACCTTCCATGTTGGGGATTCCACACCCTCCCTTGGAAGCCCATTCCAGAGCTTAGCTACCCTTAGGCTTAGAAAGTTTTCCTGATAGTGTCCTAATATCTAATCTAAATCTCCCTTGCTGCATATTAAGCCCGTTACTTCTTGTGCTATCTTCAGTGGACATGGAGAATGATTGATCACCCTCCTCTTTGTAACAGCCCTTCCATGTCTGAGGACTTATCAGGTCCCCCTCAGTCGTCTGTTCTCAAGACTAAACAGGCCCAGGGTTTTAACCTTTCCTCACAGCTCAGGTTTTCTAAACCTTTTGTCATTTTTGTTGCTCTCCTCTGGACTCTCTCCAATTTGTCCATGTCTTTCCTAAAGTGTGATGCCCAGAACTGGACATAGTACTCCAGCTGAGGCCTCACCAGTGCCAAGGAGAGCAGGACAATTACTTCCTGGGTTTTACATATGACATTCCTGTAAATACAGCCCAGAATGATATTAGCGTTTTTCCCAACTGCATCACACTGGGGACTTATATTCATTTTCTGATCCAGTCGAACCCCCAGATCCTTCTCAGCAGTACTGCTGCGTAGCCAGTTTTTCCCCATTTTGTCATTGTGCATGTGATTCTTCCTTCCTAAGTGAAGCAGTTTGCACTTGTCTTTATTGAACTTCGTCTTGTTGATTTCAGACCGGTACTCTAATTTGTCAAGGTCGTTTTGAATTCTAATCCTGACCTCCAAAGTGCTCGCAACCCCTCCCAGTTTAGTGTCATCCACAAATTTTATAAGCTTCCTCTCCACTGTCCAAGTCATTAATGAAGATATTGAATCATACCAGACCCAGGACTGCCCCTCTGGGACCCCACCAGATACACCCTCCCAGTTCGACAGTGAACCATTGATAACTACTCTAAGATCTTTCAACCAGTTTTGCACTCTCCTTATAGTAATTTCATCTAGATCACATTTCCCTCATTTGCTTATGAGAAAGTTATGTGGGACTGTGTCAGAAGCATTACTAAAATCATGATCTAGCACGTCTACTGCTTTCCCTCTTTCCACCAGGCCAGTAACCCTGCCAAGAAGGGAATTAGGTTGGTTTGGTATGATTGTTCTTGACAAATCCATGCTGGCTATTCTTTATAACCTGTTATCCTCTAGGTGCTTAAATTGATTGTTTCATAATCTGTTCCAGTGGTTTTCCAGGTATTGAAGTTAGGCTGACTGGTCTATAATTTCCCAGGTTTTCTTTGTTCCCCTTTTTAAAGATAGGTGCTAGGTTTGTCCTTCTCCCCTCCCCTGGTACCGCACCCGTCCTCCATGAGCTCTCTTCCATAATTGCTAAAGGTTCTGTGAATGCTCCAGCTAGTTCCTTAAGCAGCCCAGGATGAATCATGTTGTTAGCCTGCAAAGCAGAGCACGCTGGCTTTTGGGAGTGGATCTTTTAAAGCAGCTGTAAAGAGCGCCTGTAATCTACCATTATTTCAGGCACCAGTCACTGGCCCTTTGAATATTTCAACACGTCGAGGTCATTCTTACAAAGGGATGATGTACCTGGCTAGTACTTTTCTGCATTCTCTTGGCTCTCCCTGCAATTAGGCAGGCGGGGCACCGACTTGATGGCTTAGGGACTAGAGACAGGCTTTTTATGATTAAATGGTTTTGTCCCTTGGAAAATGCTGATCTGTTAAAAAGTGTAACTTTCCACAGGAACGTATCAGTTTTGATGAAACATTCATCTGGAAGGTTTTTCAGGTCCAGGATGGAATGTCTGGTCAAAACCAGAGACAGATCCACTCCAGACGAGCCAGTTGGTTAGACACTCACGTGTTCCTCCTCCAAGCCAGGCTGTAGAGTCTGTCTCTTTCTTTCTTTCAGGCCCAATGAATATTTACGTATTTTACCAAGTGGAACAGCTCCAACAGCAGACACTGAGAGATACCCACTCCACAACAGCCAAACCCCCAGTGGTTCTGGCATTTATGTGGGATGCAAGAGACCCAGGTTCAAGTCGTCTCAGGACCCATATGTAAATCAGTGGTAGAGATCACCCTGGAATCGAGGGATTGCCAATCGATCATCATTAAGAGACCCAGGTTCAAGTCCATGCTCTGATGTGAAATGGACATTTTTGAAATCTCAAAAAAATGTCATGGGCTAGGAAAACTGTCCTCTATTAGTAAGTGGAGCAGACAGAGAGAAAGAGCACACCCCTTAGCATGGCAGATTGTCTTCCTGGCTGTGTCTGGAAGCCCTTCATCTTTGAAAGAGAGAACAAGAGTGCCAGAAGCTTATCACAGGGGCTGTTTTGGACTTTAAGACCAGAAGGTTAGTTTTGCTCTGCTTGTGTGTTTATGAGCTCAAGACACTTTGCTTAAAAGAAAAGTGGTTTGCCCCAGAAAATCTCCCTGCTTTGGCACCATTACTGCCTGTCACCCCAGGGGTGGCTGCTTTTCAGTGAGTGCTGTTTGTAAAACAGAGATGAAACCTGATGTCTAATCTCTAAAGGGCTGATACTGCAACCCTCCCTGTTGAGCAGTGCCTTCCTCCATGAGTAAACCCATCCATTTGGATCAACTGCTTGTGATGCAGGTACTGCTTAATATGAGGAAGGGCAACATAGCTGATCCCTGAAGTACATTATTACCTACACGTGGCCAGCTAACTAGTGAGATGGTTAGTCAGTCAATTTGTTGAGTGTTTCAGGAGGATAACTTTGTCTGAATGGGCAGGCAAGGCAAGGGGAAGGATTTTCAAGCCGGCCTGAAGGTAGTGATGAATGTGGGGCCAATTACACGTACTTATTGCCATAGTCTTGGAGGCCTACAAGATCATGCCTACTGGGATGGGCAGTTACACAAGCAGCTGTGACTAGTTATTCTGGAAACCTTCAGAGCTTTTTAATGGGCAGCTCCGTCCTATAATCTCTATGGCTCCTGGATTGATATGAAGGTGGTTATGGAGCCATGCAGTAGTTGCTCTGGTAGCTGTGCACCAAAAGGATGATTATTCAGGTGTGACTGCCTCTCCATGAAACACTTGTCATCATGTTCAGAAAGCTTGTCAAGGTGAGGAGTGCAGTGACCTTTTGATACTTGAGTAGGGGTTGGTTCCTATGTGTTTTGACCTCCCTGTTTCATATCTATTCACTGAGATCCAAATGGTCCTTAGGTTGCAGAGTAATTTGCCTTCTTTTTTCTGCAAGATCAGACATGGTGTGGCCAATATAGTTCTACAGATCAATAGACTAGCCAATGTTATCCTATAGATCAATTTGTCCAGGGGGATTTTGACACCTGAACCCTGTGCGGTTCTTTACTCTGCTAATTCTGTCTTCAAAACCATTTTAGCCGTGAATCTGAATGAATGCAGTCAACAAAGTTGTGTTTTATGATTTCACTCATCTAGTTTTTCTCATCCAGAATGGGCCTTGAACACATTTGTATTTGAAAATTGGATCAAGGTGTCTGGTTGCTTGTTCTGTGCACTCAGATTGCTGATATGAGCCTCACTGTCCTCTTAAAAGGTGTGCTGGACTGTGGAGTGTGTGTGTAGGGGCAAATGACTTTACATGCTGCCCAGAATGTGTGCTGAACCCTTAGGATGTGATTTTTCAAAGCAAGATGAGTTGTAAAGTGAGTAAATTTAGCAAAGGGTTAATGATAGGAACAGTAATACATGTGACTTTGCAGCTTGTATGCATGTGTGTGTGTGTAGGTGAATGCTTGCATGTGTGTACACACCATTTGGTACAGGAATTTGATATGGCAAACATTCAGCACATCCCTGTTTGGCATGCGAATTTAGGATTTGTTCATTCATACCCAAAACAACCACCTTTCCCTACTGTTTGGAACCAAACACATAGTGAACTTCATATTAAAACAGTAATGTCAATAATCTCCATGGATGACAGCATTTCCCATGAACCCACATGGACTGCAGTTCTCCTTTAGTCTCTGAAGCTGAAGTAGGGTGGAACAAAGTACTGTCCAGGACCACTCCACTTAAGGATTGATTACAAGGTCATCAGGACAAATAGGAAGTGTAAGGGAGAAAGAATTTGGTTGAATGGTATGAATTACACGGAGAAGAGTGACTTTAAATAGATGAAAAGAAAGGTGATGTGAGAGGCTGTGGTCCCTGGCTTAGTGTGCTAGTGTCCAGCCTGAGAAGAACATTTACTTACAATGTGTGTGCCGCAGAACATACACGGGTGGGTCTAGATGGAGAGGGCAAAGGGCATCCCCAATTCCACCAGCCTCCCTTGCTCTCCGGGCCACCCCCAACCTACTCTTCCCTTTTAGCTACACAAGAAGTGATGGAAACCCTGTTGCTCCAGACACTTGAAACTAGACTGGACAAAGCACTTGAAACATGCTTCAGGAAACCCGTGCACCAGACCATGGGAGGGATGGGCCAGATGGGACCTAGCAGAGCGAGTCCATCTCTAATATCTGCCTATGGCTCCAACAACGCCCGCCGCGGGCCTGGGCAGAGCTCAGCCGCGCGGAGTCCCAGTCCCAGCCGCGCACGCCGCCTGGCTGGGCGGGAGAGGGCCCCTACCTGAGAGCTGTCTGCTGGGAAGGCAGCGAAGCAGGGGACGTCCATGATCTTCATGTCCTACATGTCTCCGTTGTAGATGAGCGACGGTCTGTAGATGTCCCGGGGCCCCGCGGGGCGGCATGTGTCTGTGAAGTCGTTGTACACGAACTGGCGGATGATGGCGGTTTCCCCACCCTTGGGGCTCCAAGAACAGCCACTTTCAAGTCTCCACCATGATCGAGGTGCAGTACCTCGGGCAGCGCCCTCGCCCCGACCAGGGAGCCAGGTGAGGCTGCCGGGGGTAGGGGTTAGATCCGGCCCAGGGACACTTTCCCGCAGGCTGCCGCCGGAGTTCGAGCCCAGCGCCCGAGCCCAGCGCCCGAGCCCAGCCGGCCGCTCCTCCGACGTGTCTCCGCAGAGTTCAGTGCCCAGGGCGGATCCGCCAGGCCCCTCCCGGCCGAGGGGCTCACCAGGGCCGGGCTGGAACGGCCGGCGGCGCTGCTCGGCCCGCCACGAAGGGCGAATCTGGGTAACTCTCGCCCCTCGCCGGCTGCAGCGAGTGGCCCAGAGGGTCCCGACACAGAGCCAGGAGGGGACGGGGAACCTCCGCTCAGTGTCACCGCAGATCCCACGGCGGGAGCAGTGATCTCCACCTCTCCCGGCAGCTCCCCACCGCGCCCGCGGGGGCCCTGCTCGCCGCAGGCTGGCAGACCGGAATCCCCCCCAGGAAAACAGCAACCCCCCGTAAAATGGTCCCACGACGCCCGGGAGCCGCTGGGGCATGCGTCCGGCGCGGGAGGCCCCCAGCCCTCGGGCCGGCAGTTTTGCAGTTCCTGCCCCAACGGTGCAAGGCGATCCTGGCGCTCTCTGCATGGCCCTGCCGCTCCTGCTGGTCGGAAGTTTGCTCAGGGCATGTGCCCACCGGCTCCCCCCTTTAGAGGAGCATCAGCTCAGCCAGGGAAGGCCCAGCTCGCCCAAGGCCGGGCCGACCCCCGGAGACGCGGACGCCGGACAAGGATGTCACCAAACCAAGCGCGTTACACCCGCGTCCTCCTGAGCGCTCGGCCCCTCCAGCGCCGCGGGCTCCTCCGCTCCCCGGAGCGCCCCGGCAGCGAGCTCCGACCCCTCCGCCTGCAGCCCCCTGGCCAAAGCAGCCCCGCTCAGCCCGCCTCCTTCCTGGGCTCGGCAGCGCAGCTCCGCGGGCCCGCGGCTCGCTCCCTCCCAGCGCTGCTGCCCGGATCGGGGCATGCTGCGGAACACGGCCGCCTGCTGCTCGCCAGCCCGAGTCCAAACGCGCAAGGGGCTGGGGCCGGGAGCACGTTCCCGGCGAGGGGGAAGGGATCCGGCTGGGAAAGCTGGGGGCTGGCACAGCGGGGGGAAGCACCAGGTGAATGGTGATGCAAAACTCTGCTGGAGCGACTCCAAACCCAGCCCCACTGGCGCCTTCTCCGCCCCACAGCGCCTTTGCCCCGAGATCCAAGCAGACTGATGGAGAGAGGGAAACTTGCAAAAAGCCCAGGCTGGGTTGATAAGCCCGGGGGACTGGGACAGCAATATGACACCCCCGCCCCCCCAGCAATTGTAGACCCTCGCAGCGTGGGCAGGGCAGGGACCTGGCAACAGGGCGCTTGGCAAAGCAATAGGCCAGGAGGAGGAAGCTGATAAAATTATGTTACTAGCATCACTGGTCTCCCCTTCTCTCTCAATCACCATGGCAGAGAAACCCCTTACATACCCAGGTGAACCCAGCCCCTGTGTCTTGTCAGAGCGGAGAAGACAAGGTTACATTTTTCAGAGAGGGCTACCTACCCGTTGGAGCCCCCATCCTGCCACCACCCATGCTTACCTGGGTGCACCTGAGTAGACCCCTTAGGCTCAAGGTGAGGCTGCGGGCAGGCCAGCTGCTAGCTCATGCCGAAGCCCCTAGGCCTCACTGAGAATGCAGAGCTGGCAGGCTACCCTGGGTGCTGGCATTGTTAAAAGAGATGGTAAGTTGGCAAGAATGTATTTACACTTGATGAAAAGCTTGGCGTGATCTCACTTTATACCATGGGCTACAGCCCTTCTAAGACATAGAATAGAATCTCAGGGTTGGTCATCTAGTCCAACCCCCTGCTCAAAGCAGGACCAATCCCCCATTTCCCCCCCCATCCCTAAATGGCCCCCTCAACGATTGAACTCACAACCCTGGGTGTAACAGGCCAATGCTCAAACCACTGAGCTACCCCTCCCCCTCTGGGGAGTGTTTGCATCAGAAACAGCTGCAGTTGTGTAACTCACCAACCACGAAAGCAGCATTAATTAATGTAAAGTACTCAGCCAGCGCACAGGAGGCCCATTGAAACCAAATGAGCCCTTGTGAAACCTCAAAGGACAAAGCCCCACACTCATGAAGAGGAGGCTGGGGGAACAAGTGTTGCACCCGGGGGAACTCTGGGGGAAGGGAATAGAAAGGCTTGATAGGAAAGAACTTGACTTGGGGTAAGTGATAGCGAGTAACCCGACTTGTGATTTTTGGTGCAAGGCGCCATCTATCAGCAAGGCAGGCTCGTCTGGGTGGCAAGGCTGCCCACAGTACCCCGGGGGACTGTCTGTGTCTCCATAGCGAGGCTGGTGGTGCTTAAGGAGGTCATACTGGATACTTGGCTGGTGAAATCTAAGGGCTCGTCTACACTTGCAGCGGTAGAGCGCTTGGGGTTAAACCAGCCTTCGGAGAGCACGCTCGGGAAAGTGCTCCAGTCTGTCCACACAGAGCTGAAAGGGCCCTAGTGTGGCCACAGTTACAGCTGCATTGGGAGCGGTGTATTATGGGCAGCTATCCCAGCATTCAAGTGGCTGTAACATGCTTTTCAAATGGGAGGTGGGGTGGGGGTGGAGTGTGTTGTGCAGTGGTTTCCCCAGGAATTGAAATGGGGGGGGGGGGGTGTCCAAATAGTAAAAACTGAAAAATGTTTTATGACTTTTATTAGATTTAACTCATGTTTTAAAATCATCACATAAATTAAAGTTGGCTACTCAAGCCTTCTATGAAGCACTACGTCAACATCCTTCTTGGTTTCTTGTTATAATTTTGTTAATGAACTCTGTTAATGAACTTCTTGAATGCAATGCATTCATCTTCGGTGGCTTCTCATGTGTCCAGCACTTCCATTCCTTCAACTGATATGCTCATTAGTTCATTCCCATGATCAGGCAGAAGGCGACTTCTTTCAGAACACAACATTCTAGTCAATGATGAAACAGAACGCTCGACTGTAGCCGTTGTGACTGGGAGGAGCAAGAGATGAATTCCTACTTCTTTCATCCCAGGAAACAGAACACAAAGATCAGGTCGAGCCACTAGTGATGATAAAAAAAGTTGAAGTCAAATCTTCATTCATTCGTCGTGTGATATTCCACTCTGTGTTCAAATTCTCTATTCGGTCCTGAGCACATGGCAGCCCCATTGCTGGTCGTGCCTCACTCCACTCCACTGTCAGCGTTTTACAGGACAGGGATCTGTAAAAGCTGCGTAGAGGTTGAGTAGAATCTAGAAGTCGCTGTTGTAGATTTTTAAGAGTCAAGTCTGTGTACTTTTTCAGTTGTCTTAAACATTTCTTGTCCTCTTCACTTAAGGATTCAATATAAATGCCTTCATTAGTCAACTTCTGGACTGAAGTCTTTGCTTCTTCCAGTACTTTTCCAATGGATAGCTCTCTGATCCAAATGTAGCTTCTATTGCTGGACAAAGATCTACTACTGTTGTAGCAGACGCCTGGATGGCATTGTTTAATGACCCAAGTGGTTTCAACAGTAGACTTAAGAGAGAGAGAATGGCAATAGTCTTCTCTGAACGTAGTAGCAAAAATAATCCACCAGCCTCACTACTTAGATCCATCCCATCTTGGTAAAAAGAAAAGGAGGACTTGTGGCACCTTAGAGACTAACCAATTTATTTGAGCATGAGCTTTCGTGAGCTTTTTGCGAATACAGACTAACACGGCTGTTACTCTGAAACCCATCTTGGTAGATACTTTCCAAAGCCAGTAATAACAGCTGGAGTAAGTTTAAGACAACAGCCAAGGATCGCTCATGAGAAAGCCAGTGGGTTTTCCCAGGTTGGACTCATTTGAACTTCAGTCCCAGTGTATCTTCTATATTTTCCAAGATATTCAGTCTTTTTGGACTCTTGCTGAAAAAAGAATATAATGAAGACATTCAATTTATAGCTTTTTAAATGTCTTTTGAAGATTCTGCAACTCATACTAGTGCTAGTTGGAATAGATGGCCTCTGCAGTGTGTATAGGAGAGATTAGGGTTACACTTTTCTCTGAGCAAAGCTTGTACTCCACCATGTCTTCCAGAGAAGTCTGCCGCTCCATCAAATGCATAAGCAGCCACCTGTTTGGGGTCCAATTAACAAGCATTTAACTCCTGTAAGATGTGGGTTGTCATTTTGCAGCCAATGCGTCTTCTATAACTTGAACATCTAGAAATGCATCTACTGGCCTACCCCTGTGTGAGGATGTGATGCAGCAGGGAGAGGGGAATGTTGACCTGGGAATGTGCCCTGGGGATGGGAGACCTGAGAGCCTGTAACCTGAGCCAGGAGGGGGCGGGGGAGGTGACACCTCTGCTCAGGAATGTGAACAGAGGCTGCAGGAGAGAGCCTGCTGGGGGTGGGGGGGGTGGGTTAATTTTGAGTTTGGGGCTGGGTGGAACCCCAAGGGCTGGGGTCTAAGCTCCCTGCTCCCCCAGAAGGATTGGCTGAGGGGTCCTGGTTGTACCCACAAGCTCTGTTTTGGACTGTGTTCCTGTTGTCCAATAAACCTTCTGTTTTACTGGCTGGCTGAGAGTCTCAGTGAATCCCAGGAAGAGGGGTGCAGGGCCTGGACTTCCCCACACTCCGTGACACCCTGACGTCAAAGTACACAATGATGTAATACTTGATGCCCATTTGCATCGGTGCATTCATCAGCCATGTATGCAAATTTTTTGAATGTGGTGAGGGAGTTCTTCACTTTTTCAACTGTTGAGTTTTTCACTGTTACACCACATGTGTCTAGCCAGTCAGTTGAGTTTCTTGCAGAAAGAAAGATCGTGAGCATTTGCTGGTCTTGTTCGGAACCAGTGTTCAACTTCAGGATGAACAAGTGACCATGCACTTAACATTGGCCTCCAGTTTGCAGTGTGCGGTATCTCTTGCCTAAATAGAAAGTAGGATGCCACAGCCATGTTTGTTCACATGAACTGTGTTGTGTCTCCAGCATTCTTAACAGCCTCATTAAGTACTTCTAAAATTGGCTTTGAAAGGGGGCTTATGAGGCTTTCTGCATGTTGATGCAGTCCAGAGGCCTGGTGTTTTGCTGCCTTTTCACGTAGTTTGTCAGCATTGGCTTTGCTGATCGGTCTGACAAGCCCAGCTCCTCCACTTTTACCAATTATAGCACTGGGAAGCTTTCCTTCTTTGTAAGCTTTTTTGCAAGAGGTGCACCAGTAGCCATCTTTTGTAACTTCAATAAATGGGAACACTTTGACCAACAAACATTGGGAACTGCCTTTAGGTTTTGGAGACACTGTTTCTTCAGTAGGTAGCTGTATTTGTGCTTCAGGCTGGTTGGATGTAGATACGCCACTTGACCCGTCAGATGACATGTTGATATGTTCTTGGTTCTTGACGTGTTCTTCACCTTGGTTAGTTTTTGAGGCCTTTGAGTGGAAAAATTGTTGTATTGTTTTTTGTCTTTTCATTTTCACTTTGACCTGCAACATATAAGAGAGATATGAATAAACTAAATGTTTTGTTACGATAATGCAAATTTAACATAAGGATAACGCAAGTTACACCAAAACACATAACAGGTCTAGATTTCTAAAAAAAAAATATAAATAAAAAAATGTATTTAATTTAAATTGACTTTTGAAAAGTAAGCCATCATGGGATAAGAGGGAAGGTTCTCTCATGGATCAGTAACTGGTTAAAAGATGGGAAACAAAGGGTAGGAATAAATCATCAGTTTTCAGAATGGAGAGAGGTAAATAGTGGTATCCCTGAGTGGTCGGTACTGGGCCCAGTCTTATTCAACATATTCATAAATGATCTGGAAAAAGGGGTAAATAGTGAGGTGGAAAAATTTGCAGATGATACAAAACTATTCAAGATAGTTAAGTCCCAGGCCGACTGCAAAGAGCTACAAAAGGATCTCACAAAACTGGGTGACTGGGCAACAAAATGGCAGATGAAATTCAATGTTGATAAATGTGAAGTAATGGATATTGGAAAACATAATCCCAACTATACATACAAAATGATGGAGTCTGAATTAGCTGTTACCACTCAAGAAAGATCTTGGAGTCATTGTGGATAGTTCTCTGAAATCATTCACTCAATGTGCAGCGGCAGTCAAAAAAGCCAACAGAATGTTGGGAATCATTAAGACAGGGATAGATAATAAGACAGAAAATATCATATTGCCTCTGTGTAAATCCATGGGACGGTCACATCTTGAATACTGCATGCAGATCTGCTCACCCCATCCCAAAAAAGATATACTGGAATTGGAAAAGGTTCAGAAAAGGGCAAAAAATTGGTTAGGGGTATGAAACAGGAGGAGAGAGCAAAATGACTGGGAATTTTCATCTTAGAATCATAGAATATCAGGGTTGGAAGGGACCTCAGGAGGTCATCTAGTCTAACCCCCTGCTCAAAGCAGGACCAATCCCCAATTAAATCATCCCAGCCAGGGCTTTGTCAAGCTTGACCTTAAAAACTTCTAAGGAAGGAGATTCTACCACCTCCCTAGGTAACGCATTCCAGTGTTTCACCACCCTCCTAGTGAAAAAGTTTTTCCTAATATCCAACCTAAACCTCCCCCACTGCAACTTGAGACCATTACTCCTTGTCCTGTCCTCTTCTACCACTGAGAATAGTCTAGAACCATCCTCTCTGGAACCACCTCTCAGGTAGTTGAAAGCAGCTATCAAATCCCCCCTCATTCTTCTCTTCTGCAGACTAAACAATCCCAGTTCCCTCAGCCTCTCCTCATAAGTCATGTGTTCCAGTCCCCTAATCATTTTTGTTGCCCTTCGCTGGACTCTCTCCAATTTCTCCACATCCTTCTTGTAGTGTGGGGCCCAAAACTGGACACAGTACTCCAGATGAGGCCACACCAATGTCGAATAGAGGGGAATGACCACGTCCCTCGATCTGCTCGTTTAGAAAAGAGATGACTAAGGGGGGATATGATAGAGGTCTATAAAATCATGACTGGTGTGAAGAAAGTGAATAAGGACATGTTATTTAATCCTTCACATAACACAAGAACTAGCAGTCACCCAATGAAATTAATCGGCAGCAGATTTTAAAAAACAAAAGGAAGTCTTTCTTCACACAACACAAAGTCAACCTGTGGAACTCTTTGCCAGGGGATGCTGTGAAGACCAAAACTATAACAGGATTAAAAAAACGAGATAAATTCCTGGAGAATAGGTCCATCAGTGGCTATTAGCCAGGATGGGGAGGGATGCAACACCATGCTCTGAGTGTTCCTAACCTGTTTGCCAGAAGCTGGGAATGGGCAACAGGGGATGGATCACTTGATTCCCTGTTCTGTTCATTTCTTCTGGGGCATCTGGCCTTGACCACTGTCGGAAGACAGGATACTGGGCTGGATGGACCATTGGTCTGACCCAGTATGGCCATTCTTATATAAAAATTAATTATAATAAAAATGTTTAGTACAGAAACTCCCCAACATAATGACCTCTCGAGATAGCAACGATGTGAGATAACCTTGGCAAATAATGCATTTTAAAAATCTTGGCCTATTAGGAAACATTTATGTAAGTTTCTATTCCCAGTCACAAATCTAGCATTCTGGAGCAAAGTCACTAAAATATAGTCCAACAAACAAATGTTTATTTAACATGCCCCTCACTTTTCCCTCCACTGCACCCCACTCACCAGTGTTGTCCTTGGTCAGTGGAGATTCAGAGTTCAGAGGTGCTTTCACATGAGTTCAGGTCCCAGGTGAGGGCAAGAAGGCACCTTGCCTCGTTCCTCCAGCTGCTCACTGTTCGCTCTGGCCACTGTTCGTTGTGCCACCGTTCACTCCACCACTCTGTTGTCAATGGCCCTGTGCCGTCACCTTCTGCTGCCACCGTGACCTCTGCGAGTTGGTCTCTTGAGGTTCCACCAGCTCTCAGTGATTTCAGCCGAGCTCTCAGTGGGGGAACCTCACAGCTAGGGCAGGCTGGGCTGTGTCTTCCACAGAAACACTGTCCCACAGCAGGACTAAGCCCTTAGACCTGATCATCAGTGATTTCAGCTGCAGTGGTCACTTAACAGAACAAAAGACTATCTATGGAGCCTGATCAGCTCTGTCGTTAAACAGTGGAGAGGGGCAGGTCCCCACCCTCTCTCGATGCCCTCAATCAGCACAGGCTACGTACAGTTCTCCTGCCCTTTACTCAAACAACAAACAACAACATTTCATTCCGCCCCCCCCCCCCCCATTCAAGTGATTTGCAACCCAACCCCAGCTAAAAATCTGTCACTTGGGCAACACAGCTCTGATTGCTGGTTACCTAGATAATTAGGTGTGAATGTAAACACAATCTGGTCCTGAAGCCTTTCCCCCCAGCCCCAGCTCATCACTAGCTGTCAGGGAGAGCTCATTTAGACTTTGCTTACAAATCATCATTTGAAAGCATTAGGTTGGCCAACATCAGCGAAATGAAGGCACTGACATGGTCATAAACAACGGCTGTACAAGGAAGCTAGTCCATGTTCGTACTTTTCAAATCTATGATACTTTTTCAGATACACACTTTAAAAGCATATACAGTGTATTTAAATTTCAATTCAAAATGTCCAAACAGTCACTGAATTAGCATGTAACTAGTTCACAAAACTGGGGGGGGGGGGGGTGTTGGAGAAATTTGGTAGGGAAATCACTGGCGTTGTGTGTATGTGGGGGGAGACAGAGTGGGTTGTCTTGTAAGTCTTGTCTTGTAAGTTCAGACCCTACCCGCCCCCCCGCTCACTCAAAGCAAACATTTGCAGTTTGTTTTCTTCTCGGACCAGATAAGCAGCTGGCACTCCAAAACGGAGCTTCGAAAGGGCCACGTCCGCGTCAGTTAATGGGATTATGGGACATTTCTGGAGGTCAATCAGAGTGCAGTAACTCTAGGAGGCTCTATTGTGGTATAAAGTGCAAGTGTAGCCAAGCCCTTAGTTCACACAGCTGGTTTGGGCTCTGGTTCTTAACAGTCTGCCCTAAGGTGACAAGTTTCAGAGTAGCAGCCGTGTTAGTCTGTATCCGCAAAAAGAACAGGAGTACTTGTGGCACCTTAGAGACTAACCAATTTATCTGAGCATAAGCTTTTGCAGGCTACAGCTCACTTCATCGGATTGTTAGTCTCTAGGTGCCACAAGTACTCCTTTTCTTTTTGCCCTAAGGTGGTGAGCCTCTCCAGACCGCGTGACAGTGAGCTGAGCAGGGGGGTGGGGGGGGGAGTGGTGGCAGAGTCAAGTTCTAGTTAGGCACCTCCCTACACAGGACAGGCCTGATCAGCCGAAGTGCTGAGCACCCAGCAGTGCCCAAGGCCTTCAGGTGCGGGCTGTTTAGGACCTTTGAAAATCAGGCCATTTATTTAGGGGCTTAACTAGAGATTGAGGAATGTGACTTTAAGCTCCCCGGTCTGAAATTTTTGAGTAGGGCCCCTATCCACACGCGCTCACAAACTATAGGCCTGGTGTTGCAAACACTTGCTTAACTTCATGCAGCTGAAGTAGTCAATGGACATTAGTGAGGCTATTGCTGTGTGGAAACCGCAGCAGGCTCACAGCCTAGAGAGGACAAACTGCACGGAGACACCTACAACAAGGCCCAGGCATTAAAAAACTAGATCAGACCTCAGTGGAAACAGTGGCTTTTGAAGCTATAGTTGAAAGAAGAGCCCTGTTTAAGAAACATCCATGTTTGAGAAAACTGAACTGTTTAGATTATTTTGAGAGCTTCATTAGAATGATCAGCTAATATTCTGCAGTTTGCAACAGCTGTTCCATTAAAACACGACAGATCCCAACACAGCGTACGCTTAAGTGGTGTAAATGCAATTTGTTAAGAGTGCTCATTAGCTTCAGACTCCGCCGTATGAAGTGATTATGGGGGCTATAAGAAGAAATGACAGTCTTTCAGTGAAAATCCCACCCTCCGCATCAAGCCCGCACAGGAGCCTAGGTAGTGGTTTAAGATAATCCCATTTTAACTAAATGAATAAAAAACGGTTCCTCACCTTCTCGTAACTGTTGTTCTTCGAGATGTGTTGCTCACGTCCATTCCAATTGGGCGCGTCCACGCCGTGTCCGCAGCCATCAGAAAGTTTTCCCCTAGTAGCACCCGTCAGGTCGGCTGTGAAGTCCCCTGCAGTGGCGCCTTCATGGCGCTCAACCCTGCCGACCCGGCACCTCCTCCGTTCCTTCTCAGTCTGGCGGGCCGGGTCGCATAAGTGCGGGCAGCCATGTGACCAAGGAAACTCAGGCATCCCCTTGCTGCAGTGGTCAGGTATTGCTGGAGGCCGTGAAGGACGTCTGTGATGGCTTGGAAGCGGGGCTCTGGCAAGAGTGCTCTTGCCCGTACCGAGTCTAACACCGCCCTGATGAATTCTATTCTTTGGGTTGGTTCCAAAGTCGACTTCCCCAAGTTGAGGAGGAGACCCAGTCACTCGAATGTGGATCTGACTCATCGGATTTGAGACTCCACCTGCCCCCTGGTGTGGCCCCTGAGGTAGGGGTATATCTGCACATGCCTCCGACGCAGGAAAGCGACCACAACCGACATGCACTTGGTGAACGCTCGGGAGGCTGCTGAGAGGCCGAATGGAAGCACAGTGAATCGGTAACGCTTGTGGTGGACCACGAAGTGTAGGTATTGCCAGGGTGCAGGTGCAATTGCCATATGGAAGTACACATCTCAAGTCGAGGGTGGCGTACCAGTCTCCCGAATTCAGGGAGGGAATAATGGTGCCCAGGGAGACCATGAGGAACTTCAACTTTAGCATGAACTTGTTTGAGTCCTTGCAGATCTAATATGTGTCTGAGACCCCCCACCCCCTTGGACTTGGGGATTAGGAAGTATTGGGAGTAGAATCCCTTGCCCCTGAGGAACCTCCTCCACTGCTCTCATGGCGAGGCGTGCCTGCACCTCCTGGATAAGGAGTTGCTTGTGAGAAGGGTCCCTGAAGGAGGAGGGGGAAATGGGCGTGGGAGGGAGGGTTGAAGGAGAACTGGAGAGAATATCCCACTTCCACTGTACAGAGAACCCAGCGGTCTGAAGTTATTTGGGACCAAGCACGGTAGAAGTGGGACTGACTATTCAAAAAACATGGGGAAGGATTCGGAAATGAGGATGGTGAGCCGTCCTCAGGCGCCCCTTCAAAAGGCTTCCTTGGAAAACTGACAATGGTTTAGTTGGGCCCTGGCCCTGCCTGGCACGGGGTTTGAAGGCTTTCGTCTGCCGTTCCTGCCCCTTCTCCTATAAAAGTCCAGCCTCGGCCGAGGAGGATAGGCGCCCTACTGCTGCAGCTTGAAATGTTTGCGTTGGGTTGCCAGGGAGCACGTTCCCAAGGGTTTCATGAGAGTCCTGGAGTCCTTTAGGCTGTGCAGCCGGGAGTCAGTCTGCTCTGCAAACAGGCCTGCCCCATCAAAAGGCAGATCCTGCATGGTCTGTTGAACCTTGGGCAGGAGTCCCGAGACCTGCAGCCATGAGCTATGCCTCATGGCGATACCAGGTGCACGCCGCCAAGTCCGCAGCGTCCAGTGAGGCCTGTAAAGAGGTCTGTGCCACCTCCTTGCCCTCCTCCACTATAGCTCCAAACTCCTCCCTGGACTCAGTTGGCACCAGCTCCTTAAACTTGAGCATCGAGTTCCAGGAGTTGAAGCTATATCTACTCAGAATTGCTTGCTGGTTGGCAATCCTGAGTTGCAACCCCACTATAGAATATACTTTGCACCCAAATAAATCCAGGCACTTGGCGTCTCTGGACTTAGGTGCTGGGTCTTGTTCTCCCTGTCTCTCCTTCTCATTTACTGTAGCCACCACCACCGAGCAAGGCTGAGGGTGTGTGAAGAGATATTTGTACCCCTTAGATGGGACAAAATACTTCCTCTCCATACCCTTTGCAGTGGGAGGGATGGAGGCTGGGGTCTGCCAAATGGTCTTAGCATTGGCCTGTATGGTCTCGAGGGGTAGAGCCACCCTCAGTGGATCTTCCAGGGCCAGGATGTCAACCACTGGGTCCTCCAACTCCACCACCTCAGCCTGAAAGCCCGTATTCGCGCCAACCTGCGAAGGAGGTCCTGGGGGGCATGGCTGTCAATGAGGGTAGTCCCGAGATGGAGGTGCCTGCATCTGCCTTATCCAGGGAGGAATATGAGGAAGCTAATGGGGGAACAGGGTCCTCCTGTCCCACCTCACCGACTGGGCCAGCCACACTTGGATCAGGCTCAGGAACTAGGGCTGGTTCCAGGGGCGGTAGTGCGACCGGTACCTCCTCCACACCCTAGTGGTGGGGTGACTGGCAGAAGCCTCCAGCACCCGCGGTTCAGAGGTCACTGACTAGGAACCTTTAGATTGGGTGCCCTGGGCCTGGTGGTAAGTCCACGGGGTCGAAAATGGCCACTGAACAGGCCAAGGCCCTGCCCCCGCCTCAGGCCTTCTATGGCCCGACCGGTGCCGGCCCCGCTCCGAGTATCTAGACCCAGTCCCCGAGTCCGAAGACAGGGACCGAGACCACGATGGCCAGGGCAGTGCCGAGCAGAGCTGGACCGCTGAGCAGCGTCGTGATGCTGGGGAGCGGTGCTGCGATCTGGTGCGGTGCCAGGTCACTGACTGGTGCCAGGAGCAGGACCTGCATCGCGAGTGGGAGCGCTGGCGCGGCCTGGAGCGTGCCACGAGTTCCACTGGTGCCAGGGCTCCACCAGCGGTGCCAAGGAACAGCATCACCAGTGGCCTCGAGACAGTGCCGCACGGCTTGGCGCGAAGGGGGCTGACCTTGGCGCTGTCATGGCAGTGAGGTCCCTCGCGGTCTCAAAAGTGTCCGGGGTGGATGGCAATTCCATCTCCTCGCTGACCTGGCCTGGGAAGTCCAACGGCACCGGACTCGGCGGTCCCCCTTGCGGGGCTGAAGTCGACAATGCCATCTCCGAAGCCTTCGACACTGGGTGTTGTTCCCTGGGATGCACCCCGTTGACTGGCTCCGAAGGGGTGGGTCTCTGAGCCGGAGATCCACTCCTCCCCTGCTTCTGGTCCTGCTTTTGCGCCGGGGACTAGGACCGGTGCCGGGTCGATTCTGCCGGTTTTGGTCCCAGGGAGCGGTGGTGCCGTGGGTCTCTCCCAGAGTGTCTTTCAGCGGGGCCACTTCTACCACGGCCGCCGGGGCGCTGCCACCCGGGAACTCAGTGCCGGGTCTTGCCGTGCCGATGTAGGCTGCGGTCTGAGTGCCGCCTCCATAAGGAGGTGCTTGAGGTGAAAGTCTCACTCCTGTTTTGTTTTGGGGTTAACCCCTTTACAAATCCTGCACTTGTCTGCTAGGTGTGCTTCCCCCAGACACTTTAAACAAGCATCGTGGGGGTTGCCCATTGGCATGGGCTTGTTGCAGATTTGAACCCCTGGGACTTGCGCATGTAAGCCCCCCAAGGAGAATGTAGTCGGGGTGGAGGGTGTGATGAAGTGGGACTGTTCTTAATGTTTCCTCTGAATAGTGTGGGGGTGCCTCAGTTTCCCTATGCAGTTCTTAAGTATCTAGGGGGTGGGGTAAGGGTGTATGATCATTGCAGAGCCCTAGAGGGCAGGTGTGTGCAGGAGTCTGGACACAGACAATGGCCGACACCCTGTTTCCTGGCAACTGATAGCTCTCACCTTGCAGGGGGGAAGGGCCAGGCCAAAGGGTTGGAGAACAAAGGAATCTGGTGACCTCCTGGCCCGGGAAAGGGACAAAGCCCAGGGGAGGAGGGGCTGGAGGGAGTTTCAGTTTGGGGCTAGCTAGGACATGGAGTGAAGTGTAGACGTGGTTGTCTGGCTCACTGCCCCCCAAAATGGACCCAGCTGAGGGGTCCTGTTCTCTGCACCTACAAGCTCTGTTTTAGACCATGTTCCTGTCGTCTAATAAACCTTCTGTTTCCCCGGCTGGCTGAGAGTCACGTCTGATTGCGGAGTTGGGGTGCAGGACCCTCTGGCTTCCCCAGGAGCCCCGCCTGAGCGGACTCGCTGTGGGAAGTGCATGGAGGGGCAGAGGATGCTGAATGCTCCGAGGACAGACCCAGGAAGGTGGAAGCTGTGTGAGCTGTGTGTCCTGCAGACAGGCTGCTCCCAGAGAGGAGACTGCCCCAGAGTCCTGACTGGCTTCATGGGGAACAGTTCCAGAGCATCACCCGGGGACCCTGTGAGAGAGGGTAACCCCCCATTCCAACAGCTAACTATTAACTCTAGTAACTAAGAATTAACTAAAAACTACAAAGTACAGTCGAAATGCTAGGGAAACGTGGAGAGCTTGTGGAGCAAGACACCACAGGTCCAACGACCATCGCTGGCGGTGAGAAGGAATTGAGGCGGCGCCGGGTCGGCAGGGTCACACATTGAGCATCATGAAGGCGCCACTCCAGGGGGCTCCGCAGCTGACCCGATGGGTGCGGCTAGGGGAAAATTTTCCGACGACTGGGCATGCAGCGCACACACACCTAATTCAGGTTTCAGAGTAGCAGCCGTGTTAGTCTGTATTCGCAAAAAGAAAAGGAGGACTTGTGGCACCTTAGAGACTAACCAATTTATTTGAGCATGAGCTTTCGTGAGCTACAGCATCCGATGAAGTGAGCTGTAGCTCACGAAAGCTCATGCTCAAATAAATTGGTTAGTCTCTAAGGTGCCACTAGTACTCCTTTTCTTTTTACACACCTAATTGGAATCGGTATGAGCAAGCACTCGAAGAACTTCTTTTCTCCCAGTTGCTATTAAGGAAAGGAGTTATCAACTCCCTCTCCACTCCTCCTCAGACCCTGATTCCCACAGTGTGAAATCTGGTTGGGGAGGGAATCACTAGAGGAGAGAAAGGAGGGCCTTCGGCTTCAGGCCCTTGACTAGGATTCAAAAGAGCAGGGTTCAGTTCCCACTTCTGCCCAGAGTTGTCTTGTATGACCTTGAGCAAGTCACTTAGGCCCCCTTTCAGAGAGATAGTGAAGGGTGTGTGAAACCGAGGGGATAATGTGATCATGCACATGCTCACAGCTCGGCATGTGCGTAGGGAGCTTCCTGAATAGGAGCCTTGATTTCTGTGAAGGGTCAGTTACATTTATCAGGTGCTAGGGCACTGTTTGGAGAAAGGGAAACCTGTACAGAGGATAAAAGGCTGCACCTTAATCAAAACCAGACACAGACTAGAGGCACATCACATTAGTAAGATTTTGGGTGAATGTTTAAATGAGGAGCTGGGGGAGTGTGACAGGTGCTGAGGAGCACACAAGTCAGACACTTGTTAAAGATGTTGATAATACAATAGTAACTCTGTATCCAGTAAAAGGTAGGATGCAAAACACAACTGATGTAGAGCAGAGACTGGAAAAGAACAGAGAGGAAGCTCCTCTTTGGTGTGCCAGGTGTCAGACTAAGGAGTTAAATAGACAGTTCCACTCATATAGGCTCCTGGCCACAATAAATACTGTAAATGTCTATATAAAAATGAGACACTTAAAAGCAAAAACTTGATGTGCTAAAATGTCTCACTGGCCAGGGGCCTTACTATGACAGGCATTACAAAAACATGGTGGAATTACAAAAATTAGTGGAAGAATGATGCCTGGCTCGAGCTATCCAAGACAGATCGATGGAAGAAGTGGGGAGCAGCACTACCGAAAGGATTCCATAGGGTCTAGAGCTAAAATGGAATTCCAAGAGCAAGTAGCTAACAGGAGATACTGTAAGTATATCTGAGAGAGGAAACCTGCAAAAGAATCAGTGGTCTGTTCGATCAACAGGGCTTAAAGGGAGCAAATGGAAGACAAAGACACTGCTGAGAAGCTATGATTTGTTTGCATCGGTCTTCACCCCCCGATAAAGCTGGGGAGATTCCTAACCTGGACTTACTCTTTTCTGGTAATAAATACGAGTTACACTCAGAGAATGAGGGGTCAGAAAAAGGAGGGCTGGAACAGATTGACACATTAAAAAGCACTACGTTTGCTGGACCATCCAAGACTTCTGAAAGAGCTCAACTATGAAGAGTCTGAGCTGCTAGCAAAAACATAAGATCCCTCATTAAAAGCAGCTCTTGGAGCAGAGGATCGGAGGGTAGCAAATGCTATCCTTCTGTTTAAAAAAGGTTCTAGGGGTGATCTTGGAATTACAGACTAGTAAGCACAGACCATAGATCTGAGCTAATGTGGCAATTCCTACCTGGCTGTTTTTCACTTTCCTGTCCCTATTGTCTTGCTTTTCTCTACTGACTGCACAGGGCCTGTCACCCTCTGAGCATGTCTGCTTCATGCTGGAGCTGAGATTCCCTGCTTGAGGAGATGCACTCGAACTAGCTGTGAGCGAGCCAGTGCGCTAGTGGCTGGCCCCCCAGGTATGATCAAACCCAAGGCATGTGCATGGGGCAGCTAGTCCCGACCGTTGCCCTGGCTGCACTATCTGTAAGGGGCTAGCTCAGTTGGAGCTGCTGTGAGTATGTCTCCTGGAGCTGGGGATTACACGTGCAGCTGGAAGTGTCGACACACCTTATGGTTCTGTCCAGCATTCAGCACAACAGAGCTCTGATCTAAGTTGGATCCTTTAGCAGCCATCTAGCACTTATGAAGCCCCCTGATTTCTCAAATACAGGGATCCATCCCTGGTGTAAAAATGCAATGAACAGAGATGAAGGTTTTACAGGGAAATACAGAGGTGCACTGGAGGGCTGAAGGAATGAACTCTGGTTTCAGATACACGCTACGGACCACTAAGGGAAGGGCTGCAGTGATGACATGAATGGAGATGTGTTAGGGGGTTTCTAACACAGCAGGGTCTCACCAAGCTTACAAGAAGTGGAAGATTGGACAAATGACCAGGGAGGAGTATAAAAACATTGCTCGGGCATGCAGGAGTGAAATCAGGAAGGCCAAATCACACCTGGAGTGGATGTGTTATTCCTTGACTTTAGCAAAGCTTTTGACACTGTCTCCCACAGTATTCTTGTCAGCAAGTTAAAGTAGTATGGGCTGGATGAAGGGACTATAGTATAAGGTGGATAGAAAGCTGGCTAGATCACCGGGCTCAACAGGTAGTGATCAATGGCTCCATGTCTAGTTGGCAGCCGGTATCTAGCGGAGTGCCCCAAGGGTCAGTCCTGGGGCTGGTTTTGTTCAATATCTTCATTAATGATCTGGAGGATGGTGTAGATTGCACCCTCAGCAACTTTGCAGATGACACTAAACTGGGAGGAGAGGTAGATAGGCTGGAGGGTAGGATATAGAGACCCCTAGACAAATTAGAGGATTGGGGCAAAAGAAATCTGATGAGGTTCAACAAGGACAAGTGTAGAGTCCTGCACTTAGGATGGAAGAATCCCATGCACCGCTACACACTAGGGACCGAGTGGCTAGGGCAGCAGTTGTGCAGAAAAGGACCTAGGGGTTACAGTGGACGAGAAGCTGGATATGAGTCAACAGTGTGCCCTTGTTGCCAAGAAGGCTAACGGCATTTTGGGCTGTATAAGTAGGGGCATTGCCAGCAGATCGAGGGACGTGATCGTTCCCATCTATTCGACATTGGTGAGGCCTCATCTGGAGTACTGTGTCCAGTTTTGGGCCCCACACTACAAGAAGGATGTGAAAAAATTGGAAAGCATCCAGCGGAGGGCAACAAAAATTATTAGGGGGCTGGAACACATGAGTTATGAGGAGAGGCTGAGGGAACTGGGGATGTTTAGTCTGCGGAAGAGAAGAATGAGGGGGGGATTTGATAGCTGCTTTCAACTACCTGAAAGGGGGTTCCAAAGAGGATGGCACTAGACTGTTCTCAGTGGCAGCAGATGACAGAACAAGGAGTAATGGTCTCAAGTTGCAGTGGGGGAGGTTTAGGTTGGATATCAGGAAACACTTTCACTAGGAGGGTGGAGAAGCACTGGAATGCGTTACCTAGGGAGGTGGTGGAATCTCCTTCCTTCGAGGTTTTTAAGGTCAGGCTTGACAAAGCCCTGGCTGGGATGATGTAGTTAGGGATGGGTCCTGCTTTGAGCAGGGGGTGGGACTACGTGACCTCCTGAGGTTTCTTCCAACCTGGATATTCTATGGTTTTTCTTGAGCTACTTGTGGTGTTTTCTGGCAAACTAAGTTAGGCAGCAGTTCTCCAAGGCAGGAGACGCACGGACCAAGGGACAGCGATTTAACATTCTGCTGAGTGGGTCTAGTATCTAGGGGAACGTTTTCGGAAGTGTGATTTAGGAGCCTAAGGCCAGCTCTACAGTACAAACTTTTGCTGGCATAGCTGTGTTGTGCAGAACCCTCTCCTCCCCTTGCTGACATAGCTGGGCTGGAAAACCCTCCACATAGAGGCAGCGTACACCAGCCAAAGAATGGCTGCTTGCAGTGTGAGCGGCACCGTAGGTAGGGGCCTTGCCAGGAGAGCCTTGGTAGTGTAGACTAGCCAGATTTACACTTGTATTTAGGCACTCAGTGGGGACCTACAAAAATGCCCAGCTACATCTTGAAGTGCCTAAAGACTTTTGCCAAGCTGATTGTAAGTCACCTTTGTAAATGGGACTTGATTGCTTTTGTAAAATGTTAGCCAAGGACTTGGTCCCTTTCACCTCATGTACTGAGAACTCACCTGGATTTGGATGCACAAGGACTGCAGAATTAGCTCCCTGGACAATAGTCTTCATATCCTCTCTGCCGACAGCTGCTAAGAAGGAATGCAATCCATCTCCGATTGCCCGTGGGTAGATACTGCGCAGGATTGTACCTTCTTTGGAATCCATGAGCCACCACTGTGACCTCCGCAGTCAGTTTAGATGGGGATAAGGCCCCGTGACAGGATTTAATGACCTCACATAAGTGTGCTCAAACTCTGGTACTAGAGTATTTATGGCTTATTTATCCACTGGAGACTGCCGTTGTGCCCTTTTCTACAGCTGGTCAGTTAGTTTTAAATTACCTGGCTAGGCCAGGCTTCTAAATCCTGCACTACCTAGGAGCTGGAATCATTCCCCCACTGCTTGCACTTTGGTTGTTTGGTCTCAGGAGGGCTCTGTCTCTCATCATCCCTTTTTGTGAGAATGGCTGGTGGGTTAAGATGAGCTGAAACTGTAATCACAGCTGAGCATCGCCTGCTATTTCAGAGTGAATGGCTTGTATGATTCTGTTTGTGTTGCATTGACACTAAGATGATGACTGCACGCGCGAGAGAGCTCTCCCATGAGGCTAACACAATCAGAAAGATCTGAAATAAGCAGTGAGAAATCCTGCCACACAATCGACTAAAGCCATTTTAAAGAGCCATCCCTCCACACACAGGGAAATGGGGTAGGCAGGCTCACTCACTGCGCAGCCTTCACAGAGGAGACAAAGACAGTGTGGTCCAGAAGGAAGGTAACTAGCTTGGGAATCAGATTTGGGCTCAATTCCTGCCTCTGAGCTATCGGGTGACCTTGGGAAAGTCGACGTGACATGGTTCCTGGCGAGTATAATGAGGCTGCCGGCTCCTACATTGTCCTTTGCGAGACAGATCTCTTGATGAGAAGTACCCCCTAGGAATCATCTCTATTGACACCACCAGTGGGGCTGGAGAGTATTGGAGCAGGTCATCTTTTTGCCTTAGGAGAAAAGCAGCCATGGAACAGCTGACATTATAGCACATGAGAACACCACAGACAAAGCTTTGAATGTGCACTTTAAATGCATGAATATTTCACGTGCCCCTCTCTGCGGGAACCATTTGCGGCAGAGTGTGTAGAAAACTCTCTGGGGAGAAGAATTAAGCAGCATATTTAGTGGCTCTCTTTTGGTGAATCTTTAAAGAGCTGCAGCTCTCCCTCTTGCCAGCATGCAGGCAGTACTAACCCAGCCGCACACAGCACCAAAAGCAGCGTTTGTGGACTGCAGCAAGCTGCCAGAAGGCCCAGGGAAGGGGAATTTAATCTTCCCAGCTGGGCTCTAGGAACCACTCAAATATCAATCATATAAAATAGAGAACTAAACCACTCCATGGCCTTTACCTATCCTTTATTGAAAGACCCATGGGTCTTTACACTACAAAGGGATGGAGTGGGTCAAGGGAAGCAAACCAGAGTTGTCTGCAAAAAAAACAGTGATTCGTGGATCACTTCAAAATTAAAAAACCTCTGAATATTTAATTATTCTCCCCCTCCCCCCCCATCTGTTATCACCCGGGAATGCAGGTGGCAATTATCACACGGGAATGCACGTGGCTTTATTCCTGAATAGCAAGGGCTTTCCTACAGCCTGCTCTTGGAATTAGGACAGGACTCTGAAAGCTAAGAGCTTCCACCAAGAACAGAGAGGGATGTAAATGAAACCCCTTCATTCAAATGCACTTCTCAGGAATAATCAACTGTGCTTGTTTCATGCACAGAGGCTCTCCAAGCAGCACTGCGCGAGATTGTTCCACGCAAAGGAAGCCCCTGCCAAAGGTTGTCTGTCAGACAGCAGGTCTGTGTTGTTGCAAAGCTGCATGGCTGGGAACAGCAGCCCGAAGAGAAACGCCTCACCTGCAGAAAGTAAGGAGGCTGGAGAACTAGCTTGCGGTTATTTGGGGGCCGGAGTGAAATGAGTGTACAGGGGGTGCCAGGTTAGCTCCTGCTGGACAGGTGTCCACAGAATGATCGACACTAAAGGCCCAGTTCTGCAAATCCTTCACATGAGGGTCTTGAAGGATGCCAGGGCTAGGGGAAAGCAGGCTCCAGCCAACTCTCTTGCTCTTGGGATCAAATGAGGACATTGTCTGCATGTCCCCAATTCCAGACACGGATGCAGCTGCCCCAATGCAAACCCATAGTGCAGTGAGGGGAAGACATGAATGGCAGCAGTGAATCTTAACTGGGTTTCAAGCAGGAAACACACCCTCTACTTTCTGCATCAGCTTTGCCTATTTCCATGAGGCGTTTGTACTGATGCAGCTATGAGCAGTAACATGATTAGATCCTCAGTGTAGCCAATGTCTAACTGGGACCTGAGAGCTTTACATTAATCTACTGTGTCTGAGTAAGGCCAATATGATGCTGCATGTTCCTGTCTGCCACCTTGAGAAATCCAAGAAGCAGGAACATCAGTGAGCTGGAGAACTTGCCTGAGGAATGCATCCGTCATGCCACGTGCCACTTCCCTCCTCTTGCCACAGATCTGAGCGGCTTGATCCCAGCCTGAACTGTATGTTTCAGTTCTGCATACAAGGAAGGCGCCATGGCTGGGAGGCCATAAGCTCAATAACAAAAGCCATTCATGTTTGACAACTAGAGGCCTGTGAGTATTCTCAAGAGCAGGAGGGGGAAGGGATAAATAGGAGGAGAGCCATAGGGTGACAGTAGAGGGAGCTGGATGAAGCTCAGATATCATGAGGATAAGCTTGATATGAAAACCTGGACGGAGACAGATCAGGCCAGGTCTTGAGATGGAGCGTACCTTGGTATCGCTCCACTGAAGTCAATGGAGCTCTGCTGCTTTTAGCAACGAGAGATCTGGCGCAGCGTTTGCAATAACTGAGGAAGAGGGTAGGTTTTACTGCTTATAACCAAGGCCTGTGGACTCCACCATTTCATAACCCGGGAACCTGCCATAAAATCCACCTTTTCCTGCAGAGCTGCGCTCCAGAATCTAAATTTTCATTTCAAAATAACTTTCTAGCCCTTATGATTGCAGAGGAAACATTTTGAAACTGAACAGAGTGGTTTGATGCAGCGGCAGCTGTCAGAGGCTGCAGAGAGCCTGAAACAGCTCTGCAGGGGATGTGAATGGCTCCATTCATGTCAATGAGTCATTGACTCAAACGTAATGATGCAAGTTCCAGCATCAAATTTTTAAAAGTATTTTACTGCTGATCATGAGCTTATGAGCTTAGTCCAGTTCCAAACCGTCTCCCACACCTTCCTGGACTTTAAGGGCTCCAGTTGTCCTCCAGCCAATGGCCAAGACCTCCTGGCTTTTCCCTGGCAACATCTCCAATACAGCTCTACATTTTCAATGCCCAATGGATTTAGGGGCAAATTAATTGTATTTAAGATCAACCTGAATGAGAAGAGCTGCTGTCAGGACCATGTCATTCATTTTTATACTTAATTTAAACAGGAACTATTCAAAAAATGACAGAAGCTGCTGCAAATATTTCTTGTCTGTCACACCAGAGTCACAAAATGTAGGTCAGGTTGGCTTCAGAATACACGGTGGGCCCTTGGCTAGAACAGATGTAGCAGAACTCTTCTAGCGCAATACCACCTACCCTCTTATCTAGCATTTCACCAGGAGATCTCAACACTCTTTACAATGGAAGTCAGTGTCATTATCTCCCCTTTACAGATGGAGAAACTGTGACTGAAGGGACTTGCCCAAGGTGAGTGGCCAAACTGGGACTAGATCCCGGGGCGCGAGGCCCAGTCCAGTTTATTCACTAGATCACACTATTGCCGTTAACAAAAACGGACACTGTCCTATGGAATTGTATAGGCTGGTTCAAAACCCAGCAGTGGAAGGCTAGTGGTAAGGTGATCGAGCCAAAGGGAAGTCTTTTTATGGACTTCACGGAGCTTTGGGAATCATGTCCAAATGCTGTGCGTGGTTTTGGTTTTTACAGTCATTTCTATCTATAGGTAGTTTTTTCCATGGTAAATTCTACAGTATTTCTCCATAAGGAGATGCAGACATGTTCAAGAAGGATTGGTAGATTTGCAGAGTACTGGAACAGATGGTGGAAATCTATAGCATATGACAGCAGAAAGTGGAGGAGGAAGCATGCTATAAACAAGTTGGTCAGTGGAGTGTATTTCTGGAATAAAGTATCAGAAAATAAACTGAAGGGGGAAAAAAAAGCTGGGGGGGAGGAATTAAAAGTTTGAATCATAGAATATCGGGGTGGGAAGGAACCTCAGGAGGTCATCTAGTCCAACCCCCTGCTCAAAGCAGGACCAACCACAACTAAATCATCCCAGACAGGGCTTTGTCAAGCCTGACCTTGAAAACCTTTAAGGAAGGAGATTCCACCACCTCCCTAGATAACGCAGTGCTTCACCACTCTCCTAGTGAAAATTTTTTTCCTAATATCCAACTTAAATCTCCCCCACTGCAACTTGAGACCATTACTCCTCGTTCTCTCATCTGCTACCACTGAGAACAGCCTAGATCCATCCTCTTTGAAACCCCCTTTCAGGCACTTGAAAGCAGCTATCAAATCCCCCCTCATTCTTCTCTTCTGCAGATTAAATAATCCCAGGTCCCTCAGCTTCTCCTCATAAATCATGTGTTCCAGTCCCCGAATCATTTTTGTTGCCCTTCGCTGGACTCTTTCCAATTTTTCCACATCCTTCTTGTAGTGTGGGGCTCAAAACTGGACACAGTACTCCAGATGAGGCCTTACCAATGTCGAATAGAGGGGAACGATCACGTCCCTCGATCTGCTGGCAATGCCCCTACTTATACACCCCAAAATGCCATTAGCCTTCTTGGCAACAAGGGCACACTGTTGACTCATATCCAGTTTCTCATCCACTGTAACCCCTAGGTCCTTTTCTGCACAACTGCTGCCGAGCCATTCGGTCCCTAGTCTGTAGCAGTGCATGGGATTCTTCTGTCCTAAGTGCAGGACTCTGCACTTGACCTTGTTGAACCTCATCAGATTTCTTTTGGCCCAATCCTCTAATTTGTCTAGGTCCCTCTGTATCCTATACCTACCCTCCAGCGTATCTACCACTCCTCCCAGTTTAGTGTCATCTGCAAACTTGCTGAGGGTGCAATCCACACCATCCTGCAGATCATTAATGAAGATATTGAACAAAACCGGCCCCAGGACCGATCCTTGAGGCACTCCACTTGATACTAGCTGCCAACTACACATGGAGCCATTGATTGCTACCCTTTGAGCTCGATGATCTAGCCAGCTTTCTATCCACCTTATAGTCCATTCATCCAGCCCATACTTCTTTAACTTGCTGGCAAGAATACTGTGGGAGACCGAATCAAAAGCTTTGCTAAAGTCAAGGAATAATGCAGTCTATTGTGAGGACTCGACCCCCAGACAGCTTAAAGAAAACGCAGGGTCCAAGTTGCAAGCCAGGTCAGCCAGAAATGAATTCTTCACTAGAGAGAGACTGTCACAGTCCAAATGCTTATAAATAGCCAGCCCCAAAATCTACCCCCTCCTGCCCAAGCTTCCCTAAGAGTGACATGCCCCACCATGCAGCTCAGCCCTCCTCAAAGCTCTAGAAGGAGGATGGGCTTTGGTGCCCTTTTGAGCAGGTTGTGGATGGAGAGCCCTGTCAGGCCTAGTGCGAGTGGATTCCACTGTCGCACTCTGTCCCCCCTCTACCAGTGGCTAGGTAGATGGGCGACTGCAGCCTTAGCGGTGTCTAAGATCTGGACGTCCTAGATTCAATCCGTACTGCAGACAACCCACCAAGAGGCGCAACATAACTCCAGCAACCCCCACTTTGCTGCCTACCCTGAGGTCACACTCAGAAAGCGGGTGTGTGATCCTTTACATCTTTTACCATCAGTGGTGGCCCTACTTGCTTTGCTTTTGCAATTTCTCTGCCCCTGGCACTGAGGGGAAAAAAAAAAAAATATTGGCAGGGGCTGTGAAGGACTTTTAACCAGAGTTGTAACTACTGAAGATAATTCGCATGGACATGGATAGTGAGCGTCTAGCTCCTGCTCACACAGCGTATAGCACATAGATGGGTAACAATACTGCTTCAATAGCAACTTCCACCGGAGAATCCCAAAACACCCTTCCAACACCCTCAAGGATCTTTCAGAGACAGAGGTAAAAGAAAGGTGATGGGACTTGCCTGTGATCATGCGCCCAGTCAGAGGCAGAGCCCCGGAGTTGCAACTTGCAGTTTTCTGTATGAGCCACTCAACCATGAAAGATGGCACCTAAGTGCAGAGAGCCCAACACAGAGGGAAAACAGTATCCCACTGGGCACACACAAAACTGGATTGAAGGGGGAAAAAAATCTCTCACACAGGGCCTAATTAGACTGTGGACTTCATTCCCTTAAGATGTTACTGAGGCAAAGAATTTAGCAAGATTTAAAGAGGAATTCATAGAACCATAGAATAACAGAGTTGGAAGGGACCTCTGGAGGCCATCTAGTCCAACCCCCTGCCCAGAGCAGGACCAATCCCAACTAAATCATACAGCCAGGGCTTTGTCAAGCCTGACCTTAAAAACTTCTAAGGAAGGAGATTCCACCACCTTCTTAGGTAACCCATTCCAGTGTTTCACCACCCTCCTAGTGAAAAAGTTTTTCCTAATATCCAACCTAAACCTCCCCCACTGCAACTTGAGACCATTACTCCTTGTCCTGTCATCTGCTATCACTGAGAATAGTCTAGATCCATCCTCTTTGGATCCACCTTTCAGGTAGTTAAAAGCAGCTATCAAATCCCCCCTCATTCTTCTCTTCCGTAGAATGAACAATCCTAGTTCCCTCAGCCTCTCCTCATAAGTCATGTGTTCCAGTCCCCGAATCATTTTTGTTGCCCTTCGCTGGACTCTCTCCAATTTCTCCACATCCTTCTTGTAGCGTGGGGCCAAAAACTGGACACAGTACTCCAGATGAGGCCTCACCAATGTCGAATAGAGGGGAATGAGCACGTCCCTCAATCTGCTGGCAATGCCCCTACTTATACATCCCAAAATGCCGGTAGCCTTCTTGGCAACAAGGGCACACTGTTGACTCATATCCAGCTTCTCGTCCACTGTAACCCCTAGGTCCTTTTCTGCACAACTGCTGCCTAGCCATTCGGTCCCTAGTCTGTAGCGGTGCATGGGAGTCTTCCTTCCTAAGTGCAGGACTCTGCACTTGTCCTTGTTGAACCTCATCAGATTTCTTTTGGCCCAATCCTCTAATTTGTCTAGGTCCCTCCATATCCTATCGCTACCCTCCAGCGTATCTACCACTCCTCCCAGTTTAGTGTCATCCGCAAACTTGCTGAGGGTGCAATCCACGCCATCCTCCAGATCATTAATGAAGATATTGAACAAAACCGGCCCCAGGACTGACCCTTGGGGCACTCCGCTAGATACCGGCTGCCAACTAGACATGGAGCCATTGATCACTACCCGTTGAGCCCGACAAGCTAGCCAACTTTCTACCCACCTTGTAGTGCATCCATCCAGCCCATACTACTTTAACTTGCTGACAAGAATACTGTGGGAGACCGTGTCAAAAGCTTTGGACATATACACTGGGTAGAACAGCCCGAGATAGAGTAAAATGTAAGAAGTTTTAGAATATTAACCTTGTTGCTTAGTGGCTTAACCTGATCTCTAACTGCACTGGCAGGCAGATTTCCCCACACCTTTCTCCATAGCGTCTAGTGCCAGCCAGTGTCAGAGACAGGATATTGGACCAGATGGGCCATGAATCTGATCCAGTACAGCACTTCCTGCATTCCTAAGGGAAGTTACAGTCAGGCGAACCGTCCTCTGGGTGCGAAAGGAGAGCAGTGCTGCCATCCAGCCCCACAGTGCACCCGGAGACGCAATCACAGCCACTGGAATTTAATTAGAGCTTTTCATAAGCAGGATGGAGAGCAGCCAGCTGGAGTTTGACAAACAAAATTAGAGATTTCCATCTCACAGCCCAGTTAGCATCCCACACCACCACCACCACCGGTGAGTCACGCCTTCAAGTAGAGCATGACCAGGGCAGCCTCACCCCCTTCAGGCACATCGTGAAGCAATCAGCTAAACTGGGGATGCTGACCCTCGAGAATATCTGCAGCAGCCCTGGCTTCTGAGCATCCCCCAAGGGAAGGGGAATTCTCAGAATATGCTTCCTGTGCTCCAGCCACTGCCCTCCCTCCCCCCAGCATTTTAAAAGGGCACAAACACCATTTTCAATGTAGCCAACTTCAAATCTGGTTTGATCTATTTCTAGTCCCATGCTAAAAAAATAAAATCAATTGGGCAGTAACAGAAAGGAGTCTTTTTAACCCCCAAATCCCAAGAGATCTGGGTTCTATTCCTAGCTCTGCCACTGACTCATTGGCTGACCTCCTTTGTGCCTCAGTTTCCCCATCTATAAAATTAGAGGGCAATGCAAGCCCTGCTTAGTGAGGAGAGGGGTTTCCAAGATATGACTGACATAACTCTGCATCAAGAGGGTGTGTCTCCGCCATGAGCTAAGAAGCCAGCGTCACCAAGACGAACACCACTTATAAGTTACTTCAATTACTCAGCAGAAGGGATCAACAGACAAGAGCCATAGCACACTGAAACAGAGGACAGTGGTAGGTAGCACTTTGCTTTAGGGCTAAGAGCCTTTGATGGGCTTAATGGGGAGGATACTGCTCCTCTTCTGCAACAGACGGAGGGTGAGGATGGCTGTGAATAGAAAGAGAAGGTGTCATCTGGGACTGCTGGGACCTTCATGCCTTTGGATGAAGGGGACAGGGCTCCCAGCACAGAGAAAGTTGCCTGCAGGATAAAAGGCTCAGCAAGAGTGATTTACAAGTCAGCCTAGGGACACGTCACTCCTCATGCTCCAAGCCAGGATCAATTATTTGTATTCTAGGAGCATCTGGAGGTCCCAGCTGAGATAAGGTGCTGCGTAGACAATCCCTGCCCTGAGGGCTTTATAGTCTAAACAGACATGACAAAGGGAAAATCACCACCCCCCTTTTACAGATGAGGAACTGAGGGACAGAGATTCAGGCCCCAGGCCAGCGCCTTACCCACCAGACCAACCTTTCCTCTCCAAGCAGCCAACAGCAGCAGGTCACGCTGAAATGTGTGCAGTGCTCCACAGACAGCTGCCACAGCAAGTCCTAAATCAAAAAGGGCTCCCTCGAAGCACAGAACTGGCTAGTCCCCTCCGCCTCCCTTCCCTCTACAGAGCTGCCCCCTACAGCCTGCCCCCATCCCCCCTGCTTTGATTCAGACACATTTAGGCTCTAATCTGATGGAACACAAGTTAGCTCATGCAGAGACTTGGAACTCTATACAGCCTTTCAGAGTAACAGCCGTGTTAGTCTGTATTCGCAAAAAGAAAAGGAAGAAAAAGAGGACTTGTGGAACCTTAGAGACTAACCAATTTATTTGAGCATAAGCTTTCGTGAGCTACAGCTCACTTCTTCTATACTTTCCACAGTATGCATCCGATGATGTTTTTATACACACAAAGCATGAAAAAATGGGTGTTTACCACTACAAAAGGTTTTCTCTCCCCGCACCCCACTCTCCTGTTGATAATAGCTTATCTAAAGTGATCGCTCTCCTTACAATGTGTATGATAATCAAGGTGGGCCATTTCCAGCACAAATCCAGGGTTTAACAAGAACCTCGGGGGGGGGGGGGGTATGAAAAAACAAGGGGAAATAGGCTTGAATAGAGACTGGGAGTAGCTAAGTCATTATGCAAGGTAACCTAAGTTAATTGTATCCAATTTGCAAATGAATTCCAATTCAACAGTCTCTCGCTGGAGTCTGGTTTTGAAGTTTTTTTTGTTGTAATATCACAACTTTCATGTCTGTAATCACGTGACCAGAGAGATTGAAGTGTTCTCCGACTGGTTTTTGAATGTTATAATTCTTGAAGTCTGATTTGTGTCCATTTATTCTTTTGCATAGAGACTGTCCAGTCTGGCCAATGTACATGGCAGAGGGGCATTGCTGGCACATGATGGCATATATCACATTGGTGGATGTGCAAGTGAACGAGCCTCTGAAAAGCAAACCAGCTCCTGGTTCCCATCCTGCCCATGACACTGGGCCTGCTACAGCCATGGCAGGGAGCACTTGCAGCCACCTTTCTACTCCCCTCTTCCTCCCCAGCAGCCAGTTACAAGGGCAGGGGCATTTTGAATCCTTCTGGGCACAACTACCTCACAGCTATCTGGGCACACTATCCCTCACGGACCCGAGGGATAAAGCTCCTGAGTGGGTTTTTTTACATACCTGTTGCCTGGATTGAATTATACAGCGATCCAATGCCAAGGAGTTATTAGGCTAAGAACAGCTGTCACCGGGATAAATGATCACCAAGCGCTCAGCCACAAGTGGCTGTGCTGGTTTAAATTCCATCTGTTTAGTTAAACCAGTGCAACTTTTTGTGCAGGCCCTTTCTCACAGCCGTCTAGAACGGCTTCTCTCCGCTTCACCGGTACCTGCACGTTTACTGATACTAGCTAAGCGGATATAAACCGGGTATAAGCCGTACAAAAACCCCATTACCCTGTCAGTTTAACCGGGCCAACCATGTGTTCAGACTGGGTCTGAGTAAACTAATCGTGCCGATTGGATAGGAGATACAAGGTCAGCAGGCAAACACCCACAACAAACACCATGGCATACTTTCTGCCCCCTGAGCCAACCCCCCCCCCCCCCCCCCCCCCCCCCAGTTCTTCAGTCTCCCTGGCAAAACGGCTAATGCCTCCTTTTAATTTAATTGGTGTTATCAATGGATTACATGGGGTGAAGGCAGCTGGGCATGGGAGGAGCTGTGAAAGCAGCAGGCCAGGGAGAAGGGATTTGTCCAACTCCATTATGGTTACGAAGAAATAGGCAGTCAGTGCACAGATTGGAGAGCAGTGACCTGCGGGACAGACAGTGCCAGCTCCAGCCCAAGTACAGCCCCACTGGCTGCAGAGACCAGCAGAATGCATTCATCTTTGCCCGCTGGCAAAGGAAGGGATTGATGAGCCATTAAGCCTCAGCCAGTGCAGCAAACAGAATAAGCCAACAGGTGTTTCGATAGTTTCACCCTGATAGGAGGCAGTGGCCGGTCTAATAGAGCAGAGGACTAGGAAGGGACTTGCTGTGTGATCGCTGTAAGTCACTTCACCCCCGTGTCTCTATTCCAGTGTTGGATGTGCTATGTTCGAGGGGGCAGAGGAAGTGAAAGCAGCACTAACCACCTTTGGGAAACTCTTGTGTTATTAGGATGAAGGGTGCTGTAAGTGCCAGCTATTATAAAAGGCCTGTCCTTCGGCTCCCACACAGGCTAGATGATCAGAGGGCCAGGAGCAGGTTGAACTTTCACACTGGGATCTGAGCAGCATACTTTTGAACTCCGTGTTCTTCAAATGATGGCTACAACGACCACAAAACTAGTGTACTAAATCAAATCCCCTCTTGTCCTGCTTGTGTGGCTAAAGGGGAAGCCAAAGCGTTATGACACAGCAGAAGAGACGTGTCCCATGGCCAGTGACAAACTCCTCTGCTCGGCAGATTCAGTACAGAATGAAATCTTCAGCAACAATCTTGTTGTAACATCCGAGGCAGAGGCCACTGGCCCATTAACACACAATCCTGACCTAAGTCTACTCCACTCAACCGTTTTACAGCTTCTTGTTCCTTCCAGGGATGTAAACAGCGCAAGGAAGTTTAAGAGACCTCAGCAATCCCCAGCTAATAGCTCAGCTAAGCAGCACACTCCAGCTCCACGGCAGAGCTCTCTTACAAGGCATTACAGCCTTGGCTCTCTATTCCACAGGGTTTATCGGCAGCTGATGCTCAGTCTACCAATGCTGAGAGTAAATGACTGTTGCAGACCTTTCCTTATCCACTCTTAAAATACACTGGGACAGGAGACTGCTTATCTGTTGGTAGGCCCATATTAAAATATTGAAGGTAAAATCCTGGCCCCACTGAGGTGAATGGGAAAACTCCCAATTGATTTCAATGAGGCATGGATTTTACCCTTAGCATTTACATATTCTACACACAGCAGTGAGGGATAGGGAGAGAAAGTGGGCAGGACTATGGGGGTCCAGACCTTCTGCCCATTACCTCCAACCCAACCACATGGCTCCAGGTGGTCCAAAGAAGTCCGTATCTGTATACAAGCTTTTACTCCCCTGGAGACACAGCAGAGGCTGGGAAAGGGATTCCACTTCAACTTGAGTTGAGAACAGGAGTAAATGCAGTACATACCTGAGACTAGGGCAGGAGGAATGGAACAGCTTTCCCCAGCTTACTCTCTCCTCTACTCCCATTTCTGAGCTCCCTCTTGTGTTCAGAAGGGTGTGTTGCATCGGCTCCTGCTCTATTCAGTGAAGGGGAGATTATTGCTGTCTCTACTCCTCCACAGGCTTTCAAGCAGAAGGAAGTTCAAAGACAGACTGAAAAGCAATGGTAGCAGGTGTCCAAGGCTGCAGTAATGGAAAGGGGGTTGGATTTTCAGGTCAGTGGCTGACACAGCGAGAGAGAGAGGATGGCATGGATACCAATGACCGCCTGAGCTGACGGCCATATGGGCGACACCAGCTGTGGCTAGCCAGTGCGGAGTGGTGATCGGCTAGTCTTCAGACGGTTCAGATACATCACACACCCTGTGATCTCTGCTCTGAGCGGAGAGTGCTGATCCAGTTTTAATAGCTCCTGCTGGCCAATGTCTTAGGCTGGCCCAGACACCGCACTGAGGCTATGTCTACACTAATGCAGTAAGCCAGCCTAAGTTACGCTATTCCAGCTACATGAACATAGCTGGAGCTGATGTAACTAGGTCGACTTACTGCGGTGTCTACACCACGCTGGGTCAATGGGAGACACTCTCCAGTCGACTTACCTTACTCTTCTCGTTCGGGGTGGAGTACCGGAGTTGACCGGAGAGTGATCTGGGGTCGATTTGGCGGGAGACCCGCCAAATCGACCCCTGGTGCATCGATCCAGCTGTAGTGTAGACATAGCCTGAGGAAGCTCAAGCTGCTGGAATCCTTGGCTGCCACTTAGTAACAAACAACCCTTTTGGGGTCCTGCAGGGGGGAAATGCACCTGTATAAACCTCTGCTGGAAGGGTCAGAACCCTGCTCTGATTTCTCAATAGGACAGTTCCTCCCCTGCAGGCCACATGGCTGATCAGCAGCAATAAACTCAGGGGAAAGGGCTGAACTGATGCCAGAGGTGGAAGAAGTGTGTGTGAGTAGCAAGGCAATTTAGCAACCAAGCAATCAGAGACAGCAGAGACCAGCATAGAAAGAGCATCTCTCACTCGGAGCCATCTATTTCCCTGACCCTGTCCTCTACAGAGAGCAGATTGATGGGAATATGTCACCTTTATTCAATGTTACTTCTTTTAAAAGACACACACACACACACACACACACACTATTTACTGTAGGGATCTGAAAACTCGCACCAAACACTTCTATTTAAGGGCGGTCAATTGCTTTTATTATTTCTGGAGGGGGAAAAACATTAGTGTCACTGATTTCCAAAGGCAGCATCCCCTTCCCCTCCCTCCCCACTACATCAGCAACAAATAGGAAAAGCCTTAAATGCTCAGCAGAAAAACAGCCGGGCCCCACGTCTGCTGGGATTGCTGTAGCTGATGAGCACAGGAGAGTTACACGAGCCCTAAGGGCACAAAAATGCAGATGCCACCCACTCCCCTGACCCACCAAAACCTATACTGAGAACAGCGATGGGGAGGGAGTTTGTTCGGATGGCTGATCACATCTGCTGTTGCGGTTAAGGAATCGGAACGGCACACAGACAGGAGGGGGAGCCTCACAGAGACAGCAACAGAAGCCTGATGTGTCCCAGGGCAGTTAGCAAACCAGTCATAAACATGACGAAACTCCTTCCTGGAAAGCTCAATTCAAGGACCAGCATTCCATGGTGATGGGAGGATTATAATGAATATTAGTTTGGTACATCCCTTATTAGTCTTCAGAGCCATCTCCTACGGACTCACTGTGGCCCTAATACTAACAGTGTGTATTTTGTCCTTCCTTGTGTTAATTCTGAGCATGCATTATGTCCCCCAGAAATGGTAACGGCCCTCTTCACAGCAGTTGTGGGTACAGGTTGTGACTTCCAGTGGTACCTAGCCCCCTAGGTTCTTTGACTACCCCAACCAGACTGAGGAAATACATGCTGAACGGGGGGTTGCAGCGCAAGAAAAGGGCTATTCTGTTCCAAGACACAGATTACTCCTGTTAAACCCCTACAGCCTAGGAAGCGATCAAGCCCTCTGCTTAAGGGAACCTCAGTGTTTGGGGGTAAACTCAAACTAGCCTTTTAAAGGAGCAGATGATACCTACCAAGTTCTCTCTGTTTCAGGGTATAAGAGCACCAGGTCTGGAACAGCACTATCCCTTATGGAACCTGAGGGCTTGCAGAGGGAAAGGAATGAAGCTTGTATCCGCAGAACAAAGAAAAGCAAGTTCCTTGGTCCGTTAAATTTCAAAGGGGGAAGGAGAGGTCTAAATGAAGATTTGCCGCCTTGAAAAAATACTCAAGGCAACGATTCATCATTAGCAAGCTGCTTTTGAAGCTGTCTACTCTGCAGACACAAAGCTTTCGGCAAGTTACAAAAAACTCGATCTGCGGAGGCAAAGAGCCCCAAATCATTTCCTACTCCTGTTACACCTCCCCCTGCCCCCAAATTCCCACAATCCCCCCCAGGCTGAGAACTTGTGCCAAGCTTCAGCAAAGAGTCCCTTTTTATTGTCCACTCCTAGAAATAAGGGAGGCTCAGAGGCACATTAAACACAGATCAGCACAAGTGATGCTTCTGGATTTTTCCCAAGCAGGACTGGAAGCAAATCCACCCCAAATAACAGGTCACCATGGAAGGAGGAGGATGAAGCAGTGCTTCAGCATAGCTATCCCATCAGAAGAGGGGTTATTAGCAATGAATTCTTCACCAGACAATACATGCGTTCAAATGCAAGAGACTTATCACCACTGACTTCCCAGGGCTGGGCTTGGCGACATAGCACAAGCCATATTTAAGCACCAAAGTGTCAATTCATTTATTTGTCTGGGAAGGTCGGGGAGATGGATTTGAAGATAGTAATGAGAGTCAGTGGGCACTGCCTTCCCACCCAGATTCTCACGCACGCTCTTAATTTCAGTAAGAGTACAAGGGCAAAAAACAGGGCTCTTAAAGGGGCAACGTCAGCAAAGAGGACACTGCATTACTTCACATGAAAAAATTCTCCACTGATGCATTGAATTGCAACAAGATCCCTCCCCCTGCCCCCCCCCTTCCCACCCCATCCCCAGAGAGCTGAAGATGGAATGCTAGGCACTGCCGCTCACACCATTTTCAGCGTCAGGGGACGCCAGTTTGAAGTTTCCAGAGTATCTTGATCTTGCATTTGTTCCTTCCAAGGTCAAGAAGAAACATGCCCACAGGTTCTGGTCCCCATTTCCTCATCTGGGATGCGGGGGGAGAGAGAGGAGGAGGAGGTGGGTGCCTCAGTTCTTCAGAATGGTTTCATATGCTTGGTAAACATACTGGGATACCTCAGGCGCTCGGCACTTCAGAGACAGCTGCACGGAAAGAGGGAAACACAACTCAATGGCAGCTTACTCAGCACTGCAAGGGAGGCACTCACCTTCTACTCGCCAGCTGTTAGTAACTGGAGCACTGGATCGGAACCTCTAGCAAAGGTTTTGGGGTGGGTGAAGAGAAGCATGACCTCGTGGAATGGTCATCCAAAGCCTTTGAAGAAAGCCTCGAAAGCTTTCGGTGCCATGGATGTGCAGCAAAGCCAAGCCTCCGATGCCCTGCCACTCAACCGGGCCTTGGGTTCCATGGGCCAAACTTCACCTCCATCCCACACAGACCAGCCGTCTCCCCTTGTTGTTGTAAAACTGACTTCAGAGATACTGAGTCATGAGACTAAGGTTAGAGACAAAGTTATTTAGGCTAAAGAAGTTGATTCCCACATTTTTTATCACCACCCGCTTGCTTCCCTTTCCGATCTGGGTCCCGTCCATCCATTCCCTCACCCAGCATCATTCCCCAGGGCAGGTTGAGAGGCAGAGTCCCTTGCAAGCTATATGCATGTGATCTACAGGCACAAAAGCTGTAGGGAGCACAAATGAGCTAGAGACAGTCACTCACGCATGCATGCACACTCCCTACCTCTGCCTGTTCGGGGCTTTGAATTGTCTGTTAACACATTATTCACCTGGGCAGGAACCTGAAGTGTTAGGTCTCATCTTTAATTGAAACTAATGCCTTGAAGTTACTTACCAGATAAGATTTAAATGTACACAGTTCTCTTTGGTTTGAGCTCAATTAGTCCCTAACACCAGAAATGAACAGGAAAGGAGAAATCCGGAACACGACTGGCAAGGTCCACTTGGGGGCTGGACACACGGTGCAGTCATTAGGGCAAAGTTTTTCAGAAGTCACTAGTGATTTTGGGTACATCCATTTTGGGGTATTTGTCTGGAGACAACGTAAAATGGGCCTGTTGTTCAGAGGGTGGGTGCTTGGCACTTAAGATGCAGGCCCCTTTAAGGCTACTCAAGTTAAGCATCCAAAATGGCTAGTCACTTTTGAAAGTCTGGGCCAAGCCATGCTTTGCTAGCATTTTCCAGAAGGGTGTGGGGGTACGTGTGTGGGGCATTTCATGTTCTCAGAGCTGTGGTTCTCGCTTCCCCCAGGCCCCTTCCCAAACTCTCCTTCTGTGGTTGGATCGACCATGCATCAGCGGCCGCAGGCCATCCCATGCTACTCAGTGTGTGCCGGAGGCAGCAACAGCACGAGGGAAAGAAATGAAATGAGGCGGACAGGGGAGGGAACAGCAGGGGTGAAATGATGAGGGCAGCTGTATACAGCGAAAAAAGGGGGGAAAAATACTCTGCTAACCTCCAAATCCTGCAACATCAGGAGCAGGCCAGCGGTGGGCATGCAGCAACAAAACATACAGAGAAATGTGAACCCAGATGCAAACGGAGAGCTCATCAGAATACAACAGAACAAAAACACTGCCAGGGGAACCTCTGCAGCCAGTTTCAGCTGGGGCTGGCTGAAACAGCTCAGGAAACCACATTCTGATGACTGAGCACTCATGTCTCAGACAAGGTACATGCAGGGCTAAATTGCAATCATCAGCGTTCGGGTTTATTCTTTGCAGCTGCTGTTGTCTGGCTCTCTCTATTGTCCAGGATGCATGCTCAAGGGAATTTTTTTTTTTTTTTTTTTTTTTAAGGAATCGGTCTGAATTTAAAGGAACACTATGAAAATAAGCATTTTCTTTACTTGTGTTAGGTTTCAGAGTAACAGCCGTGTTAGTCTGTATTCGCAAAAAGAAAAGGAGTACTTGTGGCACCTTAGAGACTAACCAATTTATTTGAGCATAAGCTGTCATGAGCTACATCCGATGAAGTGAGCTGTAGCTCATGAAAGCTTATGCTCAAATAAATTGGTTAGTCTCTAAGGTGCCACAAGTCCTCCTTTTCTTTTTACTTGTGTTAGTTACTAACACAGTAAAAATGATTTAATCTAATACGTTTCCCCAGCGTTTATCCTGTGTCCCTATAAACTGTCGAACAACTCAGCTGGTGCAGTCAGTGAAGGGTTCCGCTATATATACTTATAGCCAGAAATCAAAGAGTTAACACAATAAAAAGGGGAACAGAAAACTTCCAAGCCTGCAGCTCACTCCAGTCCTATAGGCCCAAGTAGGAGTCTTGTCTTCCTGAAGACATTCTCCCACCAGCCAGCTCACAGCCCATTCCAAAGAGCAGCCCTGTACAAGGGCCAGGAAAAGCTGAGCTCAGGTTAACTCCTTGCTTATCAGGAGGTGGCTCATGAGGAGGGATAACTTAGTGGTTTGAGCATTGGCCTGCTAAACCCAGGGTTGTGAGTTCAATCCTTGAGGGGGCCGTTTAGGGATCTAGGGCAAAAATTGGGGATTGGTCCTGCTTTGAGCAGGGGGTTGGACGAGATGACCGCCTGAGGACAGTTCCAACCCTGAGATTCTATGATTCTATGAAGTGCCACTGCAGATCACCCATCTTAACAACAAGACAGACTGGCCAATGACACCACCCATACTAACACAAGGCTGCTGTGTTTGGGGCTCCCAACAACACAGAGGAATGTTTACTGAAGGAGAAAGTTTGCCCCGATTCAGATTTCCAAGCAGAGGAGGTGGGGGGACAAGCCTGGTGTCTTGAGGGGTACTAGTAGTGCTGCCAACAGTCCCTAATTACAAGGGACATCCCTAATTTCTTCACCTCTGACCAACAAGATGGGGAGTTGCTGAGTGATGCATAAAGTGGTATGAAATAACCCTGGCCAGTGGAGGTGAATCCTGCTTAGTGTTGTTATTAATACTAATAATATTGGGAGGTGGGGCGGGGCAGGAGTGCTAAGAGAACAGTCCCTTATTTTTGAAATACAATTTTGGCAACCCCACGTGCTAGCCTATTTTGGAACAAGAGGGAGGAGCTGGTCTTACCGCGAAACTGGGACTGCCGGGTTGGATTCGTAGCTCTGCCAGGACCCAGATCCCATTGGTCAGTTTGAGAGACTGGTACAGCATGTCTTGGCCCTCTACGTTCCTCTTGGCAACGGTGAAGATGTTGCTGCCTTGAAGCTTGCTGCTAACAGCATCTGTGTGGACAGACAGACAGACACAGCTGAGCTGCTATGGATAGGAGCACTGGAAGTACTATGTCAACTGGATATCACCATGCAGTGTGCTGCAGAAATCAGCTGTTTCTGGTTAGAAGGCCTGGAACATACACAACTTGCTTAAAAGAGGTTTGAGATCCCAGATCAGTAAGAGTCTGTGTGAAGTCTTTGAATTTAAAGCCAAGTATGTGACAAGCTGTTCCTCTTGTTTACCTGCCAAAACCCAAATTCAAGGTTCTGTTTCTCTTAGCACATGGCACTAAGCTACAAAAACAGCTGCTCTGCTCCCCCTGGCTTGTAAGCCAGCCTTCTCCCCACCATATTTGTGACTCATAGGCAAATATACTGTCCAAGCAAATCCACAGCACTACTACATACATAAAAATATCCTCTGTATCATTCACCGCAGACTTATGGTGGAAGAAGCAGAGACTTCACCAGCAGTTCCTTAACAGACTCCTGCTAAAGATGAGCTCCCCTTGAAGCCAGCATCCTTATGCTATATAGTGACTCTTAAAGGGAGGAGCTGGGCCTAGCTTAGCTGGGCCTCCCACAGACAGGGTCAATTCACTATTTCCTAGCACCCTGACAAGGGCTCCATTTAAACACCACCTGGGGTTTGTGGCTTTTGTGACAGAGGCATGAGTCCCTAGGCGAATGCAAGGGCAGCTCATTTCAGGTAACCATTACTGAGCGGCAGTAGTATTTGCTCACTTCTGTCCCAAGCTGGATTGCAATAAACAGCTCAGAGGTGAAATAAAACAGTTACTCACTTGCTCCTAACTGTTCTTCGAGATGTGCTGTTCACGTCCAGTCCACATTAGGTGTGCACGCACTGCGTGCACGAGCGTCGGAAACTTTCCCTTAGGAGCTCCCGTTGGGCCGGCAGGGGCCCCCTGAGTGGTGCCACTGCACCGTGCATATATACCCCCGCCGGCCCAACCCCCTCCAGTTCCTTCTTGCCGGCGACTCCGACAGAGGGATAGGAGGGTGGGTGGTGGAATGGACGTGAACACCACATCTCGAAGAACAGTTACGAGAAAGTAAGTAACCGTTTTTAATTCTTCAAGTGCTTGTTCACGTCCCATTCCACATTAGGTGAATCACAAGCTTACCTCTAGAGGAGGGGAGGAGTCACAGAACAACTGCTCGGAGGACCGCTCTGCCAACTGCCGCGTCCTCTCTGGCCTGCTGGTTGACTGTGTAGTGGGTCGTGAAGGTGTGCACCGAGGACCAGGTGGCTGCTCTGCAGATCTCCTGGATCAGGACCTGTGCCAGGAATGCCGTGGAAGTTGCCTGCGCCCTGGTCGAGTGGGCTGTGACGGCCGGGGCCGGAACACCTGCGAGCTCATAGCACACCCGGATGCAGCTTGTAATCCGAGACAAAGTCCGCTGCGCCGACACTGGGAGGCCTTTTAACGTCTCGGCCACAGCCACAAACAGCTGCACGGATTTGCGAAAGGGCTTGGTGCGCTCCAAATAGAACGCCAGCGCTTGACGCACGTCCAGGGTGTGCAAGCTGCAGTGACTCCTGTCCGTATGGGGTTTTGGGAAGAACAACGGCAGACAAATGTCCTGGCCCAAATGGAATTGGAAGACCACCTTAGGGAGGAACTTGGGGTGCGGCCGGAGCTGCACCTTGTTCTTGTGAATACTGTATACGGTGGCTCAGAGGCGAGGGCCCTCAGTTCAGACACCCTTCTGGCCGAGGTAACGGCAACCAGAAATGCCGCTTTCCAGGAAAGGTCCAGGAGGGAACAGGAAGCGAGGGGCTTGAAAGGGGGTCCCATGAATTTAGAGAGGACCAGGTTAAGGTTCCATGGAGGGACTGGTGGGCGGGAGTATGGGAACACCCTCTCCAACCCTTTAAGGAAGCGTCCCACCATTGGGTGGGAAAACACTGAGTCCCCCGAGAACCCCGGATGGAAGGCGGAGATCGCCGCCAGGTGCACTCTGAGTGAGGACGGGGCTAGCCCTTGCTGCTTGAGGTGCAGGAGGTTCTCCAGGATGGCCTGCACCAGGGCCTGGCACGGCCGCACCTGTCGGGGTTCACACCAAGATGAGAACGTTCTCCACTTGGCCATATAGGCCGTCCTGGTAGAGGGCTTTCTACTGCCAAGCAGAATCTGCTGCACGGGAAGGGAGCGCTGGCTCTCCAGGGTGTTTAGCTACAGAGCCTCCACGCAGTCAGGTGCAGTGACTGTAGGTTGGGATGGAGAAGCTGCCCGCCGTCCTGTGTAACGAGGTCCCGGTGTAGGGGTAGGACTACTGGGGCCTCCGCCGACAGCTCTAAGAGCGACGTGTACCAGTGCTGGCGGGCCCAGGCTGGGGTGATGAGGATCACCGCCGCCCTGTCCCTGCGCACCTTGAGTAGGACCTTGTGCACCAAGGGGAGTAGGGGAAAGGCATACATCAAGCCCCCTCTCCACGAGATCGCAAATGCGTCCGGGAGCGAGCCCAGGCTGTGACCCTGGAACGAGCAGAACCACGGGCACTGGGTGTTGGCCCTGATGGCAAACAGGTCTACCCGGGGAAACCCCCTCCTGCAGAAAAGCGAAAGCACAACGTCCACCCTGAGCATCCACTCGTGCATGCGGTACGACCTGCTGAGGGAGTCCGCCAGCTCATTTCGTACCCCTGGGAGATAGGATGCCTCTAGGTGAATTGCATGGGCCATGCAAAGGTCCCAGAGGAGGAGAGCCTCGTGACAGAGTGGTGAGGAACGAGCCCCACCATGTTTGTTTATATAAAACATGGCAGGAGTGTTGTCTGTCAGAACTGTCATGCTGTGACCACTCAGAGTGGTGTAAAAGGTCTGGCAGGCGAGACGAACCGCCCTGAGCTCCTTCACATTGATATGGAGCAACCGCTCTGCTCCAGACCACAACCCCTGTGTCATGAGGTCCCCCAGATGAGCCCCCAATCCGTGGTCTGATGTGTCAGTCACCAGCATCAGGTCCGGTTGTGGGGCGGCAAAGGGGATGCCTTCACAAACCACAGGCTTGGACTGCCACCACAGCAGGGAGTCCAGCACGTCCCTTGGGGCTGTCACTACCAAGTCCAGGGGGGCCCTGCCTGGGCGGTACACCCAAGTGAGCCACGCCTGCAGAGTCTTGAGTCTCAGTCTGGCCTGCCTGACCACGTGCGTGCATGCTGCCATATGGCCCAGCAGCCACAGGCAGCACCTGGCCGTTGTCGCTGGAAACTGGCGCAGGGAGGTGACCGCTTGCTGGATAGCCCAGAATCGGGACACCGGAAGGCTTGCCCTGGCCTGCACCACGTCCAGGACCGCCCCTCTGACTTCCACTCTGTGTGGGGACGAGCGTGGACTTGGGGACATTGACCAGGAGCCCCAGCTCGTGGAACAACCTCAGGGCCACCTCCACATGGCCCCGCACTTCCGCCTCAGATCGGCCCACCAGGAGCCAGTCGTCAAGGTACGGGTACACCCGGATTCTCTGCCTCGGTAAGAAGGCCGCCACCACCACCATGCACTTCGTGAACACCCTTGGGGCCGCAGCTAGACCGAACGGGAAACTGCAAAGTGGTAATGTTCTCGGCCCATGGCGAGCGTAGGAAACGCCAACGTGCTGCGTGGACGGCGATACAAAAGTATGAGTCCTTCATGTCGAGGGCAGCATACCAGTCTTCCGGATCCAGGGAAGGGATGATGGTGCCCAGAGAGACCATGCAGAACTGGGCCTTGACAAGGAAATTGTTGTGCCCGCGCAGGTCTAGGATGGGGCGAAGGCCCCCTTTGGCCTTGGGGATGAGGAAGTACCGGGAGTAGAACCCCTTCCCCCTTAGGCTGTGCGGCACGGCCTCTACCGCCCCCATCTTTAGCGCCGAGTGGACTTCCTTCTCTAGAGTGAGGGGGTCCCTGAAGAGGGACAGGGAAGAGGGGTGGGAGGGAGGCGAGTACCCGTTCCGCACCATACATAAGACCCAACGGTCTGACGTAATGGTGGACCACACACGGGAGAAACAGGACAGGCAGTTCAGGAAACAAAGGGACGGATCCAGTGACTGGTCTGGTACGCTGTCCTCAAGCGCACCTTCAAAAGCCTAGCTTAGCGCCCGGCTGGGGTTTGTGCTGGCCTTGGTTCTGGCCTGGCGCATTATTGTTACGCCGTCGCCTCTTATCCCTGCCTCGCCTATGGTAAGGCTCATGCCTACGGCAAGGCTGGTACTGGCGTTGAGCGGGAGGCTGCAGCTTAAAGGGCTTCCTCTGGGTCGCCGGGGTGTGCATACCCAGCAACTTAAGCGTAGCTCGCGAGTTCTTGAGGCTGTGCAGCCTCACGTCTGTCTGGTCCGAGAAGAGCCTGGACCCTTCGAAGGGGAGGTCCTGGAGTGTATTCTGGACCTTGGGCAGCAGGCCTGACTCCTGGAGCCACGCCGAGCGCCTCATGACCACCCCGACGCGATTGTCCTAGCCGCCTCGTCTGCCAAATCCAGGGAGGCCTGGAGAGAGGTCTTGGCTACTGCCTTGTCCTCGTCCACCAGGGCCGTGAACTCCTGTTGGGAACCTTGTGGGAGGCTGTCCTTAAACTTCCCCACCGCCGCCCAGGATTTGAAATTGTGCCTGTTGAGGATGGCCTGCTGGTTCGCAATCCTCAACTGAAGGCCCCCCAACGAGTACACCTTTCTACCAAAAAGGTCCAGGCGTTTCTCCTCCTTGGCCTCAGGGGCCGGGGCCTGCTGTCCATGGCACTCCCTTTCGTTCACCGCCGAGACCACCAGGGAGCATGGACTCGGGTGACAGAACAGGAACTCATAGCCCTTAGATGGGGCAAAGTATTTACGCTCCACACCTTTGGCCGTTGAAGGCCAGGGTCTGCCATATAATCTTATAGTTAGACTGAATGGTCTTAATGAGCAGAAGCGCTATTCTGGATGGACCTTCGGGGCTCAAAATGTCCACCATGGGGTTCTCCTGCTCAACCGTCTCCTTGGCCTGCAACCCCAAGTTTTGGGCGACCCTGCGCAGCAATTCCTGGTGGGCTCGATGGTCTATCGGCGGAGGGCCGGACACCTCTGTACCCGCCACAGCCTCATTGGGGGAAGACGAGGAAGTTAGCTGCTGCTCGACCCCCTCTGGTTGGTCCTCCTGCTCCCCTTCTTCCATGGGAGGGGCCTCCGGCTCAGGCCAGGGTGGGAGTCCCTTTTCCTGGGCCCGGTGCCGGTCTCTCCGGTTTATGCTGGGGGGATGCTGGAGGCCTGGATACTATAGTCTCTGGCACCGTCTGGCATTGATGCGGGGACCGGGAACGCTGCACTGAGTAACTTGCCCTGGATGGGGCCCCTTGGCACTCCTGATAGGCCCAGGGGGTCCAGAAGGGCCAACGGCCTAGTGGCCCCCATTGGGGTTGCCAGCTCCCCTGAGGGTCCTGCTGTCCGGGGCCCGGTGCAGGTAGCTATAGTGGTGCGCGCACACCGATGGACGTGAACAAGCAATCGAAGCAGGAGCTCTGTATCTTGTTACCAAGTCTCTCAGCCACTCAGCCTCCTCTACCTTTTGTTTCTTAAAGGTCAGTACATTGTGCTGCACTGGGACAAGCAGCTGGGACAAACGGATTTGGTCTGCATTGGTTTTCCACCCTCTTGATTCCTGCTGTCTCAAACCTGACATCTGACCCCAGGCAGAAAACAAGGACTAACAATCCCAGCCAGTCAAGGCAGCCACAGTTGCTTGGAAACAAGAGGAGAAGGAGGTGTGGGAGGAACTGAAATTAGACGAGAATTGCTCTCTGATTACACAGCAGGAGTTTATCTGATCCAGAACTCTTCACAGCCCTACGGAGCAATTAATGGGCTCTGCTTTGGCAAGGGAAGGCCATTCAGGCACTAATGGGTCGCTGCAGAAAGAGAACCTCACCGGGCAGCAGGGAGGAACTAAGATGGCAGGGACATGTTTGCCCACAACCTCTCTGCAGGAAGGGGCAGCACTGGAGCATTCAATGAGCACCCTGGTTTGACAGGGCTCCATAGGTGCATTACAAAACAGCGATCTACTCCACTGACTCTTATCAAGTCAAGCCACCTCTGCTTGGCAGTACCTGCTGTCACGCCAGAGGAAATCAGAGCCAGAGCGTCGGGAGTATTGGTGCTGCCTTTGAAAAGTATTGCTTTTGGCGCTGTAGATGTGGATTATTCCAGCCAAGAGGCTTCTACAGCCCGCAGACACCAGGCACGGCCCGCAGGCACCAGGCACGGCCCAAACCAACTCACCACTAAAACGAGTTTGGGCCCCGTTTTGAAAGAGCTGAACTACAGGAACTCACCTGCACTGAGAGGACAATCTTTGATGTGGAACTGGGCTTCGTTCTCATTTGGAATGTCCTTCCAGGTGGCCAGGAACATCTGCCGCTCTGGAGGAGGAGACACAAGTAGGTACACAGCGTGAACCCTGGGAGATTAGCCACCTCACTTGTACATCAACTCCAGACAAACAACTCTGCCCAAGCCCATTAAAGAAGGGCTCCCCTCCTTCCCACAGACACCCACAGGGAGCAGCCTCCAGCAATCTGTGGAAGGTGGTCAGCATCAGTACTTTATTCCCTTAGGACTTGTCTACATGGGGACACTTGGAAAATTAATCCAGATTAACTAAAGGTGTGAATTGAAAGTGGATTAGCTAAACTGCGTTAAACCCCTGTGTGGGCACCCATTCAGAATAAAGTGGCTTTAATTAAACTACACGAAGTGAACTACCAAAGCATAGTCCAGCCCTGTTTAAAGTATTTAATTAGAAGAAGAAAAATAGCAATGGATACAAGAAAAACATGACTGTATGATCAAGGCTTTGAACAATGGGGGCAGAACTGTACTGAAAAACAGCTAAATTTAGCACTGTTCTACTACAGACTTGCTGCAAAATTAAGCATGGTGGTAGTGTCTTGTGTAGACAGGTGTGCGTGCGCACACGTGTATATTTTTCATATATACGCACGCTAGCAAAAGTCGCATTCTAGAGGACTCCTAGAAGGGTCAGAATCAGATGAAAGTGGGGCTTGGCTCTAGTTATGCTCAGTAACGGTCTCCAGTCCTTTCCCAAGCCCTGCTGTGGAAAGCGGTGGAAGAGAAAAGCAGTGAGGACTAACAGCTTGATAAGGAGCAATTCAGCCCTCACTCCAGGCTTACTAAGGCAGAGGTTAACCTGGCTTTGATGCCTCCCATCCTGTTCATCAGAGCTCAGCCCTGCGGTGTGACATTCCCAGATTCATTCTCATTTCTCTTAAAAGGAGTTCCAAGAGTCATGAACTACAGGGCTAGAAGTACCACACTGTAAGGATTCCATCTGAATAGGACACAGCATCGTCCAAGGACCAACGGTGGAATTGCATCTATACAGGCAACATTTCTGAACTGCCTATGGGAGTTCTTACACTACCTCCCCTCTTCCATTTACTCACTCACCCACACCCTGGCTGGCTCTCTCTGCCACCAATTCCAGGCTAGAGAATCCCATCAACTCACCCATCTTCCCATCTTCCACGAAGAGGATGTGCAGCGGGTACAAGGTGCTGAAGTAGAACACATCAATGTTGTTCTTCACGGCAACCTGGTACCAAGGGGACGGAGGGTGTTAGCTTTTCTTCCTGATCTAGCCCAGGAAGGCAGCTCACAGGTGAAACCCGACACGACATGTACTGATGTATCTGATGCAAGGCACAGGGTCTAGTGGAGTCAGCACAGGGCTGGGAATCAAGAACTCCTGAGTTCCAATCCCAGCCTTTAATCTCCTAGGCAAAGAGTTAAACTGGCCGCATGGTGCTCACAGTGGCTAAGTACTGCCAGCATTATGTAACTGAAGAGCAGAACAGTGATAAAACGAGAACAGCAGCCAGTCCCGAACCTACAATCTTACGCTCCCCTGTAATTATCCTCCTCTTAGACCCCGTTCCCACTCACTAGCTGGAGCAGAAAGACCAGTTGCGTCTCCTTCCTCAAGCCAAGCATGGGTACTGAGCTAGCACTCTGTGAAGCTGGGAGAGTGTATTCAGTGGCATCTCTTGGCCTAGCCATATGCTGAAAAGGGCTCCCTGTTCTGTAAGCAGAGAAACCAGGCCTGAGTCAGAGCTCGACACTGGACCAGAACGAGGTTTCCCTTTTCCCGGAGAAAGGGAGAAGGCATCAGGGAAATATTGCATCTCTCCATGTCCCATCTCAATATTCTGTCATTACCCATTTCACCTCAGCTTCCTTTCCTGCTCCCCCAACTAAACTCCATCTGTAGAGTCCAGCTCCCTCAGAGGACTGGCCAGTCCCTACATGCACAGCTGCTGGTACGAGTTTCAGATTCTCCACTGTGGCTCTCCTTGCCCTTCCCATCCTCACTGTGCCATTTAGACTGGTCCACTAACGACACTTGTGTGCTTTCAGCTGCCTCCTCCATACAGCCTCACCTGGAGGTTGTTGAGAGGATCCATCTTCATGACAGAGCCAACTGTGTTCAGAGGGAGGGAGATCTCCACAGTCTGGTTGGGAGCAAGAGGGGCGTGGATCTGAAGAGGAGCAGCTGGCGCCAGGCCGAAGCTGTGGGGACACCCAAAGAGAGTAGGTGGGTTAGTGGAAAGAGAAAGGGAGCTGCTAGGATTTCTGTTGCTTGTTGTAAGTTTCCTGCCAGGTGGTGGGAGGATGCTAATGGCAGCACGTGTCAAATCTCCTTCCCTGGATGGTGGACACACCAACTTGTAAGTATTTCCACCTTGCTGATCTGGCAGTGTGGCAGATTGGCCTGCGCAATTCCAGCCTGTGATGTGCTCAGGGACACTAAACCACACCGATAGTCTGTCTGCTCCCACTCCGCAACTCCTTCCTCTCTCTGCCTATGCTGGGCACTCACGTGGCATCATTACCTCTCACACACACTTCATTCAAATCCTCCTCCCAAACTATGGAGCAGCACGTTCAACAGCCACACACCAGATCATCCACAGTCAAAGCAGAGCATGGCATGTCTGACCATCACAGGTTGTTGATTCAAACCCGTTACATCTCAGCCATGGTGGGTACGGGGTACTGGCAAGTATCCAAGCCCGGAGACCCTGCATCTTTATTTCTAGGCAACCTATTGCTGGGTCTCAAATGGCCTCAGAATCTTACATTTTGGGTCTTTATGATGCTAGTAGGGACAACTCCACAGCCCTCAGCCACCCCTGTGAGCTGGGGCTGGAGTGCCTTTCGCTCCTTTGAACACACAGGGAGCGCTATTCAGCTTAGCGGGAAGAGACACGGTTAACGAGGAAGACCCGTTACCAGCAACGGGGGTGGAGGCCTCATTCAATCTCCGTTCTTAACTGAGGATCAGCCTCTTCAGTCAACTTCTTAGAGGCTCAGGTTTACTCATCACCATGGGCACTCAGGGAGAGAAGGATCATCACGGGAGGCTGTTCCTACCTTGATGGGACTACAGGACGCCCTATCTGCCCTGGCTTTATGTGGCCACCGCTGCCCTCTGGCTCCACAGCCATGTCCTTTTACTGCTTGTCCAGCCTGACCTTCTGCTGAGCATCAAGATGCCTCTGAGGGTTAGCTTCCCTCGAGGGTTGGACTCCCCCAGGCTGTAAGGCAAGAGGAGCAGGGATGGCCCTAGAATGACTGAAGGGAAAACTCAGGCTCTGCTTCCCAGAGGTTGGTGGACACGTGGTCACTGGTTTTCCTTTAGGGCCTGTCTAAAGGAACACTTTGTTCGTAACAAGCTGGGGCGTAGATCTACTCTGCCCTAGCCTACCGTGCTCTTAAGTGTCCACATGGACCCTGCTGCAGCACACTAAAAGTCCCATTTTTCGTTTTGATCTGCTCCCACTTCAAAGCGGAGTAGATCAGAGCTCACCTCAGACCTACTCCACTTTGAAACGTGAGTACACACCAGAGTGAACAACGGAGCCGTTAGTGCGCAGCAGCAGGCTAGTGCAGGGCAGATTTACACCCCCCACTCGCAGCAAATTATGTGTGTGTCTAGACAGGCCCACAGTAATTTTAGCGCTATCACTGCCCTTTGCCCTTTCCCTACACACATCCACCATTGCCTCCTACCCCAAGAGGACAGGTTGTAAAGTCACAGGTGCTGGTCAGCAGGAGATATGCTGTGTGCAGTGCACATGGCCCTTTCTCCCACGACAGCATCCAGGGCACACACCAGCACTTCTCTTGCCAGAGCTCGCCTAAGGTCTTTTCTGAGCCTAGATCTCATGAGCATATGGTTGGTTCAGCAACACCGATCTTCCAGAACTAGCAACAGACCCACCTGCCAGGCCAGGGGCTTATAGGTTATGCCACCGCCAAGTTCAATCAACTGTGCTCCCAAATGAATGGGCCAACAGGAGCTCTGGAGACAGCTCACCCCTTGCTTCCAACCATATCCCACACTGCCAAAGACGGCATCCCTCCCCAAGCTGAGCAGACTCCTGAGATCACCTGATGCATAGTGTGCTGCACTAGTAGCCCAGCAAGTATTTTACCTGTTACGGTTGAACTGGATGGCAAAGTCAGACATGACCTGCAAGGCCTTGTTAGTTAGTAAGAGATCCATGGAGATGGCGCCCACCTGGCGGCTGAATGTGCCAGAAATCTCCAGGCCCTTGGCCTTCATGGCTGGGAGCCAGACCTACATTATATGAAGACAGAAGAAGATGATTTTGACCTGATCTGAAACACAAGGTGAACTGGCTATCATAGAGGAGCCAAACTGGACTTAGGAGTCCAGGTCTCAACAGCAGGAGCTCCTGACAGCACAGAGTCAGACAATCTACCTGTAGCAGTAAAATGTTAGACTTACAGGTAGGAAGTTAGGGATTTTAAAATCAAGATTCCCTGGCTCTCCTCCAGCTCACGAAGGCAGGGAACATACCAGACATGCACGTGACCTCACTCTGAAGGAACAGGCGCTTTCTAGCCCACGGGGATGTAGGCCCTTTTCGTCACATCTTCCCAGTACATTGACTGGCTCTTGGAAGGAGTCATTAATGTGGGCCAGGGTGTGAATCCCTGCAAGGGACTGCAGGTGAGAACACAGGCAAGCTCACTAGTGCTGCCTCTATGCACAGACAGGCTCAGGTTTCTAGGGACGCAGGTTTCTCTGGGATCAGCCCTCATTCTCTCCTTCACTCTGAGGCCTAACAAGTGGCAGCCCCTCCTCAAAGGAGGGGTCTCCAGACCATCCCACCACCAGCAGTCCTAGGGTGGGGAGGCGCCCTGTTAATAGACTTACCCACCTGGAAACAGAGGATATCTAAGACACATTAAACGTATGTGTCACCCTTGAAAATCCTCCATGTGTCACTAGGCAGGACACGACGCTCCACAATTTCACCTGAGGATTTACACTTCACCACCTTCCTGGGGCATCCCCAAATTCTACCAGCTTGGGGAAGCTTAAAGCTTGCCCATGGATCCCCGCCCCATGTTGATCTTTAACAGCAGCAGTCCATACAACCTGGCAATGTTAGAGCCCAGATAGCTAGAGCCAGAGCCTTGGGTGGGAGGTCAGTACAGGCAGGGCCACTCACAGTTTTGGGTGCCACATGGGATCCTGACAGTGTGCCCACTCCACCGGCCAGATCAAAGAGGTCTCCCAAGCCACTACTGGGGGGTGGCCCGAGGTTTGCAGGCATCACCGTGCTGGGAGCTGTAAAGCCAGTACCACTCATCTGTATGAAGCAAGGAAGCCAGTTACTCTGGGTGCCATGAAAGAAATGAGAGAACAAAAAGGAAGGTGCAAAATGCGACAGACTGGTAAACATGGAAGATGCACACTCACTGCAGGACTGCCTCCTACATCGCTTCTCAGCTGCAAAGAGACAAGAAACAGGAACATCACTGAGAGCAGTGGCAGGTGAATAAAAAGCAGGCCAGATGGGGGATCTCCAACACACACACAGCCATGACCCATTTTACCAACGGCTCTTTAAAAAGCACTGGACAAAGGGTGGGGTCAGGAACTGTTCCAAGACTGCTTAGCAGGCCCTGTGGCTTCGAGGCATTAGGACGCATCTGTTATTTCACTGTGCTTCAGATCTGCTCTTTTTCCCCCAACATCTAACAAGCTAAGCATCATACACATCAACCGAGAGCAGACACAAGGACGGAGACAGCCTGAGAGACTGATAGTTTAGAAGAGATGGGGAGTTCACAGACACTACTTATAGAACAAAGTTTCTCTCTCCTCTGCTGTCTTGGAGGTGGGGTACTGGGGGCTGGCGCAGGTTCCCAGTGGGAGCCCCAAAGGGTCTAAGGTGGTTGGATACAATTTGAGTGGGACAGCACTATATGAAACATGGGTCTGATGGCCTTGCACCAAACTGATGGCATTTCTTCACACCCCACTCTAGGCACTAGTAGGTTCACAAACTCCAGCTGTTCCTTCTATGCTACAGTGACAGGGAGCAGGGATGGGTGAGGGGAGCACACGGGAGGTTGGCTAGGTATATTCCAGAGAGCTAGTAAAAAGGGCTGATCCATACCCCTTCAGACTCGTCCCCCATCTCCAAGCAGAAGCAGGCAAGGTGAAGAGAAGAGCCAGCCACATGCACAGAGACACAAGCCAGGAGAGAAGAGAGACAAACAGGGAGACAAGAGAAGGGGAGGGAGGGAAGGAACAGCAATTAGTCCAACTTCATTGCCACTCAGTACATCCGACTGGCATTAGTATTCAGAGGGCCACAAACGCTGGAGTCAACAGGTGCCCAGAGAGCCCCTACCCCAGGACACAAACAGAGGCAGGGAGGTGCCATGTTAGCTGGTGCTTTTTAGCTTTGGAACCCACATCTTGGATGACACCACAGGTTCCTGCCAGCTTAGAGCACCTACGAGCAGAGCCCTCCTCTGGTTTGTCTACACGGATACCCTACTTTGCTGACACCAGCCCAGGAACCTGGGCAAACAGTTCTGACTTGTTACTTGGGCCAGATCTATACCCCTTTCCAGGGCCCCTAGCAGACCACCAGTTATTTCTCTGGTTACTGATTTTTCAGCTCACAAACAGGCTATTACAGACCTTCTGGGACCTTCCTCCCACGTTAGGGAGGGACGACCATGGCACCTGATTGCTAGTGACAGAACGAAGAGGTGAGCAGCCCTTACGCCAGACCAGTAACAGGCCTATAGCTCAGAGGAAACTCTGGAATCCAGCCGCCTTTCATGCCAAGCCAGCATTCCATTTTGACATCAGCCTGGCTCTCCAACAACTCCCAAGCCTCTCGTGCTGGGTGCCCTGCCAACATACTGACTGCCTAGGTCAGCGATTTCCAGCCTTGCTGGGAAAGTGTGCCCGTAATGGGAAGCCAGACCATGCTGTGTCCACTGCTTCCCATTAAGTTGTGCGTGCTCGAAGTCCAAATCCCAGCCTCAAGATGGTAAGAGCCTAGGCTAGAGCACATACAACTGGAATGGAAGGTATGTACTACGTGGGCCTGGATTCACCATTAAGGTTATGATGGGAGCCTAGTGCACCATTAGCAGGATGCTCCATAGTGGTCTAGGTTATTAACACAGCCAGACAACAGATGAGCACAGCTGTCAGTGAGGGACATACCTGGATTCACAACCAACGCACTATTAGAAATCAAGCATGCAGACCCATGACCTACCAAGCTGTCCAAGCCACCTCCAAGAAGATCCACAGCCCCCATCTGCACAGAGGATGTAGCAACAGGAGGTCCGCTCACTGGGGGGCCCAGGTCAAGGTTCAGAAGGTCACCAAGGAGGTCACCCTGAGTTGGGATGACAGCTGGTTGTTCTGAAGGTGGGGCTCCTGATGGGGCTGCGTCAGGGCTCTCTGCACTTTCACTCCTGCAGAGGGAGTTAGAGAAGGTGAAACGTGTGACACCATAGGGAGATCTGGGTGACCTAACAGGCATCGGTCCTCACTGTAGAAGGAATATATTTCATTCCAACGGGCCAGGGCAAGGAATATTGAGAGACATTCTCTCCAGCCAGAGCCAACCCAAGCCAGAGGGCCAATATTTCAGCATTATTACACCGATCAGAGAGAGACTTGTCTTCCACTCGCAAGTGTACCCTGAACACTGGATCTAAAGGGAGCCACTTACTTCAATCTATGCTGACTTACTACTGCAGGGGGAATCTCTCCCCAGTGGAGAGACATAAGCCATGCACCAGAAGCCAACACCAGACAGCACCTCAAAGATCTTCAGTTCAATGCCCAGATCATCAGTGGCCTCTGCAGACCCTGCAAGGGGCTCATGTACTGCTGATAACATGGAGGGGTAACTTGGCCCCATGGCGAAGCCCACCATTGGTGGGGGGGGACTGAGTGTGGCTCAGCACTGCTCAGCCTGCTTGAACAAGTGCTGGCAGTTTCCAGGCAGAGCCTGCAGGGGTCAGATACAGTCAACAGAAGGAACAGAAAGAGGTGGCTAGCTGCAGCTAGAGAGACGTCAGGTACTCACGACCCTGTCCGCGGCGGCAAGCTCTTGTGCACAATGCCTCTGCTCCCCTCCACGAAGGCACTGGGAGGCTTATGATAGACAGAGGCCAGCGTGCCAATGTAACAGATCAGCTCATCCAGCAGGGTCGGCTCAATCAGATCCGTCTCCTCGGAGATGAGGGGCTTCTCTGCCAGCACCACTTCCTTGGCAGCTACAGGATCAGTGGAGAGCAGACGCCAGTAGATGTAGCCACGGTCCCGCAGGTCCGGATTATCAGAGTCCTTTGGGAAATGCAGCAGTTAGAACAATTCATGGGCTGGCTGAATCGAGCCGGGGAAGAGGATACAGACTACTACTCACTGGCCTAGGAAGCAGCATTAATAATATCCCCCCAGGGCAGAGGCCAACTGCCCCGACATAAATCCTGCTGCAGGCATTTGGTCAGGGAATGGGGGCAGAATAGAAAATATAATCAACTCTGCTGTGCCTGCCAGTTGTACACATGCTGCAGGGTGTAAGCGTTTTGGTGCGTGTTCTTTAGTCGGGAAACGACATGGGATAGAGAAAGACAGGCAGCTCTCCTCCCTGTTCTTAAGAAGTCTGGTCGCAAGCAGTTTTGTGGTAAGGCTGCAGCAGAGAGCAAAATGGGCTCAAGAGGAGATCAAAACTGGGAATTACTGGAAAGCTTTGAAAGGTTTAACTAGTGACGTATTTAGCACAAATTATAATCTCCGAAGAATTTAATTGCATGTAGAGAGGTTTCTAAGCTATCCCCATCATACACGTAAAACTTGCCAAGAAAACCCTCCGTCTGTTTCCATAAAGCCCTTCCAACTAACATGATTAGGGCCCTACCAAATTCACAGCCATGAAAAACACGGCACAGACCGTGAAATCTGGTCTTTTGTGTGCTTTTACCTTGTACTATACAGATTTCATGGGGGAGGCCAGCATTTCGCAAATTGGAGGTCCTGACCCAAAAGGGAGTTGCAGGGGGTGTCACCAGTTTATTTTAGGGGGAGTCACGGTATTGCCACCCTTACTTCTGCACTGCCTTCAGGACTGGGTGGCCAGAGAGCAGAGGCTGTTGGCTGGGCACCCACCTCTGGCGGCAATGCACTGCCAGTAGCTGCACAGAAGGAAGGGTGGCAATCCCAGACCAGGCAACCCTTACTTCTGCGTTGCTGCCTTCAGAGCTGGAGGTCGGAGAGCGGTGGATGCTGACCGAGGGCCCAGCTCTGCAGGCAGCAGAGCAGAAGGAAGGGTGGCAATCCCAGACCAGGCCATCTTTCCTTCTGCCCTGCTGCTGGTGGTGGGCTCTGCCTTCAGAGCGGGGCTCCCGGCCAGCAGCCGCCGCTCCCCAGCTCTGGAGGCAGGGCCGCTGCCAGCAGCAGCACAGCAGGAAGGGTGGCAGCACCGCAACCCCCCCACAATAACCTTGTGCCTCCCCACAACTCCTTTTTGGGTCCGGAGCCCTGCAATTACAACGTTAGGAAGTGTCAGATTTAAATAACTGAAATCGTGAAATTTATGGTTTTTAAAATCATATGACTGTGAAATTGACCAAAATGGACTCTGAATTTGGTAGGGCCCTAAACATGGATCCATGTTTAAACATTTCTACTGCAGTAGCACCTAAAGGCAACAATCAGACTCTAACGCCTAGCACAGTGGGGTCCAAGCGCACAGTAAGTGACAGTCTACGCTGGCAAGCATGCGGCGAGGGACTGAGCGAGCGTCCCCCTCTGGGAGTCAGCGCACTTTACTGCTGCCCCTGGATAGTTGCTGAACATTTCATAGCAGTTATCACACCAGCCTTCCCTTTAATTCCACTGATTCCCTGTGAAGGACAAGCCCTGGCTCTGCCTCTCCTGCTGGAAGGAGCACTTCATCCTCTGAAAAATGAAGAGGCTCAACGAGGTGAAAAGGCAAACGTGTGCTGCTCACACTAGCTCTCCTCCAGTAACCCTACCATGATTCAGAACAATGCTCTAGTCTCGGTCTCTCAGAATGTCATTGAGCGTGAAGCTCCTATTGGGGCAGTCTGATCAAAGGGTTTACAGCGTCAGAGCCGACACCAATAGGCTCAACTCAATGAGAAAATAAGGGATTGATGTTTTCTTTGTGGGGGTGTAGAACAGAAGAGGGGTCCTTGGAGGGCAAAAACAACAAATATTAAGGTGCAATTAAGATTATTATTACGGTGCAATATTAAGATTCATTGTGGTAGCACCACCCCATGTAAATTCATTACCGCTACCTCACAGCCATACCCAGTGGTTCTTCAGTACCATCCAATCATCCACCCCCCTCAAAGGCCAAGACCTACTGCTGGAGGGATTTTATGGTCCAGGCAGCCCTGGGAAGTAGGACTCTAATTGGCAGCCTAGAGATCTCCCACTATACTGGCACCAGGACAAGTTTGATCAAATGTAGCTGTGTGGTAATCACACAGTTGTTCCATTGCTTTCAAGAGTCCAGAGACCTGTCAGCAGACCTGCTCTCTAGAATAATCTGTACTATCATCATCTGGTTCTGGAGCATAGGTAAATGGCTGGGGATTCCCTCTACCTAGTCATCCCACTATTTGCCCCTCTCTATTCTGTAGCAGGATAGCCCAGGCTGTTCCCCATTCTGACACAGCAAGCCCCACAATCTCCATAAATGTGAGTCCAAAAGCAGTGCTGGCTTTAGAGGTGGTGGGCAAACCCCAGAAAGCGAAGTGCCCCTTTCTCATGGTCAAGAGCTTGTTACACACCTGAGTAGCCAGGCTCAGCACCTGCTGCACCAGCTCCTGGGTCTCAGTGGGCTTCTTTAGGAAGAGCTTCACAATGGCAGTCAGCAGCTGCAGCTGGACCTGCACAGTGCAGGCAAGAGAGAGTTAGGAAGCAGGCAGACCATAGGTGGCACGTGCACATCTAAATGCCAAGTACATGCACCCCACGAGCAAATGCAGCTCCCATCATGCACGGATACAAGCCTGCACCAGTTGAAAACTCTAACGCAGGGTCATCAGCCAACAGACCAACAAGACTGTCATAGGCCAGATAGGCAGCCTCCTTAACCACTCACTCCTATTTAAACCTGCTAAGGCTCACAATGTCAGAGGGTTCAATCACAGGTTATTAGGTTCAATGGGAGAACGACTGGGGTGAAATTCTAGAATCAGCGTATGCAGGAGGTCAAGTTGGATGAGCTGAACTGTCTCTCCTGGCTTTAAAAAAGAAAACCTATGAGTCACACCCACATGAGGATGGTCAATTTCCCTCTTCCCCTTGATCTAAATGTTATGGTACATAAAGTTTATTTGGATATTTTATGTTTATTTATAAGCTTTTCTCCAGGCCCCTTCCCCATGTCAGTTTCAGAGCATTCTATAAACATGAACAGGCTTATCCCGCCTTTTGAGAGTGTTGTGGGGAAGTATTACCCCCATTTTACAAACGGGAAACTGAGGCACAGGGGGACTAAGTGATTTACCCAAGGTCACACAGGAAGTCAGTGGCAGGAACAGAATCTACATCTCCCAGGCCCAGTTTATTGTCTTAATCCCAAAACAATCCTAGGGTTAGGGCAGCCTCACAAGCTCACTCCCTGCCTCCTCTAGGCTAGGGGCAGAACCTAGAGCTACACCCAGTGTTTCAATGGTTTTGCCTTGACCTTAGTTTACCACAGCAGAAGTGAACGTGGGCATGTCCTGATCTGAGAACTGACTGAGATCCTGTCGCCTGGGGACAAGGTGCAGGAGCCGTGCTCTCAAGAGCATCCCGTGGGGTGAAAGCGTTTAGGGAAATGAAAAAGTAATTACACTGCTCAGCTCAACCGCCCAGCACAGCACACAAGCTAAAAATACATCTTTGCTTACTGGGTAAGTCTCCTGTAAATGAGCAGCACAGACATTCACACAGGGACCCCGCACAGAACTCTGGAGGCAGTTTACAAGTTAATGGATAACTGAAACACCGCACAGTCTCAGGTGACACAGGCATAGCTCTGGAGATCAGAGTCCTCAGTTCATCCAGAGAACAGGAACAGCATGAGCGGCAGCAAGGAAAGCTTCCCCCATGCTGGCCCTGCAAACCTCATCTTGGGGGCATAGATCTTTGGGGAAAGGATAGCTCAAGATCCAGGTCCCTTTGTAAAGGTTAAGCAGTGACCTAGAGAGAAGCTCTGTGACCCATGATCAGTACTTCGAGGCATCCTTCCCCCCAGCCCTGTCCGTCTGACTTTCCAGCTCCATCCCATCACCTGGGTGCTCTCGTCATGGAAGCCCTCCAGAAAGCTCTCCAGTAGCTCATCCGCGTTGTCAATTCGCTCAGCGTATTCTCCCACAATCCAAATCATGGCAGCCCGGGCCTCAGGCTCATCGAGGGAGTCCAGATTCTCACACAGGGTGGCAATCACGCTCTCGTACCTTCACAACAGTGTAGACAGAGTTAAGCAGCTCATGGGGAACCAGACAAATCCAACCATCCCTGGAGGAGTTTCTTTGTGGTGCGTGAACTGGCATGTTGTGCACAATGGTGGTAAGTAGTGAGGTGACGTCATATACCCCCCACCCCCTGAAAGGCTACTCTCAAGTTCAGGGCCGTTTTCCAGTAGAGATGAGATTACGGGAAGTCTGAGCTACAGTGAATGAATGCCCCAGAGCATGATCTTATCTTGATAAGAGTTAAGATTGTTCCTTCTAGCATGACTGTAACACACCCTGCATCTACACACAGTGTCTCAGAGCATGCAGTCGGAGTCTTCCCACTAGATTCAGCGCAACAGAGACTCAGTCAGGTCTAGGGATTTATTTGGGGGTGGGGGAAGAGGAGAGTTACTACAGGCCCTTGCTGCTGGGTTTTAGATCCTTGAAGCTACTGGTGAGTGAATGAAAAAGAAAGGAAGGGAGGTTGGGACCATGGAGAAGGGGATGGTGGAGTGTGAACAGGAGAGGTTGTGAGGAGAGTCAGATATTGAGAAAGCAACATTTTTGCTTTAGATCAACTGAAACCAAAGAATACAGGAAGCCCTTTGTAGGACTCACATTAGCCCATCAGAAGGGAGGTTCCCTTAGCTCAGCTCCCCTTGTCTCCCTTTGTTTGACTGTATTCGGAGATGGTACAGTCAAACAAAAGCCAGGAGATTCCAAGGGCTCCAACACGTGCATTCTCCTGCAAATGCTTCTCCAGCTCTTGGCTCCTACCGCTGCCTTTGGGGAGTCTCTGCTATGCTTTGTTCAGAGACAGCATCTAGAGACAGACCCTTCATTATTAGCAGCAGTCTGTGCCCATTGCTCTTGCCTTTGACAAAATCAGAAATTGTATAGTGCGAGTCTGCAGCGTGCACGAGGGCTGGGTCTACTTCAGCCACATCATCGCCTTTTCAGAGAGTATAGGCCTGGATCCTCTAGCCTCTCTATATAATTAAGTCATAAGCAACTCATCCTGGTCACCCTCTGCTATCTTCTCCAGCTCAGTGGCAGCTGTGACATTACGGCCCAAATTCTTCACAGAAATATTATATGAATATGGCATAACTAAGATATGTTTTGTGAAAGATGGGTTGGAAACCTATCATGAGAAAGGTTATGATTTACTGAATGTGATTAACTGAATGTGATTATCCAATTTGTATGCATGTATCATTTCTGTATCTGGAATTAGAAATATTGACTAAGTAGTAATTACAACCATGTTTTCACCTGGGGAGTGCCCAGACAGTATGCAAACAGCCTGGATGGACTATTAGGAAGGACAATAAGGCTTCGAAGATACTAATCTCCCTCCTTCCTGAGAAGTTTCCTGGGATGCTGCTTTGACACTGCAGGGTCATGTGATCATGTCACCTGGTACAGGATATCATCTTAAATTGCTGGTATTTTTCCACAGGATGGGAAACAAAGGATTCCTGCCATATGCAAATCCTATTTAAGGCTGGGGAGTGAGTTAATCTGGGCTCTTCTCCACTGTCTCCCCGCACAAGAAGGAAGACTGCTGAAAACACCTGAAGAAACAAGGGAACTAAGCTGGGGGAGGCAGGGGCTGAGCCCAGGCGAGAAAGGGCAGCCTGTGAAAGGAATCCCTGGAGATTTAAGCTGCAAGCGGTGCAGTTTACCTTCAAGAAACTCTGCAACCTGCTTGAAACAACATTTAGGGTGAGAAATTATTCTTTGTAGCCACTATTCCTTAGTCTATTAAGCTTAGCTTGCATGTTTTGTTTTATTTGCTCAGTAATCTGCTTTGATCTGTTTGCTATCCCCTATAATCACTTTAAATTTACCTTTTGTAGTTAAACTTGTTTTTTGTCTATTCCAAAATCCAGTTTGTATAATTCATGACTGGGGGAAGAGGGGCAAAGAGCTGTGCATATCTTCCTCCACATTGAGGGAGGGGGAGAATTTTATGAGCTTATGCTGTATAAATCTCTATACCGTACAAGACAATATAATTTTGGGTTTACAATCCAGAGGGGGTGTGCACCAAAGTGTCCCCCGTCCTCCCACAGAGAGCTGATTGTAGACTGTGTGTGATTCTACAGCTGGAAGGGGGCTTCCGTGTCCCTACCTGTGTGTGTGCTGGAAGGGGGCTTCCGAGCCGGTCACAGCAGCACAGAATAAGGGGAACCCAGGCTGGTGGGACAGGCGGGCTCAGTGGGACCCCAGCACATCAGGTGGCACCCCGAATGGGGGGAGGGGGAGTGTCCAACCCATCACAGCAGCCTTTAGCTGACAATTACTGCCAGAGATGCCATTATTTCCTGTTTGTGACAGTCCCCTCCCTGCTATGCCGAGATACAAGAAGGAAGGGGACTTCAGCACATTACAATGCAACCAGGAGCCTAGCTCTCCCTCCTGCCAAGGGCCCTTCACTAAAGACGCTGCTCATTCGAGAATCCTGTCTCATTCAGCCCTACTGTTCTCTCCATCTATGGGTGTTGTCACATACTAGCATCAGAGAAGCTGAGTCATGAGGAGAGAGGTTAGAGCCAGTTGAATATGCTAATGCATGGATCCAAAAAAATCACTTTAAACTTCTTGCCCGGTTATCTGATCTCTCTTCTGGGGCTTCATCCCATCTTTGGATCTTGAGGCTCAGAGCTGTGGCTGGCTTTCCTGTACCCCAACTTTATTCTCACAAAAGACACCACCCCTGTTTCATGTACAGTCCAGCTCAGGCCAGGGATTCAGGCACAAAGACTGTCAGCCTCACAGATAACTGACAGCCATCCATGTCTTAGTGTGTTGCAAATCCCAGACTTCATGCGGCCTCCCTCACATCACTGGGAATAACTGTATGGCTGGCACACAAGGGGTTTGCATTGGCTCCAATTTCACAAAGGACTTAAGCACGTGCTTAAGTCACATGGAAGTCAATGGAACTTGAGCATGCGCTTAGCTGCTTTCCTAAATAGGGTCTTAAAAAAGGGGGCAGGTGCAGAAAGATTTCCCCAGAACACGACCTCCTTTCTATCAGGCCCTTGAAAGGCTTGCTAGACTGAGCAGCAAAGCAAGCTAGCAAGCCTGGCCCCGTGAGCAGTTGCTCAGGCTCACTGGAGCAGCACTCAGAGGAGCGGTCAGCAGGTGGTGCTCACGTACTTGTTCGGGTACTTGCGGAAGATGTCCTTGATAACCACAATGGCTTCTTGCACCACATAGTTGACTTTGGTCTGGATGAGGTCGAGCAGCGTGCTGACGCAGCGCTCCGCTGATTGCTGTTCAGAGAAGAGAGGGACATGATCGATCAGCAGCAAAGGAGAACAGAGAACTGACAGCCCCACCAGGGAGTCCCACTGCGTTTGGTGCGTCCCTGGAGATGGAGTGAGAGTGGTACCAGCAGCAAGGCAGAACTTCTGGGCACAGAAAGCAGAGGCACTTGTGTCCCCTCCGACAGTTCCTGTACACACTAGAGGGATGCAACCTCACCTTGTTTCAGCGGAGCTCTTCACACATACCAGGAGCTCCTTGTAGCCTCCATCCACTCTACAAGCTCACTGGAGGTCACCCTCTCATCCCCCTCTCTTGCAAAAACTCCCTGCAACTCCCCCCACCACGCTCCCGACAGCCAGGGGCTCTTATGCTCCCCATTTCCTCCTCCTTCCACACACCAGAGGCTGTGTGCTCTCTTAATTACCCTTTTCCCCCATACCATTGCCCCCCATTCACTCCCTCGGCAGGGATTCCGTGTGCCCCCATTTCTCCCCTACACTCATACCAGGGGTCAGCACTGTTCCTCCCATGCCAGGGTCTCTGCTCCCCGCATTTCTCCTCACTTCCAAGTTTCCACTTTTCCCCTCCCACACGGTCCTCATTTCTCCCTCCCCAATTCTCCACTCCAGGTCTCTGCTTCCCTCCCCATACTTCTGTGACACTCAGTACTCCCATATTCACCAGAATGATATAATTATGAGGCAACTGTGATATAATTGTGATGTATCTTATATAAAATATGTCATGTGAGGCATCAATGGAAAAAGTTATGGTTTGCTCAATAGGTTTATCCCATTTGTATGCACGTATCATTTTTGTATCTGAAGTAATGAATATTGACTATGCATCTGTATTTCAAAGGTGCTTGCTCCTGGATAACTCCCACAAGTTACTTTACATCTAGTTTAACCAGCACATTGTAAACAGACTATTCAAGGTAATGGCTTATCAACAAAAACAATGGGCCATGCATAAATGCTGGAATTAAGGGTGTTGGGAGTACTACCACACCCCCTGGCTTGAAGTGGTTTCCATTATATAAAGGGTTTACAGTTTGGTTCAATAGCTCTCAGCACCCTCACTATAAACACCATGGCCCCTTTGATCGACAAACAACTATAAAAATTGTTCCAGCACCCCCTGAGGCCATCGGGAAAGCTTATCCTCATCTGATGGACTTTCCTGTGGACACTTCAATGAGTATATGAGTAATGGCTGCTATGACTAATCGAAGCATACAAGGGCACGTGACTAGATCATGTGATATTGGACTCCATCTTGTGCCTGTACTTTTCCATTAACTGTGCTGGGGATTTTGCTTGGAACAAAGAAGGTCCCTCCACATGGAAGAAGCTATAAAAGGGGGAAGTGACACCACCACTGGGCCTTACTCCCCCTACAACTCAACACCTGGAAACACCTTAGAAACAAAAACTGAACTGGGGAAGGTGGTCCCAGGTGGACAAGTAGGAATCCCAGCCTGTGTATGAAAGATCTGTAAACTGCCTGTGCCATCAGGGTGAGACACTGCTTGATTCAAATACTGTCTAGTGTATAGAACTTAGATTGTGATTTTGTTTATTTCTTAGGTCACCAACTTTGATCTGTATGCTATTACTTATAATCACTTAAAATCTCTCTGTAGTTAATAAATCTGTTTTATACTTTTTACCTAAAATAGTGTGTTTGAAGTGCAAAAGAAAATCTGCTCACTAACAGGAGCTGGTGCATTGTCCTCTCCACACTGAGGGAGGGAGGGGGGACTGGGTAATAAACTTACTCTGGTCAGGGCAAGATGGTACAGCTCTGGGGTCATAGGCTGGGGGCTGAAGCCTCTCTATTGTTGAGTGACTGGCAAAGGCATTAATGTAACTGCAGCTGGGTGTGTCCCTGCCTGTGTAAATGCTTGTGTGAGTGTCCGAGTGGGAGAGGTCTGCAACTTGTCACAGTATCACAGTGAATAAGGCAGCCCAGTCTGGTGTGACAGAAGGCTCAGCGCTACCCAAGTTCCGGGTTGCACTCCAGGGAAGTCTGTCAACTTCCCAGACTCCCTTGCCACCATTTTCTTGCAGATCCTTGCTCCCCATGCCCCCATCACTAAGTCCATACCCACCCCTTTAAGTCCCTGTTCTGTTAAAAATCCAAAATTTCAAGGAGCATTCTAGGGAAATTGATCAGATACAGGGTTCCAAAGTTATCACATGACAGATACATGTCTACAAGTTAAGTGTAGGGCCTTGCTTTGCTACGGCAGTGACTCCAGCCACATTAGGTAGAGCACTATACTAATGACACAAACAAGCAGAGCGTGTCCCAATCATTAGCAAACAAACTCAGTTTAACAGTTGCCCTCTCTATGAGAAAGAACCCACTTGGGTTCTAGCCCATGAAAGCTTATGCCCAAATAAATGTGTTCGTCTCTAAGGTGCCACAAGGACTCCTCGTTGTTTTTGCTGATACAGACTAATGCGGCTGCCCCTCTGAAACCTATGGGGAAAGAGAATATTAATCTTTTCTTCATCTCACTTTTAACACAAAATTTAAGCCTGAGCCACATGACATGTTGCCTATATGTGGCACTTCTTAATAAATGATGTAATTGTTCATTTCTCACATTTCTATGCCAGCAGAGGCTTCCTGTCCTGACTACCACAATGGCCATGGAAGACTCTGAAGCCTGCCAGATGTCTATGTTAAAGGCAAAGGCTGGGAGTCTATAATTTTATTAACATTGTTCATCTGAGATCACTGAGAGAAGAGTCAACCACAAGGGGAAAAAGTTCAACAGCCGAGCCAAATACTGCACATGGTAAGAAGCCCCAGTTCAGAAGAGGATCTCGCAGCCGCAGAATGATTGGATTTGTGTAACGAGAGCTCCAGCCTGGGCTTACTAGGTTCTCACTCAGATTCACACACTCACGGTGGATTTGAGTGAAGGAAGGCCAAGCTAGCTCCAGGTATGCCTTGTTTAACAGTTTATTTCCAACATGGCTGGGTTGCTATTGCCAAGCTATTTCTCTAATTTGCTTTAGAGTATTTGGCATTAATACACATAATTTAACATCTGTCAAATAAAATTCATCCTGAATTTGTCTATAAATAGGTGGCTTGGAGACAACACAAAGCCATGGGGAAGCATCCGGAATTTCAGGAAGGTTCGATAGTCCTTTCCTCCAAATTACTCCTGAGTGGGAACAAAGGCCTCCGACACACCCAAGCGAAGGCTTAGCTTAATCCCAAGTCTCCTACAGTCTCTCAACAAGTCAAACTGTTAATCACTTGCTTCACTGACGAAGCTTATCAATACATATTTCCCTGTCCAGTCTGTCACAAGCAATAGCCATCTTAGCTCTGGGTCAAAAGGCCCAAGGATGCAGTAGTACCAGAGCACAAGCCTTGACAATTGAGACTACTGCATGGATGGATTAAATAAATTCCATGCCCCTCTCTAGAAGTACTGATGGAAATATACCTCCCGGAACAACTGCAGCCCCACCTCTCTCGAGCTCGCAAAAGCAAAAGCAAAGATTCTCCTAGATCTTGTTCCTCGAGGCTGTAAGTGCTTAGCACTTTGAGCAGAGGAGAGAAGAAGAGGGGACGTATGGAATCAAGCATGGGACGATTAATTCAATCCAAATGTGAAGTTACACCTTTTTGCACCCTACTTCTGAATCTGGCCTCCTGCAGTTAGGACACAATTAAACACAGTACATGAGGAACAGCTGATGCATGAGGGCACATCTAGAGGAACTATGTCTGAAGATCACCCTTCCCCTCTCCCCCAGAAGGTGTAGCTTTGATTTGTTACACAGCTCAGGCTTGAATTTCTTTAAACTAAACCCAGCCCCAGCTTTCCCCACAGGAGAGAGGCTTCTCCTTGTCATGCTGGCCAACACATCCTGCCACTCACCTCAACCTTGATGGCACAGCGGCCGATGGCTCGGACTGCCTTCCTCACAAAGTCCACATCCACTTCTGTCGCATACTCCTTCAGCTCCGCAAGCACCTGCCAGGGAGGGCAGAAAGGTGAGCCCTGTCCCACCAGGCAGGAGTCACCGGAGCAGATGCCCCTGCCCTTTGGCAGTAGGGGGCCAGGATCCCTCAAAAGGGATGTGATAATGGGCTGCTAAACAGCCAGAGGCTCAGGCTGACAAAACATTCTTGACAGCATCGTGGTCTGCTGGCTTCAGAGGGCACAGTTTGCCAATGTTCTGAAGAGCTACACACCCTTAGTATCTCATTAGCCACAATATTCATAAGCCGAGACTAAGTAAAACCCTCGCAGAATGCTAACCAGATATGGCTGCTTGACAAGGCTCCCCCTTGGTATTTAATGCTGGCTGAAAGCAAGGAAGCTTGCAGTGCTACTCTTAGGTAACGAGGAGGCACGGAGGTAAGGAAGCACATGCTACTGAGGTGTGCGTGTGCATAGGCAGGGCACAGGCGTGAAGCAGAAATTTCCAGCTCTCCCACTGTAATAGTGAAGGTACAGTGCTGATGCTGGTATGGCAGGGGACGTGAGAGACAAAGGGGATTGGGATCGTGGATCCTTCTAGAACTTGCTTAGCTCTCTCAGCAGGCATCGGTCTGCAGAGAATGCTGGAGGGCAGCAATGCTAGAGAACTCAGCCCCCGCCCCTGAAACTGGTGCTGGAAAAACGGACTTTTACCAGGCGGACAGTCCAGCCCTCCTTGGGACGAAGACAGGGCTCTGCCCTTAGTCCAGCCCACTTTAAATATCGCCAGCCCTGGGGTTTCTATCACTGCCCTTGGGAGAAGAGTCCCCAGTCTAGGGCCAAGAGCCAAAGGCTGAACTCAGAAGGGGAGTTGTTCCATTGGCTTCAGTGGGCTTTGGTTCAGACCCTACCAGAGCTCTCCACTATGAAATTCCCACTCCCACGAGTAACATTGTCAACTCCTTGGTTTAGTGTCACACAATCATCACCCCCTTCCCCCATTTCACCAGCCAGACTAGGTTTTCTAGTCACAGTTTATACCTTTCAGGAACTTGCAGATTGTTACACCAGACCAAAGGGTGACCATGGGGAACAACCTTCCCACAGCCTGCTCCATCCAGCAGGCACAAAGTGGGCTGGATCACCTGGGGAGGAGGGCTGACCTGAGCAATGTTGGCCTGGGAAGCCAGACGGATCATGATGTCCAGTTTCTCCAGTTTTACGTAGATGGGGTCGTTGTACTTCACAAAAAACACTTTCATCTCATGCTTCAGGATTTCAGGCCTGGAGGGGGAGACAGGCAGTGTTAAATGGCACTCTAACTCTTTACATTTTATCATGTGAACCAGCAAAGAGCCATTTTAAAATCCAGTGCTGATCCCCCCAGCCCCATGTGCTGAGGATGTCCAACATGCACCTGTGTCAACATAACTGCTTCCCAAACCTCAGAGCCTCGTGGTGAGGTTGGGAGTGACTCGATGGTTTTAGCCGCACGCTGCTCCTCTTCACCATTCCCTCAACCTTCCAAGTCTGAAGGAGCACACCCAGCTTGGATGGGAACATGGGATTTGCTAGGTCAGGTCATTCATCTTTCAGGTCCAATATCCTGCTTCTGGCAGTGGCAGTACCTGAATCTTTTGAGATAAGTGACCCCCGCAATTCTCCCTTCTAATGCAGCTAGCTGCATTGTACAATGCTGTACATGTGGGAGGGAGGCAGAAAGAGAGAAATATGCTCTGACCCCTGCAATCATCTGATATCCTGAAACATAAAACTGATTCCCTTTTGAGTTAGCTAGAAGCGTTGGTCGCATGCTGTAGCTGGTGCGTAGAGAGGGCTGAAGAACTGACCAAGACCTTGTGATAGAGGATCTTAACCACAGATGGCAGCACAATAAAGCTTCCTGAAAGCCTTGAGTAGCACAGTGCCCACCACAAGGAGAGTCCGATCTAGCTGGCCACTAGGCTCCATCTCGGTATCAGTGCTCAAGAACAGTACTGAGCAGGGCATCGCAATTGGGGGGAAAAACAGCTACAAGTTTGGAGATAATTTATACAATCCTCCCCTCCTTCCCCAACGCACACTTTTCTCGAGGACAACAGGGTTATTTCTGCAGCAGCAACTGCTTCTGGGGTTTGCACAAGGCAACATGGAAGGGCTGAGGATAGAAAACTCTTGGGGACTTGTATGGCCACCATTACCATAGCATCTGAGCTCAATCAATCTTTAGGCCTTGTCTACATTAGAGTTTTGTAGACAAAAGTTAAGCCAACATACAGCAACCGCTTTAATTAAACCGCTGTTGCATGTCCACACTATACTCCTTGTGTTGGCAGAGCACATCCACACTAGCAGCTCTTGCATCGACAGAGCAGTGCACTGTGGGTAGCTGTTCCACTAACTGGCTGCACAGTGCTTTGGGAAAGGTTTGCAATGCCTCATGGAGTAGGTACAGCATTACATGATGCAGATTTCTGAACCCATCATTCCATGGGCATCCTACTAGATTGCCTTGCCAGCTGCTTTTCAACGGACGTGTGTGGTGGGGAAGTGTGTGTGACAGGGAGCGTGTGTGTATGTGGGGGGAGAGACAGAGTACATGTGTGTTGTGGGAGCGTGAGTGTGTCAGCATGCTGTCTCTTAGTTCAGACAGCAGCCGGAACCAACCAATCCTGAGGCAGGGGGAGGGGGACACCCACCCTCACATCAGCCCCCGCCTCCTTCCCTGGCTCAACACAGCTCTGCAGTCTCTCTCTTCTTATCCCTGAGCTGCAGCAGCCTCCTCCACCTGCCGCTGTGTTCCTAGTGCTGGGGAGAGCAGGATGGTTCTGAGATTCCCTCCCAGTTCTCCTACATCCTCCTCAGCCCACAGACCAAGGTAGCAAAGGCTCTCCGGCCTGGACTGTTTTGCTGCTGGAAGCTGCATGCTCAGCATATGGGCTCTCCATGCTGAGGAATGTCAAAGCTTCCTGGACCTTTGAAAGGGGAGGGGTGCATGCCTGCAGGGCAGCAAAGTTCAGATCAGTGAGCAGGACAGTCATGGTGGGCATTGTGGGATACTGGGGGAGGCCAGTTACGGCGACACAACGAACAGCAGCATCTACACTGATGCTTTCCCGCTTTAACTTTGCTGCAAAAAGCTCTATGCCTCTCACTGACGTGGTTTTATTTTGTTGGCACCGACCCCTGGCAGCTCCCATTGCCCCGGAACGGGGAACCGCAGCCAAAGGGAGCTTCAGGGGATGTACCCACAAGGAAGGGCAGCACACAGAGCCCTCTGCTCCCCGTCCCCCAGGGGCCGCAGGGACGTGGTGCCGGCTGCTTCTGGGAGTGGCGCAGGGCCAGGACAGGCAGGGAGCCTGCCTTGGCAGCAGCTTGCGCCGCTGTCACCCCGGAGCGGCTCCAGGTAAGCAGCACTGGGCCAGAGTCCAAAGCCCTTCTGCACCCCAACTCCCTGCCCTGAGCTCCCTGCTCACTCCGCACCCCTGCCCTGAGCCCCCTCCCACACCCAACCCCCTGCCCCGCATGCAATTTCCCCATCCAGATGTGGCCCTCGAGCCAAAAAGTTTGCGCTCCCCTGCACTAGACCATCAGTCCTCTCCAAACTGAGAACGGGACTGGTTTTTAGATTAACAACCTATTAGCTGACCCACCTTTCTCAGTTCTATTTGCTCTCCACTTCCAGAAGAAGCTTCTAATTTCAACATGCAATAATGGCTAGGAAAGAAATGTAAACATCTGATCTGGACTCTCCCTTAACCACTGGTGGACAGAACTCACCATCTAGTTATGGTTTACAGTGGCTGGTTAGTCTTGTAGAGCTTGTAAGGAAGACGCTGTCTACATACCTGTAGCCTGTAACGCCCCATTGGACATAGGCAGATTTTAGAAGTTGCATGAAGCAGGAAAGGGCGCTTTCAGATATTCCTTTATTTGAAAAGGAACAGCTACGTTTTAAAGAGCGACACAAAAATGATTTTTCCCTAAGTCAATAGACATTTGATAACTGAAAAAGAATTTGACAGTTGTATCATGTACAGCATAAAGCATGAGAAGGCAACCAACAGTACACACTTCACTTGGAGAGTGACGCTTGTATCTAAAGATATATCTACACTGCAATCACAGGGTGTCATTAGAGCTGGTTCAGACCTAGCTTTGACCTGGCTAGTTCAGATACCACTGCAGGGAAGCCATGACAGCGTGTGCTTCGGTGGCTTCCCTGCTCCAGGCCCTGAAATAGCTCAGTCAGAGCTTGGCTCTGCCCCGTGAGCTGCAATGGCATCCTGTGATGGCAGTGTAGACAAACCCTTAGTTTCTAGTCCATTTCATTTCTTGATTCACAGCGTCTCTGGGATTCCAGCACTGCCGAGGAAAGAGGCAGGATTCTACCGGGATTTAAAGCAAGCCCATGCCAGCGATTGTCATCACTGACGTTCTGAAAGCTCAAGCTGTACATCTGTAACTGGACTATCACAACGGGGGCTGGGCCACGTATATTGCGTTCTGCTGTGTAGCTTACAAAGTAATTTATATTCAGGGCATTCGATTCCTGGGTGGTTAAGGCCCCACTGCTGAGGTCTGAGCAGGGAGAAGGGTTTGTCTGAGGCCAGCCAGGCCTGGCACAGAAGAGGAGCTGACTGTGCCTCCCTACCCTGCCTCCCTGCAGCATTAGACGGCTGCATCTCACCTCTTCTGCACAATGAGGTTGATGTTGCGGAGAGCCACGTACTGCAGCTCAGGCTCCGCCGAGAGCAGCGTGACCAGAGGAGGAGCCAACTTCTTCAGCAGGGTGCCATAATAATCCAGGTCCTTTGACAGCATCTCCATGAACTTCATCAGCACTTTCACTGCTGACAGGACCACAGCAGAGTTGGCATGGGACAGCCGGGGCGTCACCCGTTCACAGATGCTGGGAGGGGTGCGGGGAGAAGGGAGAACAAAAAAAGCAAATACAAAGCCACTGGATAGAAAAGAGTTTTAACCCTTAAGACAAAACTTTGCAAGTACCACCAAGGTTACAAGCCTGTGCCAGTATTTGGTTCACATTAGGGACTACTTTCAACCATTTCTTTCATGCTTTGCTGCCCTGAAAGTAATCTGGGCTCACAGTACTGCTGGAGGGGCAAACCCAACAATGGATCAGAGATAGGGTCCTAAACTTGAGCCCTCACTGCCAGTGCTGGTGAACTAACTCAGCCAGTAAAGAAAAGTATCTCATGCCACTTCTGAGCCATCACCTCGAGGTGACCTAGAAGCCAACACACTCAGGAAGAAGCAGAGTCTAGGTCTCCTTGATTGAACAGAACAGCATAACAGTGGACTCTCAGATAAAGAACAGGAAGAGATATGCCCCAGGGAACTAGTGATACTTACTCCTTGCACTGGCCAGGGTATAAAAACCAGGGTTCTGCAGGGAGACCTGGCACTGGAGGGATGTGGTCTATATGGTCTACTCATTTAAAGAAGCGTATAGGTCCCATATAGCTCAAGAAACTAAGAACATAAGAATGGCCGTACTGGGTCAGACCAAAGGTACATCCAGCACAATATCCTGTCTACCGACAGTGGCCAATGCCAGGTGCCCCAGAGGGAGTGAACTTAACAGGTAATGATCTAGTGATCTCTCTCCTGCCATCCATCTCCACCCTCTGACAAACAGAGGCTAGGGACACCATTCCTTACCCATCCTGGCTAATAGCTATTAATGGACTTAACCTCCATGAACTTATCCAGTTCTCTTTTAAACCCTGTTATAGTCCTAGCCTTCACAACCTCCTCAGGCAAGGAGTTCCACAGGTTGACTGTGCGCTGAGTAAAGAAGAACTTCCTTTTATTTGTTTTAAACCTGCTACCCATTAATTTCATTTGGTGGCCCCTAGTTCTTATATTATGGGAACAAGTAAATAACTTTTCCTTATTCACTTTCTCCACACCACTCATGATTTTATAGACCTCTATCATATCCCCTCTTTTCCAAGTTGAAAAGTCCTAGCCTCTTTAATCTCTCCTCATATGGGACCCGTTCCAAACCCCTCATCATTTTAGTTGCCCTTTTCTGAACCTTTTCTAACGCCAGTGTGTCTTTTTTGAGATGAGGGGACCACATTTGTACGAAGTATTCAAGATGTGGGCATACCATGGATTTATAGAAAGGCAATAAGATACTCTCCGTCTTATTCTCTATCCCTTTTTTTAATGATTCCTAACATCCAGTTTGCTTTTTTGACTGCCGCTGCACACTGCGTGGATGTCTACCCCTTCCTGCTTCTCCACGTGGGCACCAATGATACTGCCAAGAATGACCTTGAGCGGATCACTGCGGACTATGTGGCTCTGGGAAGAAGGATAAAGGAGTTTGAGGCACAAGTGGTGTTCTCGTCCATCCTCCCCGTGGAAGGAAAAGGCCTGGGTAGGGACCGTCGAATCGTGGAAGTCAATGAATGGCTACGCAGGTGGTGTCGGAGAGAAGGCTTTGGATTCTTTGACCATGGGATGGTGTTCCATGAAGAAGGAGTGCTGGGCAGAGACGGGCTCCACCTTACGAAGAGAGGTAAGAGCATCTTTGCCAGCAGGCTGGCTAACCTAGTGAGGAGGGCTTTAAACTAGGTTCACCGGGGGAAGGAGACCAAAGCCCTGAGGTAAGTGGGAAAGCGGGATACCGGGAGGAAGCACAGGCAGGAATGTCTGTGAGGGGAGGGCTCCTGTCTCATACTGGGAATGAGGGGCGATCAACAGGTTATCTCAAGTGCTTATATACGAATGCACAAAGCCTTGGAAACAAGCAGGGAGAACTGGAGGTCCTGGTGATGTCAAGGAACTATGACGTGATCGGAATAACAGAGACTTGGTGGGATAACTCACATGACTGGAGTACTGTCATGGATGGTTATAAACTGTTCAGGAAGGACAGGCAGGGCAGAAAAGGTGGGGGAGTAGCACTGTATGTAAGGGAGCAGTATGACTGCTCAGAGCTCCGGTACGAAACTGTAGAAAAACCTGAGTGTCTCTGGATTAAGTTTAGAAGTGTGTGCAACAAGAGTGATGTAGTGGTGGGAGTCTGCTATAGACCACCGGACCAGGGGGATGAGGTGGATGAGGCTTTCTTCTGGCAACTCGCAGAAGCTACTAGATCGCACGCCCTGGTTCTCATGGATGACTTTAATTTTCCTGATATCTGCTGGGAGAGCAATACAGCGGTGCATAGACAATCCAGGAAGTTTTTGGAAAGCGTAGGGGACAATTTCCTGGGGCAAGTGCTAGAGGAGCCCACTAGGGGGGGCGCTTTTCTTGACCTGCTGCTCACAAACCGGGTAGAATTAGTGGGGGAAGCAAAAGTGGATGGGAATCTGGGAGGCAGTGACCATGAGTTGGTTGAGTTCAGGATCCTGACGCAGGGAAGAAAGGTAAGCAGCAGGATACGGACCCTGGACTTCAGGAAAGCAGACTTCGACTCCCTCAGGGAGCGGATGGGTAGGATCCCCTGGGGGACTAACATGAAGGGGAAAGGAGTCCAGGAGAGCTGGCTGTATTTCAAGGAATCCCTGTTGAGGTTACAGGGACAAACCATCCCGATGAGTCGAAAGAATAGTAAATATGGCACGCGACCAGCTTGGCTTAATGATGAAATCCTAGCGGATCTTAAACATAAAAAAGAAGCTTACAAGAAGTGGAAGGTTGGACATATGACCAGGGAAGAGTATAAAAATATTGCTCGGGCATGTAGGAATGATATCAGGAGGGCCAAATCGCACCTGGAGCTGCAGCTAGCAAGAGATGTCAAGAGTAACAAGAAGGGTTTCTTCAGGTATGTTGGCAACAAGAAGAAAGCCAAGGAAAGTGTGGGCCCCTTACTGAATGAGAGAGGCAACCTAGTGACAGAGGATGTGGAAAAAGCTAATGTACTCAATGCTTTTTTTGCCTCTGTCTTCACTAACAAGGTCAGCTCCCAGACTGCTGCGCTGGGCATCACAAAATGGGGAAGAGATGGCCAGCCCTCTGTGGAGATAGAGGTGGTTATGGACTATTTAGAAAAGCTGGACGTGCACAAGTCCATGGGGCCGGACGAGTTGCATCCGAGAGTACTGAAGGAATTGGCGGCTGTGATTGCAGAGCCATTGGCCATTATCTTTGAAAACTCGTGGCGAACGGGGGAAGTCCCAGATGACTGGAAAAAGGCTAATGTAGTGCCAATCTTTAAAAAAGGGAAGAAGGAGGATCCTGGGAACTACAGGCCAGTCAGCCTCACCTCAGTCCCTGGAAAAATCATGGAGCAGGTCCTCAAAGAATCAATCCTGAAGCACTTGCATGAGAGGAAAGTGATCAGGAACAGCCAGCATGGATTCACCAAGGGAAGGTCATGCCTGACTAATCTAATCGCCTTTTATGATGAGATTACTGGTTCTGTGGATGAAGGGAAAGCAGTGGATGTATTGTTTCTTGACTTTAGCAAAGCTTTTGATATGGTCTCCCACAGTATTCTTGTCAGCAAGTTAAGGAAGTATGGGCTGGATGAATGCACTATAAGGTGGGTAGAAAGTTGGCTAGATTGTCGGGCTCAACGGGTAGTGATCAATGGCTCCATGTCTAGTTGGCAGCCGGTGTCAAGTGGAGTGCCCCAGGGGTCGGTTCTGGGGCCGATTTTGTTCAATATCTTCATAAATGATCTGGAGGATGGTGTGGATTGCACTCTCAGAAAATTTGCGGATGATACTAAACTGGGAGGAGTGGTAGATACGCTGGAGGGGAGGGATAGGATACAGAAGGACCTAGACAAATTGGAGGATTGGGCCAAAAGAAATCTGATGAGGTTCAATAAGGATAAGTGCAGGGTCCTGCACTTAGGACGGAAGAATCCAATGCACCGCTACAGACTAGGGACCGAATGGCTCGGCAGCAGTTCTGCGGAAAAGGACCTAGGGGTGACAGTGGACGAGAAGCTGGATATGAGTCAGCAGTGTGCCCTTGTTGCCAAAAAGGCCAATGGCATTTTGGGATGTATAAGTAGGGGCATAGCGAGCAGATCGAGGGACGTGATCGTTCCCCTCTATTCGACACTGGTGAGGCCTCATCTGGAGTACTGTGTCCAGTTTTGGGCCCCACACTACAAGAAGGATGTGGATAAATTGGAGAGAGTCCAGCGAAGGGCAACAAAAATGATTAGGGGTCTAGAACACATGACTTATGAGGAGAGGCTGAGGGAACTGGGGATGTTTAGTCTACAGAAGAGAAGAATGAGGGGGGATTTGATAGCTGCTTTCAACTACCTGAAAGGGGGTTCCAAAGAGGATGGCTCTAGACTGTTCTCAATGGTAGCAGATGACAGAACGAGGAGTAATGGTGTCAAGTTGCAGTGGGGGAGGTTTAGATTGGATATTAGGAAAAACTTTTTCACTAAGAGGGTGGTGAAACACTGGAATGCGTTACCTAGGGAGGTGGTAGAATCTCCTTCCTTCGAGGTTTTTAAGGTCAGGCTTGACAAAGCCCTGGCTGGGATGATTTAACTGGGACTTGGTCCTGCTTCGAGCAGGGGGTTGGACTAAATGACCTTCTGAGGTCCCTTCCAACCCTGATATTCTATGATTCTTCAGAGAACTATCCATGATGACTCCAAGATCTTTCTCCTGATTACTTGTAGCTAAATTAGCCCCCATCATATTGTATGTGTAAGTGGGGTTATTTTTTCCAATGTGCATTACTTTACAGTTATCCACATTAAATTTCATTTGCCATTTTGTTGCCCAATCACTTAGTTTTGTGAGATCTTTTTGAAGTTCCTCACAGTCTGCTTTGGTCTTAACTATCTTGAGCAGTTTAATATCGTCTGCTAACTTTACCACCTCACTGTTTACCGCTTTCTCCAGATCATTTATGAATAAGTTGAATAGGACTGGTCCTAGGACTAACCCTTGGGGAACACCACTAGTTACCCCTCTCCATTCTGAAAATTTACCATTTATTCCTACCCTTTGTTCCCTGTCTTTTAACCAGTTCTCAATCCATGAAAGGATCTTCCCTCTTATCCCACGACAACTTAATTTATGTAAGAGCCTTTGGTGAGGGACCTTGTCAAAGGCTTTCTGGAAATTGAAGTACACTATGTCCACTGGATCCCCCTTGTCCACATGTTTGTTGACCCCCTCAAAGAACTCTAATAGATCAGTAAGACATGATCTCCCTTTTCAGAAACCATGTTGACTTTTGCACAACAATTTATGTTCTTCTATGTGTCTGACAATTTTATTCTTTACTATTGTTTCAACTAATTTACCCGGTACTGACGTTAGACTTACCGGTCTAATTGCCAGGATCACCTCTACAGCCCTTCTTAAACATTGGCATTAGCTATCATTACATTAGCTATCTTCCAGTCATTGGGTACAGTAGCTGATTTAAAGCACAGGTTACAAACCAACCATAGTTAATAGTTCCGCAATTTCACATTTGAGTTCTTTCAGAACTCTTGGGTGAATGCCATCTGGTCCCGGTGACTTGTTACTGTTAAGTTCCTCAATTAATTCCAAAACCACCTCTCGTGACACTTCAATCTGCTACAATTCCTCAGATTTGTCACCTACAACATTTTGTTATTACCTTTTGAGTTGTTGGCTACCTGTTCTTCAAACTCCTTTTTGGCTTTTCTTATTACATTTTTACATTTAAATTTGGCAGTGTTTATGCTCCTTTCTATTTACCTCACTAGGATCTGACTTCCACTTTTTAAAAGATACCTTTTTATTTCTCACTGCTTCTTCTACATGGTTGTTAAGCCACGGTGGCTCTTTTTTAGTTCTTTTACTGTGTTTTTTAATTTGGGGTATACATTTAAGGTAAGCCTCTATTATGGTGTCTTTGAAAGTGTCCATGCAGCTTGCAGGGATTTCACTCTAGTCACTAAAAAGAAAAGGAGTACTTGTGGCACCTTAGAGACTAACAAATTTATTTGAGCATAAGCTTTTGTGAGCTACAGCTCACTTCATCGGATGCATTCAGTGGAAAATACAGTGGGGAGATTTATATACATAGAGAACATGAAACAATGGGTGTTACCATACACGCTGTAACCAGAGTGATCATTTAAAGTGAGCTATTACCAGCAGGAGAGCGGGGTGGGGGTGGGGGACACCTTTTGTAGTGATAATCTAGGTGGGCCATTTCCAGCAGTTGACAAGAACATTTGAGGAACAGTGGGGGGGGGGGGGGGGGGAGATAAACATGGGGAAATAGTTTTACTTTGTGTAATGACCCATCCACTCCCAGTCTCTATTCAAGCCTAAGATAATTGTATCCAGTTTGCAAATTAATTCCAATTCAGCAGTCTCTCGCTGGAGTCTGTTTTTGATGTTTTTTTGTTGAAGAATTGCCACTTTTAGGTCTGTAACTGAATGACCAGAGAGATTGAAGTGAAGTGTTCTCCCACTGGTTTTTGAATGTTATAATTCTTGACGTCTGATTTGTGTCCATTTATTCTCTTACATAGAGACTGTCCAGTTTGGCCAATGTACATGGCAGAGGGGCATATTCTTTTACGTAGAGACTCTAGTCACTGTACCTTTTAAATTTCTGTTTAACCTCCTCATTTTTGCATCGTTCCCCTTTCTGAAATTAAATGCCCCAGTGTTGGGCTGTGAGGCGTTCTTCCCACCACAGGGATGTTAAATATGCTAAGTCATTAGCCAATCAGCCTGATTTCTGGATCCCTAATGTCCAGATGCCCCAGCAACTCAACAGCAGGATCCACAGACCTTCCACCCGGCCCCACCTCCGGGCCTCCCAACAGCGGGATCCACAGCTTCCCCCGACCTCCTCACCTCTGTGCCTCCCGGTCATCCTTGGGCATGTAGTTAGCCAGACAGTCCAGGATGAAGATCTGGCCCCACTCAGTGCACTCATTCAGGGCCGTCAGCAGCTTGTTAATAGATTGAGGGTTCAGGTCCAGCAGGTTACTGCTTGGGTGAGACTCTGCTATTTCCGAAAGGGCTGCTACTGCATTAGCCACCACCTGAGAGAGGACAGGCAGGCAATTAACATCCATTTTGCAAGTCTAACACCTTCCCATTCATAGTCACATACATGCAAGGAGGCAGTATTGCCCAGGAGATAGCAGATGGGGACCTGGGTGTCAGGAAATCTCGGTTCTATTTCTGGCTCTATCTAGGTTCTATTTCTGGAGGAGAAGAGAGAAAGACAGCATAGAGCAGTGAATGAAAGCCGAAAAGAACAATCACCATAGGGTTGGAATCCGAGATGAGGTCCTTCAGTGTGTCCAGGAAACCTTGGTCCTCCACAAGCTGAGCATTGATGTCATGAAGCTTTGCAACACAGACGGCTGCTGTCTTGCGCACATAGGGGTCCTCATCCTTCAGACACTTCCTCAGGGGCTCACAGAGATACTCCGTTATCTTATCCACCCGGATACAGCCCATTGTCCGCACAGCCAGAGCCCGGATCAGAGGGTTGGGATCCTCACAGTCCTATGGGGTTAAAAAGGGAAGTTAGATTCCAGTCACTTCTTTGGGCCACAATTTTCAGGCTTGGGGGCTGAAGCTCTTAGTACATATTTAGGAACCAAATGAAAGTGATCTGAATTCCAGTGGTGCCATGCATTGAGTGCTAAGATCAGGTCACTCATTTAGGCGCCTCAATATGGATTTAGGACTTCAGGAACATGAGTTTGACAGCCTGGGCCACATTGCAGATATTAACCCCTTAATGCTAGCTGTCTGGATGTTGACATCATTTCTCATTTAGATACCTATTAGGTATCACCTGAATGCCAACTCTGCCAAGTGCTTACATTCCTTCTGCAAAAGCCATCAAGTGTAACCTTTTTCTTCACCTGTAAGTCACCCCTACGCAAAGGGTATTCGGCTTCCAGCATGAACTAGAACTAGCAAATCCAAAACCATTTAAAATTCTGCTTTGACAGCATCTTTGCTCCCAACACATTCTCATTCTGCAGCCGCAGACTCCTACAGCAAGAACATGAAGACCTTCTCAGCTGCAGCCATCCTTACTGGTGAACTCTGCTGATGGTCCAGGACAGACATTAGCCATGGGAGGCTCGTGGAGGGGACAGAACTTCCTCTATGAGAGGATAACAGAAGTACAACTGCCATGGAAGTATTTCTTCTGAGCTAAAATAAAGGCCAAGTTTAGTTTCTTCATCCAGTGCTCAAGCCCCAGGGAATCACAGCTGATTTACCCAAGACCAGAGGGGTAAGGCTGAGAAAGTCAACCTGCGCCCACTTCTTTGGAGCTGGTTAAGTGGCAATTTAGTCTGCAGGCTTCCCACGCCCGATACTAGTTTCCCATCAAATGCAGTGTGTAGGAATGATGTGAGGGGAACACTCAATGAACATGGAGACTGAATTCTCACTCATAGGGAGATCCTGCCAGGTCAGGATTAAGTTCTTAGGTGGAGTGGTGAAAAGGGAAGCCCAGGACTGAAGGAATATGGTGCACAAGTAAAGGTGGACTGGGTGATGGGTGTCCTGTTTCCTCCTCCCCTAGAAGAGCAATTCTAAGCTCATTGAGGAGGAGGAGGAGTAGAAATTCAGTCAGGGTCTTTGCTGAATGATTTAGGTTCTGGATACACATGGCAAACCAAGCTTGAGCCCTCCACGACGCGGGTGTACATTGCCACCGTAAGCAGCACTCCCATCTCACCTTTACAAAGGTGTTGACAGCCATAATGGCCATGTCTGGCTGGCTCTTGGCATAATTCATCAGGTACAGGTAGACCAGCTTCTTCAGCTCTAGGTTATCGGTCTGCATACAGTTCACCACATCTGGGAAGAGTGCACTGAAACACAGAGTGCCAGCATAAACTATCCCACTGCGACTCAGACAGGGGAAGGAGAGAGTTAGCTGGGGCATGTTCAACTTTCATTTCTATAATCAGAGGCATGCATGTACCCAGTCACATATCACCTCCTCTGGCCCTCCCAGCTGCCACAGTATTTCCAAAACCTTTTCTGTACCTAAGTGTGAGACTCCATTGATTTCTCTGAAGGAGCTATTCCAACATCTGGATTTCTTCATGGATCTCCACAAACATAAGCTCAACAAAGCAGTCCCTAACAGATAAAGTTTGGGGTCATCTTCCGCACCCCCGAATGCTCTACCCTGGAATTTTGGTTGCAAAGTTGGTTCTCCAATTACTTGAAAGCTGATCCAGTCTTAATAGACCTTCACTAAATTAAAAAGAAAAGGAGTACTTGTGGCACCTTAGAGAGACTAACCAATTTATTTGAGCATAAGCTTTCGTGAGCTACAGCTCAATTCATCGGATGCATACTGTGGAAAGTGTAGAAGATCTTTTTATACACACAAAGCATGAAAAAATAACTCCCCCCACCCCACTCTCCTGTTGGTAATAGCTTATCTAAAGTGACCACTCTCCTTACAATGTGTATGATAATCAAGGTGGGCCATTTCCAGCACAAATCCGGGGTTTAACAAGAACGTCATTATGCAAGGTAACCTATTTCCCCTTGTTTTTTCCTCCCCCCCTCCCCCCCCAACGTTCTTGTTAAACCCCGGATTTGTGCTGGAAATGGCCCACCTTGATTATCATACACATTGTAAGGAGAGTGGTCACTTTAGATAAGCTATTACCAACAGGAGAGTGGGGTGGGGGGAGTTATTTTTTCGTGCTTTGTGTGTATAAAAAGATCTTCTACACTTTCCACAGTATGCATCCGATGAATTGAGCTGTAGCTCACGAAAGCTTATGCTCAAATAAATTGGTTAGTCTCTAAGGTGCCACAAGTACTCCTTTTCTTTTTGCGAATACAGACTAACATGGCTGTTACTCTGAACACTAAATTAAAGAAACCTACATCAATTTTATGTAAGATAGCCAAGGAAATCTCCCTCAGATCATCTTCAGACAGCTACACAGCTCTGTAGCACAAACAGAAGAGAGCGGATATCAAATACATACTTTGTCCTCTATTTAAAGCCACACTCCTTGTTCGACCTCTGTGCTTTTTCTACTAGGCTCCAGGCTAACTGCTTAGCAGCTATTCCCTTTAAAGACTTGTTCATTGCCAGTCTCCCTTTTTCAAGTATTTGTTGTTTCATTCTGGGACTTTGTCCTCACTTTTATATTCAGTAGCCATTTCCCCTTCTTTTACCCCCCTTCCCCTAAAAATTTGTTTGATGTTCTGAAATAAAAGAAATCCAGAAAACCATTTATCAGTGACTTCAGCAATTAGAATCAGTCTACACTATGAAACTGACCAGGTTAAATCTGCGTTGTGGACTATGGCCTGGTCTACAGTACGCAGTTATTTCGGAATTAGCTGAGTTAATTCAAAGTAAAACTGATTCCGTCTACACGACCAAACTGGTTTTTTCGATGTAAAGGGCTCTTTAATCCGATTTTTGTACTCCATCTCGGCAAGTGGAATAGCGCTAAAATCAAGATCGCAGTTTCGGGTTAAAGGTACTGTGGACGCAATTCGACGTTATTGGCCTCCGGGAGCTATCCCAGAACGCTCCCTTGCGACCGCTCTGGACAACACTCAACTCCGATGCACTAGCCAGGTAGGCAGTAAAAGCCCCGGGAATTTAATTTCCTGTTTGGTCACCATCAGCACAGTCCACCATCACAGGCGACCATGCAGAGTCCATCATTGCAAGAGACCACTCAGTCCCGGATCTGCAGACTAGCTCCAGCATGGTCCGAAAGGGAGGTACTGGATCTCATTACATGCTGGGGAGATGAATCTGTTATGGCAGAACTACGTTCCAAAAAAAAAAAAAAAAAAAGAAATGCAAATACTTACACTAAAGTCTCCAGGGCCATGACGGAAAGAGCCTACTCCAAGGACACAGAACAGTGTTGTACAAAAATCAAGGAGCTCAGGCAAGCGTACCAAAAAGCCAGGGAGGCGAACGGGAGCTCTGGGTCACAGCCCCATACATGCCGCTTCTACCATGAGCTGCATGCAATTATGGGGGGTGACGCCACCACTACCCCACCACTGTCCGTGGACACCTGCAAGGGGGGAGTTGCACGGAGCGAGGAGGACGAGTTATTGGAGGACGAAGAGGAGAAGGAGGACGACAACAGTGCACAGGCGGCAAGTGGGGAATCTGTTTTCCCCCCTAGCCAGGAACTAGTCTTAACGCTGGAGTCAACAGCCTTCCCCACTCCCAAGGCTGGCTCCCGGACCATGAGCCTGGAGAAGGCACTTCTGGTGAGTGAGAGCCTGATCGGAGCCACGCGGTGGGGGAGTGGGGGGAAACCCAGCCACGCTGGGCTGTTGGTGTTTAGTTTAAAGAGCTCATCCCTGCTCAGAGCCTCATCGCAGCCATGTGGTGGGTGCGGGGGCAGGGGGTGTTGTATGAAGCGATCATCCCAGAGAGTCTGCAGGCCCTCCTTTTATATGGCAAATCCACCAGGCTTTGCTTGCTATGGGAAAGGGGACCCGGCAGTTTGAAAACATTGAAATGAATGCGGAAGAAGCAGAACCCCGCATGCCCCTAAGGCTTACCATGGCTGCCTGCAAGCTGAATTCTGTTGCCCGGCCGCATGTGGGGGCTTACACCAAAGTGGCAGGCACTTCAGTATAAGAGGCAAGATGCGACCTTGTACAGAAAGAACATGTGCTGTGTACTGTGAATTGCCTGTTTCACTGAGAAAGAGTGTCCCCTTTGCTCTCTAAAATGTATCTTTTAAAATATGACCCTCCCTTTTTCTCCTCCCACAGGTGCAAATGTTTCAACGCGGCCCCTATCTACTCCATCCCAGAGGCTGGTCCAGATTAGAAGGCGGAAAAAATGAACTCAGGACGACACGTTCACCGAGCTCATGAAAGTCCTCTCGCACTGATAGGGCCCAGCTGAATGCATGGAGGCAAACAACTGCGGAGTCCCGTAAAGCGTTACACGAACACGAAGAGAGGAGGGACGTGTGCAATGAGAGCAGGCAGGATGCTGTGGTCAAGCTCATGGGGGAGCAAACTGACATGCTCCACTGTATGGTGGATCTAATGCGGGAAAGGCAGCAAGACCACAGACCGCCACTGCAGCCCCTGTATAACCGCCCTCCCTCCTCCCCAAGTTCCATAGCCTCCTCACCCAGGTGCCCAAGAACACGGGCGGGGAGGCTACGGGGACCCACACACTCAACCCCAGAGGGCTGCACAAGCAGCAGAAAGCTGGCATATCCGAAATTTTGATTTGGTTTCTGGACTTGTTCTTCCCTCCTCCTCCAATTACGCCCCCCCCCCCAGTCTACCTTCTGATTTCTCTCAATGTGTTGTGCAACAAATAATAAAGAATGGTTTTTAAGCAATTGTGACTTTATTTCCTTTCATATATACATATAGAGAGCGGGTAACTTCAAGAGAAAAACTGTCACACCGTACCCTGGCCAGTCATGAAACTGGCTTTCAAAGCTTCTCTGATGCGCAGCACGCACTGCTGCGCTCTTCTAATCGCCCTGTTGTCTGGCTGTGCGAAATTGGTCGCCAAGTGAGTTGTTTCAACCTCCCACCCCGCCGTAAACATCTCCCCCTTACTCTCACAGATATTGTGGAGCACACAACAAGCAGCAATTACAATTGGAATATTAGTTATGCTGAGATATAACCGAGTCAGTAAACTGCGCCAGCGCGCTTTCAAATGTCCAAAAGCGCATTCTGCACTTGCTCAGCCTATAGTTGAACTGCTCCTTACTACTGTCCAGGGAGCCTGTGTATGGCTTCAGGAGCCATGGCATTAAGGGGTAGGCTGGGTCCCCAAGGATAACTATAAGCATTTCAACATCCCCAACAGTAATTTTCTGGTCTGGGAAGTAAGTCCCTTCCTGCAGCTGTTCGCATCTTCCAGAACTCTGGTCTGTTTGATCATGCACCTTTCCCGGCCATCCCACGTTGAGGTCGGTGAGACATCCCTTGTGATCCACCAGTGCTTGCAGCACCACGGAAAAGTACCCCTTTCAGTTTATGTGCTGGCCGCCCCGCTGTTCCGGGGCCAAGAGAGGGATATGCGTTCCGTCTATCGCCCCGCTGCAGTTAGGGAACCCCAGCGCATTAAAACCATTCACAATGATCTGCACATTTCCCAAAGTCACTACCCTTGATAGCAGCTGGTTAATGACTGCATTGGCTACTTGCATCACAGCAGCCCCCACAGTAGATTTGCCCACTCCAAACTGATTCCTGACTGACTAGGCGTTGCAAGCTTCCACAGGGCTGTGGCCACTTACTTCTCAACTGTGAGGGCTGCTCTCGTTTTGGTGTCTTTGCGCTTCAGGGCAGGGGACAGCAAGTCAAAGTTCCATGAAAGTGGCCCTACGCATACGAGAGTTTCACAGCCACTGGGAATCATCCCATACCTGCAACACTGTGCTGTCCCACCAGTCTGTGCTTGTTTCCCGGGCCCAGAATCGGCGTTCCACGGCATGAACCTGTCCCAACGCCACCATGATCTCCCAATCGCCACATGCTGTGCTTCTAGGAATGTCTGTGTCCATGTCCTCATCAGTAGAGTAATCGCGCTGTCATCGCTTCCTCGCCCGGTTTTGCAGGTACTGCACACACTGCTGGATAATGCGTGAGGTATTTACAATGGTCAAAACTGCAGCAGAGATCTGAGTGGGCTCCATGCTTGCCACGCTATGGCGCCTGCACGGGTAATCCTGGAAAATGGGCGCAAAACATAGAAGAGCAGAGTGGCAGCAGAAGAGGTGCTGTTCGGTTCACGATAGCCGAAAAAAGGCGGGAAATGGATGTCTTCTGTAACTTTCACGGAGGCGGGAGCCCAGGACAGACATGTGGAGAAGCTCGGTAGCATGGCAAGAGCGGGAGAGCAGAGTTGGCAGCAGAAGCTGTGCTGCTCGGTTCACAATGGCCGAGCAGAGTGGGCAGTGGAAGCGGTCAATGAGGAAGAGAAAGAGTAGATACTTATAGGAATTACATAGAAAGACGAGAGAAAATGTGAGGTGGATTCATAGTATCAGGAGAGAAGCAGTGCACCGTACTGCACCATCTGCTGAAAGCAGTATGGCGTCTGCACGCCAAAGGCGCGAAACAATTGTCTGCTGTAGCTTTCACGGAGGGAGGAGCGACTGACGACACACCCAGGAACACCTGCGAGAATGTTTCTGCCCCATCATGCACTGGGAGCTTAATCCAGAATTCCACTGGGCGGCGGGGACTGTGGGATAGCTACCCACAGTGCACCGCTCTGACATTCAATGGTAGCCTCGGTACTGTGGACACACACCACCGAATTCACGCGCTTTAGTGGGGACACACAAGACCGAATGTATAAAATCACTTCCAAAAATTCAAATAGAATAATTTTGAAATAATTTTGTACTGTAGACATACCCTTAGTCACATACAGTTTTTAAAAGAACCATGGTTAAGTGCGGAGACTTGCTTTTCCTCCACCTGCAGCCATGTTGAGCACCCATGCTTCAACACAGCCAATTTCACAGTGAAGAGTAAATTCTTTTAAGAGCTAAACTCTGTGCTGAGCAAAAGTACCTGCACCACAAGTAATCATCCAATGGCTGTTCAGCCATGACAGGACGCTCAGTCAGAAAGATTGTGTAGCCACAGCTTTCCACGGTGTTGAAGGGAAACTTCATTGCATCAAAGACAGAACAGAAAAAGCGAGACAGCAGACACTTCCCTTTACACAGTACCCTTCTTATCAGGAAGACAGCTTCACAAGGACAGCACGGAATTCCAGAGCTGTAACAGTTCCCTAGCAGAGTGCAGCTAGAAAAGAAGTCTATTTTTCTAAGTCTCTGATCCTAGTGAATGAGTTAAAATATTCTAGAGCTGCAGTATGCAAGGTAAGTTGTATGGAGTAATAGCCCTGTGTAAGAGCCCATTGACAGCATCAGAGCTGGATGAATGGACACAAGCTCAGCTTTTGCTATTGCTGTAGCAGAGCCCAGATCCACTTGATTGTTAAGTGAGTCTTCCCTTGCAACGATGTTACATCTAAAAAAGCTTGTTAGGCCACCAAGTCTACAGCAGAATGAGGCTAGAACAATTCAGGATTGAATCTGGGCAGAGTTTAGAAAAAAAAAAGACTCAGACACCTAACTCTCTCAAAAACTTGTCTACTTGGCCAGTTCTCTCATTGTTTTAGCTAACATGCATATCCCAGCAAATCCATTGAATGCATTGCCCTGGAGATGGGGGTTCCATGCCCACCACTCCCAAGAGGAGGAGACGGGTGGTGGTGGTCGGGGACTCCCTCCTAAGGGAGACGGAGTCATCTATCTGCCGACCAGACCGGGAGACTCGAGAAGTGTGCTGCTTGCCTGGAGCTAGAATCCAGGATGTGACGGACTGTTTGCTGAGACTGATCAAGACCTCGGACCTCTACCCCTTCCTCCTTCTCCATATGGGCACCAATGATACTGCCAAGAATGACCTTGAGCGGATCACTGCAGACTACGTAGCTCTGGGAAGAAGGATAAAGGAGTTTGAGGCACAAGTCATGTTCTCATTCATCCTCCCGGTTGAAGGAAAAGGCCCAGGTAGGGACCGTTAAATTGTGGAGGTGAACGCACGGTTACACACGTGGCATCGGAGAGAGCACTTTGGATTTTTCGACCATGAGAGGTTGTTCCGTGAAGAAGGATTGCTAGGAATAGATGTAAGAGCATCTTCAAAGTGGATGGAAAGCTGGCTAGATTGTTGGGCTCAATGGGTAGTGATCAACGGCTCAATGTCTAGTTGGCAGCTGGTATCAAGCAGAGTGCTCCAGGGGTCGGTCCTGGGGCTGGTTTTGTTCAACATCTTTATTAACGATCTGGATGATGGGGTTAATTGCAGAGTGATCTAGACACATTGGAGGATTGGGACAAAAGAAATCTGATGAGGTTCAACAAGGACAAGTGCAGAGTTCTGCACTTACGAAGGAAGAATCCCATGCACCGCTACCAGCTGGGAATCGACTGGCTAAGCAGCAGTTCTTCAGAAAAGGACCTGGGGATTACAGTGGACGAGAAGCTGGATATGAGTCAGCAGTGTGCCCTTGTTGCCAAGAAGGCCAATGGCACATTGGGCTGTATTAGCTGCATTGCCAGAAGATCGAGGGAAGTGATTATTCCCCTCTATTCGGCACTGGTGAGGCCACACCTGGAGTACTGCGTCCAGTTTTGGTCCCCCCACTACAGAAGGGGTGTGGACAACTTGGAAAAAGTCTGGCAGAGGGCAATGAAAATGATTAGGGGGCTGGGGCATATGACCTACGAGGAGAGGCTGAGGGAACTGGGCTTGTTTAGTCTGCAGAAGAGAAGAGCGAGGGGGGATTTGATAGCAGCCTTCAGTTACCTGAAAGGGGGTTCCAAAAAGAGGCTGGAGCTCGGCTGTTCCCAGTGGTGGCAGATGACAAAACAAGCAGCAAAATGGTCTCAAGTTGCAGTGGGGGAGGTCTAGGTTGGATATTAGGAAACACTATTTCATTAGGAGGGTGGTGAAGCACTGGAATGGGTTACTTAGAGAGGTGGTGGCATCTTCATCCTTAGAGATTTTTAAGGCCCGGCTTGACAAAGCCCTGGCTGGGATGATTTATTTGGGGTTGGTCCTGCTTTGAGCAGGGGATGGACTAGATGACCCCCTGAGGTCTCTTCCAACCCTGATCTTCTATGATTCTAATAACAATACGATGCAATATGCGGGGGTGGGTGCAGGGGTGAAAGTAAGTTAGAGGACTTATCGGTACGCAGGAGTCCTGAGCAGAGTGCATGGCCTTAACCAGAAGAGGCATGGCCTTAAATCCCCGGGCCCTTTAAATCTTGATTTAAAGGGCCAGGGCTCCAGCTGCAGTAGTGGTGGCTGGGAGCCCGGGGCCCTTTAAATCACCCCCAAGCTACCAGCTGCAGAAGAGGCTGGGAGCCCCGGGGCTCGGGGGGCAATTTAAAGGGCCCACGCTCCAGCTGCCGCTACCACAGTGGAGCCCCGGGCCTTTTAAATCACTGAGGAACCCTGGGGGCTCCCGGCTGCCACCGCTACCCCAGGGCTCTGGCAGAGCTTTAAAGGGCCTGGGGCTCCGCTGTGATAGCAGCTGCCGGAGCCTCGAGCCTTTTAAATCCCCGCCTGAGCCCTGCTGCCCGAGCCCTGGATTTAAAGGGCCCCAGGGCTCCAGCCACCGCTACCGCCCCAGCCCTTTAAATCCACCCCAGAGCCCCACTGCCGCTACCCCAGGGCTTCTTCAGCAGGGCTCCGGTGGGGATTTAAAGGGCCGGGGCGGTAGGAGTGACTGGAGCTCCGGGGCCCTTTAAATCCCCGCTGCAGCCCCGCCGCCACTACTCCAGGGCTTTAAATTGCCGTCCGGGAAAGCCGATCCCGGTACGGCGCACCGGCTCTTACTGGTACGCCGTACCAGGGCATAGCAGCTTACTTTCACCTCTGGGTGGGTGTTACATCAAGGATCAGTTAAGGGGGAACACACGCATATGGAACATAGCAGTGATTAGTTACGTGCCAGACAGTAAATATTTACTGTGTTTAAAGCCTTTCTTAAATCGCGGTCATGCTCTCCATTGATGGGAATGGACTCTGAAGCTACCATTGTCCTGATACTTCCCAGCCATTTGATGAGGCGCAACAAAGCTGTTAGAAAGCAGAACCCTTCACGAGCATGGGAAAAGGATCTTCAAAGTGCTCAAACGTTAAATATTTTTCTTCAGTTTACTTAATCTCTATTAACACTTGATGAAGTTCCAGAATCTATGACTTTGAGGCTCCCAGCCTTCCCCTGAACTCAAATGGATTCTGCTTGAAACCCTACTCTGCATTTGTGTGTCAAGAAGGTTGCTTCCCTTCCGAGGAATCAGTCATTACTTATCTCATACCTCACAGAAACTTCACTCTGTTTAGATGTACAGATCAGACCTGGCTACAGACACCTGCTCCCTATGCGCCTCACCTTACCTCACACAGACACATCCTTTGCCCCCTTTCTGTATTTTGTGCCTTCTATCATTGTGCTCCCATGCCAGGAACCCTCCATCCAATCCTTACAGATCCACCCTCCTCACTCTCCTAGACTGTCCTCCTGGGTCTTGCACTGACCTATCTTGTTTTACTTTGTGAGCTCTTCATGGCACAGAACAGGTCTATGGGAAGTGCCATGTAAACTAATGGTGCTTGGAGCCCTGACCTGTGTCCTGACCCCTGGGTTCTAGTCATAGCTCTGCCACTGACTCAGTGTGCAAGACTAGACAAGTCACTTAAACATTCTGTGCCTGTTTCCCACATCTGTAAAATGGGAACAGAGTTTTAGCCACCTTTGTAAAGCAGATTTAACAATGAAGGGTGCTAGGTGGTTGTACAGTTACTAGCTAAAGGTAGAAGTTGATTTATCTCAATCTTGAATACATCCTTTTTAAAAGGTGCATATGGATGTGTGAGAGACCAGGGTCACCACTCCGAATAGAGGAAGGGGCAGAAGCACCATTTGGGATACTGCCTGCGTAGGGAGGCAGGCCATATTTCTTCAACACAACTACCTGATGGGGTAAAAGGGAGAGTAAAATATTAAGTTGAGCTCTTCCGTTTTCTTCTTGGATCATCATAACAAGATCTATGAAACAAAGATATCTGTCCTCTGCCAAAAGGGGCTTGTTTGCTTCCCCCGCCACCCAACAGGTGAAATTTAAGAAAGCAGCAATAATTCCAATAAACTAATCTGGAAACTAGCCCAGTCCTCCTTTAGCTAGACTACTACTAAAAACAAGTTTCAGAGTAGCAGCCATGTTAGTCTGTATCTGCAAAAAGAAAAGGAGGACTTGTGGCACCTTAGAGACTAACACATTTATTTGAGCATAAGCTTTCGTGAGCTACAGCTCAGAATGCATCCGATGAAGTGAGCTGTAGCTCACGAAAGCTTATGCTCAAATAAATTTGTTAGTCTCTAAGGTGCCACAAGTCCTCCTTTTCTCTTTACTAAAAAGAAGTCAAGCTTGCCAGCTGACAGGCTACTTGACCCGAATATAACATTCATCTTTCAGAGCAGAGGCTGCAGTGACAGGCAAACTCTCACCCAGCTCTCACACAAGACAAAAGGGTAGCTGACATGCAGACCAACCCACAGAGCCAAAAGGAGCCTTCTGTCATGGAAATGGCTTCTGTCAAGAAGCCACAGGCTCCATTATGCAACATTTGGTCTCGATCCAAGGAGCTTTGTTGTTGGGACCTGTAGTTTACATGGGCTGATATAATCTACTAGTTTAACACGCATTAGCTGCAGCTCTCTGGTTCTGGGCACACTGCCAGTGCATCCCTGCAGCTGGGTATAGTTTGGGCACTCCCAATCCTACAGCAATAGATGGCACCCCAAAAGCATCTCCACCCTGTGCATGGCAGCGCACCTGACATCTTTGCCAACGGTCATGGATGCGATCACCTTCTTCACTGCCTCTTTCTTCTTCTCCTTCTTGTCGCTGTTCAACTCTGCCTTCAACTCAAAGATCTCCCCTGGAGAAGATGGCGAAAGAAATTCAGGAGTTAACATTCCCTGCCCTGGACAGATTGGGGCAAGCAGCAGGTTTTGGTAGAAAGGTACAGTCAGCTGCTTAGATGAATGCTCCATTTCAATTACCCACAGGAATTAAAAGCAATTGCTTGCCTGTTTCTATTAAATGAAGGCAAATAGCTCTCTTCGACCCAGGCTGGCAAGGGAGCCCAGTCAGTAGAGTAACATCTCAAGATGCCACATTAGGTAATGGTCTTAGCCAGGAACACATCCACAGCCAAGCTACTCTCTCCCATCAGGTACTCTACACCGCCTGGGCCAACAAGAGTTTACAATAACTTGTCAGAAAGCAGACGGGCCCACTGGAGTGGGAACACAATGCACTAACCAGCTCATGGGATGAGAGTTTAAGGTTTGGGCTCGATAGCTGCCCCAGGCTGGGACTGCCTCAGAATCTGTGCGCTCAGAGAGAGCACAGCTTGCGTTTGCCGGTTCCCTACTGGCTAGCTCAGAATCAGCGTCAATGTGGTCCAAAAGGAGAGGCACCTAGCTGGAAGCAAAATCAACACAAAGGAGGAAGGAGTAGAGGGGGGGGGAAATATAACAAGATCCTGTTGCAGTTGAAGCGAGACAAATTCAGACTGGAAACAAGGTACACATTTTTAACAGAGAGGGTAATCAACCCTGGAACAATTTAATAAAGGTTGTGGTGGATTCTCTATCACTGGCAATTTTTAAATCAAGATTAGACTTTTGTTTTTAAAGATATGCTTAACCAGGAATTATTGTGGCGCTGTTCTCTGGCCTGCATTATACAGGAGGTGAGACTAGATTATCACAATGATCCTTTCTGGCCTTCCAATCTATGAATCAGGCCTGGCACTTCTTCTACAAAGAGAGGATCTGCAAGGGGGAACTTGGCAATAGCCAATGGGTAGCTCTTCACTGACCTTCACCTTCAGCTCACTGAAATACACAACACACAGTAACTCTTTGGTCAGTATTGTTTCATGTATGCAGAAATGGGAACTGCCAGCACTTTCAGAAGGGAATTGAAAAGGTGTTGAAATTTCACTGTGGCTTCTACAAATCTGTGTGTTTCTTTAGCACCAACTATCTAGGGATCTCAAAGCACATTAGGGAATTAAGCATCAACATCTTTGTGCAAGAGATATTATCCCAGTTATTCAGAAAGGGAAACAGAGGTGAGCAGATAAAATCTAACTGCACTATGGCTACAAACCAGGCAAGGCATGAAAAATCCATTCACCAGTGGAAAGAATCTATGAACAGATGAGGGCTGGTAGGGGAAAGCACTATGCCATCAATTACTGCAGAATTCAAGTTCTCATTATAATAAAAACATTTCTAGGGATCATGTTAAGAACACCTTCTGAACCTGACCTGTCACAGCACTGGCTGCCCGAGTCTGTCTGGTAGACATAGCACTGTGGTGTGTATCCCAGAATCTCTCATATCCCAGCAACTATAGGAGGCTGGACTTTCTAACAAGGTGTTATCCCCGAGTGTCAATGCCCATCCAACCTTTCCTCAGCTGAATTAGGTCATAGAATCAGAGAATATCAGGTTTGGAAGGGACCTCAGGAGGTCATCTAGTCCAACCCCCTGCTCAAAGCAGGACTAATCCCCAATTTTTGCCCCAGATCCCTAAATGGCCCCCTCAAGGATTGAGCTCACAATCCTGGGTTTAGCAGGCCAATGCTCAAACCACTGAGCTATCCCTCCCCCACAATTACTTCTTGTCTGGTAAGTTCTGCAAAGCTTGAACCCACTCTTCCTGAGTCAGCTCTAAGTCATAATTATGGCTAAGGCTTTTCTCCAGCAGCAGAATCACCCCCACATGATCAGAGCACGCCAGTCCTACACAGACACCAAGCACATTCTGAGAACACAGTCCCCAGACTAAGGCAGGAGATGGTTGCCAATGGTTTGCTGGGTGCCAGCTCACACTCTCCTCCACAGTTTTGAAGGAGTGGAGTTTCCGAGGCAACATGCTCAGTTCTTGCATGGATAAGTGCAGTGGTCTGACTAAGGTTGCTAGACCATTCATTTCTGATTAGCTGTCCATCTCTCAGAGCCACACACTGGTGCTAGCTGACAGGTGGCAAAAGTAGCAAGGATACAAGTCTATATTTTCCCACTCATCCAACCCAGCCTGACAGCACCATGTGCTCTGGGTCCTGTGGTATCTCTGCCAGCTCATTCTTCAGCAAAGAGTAACACGTTATGCCAAACTCTATATGATGGAAAGTGGGGACAGGGATTGGATTAGGCGTGTGGAAGAGGGCTCCAGTGGGGTGTGATCTAGAAAATTCATTGTGGCCCACAGTCCATTGACAAAATTCAGAGTCAGAGGACACGGACACACCATTGTCCCCACACCTCCACCGTCACCAAATGGTGCAGTCATATGCACTAGATACGAATGTGTATGCACAGCAAGAGAAAGAATATGCTGTTGTCACAGCAATGATATGACAGAGTAGAGGGCTGTTTTGTTGCTATCAATGTTTTGTTGGGATCACAGCTAACCTCCCAAGCCCTTTTTTTAACTCAACTTTCCCACCTTTCACTGACAAGGGGTAACTACAGCCTCTGGTGGAGGGGACTGAACAGCAAGACACTATGACTCCACTCATTTACATTATTTCCTTGGTTTGGCAGATACTTAAATTTAGCACCCCGAGAGCCACCTGCACTGCTGCTTCAGTGGTTAGTGAAGGTTTCAGGCCTCTTGGGATTTTCCACCAAACCATTTTAACAAGTGCATTAAAGAAACAGGCCATCTGCAAGGGCCAGTCTGACAGCTGCACTGATGGGTGTTACTAAGCTGCAAAAGCTGATAAAACAGTTAAAAGGCTTGTCTTGGTTCACTGCCAGGCCAATGAGTCTGAGTGACAAACTGTTTTTGCCACCCAGCAGCCTGGGAGCTAGAATATTATCTGGAATCCGTCAGGGGTTTGGAAGCCTGAATGATGGATAGGTTTCTCTGCAACTAATGAGCAAGTTACCAACCCCACCTGCATGCACAGTGCTCCTTCGCCTGTTCACAAAATGGAGATCCTGCAGCTCTCGCTCAAAGGATGGGAGAGAACTGCACATGCGCCAGTCATCGAGCTTAGCACACTGCATGCAAGCAGGAACAGAGTTATTAAAAGCTTTTAACCATTAACCAGTTTCTTTCCCCCATTTCATACTACACAGTTCCTGTTACTAAACATTCCTTCTGTGTCTAAATCTTCAGCTGTCTTTAGGATGGCAAAGAATGCTAAAGTGGGGTGTGGGCAATTGCTAATTATCAGGATTTTGGAGGTTCCCCAATTTGGGCACAGAGTCAGACCCACCCCTCATTGTGGAAGTGATCAGGACTTGTGCTAACAAGCCCATGCAGAGGCATCCTCCTTGGGAATAGCTGAGAGGGCAAGGAGAGATGTTGGGAAGCATGGGTAAAGCAGCCCGCGCATTCACCGTTACCTTTCTTTGTGGTGGTGAAGTACTTGGAGTCTGTCATTTTGGTCCCTGGTTTGTAGTGCGTCTCTGAGGAGAGAGAGAGAGAGAGACACACACACACAAAATGCTGACACTTGGATAACCCCCTTGCTTTTCTGCTGAAGCAGCAACAGCAGAGGAAGCACTGGGAGGGAAAAAACAAGAAGGGGAAAGAAACTCTGCTCTCCCTCAGGAAAAGCAACGAGGACTTGCACACGCACGGACAGGGAGACACACACGGCAGGGTGCCTAGGTACTCCTAACCCTCAGAGGAGGGCCAGTGAGGTAGGTCGCAGTGTATTCCCCCCACCAGCCAAAAGGGCAGTGAAGGAAAGCTAGTGTGTCATTATCCCAGCTGGCCCATTTCGGTGGCTCTCCAGCTGGACTGGACGGTAATCACTGCTGCTACCCTGGTTCAAATCTGATGTACCTCAATAGTGACCAAGCCTCAATACCAGCTTGCAGTTCTGCAGTGACTGGGCAGTGGTGATGGGGAGATGTCCACCACACAGTCCATCCCAACTGGTATTAACTGGCTCTCTTATCAAAAGCCTCAACAGAGGACTGGACTGAAGAGATTCAACTCCCCCTCTCATCTCTAACATGATGATCCCCTCCCCCCAGTTGAGCGTGAGGGCACATCAGTGGGGCATTGTGGAGGGAAGTTTGTACTGCCTTTGCTGTGTTTCTTCTGTGAACAAACAAGCATTTCTGCATCCAGTGCTGCCATGTCAGCACTTTTCATGAACAAAACACAACCTGGGGCTCTTAGACAAACTGCTGCATTGCAAAGCTTTATGGGGCACATTAGCCAAACCAGTCTCGGAGTAGCACGTGAAGGGGGGAGCAGCAGTTTTGCTGGGGACTAACCAAAAGTAGCTTGACTAGAGCAATATTAACTTCATTCCAGGAAGAAAGTTTTATTCCAGTGAAGACGCACACTGAGCCCTTCTCCTACCCCACATAGGAAGTGGTTCTCAGAAGAGAGGAGGAACAAGGCAAAACTGATGATGAAACTAGTCCCAAGGAAGCCTCCCTCTAGGGTAAATGTAAGGGAATAATTGCAGCTCAGAACATAGAGTACGGAAGTGAAGACTTCCACTATGTATTCACAAGACATGGTCCTTTTCCATGTCACCAACACTAGGCACCAATTCTCAAGCACTGTTCCTTTAAGTTCAAACATGTAGTACTTCCAAGTGCTTTAGGCCATATTATATAATCCCTAGCAGCTGAGGTAAGCTTTACAGTCTGGCACTCTGCAGGAGTCCAATATCTATGCAGTGGATGGCCTTTTTAGAAGGTTGGTTGGGAAGTTCCAGATTTGTGTCTTTTTCTGAGGTATTTTACTAACGCTTCAATTGAGAGTTAACCATGTACCCTTTGATCCCACTGAGGGTTACCAAAAGAAACTACAGCATTTGCTCAAGAAACTCCCTGAAAAAGCACAAGAACAAATCCGCATAGACACACCCCTGGAACCCAGACCTGGGATATTCTATCCACTACCCAAGATCCATAAACCTGGAAATCCTGGGCGCCCCATCCTCTCAGGCATTGGCACCCTGACAGCAGGATTGTCTGGCTATGTAGACTCCCTCCTCAGGCCCTACGCTACCAGCACTCCCAGCTATCTTCGAGACACCACTGACTTCCTGAGGAAACTACAATCCATCGGTGATCTTCCTGAAAACACCATCCTGGCCACTATGGATGTAGACGCCGTCTACACCGACATTCCACACAAAGATGGACTACAAGCTGTCAAGAACACTATCCCCGATAATGTCACGGCAAACCTGGTGGCTGAACTTTGTGAAGTAGTTATGGGTGAGGACACGTCACATCTGGGGACAACGTATACCTTCAAACCAGCGGCACTGCCATGGGTACCCGCATGGCCCCACAGCATGCCAACATTTTTATGGCTGACTTAGAACAACGCTTCCTCAGCTCTCGTCCCCTAATGCCCCTACTCTACCTTGCGCTACATTGATGACATCATCATCTGGACCCATGGAAAAGAAGCCCTTGAGTAATTCAACCATGATTTCAACAATTTCCATCCCATCAACCTCAGCCTGGACTAGTCCACACAAGAGATCCACTTCCTGGACACAACAGTGCTAATAAGCGATGGTCACATAAACACCACCCTATACCGGAAACCTACTGACCGCTGTGCCTACCTACATACCTCCAGCTTTCATCCAGACCACACCACATGATCCATTGTCTACAGCCAAGCTCTACGATACAACCGCATTTGCTCCAACCCCTCAGACAGAGACAAACACCTACAAGATCTCTATCAAGCGCTCTTACAACTACAATACCCACCTGCTGAAGTGAAGAAACAGATGGACAGAGCCAGAAGAGTACCCAGAAGTTACCTACTACAGGACAGGCCCAACAAAGAAAATAACAGAATGCCACTAGCCATCACCTTCAGCCCCCAACTAAAACCCCTCCAACGCATCATCAAGGATCTACAACCTATCCTGAAGGACGACTCATCACTCTCACAGATCTTGGGAGACAGGCCAGTCCTTGCTTACAGACAGCCCCCCAACCTGAAGCAAATACTCACCAGCAACCACACACCACACAACAGAACCACTAACCCAGGAACCTATCCTTGCAACAAAGCCCGTTGCCAACTGTGTCCACATATCTATTCAGGGACACCATCATAGGGCCTAATCACATCAGCCACACTATTAGAGGTATTTTTTCATGCTGTGTGTGTATAGAAAAAGATCTTCTACACTTTCCACAGTATGCATCCGATGAAGTGAGCTGTAGCTCACAAAAGCTTATGCTCAAACAAATTGGTTAGTCTCTAAGGTGCCACAAGTACTCCTTTTCTTTTTGCGAATACAGACTAACACGGCTGTTACTCTGAAACCTATCAGAGGCTCGTTCACCTGCACATCTACCAATGTGATATATGCCGTCATGTGCCAGCAATGCCCCTCTGCCATGTACACTGGCCAAACTGGACAGTCTCTGCATAAAAGACTAAATGGACACAAATCAGATGTCAAGAATTATAACATTCAAAAACCAGTTGGAGAACACTTCAATCTCTTTGGTCACTCGATTATAGACCTAAAAGTTGCAATTCTTCAACAAAAAAACTTCAAAAACAGACTCCAACGAGAGACTGCTGAATTGGAATTAATTTGCAAACTGGATACAATTATCTTAGGCTTGAATAAAGACTGGGAGTGGATGGGTCATTACACAAAGTATAACTATTTCCCCATGTTTATTCCCCCGCTCTTCCCCCCCCCCCCCGCCCCGTTCCTCACACGTTCTTGTCAACTGCTGGAAATGGCCTACCTTGATCATCACTACAAAAGGGTTTTGTTTTTTTCTCCTTTCCTGCTGGTAATAGCTCACCTTACCTGATCACTCTCGTTACAGTGTGTATGGTAACACCCACTGTTTCATGTTCTCTGTGTATATAAATCTCCCCACTGTATTTTCCACTGCATGCATCTGATGAAGTGAGCTGTAGCTCACAAAAGCTTATGCTCAAATAAATTTCAGAGTAGCAGCCGTGTTAGTCTGTATTCGCAAAAAGAAAAGGAGTACTTGTGGCACCTTAAAGACTAACAAAGAGCTCATTCTTAATCTTGTTAGTCTCTAAGGTGCCACAAGTCCTCCTTTTCTTTTTGCGAATACAGACTAACACGGCTGCTACTCTGAAACCATGTAACATGGACATTCAGGAGTCCCTCAATATACTAGATAAGCAGAACTTCTCTTGGATTTAATCAGTGTCTTCTTCTGCAGAAAGAAAAGGAGTACTTGTGGCACCTTAGAGACTAACATGAAGTGAGCTGTAGCTCACGAAAGCTTATGCTCAAATAAATTGGTTAGTCTCTAAGGTGCCGAAGTCCTCCTTTTCTTTTTGCGGATACAGACTAACCCAGCTGCTACTCTGAGACCTGTTCTTCTGCAGAGTTACTCAGTAACTGAGGACAGAATGTCAACCTCACCAATGAATTGCACTTAGCTTCCAGATTATGCTGCAGCATCTTATTGCAGATACCCTGTTCCTTGCAGCATGACAATAGGGAGGATTTGCTGCAATGCCTCTGTCAGCATAAGACTACACTGCTCTTATCACACGAGTCTTACATTATCATCCTTGCTTCAAAATAAGCTGTAGAGCAACATAACTGCTTTCTGGAGACCTTTTTGTCCCTTCCTGGGAAGCAGCTGGTACAATCCCATGTTGGAGACGAGATGGAACACTGGTCTGACCCTGTAAGAAACACAGGAATTGCCAGACACTCCATTAAAGAGCCACAGGCATAGGGACTGTGCGTAGTACAAGGGATCAGACACACAAAAGGAGGAGGAATTTTGCCACAACTATGGCTAAGTGGTCCAGGTCAGAGGTATCATGCACTAACAGCCAGGATACCGAAACAGAACAGAGTCGCCAAGAATGATTCCTAGTGTCTAGGGCAAGAATATTTGGCTAGTAGAGGGGTGGCCAACCTGACCCTGAGGAGGAGCGAGAATTTACCAATGTACATTACCAAAGAGCCACAGTAATATGTCAGCAGCCCCACATCAGCTTCTCCCACCTGCCCCGCTTCCAGTGCCTCCTGCCCACCGGCAGCCGTGCCAATTAGCGCCTCCCCCTCCCTCCCCACACCTGCTTCGAGGAGTGTAGGAGGCTGGGGGGGGCAGGGACAGAGGGCATGGCAGGCTCAGGGGAGGGTGCAGAAAGGGGTGGAGCGGGGGCAGGGCCTGTGGCTGAGCACCCCCCGGCACATGGGAAAGTTGGCGCCTGTAGCTTCAGCCCCAGAGTCGGTGCCTAGACAAGGAGCCGCAGATTAACTTCTGACGAGCCGCATGTGGCTCTGGAGCCACAGGTTGGCCACCCCGGGCTAGTACCTGGGGCTGTCATGTCACTAGCTAAAGCAGCTAGCTCCCTCCTGCTTCCTGCTCTCCCAGCTCTCAGATATTGCACTGCATGCTTTCATATCCAACCTTTAATCTGATCTCAAATGGAGAGCAAACCACCATTTTAAGATCCATTGTATCCTTATGGACCCCTTGAACTCCAAGGTGCCAACACTGGGATTTTATGAATAGTTTATTCAATAAGGTTCAAGTGTGAAGAGGAGTTAGCTGGATGGGGGAGTCTCAAACCATATCTCCTAATGTTTTCTTTTTCACTTGAACCTTGGCAGAGGCAAAGAGGGGCAGAAATACTGAAAGGGAAGGAGAGTGCAAGATCCTGAAACAGGCTGTTTTCAGAGCAAGCATGAACAGATTGGAATCAGATGCTGTGATCTTGCTTTTGGCTTCCCAGCTCCAGGCTGGAGACTAGATTGGTTTTACCACAGCATGGGATACCAGACCCTTTACACAGACTCCAAACTCCGTAAGTAGTGGATAGAAATGTAAAACCATTAGCTCAGCATCTGGCAGTGGTTGGGAAAACAAACAGGATGCGGGTCCGTATCAAAGGATTCTGTGGCTGTACCTCCAGTCCTGTAAACTATATCATGGGAAGAGGGGAGGGACCCTGGTAACAAGGCATTCGGGGGAGCAATCAGGAAAGATTTTGAAGAGAACATAACCAAAGTTTATATAACCTTAATGAAAGTAAACTCCACAAGACTCTCATTGGGCATGGTCCGAAGCTAGGAGCAGGCAATGAGTGTGGGGAAATTTCTTAGCGCAGAGGGCAGTGTGTAGAATGTGTTCACCAAGGCAGTGGAGAAGATTCACTATGTTAACTGAAAAAAGAAAAGGAGGACTTGTGGCACCTTAGAGACTAACAAATTTATTTGAGCATAAGCTCTCGTGAGCTACAGCTCACTTCATCGGATGCATGGAATAGGATGTTATATAGGATATGTTATATAGAAATCCTATATATAGAAATATGTTATATAGGATGTTTTCATCAGCAGATCTCAGAGTGTTTTACAGTCTAACGTATTTATCCTCACACACCCCTGTGAGATAGGGAAGTATCTTTATTTTACAAAACTTAGGCACATAGAGGCTAAGTGATTTGCCCAAGACCACACAGGAAGTCTGGATGGAGCAGGGAATTGAACCTGGGTCTTCAAAGCCCTAGTGCTCTAACTTTTGGCCATTCTTCCTAAGATTGCTATGTTCCCCCATCACTCCTACCCAGATTGAGGAAACAAGCAGCCAAGGGAGAGATTTTTGGGGTAAAGGAATTCCAATCTACCAAAAACACTGTGAAGAAGTCTTGGCAATTGGCAGATGTCTTTAGAAAATTCAGGTGTTGATCAAATATTGAGCGAGAGCGAACGCACGAGAGCGAGCGCACACATGTGCGCTGAGGAAACAGATAGCATTGATACCAGAATCCTGACCATTCTATGTGTGCAACCTCTCTTGCTTGGCTTTGTTCTAGCTACATATCATGACCCATTCTTCCTCCTCTTCTGCCACTTCCAAAAGAGGAAGTCACGTCAGGTCTTTTGGCCACTTCTCGGGACGCATGCTCTGGGTTCTTCAGTTACACTTCTTTTCTTAGACCCACTACACACAGGGCCTTCAGATGGCAACAAAGTGACACCGAACCCTAAAGCAACTAATTTTTGTGGACCTACAGTCTTTTCTTTCCCAAAAACCTTTAGAAGGTTTTAAGACTCTCAACTCAGCGAGGGAAAAGTGTTTGAAGCGAAGAAGCCAAGCATCAAAACTGACAGCACAACTTTGACCTAAGAATCGGTACAGACTATTTGAACTCGCTAAAATATGAAGTCAGGAATCCCGGGAGTCAATGCACCACACCAAGTTTAACGATGCAGGTAAGCCAGTCCCGAGAAGCTAGAGGTTCCTTCTACCCATTACTGGCTGCCCAGATGCAAATTAAAAGTCCTTTCCTATGACAGCAATTGATAAGTCCAGCGCCCTGTTAAAACAGTTTCTTTAATAAACAGGCTGTAATGTCACAAGCTGCAAGAACTCCTCCTGAACCGGATCCCCAGTGGTGGCAACAGCCGCAGTAGGTAACTCAATGCTCTGTTAAATGCTCTGGGATACCCAGAGTATGAGCAATGCTAAACAGAAACCACAAGTGGGGGGTGGGAACCACGTGATGGTTGCAGCACAAACCACAAGCTCTGGTTTCACTCTATACACTCTGCTGAATAAATGGCTCTAACCTAAATAGCCAGTCCTTTAACAGAGCTTATGGTGGACCATGTCGAGATTTTAATGATTATAGTGCTGACCTTCCAGAGAAGGAGTGGAAAGGAGTTGGAGAAAAGTGAGCATCTAAGGACAGTCAAGACGGTGTTTAGTCTCCATCCAAATACAATTATCAGACTGCTTGTAAAGCGGCTTTCCTAGCACACTAGACACAACAAGCAAAAAATTGAAAGTGGAATCCTGGTTCTGCCACTGACCTGCGGCAAGTCACGTTAAAGTTCTGTGCCTCAGTTTCCCTTGCAATCCTTTGATTTATCTACATAGACCGTAAACATTTTGGGGAAAGAACTGTCCAGTACTATGTCGTGCGACATCCAAGCTGCTACCACAATACAGATAATATGGCCTACTAGGCCTCACTGACGTCTGTGCCTTTAAAGACAAATTAAAGGGCAGGCACCAAAGGAAAAGCCAACACCCCATAAATATGTAGCGTCTATCTAAGTGTATCTAAAGCACTACAGTACCAATCAGCCAGAGGCCAAGCCAGGCAAACCCTCAGATCAAGGAACAGCTGCACTAGATCCTGCAGTTATGAAAGTCTTTGGATGGGAGGGAAATAAATTACACCCGCTTGGCCACATCTGACAAGCATCTGCCAAGCCATCTGAATCCTAGAAGGTAACCAGGGTAAAAACCCAGCTTCAGCAGAAAGCAAGCTTCTAGTACTCAAATTCCACTAGCAGACAGTGGGATTGTGCCAATTTTCTGCCGTCACTAATTCTTTAGTACTGTTATCTGTCACAGAGTAAACACACAGGGTATTTAATCTTCCAAACTAGTGCTCTGCTGTTGGATCCTATAGGCAATTTTCCAGCTCATGTCTCCGCTGCCGGACTGAAGGCAGTCACTGAGTGCAATGTTCCAGTGGCACGTGGAGAAGACCACAACAGCACTCAGAAAGCTGACAATAAGCCAAATTTATGCCTGGAGAAGCTTAGCCGAGGTCAATGGGTCTATACAAGGGACAAGTCCAACTCTGTTTTCCGCATGATCATGAGAAGTCTCATTCCTTGCCCAGACGCTAATTTTTCCATTGAGTGGTGGAGGTAGAGATGACAAAGTCCTTTCAGTAAGTATCAAGCTCCCCAAATCAACCACCTACTATACCCCCACCTCTGGGAAGCTGTTGAGAAGTAGGTGGCCTGACCCTTCAGAAAAGCAGCACTGGGAGTGGGGAAAGAAGTCCTTGACCTTCTGAGCTCTGCTAAGAGCAACTCTCCGCAGTAGCCTCTTCTCCCACCACCCGAAGACACCTGCAGTGAGGTGAGAACGTGTGTGAAGGTAGGTTTCAGAGTAGCAGCCGTGTTAGTCTGTATTTGCAAAAAGAAAAGGAGGACTTGTGGCACCTTAGAGACTAACCAATTTATTTGAGCATAAGCTTTCGTGAGCTACAGCTCACTTCATACAGTCCACTTTATGCATCCGATGAAGTGAGCTGTAGCTCACGAAAGCTTATGCTCAAATAAATTGGTTAGTCTCTAAGGTGCCACAAGTCCTCCTTTTCTTTTTGTGTGACGGTAGTATGCTAATACAGCAAGGGAAAGGAGGCAAGGGCAGCTACCAGCTCCAGGGAAAGAGCCTGAGTCCCTTTGGTCTTAGAATGGTCCATTCTGGCCTTAGAATCTCTGACTCTCAGAGCGGCTGGAAACAGCTGATCACTTATTACTCTCTGAAAGCAAAGCAAATAGCTCTCAAGTCTCTCGTTCCTCAGGGATAACGAGCACAGACTTACATTTGCTGCATAACATATGTGCCTCTAAATGAGCAACATGTGGAGGACTTAACAAATGCTCTCACCCAGGATAAGCATGAAGCTTACCCAGGCAAGAGTCATCCATTTTCTGCAGAATCTAAGCTTCCTTCTTTAAAAAAATTCTAGCTCATGTGGTCACAAAGAAAGCCTTCAAAACGTCAACTACAGTCACTAATTCAACATTGTCCTTAGGTCTGCCAGACATACAATACCAGTGTCTTCCAGGCTGCTCAGAGCTTTGCCCAGCTGCAGCAAAGTACCTAGACTCTGGTCAGTTTTCACTTCGGCTATTTGGGAACCCTAGAGAGAGCAAGGAAACTGATTAGGCCTCAACTGGAGTCTTGTGTCCAGTTCTGGGCACCACATTTCAGGAAAGATGTGGACAAATTGGACAAAGTCCAGAGAAGAGCAACAAAAATGATTAAAGGTCTAATTAATTGGGTTTGTTTAGTCTGGAAAAGAGAAGACTGAGAGGGGACATGGTAACAGTTATCAAGTACATAAAAGGCCATTACAAGGAGGAGGGAGAAAAATTATTGGTCTTAATCTGAGGATAGGACAAGAAGCAATGAGCTTAAATTGCAGCAAGGGAAGTTAAGGTTGGACATTAGGAAAAAACTTCCTGTCAGGGTGGTTAAGCACTAAAATAAATTGCCAGGGGAGGTTGTGGAATCTCCATCCTTGGAGACTTTTAAGAGCAGGTTAGACAAACACATAAGAACGGCCATTCTGGGTCAGACCAAAGGTCCATCTAGCCCAATATCTTGTCTTTCAACAGTGGCCAATGCCAGGTGCCCCACAGGGAATGAACAGAACAGGTAATCATCAAGTGATCCATTCCCAGTTTCTGGCAAACAGGGGTTAGGGACACCATCCCTGCCTATCCTGGCTAATAGCCATTGATGGACCTACCTTCCATGAATTTATCTAGTTCCTTTTTGAACCCTGTTATAGCCTTGGCCTTCACAACCTCCTCTGGCAAAGAGTTCCACAGGTTGATTATGCGTTGTGTGAAAAAAAGACTTCATTTGTTTTAAACCTGCTGCCTACTAATTTCATTTGGTGACCCCTAGATCATGAGTTATGAATAGTAAATAACACTTCCTTATTTACTTTCTCTACACCACTCGTGATCTTATAGACCTCAATCATATCCCCCTCCCCCCCTTTTCCAACCTGAAAAGTCCCAGTCTTATTAATCTCGCCTCATACAGAAGCCATTCCATATCCCTAATAATTTTTGTTGCCCTTTTCTGAACCTTTTCCAATTCCAGTAAATCTTTTTTGAGATGGGGCAACCACATCTGCACACAGTATTCAAGATATGGGCGTACAATGGATTTATATAGAGGCAGTATGATATTTTCTGTCTTATTATCTATCCCTTTCTTAATGATTCCAAACATTCTGTTCCCTTTTTTGACTGCAGCCGTGCATTGAGTGGATGTTTTCAGAGAACTATCCACGACTTCAAGATCTTTCTTGAGTGGTAAGAGCTAATTTAGACCCCATCATTTTATATGTATAGTTGGGATTATGTTTTCCAATTGTGCATTACTTTGCATTTATCAACACTGAATTTCATCCGTCGTTTTGTTGCCCAGTCACCCAGTTTTGAGAGATCCTTTTTTAGCTCTTCAATGTCTGCATGGGATTTAACTATCTTGAGTAGTTTTGTATCATCTGCAAATTTTGCCACCTCACTGTTTTTTCCAGATCGTTTATGAATATATTGAACAGGACTGGTCCCAGTACAGACATCTGACAGGGATGGTCTAGATCAGTGGTTCTTAACCTTTACTGCAGCTTGCACCCCTCTGGTTCTCAAAATATGTTCTCGAACCCCTTATCAAAAATTGAGGTAGGTCAGTTCTTTAAACCTAGATATTTTGTTTGTATATTACAGTAATTGTTAAAAAATGTATAATGTTAATAAACACACAGGTTTGATGAAACAAAGTAGTTGTGCTTACATGCCTGTGCTTAATGTGTGTTTTCCATGATTTACCTTCTAAAAAAATCTGGCATGTCTCGCACCCCCAGAAAGGGCGTCTCGCACCCCCAGGTGGGGCGTGCACCCCAGGTTAAGAACCACTGGTCTAGATGATACTTAGTCCTGCCATGAGTGCAGGGGACTGGACTAGATGACCTCTCGAGGTCCCTTCCAGTCCTACGATTCTATGAAAAATAAAGTCAATTCCACCCTGTGGCTGCTTGTGAAAGCAAGGAGCAGCAGCAGCAATGGCATCTCAAAAATAGATGGGGTAGGGAGAACAAAGCCTAGTAAAGCCCCCGTCCCTCTGGAGCGCCCAAGAAGCCAGAGATGCTAATTCTCTTTTCCAGCTGCCAGCCCAGATTGGGGTGACACTATAAATTTTCCAGATACCTGCTAATCGCAGAACACCACAAGAGACCACTCCTGTAATGAGAGTCAAGGGACAGGACAGGCACCTTCCCCAACAGCTGGGGGCAAGGAGGCAGCAGGCTTCTACTTTGGGAATTTCCCTGAACAGTGGAGTTTCCACATTTTCCCTATCAGTCTTGGGCTCACAAACTAAGTTCTTTGGCTACTAACATTTTGAAACCTTTTAAGCGGTTGCGTGTGTGGAGATGTATGAGAGTGGGTGGGACAGAGAGATTGTTGGATGCATTTAGAAAAGAAGCGGGAAACAAAAAATGGAGGAAAAATACAGGAGGAGAGGTAAAGAGTAGACTGCAGCAGGAAGAAGGAAATGGACACTGAAGACAACCCAGAAGAGAGACACAAGTATCTGTTCTAGGAAAAGAAAAACTAAGAAAAAGCAGAGGGAAGCCAGGAATGAGAAGAGGGATCCAGAGCTGTAATATGTTACGTTTTTAAACCAGAAAGTTGTTGCACTGCACCCCATATTCTTCACTGTGATACTATTATGCTATGATGATGACACAGTTAGGATGTATTTTATGCAAGTCATGTGAGATGTCCTTGGAAAGGTTATGATTTGCTGAATATGATTATCCTATTTATATGCACGTATCATTTTTGTATCTGAAGTAATAAATATTGACTATGTACCTGTATTTCAAATGTAGTTACACCTAGGTAACACCCACTAGACAAGATGCTTTCTGTCTAGATCGCTGGGTGGGGAAGGGCCTATTCAGGGCAATGAGCCATTAGGAACAAACAACAGGCCTTAGGAGAAGCTTATCTCCTACCTGGAAGGCTTCCTGAGAAGGCTACAGACAGCCTCTGAGTAATGGCTGCTATAACTCTACAAAGACATGTAATGTGACCACACGTCTCTAGATTCCATCCTGGGATGCCAGTGTTTTTCCACAGACCAGTCTGGGAACCAAGCTTCGAAACAAAGGGTTCCCGCCATATGCAAAAGCTATACAAGGCAGGGAGTGATACCATCTGGTGTTCTTCGCTCCCCACACACAAAGACTCCTGGAAACACCTGAGGAAGGAAGACTGAACTGGTGGATGTGCTGGACCCAGGCTAAAGGGATTTTTAGCCTGTGAGTGGAACACCTGGGGAGTCCAAGCTGTAAGCAAGTGCAACTTGCCCCTTAAGAATCTGCAGCCTGCTTGTATCACCTCTTTGGGTATGAATAGCAAATTCTCACCCTATCTATTTAGTATATTAAGCTTAGTTTGCATTTTTTATTTGCTTTGATTTGTTTGCTATCACTTCTACTCACTTAAAATCTCTCCTTTGTAGTTAATAAACTTTTTTTAGCTTTATCTAAACTAGTGTGTGGGAATCATAACTCAGGGGCAAAAGGCTGTTGCATATTCCTCTCCACATTGAGGGAGGGGGACGAATTTTATGCTGTTCAGTTCCCTATGCAGCAGAAGAGGGTATATAACTTTGGGTTTATACTCCAGAGGGGGTGTGCACCTGAGGAACTGGGAGTAGCCTTCCCATGCAGGGACTGGTCACAGAGCCTGCTTTTGACTGCAGCTGGTGGAAGTGCAGGCTGGAGGGCTCTGCAGCTTGTCACAGCGGTACAGCGTGAGTGGGAGCCCAGGCTGGTGGGACAGGAGGCTCAGGGGTACCTCAGTTCTAGGCGGCACCCTGGGAATACCCGGTCACACTGACAAATTACAGTTACATTCAATGCACAACTCCGAGTTCAAGGGAGTGAGGAAACATGGCAGCACAGGTTTCATACTATTCGTATTAGTCCTCTAAAAAGTGTCTAAAAATCAGTTAAATCCTTCAAGTCCTGGACACAGGAGCATGTAATGCTGCTTGGAAAAGAAAGCAGCACTGCAGTGATTTCAGGGCGCACTGCCCCTGCTAAGCATTGTAACCTGTGTGCATTAGGCACAGGATCACAGAGATGATAAACGACCTAGCTGGTTACGACATTACGAGAGCGAGCCTCACTGTGTTTATTAATATTTTAGTAATTCTTAAGAGTTTAGTTTTGAAATATACTTAGGGAATGTGACTCCCAGCGAGCTTGGAATGCAAGTTTATTGGCTTATCATAACAGTGTATTGAAATCTGGCAGTACTGGACCATGCTTTGGAACTGGTCTCATGAGAGACTGCATGCCTTGAAATGGAAGGGGAGAGAAGCAAATGCATGGGGATATACAGTTTCCTCTAACAACAAGGAATCTGGGTGCTGGGCACCAATTATCAGTGTCTAAAGCAAAGGGGAATGCTGAGCATGAGCCTGTAGGAAAGCAGGATAGGGAGATGCACAGCAATGAGGGCCTCATTTAACAAATCCAATAACGAGTCCAAAATGAAGGAAGCTGACAGTACAGGGTCATTACAAGAAAAGGTGAGACAAGCATCACCTCTCTCCTCCCCTTCAGTCTGCTCACAAGGGGCTGTAAGCCAGGACCAGCAGCGCTACTTCATGAGCATAAAGGATGATTACATAGTAAAACCCTTTGCCTTGTGGAAAACGTACAAAGCTTAAGAGCCATAATTACAGAATACAAAGCCAGAGTCTAAGAAAATCCACATACTAATTAAAAGTTGAGAAGGGATCTCAAAGCCTTCACAGCTTCAGTTTTAACTCAAGGGACCCCCAAAACACTAATCAATATCAATCCAGCAAAAAAGCTAGATCTTGGACTACAGGAAAAAAGTCAACTCTTTTAGGAGGGATGAAAGAGTTCGTGGACATGTGTACACTACACCATATTTCTATTATACTATCCCAAGAAATCCCAGATCCTTCCCAGGACAGACAAAGAAACAAACAAGAGTAGCTATGCAAAAGCTTTTAGGGGAGATCAGCGCAGCTAAGCAGAGAAAGAGAAGGGCTGGGGGGGGCGGGAGAGGAGATTATCTTATGGTTAGAGAGAGTCACAGTGCACAGCCAGCAGCCTCACCCACACACATGGGAATGGAAGAGAGAGGATACACCAAATAACCCAAACTAGGCCTAGCACATTGTATTAGAGCAATGGTTCCCAAACTTGTTCTGAAATAAGTTTGGGAACCACTGTATTAGAGAACAACATGCACCCTCAACAGAACTACATCTAACCCATCAGCCAGCTAGAGAGAACCTAACGCTCCACATCACCTTCAGCAACTGGCAAAAAGTCAAAACCATTGGGCATAAGCTCTAAAATAACTACAACATCTCTATACAGAAAGGCTGGCATAATTCCAGGCAGGGCTTGAAGACTATCGTAAGCCTGTCTTTCACATGAGCTGTGAACCTGAAGTCCTGAACACCTGTGGCCATTTCAGATCCTATGGCACTTTCCACAAAGCCAGCTTGTTCATCCTGTTATTTTGGTCAAATTTCAATTTTAGGTAATTGGTTCTGCCTTTCTGGTGTTCCTCTGTACTTCAGTTGGATACAGAATTTTCCTCTTCCTATCCCATGCTGCTGTGTAGTGCTGCAGGGTACTGTTGCACCACCACGGTCATCCACCCCAGACATGGCTGCATTTCCATGGCAGTAGAAGCAATTCCTCTGTATGTACAGTCTGATCTGAGAGGTGCTGTGCCCCTGTAGCTTCCAGCAAAGTTAATGGAGGTTGCTGGAGCTCAACACCTTTCAGAATTGGGCTCATTGTTTGTAAAGCACTTTAAGGTAAGAGGCACTGTAAGATGATATAATGAAGTAAAAACAAAATTTAAAAACCCTTTCATATCAGGGCTTAACTATGGACCTGACTGAGAACAGTGGAGCACTCCTTAACTTCACTAGTTACAGAGCTGAACAGACTGTTTCACGCAGGATACTGAGAGACTTTCAGCATAAGGAAATGCCCATAACTGTGGCTGCATATTGTTTTGCTACTACTGCTACATCTCAGAGGACTGCAATGGCAAGAGAAAAGCCATTTTTTAAAAGAAATAAGACGCGGCTGTAAAACCGCAGAAAGTAGCAAGTGCAGCGGCTGAAAGTATTGTTAACTCAGGGCATGCCTACACTACACACTTAAGTCGATCAGTGTTAGGTCAACCTACAGCCAACCGCAATAATTACTTCTCGCCTCCCTGCTCACAGCTGGGAGCAAGGGGCAGCCACCTGGACTTCTTGGCTCCCTGAATGGGGAGCCTCCGGGCAGCAGCCAGGCTCTAGCTGCCCAGCTCTCTTGTCAATTTCATGGCTCCAGTATGGAGGCTGAAATTGACGAGACAGCCAATAGGGAATGTAAGTACAGTAGAACCACAGAGTTACGAACCCAGAATGGAGGTTGTTCGTAACTCTGAACAAAATATTATGGTTGGTCTTTCAAAAGTTTACAACTGAACAGTGACTTAATACTGCTTTGAAACTTTACTACGCAGAAGAAAAATGCTGCTTTCCCTTAATTTTTTTAGTAGGTTACTTTTAACAGTACTGTATTTGATTGTTCCCCCCATCTCTGCTGCTGCCTGATTGCATACTTACAGTTCCAAATGAGGTGTGTGGTTGATCGGTCATTTTATAATTCTGGGGTTCTACTGTAATGCAGTGTCTGCACAGACACTGTCACCCTAACTAAACCAGCAAGAGCTATGCCCCTCCTGGAGGTGGAGTTATGTCGATGCAGTAGTGCACTTACACCGGCGGGACAAAGCTGTAGTGTGTACACTGACATAATTAGGTTGACATAAGCTGCCTTTAGGTTGACCTACTGTTTAGTGTAGACCAGGCCTCAGTTTCTAAACTAACTAAATTTTGAGTTGGCAGTGTTCCTTTAGTGTTGGCTATGAAATATTTAGGATACAGAATTTCTTGGATTGACTAGGTTTTGATCCAATAGATTTTATTAATAAAGAACACAATATCCCTTGCACCTAATGCTTGGATCTGTCAATAAAGGCACATTTGATTCCATGTTAGACAGGATACCCACACTGAAAAAGAAAAATCCTTTTTCATAGCCAACTTCTTGAATATACCATTTGAAAACAAAAGGAAAACAGATTAGCTATAAGAAATGGAGGGGGGAAATGGAGTGGAAATTCTAGCACAATGAGGCAATAAGCCATGAAAATAAAGTAAATGTGTACATGGATATAAATTAATTTATGGACTATAATATCCACCAGCAATTGCATAAATGAAACCAGAAATACTTGCCCAAATGCTTCGCTATATCCAGATCTAGGGGATTGCCTAGAAATTCCATAACTCTGAACCCAGATCCCTAAGCTCTAATGATGTGCTGAGATCGCTCATGCTCTCTTAAGGCCTGGCTACACTAGCCGCTTTTATACACTCACACTCTTTCACCAGTGAGGTAACTGTGATTGAGTATAGTTAGTACATGGAAGGCTTCTGGCACTTTTAATCACTGTTGTCTGGAACTGCTCTGATCAAGGTTAGATGATACAGTGGTCAAAACACCAGCCAGTCTACACTAGCGCTAACATTGCTCCCACCAGAGGGGCTGCACTGGTAGGAGCAATTGGAAGAATTTTAAAGAGTAAATGTAGAGACAGCCTCAGAGGGAGATAGACACTCGCAGCACTCTTTGTTAGTGCCATAACTAGAACACTCATCTTCAACCTCTGGATAGCAAACAGACGTTTCAGCCTAGCTGAAAACCCACATCACAACAGAATGTTTTGGTCACACTAAGGCAGCATTTCCAATAGTTTATGCAACCTCCTTTTTAACTACAAAGCCATACTCCAGATGGACAGTTGACAGCCAGCAACACACAAAGCTTGTACTCACTGGAGATGGATAGATAGGCTTGGAAGGATTAGATTATTAGTAAGTGCTGATTTCACCCTGTACACACTCACAAACCAACAACAAAATATTTCTATTAATAAACTTACATATAGGAAAAGTAAGAAAAATACTGCCTGAGAACTCAGTCTCAATCCAGTGATTTAGACTTTTAAATTAGGCTTCTTGCAAATGAATAGTAAAAACAGGTATGATTTGTTGATTTTAGAATATTTACAATGTCCACAATGTGCTTTAACTGTTTACAAACTTCAACTTTTTGAATCTTAACATGTCATTAAATAATTGCCTGACCCCCTGCCATAATTTCCCACAACTGTGAGAATTTAAATAAATAAATGCTTAAAAATAAACATTGATATAATCTGTTGAAATGATAAACAAATAAAAAAATCAAATTCTGCCAATCCTGCTGACAGAAATGAGCAGATGCACACATCAACACCTCCAAAACAAGATGTTTTATATGTTGAGAAGATGAGAAGAAGGAAGAACACCAGTTTCCTTAAATTTCACCCATATAGGATTACTTTTCCCTGAGAAAATTAAGCATGGGAATAAGGTTTGGAAGAGAACGGCTCCTGCAGTATTGTTATCTACTGCACAATGATAATGACGGTTCCACAAAGCCTGAAGTCTATGTCTATAACCTGGAGTCAGAAGCAGCGAAAAAATCCACATTATATATAAAATAATTCAATATGTAACTTACTGCTGAGTCAAGTTACATCTGTTTTATTTTGGATTGACAAATAAGGTTCATATTGCACAAAATATTGTCCTACTCTAACTGCGAGGTTGCACTGTAATACTTTGGTGTAGGTGGGACAAAGAGCATGAGGCCTCTTCAAGAGCCACTTTGCAATACACTTACCCACACTACTCCAGAGCACATTCAACCGCTTAAAACAATTAATCCAATTTAAAATTAAGGTATTTGGAAGGCACTGCCTTCCAATGTTATTATGTTTTTAGTTTAGATAGTTACAATCGGGTTAAAAATGCTGGCATCTGATAGATCACTAACCTCCACGTTGAGTGGAAAGAGATTTAAATTGACTGTCAGTCTACGCTGACAAGTTATATCAGCAAAGCTACATTGGTCAGGAGTGTGAAAAAACCTACAACCGACCACCATAGCTATACCAATCAGTGTAGACAAAGCTATGAAGAGGGGTTCCATTGACAATGCCAGCTTCATTCAGGGGGGTGCGTGTGTGTGTGTTCCTATACCTACAGAAAAACCCCTTTTGTTAGTACGGTTGTGTCTACACTACAGGGCTATGTCAGCATTGTCTCCATGGTGTGGACATACCCATAGCCACTCCAACACAGCAACCAGTCAGAAAAAATGCATTCCCGCAGCACCTGCTCCTAGCCTAACTAAGCTCCATGCGGAATGGAAGCATGAATGTTAATGCCACCATAAAATGAACAATTCATGTCATCGGCTTCATTCAATGGCGAAGTGGCACACCTCTGTTGCTGCAATAGAGACTCAGCTCTTATGCAGGAAGCAAAGGTGTCAGCTGATTCTAAACACCCACATAAAGCTGGATCCTTACAAAAACCTCAAGGATTTGTTCATTATCAGAGGGAAAAGAGTCAGTACAAAAGGAGTGTCTGAAGGCTAAGAGTAGACCCATGTGTCCATCCAGGCCTTTTTACTGTGCTCATATCAGAGCACCTATGCAAATGTGAATTTAAACCATTTTGTGAAAATACCAAGTGCCGACTTATTTACTTAAAAGATTAGTTTCTGCATCTTCAGAATGTCACTTTCCACAAAATTGAAGCATCAAGATATTTAGGAGATCAGTTTGCAAAAATCATCTTCTAGCTTGAAGTTTCACATGCAAGTACCATGCCAATTTGGGCTTGTGGAGAGAAGAGGTGGGAGTAACAGAACAAGACCGTCCCACTGGTTACACACACACACACAGGAGCAGAATGGGAGGTGGCACATGCATTCTACAGTGTAAGTGAAGAGAGGCCATTTATTAAATGGAAATATCACTGAATTTTGAATGATTTCCTTCACAGGCCACAGATGTGTATTAAATATGCAGCAGGCCTTGATTACTTGTCAGCGAGAAACTGCTTTGTGTTTCTTATTTAAGGGAAAAGACAAGTCTTAAACAGAAGCTACTTTGCTGGTTAACTGAACCATATTTATAAACAAGGCAGCTAAACCCAACTCACCCCGCTGGCAAGATCCCCTGTGGTCAGTTTTCCCAGGGCAGGGACCATTCAGAAACAACATAGGACACCAGAAAAAAATCAACAGGTGTTTAAAACCACAGATGAGAGCCCTGGCTCCAGTGCCTCTTTGGGGCTGGGGACCCCAGCCGACAAGCCCACTGGACGTGGAAACCCTGGAGCCCAGTCACCTAGCCCAGCAAGAGCAGGCCTGAGCCCGCACAGAGCTCCTCGGCTCAGCTGGGCCCTCCTAAAGCAAATCCACCTGGGCCAGGGGAGTGGGCAGGAGCAGGGCGGGGCGGCTGTAAGGCCCAGGACGGTTGCAAGGCCCAGGACGGTTGCAGCACTCGGGCTGGGGGACTGTGGGGGCAGAGCAGGGCAGGTGCCAGGCGGTGGCAGCGCTGGGGTGGGGGGGAGAGAGACTGGGGCTGGGGGAGAGCCCTGCAGGCTGGAGGAGAAGGGGGAGGCGCAGGGCCAAGGAGCAGAGCAGGGCAATGCGGGTGCCAGGCCGGGGGGGGGGGGGGTCACAGCGCTGGGGGGAGCGCAGGGCTGAGGGATCACAGCGCTGGGGGGGAACCCAGCAGGCCGGCGGGGGGGGGCAGTGCAGAAGCCGGGCCGGGGGGGTCAGTACGGAAACCGGGCAGGGGGGGTCACAGCACTAGGAGGGGGGGCGGGGGACACAGCAGGCCGGCAGGGGGGCAGTACGGAAGCCGGGCCGGGGAGGGGGTCACAGCGCTCGAGGGGGGCGAGGGACCCAGCAGGGGGGGCAGTATGGAAGCCGGGCGGGGGGGGGGGGGTCACAGGGCAGGGGGGACCCAGCAGGGCTGAGGGGCAGAGCAGGGCAATGCGGGGCCGGGGGGGGTCACAGCGCTGGGGGGGCAGGGGACGCAGCAGGTCGGCGGGGGGGCAGTACGGAAGCCGGGCCGGGGGGGGGTCACGGGACGCAGCAGGTCGGCGGGGGGGGCAGTACGGAAGCCGGGCCGGGCCGGGGGGGGGGGTCACACGGCAGGGGGGACCCGGCAGAGCAGGGCAATGCGGGGCCGGGGGGGGTCACAGCGCTGGGGGGGCAGGGGACGCAGCAGGCCGGCGGGGGGGCAGTACGGAAGCCGGGCCGGGGGGGGGGGTCACGGGACGCAGCAGGCCGGCGGGGGGGCAGTACGGAAGCCGGGCCGGGGGGGGGTCACGGGACGCAGCAGGTCGGCGGGGGGGCAGTACGGAAGCCGGGCCGGGGGGGGGTCACACGGCAGGGGGGACCCAGCAGGGCTGAGGGGCAGAGCAGGGCAATGCGGGGCCGGGGGGGGTCACAGCGCTGGGGGGGCAGGGGACGCAGCAGGTCGGCGGGGGGGCAGTACGGAAGCCGGGCCGGGGGGGGGGGTCACACGGTAGGGCTGAGGGGCAGAGCAGGGCAATGGCGGGCGGGCGGGCCGGCCGGGGGGGGGGGCACTGGGACCCCAGCTCGCTCCCTACCAGTCGCGGGTCTGTTCTCGGGCTCCGACCGCTTCCTCCGCGCGGCCCGCGCCTCGGTCTCTGCAGCTGCCGCCGGCCCAGCGGAAGTGAGCTGGGGGGGAGCGCTTCCGGGGCGCGGGCGGGGCGCGGGGGCGGGGCCGTGGGGGGGGCGGGGCCGTGGGGGGGGCGGGGGAGAGGCGCAGCAGGAGGGGGCCGGAGGAAGCCGAGGCGATCGGGGTTGGCGGGGCCCTCGGGAGCTTCCAGTCCCCCCCGCCCCCCCCCCCCCGCAGGACCAACCCCCAGGACGTCATCCCAGCCGGGGCTTGTCAAGCCGGGCCTCAAACACCTCCGGGGGAGCAGGTTCCGCCCCCCCAGGGAACCCCTGCCAGGGCTTCTCCCCCTCCTGGTACCCAGCCTCAGCCGCCCCCACGGCAGCCTGAGACCCTTGCTCCTCCTTCCTTCGTCAGCCCCACTGAGAACAGCCCAGATCCGTCCTCTGTGGAACCCCCTTCGGGTAGTTGAAAGCAGCTATCAAATCCCCCCTCAGTCTTCTCTTCCGCAGACTAAACAATCCCAGTTCCCTCAGCCTCTCCCCATAAGTCATGTGTTCCAGCCCCCTAATAATTTTCGTTGCCCTTCGCTGGACTCTTTCCAATTTCTCCACATCCTTCTTGTAGTGTGGGGCCCAAAACTGAACACAGTACTCCAGATGAGGCCTCCCCAGTGTCGAATAGAGGGGAACGATCACGTCCCTCGATCTGCTGGCAATGCCCCTACTTATACATCCCAAAATGCCATTGGCCTTCTTGGCAACAAGGGCACACTGTTGACTCCTATCCAGCTTCTCGTCCACTGTCACCCCTAGGTCCTTTTCTGCAGAACTGCTGCCGAGCCATTCGGTCCCTAGTCTGTAGCGGTGCATGGGATTCTTCCGTCCTAAGTGCAGGATTCTGCACTTGTCCTTGTTGAACCTCATCAGATTTCTTTTGATCCAATCCTCCAATTTGTCTAGGTCCCCCTGTATCCTATCCCTACCCTCCAGCGTATCTACCACTCCTCCCAGTTTAGTGTCATCTGCAAACTTGCTGAGGGTGCAATCCACACCATCCTCCAGATCATTTATGAAGATATTGAACAAAACCGGCCCCAGGACCGACCCTTGGGGCACTCCGCTTGATACCGGCTGCCAACTAGACATGGAGCCATTGATCACTACCCGTTGAGCCCAACAATCTAGCCAACTTTCTATTCACCTTATAGTCTATTCATCCAATCCATACTTCTTTAACTTGCTGGCAAGAGTACTGTGGGAGACAGTATCAAAACCTTTGGTAAAGTCAAGATATATCATATCCACAGAGCCAGTTATCTCATCATAGAAAGCAATCAGGGTGGTTAGGCATGACTTGCCCTTGGTGAATCCATGTTGACTGTTCTTGATCACCAGGAGAAGTGGAGGACGGAGGGAATCCAGTGGAGGGGCATGGGGATTTGGGGAGGGAGAGCTAGTTCACCTGAAATTGTTTACTGGCATCACAAACTATCCAAACATGCCAGCAGCTTGGGAAGGTGTTAAAAGAGCAGAAATCTCTGCTCTCGGTCCCAGCATCAGCCCAGGACAGGGTTTGCCTGTGTATCTGGAGATTAACTCCGATGTTCCCAAACTCCTGGGTTCGGTTGTTATTGTCCATTCCTGATCAGTGGCAGCTTGCTCCCTAGCAAGATGCTATCGCTGCCATCACTTTCCTTTCTTCTAGGATTTTCCCCGATAGAAAGTCTTCTCATGAGTGAAAATATGAGGAAGTAGCTTTCTGACACTCTCTTCTACATGGGTAGTCTAGCTCGAGTATCACCATGGTATTGATACTCCTACACTTCATTTTTTCCTCCTTCATGCTGGCTGCACTCTCTCTCACCTTTCTGTTGCACTGTGCTTTGTGTTACTCCTGAGGGCATTCTACGCCAAAAAATTAAAAAATCTTACCACAATATTTTAAGGTTTCAGAGTAACAGCCGTGTTAGTCTGTATTCGCAAAAAGAAAAGGAGGACTTGTGGCACCTTAGAGACTAACCAATTTATTTGAGCATGAGCTTTCGTGAGCTACAGCTGTAGCTCACGAAAGCTCATGCTCAGATAAATTGGTTAGTCTCTAAGGTGCCACAAGTACTCCTTTTCTTTTTACAATATTTTAAAATTCTGCAAGCTTCATTTGTCAGTAAATAAATGCAGAGCCCCAGCATGGCAGTGGGGAGCACAGGCCACTGGTTGTTTGAAGGTGGGAGATCATCCTGCAGCCTCCCCACCCCGAGAATACGGATTCAGTAATGAGGCTGCACCTGACCCTGACACAGCACAAGGCCTGGGCCTGCCCCTGTGCACCAGGTGTGGGGCAGGCAGGCTGAACCAGGCAGGATACAAGTGTGGAGGGGCTCAGAGTGGGAGGATCCAGATGTGGGGTGAGAGGATTCTGTGTGGAACAATCTGGGTGCAGGCAGCTCAGTGAGGGGTCTAGGTGTGGGGGGATCTGGATGCAAGAGGCTCGTTGCGGTGGGGCTGGGGGAGGGTTCCAGGTGCCGGGGCAATGGGTCTCTGCAGGGGCTTCCAGGTGAAAGTGGTTGCGGCTCAGTGGAAGAGTCTGGGTGTGGGGTCTCAGCAGTGGAGTCTGGGTGCTGGGGGAGTGGGGCAGCTAGTTGGTCAGTGCCGTGGGGGTGTGGGTGTGGGGGCTCAGGTTGTGCATGGGGGTGGGGCTTGTCAGGGTGGGGGTTTGAGTTCAGGGAGCTAAGTGGAGGGTGGTCTGGGTGCAGGGAGACTCCAGATGCAAGGGTTCAGGTTCAGTGGGGTGGGGTTTGGGTATGGAGGGCTAGGGAGGTACTGGGTATATGTGATGAGGCTTGGTGGGGATGTCTGGGTATGGGAGGTCCAGATGCATGGGAGTTGGGTGGATGGGGGAGCAGCTCCCCATACAGTGACCCCTTCCCCCGCAGCTGAGGAGTGATGTGGGGAGGATGCTGAGCTTTCTGCAGCTGGGGGAGGTTTCTGGGGGTGGCTTTGACACAGCCCCAGGCGCTTCTTGCAGGGGACGAGGAAGTTCTGTCCTCTCCTGCCTCCAGCCCAGCCGGGACTAGCAACTGATCCCAGTTCAGGGTAGGAGCTTGTCAGGGTTCCTTCCCCACTCTGAACTCTGGGGTACAGATGTGGGGACCCACATGAAAGACCCCCTAAGCTTATTCTTACCAGCTTAGGTTAAAAACTTTCCTAAGGCACAAATTCTGCCTTGTACTTGAACAGTATGCTGCCGCCACCAAGTGATTTAGACAAAGAACCAGGGAAAGGACCACTTGGGAGTCCTATTCCCCCAAAATATTCTCCCAAACCCTACACCCTGGGGAAGGCTTGAGAATAATATCCTCACCAATTGGTACAGGTGAACACAGACCCAAACCCTTGGATCTTAAGAACAATGAAAAATCAATCAGGTTCTTAAAAGAAGAATTTTATTTAAAGAAAAGGTAAAAGAATCACCTCTGTAAAATCAGGATGGTAAATACTTTACAGGGAAATCAGATTCAAAACACAGAGGATTCCCCTCTAGGCAAAACTTTAACGTTACAAAAAACTGGGATAAACCAGGGAAAGGACCACTTGGGAGTCCTATTCCCCCAAAATATTCTTCCAAACCCTTTCCTGGGGAAGGCTTGAGAATAATATCCTCACCAATTGGTACAGGTGAACACAGACCCAAACCCTTGGATCTTAAGAACAATGAAAAATCAATCAGGTTCTTAAAAGAAGAATTTTATTTAAAGAAAAGGTAAAAGAATCACCTCTGTAAAATCAGGATGGTAAATACTTTACAGGGTAATCAGATTCAAAACACAGAGGATTCCCCTCTAGGCAAAACTTTAAAGTTACAAAAAACTGGGATAAACCTCCCTCTAGCAAAGGGAAAATTCACAAGTTGAAAACAAAAGGTAATCTAATGTGCCTTGCCTTATTTACTTACTCTTTTTATAATATCAGAGACTTGTACAGGATGGTTTGTTTATAGGAGAAGGAGTTTTTGACCTGATGCTTTTCTGCTTTCCCCAGAGAACACACCAACAAAGCCTTCCCCCACCCCCGCCCCAAGATTTGAAAGTATCTTCTTTCCCCATTGGTCCTTTTGGTCAGGTGCCAACCAGATTATTTGAGCTTCTTAACCCCTTACAGGTAAGGAGGAATTCTAGGCTACCCTTAGCTGTATGAAGAAAAGGAGTACTTGTGGCTAGGGTGTCCCCAGCCCTACAGTGATTTGCCAGATGCTCTGGGTGCCTGAAGTGATGTACCTGCTCTGCTCGGGAGTGGTGCATAACTGCTCTTGCAGCTTCCCTTTGCTTCCCTGTCAGGAAGTCATTTTTCTGCAGGGAATCAAATCTGTGGGGGACCTGAATTTTGTGCACGCGCAGTGGCACAGAATTCCCCCAAGAGTATTCTGTGACGGGCTGGTCAACACTAACGAGGTAAGTTGATCTAAGTTAGGCCAGTTCAGTTACCTAACGAGTTAGCATGTCTACACCAGACCCGCTAAATTGACACCACTGCATTGATCACAGTGGTGCCGATTTAGTCCATAGTGTAGACATGGCCAATTTCTAAATCTAGTTTATGGTCACTAAGGGCATGGTTCCACTTGCAGGTGTAGAGCGCTTTGAGTTAAACCATCCCTCTGAGACTGCAGCAGGGAAAGCGCTGCCGTGTGTTGGCAATGTCAGCTGCCAGTGCAGTGGCGTGGCCACATTTGCGGCACTTGCAGTGACATTGGGAGCAGTGCATTATGGGCAGCTATCCCACAGAGCACCTCTTCCCATTCTGGTGCTGTTGCTTGTGGGAAAGGGGTGGGAGGGTCCAGGGCATTCTGGGTCCTGTCCCAATGCCCCGTGATGCATTGCTTCGCATCCCAGCAATCCCTGTGCTTCCATCCACATTTGGCGCCATCTTCCAACGTTTTTTGTACTGTGTGCTCTGTCTTCCCTTTCAGTCTGCGGGAATGGAGCCCGAACTGCTGAGGAGTATGCTGATGGGTCTCACCAACACGTCACGAATGGCAGTCGAGTTACTCCTTAAGCTACAAACTGACAGTGAGGAGTCCGATGATGATGTCGACTCGCATAACGCAAACGACACGAGATTGCTTGTGGCATTCATGGACATGCTCACCACAGTGGAACGCCACTTTTGGGCTCAGGAAACAAGCACTGAGTGGTGGGATCACATCGTTATGCAAGTCTGGGATGATGAGCAGTGGCTGCAGGACTTTCGCATGAGGAAAGCCACTTTCATGGGGCGGTGTGCTGAGCTCGCCCCCACCCTGTGGCACAAGAACATGAGATTGAGAGCTGCCCTGCCGGTGGAGAAGCAGGTGGCTACTGCAATCTGGAAGCTGGCAACTCCAGACAGCTACCGATTGGTCACTAACCAGTTTGGAGTGGGAAAGTCAACCGTTGGAATCGTGTTGATGCAAGTTTGCAGGGCCATTAATCGCATCCTGCTCAGAAGAACCGTGACTCCAGGCAACGTGCGTGACATTGTGTCTGGCTTTGCACAAATGGGTTTCCCTAACTGTGGAGGGGCGAGAGATGGGATGCATATTCCAATTCTGGCACCAGACCACCTAGCCTCTGAGTACATAAATCGGAAGGGGTATTTCTCTATGGTTCTCCAAGCACTTGTGGATCACCATGGGCATTTCATGAACATTAACGCAGGCTGGTCTGGAAATGTGCATGATGCATGCATCTTTCGGAACACAGGCCTGTTCAGGAAGCTGCAAGCCGGGACTTTCTTCCCAGGCCAGAAGATCACCATAGGGGAAGTCGAAATGCCCATTGTGATCCTTGGAGACCCTGCTTACCCTTTAATGCTGTGGATCATGGAACCCTACACAGGGAGCCTTGACAGCAACAAGGAGCAGTTCAACAACAGGTTGAGTCGGTGCAGAATGACTGTGGAGTGTGCTTTTGTCCGTTTAAAGGGCCGCTGGCGCTGTCTGTATGGGAAGCTGGACCTGGCCGATAACAACATCCCCACAGTTATAGCCGCGTGCTGTACCCTCCATAATATTTGTGAAGGGAAGGGTGAAAGCTTCACTCAGGCATGGACCACAGAGGTTCAACACCGGTATGGACCACAGAGGTTCAACACCCAGAGGTTGAATTTGAACAGCCAGAGAGCAGGGCTATTAGAGGGGCCCAGCGCGGGGCTGCAAGGATTAGGGATGCCTTGAGGGAGCAATTTGAGGTTGAAAGCCACCAGTAATGTTTGGTGCCCTGCACGGGAGTGAAGTGCAGTGGTTCCAATGCTAGTAGACATCTGTGTTTGCTACGTATGATGCACTGACTTGCAGTGCCTGTTGCTTTCCTGGGTTATGGTATCTTTTACTTAATGCAATAAAAAATGTTTTTAAAGCTAAAAATTCATTTACTGAAAAGAAACACAACTGCTGGGGAAACAGAAAGGGCATGACACATCTGTACTGTGTGGGAGGAGGGAAGGGGGAAGGGTGGGGAACGGGACAATCATAGATTTGCCTATGTCCTGTTATCGTATTCAGCCTTCCTGTCTGAAGTGCCGCACAATGAGTGCTGCACTTCAGGCTGGCTAAAAGGCATGGTGATGGGGGTTGAGTGCAGTGGGTCAGGATCATAGTTTGCAGGGCTGGGTGGTGAAGCTACAGGTGTTGGAGGCAGCTGGTGGTGATAGGAAACTCGATGTTGGGGGAAGTGGATTGGCGGTGACATGGGGACACAAGGGAAAGAGTTTTGGGACAAGGGCTGCATGGGGGAGCGGGGGTGGATCCGCTCTGTCTGCAGTGCTATGAGCGCCTGTATCAAGTCCGCTTGGTGCTCCATGATGCTTAGCAGCTGCTCCGTGCTTTGGTGCCGGCGATCCGCATTCTGCTGGTGGAGCTTCCTTTCCCTCTCCCGGCAGTCCTGTACTTTTTGATTTTCAGTTCTTTGGTTATTCACGGCCGCTTCCTGATTCTTTGCAGTCTTTCGGCTGTTGATAAAAAGGACAGCTGGGATCTCAAAGTTGCATCTGTAAAGCCAAAGTGCAACACTTAACAGAGGCAGCATTGTTCACACCAGACAGAGCAATGATTCGGCCGTACTTAAAGACAAGTACAGTGCCCATCCCAAAGTGAGCGCACATAACCCACAGGAGCCTCAGAATGGTGAGTAAGCACAGGGGCAAGGGGGACTGATTGTTTCAGGGCCGTACTGTCCTCTGGGGTTCTGTGCCTTGGGGAGAGCCAACAGCTGCTGGGGGCCCGTATACTGAACACTGTCCCCCCATTTTCCAAAGGATGAGTTCGTCCTGGAAGATATCTCGCTGCTTAGGGTGACCTGTGAAGCAAGGGAGGGTCTTCTACTACAATGCAGCTTCCACCCTAGCCCATACGCAGCTTGGCTGTGTGCAGCAATTGTTCCCCCGCCCCTCACGGCACAGCGGCGCGGACATGTTAGCCTTACTGGGACACGGAGCACAGTAGCTCTGCCAAGGAACCTGCGCAAGCGGATTGCCCAGCTTCTGCATGAGACCTTTGAAGAGATCACTGAGGCCAATTACCATGATGTGAGAGAGCACATCAATGCCCTATTCCGCGTCTAGGCATGCACACAGTCCTAACCCTTCTTTCTGCAACCCTCCTCGCCCCAGGAGCCTGCACTGAACAATTACCTTCCCAAAATTAAAGCTACTTACTGGGCACCTCCTCTGGTGCTTGTTCTTCCCCAAGCATCATCCACTGCAACTGGCTACCTTCCTCCTGGCTTGAAAACAGCTCCTGGCTGCATGCATCTAGGGATGCCTGGCTGTCCTCTGGCTCTGGGCCCTCCTCCTCCTCAGCACCCTCGCTCCCGCTTTCCTCCTCCTGTCCTGTTGAACTCTGTGCTGCTACGGCCTCTGAAGTGTCCGTGGTGGTCTTCGGAGTGGAGGTGAGGTCGCCCCCAAGTATTGCATCCAGCTCTTTGTAGAAACGGCAGGTCATGGGGGCAGCACCGGAGTGGCTGTTTGCCTCGCGGGCTTTGCGGTAGGCATCCCGCAGCTCCTTCACTTTAACCCTGCACTGCACTGTGTCCTGGTCATGGCTCCTTTATATCATGTCCCTTGATATCTGCCCATAGGTATCATAATTCCTACAGCTAGAGCGCAGCTGGGACTGGACAGCTTCCTCCACCCAGACACTGATGAGGCCAGCACGTTTGCTCCATACTGGGGATCGCCTAGCACATGGAGGCATGGTCACCTGGACAGATTCGCTGAGAGCACTCCACGCCTGGCTGAGCAAACAGGAAGGGGAATTTCAAAATTCCCAGAGAATTTAAAGGGTGGGTCTGATGGGTGGTCACCTGGGGGCAGGGCAGTAGAGCTCAAAGTGATGACCAGAATGGCTAGAACAGGCATTGTGGGACACTTCTGGAGGCCGATCAGAGCGCATTAATAGACCAGGGTGTCCACACTGGCGCCACGGAGCTCCAGCCGGGGAGCTCCAAGCGTTATGCTTCTCATCGAGGTGGATCACCAGGAGCGCTCCAGCTGTGGAGTGCAAGCGCTCTGCGTACCTTGCCAGTGTGGACACCTCAGGAGTTAGGGCACCCGGGACTGCTTTAATGTGCTCTAACTTGCAAGTGTAGCCAAGGCCTTAGTCTGTATTTGGTCAGAGACTGCATATTACAGGGTGCGAGGGTCTGTTAAGGCAAAGGGTTTGGTGGGAGTCTGTTGGTGTGAAGTTCATGGGGGTCTTTGGTCTGAAGTTATATAGGAGTGGGCTCTGCTTCTGCCTGGATTTAGTTTTTGATCCTCTGACATACTGCAGTGGGGGGATTGTTGGCTGCTTTGGTTGGAGTTGCACCAGGTTTGATATTCTTTTCTAGTTTCTGCAGGTGGTGGGGGAATATCCCAGTTCTGCTTTGCAGCCATTGGTGGAGAAACTCCTGGGTCCACATAGTATTTCTTTGCAGAACTATAGGTTGAGGGTTTCTTTTGTGGTTTCATCTCAAACAGTGTGGATAGCAGCTAAGCTACAGATTTGCTTGGAAGAGGCCCAGGTATGTACAATATAGTATGTGTTCAGTTTCTCTGCTTCTTAAATGAATGTTAATTTCTTTCAGACCTTGTCTTAGACATCCATGATTGTGATCTTCTCCAGTTTGACCTATTGAGACCATATCTAGTGTGTTTCTAGTGGGTGAAAATTCCTTTGGAGATACTCTTGTGTGGGTCCCAGTCTGACCAGGTAATATAGTCATAGAGTTTAAGGTCAGAAGGGATCACCAGATCATCCAGTCTGACCAGTCTATCACAAGCCAACATCACCACCCAGCACCCACACACCAAACCCAGCAACCAAATTATCTCAGAGTATTACAGCCCACAGGAGACTAGACTAGTATGTGCCACAGGGAGACAATAGGAGAGACCGAGGTGCATGAGTGCCCGAGGATCCTGCAGTGGCAGAGAAATGATGAAGTGAGATACACCCAGATAATCCTGGCAAGTGACCCCACACTGCAGCGGAATGCAAACATTTCCTGACTCCACATACGGTCAGTTAGACCTTGAACGTGTGGGCAAGAACCAGCCCACCAAGCACCTGAAAGAGAGAATGCTCAGTGCCACCTCACAGCCCTCCCCCACCCTATGCCGTGTCCTATCTCCAGCTGTGCCTGGCCCTGATACTTCAGAGGACGGAGACCAAAAAAACCCTCAAAAACCAAACTGCCTGTGGGGGGGAAACGCTGAAGAATGAGCTTTTAGGAACATGAGACATAAACCAGAAGTGAGCTCCAAGACTACTGGGTCCTGCTCCCCCACCATCACAAGCAACCCTGCCACTCAACCCTACTCACAAATGTGTCCGTCTCTCTCTCGAAACTGATTGTTTGCTCCCACAATTCCTATTGGTCGGCTGTTCCAGACCTTCCTCTGATGGTTAGAAACCTTCTCACTTTCAGCCTCAATTTATTCAAGGCCAGTTTATCCCTGTTTGTTCTTATGCCAACATTGTGCTTTAGCTCCAGGAGCTCTTTCCCCTCCTGGTGTTTACCCCCCAGTGTATTAATAGAGAGCAATCAGACCCCCTCACAGCCTTCATTTTGCTAAACAAACCAAGATCTTCCTGTCTCCTCTCATAAAATAGGCCCTCCATACCCCTGCTCACCTAGTAGTTCTTCTGTGGCCCTGTTCCCGTTTGAATTCATCTTTCTTGAACATGGGTGATGGCACGGAGTAGGTTCAGATATCCTGGTGATGGATGCTGTATAAGGGCTTGTCTACGCTGGCACTTTACAACACTGCAACTTTCTCGCTCAGGGGTGGGAATAAACACCCCCCTGAGAGCAGCAAGTTTCAGTGCTGTAAAGCACCGGTGTAGACAGCTGCGCTCCCAGCGCTGTAGCTATGCCCTTCATGGAGGTGGCTTTTTGGAGAGCTCTCTCCCAGCTCTCTGCCGCGACTACACAAGCCACTGCCGCAGCAGTGCTTTAATGTTGCCAGTGAAGACTAGCCCTAAGAATCTAAACAGATTGATCTCTGAGCTGACTCCAGGGGGAGTGGGAGGAGCAGGAGAGAGGGGTGAGGACTATCAGTAGGAGAAAAGGTATGGAACACGAGGGCATTCAGACACTGAGAGGAGCAGGTGGGTGCTGGCTCATGGGTGGAGGTGGGCATAGAGGCATGCAGACACATGGCATATGCCACAGTGTAAAAATATTACTTTTTGAGCCAGATTTGCCTTCTAATGTATTACGATTGTGACGCTGGCAGACCAGGTGTCTCCCATGTCTCAGCTGAACACTGACAGATACATAGCTGAAATCAGCCTGGCTCACCTGTGTGTTAGTATTGTTAAAATAGGTATTAGGATGATAAAAACGTGCTTAGTGTTTAGAATCATAGAATATCAGGGTTGGAAGGGACCTCAGGAGGTCATCTAGTCCAACCCCCTGCTCAAAGCAGGACCAATCCCAACTAAATCATCCCAGCCAGGGCTTTGTCAAGCCGGGCCTTAAAAACCTCTCAGGATGGAGATTCCACCACCTCCCTAGGTAACCCATTCCAGTGCTTCACCACCCTCCTGATATCCAACCTAGACCTCCCCCTCTGCAACTTGAGACCATTGCTTCTTGGTCTGTCATCTGCCACCACTGAGAATAGCCGAGCTCCATCCTCTTTGGAACCCCCCTTCTGGTAGTTGAAGGCTGCTATCAAATCTCCCCTCACTCTTCTCTTCTGTAGACTAAATCATCCCAGTTCCCTCAGCCTCTCCTCATAAGTCATGTGCCCCAGCCCCCTAATCATTTTTGTTTACTCTCCACTGGACTCTCTCCAATTTGTCCCCATCCCTTCTGTAGACTTTGTTGAATGTTTGTAAACTGCTGCATGCATTAATCTCCCTTTTAACATCTGTAACCCATATTGTAAGGTAATATTTAAACATTTGTATTGCAGTATAAGCCTCCATGACTGTGTAAATCACCAGGCAGGAGAGAGACATTAACCAGTGTGAAATGCTGGTCTCCAACAGAATGTGTTACACTCTGGCCAACAAGAAAGGCCCATTGACACCAGGTGAACTACTGTGGAACATTAAAGAAGACAAAGGACTTTGATTGCTCTCCCCCATCTCCTCCCCATGAAGATGAGTCATGCAAGTGAATTCCTTCCATCAGCTGAGTTTGCAGCTCAGAGTGCAAGGGTGGGGAAGGGAATAAAACCCCCCTAACAAGAAGGAACTGTATCTCTATGCTGCTTGGAATCTGAAGGGCAAGGTTTTCTAGCAATGAGCAAGATGTTCCCAGCTGCTTAGCTTGGATTAGCCCTTAATGACATATAAAGCTTGCTTATTATCGAAGCTTCTGTTACCTTTTGAACCTTAAGATTGTAACTCATTTGTAAGTGTGTGTGTATGTATATCTAATCTAATCAATCTATCTATCTATCTATCCCTGCTTTAACCTTGTAAATAACTCACTTATTTCCTTTTTCCTATTAATAAATCTTTCAATAGTTTATTACAGGATTGGCTACAAGCATGGTCTTTGATGTGAGATCTAAGGTGCAATTGACCTGGGGTAAGGGACTGGTCCTTTGGACTGGAAGTAACTTGAATATTACTGTGATTCCTGCTGTGAGGGACCATCTCTCACAATGGTTGGCTTGCCTAGGTGACAAGATAGATAGCGGGACTGTCTGTGACTCCATGGCCCTGTCTACACTGGCAGGTTTCTGAGCAGTAAAGCAGCGTTCTGCGCTGTAACTCCCCAGGGGTCACGCAGCCAAGCCACTGAGTGCGCAGAAACTGCACAGTTGTAGCGCTGTAAAAACACCACCCTGACGAGAGACGTGCAGCCTTCTGTGCCGGGGGTACAGACACCCTGGTTGATCACAGCCCTGCGATTGGCCTCCGGGAGGTGCCCCACAATGCCTGTTCTTGCCTCTCTGGTCATCGGTTTGAACTCCACTGCCGTGCCCTCAGGTGACCAACCATGAGCCCCACCCAGTAAATTCCTTTTGAAATTTGAAAGTCCCCGTCCCGTTGGCTCGGTGGTGCGTGCAGTGGTCGCAAGGATCTTTCCAGGTGGCCAGGCCCGCTACACCCACCAGGCGATCCCCCACTTGCAGCACTGGATCTGGACCTAGTTGCAGTTGCAGCTAGCAAGAGATGTTCAAAGTAACAAGAAGGGTTTCTTCAGGTATGTTAGCAACAAGAAGAAAGTCAAGGAAAGTGTGGGCCCCTTACTGAATGAGGGAGGCAACCTAGTGACAGAGGATGTGGAAAAAACTAATGTACTCAATGCTTTTTTTGCCTCTGTCTTCACGAACAAGGTCAGCTCCCACACTACTGCACTGGGCATCACAGCATGGGGAGGAGGTGACCAGCCCTCTGTGGAGAAAGAAGTGGTTCGGGACTATTTAGAAAAGCTGGACGAGCACAAGTCCATGGGGCTGGAAGCGCTGCATCCGAGAGTGCTAAAGGAGTTGGCGGATGTGATTGCAGAGCCATTGGACATTATCTTTGAAAACTCATGGCGATCGGGGGAAGTCCCAGACGACTGGAAAAAGGCTAATGTAGTGCCCATCTTTAAAAAAGGGAAGAAGGAGGATCCTGGGAACTACAAGCCAGTCAGCCTCACCTCTGTCCCTGGAAAAATCATGGAGCAGGTCCTCAAGGAATCAATTCTGAAGCACTTAGAGGAGAGGAAAGTGATCAGGAACAGTCAGCATGGATTCAACAAGGGCAAGTCATGCCTGACTAATCTAATTGCCTTCTATGACGAGATAACTGGCTCTGTGGATGAGGGGAAAGCAGTGGACGTGTTATTCCTTGACTTTAGCAAAGCTTTTGACATGGTCTCCCACAGTATTCTTGCCAGCAAGTTAAAGAAGTATGGGCTGGATGAATGGACTATAAGGTGGATAGAAAGTTGGCTAGATTGTTGGGCTCAACGGGTAGTGATCAATGGCTCCATGTCTAGTTGGCAGCCGGTATCAGGCGGAGTGCCCCAAGGGTCGGTCCTGGGGCCGGTTTTGTTCAATATCTTCATAAATGATCTGGAGGATGGTGTGGATTGCACCCTCAGCAAGTTTGCAGATGACACTAAACTGGGAGGAGAGGTAGATACGCTGGAGGGTAGGGATAGGATACAGAGGGCCCTAGACAAATTGGAGGAAAAATTGGGCCAAAAGAAATCTGATGAGGTTCAACAAGGACAAGTGCAGAGTCCTGCACTTAGGACGGAAGAATCCCATGCACCGCTACAGACTAGGGACCGAGTGGCACGGCAGCAGTTCTGCAGAAAAGGACCTAGGGGTTACATTGGACGAGAAGCTGGAGATGAGTCAACAGTGTGCCCTTGTTGCCAAGAAGGCCAATGGCATTTTGGGATGTATAAGTAAGGGCATTGCCAGCAGATTGAGGGACATGATCGTTCCCCTCTATTCGACATTGGTGAGGCCTTCTCTGGAGTACTGTGTCCAGTTTTGGGCCCCACACTACAAGAAGGATGTGGAAAAATTGGAAAACATCCAATGGAGGGCAACAAAAATGATTAGGAGACTGGAAAACATGACTTATGAGGAGAGGCTGAGGGAAGTGGGATTGTTTAGTCTGCGGAAGAGAAAAATGGTCTCAAGTTGCAGTGGGGGAGGTTTAGGTTGGATATTAGGAAAAACTTTTTCACTAGGAGGATGGTGAAACACTGGGATGCATTACCTAGGGAGGTGGTGGAATCTCCTTCCTTGGAAGTTTTTAAGGTCAGGCTTGACAAAGCCCTGTCTGGGATGATTTAGTTGGGGATTGGTCCTGCTTTGAGCAGGGGGTTGGACTAGATGACCTCCTGAGGTTCCTTCCAACCCTGATATTCTATGATTCTATGACCTCATTGGTATTTGGGGAGAGGAGCTGTCCAGTCCCAGCTGCGCTCCAGCCGTAGGAATTATGACACCTACGGACAGATTTCATGATTCATGACAGAAAGGGGCCATAAGTGGGACACACTGCAGTGCAGGGTCAAAGTGAAGGAGCTGTGGAACACCTACCACAAGGCGCAGGAGGCAAACTGCCAGTCCACTGCTGCACCCACGATCTGCCGGTTCTACAAAGAGCTGGACGTGATACTCGGTGGCGACCCGACCTCCACTGCGAAGGCCCCTGTGGATACTTTGTTGGCTCACGTGCCAGTTGAGAGTGGACCAAGCCAAGAGCAGGAAATCTTGGACAAGGATGTGGAGGGGGACCCAGAGGCAGAGGATGACTGGGAAGCCAGAGATGCATGCAGCCAGGAGCTCTTCTCTACCCTGGAGGAAGCTAGCCAGTCACAGCAGTTGGATCTTGGCAAAGCGCAAACAGGAGAGGAGCCCCCTAGTAAGTGGATTTGATTTTGGGAATCGCTGAAGCGAGTTGTTGGGGGTAGGAGGGCAGAAGGGTTGCAGAAAGCAGGTTTGTCTCCCACCGCATGCCTAGTCTGAGAGGTAGAATAGGCTGTTGATTGACTCCCTCACTTCACGGGAATCTCCCTCAGAGATCTCCAGGAAACGCTCGTGCAGATACTGGGCAATCCAGGTTCTTCGGCGGAGCTGCTTTGTTTCTTTCCCCATTAATGGTAACTTTCCCATGCCACTGTGCCGTCACGGGGTGGGACCATTGCTGCACACAGGCAAGTCGCATAGGGGCCAGGGTGGAAGCCGCAGGCTTGGAGAAGACCCTCCCTTGATTCCCTGCTCACCCTCAGCAGCGAAATATCTTCCATAATGATCACCTCCTGTGGAAAGTGTGGGGACAAGAATGATTTTCAGGCCCCCCTCCTGTGCCGGCTCTCCCCAAGAGCCACATGCCCAGTGTACAGCAGGGTCCGGGAAGAGTGATTTACCCTGCCCTGTGGCTACTCACCATTTTGGGGGTCTTGTGGCTCATGTGTGCTTGCCTGGGGTCAGCCAGTTAGTGTCAGGTTTGTGAGTACTAGCTGTATTTTCATAGAATCATAGAATAGCAAGGTTGGAAGGGACCTCAGGAGGTCATCTAGTCCAACCCCTGCTCAAAGCAGGACCAATCCCCAATTTTTGCCCCAGATCCCTAAATGGCCCCCTCAAGGATTCTTGAACTCACAACCCTGGATTTAGCAGGCCAATGCTCAAACCACTGAGCTATCCCACCCCGCAAAGCACTGAATCAGTGTTTTCTGTGTTGCAAACAATGCTGCTTCTGTAAAATGTTGCATTTAAACTTCACAGATATGACCTTGGGAGCCCAGCCTCCCTCTTTGTTATTGGCGGCTGAACGCCTGCGCAGACTTAGAAAGTGACCAAGAAGACCTAAGGAGGACTTTCTGCATAATGTCATAATGCACTCTGCCACCGAGAAACAGGAATTGAAGGAGTGGTGGGACAGCGAGAAGAGGGACCGAAAGGAGAACGTGGCACACCAGAACGAAGCCACGGACTGTCTCTTAAAGGTTATGGAGCGCCAAGCAGACATGCTCCAGGTGATATTAGCTCTTCAAACTGAGCAGCTCTGCACCCACCCTCCCCTGCAGCCGCTGCCACAAAACTCTTTCCCATGTGCCCCCCAGACACCACCAACACACTCTTATCAACCTCCTGGCTCCAGTCTGTACCCGCAGCATTCCACTCCTGCCCCATCACAGTCCAGCCCTGCGGACTCCCACTACCCACTGCACTCAACACCCGTCCCTCTGCAGTTTAGCCCTGCTGAAGTACAGTATCCACTGCACTGTACTCCAAAGGAGAAGGTTGGATATGATCCCTGGATATACACAAATCTGTAGCTGTCCTGGGACTCCTCCTCCCCCTGGGACCTTCCCTTCCCATCCCCCTCCCTCCTGATTTTTTTTTTGTTTGACTCTCTCCTCTGGTTGTTGTCTTTTAATAAAATAATGGTGTTGCTTTGAAAGCAATCTTTATTCCATTAATTGAAAGCAAAAAGAGCACTGCAAGGCAACACACAATTATATTAAACCCCCTTATTGCATCATGTGCACCAATCACCTCCTAGCATTACAAACACTGCAATCCTGAGCATAGCAGCAAATATTAGTGGCTTTCAGCTTCAAATTGCTGCCTCAAGGCATCCCTGATCCTTATGGCCCTGCGCTAATAGCCCTGGTCTCTGGCTGTTCAAACTTATCCTCCAGGTGCTGAGCGTCTGTGGTCCAGCCCTGAGGGAAGTGTACAGCATGCGGCTATAACCATAAGAATATTGTCATTGGCCAGATCCAGCTTCCCATATAGGCATCGCCAGCGGGCCTTTAAATGGCCAAAAGCACACTCAATAGTCATCCTGCACTTGCTCAGCCTGTTGTTGAATTAGTCCTTGCAGCTGTCAAGTTGCCCCGTCTATGGCTTCATAAGCCACGGCATTAAGGGGTAGGTGGGGTCTCCCAGGATCACAGTGGGCATTCGACTTCCCCTTTGGTGATCTTCTGGTCTGGGAAGAAAGTCCCGTCTTGCAGCTTCCTGAACAGGCTAGTGTTCTGAAAGATGCGTACATCATGCACCTTTCCGGGCCAGCCTGCGTTAATGTCAGTGAAACGGCCACAGTGATCCACAAGGGCCTGGAGAACCATTGAGAAATACGCCTTGTGATTAATGTACTCGGTGGCTAGGTGGTCTGGTGCCAGAATTGGAATATGCGTCCCATCTATCACCCCTCTGCAGTTAGGGAAGCCCATTTGTGCCTAGCCATCCATAATGCCATGCACGTTGCCAAGAGTCACGGTTTTTCGGAACAGGATGCGATTAATGGCCCAGAACACTTCCATCAACACGAGTCCAATGGTCGACTTTCCCACTCCGAACTGGTTAGTGACAGATTGGTAGCATTCTGAAATAGCCAGCTTGCACAGTGCAATCGCCACGCGCTTCTCCAGTGACAGGGCAGCTCTCATTCTCATGTTCTTGCACTGCAGGGATGGGGCAAGCACATCACCCACAGTCCCATGAATGTGGCTTTCCTCATGCGAAAGTTCTGCAGCCACTGCTCGTCATCCCAGACGTGCATCACAATGTGATCCCACCACTCCGTGCTTGTTTCCCAAGCCCAAAAGCAGCGTTCCACTGTGGTCAGCATCTCAGTGAATGCCACAAGCAATCTCCTGTCGTAGCTACTACGTGTGGCGAGATCAATGTCACACCCCTCTTGCCTTTGTAGTTTCAGGAGTAACTCCACTGCCACTCGTGACGTGTTAGTCAGAGTGAATAGCATATTGGTCAACAGTGCGGGATCCATTCCTGCAGACTGCAGAGGCAGAGTGTGCAGTACACAAACCATTGAAAGATGGCACCGAATGCAGATGGAAGCACAGGGATTGCTGGATGCATTGGGACAGGACCCAGGATGCCCCATGACCCCTTCTGTCTTCCACAACTCTTAGCGGCAGAAGAGGAAGAGATGCTCTGTGGGATAGCTGACCAGAGTTCACCACTCCAAATACTGCTGCAAGTGACGCAAGTGTGAACACGCTATTGCACAGGCAGCTGACAGCGTGAACACACAACAGCGGTGTCCCTTCAGCGCGCTCTGAGCGGCGCTGGAACTGCCAGCGCTGGAACTCTGACCGTGTAGACATGCCCCATGTTTAGGCTGTTTTGGTGCCTGAGGTGTTTACACTCGGTAACTGGTAGGTGAAATCTAAGTACAGAACTCCGGCCAATGTGGGGTCTGTGCCCTGGTTCTTAGCAGTCTGCCCTGGGGCTAGTTCTCACACTCTGGGGTAACTGCAGGATAACTTGATACTGATATTTTACAGTCCCAAATGGCACCAGGGTTGTGGCTATTACAGCAGAACACTAACATTTCTTTAAGGGAGGCAAAAGGAGGCCTTTCATTTGGGTGACTGGACCTTTTATTAACTAATCCACTGCTAGGTAACAATCCCCACCTCTTTCAGCTGTGATCATAGGGGGGGCGGCATAGTCCTCTTGGGAGAGGACGGGGATTGCAATGGGCAGAATAGCCAGCTTGTGTATCCATTTCCAGCTGGGCCTGAAGCTCTTGCTGCTCCTACAGTTGCTGCAGAATGAGACTGGCAGATTTGATACAGTGTGATGGAAGGAAGCGTTGCTGATGCAGCTTCAAGTGTAATTTTGTTAGTGTGTCTCCCCCCCTTTAAATGTTTTGCTGACCTTGTTGCCCTCCGATAAGGCTGCCAAGGGCCTCAGAAAGACAGTTGTGACTGTCAGAAGGTCTTTCAGAGCCTGTTGTTTTCCTCCATTTTTACAGTGCTAGCCAGAGAGCCAGGACTCTTAAAACAACACACTGACAAATACGAGGGAGGCTTGGGAGCAGGCATTAGGGGATTGCAGATCTTGAGGATACATAGGAAAAGTCAGCCTAGATAGGCAACAGTAGGTTGTCTCCTTATCATCCTGACTGTTTTATGATTGATAATAGTTACAACAGCAATGGGTCCACGCTGCAAAATTCACATCCAGGGGCAGATTTCAACCACCTCAAAATTGAGAGATGTTCAGAGCTAGCCAGTTAGAGAAGAGCTGTTGTTGGATTCCAATGCCAACACCTTCCTGCTCCCTTAAAACTCAGGAGTGTTTTGATCCAGGCTTTAGGTTTGGGTTTCCCTCTAAATAGATTATGCTTCTACCCTAAAGGAGCCCCAGGCACTTTGTTATAGACTGAGCTGGTAGCACTACCGACAGGTAAGGGTTCCCAATGCTTTCCAGGATAAGATCCTCTTTTCAGTCGTTTTCAACTTGACCAAACTTCAACCATTCAGGCTGAAGTTTCCATGCTGGGTGTCTACCTGGAGCTAATTTTTTTCCTCGTTTTTATTTAACGTTTCAGCTAAAACAGTTCAGCCATTTCTGAGAAGAAGGCTAAGCCCATGTTAAAAAAAAATTCTTACATATGTGTTGTTGAGAGGCTGTCACGCCTCCAAGCTGCTTCCCTTGGAATTCCAGCTGTCATCTGGTGTGGAGCATGCATCTCTAACTCGAGTGGTGCTCAAGGATATAGCAGAGACTAAAATCATGTTGCAATGTAAGTGAGAAACTAAAGCATTATCGTCATTAGAATAACATGACTGAGGCCAGGTCTGCACTACAGCCCTACATTGGTACAACTACATCGCTCAAGGGTGTAAAAAACACCCCTGAGTGACATAGTTACATTGACCTAATCACCCCCGCCCCGTTGTGAAGACAGTGCTATGTCAATGGGAGAACTTCTCCCATCCACAGCTCCCGCCTCTCAGGGAGGTGGATTAACTATGCTGCCAGGAAAAGCTCTCCCATCGGCATAGTAGTGTCTTCACCTGAGTGCTCCTGGGGTGCGGTACGTGAAGACAAGCCCTTGTGGGCAGTCCCAGCAGAGAGCTCAAGGCCAGTGTGGCCTTTCGCTGCTAAAGGTTGATCTCTCAAGCTCAGGGCTGAGACTCATTGGCAGGGCAGTGTCTGGGAAGTTTCCCTCCTGCTGACAGTGAAGTATCCGACCTATGGATAAACAGGAGAACTTAAATTTCCAGAATTGTCTCTCCAGCCCTTCACCAGCAGGAAGTGCACAGGAAATCAGAAGAATATTTGACAGCACTTGCCATCCAGAATCACACCTCAACTTGGCCTAACCACACAGCTCTTTCTAGGACCAAGTGTATGCCTGGTGTAAATCTATTAACTCCAATGAACTTTACCCCAGGGAGGAATCAGTCCCATGTGCATCATTCCTACTGCATCCCCAGGTAGCCTGTGGACTTCCTGAAATATATTGCAAAACAGCAAACCTGGGGGGTAGAATTGACAGAGGCAACTGCCATGTATTCAGATGTACCCTGACTGCCACCTCCATCCCTGCAGGGATCAGTTATGGAGATATGGGCCCTTGCTCAGGGTATCAAGACCCATCAAATGCTGTAGCACTTTGTGACTCCAGACCTCAGTGTTGAGCTATCATAGATACTCGTGTCATTCTGACTGGGCAGATCAGCAAAGCAGGCACCTCCAGTGATGGTGTATCTCAAGGATCTGTGCTGGCTCCTCTGCTAGTTAACATCTACATTAGCAATTTACGTGACACAATTTTGTAGAAATTCATTTATGCTGACAACATCAATCTTGCAGTACAGGGCAAAGATCTTACCAAAAGTGATGACACCCTGGCCATCGACCTCAACATAATACTTTTAATACTGGAAGCTCCACCTCAACACTTCCAAAATCTCGGTATTAGCTTTTCAAGTAAACAACAAAACCACAAAGGAACCACTCAGTGTCATGTTTTGAGGTCAATGGGTCAGAAATGAGCCCTGTCCAAAGTACTTGGGTGTAACCTTGACCAGAAGCTTGGCTCCTAAAGCTTGTTTGGAAACAATATGTGAAAAGGTGAACAGCAAGGACTAGCCTCCTCCAAAAACTTGCAGGCACAACATGCAGCGTTGGTGCCCACACGCTTCGAACAGGCCTCTGGCACTGGGTATACTCAACCGCAGAATACTGTGCATGGGCAACTCACATACCAAGTCTTTGGACGTGCAGCTTAATGCTGCAATAGAAATTATAACTGGAACATTAAAATCAATGGTTGCTCACCCTAACACATATACCCACACCCAAAATCCAGAGTACAATTGTGAATACAATCAAACCATGGCCAACTTGAACTTACCAATACATGAGGAGCTCCCGAACCTTCCGATGATACACCTGAACTTTTGCAAGCCTTTTGGCAGTCAGGGTAAACTCTTTCGGCATCCCCATTCAATCCTAGGGCCACTGGAAAGCGTTTTCAGAGAATGCTGATGCCCCAAACACACACCTGCTGGCCGATCCCACAAAAAAACGTTCAGGCTTCAACCTACCCCAGAAACAATGGTCCACATTGAATTATTTCAGAAAATTGCATGGCAGATGCTGTCATCTCTTACACCTCTAGAAGATGAGAGATGATGCACAATGTGACTGTGGATGCCAGTCACAAACTATGAACCATTTTGTAAATCAGTGCCCGTTTCAATCATTTGCTGGCCAATCTCAGATTTACACCAAGCCACTTCTGAAGCTGTTTACTAATCTGGATTTGGTTCTTTGAACACTGCTAATCACCTCCTTTACCATACGAAAGAAGAAGGGCTCAGTTCCAATCCTATGGTTGCTGGAAGCTCAGAGATAAATGGAGATGCTCAGAAAGATTCATCAATCCACTCTTCTCCCCACCAAGGCACCTCTGTGCTGAACTGTCTTTCACATACCTCCTCTACGAGCAGATATTGAGATGTCAGTTGCTCTGCTGGGCTGTTCAGGGGGCAGTGGTGGGAAGAGCCAGGTCCTAGGTGCAACTGCTCTGAGATATTTCTACCTGGCTAAGCAGCCACCACCACGGCTCCCCTGGGCAGGTTCTCGGATCCTCAGCACTATTTCTTGTAACTCCTCAGGTCTAGCTTAGCATTTGAAACAAGCACATGGGGACACTCGGGTAGGGACTCCCATGACAGAGTCTTGCTCCTCAGATTGCTGGAGCAGTGAGAAGGCAGGGGACTGGCAGCATGTGTGTTAACAGTGTTGCTATAAACATGTGACACTGAGGGGACAGATTTCTGTACTGCCTCTGAACACACCTGCCATTTTCTGGCCCAAATATGGGAATGGTGCAGAACATTTGGAACATAAGAACGGCAATACTGAGTCAGACCAAAGGTCCATCCAGCCCAGTCTCCTGTATGTCACAGTGGCCAGTGCCCAGTGCTTCAGAGCGAATGAAGAGAACACGGAATCATCAAGTGATCCATCCCCTGTCGCCCATTCCATGGAATGACATGATCAATTTATTTTGTGTAATTAACAGGCAATTCAGGGGTTAAATCTATTCTGTTGGAGAAAAGTCAACTGGGCCCAGTAGTGTGTGTAACTCTTTTCTGCCCAGTACGTACCAGACATACACCAAGGAAAGAATTTCATACTTAAATATATGGATAAATGTATAACTTAAGGGCAGTTTAATAACTGACAGCACCATGTATAACTATCAATTTAAAGCACTGGGTACAAAACAGGGAACTGGCAAGTTTGTTTGGCTACTGGCTTAGGAAAAGAGAGGTTTGTCAGGGCTTGTGTGTGTAAGTTCCCCACGTGGGATCAGACTGTCCGCTGCTGTTTGGCTTTGGTTTCTCTTGCCAGCGCACGCTGTGCCAGCCGCTTCTCTCCACCCAGTGAAGGCAGCAGTCCCATGGATTCGTTCATTTCACCAATGGGGAGGAGCTGGATGTGAGCTGGTGGGGAGCCAGCTTCCTGGTTCGCTATGGTCGGTTTCGTGTCCAGGTGCAACTCCACGATCTCCAGCTTTTCCAGGCTGTTGCTCCCAGTGCCAGATAAGCTTTCTGGCGGGTCAATGAAGGAGATGACATCGCCAGTGCTAATGTCTAATGGCCTGGGTGTCGCAGTGTTCTGGGGGCCCACCAGACTGTTGGGCAGGGTGAACCGGGCACTGCCGGTGCTGTTTGTGGAGGCCAGGGCAGCGTTGGCCAGAAGAGTGTGCATGGAGGAGGTCACAGCTGGCTCCCTGGTTTCCAGGGCAGCGTCTGCTGGAGGTGTGGATTTGCCGTTTGTCAGCTGACTCTCTTTCTGGGCAAACTCCTTCCGCAGGGCTGCCACCTGCATCTGCAGCAGTTCCCGGTGCTGCCACTCCATCTGCTCAACCTGAGTGCAAAGCAAAGACTTTCAAATTAGGAGGCAAAGCTCATCACCCCCATAGGATACTGCAGTCCCTGCTGGAGTTGGCAGGAGCCATCACTGGCAGATTACATCATGATAAGGATCTTTTAGCAATATAATCCCTTTCATCCTGATGGAGGCCAAAGAGCTTTACAAACTATTTATAGGAGTGGTCCCCAAATTGTGGGGGGTGCCCCTTTAGGGGGTGTAGAGGAACAACCGGGGGGCATGGCAGGGCCAGAGCCAGCCCCTATGGGGGGATGGGGAAGGAACCATCCAGCCCCGCTCTGTCCCCAGCTCTGCTCCAGCCCTGGCCACAGCCGCAGCCCCAGTTCCACTCCCTGGCCACCGGCTCCTGGACATGGCTCAGCCACCAGCCTCTGCTCCCAGCCATGGCTCAGCCGCTGGCCCAGCCGCAACTCCACTCCCAGCCCAGGTGTGTGTGTGGGACCAGGGCGTGGTCCCATTCCATTACTGGCAAGAGGGGGCGCAAGAGGAAAAGTTTGGGCACCACTGGTTTATAAGAATCAATCCATCCATCACAGATATGCAGCCCTCTCTGGTGTGGAACAGGACAGCTGTTTAACAGCCATAGCAATGCTGCACAAAAGCAGAACTGAAAACCTCATCCAATTGAAACAGAAAGGGGAACATAGGGAGGTACTTTAGATTGTAATCACCCGAGTTGGAATTTGAGCAAGATTCTGCTTTAGGCATCTAACTCCTGCTGAAATCACCAAAATATCTTTTAGGATCTGGACCTGGGTTAACATTTCTACTATAGGAAAAATGTCATGGGGCCTTCGGCAGCACACCGCTGGGGTCCCAGGTTTAGTAGTGACTCAAAGAGAAGAGCACCACCTGCTGAGTCACTGACATCTCTTCCTATAGCATCTACATTTTCCTTAAACCTCTTCCAAGTACTGACCCCTCCAGCCTTAGCTTGGCATGTGACATCTCAGCCCTGGCTACAGGTGTCAGGACTAGGGCATAGGCAGTCTGACCTAGTGGTTAGAGCGGGAGTAGGGGCCAGGCCAGGTCAGATAGGAGGAGGTCAGCGTCTGAGGCAAGCCAGAGGGTAAAAGCAGCAGTCACATGTCAGGAAGCAGGCAGGGTCAGGTGAGCAGGTATCTCAGAGGAAGCAGTCCTCAGCAGGGAGAACCAGTTGTGTGGACAACTTCTGGTTCCTGCGCTTGGGTTGAAATAGAAGCTGGGGACCAATTGGGACCGCCAGTGTTCCACCAATCAGATTCCAGGACTGGGGTCCTCTCTCAGAGTTCAGCTGCTATTCCCGCAGCTGTTAGCAGGTTACTGGGTGGCAGGTCAGGACTGCCTAGCCCCTAAGGGCATGTCTCCACGGCAATTAGACTGGCCCAGGGCTGACCCAGGTAAGCTGACTCAGGCTCACGGGGCTCCGGCTAGAGCCTGGGCTCTGGGATCCTCCCCACTCACAGGGTCAGAGCCCAAATGTCTACACCACAGTTAAACAGCCCCTTAGCGCAAGCTGGAGTCATGTGACCAGGGCCAGCCGCAGGTGTCTCACTGCAGTGTAGACATATCATAAGAGCCCTGTGGACCAGGATTCAAGACCTGCGTCCCTGACTTCAGGTGCTGCAGAGCAAAGATGCAGCAGGCACCTTTCCCAGAAAGTTTGGCTTCGCCAAGCAGACATAGACCCTGAGACCCTTTAAAGGTCTAAAGTGTTAGGAATAAATGGCAGAAAGAGAATTTTCAAAGCTGTGAGTATAGGGAGGAAGAGGAGAATCCCAACCAACCCCTTGAAAAATATATATTGTGGCACCACAGTTGCCCTGGAAAGAGTCACACGCTGGCATAGCAGGGTGGTCACATGGTCATGGTTCCTTCTCTCCAGCCAATTCTAATGCATGTCCAGGCTCTACACTGCACGGCAGAACGTGGAGGGCCCTAAAAGCAGCTGCAAATGAGAAAGGGGAGCTAGCCTTGCTGCTTGTGGTCACGGCTGGTGCTACATATGGGTGGAAAAGGAAAATCTTCAGAGCCTGGAGCTGCAAAAGAGAGGACGGTCCAAAAGTACAGGGGAAGAGGAGGATGAGGTGGACTGGCAGCAGATGCTGGGGAAGAGGAGGAGGATGTGCTCATGGGGTTCAGTGGGAGTTAAGTACACTCCAGGAGATGCTCAGTACCTAAATTACTAACATGGGTGCTCTGGGTTTTACACTAAATAGCTTTTAATCACTAATGCTGCTTGTTTCCTTAGTGGGACAGCAAAACCAGGCTGGGCAGTTTCACTTCCTGATTCAGATGCCCTGGCCCCATGATGCTGAGTTCTCTGACTACAATGGTGCTGCGCTGGTTTTAAATCTGGCACAGTGTTTATATTGTTTAACAAACAAACAATGCATGAAATTCTGTCTGTTCACGTTGTTTTGTGAAAGCATTTACACCCTACAACTGGCATGTTGGACTCAAAACTACTTGGCACTGCCCCTTTATCAGCATGCCCCAGGGTTTACCCATGAAGCCAGAGTCAAATGGTAACAGCATAAGGTGATCATTCAAGCCGCGACGGAAAAGGAGGGAGACCTACCATCTTGCTGACTTTCTTCTCCAGGTCATCTGAGGTTTGGTACCGTTTCAGCTCCTCTGCCATGCAGATGTTAGCTTGGACAATGCTGGCAATCTGAAAGAAAGAAAGAAAGAAAGAAAGAAAGAAAGAAAGAAAGAAAGAAAGAAAGAAAGAAAGAACCCGCATGGAGACAGCATGAAAGAGGCACGCTTGATCGTAAATAGGAGCTAGGGTCATATCTGGCCGTGGCCAATTCCTTCATGACAAAACACAAGCAAAGCAGGTCAAACCCAATGCAGCAGCAGCTTGCTGGATACAGAACTCTTTGGTTCCCAACAGCACAAGGCACTATAACAACGGCTACTCTCCCGCACATTCCCATTGCAGCACCATCCTGCTCGGTACTGTGCACTGAGCACAAGCTCCTGCTTTTCATGGAGCTCTAGGGGTTACCTAGACATCAGCGGAGCATGGATCAGGTGGCTACAGTTACCCTCACCGTTCATGTCTGGGGACCTGGGTGCAGTCTTGACTCTGGTAAATGGATTTGAAGACCACCGCTTTGTCCCCACATCCCAAAACGCCACATCGTTTGATGGTGTTTGCTAGTCCATGTTCAGGAGAAACCCAGAATTGCAACAGCAGGGAGGGCTGCTGGTCAGGCCTGAGAGACAGTGGCAGAGTGACTGGAAAGGAAAAAAGCCTGAATACAGTCTACCCTCTCTCTGCCTGGGCTGTAGCCACTGCTAACACCCCATCATCTCCATAAGGGTTATATATGCACCCAGCAAAAATAGTGGGTGAAATCCCAGCGGGACACAACTCCTGCTGATGTCAGCAGGGTCAGGAGTTCACTCAGTACGTTTCCAAAGCCTCTAAGCCAGACGCAAATCAGCACTGAGGCTAAAAGAACAGGAGGACGTGTGGCACCTTAGAGACTAACAGATGTATTAGGGCATAAGCTGTCATGGGCTACAGCTCACTTCATCGGCTGCCTAGAATGGAACACACAGTAAGAAGATATAGATATACATACAGAGAAGGTGGAAGTTGCCATACAACCTGTGAGAGGCTAATTAGTTAAGATGAGCTATTATCAGCAGGAGAAAAAAACTTTTGTAGTGATAATCACGATGGCCCATTTCGACAGTTGACAGGAAGGTGTGAGGATACCTAACATGGGGAAATAGATTCGATATGTGTGACGACATATTGAATGTGAGGCTAAGGCGGTCTCTCTTCATGTCGATAGCAGCAGACTGGGATGGATTACCCCAAGGGCTCTGAGTGCTTTAGCCAGGTGGGAGCTGACTCTGACTCCCAATGCCATTTGGATTCTGATAGTGTCTGGAACTCCCATGTGTCTGCCCCCAAAGTTTCACTGCTGTGGGGACAGTAGTTTGTGGGTGACCTGATATTGGGGGAGAAACAGGACACATCTGTGACCCTGCATGCTAGGCCTGATGCAGTCTCCTCTCTCCCTGCAAGCTCAGGAAGGAGCAAGCTGCCTCTGCTTCACATCCCACCTACCATGGGCTAAGCAGGGAGGCTTTTGGGGAGATAGAGGGGGGTAGAAAGTGACCAGGAGGATGATACAAGAGGAAAAGCGATGTACACAAGTAACTCCTTTAAATCTTCCATCTTCTTTCACATTCAGGTGAGATCCTTTCACATTTGGGTCTGAAATGTTACTGGGCAAGAATGAAAGCATGCATTGAAATCAGTGGCATGGACAGGGCTTCTGTTCATCAGGGGTTATTAATTTCAGTTTTCGATTTTTGAGTTCTATGTAGATCTCTAAAAATCAGGAGGGTTCAGACTTTCTCTTTGCCTACACTATCATGAGTAATGCATACACTGCAATGAGTAATCGCTTTGTAACGTTCCCTAGTACACTTAACAGTAGTAATGTTTCAAAAGCATACCTTAAAGCACACTCAGGAACCTTTAGTGCACACAAGCAGGGTCTTTGCGGACTAATTAATGCATAACACATTAATGCCCTTCAGAAATCACAACCTCAGAGAGCACGTTATTACTCCATGTAGACAAGTCCTTAGATACAAGTAACCATTTCCAGTGTTTTTCTGGTGGTTTACTGGATAAATGCCAATTTCAGTTTGCTAGTATTGGGGGTATTTTGTTGGTCTTTAGCAGTTAAAACCAAAAGTCAGAAGCCTGAGATATGGAAGAGGGTGAAGGACGAGCCACATTGCTTCCAGGTGCCCTTTTCTAGAGTAGTCTAGAGAACTCATGCACCGTGACTGCAGGACTCAGCAAGGCAGACTGGATGTTAAATTAACTGGATGTATTCTCCAGCAGCCTTGCTTTCTGCCTCCTTCCTCTACAAGGTTTCCAAAGCTGAGTTCCCCTCTCCTCTCCCCACCCCATGGCAGGAAATCAAAACCATTTGGGCTGAAGGACAAGCAGTCCCCAGTTACTGTTCTCTCAGCCTTGCTGGGCTGCAGATTTCCAAACCTGATGGGATGTCAGAGGCAGCCTCGGACGTCCAGAGTGGTGCGGTGGGAGCATATAGATTGCCATTCCATAGACCAGCCTGCATGGATCACCCAGAATGTTGCCCCCAGCTCACCCAAGCAGACAGACCTGAAAAGATTGTCCTGGAGTCAGGTCTCCTCCATGAAAGCTCTGCCGAGCTGCTTCTCTCCCAAGTGCAGTTGTTGCTTCCCCAGAGAGATTTCACACCTGAAGAACTGCTCCACAGCCCTTCAGGGTGCCTGTCATGGAGACCCTTTGCCCTGTATAAACTCTCAGGAGGCCCATCCAGCTGTGCTGCAGACCCTGATGCATGCTCCGTGAGGCCACACTCCCACTCTGTACCTACCTGTTCCTTTAGCTGCAGGATCTCTGCCCGAAGCTTCTGTTCCATCTCCTTCTTCTCCTCCAGCAGCTGCTGGTTCTGCTGGTGTAGCTCAATCAGCTGTTTCTCCAGCAAGTTCTGATCCAGCCCCTCACAGGGCTGTGGGGAGAAGGAGAGGGAGAAAGAGGTCCCTTAAGTGTAGCAGTGAAAGGAGAGGGCAAGGGAACATGCAGTGGAGAATCCTGCTCTGGCACCAGATCCTCAAGTCCGACTTCCTGCTCCTGAAGTGGCATTCAGGCCCACACTGATTGCTTTGGGTCCTGTCTATGGCAGGTGCCAAGTCAGCAGGCAGCTTGACTGGGTCTGGGAAGAACAGAAAGGTGGGACTGGGCTAGTGTGGCCAAGCTAAGTTTTAGGAGAAATGTGAATTGGTCATTAACCCCAAGTGCTGCTACTGTGAAGGGATGAGAAAGGAGAAAATCAGAGGGCAACAAAGGGTCATGAAGGGAAGGCAAAACTCTGCTGTTATGTCGTCTCAAAACCACTGTTGCACCACCAGACTAATGTGCAGTGGCCCCGAGCCAGGTCTAAGGCTTGCAAGCATCATGTGTAATACATTTAGATAATTGTATAAGGCACCTTCTCCCCACCGGGCCTTCAGCAGCAGACATAGGGGTGCTGCAGGGAAACAGAGCGACCTCTAGTCAAGTCAAAGCCCTTTAATCTTCACATTTGGCCTCCTTTTATTCTTAGCAAGTCTTGGCAAAACTCACACCCTCCCCGATCAGGATTTATGTCCAGGCCAAGAAGGAAGCCATTTGAGTGGAATTATCTAAGCACTGAGAAGCAATCAGCATGAACTCCTGGCTGCTCAAACACTCCTTCTGACCCTCCGAAGAAAACTTTCCACAGAAATTTGGTACAAATGGATATTACAGGTTTAAAATCCTTCCTTAACATTTCTTCTGGCCACAGTGCCCAGAGCACACCAATGGCCTTGACTGACAGAGGAGGAAGATGGGGAAAGGAAAAACCATCTACTATAGGTCAAAAAGGCTCCTCCCCCAGCCTTGCGGGAGGGACCACTAGATCTGGGATACAAATGAATTCGCGGGACAACTAAAGAATAACAGGGTCTGGAGTGAAGGTCACAGGTTCAGAACTAGGGATCCAGAGAGGGACAAGGAGCAGAGAACCCTGGACAGAGCTCACTGCTCCTTGCAGCTGTCTAGGGAGCCAGCAGACACCACCCATAGGAACTCTGCCCAGGTGCGTGAGACCAGGGAGGAACAGAAATAGGCCCCACAGTCACAGAGCACCTACTTGTCCAGTATCCTCCTCCTAGTATTGCAGATGCTAAACCTCCCACACTGCAACTTGAGACCATTACTCCATTACTCCTTGTTCTGTCATCTGCTACCACTGAGAACAGTCTCCAGCGAACAGCAGAGAGGCTAACAGAGGGAGTTTGACTGGGGTCTGTCAGAGAGGAGCTACGCTAAGTGCTGCATTGGGGGGCTGTTTGGGAGCTGGCGGGGGTGAGTATCTGAGTGTCTGTTGCGGGGACAGTGTGTCAGTTTGACCATGAGCTTGATTGTTTGAAAAGTGTGAACTGGGAGTGCTTTGTTCCAGGTGGGCCTTGAGTGGGCCTGATTGTTATAAAAAGGCAGCCAGTTGCGAATCCGTGGAGCAGCGAACAGCGGAGAGGCTAACAGAGGGAGTTCGCCTGGGGAGAGCCCACTGAGGCTTTCATCTTACAGGCTTCTCTGAGTAGTAACTGCAACAGCTGAGGAAGCTCTTAGAAGGAAGGTAATATGGATGGTGAGCGATCAGCTGTTGTGACCTGCACTGGATGTGCCATGTTTGTCTTTCTTCCACAGGACAGAAGCGACTTTGTCTGTACAAAGTGCAAGCTGGTCTCCATATTGGAAGAGAAAGTTCAATGCTTGGAGAAACAAGTATCAACCCTGCGATGCATAAGAGAAACTGAAGATTTCCTGGACAGACGTCAGGATATGTTTTTGCGGGCACAACATTCTGCAGAATCAGAGCAGGCTGCGCAGCGGGGACAGAAGGACGGTGAAGAAAATTGGCAGCATGTGACCTCCTGAAGAAGAAAGGGGAGCATCCTTGTACCAGCAATGCAGATACAGGTGAGCAACTGTTTTCATGTTCTCTCCACAGGTACTAATGCGAAGAGCGCACTAGATGATACATCTGAGGGAAGGGAATAGGAGACTCCACCGATCGGAAGGCATGAGATGCACTGTCCCTGGAATGGGGTTCCATGACCACCACTCCAAGAAGTGTGCTGCTTGCCAGGAGCTAGGATTCACAATGTGACGGACAGACTGCCGAGACTCATCAAGCCCTCAGATCGCTACCCCTTCCTGCTTCTCCACGTGGGCACCAATGATACTGCCAAGAATGACCTTGAGCAGATCACGACAGACTACGTGGCTCTGGGAAGAAGGATAAAGGAGTTTGAGGCACAAGTGGTGTTCTTATCCATCCTCCCTGTGGAAGGAAAAGGCCTGGGTAGAGACCTTCGAATCGTGGAAGTCAACGAATAGCTACACAGGTGGTGTCAGAGAGAAGGCTTTGGATTCTTTGACCATGGGATGGTGTTCCAAGAAGGAGAAGTGCTAGGCAGAGATGGGCTCCACCTAACGAAGAGAGGGAAGAGCATCTTCGCAAGCAGGCTGGCTAACCTAGTGAGGAGGGCTTTAAACTAGGTTCACCGCGGGAAGGAGACCAAGGCCCTGAAGTAAATGGGGAAATGGGATACCAGGAGGAAGCACAAGCAGGAGAGCGCAAGAAGGGAGGACTCCTGCCTCATACTGAGAAAGCGGGATGATCAGCAAGTTATCTTAAGAGCCTATACACCAGTGGTCCCCAACCTTTCTGTGGCCAAGAGCACATTGATGCCTTCAGAAGAGTGTGGCGGGCGGCAACGTTTCTCGGCGACATTTCGGTGGCGACGCTTCTCCGGTGGCCGCACTCCTCGCGGCATTTCGGTGGCGGCTTCTCCGCCGGAATCGCTCATCGGTGGCATGTCCTCTGGCGGATTCACTCCTCTCCTCTTCATTCCTTGGCACCAGCGGGCACACATAAATGTCCCGGCGGGTGCCATGGCGCCCACAGGCATCACGTTGTGGACCGCTGCTATACACAAATGCAAGAGGCCTGGGAAAAAAGCAGGGAGAACTGGAAGTCCTGGCAAAGTCAAGGAATTATGATGTGATTGGAACAACAGAGACTTGGTGGGATAACTCACATGACTGGAGTACTGTCATGGATGGATATAAACTGTTCAGGAAGGACAGGTAGGGCAGAAAAGGTGGGGGACTTGCACTGTATGTAAGAGAGCAGTATGACTGCTCAGAGCTCCGGTATGAAACTGCAGAAAAACCTGAGAGTCTCTGGATTAAGTTTAGAAGTGTGAGCAGCAAGGGTGATGTTGTGGTGGGAGTCTGCTACAGACCACCAAACCAGGGGGATGAGGTGGATGAGGCTTTCTTCAGACAACTAACAGAAGTTACTAGATGACAGGCCCTGGTTCTCATGGGGGACTAGACTGTTTTCAGTGGTAGCAGATGACAGAACAAGGAGTAATGGTCTCAAGTTGCAGTGGGGGAGGTTTAGGTTGGATATTAGGAAAAACTTTTTCACTAAGAGGGGAGTGAAGCACTGGAATGAGTTACCTAGGGAGATGGTGGAATCTCCTCCCCTAGAGGTTTTTAAGATCAGGCTTGACAAAGCCCTGGCTGGGATGATTTAGTTGGGGATTGGTCCTGCTTTGAGCAGGGAGTTGGACTAGATGACCTCCTGAGGTCCCTTCCAACCCTGATATTCTATGATTCTATGATTCTAGATCCATCCTCTTTGGAACCCCCTTTCAGGTAGTTGAAAGCAGCTATCAAATCCCACCTCGTTCTTCTCTTCTGCAGACTAAATAATCCCAGTTCCCTCAGCCTCTCCTCATAAGTCATGTGCCCCAGCCCCCTAATCATTTTTGTTGCCCTCCGCTGGATGCTTTCCAATTTTTCCACATCCTTGTAGTGTGGGGCCCAAAACTGGACACAGTACTCCAGATGAGGCCTCACCAATGCCAAATAGAGGGGACTGATCACATCCCTCGATCTGCTGGCAATGCCCCTACTTATACAGCCCAAAATGCTGTTAGCCTTCTTGGCAACAAGGGCACACTGTTGACTCATATCCAGCTTCTCATCCACTGTAACCCCTTGGTCCTTTTCTGCAGAACTGCTGCCCTAGCCACTCGGTCCTTAGTCTGTAGCGGTGCATGGGATTCTTCCGTCCTAAGTGCAGGACTCTGCACTTGTCCTTGTTGAAGCTCATCAGATTTCTTTTGGCCCAATCCTCTAATTTGTTTAGGGCCCTCTGTATCCTATCCCTACCCTCCAGCGTATCTACCTCTCCTCCCAGTTTAGTGTCATCTGCAAACTTGCTGAGGATACAATCCACGCCAACCTCCAGATCATTAATGAAGATTTTGAACAAAACCAGTCCCAGGACCGACCCTTGGGGCACTCTGCTTGATACCGACTGCAAACTAGACATGGAGCCATTGATCACTACCCATTGAGCCCGATGATCTAGCCAGCTTTCTATCCACCTTATAGTCCATTCGTCGAGCCCATACTTTAACTGGCTGGCAAGAATACTGTGGGAGACCGTATCAAAAGCTTTGCTAAAGTCAAGGAATAACACATCCACTACTTTCCCCTCATGCACAGAGCCAGTTATCTCATCATAGAAGGCAATTAGATTAGTCAGGCATGACTTTCCCTTGGTGAATCCATGCTGACTGTTCCTGATCACTTTCCTCTCCTCTAAGTGCTTCAGAATTGATTCCTTGAGGACACGCTCCATGATTTTTCCAGGGACTGAGGTGAGGCTGACTGGCCTGTAATTCCCCGGATCCTCCTTCTTCTCTTTTTTAAAGATGGGCACTACATTAGCCTTTTTCCAGTCATCCGGGACCTCCCCAGATCGCCATGAGTTTTCAAAGATTTTGGACAATGGCTCTGCAATCACATCCGCCAACTCATTTTGCACCCTCGGATGCAGCACATCCAGCCCCATGGACTTGTGCTCGTCCAGCTTTTCTAAATAGACCTGAACCACTTCTTTCTCCACAGAGGGCTGGTCACCTCCTCCCCATGCTGTGCTGCCCAGTGCAGTAGTGTGGGAGCTGACCTTGTTCGTGAAGACAGAGGCAAAAAAAGCATGGAGTACATTAGCTTTTCCCACATCCTCTGTCACTAGGTTGCCTCCCTCATTCAGTAAGGGGCCCACACTTTCCTTGACTTTCTTCTTGTTGCTAACATACCTGAAGAAACCCTTCTTGTTACTCTGAACATCTCTTGCTAGCTGCACCTCCAAGTATGATTTGGCCTTCCTGATTTCACTCAGGAAAAAAGAGCTGTAACCTTGGGAGTTTACTACAAGTCTGGAGTGGCCAGTATTAATTGTTAGAATCTTTGCGGGCCCCCACCTTCCGCGGAGTGCCAGAGAGGGGAATCAGCCTTGACAGGGGTGAACCGTGCCAGGTACATGCCCATTCTCATGACTTCATGAAGGAGCTGCCAACCGATATCCCCAGGGGGCTGTGGGACTAGGATGGAATAGAGGTTGACCCACTAGGATTCCTCACCCTCTACAGGTGGTAGATCGTCCTGCCACTTGGTATCAGGGCGGGACACAAGGGTGAGGAAGTGATACATGTGGAGTACAAGCGTGTAAAGTTGGTCCAGTGGCACGGTTCAGAAGCGAACCAGCTGCAAGGCACGCAGCCAGCTTGGGTTATGGAAGGGAGAGGACTGGGCGTGGGGTCTCACGGGACAGGGGCCTGATGAAAATATCCGGAGGGCCGGGGGTGAGGGGTGGGAGGGGAGCACCCTCTCCCAGGACCCACTCAAGGAAAACCCAAGAGGTGAGCGACAAGGCATCCCCCACGTCCTCGTGTACGTGCAGTGGGGTCTGAAGGGTGGAGAGCCTCATGCACCAACCAAGCAGTCGGGGATCCACCCAGTCCCCCCATCATAGTCCAGGAGATCTCAGATTCTGGTGGTTTCTGCCAGGACCAGCCTCCGTCGCACAGAGGGGGACTCTGCCACCTGCACACCTAGGTTGGGATTGTGTAGCGGGGCTCCGTGAGAAGGTCCGCCCCCTCGGTGGCCACAACAGACTTGGTTGCCGAGAACAGCTTCCAGGTCCGGAGTAGGTCCTGGTAGAAGGTCGGCAGCTTGGAGAGGTCTCGGAAGACCCCTCAGGTGGAGAAAAAAGAGCTGCCAGTTGTATCGGAGCCCTCGGAGGCGGCAGAGGAAGGCGTGCACCAATGTGCTCCTCGCCGGAGTACCTGCACCATAAAGGAGTCTCTGCAGGGCCTGGAGGCAGAAGATATGGACCTGGCTGCGGGAGGCAGACCAGGCCCTGTCCTCCCTCTTCCAAGGGAAGACTCAGAACCCTGCAGAGACCCAGTGCAGCCCCGGTCAGAAGAACTCCAGAGTTACCCTCTTCAGCCATGCCAGGATCCCTGGGCTGGGTTCAGGGTGTTGAGCCGGTGCCAGAGCATGGACAGGACTAGTTGGTTCAGCACCAATGCCCTCCCCCGCAGGGAGAGGCACCAGAGGAGTCCTGTCCATCTCCACAGCCACTCACCCACCCTGGCCACCAAATCCTGCAGTTCTCTGGCAGAGAAGGATGCATGGCGGAAAGGTAAACGCCGAGATAGAGCAGCGACCTGCGCTTCACCGAATGGCTTGAAGTGCGGGTGGGAGGGAGCTCATCTGCCACCCTGCCCCGACCATCAGGCCAGAGCTCTTGACCTAGTTGACCCGGGTGGAGGAGACCACCAAGTAGATCGCCTGGCAGACCTCCACCTACATCAGGTTGCCCGGGTCCTGGACCACAGGAAGCACATCATTGGCATACGCTGACAGGACCAGCCGCAACTCTGGCTCTCAAAGCACCAACCCCATCAACCTCCAAAGGAGGAGACAGAGGAAGGGCTTGATTGCCAGAGTATACAGCTGGCCTGACTACAGACACCCCTGACGTAACCCTCAGCCGAAGCTGACCAGCTTGGTCAGGGTCCAGTTGAGCTTGACCAAGGACTCCGCAGAGGCGTACAGCACCTGGAGAAAACCCACGAATTGGGGCCCGAAGCCAAATGCCCGCAGAGTGCACAGAAGATACCCATGGTCCATCCTGTTGAACACCTTCTCCTGGTCCAGGGACAGGAGGGTGAATGACAGACCATCCCTATACACGAGCTCCAAGAGGTCCCGGACCAAGTACAAATTATCGAATATGGTGTGGCCTGGGACGGCGTAGGTCTGGTCAGGATGGACCACATCCACAAGCACGGACCCCAGACGCAGCGAGATGGCCTTCACTACGACTTTGTAGTCTGTGCTGAAAAACGAGATGGGACACCAGTTCCGAAGGTTGCGGTGGTCCCCTTCTTGGGTAGGAAGGTGAGCACAGCTCACCTGCACGACAGAGGGAGGACCACACTCCCCAAGGACTCAGCCCAGACGGTGACAAGGTACGGGCCGAGGACATCCCACAACACATGGTAGAACTCCATGGTCAGCCCGTCCAGGGCCGGAGATTTATTGGTGGGCATGAGACAGAGGGCTTCCAAGAACTCGGCCAGAGTGAGAGGTAGCTCCAGCCGGTCCCAGTCGCCACACTGACCATTGGAAGTTTGTTCCAGAGTACCCTACAAGCGTTGGTGTTGGTCAGATCCTGGGAGAAGAGGTTAGCGTAGAAGGCCCTGGCCCTTCCACGCATCTTCTCGGGTCTGTGAGTGGGGGTACCAACCTCTGCCAAAAGGCAGGTGACCTGCTTTTTAATCTCCCTCTTTTTCTCCAGGGCATAGAAGAAGCGGGAGCTGCGATCCATCTCCTGAAGGATGATGGATGTGTGATCGAACCAACGCGCCCTGGGCCCAATGGTTCTCCAGGGCCCAGGGCTCTTCCCGCTTCTCCCGGCACGCTTCGCAGAGGGATGTATCCCCAGGGCTGGTGGCCAGACACCTCTCCACCTTCAAGACCTCCCGCTCCAACTGCTCTATCACCGCATGTCTCGGCCAGCTGGCACCCCGGGTGTAGTTGTGGCAGAAGAGCTGGGCGCGCACCTTCCCCACATACCACCACTGCTGGGCCGAAAGAAAGGTGCACCGCTGCCCCCGCCAGGCCAGCCAGAACTCCCAGAAGGATGCCACGAAGCCCACATCCTCCAGAAAACTATTGTTGAAATGCCAATAGGCCGGCCCCAGCCTCTCTGGAGTAAGAGGGGCCGTCAGGGACACCAAATGGTGGTCCAAGAACGGATCGGGCCGAACTCTGGAGGAGTGAGCCTGTGCTAAATGGAAACATGATAGATAAATGTGGTCCAGCCGGGAGTGGCACAACCCATTGACCTCCATAGGTAAAGGTGGTATTGTCAGCCAGGTAGTGGTTGCACCAGACGTCCACCAGGGAGTGATGGTCGACGATCTCCCTTAGGATGCCTGCGGCGGCCTGGCTGCTCTCGAGCCCAGAGCAAGCCCGGTCCTCAAGGGTGGTATTAAAATCCCTGCCCAGGACCAGGCACTCACGAGGATCCAAGGTGTTGAGGAAGGCAGACGCCTGCCAATAGAAATGCACCTGCTCCAGGCCTGAGTTTGGGGTGTAGACGTTGAACAAGTTCCACGTCAGCCCCTCCATACAGACCCAGAGGTGCAGCAGCCAACCAGGCATGACTTCAGCGACCTTCAGCACTTCGGGCCGTAGGTCAGGGGAGAACAGGATGGCCACCCCAGCAAATGAGTGCTGAGGGGCTAAAGTACACTCCATCCCCCAACTCCAGCCACCAACTAGCCTCAGTGGCTGGAGCGGTGTGGGTCTCCTACAGGAAAATCACAGAGTATCCTCCCTCCCAAAGAAAGGAGAGCACCTGGCACCTGTGGAGACCCACCCCAAAGCCCCGGGTGTTTAAGGTGGCAAAGATGGTTGGTTTCATAGTGAGGGCTGGGGAGGATCCTTGCAGGCAGGGGTGTCAGCAGGCCTCGCAACAATCCGTGACTGACCCCAAAAGCCAGCAGGGAGTCACAGAAGTTGCGGGCCCGCTGGTAGGCCATGATGTCTTGCCTCTCGGTCCCCCTCCCCTCCCCCAAAATGGCCTTCATGGTCCAGAGGACGAGGTGGAAGTCCCCGCAGCCCTGGAGAGCGAGCTGAACCTTACCCTTGAAACCACGGGTTTCCACCAGGAAGCGGAGCGGCTCAACCCACAGTGCAGCGAGGGACGGAGTCACGGACCTGCGATCGTCCTCTGGCTGGGCCCCTATGACGACCCCGCGGCCCACAGAGATGAGCAAACAGGGGGCAGACCCCCGGCACGGCACCTGTAGCGGTGGGGCCATGCAACCCGTCCCCATCCCCGGCAAGGGAGAGAGTGGTGGAGAGAAGAGAGCAGCCCCTAAAGGGTCAGGGAAGGGAGACACAAAAACCACCCCCTGAGGGTCGTCCGAACAAAGGGGAAATGAGACAACCCTGGGGTGGCAGCAGTATGGGAGGTAGAGGGGAAGAAGGTCGGCAACGTGTCAGAGGCAGGAGCGGGGCTGGGACCAGCAATGGGATCAGGAGCTGGGGAAGAAGTGGGGTAAGGATCCCCAGCAGCTAAGCTACAGGGGTGCGGCAACTCTCGATTGGAGTCAGGGGCTGAGGGGATGGGAAAGGGGCCATCAACGATGCCAGGCCCAGGCACTGCAATAAGCTCAGCACCCGCAACCAGGGCGTTGGGCATGGTGGCATCAGCAGTAGGGCCCCCAACTGGGGGGGGAGGCAACCGCTCCGCCTTAGAGTGGGAGCACCCAAGGGCTCGGACCCCGTCCACTCGGCACCACCCATCACCATCAGGTGTATAAATTATGGGAGTCTTTGAGTTGAGAATCTAACCATAGTTGGAAAATTTCTTATCAAGCAGCAGTCAAGCCCTGCCCCAAGGGCCAGAGCCCCTAGACTGCTGATTGCCCTGCCTTGCCCAGAGGGCTCAGGCCCCGAGACTCCTGCTTATTGCTAGGCCCTGCCCAAGGGGACAGGGCTACAGACTGGTGCTTTGCTAGTTCCGCAGCTAATTAACTTCGACCACTGTGACATAGTGAGACAGAGGGGCCTCCCGCTGAGCCTGAGGGGGGATGAGCACCAACGCATTACACAGCCACAGCAATAAACACAGTCCTATGCATGCTTGCCTCACCCTTTGACTAAAACTACTGCCCTGTATTTCCAAGCTCCCCATGTACAAGGCATGAAATGTGCATCCAGGCAGGCTCTGACTGCGTAGCGGTGGCACTTATATGGCACTGTGACTTCGTATCTGAGCACCAAACAATCCTTACCTCACAACCCTGCTCAGATCCATTTTTACAGATAGGGAATCAAGGCAGAGAGACTACGTGACTTTCCCTAGGTCACACATGGTGTCTGTGGTGGAGCAGAGACTTGAATCCAGGTCTCCCAAGGCCCAGCCTAGTACCCTAACCACTGGGCCATCCTTCCTCTGACTGTCCTGCTACAATTCCAGCTCCCTTCTTACCTGCCCTGCCACAGAATTGTCTCCTTCTTCAAAGATGATGTTGCCACTGTCTCCATCAGGGTCCATCAGCACCAGGGTCTGATGGGTGGGAAGGGATGAGGCGGAGGTGCTGAGCCCCGCCATCTCCTCTACTCCCAGCATGATCCTGCTGTTGAAACTGCTGTCCTTTGAAAAGAGAAGACAGAGTGAGACGCTGCCCTGGGAGTGTGCTAGGGACAGAATACGCACTCTGGGGACTCAGCACAAGGTGTACTGGCTTAAAGAGGATGTTCAAGAAGGAGGCTGATAAACTGGAGAGGGTTCCAAGAAGAGCTACAAGAATAATTAAAGGATTAGAAAACCTTCCTTATAGAGATAGATGCAAAGATCTCCATCTACTTAGTTTAATAAGGAGAAAGTTAAGGCGTGACTTGATCACAGTCTATAAATGCCTACATGGGGAACAAATATTTAATAACGGGCTCTTACTGAGAAAGCTCAAATGTGATCCAGTGGCTAGAAGTTGAAGCTAGACAAATTCAGATTGGAAATAAGGTGTAACTGTTTAACAGTGAGACTAATTAACCACTGGAACAATTTACCAATGATCATGGTGGATTCTCCATCACTGACCATTTTTAAATCAAGATTAGATGTTTTTCTAAACAATCTGCTTGAGGAATTATGTTGGGAGGTTTTGTGGCCTGTGTGATACAGAAGGTCAGACTAGATGATCACAATAGTCCCTTCTAGCTTGGAATCTATGAAGAAATTATGCACTCCAGGGAGATAGATAAATTGCTCCCTCTCATCCTTGCAGCCAGCAGGAACTCGACATTGCTCATATGCACAAAGATAGCTCTAAAGTTGGTTTTGTCTTGTGTTCTGAAGGCTCCGAGAATCATGCCCATTCTGATCTCGGCTGGCAGCGAGTTCCAGATACATGGCCCACCCTCCTGCATTAACTGATCTTGCTCTTGAGACTGACAGTCCCTGCTGTTTCAGCAGCTGTTGTGGGAAGCCATGATCTCACAAGGTGAGGTGAGTTCCCAGGTAACTCAGGCCAATCCCATGACAGGCTTTGAAGGGGTCGACCAAGATCTTGAATGTAATCGGGAGCCAGTGCAGAGCAGGGAGCAGCATCCCGCTGAGCTCTCTGAGGCCTGTGCTGCTGTATTCTGGAACAACTGCAGCTTTTTAAAAGTTGTCCCCTCCACACCTAGGGATAGAAAATTCCAGTAATCAAACTGGGGATTGGGAGCCTCACCGTCGCTATGTCTGAACCTGATGGGAGAGGGGAATGATCATCTTGCCACCCATAGCTGGAAGAGAGCTTTAATTATCTGTGTCTGTTTGGGTATCCAGGTGGCCATTGACTGTCTAGACAAGCAGAGGGCAGTTGGCCTCAAGGGAGGGTGGTGATAGAAAAATGGCAAGTTCTCTGAAATCCTTCCTGTCCCCACCAGCAGCATCTTGGTCTTTCAGGATTCAGTTTGAGACACTTCAGCTAGGTTTGGCTTTGTGTCTGATGGGAAGGTCATGTAGAAGCTGGGTGTTGCCTAGGTGTGGCTGGCACCTTAGTCTATGCCGTTGTAAGATGTACAGAAGTTAAAATATGCCTTGAAAATAGGCTGTTGACAACTTTTTGTCTGCCCTTTTAACTATCAGGTGGCAATCACTCTGTTTCCTTTTGGATCTAAAGGCAATGACAGTCAATAGGCCCATCCCAACAGGTGAGACATCTTGTCTGGGGACATGGGCAGCGGATATAGTAGACCAGGAGACGCTAAGCCTCCCCAAACAGCCAGGCCATGGCCCCACCCACACTGCTCCTCTTCCTGCCCTCACTCAACCTCTCCCTCAAAGCCAGCAGGGGCTAGGGACTTGGGGTGGCTGGGGCGGTGGGCTGGGGCTCAGGCTGGCCGGGGCGGAAATGGGTGGGCTTGGGCTGGCTGGGGAGAGCCGGCCACTGGCCTGGGACTCAGAGCAGCTAGGGTGGGCCAGCCAGGGCAGCTGGGATGGGTTGGCCAGCGTCCTGGGACTTGGGGTGGCTGGGGCAGGCAGGCCAGTGCTTGGGCTGACTGATGGCCTGGTGCTTGGGGTGAAGGGGGCAGGGCGGCTGGTGGTCTGGGGCAGCCAGTGGGCTGGGACTCAGGCCAGCCAGTGGACCAGGACTTGAGGCTCCGGTGGATGAGAGGGGCAGGTAGGGGCAGGGCCTCGGGTGGAAGTGACGGGTCTGGGGGCTAGCCTCCCCAAATGGGGGAGGGGAGAGGGGTTCATGTACCACCCATGTCTGGCCCTGGGGAGCATTAATTAAGCTATAGCAATTCCCAAAAAGGGAAAGCACTGCTGCTTGATAAGAAATTTTTCAACTATGGTTAGGTTCTCAAATCAAAGACTCCCATAATTTATTTATGGAGGAAATCCCCTTCTCTCAGTCTAGCTAAGGAGAGCCCCTGCCAGGTGACAAACAAGAGTAACTGAGCTCTTTTCCTATGCAGAGTGCCCTAAGGCTATTGTCTCCTATATGTTAATTAAGAATCACAGGAGAGAAATACAAAATGTAGGTTTTAAACCAGTTAGAAATAGCTTGGCTGGTGACCCAAAAACCTGAAAATTCCATAGGTCAAACTTCCTGATTTTTATATATATACATAGATATTCACCCCAACTTATAAATTTGCACATTTGTTTGCCTATGAACCAGGTATACATCTCTCTGTGTGTAAGGGGACTGTTGGCCCCTTACTAAAACTCTGTGGGGTTTTTGGTTGCTAGCTCCTGGTACCAAAAGAAAGGGGCAGGGTCGATTGGAAATCAGGACCCTGGGGACTGACAGTCCCAGGGGCAATGGAGAGAGGCCAATGCTCCAGGTCAGCCTGATTGACAGGGTAGGCAGGCTAATGAGGGAGTCAGGAGACCAGGGGGTCCCATCCTCTGTGTGAGCTGGAACTGGGGCCAGAGTGGGGCCGAGATAAGGGAGCAGGGGCCTGAGCTGAGCTGGGGAGCAGAGTCATGCCAGCCAGAGAGAACCAGAGAAGCAGCCCAGGGAGCAGGTCAGTGCTGGGAGCAGAGCTGCAGCAACCAGAGCCAGAGGGGCCAGAGAAGCAGCCCAGGGGGCTGGAGGCAGAGCAGCATCAGTGCTGGGGCTGGAGCCAGGTGCGGTGAGCAGCTGGGGAGAGCGAGGGGGACCCTGGGCAGCGGGCCCAGCGCAGGGAGACACCCCAACCAAGAGGTCCTGCAGGCCAGACTTGGAGGGGGATCATAACCCCAAAGTGGGGGCCGACACTGGGAAGAAGGATCCTGCCACCTTGAGCTTGAGGGCGTGTGGCCACCACCAGAGCAAGTGTCCAACTCAGAGCATCCCTGCAGCACAGCCAGGGCCTGGGAGGGAGGCCTGGGACTTGTGAGAAACAGACTGTGAATTGCCCAGACATTCCAGCTGGTTGTGACGTCCCCGTGCCAAAGAACGGGGTTACATGTTTTCCTTTAACCTTTCCCATTGTTTCCTTATTTTTTAAATTGGTTGCTGTTTCATAAATTGTATTTGCTTGAATTTTATGCAATGATCAGTGGGTCAGGGAAGCATCCAGAGCGGAAAGACCAACCTGGAATGGGGACACCCTAACCCCTGTCCTAAGTGGCCACGACAATGTTGGGGGTCAAGCCCGAAAGGGAATCCTGGGCCCAGCCTTGTCGGGGTTACAAGGGCTCTGCCACACAGAAGAGTGGAAGGGGAGCCCTCAAGGTCAGGAAGGCCTCTGGGTAAAGGAAGTGGGAGCGAGGACTCGGATCCTTTTGCTAGCCCATTCCACCAGGGTAGCGTATAAGCCAGGAAAGTTCCCCACAATAGTGGGATCTGTCCCCCACTTACATATGTAAATAATCTCTCTTGTTCCTAATGTATATGACAAGCTTTGAAAGGCATGAAATGAAGAGTATTACATATAACCAGAGAACGTACAGATCATGTCCACGAGATTTAGAAGACTCTAAGATATTTTGTTTTCCTGGTAAATGATTGCACCCTAGCAGTCATAAGAATTATTGAAAGACATATTCACTTAACCAGGGTAAAACTTTGGAATATTAAAATAAATTGCTTAAAAGGGGGGGATACCAAATCAATACTTGGGGCAAATTATGAAATACAATCCATGAAATGAGCAAACCTTGGACTAAACGAAGCATCAAAGAAATTTCTTATACACTCTCGCTCTCTACTGGATATCAACAGAAGCAGCAGAGAAAGAAACTCAAAGCTGAAAGCTGAGAGCAATATGGCAAATGGCCAACGGAAATCAGAGGGCTGCCCATTCCACCAAGCCCTGAAATCAGGATATAGAAAACTGAGGTCACCATGTGGGACCCCAAAGTTGGTTGAACGCACAAAGAAGCTGCAGGATCCCCAATGCGACGGACATCTGGACCAGCTGCGTGGAAAGGACTCTCCCCCATACTAGGGTTAAGAGAATAAGAAGTGGTGAGATTTCATTTCAAAGACTGTATTTCCCCTTCTGTTCTGTAACATAAATAATTGTAGGTTATCTTGTTTAAGTCTACACTCTCTAGTGAGACACCAGGTAACCATAAGTTTTATTTTAACTATCTGCATTCCCTCATTTATAGGTCCAAACAAATTGGCGTAAGAGAGATTTGAACCATAACTTCAAGCAATTGCTTTTGATAGTCTAAATTTGTTTCTTTTGGACCAGTGTGCTCCCATAGCACGGACTGTACTCTTAAAAGTGTCTTAACGACAAGCATATCATTATTCTTTGGAGAAATACTAGCAGGGTGATAAATGTGTTAGGTACAAAAAAATGTTCATAAGTACCTGTAAGAAGAAATCTTGGTGATTTGCATGTTCCTTAGTGCACCGGCTGAGCCTCAACCCTAGGGTTTGACACCTGCTGGCGAGACTGTATTGGTGTCTGTGCAGTAGGTACCTACATCGCTGTGTCTACACTTGGTTGGTAAACAGCTGATTGTATATTGGGGTTCTGGGTGAAATAATAACTTGTTGATTAGTTAAAAGTAACCAAGTGTCCTGATTTGAGAAATACTGTTTAAGTTAAAAGCTGGCCTGAAAAGAACCTAGCATTAAATTAGAAAGCTAACACTCCTTAGCATCATTGAAAAGAGGCTATCCTATTAGACTTCATTTAACAATAGGTATAACACTTATGCAGTAGGCAAATCTAGGTTGTTAAATTTCAGCTTTAAAATCTAAGTGGCACCTCGGCAAATTTCCAAAATTGACCCCCTTTCACATAGACACTGTTTCACAATCTCCCCCAGTGGTTCCATACAGATATGGACCAGGTTGGGGAAAGGGTTGGATTCCTTCTGGGACACCACAGTCCAGGGCTCTGGAGTTGGAGGAGCAGGTGTCCAGCAAAACACTCCGGGTGCAGCTTGAGAATGATTGAAGCCACCGCAGCATGAATCCACAACTCCCTGCCATGTGTTTGAGGATGGACAGAAGGACTCCATTGTCAGCTGTATCAAACACTTGAGAGAGGCCCAGCAAAGGCAATATGGGTGTACTGTCCCATCCATGGTCAAGAGACGTTACTTAGGCTGAAGTCTGAATGGTTCAGGATATTGGCAGCCTCTAGATGCAGGTGGAGATGACCTGTGGTGTGTTTTTCAGTTAGCTTGCTCAGGAATGGGAGGGGAGTTCACAGAGCTGGAAGAGACCTCAGGAGGTCATCTAGTCCAACCCCTGCTCAAAGCAGGACCAATCGCCAATTTTTGCCCCAGATCCCTAAATGGCCTCCTCAAGGATTGAACTCACAACCCTGGGTTTAGCAGGCCAATGCTCAAACCACTGAGCTATCCCTCCCCCAGGATACCAGGCTATCGTTGGAGAAGTTGGTTTTGCTGCGTGCTGGTTTCTCAAGTGTTGCTGACTTATGGGCCACTTTGGGGTGCGTGGTAGATTTCCCTCCTCAAGGGACGTGTTGACAGTCTCCTTTGTAGGGATCACGATACTCTTGGATCTTTCATTAGCCAAGCAGGGCCTAGGTCAGAGTTGGCGGCTCAGTTTCCGGCAGTGCTTTTAGGACTTCCTGACTCTGATATCTTGTACTAGTCCCAGCTGGACAATTGTCTATGTTACAACCACTGTCACTTCATTTGGCAGAACTGCCTATTGTTCAGGTGTGACCCAGGACTGGAATAGCACGGGTACTGCAGGTGAGGATCGAGGTGCACTGGCAGAACTTTGGGGAGCAGTCTTGCACACCTATTATCTGCATTATACCTGGCTTTAGCTAGAGCCTTTAGTCCTCTCAATTTCTTGGGTACTAAAGCTCCGCAAACTCATCCACATTAACAGGCACATCACTTTTGAGGCCAATTGTAACCAGTCTCCCATATACAAAGGCTCCCCGGGGTGCCTCTGGGGCATTCAGTATCTGTGTTCCTGCACTCTTCACCAAGTGTCCCACACACTTGAGCTGCAGAAGCTACCCCCCCTGCTGGCGTAAGTGAAGCCAGTCTCAAATCCTCAGCTTCTTTGCACAGCCTTGGCAATGCATCGCCCTAACAGGAAGTAAAGCACTGGCAGCTCCTCCCAGCACGGGCAGCTCCTTCTCTGTGGGACTGAGTCTGCTTATGGTGCAATTCATTGCCACACCAACAGAAAAAGAACGGTCTGACATCACAATGCCCTGTCTGTCAAGGGAACTCGGGGACTTAAGCTCCCTGCAGCGGAGCAAAGAGGTTATAAACCAGGTATACGAGCCACATACTCATAGACTCATAGATATTACGGTCAGAAGGGACCATTATGATCATCTAGTCTGACCTCCTGCACAATGCAGGCCACAGAATCTCACCCACCCACTCCTGCAATAAACCTCTCACCTATGTCTGAGCTATTGAAGTCCTCAAATCATGGTTTAAAGACTTCAAGGTGCAGAGAATTCTCCAGCAAGTGACCCGTGCTCCATGCTGCAGAGGAAGGCGAAAAACCCCAGGGTCTCTTCCAATCTGCCCTGGAGGAAAATTCCTTCCAGGCCCCAAATATGGCGATCAGCTGAACCCTGAGCATGTGGGCAAGATTCACCAGCCAGATACCCAGGAAAGAATTCTCAGTAGTAACTCAGATCCCACCGCATCTAACATCCCATCACAGGCCATTGGGCCTATTTATCATGAATAGTTAAAGATCAATTAATTGCCAAAATCATGTTATCCCATCATGCCATCTCCTCCATAAACTTATCAAGTTTAATCCTGAAGCCAGATAGGTCTTTTGCCCCCACTGCTTCCCTTGGAAGGCTGTTCCAGAACTTCACTCCTCTGATGGTTAGAAACCTTCGTCTAATTTCAAGTCTAAACTTCCTGATGGCCAGTTTATACCCATTTGTTCTTGTGTCCACATTGGTACTGAGCTTAAATAATTCCTCTCCCTCTCTGGTATTTATCCCTCTGATATATTTATAGAGAGCAATCATAGCTCCCCTCAGCCTTCTTTTGGTTAGGCTAAACAAGGCAGTACCTGCATTACAGATTACACTGGCTCCCCATTGAGCTTCAGATCCAGTTCCAGGCCCTCGTCCTCATCTACCAAGCCCTTGAAAGGGTCGGACCCAGCTAAACAAGGGACCACCTCTCCCCCCACACTACTTCAAGGATCAGCACAAACCACATAGGCTGGGGCTCGCTGGAGATGGAGGCAGAGCCATCCCTGTGAAGAGGATTTCCCTGCCGCAGGGAATCAGGCTCAGTTCACATCCCTCTTGCAACAGACCTGTGTGTGCACGTTGCCTTTCCTCAGTAGAGGCAGCAGCATTCGGGCCGCGGAGCAGAGCCAGCTGTCCTGCCAGGACAACGCTGAAGCAGAACTGCTTGTATTTGGTGCCTAGATCCCATGGTCACCAGAGCCAGAAAGTTTGAGGAGACACACATGTACGAGACACAGGCAGTGGGAGACACTGTTTGCCTCTGCAGCCGGATGGTAGAAAGTTCTGTGCTCAGCAGCGTGGCTGGGGGAGGAGAAATGGCACGGAACACACATAAGGAGATCAGCATGAAAGCCATCTACCGTCCTCCACCCCAGCCTTGTTTTCACCAGAAGGTGTAGCAGGACTGTGTTCCCAGGCTTGATCAAGTCTCAGTGCCTTGTGCATGGTCTGTTATTGCCCCATGCCTGGCCTGTGACCGTTCGCTCTGAGAGAGTCCCCACCGCGTAACAAAACGTACCTTGGCAGGGTTGCCCGAGAGGCTTTCTGTCCCCTTGTCGGTGGTGAAGACAGGAGATCCTGATGCCAGGACGGTCTGGGCCAGCACCGAGCCTATGGCCATCACATCAATGCTGGCTCCGGTGGACACATGGAGGCTACCATAGGCCTTGGGGTGGGCTTCGGCGCTGTGCTGGTAATACTGGCGGCTATTGACATCCTGCATGGAGGCAGAGGCCGTGACAAACATTCATCGAGGTGAAAGCTGCCTATGCCTCCTGCAGCCACCTGTCAGGGGGAGACGGGGGGAGCTGGGGTGGCTGTCACAGCTGCATTAGCTCAACAGTAGGAGAGTTAAAAAACACACAAGACCCAGTGAAGTCAGGCTTATTAGTTCATTTAGTCCAGTGGCTGTGAAGCTGTGATGACCACCCGGGGGTCTTCAAGAGGCTTGAACCTGAGACCTGCAGTTAAACCATCTTTGATAGCTTCCACTGTTAACAGCCCTTAGCAGCAGCAGATAATGTTACAGTGTAGACAGGGCTTGTTTTCCAGGGAGGTTTGCACACCTATAGCTACTGAGGGGTTTGGATTCTCACTGAGGCTGCTGCCTGCACAGCAATCCCTGCATTCTACCCACACAGATGGCTCTGAGAATATGTTTCCGGCGGGGGTTTCACGTCAGCACTGTGCAGGGGGGAGCAAGGGCCACCAGCCCCTTTCCTTGAGGAGGAAACAGAGACACAGCAAGGGGAAGGGACTTACACAGGCCAGCCGGGGAGTCAGTGGCAGAGCTGGGAAAGAGCCCAGTCTAGTGCCCTATCCACTGAACTATCCCCCTGCAGACCCCCACCCCTCTGTTCCACCCTCAGAGCTCTCCCTGGATCCCTCATGCCATCTCACACACCAGTGCTCACCTGTGTGATCTGGATCTGGAAGGTGGTGTGGGGGTTCCGGAAGTGGGTCTTGTAGTGCTTCACCGCCTCGTCCCGCCGGTTGAAGCCATTGCGGCAGCGGTAGCAGTGCCAGTGCGCCCCTTTGAACTTCTTCTCCCCTTTGATCGTGCCCACAATCTCGCAGTGGTTGCAGCATCGCAGGATCTTCAGTCCTGGCAACGGCAAAGCCCCAGTGGGGATCGAAGGGTTTTCAACAGGCTCTGCTACAAGCATGTCCCACCAGGCAGGTGCTCAGGGCCTGGAGATGGTGGAGAGGCTCCTCTTGCCTTCAGGCCTACATGCTGCATGTCAGGGAGGTTATCACTGAGAAGGGCTGAAGTTGTCACTTCCCGGAGTGGGGAGGAGAGGGAGACATCCCGCACTGGGGAAAGCATCTGCACATTTTCCATCGCAGCTAACACCAGCTCAGCACGGGGAGCCCTGCTATCAATGGGCTGGTGGCAGCACGGGGAGCCCTGCTATCAATGGGCTGGTGGCAGCACGGGGAGCCCTGCTATCAATGGGCTGGTGGCAGCACGGGGAGCCCTGCTATCAATGGGCTGGCGGCAGCACGGGGAGCTCAGCTATCAATGGGCTGGTGGCAGCATGGGGAGCCCTGCTATCAATGGGCTGGCGGCAGCACGGGGAGCCCTGCTATTAACGGGCTGGCGGCAGCACGGGGAACCCTGCTATCAATGGGCTGGTGGCAGCACGGGGAGCCCTGCTATCAATGGGCTGGTGGCAGCATGGGGAGCCCTGCTATCAATGGGCAGGCGGCAGCATAGGGAGCCCTGCTACAAACGGGCTGGTGGCAGCATGGGGAGCCCTGCTATCAATGGGCTGGTGGCAGCACGGGGAGCCCTGCTATCAATGGGCTGGCGACAGCATGGGGAGCCCTGCTACAAACGGGCTGGTGGCAGCATGGGGAGCCCAGCTATCAGTGGGCTGGCGGCAGCATGGGGAGCCCTGCTATCAATGGGCTGGTGGCAGCATGGGGAGCCCTGCTAGAAACGGGCTGGCGGCAGCATGGGGAGCCCTGCTAGAAACGGGCTGGCGGCAGCTCGGGGAGCCCAGCTATCAATGGGCTGGCGGCAGCACGGGGAGCCCAGCTATCAATGGGCTGGCGGCAGCACGGGGAGCCCTGCTATCAATGGGCTGGCGGCAGCATGGGGAGCCCTGCTACAAACGGGCTGGCGGCAGCATGGGGAGCCCTGCTATCAATGGGCTGGTGGCAGCATGGGGAGCCCTGCTATCAGTGGGCTGGCGGCAGCATGGGGAGCCCTGCTATCAATGGGCTGGCGGCAGCATGGGGAGCCCTGCTACAAACGGGCTGGCGGCAGCATGGGGAGCCCTGCTATCAATGGGCTGGTGGCAGCATGGGGAGCCCTGCTATTAGTGGGCTGGCGGCAGCATGGGGAGCCCAGCTATCAATGGGCTGGTGGCAGCACGGGGAGCCCTGCTATCAATGGGCTGGTGGCAGCACGGGGAGCCCAGCTATCAATGGGCTGGTGGCAGCATGGGGAGCCCTGCTATCAATGGGCTGGTGGCAACACGGGGAGCCCTGCTATCAGTGGGCTGGCGGCAGCATGGGGAGCCCTGCTATCAATGGGCTGGTGGCAGCATGGGGAGCCCTGCTAGAAACGGGCTGGCGGCAGCATGGGGAGCCCTGCTATCAATGGGCTGGCGGCAGCACGGGGAGCCCAGCTATCAATGGGCTGGCGGCAGCACGGGGAACCCTGCTACAAACGGGCTGGCGGCAGCACGGGGAGCCCTGCTATCAATGGGCTGGTGGGAGCATGGGGAGCCCTGCTATCAATGGGCTGGTGTTAGCATGGGGAGCCCTGCTACAAACGGGCTGGCGGCAGCATGGGGAGCCCTGCTATCAATGGGCTGGCGGCAGCTGTTAGGATATAGATATTCAGGCCTGTCTGTAAAGGCCTATACTCTAAGAATGTAGGTGTATTCTTATCACTTGGCTAGTTATAGAGGTACAAAAGAGAATCAAAATCACTGTCTGCCGGTGTAAGGGCCTTCTCTTACTGTGACAGTCTGAGGCCATGTTCTTAGGCTAAGGCCTTTGGCTAAGCAACAGAGGCAGCCATAAGCTGGGAAGCGAACGGTCACATCCTCACATTCCAAACTAGTCACATTGAAATAAGGTGCTATTGGGCTGTTAGGAATACAATCCTGTCCTGATAGTGCCTATCACCTCCAGAGAAAGGGAAGTGCCTAGAAAATGTAAAAGGAAACTTAGTTCGATAGCATCCTGTCTGGCAAGAACACACTTATCAATAGCTGGGATGTGAAATCCTCACTTCTGTATTGTTTTGTCATTATAGTTCCCACTTTGCTATTGTTTGTCTGTATAATCTCTGTCTGGTTCTGTGATTGTTTCTGTCTGCTGTATAATTAATTTTGCTGGGTGTAAACTAATTAAGGTGGTGGGATATAATTGGGTACATAATCATGTTACAATATGTTAGGATTGGTTAGTTACATTTCAGTAAAATGATTGGTTAAGGTATAGCTAAGCAGAAGTCAAGTTTTACTATATAGTCTGCAGTCAATCAGGAAGTAGGGCGGTGGGGGTGGGCATGCGGGTGGGAGAAATGGGAACAGGGAATGGGGGTAAGGAAATTGGAATCATGTTTTGCTAAAAGGGGAAATGGGAACAGGGAATGGGGCTGGGGAAATTGGAATCATGTTTGGCTAAGGGCAGGAATGGGAACAGGGACACAGGTGTAAGGCTCTGTGGTGTCAGAGCTGGGAAGGAGGATACTAAGGAAGGAAACTGGAATCATGCTTGCTGGAAGTTCACCCCAATAAACATCGAATTGTTTGCACCTTTGGACTTCGGGTATTGTTGCTCTCTGTTCATGAGAGAAGGACCAGGGAAGTGAGTGGGTGAAGGAATAAGCCCCCTAACAGCAGCACGGGGAGCCCTGCTATCAATGGGCTGGCGGCAGCACGGGGAGCTCAGCTATCAATGGGCTGGCGGCAGCACGGGGAGCCCTGCTATCAATGGGCTGGTGGCAGCACGGGGAGCCCAGCTATCAGTGGGCTGGCGGCAGCATGGGGAGCCCAGCTATCAATGGGCTGGTGGCAGCACAGGGAGCCCTGCTATCAATGGGCTGGCGGCAGCACGGGGAGCTCAGCTATCAATGGGCTGGCGGCAGCATGGGGAGCCCTGCTATCAATGGGCTGGTGGCAGCACGGGGAGCCCAGCTATCAATGGGCTGGCGGCAGCACGGGGAGCTCAGCTATCAATGGGCTGGCGGCAGCATGGGGAGCCCAGCTATCAGTGGGCTGGTGGCAGCACGGGGAGCCCTGCTATTAACGGGCTGGTGGCAGCACGGGGAGCCCTGCTATCAATGGGCTGGTGGCAGCACGGGGAGCCCAGCTATCAATGGGCTGGCGGCAGCACGGGGAGCCCTGCTATTAACGGGCTGGCGGCAGCACGGGGAGCTCAGCTATCAATGGGCTGGTGGCAGCACGGGGAGCCCAGCTATCAGTGGGCTGGCGGCAGCACGGGGAGCCCTGCTATTAACGGGCTGGTGGCAGCACGGGGAGCCCTGCTATCAATGGGCTGGTGGCAGCACGGGGAGCCCAGCTATCAATGGGCTGGCGGCAGCACGGGGAGCCCTGCTAGAAACGGGCTGGCGGCAGCACGGGGAGCCCTGCTATCAATGGGCTGGTGGCAGCATGGGGAGCCCTGCTATCAATGGGCTGGTGGCAGCACGGGGAGCCCAGCTATCAATGGGCTGGTGGCAGCACGGGGAGCCCTGCTATCAATGGGCTGGTGGCAGCACGGGGAGCCCAGCTATCAGTGGGCTGGCGGCAGCACGGGGAGCCCTGCTATTAACGGGCTGGTGGCAGCACGGGGAGCCCTGCTATCAATGGGCTGGTGGCAGCACGGGGAGCCCTGCTATCAATGGGCTGGTGGCAGCACGGGGAGCCCAGCTATCAATGGGCTGGTGGCAGCACGGGGAGCCCAGCTATCAATGGGCTGGTGGCAGCACGGGGAGCCCAGCTATCAGTGGGCTGGCGGCAGCACGGGGAGTCCTGCTATTAACGGGCTGGTGGCAGCACGGGGAGCCCTGCTATCAATGGGCTGGCGGCAGCACGGGGAGCCCAGCTATCAATGGGCTGGTGGCAGCATGGGGAGCCCTGCTATCAATGGGCTGGCGGCAGCACGGGGAGCCCTGCTATTAACGGGCTGGCGGCAGCACGGGGAGCCCTGCTATCAATGGGCTGGTGGCAGCACGGGGAGCCCTGCTATCAATGTGCTGGTGGCAGCATGGGGAGCCCTGCTATTAATGGGCTGGCGGCAGCATGGGGAGCCCTGCTATCAATGGGCTGGCGGCAGCACGGGGAGCCCAGCTATCAATGGGCTGGTGGCAGCACGGGGAGCCCTGCTATCAATGGGCTGGTGGCAGCACGGGGAGCCCAGCTATCAATGGGCTGGTGGCAGCACGGGGAGCCCAGCTATCAATGGGCTGGTGGCAGCACGGGGAGCCCAGCTATCAATGGGCTGGTGGCAGCACGGGGAGCCCTGCTATCAATGGGCAGGCGGCAGCACGGGGTGGTGGTAGCCACCTCTGTATTTTAACACTGTCACATAATCCTCCTTGCAGCAGGTCTAATCAATGTCGTGTTTTGGAGGCCTGTCTACACTGGGGTGACCAGAAGTCCCAATATTAGGTGCTTTGTCTTATATACACAACTATAACCTCTCCCCCCCACACTCCGAAACAAAAGTGTTCTGATTTTTCACACTTGCTATCTGGTCACCTACTCTACCCTTGGGCTCCTCATGGTGCTCACACTATCGGTGCTGCTCAACCGGCATGAGCAATGGTGGGAAATGCTGAGACCATGTGCTTAGCACAGACAGGGCCAGCACTGAATGTAGGGCTCCAAGAGATCCCCGGCCTCTGCAACACAGAAAGAAGGCTCTGCCATTATCATTTGCCAGGTGGGCCCCTCTTTATAGCAAAACCACCCCCCACACTTCCTCAGATCTATTAGTCATAAGAATGCTCAGGCCTGAGAAGCTACAGAATGAGCCAATTTTCAGGCTCTGAAGCTAAACTCTGACATGCTTGGCAATTGCAGGGCTAAGTCTGACCAGTAATATCACTCTTGCAGATGTTTGTATTTGATTATGTTTAGTTTCTGCTCTGCGGAGAATATAGCCTTCTACCTGCTATTGTTTATAATTACTCTGTGCGCTGCCTACACAGTGCTTTAGTCTGTGTGGAACCTCTCTTTAACATGCCATGATATAGACTCCATTTGTATTTCAGCACTAGTCACTTAAACACACGCTGTGGGCTGGGCCTTGTTCTGTCTGCTGGAGCCCGAAATCCGGATGTTTTTGTGTGAAGCAGCAGTGTAGCAGTGTGGGGAACTGGGAGGAGGACTGAGTGTATCACACCAGGAGTCCTGAAGCACAGATCTGTGACTGGGCATCCTCCAGGGTTGCAAACACAAACAAGCAAGCAAAACCCCTGAAATCCAGAATTACAATATAAAGAACAAGAAAAGTTCTGAAACACAAGAGAGCAAGTGAGAAAGTTTGATGTGCGACATCCAAACCGGGAATCCTGGGATTCTGCAATCCAAGAGAGCAGAGAGAAAAAAACATTTGGTGAGTATGAGAAGAAGCTCAGAAGAAGATCAGTATGCAAAATATAAGCCAGGAATCCTGGGAATTTGTAACCCATAGAGAGCCATGTAAGAAGTCCTGAGGCCCCTGAGCTCCAGGGGAAAGAGTGCTCCTGAATTCCCAACCCCCCATCCCTCTGGGCACTACTGCAATAGTGCTAATAAGGAGCTCTGAGAGCCTGAACCCCAACATGGAGCAAGTGCTCTGGATAGCAGGAGACTGCTGAAGGCGGGAAAGAAGCTAAACCTGGCACCCTGAATCCCTGTTGGTGGTTGGGGTGAGAGAGAGCAGCATGAGACATCGCAGGGACCCTGGGGAGGTGAGGGAGACTTCTGGGTGAGCAGCCCCAGTCACCCCAAACCCGGGGAAAGGAAGCTGCACTTGTGAACCCCCAGTGTAGGGAGACCAGGGGCACTCCAGGAGGGGACTCCAAACATCACAGACATTCCAGCAACATTAAAAATAACACCAGTATTTTCTATTAAAAGCTCTCCCTACCCTGCCCCTGCCCCCCCCCTTTGCCCCAATGCAGCTGTGAGCTACCAGCCACCGGCTTGCTCACATGCAAGATGTGCTACGTAATTGCTGCATTGATTGGAATGAGCTCACTGGCTGACAGCAGGTGATGGAAAGCTGCTGATGGCTTCTGGCAGAGCCACCAGTGCTGCAGTGGTTCTGGGACTGCAGCAGGGCACTAGCTGCCTCAAACCAGGCATGAGTTTCTTTGGGGGTGGGATGGAGAAGCAGCAAACTCCTTGGGCCTTTGGAGCAGATGCCCAAGTGGGACCAGACCCCATAAGGTAAGGATGCCTGAGTTGGCTTTAAACCAAACCAGCAGCCAATAGAATTCTTGGGAACCCGGAGCACCACCCCTCCTCCGAGGGCTCCTTTTCAGAGCCATCAAAGCCAGCCAAGCTGCCAGATTTATGGCCTCAATTTCGCTGTGGAAGAGAAAGTGCACTCCCAATGCAACACCAGCCCCATGCCAAGTCCAGGCTGCCTCCACAGAAAGAACGGAGCTGGCTCCCAGCTGTGAGGGCTTTGACAAGGAGCCAGCTCAATGTTTCACAGGCTCTTCCACCCCTAGCCCATTTCTGTGGCCTTTCCTCTTCAGCTCCCAGCTAGGAGTTCAGCTTCTATATCAAGGTAATCTCCGTCTGGGGAGCCAGCTGGGGCATCTCTACAGTCAGAGTCTCTTTGCACCAGGCGATGGGCACAGGGTCCAGGGAGCAGGGTGGTGTCAGCAGGAAGATCTCCTGCCATTTGATCTGAGAAGCAGCGACTCTCTCTCCGGATCCCATCGCTGTCACTCCAACAGCCAGCTGGGGTAGGGTGGGAGTCACTGGGATGAGGAGCAACCATGCCATCCAGGATATTAGAGCCAGATTTTCAGAAGGTCTCAGCTCCCATTTGCTCTCAGGGGAGGGGGGAGGGAATTTGCCACTATTGAACATGCGGAAGGTTATTCTCCATTGTTCTATGGGAATGGGGCAAGATTTTGCCACTGTTCATCATGGGCTGGGGGGAAGGGGCTCCAGGGGGCTGAGCTGAAAATCTGACCCTTCCTTTAGGTGCTAAAATGGGAACAGAGTTCTCTGGGTAATCTGGCCGTTGGCTGTGGTCTCCGCAGGTTCCTAAAATCTGCCAGCCTGGGGCTGGGATCTCCACTCTCTCACTGATTTTAGAATCGTGTCACTCCCTTGACTTTTACGGAGCAATTCACACACGCCCTTAACAGTGCATCAGGGCCCAGAATTCTAAGCAAGATGCACTGGGCCAGGAACACAGCTGCTGCTTCGGCGGATCAGAGCCCTGCCTGGACTGCTGCTCCCAGGGAGGTAGGAGTCAGCTTGCAGGAGTCAGCTTGTGCCCTGAAGCAAGAGTAAACTTAGAACATAGGCTGGGCCAGAAATGGGAGACCCCTTTGGGAGGGGAAAACAACAGACCCTAGAGAGAAGCAGTAGGATCCTCAACACCATCTGATGAGGGTGTAATGAGGGACCCTCCCACAGCCGTAGAGAACAGACCTGCCCAGCAGCACAATGTCCAACAGCAGCCGAAGCAATTATCTGCTGTGGCAGTTCCTGAGCAGCTGGTGGGAATCATGCCATTTATAGGCAGCTTGACAACAGATGGGGACAAAGCCCTTTCCACAGTTCCCATCGTCCTTCAGCTTCTACTCAGAGATCACCACAGTGATCTGAACAGATAGAAACTGATGAGTGTGATGTAGTGGCTAGAGCAGAGGACTGGGAGCCAGGACTCCTGGTTTGTATTCCTAGCTCTGCCACTGGTGGGCAGCATTACCTCGGCCAGAGCAACTCAGCTCCCTCTACCTCTTTCTCTGTCAGTGAACAGGTGGCCGTGATATATACAGCTCACTCCTGCCTGCACCTCTGCTCCACTCCTCCTGCACCCCACTTCCTTCCGCACAAGCCTCCCTCTCAACCTGTCCCTTATACCCTTCTCCTGCTCTCCTCGTCTTACCCGGACAGAAGAGAGGTGGGAGTGGATCTAGGAGGAGGGAAGAGTTGGTGTGAGCTGAGCATCCCTGAGGGAGGAACCCCAGGAGCAGCCAATCCTGCAAGGAAAGTTTGAGCTTCTCGCTATGATAACAGTTTGGTGATTTCTTTGTTCATAAAGCCAAGCCCCAGGAAGGGGCGAATTTGGACTCTGCAGAGAGTGTGGGCTGTGTTGGCAGAGCAGACGGAGACGCTTCACAGTACTGTCCTCCTCCACATGGTTAGAACTGTCCTCGGTCAGCAGTTACTCTGGACCACGTGTTCTGTACATTGATGCTTGATGGCAATGAAGCGGTTGCAGAGGACCTTGACCAAAGGAGCTGTTTATCCAGGACTCCTGGTGTCACACTCACTCCAATAAAGATGAATTAAATCATCTCCCTCTCTCTCTTTTTGTGTGTGTGTCAAGAGAGAAGGACAAATATGCTAAAAATAAACAGTGATCCGCTTTCCCAAAGCTCCCGAATCAGCAGCTGATCAATCACAAGAGCATCACCTACGAAGGACACTTTCCAAGGGGTTGGTTTCTCTGTAATGGATGCCTGCAAAGTCATGTCAGGCCCAATGTGTATCTCATTAACAGCCCAAGCTCTCCACCCCAGTTACACAGCTACACAGAGCCTACAATGGCCAGCGTGCTACCCTTTGAAGGAAATCGCTGCATTCGTAGGGCCACAGGGCTGTGACATAGACCTTTCAAAAGACTCCAGCACTGCACTCCAGTTATTCCCTCTGCTGCAGGAGCCCCTCTGAGTCACTGCTCTTGGTCACAAGCTAGGACAGCCTTCAGGCTGCTCTAGTCTGTGCTGGGGGCCAGCGATGGACAGGGAAGAGGCAAAGATAGCAGGAAGCCCTCAGCTCTATAGCAGGAATGAATTGGGCTTCTGGTGACCTAAACTCTTGGCTTTCCAGGGAGAATGGCACAAAAAAGTCCCAGTTAAATAGCAAAATATATACTCTCTAAACCATCCTCAGCTGGCTGTTCTGTAGCATGAGCAATTAGCAAGTACTGTATACAGGGCAGTGGAGGATTGGTACAGAGATGAGGGTGGTACAAAGGTGGTATTGGTACTCACTCGGGATGGCCTGGGTTACTTATTCTTGGATTCACTCCCCAGGAGTGGATCAGCCATCTCAAATTCATGCTGATGATACCTTCCTACTCCACTTCACCATCATGTATTCCCTATGTGCTGGTACTCGTGTGTTAAAAAATATATACTTAGCATCCCAGCATTGAAATGCAGCAGCTGTTTAAGCAGATGATGCTCTAGATCAGGGGTTCTCACCCCCTTCTGACAACAAAAAAATACTTCACGACTCCAGGAGGGGGGACTGAAGCCTGAGCCCGCCCAAGCTCCACTACCCTAGGTGGGGCAGTCAAAGCCCGAGCCCCACCGCTCCGAGCAGGGGGGCCAAAGCTGAAGCTCAAGGGCTTGAGCCCCAGGCCAGGGGCCTGCAACTTGAGTCCTGCCGCCCAGGGCTGAAGCCCTCGGGCTTTGGCTTTGGCCCTGAGTAGTGGGGCTTGGGCTTCATTCCTGGGCCCCAGCAAGTCTAAGCCAGCCCTGGTGACCCCACAGATTTCTTCTCTGCTGTGTCCTTCCTGATGTGGGCAGTGTGCCTGTGTGAGTGCAGGCGGGCGGGTTGGGGGTTGCCTTGCTTGCTTAAACCTGCTGCTCTTTAAACAGCAAATCTATTTATAAAAGCTAATCAAAGGGTCATGTGACTGGCTAGCAACTGCTTTGTAATGGGATTAGGGCGTGGCCACAGAGCCATGTTGACAAAATCTTTCCTTACAAAATAGTGGGCCACGTACAGTACAATACAATAATTCGATCCAGTGGAAGCAAAAAAGAATCTGCACCTGATCTCATGCATGCAGGTTTACGTTAGGAGTCCCTCAGTCAAAGATGGTGGGGCAGATTCTGGTCTCCAGCACTGCTGGCACCAAGCCACTAGAAAACTGGCGTTATCGGCTACCTGGGAACTCCCCTTTAGTGAGGCGACTCTCTGGGAGGCCAGTGCAGCGACACTACACCCATCCCCAGAGTGCAGGGCTGTAGCCAAATGAAATGGGGCATGATTGCAGTGCCTCTGTGTTTCAAGCTATTGTCAGCTGCCTTGGGGCCATATGTAGCCAGGTGTAAAATCAAGCAGTCATCAAACGGCTCTAAATTATGCTGGGGACTGAAGCAGTCTCCAGCCAGCTGCAGAACCTAGGGGCCCACAGGTGGCAAACATTTGTCCCTCCCCTCTGTGCAGCTCAGAATGTGGATCCAATGGAGTCAAACCAGTCTAAAGTGTTGTCCTTTTTTGCTGAAAAAAGGCAGCTTCTTTCACATTTACAGCAGAAGAGCAGGAACAAAAACAACATCCTGGCTGATCAGTGTTAACGGCCAGCAGACCTCACATGAAGCACCGCCTCTGTCCCCAGCCAAGACTATGGCCATGTCTACACTACAAAGTTAAGTCAATTTCATGTAAGTTGACACTGAGCCTCCGATTTAAGCAAGTCAATCTTGCATGTCCACACTATGTTCATTGGCTCAGGGGTGCAGGCTCCGAGCGGCGCTTACCTCAAGCAGCTCCCAGAAGCAGCAACATGCCCCTTCTCCAGCTCCTACGCTGAGGTACATCCAGGCAGCTCTGCATGCTGCCCCGTCCGCAGACACCGCCCCTGCAGCTCCCATTGGCTGCAGTTCCTGGCCAATGGGAGCTGCAGGGGCAGCGTGCAGAGCAGAGGGTCCTGGCTGCCCCAATGCGTAGGAACCAGATGGGGCGGGGGGGCATGCTGCTGCTTCCAGGAGACGGCCCCGGACCCTGCTCCCCAGCAGGAGCTCGAGGGCCAGATTAAAATGGCTGGCGGGCCGGGTCCAGCCTGTGGGCTGATGTTTGCCCACCCCTGCTATAGCACAATAAGCATGGCCCCACTCAGCTGTACACTGTTGTTGTGAGCATTACAAACTCCTTGCGCCTTATCCTGCGGTATTTAAACAGCCAATACAGGAGCCGCCGCACAGAACAATGTAATGCCATGCAAACAGCTCTGCTGGAAGACAGAGCTGAGCAATTCGCAGTTGCTGGCAACAGTCACGCATCACCTTGGAGTGACTGCTTCTGGGCCTGGAAAACCAGCACTGACTGATGGGACAGCATAATTATGCAGCTATGGGATGACGAGCAGTGGCTGCAGAACTTTCGCATGTGCAAGGCCACTTTCCAGGAACTGCAAAAAGCTTTCCCCAGCCCTGAAGCGCAGAAATACTAAAATGAGAGCTGCTCTGACAGTGGAGAAGCTAGTGGCGATAGCTCTGTGGAAGCTTGCAATGCCAGACTGCTTCCGGTCAGTGGGGCATCAATTTGGAAAGGAAAGAGAAAAGGAGTACTAGTGGCACCTTAGAGACTAACCAATTTATCTGAGCATAAGCTGTAGCTCACGAAAGCTCATGCTCAAATAAATTGGTTAGTCTCTAAGGTGCCACAAGTACTCCTTTTCTTTTTGCGAATACAGACTAACACGGCTGCTACTCTGAAATTTGGAGTGAGTAAATCTACCGTAGGATCTGTTGTGATCCAAGTTTGCAGGGCTATCAACAGACTTTTGCTAAGAAGGGTATTGACTCTGAGCAACATGCAGGACATAGTGGATGGTTTTTCCGTGATGGACGATAGAACGCATATCCCTATCTTGGAACCAGACCACCTTGCCAAAGAGTACATAAACTGAAAGGGGTACTTCTCAATAGCGTTGCAAGCACTGGTGGATCACAGGGTCCGTTTCACCGACATCAACTTGGGATGGTCGGGAAAGATGCATGACATATGTATCTTCAGAAACACCGATCTGTTCAGAAAGCTGCAAGCAGGGACTTTCTTTCCAGACTGCAAAATAACCATTGATGATGTTGAAATGCCAATAGTAATCCAGCCTACCCCTTGCTCCCATGGCTCATGAAACCATATACAGGCAGCCTGGACAGCAGTATGGACAGGTTTCCCCCATAGGCTGAGCAAGTGCAGAATGATGGTGGAATGTGTCTTTGGACATTTAAAAGGTCGCTGGCATTGTTTGCTTACTAGGTTAGACCTCAGTGAAAGCAATATCCCCTTTGTTGTTGCTGCCTGCTGTGTGCTCCATAATATCTGTGAAACAAAGGGAGAAAAGTTTTCGCCACGGTAGGGGGTTGAGGCAGATGGCCTGGCAGCCAATTTTGAGCAACCAGACACCAGCCCAATAAGAGGAGCACACTGAGGTGCTCTGCATCTCCGTGAGGCTTTGAAAACCAGTTTCAACACTTACCTGTGTTGTTCCTTATCAAACTCTCCCCTCCATTGCATTTTCTCCCCCGTAAACTCCACCTCCACCAACCACCATGTGTTGAATGAATAAAGAGTCTTTTCTCCTCAACCCATTAAGTTTTATTATGCTCATAAACACACAGACACAGCGAAGAAAAGTAAGATAACCTGGGGCAAAAGGGCTGATAATGCTGTGGGGGGACAAACAAGGAAAGCTTGCTTACAATCAGCCAAAGGTGTGGGAATGGGTACCTTCTGGTCCCTGTACCCTCTCCTGGTGTTGAGTGCAGGGATACGGAACTTCCCCCCGCCGCCTCATAGGACGTTTGGGGAGGAGGATGGGGAACTGGGCGAGGATGGCAGCAGGCTCAGCAGAGGCTGCAGAGGGACTCTAACATCCAGCTGCCATTCTTGAACCTCAACCAGACACCTCAACATGTCTGACTGCTCCTTCATAATCTGCAGCATCTCTCCCTGTGTGGCCCGCTCTTGTTCCCTGCATGCTCTCCTGTCCTCCCTGTCCATGTTCAGGTTCTCAGAGACTGCAATCCTCCATGCTCTGAGCTCCGTCTTGTCACTCTCGGAGGCACGCATTAACTCATTGAGCATGTCCTCCTGACCCTTCTTTTTCTGCCTTCTAATCTGGGAAAGTCTGTCCTGGTGTGGAGGATGCGCTGACGGACAAGTTTTCAGCTGCAAGGAATGCAAAGCACAAGGGGAGCATTGACAGTGCATACATTGTTTCTGGTGCAAGGTTAATTTTTTTAATTAAAAAAACCACCCCTCAATGCACTTCACTGCAAGCCACAATGTAATCACAACTGCTGGCTATGGCAAGAGTCGGTTTGCTGCTCCAGCCATGGTGAGTAAGGCCACAAGGCATGGGCAAGAGGTCTTGTACTGCTGCTTTTGGGAAGACATCCTTGGGATCCCAGGTGAGAAAAACCCCCTTTGCCGTAGCGACCTGGATGGTGCTTGAGGACAAGCACCAGTGTAAAGCTCCCAAATAGTTTGTTTTTTGCAAAAGCAGCACCGGGTAGGCGGGAAGGGAGACAAACAGGAAGCCGTCATCCCCCTTTTTTTTCAGTGCTGCTTGCAATACATGGTGATCCCTTCCAACCACAATCATGGCACGTTTTGGAAAGTGTGGTTGTGTGACCAAGATTTCACCAAACAGGGGGCAGATAACTTGTTGCATTGTTTGCAGTTTAAGGGCTAGCATTGAAAAATTCCATTTCCCCAAGGTGACCTTATGCGATATCACTCTCCTGAAGGTAACAGAGGTGGCAAGGGAGCAGATGCAGCAGGTGTCTGGGTACAGACCTGGTCCTTATGCTGCAATGCTGTGTGCTCACAATGATGCCAGCAGAGTTAATACTGGAGTGGCACAGGAAAGTGTCCTACCATGGATTGCAGAGAACCTCCATTAAAGCTTCCTAAAGATCTCCCTGGAGGATTCACGGGCCAGCCCTGTGCATATAAACAGTCTTTTTCGGAGAGCACCCTCTGCATAGCTGGAGTGGCCACCAAGACCCACTACACCTACTTGTTTGTTCAGATTCAACATTAAAAATGATAGCATGTAACCCCGACAGTTTGATTTGAAATGTGGACTCACGAGAGGTGCCTTCCCCGGCATCACGCTCTGCTACCAACTGGTTCTGTGAAGGGATGGGCTCCAGGGTTAAGAAAAGTTCTTGACTGTTGGGGAGAATTGATCCTCCTCTTGCCAATCTCACATTCTCCTCTTCCTCGTCAACACTGTCCCCCTTGTTGTTGCTGGAGGTCGCCCGGGGCTCCTGGGAGCTATCCACGGAGTGTTTTGGGGCAGTGGTGGGGTCGCCGCCGAGAATCGCATGTGGCCCTCGTAGAAGTGGCATGTCTGTGGGGCAGAACCAGAACGACTGTTCACCTCCCTTGTCTTCTGGTACGCTTGCCAAAGCGCCTTTATTTTCACGCGGCGCTGCTGCGTGTCCCTGCTGTCGCCCTTCTCCCACATGCCCCGCGCAATCTTGGCCTAGATGTCAGCATTTCTTCTGCTGGATCGGAGCTCCGCCTGCACAGACTTTTCTCCCCACATAGCAATGAGATCCATCACCTCCAGTGTACTCTATGCTGGACCAGGTTTGTGGCCTTGAGTCTCCATGATCAGCTGTGCTGGCAAACTCTCCATGTTGATCAAACAGAAAATGAAAATGCAAAAGTTCCCCAGGCTTTAACAGAGGAGCGGCTGTTTCCTGTGTACCTGGCTGACATGCAGTGGCGTTGAACGTGCTCTCCAGAGCAGTCACAACAGAGTACTGTGGGACACCTCCTGAAGGCCAATTCATTCGAATTACACAGCACAGTGTCTACACTATCCCCATGTTGACCCGTGGATGTCAAATCAAGCGCTACACCTCTCGCGGAGGTGGAGTACAGAAGTCGACGTTACAGACCACTTAGGTTGGCGGAAGGGACTCGGTAGTGTAGACACAGACATTCTTAGATCAACTTAATGCAGCTTATGTCGACCTAAGTTTGTAGTGCAGACCAGGCCTATAAGATGCTGCTCTTTTCTGCTTGAGCCCATTCCTCGGAGATGGAAGATATGCAGCCTTTCACAGACCCGACCACACGTGTATGCACGTAAGTGCATTCAGTATTTGAACCCAACTTTTACACACCTTTCACTTGCATGCGACTTTCACTATGGGCAGCTTGCTTAAAGGGACTCTGTCAAATCTGTCTCCGTAGTTTTTAATACACACACGTGCGCACACACTTTCCATTGTTTGTAAAGCCTCCTGAGAAACTGTAAAATCAAAGGTTTTCCTCAGTCCTTTTTCCATTTAGCAAACATCATCCTCTCATTTTAGTTCCAAAGCTGAGACCTGAATCTGGAGCATATTTCCCTTCAGGTTGGAGCATTTTTAAGGGAGTCTGCAGTAATTCTACCTCCAGGCCATTGATGCATGGCTACTCTTAGGGGAAAACTAGGTGGTGCAGGTAATGCTGTTGCTGAGTCAGTAGGTGGCGCTCTTCCCCCTGCAGGAACACTGTCCCAGCCTGGTGTTTGGAAGAGCAAGGCTGCTGGAAGGCAACAGAGCTATTTACTGACTCCCCCAGTCCATCTCCCTGACAGTGCAGGTGAGAGGTACAGCCACACGCCTTCCCCGTTAGTGGTCAGTAAAAATCCCCAGGCACCCTTTGCAAGGTCCTGGGCGTGAGCCCAAGTGTCCTGACCGGATTCTAACCTAGATAATTATATTCTGCCTCTCTAAAATTCACCCTGCAGTTTCAAATGAATCCGGGGCTCTCCTTCACTTCCTGTCCCAAGCTGTTGCATACTGTGCACTTTGACAAATGAGCGCCAGCTGTGGCAGTGGTTTCTGTGACACAGGCACCTGTCCACTGACCCACTAGCTAATTTCTCATGGGCCACTGAACAGGCATCAGATAGTACCAACCTTTCAGTCTCCGCTGCCCTCAGGGGTGAAAGTAACTCTGGATACTTACGGGTAAGGGGCTGGGGCCGGCTCCAGCCCCCGGAAGGGGCGGGGCCTTGGGCGGAAGGGATGGGGCTGGGTGTCAGCATCCCCCAGCCAGCCCTTCCAGGCCACCTGGCCCGCACCGCCCGGGGCTCCAGTGGCGATTTAAAGGGCCCGGGGCAGCGGCTCCCTTCGCACCCCCCGACCCGTTGGCGGCCGAGGGGGGGCAAAAGGGGCAGGGACGTTAAAGCGCTGCAGGGTCCTTTGCTGCAGCAGCTGTAACATTGCTGCGCCCCCCCATCGGAGGCCCTCCCAGCAGGGCCACTGACGGGGCGTGGGGCACAGCAACGTTACAGCGCTGCCACGCAAAGGACCCTGCAGCGCTTTAACGTGGGCTGCGCACGGGCCGGTGCGGGTTCTTACCAGTACACGGTCCTGGCCCGTACCGGCCCACTTTCACCCCGGCCTGCCCCGAACGTGGGCTGCATCCAAACTGGCAACCTAGGTTTTATATCTCATTATCATTAGCCACTACCTGAGTGTATGCATCCACTGCTGGGGAATCAGCCTGTTCCCCACCATACACAGAGCTATGGGAAGTCTAGGGATATCTGTTGTGAGTTAAGGATCATTGTGGGCTGCAATTTCTGCAGAGAGTACAGGAGCATCTGGAGAAGTTCCAAACCAACCAGACCAGCTGTCCAATCATTTCAAAGTGGCATCTTACCTGCAAAGTCAAGCCCCTTGTCCACGTGTTTGACCCGGTAGTGAGCCTGGAGAATGAACGGGTCCTGATAAGCCTCCGAAATGCTGCAGAATGGACAGTGGGTGTGCCTCCCTTTGACACTGGCAGCGCACTGGTCATCTTGGCACAGGACTGGGCTGTAGCTGTGTTCTGTTCCCTTGATGCGTACGGAAGGATGAGCCTGGAAAGACAAGAAGACATGGCATCATTACAATAACACTGCGCCGGCAGAGTGAAATTAAGAACCATCCTAGGGGGGCATGGAGAGAGAGACTTCACAACTACTACGGCTCCAGATTCTCCTAGCAGAATCACATAGGCGCATTGGCAGCACAAGGACGCATACCATCCCAGACTCAGTCTCAGCCAGCGGGAGGTGCTGAAGGGATGCTGTAGGAGCACTGAATGTGGGAGAACAGTTCCAGCTTGTCCCAGCAGGAGGTGCTATGGGAGCTCCCAGCTAAACCAGTCCTAGCCTTGTCCTAGGTCTACTATTAAACAGAAGCAATGAGTTCAGCAGTCTTGTTTGTGCAGGAGAGGTAGAGTGCAGTGCGAGAGCACCTCCCCTTTGAAACAGAAGCAATCCAGAAACCAAAATGGCAAGCCAAGCCCTGGCATGGTTTATTAAGTGGTTAATAAATCTTTGAGGTCACCTCCTGTCGAGAGCTATCCAGACACTAATGCTATTAAAAGAGATACAGTGTTGCATCCCTAATGAGAGGCAGGAGACGGAAGAGGGCCCTAGAATCATTAGACTGCAAGATATTGGAGACTGCAGCTGAGGAAAATGCTGCATGAGGCTCTTTGTTTCATTTCATAACTTCCGCGCCCCCCCCCAACACACACACACACACCTTGGCAGAAAACTCTTTTGCTGCAAATCTGTTTTTCCCTGAGTCTAGGATTGCAGTGAAAAAAAACCCCTCAGCCAGCATCTTCCAGGGAAGGCATGAGGCAGAGTTAGAGCGAAACTGCAGTGCTGCAATGCCTGTCCCCTCCTCTGGATACCCAGAGAGGCTGCTCAGAGCTGTGTGCCCACAAATCCAGGGCATTACTCCTAGGCAGCTCCGCACAGGCCAGATGCCCCCTGCCCCAGCACAATCAGCCCTAAAGGGTCACAGCAGGCTTGTTGTGTGGAGGGCCAGGCCCTTGGTCCCTCTGAAATAATGGGTCAAATAAGCAACTTAGAGAATTTAAAGCTAGTACATCCCTACATCTCAAAGTTGCACCTTATTGGTCCAGGATATCCTTGGCATGGGGAATCCTGAGCATCCTGCCCCTTTACTTCTCCAAATCTCAAAGGGTTCCTGTAGCATGGCACCCCTCTCTCCTGCCAGACAGCACTGAATACAGTTCCTTGGCACCGTTTTGGCAACAGCAAGAGGATATGGGGACACATTGCATCAACAGATGCCTCCACAGCATGCCACCAGCCCAGTCTGCAAGATACAGGTTCCAGGGTTTAGCAACAAAATGCTGGTGGGGAGGGAATCCTTTCCCCTTTAAAGCTGGAGCGAGAACAGGGACAGCTCAAGTTGTAGAGTCCCATGTGAAATGTATCAGTTTGTTTGTATGAGGGAACCAATACAGTGTTGTAACAAGACTTTGGCCTTCTATAGTACCGTCCATCCAAGAGTCCCAAAGAGCTTTAGAAACATCAATGAATTGTGCCTCCCAGCACCCAATGTTGTTATTGGCAGATGGGAAAACCAAGCAGAGAGAGGTGAAGCGACTTGCTCAAGGTCACATGGCAAGTCAGTGTCGGAGCCGAGAACAGAAGCCAGGAGTCCTGACTTCCAACCCATTGCTCTAGCAAGTGGACAATAATCCTCTCCAATCTATACCATCTTTAACAGCTGTGCAACAGTCTGTATCCTGTGACAGGGTCAGGCCAGATGGCTATAGGAGAGTAATTTTTTTTTTTGAAGCAAAAAAGGTGGGTTTTTTTATTTGCATAACACACTTAGAAAACAAAACAACAGCATATGCAATGTGTAACACAGCAACCAATCACAATTGTTTTCTCATTAGCTTCAGGGGAGGGAAGTGTTCAAGCTTGCCTGGGCCCAGAGCGGGGTCTTCCTTGACTCTCGTGGTCTTCCACCCTTCCGAGTTACCTGGTGGTACAGAGCGAGGGGGCTTCATCGACTCTCAAGGTCTGCCACCCCCTTGAGTTACCTGGCGCCACGCCCAAGTGTCACCAACAATTCCCTCCTCTGAAAGCACCCAACAAAAGGGGCAGGCTGTAGGGTGGACAACCTGGGGGGGGGAGGGGGCACGTGCACCCACGTGTGAAAGGACCCCTCTAAGGTGGTGTTGTCTGCAGCAGCAATGGCTGGGGCTGGGGTCCCTTTCTCTTTCCCCCAATCAAAGGGTCAAAACAAAGGGAGCCAGACGGGGACACCGAGCAGAGAGCCTCGGACACCGCCCACCACTCCTCAAAAGCATCAAGGGAGTCGGTGGACGCCGCCCAGAGGAACTGCGCCCGGATACGTGAACAGACGGAGGATCGGAAAATGGCCCCACAGTCAGAGGAAACTCCGTCGGCCAACCTCCTCTCTCTGGTTTTATAGATGGCTGTTTTAGTCAGGGCCAGGAGGAGGTTAACTAGGAGATCCCGCGACTTTGTGAGGCCACGGATGGGGAGTGCATAAATAAGAAGGTGAGGGGAAATATGCAACCAAAAACGTAATAAAAGATTTGTGAGGAGCCGGAATAGGGGCTGCAGCCTGGCGCACTCCAATTATACGTGCGCCAGGGTTTCCCTCACACCGCAAAAGGGATAAGTATCTGGGATGGGGTTGAACCGTGCCAAGTACGTGCCCGTGCTCACAGCTCCGTGAAGGAGCCGCCAACTGATGTCCCCGATGGGCCTTGGAACCAAGGTGGAATATAGGCTGGCCCACCGGAGCTGCTCACCCTCCAAAGGTGGCAGAAGGTCTCGCCACTTTGTGTTGGGGCGGGACACTAGGGTGAGGGTGTGAAGGGTGTGGAGCACGAGCGTGTATACATGTTTCCTTGGCACGGTTTGGAAGCATACCGGCTCCAGTTCATGCAGCCGGCTCGCCGTAAAGGGGTGAGGGGGTCGATTGTGTCTACGGGGCAGGGATCCAATTAAAAGGTCCGGCGGGCCTGGGGTAGAGGGTGGGCGGGGCGTGCCCTCGAGCAGGACCCAACCGAGGTAAGCTCTAGCAGCGGGCGGCAAAGCGGCCTTTTCCTCCTGAATCACGCGCCGGGGGGTACAAGGTCTGGAGAGCCCCATGCGCCGAGCGAGCGTCAGGGGATCCAGCCAGTCTCCCCGGTCGTAGTCCAGGAGGTCTCCGTCTCTCGAGACTTCTGCCAGGATCAAGCTCTGGCGCACCGAGCGGGACTCCGCCACCTGCACACGGAGCTGGGGGTTGTGTAGCAGGGGCTGCGCAAGGAGATCTGCCCTCTCGGTGGCCGCCATGGACCTGGTCATTAAAAACTGTTCCCAGGTCCGGAGGAGGTCCTGGTAGAAGACCGGCAGCCCGGAGAGGTCTCGCGGAAGACCTCCCGGACAGAGATAAAAGAGCTGCCGGTCATATCGGAGCCCTCGGATGCGGCGCAGGATGGCGTGCACCAGTGTGCTCCACGCCGAACTGCCTGCACTATAAAGGAGCCTCTGCAGGGCCTGGAGGTGGAAGACGCAGACCTGAGTGTGCCCTGTCCTCCTTCCTTCAGGGGTAGATGAAGAACCCCTACAGGGGCCCAGTGCATTCCTGACCAAAAGAACCCCAGAATCGATGTCCGGAGGTTGGTCGGGAAACCCAGGGCCGGAACCAGGGTGTTGAGCCGGTACCAGAGCTTGGACAGGACTAGTTGATTAAGCACCAGGGCTCTCCCACGAAGGGAGAGACATCGGAGTAGTCCCGTCCATTTCCGGAGCCACTCTATCACCCTGCCCTCTAAATTTTCCCAGTTCTCCGGCAGAGAGCGATGCGTGGCAGAAAGGTAAACACCAAGGTAGAGCAGCGGACCCGCGCTCCACCAGAGCCTGTCACCAGTCTCCTACCGCCAGGCCAGAGCTCTTGACCCAGTTGACCCGGGCAGAGGAGGCTGCCAAATAGATGGCCTGGCAAGCCTCCACCAGTGCCAAGTCGCCCGAGTCCTGGACCACGAGGAGCACGTCATCAGCGTACGCTGACAGGACCAGCCGCAGCTCCGGCTCCCACAGCACCAACCCTGTCAACCTCCTGCAGAGGAGGCAGAGAAAGGGCTCGATCGCCAGAGCGTACAGCTGGCCCAAGAGGGGGCACCCCTGCCGCACTCCTCGCCCGAAGCTGACCGGTTCGGTCACGGTCCAGTTGAGCTTAACCAGACACTCTGCAGAGGCGTACAGCACCTGGAGAAAACCCACAAACTGGGGTCCGAAGCCAAATGCTCGCAGAGTGTTCAGGAGGTGCCCGTGGTCCACCCTATCGAACGCCTTCTCCTGATCTAGGGACAGGAGGGCGAATGACAGACCATCTCTACGCCCGAGTTCCAAAAGGTCCCGAACCAGAAATAGGTTATCAAAGATACTGCGGTCCGGGATGGTGTAGGTCTGGTCTGGGTGGATCACGTCCGCCAGCACAGACCCTAGCCACAGCGAGATTGCTTTCGCTCGATTTTGTAGTCCGTACTGAGGAGCGAGATGGGACGCCAATTTCGTAAATCGCGGCGGTCCCCCTTCTTCGGCAGTAAGGCAAGCACAGCTCACCTGCACGAAAGAGGGAGGACCCCGCTCTGCAGAGACTCGGCCCAGACTAGTTCTGGGCCGAGGACGTCCCAAAACTCGCGGTAGAACTCCACGGTCAGCCTGTCCATGCCTGGAGACTTATTAGTGGACATACGACAGAGGGCTTCCGAGAACTTGGCCAGAGTGAGGCAACTCTAGCCGGTCTCAGTCGCTCGCGCTAACCGTAGGGAGCTCCTCCCAGAGCACTCTGCAAGCGCCAGGGTCGGTCGGATCTGGGGAGAAAAGACTTGCGTAGAAGGCTCGGACCCTCCCGCACATCTCCACTGGTTCCGTGAGGGGGGTGCCGTCTTCTGCCAGGAGGCAGGTGACGTGATTCTTGGCCCCCCTCGTTTTCTCCAGGGCATAGAAGAAGCGGGAGCCGCAATCCATCTCCCGAAGGAGGCGGATGCGGGATGGAACAAAGGCGCCCCAGGCCCGATGGTCCTCGAGGGCCCGGAGCTCCTCCCGCTTCTCCCGGCACGCTCCGCAGAAGAGCAGGTCCTCGGGGCTGGCAGCCAGACGCCTCTCCAGCTCTAAGACCTCCCTTTCCAACTGCTCTATCACCGCATTTCTCCGTCGGCTGGTGCCCCGGGTGTAGTCGCAGCAGAAAAGCCTGGCGTGCACCTTCCCCAGGTCCCACCATCGCCGCGCCGAGGGAAAGGCACGCCGCTGCCCTCGCCAGGCCAGCCAAAATTCCTGGAAGAACATCACGAAGCCCTCATCCTCCAACAGGCTGTTGTTAAAATGCCAGCAGGCTGGCCCCGGCCTCTCCGCACAGAGGGAGGCTGTTACGGTGGCTAGATGATGGTCAGAAAATGGGGCCAGCCGAACGCTGGAGGAGTGGGCTTGTGAGAGATGGAAGAGTGATAAATAAATGCGGTCCAACCGGGAGTGGCTTGACCAATGGGCTTCCACCCGGACAAAGGTGAACGTGGAAGTGTCATCCGGGTGGTGGTCATGCCAGATGTCCACTAGGGAGTGATGTTTAACTATCTCCCGGAGGGTGTCCGCGGCAGCCGGGCCCTGCTCAGTTCCCGAGCGGTCCTGTTCCTCGAGGGTGGTATTAAAGTCCCCTCCCAGGACCAGGCACTCGTGAGAATCTAAGGTGCTGAAGAAAGCGGACACCCGCTGGTAGAATTGCAGCTGCTCCGGGCCCGATGTCGGGGCACAGACGTTAACGAGGTTAACCACGAGCCCCTCCATACAGACTCGGAGATGCAGCAGGCGACCCGGCACGGCCTCGGCGACCCCTAGCACCTCGGGCCATAGGTCGGGGGACAACAGGGTCGCCACTCCAGCCTGTCGAACCGTGGCATGGCTAAAGTAGACACTGTCCCCCCACTCCAGCTGTCAACTGTCTTCGGCAGTCGGGTCCGTATGGGTCTCCTGCAGGAAAATCACAGAGTACCCTCCCTCCCGAAGGAAGGAGAGCACCTGGGACCTGCGGAGAGCCATCCTACAACCCGGGTGTTCAACGTTGCGATGGGGAGAGGTGTCATGGGGAGGGTCCTCACTGGCAGGGACGCTCGCATCTCCCAGTGGGCCACGCAGCAGTCCGTGACCCATCCCGTAGGTGAGTAATTGTTCACGGAACACGCAGACCCACCAGTAGGCCGCGGCATCCTGCTTCCCCGTCCCTTTACCTTCCCCCATGAGGGCCCTTGTGGCCCGGAGGATTTGAGAAAAGTCCCCCCATCGCTGGAGAGCAAGTTATACCTTGTTGCTGGAGCCACGGACATCCTCTAAAAACTTCCGCAGCTCTCCTCGCAGCTCATGAGGGGATGGGCTTACGGTTTCCCGGTTGTTCCCCGGCGGGGCCCTTGGTGCAGCCCCGTGGTCCACTAAAACGGACAAGCAGGGTGCAGACCCCCGACGGGGTGCCTGATGGGCTGGAGCTTCTAGACCCGCCTCAAGCTCTGGGGCGATAGGGAGCGGTGGAGGGAAAATAGCAGCTTCTAATCGGTCGGGGCAGTAGAACACAAAGGCCGCTCCCTGGGGGTCATCAGTTGGGAAAAGGAAGGAGACAGCCCCAGGGGCGGCAATGACATTGCAGGAGGTAAACTGGATAGGGGTAGGAGCAGAGGCAGGGGCAGAGGAGAGGTTCTGGGTTTCGGGAGGCAAGCAGCTGGATGGTGGCGCCTCCCGATCAGGCTCAAGGGTTAAGGGGGTGGGGAGGGAGCTCTCAGTGATACCGGGCGCGGGCTCTGTGGTGGATTTAGCTGCCACAGCATCAGGAGGTGGATTATCTTCTGTAGGGCCCCAGCCCGGGAAGGAAGTCGATTGCGCCGCACCAACGGGGGGTGCCCCTGGCGACTCGTGTCCCGGCCGTGTGGCGCCGGCTGTCACCTGAGCAGGCTCGGTGGTCGTCAGCGGGGTGCCATCAGCGGCTGGGTCAGTGGAGGAGTCCAGGAGCTTCTCGGAGGTGGGAGCGGAAGCAGCAGTTAAGGGGAGGGAGCATGGGGAAAAGAGGGGTGGAGTGAGGTCGCCCAGATCGAGATTTGCTGGCAAAAGGTCGTCCTCCCCCTGGGCGACTGGGGTCAGATCTAAGGCCTCGATCTCCTCGAATATGGAGGAGAGGACACTTTCCATCACCCCACGGTTCTCCCCGCTGGCACCCGCCACGACGGTTGCCTCGGGGTTCACGGGGGCTTCGGGTAGCGTCAGGACAGAAGGGGCTTCCTCGCGGGTCTCGGAGGGGTGGGTCTCCCGTGGAGGGGAGACACTACCCTCCGGTGCTGCCACGTCTTTCCCAGCTGACACCGGTGGATGGGACGCACTCGTGGGCAAAGCGGAAGGTGCAGCATCGGTACCCCCCTTCCTGGTCTTCTGGGTGGCCTCCGCCTCAGGTAGATAAGGCTGAGCTCGAGCCTTCCGCTTGCCTCGCTTCCCCTGGACTAGGGCCCAGCCCTCCATGGCATCATCTGGGGGCTCATTAGCAGGGGTCGTGTCAGGGGGTAAAGGCGATGGCTCAGGGACTTGGGGGGGACTGTGGGGCAGCATAAGGGAAGGAGGATTCTCCCTGGGGCAGGCTCTCTCCCATGCCTGGTGGTATCTCTGCCACACCCTCCTCCATAGGCCCCGCTAGATTGTCAGCAGCAAGGGCGGAGTTCTCCCGCTCATCTGGGCGTTGTAGGGGAGGTGCCCCTTGGGCCTGAGCGGCAGTAGTGGTGGTCCGAAGAGGAGGTGGGGCGGGTTTGGGTACCGGGCAGCCAGGGGCGTTGGCAATGATGGGGCCAATGTCCTGCCGGGTCTCGGGGATCCCAGGTGCCCCTCCTTGCCGGGCTAAGGGGCAGTCCCTCCGGACATGCCCTGACGCCCGGCAGAGGTAGCACCGGGCTTCCCCCGTGGAAAACTATACCTGGTAACGGGCCCCCTGGTGGGGGACTAGGAAGGACCCTTCGAGCACCTCTCTGTCCCGTGCCGCCGACAGCAGTAAAAGTTGCACTTGCCAGCGGAAGGAAAAAATGTGACGGAGGGTGGGGTCCTTGCAGCCCAACGGGAGAGGACTGATAACAGAAACAGGTTTCCCCAGAGTGGAAAGGGAGGATAGCAGGGCAGCACTGGGGAGAAAAGGAGGGACAGAGGTCAGGACCAGGAGGACGCCCAGGTCCTCTAGCAGCTCTAGGGGGACAAACACCCCCCCCCACCGCTAGGCCCCTCTCCACCGCTTCCTGGGCGGCAGCCTCCGATGCTAAGAAGAAAACGACCTTCACGTACATTCTGGAGGCCGCCACAATGGCCGAGGGCCCTGCCACCCTCGCCAACGCCCGCACGTAGGTCTCCACGTGGGGGAGGCGGGCACCAGGAGGCATCGGACACTGTGCTTCCTGGTCATGGTGGGAAAGGGGCCCCGGCCACTATTGATGGTGGCGGAGGCGGTGGGCGGGAGAGATGACAAGGCGGCAGGCGGGGGGGCTGCCGCCGCCCGGGCATACGTCCTGGGGGCTGAGGGAGAGACATCCGCAGAGCTGGTGAAGGGGGCAGCGGGGAAGGACGCCGTGGTCAGTGGCGGGGCTGCAGCAGTGGGGCTGGCCCCTGCCATGGAGGGCCCAGTGGTTTTAGCGGGGCCCTTCCCCTTCTTCTTGCCCTGGCCTTTCCCGCCGGCTGGGGGGGCTTCCCTAGAGTCTGGGGAGGCGATGGGCATGACAGCGATGGTTGTCACCCCGGTGGCCTCCATTGCTGATGCCGCAGCGGGGGCGGTGGCAGGTGATTAACAGGAGTTGGGGTCAGGTAGAAAGGGACAAGCTGTGGGGTGGACAATTCGGGGGGGGGGCACCTGAACCACCGTACGCTTGTCCAGAGAGTCCTGTTTGGTTGGCTGGTGCTTCTGGCCCACGCAGTGGAATCAGGGCGAGCAGCTGAGTCCAGAGGCAGATGTTGGACAGCCAGCAAAGATGGTGGAGTGGGGGGGGTGAAGATCGTAGTGTGGGGGTTGGGAGGACACAGATGGATCAGGGGGCAACTCCGTGCCACACCCCCTGTGTCCCTACAAACACAGTTAAGACACAGTCAAGGCCTCCCCCCACGCGAGAGCACAGTTCGGAAGTTACTCAGTCTTAGGCCCCCACCACGGCGATTTGTAGATTCCCCGGGCAGCGTTCTTCCGGTGGACAGCTTTTTCTCTGTCTGTTCTGGGCTTTCTTTTTTGCATTCCAGAAATGCCAGAGCAAGCGGCTGGGTCTGGGGGCTGGGTCCTTGCACTCCCCCCCTCAGGGGAAGCGGGCCGGCAGAATCAATTAAGGCAGGCTAATCAGGGCACTTGGGTTTTAAAAAGGAGCTCACTTCAGTTTGTGGTGTGTGTGTGTGGAGCTGGGAGCAAGAGGCACTAGGAGCTGAGAGTGAGAACGTGGACTGTTGGAGGACTGAGGTGTACAAGCATTATCAGACACCAGGAGGAAGATCCTATGGTGAGAATAAAGAATGGGTTGGGAGGAGGCCATGGGGAAGTAGCCCAGGGAGTTGTAGCTGTCGCACAGCTGTTCCAGGACGCACTCTAGACAGCTGCATTCCACAGGGCCCTGGGCTGGAACCCAGACTAGAGGGCGGGCCCGCGTTCCCTCCAAATCCTCCCAACTCCTGGTCAGACACAGGAGGAGTCGACCTGGACTGTGAATTCAGAAAAACGGCCAAGCTGAGGACTGCCGTGAAGCTCCAAGGCGAGCAAATCCGCCAATAAGCGGAAGACCCACCAAGGCAGAGCACGAGCTTGGTCACAATCCCTATGTTCACCCTTTTTACAAAACTATAATAGATTCTATACAAAGTATGTCTTGTGAGGTATCATTTGAAAACTCATAATTTGTGTTATAATTCTTGATGTCTGATTTGTGTCCATTTATTCTTTTACGTAGAGACTGTCCAGTTTGCCCAATGAACATGGCAGAGGGGCATTGCTGGCACATGATGGCATATATCACATTGGTAGATGTGCAGGTGAACAAGCCTCTGATAGTGTGGCTGATGTGATTAGGCCCTGCGATGGTGTCCCCTGAATAGATATGTGGACACAGTTGGCAACGGGCTTTGTTGCAAGGATAGGTTCCACAGATCAGACACCAAGAATTATAACATTCAAAAACCAGTCGGAGAACACTTCAATCTCTCTGGTCACTCGATTACAGACCTAAAAGTGGCAATTCTTCAGCAAAAAAACTTCAAAAACAGACTCCAACGAGAGACTGCTGAATTGGAATTAATTTGCAAACTGGACACCATTAACTTAGGCTTGAATAAAGACTGGGAGTGGATGTGTCATTACACAAAGGAAAACTATTTCCCCATGTTTATTCCCCCCCCATTGTTCCTCACACGTTCTTGTCAACTGCTGGAAATGGGCCATCTTGATTATCACTACAAAAGGTTTTTTTTCTCTCTCCTGCTGGTAATAGCTCACCTTACCTGATTACTCTCGTTACAGTGTGTATGGTAACACTCATTGTTTCATGTTCTCCGTGTATATAAAATCTCCCCACTGTATTTTCCACTGCATGCATCCAAAGAAGTGAGCTGTAGCTCACGAAAGCTTATGCTCAAATAAATGTGTTAGTTTCTAAGATGCCACAAGTACTCCTTTTCTTTTTGCGGATACAGACTAACACAGCTGCTACTCTGAAACTTACCACGTAGTGTAATTCATGAGTGGCTGGCGATAGCATTCGTACAGTATAACTGGAGTGACTGACGTGCTGGAGGCTGTGTCAACAGACCAACGTGGTGGCTCTCACAGCGAAGCAGTGTAAAAGGCATCTCGGGTTGGGGAATTGAGGGGACCCAGCTGTCCATCAGTCCAGATTGTACCCTGGGGGATGTCACAAGCAGACCTGTGGCCAAATTCTTTGCTGAAAGTGGCTTCAGTGGAGATAAGACCAGGAAAGAATTCCACCTCTTGATTCCACCTCAATCCCATCACACTGGCAATTCAGAATCCACCTGTTTCCAAATGTGGATACATGCAGTATTTACCCCATCAACCCTGAATTCTTTGCAATGGGATGTAAAATGCACCATATATGTGGGGCTCTTCATAGTTAAGATTTGTTTCAGGCAACACCCAAATATAGGAAAGCATTACAGGTGGTTATGTCACACCCCCTCTCACTGCTGCTAAGGAAAGAGAGTAATGAGAGAGTTGGAGTGCACCAACCATTCTTTGGAGGGAGTATATTCCCTACCCATCTCTCCCCTCCCTCCACCTCTCCAGGCTCAAGTCCTGGGATTAGAAAATGCCATGCCGTTACTGGTAGAGAAATGGTTTGCCCGGTGCAGCCCCAAATGCTCTGTCTGTGGAACTATCGATCAAGCCCAGATATGATCACAGCAGATATGGATTGCTTGTGGACTCAAACAAGCAGCAATTTCTGCTCTGCTCTTGAGGGAAGACCCAAGTACTGGCCAGTAGTATGACAGTGTACATTCATTCCTGAATTAGACATTTATGGCTATGTAAATTAGTTGCAGCCCTGGTACATTGCCAAAGAGGCCCCCACTGTCACAGAGGTTGAATATCCTGCGTTACAATAACTGCAGTAGTATTTATTATTAAAGCATCATCATATTGCTTAGAGACCATTTTTCAGCCATTAGTTTTCAGCAAGTCACGAACCCTAAACCCGTTGTGCCAGAACAAAAAGATAGTCCCTGCCTCACAGAGCTTACAATCTAAGTACAAGACAAGAGACAACTGATGGGTACAGACTGACAGATGGGGGAGAGCCACAAAGCTCAAAGCACTTTACAAAAGAGGTAACTATCATGACACTGTTACATCTGGAGGCAAAGAGGGGCAAACTGACTTCGTGAAGGCCACACTGAATCAAGAGCAGAGCAGGATACAGAATCTAGGTCTCCTGTCTCTCAGCCTGCTACACCATCCACTGACAAAGGGGTTAAAAAAATCACAAATATGCAGTGATGTTCCGGTCCCTACTAACATCAATCCACAGCTGCAAATGTGCTGAGGGGGAGCGGCTCTCCAGTAGCTTAGAATAGTGGTCTGTTCTCCATCTGATGGACAAATCCAAGGAATACCAGCTGTACCACGCTTTCCCTTTCCCCTCACCATCATGTCCCTAGTAAAGGATCATGTGTGGAAAATATATTGATTGAGCCTGGAAATAAGAGACAGTCAATGGAGAAGTACTGCAACCTAGTACGCTGGCACTGGAGCTACTGAGTGTGGCTGCAGTGCTAGTGAAAGGGTTTGACTGGCCAGCAGGAGAGGGTGGAGCCTGATTCAGAGGCATGCAGAAGTCAATGTGGCTGCTCATACCTCTCAGGATCAAGGCATATCCACAGAATAAATACAGGTCAGGCATTGTAAGTTTCCTTTGTACTGCTTCTCACCAAGGTGACTCTCCTTCCTCTGAAGATCTGTGTCAGGATGCATCTTATCTCTACAGACCATACATTTCCCTATCATGGTTTGCTAGTCCCTGAAGGAGAAGCATCATTCTGTGCTACGGTGGTTTTTATAGCCCGGATCTAGGATGCTGTACAAATGTAACACATGCATTTAAACATGATTGGCCCAAATAGGTTGCACAGTCGTGTACTCTGGTCAAACCAAATCAACCATATTTTAGGCCTCATATTTAGGCACAGAGCCCTCTGCCCCCCTCCCCCAGGGGCAGCAGGGACTTGGTGCCGGCTGCTTCCAGCAGCAGTGTGGGCCGCCATGGGGGTGACAATCCCGCGGGCCGGGTCCAAAGCCCTGACGGGCCAGATCAAGCCCTCGGGCTGTAGTTTGTCCACCCACCCCAGTCTAGCAAAAGAGTCAAGGCTGCTTCAGGGTGGCTGCTTAGCAATCAACAGCCTGTGAGGTGTGCACTCTACCAAGTAGGAAACCTCCCACTGGAATGGGAAACACTCAGCAGTGTATTTGCAAAGATCATTCTAGGTTCATCGAGGCATATCTCCTTTAATCAATTCCCTGCCATTGCAAGGGCATTGGGCACTGGTACGCCTTGGACCTTCCTGTTCTCTGCTTAGAATCATAGAATCATAGAATATCAGGGTTGGAAGGGACCTCAGGAGGTCATCTAGTCCAACCCCCTGCTCAAAGCAGGACCAATCCTCAACTAAATCATCCCAGCCAGGGCTTTGTCAAGCCTGACCTTAAAAACATCTAAGGAAGAAGATTCCACCACCTCCCTAGGTAACGCACTCCAGTGTTTCACCACCCTCCTAGTGAAAAAGTTTTTGCTAATATCCAACCTAAACCTCCCACACTGCAACTTGAGACCATTACTCCTTGTTCTGTCATCAGCTACCACTGAGAACAGTCTAGAACCATCCTCTTTGGAACCACCTCTCAGGTAGTTGAAAGCAACTATCAAATCCCCCCTCATTCTTCTCTTCTGCAGACTAAACAATCCCAGTTCCCTCAGCCTCTCCTCATAAGTCATGTGTTCCAGTCCCCTAATCATTTTTGTTGCCCTCCGCTGGACTCTTTCCAATTTTTCCACATCCTTCTTGTAGTGTGGGGCCCAAAACTGGACACAGTACTCTAGATGAGGCCTCACCAATGTCGAATAGAGGGGAACGATCACGGCCCTCGATCTGTGGGCAATACCCCTACATATACATCCCAAAATGCCACTGGCCTTCTTGGCAACAAGGGCACACTGTTGACTCATATCCAGCTTCTCCTCCACTGTAACCCCTAGGTCCTTTTCTGCAGAACTGCTGCCGAGCCATTCGGTCCCTAGTCTGTAGCGGTGCATGGGATTCTTCTGTCCTAAGTGCAGGACTCTGCACTTGTCCTTGTTGAACCTCATCAGATTTCTTTTGGCCCAATCCTCTAATTTGTCTAGGGCCCTCTGTATCCTATCCCTACCCTCCAGCGTATCTACCTCTCCTCCCAGTTTAGTGTCATCTGCAAACTTGCTGAGGGTGCAATCCACACCATCCTCCAGATCGTTTATGAAGATATTGAACAAAACCGGCCCCAGGACCGACCCTTGGGGCACTCCACTTGATACCGGCTGCCAACTAGACATGGAGCCATTGATCGCTACCCGTTGAGCCCAATGATCTAGCCAGCTTTCTATCCACCTTATAGTCCATTCATCCAGCCCATACTTCTTTAACTTGCTGGCAAGAATACTGTGGGAGACCGTGTCAAAAGCTTTGCTAAAGTCAAGGAACAACATGTCTACCGCTTTCCCCTCATCCACAGAGCCAGTTATCTCGTCATAGAAGGCAATTAGATTAGTCAGGCATGACTTTCCCTTGGTGAATCCATGCTGACTGTTCCTGATCACTTTCCTCTCGTGTAAATGCTTCAGGATTGATTCCTTGAGGACCTGCTCCATGATTTTTCCAGGGACTGAGGTGAGGCTGACTGGCCTGTAGTTCCCCGGATCCTCCTTCTTCCCTTTTTTAAAGATGGGCACTACATTAGCCTTTTTCCAGTCATCCGGGACCTCCCCCCGATCGCCATGAGTTTTCAAAGATAATGGCCAATGGCTCTGCAATCACAGCCGCCAACTCCTTTAGCACTCTCGGATGCAGCGCATCCGGCTCCATGGACTTGTGCTCGTCCAGATTTTCTAAATAGTCCCAAACCACTTCTTTCTCCACAGAGGGCTGGTTACCTCCTCCCCATGCTGTGCTGCCCAGTGCAGTAGTCTGGGAGCTGACCTTGTTTGTGAAGACAGAGGCAAAAAAAGCATTGAGTACATTAGCTTTTTCCACATCCTCTGTCACTAGGTTGCCTCCCTCATTCAGTAAGGGGCCCACACTTTCCTTGACTTTCTTCTTGTTGCTAACATACCTGAAGAAACCCTTCTTGTTATTCTTAACATCTCTTGCTAGCTGCAACTCCAGGTGTGATTTGGCCTTCCTGATTTCACTCCTGCATGCCCGAGCAATATTTTTATACTCTTCCCTGGTCATTTGTCCAATCTTCCACTTCTTGTAAGCTTCTTTTTTGTGTTTAAGATCAGCAAGGATTTCACTGCTAAGCCAAGCTGGTTGCCTGACATATTTACTATTCTTTCTACACATCAGGATGGTTTGTCCCTGTAACCTCAATAAGGATTCTTTAAAATACAGCCAGCTCTCCTGGACTCCTTTCCCCCTCATGCTTGTGGCACACAATAGTTTAGTCTCCTGACGGCTGTGATACTTTGGTCTAATTCTGATTGTTGGGTTTTGTGTGCAGGTGCTGGGGGGTGTTGGTGTCCTGTGATGTGCAGGAGGTCAAATGAGATGATCTGATGGTCCCTTCCGGACTTAAACTTGACTCTGTCTCTGTAACACAAAGAACAGCTGATGCTGAATGCGCTTAGTCCCAAACTCCAGGCACCTTTGAAAATGGAGACTGCTCTCATCCTTTGAGGAATTTGTGGTAGCCAGAAGTACAACAGGCTGGCAAGGAACCTACCAAGAAATCTTGCCAATGGCACCTTCAAGGCCTTTGGAAAGCATAGTCAATAAGGCCAGTCCAGAGAGGAGGAGACTGTGCAACAGGAAGTCCTGGGTTCAGGAATGCAACCTGGATGCCAGCAGCACCCACTCACAAAGCCTCATCGCAGTGTGGGCCTTTTTATCATCTCCTGCAGAATGGTTAAAAATACCGGTGTGGGATGCAGCAGGCACTGACCCTCTCCCTGCCTTCTACAGGCTCAGTCAGAAAGATGCCTGAACTATCCCAGCTGCGCAGCCTGGGCTCAGTAATAACAGCATAGTCCACAGGATGACCTCAAAACATCGTACAAACATGAATTAATCCTTACCGCACCACTGTCAGGTTGGTAAGTAAGAACCCCATTTTGCAGATGGGGAAACTGAGGCACAGAGCGGCAAAGCTGGGAATGGAAGCCAGTTATTCTAATGGTCCACTGCCTTCCGCAGAGCTGATCAATGCTGCAGGTTTCTCACAGAGCAAAAGAAAAACAGTTTTCTACTACAGAAGGCCAAGTGTTTGCTGGGGCTTATAAAGAACCCTGGCACATACCCGATCAAGAAGAGTTTATAAACTCGATTGGCTGAACAAGTGCAAAGAGGTTAAAAGCATTATAAAATAAAATAATAATAATAGCCTAGCTTTGATATAGGTATGATATAGGTATATCCATCAGTCGATCTCAAAGCACTTGACAAAGAGGTGAAGTGACTTGTCCAAAGCCACTGGCACAGCCAGGAATAGAACTCCAGTCTTTGAGTCCCCGACCCAAGCCCTAACCACTAGGCAATTCTGACTTCACCTTACTACAGTAAGAAATTCAAAGTGCCTGCTTCTGATCTCACTGGAATGGAGTTATTCCTGATTCATCCCAACTTGAATGAGAGGAGAATCAAGCTCTAAGTCTATATTGGCCAGTGTTTCATCAAAGTACATGTATTGTTTACAGCTAATCTGTAACTACAGCAAAATAGCAGCCTCACTATCCGAAGACACAGTAACAATCTACAATACGTTTTCACATCTAGGTTTTTCAATACTTGCTTTGAAAGAAAAATTCATTGACTTAAAGCTTCACTTAGACATTATTAAGTTGCAAAGGCAACTCAGTTACTTCCTCTATAAACCTTATTAGAATATTACAGTTATAAAACTACCATGTCTGAAAAGCAGGAAATTCTGCACCACATTCTCCGCTGGCACTGGCACTGGATTTACGCTAGCCCAGAATCTGGCCTGATAAGACAAGGCTAAGTGTATGAAAAAAAATAAATGTTTGAAAAATCTGGAAATTCAGAGTTAAGATTCCACAAACACCCTTAGCTCTGCCTCTTCCCCATGCCCCAGAACACCCTACTCTGACTCCCAAAGACACTTAGGCCAGATTCTCTAAAATATTTTGGTGCCTAACTCCAGGAGTCAGGCAGCTAAATGCCTTTCTGGATCTAGGCTTTCTACCACCACATTGTACCTTTCCATACATTCCCATCGTGAAACACATATCCCCTAAGTATACAAATGACATTCATTATAAAGGGCCCATCCACCCAGCCACAGATGCTCCTCGAATACACTGTCCCAGAATAAGCCCAGACACAGTGTCTCAAGTCCTACCCCCCAAGTACAGATCAAAGACCTTCCCTCTCACCTCACCTTCCCACTAGAGTCAAAAGACTGCAATATTTTCACATTTTACCATCTACCCACAACCCCCAAACACCTACCACTTTGTACCATTCCATCATCCTCTCTAAGGAGAGTGCAAACAGTGCTATTATACTCATCCGATTCTCCTTCCCGTTGGGGGTCTGAGAAACAACTACCCTCATACAGCCACTATGGCCTCTGTGACTGTACACATCTCTACCTAACATCTCCACAGGGTACCAATCAACTACCACAGACTCACACGTTTCAAGGCCAGAAGAGACCATCATGATCTTTAGTCTGACCTCCTGAATAACACCGTCCAGAGAACCTCACCCAATAATTTCTGCATAAAGCCCATAACGCCTGTTTGAGCGATAACATAGCTTCTAAAAAGTCATCCAGACTTGATTGAAAGACGTCAAGTGATGGAGAATCCAGAACATCCCTATGTAAGTTGTTCCAGTGATTAGCTACTCTCAGTGTTAAACACTTGCACTTTATCTAATATCTAATGCTAGCTGCAGACAACACAGCACTGTACCTTATTCTCCAAAACAGGTTCTTGACCTTGCCTGTTCCACACAAAGAGGAGCTCATGAGAATTTAAACAGTACCTGATATACTTAGCACATCTGACCATCCATGCCAGAAGGCTGCAAGGTCTGGTAAGGAATGGGGAGGAGTTAAGGTGGTTTGTGAAAGCATAATCTAAATTTCCAGGCTTCTAAACAGCTTGGTGCTCTTTTCTTCCCCACAAATGTAATCTTGATTTAAAATTTGTTGTCTTTCGAGTGCTTGTTCCTTTTGAGAGCAATAGCATTCTAATAAGGTCCTCAGGAGAAGTAATTGAGACATCTTTACCACCTTAACTGTGTCTTAATGAAGCTTTTTGTCTGGGAATAATTCCTGCCAAGATTTAAAGACGCTCCTGTTTTCACTGCATGGGAAGAGGAAAAGACTCAGAAATAACCCACTGGTCTTAAATCTACAGTCTCCAAAGAAAGGATAGGAATAACCAAACCAAATACTTCCTCTCATCAAACTGCCCCTGAACACAAGGAAGGAGGAAAAAAGATACTAAGGATCAAAGCCTAATAATGGTGTATTGGTGTATTCTGACCCTCACCACAGCGAGACATCATGGCAAGGGTGCTCAAAGTGCAGCCATTGATGAAAGAAAATATGCCAGTCACGATGCCACAGTAAAGTTATGCTAAGCAGGAAGATATGGGGCAGGAGGAAGGGGAGCTAGTCCCCATTGTTAAAGTACAGGGCTGAAATAACTGTTACAGTCATTTTTATGGGACACCGATCACCTTAGTGTTGCAGCAAATCGAAGTCTGGAATGAGCCTTAAAATGTGGTTCCGCTAGGAAAAGTGACTATATAAAAATAGCCCCTTCTCGATCAACAGATCTACTTTCTGTATCAGTCACATTTGCTGACCATAGTGACTAAAGCTTGTACTTATTTTTACTGCTCTTATCCCTGCAGACCCAGCACAGATAGCTGAGAGGGAGCTGGAGTCTATTCCTTCTTGGACATCATCAACAGAACTGTTTATTAAGTTCCAATCAGTGACACCTGTGCAAATCCAGTGATGGCCATGGAGGTTGCACAGGTGCAAACTGAGGGCAAAATTCTTCCTGCAGAATTATTATTGCTGGTGATTATACATGAGAAGGAAAGAGCCCAGCAGGAGTTTGCAGAGCTGACATTTTAAAATGAGAGGCCTGATTCTCCTCTCACATTGGCTTCAGTCCAGTCACTCCTGACTTACACTGGTGTAAGAACAGAATTTGGCCTGATATTTTTTTACATGTGAACTAAGCAAATCTGATCTGTTTTTTTCTGAATGAAAGAAACCATGCATGTGACCTGGAGATTTTGCAATATTCTCTTGAACCTATGGACAACAAACACATGCTGCAGCATGTTGTGATTTAAACTGGAAGCCTGGACTTCAGCTAATAGTCTTCAGGAACTTTCAGCAAGTAAAGAACTTTAGAATCATTTATATCTGCCTGGTATTGTTCCTGAAAAAGAATGGAAAGCAACAAGCTAATTAGATTTGCCAGTCCTGTCAACACTGATGAGAGCCACCGTTTAGATAGATGCCCAAGGGGAAGAAGAGAAGGACAGAAGATAAAGGAACATGAGACTTGACTATTCATGCTTCCTTCCTGGATTTTGTTTCCTTTTCCTCTCTTGTGTGTCTGTCTTTCACCTCAGATTAACTGCTGTAAGGATGCTAAATGGTTTGAATGAGGAAGGGCTACTCTGCTAAAATAGTAATATACTTGTGTTGTCAATTTCCTTTATCAAAGACTAGGCTTTCACATCCAAACAAGCAGCATTCAGAGAACATCGTGAATAAGGCTAAGATTTTGTCACGGATATCTTTAGTAAAAGTCATGGACAGGTCACGGGCAATAAAGAAAAATTCATGGAAGCCCCTGACCTGTCCGTGACTTTTACTAAAAATATCCATGACAAAATGAGGAGTTCAATGGCAGGGTCCCCCCGCTGCCTGCAGCAGCCAGGAGCTGCATGGGGCCCCACCACCTGCAGCGGCTGGGAGCTTGGAGCTGCGGGGGACCCCTGCTACCTGTGGCAGCCCTGAGCTGTGGGGGACCCACTGCAGTCAGGAGCTGCAGTGGCCGGGAGCTGCGGGGTCCTCCCACCACTTCACGTGGCCGCAGGGGGACCCCGCAGCTCACGGCCGTCGGGGCTGAAGTCCTGGAGGTCGCTGGAAGTCATGGGTTCCATAACCTTAATCATAAACCATTCTATGAGCCAAACTTTAGGCATTATCTATATTAAAACTTGCAGTTTACCTAAAATTGTTTCTTAAATCAATTTAAACTTGTGCTAACCACTACGCTGCTCTTAAATTGATTTAAACCTGGCTTGTATCAATTTAGCTTAATTCTTACCCGGTTTGAATTGATTTAAGAAAGTGTAGGGGATTACACTGGTTTAACTAAATCGATTTTAAAATACCCCTTTAGTTAAGCCTGTACAACTTAGATAAAAGCCTGTTATCATCATGGTGGCCCAAATGTCTGATCTGTGCACAGATTTTATACTGACGTAACCATTTCTGTTAGAGGTGTGTGGGTTTGTTTTTTTAACTGAAATAGTTAAATAATCCCCTAGTGTGGATATAGTTATATCAGTATAGTGTCTTATGTTACCCTGTAGCTTATTCGCCTTCCCATGTGGGAATGAGTTATACCAGTATACGCACCTTAGTGCAGATGTCATAGCATCCACTGGTGGGGTGGGGTGGGGGTGAGTACTGTTTAACTATACCTGTATAAGGTGGTAAAACTTATTGTTTGTGTGTAGACAAGACCTTAAATACAGTCCATGGAGTTCCTGAATATCATAGAATCATAAAATTATAGAATATCAGAGTTGGAAGGGACCTCAGGAGGTCATCTAGTCCAACCCCCTGCTCAAAGCAGGACCAAACCCCAACTACATCATCCCAGCCAGGGCTTTGTCAAGCCTGACCTTAAAAACCTCTAAGGAAGGAGATTCCACCACCTCCCTAGGTAACCCATTCCAGTGCTTCACCACCCTCCTAGTGAAAAAGTTTTTCCTAATATCCAACCTAAACCACCCCCACTGCAACTTGAGACCATTACTCCTCGTTCTGTCATCAGGTACCACTGAGAACAGTCTAGAACCATCCTCTTTGGAACCCCCTTTTAGATAGTTGAAAGCAGTTATCAAATCCCCCCTCATTCTTCTCTTCTGCAGACTAAACAATCCCAGTCCCCTCAGCCTCTCCCCATAAGTCATGTGTTCCAGCCCCCTAATCATTTTTGTTGCCCTCCGCTGGACTCTCCAAATTTTCCACATCCTTCTTGTAGTGTGGAGCCCCAAACTGAACACAATATAGATGCCCCCAACTTACGCAATCATTCCGTTCCGGAAAGCCTTCGTAATTCGAATTTTGTGTAAGTCAGAAACATATACCCGTACGTTAGGCAAAAATTTCCGCAACATGAAAATCCTATTTCTGTCTTATGGAACTTTTTCTGTAAGTGTGAATTTGCGTAAATCGGGTCTTGCGTAACCCAGGGAGCATCTGTACTCCAGATGAGGCCTCACCACTGCCAAATAGAGGGGAACGATCACATCCCTCGATCTGCTGGCAATGCTCCTACTTATACAGCCCAAAATGCCGTTAGCCTTCTTGGCAACAAGGGCACACGGTTGACTCATATCCAGCTTCTCGTCCACTGTAACCCCTACATCCTTTTCTGCAGAGCTGCTGCCCTAGCCACTCGGTCCCTAGTCTGTAGCAGTGCATGGGATTCTTCCGTCCTAAGTGCAGGACTCTGCACTTGTCCTTGTTGAACCTCATCAGATTTCTTTTGGCCCAGTCCTCTAAATTGTCTAGGTCCCTCTGTATCCTAGCCCTACTCTCCAGCACATCTACCACTCCTCCCAGTTTAGTGTCATCTGCAAACTTGCTGAGGGTGCAATCCACACCATCTTCCAGATCATTTATGAAGATATTGAACAAAACCGGCCCCAGGACCGACCCTTGGGGCACTCCACTTGATACCGGCTGCCAACTAGACATGGAGCCATTGATCACTACCCGTTGAGCCCGACAATCTAGCCAGCTTTCTATCTACCTTATAGTCCATTCATCCAACCCATACTTCATTAACTTGCTGGCAAGAATACTGTGGGAGACTGTATCAAAAGCTTTGCTAAAGTCAAGGAATAACACATCCACTGCTTTCCCCTCATCCACAGAGACAGTTATCTCATCATAGAAGGCAATTAGGTTAGTCAGGCATGACTTTCCCTTGGTGAATCCATACTGACTGTTCCTGATCACTTTTCTCTCCTCTAAGTGCTTCAGAATTGATTCCTTGAGGACCTGCTCCATGATTTTTCCAGGGACAGAGGTGAGGCTGACTGGCCTGTGGCTCCCCGTATCCGCCTTCTTCCCTTTTTTAAAGTTTGACACTACATTAGCCTTTTTTCAATCATCCAGGACCTGCCCCGATCGCCATGAGTTTTCAAAGATAATGGCCAATGGCTCTGCAATCACATCCGCCAACTCCTTCAGCACTCTCGGATGTAGCGCATCCAGCCCCATGGACTTGTGCTTGTCCAGCTTTTCTAAATAGTCCTGAACCACTTCTTTCTCCACAGAGGGCTGGTTACCTCCTCCCCATGCTGTGCTGCCCAGTGCAGTAGTCTGGGAGCTGACCTTGTTCGTGAAGACAGGCAAAAAAAGCATTGAGTACATTAGCTTTTTCCACATTCTCTGTCACTAAGTTGCCTCCCCCATTCAGTAAGGGGCCCAGACTTTCCTTGATCTTCTTCTTGTTGCTAACATACCTGAAGAAACCCTTCTTGTTACTCTTAACATCCCTTGCTAGCTGCAACTCCAAGTGTGATTTGGCCTTCCTGATTTCACTCCTGCATATATATATATATATATAGCCCACTGCTTCCTCTTTAAACAGGACACTTTCCTGAAAAAGCATCATCAATTTCTACAGAGTCTACATTTAAAAAAATAGAAGTGTGTGGCCCTTATGGTAGTGAAGAAAATCTTCCAAACATGAACTGACTGTAATCAATACTGTGCTGTCCTGCTGAGTCAGCAGACAGTTAGCTTCAGTGCCTTTGCAGTTGCTCAACTTTGCCAAGCTGCAGCAGAGTGTAAAGAAGGAAAAGAGGTAACCCAACTCGCTGTAAGAGATACGTAAAAGTATTTGGCAAATGTATTGTTTGATTAATTTCACAATATTCATAGAATAACTTATTTGACAATTTTTTCTGCAGTACTTGACTAACTGGTCAAATATTAAGCACATATTTTGTTCAACTAACACTAATGTAATTTTTCAAATAATATATTCTATAAATAGAAAAGGAGTACTTGTGGCACCTTAGAGACTAACAAATTTATTTGAGCATAAGCTTTCGTGAGCTACAGCTCACTTCATCCGATGCATCCGATGAAGTGAGCTGTAGCTCACGAAAGCTTATGCTCAAATAAATTGGTTGCGAATACAGACTAACACGGCTGCTGCTCTGAAACATATTCTATAAATGTTTTCCAGTGATTTGGCCAGCCCTAGTAACAAGTTACATTTTTCAAATGCATTAACTAGAAAGGGTATTGACAATATGCAAGGCACTGTGTGCTCTGCAACAAGCTGAGCCTAAATTTTGCAGCTAGGATCCTGTATTTGTAGCAGTTTCATCTGAATTTAAAATTTGAGGTTTTAAATAAATGAGTTATGACAGTGAATAATCCAGTCAATACACTGGTACCCACATTTTCAGTTTCTGATGAGCTGCAGAAGTCTGTACTGACAACGCATGACTACATCATTGTGATGCTCTGTATCTCGGGGGAATACACAGCACCCCCATGTTCATCCTTGTAAAATGATTGTGTGGTATCCATTGCAAAGTTTGTCATGTTGGGTGTCTTCGGAAGGCTGATGATGCACTGATCATTGTTGTATAGTGATGTTATAGGTTATAATTTCATGTATATAGTTATGAGGCTGAAAATGTATCCTCATGGCTTAAAATAAGCCTACGCAAAAACTCTCCAAGAGCAGAGGGGCAGTTCACACCTCATCAGGGCAGGTATGGGACAAACCCAGCCCAGCCTCACAGGAACAAAGGACGCTGGCCTGGGCAGCAACAATAGGATCTGTTGGACTCTCTGATGAGTCACCCCCCTTCCTTTGGCCAGTTTGGGATTGCGATGAGGTAACGCTCACCTGACTCTGAAAAGGGGGGGGAGGCGCAAAGCCAAGGGGAAAGAAAGAACATGATAAAAGGGAGAGATGTTCGCCATGCTCTTCCTCTCTCTTCCACCTACATCTACAGACACCACACCAAGAGACTGAAGCGCTGATCAAAGGGAAGAGCCTGGCTGAAGGGCAACCAGCCAGCCTGTGGTGAGAAGCATCTAAGTTTGTAAGGACGTTGAAAGTGTTAAGATCAGCATAGAATGCATTTTGTTTTTATTTCATTTGACCAAATCTGACTTATTATGCTTTGACATATAATCACTTAAAATTTATCTTTATAGTTAATAAATCTGTTTGTTTATTCTACCTGAAGCAGTGTGTTTGGTTTGAAGCGTGTCAGAGACTCCCATTGGGATAACAAGGTTAGTGCGTATCAATTTATTTGTTAAATTGACAAACTCATAAGCTTGCAGCATCCAGTGGGCATAACTGGACACTGCAAGACGGAGGTTCCTAGGGTTGTGTCCGGGACCGGAGATATTGGCTAGTGTCATTCAGTTGCACAATCTAAGGAGCAGCTTACATGCCAGAGACTGTGTGTGAACAGCCCAGGAGTGGGGGTTCTCACAGCAAAGCAGAGTAAGGCTGGCTCCCAGAGTCAAGGAGTGGAGTGATCCACTAACACCAGAGGGGAATGTCACAATCATAGAGCTGGCAGAGGTGAGGCTGGAGTACTTTTATGAGACTGTTGGGAATTCTAATACCTGGGGAGGACTGGAAGGCAGCTTGGGACTGTAGGATAAGCACATTAGCTGATGTTTCTGCAAAAATATTAGCAGTGAAATAGTTAACAATTTTGCCGTTTATGTTGCTATTGTTATATTTCAGAATCAATACCACAGTGAGATGAATGGGGGTAGCTCACATCTGTCAAAGCTCTCAGAATCATAAAATCATAAAAGATTAGGATTGGAAGAGACCACAGGAGGTCATCTAGTCCAACCCCCTGCTCAAAACAGGACCAACACTAAATCATCCCAGCAAGGGCTTTGTCAAGCCGGGCCTTAAAAACCTCTGAGGATGGAGATTCCACCACATCTCTAGGTAACCCATTCCAGCGCTGCACCACCTTCCTAGTGAAATAGTGTTTCCTAACATCCAACCTAAACTTCCCCCAATGCACCTTGAGACTATTGCTCCTTGTTCTGTCATCTGCCACCACTGAGAACAGTCTAGATCCATCCTCTTTGGCACCCCCCCCTTCAGGTACAGTAACTCCTCGCTTAACATTGTAGTTATGTTCCTGAAAAATACAACTTTAAGCGAAATGATGTTAAGCGAATCCAATTTCCCCATAAGAATTAATATAAATGGGGAGGTTAGGTTCCAGGGAAATTTTTTTCACCAGACAAAAAACGTTATTTTATATATATTGTGACAGGGTCGGGCTAGATTGCTATAGGAGAGTAATAGAAGGTAGATATATTAGCCCCAGGCTAAATAGGTCCCTTTTCCCTGGGTAAGGTAACAGGGAAGGTTCCACAACAATAAGAAACCTTCTGGAGACAATTAAGACAGGCTGATTAGAACATCTGCAGCCAATCAAGAAGCTGCTAGAATCAATTAAGGAAGGCTAATCAGGGCACTTGGGTTTTAAAAAGGAGCTCACTTCAGTTTGTGGTGCGCGTGTGAGGAGCTGAGAGTGAGAACGTGGACTGTTGGAGGACTGAGGTGTACAAGCATTATCAGACACCAGGAGAAAGGTCCTATGGTGAGGATAAAGAAGGGGTTGGGAGGAGGCCATGGGGAAGTAGCCCAGGGAGTTGTAGCTGTCACACAGCTGTTCCAGGAGGCACTCTAGACAGCTGCATTCCACAGGGCCCTGGGCTGGAACCCGGAGTAGAGGGCGGGCCCGGGTTCCCCCCAAATCCTCCCAACTCCTGGTCAGACACAGGAGAAGTCGACCTGCACTGTGAATTCAGAAAAACGGCCAAGCTGAGGGCTGCCATGAAGCTCCAAGGCGAGCAAATCCACCAATAAGCGCAAGACCCACCAAGGTAGAGCAGGAACTTTGTCACAACTGGTGTCGGAAGTGGGATCTGATGTCCACAGCGTGGCGGAAGAAGGAGGGTGTTTGGAAGGGGAAAAAAAAAAAAAAGGAAGAGAGTCTATTTTTATTTTTTCTCACCACGATGGAGGAGGTAGTGCGGGCACTGATACAAGCCACGGCTGCCCAGCAGGAGACTACCCGTGTCCAGGCAGCTGCCCAACAGGAGGCAGTGCGGCTGCAGCAAGAGACTAATCGCCTGCTGATGGACCAGGCTGCTCAAGACCGGGCTATGTTGCAGGAACTGGTAAACCAGGTAAAGGCCCTTACAGAGCTGAACTGCGGCCATGATGGGACGCAGATCATGCGGGCCAGCAATTGGTTGCAGAAAATGACGCAGGAGGATGATGTAGAGGCATACCTCCTGGCCTTTGAGAGGACAGCCCTGCAGGAGGCTTGGCCCCGAGAACAGTGGTCTGGCATCCTCGCTCCATTCCCGTGTGGGGAGGCCCAGAAGGCCTACTATGATTTGCCTGAAGAGGCTGCGGCAGACTACCCCCAGCTGAAAGCAGAGATCCTGGCCAGATCTGGGGTAACGACCGCAGTGTGGGCCCAGCGATATCATGAGTGGAGGTACCAGGAAAACAAAACCTTGCGGTCCCAATTATATGACCTCATCCATCTCACACGAAAGTGGTTACGAACTGAGTCCCGGAGTCCGGAGGAGATACTAGAGGTTCTGGTCATCGACCGGTACATGAGAGGACTACAGCCAGACCTTTGCACCTGGGTAAGCCAGAACGAACCCTTCCCCTACGACGAGGTTGTCGCGCTGGTAGAAAGGCGAAGGACGGCGAGGGAGCTGACCCGACCAGTTAAGGAAGAAGCACCCCAGGTTAAACTGGCAGCACCAAGCCCTAGAGCTCGGGTGACTGGGCCACCAGGAGAGCCCAGGTGGAAAAAGAGAGGGGCTGAAGGCCCACCAGAAGCCACAAAGAGTCGGAGCACTGAGGGGGAAGAGGATCGTGTTGTTAGACTACCCAAACCAAGAGACCGGGGAAGGCCTAGGGCTCCATACAGATGTTACGCCTGCGGGGAGTGGGGACACATAGCTGCACAGTGTCCCAATGCCGAGGAGCCTATGCAGTGTAACCTGGGGAACTGGGCAGACCATGCTCCCTAATCCACCTTGTGGGGGTCTCACTAACCCCACATATGTACACTAGACCAGTGAAGCTAAATGGGGTAGAGACCACAGCACTGGTTGATTCGGAGAGTGCTACCATGCTTGTCTCGGGGAAGCTTATGAAGCGTAGTCAGCTGCTGTGGGCTAAGCGTACGGGAACACATGCGTCCATGGGACAGTTGGTTATTACCCCACCATCCCAGTAAAAATCGAGATTCAGGGGAACACTACTGAGGTAGCAGCAGGTGTAGTCCCTAAACTCCCATACCCAGTGCTCATAGGGAGGGACTTCCCAGGGTTTGGAGACTTACTCCCGGTAGGGGAATTGGAGAAAGGGGGAAGCCCTGAAAGTAGTGAGGCATCCACAGTAGACTGTCAACCCCAACCTTCTCTGAAATATCCCCAGATTTGTTCTCCACTCCCAAACAGCGTGAAAGACGAAAAGGGAAAGAAGGGCAGCTAAAGCCTTGGGAACCCAAATACTGGCCCAAAGCCAGAGGGTCGCTCTCGTAGGTAGGCAGACCTGAGCAGCTGAAAAGGAGGCCATCCAGGAGGGAGAAGCACCCGAGTCTGACCCTAACGCTTCTGAACCAGTAGAGGCAACAGAGACTGGCCCCCTAGATCTCGGGCAGATTAGCCCCGGGACAGGAAATTTTGGACAGGACCAGGCTGAAGACCCAAGGTACGACAACATTAAGAAGGAGGTGACCGAAATAGATGGGGTCCCCGTGGAAGGGAAAACCCCGGGTCCAGGACCCTACTTCATAACGAAGAAGAATCTCTTATACCAGGTTGCACCAGTACAGGGGCAGAAGGTACAGCAGATCCTAGTACCTCAAAAACACCAGAATGCTGTATTAAGTCTGGCCCATAGTCATCTTTTTGGGTGGCATTTGGGGGTAGAGAAGACCCTGGCACGGGTCCTGCGACGATTCTTCTGGCCCGGAGTACATGAAGTATATATGCGTCCTGCCCAGAGTGTCAGCTGCACAGTCCCCGCCCCCACTTGAGGGCACCTTTAATACCCCTTCCCATCATAGAGGTCCCCTTCGAGCGAATAGCTATGGATCTAGTGGGACTCCTGGAGAGGACAGCCCAGGGCCACCAATATATACTTGTCGTTCTGGATTATGCTACTCGTTACCCAGAAGCCGTCCCCCTGTGGAACACAGCCTCTAAAAAGATAGCTAAAGAGTTGGTGGGGATCTTTGCCCGAGTGGGGCTACCAAAGGAGATATTAACAGACCAAGGTACCCCATTTATGTCGAAGCTAATGAAGGATCTCTGTACGCTGCTCCATATACATCCCTGACAACTTCAGTCTACCATCCGCAGACCGATGGGCTGGTAGAAAGGTCTAACCGAACCCTCAAGGCAATGATAAGGAAAGTGGTAAGTCGAGACAGGAAGGATTGGGACACCCTACTGTCTTGCCTTATATTTGCAATCGGGGAGGTACCTCAGGCCTCAACTGGGTTTTCCCCCTTTGAATTATTATACGGACGCCATCACCGTGGCATACTAGATATTGCAAAAGAAATCTGGGAAGAGGAACCCAATGAGGGGAGAAATATAATTGACCATGTGTTGCAGATGCGAGAATGGATAGCCTGGGTCACTCCTATTGCACGGGAACATTTGGAAAAGGCGCAGGAGGCCCAGCGAACCCATTACAATCGCCAGGCAAAAGTCCGACAGTTCCAACCAGTACCCATGGCAGAAAGCAAGCTTTTGGCCCAATGGCAGGGGCCCTACGAGGTGGTTGAATCCATGGGGGAAGTAACCTACAAGGTGCGGCAGCCAGGACGCCGGAAACAAGAACAAATTTATCACATTAACCTCTTAAAGCCTTGGCACCAACGAGAGACGTGTGTAGTGGCCCAAGAGACCCCGCTCCAGGGAAATAATATGCAGGAGCAGATCAGGATATCCACTGATCTGACACCAAACCAGAAGAAGGAGGTAACTGAGATGATCAACCAATACCAGGATGTGTTTTCAATCAAACCAGGCCGGACCACCGAAGCATATCACCACATTATCACAGACCCTGGGGCAAAGGTAACTTTAAGGCCCTATCGGGTCCCAGCAGCAAAAAGGGAGGAGATCAAGGCAGAGGTAAAAAGGATGTTGGAGCTGGGAGTCATCGAAGAATCCCACAGTCAGTGGTCAAGCCCGATTGTGTTGGTGCCCAAACCTGATGGCACCACTAGGTTTTGTAATGACTTTCGCTGTCTGAATGAGATATTCATATTCAATGCATACCCCATACCCTGTATCGATGAGTTAGTTGACTGCCTGGACAATGCCCGATTTTTGACCACCCTTGATTTAACAAAGGGATACCAGCAGATTCCCCTTGCCAAAGATGGGAAAGAAAAGACGGCATTCTCTACACCAGAGGGTATGTTTCAATATACTGTTCTTCCTTTTGGACTGCATGCCACCTTCCAGCATCTTATGGACAAACTCCTATGGCCCCATACCAGTTATGCAGCGGCATACCTGGATGATGTTATTATTCACATCCCCGACTGGGAAACCCACTTAGGAAAGGTGGAAGCGGTTCTGGACACGCTAAGACAGGCTGGCCTCACAGCCAACCCAGCCAAGTGTGCTATAGGGCTAGCCGAGGCTAAATACCTTGGCTACATTGTAGGAAGGGGCATGGTCAAGGCCCAACTAAACAAACTAGAGGCTATACAAAATTGGCCCCAGCCGAATCGGAAAAAGCAAGTCCGGGCATTCCTGGGTGTGGTGGGGTACACCGACAATTTATTCCCCATTTTGCTACCAGAGCGAGTCCCCTGACAGACCTGAAAAAAGCCCGGGGTCCAGACATGGTGAAGTGGGCAGATGCCGCAGAGAAAGCATTCATGGATCTACAGACAGCCCTCTGCAGTAACCCCGTGCTTATAGCCCCAGACTTCAACAAAGAATTCATTTTACAAACAGATGCATCTGAAGTAGGATTGGGAGCTGTCCTATCGCAGATGGTCGGAGATGAAGAACAACCAATCCTCTACCTCAGCAGGAAACTCCTCCCGAGAGAGCAGAAGTATGCCATGGTTGAAAGAGAGTGCCTAGCTGTGAAATGGGCCATAGAAACACTATGTTATTACCTTCTGGGATGACGGTTTACCCTTGTGACCGACCATGCACCCCTCCAGTGGACGCAGCGAAATAAAGAGAAGAACGCAAGGGTGACCAGATGGTTCGTCTCCCTACAACCTTTCCAATTCACCATACAACACCGGGCTGGAAGCCACCATGGCAATGCAGATGGCTTATCACGAGTACACTGCCTGACATCCCAAGTTGCCCAACCCCGTAGTGTTGAGCAGAGGGGGGGGATATGTGACAGGGTCGGGCCAGATGGCTATAGGAGAGTAATAGAAGGTAGATATATTAGCCCCAGGCTAAGTAGGTCCCTTTTCGCTGGGTAAGGTACAGGGAAGGTTCCACAACAATCAGGAACCTTCTGGAGACAATTAAGACAGGCTGATTAGAACACCTGCAGCCAATCAAGAAGCTGCTAGAATCAATTAAGGCAGGCTAATCCGGGCACTTGGGTTTTAAAAAGGAGCTCACTTCAGTTTGTGGTGTGCATGTGAGGAGCTGGGAGCAAGAGGCACTAGGAGCTGAGAGTGAGAACGTGGACTGTTGGAGGACTGAGGTGTACAAGCATTATCAGACACCAGGAGGAAGGTCCTATGGTGAGGATAAAGAAGGGGTTGGGAGGAGGCCATGGGGAAGTACCCAGGGAGTTGTAGCTGTCGCACAGCTGTTCCAGGAGGCACTATAGACAGCTGCATTCCACAGGGCCCTGGGCTGGAACCCAGAGTGGAGGGCGGACCCGGGTTCCCCCCAAATCCTCCCAACTCCTGGTCAGACACAGGAGTCGTCGACCTGGACTGTGAATTCAGAAAAACGGCCAAGCTGAGGACTGCCGTGAAGCTCCAAGGCGAGCAAATCCGCCAATAAGCGCAAGACCCACCAAGGTAGAGCAGGAACTTTGTCACTATATATATATATATACACACACACATATATATACACACACACACAGGATAAGTTTTAAACAATTTAATACTGTACACAGCAATGATGATTGTGACACTTGGTTGAGGTGGTGAAGTCAGAGGGTGGAAGAGGGTGGGATATGCCTTACTGCTAAATGATGAACTAGCATTCGGTTGAGTCCTCAAGGGTTAACACATTGTTAATGTAGCCTCACACTCTACAAGGGAGCAGGAATGGAGGGAGGGGAGACAGCCTGGCAGAGAGAGACACACACCCTGTGTCTGGGGGGGTGGGGGGGGGGGAAGGGGGGAGGGGGAGAGAGAGAGAGAGAGAGAGAGGGGTGCATTGCCCCTTTTAAGTATGCTGACCCCACTCTAAGCACACTGCCTTTAAAAAAATCAGGAAGTTGAGACAGCAGCTGTGGCCAGCAAGCTCCCTTTGTCCTGAGCCCTGTCCTGTCCCCACCCTGCTCTATATAGAGAACGGGTAAGCGGGGGGCAGGAGTGGGGGGGAAGGGGGACACCCTGAGATTAGCCCCCCTCTTCCTCCCTCCCCTGCACAGCAGGCAGGAGGCTCTTGGGAGCAGCTCCAGGGCAAAGGGCAGGAGCAGCACATGGCAGTGGGGGGAGGGACAGCTGAACTGCTGGGAATTGGTAGCGGCTGCTGCACAGGGAACTTAGGGGAGCAGGGAGCTGATGGGGGGCTGCCAGCCCACCCTGGTTCCAAGCCCCCACCAGCTCACTGCAAAGGGCTGCTCTTCCTGCAAGCAGTGGACAAAGCAGGTGGCTGCCAAACAACCTTATAAGGGAGCATTGCACAACTTTAAACGAGCATGTTCCCTAATTGATCAGCAACGTAACAATGTTAACCAGGACGACTTTAAGTGAGGAGTTACTGTAGTTGAAGGCTGCTATCAAATCCCCCCTCACTCTTCTCTTCTGCAGACTAAATAACCCCAGTTCCCTCAGCCTCTCCTCATAAGTCATGTGCTCCAGCCCCCTAATAATTTTTGTTGCCCTCCGCTGAACTCTTTCCAATTTGTCCACGTCCCTTCTGAAGGGACCCCAAACTGGACGCAATACTCCAGCTGTGGCCTCACCAGTGCCGAAAAGAGGGGAATAATCACTTCCCTCGATCTGCTGGCAATGCTCCTACTAATGCTCTTGTTTCAGGCTCTCTGCAGACTCAACACTGCATCACCAATTCCACTCACTCATATTTTGAAGGTTATCCTTGCAAACATGACAGCTAGAAACACATATATTCAATGAAAGCCGAGATTCTGGGGCAAAGGAGTGAATTTGAAACAAATTCTGCTGTTGTGGAATCGTAGGCCCTTGACAATACGTTACGATTAAACACAATGCACAATCGTTCGATTCCTTGCAACTGAAAGGGTTGAATGGGGGGAGAGCGGCACAGGTATCTGTCATTTGCAAGCCCTATTTTTATAAAGGTGACCAACAAAAGGGGGGAAATGGGGTACGTGCCTCATTTTTTGCTTCTTTAAGATGTTTAAAGAAAGCTTGAAAGGAGTTTCTGTACACGCTTCTTGTGCTGCTTATTTTTTAGAAAATACAAATACCTTATACCTTAAAAATATCAGGAATGTCAAGTTCCATGATCCTTGATTTTGTCTGAATAAAAATCCCTTCCTCTTCCCCTTCCTTGCATATCTTTGGTATCTATGTTGTCATAAATCTGTTAGTCCTCCACTTACCCATAAAGTTCCCTGACAAGGCCTGAATTTCTAAGGTAAAAACAAGCCGCGGGAAAAATAAACTTTTTTTTCTGGGCTGAAAAAAATCTTTCATGTCTTCTTTAACCAAGGGGGGCCCAATATTTTCTTCCTTTACAAATCCCCTTTACTGTGAGCTGTGGCCACAAGAGACTGCATCTCAAAGCACACATTGCCACAAGTGGTCTGTCATCAGGAGACAGGCACTATACAAAACCTGAGATAGACTGATGCTCCCTCTCAATCTGGGCAGCCTCTTCAGAACATAAGAACATAAGACTGGCCAGACTGGGTCAGACCAAAAGTCCATCCAGCCCAGTATCCTGCCTACCGACAGTGGCTAATGCCAGGTGCCCCAGAGGGAGTGAACCGAACAGGTAATGATCAAGTGAGCTCTCTCCTGCCATCTAGCTCCACCCTCTGATAACCAGAGGCTAGGGACACCATTTCTTACCCATCCTGGCTAATAGCCATTAACGGACTTAACCTCCATGAATTTATGCTTATGCTCAAATAAATTGGGTTAGTCGCTAAGGTGCCACAAGTACTCCTTTTCTTTTTGCGAATACAGACTAACACGGCTGCTACTCTGAAACATGAATTTATCCAGTTCTCTTTTAAACCCTGTTATAGTCCTAGACTTCACAACCTCCTCAGGCAAGGAGTTCCACAGGTTGACTGTGCGCTGAGTGAAGAACTTCCTTTTATTTGTTTTAAACCTGCTGCCCATTAATTTCATCTGGTGGTCCCTAGTTCTTATATTATGGGAACAAGTAAATAACTTTTCCTTATTCACTTTCTCCACACAACTCATGATTTTATAGACCTCTATCATATCCCCCCTTAGACTCCTCTTTTCCAAGCTGAAAAGTCCTGGCCTCTTTAATCTCTCCTCATATGGGACCTGTTCCAAACCCCTCATCATTTTAGTTGCCCTTTTCTGAACCTTTTCTAATGCCAGTATATCTTTTTTGAGATGAAGGGACCACATCTGTACGGAGTATTCAAGATGTAGGCATATCATGGATTCATAGAAGGGCAATAAGATATTCTTCATCTTACTCTCTATTCCTTTTTTAATGATTCCTAACATCCCGTTTGCTTTTTTGACTGCCACTGCACACTGCGTGGACATCTTCAGAGAACTATCCATGATGACTCCAAGATCTTTCTCCTGATTACTTGTAGCTAAATTAGCCCCCATCATATTGTATTTTTTCCAATGTGCATTACTTTACATTTCTCCACGTTAAATTTCATTTGCCATTTTGTTGACCAATCGCTTAGTTTTGTGAGATCTTTTTGAAGTTCTTCACAGTCTGTTTTGGTCTTAACTATCTTGAGCAGTTTAGTATCATCTGCGAACTTTGCCACCTCGCTGTTTACCCCTTTCTCCAGATCATTTATGAATAGGTTTAATAGGATTGGTCCTAGGACTGACCCTTGGGGAACACCACTAGTTACCCCTCTCCATTCTGAAAACTGACCATTTATTCCTACCCTTTGTTCCCTGTCTTTTAACCAGTTCTCAATCCATGAAAGGATCTTCCCTCTTATCCCATGACAACTTAATTTACGTAAGAGCCTTTGGTGAGGGACCTTGTCAAAGGCTTTCTAGAAATCTAAGTACACCATGTCCACTGGATCCCCCTTGTCCACGTTTGTTGACCCCCTCAAACATGATCTCCCTTTACAGAAACCATGTTGGCTTTTGCGCAACAATTTATGTTTTTCTATGTATCTGACAATTTTATTCTTTACTATTGTTTCAACTAATTTGCCTGGTACTGACGTTAGACTTACCTGTCTGTAATTGCCAGGATCACCTCTAGAGCCCTTCTTCAATATTGGCATTACTTTAGCTATCTTCCAGTTATTGGGTACAGTAGCTGATTTAAAGGACAGGTTACAAACCAACCATAGTTAATAGTTCCGCAATTTCACATTTGATTTCTTTCAGAGCTCTTGGGTGAATGCCATCTGGTCCCGGTGACTTGTTACTGTTAAGTTTCTCAATTAATTCCAAAACCTCCTCTCGTGTCATAATAAGAGCACTGTACACTGGGACCAGTTGTCTTCATCTCCATATTAGATAAGACAAGCAACTACAATTTGTTTCACTTCATGCACGTTTGTGGTGGCTCTTGGAAAATTGTGGGCACCATTTTTTCTAGTGGAGGGCATGCACATACACTCCTCTGTGTGCATTATCGCATCTCCAGCAAGGCTATTAAAAGACACACACAAAATGAGAACTACTATTGAATAAATGCAAGGAAATAAGCTTCAGCTACTAATTAATACTACAAACATTTCTAAGAAGCTCTGGTGCTGCTGTAGAGTCCCTTTGGCCTGATTACAGCTTAAATTGTTTTGCCAGATCCTCAGGTTGTGACTAAGCGGTATCTGTTTTGCATGCATGCTATTTTCTGAATGCTGCAGTTCATCTGTTGCTTGATTTTCTTTTTGCCATCAGTGGCATTTTGAATATCTCCCTCATTGAAGAACACTCCCATGAAGCCCACATTTTATGTACCCTCTCAAATTTGCGTTCGGCACTCAGATACTGTAGTGAGGAGGGCTGCTCAACTACCAGATAGGCAGGTTCCATTTCCCAGTTTCTCGTTAGGTCCTTAGGCCTTTGCAACATTAGCCTTCCTAAGCAAAGCACGTGAATCTAAAGAGTGATTCTAAGGTTACTCCATGCATGAGACTGTGTGTGTAAGAAAGAGAAACCAGAGGATTGACCATGATTAAGTGACTCAAAGGCTCTTTAAGTGCAGGCATTATTGGATAGGTTGTTGGGGGTGGAAACAGGACTCTGGGGCTGGGCTCCAGAACCGTGGGGGAGCTGGGAGCTCCCCTCTGCCTTTGGGTCCGCCAGTGCCTCACGGTACAGAGAGGTTACAAGACACCGAAGTGCAGGTATTTCTCGCCTCCACAGGCCAGCGAGCAGGAGCCCCACGTGGGACGGCTCTGCAGGACCCCAGGGGCTCTCGGGAGAGTCGGGCGGCAAGAGCTCCGTTGGCTGCAGACACACAAGCTGTGGCGGAGACCCGTGCCCCACCCCCCGGGCGGCTCGCCGGGATCTCCCGCGCGAACCCCCGGGCTCCAGGCGCACCGCGGGCCAGGACCCAGAGAGCAGGGCCGGAAGTAACGCGCTGAACCGGCGGCACGGGAGACCGCGCTTAGCGGTCCGGGAACCCTCCCAGCTGGAGCCGGCTGCGGGGCCCCATCGCGGGGGGTTTGAGAACAGGCGGGTCGGGGCGACTCGACGCCGCCGCAGCGAGGGGCGGGCCCCGCCGGCCTCTCGGGCCCCGCCCTGCCCAGGGCCGGGCCGCACGGGCCGCACCGCGCCCAGCAGGGGCAGGGGCAGGGCCAGGGCCCTGCCAGGCTCCGGGGCCCCGCGAGGGCAGCCAGGGGCCCCGCCCGCACGAGGCCGGAGGGGGAGGAGGGGCGCGACGTCCCAGCATGCACTGCGTGGAAGGGGTCGGCAAGACCGGGAACGGTGCCCCATCATGCAGTGGGGCAAGAGGCCTGACGTCCCGGCATGCACTGTGGCAGGCTTCCCATCATGCATTGGGCGGCAGGGGTCGGGGGCCCGCCTGTCCCGGAGCCTGTCTCCCCGGTCCCGAGCCCCCGTACTCACGATGAAGGAGGCCATGTCCGGGCCGGCCGCGGCGCCGGGCGGCTACTCGCGGAAACCACAGCCCAGGGCCGGACGGTACCGGCCTCCGAGCACGCTCGGGCAGCTTCGGCAACGCTCGGGCCCTTCCGCCTCCCCGTCTTCGGGAAGCTTCGGTGAAACTCGGGCCCTTCCGCCTCGCTCCGCGCGGGGAGCTTCGGTGAGACTCGGAGCATTGGCCGGACTCTGGGGCGTTCGGGAAGTTCCGGCTCCACTCGGGGCAGTCCGGCTGCTGCGGCTGGGACTCGCTCAGGGGGCCTGCCGGGGGCAGGGGGCCGCCCCGGCTGGTCGGGGCCTGTCCGCGCGGGGCCGGGGCCACCTGGCAGCCCCCCACAACTAACCCAACCCCACTCCCAGCCCCCCAAACTCAGCCAGAGCCCCAGCCCCCCACAACTAACCCAACCCCACTCCCAGCCCCCCCAACTCAGCCAGAGCCCCAGCCCCCCACAACTAACCCAACCCCACTCCCAGCCCCCCAAACTCAGCCAGAGCCCCAGCCCCCCACAACTAACCCAACCCCACTCCCAGCCCCCCAAACTCAGCCAGAGCCCCAGCCCCCCACAACTAACCCAACCCCACTCCCAGCCCCCCCAACTCAGCCAGAGCCCCAGCCCCCCACAACTAACCCAACCCCACTCCCAGCCCCCAAACTCAGCCAGAGCCCCAGCCCCCCACACCCCAACTCAGCCAGAGCCCCAGCCCCCCACAACTAACCCAACCCCACTCCCAGCCCCCCCAACTCAGCCAGAGCCCCAGCCCCCCACAACTAACCCAACCCCACTCCCAGCCCCCCAAACTCAGCCAGAGCCCCAGCCCCCCACAACTAACCCAACCCCACTCCCAGCCCCCCCAACTCAGCCAGAGCCCCAGCCCCCCACAACTAACCCAACCCCACTCCCAGCCCCCCCAACTCAGCCAGAGCCCCAGCCCCCCACAACTAACCCAACCCCACTCCCAGCCCCCAAACTCAGCCAGAGCCCCAGCCCCCCACACCCCAACTCAGCCAGAGCCCCAGCCCCCCACAACTAACCCAACCCCACTCCCAGCCCCCCCAACTCAGCCAGAGCCCCAGCCCCCCACAACTAACCCAACCCCACTCCCAGCCCCCCCAACTCAGCCAGAGCCACAGCCCCCCACAACTAACCCAGCCCCACTCCCAGCCCCCCCAACTCAGCCAGAGCCCCAGCCCCCCCACAACTAACCCAGCCCCACTCCCAGCCCCCCCAACTCAGCCAGAGCCCCAGCTCCCCACAACTAACCCAACCCCACTCCCAGCCCCCCAAACTCAGCCAGAGCCCCAGCCCCCCACAACTAACCCAACCCCACTCCCAGCCCCCAAACTCAGCCAGAGCCCCAGCCCCCCACAACTAACCCAACCCCACTCCCAGCCCCCAAACTCAGCCAGAGCCCCAGCCCCCCACACCCCAACTCAGCCAGAGCCCCAGCCCCCCACAACTAACCCAACCCCACTCCCAGCCCCCAAACTCAGCCAGAGCCCCAGCCCCCCACAACTAACCCAACCCCACTCCCAGCCCCCAAACTCAGCCAGAGCCCCAGCCCCCCACACCCCAACTCAGCCAGAGCCCCAGCCCCCCACAACTAACCCAACCCCACTCCTAGCCCCAGCCCTCCTCACCCCAACTCAGCCAGAGACCCAGCCCTCCAAAGCCACAGCTCCCTCACTGTTACCCATCATTAAGGCTCGTTGTAGTCATGGCCAGATATTTTTACAAAAAGAAAAGGAGGACTTGTGGCACCTTAGAGACTAACCAATTTATTTGAGCATAAGCTTTCGTGAGCTACAGCTCACTTCATCGGATGCATACTGTGGAAAGTGTAGAAGATCTTATTATATACACACAAAGCATGAAAAAATACCTCCTCCCACCCCACTCTCCTGCTGGTAATAGCTTATCTAAAGTGATCACTCTCCTTACAATGTGTATGATAATCAAGGTGGGCCATTTCCAGCACAAATCCAGGGTTTAACAAGAATGTCTGGGGGGCGGGTAGGAAAAAACAAGGGGAAATAGGTTACCTTGCATAATGACTAAGCCACTCCCAGTCTCTATTCAAGCCTAAGTTAATTGTATCCAATTTGCAAATGAATTCCAATTCAGCAGTTTCTCACTGGAATCTGGATTTGAAGTTTTTTTTGTTGTAAAATAGCGACTTTCATGTCTGTAATCGTGTGACCAGAGAGATTGAAGTGTTCTCCGACTGGTTTATAAATGTTATAATTCTTGACATCTGATTTGTGTCCATTTACTCTTTTACGTAGAGACTGTCCAGTTTGCCCAATGTACATGGCAGAGGGGCATTGCTGGCACATGATGGCATATCACATTGGTGGATGTGCAGGTGAACGAGCCTCTGATAGTGTGGCTGATGTGATTAGGCCCTGTGATGGTGTCCCCTGAATAGATATGTGGGCACAGTTGGCAACGGGCTTTGTTGCAAGGATAGGTTCCTGGGTTAGTGGTTCTGTTGTGTGGTATGAGGTTGCTGGTGAGTATTTGCTTTAGGTTGTTAGTTAGTCTCTAAGGTGCCACAAGTATTCCTTTTCTTTTTGCGAATACAGACTAACACGGCTGTTACTCTGAAACCAGATATTTTTAGTAAGTCATGGACAGGTCAGGGGCAGTAAACAAACATTCACAGCCTGTGACCTGTCCATGACTTGTACTATATACCCCTGACTAAAACAGGGGCTGTGGGTGCTCGGGGGGCAGTTCGGGGACGCTGCAGGTGCTGGAGGGGGGAGGCAGATGGTGGGGGGCAGTCCGGGATCACCACTGGTGCTGGCAGGGGGATTGGCAGGGGCTGCCAGGCTCCCTACCCGGCTCTGTGTGTCCCTGCAGCTCCTAGCCCTCACAGGAGGGAAGGCCGGGGGGCTCCCTGGAATCCCCACACTGCCCCTGCCATGAGCTGCGGGGGTAGTGCACGGAGCTCCCTGGTCCCTCTATGTAGGAGCTGCAGGGACATGCCGGCTGTCTTTGCTGCCCCGCACCCCAACCCCCTGCCCCAGACCTGAGCCCCCTCCCACACCCAAACTGCCCCAGCAGTGTCCGGTGCTGCTGGCCCAGGGACTGCCCCGATCTGCTCGGGCAGCCTTGGAGCCAGCGGCACTGGCCGCTGTAGAAGTCACAGAGGTCACGGAATCCATGCAGCTTTACCTATAAATGGTGCCGGTAACACTGATGAAGAATGCGGCAACATAGGTTATTTGGACCAAACTGATTAAGCCTTATACAGCAGTTGGACAAAATATTTGTGCCTGTCTGTATAAGGCTTAATCAGTTCAGTCCAAACAACCTAGGTTACTGCATTCTTCACCAGTATTTCCCGCACAATTTAGGGCACCCCACCTTTACCTTAAATTGTGTGGATTACACCAGACCGAATCCCAGAACCCCACACTCCCAGCCCCCCCGCCTAGCCTCAGCTCCGTCCCCCCCCAACCCCAGAACTCCAGCCCCAGTGTCCCACACCTAGCCACAGGCCTCAGCTGCCAGCCCACAATCCCATCCATTCAGCTGCAGAGCATGGGAGCTGGAGGTACTCTACTACAGTCTGGCCTGGCAGCCTTGCTGCGGGCTGTGGAGAGCAGGTGCGGCATGAGCGGCAACGGAGGAAAGCTTCCTGGCCAGTGAGCCTCAGCTTGGCTCAAGGACCTGTCTAGAGCGAGAGAGGTGTTCAGTCCCCTTGGCTCATCCAAGCTCTGACCTCTGTGAGGCTGCCTGCAGGGCCTGCTTGTGAGCTACATGTCTGCCAACCACAGCCTAGACCGAGACCCACCAAACTCATTTCAGAGATTGTTGGAGCTGAGCTGTATTTTGTTCCTTAGCTTTGCTTTTCTAGTAAATACTCCCTCCCCAACTCCCCCACACCCTCTCTTCTCCTGCCCTGTTACATTCCTTCTGCTCTGCACTCATCTGTCTTCCATGGGCCTGGAAAAAATACTGGCTGCTTTAAAACAGTTGCCGTTCAGTTTCACCCCAGGCATGTAGCATGTCAAAAGGAGCCCGCGGTCATTGTTATTGGGCTGCATAGGTGTTTTGTATCTGAATTTCCCCCAGAAACAGTTTTATTCAAAGACACTTGATTATGCTCAGATCATTTCTCCCCCACCCCTTTTTTTTTTTGCATGGTAAAAAGGCAGTAAGAATTCATGCCCAATTGTCATCTTTGCCTTGACTGATGAGATAGTGCAGGGCTGAGTTGTTTTCTTTGAGTTAAAATTTGAATAAAACTTTAAAAAAAGCTGATCCGTGATTTGGGGATGGGGGTTAAAAATGTTAATAAAAATGCAAAGTCATGCCTCTTGCAGTAGAATAGAAACATTTAAATAATGCAGCTGCTGGGCTCTGCTGTCTTTCATGAACAGCTTTGAGAATTTATAGGTGTATAGGAGCCACAGGAGGGCTCCCCTACTGAATTAAAAAACAGAATTTCAAGTTAAAAAAATAAACCATGCAATAAAAGCACTTCAGCCGTCAAACCTAGTTCTTAATAGGAATTTCATAAAGGAAAAAATCTTATGTAGATCAGCTTTATATCTGAGAAAGCAAAACACCGTTTAAAAAATGATGATGCATTTGCCCATGTTTCGGAGGTGGGGCATGTATTAATGATTTTTTTTTTATTATTATTACCCTTTTTGAACCCAACGGCTAGCCAAAAATTCAGGGGCCAGTAGATTTCTCCTCCTAACTGGAACAATCGGTGATAGGTATTTACTGAATGTAGCTTTGCACACTTACAAAGAATGTACACAGTCCTGTGTCCCTGAACACAGAATGAACTGACTAGCAGGAAACAGCACCAAAGCCACTCTGTGCAGCCTGCATCCCAGACCCCAAAACTACTCCTCAGGCTTCTTCCGGGGCATACGCCATGCTGTCAGCTGCTCCTCCAGGCTGGCTGAGTCGCTCTCTGGTTCTCACACACCCCCAGTGCCCCTCTGTCCAGCTAGACCAAAACTCCTAGGTGGGTTCACAGACCCCTTTTATTCAATGAAGGGTGTGTTTACAGTCTCTGAAGTTTGTGATCTGTGCAGTCACGAATCCCTCTCAGCATAACAGGATCAACACAAAATGGATTGTACTATCATCAAGTGCTGCACATGCCAAAACTGAGTAAATGCTTGACTGTGTTATATACAGTATTTCCTCCTTCCTTGTCTCATCCCCTCCCTGCTGTCTGGGCCAACATTTGCCAGCTCTTAGCTATCTGTCTGTAGACTGCCCAGTCTGATTCTGGGTGCTGAGGGGGGGAAATGAAGACGGGGGGATTTTCAAAGGAGTCGAGTACTCAACTCCCTTTCCTTTGAAAATCCCAGTCCAAGATAAGTGCAAAGGAGAGAAAAAGGAGCAGAGGCTAGGAAATCTCCCTGCTCCTGTCTCTCCATGTACTCCTGCTCTTTCCATGTGAGGAAGCCTCAAGATTCACAGGGAGCATCAAACACAGGTGGCTACAGAATACAGTTCCCTAATCCCAGCCCCTGCGGTGGGAGGGAGGATTCCCCCCAGGAATAAATTTCTGCAGGTAGCAACCAGAGGAGATTACGCCAGGGCTGCCCTGCTCAGGGCTCCGTGTGCAGCCTGAGCACCATAACAGAGTATAGGGCAGCCAGCTCCATCTTCAGTCTGGAGATGTGGCCTGCATATTGCAAGACCAGCAGCCAAGTGTTTCAGCTGGATTCGTGTGGCCAGAGCACACTGCACTGTGGGAACTGTAGTCTCTATCTCTGTGACATCTGCAGGCAGCTGAGAGCCTGAAGGCTCCATCCCTTATTGTAATAAAAGGCTACCACTTTCTGCATTACTGATATCAAACCACTGCAGATTCCACCAGCCCTCAGGCAGTGGTTGGGACTGTTGCTGTAGAATACTGTCTCATTGTTGTACAGGGTGAGCTGTACTTTGACACTCTGTGCCTCACAGGCACTAAAATATCATTGTCTCCTCATCAGCTGTTCCTTGGGAAGGTGAACAGAGCTAACTTCAGGTTCCAAGTCACAGGTACCAAGCACATCCATGGAAAAGGCTGCCCGTTTAGTTGCGTTGTCAGTATCATGGAGTTGTTGGGCCCATTGTAGGTAACAGGTATATTCAATACTATTAAAATATAGCCCCACGTAAACCCCTAATAATAATGCCTAGCTCTTATATAGCACTTCATATTAGCAGATCTCAAAGCAGGTCAGTAGCATTAGCCCTGAAACAGGCACAGGGGGAGGGAGTGACTTGCCCAAGGCTATGAGCAGACCAGTGGTAGAGACCAAATTTAAACCCAGGTTTCCCAAGTCCTAGCCCAATGTTTTAGCTTCTAGGCCACAAATGGATTTTCTTAACCTCATGCATACCATAGGAAAGCTGGATGTCCTTTTCTTGTGTTCACTGAGTCCTTAGAATCAGAGAACTGTAGGGCTGGAAGGGACCGCAAGAAGTCATCAAGTGCAGCCCCTGCACGGAGGCAGGACCAAATCAACCTAGACCATCCCTGACAGGTGTTTGTCCAGCCTGTTTTTAAACCTCCAATAGTGGGAATTCCACAACTTCTCTTGGAAGCCTCTTCCCTTAACTACACTTATAGGTAGAAAGTTTTTCTTAATATACCAGAGAGCCGCTGGACACAGTTCATTCTTCCTGGAATGTCATTCATTACCCCCTGCTGTACCTATTCCCAAATCAGACATTAATGGACTCAGAGAAATTAACAACCAGTACCTTTAGCACAAATAAAATACTCAGTCACACGGTGTGCTGTCCACCGACAGCCTTCACTTATGCTAAGGGTCATCAAGTTACACATCTGGGCTGGGTTTGGCTGGCAGATTTACATAGTGCCCATTGCCACCACTGAGGGTTAAATGTAGTTATGCTGGTTTGGGGACTTGCTCAAAACTAGGAAGTTTGCCAGAGTCAATGCTTTGGATAAAATATGGATTGACTGCAATCCTCCTCCTCCATTCAAGCTTTGAGGCAGATCAGACCTGAGCCTTTTAAAGGGAAAGTTCCATTCACTTTTTGTCTAGTTTTGTAAGTTTCTGCACTTCTGGGTTTCTGCAGCACATAAAGAGTCCAATTCCTCAAAGTGTGGTGAGCTCCCCCAGAGGCAGATGGAAGTTGGGTGTACTCAGATCTCAGGTGGTGAAGGTTGATCGCTACTTCCTGTTTGCCCCAAACCAGGAAGTGTTTGCAAGAGAGACAGAATTTCCAGTCCAATTTCCAGGCTGAAGAGGTTCTTCAAAGCATTCAAACCTTTTAAGGCTCACTGTTCCCTAATAATCTGCTACACTATTTGTTACCTTAATAGCCAGGTGTGATTGGTAAAGTCGTGTAAAAAAGCCAAAAAAGGCTGAGAGCTTAAAAACTGGATGGTAACAAACCACCAATCCTCATGATGATTCCACCTGGCAATATTCTAAACAAGGGGAGCTCTCAGCCATGCTTGTAGCTGTTTCCATCAGTTCACGCTGACTTTACAGACATTCTAAGCCTCAGCTTAGACAGTGCACCCTCAGCGTGACAATGCTGGAATCTTATGTAGCTTGACAGACCTGTCGTGCTAGGTCTGTCAATCTCCATAACAAATGGCAAACAAATGACAGGCCTTGCACCAAAGCTTACAATCAAAAAGAGCTTTCCATCATACCCTGACACAGGTCAGAGCTCTGGCCCAAACACTGAACTAACCCTTTACCCACCCACCATCACACGTCCCCCAGGCACATTGCGCTGTTATCCACATTTCCCCAGTGCTGCTGGAAGCTGGCTGCCTCACTGAGAGCTCAAGACATATCTGACATAGATGGTCTTCTGAGGTTTCATATCTCAATGCTCCTCTCACCTCAGAGCTTTCCAGGACTTTGCTGAGTTTAGCTTAGTTGGGCTATTTCTTACAACTTTGTGTTTTAGAAGCAGATATCCACACAGGATCCAAGGGTCCTTGTAAAAAAGGCACCATCCTCAGATGCCCCAGGAACCTCAGAGACTCTGTCTGTTGAATGGCAGCTTTGTGTGATTTATTCACACTCCCATCACCAACACCAGTACCATCCCACTCAGCAATATGCTAGACTGTGCTTCTCTACCTTTATTCCCACTGGGCCAGCATGTTAACAGAGGTCTCCCCTCCTTGAGATCTCCACACCTAAATACTCCCTCTCTCCCCCCTGGTAACCCCATCCTCTGTCCTTCTCATGCCTTACTGCTGATGGACTAATTGGCTCATCCAGCCTGATAAGCCAATTAGTTAGCTTGCACATCCCAATCAGCCTTCTCCAGGTGAGTTGACTGATGCCTAAGTGATCAGAGTCCTGGCTCACCTGCTAGCTCCCAGCACTCTGTCACAGGTCTGAAACCAGACCCTAGATCTGAACCCCACATCTCAGCTGCCTTTCCCAGTTCCATAGCTCTCTGACGGGATGCTCCAACGGCCCAGCTCTGAGCATGTCAATGCGTAAGGATTTAAAATCCCCATGCAAACTGGAACTAACCCAGTTATTGACATGTTTGGATGCAGCCTAGCATGGGGGAGGGTCAAGCTGTGAATTTGGCTGAGCCCAAAGCCAGAGCTGAGGGATTAACTGGGAGATACTTTCTCTCAATTTCTGTACAGGAGGGGGGCTGGGAAATATCTCTGCGTCACACGCTTTAGTAGGAGCAAGCAGAGCTTTCCTGGTGCTGTCCAGATGTGGCATCCTGGGCTTTAAAATGTGCATGACAAGTCAACTTACAGTGAGGGACATAAGAGCAATGAGGTGGGAGGAAGGGATCATTTTTCCTGGTTCTTTTGCTCTAACCTCAGGTTCCCGTGTCAGCATTTCTGAGGATGGTAGGCGATAGCCAAGCAGCCAGATAACACAAGGCTTACATGGGCATGAAAGTCCATTTGACTCTAAAAAATGGAGGTCCCTGGTAATTGTAGGGTGGGGGACACTCAGGAGAAACCAAGACAGTTTGTTTTAAACCATAACAGTAAAAATTGAATAAAATCATTTTTAAAGCAAATGAAACCAAATATAAATCCTTGGAATAGCAGACAGACCCATAGGGACCTTGCAGAAACATCTCCCTCCATGACCTTGAGTCACTGTGGAGGTGGGTTGGGGGGCGGGGGACGGAGTCTCAGGCATGACTGAGTGAGGCAGGAGCCAGACAGCCAATACAGTGTAGCAGCTTTAGGCTTACTGAGTATTGACTCCACGTGCTGGGGAGGGGGGAGGAGAAATGCTACAAAAATTGTCTTTGCTATTCAAAGTCAGGGACACTCCTCTGGGTCTCTAGGGCCTCCTGGAGCCAGCAAAACAGAGGCAGAGCCAGGCACAGAAATTTGAAACACTCCAGTTCTTTTTTTAAAATGCCCAAGACCCTGAATTTATTTATTTATCGTTTTCGTATTTGCTGAGCCAAACAATAGGGGCCTTAGTGACCAAGTGGAGCTCTTGGAGCCTACCGCTGAATTTGGTTGGCAGACACTCCTCCACAGCCAGTATCATGGCTCAGTGTTCTCATCACGTTACCTGCCAGTACCCTGCACAGTCTAGGGAAGCTAATGATCCTCCTACAAAACAAATTCCACAAGCTCCTACTTGAAGAATCCCGGTATCACCGCTTCTGGTAACCCTAAAAATGTGTTTCCATGCCATTGGGCCTGTACTTCAAGCCTTACAACTCAACAGTGAGGGTTTATCGACAGCCAAATGACATTTAATCAGATTAAGCCCCTGAATCAAACTCTGGAGAAGTTTCCAGGAAAGGCTCCAGTATTAAACCCTTGTTTTGATAGGGCAGGTAAGAGAACTCAGCATTAGGTGGATAAAGTATAAAGTGGATAAAAAGCTATAACTAAAACTATAAGATGGATAAAAAGGAGGATAAACTATAAGGTGGATAGAAAGCTGGCTACATCTTCATGCTCAACGGGAAGTGATCAATGGCTCCAAGTCTAGTTGGCAGCCGGTGTCAAGCAGAGTGCCCCAAGGGTCAGTCGTGGGGCCGGTTTTGTTCAATATCTTCATTAATGATCTGGAGGATGGCGTGGATTGCACTCTCAGCAAGTTTGCAGATGACACTAAACTGGGAGGAGTGGTAGATACGCTGGAGGGTAGGGACAGGATACAGAGGGACCTAGACAATTTAGAGGATTGGGCCAAAAGAAATCTGATGAGGTTCAACAGGGACAAGTGCAGAGTCCTGCACTTAGGACGGAAGAATCCCATGCACCGCTACAGACCAGGGACCGAGTGGCTAGGGCAGCAGTTCTGCAGAAAAGGACCTAAGGGTTACAGTGGACAAGAAGCTGGATATAAGTCAGCAGTGTGCCCTTGTTGCCAAGAAGGCTAATGGCATTTTGAGCTGTATAAGCAGGAGCATTGCCAGCAGATCAAGGGATGTGATCATTCCCCTCTATTCGGCACTGGTGAGGCCACATCTGGAGTACTGTGTCCAGTTTTGGGCCCCACACTACAAGAAGGATTTGGAAAAATTGGAGAGAGTCCAGCGGAGAGCAACAAAAATTATTAGGGGTCTGGAGCACATGACTTATAAGGGGAGGCTGAGGGAACTGGGATTATTTAGTCTGCAGAAGAGAATAATGGGGTGGGGGGGGATTTGATAGCTGCTTTCAACTACCTGAAGGGGGGTTCCAAAGAGGATGGATCTAGATTGTTCTCAGTGGTAGCAGATGACAGAACAAGGAGCAATGGTCTCAAGTTGCAGTGGGGGAGGTTTAGGTTGGATATTAGGAAAAACTTTTTCACTAGGAGGGTGGTGAAGCACTGGAATGGGTTCCCTAGGGAGGTGGTGGAATCTCCTTCCTTAGAGGTTTTTAAAATCAGGCTTGACAAAGCCCTGTCTGGGATGATTTAGTTGGGGATTTGTCCTGCTTTGAGCAGGGGGTAGGACTAGTTGACCTCCTGAGGTCCCTTCCAGCCCTGATATTCTATGATTCTATGATTAGTGTACTGATCACTTGAAATATTTCAAGTCCCCAAGTTGTATCCTGAGACGACAGTTGTGACTAAATATTGCTACCATCTGACAACTGTTTTCTGGCTCTGTCCCATGAATCTAGTCCCCACTCAGTCCATACCAAAAACAACACCATCACAACTGAATTAATTGAGCTTCTTGCTCACAGTCTCTACAGGCTGGCCAAGGACAGAATGGAGATTGGTCCAAGAGGGGATTCCCTGCAGGGCAAGTTTGGGGCCCTGTCGCAAAGGTGCTGCCCAGCATACCCCCTCATGGCCAGAAGTGTTATTGTAGCATCTCTGCCCCATTTTCCCAGGATCTTCTCTGACCTACTCTGGTGCCTTGACCCTCTAGCCCGGCCTCTTTTCAGAGTCCCACCCTTCTGAGGCCTCAGAGTCCACTTAAAGTCTGATATAAAATAGCAACACAACCAAGTCTTCAGCCCAGCCAGGCTCTAGTGGTGGCCCTCCCCAGTTGCTATAAAGTGTCCTAATGCCAGCCCCATCCATTGGTATCCATCTCACTGCCCAAGACCTCACGCAGTCTGAAGTGCCTGGTCAATACCCATACTGAGCCAGGCTCCTTGCCACCCTAAAGCAGCTCGTGGCCTGGCCAGGACAGCCTCCAATTTCTGGGTTTCCCCCTTTTAAACTCCCTTCTCAAGCTTCCCAGACAAGCCAGGTGTAGCAGGGCATGATGCATTAGCCTCAAGCCACTGGTTAACCCCTTCCAGACCCAGGTGGGGTTTGTACACCCCATCAGAGGCCCATTGCCTATCCTTGTGACACTGAGCCACTATATGCATGGGAAAAGCAACAGTGACTATCGTGTGGTACCTAGCCCCTCCCACAGTTTGATGTGGGGGTTTATGGGGATAGAGTCTGTGTAGACCTCACCTCTTCCATGGCTTCCCCTAGATCACACCACACAGACCCCCCACCACACCCAATCCAGACCAACCCCTGGCTCCATTTCCTGCACTGTGCTGGGTCTGGTCCCTTTCTTCTGGAGTAAGATGAACCAGGGCTGCTCGTTCTACTTTCCCTCTGGGGCTTGCCCTGATGAGATTGATGGAGTCTCCACCTACTGGAAATTCACATACACCTGGTAATAATGTTTCTGGATCTGATCCCGCCACTGTCCCCTGTCACAGCTCATCCCACTCAGTAACTAGAGCTGAGGCAGCAGAAATCCCAGGGCTGCCTCACATAAATTACGGCTGCGATCACAGGCTTTCCTCTCCCCTCCTACCCCACCAGGGCTCCATGGGAGGCCAGCAGAGCTGGCCATCTCCAGATGACTTCCCCCTTGCAGCCCCAGTTCCTGAGATCTGACAGTGCTTCCTCCCAAGAGCAGGTGGAGGTCTGGTCAATGGATCTGACAGCAGCTCTGCATCTCTCTCTTTGGGTCCCTATCTCAGGCTCTCTGTCAAGGTCACACCTTTCACTTGGCAGGACACAGTAGCCCAGCTTCCTAGCCTCACAATGGCTGAGGCAGCCAAATGACAGGGAATGCAGCCTCTCAACGTGCTGTGTGTTTCAGCACCATCACTTGCAAACTGGAGCAGAAAAGCACTGGAGGATATGCTGTTAGGTGCTATGCCAGAGCCCGATTCTCCCCCCACAGGACACCAGTAACTGCCATTGCCTTCTCTCTTGCTGTGGGGAGGGGGCGAGCGGGGAGATGAACTAGAGAGAATCCAAAAGGTATTTTCCAGCTGTAATTTCTGTGGGCCTGATCCTGCACTGCTTATTCATGCAAAATGTCCATTGCGGTCAGTGAGAGCTTGGCATGAGTAAGGACTACAGGATCAGGCCCTGCGGTTTGTGATCTCAGGGACCATCCTCTTCTCTTTGACGAAGCCCCTTGCCATGCTGTTCTAGGCCTGCAGTCATCACGGCTGGTCATTCAGGCCTAGATCCACAGAGGGACTTTGGCATTGCAGTCCCTAGCTTTTAGGTGTCCTGCTGCCCCATGGAATCCGCAGCTCCAAGATGGGCACCCCAGCTCCCCATTGAGGGGTGGGGGAATAATACAAAAATCCTTCTCTGGCCACCCACCCTGTCTTGTGTGTGTGATACTCCTGCTCAGGGCACATCTCCTGGCTCAATCAGGCCCCACAGGCAAGCTAGGCAGGGGAACGCCTGGTTTGGAAATGCACCAGGGCTCAGGTGTGAGCTGAGGGGCCAAGCTGCTCGAAAGTAGCAGAAACGTAGGCACCTGCAGAGCAAGCCAGCGGCTGACTGGGGATTTTGAGGGTCTCACTGGCACCCAGTGTTGGAATTGGGATCTAGCCCTCGGCAACCGAGCCTCAGCCACACGCACGCAGGGAGCGAACCTCTCCCAGGGGCTGCTTAGAGCTCACCTCTCATCCTAACAGAGCTAATTCCATTTGGAAAGATCATCTGGAGAGGAAATCAAATTGCTCCCTCCTAATGCCTTGCAAATAAGATCATCTGCTGGGCTATTTCCCAGCCCCACCCCCACTCTCAGCCTGGCCAAAGACTAGTGTAGTTCCAGAAAGAATGCCCTTCATGCACCCCATGCTCCAGAGGCGGAGCCGGGCTGGGCCATCTCTCCTCTGAGTTCACTCACTCCCACTGCCCAGGTGGGACTGGATCAGACAAGACAAACTTTCTCTCTCCTTCCACCCCTCCAGGGCTACCCCAGCAGCCCCCTCTGCCCTCCATGTTTCCAGAAAAATCTCAGGCCCTGCAGCAAAGCATTCAGAGCTTATTGCAAAGGCTGCCGAGACCCCTGGCCAAAGAGAGCTGGTGAGACTCATGTCCTGGGGCTAACCTCAGCTGAAGAGCGTTTTGCCTTTCACACAAGGGTCTCAAAGCATTTTACAGATGGGGAAACTGAAGCACAATAAGACTGAGCTACAGTCACACAGTGAGTCAGAGTGTGAAATAAAACCCAGCAGTTCTGACTGCTCTAACTGTTAGACCACACTCCCACCCAGAAATAGAACCCAGGAGTCCTGGCCCCCAAGCTATTGCTCTAAGCCCTGGCTGACATGTCTCCCCAGTGTATTTCTTCTGTAAAACTGGGTTTCAATTTAATTCCAAACTGTTACAGGTGAAGGAGGTGCCATTTGCCCCTTACAACCTTCCGGCTACACCCCCACTCCCTCACCCTGATGTCACATTGAGCCCTCATCTCAGGTCTCCTGATGGCTCCAGCCTGGCTGCCAAGGTACTTTGCTTTATTACAGCCAGCAGCATCCTCCAGCAGCTCCCAGTGATCGTGGCCGGGGTCAGGACATTCCTCAGCAGCTTCTCTCTAAGGTCTGACTCTCAGATGCGCTGAGCAAGTGCAGCGCCCGTCGGCTTCTGTTGGGGTTGTGGGCGCTCAGCACTTCTGCAGACCAAGCAGGGAAGGCCTCGGAGCCATGTCTAACCAGGCTGTTTCTGTGGCTTTAAGAAAACTGCGAGCTCATGTTCAGCTGGCCTGTGTTAAAACAGGAGCATCCCTGGGCTCTGGGGAGTGCAGAAGATGCTTTCAGTGCATTACAGTGAAAGGGCCAGCACTTCCTACCTTAACGCTACTGGCGTATGGGCACCCTGAGACTCTTGCAGTGACCAGGAGGTTTGGTGGGCATTCATGTCTTCTCAAGTCTAAGCTGACCAATGATGAAAGGCGGGGAGGAGAGAGGCTGGGGAAGTTGGCTCAGCTTATTGTAAAGGGTGTGGGATCCACCACATTCTCCCCATGAGATCTGGGTCTGTCACATAGGGAGATTCCTAGGGCAGACCAGTGTCACCATCTTCTGCCACAGGGGATCTGAGCTTAAGCCTCGACTCCACAAGGCCCATGGGTTGGGAGCCTGGTGGGGGCAGGGAAAATGCCACCTTATTCTCAAGCCAACCACTTTTTGAGATAATGCTCAGAGAGACATGGACAGGCGGGGGAGGAGGGGTGCGCTGCTTTGACAAGGAGAGGGGCAATCAGGGCAGGGGCTACCAGAACATGGCCTCCAACAACATCGGCAAAAGGACACCAGGAGATTGAGGAGCTGCTTGGTTTGTTTCACTGCAGAGCACTGGCAGAGGTGTGTGGGTGTAGGGAGTGGAGGTTAGGGAAGAGGATGGCTGCTAGGTCCTGCTTGCACAGTGCATCGAAACCCTGGAGCCTCATGATGCTCTGAATGCATATGAGCAATGTTCATCAACTTCAACAGCAGCAGGCCTCAATGCTGAGTTGGCATAACCAGCCCTCTAGCTAGCAGGGACTTGTCCATCTGTTTCTCTTCTGACAGTAAGCCTCACCTCAGTCCCTGGAAAAATCATGGAGCAGGTCCTCAAGAAATCAATTCTGAAGCACTTAGAGGAGAGGAAAGTGATCAGGAACAGTCAGCATGGATTCACCAAGGGCAAGTCATGCCTGACTAATCTAATTGCCTTCTATGACGAGATAACTGGCTCTGTGGATGAAGGGAAAGCAGTGGACGTGTTGTTCCTTGACTTTAGCAAAGCTTTTGACATGGTCTCCCACAGTATTCTTGCCAGCAAGTTAAAGAAGTATGGGCTGGATGAATGGACTATAAGGTGGGTAGAAAGCTGGCTAGATTGTCGGGCGCAACGGGTAGTGATCAATGGCTCCATGTATAGTTGGCAGCCGGTATCAAGTGGAGTGCCCCAGGGGTCGGTCCTGGGGCCGGTTTTGTTCAATATCTTCATAAATGATCTAGAGGATGGTGTGGATTGCACCCTCAGCAAGTTTGCAGATGACACTAAACTGGGAGGAGTGGTAGATACGCTGGAGGGTAGGGATAGGATACGGAGGGACCTAGACAAATTGGAGGATTGGGCCAAAAGAAATCTGATGAGGTTCAACAAGGACAAGTGCAGAGTCCTGCACTTAGGACGGAAGAATCCCATGCACCGCTACAGACCAGGAACCGAGTGGCTCAGCAGCAGTTCTGCAGAAAAGGACCTAGGGGTTACAGTGGACGAGAAGCTGGATATGAGTCAACAGTGTGCCCTTGTTGCCAAGAAGGCCAATGGCATTTTGGGATGTATAAGTAGGGGCATTGTCAGCAGATCGAGGGACGTGATCATTCCCCTCTATTCGACATTGGTGAGGCCTCATCTGGAGTACTGTGTCCAGTTTTGGGCCCCACATTACAAGAAGGATTTGGAAAAATTGGAAAGAGTCCAGCAGAGGGCAACAAAAATGATTAGGGGACTGGAACACATGACTTATGAGGAGAGGCTGAGGGAACTGGGGATGTTTAGTCTTCAGAAGAGAAGAATGAGGTGGGATTTGATAGCTGCTTTCAACTACCTGAAGGGGGTTCCAAAGACGATGGCTCTAGACTGTTCTCAGTTGTAGCAGATGACAGAACAAGGAGTAATGGTCTCAAGTTGCAGTGGGGGAGATTTAGGTTGGATATTAGGAAAAACTTTTTCACTATGAGGGTGGTGAAACACTGGAATGGGTTCCCTAGGGAGGTGGTGGAATCTCCTTCCCTAGAAGTTTTTAAGGTCAGGCTTGACAAAGCCCTGTCTGGGATGATTTAGTCGGGGATCGGTCCTGCTTTGAGCAGGGGGTTGGACTAGATGACCTCCTGAAGTCCCTTCCAACCCTGATATTCTATGATTCTTTGATATTCTATGATTCAAAGGTAGCTTAGCTTTAGAATCATAGAAGCATAGGGTTGGAAGAGACCTCAGGAGGTCATCTAGTCCAACCCCCTGCTCAAAGCAGGACCAACACCAACTAAATCATCCCAGACAGGGCTTTGTCAAGCCGGGCCTTAAAAATCTCTAAGGATGAAGATGCCACCACCTCCCTAGGTAACCCACTCTAGTGCTTCACCACCCTCCTAGTGAAATAGTGTTTCCTAATATCCAACCTAGACCTCCCCCACTGCAACTTGAGACCATTCCTCCTTGTTCTGTCATCTGCTACCACTGAGAACAGCTGAGCTCCATCCTCTTTGGACCCCACCTTCAGGTAGTTGAAGGCTGCTATCAAATCCCCCCTCACTCTTCTCTTCTGCAGACTAAATAACCCCAGTTCTCTCAGCCTCTCCTCATAAATCATGTGCTCCAGCCCCCTAATCCTTTTTGCTGCCCTCTGCTGGACTCTCTCCAATTTGTACACATCCCTTCTGTAGTGGGGGGACCAAAAGTGGATGCAACACTCCAGGTGTGGCCTCAGCAGCGCCGAATAGAGGGGAATAATCACTTGCCTCGATCTGCTGGCAATGCTCCTACTAATACAGCCCATTATGCCGTTAGCCTTCTTGGCAACAAGGGCACATGGCTGACTCATATCCAGCTTCTCGTCCACTGTAATCCCAAGGTCCTTTTTTTTGCAGAACTGCTGCTTAGCCAGTTGGTCCCCAGCATGTAGCGGTGCATGGGATTCTTCCTTCCTAAGTGCAGGACTCTGCACTTGTCCTTATTGAACCTCATCAGATTTCTTTTGGCCCAATCCTCCAATTTGTTTAGGTCACTCTAGACCCTATCCCTACCCTCCAGCGTATCTACCTCTCCCCCCAGCTTAGTGTCATCTGCAAACTTGCTGAGAGTGCAATTAATCCCATCATCCAGATCATTAATAAAGATGTTGAACAAAACCAGTCCCAGAACCGACCCCTGGAGCACTCTGCTTGATACCAGCTGCCAAATAGACATCAAACCGTTGATCACTACCCATTGAGCCCGATGATCTAGCCAGCTTTCTATCCACCTTATAGTCCATTCATCCAATCCATACTTCTGTAACTTGCTGGCAAGAATACTATGGGAGACAGCATCAAAAGCTTTGCTAAAGTCAAGATATATCACATCCACCGTTTTCCCCGCATCCACAGAGCCAGTTATCTCATCATAGAAGGCAATCAGGTTGGTCAGGCATGACTTGCCCTTGGTGAATCCATGCTGACTGTTCCTAATCACCTTCCTCTCCTCCAAGTGCTTCAAAATGGATTCCTTGAGGACCTTTGCTGTGGTGCAAGCTCAAGGAGGCAAGTGAGCCCTGCTGGCTCATTGCACATAGTTAACCTATATAACCCTTGTCACATGTTGTTTGCAAAGCACTTCACTAAAGTATGGATGATTCTTATTTCACAGATGAGGAAAATGAGGCACAGGAAGAGAGAGTGACACAAGTAAGATCAAAGTGTGAGTTAATGGCAGAAGCAGGAATAGAAGCCAGGTCCCCTGACTCCCAGGCCATTATGTGGCCTCCTTGCTCTGTTAAGAGCCAGTTGTGGCTAGAAAAGGGACAATCAACCCCCAGTGAAGTTACTGTCTTCTAGCCTGTCACTTGGAAGCAGTCCTTTTGATGATGGCATGTCTACCTGGACTGCTGCAGCAGTTCAGCATCAAATGGTGATGTGAGCGGGGGTCACTCCTGCTCTGAGCTACTGGTTGCTGGGGGAAAAGATGCTTGACTCTTGGGGAGAAGAGGAAGAAAACCAGGTTGCCCAGGAGAGCAGCAAGATCCCTTCATGCTGTGATTTCCTCAGCTCTCACCAATGAAGCAGGTTCTAGCCAGGTGAGTAGTTTGAGAGGACACCTCTTGGGACCCTGGCTGTGAGGGAAGTTGCACTTTGGGATTTGGTGCTCTTCTTGCTGTATCAGTAATAAACCAGTGTCCCAGGCAGGTGAGAGAGAAAACCGAGCGCCTGCCCATTTGTGATCTGCAAATAGTCCAGGGCCCTTTTTGCAAGAGTCTGGGCGCTAACTCCAGCATCCTGGCCAAGTAATTTCATTCTGCCTCCCTCTTGTGGCTTCGCTCGGGCATTACATACGTTTGCGGCGTATGTTGAATGGGTTATTAAATTGCTGTCTCACTTGCCAAGGAGCTGCAGGTCAGTGTCGGAGAAGGCAGAGTGCCTTTAAAAGTGGTGGGCAAACTCCTTTTGACTAGGAAATGTCAAATTGGCAACACCATACCGGCAATGGAGTTGCTAGGTAAATGTAAAATTCCTAGGGCAAATTCTCCTGCAGCACCATTGAAATCAAATGTGTTTGCTCCTTGCCTCTGACAATCAGGCCACTTATTTAGCCACCTACATTAGATTGTAGCACCTAACTTTAGCAATCCAGGTTTGAAAATGTTGGCTTCAACCTTTCTGTGCCTCAGTGCCTTCATCTGTGAAATGAGGCTAATACGGAAGAGTAAAGCAAGTTCAGCTCAGCTACATCTGGATAGTGGAAGGGTGAATTAGTGTTTGTTAGGTCACTGAAAAACAAACAGCTGAGCAATACAGGGGTCTGAAGGGCTCAGAGAGGTGGTAAAGGAAGATTGGCACTTGTAGGCCCCTAGTCCAAGTGAGTAGAGATTGAAAGACACCACCATCCGATGGAAATGAGCTGTAGACAATGTCCCCTGTTGCTGGCTATCTCGGCAGCAAGGCCTGGTTCTGGCAGCTAAGATCCACTCTTTCCCCCCCTGGGCCAGGGTTGAGGCACATTTGTGACTAGCAGGGGTATACGTGTTCCATAGACAGAGGTCTCCCCCCCCCATGTCAAACCAGCTCAGCAGTGACATTCTTAGAAGTAAAATCCCACTCCCAGCTCCCCTCTTATTTAAAGAAAGTCCCTCCGCATGCAGCACAAGGGAAAGGAACCAACCCCCCTCCGCCCCCCAAGCTCAGTTGCTTTCCTCAGGGCTCCTCCTCTCCCAGTGTGCCAGTGATGTTGCCCTGGGGACTCGCCTGGTCACAGCCTGGCTGTGAGAGCTCACAAGCATCATGCAAGAGTCCCCCCACCCAAGCAGTGAGCTCTCCCTCCTAGCATGGGAACAAGACTGGAGGGACCCAGCCACAGCCCTTCAACCCCCCAGTTTCAGCACAGGCTGAAAGAGGGGTGTTGTCTGTATGTGTAGCCTGGTGCTGCGGGCGGGCTGGGTGGATGGGTTAGAAATGCAGACGGAGATGGGGTGTAAGGCGATAGATGGCTCTGGGTGCCCACCCAGGGGCTTCGCCCTCCCAAACTCTCCTGAGGAGGCTGCCCCTCCCCCAGAAGAGGGCATGCCGGCAGGCACACACCTGCACAGATGGGCCCGGCAGCACCGGTGAAACGGGAGAGAAATAGCCCGTTTCCGGCCATGCCTGTGTCATTCTCGAGACCTGGCGCGTCCTCTGAGCGCCTTTCTGCTGTTTCTGCAGCAGCCCCTCCTTCCCCCGGCGGGGCCGGGCTGCGGCAGCTCCAGCTGGCTCATGGGTGATTCGAGTTTGCAAGTCATCAGCCTGCGCGGTTCCCTTGCCTAGAGGGGAACGGGCCCCTCGCAGCAGGGATGGCCCCTGCTCGCCTTCAGGAAAGTGACTCGCCTGTCCCCACTCTCTCCCCGCAAGGCTCTAGCTCGGTGGGCTCCCGGGTTTCTTTCCAAGCGTTTGCCGGTGAGGTGGAGGCCGGAGCTTAGCTGGCTAGCGAGCCAGCCACAGAGAAGAGCGCGGGCCTGGGAAGAGCTCCCAGCACAGCTTCAGCTCCCTGCCCCTGCTGGGGATGGGAAATTGACCAGCCTCTCCTCTAGCCAACCGCCGCAAAACCCAGCGGGGTGACTCCCCGCAGCGCGCCGGGGAGGGAGCGGAGAGCGGCCGAGCCGGGGGACCTGCCGCCCTCCCATCACCTGGTCCCTTCGAGCTGTCGCCTCTCCAAGTCCCCGCCCTGCCCCGCTCACCCCAGCGCAAAGGGATCTGGTTGGCGGCGGGGTCAGGAGCGGGGCCGTGATCTTGGGGGGTTGCCCGCCTCATCTCGCCAGCGAGGAAAGGGGGGTGTGCGGGGGGGGGGTTTCTAACTCCTGATCTTCTCTTCTCCTGGGGTTCGCCTGCTCCTTTGGGGGCACGGTGGGGAATCCCCCTGGTGGGAAGGGGTCAGGGGATCTTCTAATTCCTGATCCTTTCGGGGCTCTCGCCTTCCTCCCCCCGCCCCCCCCAGCCCATACACCTGGCACTTGGCTCCTGCCTTTGCGCCCGCTCCCCCCCCCCCGCACTGAACGGGCGGCGCAGCCGGCGCGGGGGGGCGAGGGAGGAGGAGAGGCCCCCTCCCTTCCCGGCTCGGTGTCTGTAAGGAGGCTCCGTGCGCCGGGAGCCCTATATAAGCGGCAGCTCCCCTCGCCTGCCGCAGTGCCCCGGCCCGCCTCGCCCGCACCATGCTGAGCTACAGCGTGGACGCGCTCTTCGGGGCCAGCTCGCTCCGCAAGGAGAGCGCCCGCAGCGGCGCCCGCTCGCTGGCCTCCAGCGGCTTCCACTCGCAGTCGTGGTCCCGCGGCTCCACCGCCGCCTCCCCGCTCCGGCGAGGCGCGGGCGGCTACAGCCAGCTGGGCTCGTCGGCCGAGAGCCTGGAGTCGCTGAACGGCGAGCTGCGCGCCCGCTCGGAGAAGGAGCTGCTGCAGGCGCTCAACGAGCGCTTCGCCGGCTACATCGACAAGGTGCGGCAGCTGGAGGGGCGCAACCGGCAGCTGGAGGGCGAGGCGGCGGCGCTGCGGCAGCAGCAGGCCGGGCGCTCGGCGCTGGGCGAGCTCTGCGAGCGGGAGATCGGCGAGATGCGGGGCGCCGTGGTGCGGCTGGGCAGCGAGAAGGGGCAGCTGCAGCTGGAGCTGGAGCGGCTGGAGGAGGACATCCAGCACCTCCGGCAGCGGCTGGACGAAGAGGCCCGGCAGCGGGAGGAGGCCGAGGCGGCCGCCCGCGCCCTGGGCCGCTACACGGAGGAGTCGAGCCTGGCTAAGGGCGAGCTGGAGAAGAAGGCGCAGGCGCTGCAGGACGAGGCGCTCTTCCTCCGCCGCGTCCACGAGGAGGAGGTGAGCGACCTGCTGCTGCAGATCCAGGGCAGCCAGGCCTCGCTCGAGCTCCGCGACGCCGCCAAGCCCGACGTCACCTCGGCCCTCAAGGAGATCCGAGCCCAGCTGGAGGGGCACGCGGTGCAGAACACGCTGCAGTCCGAGGAGTGGTTCCGCGGTGAGCGCCGGGGAGGGGCTCGCCCCGTGCAGGGGGCTGGGGAGACCCATGGCGGAGCGGGGCGGGGGTCACGGTATCGGAGGAGGAGGCTGGGGAGACCCCTTGGCGCTGCGGGGCGGGGCGGGGGTCACGGTATCGGAGGAGGGGGCTGGGGAGACCCATGGCGGGGCGGAGCGGGGCGGGGGTCACGGTATCGGAGGAGGGGGCTGGGGAGACCCATGGCGGGGCGGGGGTCACGGTATCGGAGGAGGGGGCTGGGGAGACCCATGGCGGGGCGGGGCGGGGGTCACGGTATCGGAGGAGGGGGCTGGGGAGACCCGGGGCGGGGCGGGGGTCACGGTGTCGGAGGAGGAGGCTGGGGAGACCCCTTGGCGCTGCGGGGCGGGGCGGGGGTCACGGTGTCGGAGGAGGAGGCTGGGGAGACCCATGGCGCTGCGGGGCGGGGGTCACGGTATCGGAGGAGGGGGCTGGGGAGACCCCTTGGCGCTGCGGGGCGGGGCGGGGGTCACGGTACCTCCAGCCCCCATAGCTCTCCAGGAAGGAGGAATGTGGGGCGCAGGCACCCCCTTTGCACTGCCTGGAGGGAGGGGGATTTGGGGCCAGGCAGCTGGTGCGGAGCGGCATCCCCATTGCTCTGGAGGGATGGGGCGTTGGGGAACTCGCCCAGATAGTTCGCAGGAGGCTGGGGCGCCCCACTCCCTGCAGCAGGGCGGGGGTGGCGGGTGTCGGCCCCGGAGCGATGTGCACGAGGTGGGAGCAGCGGGCGTCGCAGTCTGGGCTGAGTCAGGACTGTTCCGCCGCAAGCTCAGCCCAGGGCCAGAGCCGCCCGGAACTCCCTGGCCTGCCAAGCACTCCCGGGGGGAGGGGGGGGGGCTGCAGGGGGCGGCGGCTCCTGGGGGTCAGGCCAGAACACCCCGAACTCCTACAAGGTGAGTCAAGCTCCGTAAGGCATAACCCAGCAAGGCACCCCCCGCCTCGGGAAGGGCTGGGCTGGAGCTGCGCAACTGGCCTCCTCGCACTGGCCATGCGGACCCGGGACGCTGCCGCTGCTCTCCTGCCCCCGGATTAACCGCCACAGAGCAGCCCCGGGCGCCCGCCTGGTTCCCAGCGCTCCCAACGCCCAGGTTAGCTCTGCGCTGGGGAGAGGGGTTAGCGCGCCCGTGTCGCTCCCCGGGCCGAGCGCTTCTCCGGGGGGCAAGGCAGGAACCGGCCCCTGGGGACCAGCGGCGGCGGGCGGGGTTCCAAGCTCCTGTACGCCCTGTGTCAGGACGCGCTGCTGGGGGCCGGGGGGGAGGGCATCAGGGTGGCGTTGTGCCCTTGGGGGCTCCCAAAGCCAGTCCCTGGTTCGCTAGGTTGCTAGCTCCCTGCCCCCGGGGCTGCCTGCGTGGGGACGCGCCCCGCTGGTTGGACCCCCCCACCCAGGGTCCGGGGTCGCCGGAGCTCTGCCGGCTGCGGAGCCGAGCTGCGCCTCCGGCCCTCCTGGAGGGAGCTGTCCCGTCCCCATTGCGAAGCGCCCCTGGGCGGGCACGGCGCGGGATCAGCACCCGGGACAGCGCCTTCGCACTGCGCTGCGCCTGCCGGTGACCCCGGTGCCCCGGCTCGGGTGTGCGCCCGAGTCCCTGTCTGGGCTGCGGGAGACCAGACATCTTGGGGAGCCTCTGCCCCCGGCTTCCCGCCGCCATCCTCACAGCTCCGGCAGAGGCTAGGCGGGGCAGCCCGGACGCTGCCCACGGGCCGAGGAACGCAGCGCTGCCCGCCCCGGGAGAAGAGCAGCCGCAGGGCACCGGCGAGCAGCCGCTTCCCCCCTTGCAGTCCGGCTCCGCCCCCTGCCCGGGAACCCCTGCAGCCTGGCTGGGCTCGGTGCCAGCGCCCAGGAGCTAGCGGCAGACTGGCCCGACTCCCGGTGCCAACGCCCAGACTCTCCTGGCCCTTCTGCAGCCCTGGCACCACCTCGCCCTCTGGAGGGGATGGGAGCCGAGGCAGAAGGCGCTGCAGCCCCGGACCCGGGCTCCCGAGACGGGCCCTCCAGGCTCCGCCCGCAGTCAGTAAAAATCACAGCCCTTAGCAGCTGCCTCGCACTGTGCAAACCCCGGCGAGGCCCAGGCGGGGCTTGGTTACCTACAGCCTGGTCCGGAGGGTGCGCAGGGCGTTACAGCCCCGGGGCCTGCAGTCTGAGCCGCCAAAGCCAGGCGAGGGGCGGTGGGCATGGCCGTGTACCTGGGGAGCGGGGGTGTTCATGGGGGTGTGGGATTCTGTATTTTCCCCGCTACCCCACTCTGGAGCCCCTGTATCACGATCATCTTCCCACCAGATGTGGGCTGGGTGCAGCTTCCTTCAGACCCCTGCCACTTCTGGATGCCAGGAGATTGCAACAGACTAACCTGACCTCCCCCAACCCTCTTACCCAGAGAAGGAGGAGCCTTCTGCAGCCCTCCTAGCCTTTGCCAGGCAGGAGTGCCGCGGAGCAAGGGTCTCAGACTCAGGTGCCCTGTCCTGGCTGCCCATCGCCCCACTATTCAGCCTGCTAGTTCACACTGGTGGGGTTGAACCTGCCAGCTGGAGTGCACACCCTTTATTTTCTGATGCTATTAGGAGGGGATTGAATCTGGGGAATCTGCTAGTACAGTGACTGCCCCACTCCATTAACAAGCTTCTTGGAGGGGCCTTGTAATGAAGAGGACCCACCAGCTGCCTGGAACTGCAGCAAACTGCCCCCGAAAGCATGCTGTGTCATTGCAGCACGTCTTCTGGCCAGCCTGGGATTGCGTGTCAGCTGAGGGTGACGCGTGCTGGCTTTCCTCAGCTGCTTTGCAAAATTGTGATGCTGGGTAAGATGGAAAAGTTTCCAAAAAGAATGTTAATCAGGCTACTCCAGTTCTGAGCTCTGCAGCCCTTTGAGTCCTCTCAGGAGGGTTCTCCATGGCCTTTTGGTTAATTTCAAGTACAATAGCCATTTAATGTGTGAAGGAGAAGGACTGTAACTTGTGCTTTCAGGGAGATGGATTTTCTGATCAAACTGGTCTCTTCCATCTTCTGTGGCAGCTTTCTAAAGCAGTCAGCTTTGTGACAATGTTGCAAGAGAAAGGAGTGGATTGAATGTAAGGCTTCCATTGGTAGGGTGACACCCCTGGGCTGGCCTGAGGGCTCCCCCCCACCCCGCTGTGTGCAGGGCTGGCCCAAGCCCTCCCTGCCTCCCACTGGCATGGGGCCAGGCTGAGGTCCCCCTTCCCCTGGGGGCCCCCCCACCACACCCCTGCATGTGGGGCTGCCCAAGCCCTCCCTGCCTCCAGCCCACGGGGGACCAGCCTGAGGTCTCCCTCCTCACTGGTGCGTGGGGCTGACCTGAGCCCCCCTGCTGCCTACCTGAGACCCCCCCTTCCCTCTGCATGGGGGGGCTGGTCCTCTGAACCTGCCCCCTATGTGGGGGGCTGATGGTCCAAGCCCCCCCCCCCGCCACCTGCCCCTGCATGGAGCCACCCGAGGCCTCTCTCATCCCCCTGCATGTGGGGTGGGCTGGCTGGCATGAGCTGCTTCTCCTAGCCCTCCCTCCAGCACAGAGCTGGCATTGCCACTTGCCCCCCTGCATGATGATCAGTTGGGAAAAGCAAACCAGACAAAGGCCCAGTTTTGTCAAAATGTTAGGACGGATGGAACAGGGCATAAAAAGAGACTGTCCTGGCCAAAATGGGGTGTATGGCCACCCGATGCACTGGAGAATTTCCTCCCATCATAGGTAAATGATCGCAGCAGATGTCGTCTTCTGACAACCTTAGCTTCTCCTAGCCTTTCAGGGAAGAGGATACAGCTCTTTGCAATTAAAAGAAGCAGTGCTGGGTATGTGAACAAATGCAGGGCTGCAGGAGGCTTCTGCAGGATACCTCCTCCCTCTGAGAACCTCCGCTGGGAGGGAGATGGGACTGAATGGCTGGCACTCTGACACTACAGTGAAGGGTGCCGTAGAACAACATAGGATTTATCTAATGAAGGAAGAGAGTCTCTCTCTTCTTTCCTCTCTCCAGTTCTCTCTTTCCATCCACCACTGCAGTGAGGCTGGACAAGTTGTCAGAAGCTGCCAAGGTGAACACAGATGCAATCCGCTCTGCTCAGGAGGAGATTTCAGAATACCGCCGGCAGCTCCAGTCCAAGGTCACCGAATTTGAAGCCCTCAAGGGGACCAAGGAATCCTTAGAGAGGCAGAGAGCGGACATAGAAGACCGTCATCATGCTAATGTCTTGTCCTGTCAGGTAACATACAGCGGAGGACATCACCCAGCTGCCAGTGTCCCATGCCAGACAATGCAGGGGGCGGGAAGTGGCATGGCAGCCTAGCTGTAGGAAGGTGGAATTACTTCCAGGCTTTGAGCAGAGTACACACGCACTGGGTAGAATCCAAGCCCACCCCGTTCCTGGGACTCGGCTTTGTTGGTACGTCAAACACCACCAAACTGTAAACTTCAGCCTAAGCTTTCTCCCCAGGCTTGGCTGTTTCTAGGGTTGTCCCTGCAGAACATCATCTGTTCCAATCTCTGCCTCAGAGAGACACTCCAGACCCTCTTAGGTTTTGACCAGTCTGAACTATCCCCACAGTGACTCATCAAACTATCCCTCTGCATCCCTATACAGGGTTTAAGCACCTGATGGTGGAATGGCTCAAGGGAGGAGCCCTGAATCCCCAGCTGTGTCCTAGAATATGCCCTGCCAGTTCACTCACTAAGAATGAGAACAGGCTTGCTTTCGTGGCTTGGGGAATTTAGCACCATGCTGTGATCTGCTAGGGACAGTTGCACCGCAAGTTATCACCAAAGGGGAACTGCTGCTCTTTGAGAGGTGGGGAGACTCAGTGGGATGGGATATGACTCCTGATGTTTTCCTTAGACTATCACAAGCCAAATCCAATACAGCAGCTCCTCACCACACGGGGGAGATGGGGTGGATAGTTCTTTCTAAGTTGTGGGTCCACACAGCAGCCGCAGAGGCCAAGAGAGGAGAGAGGTAGGGGGTGGGAGGGGAGCAATTTGGGGCATGTAGGGCTGCCACAGGGAGAGGCACCTCTCCCCCAGAGCTGCTGCCTGTGGGGCGAGAGGGCTGGGGGGAGTCCTTTTTTCCTGCCGCAAACCCCAAGCCCCTCATCCCTGGCCCCGCCCCAGAGCCTGCACCCCCAGCCAGAGCTCTCACCGCCCCACAACCCTCTGCCCTACCCTGAGCCCCCTCCCACACCCTGAATCCCTCATCCCCGGCCCCACCCCAGAGCCTTCATCCCCAGCCAGAGCCCTCACCCCCCAACCTTCTGCCCCAGCCCTGAGCCCACACTTTGAACCCTTTGGCCCCACTCCTGCCACACATCACCTCCTTATTGGTGCACATAAGACAATGCATTTTGCATATGGATATAAAAAATTAGAGGCAACAGTCCCTGACGAATCTGGAGATAACTTGGCCCTAGCAAAGAGGTGATGATCTGAGTGCAGAATGAGCCCAGTGAATTGCGTATCCACATGAAGCTAGCATTGCAGGATCTAAAGGCAGTGATAGATGAGCACTGGACGCCATGGTGTCCCAAGGTGCACAGTGGCAGCTCAGTCTCTGCTTTGCTTGTGGAAAGTGGAAATCTGGAACAGGGGCAGTGCAGCCTGGAACACAGCCCTAATTGTGTTTCTGCCCCAGGAAACCATCCAGCAGCTGGACAACGAGCTGAGGAACACCAAGTGGGAGATGGCAGCCCAGCTCCGCGAGTACCAGGACCTGCTGAATGTCAAGATGGCCTTGGATATAGAAATTGCTGCTTACAGGTACAGAGCCACAGGCAGGGGTAGAGGTGAGCTCATGGAGGCAGCTCTCAGCAAGTTCTTTAGAACTATCCACTGCTAAGCGTACAAAATAGACACCAGCACAGGGGACTTTTCACTAATCAGTATCATCACCCCACTGCCTTCCTTTCAGAGTCCCTAAGTCATTTAACAGCCTCTCCTGGGCAGTTCTGCCAAGCCACCACCCTCATCTCGCTGAGCAGAGCTAGTCTATATGATGTTTATCCCAGCTGGGAATTACACCTCCCAGCCGCAGTGCAGACAGAGACTTGGGTATGCAGATGGCCCTACCCAAGGGCAGGAGGGGAACCAATATCTTAAGCATCAAGCTGCTCCGGCCCCCAGGTTTTGCATGGCTCCTTGGCTTATCCCCAGCTAAAGCATGCACGTGGAGGCAAGGGGATGAAATCTTACAGCAGGCTTGTATGGACAGCAAGCTGATCTCTCCAGCCCCATTGGGGAAAATACTGTGAACAGCAAAATACACCCCCTTCCAAGGAGCCGGAAGGGTGAATGTCAAAGAGAAACCAGGACCCCAAGGGAGTCCTTAGGGCCTGATACAAAGCCCATTGTGCTTAACTGAAAGACTCCCATTGAGTTCAGTGGGCTTGGGTCAGACTCAAGTGTTCACAAAAGCAATGTTAAGATTTACTAGTAACATTTTCAGAGCTGCAAAGTGGACTCTGACTTCCTTTCTCTGTCTCTCTCACAGAAAGCTGTTGGAAGGAGAGGAATGCCGCATCGGGTTTGGACTCGGACCTTTCCCCTTCCCTGAGACACCCCCTAAACCCCCCAGCATTTCCACCCACATAAAGGTGAAACGTGAGGAGAAAGTCAAAGTGGTGGAGAAGTCTGATAAGGAAACCGTGATTGTGGAGAAGCAGACAGAGGAAATCCAGGTGACTGAAGAGGTAACGGAGGAAGAGGAGGCCGAGAAGAAAGAGGAAGCTGAAGAGGAGGGTGAGGAAGAAGCTGAGGCAAAGGAGGAAGAGAAGGAAGAACCTGAGGAAGTAGCGGAAGGTGAAGAAGAAAAGGCCAAGTCCCCAGAAAAGGAGGAGGCAAAGTCGCCAAAGAAGGCCAGGTCCCCAATGAAGGAGGAAGCTAAATCCCCAGAAGCCAAGTCTCCAGAGAAGCCGGCATCCCCCACCAAGGAGGAAGCCAAGTCTCCAGAGAAGCCGGCATCCCCCACCAAGGAGGAAGCCAAGTCTCCAGAGAAGCCGGCATCCCCCACCAAGGAGGAAGCCAAGTCTCCAGAGAAGCCGGCATCCCCCACCAAGGAGGAAGCCAAGTCTCCAGAGAAGCCGGCATCCCCCACCAAGGAGGAAGCCAAGTCTCCAGAGAAGCCGGCATCTCCCACCAAGGAGGAAGCCAAGTCTCCAGAGAAGCCGGCATCTCCCACCAAAGAGGAAGCCAAGTCTCCAGAGAAGCCTGCATCTCCCACCAAAGAGGAAGCCAAGTCCCCAGAGAAGCCTGCATCTCCCACCAAAGAGGAAGCCAAGTCCCCAGAAGCCAAGTCTCCAGAGAAGGCCAAGCCTCCTGTGAAGGGTGAGGCCAAGCCTCCAGAGAAAGAAACAACCCCCCAAAAGGAATTGATCAAATCACCCCAGAAAGAATCCAAGATGCCCATAAAAGAAGAGATGCCAAAAAAGAGAGAGGAGAAAGCCCCAGCCAAACCGGAAGTGGAGGAGAAGGAAGACAGCAAGAAAGAGGAGGGGCCAAAAAAGGAAATCCCAGCCAAGGAGACTCACAAACCTGAGCCTAAGGTAGAAGAGAAGAAAGAGGAGGAGAAGCCCAAAGAAGATGACAAGGAAAAAGCTGCCAAGCCGAAGCCCCCTGCCCCCGAGGAGAAGAAAAAGGAAGTTGTAAAGCCTGAAGAGAAAGAGGTGAAGGAGAAGGAGCCGGCCAAACCAGCATCAAAACCCAAAGAAGAGAAGATGGAGGAGAAAGCTGCTAAGCAGAAGCCTGAACCTAAACCTCAGGAAAAGGAAGCCAAGGCCAAGGAGCCCAGCAAACCAGCAGAGAAGGAGCCTGAGAAACAGAAGTCTGAAGAAAAGAAGGAAGAACCTAAAAAGGAGAAGGCTGAGCCCAAAATGGACCAAGAGGAGAAACCCAAAGCTGAAGCTAAACCCAAAGAAGAGTCAACGGCTGCCAAGACAGAATCCAGCAAAGACACCAAGGAGACCCCCAAGGCAGAGACACCCAAAGATGCGCCAAAGGCTAGCAAGCCCAAGGCAGAGAAAGTGGAGAAGTCCTCCAGCACAGACCCAAAAGAGGGCAAACCCACAGAGAAAGCTGCTGCTGCCGACGACAAAGCCGAGAAGAGCGAGAAGTGAAGAGCAGAGGCTGGGACGTGCGAGGAGATGGACCACCAAAGAGAACTCGGAGGCTCTCCCTGCCAGGTGGTCAGTTATATTTTTGTTTTCACAAGAGGAGCCTTTACTTAGATGGTGGGTGCCCTCCCACCTCTGAGCTGGAGCTCACGTTAGCAATATGTTTATGTGAAAGAAATCAAAACCCAGTACCTGAGCCTCCACCAATGATGTTATGTTATGATAGCTTCAATAGCAGAATGTGATACATGCAGAATGCCACATTTAAACACTTGAATTATAAAAGAAACCTGCCCCTTTTCCAAATAAGTGCATTTATTTACTATATGTGCAATAGATGGACAAATGCAATAAAGAATGTACACAGTTAGAGCTCTGTTATACCGCAGAGAAGTACAGTAAGGTAGGAAACTCAGAGTTGTAAATGCCTTTTCATTTTACAAAAGGAAATTATTGAAATCCTCCTTTGTACACTGCACCATCTGTGGTTGACTTAAAGGGAAGCAGGTTAGACACTAGTTGCAGAAACACACAAAGAAATAAGAAGTGCACTATACAAGTCCACTTTCAATTGCTTCTGTGCAATAAGAAATAAAATGCTTACAGACTAACTACTCTCTGTCTCCTATCTGCCAGTTCCTTCCATAGGAGAACAGGACCACAGTTCACCACTGTTGAAAGGCCACTGAGCAATGGAGGGCAGGGCTCTATGGGAATGTGTGGATTGGGAGGATTTGATACAAACAGCTGGAGTTCCCATTCAATCACCCTTAGACATTGGTCCTTGTGACAGGACTTGGGCCCAGGTGCTCAGAGGAATGTAGGCTCCTAACTTCCATTGGAATCAATGGGAATTGGGCACCCAACTACCTGGGAGAATCTAGGCCTTGGTCTCTAAAGAAGGAAGTTCTGCTGTTGAATTAACAGACGGGCTAGACCTAGTCCCTTCCACAGTGCAGTCCCGCGCTCTTACGCGTTCACCAGTAGCACTGGCAGTGGTTCCATTGCTCTGCAGTGCTCCGGCAAGCCTCCTTTAGAGTGCGGGAAGCCCAACTTGCAAAGAACGCGGAGCGGGGAGAGGTAGGGGATTCAGTCTGTGCCCCAGGCCACTGGCACTGAAGGAGGTACCCAGCAAGGAAGCCAGCTGTGTGAAGGGCATGCCTGCAGGAGCCTACATGGCTCCACAAACCATGGGTTCGAGGCTGCCACCCAGAGAGAGGAAACTAGCGGAAGAGGTTCAGATGAACGAAAGGACAAGGCAGAACCACTGCTTGTGGGAAGAGGCAGCCCATGTGCAGGACTCGGAGCTATGGCATGTGTGTGCATAACCACAGCGTGGGCAGGGGCTGCTGTGGCAGCAGGGGTGTGTTCCAGCAGCAAGGAGAGAGAGGGATTTTTAATAGTGAGAATCCTAGGGGTCTCTGGGGACTGGTCTATTACAACAGCATCAGCGCAGTCCCACACTGCAATGCAGACTGGCTGCTTGGCCTGCGTTCTTCCCTGCCCAGAGGAGACATGGGAGAGCAGAACCGAGAGAGGGACCAGCAAAGGCCAGGCACGAGAGGATGTAGCACAAGCTCAGGAAATGCCCTAGTTTCCAGGCTGTGTGTGTGGGGGGGGGGGGGGAAGCCTGTGCCATCTGCCTCACACTGCACAGGCCAGCATGGAGCTGATATTAGAGAACCTGGTGCTGCCGTTCTTGCAGAGGAGGCATCAGAGAACTGGGGGCCTGGAGCGCTACGCATTATGGGGTGAAATGGAGGAGCTAGGTCCCACAGAGACACTGGGAACTTGTTGACCATCTGCAGGTCACCAGCCTCTTCAGCAAGAGGGGAGTGAGTCCCCAAGGGATTAATAAGACCCTCCTTACAGGCAACCCACAGGGAGGGCCATTATCCCCCCCCCCCAAGGCCTGGTGGGGCCCCCTGCACTGAGCAACACTGCACATTAGCATGATCTCAAAGCACTTTCCAAAGGTTGGTCAGCACCATTAAACCCTCTTCCTCTGCGCCTTTTACACATGGGGAAACCAAGGCACAGAACAATAAAATCGCTTGCCCAAGTTCCCACGTGGCAGTGTGAGGAACAGAACCCAGGACTCCTGACTCCCAGTTCTGTGGTCTGACCCCAGACCAAGATCTGCCACCATCTGTGCATCTCACAACAGCAGTCCTTGTATGTCTCACAAACCAGCAATGAACCCGCACCCCCGTATGGTGGCTGTAACACAAGTGCTTTGTCATTAAATGAAAGGGAGCAGGGCAGCACTGACAGTGAGCTGGGATAACTAGAGAAGGCGGAATCCTGGAGCCATGACCTCAGATTTCAAGGTGGCCGGCCAGCCTGGAGCGACAGCTCCACTCACACAGACTTGGTGATGAAAACCAATTTTCATTGGAGGTGCTGGTGCTAGATGGCAGGGATCGGTTTCCGACGTAGTCTGGTCCCTGTAGCCTCACTTCTCTTCCCAGGGCAGCACCGTGGCTAGGTGGTGAGTGTTTGCCTCACCTGGTTTTAGCAGTGGACTGAGGTGGTGCCAAGCCTGGGCAGCTCTTGATGGGTTCAGGCCACTGATCTGGAAAATCAGCAGCTTTCCTGAACCCATTCCCAAGGTTTCTAAGAGACTGTGCAAGGCTGGGGCTGGGCTTGCAGAGGAATCTCTCCCCACCAGGCTTAATTTGTAATGAGAGAGGTGCCAGGCCTCACGCAATTTTTCACATTCATAACTTTTGCACCAAGCCCAGGGGTGCTGGGGCTCCGCCCTGGCAAGCCCCGCACAAATTAAGCACTGCCAAAGGGGGTGACATCACCCGCTGAGCTCCCAGGGAGCAGTCAGTCATCCAGGCTCTGAGCTGCAACCATACTGCACTGTAGCTCAGAAGCCCAGGAGACAGCCCCGTAGCGGGCAGCTACCCCTATCCCTGCCCACCAGGCTCCTCCTGCCCCCATTCTCTCAGAGGGACCCCTCTTTTCATTGTATAACCCCACTGTCTCCCAGGCCTTGCTCCTGTTCCCATGGGTACCTCCTTCAGCTCCAGGACAGGCCGCCTCTCTCATCCTCACTTAGGGCTGGAGTGCCCCCTCCTGCAGGCACACCCAGGGGAGAGCACTTGCAGGGAGGAAATCTTCATGGGGTCCTCTCAGCGGGGAGGGCTGTGGCTGGGAAGGCTGTGATCATCAGGCCAGCTCCCCCAAGCCCATGGATCCCATAGACTCAGACCCTCCACACAGAGCAGCCCCAGCGCTGCAGTGTCTAGCCACCGAGGGCTGGAGGGAAGAGCAGTGTGTGGCTGAAGGGGCAGCGAGCAGCAGGGTGTGGAGAGGTCAGGTACCACACCTAGGCTCATAGAAATGGGCTGACTCCAAGCCGGGGCCTTTTGTTTCCTCCTCCCTGGTGTAGTCTGCTCATTTCCAGCCCCTGTGCCCTAAGGGGTGAAGGAATGTTCTGACAGACACAGTAAATTTTCTTCTGCCCAGTCCCCCTGGCCATTCACCCACCTTTAGCTGGTGGACAGTGGCAGGACAGGCCAAAGAAGCTTTTGTTTTGCCCCCTGGCACTCACTGTTAAGAACAGCCCTCGTGCTGGGTGATGTCTGGGACTGGCTTTGTCACATCACCATGCCAACAGGATGACGTCCTCCTGTGACCACAGCATCACAACCAGAGGGGCTGTTAGCACCCAGCATCCCAGGTAGCCCCGCCCACAGCAGATCAGCTCCTGGCTGTCCTACATTTGCCCAAGGGCGACACTTCCCTGCCAGATCAGCCCAACCTCCTGGCCAGGGCCCCGGGCTGGGAACCAGGGCTCTGGAAGCGCTGAGCACTGGCAAGTCCCGTTGACTTTCCCTGCAGTGCTGGCTAATCAACAGCTCTGAGAATCAGGCTCAGGGCTCTTTCCTCCCCGACACTGCGAGGCCAGTTCAGATCTGCCTGTCCAAGAACATCAGTTGGCATCAGCTCAGGACACGTGGCCCTGGGCAGGGCTGCACCGCCAAGGAGAGAAGCACAAGACCTCCCTTTTCTCCTTCCCTCCAGCATCTAGTATTAGACACTTCCTGAGATCCCTGAGAGTCGGCACCTGGGGGACAGACAAGACAGCTCCACCATGGCAACCAGAAAAGCTTCTAACAGTATGTTGGTTTTCCCCTACACCATCTATCACTGTAGTACGGGAGTGCCTCCCACACATGAATGCATTTATCCTCACCACCTACCTCTGAGGTAGGTCAGGACTGTTATCCTCACTGATGGGAAACTGAGGCACGGAGGGGTCAAGGTCACACAGTCTGTAGCACAGCAGGGAACTGAAGCTAGATCTTCTGTGGCCCAGTCCCTTCCTACTGTTGTTTATATTTGTATTCCAGTAGCAGCTAGAGGCTCTATTGTGCTGGGCACTGCACAGAGACATGCTAAGAGCTGAACGGCTAAAGAGACCAGACAGACAAAAATAAATATTTTCCACCCCCCATTTTACAGAGGGGGAACTGAGCCACAGAGAGATGAAGAGTACACTGCAATCGGAGGTGTAACTGCAGCTTATGTGGACATAATCTAGCTAGGTAGGTCCCGGCCCTGCAAAGCTGGAGGATTCCTCAGGCCCACGCTGTGGCGTTGCTGATCTGGCACTCATGCTCGCTAGACTAGTCTGCTTGAGCCCCGCCCCCATGATCCCTCTAGAGGTAGCCTTGGGCCAAGGCCACAAGGGGCGTCTGTGGCAACATTTGGAATTGAATCCAAATTTTGGCAGTTTTTAACAATGTGGGTAATTAACAACTGGAACAACTTGTCAAGGGTCATGGTGGATTCTCCATCACTGACAATTTGTAAATGAAGACTGGGTGTTTTTCTAAAAGCCCTGCTCTAGGAGTTATTGTGGGGCTGGTCTCTGGGCTGGGTGATGCAGGTCATGATCACAGTGGTCCCCTCTGACCTTGGAATCTGCGAGTCCAGATCTCCTGAGTCCCAGGCCAGTGCATTCACCCCACAGCCCTCCTTCCTCTTCCACCCCATGAGCAACCAGGCACTTTGGGGCTGCGCTGACTTTTCATACTAAGTACAAAGAGCAAGAAAGAGCAAAAGTCTTTGCCGGAGAGCAAAGAGTGCGTGATGCCACTGACCCAGACTCAGAGCTCGAGGCAGCTGCCTCTGCAGACAGACAGGGCGCTCAGCAATTTAAACAGCAGTGCACAGAAAAGCAAAGCATTTCTGTGTCTACAGCTACCCATGCCACACTCCGAGGCTGGTGTTCTCCCATGCTGAGGAGAAGGGCCGTGGGATCTCACGGCCACACAGAGCAAAAAAGGAACCGGATTTTGAATATTCATCCCTTGTAATGCAATTCATCTGCTGTGAAGGGCTGACTCAGTGCTGCTGGGGTCAGGAATGGGCAGTTCCAGGAAGGCTAGACACTTCAGACCTGATGGTTATGGGATTAAATCATCCCCTTGGGCCATTTGGAATTGAAGTCGAGGCCCATTTCCCATTACTGATCTGGGATCTTACTGAGGTTTTTAATTAATCATTTTATAATAAAGTCACTTTCCTAGCCTCTCAAATGAAGTGGGAAGAATTCCAGGAAGCAAAGCTTTGATTGTCAGAATGGAGGGAAGATGTACTAATTATTTTTAATATTTCTTCATAACCTCCCGCCACCTAATAGAGCTTTAACACATCCCAGCCATCTGCTGCATGCTGGCCTGGCCTGTCACCGAGCTGTCCCCATGGATCTCACAGTCACACTTGCTGAGCTCCTAAATTTGTTTCAAAAACACATCAGTTGCTTTAGAGCAGGGAAATGTGCCAGTCCTACATAACGGAGGCTCTGCTGTTCCCTGGGAAGAGGGTCATTCAGGGGAATCACCACCATCACATCAAAGATGAAACAAAGCAGCAATTTCATGATGGAGATCCAGGACAAATTAAAGGTACACGATTGTTTAACTATTAATTGGTGAGCTGGCTAATTCTCTCCACACTGGTGGACAAATTAAGTTGCAGGCAGCTGAACCGTGTAGGATTGGCTGAGACAAGGAACAAAGTGAGGAAGGCTGGGAGTGCGGACGGGGATTCAGGAGTAGTGGGCTCAATTCCTGACTCTGCCCTAGACTTCCTGTGTGATCTTGATCAAGTCACTTAAACTCTGCACCTCAGTTTCCCCATATGTAAAAATAGGGATAATGGTACTTCCTTTGTCTGTCTTGCCTATTTAGATTGCAAACTCTTTGGGGCAGAGATTGTCTTTTACTACATGAAAGTACAGCAATGAGCAAAATGGGGCACAGATCTCAGCTGGCTCCTAATCCCTAGCCTAATAAAGATGGTGTTCAAACAGAGCTTTGACACTACGGCTGCCATGCTGCTTTCTTTCCTAAGGCTCAGAGATTGCTCAGTTTCCTTCCCAAATATTTTACTGCCCCCATCCTTACCCAGTCATGCAACATCCTACTCATGGGGTAGGCTTAGGAGCGGCTGAATCACTGTGGGGTTGGGCCCTACCCACAGTGGAATAGGTCTTTCTTGGCTCCCCACTTAAGCAGTCCCATTGCCTGTGGTGGGGGTTACATGCAAGAGGCAGGCTAAGAGGGCAGCATGGCTCAGTTTGTAAAGCCTGCTGGGACCGCGGGAGAGTCACGGCTCTCTGGGAATACAAGCTAAGAGGGCAGGTGAGGATATGAGCGCTCACTGCAGCAGCGCCCCTCGGTGGCTGCAGGGCGCGGTACCATTCAGCACACAGCACTTGCAGTACTGACGGTACTTACAGATCTTAGTGGGGCTCCTCGAGGCGGTCCATGGAACACTTGCTTGTGATCCAGAGGGAACCGGCTCCCCTCCTCCTTTCAAGCTGCAGGCTCCTGGTTGCAAAGCAGAACCTGATCCCAGGTGAACAACAAGAGGGAACCTAGCTGCCTTTGCTGCCCCTAGAAGAAGGGGAATGAGGCACGTCCATCGGAGAAAAGGACTATGGGAAGGATTTTCAATAGCACCTAAGTGATTTAGAAGTGCACGTCCCATTGAAAGTCAATGTGTCTGGGCAACAAGAGCAGCGGGAGAAGACAACGAGGCAATCAGAACAGCATGTGCAGAGGGAAAGTAATTGGGGCAAAACTCAGCCTGCACGCTTGGAATGGAGAATAAAAGGAGCCAGCGAAAGTTCCCAGGCCAACACACCTAGTGCAACAGACAGCTCCAAAGACACACCCTGCCCTGCTGTCTGCCCTCGTTAGCAATTGCTGCAGGAACGCGACACAATTTCCTGTGGAGCACGGACTGGACCTACTGCAGCCTTGCCTAAGGCCCTGTCTACACTGGCAGGTTTCTGCGCAGTAAAGCAGCATTCTGCGCTGTAACTCCCCAGGGGTCACGCGGCCAAGCCGCTGAGCGCGCAGACACTGCACAGCTGCAGCGCTGTAAAAACACTGCCCCGACGAGAGACGTGCAGCCTTCTGCGCCGGGGGTACAGACACCCTGGTCGATCACAGCCCTGCGATTGGCCTCCGGGAGGTGCCCCACAATGCCTGTTCTCGCCTCCCTGGTCATCGGTTTGAACTCCACTGCTCTGTCCTCAGGTGACGAACCGTGAGCCCCATCCCGTAAATTCCTTGGGAATTTGGAAAGTCCCCGTCCTGTTGGCTCGGTGGTGCGTGCAGTGGTCTCAGCGCATCTTTCCAGGTGGCCAAGCCTGCTCCATGGACCAGGCGATCCCCCACTTGGCGCAGTGCTGAGCTGCTGGACCTCATCAGCACTTGGGGAGAGGAGGCTGTCCAGCCCCAGCTGCGCTCCAACAGTCGGCATTATGATACCCATGGACAGATTTCACGATGCATGACAGAAAGGGGCCGTGAGCGGGACACACTGCAGTGCAGGGTCAAAGCGAAGGAGCTGTGGAACGCCTACCACAAGGCGCAGGAGGCAAACCGCCACTCCGGTGCTGGGCCCATGAGCTGCTGGTTCTACAAAGAGCTGGACGCGACATTCGGCGGTAACCCCACCTCCACTGTTAAGGCCACTGTGGATACTTTGGTGGCTCGCGGGCCAGTCGAGAGTGGACTGAGCCAGGCGGAGGAAATCTTGGACGAGGATGTGGAGGGGGACCCAGAGGCAGAAGACGACTTGCAAGTCAGAGATGCATGCAGCCAGGAGCTCTTCTCTACCCCAGAGGAGCCTAGCCAGTCACAGCTGTCGGATCTTGGCGAAGCGCAAACAGGAGAGGAGGCCCCTGGTAAGTGGCTTTGATTTTTGGAGTTACTGAAGTGAGTTGTTGGGGGCAGGAGGGCTGCAGAAGGCAGGCTTGTGTCTGTATGATGTGGGTACCACCACATGCCTAGTCTGAGCGGTGGAACAGGGTGTTGATTGACTCCCTCATTTACAGGAATCTGCCTCAAAGATCTCCAGGAAACTCTCACGGAGATACTGGGCAATCCGCTGCCACAGGTTCTTTGGCAGAGCTGCTTTGTTTCTTGCCCCATTAAGGGTAACTTTCCTGCACCATTCTGCCGTCACGGGGGGTGGGGACCATGGCTGCGCACAGGTGAGCCACATAAGGGCCCGGGTGGAATCCACAGTCTTGGTTCCGTGCTCACCCTCAGCAGTGAGATCTTCCATAATGAACACAGCCTGTGGAAAACGTGGGGACCATAATGATTAGAAGGCCCCCCTACAGTGCCGGCTTTCCCCAAGAGCCACATGCCCAGTGTACAGCAGGGTCCAGGAACAGTGATTTCCCCTGCCCCTGCGGCTACTCACCATTTTGGGGGTCTTGTGGCTCATGTGGCTTGCCTGGGGTCAGCCACTTAGTGACAGGTATGTGAATAGTGGCTGTTTTAAATCACTGAATCAGTGGTCTGTGTGTTGCAAACAATGCTGCTTCTGTAAAATGTTGCACTTTGGCTTAACAGATATGACCTTGGGAGGCCAGCCTCCCTCTCTGTTATCACCAGCTGAATGGCTGTGCAGAATTAGAAAGCAGCCACGAACAACTAAAGAGGACTTTCTGCATAATGTCATGATACACTCTGCAGCCGAAAAACAAGAATTGAAGTAGTGGCGGGACAGCGAGAAGAGGGACCGAAAGGAGAACATGGAGCACCAGAATGAAGCCACGGAGCAGCTATGGAATGTTACAGCGTGGCAAGCAGACACACTCCAGGTGCTACTAGCACTGCAAACCAATCAGCTGCGTGCCCGCCTTCCCCTGCAGCCGCTGTCGCAAAACTCTTTCCCATGCACCCCCCAGACACCACCAACACAATCTTATCAACCTCCTAGCTCCAGTCTGTACCCGCTGCATTCCACTCCTGCCCCATCACAGTCCAGCCCTGCGGACTCCCCACTGCACTCAACACCCGTCTCTCTGCAGTTTAGCCCTGCTGAAGTACAGTATCCACTGCACTGTACTCCAAAGGAGAAGGATGGATATGAGCCCTGGACATACACAAATTAACCGTCCCGGGACCCCTCCTCCTCTTGAGACCTTCCCTTCTACCATCCCCCTCAGTGCTGAGGTGTTCTTTTGTTTCTCTCTCCCCTCCGGTTGTTGTTTTTTAATAAAAGAATTGTGTTGGTTTGAAAGCAATCTTAATTCTATTAATTGAAAGCAAACCGAGCCCTGCAAAGCAACAGATAATTTTCTTAAACCTTCATAGTGCATCATCTGCACCAATCACAATCACCTCCTAGCATTACAAGCACTGCACTCCCGAGCACAGCAACAAATATTAGTGGCTTTCAGCTTCAAATTGCTGCCTCAAGGCACCCCTGATCCTTATGGCCCCGCACTGCACCCCTCTAATAGCCCTGGTCTCCGGCTGTTCAAATTCAGCCTCCAGGCGCTGAGCCTCAGCGGTCCAGCCTTGAGTGAAGCTTTCACCCTTCCTTTCACAAATATTATGGAGCATACAGCACGCGGCTATAAGCATAGGAATATTGTCATCGGCCAGGTCCATCTTCCCATATAGGCAGCGCCAGCAGGCCTTTAAATGGCCAAAAGCACACTCAACAGTCATTCTGCCTTTGCTCAGCCTGTTGTTGAACCGCTCCTTGCTGCTGTCAAGGTGCCCGGTGTATGGCTTCATAAGCCACGGCATTAAGGGGTAGGCAGGGTCTCCCAGGATCACAATTGGCATTTCGACTTCCCCTACGGTGATCTCTTGGTCCGGGAAGAAAGTCCCAGCTTGCAGCTTCCTGAACAGGCCAGTGTTCCAAAAGATGCGTGCGTCATGCACCTTTCTGGACCAGCCTGTGTTAATGTCCGTGAAATGCCCATGGTGATCCACAAGTGCCTGGAGAACCACAGAGGAATACCCCTTGTGATTAATGTACTCGGTGGCTAGGTGGTCTGGTGCCAGAATTGGAATATGTGTCCCATCTATTGCCCCTCCGCAGTTAGGGAAACCCATTTGTGCAAAGCCATCCACAATGTCATGCACATTGCCCAGAGTCATAGTCTTTCGGAGCAGGATGTGATTAATGGCCCTGCACACTTCCATCAACACGAGTCCAATGGTCGACTTTCCCACTCCGAACTGGTTCGCGACCGATCGGTAGCAGTCTGGAGTAGCCAGCTTCCACAGTGCAATCACCACGTTCTTCTCCAGTGACAGGGCAGCTCTCATTCTCGTGTCCTTGCACCGCAGGGCTCGGGCGAGCTCAGCACACAGTCCCATGAATGTGGCTTTTCTCATGCGAAAGTTCTGCAGCCACTGCTCGTCACCCCAGACGTGCATCACGATGTGATCCCACCACTCGGTGCTTGTTTCCCGAGCCCAAAAGTGGCGTTCCACAGTGGTCAGCATCTCCGTGAATGCCACAAGCAATCTCCTGTCGTAGCTACTATGTGTGGCGAGAGCAATGTCGCACTCCTCTTGCCTTTATAGTTTCAGGAGTAACTCCACTGCCACTCGTGACGTGTTAGTCAGAGCGAGCAGCATATTGGTCAACGGTGCGGGATCCATTCCTGCAGAGGCAGAGTGCGCAGTACACAAACCATTGAAAGATGGCTCCGAACGCAGACAGAAGCACAGGGATTGCTGGGATGCGAAGCCAGGCATCACGGGACATTGGGACAGGACCCAGGATGCCCCGCGACCCCCTCCGTCTTCCCAGAAGTCTTAGCGGCAGAAGAGGAAGAGATGTTCTGTGGGATAGCTGCCCAGAGTGCACTGCTCTGAATACCGCTGCATTATTGCACAGGCAGCTGTCAGTGTGAACACACAACAGCGGTTTCCCTTCAGCGCGCTCTGAGCAGTGCTGTAACTCTGCCAGTGTAGACATGCCCTAAGGCAGGCAGTCTCTCCATTGGCCACTGGCTGAATCCTGAGCTGAATGACAAACTACCCCCAATGTTTTAATTTTGAGATTTCTGGAGGCTCAAACCACCTCTGGGATTCTCTCTCTGGGGCTGCAGCACCAGCAGGGCTCGTCTACACACACCAGGACTTTAACTATGCTGGGAAAAAGCAGTACAAGGGCCCAAGACTGAGCACAGTTCTCCAGGGGACCACAGCTATTCCCAGACAGGAAGGGGAATGCGCCGTACTGGGTTAAGGTGCCTGTCACGATTCCACCTCACCCCAAATCCCCTCTTGCAGCTGGGGGCAATAATGCCAGGGTTACCTCTCCCATTTCCCCTCTCAGATTCCCTAAAAATGCCACATCACCACTACCCTTACCTGGGGTGGCTTATTGTCCAGCCCAGTGCAAACTGGTCCTTGGATGCCCCAACGACAGCCCTTTGAGAGCTTCCGCCTCCCCGAATGCAGCTACAACTCAAAACACAATCCAGCCACTCAGCCCTTTGCCGCCTCCTGGCATTGGCTTTCTGGCTCAGAAAGGTCCACAGACTGGCCCCTCTTCCCTAACGAGGTTTAATCACCCTGTGCCAGCCCGTTTGCACTGGTACAACTGCAGCCAAACTAGGGGCTGTATTGGTAATATCAGTATCCAACTCAGCCCCAAAGTAATGTGGGCAGAGCAGGCCCAAGATCCAGGCAGGGGCTGGGGGTTTGCAGCTACATTCCCTGACTGCAGCAGAAACGATAACCTCCGTGCTGGCATCCAGGGGGAAATTCTGTCGAGTGGCCAGAACAATGTGTTAAGGTAGCAAAAGCCCCAACTGAGCCAAGTGCCTCAGATTTGCGTGGGTGAAGTGTGTAAACCTGGCCTGTCTCAGCACATTTCGTCCCCTGGCGGACAGCTGGCAAGAGCGGCCCTGTCGCTTGCACTAGAGCCATCGTCTCGCTGCTCCAGAAGTTTCGATCCAGCCTTCCCCGCTTCAGACGCTGTCCTCAACCGCCCCTCCAGTGACAACGGCAGCCTCCATTCTGGGGCGGAGGCTCAGCAACCTCCCCTTGTTCCTGCACGGGGCTGAGATGGGTGTGCTGGGCCCCAGCCTCGGGGGCACGTACCTGAGATGGGTGTGCTGGGCCCCAGCCTCGGGGGCACGTACCTGCTTGCTCTGATTGGCACTCAGAAAACGCACCAGGCAGAGGAAGCAGCAGTGAGAATGCGGGGGGCAGCTGGATGAACAGGGCCAGCTGCTGGGTGATCAGGACCCCCCCGAGTGCCACTTGGGAAAAGGGGGCAGAGGAGAGCTAAAGGGTGATTAACACTAACCACCTCTATGGCACTTTCCCTCCACAGCTCTCAAAGTGTGTAAAGTAGCATCATCTCCATTTGACAGATTGGGGAAACTGAGGTTAAGCAAGTCAGTGGCCGTCAGCAATAGAATGCAGGTCTCCTGCCTCCCAGTCCAGTGCTTTGTCCACTCTACCCTATTGCCTCCCTGGGACAGAGGAAGGCTGGGAGAGGTGCAGGAGGGCAGAGCTCTGCATATATGAAGTGGGAAGGCAGCCAGGACAGAGGGAAAGTCCCCTAAAGACCCCAGAGATGGAGTTAATGAGACCCCCACCTCCGCTTTGGCTACCAGGCCGAGTCAGCTGAATAGCTCCACATGGAATCCTAAAGCCTGAGACCAGGTTATCTGAGCTCCCAACCCCCCATCACAAACTGTAAACTCACAGGAATTGCTTTGGCCCTGGACTGCCGCCTCCTGTGGGATGGACGGGCTCAGCCCCAAGACGCAGAGCCAGAAGGGTGGGGAGAGGATGTACATCGGGCCAAGGACATAAGGGAAAGCCCTCCTGTAATAGGCAGCACCATGGGATTTCGAACATCTATGCAGTGCAGACGGGACCCGAGTGAGAACGTGGCAGAGGCCCTCAGCACAGCAAGCAGCATGGGACTCCATGGGCTGCTTTGGAGGAGAGCAGAGCTGAGCCCAGAGTGGGATTAGCCCAGCTGTGCAGAGTGCTGGTGCCTAGCTTTGCAGGTGATTAAATGGCAATGCCGCCAGTGGCAGGCAGGAGCAGGTTCACCCTCCCTTCCCCAAATCCATTTCCTGCTCTGCGAGAAGTGCTTTTTCTGTCTAGTCAGCTGGCACGCTGCCAGCAAAGGAGGGTGAGAGTCCAGGCTGCAGTGCAGGTTCCATTAAGGGGCTATTTTTATCCTCTGTCTCCATCTTATTCAGCACAGTGAGGAGGGCAGCTGGGAAGAACAGAGCGAAACAAACAGAGCGGCAGGCGAGACAGGCTGGGGGGAATCAATGGCATTTCAAGAGGGGGAGAACCGACAGAGCCAGGCAAGGGGCAGCGCATACCAGGAGCCCCCCTTCTGAGACAGCAGATTTGCTGCTAGGTTTCAGAGCAAACCCCGAGCTAGCTCAGACATGCCACCTCCTCTGAGCCCAGCCACACTCCTGCAGCTGTGGGCTCACACATACACCCATTCCACTTGCCATTGCCAGGGGCTCACGGCAAAGGAGGGAAGTGGCTCTGGAGTCAAAGGAGCCGAAGCTCCTCCCACAGGAGCTGGGATAGGATTTTCCATCCCTGATCAAAAGAGCTTCTTCAAGGCCTGGAAGTGCTGGTGCAGGGGTGATCAAAGTCCTCTCTTGGGCCCAGCAGAAGGGCAGGACAGAGGGGCAAATGGGGGCGGGTGGCTGAAAAGGCCCGCATGGGCACAGAGAATGAGAAGGGAGTGACAGTCCAATGACATCTCCTCCATCATGTCTGTGTCCCTAGCGCAGAAGCCTGGGAGCTGCCACTCTTCATGGGCTATTTGCTAAGCCATGCCCTTGGGACATCCACCCGGGACCCTTTAGAGAAGCTGTGAGCATGGCTCCCTAATAGGCATCGCTAGCAATGATCCAGCCGCTCCCCTCAGCTGGGCCGCCACCAGACCCACCTACCAAGGTGCAGCTGGCATTCACACACATGGATCAGAGACGGACTTTTCTTCATCTACAATTTAATACTTTACAACACCCCTGGGAAGCAACGCTGGAATGAGAGCGCTGCATGGAGGGGCAGGGGAGGTTCCTGCGGGATGTGGTTGACCCCCAACCAGCTGAGAACAACGGTCACACAGAGATTCAAGTGCTGGGGGAGTTCAGTGGCTGGAGGCAGGACAATCCGGGTGATGGGGTCAGCGGTGACTGAAGAACCCCTGAGGATGGTTGTACTTGAACGGCTTCATGCGGTTGGGCCCCCTGCAAGAGGGGAGGAGAGAGCGGGGAGGTTAGGCTGCAGTATGCACTAGACCAAGGGTTCCAATGTTTTCTGAGGCCCCCCCAACATGCTATAAAAACTCCACAGCCCACCTGTACCACAACCACTGGTTATCTGCATATAAAAGCCAGGGCTGGCGTTAGGGGTTAGCAAGCAGGTCAATTGCCTGGGGCCCCATGCCACACATTTTCCCCGTGAAGCTAAGTTACTCAGGCTTTGGCTTCAGCCCCAGGTGGCAGGGCTTCAGCCCCACACAGTGGGACTTCGGCTTTCTGCCCTGGGCCCAAGTCTAATGCTGGCCATGCTTGGAGGACCCTCTGAAACCTGCTTGCAGCCCTCCAGGGGGCCCTGGACTCATGGTTGAGAACCACTGCACTAGAGGGGGATTTTTATCCTATGTCTCAGTCTTATTCAGCACAGTGGGGAGGGGAGCTGGGAAGAACAGAGTGAAACAAACAGAGCGGCAGGCGAGACAGGCTGGGGGGAATCAGTGGCATTTCAAGAGGGGGAGAATCGACAGGGGATGAGGGGGATCTCTCAAGTGTGGGTGCAGAGGAAACGAACCAGGAGCCTATGGGCTGAGCCTCATTCAGAGTCACTACTGCAGGGAGCTTCACAGTCTCATTCCAAGAGCCATCTGCCCCAGTGCAAAACTGCCAGGACAATTAGGCTCAAAGGCAGTAGCTGCTCAAGCTGGCCAGGGAGCTGCAGGGCAGGATCACGGAGCAGTGGGAGAGGGATTGGGAGGATGCTCAGACTGGAACAGCAGTACTATCTGGGGGAAGCCTGCCCAGTGACTGTTCTTTGGCTGAGTGTGGACTGGGGCGACTTGTGAGCGTTAGTCCAGTGCTCGGAGAAAGGGATAAAAAGGCAAGAGGCACCTGCCAGAGCAGGAGAACCTGCTTGTTGGAATGAGATGTGTGTGGTGGGTTCAGCAGGAGACCCCTGACCAGGGGGATGCTCCTGAGAAATCATTTCTTGGGGGTGGGGAAGAAGCTTCTACCTAGTGGCAGGACAGACCATGGGAATGCACCGTTTTAAGGTCCATCACTCATGGTTAAGGGCCAGACCAGCAGGTGTGGATGAGCCCAGGACAGACTTCTTGGCAAGGAGCAGCTGCCATCCACGCTACGCCATGGCAGAGAGCAAGGGGCAGCTACTAGAGAAACAAGAGCCTCAGCTCACAGGGCACCATCCTGAATGGCTCCGCCCAGGATCTCCACTGCTCAGGTGCAGGATTCAATCAAGGGCCTGTGTGGGGCAGATCAGTCGAGGAGGTGGCAGGGAGGAGAGGTATCAGCCACAAAGACCAAGGCCTGGAAAACAGGGAGTAAATGGCATTGGCTGATCTCGGCGCAGCCCAGGCTGGCTCCTGGGTGGAACTGTTCTACATGCCAAGAGCAATAGGAAGAAGCCGGGGGCAGGAGGAACCGCATCTCATGGAGGTGGGGGAGAGATCTTTCTGCAGGCAGCGAACGAGATGCGCCGAGTGATGCTCAGCTGGTATCAAGTGTATGGTGGGAGGAAGGGAGGAAGCGGTTTGCAGAGCTGCACACTCCAGGGAACAGTGCAGACAGTGAAGCTCTAGAAACGGCCTCATTAGACGGCCTCTGATTCACTTCATGTTAATCGTTTACCTCCCTGGCGTGTCCCCCACATGGAGTCTTGCTGGCCAGAGAGCTATGTACGGTCCCTGTGTGTCTGCCTTGGCTCCAGGGCAGCCCTCTGCCCATTCCCCAGGGCCTCCTGGCAGTGGGCTGGGCCCTCACCTGACAAGACGCAGGCACATCTTCTCCTGGGGGAACTCCTTGGGCCCTTCCACGCTGGTGTCATGGGACTCTGTTTCCAGGTAGACATCCAGCACGACGCACAAGCGCTGTAGCTGATTGGTCAGCAGCTGGTAGCCAGGCCTTGGCCCACACAGCTCCTTGTAGCACACGTTGACCTCGCTCTCCATTGCCTGCAAGAGCCAGGGGATGGGATCAGTCTCACAGGGAACTCTGGCTAGCTCACTAATTACTTTCCCTTCCTACGCTATGGACAGTGTCTCCTCCAGGGACCCCCGATCTGCTGCAGGAACCTCGCTTTCTGGTGAAGGGGCTGGCTCGACACCCCCAGAAACCCTAGATCTCTCCGTCTTCCCCCATTCCCCTCCAGCAGGCCTGGCACAGTTGCTACCAAGATACTTCAGCCAGGCTACCTCCAGAAGGCGAGAGGGGAGTTCAGACTCCACAGCCCATTCACCCCCTGGCCTCTGCCGTGTTTGCTGATCTACTCTTTCCAACAGGCCAGCAACTGGCATCACACAACAGTGGCTCTGGCGCTTCCAAACCACATTAGATCTGACCCAGTGAGAGAAGACTCTTCTCCCCTCCAGTTTACCCGAATGTTGTCATCGTTGCTATTGGTTTTCTCCCCTTTCCAGTTCAGACACAGGTTAAAGATGGGTGGCATGGAGGAGTAGCCCGGATTCAGCACGACAGCTGCCTGGAGTTTGGCTGAGACGTGCAAGGGAAGAGATCTAGGATTACACACTACCCCTGAACCTCCTCCCCGCACCAGCTCCCTAACCCTCTCATCCAGTTTGGCTTGTTTCCAGCGCACTGGATCTGCTTTTCGGAATCTAGGTTGATGGCCTGGGAGGACTCTGTCTCCCCCAACCAGCCACTCACAGTGATACAGCCAGAGCATTCTGGAGAGCGACACTGGTGCCTGTCAGGGAGGCAATGATGGAAAGAAAGCCAGCATAGCTTCCAGGCATGGTTATGCCTCCCAGGATTCCAGGGAGAACCCAGGGTGCGGGCTGAGTGAGGGAGGAGGGAAGACAGCTTTGCCTGGACCCCCAGATGGCAGACTGGAGCTGTGCACTGGCCCAAGTCAAAGTCTAGAAGAGCCCACGCCAGTCACTTATTGGGGGAGGAACAGTGGCAGATTGCCACGGGGCCACTGTCTAGTGAAAGGGCCCAGTTGTCCACAAAGGTTGAGACCCACTGATCTAACTGTCCCAACAGCTTCTGCTGCTGACACCGGCTAGTGACGTCTCAGCCTTTCAAGGACAATCACCACGTGCCAGCCTCTCCTCAGGGCTTGAGGGCTGCAGAACAGATGGCATGAGGACACCACTGGCTGCTTCTGAGTGTAATGTCAGAGGGAACAAAGGAAGCCACACGCGGCACTCCCTGGAGCCTGAGACCAAAGGAGGGGAAACACACCTACCTGTCCCTCTCTCTACCAGAGCCATATAATAGAGGTGAGTGTCTTCAGCCAAGCCAGCCTCCACAACGTCTTTGGTGTAGGACAGCTCCTGCAGGGGGAGACGCCGGGGAATGGGGATAAACAAAGCTGTGTGCTCAGATCTGCAGCGTGGGCACCGAAGACGGGAAAGTGCAGGGTTATTGATTTGCTTCTGCCAGGGGAGTGGGAAGCTGAAGCTGGTCCCTTGCTCTGGCGTTGCACCTAAGGCTATCTGCACCTACCAGGTAATCCTCGTAGGGGAGCGCAGCCCACTTCACCAAGCGTGACACGACCTTGGAAGGGAAAAGATGCTGGCACTCGCTGGAGACCGGCACGATGCCATGCTCTGAAAGCAACGACAAACCCAGTTGAGCTGAACTGAAAACCCACAGGCAGGATCAAGCCCCACTACCACTGTCTGGGACAACCAAGACAGAATGGGGGAGGGGGGAAGAAGCTCAGGTACAGTCAAATCTGGAGTCCATGGGCCTCTTTAGTTGCAGCTGATGTCTACAGACACTGAATAGAGGGGCATGCGAGAGCATCCGGCAGCTCACCAACCTGTGCCGTGATCCCTCCAGAGCCCACAGGCTGCGCAGGATGGGGCAGGTCTGCACATGGATGGGAGAAACTTCGGCAAAGTGCAGGCTGTGAGGTGAGCAACTCATCTCTCTCCACATGCCGAACTGATTCCCAGTGTGGTGTTTGAGGGCAGAGTGAACGCAACCCAGTCCAGCTGCTGGGAGTGAGCGAGCTGAAGCAAAGCCTGCCTCACACTTTATCAGTAAAACTGCCAGCTACACGCTATCTGCAGAGCCTTCACAGCTGGTGACAGCATCAAAGGCAGAAAGCAACAGCTGGACTTTCTGAAGCCAGGTGGAACTTGCAGCACTGGCCAGTTCGACCAACCTTCCACTGAGTATACGGGGAGTTCAATCTGGCCAGAGACGCCCACGGGGCCATTTGTACAGAGCCACTGTAAGCAGAGCTCCAACAAGGGGGGTCAGAGACAATCACTACAGGGACCAGAGTCTCGCTTTTCTGCTCTGAAAGCAGGAGCCGCGTACCATGTCTGTCAGAAGGACGAGGGCCCTGGAATCCCTTCAAGGAAACATTATTGTCACCTCTTCTAAACAGGATTCAAATGGACAACCCTGCTCTGATGGCCAATGTCCTATGCTCAGGGGAGGAGGGAGACCACTGGGAGGGTGCAGTGTCCTTACCAAGTGAAGCAAACTGCTTGTGGAGAGCCAGGCGGGACTGCAGCCTCGTCCTGAGCAACTTCATAGTCATCTCCATGTGGCTGGCACTCAGCGAGTTATCTGCGGTCACTGTGTGCTGCGGACAGGAAGGACTGTGACCTAGAGCCTGGATTTCTTTCCTTACCCACTAGCAGGGGCCGACAGCTGGTTGTACTGGAATCCCTTAAGCATAGTATTCCACAGTGCACAGCACACTGGGAAAATACATTTCCCTCTGGTTACTCTCTGGAACATGCTCATCTTCCTCCATCTAATTAGCCTGAAGGAGACTAACGCCCACTTGGGAAGAGGAGCTAGATTTGGCTCCCAGCAAACTAACAAGGCTGGGCCATTGCCAAGCCAGACTGTGGCAAGACCAGCCTGTCCCCTAAAGCTGCAGCTAGATTCCTGAGCTCAGGAGTGACTGCCTTTTGATACTGCAGGAGCCACCAAAGCTGGCTGCACCTGGCTTTGGAGCCTAAAAGAATGGCAACCGTTGGCTTGAGATCCCAAGTGTGAGAGTAGCCATCGGGTAGAGCAGAGGGGATGACAGCCTGGCAGGGCCTTAGGAAACACCTTCCGTCACTAGGGTTTTGCTTTCCGGAGGCTGTGCCTCAGACATACCTGAGGCTGATCTTTGGGGAAATGCAGGCCACCCAGCTTCTGCACCCACATGTAGGGGTGCCCCAGATCTGTCACATAATCACTCAGGGTCAGGATGCTTAGGAGACAAAAGGAAAATATCACAGTCCCACCTAAGACAGAGGGGGCGGTCTCCCCAGCGTGTGAGAGCCAAACCTGGAGTGCCGGAAGCAGCAGACAGACCCACCTCCCCGACACTTACCAAGAGTATGACTCCAGCTCCTGATGCAGCCATGCACACACCAGACGGGCAGGCACGTGTGTCCCGAACTCCAGGTATCAGAGTTCTTTTCCCAGCTAAACAAGGCTTCCATTATAGACGAGCCACCATCTCACCCAGCTGTTTCAGAAGCAGCAGTCCAGCCCTGAGTGTAGGGTATTGCCATTTGGCCTGGCTGCCCCAGCTGTCCTGGGCTAGAAAGCTTCCCCACAGCACACACTGGCAGAAGAAGCCCTTTAGGTCCCACATCGCGATGGGAACAATGCAAGCACCCTAGTCTCCTGCTCTAGGCTGCCCTGCCTGACTGGCCTCCATGGACGGTGCTGGACACGACTAAGGGCAGGGGCAGGTGTGCAGCCGACTCACCCGACTTTATCGAACTGGAACTGGTTGGCTGGATTTGGAGTTCTCCTCCCGTGATCCCCAGGATACAGGCAGTTCAGCAGGGAGCCTGGAGACAGCAGATCTCTGGGGGAGAAGGAAGGGTAAAGTCAGCCACAGAGTTTCCAGAATGACAGTGCTCTTTGGGATCATTAAGAGCAGAGTGCACTGGCAACGGACGAGGCGCATTTCAGGGCCCCACAGCCACGGATTTCACCCCTGGCCGTAGTACTGGAATCAGAATCTCCTTTTCCTGGAAGCTGTTTCCCCTGTCCAGCTGTAGCGATAACTGAAAACACGACCCGCGTGTAACCTGATGCACTGATGTGCCGAGTTTGTGGGAACCTGGAAGAGCAACTGAGGGGTGAGCTTCGCCAAGCCATCTAAATGGGTTGATGCTGAAACCTAAAGACGGCCAATCTGTGGGCTGCTGAAAACAAACTGCAGAGCTGGTGTAAAAGAAATGGCTGCTAATCTCCCCGCAGACAAGAGGGGCAGCTGGCTGATCACACCATGCAACAGAAACCTTTGTTTGAAAGGTGTTCTGCACTTGCCACAGAATCAGCACCACACCCCAAACCACGACAGAACACAGGGCCGGCTCGCTGCAGAGCACATGGGGCCCTGAGGAGGGGAGGCAAGTTGGTGAAGGGCAGCTGCAGGCGACAAAGGACCCAGCTGGGAGAGTCTGTAGGCAGCCTGCTGCCAACTACGACTCCAGCAGATGAAGCATTTGCTGCACAGGAACATCCCTCCTCCCTGCCCCGACCAGCAAGGGGGCACTGCCATGGAGAAAGCGCTCCAAGCCGGGGGATCTGTCCACTGCCACGTGGAAGCTCATGCTATGAGATGCACAGACAAGCAGCTCCCACTTCCCATCTCATCCCTGGAGCTCCTTCAGAACTGGGCATTTTCTACTGAATTAACGTCCAGGGCAGGTTTCTGCAGCTGCAGTTTCAGCCCAGTTCTCACACTAATCAAACTTGGATGGGTTCTCCAGCAGAAGGCATTATCCACGGCTCTTGAGACAAGGTGACCTGGAGAACAAGGAGGTGGAGGGAGAGCGCCAGACACAGGCCTGGGGAAGGGAAGGAAACCATTCATCTGCAAGATGGTAATTAAATGTGACAAGCAGATGAGATGCCCCAGCTCCTCCTCTGCCTGTGCGCTAACCTATTAATCTGGGCCCGCTGGCCATGGCAGCAGACACGCGGTACTCCAAGGGAAGCAGATTTGTTTTCCCAATGATCAAAGCCACGTGACCGTCTCCTTTTACCCTGATCCCTCAGTCTCACTGCAAAGGATAAATCAGATTAGAGAAAGACTCTGTCTCTGTACCGACAACTCAGTCCCTCGCCTCCCGAACTGTAGCTGCGTGAGCAGCTGCATCACCCTGGCGGCTGGCCGACAAAGGGCTGCAGGACGGGTCCCCCTTGCTGAAGGGAAGGACGCTGCATGAGCAATGCGGCCCACTGCCTCGTTCGGGAGGGTTTTCAAGTCTCCAGCTCCCCTTGCTGGTGGGCGCTTCACGCTCTGCCTCACGCAGGGCAGGCTGACATAAAGCCGCCAGGTCCCAGCTCCACTGGGTTGCTCAAGCGGAGGCAGGAGAAATGCAGGCAGCATTTCAACGGAAAGTAGCTTGTAGCTTTTCAGCCAGGGAAGGGAGGAGCGAGGCACATCCTGACAACAGCTTTCACTTCGCAGCCCTGCGGCTGCTTCTCAGAGGCCAGGGCGAAGGAGTCCTGCTAAGCACTCTGCTGCGCTCAACCCCAGTCAAGCCTCTGTCAAGCTGGGGGCTTGGCACGTCCCCCTAGGGTCACTTTGAACAGAGAATGCGGAGGACAGCAGCTCCTCTGCGGTGAGATCAAGGTCAGACAAATTCCATCCCCAGTGCAAGGACTGGGAACAGACTTGGCCTTGACACCTCCGTGGGCTTGGCTTACCCAGCACTGATGGGTGTGGTCATCTCCGTAGCAGTGGTCACCTTGGTTTTCACCGTCATGACATTGAGGTTTATCAGGTAGAAGAAGATCAGGTGGAGCACGCTGTCGTCTGCGTGGTGACATTGGCGATGGCATGGGAAAGAAAAGCCATTTGTGGGGATGAAGGAGCAGGGCAGACAAGAAAGGAAGAAAACAGTCAAGAGGAGCAGAAACCCCATGCTGCTTTCACCGGTTCATGTGGCTGCTGACTCTGACTGGCCAGATGTGGACATGGACACCAAATCGGGGGAGGAAACTATGTACAATTCTAAGCTAGAAATCAGGGGAAGGAAACTTGAGATAAGAGAGTCAGTGATCCAGGTGAACTGAAAGTGCAGGGGCAGCATACAATATCCCAGCCTGGGATCTGGCCAGGCCACTGGAGTGAACACCCCTTCTCTAACGAGATGTGCTGAGGATCTTGAATAAGCATAGGTGGGAGGCCTGTGGTTCTAGGTCTCCTCTGAAAGGTAGTTTGATCCCCTAGCCGCAGGCCAGAGCCCTGGGGCAATGCTGACGCCAAGCAAAGTGTGCCCCTTGCTGAGCTGCCAGCACCGCTTTTCCTTGGAGCCTTCCCATCCAGGTACTGACCCGCCTCATCCTGCTTCGCTTGTGGAAGCCTGAGACTGGACAGCTGTAGACCCTACATACTGCTACCCTGGGAATCCCACATATGTGAGAAGAGTGCAACACATGGCCAAGGAACCCCTCTCTCCCTGGTCCCTCATGCCAACAGGACAAGCACTGCCACATCTGGAAATGGCACAGAGGTGCCCTCTGAAATGCGTGCACCAGCACAGCCACTGTCCTGTGCTAGGCCGTACCAACTGCAGGGCGAGGTTCCCCTCAGAGGTGGTCTCACAGGCTGTCAAGACTAACAGTGCTGCAGAAGCTCCTGAATTCTGGTGTCGCAGGGTGCCAAGCTCCATGCAGAGGAGTCTCTGCTGGAGGAGGCAGAGCCAAGCACTTCCCTGCAAGCCCGGGAGTGCAGAGCTGCTGGTGCAGAGGCCAAAGGGCACGGCCAGAGGGCCCTGATTTCTGCACCAATGGCTCTATGTTCTCAGAAGCAACAGATAAAACTCTGCTCCCTCTGTGCCTGAGAGCAGAGAGGCAAACAAAGAACAGCCTAGAGACTACTGAGGAACAAACACCCCGGCCCATCCAGAGGGCATGAGAATACCATACAGTAGAAAGCCAGACAAGTTTCTCTCCCCAGCACAGCTGCGCCAAGGCACTCTGGCAACTCCACCAGTACCACAGTTCGAGTTCACTTGCCCCTTTGTTTGAGAGGCCAGGGCACTGGTCTCTCCTGTCTTTGTCCCCCCCTGCCTACATGGAATGGTTTGGCTCACTCTGGGCCGACCTGCCGTGAAGATCATTGTTCATTCATGTAGGGGGAACTCTTGTGTGACTCCCCCAGCTACTCAGAAAGGTGGATCTTTGAAACTCGACTCCTGGGGCCACATTCTGATCTCACAGGCACCGGTGTACATCCAATGGCTCGCTGAAGTCAATGGATTTACACTGAGATCAGAACCTGACTCTTGGAGTCTAACGCCCTTGTACCTTTGCACTTGAGGTCAATGGTAACAGACAGTGGGTGTCTCTTCAGCATCTCCTTGCGCTTGTCGTCCAGCTGCACGCCCAGTGTGGGGCGGCGACGCTTCTGCAGCAGGGGAGAGCAGAATCACAGCACCTGAAAACATGTCACATTCTTCCCACCCCACGGCTATGTGTTCACAGCAAATGGGGCAAGCTTCTCTGTCTTTTGCAGGCAAAACAATGCTTAGCACTTACACGGCAACTTAATTATAACTACTCCATGCAGCATCCTGGGTGCCAGGTAGAGAATTTACAGAGAGGGAAACTGAGGCACAGAGCTGTGACTTGCCAAGTCCACAAAGGGTAATCGGGGTCAGATCTCAGGAGTTGCTGAGTGCTCTCTCCAATAGCATCTGCACGTCTGACGGCCCATACTCGGAGTGGACCTTCTCCCAAAGCACTAAGAACCTGAACCCTGCCAGAGCCAGCTGTGAGCAATGCTTGGCATACACATACCCCAGTCATGCAAACCTCTGAGGAGGAGATTTCCAAAGGCACTTAGGGCAATTCAGTGCTCAACTCTCACTGCCTTTGAAAATGGATCCCCTAAAGGGCTCTGCAAACATTAACCCTCACATCCCCTTCTTGGGAGGTGTGACAAAGGGAGAATTTTGGTAATATTTTTATTAATCCTCTGTGTGCCTCTGTTTCCCCCAAGCTTTGCATTGCTATGCACGGAGTATAAAGGGTTAAAAAGCTGTTCATGGGGCAGAGGAGGGGACAGGAGGTGTTGGGCCATGTAACTGCCTGGGATGGTATAAATGGGTGTGTCAGGATTGGCTGAAACTGACCCATATCAATGGGGGATCTGGAAAGGCAAAGGGAACCCCAATAGCCAGGACATTCACACCTAGAAACCCACAGCCAAGAGGAAGCAGATCCCCCCCTGCAGGGAGAAGCAGAGCAAAGGCCTGGAGCTGGAGAACAAAGGGGAAAGGAGCTATGAGCTAAGAGCTCGCCTTTGGAGGCAGACAGATACTAGGGACTCAGGAGAAAGGGACAGATGGCAGTGTTGGCCAGGTTGAATTCTACCCCAACCTTTGCCTCTCCACACCAGGGTTCAGAAAAATCAGTGAGGCTTTTTTTGAAAAAAGAAAAAAAAAATTAAATTAGATTTTATTTAAAATCAGATTCTTTTTGATGTTGTTATTCCAGTCATAGTAAGTTTTTCTTGTAAACCAGTTTAAAATGAATGAAAACGAGGAGGGAGGGAGGGTATGAAATCTACTAGTTTTGAAAGTCTGAAGGACAGCCCAAGCAACTTAGAAAATGGTATCCTTTTTATGAGACTTAGGTGAGTAAGAACTTAAGCTCCAGTCACTTTCCCATCGGCATATTTGAAAATTTTCCCAGGCTGACCTGAAATAATCAATTTAATTCACTGACTACAATTAATCCCTATTTAGTTGTAAATGGGAAACACGTTTTGGTAAGAGAAGTTTATGTATCCAAAACATTTAAAAGTTGGTTTGTATAATAAAAATAAATCTTATTATGCTGTTCTGTGTGTTTAATTCAATTCCAGTTACCACCCTAACGCAGAATGACACAAATCAGGAGCAAAAAGTGAATTACCTAGTAAATAAGCAATATGTCATTCACCCTTTTCTAACTTACCGAACGTGTACAATTAATAAGAATTTGAAACTATTAAGCTACATAATTATTTAAATAAACTGATATAGTTACAGTTTATCCTCCAAGGTAACAAAAAAATGTATCAAATCTAGTGTACAGGCTCTATTTACTTGTAAATCAACATGTTTTCATGGTTAGATCAACCAATAAAGTTGCACTTTTCTTTATAAAAATCACTGAAGTACAAATGGAAAAGGTGATTACAATCAATGATATAAGTTATGTTTTCCATTGGGTGATTTAAATCATGATTTACATTGCTGATTTAAATAAACCCTTCCTGCTAACCAAAGGACTTTCCGATTCTGGAGGCCAGGAGACTAAGAAATCGTTACCTTGGTTTGGAAAGGCTGCCTGGTGGTACTGCAGATACTTTAGGAGCACAATATAAGCCTCCTGCAGGAGTCTGGCTTGGCTGGATTTGCTGCAGGGAGTCAAGGAGAAACAGGAAATGCCCAGTTTTGGAGTCGTGGAGGCCACAGGCCTGCCCCTGTGGAACTGTGCGGGTCCTTGGGGCCCAGTGCACTAAAGGGGTCACTCCCAAGGGACTGGTTATAGGCTGGGCATGGACTAGACCCTGTGGATCTGTAACAGGAGGCATCATTGGTCCTATTTTACAGATGGGAACGTTGAGGCTCAAGGTCACACATCAGATCAGTGGCAGAGCAGGGAAGAGAAGCCCCAGCCCTGCCCCCCACTCTAAGCACTACCCAGTGCTTCGCTGGGAGAAACAGAAGTGGGTCCACCCATGCGAGGAGATCCCAGAATTTCAATATTGGGGCAGTGCTAGTCCCTTACCGTGGTCTGCTCCTCTTCAGCATCAGAATCACTCTCGTCATCTGCACATTCAAACAGAGGGATAAGCAAGAGCCAAGCGCAGGGATCCATTTCAGAGACTGTCCAAACAGTCATGCCCCAGGGACCCACTACCCCTGCACTGCAGTGTTATTCCTAGAAGACTCTGGTGCCCACAAAGGGGCACTTAGCACAGCTGAGGCCCTGGATGTGTTACATGCCTTTTGGCCCCTTTACAGCCTCCACATGACCGAGATCCCCCACGTGCCACCGGGCAGTGCTGGAGGGACTCTTCCTAACACTCGGCCGCCCGTCTCCCCAGGAGGGTGAGTCGGGTGTGAGGGAGGAGCCAAGGCTATTTAAGCAGCCACTGCACAGAGATAAGCTATAGAGCTATTGCAGTCCTGCCCAAGGAACAACGCTGCTCCTCAGATCCTTCCCCCTCCACCCCCCGTATCAGCTTTCAGCCCCCAGGCTGGGCCAAGGCAGGCGGGGATGCCAAGTTATAACTTACCTTGGGAGTCCTCTGGTGGCTTGTAGAGGGCCTTGGCTTCTTCCACACTCCCTTCGATTGCCACAGCCAGCTTCTTATCTGTGGAGGGCAAAGCGCCATTCAGCACTTCTTGAGGGCCATGCAGTTAAAGGGAAGGTTGCTGCTGCCAGCCACCTAGAGAGGCATCAAGCTTGGAAGCAAGGATGCCAAAGAGTTTGTCAAGTTACTTTTGTAGCCTCTTCCCCACTAGCAACAGGCAGATTCAGTGCCTAGTGGGCAGCCAAGATGCAAGACATTTTGTTTGTAAGCATGCTCCAGAGCTGTGGTGAGATCACCTTCCCATCCAATGCTTTGTGCACCTCTCCACAGGTGGAACAGCAGTAATGACATACGGCACTCTAGTGACATTGTGGTGCGAGGGGGATCACAAATTTCCCACTCCGATTATTGTTTCACATTACCCTCCATCAATATGCCCCGTTCCCCCAATGCAAGGTATCCCCTACGTCAGGGGCAAAATGCCAGATGGGTTGTGATCCTGTCTTAAATGGCTTTTGTGCAATGCAGCACCCATCAAGGTATTTTTACCAGGCTCATCGCTGTAGCAGGTAACTGCATGTGGGCTGAGGAGCCTGAAATGAGACATCACAAGAAGAAAGAAGAACCAGAGATGAAAGCTGGTCACCAGCATTTGGCATGCACATCTCTGCATGTCAGCAATTGGAATGAGTGAGTAAAAAGAATAATTCAAAAATGATCAGAGGACATCCTTTTCCACACATTTAATTAAGACTATGGAACTCAGTGCCACTGGAAGCTGCTGAGGCCAAGAATTTGGCAAGAGTCTAAAAAAGGATTGGTCATGCATATGGATAACAAGAATATCCAGTTATATTAATAATAGTTTTGGGTGCTCCAGGACATAACTATTAGAGATCAGGTGGAGACCTAATATGGGGGCCCATTATCCCACATTTGCTACTGCAGGTTTCTTACACCTTCCCCTGAAGCATCTGGTGCTGGCCACTCTTGGAGACAGGATGCTGGAGTAGACTGACCTCTGGTCCAATCTAGGCTGGCAACCCCTAAGGAGTCTCAGCCTCAGGAGCTCACTGTGGGACTGGTTTAGGGTTTTCCAGGGTGCCCATCACCACAGTATCCAAGCTCTAAACAGAGAATTAGAGAGGGCCACACACTGGGCTTCTACACTGTGCCCTGTCTGGGCTCTAGGAAGCTCTAAACCTAGGGGTGGGGATTTGGCTATTTTAAAAACAACCACCTTCTGCTACAAAGGGGGCTTCTGGCAGATTTCAGACGCAAGGAAAGAAAGGTACTCACCCTGCCTGAGGGGCTGGGGAGAAGGGTTTCATGTTAGCTAATGGGGTGGGCCGGAAAAGGACAGGAAGGAAGGGAGGGAGAGCGGGAAGAAGGGAGAGGAAGAGTGAAGAAGAGAAGTGCTATCCCCTTGCTGTGTGTGTTGAGAAGCAGGTGACAGTTAAACAGGTCTCAGGGACAGTGAATTTGCCAGGCAAGGAAGGGGGCCCCTTGACTGGCAGATGAAGTTGCAGGAGTGCACTGAGCCACAGTAAGCACAGAGGGCATTAGTCTGGGCTCTCCTGGGAGCTGCCAACCCATATGCTTTGACAGAGGACTTGAGGGGTTGGATCACCTCCTCACTGCACACGAGCCACATAAAGGATAGGAGCCATGTCAATTTCAAGGCTCTGCCCTGGACCACGTCTCCCTGACAAGTTATGGGCTTTGTCCCACTACAGGAAGCCATGCAGGAGCTGAACCCCCCTCAGCGCCATACCAGCAAGCAGTAAGGCCTGGTCCAGGCTGCTACATTGTTCAGGGGTGTGAAAATCCCACCCCTCCGAGTGCCGCAGCTATGCTGACCTAACCCATGGTGTAGACACAGCTAGAGTGACAGAAGAACGCTTCCATTGCTTGGGGCACTGGAGCGCTGACACTGATGGAAAAACCCCTCCCACCATGGGGGTATGCCTGCATAGCGCCACCAACCCAGCTACGCCGCTGTTGTCCCAACAGCGCAGACATGGCCTTTGACAGCCCGTTCTGAATGGTCCCGGATCACGACGGCCCAACAGGCAGGAGTGCCGAGTGCCAGCGCCATACCGTGGGGGCTGTGGACGTAGCATATTTGAGCTAGGCTGCTGGCTTTAAAGCCATCACTGCTGCAGTGCCCACAATCCCTTGAGTGGGGCACAGGTTTGAAAAGAGCTCTCAGAGCAACTCTTCCAGGAGAGGCGTGGGAGGGAGGGAGGGGCGAAGGGCTCAGCCGCAGCAGCCAAACGAACGAGGTTCTCGTATGATGCTGCTTCATCAGGCCGGCTCCCAGGCTGTGGCTGCCCCCAAGCAGGCTCCGAGAGCAGCAGTGGAGGAGCTAAGCAGAAGTGGCGGAGGCAGAGTGGATCGGATGCAGCAGAGTCATCCGCACGTCTCACAATAGCAGGATTTTCTGCAGGCAGCTGTGAAATTTGGCCCATGGGGGGACAGACTCCCCGCTCCATTCACATCACAGCTTTCAGTGACACAGGCGAAGGCTGTCTCAACCACCTTACTCCCCTCCCCCGACATTGATACTCACCACAGGCCTGACCATAGGCATTGGCTTGGACAAAGAGAACATAGAGAGGTGGTGGCAAGTGTCTAGCTGTCTCGTACTGCTTGTGTGCCTGGTCAAAAGGCATGAAGAGATACTCCTGGACAGGAAGGGAGGCCTGGCAGGACACAAATCACACACACACGATTGGTACTGGAATTGTTTGCACACCAGCCCAGTCACCGAGTGGTTTGTGCTCGATGTGGCTGTGCAGGAGACCTGGAACCTGCGCCAGGAGCATACACAACCCTCTGGGCAGAGATGCCCCTTGGGATGTTCAGTAGCAGCCACCGGGAAGCTCAGCTCTCCTTAGGGGGAGGACTAACGGCTCTGCAGATGGGAGAGAACCTACTTCTTTCACCCACTCTTCCCAGCCAAGTCTGACACAAGGGGAGGAAGCTACAATTGCTCTCCATGGAAGGTCCCATCTAACGAGTCTTCTGCCAGCACCTCAGCAGGGTCCGCTGCACAATGAGATTGCACAGGAAATCCTCGCCCTGTGAGGATCTGGAAGCACAGGTAAAGGAGCAGTTCCAACACCTCCGAACAGCCTCAGTCCCCATGCTCCCAGTGCTCTGAACCTCCCTTACTGTGGATTTCGCCAGCCTGTCCCCACACCATCTACCTCCCAACAACTGAGGTTTAGAGGGCAGACAGGCAAGGGCCAGCACAAAGGGCTCTGATCCATCTAGCAGGAAACACACAGACTCTCACTGCAAGCAGCCAGTCTCCCAGGCAAAGAGGGGGGCTTTCTTAAGCTCAGGAAGTACCTGCATGATGCTGTTGAGCCGGGGCTGGAGGCTGCTCAGATATTCCTTCTTCACTTCTATCTCCTTCAGGATCTTCTCCTTGTTGGCCAGACACTCCTTATACTTCTCTGCCAGCCTGCACAAGAGAAGCTCATTTACAGCACCGCATTCACAAAGGAGACAGATGTCAGATCAGAATCTCTGCTCCCTATCGGTGCATTTTTAAACCTCAGGATCCAGGATTCCACCGGCAGGGGCTCCCGAACTGAGATAGGTCACTCTGTGCTTTGAAGTCAGCTTCAGAGCCTATTTTGATCAATATCTGACCTTACTGTCACCTCTGAAGTGATGTGATAAATGAAGAGTCCATTAAAATCCAAGGGAAAGGGAAGACAAACCGCAAGAAACCTAGCAGAGCCGGAAAACTGGGAAAATTGAAAAGAATTCTGAAGAGAGTTCAAGAGAGCGCAAAACTGTTAAGAGATAACTGTTGAGGTGGGATCTCCGCACGGATCTTCTCAGAGTTGGGTTGCCTGTGGAAGCATCCCAAAGCAGGTAGTAAACTCCATTCCAGACTAGCTGGTCCCTTCTGGCTTTGGAATCTATGAAAATAAAACTGAGGAGAAACTACTTGAGAAAACTGAAGAGTAAATGTGCCATTTAGTAAACACAGCAACATATGCCAAGCACTCTTCTACTCTAAGAAATGAGGACGTATGAATGGCCCCTCCTTACTCCCCTGATCTGCTCCCATATTCGCATCTCAACTGCTGACTTCAGCGACAAAGTATATTCTTCATGCTGCTTTATTGGGTCTGTTAGCCCTGCTGAGCTAAAACAGCTACAGGAGAGTCTTTTCCATCTTGTGCTGTCATCAGAAGCATTTTGGTTTTTTAATTTTTATTAAGTGCCTATCAGTAATAGCTGTGCAAACTCCTGGAAGACAATGAGGTTTCACATAACACTGAGGGACTTATTTGACCTAAAGAATCTTTACTACTGGCTCTGATAAATGAGAGAGAGACCAGCTTAACTCTGAGAGCCCAAGAGGGGAAACCTCCCTCACTATTTTTAATTGTGAACTGAGGACAATTGCTGATCAGAAAATGGTTCTTTCTCCCTGTGATTTTTTTCATCAGAAAACAGAAAGCCTGAAAATCAAAATATTTTGATTTGGGAATGCCACCGCAGTGTCTGATGGGAGTTGTACTGTGGGTGCCTAATGCTTCCATTTTGCTCTATACAGGCTACTTAATTGGTCTACATCTCCCAGGATGTACCATGGTCTCCCCTCTTGAAGAGGGGTAGCATGTATCACAGCAGTTTTGCATCATGGCAGATGAAGTCCAGCAGGGGAACCTGGCCCATAGAGAAGAATGGAAGCATGGGGCAGCCAAACCACAACTCCCATTACACGCTGCGGTGGCATTTCAAAATAAAAATATTTCAGCTTTTGAGCATTCAGTTTTTCACCCTGAACAAATGGAGTGGGTGAAACAGACAGGGAAAGCAGAGCCGTTTGTGAAAAATTCTGATTGTGGAAAATCCAATTTTCCATCAGAAAAACAGTTTAGACAGGAAAGCTAAGGCTGTCTGGAATGGACCTGCTGAGACAAACACAGAACCCCACGATGCCAGTTTTACACAGGCCCTCACTTAGAAGCACAGCTTTAGCTAAGAGGCATAGTCATAACTATCATATGATGTTATGGGAGGGTGTGTGACTGGCTGGAGAAGGCAGAAGTGGAAAAACCACAAAGCTTCCAGTCAGAAGAGTTCTCATAAATAAAACCTACTTTTAAGCTAGTTCAAGAGACAACACCCCACAAATTAGAGCTGCCAAGTGAGGGGAAAGAGACCATGAACACTGTAGGCACTAGGGCTAGGATTTGCACAGATGACTAGTGATTTAACCACACACCTTCCACTCACTACTGTGGGGAAACCTCATTCTAGCTCTTCTTTGCTTTTTAAAGTCGGTTTCCAAGGTGCAGACATTTTTAGTGGGACATTAAAGCAATCCTTTGGCAGGACGCTCCTCCTGTGGTTACCGATGGATGATTTCGGATTGGTGATGGTTGGGCCCCTGTTAATGACGACTCTTTGGAATGGAGCAATGGACAAAGAATTGCATGCTCTCAGCTCCACCCTGTGGTATGTATAATATGTTGGGGGAGGGATAGCTCAATGGTTTGAGCATTGGCCTACTAAACCCAGGGTTGTGAGTTTAATCCTTGAGGGGGCCATTTTAAATGCAGAACTACACCCTTCACAGCCCACTTCTGTCAAACAATGGGTGTTGTTCCTCTGGGAAGAGACCAGGGCATAGCTCTGGCTCCCTTTAATTAGCCACATAAGAGAAGACTCCCTGAACTGAAAAACAGGATCAAGACACTGTTCAGAATAAACAGTAAAAACAGTTCTGAGAGACAGGCCCATCTGTGTGTTAAAAAGGGATCTGCCATTTGTCCTTTAGTAACTAGTTTAAACTGACTGTGTAGCCTTTCTTTGCTGTTACTGTATTGTTTGTTTCATTTAGTGATTGACAAGTGAAATACAAAAAGTTATTTTCAAAGTGCATGTCCCTGGGCTGTGAAATATACACCAACAAACGCTTGGTGCCAGGTAGAGACAGGACTGATCTGAATGGTGGTCTGTTGGCTTACCTTTTGCGCTGCTCCAGCTCCCAGTCGAGGCGGGCCAGGGTCTGTTGGTGTGGCTCATTGAGGGTAATGTCAGGTTTGCTGATTTCTGGAGGAGCCTCTTTGTAAAATTCATCCACGCTCACTAGATCAATCTCCTCATGTTTTGACCTGCAGGGATGGAGAAGGGATGAATCTGGGAATCCCAGTGCAGAGCTGCACCGTTACTGGCAATCTCACAACCTCAGCATTCACTATTTGTTTCCCGATTATGAGACCCACCTTGAAACATGAATTACTACAGTTCCAGAAAGCAAAATTGCAACAGGCCCCGCTAAGCGCACAGTTCATATCTGAACAGGGCCATTCCTTTCCTGGGTGTTGCCAGTATGTGTTCCCTGCCTGGCTGTCTGTCCTGGGATTTATTCAGAAGTCAGCCGAGGGACAGTCGCACTTCGTAAGAGCTCAGAGACTTGACTGTGGAAGGTGAAGCCTCTGGAATAACTACACTGATGCAGTTCAGCTAAGCATTTTAGAAACTGATCCAAAGAAAACATTGTTAGACCAGCACAATTCCTATCAAAAACCTTCACAGTATTTATCCTGACTGTCCTGATCTTCCCTATGCACCAGTCTCCTTCCACTTGCCCCAGGAATCTCCAGGATATCCAGACCACATGCCAGATTCTCAGCCCTGGTATGGCAGCATTCAGGATTCTTATGATTTTTCAGTGATGGGAGCTAGGCTCTCCTTGTGACTCTAGGCATTACACCCTCCCTAAGACCCTTTGTATCTGACACATGCAACTCAAGTTACAGCCTCCTTCTCTCTTGCTGTACTCACTTAAACTCCAGGCATTTGGTGATCTCCTTCTGCAGATGCATCACCTCGTACAATAGGTTCTGGAGTTGCAGGTGATAGGCGTCTACTTTCTGCTTTGCCTGAAAGAAGAATGTGATCAGGTGAGCGTAAAAATAACAGTGCAGATAAAACCGGAATTAATAGAGCAACATGCCCAACAGATGGCAAGGACCAAGGGCTGCCATTTGGAGATGGCAGATTTTATGGAATGGCCATGGTGAAACCCAGGAGGTATCATGGACACTGGTTGGCACTCCACCACCAGACTGTACAAAATGGCCTTGAGTTCATTACTAGTGGGGAGATCAGGGCATGCAAGGTGAGAACCAAATCAAATAGGATGTTCTTCTAAAAGATCTGCTCTAGTTCAAAGAATAATTAATTCTCCAGCCTGTGTTAAATAGAAGGTCAGGGCCGATGATCACAGTGGTCCCTTCTGAATCTATAACCACTGCAAACAAAAGCTGTCAGATCAGAAGAGAGGCTGGCTTTGTAACTCTATGTGCCTGCTATAAGGACACTGCTAAGGCTTTTCATTCCTGTGGGCACTACTCACTTCAAAAAAGTTTTGCAAAACTGAAAACCAGTGACTGGGTTAGAGCAAGCATGCAGGTATGTAGGGTTCCAGGAGCTAGCCAGTCTGGGAAGGTTCTAAGGCAGTAGTCCCCAAACCTTTTACCTCGTGCCCTACTTTACCCCTGTCCGCATCTCCCCACACACACCGGGAGTGGGGCCGGAAGAGAAACTGTGGCTCCAGGAGTGGGGAGGCCACAGACAGGGGTAAAGGGGCAGAGGCTGGACTGGAAGCCAAGGCCAGCAGTGCAGCTGGGTGGCACTTCCTCCCAGGCCCCAGCCGCACCCCCCAGTTTGTGGACCCCTGTTCTAAGGAATTCAGTAGTATCAACTCAGCTTACTTGGAGGTTTATGAGTAATTAATACAGGTTTATCTTAAACACAGTGTTTGGGATTTACCAGTTACTTCTACATTGATATACTATCAAGATGACAATTACTGGTGCTATGGTAATGGGTGAATTAGAAATACCTAGAGAGAGGATTTTGATCCCTGCAGAAATCTGGAATCTGAATAATCAACTTGATTCTCCACCTTAAAAATAAAGACTGCATGGCTGAACCAAGGGACAGGCCATGCCACGTTCTGGGGAAGAGGCTGCAGCGATTAGCAACAACACAGCTTCTTAGCTCACTACGTGCGTATTTACTTGATAAGAACATAAGTCAAATTTTTTCAGGAACACCCATCACTGTGTCTTTATCTCCCTCACCGTGAACGATCTGATTGTACCGACATGGATACTTCCAAGCAGGATCTCCAGATAGAACAGGAGGGAGAAAATGCAGGGCAGCATGGACTGGTACTTGAGAGCCCTGGGGCCTATACCCAGCTCGGCTGGGTAACCTTGGGCCAGTCAATTCTCCTCCCCGTACAATGGCGAAAATGATACTCACACCTCCTTTGTAAAGTGCTTTGAGATCTAGGGATGCAAAGTTCTACACAAGAGCAAGGCACTATTTTCTTCTCAGCCCTGCTGTACATCAGATCAACAGCAGCTTCTTGACTGTTAAATCACGTCAGACATTAAGAGGGTGCTGCTGCTTCTTCATTCATTCTAGTTATTAGATTATCTGCTCCACTTCAGTGGAGTTTCCCTGTAAGCCTCTAACTCAGAGACCACTTGGACCTAATCCAGTGTGTACTAAGGTACCAGACAGTAACCCCCACTTCCCCTCTGCCATTCCAGAAGATCTCTAATCCCTCTGCCATTCCAGGTAGCATCCCTTTCAATCTCTGGCCTCCATTGTACCTCATGGGTCTGATCTCTCCCCTTCTTTAGTCGAATATGAGCCAAACGGTTGAGTTTCTTCAGGGTCATGAAGTGCATGCAGCTCTGGATCCGACGCTCTTCTATTGCAACAGCCTGACAAGTAGGAAGGAGAGCTGGCGTAAGGAAGTTTACTCACTAGTAACTGTTGCTTGCGTAGATTGCCACTGCAGAGACACTTTGTTACTGTGCGTGGGAGAAGTAACTAGAACAAGCAGGGATCTGCAGAGACTGGAAATAAGGCATACATTTTTGGTAGTGAGAGTACCAAACCATTGGAACAATTTACCAAGAGTCAGGTGGATCACTGACCTTTGGTAAATCAAGATTGGATGTTTTTCAAGAAGCTCTGCTCTAGGAATTATTTTGAGGCAGGTTTTCAGCCTGTGTTATACAGGAAGTCAGATGGGATGATCACAATGGTCCCTTCTGGCTTTGGAATCTATGAGACAATTCTCAAACATGAAACACTGGTTAATATCTCTAGGACTTCCTAAGGTGCCACACATTTCCAGGTTCAGTGGAAACAGACATGTAGGTTTTTCCCCCACACTCTTTCCTTAGTCCAGGAAGAGATCAGAATCACAAGATTCCCCATGGTCTCAGTACAGGGCTCTTTTTCGTGACATCCTTCACTGGGATTTAAACCTTTCAGAGACCAAGTGTGTTTACCCTTTGGTTCAATCATCAAACAAGCCTGACTATTACCAGGTGGATCTACCCTATCCTGGAGGCACACAGACTTCAGTCAATGACTCGCACCCCTGTTTCCATGGTCTTCGGTGTAGTGAGAGCTGCTAGCCTGACAGCCCTGGCTGAAGTTCTCCTCTCAGCCACAGAACAGGCAGCTGCAGTGCAAGCTTTCCCTAACAGTATGTCTCAACTCTGAGCTGATGTGGCCACCCCGTGTGGGCCAGAGGTGCATTCTATCTCCATGCTCTTCGCTCTCTAAACAACAGTCACTAGAGTCAGCTTGCTATGTGAACACCTCCCTAGCCGGAACTAGAACGAGACCCACCAACTTGCTTCACACAGGCCCCCAAACAGGCATCAGGCAGGGGTAATCAATAATTTGGGCTGGATTCTCTTGCTGGTAAAAGGCCGCCTGTCCCCACACCACTCTCCTGAGCTATTCAGTCCTCATATTTTATTTGGTTTTGCTGAGACTGTAATAAACGCCTTCCCCCTTTGTGCATCTTGCTAGGATGCCATGTGGACTTCAAACCCACGGCTTTCTTGGAGCAGCAGAAAGGTATTTAAAAATGCTCAGGGGAAAGGACTCTAGGGGCTTCTTCCTACACTGTCTTTGCTGCCTTTGCTCTTCAGATCCTGGATTTCTGCCATGAGCCTCTGAAGTTCCTGACAGGTTTGCTTGTAGAGTTCATAGTCTTTGTTGGGATCTCGGAGTTCCACCTCTGCCTCTTCACTGTAATACTTCACATCCTGCAAAGAGCCAGAAATACAGAGTAGCACACAACACTACAACTCATCCCCCCGCCCTCCTCTGAAAAGGGGGTCTCTCAAATCGACACTCCCTCCATTCCAAGTTTAAAGCAGCTTTACGCATCCTCAGAAGATCTAACTAATTGCTGGTGCGGCAAACTCCACTGGGGATGTCAAAGTCTAGTGAGCTCAGACTGTCTCTTACACTGTCACCAGACGCCAGTATCAGTTCCCACCCCACGTAATTTGACAATCAAGAGAAGAACAAGAGCAGTGAGTAAAGTTCTTTCAATTATCAGACAGGATGGAAGACAGTTCGTTAGCACTAGGCTCCAGTTTAATTGCCACCCTCACCCAATCCCCCCTCAATCTTTTCAGGGCTTCTTAAAACACCCCAAGATCTTTTTGGGGGCCAGTGCAAACTTGTGACACAGCAAGAAAATTGCTCAGAGAGCACAAGGCGCAAACTCTGGCTCCCAGAGTCATAAACCATCTTTTCTCAGGATGCTGGTGATTGCTACTGGCAATTGTTGCTAAAATTCCCATTTACTTCAGTAAGAGTAGCGTAAGACCAACCCTGAGTGCTTTTGAAAAGCTCACCCTTATAACACAGTGTACATATGGGGGTGATATTTTTCTGATGTCAAGAGCTTTCAGAACAAAGCACTGAGCTGAGCGACAACCTCTTCTTCTGCATTCCAACCAGCCCTACAGGGGTCTGATCTGCATGCAGAATTGTCACAGGCTTACAATCACTCTACCCCACCTGGTCAGGGTCAGCCCTGCTCCGCTTGCTCTCCTGCGCGGCCCCATCGGTGCGGATGACCTTGGGTTTCCTCTTCTTGCTTGAATCAGATGACATTTCTTATTTCACAGGCTGTGGAGCAGGAGAGGAATATAAAAATCACTCATCTCCAAAGGGGAGTCCCTCAATTCCTTTGGAACAAACCGGAGCTACTGTCAGAGCACTAGTACTCCAGTGGGAGGGTAATCCAACCCCTCTCTTCCTATCCTAGTCACTATAACTCTTGTCCTAATCATCTCCCCTCTCAACTCCTCAAATCAATGTCACCCCCCTCAGAGTGTATCTGCTAAAATGAGACTCCTCACGTGATCTGCCCACATCACTGAATCCTTTCACTGCCTCCCCATTTCAGCGTCAAACCCCTCCTGCTCACCTCTGAGGCCCTCCAGCACTCTGCCTCATCTGCTTATCCCACCTAGCCTCATCACATCATATCCCCACCCCCAAGGATGCGTCAGTGCCTCATTTGTTTGTCTGCTTTGCCCCACAGCCATCTCTATATTGTTTTCCACACTATGTTTTATGCATGATCTTATGTATGTCTTATGCATGATGGATCACTTGATGATGACCTGTTCTGCTCATTTCCTCTGGGGCACCTGGCATTGGCCACTGTCAGAAGACAGGATACTGGGCTACATGGAGCTTTGGTCTGATCCATTAGGGCCATTCTTATGAACGCCCTCCCAGCTTTGCCTTGCCAAGCCATTCCCTGTCCTCATTCAAATCCCTCTGCCTCACTGCTCACAAGAAACAGCCCCAGATGTAACCAAACCCAAGCCAGCTGCTTGATCTAATTGCTGCAAGAACCTCATTCCCTCTCTGAGGTCTGTTCCCCCAGTGCTTGGGCACATCACAGCTAAAATTACATGGCTAGCTCTTTGGGGTAGGGTCCTTGTCGTTCTATCTGTCCCATGAAGAACTCAGCACACCTGTGGGCGCTGCAGTTAGAGTCACCATCAGTACAGGGAATGAGAACCACAGCCTCACTCCCATTCCTTGTCTCTGTCCTTGGGGATTCACTCAGCCAGCGCCCCCCCAGACCCAGACAGCCTCCTTCCAATGGCGGCAAGACCCAGCGCACAGGATCCCGCATCAGACCCTCTGGCAGTGGCCACGGCGTGACCGCCTGGTGCCCAGCAGCACGCACAGGCAGGGAGCGCGTCTCGCCCTGGGGAGCGCGGAGCCCGAGAACAGCTCTCCCCAGAGCTGGGCCCCAACAACGGCCTCAGGGGCCCGGGCCCAAAGCATCCTGCACCGCCGGCCACCTGGACAGAGAAGCCTCATCACACACAGCCCAGCCCCCCCCCGGAGAGGCCTGGCCTCGCCCACCCCCGCACCCCTCCCCCCCGGACTGAGCAGCCTCGCCCCCCACCCCTTACACCTCCCCCCCAGACCGAGCAGCCCCGCCCCCCCTCGCCCCGGAGCGGCCTCGCCCCCCTCCCCGCACCCCTCCCTCCCGGACTGAGCAGCCCCGCCCCGGAGCGGCCTCGCCCCCCCCCCGCACCGGAGCGGCCTCGCCCCCCACCCCTTACACCTCCCCCCCGGACCGAGCAGCCCCGCCCCGGAGCGGCCTCGCCCCCCACCCCGCCCCCCCGGACCGAGCGGCCTCGCCCCCCACCCCGCCCCCCCGGGACCGAGCAGCCTCGCCCCACCCCGCACCGGAGCGGCCTCACCCCCGGACTGAGCAGCCTCGCCCCCCCGCACCCGGACCGAGCAGCCCCGCCCCCCCGGACCGCGGGGCCCCGCCGTGCTCCCCGCCCCCCCCGCTGCCCCGGGCGCTCACCTGGCTCCCGACCCGCCACCTCCAGCCTCCGAGCGGAAGTGCCGGGGCAGGAGGAGACGAGTCCGCGGTCAGCGAGGGCTAGAGCGTCTGCCGAGCTATAGCGCCCTCTGCTGGCCCTTGGCGGAGCTGCAGGAGGCCAGGGGCCAGACAGATCCCTCCACCCACAGGACCCCCCCCCCCACGCCCCATACACTTGGGGGAGGGGCCCCATTCACCAGGGCCCTGTCCCTTCGATCCCCTGTTGGAGCCCAGAGATCCCTGAGTCGCTGCCCCTCATCTGCAGCGTGTGGGGGTGTCTCCCCTCGGCCGCTCCCCGCCAATGGGGCACCTGGGGGCCAAGCAGGTGAATGCCCCAAGGGGGCTCTGCCCCACACAGGGGGGGTTCAGGGAGGAGACGGGGGTTATCGGTATGGGACATGGTACCGGGGCCCAGCTGGGCAGCGCTTGGCAAGAGGAATCAGACTTGCTGCGGTCCCCGGGGCCGTGAGAGTGGGGGGTCTGGCTGGTTAGCCCCTGCCCCCCAGCACACACGGCCCACTCCCCGTCAGGCTGGAGAGGGGTCTGCACCTGCCCTGACAGCTGATGGGCTGGGAATAGCAGGGGTTAGAGCAGGGGTTCTCAACCTATGGATCATGGTGGGCTGCATATGCGGCCCACAACGCGTTACGTGGGCCACAAGTTGAAAACCACAGCGCCACCTCCCGCTAAAGCTCCCCTCAGACCCCAGGCTACGCCCAGCGCCCCGCACCCAGAGGCCAGAGGTGCTGGAACTAGCCTGAAGGGGTTTCCATCATATAGAGGGTTTACAGTTTGGTTCAATGGCTCTCAGCCCCCCCACTATAAAAATTGTTCCAGCCCCGCTCCACATGCCATGCCAGAGACCCCTCCACAGAGCGGGGCCAGGCGCGGAGCCCTGCGCCAGGCTGGGCAGCCAGGGCCTGAGCCACGCCACACTGGGCCGGGTAGCCAGGACCCGAGCCCTAGTGTGGGGCTAGGAGCAGAGCCCCGGGGCCAGGGTTGGCAACCAGGACCCCAGGCACAGGGCCAGGAGCGGAGTCCCATGTAAAACCTGGGGGTGCTGCACAGGGCTGGCCTTACCCTGAGGCGAACTGAGGCGGTTGCCTCAGGTGCCAGACTGGGGGGGCCACTAGGACCCCGAGTGTAGAAAATGGTGTCTGCTGCTGGTGCATTTGGATTCTCTCTGCACTAGATGCACAGAGATGGGGGAGTGCTGTGCTGGATCCAATGTAGGAGCAGGGCAGGGGTTGGGAGCAGAATCAGGGAGAGGGTCAGAGGCAGGAATCTGGGCCCCAGTAGCCAGGCCGCTGGAAAATGGCTCCTCTCAGGCAAGCTCAGGGATCTGGGGGGTGGGAAGGGGGCCCTCCGTGATGCCGGGCTCTGGCTCCATGGCCGGCATAGTAGCCACGGCATCGAAAGGTGGACAGTCTTCACTAGGGACCCGCCCAGGAAGGAGGTCGGTTGCCCCATGCTCACGAGGCACATCCCATGGGGAGGAGGGCCCAAGAGATAGAACAGGCAGGCAGGAGAAAAGGGGAGAGGGAATCACAGAAAGCAGCAGGAGCTGCAAGGGGAGAGAGGAGGAGGAGGAAACTCTTATGTACCTTTCTAGCCCCCCCAGGGCCTGGACTGATTAACCCCAGCTTCTCAGGGAGCTTCCTGTTTCCTGCTGCTTCCCTGAACCCACTTGAGGAGAACAGGCAGCCAACTGAAGTAGTAGGAGCCAGTTAGGCCCTTAAGCTGCTGACATCTTCCCTCACTCAGGCCCTGCTACCAGCCTGCTTATTTGTCCCCTTCAACTGAGTGCTGGGAGCCACTATCGCTGGCCCAGAACAGCAGCCATGAGTGAAAGAAGAAAACGCCCCTCTGGGGCAGCATTCAGTAAAAGCAAGCAAGCAAAGGAAGCTTTTCTATCTAAGCAGGAAGGAGCTCTCCTGAGATACATAGACACAAATGTTCACGGTGAGCCTTCCGGCCCCAGTGAGGATGTGAGTGGTGAGGAGATGCCTGATCTTCCAGTTAGTCAGAGTGCAGGTGACCTGGCAGCTACTGCAGCATCCGTATCTCCATCTCAAATGGATGTAGCCATGCACATTCCTGAAGAAAAGTGTAGATCAGAGAAGGGTGTGGTGGAGGCGCAAGAAACAGCTGCTGCTGAGTTTAGTTCCTTAAGTCTAGAGGATCCAGGACTGTGGATCCACTTGAGCAGTAGCCTGAGGGACTTGCTTGTACTGCATGGGCCACAGCAAGTGAAAAACTTCATGTTCCCCAAAGACAATGAAAACAGAAGTTTCCATCCAACACATTACTGGCGTGAAATCCCCAGTGGTGACAAAGTGGAGAGGCCATGGCTTATGTACTCAAAAACCCAGAATGCTGCATACTGTTTTTGTTGCCAACTCTTCCAGTCTAATGTTCCAGCTACATTGGGTTCTACAGGAACAAAGGACTGGAAAAATCTGGCTAGAAATCTGACATGCCATGAGAAGGCAGCAAATCACCAGAGAGCATTCCATAGGTGGAAAGAGCTTGAGATGAGACTAAGGTTAAAGGCCACCATCGATGATCAGCATCAAAAGAAGATTGCATCAGAGTATCTTTACTGGCAAAATGTTCTGAAAAGGCTCATTGTATTGTGAGAATGCTTGCTACCCAAAACCTAGCACTGCGTGGCACTTCAGATCAGCTGTATGTGCCAAACAATGAAAACTTCCTTAAGGTTGTGGAGCTGATGGCTGAGTTTGATGCTGTACTCCAGGAGCATCTAAGAAGAGTCACCACCCAAGAAATGTACACACACCACTGCCTTGGAAAAACCATTCAAAATGAGATCATACAGTTACTGGCAACAAAAGTCAAACAGAAGATTGTGGCAGATCTGAAGTCAGCAAGAGATTACTCTGATATTCTGGACTGCACACCTGACATCAGCCATATGGAACAAATGACTTTAATGGTGCGTTTTGTAACAACAACAGAACCTAATGAAAATGTCCCTGCAATGGTGACTGTCAGAGCATTTTCTAGAATTTATTGACATTGATCGTACTACAGAAGCTGGTATGACAAATGTGCTTCTTAAAAAGCTGGAAGATACAGGAATTATGATAGCTGACATGAGAGGTCAGGACTATGATAATGGTGCCAACCTGAGAGGAAAGAACAGAGGAGTGCAGACACGGATCCGAGAGTAAAACCCTTGAGCTTTTTTTGTCCCATGCAGGTTCTGATTCATTGAACTTGGTGGTCAGTGATGCAGCATCAGCTTCTCTTGAGCATCTGCTGAATTTTTTAATGTAATTCAAAGCATCTATGTATTTTTCTCTGCATCAACTCATCGAAGGCAAATTTTGAAGCAACATCTCGGAACATCCTCTCTGACACTGAAACCACTGAGTCCCACATGATGGGAAAGTCGAGTGGAGGCGATAAAGCCTATCAAACACCAAATTGGGAAGCTAGATGATGCCATAGTTGCCATTATGGAGGGTAATGCTATGACAGGAACTGTTCGTGGGAGAACAGTGGCAGAGGGAAATAGAATCACCAGAAACATACATAACTTCAAATTTCTGTGTGGCTTAGTGTTGTGGCATGACATACTGTTTGAAATAAATGTTGAAAGCAAGAGACTCCAAGGTGTTGACCTTGATATATCTGGAGCAATGGAACAACTGGACCAAGCAAAGTCATACCTACAATCTTACCGGTCAGATGAGGGATTTCAAAATGTTCTGAAGAGTGCATAGAAGTTGGCAGAGGAACTTCACACTGAAGCGATTTTCCCACCATTCAAGAATACAAGAGTCACCGAAGAAGACATTTTGATTACGAGGCACGGGATAATCCCATAAGAGACCCCAAACAACAATTCAAAGTTGAATTTTTTAACCAGGTGCTAGATTGTGCAATACAGTCAGTTGAAGAACGTTTCATGCAGCTCAAGGAACACAGCAGTATATTTGGGATGTTGCATGATATTCCAAAACTCCTCACGATACCTGAAGAAGACCTACACCAGCAATGCAGTGCACTAGAGATAGTGTTGACACATGATGACATGCGTGATATTGATACGAGTGATTTAGGTGATGAACTGAAAGCCCTTTCAAGATACATTTCAGCAGGATCAACTCCAAAGGCTGTTCTGGAATATATGTGCACAAATAAGATGACCACCCTCTTTCCAAATGCTTTTGTTGCTCTGCGCATACGTCTAACACTTCCTGTAACAGTTGCCAGTGGAGAACGCAGCTTCTCCAAGCTGAAGTTAATAAAAACACATCTACGCTCCACAATGACACAGGAGAGGCTGGTCGGCCTTGCAGCCATCTCAACAGAGCATGAGCTGGCCCAGACTGTGGACCTTCAGGAAGCAGTGCAAATCTTTGCAACCAAGAAGGCACAGAAAGCACCACTTTGATTATTCAAACAGATAAAAATGCCAGTATTTACTAGGCAGACAAGAACAGTTACATTTGCTGTTCAGGTGTTTGAAAGTTAAGTGTTACTTAAAATTTTTGAACAAGGCATTTTAAGTTGTTAATTCTCCTTTATTGGGGTAGGAATAGAGCAGCACCATGAGAGGAGTAGAACAGGAAGAAGGCAGAATTGAGACCTTTCAAAGTTTGGCCCAAGCGAGGGGACATCATTTGAGCTCCGCACCTCAGGTGCCAAAATGTTGTGGGCTGCAAACCTCATAGTTCCTTCACCTTTGCTGCCCAGCGCCCCCCAGCCCAGCCCCGCCCCTCACTGCCCAGAGCCCACCCACAAACCTCTCCAGAGATCCTGTCAGGGTTCCCTCCCCACTCTGAACTCTGGGGTACAGATGTGGGGACCTGCATGAAAGACCCTCTAAGCTTATTTCTACCAGCTTAGATTAAAAACTTCCCCAAGGCACAAATTCTTCCTGTTCCTTGGATGGTATTTCTGCCACCACCAAGTGAGTTAGACAAAGATTCAGGAAAAGGACCACTTGGAGTTCCTGTTTCCCCAAAATATCCCCCCCAAGCCCCTTCACCCCCTTTCCTGGGGAGGCTTGAGAATAATATACCAACCAAATAGGTAACAAGATGAACACAGACCAGATCCTTGCGTTTTTAGGGCACTAAAAACCAATTAGGGTCTTAAAAGCAGAACTTTATTATAAAGAAAAAAGTAAAAGAAGCACCTCTGTAAAATCAGGATGGAAGGTAATTTTACAGGGTAATAAGATTTAAAACACAGAGGATTTCCCTCTAGGCAAAACTTCAAAGTTACAAAAAACAGGAATAAACCTCCCTCTTTGCATAGGGAAAATTCACAAGCTAAAACAAAAGATAATCTAATGTATTTCCTTGCTTTACTTACAATTTTTGTAATTTTAGATGCTTATTTCAGGTAGGGTTTTAGGAGAGGTTTTTTTTTCTGCCTGGTCCCCAGAGAGCACAAGCAAAACCTCCCCTCAGAGATGTAAAAAGATCTTCCTTTATTGGTCCTTTTGTTCAGGTGCAACCAGGTTATTTGAGCTTTTAACCCCTTACAGGTAAAGGAGGGATTTTATGCTACCCTTAACTGTATGTTTATGACAGATCCACTCACTGGACCGCTGCTGGCAGGAGCACTCACTGCCTGATGCTGTCTCCCCATCAGCCAGCCCCACCTCCTGCCAGACCTGAGTGGCAAATTTTGATATTTTTCTTAGCACACAGCCAGGCTGCCGCTGTGTGCTAATTGGGCCGCATGCGGCTGCGGGTTGAGAACCAGGCCACAATACAGTAACCGCTTCCTCCTCCCCAGAGGCAGAGATAGCCCCTATGCTCCTGCCCCACCAGCACCATGGGAACCTGCTTACAAGTGGATGAGATTACAGTGGATGAGAAGCTGGATATGAGTCAGCAGTGTGCCCTTGTTGCCAAGAAGGCAAACGGCATATTGGGCTGCATTAGTAGGAGCATTGCCAGCGGATCGAGGGAAGTGATTATTCCCCTCTATCTAGCCACTGGTGAGGCCACATCTGGTTTTGGGCCCCCCACTACAGAAGGGATGTGGACAATTTTTTGAGAGTCCAGTGGAGGGCAACGAAAATGATTAGGGGGCTTGGACACATGACTTCTGAGGAGAGGCTGAGGGAACTGGGGTTATTTAGTCTGCAGAAGAGAAGAGTGAGGGGGGATTTGATAGCTGCTTTCAGCTACCTGAAAGGGGGTTCCAAAGAGGATGGAGCTAGGTTGTTCTCAGTGGTGGCAGATGTCAGAACCAGGAGCAATGGTCTCAAGTTGCAGTGGGGGAGGTCTAGGTTGGTTATTAGGAAAAACTATTTCACGAGGAGGGTGGTGAAACACTGGAATGGGTTACCTAGGGAGGTGGTGGAATCTCCTTCCTTAGAGGTTTTTAAGGCCTGGCTTGAGAAAGCCTTGGCTGGGATGATTTAGTTGGTGTTGGTCCTGCTTTGCGCAGGGGTTGGACTAGATGACCTCCTGAGGTCTCTTGCAACCCTAATCTTCTGTGATTCTTCTGTGAGCCCCAGGGCAGTTCTAACACAGCTCACTCTCACAGCATAGACAGGACCAAAATGGGTTTTAACCACGGTCCCATTGCCACAGCTAAAGCATGCTGCTGTCCTGGCTGCTCTACAACACTAATCATGGCAAGGGGTTACTGGCTTGTAAAGAAGTCCCCTAGCAGAATAGTTTTGACAAGAGAAATGGGGCCTTAGGTTGGTTAGGGAGGCCAGTGACCTGGCTAAAGCATAGGGCAGGGAAGCACATGATCCGGCTTCTATTTTTGACTCTGCTGCTGACACACTGCACACACAATATTTCCCCCTCTGTGCCTTGGTTTCCCCCTCAGTAAAATGGGGATAATGCCTTCCAGGCTTCATTCATTAACATAAGTAAGACTCCTTGAGAGCCTTGGATGGAAAAGGAGAGATGCATAAGGAACATGAAGAAGCATGTACTGGATATGCAGACGGTCACCCTACATATTATCATTGATATGACATGTCCCATATATCTGTCACACTCATGCACATTTAGCTCTGTCTTTGAACCTCAATGGATTTCTCTACAGCCTCACATAAAGGGGTTGATTGACTCTCACCATAAGAGAACATAACTCTCAAAGCGGAGCTGTGCTGAGATCCTTTCTCTACATAGTGCCATCCTCTGCTCAGCACCCAAAGGTCGTCGAGGCAGCACTAGCCATCTTATTAGAACAGGGGTACTTGGTGCCTTTTCCATCTTCTCTTGTCCCCTGTAACCTCATCGTTGATGGTACAACCCCCCCCCTTCATAGCCTCTGCCATCTAAAAACATCTCCCTCTATCATTCCTCCTTCTCAAGTCTATGGATCTTCTCTTCCTTGTTCCTCTCAATCCTTTGTTTAAATGGCCTTATGCCTGAAAGCTATAGAGTATCCATACAATGACTATACAACAGCGCTGTCTGTAACTGACACCAGGTACTCATCACTATCTTACATGGTTCTGAGCATGCTTTGGGATAGTTTGTACCTTGAACAAGCCAGCAGGTGCTCATTCTGCTGAGAAAAATGAAGTGGTTTCTGTTGACTCTCCGAGGCAAGTGTCTCATTAGCCCACTTGGACATGAGAGAGGTGGGAGTGGCTCTCTTGGGGACAAAGGACCTAGGGTGTGGGCTGGGCAGTCCTGAGAGAGGAACCCTAGAAGCAGACAAGTCTGAGCAGATATTATGGCTGTGATAAATGAAGGTGGGGGCGGGGTAGCTCCCTTTGATGGACAGCCAGCCAGTTAGCTGTAAAATCCCTCTTGGTAGCTGTTCTCTACTTGCTTTACCTGTAAAGGGTTAAGAAGTCCTGCAGGTTAAAAAAAAAAAAAAAGTGGGCAGCTGACCAAAAGAGCCAATGGGAAGGTATAACTTTTTAAAATTGGAAAGAAACTTTCCCTTTGTCTGTTGTTCTCACACAGAGCAGCAATGCCTTAAGCAGGAATACCATGTAAGGCTTGAACCAGGTATAAAAATTCATCTTCCATACCTAGAACAAATCATTGGACAGGGCATGTTTAAATAGATGCAATGAGGTTTATTTCTGTTATTTTTTTAAGGCTTGTGGACTCCTCTGTGCTAACCCCAGATGCTTTTGTTTGCTTGTAACCTTTAAGCTGGACCCCCAAGAAAGCTAGTTGGGGTGCTTGATTTTTGGAATTGCTCTTTTAAAATCTAGCAAAAGTCTAGGTTTCAGATGTATTTTCTTCCTTTTTGTTTTTAATAAAATTTACCTTTTTTAATAATGGGATTGGATTTTGGGTGTCCTAAAAGGTTTGTGCATGTTGTTGATTAGTTGGTAACAACAGCTAATTTCCTTTCTCAGCTCTTCCCGGGGTGTGTGTGTGTGTGTGTGTGTGTGTGTGTGTGTGTGTGTGTGTGAGAAAGGGCTTGAGGGTGCCCCACAGAGAGGAATTCCCAAGAGCGCCTTCCTGGGTCCAAGGGGGTTTTTTTGTACTTGGGTGGTGGCAGCGTTTACCAAGCCAGGGTCAGAGAGAAGCTCTAACCTTGAGAGTTTAATACAAGCCCGAAGTGGCCAATATTAATTTTTAAAATCCTTGCGGGCCCCCATCTTCTGGGCTCGGAGCGACAGAGGGGGGTTCAGCCTTGACAATGGCTTTACTAACAAAAATCAGCAACCCCCTGGAAGGGGGCAAGTTTGGACTTTACAGCCTGCTTTACATACGATGGCTGTAGAGCAAGTCGGAAAAGGCGCCCGCTCAAAGATCCCATCCCACATCAGGCTGCATTGTATTCCACACAAGGAGAGAGACCAGGGCTAGCATATGAAATATTTAGTTACATTTGCGATCAGACATACACAAGTTCCCGCAAGGAAAATGCTTCACACACAAAACAGATCTTTTTTGTTTTTTGCCACATAGCCATTAGTCATAAGTAAGATAAATAATGCACAGGAGGAATTGACCTCTGTCAGAAAGGCCCATGTAGAATGATGACCACCTCTCCACTCATTCAGGCTATCCTCTCTCTCTCTCTCCCCTTCACACTAGTGATAGGGACAAACACCCCTGTGACTGAGGGCTGCACACACAAAGAAGAAAGTAAGTCTTCAAGAAAGAGACATGGCTCCTCTCTAAACGCTATGGGCCCGATCCTCCAATCAGATTGCATTTAGCAGGGCGGCCCACTGAAGTCAAGGGCATTCTGCATTGGTGCATGGATTGGATTGCAAGATCGGGCCTTAAGGCGTAAGAAAAGCGATTAAAACTGGCACCTCACTTCCTGTATCTGCTCCTTGGGCCTGTGCATGTGCAGAGACAAATGGCCCCTCCATTCACACCCACTGCAGCTCAGCAGAAGTCGTAGCGTGGAAAGGGCTCATGGCTTCTGAACAGCACTAGACCACAGGCAGCAGAAGTCCTGGCTACACGGCTCCTGCTCCCGCTGCTGGAGTATTGCATGCACTATGTTTGCCAGAGTAGGCAAGGTGCAGATCTGTTGACACAGCCCAGCGTGTACTTTTCACGCCAGCTGAGCCAATGCCGCTCTGGAAGATGGCTTCTAGTGCTCGCTAAACCCCAGTTAGTCACAGGGATAATGGAAGGGGGAGAAGGACTCTGCTTCATCTGCAGTTTCTGAACCAAGGACTTAATCCTGCCTGCTGTTACATGCCCTCTGCTCCCACCAAAGCCACCAGGATGCACCACCCTGTATATCGAACCTTCCCAGCATCCAGTACCATGGTGTCAGGCCAGGAGAGGGCAGCAGCTGCTAGATAAGGAGGACTTGTGGCACCTTAGAGACTAACCAATTTATTTGAGCATAAGTTTTCGTGAGCTACAGCTCACTTCATCGGATGCATACTGTGGAAAGTATAGAAGATCTTTTTATACACACAAACCATGAAAAAATGAGTGTTTACCACTACAAAAGGTTTTCTCTCCCCCCACCCCACTCTCCTGCTGGTAATAGCTTATCTAAAGTGACCACTCTCCTTACAATGTGTATGATAATCAAGGTGGGCCATTTCCAGCACAACAGGAGAGTGGGTTTGTGGCGGGGGGGAACCTGGATTTGTGCTGGAAATGGCCCAACTTGATTATCATACACATTGTAAGGAGAGTGGTCACTTTAGATAAGCTATTACCAGCAGGAGAGTGGGGTGGGGGGAGAGAAAACCTTTTGTAGTGGTAAACACCCATTTTTTCATGCTTTGTGTGTATAAAAAGATCTATACTTTCCACAGTATGCATCCGATGAAGTGAGCTGTAGCTCATGAAAGCTTATGCTCAAATAAATTGGTTAGGTTTCAGAGTAACAGCCGTGTTAGTCTGTATTTGCAAAAAGAAAAGGAGTACTTGTGGCACCTTAGAGAGCTCACGAAAGCTCATGCTCAAATAAATTGGTTAGTCTCTAAGGTGCCACAAGTACTCCCTTTCTTTTTTTATAAATTGGTTAGTCTCTAAGGTGCCACAAGTACTCCTTTTCTTTTTGCGAATACAGCCTAACTCGGCTGAAAGCTGCTAGATAAAAGCCTTTGGACTTGTAAGGTCAGTTAATTGGATCTGGGTGCCATTACGTGAAAGCGTGAATGGAAAGGACGTGCTGGGCTCCACAGCCACTTTCCAGCATACACCTCCCTACAAAGGAGGGCCCTGGCTCAGCAGATGTGGGGCGGTTCACCCTGGTTCCATCAGCAGGCTGGAGGACTTCCTGTTCCCAAGGATAGCGCCAAGATTCGCTGGGAACAGGACACCACAGCCAGGAACTGGAATTCCAACCTGGGCAAGGAAGGAGGGGTGGAGTTCTCCCTACACCAAGCTAGCCATGTGCTGACAGTCATGGTAACAGACACAACCAGGCATGATGAAGGGTCTCTCCCAGTGGCATGCTGGGAAGGAGACCAGCAGCAGTCCCTCCCCGAGTGGCGGGAGGAATGGCTTGCAGGGGAGTGGCGCTTAAAACTTCAGATGTCTGAACATTGCCTTGGCACCCAGAGAGCAGCACACACTGGTCTAGCTAGCTCAGTGTCTGTTCTGCTCACCACAGGGGCACGGCTCAGCTATGCTGCGCTCTATAGTCATGTCTCCCCAGAACAGCGTTAGGGCAAAGGGGAGTTCAGTCTCCATGGCCCATTCATACAGAGCTGGGGACCCACAGATAGGAAACCATGGGCAGCCTTGTGCTGGTTCAGCCAACTTCATCCATGTCCCACCAGTGCACCCGACAGAGCCGAGCAGCCTGGGAATAGGGAAGCACCTGGGCTAAGAGCATGGCCTCGAACTCAGAGAGACAGAAAGAGGGACAGATTCCTTCGTGGGAACTGCAGAGACACCCCAGTGAGTCTCACTCCTGTCTGTTCGCCGACTCCTGTGCTGGCGGGGTCACTGGAGGGGGGAGATCTTCAGTGGGATCATGATCCGAGACTCCATGTTCCGAACCAGGGGGACTGCAAATCAAAAGGAACAATCACCACTGCGCATGGGAGCCCTGGGCAGAGGGGGCTGTACACACTGCTCCAACTTTGGCCCCTGAGGAGCTCACAGCTACTCCACTCTACCAGCAGGAGGCACTGCAACACACTGATTCCAAGAGAGTTCTCGTTTACACTGGTTCCAGCCCCTCCCAGGAGGCGGAACTGAAAAGGAGGACAGGTGGAGTGCTGACTGTAGAGGAGATAGGGTGTGCCACAACAGAGCAAACAGACAGTCCAGCTGCTCCAGTGTCCTCTTTCTGGCCGTGAGCAGCCAATACTATTTCTTAGGAAAGCGGATAATCCCCACAATACACCTCACTGGGCAACACTATATCAGCGGGGGCTTTTCTTCCTGACCACAGCTGACAACTGGCTTCGGCCCTGGAACATGAGGATTAGAGCTCACAACAGCAGCAGCCGCTCCAGAGAAGCACTCACCTGTGTAGTACACATTCTCATCCCAGCCTCGCTTCCTCCAGGCAGCGTTCCTTGTCTCCTCTCGGGACTGTAGGTCCTTGTAGGCTGAAAGAAGAAAACGCCAGGTGTGGAGGGGGGAGCACCCCCACATTTGCTAAGTTCTTCAGTGTTTGCTGCCACCAGCAGCTTAGCAAGAATTCCAGGCAAAAGGGAGCACTGGCGGGACAGCCTAAGTCTTGGTGTGTCTCCATGGTGTGCTTTAATGCTGGGGGGGGGGGGTGTGTGTGGAGTTCTTTGATAGGAGGATTGTGTACATGAATGCAGTGGAAGGGTCACTCTCCAGGAGCAATTCAATCCTACCAAGGATGCCAATGTTAATGGTGGGTTTTGTGATGAGGATAACGGTCCACTTCGAATTGGGCTGAGACCCACCAAACTCATTGCACATGGGTGATCTTCCACTGGAGAAGGGATGCAGCAGTGGCAAGGCTGGCCACGTACACTTTGTTAGCTGTTCAGAAATGGTTCGTGGCCATCTCAGCTGATTGCTTTTTGCAGGAGCTAGGGATTCTCCCCAGTGTCTTTCCATCAGATTTCAGTGCGAGTAACACCACTCTACCTCCCTGCACTTTCAACTGGATACAGAGTTATTTTCACTCCTTGTCCTAAAGTATTGTGTATGCTGCTGAGCGTTGTTAAACCAAGCTACCATGTTCCACCCCAGAGTTGGCTGCATTTTGTTGGCCCTCCCTTTGGAAGCAGTTTGCAAAACACACAAGGATCCTTCCAGATGAAAGGTACAAAGGAAATGTACAATGTTCCTATTTTAAAAATCACGTGTCTGCCCTAGTCAATTGGGCTGTGGTTGCCAAGCAGCACGGGTAACTAGACCTAGTAGGAAAATTTTGGATTAAACATTTTTTCCTTGGAATTTATGTTTTGCGGGACTGTGTCGATTTTGGTGGAATTCCCCCAGAAACCAGCAAGAACCTGATGGAACCCTGCCTGCCATTGCAAACCTGGCTGTTTTCCTGCCAGCCTGGAGGACTGATAGAGAGCCCAGAGCCTGGGGATAGGTAGGTCTACTCTGCAACTAACCACCCCTGAGTGGCCCGTGTCTGCTGACCTGGGCTACGCGGCTGTAAAATGGCGGTGTCGACTTTCAGGCTCAAGAAGGAGCCCGGGGCAAGGATCTCAGAGCCTGGGCTCCAGTCCAAGGCTGAATGTCTACACTGCAGTGTTTGCAGCCCCGCAAGTCAGCTGACACAAGCCAGCCGGAGAGGTGTGTGTGTTAATTGCAACGTAGACATACCCAGAGAGTTCAGACTCCCAGTTCCTCACTAACCGGGGTTGGCAGGGCTGTCAGGTCCCTGGCTCCCCATCAGCACACCAGAGCTGCCCCAGAGCGGTGTGGAGATCGGGAATACAACTGTGTGGAGAATGTGTCTTTTTGTTCTGCGTTTGTACAGTGCCTAGCGCAAGGGATTCCTGCTCCATAACTAGTGCTCCTACGTGCTACGGCAGTGCAGTATCAGAACTGAGCAATAACTGGGAGGTGTTTTGAACTGGAATCAAACCAAATTTTGAAATCTCAAACCCCGCCCTGAAATGGAATCCCTGCTCAGCTCTCATGGCTATGTACAAGTCAGGAGATACAAAATGTAATTGATGGGGCAGGAGCTTCTTTAAAGGCACTTGGTGATAATAAACCATCTTACAATGCTTTCAGCACTGCGATAAGGACCAGCCTCTAAAAGCAGCCAAGAGGGTAAAAACAGAGGCATGAAGGTAAAGGGGAGATGGTGTATATGTGTTAGGAGGGCATCAGGGGAGGGAATAAGGGAACAAATTTAGGGCCAGCAAATCAAACTAAATCTCCCTTTTGGAACAGCCAGGGTCTGAAGTTGATTAAGTGGCGAGGGAGGGCACATGGGAGTTTTATGCTCTAGGATGCATCCTCACAAAGGTGGGACCCTTGTGCTGCAGTGCTGGCAGAGCAAAGTTACCCACCAGCTGAAGTTCAGGCCAGATAATGGCTAATAAATACTCAAAAGGAAAAAGAAAGCCACCTACCCCAGAGGTGATGAACCACGTAGAGTTCTCCAATCTGGGAGAAGAACCCGCCCACAGCTTCCTGGTTTTTCTGACGGTATTTAATGGCCCGAGCCCTAGCAAAGACATAGGAGGAGAGAAGGAATCAGGTGGCATTGCTCTGGGACGCAACCAGCATTGCAAGAGGTGTTTTAAAATTTCTGTCAAATCCTAATTATCCAATCTCCTGCTATGCAAGTCTCCTTTAATGACCCCAGACTACTGGCTAGCTAAACATATCTGTCACCCATGTGCAACAAGAAGTGGTCACGTGCATATTGCCAAGGTCAGCAGCAGGGCTTGAACTAGGAGACTTCAGCACAAGACGCACAGGCCTCGACCCTTAGAGCTACAGGAGAAACAACATCACCAGGGAAGAAGTAGCGGGCTGTTCTTGTCACCATAGCTGGGCACTAAAGGGCACCGTTCTCACACACATAGCGTGTTATACGTACAGTCAGAACAGGTCAGGCTTCTACCTGGCTCCTCCAGCTAAGAGGAAGAAATTAACAGCAAGAGAGAGAGAAAACAGAGCAAAGAAAGCAGAGTGAAAATCCAACTGAGATTCGATGGTTAGCCACTTAAAGGTGGAAGGACGGTCTAATGGCTCAGGGACTTGCCTGGCCTAGGTCTCAGCAGACCTGAGTTCAATTCCTGGCTCCATCGTAGACTTTGGGCAAGTCACACCATCTAGCCTGCACCTCAGATCCTGTCTGATGGGGCTAACACGTCCATACCTTGCAAGAGGGGTGGGGGCTGGAGAGGATGAAATCTGTTACCGATTGGACGGTGCTCAGATGCTACAGGGATGACAAGGACAATCTAAGCACCTAGCTAGAGTCTTACACATGCCATAACTTTGATACAATAGCAGCCCCCACCTTGATATTAGTCAAAGAGATGCTTGTATCTTATTTTGGATACATGTAACTAAGACATGGCCAATGCTGGCATGAAAAGATCAGACTGCTTTTGCCCAATGCAGACCCCCTTTATATACTACTACTGTCCATTTCTGCATCCAACAATAGTTCAATACAGATACTCACCTCCCACTATAGGCCCAATCCTGCAGCCTTCCCTTGTGTCAGCTACCCACACTGGGACCGTCACCACAGGGGCAGGGTGCCTGCTAAGTTCTTTGTATCTACATTACAGTGGCTGCTAGAATTTCCAGCTGAGATCCAGGCCTCCGTTGGGCTAGGCACTGTATGAACACACAGTAAGAAACACTCCCTGCCCCAGAAAGGGTCTTTTCCGAATATCCATCCGAGGTAGGGAGGAAGCATTGTCTCCGCATTACAGATGGGGAAACTGAGGCCCACAGATGTTACGTGTCTGGCCCACGGTTGTGCTGAGAGTCTGTGACAGAGGCAGGAAATGGACCCAGCTCTCCCAAGTTCCAGTACTTTAACCACTAGGCAATCCGGAAGTCAGTGGGGTCACTCAGGAGTCTAGCAGGACCGGGCTTTCGATTACACTGATCTTCAGTACAGTGGTCTGTGTTATTTGCCACAGAACAGTGAGCAGATGTAACCCGTGGAAGCCCACTGCCTCAGCTGGAGCAGCAGCCAGCATCGAGCAAAGAGGTGAAAGGAAAGCTTGGCGCAGGGGAAAGAAAGAAGAATGCACTGGGCGTTTATTGAGGGAATTTCCTTCAATGACCTCAGAGCACATATACAAAGTGGGTAAGGCTCCCAGCTGGGGAAACTGAAGCATGGAGAGATGAATTGTCTTGTCCAAGATCACTCAGCAGCTTATCGTGTGACCTTGAGTGAGTCACTAATGTGGCTCTGATCACATGCCAAACGGGCGACTTCTTGGGGAAGGGACACTTTAGTACACACATGTACAGTGCCGAGAACAATGGGGTCCTGCTCCCTGTTTGGAGCTGCCTTTGGTTTTACCACATTACAAATAACAAACAACATACAGCATCATCAGGACTAGAACTCGGGTCTCCTGACTCTGACCCTAGTGCTCTAACTTCCAGCATCCCACTGCTTACATTCTCAACACAAGCATTTAATGTTGTCTCCTTCAGCCTAGGGTGATACAAGGTGCTGGTTGCTCTGCTTTGGGCCTCGCTTATGGGGCTCATGGCATTCAAGAGACAGTTCCAGGGAGGTTAGATTTCAGTTAAAGCTGGATGGACTGGCACTACATAAGAATGGCCAGACTGGGTCAGACCAAAGGTCCATCTAGCCCAGTATCCTGTCTTCCAACATTGGCCAATGCCAGGTGCCCCAGAGGGAATGAACAGAGCAGGTCACCATCAAGTGACCTATCCCCTGTTGCTTATTCCCAGCTTCTGGCAAACAGAGGCTAGGGACACCATCCCTGCCCATCCTGGACCTATCCTCCATGAATTTATCTAGTCCTTTTTTGAACGCTTTTATAGTCTTGGCCTTTACAACATCCTCAGGCAAAGAGTTCCAGAAGTTGACTGTGCATGGTGTGAAAAAATACTTCCTTGTGTTTGTTTTAAACTTGCTGCCTATTCATTTCATTTGGTGACCCCTAATTCTTGTGTTATGAGAAGAAGTAAATACCACTTCCTTATTTATTTTCTCTACACCAGCCATGATTTTATAGACCTCAATCATACCCCCCCTTAGTTGTCTCTTTTCCAGGCTGAAAAGTCCCAGCCTTATTAATTTCTCCTCATACGGAAGCCGTTCCATACACCTAATCATTGGTGTTGCCCTTTTCTGAACCTTTTCCAATTCCAATATATCTTCTTTGAGTTGGGGTGACCAGACCTGCACACGGTATTCAAGGTGTGGGCATACCATGGATTTACATAGGGGCAATATGCTATTTTCTGTCTTATTATCGATCCCTTAACGATGCCCAACATTCTGTTGGCTTTTTTGACTGCCGCTGCACATTGTGTGGATGATTTCAGAGAACTCCCCACAATGACTCCAAGATCTCTTGCTCGAGTGGTAACAGCTAATTTAGACCCCATCATTGTATATGTATAGTTGGGATTATGTTTTCCAATGTGCATTACTTTGCATTTATCAACATTGAATTTCATCTGCCATTTTGTTGCCCAGTCACCCAGTTTTGTGAGATCCTTTTGTAGCTCTTCGCAAGCTGCCTGGGACTTAGCTACGTTGAGTAGTTTTGTATCATCTGCAAATTTTGCCACCTCACTATTTACCCCTTTTTCCAGATCATTTATGGGTCCCTGTCCAGCCAGAGACCCCTGCAGATCTGGGCTTTGTTCCCACTCTGCACAGCACTGGGATTGCTCTTCAGGAATACAAAGAGGCTTGAAGGTTCAATGCTTACCAGTTATTCCCCCACTCGATCATGGTCCCTGGCTGGAAACAAAGAGAAGGAATTAAAACCATGTCACGACTGCTTTTATCCTCTGTAAACTGGGGATCAAGGTCATTCTCAGGCTCTGCTTGCCCACCTGGGCCAGAAAGGAATCCCACACCCTCACCCACCCTGTACAGCAGGGCAGAGCTGACGAGCTGCAGTAACAGAGGTGCTCATTCCCCCAAAACATCAGGCATAGGCCACTGCCAGACCAGGATAGCAGATCAAATGGTCAGCGCCAGGTGGGCCCACCTAGCTGCTCACCCAGTGCTCTAGACTATTGCTGTTGCATATGTGGGGGTGCTGGAGACTCAATAAAGAAGGAGCTTTGAGTGAAAGCTCTCCTGTTTGTACCAGTCATTTGTCAGATGGAGGAGCTGTGTCCCCATTGATTTAGTTCCTGACACTGTCTGGAAGACAAAGATGAGTCACCAGGGTTTGGGGTTCAGCTACCCCGGGTAACAAGGCCTGCTCCGGGTACCTGCCTGTGTACAGGTCCAAAGGCAGTGCTGCTTCATTGCTCTATTGTCCTCAGCCCAGCTGCAGGGTTAGCAGCCCCAAGCAGCCCTGGGCACTGCTCCCCCACGTGGCGCAGGAAGGAGCGATTCACCTTTAGCTTGTACGTTCTCAGCTCGTAGATGTTGGGCCCGACCCGGGGCAAAGGCTCATTCCAGAAACTGAATTCCAGGAGTAACTGGTTCCTGCGAGACAGCAGCATTTTACTCCTCTCCTTGCGGAACTCCAGGTACTCCTGCAAAGAACAACAGCTGACAGAAGCCGCTGCCCCCAGGGGCTGGGAACATGAATCCCAGCAATGGCGCACTAGGGTTCCACTGTGCCCAGGGGCTCGGAGTGCAAATCCGGGCCTTAGTGCCCCATGGGTGGGAAGGAGCATTGCCTGGAGCACCTGCAGGGGGAAGAAGGGGAGGCAGGGGGCTGCCAGCTGGGGCAGTGACATGGTGCCCATGGCAGGGAGATTGCAGTCCCTGGGCAGGGAGCGAGTGCATAAGCAGCACCGTGGGGGGTCGCATGGCAGAGCTGAGGCGGAATTATGGTGAGGATGAGTTGCGGTGAAGCGTGCGGTACCTTGTTCTGTTTCAATTTGTTCATACAGTCCATGAGTGCCGGGTACCCGCCGGAGAAACGCCACAAGTGCACTGCAACGAGAGAGTCAGGCCTGGCTGGGAGTCCTTGTGAGGTGAACACGAGTGGTCAGCGACTTTCCAGGGACCCAGGCACTCCACCCAAGCTGCCTCATGCTCCAGGGCTAATCCCACCTGACTTGCAAATTCCACCCTATCTCTCAGCCAAGGTCAGAGCTGCTAGGCGACCTGCCCAGCAGGATCGGAGGAAGTCAGAACATACACACTACGACCCATGGCCATCTCTCCAAAGCTAGGCCTCCTTTCTGGGCTAGTCTGGAGCAGTGCTGCAGCCCTGACCTTCGCCACCAATTTCACCCTCCTTGGCCCATCACTGATTTTCTACCGCATGCTGGGCAAGGAGGATTTTCTGCATGACTTTACTTTGTTGCTTCTAATTTCATCTGTGCTATCAACCTTAAGCACAAGAGGGGCTGATGGGAGCTGTGGAGAAGGGGTGCTGGGTTAGCTTCTCCTTCTTTACAGCCAGAGACCTAGGTTCAAGACCCAAGTGACAATGAGTCAGCTGGACCAAAAGCCGAGTTTGCCCACATCAGAAAACCACTCACATGATTTGACATGCCTGACAGCGTCTGCTCAAGATAAAGCCTGGCAGTAAAAGAGCAGGGGGGATTCTGATCAGCAGAGCTGGGGCGAAGAGAACCGAGACTGGAATGGCAGGGAGTGGTGCAGGTCAGGACTGAGGTGCGTTGGAAGAGCTGTGTGCAAAACAGACCTGGAATAACAGGGGGAGCTATGTGTGGGGCTGGGGTGCATTGGCAAAGCCATATGCAAAGTCCTTGTAACATACGTGGCTCGCGGCAACACGTTTATTCCGGGAATATCAAACTCCCATGCTGTGAAGAGGAGATTAACTTCTAAAACCTGAGAGGGGATTTTCAAAGTTCCCAGATGTTTCACCCAGTTAGTTTAATTTGAACCCCTCTCTCACCTGCATTTCAGTCTGTTTCCACCAGAGGGCAGGAGAGCCACAGAGAGAACGACAGGCTGCGCATCTGAGGCCAGCTCTGGGCCACGGATAATCCAGGTCTCCATCGCACACCCCAAGTCAAGGTGCCCAGCCCTTGGTACCTTGCCTCCCGAGCTGGCTGCACCTTGGGGCACCAAAACCGTGGGCAATGCCCCCTCCTGAGCCCATGAGTCCTGTCCGGCGGCTGCCTGCTCACCTGCCTGGTCCTGTTCGCCGTACCACGTGTTCCAGTTCCCAACCAGGTCACACGGGTAATCGGTGTCCGAGTGCAGATTGGGCAGCACCTCCTCCCTGCAGAGGATGCAGAAGGGTCAGAGGGGCAATGCCCATGGGTGGCTCGGACTGCCCTGCAGAAGAGCTGCATTTAGGGTCCTTCTTCCCGCTGCCCAGGCTACGAGGGACTGGGCAGATGGGGAAGCAAGAGGCAGAGACCTGAAGCTGGCAGAGGGAGGGGTGGTATTTCTCCTCACCTGTCCAGCTAATGGGGGGCTGCACCAGCTGCCACTCCAAGGCAGACTTCAGAGTGTGCTGGGGCCTGGGGTCAGGGTGAGAGAACACAGGGCTCTGGCAGTGACCAAACACTCCCTCCTTATGGGGGTAACGGGCCGGTCTCCACCCATGGCCCCCCACTTGCCCCTCCAACCCAGCCGGGAATGTCTCAGGCATGAACTGGAGCAAAGTGCTGGCTGCTAGGGATGAGCCGCACCCCGTGCAACACAGTGAGTCAACTCAAGCTGACACACTCCTGCTTCCTTTGGCAACCCTGAAGCCAAGGCCCTGGAGACAGCGAGAGGGATAAGGGATCCACTGGCCTCACAGAACATACGAACGGCCAGACTGGGTCAGACCAAAGGTCCATCCAGGCCAGTATCCTGTCCACCGACAGTGGCCAATGCCAGGTGCCCCAGAGGGAATGAACAGGACAGGGAATCATCAAGTGATCCGTCCCCTGTCGCCCATTCCCAGCTTCTGGCAAACAGAGGCTAGGGACAATTCAGAGTCTGTGAACCTGGGGTCCACGTGACAGGGAAGGAAGATGGGATAGAAAGTGGAGCAGGGACTGGGGAATGAACATGGAGCTGCAGAAGGAAGCTGAGAGGCAGAGCTGGGGCTCTCACATCAGCCTGCTGAGGGTCTCAAAGCACTTTGGAAACACACAGGAATGAGACCCCAAAGCCGAGCGAGGGGTGAGTCAGAATCCCCTCCCCTATTTTACAGACAGGGAAACTGAGGCATAAAAAGGGGAAGTGATTTGCCTAAGGTCACACAGAACCCAGGAGTCCTGACTCCCAGTCCTGTGCCTTATCCACAAGGCCCTTCCCCTCCCTACCCAGGGTCCCGTACAAGGAACAGCTCCATCAGTCAACCCCGCTAGAACCTATTGCACAGGTGTGTGTGTGGGGGAGAGACACTCACGTCAGGCTGTTGTAAGCGTCCAGGCATTCGGGCTTCACATTGTGAACTGCAGCAGGGAAACAGACAGAAAAGAAACATCAGCAGGGCAGAAATTCAGCCCCAATCCCCAGGGAACACAAGGGCAGGGCTAAGAGCAGCCAGCCATCTTTCTGGGCTGGGCAAAGCGATATGCGGGTGTCTGGCCTCCATGCAGCTCTCACCCTCCGAGCAGTACACTGCTTTCATATACCCACCGCCCCCATGATTCTCTGCATAACCCTGGTTCTAACGCACAGCGGGGTCAGGCCCTGGAGACCAGGAACCAGCCTCTGACTTGGCACGACTGCCAGTCTCAGCTTCAAGATGACCAGGAAGTGAACAGCAGGGGGTGCTGCAGGGCAGGACTAAGGTGCATCGGGGAGATGGGCAGGACTGGACAGCAGGGGCATGCAGGGCAGTGCGGTGCACCAGCAGAACCTGTGTGCGCGCACAGGCGCCGTATCCCCGAGAAGGTTTATTTACCTCCTGGGCCAGCTGGGTGATTTGCCAGTCAGATCCCCCTCCCACATCGCCCCCAGCTAAGAGGGCAGAGGAGCCCTCCACACCCCCCGCTAACACCCCCCACACAGGGCCAGCGTTAAACACACACAAGGCAAATGTCTGCTTGGGGCCCTGCTACGCTGCAGCTCACTGCATGGCCCATCTCTCCTGCAACCGGGGGCAGGGGGAGGAGTGGCGATGGAGGCGCTCCCCCAACGGGATTGGCCTGTGGGGGGTCTTAAGGCCCACCGCCAGCAGATAGGAGCCCCACAAATGACAAGGCTATCCCTGAACACAGACCACCCTCCCTGACACTGGCGTGCAGATTGCAGTGGCCTGGAAAGGATCTCAGGAGAGGAGCCAAGGGAGGGATAAGGAGAGGGGCAGCTCACACTGGATCTTGTACAGGTTGCTGGTTTCTTTCTTCGACAAGAGTGTGGAATGAGCGTCTGTTCGGGGATCCACTTTGTGGACAAAGAGTGAGCGGAACCAGCTGCCCTCGTTGTCCCTGGAGTATCCCCTGGAAGAAGGCGCAGAGGTCAGCAATGGCCGAGATGGGCCGAGGCGTAGAAGGGAGTGAATATGGGGCTGCAGTCAGGCCCTCTCTCTCTGGCACCCACAGGCTGTCAACAGCAATAGGAGGCATCTGCCATGCACTGCTGGGTTCCCTCGCGGTCTAAAGTCACTGCCCTGATAGATGCCCTGGAGGACCAACCTACACCCTGCCAGAAGCATTGTCCCAGTAGCCAGGAGCAGGTAACTGAACAAGGCCAGATGAGGAAGAAAACCCATAACACAGCCACCTAACTGAACTAGTCTTGTTACCTGTGTAAGGAACCAGCCCTCTGAGAACACCGAAATCCTCAGGGGATCAGAGCGCAGGGCACTGGCAGCGAGCAACACGTATCCCGCCTCCGAACCGCCCTCCCCCCGGCATTCAGGAATTCGAATCCCCCACCCGCACTGGATCAGGCTGGCTCGCACGGCACCTCCAGGGCACGCTGGCTTATTTGTTGACGCAGGGTTTTGCCAGAGGCGGGTAGGGTCCAAGGCTCTTTTCGAGGGGAATGTGCCGAATCCGCTACCTGACACTGAGGCTGTTTGCTGCTTTAGTCCGGGGGTTTTAATTGGGTCCACTTGCTTACAGAGGAGGACAAGCGCATTTTCTCAACCAAAAATAGACAGACATCAATTGCCACAGGCTCAAAAATACTTACACGTAAAACACAGGAAGTAACATTTCTTCAAGGAACCCTTGGTAACTAACAATTGAGGTCCTAATAGCAAAGAACTGGGATTAAAAAAATACCACAGGGTTTCAAAACTCCACTCCCCAGCGCCACCAGGAAGGGCGGCATCCCAGCCGAGGAGAATGCGAAGCACTAGCGTACATGGGCTTGGCTGCTGCAGCTCCCTTTCGGAGTCTGGCAGCAGAGGCCCTGCAGGCAAGGTCTGCGCTCCTGTCTAATCTGTGGCTCTTCAGGGAAACGCTTCCGTGTGGTACGGCGTAGAGAGGCCTGTGCCAGAGACACTTATCAGGCTGCCTCCTGTTCAAGCCCCTCGGACACAGGGGGCGCCACCTTTGGTCCAAGACCTGGTCTAATAAGCAACTGCACAGTGGCCTTTCCGAACTCTTCACCTGCACGGGCAAAGTAAGAGGCTGTCTCCAGGGCTGAACTCACAAGGGGGTGAAAGGTGCACACAAGTGGGATATGGGTACTCCTCTCAAAGTCTGCCCCTAATCCCAGCAATTCATCATTGGTGAAACCAATCAACAGTGTGGGAGTGAGAGCGACATTTATAGCGCTGTTGGGCTTCAGTGCTAATGACCCAGGAAGCATCTCTCTCTCTGAGCTATTGTTGCAGGCTGGCTGCAGACTCAGGAAGACAGTGCTGCAACAGGACATCTTTGGAAAGTTATCTTCACAACCATAAGGGCTGGAAATCTCCTGGAGGTGCCAGAGTAGTGGTGCCATGGTACACTGATGCAGACACAGATCCATCTCCCCCCATCTGTCCCTCCCATGAAAATCAGCAGAGATGCACAATTTGTGCCTGGCAAGACCTTTGCCCCAATGCTACAATCTCTAGTAAAGCATTAACATCAGAGAGAAAGATAAATAACCCTTCTCCTGGATTCAAACAAACCTCCCAGATGCTTCCTGAACATTTCAAACCTCCACTTGGCCCCCTCCTCCATCCTTCCACCCTCCGAATCCTAATAATCCAGAGCAGCCAGGAGTGACCCTCCACCGAGGGACTAAGCTGCCCATCAATCCCTTGCCACATCATTGTTACAAAGGGCTTTGAAATCTATCTGGATGCACAGGATCATTTACTATTAACCTGGGGGCTCTCTTCTGCTGCAGATCTGTTATGCCCAGCTTAGGGGCTGCAGGCCTTTCTCCTCTTACTCCTTTGATTTCAGTGCAATTACTCCAGACTTGGAGGGCAGAATCAGGCCCCTTGGTTTAAGTGTAAATGACCCCCGTGTTTCCAAGTCGGCTCCTAGAGGAGCCCCCATCTCTCCCGCTCCCCTCAATTGTATCAAACTCATGGAAATTGATTCATTCTCTCTCCTAACACTACAGTACCCTGGGACAAGAGCGCGTGGCGTGGCATGCCCTGCCCTCTGGGCCCAACCCTGGCTGCCTGGGCATTGGAGAAGGGGCCACTTGCAGCTAATTGTTGGCCTTTCAAGCATGCAGAGCTCAGTCCGAGCTTGGGGCTGCCCTTCCCCAGCCATTCAAACAGCTTCCTCCGACCCCCCAACTTAGTGTGGGAATTTTGCAAACTCAGATACTAAAGTGCCTTAGGTAACCAGAGGACAAGGCTCCCAAGCCAAGAGCAAAAGGTCACAGTGATGGAGGGGAGAGACAATGGGGGTGCAGAGGTCCAGGGTAGGAGTGGGGAATGGGGAGGGAAGATGATGACACAGAGGCCAGGGGAGAGGTGACAAAGGGCCCACAGTGGCGCTAATGAAGGGACAGGTGCGGGGATGATGGGGAGGGCCCGGTGTCCCAGGTGTGGAGAGGCCCTTGGGAGAAGTGATGGATGGAAAGGGACACAGATGGGGGACATTGGAAGGGGTGGCACAGGGGCCAGAAGCAATGGGGGTATGAGGGGCAGGGATGGAGAGGATGGACACATTGGGGGACAGGGGCCTGGGGTAATGGCGGTATGGGGGCACAGGGGATGGACAGGTTGGGGGGCAGGGGCCAGAGGCGATGGGGGCGCCGGGGATGGACAGGTCGGGGCACAGGGGCCGGAGGTGATGGGGACACAGGAGATGGACAGATTGGGGCACAGGGGCTGGAGGCGATGGGGGCGTGGGGATGGATACATTGGGGCACAGGGGCCGGAGGCGATGGGGGCGCCGGGGATGGACACGTCGGGGCACAGGGGCCGGAGGCGATGGGGGCGCCGGGGATGGACACGTCGGGGCACAGCGGCCGGAGGCGATGGGGGCGCCGGGGATGGACACGTCGGGGCACAGCGGCCGGAGGCGATGGGGGCGCCGGGGATGGACACGTCGGGGCACAGGGGCCGGAGGCGATGGGGGCGCCGGGGATGGACACGTCGGGGCACAGGGGCCGGAGGCGATGGGGGCGCCGGGGATGGACACATCGGCCCCACACCCCATTACCCCACGCCCCACCCCCAACGTGTCCATCCCAAGCGCCCCCAGTGCAAGAGGTCTGGAGAACAGGGCGCAGGGGCCGGAGGCGCTGGGGGCGCTGGGGATGGACACATTGGGGCACAGGGGCCGGAAGCGATGGGGGCGCGGGGGATGGACACTTCGGGGCTGGACACGTCGGGGCACAGCGGCCCGAGGTGATGGGGACACAGGGGATGGACACGTCGGGGCACAGGGGCTGGAGGCGATGGGGGCGTGGGGATGGACACATTGGGGCACAGGGGCCGGAGGCGATGGGGGCGTGGGGGATGGACACGTCGGCCCCACACCCCATTACCCCACGCCCCACCCCCAACGTGTCCATCCCCAGCGCAAGAGGTCTGGAGAACGGGACGCAGGGGCCGGAGGCGATGGGGACGCTGGGGATGGACACGTTGGGGGCGGGGCCTGGGGTAACGGGGTCCGAGGCAGAGGGGACGGACACGTTGGGGTGCGGGGGCCAGAGGCGATGGGGGCGCCGGGCACGTCGGGGCGTGGGGGCCGAAGGCGATGGGGGCGCCTGGGGCGCTGGGGACAGACATGTCTGGGCGCGGGGGCTGGAGGCGATAGGGGTGCCGGGGGACGGGCACGTTGGGGCGCGGGGGCCGGAGGCGATGGGGGCGCCGGGGATGGACATGTCGGGGCGCGGGGGGACGGGCGCGGGGGTCCGGAGGCGATGGGGGCGATGGGGGCACCGGGCACGTCGGGGCGCGGGGGCCGGAGGCGATGGGGGCGCCGGGCACGTCGGGGCGCGGGGGCCGGAGGCGATGGGGGTCCGGGGGCGCCGGGGACGGGCACGTCGGGGGCGCAGGGGAGCGGGTCGAGAGGGGCGATGCCGGAGCCGGGGGCACGGGGCTCACCGGGCTCCGCTCAGGGCCAGGCAGGGTCCCCGCAGCAGCCGCCGCAGCGCCGGGCTCCCGCCCGCCCGCGTCGCCATCTTCGCGCTGCGGAGGCTCAGCCGCAGGCCGGCGGGGCGCGGGCGGCGCGGGGCGGGGCGGGGAGGCGGGGCGGGGCGGGGCAGGAGGAGCCCGCAGCGCCCGAGCCCCTGAATACCCTCCCCGCGCCCCATTGCCTTTCCTGGCGCAGCCCCGCCCCGGCTTCCCCGCCGCCCCCCAGCGTTGCCATTCAAAGCACAGACCCAAACATCCCAGCCCCACCCCTTCCCCAGGCCCCGCCCCCTCACGCCCCTTCCCCAGGCCCCGCCCCCTGGTCACGACATTCCCCCTCCCTCGGTGGTTCACTCGCTTTCACTGGGCTGGGGCTGGGGCTGGGGCGCAGGGTTACCTGGCACAGCTCCCGGTCAGCGGTGCAGCGGGTCCAAAGCAGGCTCCCTGCCTGTCCTGACACCACGCTGCGCCCCGGAAGCGGCCAGCAGATCCGGCTCCTAGGCAGAGGCGCGGCAGGCGGCTTTGCGCGCTACTCTCGGCCCCCCCCCAGCTCCCATTGGCCAATGGGAGTTGGGAGCCAGTGCTCAGGGCAGCACGTGGAGCCCTGTGGCTCCTCCCAACCTAGGAGCCGGATCTGCTGGCCACTTCCAGGGCACAGTGTGGTGCCAGGAGAGGTCGGGACTAGCCTGCCTTAGCCCCACAGCACCGCCGACTGGACTTTTAATGGCCCGGTCGGTAGTGCTCGCTGGAGCCGCCAGGGTCCCCTTTCGACAGGGTGTTCCAGTCGAAAACTCGACACCTTTCAACCCTACCCCCCACTGCCCCATTCGACTCCTACACACTCCGTGTCCCTAACAGCCTCCTGCCCCCACCTCTCCCCTCCCTGCCTGGGTTATACAAACCTTTGTCTCACCAGGGCTTTCTTATCCTTCCCCAAAGCACCAAGCCTGGGTCCCCTCCCCCTGCTCAGTCCCGCCTGCCTTAGGCTGTTCCATTCCCTACTCTGCCCACCTGTGACCTTGCAGCACCTAATCCCCAGAGCCACAGTGCAGCAAAAGGGTCAGGGTGACCAGATACAAGTGTGAACAATAGGGACAGGGGTTGCAGGTAATAGGTGCCTATATAAGAAAAAGCCCGAAACCCCCTTGGGACTGCCACCTGATGTGCCAAGACTACTTCTGCTCCTGCTTTCCTGTCCTGTCAGCTTAGGACTTCAGTGCCCTGCCTGGTTTGAGCCAGACCCGCTAGCCTGCTGCAAACTCAGACCCAGGTCTGAACCACGTCCCCTAACAGCTGTAGGCTTAACTGAAAGCAGCTTAAAAAGAGTTCCTGACTTTAACACTCAGATGCCCAACTCTCAATGGGGTCCAAACCCTAAATAAATCAGTTTTACCCTGTATAAAGCGTATACAGGGTAAACTCATAAATTGTTCGCCCTCTATAACACTGATAGAGAGATATGCACAGCTGTCCCCCCCCACCCCCCAGAATTAATACATACTCTAGGTTAATAAATAAGTAAAAAGTGATTTTATTAAATAGAGAAAGTAGGATTTAAGTGGTTCCAAGTAGTAACAGACAGAACAAAGTGAATTACCAAGCAAAATAAAATAAAACCCGCAAGTCTATGTCTAATCAAACTGAATACAGATAAAACCTCACCAGTTGCAGTAAGCTTTCTTTTACAGACTAGTCTCCTTTTAGTCTGGGTCCAGCAATCACTCATTCCCCCTGTAGTTACTGTCCTTTGTTCCAGTTTCTTTCAGGTATCCTTGGGGGTGGAGAGGCTCTCTCTTTAGCCAGCTGAAGACAAAATGGAGAGGTCTCCCAGGGGTTTAAATAGACTTGCTCTTGTGGGTGGAGACCCCCTCCTCTCTCCTATGCAAAGTCCAGATACAAAATAGAGTGATACATGCATACAAATAGGATTAATAGATTCAGTAGATCATAACCTTTACAGAGATATGTTACATGGCATATGTAGCATAAATCACATTCTAGTTATGTCATATATACATTCATAAGTATATTTCCATAAAGCCTTATGGGGGGCACCATCACAGTGACCAGATACAAGTGTGAACAATTGGAAAAGGGGTTGAGGGTAATAGGTGCCTATATAAGAAAAAGCCCTGAATATATTGGGACTGTAACTATAAAATCAGGACATAAAAGCAGCCTGTGGGCAGAAAATCCACTCCACCAGCCCTCCACAATACCAGGAGAATGGAAATGCTGAGAAAACTTCTCCAGACCCCATTCCATCTTGCATTCTGGCTGTGCAACCGCATCAAGCCCAGCAAGGTTACTCGAGTCCTCATTTCGAATTCAGCCTTGCCACTGGACCTCTGTTCAGTGTTGGTGATGCATGAGCCAGAATAGCCTCTAGCTCCCTCTGCTGGAGCTGAGCTGGCTGCAGGGCTCACAGGTCAAAAAGTAGTGAACCTTACACTTGTACCTCCTGTGTGTTCAGATGTTTCTGAACATGAACCAGGCAGATCTGCTGAGTTAGAAGGTGACAGTATACTTACCTTATGAGAGTAAAGCCACACTTGAAGATGATCAAACATACCCTAGACCCCAGTCCTGCACAGATCCACATGGTCAGTGTGATATTCTATACCTTGGGGGAGCACCCTGTAACCCCCATATTCCTTATTTATATATAATTGTGATATTGCATATAAAGCAAGACGTGAGGTATCAGGAGAAAGGTGTTATGATCTGCTGAAAGTCACTGTTGTATCTAAATATGTATATCATTAGTGCACATGAAGTTATGAGATTGTGTTGTATGGTTGTCACTAAAATATGCTGTAAACTGGGGAATCGGCCAGATGTTAGTTCCACAGAGACAACAGCAAGGAAAGTAAACAATGCCCAGGAGGGTGTTGAACAACCATTAACAGCCATTGTCCAGCAAGAAAGCTACAATGCAATGACTCACCTGCATAAGGCCACCCCAGGGAATTGCTCAACCTTGCCTGGGGACTTAGCAATGCCCACCAGACATGCCTGGACTTGTGTTCTCCAAGCACATGGGACTAAGGGTATAAAACAGAACACAGTGGCCCCATGCTTCGCCTTTTCTCCTCCCCCGACCTATGTTGTAAGCAACAATGCCACTGAGAAGACTGAAGACTCCAACAGAGGAGACTGGCCCAGGTTTCAAGGGTGAAACCTGTGTACCATGAACCGCAATATCCAGTGGGGTGAGAAAAACTGCTTAATCCAGATATTGCCCAGGCTAAAAGGGTTGAGAGTTTAGATTGCATGCTTATATTTTATATTATTTTGGTAACCACTCTGACTTTTTGCCTATCACTTATAATCACTTTAAATCTATTTTTTGTAGTCAATACACTTGTTTTACTGTTTATCTTTACCGGTGAGTTTGCCTGAAGTGTTTGATAAATCTGCTCAGGTTTACAAAGGCTGGTGTATGTCCACTTTCCATTGATGAAGTGGTGAACCAATTAATAAACTTAAACTGCTCATCTTGAGCCATGCAAGATGGTATATTCCTGAGGTACAAGTCTGGGAGTTAGGGGGATTTGGCTGGTGCCTTTCTCTGTGTGATTCGTGAGTGGCTCTGGGAGCATTCATGCAATCTACCTGGGTATGGGACTCCACGTGCTGTTGTGCTGAGTGATCACAGCGTCTGGAGGGGTTTGCTGCTTGTCACTAGCAAAGCATTGCAAGAGACAGTTCAGGCTGGAGAGTTAAGGTGGCACAGCAGTCCCACAGTCCCAAGTTGCACCATGGGGAACCCATCACAGGCAGATCCTGGACTCTTTGGTGACTGGTTCTGTGTCTCAGTTTCCCTATCTGAATGATAACACTGACCTGGCTGGAAAGTTGTTCATTTTAGTCAATGATTCTAAAGCCCCATGATATAAAGTATCAAGATCAATGAGCCCTTTCAGCTAGCCCTTTCCTCAGAGGTGCTATTAAACCAACCCCATCTGTCATGAACAAACAAGTAGATATCATCATTGTTATCCTCCCTAGGAGCTCAGTCATGGAGCAGAACCCCATTGTGCTAGGTGCTGTACAGTCACAGAATAGAAAGATGGTCTAAGGTACTTATAGGGCCATATTACCATAGTAACTGAGCACTTCACAGTCTTTAATGTATTTGTCCTCTCAACAGGCCTGATGGGTAGGGAGGAGCTATTATTCCCATGTTACAGATGGAGAACTGAGGCATGGAGAGGCGAGGTACTTGCCCAAGGTCAAAGAAAAAGTGTGTGGGTGAGCAGGGCATTGAACCTGAGTTGTCCCAAGTCCTAGACTCGGGCCCCTGCCCCAGGGAGCTCATCTGTCAAGAGTACAGACACACCCTCTTTTCCAGGCTTTAGACCAGAGGTGGGCAAACTACGGCCCATGGGCCACATCCGGCCCATGGGACCGTCCTGCCCAGCTGTTGAGCTCCAGGCCAGGGAGGCTAGCCCCCGGCCCCTCCTCTGCTGTCCCTCCTCCCCCGCTGCCATGCAGGCAGTGCGGCTGCCTCCAGCTGGGCGGCATGGCTTCCAGTCCTGCCACTTTGAGCGGCATGGTAAGGGGGCAGGGAGTGGATAAGGGGCAGAGAGTCCTGGGGGGCAGCCAGGGAGCAGGGGTGTGGATAGGTTGAGGCAGTCAGAGGACAGGGAGCAGGGGAGGTTGGATAAGGGACAGGGAGTCTCGGGGGGCAGTCGGGGAGTGGGGGTGTGGATAGGTCGGGGTAGTCAGGGGACGGGGTGTTTGGATAGGCATGGGAGTCCCAGGGGTCCTGTCAGGGGGCGGGGGTGTGGATAGGGGTCAGGGCAGTCAGGGGACAGGGAGCAGGGGGGGTTGGATAGGGGATTGGGTCCCAGGGGCTCAGTTAGGGGTGAGCGGTCCTGGGAGGGGGTGGTCAGAGGACAAGGAGAGGGGGGGTTGGATGGGTTGGGAGTTCTGAGGGGGGCAGTCAGGGGGCAGGAAGTGAGAGGGGGCGGATAGGGGGAGAGGGCCAGGATGTTTCAGGAAGCATAGCCTTCCCTACCTGGCCTTCATACAGTTTCCCAACCCCTATGTGGCTCTCAGGCCAAAAAGTTTTCCCACCCCTGCTTTAGACCCTGATCCTGCAGATACTTACACTCATGTGTGTGATTATCCCCATTGATCTCAATGATACTACTCACAGGAGCAAATGCGTGCAGGATTGGAGCCTCTGTTTGCAAAAGGGGTCAACTGAACTGAAGCTAAAGGGAGCCATTTGGATCAGTGCACCATCCCTTTGTGACAGTCTGTACCCCATCTTTACCACTTTGACAAGACTAAGTTAAATTTTGTACAAAGCATAAGGTATCATTTGAAAACTCATGATTTGCTGATCATTATTGTCCTGGTAAAATGTGTGTGCAACATTGTATATAAAGATATAAGATTCCATTGTATATTACCAAAGACATGTTCCAACATGTTCTGGAGGGCAGTCACAAATAAGATCGGCAGAGACAAAAGGTTAGCCAATGCCTCAGCTAGGTGTTAACAAGATCAATTGGACCATCACCTGATTAAGTGGCCACTCTTCTGCAGGGGAGAGGGTTTGAGCAAAAAAATCTACCTTTTGACAAAGAAGCAGTTTTAAGAAGGCCAAAAAAGAATTTGAAGAAGAGCCAAAGACTCCAAAAATAATAGCAAAAATTTTTAAGTACATCAGAAGCAGGAAGCCTGCTAAACAACCAGTGGGGCCACTGGATGATCGAGATGCTAAAGGAGCTGTCAGGGTTCCCTCCCCTCTCTGAACTCTAGGGTACAGATGTGGGGACCCGCATGAAAGACCCCCTAAGCTTATTTCTACCAGCTTAGGTTAAAAACTTCCCCAAGGCACAAATCCTTCCTTGTCCTTGGATGGGTACTGCTGCCACCACCAAGTGAGTTAGACAAAGATTCAGGAAAAGGACCACTTGGAGTTCTTGTTTCCCTAAAATATCCCCCCAAGCCCCTTCACCCCCTTTCCTGGGGAGGCTTGAGAATAATCTACCAACCAAATAGGTAAACCAGATTCTTAAAAAACAGAACTTTATTATAAAGAAAAAAAAGTAAAAGAAGCGCCTCTGTAAAATCAGGATGGAAGGTAACTTTACAGGGTAATCCGATTCAAAACACAGAGGATTCCCCTCTAGGCAAAACTTTAAAGTTACAAAAAAACAGGGATAAACCTCCCTCTTAGCACAGGGAAAATTCACAAGCTAAACTAATGCATTTCCTTGCTTTACTTACAATTTTTGTAATCTAGCTGCTTAGTTCAAGTAGGGCTTTGGGAGATGTATTTTCCCTGTCCTGAATCCTCACTGACCCGGAGAGAACCAAAAAAGAGAACAAAGCAGAAACCTTCCCCCACACATTTGAAAGTATCTTCTCCCCTTATTGGTCCTTTTGGTCAGATGCCAACCAGGTTACCTGAGCTTCTTAACCCTTTACAGGTAAGGAGGGATTTTACGCTACCCGTAGCTGTATGTTTATGACAGGAGCCCTCAAGGACAATAAGACCATTGCAGTGAAACGAATCCAATCTCCTTGTTCGTTGTCTCAAACAAGCCACAGGGCACTGGGCTGCTTTGCAACTGAATCACATCCATAGCTCTTCTGTCCCTCCAGAGGGAGCCCTCGAGAGCAGCTCTTGTCATCCGGGAGGTGCCTGCTGCCATGGGTGCTGATTCCACCAGGGCCTCAAGACGGCATTCTGTTAGGATATAGATATTCAGGCCTGTCTGTAAAGGCCTGTACTCGAAGAATTTAGGTGTATTCTTATCACTTAGCTAGTTCTAGAGGTATAAAAGAAAGAATCAAAATCACTGTCTGCTGGTGTAAGGTCCTTCTCTTACTGTGACAGTCTGAGGCCCTGTTCTTAGGCTAAGGCCTTTGGCTAAGCAGGAGAGGCAGCCATAAGCTGGGAAGCAACCGCTCACCTCCTCACATTCCAAACTAGTCACATTGAAATCAGGTGCTAATGGGCTGTTAGGATACAATCCTGTCCTGATAATGCCTATTGCCTCCAGAGAAAGGGAAGTGCCTAGAAGATGTAAAAGGAAACTTAGTTTGATAACATCCTGTCTGGCAAGAACTCACTTATCAATAGCTGGGATGTGAAATCCTCACTTCTGTATTGTTCTATCATTGTAATCCCCATTTCCCTATTGTTTGTCTGTATAATCTCTGTCTGGTTCTGTGATTGTTTCTGTCTGCTGTATAATTAATTTTGCTGGGTGTAAACTAATTAAGGTGGTGGGATATAATAGGTTAAATAATCACATTACAACATGTTAGGATTGGTTAGTTAAATTTCAGGAAAATGATTGGTTAAGGTATAGCTAAGCAGAACTCAAGTTTTACTATATAGTCTGAATCAATCAGGAAGTGGGTGAGTGTGGGGGGAGGAAATGGGAACAGGGAATGGGGGTGGGGAAATTGGAATCATGTTTTGCTAACGGGGGAAATGGGAACAGGGAATGGGGGTAAGGAAATTGGAATCATGCTTGGCTAAGGGCAGGAATGGGAACAGGGACACAGGTGTAAGGCTCTGTGGTGTCAGAGCTGGGAAGGGGGACACTAAAGAAGGAAACTGGAATCATGCTTGCTGGAAGTTCACCCCAATAAACATTGAATTGTTTGCACCTTTGGACTTCGGGTATTGTTGCTCTCTGTTCATGCGAGAAGGACCAGGGAAGTAAGTGGGTGAAGGAATAAGCCCCGTAACACATTCCAAGCCTCCTCGATGTAACCCCAGTGACTTTGAACTCAGCAGGACAGGGGTTACTGCAGGGAAGGGATGCAAGTGGGTTTCCGCTGGTGACCTTCCTACCAGAGCTTGTAGTCAGCTACCTGTGTAGTCTGCTGGAGTGATGACCCAGCCTTTGTCTTCTCTTTGGCAAGGTGAGCGTAAGTGGCTTAACCTTGTCTACACCCTGGAATAGCCCCAGCTGAGCCACTGGTGCTCCCCTCCATTTGTTAAACTTTTGAATATCTTATTTTTTATTGGTTTCAGAGTAGCAGCCGTGTTAGTCTGTATTCGCAAAAAGAAAAGGAGTACTTGTGGCACCTTAGAGACTAACCAGTTTATTTGAGCATAAGCTTTCGTGAGCTACAGCTCACTTCATCAGATGCATAAAGTGGAAAATTGCTTTCTTAGCCCATTTCATGACTTTGATGCACGATTTGCCTGGTAATTTATCCCTGTCATATAAGATGATAAATTTGCACACTAGGATCTGTAAATCTGCATTTAATCATGCCATATATAAGCAAACAAAAACATTTTTTCCTTTAAGCTTATAGAAATGTTTTAATTTTAAGAATAACTGAAATGTCCTAACATCAAGACATTGACCTGTGCACCAACATAGGGTGGGCTGGTGTTAAACAGTGTTACTGTAGGTGACAGCCTTAGAATTGTAACCCTCCTCCTTTTGTGCCAGGGGTGGCTTTTCTCGCCTTTGCCCTCGCGAACTGGAGCACAGCATCAGAGAGATCCAAAGACTGGCCAACGGCATTTTCAAGTGATAAAAGAACAAGCAATGTCAGTCTCTCATTGGCCATTGTTGATCGAATATATGTTTTAATGAGCCAAAACTTTGAACAGCTGCGCTCACCACTCGCAACTGTGACTGGCAGCATGAGCAGACTCCTCAAAGCTATCCACACATAAGGAAAAGTGCCCTTCAGCTTTGCATCATGCATGAACTGGAGAATTCAGGGTGCAGGGTGCTTCCCATGTGGAAAATGTGACGGATATTGTCCAATTCGACATAGAGATCTTATCATTGATGTCCGAAGATTCCCCATGTGTCAGCATCCGGTGAAGGTCCGTACAATTGTTTGAGCATTTTCCTGTCCGCCGGCAGCTTACTAAAGTCATTCAAAAGCCCCAAGTCTTTTCGTGGTGCTTCATTTGTCCAAACCTTTCTTCAATGGACACTCGAGCAGTGTCAACGAGCAAGCAAAAAAACCTCCCTCTTGAATTTTTCTTCTGAGCTTCCCATCACCTCATCTCTGCTTGGTAACCAAACTGTCTCTTCTTCTGGTGGAATACTACAAGGAGTCCGGTGGCACCTTAAAGACTAACAGATTTATTTGAGCATAAGCTTTCGTGGGTGAAAACCCCACTTCTTCAGATGCAACTGGTGAATACTAGTTCCCTTGAAGACAGGCTCAACTCCTATGTTTTCCACCATTTCTTTGGCAGCAGTGATGGCATCTTCAAATACGTTGCCCTGTTGGCCACAGCGAAATCAAGGCAGCGTCTCATCACAGCAGTAGCAGTCGCAATGTCCATTGACTGCGTTTGTAGTGCCTGGCTTACAATGTTTCCTTGGAACTGGATATTGGGCCAAACCACAATTGACACCAGACATTTGAAGTCAGTGATCTGGTTTGCCAGGTTTTGCACTTTGTGTTAGATTCTGGCCTTGGCTTTACTCGACTACACCAATTCCATCAGAGCGTCGTAAACCTCAGTCTCTTGGTGCCTCACTGACCTTATGCTGTCAGTGTAGCTCTCCCAGAGAGTGTCACTTACCAGCTTCACAGTCAGATTTGTAACATTGGCCGTGAGGCTCTTCCACCTGATAGTTGATGCTGAAAACAGGACGTATATCCTTTGCAGTACTGCGAAGAGAGATACTGACTCAAAAGAAGATGATGCTGCATCTGACACAACCAGTTGAGGGAACGGCAGCCACAAGGCATGAAGAAAGCTCTTGGATTCAGTACAAGAATCCTTGCTAGGACGTCACTGTTTCTTCCCTTCATGTTTGTGCCATTGTCGTAGCCTTGGCTGCGGCCGTCCTGAAGTTTTATTTTATTCTCATTTAAAATGTTCATAAACAATTCTGTTAGGCCTTTTCCAGTAGAGTTTCCACAGACCCGAAGCAGCTAAAGTGTTTACTTGGATACAGTCATCCTCGTCGTCAACAGATCTTACTGTAAATGGCATCTTTTCCGTGTGACTAATGTCGGGAATGCAGTGCATTATTACAGCGTAGTACTTTGCCGAGCCACATCAACATGTCATCAAGCACCTTTCTTGCCTTAAGGTCAATCAGTTTGTTTGGAATTGTTTTGCTGCAGTAATGGTCCTTCGCTTCTTTACGAACTACTCGACATAGTTGCTCACGCGTGACATTGTCATATTTTCCAAGGAGCTCTGCCAAACCAAGGAAGTTACCGGTATGTTCAGTGGACAACTTATCTGTTGAGCCCCAGAAAGCCAAATTATTCTTTGCAAGGAAGAGGGTAACTGAAATCAGATGCTTGAGCACATTTCCTAAATCTGGGTTTCTACTTTAATAATGCGCTGGTCTTCTGCGTGTAATGCATTTATTCAGCGTGAGCCCAGTCTCTGCCAGGCCTGAGGGCTTTTTCTGCAGCCACATTAGGACAGCAGCAGCCATGAGCTAAGAAGCAGGAAGTCACAGCCTCACATTCCCTCTAAATTACATTAAAACTATGACATATCAGGCTGCTAAGCAGGCACCTGTCCTAATAGTACCCAGCGTCACCAGAGAAAGAAACAGATTGTAAGACGTTTAGGGAAATCTTTGTTTGACAGCATTCTGCCTGGCAAGGAATCACCTAACAGATGTGACTGTGAAATCTATACTTCTTTATTGTTTTGCCTTCATGGTCCCTGCTTCTCTATTATTTATCTGTCTGGTCTCTGTCTGGTTCTTTGATCATTTCTGCCTGTTGCATCACTAACTTTGTAAGATTTAAATCAGCTCAGGTGGTGGGCTCTGATTGGGTAAAGGGTGGTTTCGTAATGGGCTAGGATGGGTGGAAAATGCCGCTTTGCAGGACTTTAGTTTACAATGGTTGGGGACGGTAGAGCTAAGCAGGACTCAAGTTTCACTATAATAACTGGGGTCCAACAGGAATTTCTTGGGAACCAACTCCAGGGCGCAGCCCAAGATCAGAGCTGCCAGACCTCAACACCCTGCCAACTATATAGTGCAGAAGCTGGAGTCCCTGGACGACCTGATCCTGGCTGGCCACAGGAAAAATTCGTCTGATTATGGGGGTGGTGAGCATTGTATGCTTAGTGTGTGTGTTCTGCTTAGGTAACTGTTAATAAATAGAAGTTAAGGATATTACTGTGTAAGGTTCTTTCACTAGTAAAAGGCCCCTCAAACCCACAGAAGATTACGCCCTGAGCCCTAGGAATTGGGTAAGGGTGGATACTTAAATTAACCAGGTTACGCCCTGAGCCCTAGGAACTGGGTATGGGTGTCCTGGAGCCCTAGGAAGGGGGTAAGGTCGATGCCTAAATTAACTGGGTTATGCCTTGAGCCCATGGAAAGGTAAAGGTGGGGTGCCCTAGAGTGTGTGGGTAACAGACTCAACCTCTATCCATTTGGAGTAGGCCATGAAATGCCTGAGTGACTTTTTATGTTGCTTCAGAGCATCAGCTAAGTATACCCGGAAAGTGCAAGCAAACAATTTGGCATTCTTATGAAATATTTTGCAAGAAAACCAGAACACTTTGTCAGTTGATTTTGAGTAAACTAGCCAGTGCCAATTCAGTTTCTCACCATTCTTGAGCACTCTTTTGCAGTGTGACATTGAGAAGTGTCGATTCTGCTCATTTGCTGGAAACGTCATATCCTCAATTTTGCCCGGCCCGTTCAAAATTGTACGATCAAATATGGGCAGAGTTTAGGAGTGCCGGCCATAGAGCAGGATCTGATGTATCGAGTTATGGTGTGCAATTTTTCTCACTGCTGTTCCTGTCATCATGCGAGGCTGATTCTTCTTTATCGTTTCTCTCCTTTCCATGTGAGTCACATTCTTATTTATCATCCCTCTCCTTCACGTCGCCAGGAAAACTGGACAATTCTCCATCACTTTCCTCACATTTCCATTCCTTATCTTCAGGTAAATCTGCTAATTCCTTAGTAATAGGACTTTCGTCATTTACACTTTGCTTCTCAATTTCTTCTGCACTGGGATGATCGCTACTGCCTAAAGTCTGGTCTATGTTGTTCTGTTTCAGATATTTTCCCATCAGATTTGCCCCTTGCTGCAAACTATTTTGCAAGTGAGCTTTCTGCTTCCTATACTGAGCTCCTGAAGGCTTCTTCGGGGCCATCTTTTATTTTTGGTGAGGGAAAACAGTATTGGGAGAGCAAAAATCTATGTTACACAGTGTTAGAAAGTCATAAACATTACGTGTTAAGCCTGGCAAAAGCAGTAACAGTATTTTATATTGTTGTGTAGGTAGCGGTTTGATATCTCTGGTGTCTCATTAAATATGTCCGTTGTTAGTCGCTACTGACACTCTTCAAGTCTTAAAACACAAATACACTCTCACAATTATACAATAAAACAAAGTTCACAATATCACAGCAGGGCTCTCACTTCACTTCGTTCTTGTATCTCCAGCGGGTCAGAAGCTGGACAAGAAGTATAAGAGCCCAACCCCAGAACTCACTCAGGAGGCAGCCGCTGAAGAGGCCAGACGCCTCTGGCCCAGCTCCTGCCAGGGAAACTGTAGCAACCAGCGGCGGACTTGGAGACTGGCCTGACCAGCCGATACTTGGCACGGATCAGCGTACACGTGGTGGAGAATGTGGGCAGCGGTCCCCCGATCCCTGTGAGAAGGGATCTGAGGAGGAGCGTGCCCAGGTGGCCACGGACATGGACAAGCTTGTTAAGTTCTGGGCCAAAAGCCGCCAACAACCGTAGCAGGCGGCCCCGCTCCAGCAGCAGCAGCTGGTCCAGCAGCTTGGAACGCAACAGCTGATTTTGGGGCTGGGACGCCAGAACCGGGACCACCAGCAACAGTGCCTGCAGCAGCTGACGACTCTGCTGCCCTGTCCTGCAGAGCCCCAGCCTGGGGGTGCCACCGGACCACCCCGTGTAGCCCCTCCAATCTGGTTGACCAAGATGGGCCCCAACGATGACGCAGAGGCCTTCCTTGTGATGTTTGAAAGGGTGGCGTTAGTCACAGGGTGGGCCCAAGACCAGTGGGCTACCCTCTTGGTCCTGTATCTGACCGGGACCACCCAAACAGTGTATCGAGGCCTGTCTGCAGCGGAGGCATGGGACTACACCTGGGTAAAGGTGGTGATCTAAGATGCCTTGGATGTTAGCCCAGAGACCTTCCAGCAGTGGTTCCGGAGTCTGGTTTACCCGACGGGTGCCCAACCCCGGATGGTAGCACAGGAGCTGAGGGAGACAGGCAAGCAGTGGCTACAGCCCAAAAGGCGAACCCTGGACAAGCTCACTGAACAAATTATTCTGGAGCAATTTGTCCACATCCTCCCGTTGCGAGGGAGGGCCTGGGCCGGGCCGGCTCTTGGTTTTGCCGCCCCAAGCAAAAACTCCAAGAGCGCAACTGCCCAAGCACCAAAAAAAACCCCAAACCCCCGAACCCCCCAAACCCCGAACCCCCCCAACCCCCCAACCCCCCAGCCCCCAAACCCCCCAAACCTTCAAACCCCCAACCCCCGAACCCCCCAAACCCTGCGCATAGCCTGAGGACTGCCACACCCCCAAACCCAAGAACCCCGCGCATGGCCGGAGGACTGCCACACCCCCACACCCCCAAACCCCACGCATGGCCAGAGGACTGCCAAACCCCGCATGGCTTTCGGAAGCCACCCCGGAATTGTGCTGCCCCAAGCACGCGCTTGCTTTGCTGCTGCCCGGAGCCGGGCCTGGGCCTGGGTCCCCCGGCCAGCAAGGCCAGCCACTGCCATCACCCTGACGGAGGATTTCCTCGCTGCCGAAGCCGCGGTGGGACCCACTATGCGAGTTGCTCCACCTGGACCAGAGCGCCCTAACCCAGAGAAAAAGAGGGCCACCCGGCCTGAACTGCGAAATCCTTCACGGGGCCAGGAGCCCCGACCCAGACCTGCCGAGGTCCTGGTTCAACAAGCCTCAGCCAGGTATCAAAGGGACCAACCGAAGCCCCCCCAGGGGCCTGGCAGGAGCACCCACGCGGCCTGGGCGCTCGGAGCTCAGATCCTGCTTTCCCTGCGGGAAATATGGACATTTACAGCAGGACTGCATTGAGATGGATTGCAGCTTCGACCAGGTCTGCACGGGAGAAGCCCACGCCTGATGACCACAGGCTGCCAAGATTACGGTGCCAGTGGTTGTCGGGGATCGCCCAGCCTTCTCCCTAATTGATTCAGGCTGCAGCCAGACCTTAATGCGTCAAAGCCTAGGCCTCCAGGCCGACCCAAGCCTAGGGACAATCCAGTTACAGTGCATTCACGGTGCCATATGACCCTACCCCAGTGCCCAAGTCCAGCTGGCTGTGGATTGTGGATGGGGTCAGGCGACCGATGGTGGTCGGTCTGGCTCCTAGACCCGCCGACCCGGTGATCCTGGGGCGGGACTGGCTAGACTTCCTGGAAGTCCTCTGCTCAAACGCTGAGGAGAGCCCCGCGATCACCCTCGTACTGGAAGGGGGGCCTCCCTGAGGCCCAGTCAGAGGTGGAGGCACCTGACCCCCCCAAACAGGGAGAAGCACCTGAGGACTGCCCTCCCTCCTACCGGGAGCTGCTGCTGAGCCCCTGCTTCACACCGATTTTTGCCGGGACCAAAGGGAGGATCCCACCCTCAGTCGCGCTTATGAGCAACTAGCCGCTGTCAACGGGGCTGTAATTGACCCGCCCTGGGCGAAGCATGGACACACTTCGAACAGCATCAGGACCGGCTCTATCGGGTAGTGCGGGACCCGCGCACTGGAGCACCCAGACCCAACTCTTGTGCCTCGACGTCACTGGCGAGCGGTAATGAAACTCGCCCACGACATCCCGTGGCTCAAGTGCCCGGCAGCAGGGAAGACCCTAGTCTGGAGACTGACTCGGTTCTTCTGGCCCGGCGTGCATCAGGAAGTGAAGAACTATTGTAGTTCCTGTCCAGAATGCCTGCTAGCCGCACCCCCGTGGACACCCAAGGCCCCGCTGGTCCCCACGCCCATAGTGGAAACGCTATTCGAGAGCATTGTCATGGACCTGGTGGGTCCCCTCCCAAAAAGCATCTCCAGATTTCAGTACATATTGGTCATGGTGAATTATGCTACACATTTCCCAGAGGCAGTACCACTCCGGAGCATCACTGCCCGAACCATCATGGGGGAGCCCGTGAAGGTCTTCGCTCATGTAGGCCTGCCCCAGGAGATTCTCACTTACCAGGTGTCACGGAGTCCCTGGGTGATGCTCTGGAACTGCTCCCCATGAAGCCAGTCAGGACTCTGGGGCAGTCGCCTTTCCGTGAGCAGCCTGTCTTCAGGACACACAGCTCACACAGCTTCCACGTTCCTGGATCTGACCTCGGAGCATTCAGCATCCTCTGCCCCTCCGTGTGCTTCCCACAGCCAGTCCACCCAGGCGGGGCTCCTGGGGAAGCCAGAGGGTCCTGTACCCCAACTTTGCAGTCAGACGTGACTCTCAGCCAGCCAGTAAAACGGAGGTTTATTAGACGACAGGAACATGGTCTAACACAGAGCTTGCAGGTGCAGAGAACAGGACCCCTCAGCTGGGTCCATTTTGGGGGGCAGTGAGCCAGACAACCACATCTGCCCTTCACTCCATGTCCCAGCCAGCCCCAAACTGAAACTCCCTCCGGCCCCTCCTCCTCTGGGCTCTGTTCCTTTCCCGGGCCAGGAGGTCACCTGATTCCTTTGTTCTCCAACCCTTTAGCTCTCACCTTGCAGGGGGGAAGAGCTCAGGCCATCAGTTGCCAGGAAACAGGGTGTCGGCCATTCTCTGTGTCCAGACTCCTGCACACACATGCCCTCTAGGGCTCTGCAATGATCATACACCCTTATCGCACCACCTAGATACTTAAGAACTTCATAGGGGAAACTGAGGCACCCCCACACTATTCAGAGGAAACATTAAGAACAGTCCCACTTCGTCACATCTCTCCCCCCTTCGAGATCGAACTGAGCGGGGTCACTTTAGCTGGTGACCTGGGGAAGTTCGAAGCCACCAACGTTCCCATGGATGCCCCAGCATCTCTCCCATTCCTTGGTAGGAGTTACACCAGGCCCTTCCAGTTTCACGCCCTCCGTTAGGTCGGGGGTGGTCGATAGCACTCGCAGGCTGCATGTGGGAAGGTTTATGCGGCCCGTGCCCTTTGGCCACCCCAAAACCCCAGGGGGTCAAACTGGGATTGGGTCTTCTCCCCATCAAGCTGGCCAAACACAGCCACTTGGTTATAGGACGGTTTAACTTTCTTAACAGCTTTCACTCCATCTGAGACCTTCTCAAAGCTCTCCACACTGGGTCTTTCAACAGGATAGTCAGTGGATCCATTCACAACAGAAAATTTCTGGCTGTTAGGAACTGAAACTTTCTTGATTAAATCACTTTCACACCCTTCAGTGGCAGTAAACTGCTTGCAAAGACTCCATGAGGATTCCTTTCCCGAGGGGCTTTTCTATGCAACAATTCACCCCTCACAGAAATTCTTCCCTTACCCTCTTTACCTAGGGCTTGCTCTAGAGGAACACTTTCCTGAGCAACGACAGACTCTTTCTGGGTCTCCCTTACATCCAGAATTACCTCTGGCCCATCCGGCGGATTCCTACACAATCCCCTTTCAGGCAAACTGACAGACTTCCTAGAGAAAAGGTCAGAAGCATTCTCCTTCCCTTTGCCACACACAAGTTCAGGAATCTTTTCCTTCTTGCTACAGGTTTCCACACCCTCAGTAGGTAACACAATCACATCACCTTCATGCTCTCCTTGTGCCCTGGCTAGGATCTCACCCTGATTAGACAGAGTTGCGACACCCTTTCCCAGCCACACACTAGCAACAGGCAAAATACAAGCACCCAGAATTGTCTGGGCTCTGGGATTTTACATAGACCCTAACTGGATGCAACCTAGTTACAGGGCCATTCTCCCGAGCAGACACAAACTTAGGACCCTTCCCTTCCTGGGCTTTAGCTGAATCCAGAACCAACTCTGAGACAACAGCACTACCCTCAGCCATCACAGGCTGAAAGGCCCCTTCTGTCTGTTCCACAGACAAAGAAGAGCCGGACACACTTTCTCCTTTCCCAGACACCCAGCTTGGGATCTCATTCCCCTGGTCCCAGCACGCAAGGCTGGTCACAGACAACTGCTTGGAGATCAGGGTAGCTCCCTCCATAGGCAAGTCAATACCCCTGACAGACACAGGCACGTTTCCTTCACTGTCCCAATTCTCCACCCAGCTAACAGGTAAGGTCCAGAGACACTCATCTTCCACTCTCCTGGCCTTCCCACCCTGCTGACTAGACAAAGCCATCAGCTCACAAGGCTGCCTAGGCTCATCCCCCCACTCAGCTGGGGTCTTATCTTCCCCCTTGCTCAGCACTGCCCTTGCTGTCCCAGTGGGGTAGGCAGCGAGCTCGCTGCTTTCCTCACTGCATCAGAGCCAGGGTGAGCCCCCTGAGTCCCCCTCTCCAGTGTACAGGGGGGCAGGGAGCATCTCTCTGTCCCACCCAGCCCCAGGGGTCTGGTTACAGGCAGGCAGGTAGCCTGAGCCTAGCGGCTCCTCCCTGCTGCCAGCCAGGTCATCTGCATTTTCACTGACCATTTCCCTCTCCACCGATTGGTTCCCTGGATTCAAATTCAAACCCTTGGCAGTTACAGGAACAGGGCCTGGATCCTGTCCCAAAGAGACACAGTCACCCCACAACAGGGTCTCGCAGCCGATATCCCGGAGAACCCCAACAACCAGCCAGCCTGACCCCTCCTGGGTCTGCACAGGGATCTGGGCCATAGGCAGGGCGAGGGGCTTCGTCCCTGGAACCCTCACCCAGCCCCTCAGTATCTGAGGCTGCACCACCCAGGGCCTGACACCAGTTCTCTCTGTCCCCGGATCTCACCACCCCAGGAATGTCTCCCCATTGACCATCACCTTCTGCTCCCACTGGAGGTCCGAGGGGCCTGGCCCAAGGAAACTCCACACAGACATATAGGTTGGGACCAGGTGTGGGAGCCTGTCCACCTCCCCACCCATCTGGCTGATGGAGTCTGTGGCCTTGGGACCCAGCAAGGAGCTAGACACCGGGGCTTTTCCGCAGGGTCCCCCTGGTTCAAATCTCCAGCCTGCTCAAAGGCAGTGAGGTGGGCATCCACATCCCCCCCGTCCTTAACCAGGGGCAGCAATTTAGTATGGAGGTTCCCTGCGGAACTGGCCCCCGGGGGTCTATCCCCACTCACCCCTGGGAGGTCCCCTAGGCCTCTCCGCTCCCCCACCGCCAGTTCATGCTGCTGCTGCTTCTGCAGCTCTTTCTCAGGCTCTCGCTGTCTCTCACAGTCCTCTTGCTCTCTCGGACTCAGCTCCAATCCCGTCTGTCTCCGATCCCCGGATGGGGAACCCGATCGAGAAGACCCTCGTCTGGTCAGGGACAGGAGTCTTGGGGATGCCTGGCTACTACTCCAGCTGCTCCCAGATCCTGCTATAGCCCCATTTCGGGTCAGGAATCTGTTCCTTAGAGCGGTCATCCTCCTCCAGCTGCATGATGAACTGTGCTTTGGTGAACTTTCCAATGCTCAACCCTCTCTTTCTGCACAGGGTTACAATGTCCTTCTTAAGGAGATGGTGACAGGCCATCACTCCGCTCTTCCCAAGTTGCTGTGGACTCACAGGCCTGTGTGCTCTCAGCTCCCCACGGTTTCCAGGGAGAACCCCTAGTGTGCCAGCCCTTCTCGAGGTCACCACCTCTTTGCCAGGGTCAGGCTGCAGACTCCTCCGCCTCTGGGACCGCTCGCTGCAATCCCCCGGGGGACCCTGTTACTGCAAAAGTCCTTCTCTCTGGTCACGCACTTCCAGGAGTTAACCGCCCCCTGAAACCGTCTCTCTCTGAATCTTCAGCACGCCTGGTCCCCGTCAATCCCCCTTTGTTTTACTGCTCCCCCGTCACTTACTGCAGGAAGCGCCGTCCATGGGGTGCAGTACATCCCACCGCTGCCACCAGTTGTCACGGAGTCCCTGGGCGATGCTCTGGAACTGCTCCCCATGAAGCCAGTCAGGACTCTGGGGCAGTCGCCTTTCCGTGAGCAGCCTGTCTTCAGGACACACAGCTCACACTGCTTCCACCTTCCTGGATCTGACCTCGGAGCATTCAGCATCCTCTGCCCCTCCGTGTGCTTCCCACAGCCAGTCCACCCAGGCGGGGCTCCTGGGGAAGCCAGAGGGTCCTGCACCCCAACTTTGCAGTCAGACATGACTCTCAGCCAGCCAGTAAAACGGAGGTTTATTAGACGACAGGAACATGGTCTAACACAGAGCTTGCAGGTGCAGAGAACAGGACCCCTCAGCTGGGTCCATTTTGGGGGGCAGTGAGCCAGACAACCACGTCTGCCCTTCACTCCATGTCCCAGCCAGCCCCAAACTGAAACTCCCTCCGGCCCCTCCTCCTCTGGGCTTTGTTCCTTTCCCGGGCCAGGAGGTCACCTGATTCCTTTGTTCTCCAACCCTTTAGCTCTCACCTTGCAGGGGGGAAGAGCTCAGGCCATCAGTTGCCAGGAAACAGGGTGTCAGCCATTCTCTGTGTCCAGACTCCTGCACACACATGCCCTCTAGGGCTCTGCAATGATCATACACCCTTATCGCACCACCTAGATACTTAAGAACTTCATAGGGGAAACTGAGGCACCCCCACACTATTCAGAGGAAACATTAAGAACAGTCCCACTTCGTCACACCAGGGCACCAACTTTACCTCCCAGCTGCTGCAGAAGGTGTGAGAGCTCCTGGGGAATCAAGTAGTTGCGCACTTCTATCTACCATCCGCAAACCGACGGCTTGGTTGAACGGTTTAAACGTACCCTGAAGGACATGTTGTGTAAGTTCCCCCCAGAAGAACTACGGCGATGGGACCAGCTACTCCCATCCCTGCTCCTGGCGATAAGGGAGGTGCCCCAGTCCTCTACAAAGTTTTTCCTCTTTGAGCTGCTGTATGGTTGCCGCCCATGAGGGCTGCTGGACCTACTGTGTGAAACCTGGGAGCAAGCTCCATCACCAACCCAGGGCCTCTTGAAATATGTCCTCCAGCTCCAGGAACACCTCACTCAGGCCAGAGCCTTCGCTTGGGAAAATTTAAGGGAGGTTCAAGCACAAACCTATAACCGAGATACGCGGAGCCGTGAGTTTAAACCTGATGACCAGGTCCTGCTTCTCCTGCCCTCGAGGGAGTCAAAGCTACTGGCCTACTGGCAAGGACCCCATGAGGTGGTCTGGAAGGTTGGGCTCATCACCTATGAGGTCAACCAGTCAGACCGACGTAAGTACCAGCAGTACCATGTCAACCTCCTGAAGCCCTGGCGGGAGCGAGAGGGCTTATTAATTAACCCCTACCCCCTGGAGCCAGAACTGGAGCCCCGCGCACCCTGGACCGAGGACCCGCAGCTTGGGGAGACCCTCACAGATGAGCAACATAGACAAACCCAGTGCCTCCTGCAGGCGTTCCCACTAACCTTCACCATCCAGCTGGGCTACACAACCCTCGTGTATCATACCATTCAGACAGAGCCTGGGGTAGTAATCAGAGAGACGACCAGGCCCTTGCTGCAGTGAACGCGGTGGGTCGAAGGGGAGGTACAGGCCATGCTAGAGCTGGGAGTTATTGAACCCTCACAAAGTGAATGGTGCAGTCCGGTAGTGCTGTACCCAAGCCCAATGGCATGTAGTGCTTCTGCATCGACTTCCCCTGTGTCAATGCTAGCTCCAAGTTCGACGCGTATCTGATGCCTCGCTTAGATGAGCTGCTTGGCCGGTTAGGGGAGGCTCGGCAAGGGGCAGCAAGGGGCAGTGGCGGATCCCCCTTGACCTGCTTCCAGGGAGAAGACGCATTTGCTCTTCCCTTCATGTCCCACTCTGCCCCCAGGCACTGAGACAGGTCAGCCAGCCTGTATAGGGGAGAGATTGCACTGTGTAAGCCCTCTGGGGCAGGGACCGTCTTGTCCTGCATTTGTACAGAGCCTAGCACCATGAGGGCCTGGGCCGTGACTGGGGCTGCCAGGTGCTCCTGCAATACAAACAATACGTTAGGACTTTAAGTGGCCAGGACAGTGGTTCAGAGCATTAGCTTACGATGAATTGTCAGGCTGTGCTGGGTAGGGGTCGGTACTCTGTCCTTGTATTTTTCACAGTGGAGGCAACACAATCTAGTGGCCGGGGGGAGAACTATCATCCCATTTACAGCTGGGGAAACTGAGGGATGAGAATGGGCTGTGTAGGGCTGACTCTGGTACGGGCGGCGGGGGGGACTGAGTAAAATCCCTGTATGGGGGGGGAGGACAAGTAGGGTTGGGGATTGATTTTTGAAGGGGGAGAGGGCAGCAGGAGCTAGGCAGGGGTGGCTGAGCAGTTGCTGAAGAGCTGCTCTAACTGGTCAAGCGAAGCCCCACATTCAACAAACGGGCACGTCTCTCTGTGCCCATAATGGGAACATGGGGCCATCTGTTACGTGGGGGCTGCATGCTGCATGCATATGAAAGCAGAGCAGTACACCCAGCCAGGTCCCTTGCCCCCATTCCAGCTAGCCCCCCCCAGCCAGCTGCCCTCCCTCTCACCTAGGACACTTGCCTCCACTCTGGCCAGGCCCCAGCCAAGCCCTCAACCCCAGCACAACCAGACCACCCTCTACTGGCCCCTGGCCCCGACACCAGCCAGCTAGGGTTACCAACTTTCTATTTGCAGAAAACCGAACACCCTTGCCCCACCCTTCCCTGCCCTATCCCTGAGGCTCCACCCCCAACCACTTCATTTGTCCCTCCTTCCCTCACATGCTCTTTCCCACCCTCACTCACTCACTCATTTTCAACAGGCTGGGGCAGGGGGTTGGGGTGAGGGAGGGAGTGAGGGCTCCGGCTGGGGGTGTGGGCTCTGGGATGAGGCCGGGGATGCGGTGTTTGGCCTGCAAGATGGGGCTCTGGGCTGGGGGGTGGGGCCAAGAGGATTGGAGTGGGGGGGCTCCAGGTTGGGGTGTGGAAGGGGGTATTGGCTCTGGGCTAGGGGTGTGGGCTCTGGAGTGGGGCCAGAAATGAGGGCTTAGGGTGTAGGAGGGGGCTTCAGGCTGGGGCAGGGGGCTGGGGTGCATGAGGGGGTGAGGGCTCTTGCTGTGGCTGTGGGCTCTGGGGTGAGGCCAGGGATGAAGGGTTTGGGGTGCAGGAGGGGGCTCTGGGCTGGGGCTGAGCGGTTCGGAGTCTAGGAAGGGGATCCAGGCTGGGGCGGGGGGAAGGGCCCTGGAGGGAGTGAGGATTCCAGGAGGGAGTTGGGGTGTGGGACGGGGCTCAGGGCTGGGGCAGGGGGTTGGGGTGCAGGGCTTGTGCTCCAGGTGGTGTTTACCTCAGGTGGCTCCCGGAAGAGGCTGGCATGTCCCTCCAGCTCCTAGGCCAAGGGGCAGCCAGGTGGCTCTGCACGCTGCCATCACCCACAGGCGCTGCCCACGCAGCTCCCATTGGCCATGGTTCCATTGGCCAATGGAAGTGCACAGCCAGTGCTCAGGGCAGGGGCAGCACACGGAGCCCCCTTGGCTGCACTTGCGCCTAGGAGCCAGATGGACATGCCAGACGCTTCCGGGAGGCATGTGGAGCCATGGCAAGCAGGGAGCCTGCCTTAGCCCTGGTCTACACTAGGACTTTAGGTCGAATTTAGCAGCATTAAATTGATGTAAACCTGCACCCGTCCACACGATGAAGCCCTTTAGTTCGACTTAAAGGGGTCTTAAAATCGATTTCCATACTCCACCCCTGACAAGTGGATTAGCACTTAAATCGGCCTTGCCGGGTCGAATTTGGGGTACTGTGGACACAATTCGACGGTATTGGCCTCCGGGAGCTATCCCAGAGTGCTCCATTTTGACCGCTCTGGACAGCACTCTCAACTCAGATGCACTGGCCAGGTAGACAGGAAAAGAACTGCGAACTTTTGAATCTCATTTCCTGGTTGGCCAGCGTGGCAAGCTGCAGGTGACCATGCAGAGCTTATCAGCAGAGGTGACCATGATGGAGTCCCAGAATCGCAAAAGAGCTCCAGTATGGACTGAATGGGAGGTACGGGATCTGATCGCTGTATGGGGAGAGGAATCCGTGCTATCAGAACTCCGTTCCAGTTTTCGAAATGCCAAAACCTTTGTCAAAATCTCCCAGGGCATGAAGGACAGAGGCCATAACAGGGATCCAAAGCAGTGCCGCATGAAACTTAAGGAGCTGAGGCAAGCCTACCAGAAAACCAGAGGGGTGAAGGCCGCTCCGGGTCAGAGCCCCAAACATGCCGCTTCTATGATGAGCTGCATGCGGTTTTAGGGGGTTCAGCCACCACTACCCCAGCCGTGTTGTTTGACTCCTTCTATGGAGATGGAGGCAACACGGAAGCAGGTTTTGGGGACGAAGATGATGATGATGATGAGGTTGTAGATAGCTCACAGCATGCAAGCGGAGAAACCGGTTTTTCCGACAGCCAGGAACTGTTTCTCACCCTGGACCTGGAGCCAGTACCCCCCGAATCCACCCAAGGCTGCCTCCTGGACCCGGCAGGCGGAGAAGGGACCTCCGGTGAGCGTACCTTTTAAAATACTATACGTGGTTTAAAAGCAAGCATGTGAAAGGATTAATTTGCCCTGGCATTCGCGGCTCTCCTGGATGTACTCCCAAAGCCTTTGCAAAAGGTTTCTGGGGAGGGCAGCCTTATTGCGTCCTTCATGGTAGGACACTTTACCATTCCAGGACAGTAACACGTACTCGGGAATCATTGTACAACAAAGCATTGCAGTGTATGTTTGCTGGCGTTCAAACAACATCCGTTCTTTATCTCTCTGTGTTATCCTCAGGAGAGTGAGATATAATCCATGGTCACCTGGTTGAAATAGGGTGCTTTTCTTCAGGGGACACTCAGAGGAGCCCATTCCTGCTGGGCTGTTTGCCTGCGGCTGAACAGAAATGTTCCCTGCTGTTAGCCACGGGGAGGTGGGAGGGTTGAGGGGGTAGCCACGCGGTGGGGGGAGGCAAAATTGAGGTTACAGGGACAAACCATCCCGATGAGTCGAAAGAATAGTAAATATGGCACGCGACCAGCTTGGCTTAATGGTGAAATCCTAGCGGATCTTAAACATAAAAAAGAAGCTTACAAGAAGTGGAAGGTTGGACATATGACCAGGGAAGAGTATAAAAATATTGCTCGGGCATGTAGGAAAGATATCAGGAGGGCCAAATCGCACCTGGAGCTGCAGCTAGCAAGAGATGTCAAGAGTAACAAGAAGGGTTTCTTCAGGTATGTTGGCAACAAGAAGAAAGCCAAGGAAAGTGTGGGCCCCTTACTGAATGAGGGTGGCAACCTAGTGACAGAGGATGTGGAAAAAGCTAATGTACTCAATGCTTTTTTTGCCTCTGTTTTCACTAACAAGGTCAGCTCCCAGACTGCTGCGCTGGGCATCACAAAATGGGGAAGAGATGGCCAGCCCTCTGTGGAGATAGAGGTGGTTAGGGACTATTTAGAAAAGCTGGACGTGCACAAGTCCATGGGGCCGGACGAGTTGCATCCGAGAGTGCTGAAGGAATTGGCGGATGTGATTGCAGAGCCCTTGGCCATTATCTTTGAAAACTCGTGGCGAACGGGGGAAGTCCCGGATGACTGGAAAAAGGCTAATGTAGTGCCAATCTTTAAAAAAGGGAAGAAGGAGGATCCTGGGAACTACAGGCCAGTCAGCCTCACCTCAGTCCCTGGAAAAATCATGGAGCAGGTCCTCAAAGAATCAATCCTGAAGCACTTACATGAGAGGAAAGTGATCAGGAACAGTCAGCATGGATTCACCAAGGGAAGGTCATGCCTGACTAATCTAATCGCCTTTTATGATGAGATTACTGGTTCTGTGGATGAAGGGAAAGCAGTGGATGTATTGTTTCTTGACTTTAGCAAAGCTTTTGACACGGTCTCCCACAGTATTCTTGTCAGCAAGTTAAGGAAGTATGGGCTGGATGAATGCACTATAAGGTGGGTAGAAAGCTGGCTAGATTGTCGGGCTCAACGGGTAGTGATCAATGGCTCCATGTCTAGTTGGCAGCCGGTGTCAAGTGGAGTGCCCCAGGGGTCGGTCCTGGGGCCGGTTTTGTTCAATATCTTCATAAATGATCTGGAGGATGGTGTGGATTGCACTCTCAGCAAATTTGCAGATGATACTAAACTGGGAGGAGTGGTAGATACGCTGGAAGGGAGGGATAGGATACAGAAGGACCTAGACAAATTGGAGGATTGGGCCAAAAGAAACCTGATGCGGTTCAATAAGGATAAGTGCAGGGTCCTACACTTAGGATGGAAGAATCCAATGCATCGCTACAGACTAGGGACCGAATGGCTAGGCAGCAGTTCTGCGGAAAAGGACCTAGGGGTGACAGTGGACGAGAAGCTGGATATGAGTCAGCAGTGTGCCCTTGTTGCCAAGAAGGCCAATGGCATTTTGGGATGTATAAGTAGGGGCATAGCGAGCAGATCGAGGGACGTGATCGTGCCCCTCTATTCGACACTGGTGAGGCCTCATCTGGAGTACTGTGTCCAGTTTTGGGCCCCACACTACAAGAAGGATGTGGATAAATTGGAGAGAGTCCAGCGAAGGGCAACAAAAATGATTAGGGGTCTAGAGCACATGACTTATGAGGAGAGGCTGAGGGAGCTGGGATTGTTTAGTCTGCAGAAGAGAAGAATGAGGGGGGATTTGATAGCTGCTTTCAACTACCTGAAAGGGGGTTCCAAAGAGGATGGCTCTAGACTGTTCTCAATGGTAGCAGATGACAGAACGAGGAGTAATGGTCTCAAGTTGCAATGGGGGAGGTTTAGATTGGATATTAGGAAAAACTTTTTCACTAAGAGGGTGGTGAAACACTGGAATGCGTTACCTAGGGAGGTGGTAGAATCTCCTTCCTTAGAGGTTTTTAAGGTCAGGCTTGACAAAGCCCTGGCTGGGATGATTTAACTGGGAATTGGTCCTGCTTCGAGCAGGGGGTTGGACTAGATGACCTTCTGGGGTCCCTTCCAACCCTGATATTCTATGATTCTATGATTCTATGATTCTATGAAAATGCGACCTTGTAACGAAAGCACATGTGCTATGTATGTAATGTTAACAGCAAGGTTTACCCTGAAAGACTGTAGCCACTGTTTTATAAAATGGGTCTTTTTAAATACCGCTGTCCCGTTTTTTTTCTCCAACAGCTGCATGTGTTTCAATGATCACAGGATCTTCTCCTTCCCGGAGGCTAGTGAAGATTAGAAAGAAAAAAAAATGCACTCATGATGAAATGTTCTCTGAGCTCATGCTGTCCTCCCACACTGACAGAGCACAGACGAATGCATGGAGGCAAATAATGTCAGAGTGCAGGAAAGCACAAAATGACCGGGAGGAGAGGTGGCGGGCTGAAGAGAGTAAGTGGCGGGCTGAAGACAGGGCTGAAGCTCAAATGTGGTGGCAGCGTGATGAGAGGAAGCAGGATTCAATGCTGAGGCTGCTGGAGGACCAAACCAGTATGCTCCAGTGTATGGCTGAGCTGCAGCAAAGGCAGCTGGAGCACAGACTGCCACTACAGCCCCTGTGTAACCAACCGCCCTCCTCCCCAAGTTCCATAGCCTCCTCACCCAGACGCCCAAGAACGCGGTGGGGGGGCCTCCGGCCAACCAGCCACTCCACCACAGAGGATTGCCCAAAAAAAAGAAGGCTGGCATTCAATAAATTTTAAAGTTGTCAACTTTTAAAGTGCTGTGTGGCATTTTCCTTCCCTCCTCCACCACTCCTCCTGGGCTACCTTGGTAGTCATCCCCCTATTTGTGTGATGAATGAATAAAGAATGCATGAATGTGAAGAAACAATGACTTTATTGCCTCTGCAAGCAATGATTAAAGGGAGGAGGGGAGGGTGGTTAGCTTGCAGGGAAGTAGAGTGAACCAAGGGGCGGGGGGTTTCATCAAGGAGAAACAAAGAGAACTTTCACACCGTAGCCTGGCCAGTCATGAAACTGGTTTTCAAAGCTTCTCTGATGCGTACCGCGCCCTCCTGTGCTCTTTTAACCGCCCTGGTGTCTGGCTGCGCGTAACCAGCAGCCAGGCGATTTGCCTCAACCTCCCACCCCGCCATAAACGTCTCCCCCTTACTCTCACAGATATTGTGGAGCACACAGCAAGCAGTAATAACAGTGGGAGTATTGGTTTTGCTGAGGTCTAAGCGAGTCAGTAAACTGCGCCAGCGCGCCTTTAAACATCCAAATGCACATTCTACCACCATTCTGCACTTGTTCAGCCTGTAGTTGAACAGCTCCTGACTACTGTCCAGGCTGCCTGTGTACGGCTTCATGAGCCATGGCATTAAGGGGTAGGCTGGGTCCCCAAGGATAACTATAGGCATTTCAACATCCCCAACAGTTATTTTCTGGTCTGGGAATAAAGTCCCTTCCTGCAGCTTTTGAAACAGACCAGAGTTCCTGAAGATGCGAGCGTCATGTACCTTTCCCGGCCATCCCACGTTGATGTTGGTGAAACGTCCCTTGTGATCCACCAGGGCTTGCCCAGCACTATTGAAAAGTACCCCTTTCGGTTTATGTACTCGCCGACTTGGTGCTCCGGTGCCAAGATAAGGATATGGGTTCCGTCTATGGCCCCACCACAGTTAGGGAATCCCATTGCAGCAAAGCCATCCACTATGACCTGCACATTTCCCAGGGTCACTACCCTTGATATCAGCAGATCTTTGATTGCGTGGGCTACTTGCATCACAGCAGCCCCAACAGTAGATTTGCCCACTCCAAATTGATTCCCGACTGACCGGTAGCTGTCTTGCATTGCAAGCTTCCACAGGGCTATCGGCACTCGCTTCTCAACTCTGAGGGCTGCTCTCATCTTGGTATTCATGTGCTTCAGGGCAGGGGAAAGCAAGTCACAAAGTTTCATGAAAGTGCCCTTACGCATTCGAAAGTTTTGCAGCCACTGGGAATCATCCCAGACCTGCAATAGTATGCGGTCCCACCAGTCTGTGCTTGTTTCCCGAGCCCAGAATCGGCGTTCCACAGCATGAACCTGCCCCATTAGCACCATGATGCATGCATTGGCACGGCCCATGCTTTCAGAGAAATCTGTGTCCATGTCCTGATCACTCACGTGACCGCGCTGACGTCGCCTCCTCGCCCAGTATCGCTTTGCCAGGTTCTGGTGCTGCATATACTGCTGGATAATGCGTGTGGTGTTTAATGTGCTCCTAATTGCCAAAGTGAGCTGAGCGGCCTCCATGCTTGCCTTGGTATAGCGTCCGCACAGAAAAAAGGCGCGGAACGATTGTCTGCCGTTGCTCTGACGGAGGGAGGGGCGACTGACGACATGGCTTACAGGGTTGGCTTCAGGGAGCTAAAATCAACAAAGGGGGTGGCTTTACATCAAGGAGTATTTCAGGCAGGACTTCACGGAGGGTTCCAATAAGAAATGGTGCACCTAAGTTATTGTTCTCATTGGAACAAGGAGGTTAGCCTGGCCTCTGATTGATACATGGCTAGATTTACCTCGCTGCACCTTCTCTGTGAGTGACTGCAGTGTGACCTAGAGGAATGAGTCCCCTAGACGGGGGAGGAGGCAAATGAGTACAAAACAAATCTGGTCTATTTCTTGTTTTGATCCACTCCATCTATCTTTTACATCTTTGGCTGGCAGCAGACGGTGCAGAAGGACTGCATGCCATCCACATCTCATGGCTGCTCGGCAGAAGATGGTGCAATACGACTGCTAGCCATCCTCATCTCTGGCCTGCCCGGCAGAAGATGGTGCAATATGACTGCTATCCATCCTCATCTCTTGCCTGCTCGGCAGAAGATGGTACAGTACGACTGCTAGCAATCCGTATCGCCTGCCTGCTCACCATAAGATGGTTCAATAGGGCTGACTGCAGGACTAAAGAGAATGACCTGGTCAAGTCACTCCAAATTTAGTCCCTGCGCCCATGTCTGCCCAGGCGCTCCTGATCGACCTCACACAGGCGACCAGGAGCACCTCGGACATGACGATGACGGCTACCAGTCCTATTGCACCGTCTGCTGCCAGAAGGCAATGGGTTGCTGCTACTGTGTAGCAATGCAGTACCGTGTCTGCCAGCACCCAGGAGACATAGGGTGATGGTTACCTGAGCGGGCTCCATGCTTGCCGTGGTATGGCGTCTGCACAGGTAACTCAGGAAAAAAGGCGCAAAACGATTGTCTGCCCTTGCTTTCACGGAGGGAGGGAGGGAATGGGGGCCTGACGATATGTACTCAGAACCACCCGCAACAATGTTTTAGCCCCATCAGGCATTGGGATCTCAACCCAGAATTCCAGTGGGCGGCGGAGACTGCGGGAACTGTGGGATAACTACCCACAGTGCAACGCTCCGGAAGTCGACGCTTGCCTCGGTACTGTGGAAGCACTCCGCCGAGTTAATGCACTTAATGCACTTAGAGCATTTTCTGTGGGGACACACACACTCGAATATATAAAACCGATTTCTAAAAAACCGACTTCTATAAATTCAACCTTATTCCGTAGTGTAGACATACCCTTAGTCCCGCTGCTGACGGCCAAGAGGAATTTTAATGGCCCGGTCAGCACTGCTGACCGGAGCCGCCAGGGTCCCTTTTCAACTGGGCATTTTGCTTGAAAACCGGATGCCTGGCAACCTTACAGCCAGCCCCAGGCCCTCACCTCTGTTTGCCCTTAAAATAATGGATAACATGCGGAGCTCGACCTACAGGAGCAACACAGTGTGTGACTCTCTAGTTCAGTAATAACAGTCCGGTGTCCTAGCAGTGACATGGCATGACGGTGCGTGGCAGCGGTAGGGTCAGGATTAGAACTTAAGATCTGCTGCCTCCCATCCCCCTGCTGAGTTCTCCAGGCCTGGCAGGAGGGCCCCCCAACCCCGCACACACACATCTGAAGCGATGAGGGTGTTCTTCACATTCTGTCCCTCATCAAATGCAGTGTGGCCCATGACAATGCCCAGTTGGAGCTGTGGGCGCTGCAGCACAAGCCATGCTTCAGTAAAGATGGAGGCATCCACGCCCACAAGCTTCACTGGAGAACTTTGTAGGCTGCATATTTGACCACCCCTGAAACATGGAATCACAGAAACGATGCTTTGCCCTCCTCTGCCTTCCTGCTTTATGTGACATGTTGCCCCTGGATCGGGCATTGTTGCGGGCTGTGCAAGGCTGGGCTGAGTGGGAAGCAGCCACAGCTGAGGCCGTGCCCCAAGCAGGCCACACCTGGCCCTGTTATAAGGGCTCAGGGTGGAGCTGGGTCAGTCTTTCTCCTGCTGTGAAGAGAGAAGAATCTAGTTGCTGGGGAGAAAAGGTTACCTGAAGCAAAGCAGAGTAGGGCTGGGGAAAGGCCAGAGGAGCTGGGTGCTCCAGCCTGGCAACTCCCCAGGCTGAGGCCTTGGTAAAGGCCTACGCAGGTACTGGGGCTGGGAGGTGCAGCCCAGAGATCGGCAGAGGAAGCTGGTCTAACCTTGTTGCCGGTGATGAGTGGCCATTACACTGCAGTCTGCTCCTTGAGAAAGGAGCTAGATGATGGCTGGCAATAGCCACTGAGGCAAGGTGGGTGTAGAAGGTCGGGGGTTCCCCTGGGAGGGGAGATCGCGTGTGTGGGGGTACTGTGGTGGGCAGAACCCCAAGGTAAAGGGCACCGGGGTCTGGGAGAAACATTGGGGGCCAACGGCAGGTGAGACACTGGTCAGTAGGAGGCTCTCTGTATGCTGGAGAGCTAATTTCTGAGAGGACCAGCAGGAGGCACCATACTGGTGAGTCTCGCACTGCTACAGGCATCGAGTGCAGAGATTGGGCCTGGGACTTCAGTGTGTGAAGCTCTATTACCTGGGTGAAGAACAGCCTTGGCGCTAGTCCGTGAAGTGGACTCATGAACCCCTATATGTGGTGTGACGCTCCTAAGAGTGTGAGTACGAACCTTGCCGCAGGCGTTGGAAACCAGGGCACAATCCCCAGATTGGGTGTGAGTTCTAAACTTCGATTGCACCAAGTGCAAACTCCTCAGGCACCTTCCCAGCGTGAACACGGAGTCACAGACAGTCCCTAGGGTGCTCTGGTCTGTCTTGCCACCAGGTGAGTGTAGCTCTGTGATAGATGGCCCCTCACACCCAGAATCAAAGCAATATTCGGGTTACTCCTAACCCCAAAGGACCAATCACTTGCCTCGGGCCAATTGCTCTTTAGGTCTCATCCAAAGACCATACCTGTAGCTGATCCTATAATAAACTATATGAAGATTTATTAAGCAGGAAAAGAACATCAGAGAGTTATTTACAAGGCAAAAGCAAGGGAACATAGACACACAAATGAGTTAAAAGCTCAAGTTTCAAAAGGTAATATAGGCTTCTATCATCAGCAAGCTGTAATTGTCCTTTAGGGCTAACCCAGGCTAAGTTGCTGGGGAGCTCTTGCTTATGCCTAGAAACCCCTGCCCTCCAAGCAGCATAGAGGTGCTAGGTCCTTTAGCTTGGGATTTTTTTATCCCCCTCCTGCCATGTGCTCTGAGCTTTTAAAATGATGGTGCCATGCCCCCTGTTATGACGCCCCTGGGACCAGGGGTGCTGGAACAGTTTGTATAGTGGGGGTGCTGATAGCCATTGAAACAAACTGTAAACCCCGTGTATAATGGAAACCACTTCATGCCAGGGGATGTTGCAGCACCCCCAGCATGCCAAGTTCCAGCACCTATGCCTGGGATAGGGTGACCAGATGCCCAATTTTTATAGGGACAAGTCCCAATATTTGGGGCTTTGTCTTGTATAGGCTCCTATTACCCCCCCATCCCCGTCCTGATTTTTCACACTTGCTGTCTAGTTGCTCTAGCCTGGGACTAGCCACGACAGGGAGCCAGAGATACCCAAGTTTCCACAGTGGAACACCGTTTTTAACTCAATAAGCCTCACAAACCCTCTATCCTGGGAGTCAGGGAAGGATCAGGATCCCTATTTGTCAGATAAGAAAGCTGACACACATCGCTCATGGCATTCCAGCACCAGAGTTGAGCTCAGCACAGGGCCCAAGAAGGCTGGGCCTCCTTTGTGCCTTGCCTGTCCTGAGCCAGCTGTGGGCTTCATAGAATATCAGGGTTGGAAGGGATCTCAGGAGGTCCTCTCGTCCAACCCCCTGCTCAAAGCAGGCTTCTTTATCCCCCAGAGATGATCAGAGAAGCCCAACTTGCTTCCTGGCTGCCTAGGGTCCATATGACTGTTCCAACAGCTTGGAATAACTAGAGGGCGGTTGCACTCTAGTCACACCCCCATTTTTCCACTATGCCATCAGGGAAAGCTCCTTACGTTGCGGGAATTCCCTAGGGCCTGGATCCATCAGGATAGTGATCCCTTATGCTAGTAAACCCACAGCACAAGGATGAACTAGAGACCCAGTGAAATTAAATGCCCTGTCTAAGATCTCATGGTGAGCGTGGCAGAAGTTGGAATAGAATCCACGAGTCTGTAGCCACTACTCTTGCTACACGTAAAATTCCTAGGAGCATAGGTTTGCCAGCCACCTTTGGGAGTTTGCTCTACTAGTACTAGCTTGTTAGTAGACTTGGCAGAATTCAACTTCAATTTTTTTCAGTAATTTCAACCAATATTGCTTCTTAGCCTTCTGGCTAAAATCAAGTGTAAACATTTTGATGGATAATATCAACATTTTGGACTATAAGGTGGATAGAAAGCTGGCTAGATTGTCGGGCTCAACGGGTAGTGATCAATGGCTCCATGTCTAGTTGGCAGCCGGTATCAAGTGGAGTGCCCCAAGGGTCGGTCCTGGGGCCGGTTTTGTTCAATATCTTCATTAATGATCTGGAGGATGGTGTGGATTGCACCCTCAGCAAGTTTGCAGATGACACTAAACTGGGAGGAGAGGTAGAGACGCTGGAAGGCAGGGATAGGATACAGAGGGCCCTAGACATATTAGAGGATTGGGCCAAAAGAAATCTGATGAGGTTCAACAAGGACAAGTGCAGAGTCCTGCACTTAGGACGGAAGAATCCCATGCACCGCTACAGACTAGGGACTGACTGGCTAGGCAGCAGTTGTGCAGAAAAGGACCTAGGGGTTACAGTGGATAAGAAGCTGGATATGACTCAACAGTGTGCCCTTGTTGCCAAGAAGGCCAATGGCATTTTGGGATGTATAAGTAGGGGCATTGCCAGCAGATTGAGGGACGTAATTGTTCCCCTCTATTTGACATTGGTGAGGCCTCCTCTGGACTACTGTGTCCAGTTTTGGGCCCCACACTATAAGAAGGATGTGGAAAAATTGGAAAACGTCCAGCAGAGGGCAACAAAAATGATTAGGGGACTGGAACACATGACTTATGAGGAGAGGCTGAGGGAACTGGGATTGTTTAGTCTGCAGAAGAGAAGAATGAGGGGGGATTTGATAGCTGCTTTCAGCTATCTGAAAGGTGGTGCCAAAGAGGATGGATCTAGGCTGTTCTCAGTGGTAGCAGATGACAGAACAAGGAGTAATGGTCTCAAGTTGCAGTGGGGGAGGTTTAGGTTGGATATTAGGAAAAACTTTTTCACTAGGAGGGTGGTGAAACACTGGAATGCATTACCTAGGGAGGTGGTGGAATCTCCTTCCTTACAAAGAAAAGGAGTACTTGTAGCACCTTAGAGACTAACCAATTTATTTGAGCATAAGCTTTCGTGAGCTACAGATGAAGTGAGCTCATGAAAGCTTGTGCTCAAATAAATTGGTTAAAGCTTTCGTGAGCTCACTTCATCTGTAGCTCACGAAAGCTTATGCTCAAATAAATTGGTTAAAGCTTTCGTGAGCTCACTTCATCTGTAGCTCACGAAAGCTTATGCTCAAATAAATTGGTTAGTCTCTAAGGTGCCACAAGTACTCCTTTTCTTTTTGCGAATACAGACTAACACGGCTGCTACTCTGAAACCTCTCCTTCCTTAGAAGTTTTTAAGCTCAGACTTGACAAAGCCCTGGCTGGGATGATTTAGTTGGGGATTGGCCCTGCTTTGAGCAGGGGGTTGGACTAGATGACCTCCTGAGGTCCCTTCCAACCCTGATATTCTATGATTTATTTATAAGAATTTATTTTTAAATTTTGTCTATTTACGTTTTCTTGGTTGTGCAAAATTATGGATTTTAAGCATATTTTTCAATTTTTGATCCATCAAAATTTTTACAGTTCCAGGAAATTTGGATGGGGCAGCTGAGAGAATAATTATTTAATGGCAAGAGATGGTGAAATTCAGAATGTTAAACCTCTGACCGTTAAAGGATCAATTGTCAATATCACATGTCAAAATAGACAAAGTATCCTTCATTCAAGCTCTGATAAGTTCTAAGGCAGCATTTTTCTTCTTTTGCCTATCTGCCAGTTTTGATTATTACTGATGGGGATGTTTTTGCATGGGTTTGTGTGTACACGGTGAAATTGACGTTTACTGATAAAAAATCAAATCCTTCCAAGGCTACGTTTAAACCATGTTTTCACTTTGCCATGCAACATCATAGTGTCTTGCATAGCTGTCGTCCTGGTGTGATGCAGATGTGACAATGACACATAGGATAGCACGATCAGCCTGCTGTGGAGGGCGCAAACATGACCACGCACAGATCTGTGAGGCCTGCCACGCCATGGGCAGTTGTGCTGGAACTAGGGATGCTGGGGTTGCTCATGCACCCCCGAGTTGAAGTAGTAATAACAAACACCAAATACATGGTTTCCATCATCAACACCCCTGTGATGTTGCACCCCATAATGCTTTATGGGAATATGCTTATGAATGTATATATGACATAACTGGAATATGTTTTATGCTACATATGCCATGTAACATCTCTGTAAAGATTATGATCTACTGAATCTATTTATCCTATTCATATGCATGTATCATTTTTTTTTATTCAAAGTTATGAAAATTGGCATGTACTTGTTTAAGTAGCCTCAGTGAAGCAGTTGGTCAGCTTCCTGAGAAAAGACTATTCTCAGTAAGTGCCTAATCAAAAAACACTTAAGCCAACAATGAACTTGGAGATGCCAATCCACATCTGAGCTTTCCCAGAAATGTTGCCTGGTTGGTAAGGAACTCAGTCATGCATGGACATGTGACTTGCCCATGTGACTCCAAAACTCCATCTTTGAGCTGAATTCTGGATAGGAGAGAGGAGGGGGTCTCCACCCACAAGAGACTATTTAAGCTCCTTGGAGACCCCTCCATTTTGTCTTCAGCTGGGTCAAGAGATAGCCTCCCCACCCCCAAAGTTTACCTGAAAGACTGGATCAAAGGACAGTAATCACAGGGGTGGGAGTGATTGCTGGACCCAGACTAGAAGAAGACTAGTCTGTAAAAGAAGCTTACTGGAACATCTGAGGGTGAAATTTCATCTGTAATCACTTTTACTGTATTAGGCATAGACTTGTGTATTTTATTTTGTTTGGTAATTTACTTTTTTGTCTGTTTCTACTTGGAATCACTTAAATCCTACTTTCTGTATTTAATAAAATCACTTTTTACTTATTAATTAACCCAGCGTATGTATTAATGGGGATGGGGTGGCAAACAGCTGTGCATATCTCTAGCCGTGTTATAGAGGGCAAACAATTCATGAGTTTATCCTCTATAAGCTTTAATCAGGGTAAAACAGATTTATTGGCGGCGTGGACCCCCGGGGCAGCGGAGCGTTAGAGACAGGAACGCTGCTCACGCTGTTTTCAGCTAAGCCTGCAGCTTGCAGGGGGCCGCGGGTCAGGTCTGGGTCTGGGTCTGGCTCAGAGGGGCAAGGCTCTGGAGTCCCAGGCTAGCAGGGAAGGGGGTTAGAAGTAGTCTCAGCACATGGGTGAGCAGGTCCCGAGGGGTTTTCTGTGAGCCGACCCCCCCCGACCCAGGACAGTTGTTCCCGCCCCCCTGCCCCGCCCACGTGGCGCTGCGGCGACGTTTCCTGCCGGTTCACTGCCACGGGCGGGACCGCAGGGCTGAGCAGGGCTAGGGCCACCACTAGGGGGAGCCAGAGCCCGTACTTCGCCTTCCCGCCAGGGGCCTGCCTTGCTCCGCTGTCTCTCAATCAATCCTGCTGGGAAGGCGGGACCCAGGGGAACCAAGGGCTCGCGCAGGGCAGCGCCACGAACCAGTCAAAGTGTAGATAGCTCCGACGTCGAGGAGGGCGGAACGGCCTATTGGCTGAGGTGCCCCTCCAGGAGGCGGGAGGAAGGGCTCTGTCGCGCTGCTGGCCAATGGCGGAGAGCGGTGGGGTTAGGGTGTGCCCGCTGAGGCGAGCGGAGCTGTGTGAGGCAGGTAGCGCGGGTTCCTGCCCGGCTCGGCTCCTCGCGGCCCCCGCCCCCCGGTTGGGCCCGATCCCGCAGCGGCCGCCGGAGCTGGGAGGCCGCCTGCGCCGCGGGCCAGGGCCCCGACTTCCCCAGGCCCGGGCCCCGACTTCCCCAGGCCCGGGCCCCTTCCGCCCCGGGCCCGGTCCCGCCGGTCCCCCCGCCCAGCTCTCGGGGCAGCCGCGCTGGGGTGAGCTGAGGGCCCGGACTCAGGCTTATGCAACGTCCCTGCCCCCGCTCGCCTCGCGCTGCCCCCCGCTGCCGGCCGGGGGGGCGGGCGGACCTGCTCGGGCCTTGTGTTGCAGCCGGCCCCGGCTCGGCCCCCCGGCTTGCCCGACTGGCCCGCTGAGCCTGCCGCAGGGGCCCGGGGCTGCTGGGGCAGCGGTGGGGGTCCTGCCTGGGGGGCCGCACTCCCCAGCGCCTCGCCATGGCCGGCGCCATCGCCTCTCGGATGAGCTTCAGCTCCCTGAAGAGGAAACAGCCCAAAACCTTCACCGTGCGGATTGTGACCATGGACGCCGAGATGGAGTTCAACTGCGAGGTGACCGGCCGCCGCGAGCTGGGGGCATCGGGGTGCACCGCGCCTCTCGCTCCCGGTCCCCGCCTGCCGCGAGCGGGCCCCCTGGGCTGGCGCCGGACCCCCGCTGCTGGGGTGGAGCGTGGCAGCGGCTGGGCGGCGCACGGCACCCCCGTGCCACGCGATGGTTTGGGGCAGGCCCTGGAGATGAATGCCGCGACAATTTGACTGCAGGGGGCATTGAGGGGGGCAAAATGTAGCTACCGGAGGTGGAATTTGATCAGGATGCCGGGGCTAGCATACCCCTGCGAAAAGCTGTATGTGAACTTTATTGAACAAAAAGGGGCTTGATATAGTCATAGAATATCAGGGTTGGAAGGGACCTCAGGAGGCCATCCAGTCCAACTCCCTGCTCAAAGCAGGACCAATCCCCAACTAAATCATCCCAGCCAGGGCTTTGTCAAGCCTGACCTTAAAAACTTCCAAGGAAGGAGATTCTACCACCTCCCTAGGTAACGCATTCCAGTGTTTCACCACCCTCCTAGTGAAAAAGTTTTTGCTAATATCCAACCTAAACCTCCCCCACTGCAACTTGAGACCATTACTCCTTGTCCTGTCCTCTTCTACCACTGAGAATAGTCTAGAACCATCCTCTCTGGAACCACCTCTCAGGTAGTTGAAAGCAGCTATCAAATCCCCCCTCATTCTTCTCTTCTGCAGACTAAACAATCCCAGTTCCCTCAGCCTCTCCTCATAAGTCATGTGTTCCAGACCCCTAATCATTTTTGTTGCCCTTTGCTGGACTCTTTCCAATTTATCCACGTCCTTCTTGTAGTGTGGGGCCCAAAACTGAACACAGTACTCCAGATGAGGCCTCACCAATGTCGAATAGAGGGGAACGATCACGTCCCTCGATCTGCTCGCTATGCCCCTACTTATACATCCCAAAATGCCATTGGCCTTCTTGGCAACAAGGGCACACTGCTGACTCATATCCAGCTTCTCGTCCACTGTAACCCCTAGGTCCTTTTCCGCAGAACTGCTGCCTAGCCATTCAGTCCCTAGTCTGTAGCGGTGCATTGGGTTCTTCCGTCCTAAGTGCAGGACCCTGCACTTATCCTTATTGAACCGCATCAGGTTTCTTTTGGCCCAATCCTCCAATTTGTCTAGGTCCCTCTGTATCCTATCCCTGCCCTCCAGCGTATCTACCACTCCTCCCAGTTTAGTATCATCCGCAAATTTGCTGGGAGTGCAATCCACACCATCCTCCAGATCATTTATGAAGATATTAAACAAAACCGGCCCCAGGACCGACCCCTGGGGCACTCCACTTGACACCGGCTGCCAACTAGACATGGAGCCATTGATCACTACCCGTTGAGCCCGACAATCTAGCCAACTTTCTACCTACCTTATAGTGCATTCATCCAGCCCGTACTACTTTAACTTGCTGACAAGAATACTGTGGGAGACCGTGTCAAAAGCTTTGCTAAAGTCAAGAAACAATACATCCACTGCTTTCCCTTCATCCACAGAATCAGTAATCTCATCATAGAAGGCTATTAGATTAGTCAAGCATGACCTTCCCTTGGTGAATCCATGCTGACTGTTCCTGATCACTTTCCTCTTGTGTAAGTGCTTCAGGATTGATTCCTTGAGGACCTGCTCCATGATTTTTCCAGGGACGGAGGTGAGGCTGACTGGCCTGTAGTTCCCAGGATCCTCCTTCTTCCCTTTTTTAAAGATTGGCACTACATTAGCCTTTTTCCAGTCATCTGGGACTTCCCCCGTTCGCCACGAGTTTTCAAAGATAATGGCCAATGGCTCTGCAATCACATCCGCCAATTCCTTTAGCACTCTCGGATGCAACTCGTCCGGCCCCATGGACTTGTGCACGTCCAGCTTTTCTAAATAGTCCCTAACCACCTCTTTCTCCACAGAGGGCTGGCCATCTACTCCCCATGTTGTGATGCCCAGCGCAGCAGTCTGGGAGCTGTCCTTGTTAGTGAAGACAGAGGCAAAAAAAGCATTGAGCACATTAGCTTTTTCCACATCCTCTGTCACTAGGTTGCCTCCCTCATTCAGTAAGGGGCCCACACTTTCCTTGGCTTTCTTCTTGTTGCCAACATACCTGAAGAAACCCTTCTTGTTAGCTGCAGCTCCAGGTGCGATTTGGCCCTCCTGATTTCATTCCTACATGCCCAGCAATATTTTTATACTCTTCCCTGGTCATATGTCCAACCTTCCACTTCTTGTAAGCTTCTTTTTTATGTTTAAGATCCGCTAGGATTTCACCGTTAAGCCAAGCTGATCGCCTGCCATATTTACTATTCTTTCGACTCATCGGGATGGTTTGTCCCTGTAACCTCAACAGGGATTCCTTGAAATACAGCCAGCTCTCCTGGACTCCTTTCCCCTTCATGTTAGTCCCCCAGGGGATCCTACCCATCTGCTCCCTGAGGGAGTCGAAGTCTGCTTTCCTGAAGTCCAGGGTCCGTATCCTGCTGCTTACCTTTCTTCCCTGCGTCAGGATCCTGAACTCAACCAACTCATGGTCACTGCCTCCCAGATTCCCGTCCACTTTTGCTTCCCCCACTAATTCTTCCCTGTTTGTGAGCAGCAGGTCAAGAAAAGCTCCCCCCCAGTTGGCTCGTCTAGCACTTGCACCAGGAAATTGTCCCCTACGCTTTCCAAAAACTTCCTGGATTGTCTATGCACCGCTGTATTGCTCTCCCAGCAAATATCAGGAAAATTAAAGTCACCCATGAGAACCAGGGCGTGCGATCTAGTAGCTTCTGCGAGTTGCCGGAAGAAAGCCTCATCCACCTCATCCCCCTGGTCCGGTGGTCTATAGCAGACTCCCACCACTACATCACTCTTGTTGCTCACATTTCTAAACTTAATCCATAGACACTCAGGTTTTTCTGCAGTTTCATACCGGAGCTCTGAGCAGTCATACTGCTCCCTTACATACAGTGCTACTCCACCACCTTTTCTGCCCTGCCTGTCCTTCCTGAACAGTTTATAACCATCCATGACAGTACTCCAGTCATGTGAGTTATCCCACCAAGTCTCTGTTATTCCAATGACATCATAACTCCTTGACATCACCAGGACCTCCAGTTCTCCCTGCTTGTTTCCAAGGCTTTGTGCATTTGTATACAAGCACTTGAGATAACCTGCTGATCGCCCCTCCTTCTCAGTATGAGGCAGGAGCCCGCCCCTCACAGGCGTTCCTGCCTGTGTTTCCTCCCGGTATCCCGCTTTCCCACTTACCTCAGGGCTTTAGTCTCCTTCCCCCGGTGAACCTAGTTTAAAGCCCTCCTCACTAGGTTAGCCAGCCTGCTGGCAAAGATGCTCTTCCCTCTCTTCGTAAGATGGAGCCCATCTCTGCCCAGCACTCCTCCTTCATGGAACACCATCCCATGGTCAAAGAATCCAAAGCCTTCTCTCCGACACCACCTGCGTAGCCATTCGTTGACTTCCACGATCCGACGGTCCCTGCCCCGTCCTTTTCCTTCCACGGGGAGGATATCATCTAAAACATAGTACTTCCAACACCACAAACGGCCAATTGCATCCTGTTGGGGCTCAGGCTTATTGGTAAATCACAGAAAAGTGCTCCCCACTGAATCCACTTTCTGGTGCCCCCTCCGCCCCCCTCCTGATTTTCCTGTCTACCAGTGGTGGGGAGCTGCTAGCTAAATACAGATCCTCCAGAGTTTCTCTGGAGAGATGAACGTGTTTGTAGCCAAAGATGGAACATGCAGGGTTTCAATTTGAATGTCCTTGGATCTACTCACAGCCACCTGCATCTGTTTTGTTTAGGAAGCCCTGTTCGTAAATGGTGCTGTTTTTCATTTGCCTGCATTGTACAGGCACTGGAAGACTACAGGGAGGCCCTCTAGGAATCCATTGTTAATCTAGCATTGAAGTGTAATGTCTTACGCAAAAGATGTGTTGGGATAGAAACTGTATGCATATAAGTATCAGAGGGGTAGCCTTGTTAGTCTGGATCTGTAAAAGCACTTGTGTCTCAGTGCAGGAGGTTCCTTGGTGCTGTGCTGTGATATAACAGAGGGGATGCAGTCATGTCTCAGTGCCTGTGGTTCTGGGTGCTGTGATATAGCTGAGGGGAGGCAGTCGTGTCTAGTGGGAGGATCCAGGGTGCTGCACTATAATATAGAAGAGGGGAAGTCATGTCTTTGCACAGAATGCAAAGACATTCCTCGATGCAATTCTCTTGTGACTCCCAACCGCTACTGGAATATGGTACAACACATCCTTGAGCGAAGGAATTGGGGGTGGGGTCAAAAATAATTCCTCTGATTATATTGCAGAATAACAGTAGGCTCTGGGTCGCCCCCTATTATGCTGTTAAATTAGGTACTTTACTCCCCTCTAGCCACTAAAGAAGAATAGCTTGCAGGTACTCTCTGTAGAATAGGTAAGCAGAAAGCTGTGAACAAATAACTCTTTAATTTACATGAGGTTTTTGGATGACTTGAAATATCTTTTGGGGACTCTAAAGGATAAACTTTGAATGAGTGCTCTAGTATCCATATGCATTTGGCCTTTCATCCCCTTCATTATCACCCCAGCAACATCACTACTTTAGCCTGCTCCAGAAGTGTTGTCTTTGATATGAAAATGCAAATGATTATCTGCTTTGATCTTACTAGCTAGCAGACAGCAAATTCCAGAGATGAAATTTTGCAAAGCGCATAGCAAACCTAGTGATTTGCCATTGTAAGTTGGCACTACAGCTATGTGGTGCTAGCAGTCTGCATGATGCAGTTCAAAATAGAAGCAGGATGAAGTATCCAAGGGGGTGCGGGGAGGGCAGTAATAGAGACCAACCATAGGCTGTGAGATTTCCTGAGTGTCTTCACAGCATGATGGGGCCCTGATCCTGAGTCAGGCCTGTGGGCATTAATGCAGTATAAATAACTTGTTCCTAGGCAAAACATATCACTAAACTGGAGTCCTAAGAATGTACAGTATCCAGGCCTTGCTATCTGGAGAATGATGCAAACAATGTGAGGGAGGATTTGGAGGGGTCCATCAGATTATTCCAGAGGCATTGCTCTGGTGAGAAGTCTCCAACCCTCAACTACTGGAAGGGGTGGCTGCTGAGATTCCTGGCAGGTGGTTGTCTCCAGACTTGGTATGGGCCTCCATCTGTTTTATTAGTTGACCGCTAGAAGGTGTATAATTACACTTGAAGTTTCCTCACCATACTCGCGTCAGGTTGTTGCTGTGTACTGGGGCCACTCTGCTGCTCGCTCTCCCTAGGTACTCCTAGCACACTGTCTCTAGTTTGAGTGCTTTTCTTATTCTTCGAGGCAATTATAATTAAGGCTATGGTTTAGTCATGGAATCTGTGACTTCCAGCAACCTCCATGACTTCAGCCTGCGATGGATGGGAGCTGCAGGGTCCCCCACTGCCCCCAGAGCTCCAAGCTGCCACAGGCAGCAGGGTACCCCACAACTCCTGGCTGCCATGGGGTACCCCTGAACCCCCAAGCTCCCAGTTTGTGGCGGGGGAACCCCTGAGCTCCCTGCCGTCACGGGAGGTGGGGAACCGTGAGCTCCTGGCTGCCACGGGCCCTCGGAGCTGCAGGCGGCAGAGGTATCCCACAGACCCCAGTTGCTGCAGGCGGCTGCTAGCCCCTGTGCAGCTGCCTGCTTCAGGTGGTATGGGGACCCACAGATCCCTATTTTTTCATGGATCGTTTTAGTGAAAGTCGTGGACAGGTCATGGCTTCTGTGAATTTTTCTTTTTTGTCCATGACTTTTACTAAAAATATCTGTGACAAAATCTTAGCCTTAATTATAATATACTGCTTTGGGGGACGCTATCTGCGATCCTCCTCAGTCTGAGTGATTGAGAGAGGAAAGACACTGCTTAAAAACTCTTGGGTTTTTTTTAAACCCCATCTCCTGTTTAATTCAAATATTGACAAACAGTAAGAAAGAAAAAAAATTGTTAAATTCAACTCTTCTCCTCCTTCAGTTAAGGTCTGAGAAAGCTTTGTGTGTTCTCTGGTCCTCCACGAAGACCTTCAGAAAAGGGAAGAGAAGACTTGAGATTACTTATTTCTAAGAAATAGTAGCTCCCCTACTTAAAAAGGCCACTTTTCAGGCCTTTATGCCCACCCTGAACAGAGAGGGTATAAATCCATTTTTTCCCTCTATTTGTGAGTCACCTTTAAGAATAAGGAAAGTTAATATCCAACACCCACGCCTTGGCCTGATTTAACTATAAACAATTGAATGGATTCTCTCCATATGTTCTTAAATAAATATATCATGTTTCAGCTAAGATCAAGCATGGAAAACTTGAGCCCAAAACGAGTTTTTCAGTAAGGGGGGACAAAAAGAGGTTGGGTTTTTTGTGGGTTTTTTTTTTTTTGTTTCAGAACAGTCTTTTAATAGGCTTCATAAAGCCAGAGAATTGAACGCAGGAATTCCTTCACCACTTCAAATACAATACCAATGGAATGTGTTACCTAGGGAGGTGGTGGAATCTCCATCCTTAGAGGTTTTTAAGGCCTGGCTTGACAAAGCCTTGGCTGGGATAATTTAGTTGGTGTTGGTCCTGCTTTGAGCAGGGGATTGGACTAGATGACCTCCTGAGGTCTTTTCCAACCCTAATATTCTATGATTCACATTTCTTGCAGTAAAAAAAAAGGACAATATAAACATTTTCAAGAACCTCTGGTGGAAAGTTTTAGCAAGTCTTAGTTCTGAGGGTTGTTACATTGTACAGTGAAAATACCTTTTTTTCTGAAGATTGAATTTACGAGTCACTTGTGTCTCTTTAGATATACCAAAGGCTGCCACGCATTTTGCCCCTCCCTTGCTATACACTAAAGGAACAGAACTTTGTAACTCGTTTATTGTGCACTTGCTACTGAGCAACCGGTGAATTGGCTTTTGTAGAGCTTGAGTTATACTGGCTGGTGTAGTTTAAATCTAGCACATCTAACAGCTCCTAGAATGACTGATCGAATGCTGCCTGTGACAATGATAAACAAAGCCTTCAAATCTTATATGGCTTATTGGGCCTCTCTACTAGCTGAAAATTGTTCAAGAAGATGTGTAGGCTAAAGGGCTTTTATTACGGCTTTCTCTTCCTTTTCCATCTGTTGTTTCTTCAGTATTTCCATTTTCTAGCTCATAATAGTTCATAGACACTGTTTTTTCTTTGTGGTTGATATTTAATCCTCATGAGCCTAACTCATTATATTGCTGTGTTTTCTTATGATCCGGTGGACTTCTAAATTGGGCATGGGATAATAGGAAGCTGATGTTACCCTCCATTTAAAAAACCGCAATCTTTTTACAAGTAGTTTAAAAAAAGAGTCATGGGTCTGCTGTAACTCCGTTGACTCCAACGCAATTATGCCAGGGTGAGTTTGGCCTTGTATGTTTTTATCACTTGTAAAATGTCATTAATGGCCCTGGAGAATGAAATCCTCAATCCCCAGAAGAGGTAGAGCTAATAGACCATAGCAATGCAAACTTTCCTCAACTGTGTTTCTCAAACTTGCTTTGGAGGACACCTCTTTCCCCTCCGGGACAAAGAGGGAGTTGTCTTCTTGTCTCCCTGTAAAAATGTCAGTTAATAACATATGTAGTGGCTTTCTATGGTGAGAGAAATTGTAACTTCCTATAGGCTGTGGAGTATTTGTCAGATGATAACAATGTGGGTTGGATTTGAACTGGCAAGTCTTGCGTCTTCCAATGACTCCTCAGGGACGCTTCTGCTAAAGAAGCCCTATTTTTATCATTGCAGATGAACTTCCACAGCCTCTCCTGAAAGCACACAGAGAAACTGACAAGAATTGTCAGGGCTGTTATAAAAGCAGGACCTGTGGGAACTCAGCTGCAATCCTTTGCTGCTGTTGTTGGGGAGCCCTATCTTCGTGGGGAAGGAACAAGTGAAGGGAGGTGACTTGTGGCCTGGTGGCACAAGAGCTTGAGTTCCACCATCATCCCTTGTCTTCCAGGCTAGAAGCAATGTTGGAGGGATTATGTTTAGCTGCAGGGGATTTGATAACTATCCACCAGCCAAAAGGCAGTCTGCTGCAATTTGAGTCTTTGACGATGTGGATCCTGGAATGAACCCTGAAAAGATCGTTGGGACATGGGGTGAAAGAATGATATGCAGCTACTAACTGCCACATGGTTGTCCTGGAAACCCACCCACATGCAGAGCTGTAATGAAGAGTCTGTCTTCAGGTTGGAAGGATGGTCACACTCCAAAGCAGCAAGACTTTGTGGTGAGGGAATGAAACTGCCAGTGCAGTGGCTTCCTAGAGATTTGTTCTCATGGGAGAAATGTAGGGTGCAGATTTATTCTTGCTCTTCCCATTCACTTGTCATCTGTGCACAAAGCAACTTTTCCTTTGTACTGGCTGGTATGGGAGGAGCTAATGGCCAGTTAGGCCACGCAGGGGGAGAGCTGCTGCAGTATTCCTGCTATGGCTGGCAGTACAGGGACTCCTCTCCCTGATGAGCCATGGCAGCTCTATTGGGTGGAGAAGGCAGGGAATTACTACTTTTCGGCTTTCTGTCCCTCCCGCATTTGCTTGCCCCTCCCCATGTCTTTCCGACATTGCTGTTCAGTCCCAAGGCTTTTGGCAAACCATTGGGGACCCTATTGCTATTGAGGCTGTGAAATATTGAGAAGGATTAGTTAGTTAGTAATTGCCTAGATCAGTGGTTCCCAAACTAGGGGCACCGCTTGTTCAGGGAAAGCCCCTGGCGGGCTGGGCTGGTTTGTTTACCTGCTGCATCCACAGGTTTGGCTGATCGCTGCTCCCAGCGGCTGCGGTTTGCCTCTCCAGGCCAATGGGGGCTGCGGAAAGCGGCGGCCAGCACGTCCCTCGGCCTGCGCCGCTTCTTGCAACTCCCATTGGCCAAGAGCAGCGAACCGCGGCCACTAGGAGCTGCGATCGGCCAAACCTGCGGATGCGGCAGGTAAACAAACCGGCCCGGCCTGCCAGGGGCTTTCCCTGAACAAGCGGTGCCCCTACTTTGGGAACCACTGGCCTAGATTGTGAGCTCTTCTGGGCAGGGAATGCCTTTTAGTTCTGTTTTTACTTCCTCCCTGCTTCAAACCCCTTGGTATCCCCACAACCTCCCGCCCACTCTCCTGATATCCACCTGCCTGCCACCATCTGCTCCCTTGCCTCCCTCCCTCTCTGCCCTTCACTGCATGCAGCTTCTCTCACTCCATCCTCATCTGTCTTTCTGCTGCCCTGCCTCCACCACGAGTGTAAATGAATTGGCTGTGTGTGTTGGCAGCTGTATGGTGATGTAGAGGTGAAGAGTTTGAGGAGATTTGGTAGTTATGATGCTGACTGGTAGACCATGTGTTTGAGGTTGTGCTGTATGTTCTGTAGCTCTAACTGGTGGCTTACATGCTTTGTATTGTTTCTGGGAAATGAACTTCAACAAACTTAACTCTTATTTTAAAAGGTCTTTTTTGTGGGAATAATATATTTCTTTGCTTTTCTCTAGTGCCTTTAATCCAAAAATCTCAAAGCCTTTGACAAATGTAAATGAATTAAGTGCCTCTGACCCCTGTGGGTGTGACATTCCCCAAGGTACAATCTGTACTGTTGACCGTTGGTGTCCCCTTAAGTCTCTAGCCTGGGGTGCCTTTTACACTGCTTTGTTGTCAGAACAGCCACTCCTGACTTACTTCCACAGCCTTCAGCATGCAAATTCACTCCCAGCGAAATACATGAGCATGCTGAGGAATCACTCATGAATTACATACAGGGCGGCACCTGCAAATTCTTACTCCCAACCTTGTCAACCAGAAATGTGTGTCTTGTGCTGCTCAGTACCTTTCTGAACAGTACAAGCTCATAGAAAGTCCATCACTTCATCAAAGGAAAATGATATATGCACCAATAATACATGCAAATGGAGTTTCCCACATACTCTAATCCTAACATACTGGATAAAATAAAACAATAAGATAAGTTTATTAACTACAGAAAGATGGATTTTAAGAGATTACAAGTGATGATGCATAAAAGTCAGGATTGGTTACAAAAGAAATAAGAGTAATATGCAAGCTAATATTTAACAAGCTAAATGAACTTAAAAGCAAAGGTTTGTCTTGCCATACACTGTAGTAAATTTCACAGGCTGGGTCTCCTTCCAACCTGGGACCACTTCTCCTTACTTCAGTTTTTTCAGAGTAGTTAATGATATGAGCAGAGAGAAGGGAGGAGGAGATGTGAAGTCAAGTGTTTTCCTCTCCCTTTATAACTTAATTTCTTGTGCTAGAAACATCCTTGCTGAGTCATGGTGATGCAGGTTATGCAGGACATGAAGTTTGAATGGTCCCTATTGCTGAAGAATGGCTGCTTAAGCCGTGACAGCTCTTTTAACACCTGGCTGGGGTGCTAGCGTGTCTTTGTCTCTGAATGCTTGTTTGAGCCTGCTTTTCTTAAACTTGGAGCATGTTACAGCAATGATACGAAGTAGAATCTTATAACTCCACATACAATGTTGATGCATGTATTTTACCAGGGCAATAATGTTCAGCAGATTGAGTTTTCAAATGATACCTCACAGGGCATACTTTTTATAATTTTTTGTACAAGGCTCTCTCATGGGCTCCTCCTCTCATTTTATACTAAACCTCATAGAGCACTAGTTTTGGTTTCTTTAAATATATTCTGTTTTAAATCTGCCCCATAGCAATTCCCAGATGTATATTTTCGGAGATTAAACCTCTTCTAAATTAAACCCAAATCTGTAGTAATTCCTAGAAATGGAAGCTTAATGTCTTTTACACTATAAAACTTAATAAATACAGTTGGGGTTTTATTTTAAAGCTTTTAATTTGTTTAGGGAAATATTAAAGGCATAAACCCACCCTCTCTCCCTGTTTTCTACTTTTCATTATGGCCATTGAAGTGTGAAGTTTAATTAATCAGCAGCATATTAAGGATGGAGACCTAGGGCTGGTCTACACTAGAAAATCAGATCAACCCAGCTATGTCGCTCGGGGTGTGAAAAATCTGCAACCTGAGTTTGTAGTTAAGCCAGCTTAAGCCCCCTTGTAGAGAGCACTAGGTTGATAGAAGCGTTCTTCTGTCGACCTAGCTATTGCCTCTCGGGGAGGTGGATTTACTACAGTGATGGGAGAACCCCTCCTGTCGCTGTAGTCAGTGTCTACGCTTAAGTGCTACTGCAGTGCAGCGGTTTAAATGTGGACATACCCTATTTGCATATCTTATAATATCACTGCATTATGGAAAAGCTGGGTTTGCCCCACCTCCCTGAGAACTAGACCACAGATGTTTTATAATACAGCTAGAAGGCTTTGTAGGGGAACCTGCTTGGAGATCAACATAGTCCTTCTTTCAGCAAGATTGTCTTATTTAAATGTTCCAGTACAGTTAGCACTTTGCCGTGATTAAGGTTAAGATTCTGTCACGGTTATTTTTAGTAAAAGTTACAGACAGGTTGCAGGTCTGTGACTTTTACTAAAAATAATGGGGAAGGGGCTGACAGGGAGAGGGCTGAAGCCTGAGCCTCGCGGAGTGGGGTAGAGAGTTCAAGCTCTGCTGTGGGAGAAGGGACTGTTGTGTGCTGCAACCCCAGTGGCTCAGAGCTCTGGGGTTCCCCTGCTGTCCGCAGTAGCTGGGCACTCCGGCTCCCCCCACCGCCCATGGTGGCTCAGAGCTCCAGGGTCCTCACTGGCTGATACCTCCAGCCCCGCTGCCATGGGGCTGAAGTGGGAAATGTCACAGAGGTCTCTGAAAGTCACGGAATCCATCACATCCATGACATCTTATCCTTAAAAGTCATGATGTAAGATGTTAAAGTAATCTAGCAAAGGTAATGCGGTTCTGTCAGTAGGTGAGACTCCCAGATGAGATACTGTAATATCCCTGATTTCTGCTGCTGTATCTAAACTCCTGTCCCTGCGTGCCATTGTGAGATGATCAAATTCATTTAGGAAGGAAATTGCATCTTTCCATGCTTTTTGGGGGGTGTTCTTTCTCCCCATGAATTTGGGCAGGTTGGTCTCCTGACCCCCTCTGATTTTGTCGCTGGCCAGGGACCCAATTTGTTTTGCTCTTCACTTGTGTATCTCCTTCCCTGTCCCACTCTCTCCTTTTCTCTGCAGAGTTATCTATTTGTGTCACTACTTCCACATCTGGTAGGGTGACTGTCCTTCCAGTAGGGTGGGCTCTCCATTCAACCATTTCTGTAAGGCCTGGGATCTTGGACCCAAAACTCTTCTTCGATTCTTATTCTGTGGAGATTTAGCTGCTACCTCAGCTGGTTCCCTGACCTTAATAGAATCATCGAATCATAGAATATCAGGGTTGGAAGGGACCTCAGGAGGTCATCTAGTCCAACTCCCTGCTCAAAGCAGGACCAATCCCCAACTAAATCATCCCAGCCAGGGCTTTGACAGCAGGAGCTTTATGGATCTTGTATTAAAAGTGAACTGAAAAGCTTTGCAACCAATACAGAGAAATAATTTAAGCTCCCAAACCAACAAGATGCAAGTTTAGACTAAACATATTTGTCACTCTAAACTTGCATCTTGTTACTGGTCTGGGGCTTAAAATAATTCTTTATTGCTTGGAAAGCTGTTCAGTTGACTTTTAAGTAGATAGGGCCCAATGCTGGTACTGTATGGTGTAATATTTGTCATAAGATTCCTTAGCAGGATGTTGAGAGCTACTTAGCTGAGTCATGACACCTATGTTTCAACCCAGGAGTAAACCAGGGTTCTCTTTCTGGCAATTTGTAGGGTCAAATTGACTTCATGGGTGTTGCACAGGAAGGGATGAGGGTGTAAATCAGGGCAGAATTTGGTTCTTAGTGCTAAAAAGTGATGGCAGATGAGTAAACGGGAGATGAGTGAAATTCCCCTTCCTTTGCACAATACTCAAACAAAGTTGTGTACATCCCTCCCCACGTGTAGATAAACACCAAATGACAGCAATTTGACAATGGTGTACCAATACCGTAGTAACAACGAACTCTCTAATGCAGCTGACCTTCAACAAATGGCTGGCAAGTTAACAGCTCGGGGAAAAACGTGTGGTTGTCAGCAGCAGTAAATGCTCTCTTTAAAACGTAGGAGAGGAAAAAAACCAAACCCTTCCCTGACTGCAAAGTGAATTTCAGTGAAGTAGCTGAAATGCCACCTGCCAAATCAGGGTGTGATTGCCCAGTGCTCTTAGGGTACTCGGAGACTGTCTGGGAGGTGGGTGCGATTCGGAAGCTGCTGATTTTTTCTTTTTCTTTCTTTCTTTTTTTTAAAAATACAGGAAATGCAGAGGAGAGGCTCCTGTTTTCATTTGAACTTTCTGGTGATACAATGAGGAGATGTGCACACAAAAAAAGAACATAATGCCCATTGAATTCTAACAGGTTGTGTGATTTGGGAATTAGTTTATCAGATTTCAGAGTAACAGCTGTATTAGTCTGTATTCGCAAAAAGAAAAGGAGTACTTGTGGCACCTTAGAGACAAACTAATCAATTTATTTGAGCATAAGCTTTCGTGAGCTGTAGCTCACGAAAGCTTATGCTCAAATAAATTGGTTAATCAGAGACATCTGCCTTGCCTGTGGTATAATTCAGCTCTGCTTCCCCCTTCTTAGAATACTTACAAGTCATTCACATGAGACATATTCTGTGGTTTATGTGCCTTCCTTTGTACTGTCCCCTATGAACGGACGGCCCTCTCTGATCCTGTGTGCCCCGTAACCATCTTCTCCTCCCAGTTTTTTCCTCCAAATGCTACCTTTTCTCCCACAGTCCTCAAATTCCCTATAAACCATGACAGTTTCTCTGGATCTGACAGACTGTCTTTATTTTTAAGATAGACATTCTTTTTTGAGTTAGAAATTCATCTATCTGGTTTTGTGTGTGTATTTTTAATACTATATAATGCTCTTGTTTTGCTTGCAGTGGCATCCTACAGGCAGCAGCTGCAGCCTAGGAGATTCAGGGGAGGTCTACGCTACAGCCGGGATCGACGCTCTGAGATCGATCCACTGGCAGTCGATTTAGCAGGTCTAGTGAAGACCCGCCAAATCGACAGCAGATCGCTCTCCTGTCGACCTCTGTACTCTACCCCTGACGAGAGAGTTTCTCCCGTCGACCCCCTGCTGTTTAGACCCCGCAGTAACTTGGCCTAAGGTATGTAGCTGGAGTTGCGTAGTGTAGGTTGACTTACCACGGTAGTGTAGACATAGCCTCAGTCTGAGCAATTTGGACAAGGAAATGATTTTACTGATGGCTTATCTTGCTTCCAGAAAGCACTGCACCACAACTAACAAACAGTATTTCTCCAACAGCTGTCTATCCTATTATTATTTGTATTATTGTAGTGCCTAGGATTTCCAGGTGTGGGCCAGGCCCCCATTGTGCTAGATGCTGTACAGACACAGCAAAAAGACTGTCCCTGCCCCAAAGAGCTTACAATCAAAGGATAAGACAAGACATACGAGATGTCTTAGTAATCTAAGTTCTGTTACACAATGTGTAACAGTGTCTCATTGTTTCTTTGTGCTCCCCAGTCTGTCTGTCTGTATCTGTGTTAATATTACAATATGTGTAAATGCCCAATCCGCTTTTAAAAATGCACAATATGAATAATACAGAGGAGCAAAAACTTTGTGGCTACAGTGCAACATAAAACTGCAACAGTGCCTTTACTGCGTAGTACCACAAATGCTGGGGAATGAATTGCAGAGATCCTATGAAGTTAAGAGTGTTCCACTCTTAGGGTTGTCTACACTACAAAATTAGGTTGAATTTATAAAAGTCGAATTTTTAGAAAGCGATTTTATACAGTCGATTTGTGTGTGTTCCCACTTAAGATCATTAAGTCGGCGGAGTGCGTCCACGGTACCGAGGCTAGCATCGACTTCCGGAGCCTTGCACCGTGGGTAGCTATCCCACAGTTCCTGCAGTCTCCGCCGCCCATTGGAATTCTGGGTTGAGATCCCAGTGCCTGATGAGGCAAAAAACATTGTTGCAGGTGGTTCTGGATACATGTTGTCGGGCCCCTCCTCCCTCCCTCCGAGAAAGCAACGGTAGACAATCGTTTCACACCTTTTTTCCTGGGTTACCCGTGCAGACGCCATACCACGGCAAGCATGGAGCCTGCTCAGCTCAATGTCACCATATGTCTCCTGGGTGCTGGCAGACGTGGGACTGCATTGCTACACGGCAGCAGCTCATTGCCTTGTGGCAGCATTACGACTGGTAGCTGTCCTCGTCGTCTCCTGGGTACTCTGGCCAGCCTTGGTCAGGTTGGTTGGGGCGCCTGAGCAGACATGGGTGCCCCTGGTAGATCTCAGTGAGGTCTGTCAGGGGTGTTTGCACATAAATGGGAGTGACTCAGGTCATTCTCTTCTTTAAGTTTTGTCTAATGGAGAATCAGTCCTGCCTGGAATATTGGCAGAGGGATAGCTCAGTGGTTTGAGCATTGCCTGCTAAACCCCAGGTTGTGAGTTCAATCCTTGAGGGGGCCATTCTGCTTCAGGCTGCTCTCCCAGCTAGCAGCACCATCTGCTACCAGCCTACCCCTCCCTCCCTCCGTGAAAGCAACGGCCGACAATTGTTTTGCGCCTTTTTCCGTGTGGGCGCCATATTGCTGTCAGCATCGTCATCCACCCGCCACTTCCGCTGCCACTCTGCTCTCCTGCTCACACCATACCACGGCAAGCATGGAGCCCGCTCAGATCACAGTGGCAGTTGTGACCGCTCTAAACACCATGCTCATTATCATGCAGTATATGCAGAACCAGAACCTGCAAAAGCAGGCGAGGAGGCAACGGCAGTGCAGTGAGGAGAGTGATGAGGACATGGACACAGATTTCTCTCAAAGTATGGGCCCCGGCAATCTGGCCATCCTGGTGGCAATGGGGCAGGCTCATGCCGTGGAACGCCGATTCTGGGCCCAGGAAACAAGCACAGACTGGTGGGACCGCATAGTGTTGCAGGTCTGGGACGATTCCCAGTGGCTGCGAAACTTTCATATGCGTAAGGCACTTTCATGGAACTTTGTGACTTGCTTTCCCCTCCCCTGAAGTGCCAGAATACCAAGATAAGAGCAGCCCTCACAGTTCACAAGTGAGTGGCGATGGCCCTCTAGAAGCTTGCAATGCCAGACAGCTACCGGTCAGTCGGGAATCAATTTGGAGTGGGCAAATCTACTGTGGCGGCTGCTGTGATGCAAGTAGCCAACGCGATCACTGAGCTGCTGCTATCAAGGGTAGTGACTCTGGGAAATCATAGAATATCAGAGTTGGAAGGGACCTCAGGAGATCATGTAGTCCAACCCCCTGCTCAAAGCAGGAACAATCCTCAACTAAATCATCCCAGCCAGGGCTTTGTCAAGCCTGACCTTAAAAACTTCTAAGGAAGGAGATTCCACCACCTCCCTAGGTAACGCATTCCAGTGTTTCACCACCCTCCTAGTGAAAAAATTTTTCCTAATATTCAACCTAAACCTCCCCCACTGCAACTTGAGACCATTACTCCTTGTCCTGTCCTCTTCTACCACTGAGAATAGTCTAGAACCATCCTCTCTGGAACCACCTCTCAGGTAGTTAAAAGCAGCTATTCTATCCCCCCTCATTCTTCTCTTCTGCAGACTAAACAATCCCAGTTCCCTCAGCCTCTCCTCATAAGTCATGTGTTCCAGACCCCTAATCATTTTTGTTGCCCTTCGCTGGACTCTCTCCAATTTATCCACATCCTTGTAGTGTGGGGCCCAAAACTGGACACAGTACTCCAGATGAGGCCTCACCAATGTCAAATAGAGGGGAACGATCATGTCCCTCGATCTGCTGGCAATGCCCCTGCGTCCCAAAATGCCATTGGCCTTCTTGGCAACAAGGGCACACTGTTGAGTCATATCCAGCTTCTTGTCCACTGTAACCCCTAGGTCCTTTTCTGCAGAACTGCTGCCGAGCCATTCGGTCCCCAGTCTGTGGCGGTGCATGGGATTCTTCCGTCCTAAGTGCAGGACTGTGCACTTGTCCTTGTTGAACCTCATCAGATTTCTTTTAGCCCAATCGTCTAATTTGTCTAGGTCCCTCTGTATCCTATCCCTACCCTCCAGCGTCTCTACCTCTCCTCCCAGTTTAGTGTCATCTGCAAACTTGCTGAGGGTGCAATTCACACCATCCTCCAGATCATTAATGAAGATATTGAACAAAACCGGCCCCAGGACCGACCCTTGGGGCACTCCACTTGATACCGGCTGCCAACTAGACATGGAGCCATTGATCACTACCTGTTGAGCGCGACGATCTATCCATCTTATAGTCCATTCATCCAGCCCATACTTCTTTAACCCACTGGCAAGAATACTGTGGGAGACGTATCAAAAGCTTTGCTAAAGTCAAGGAGTAACATGTCCCCGGGTTTCCCCTCATCCACAGAGCCAGTTATCTCATCATAGAAGGCAATTAGATTAGTCAGGCATGACCTTCCCTTGGTGAATCCATGCTGACTGTTCCTGATCACTTTCCTCTCCTCTAAGTGCTTCAGAATTGATTCCTTGAGGACCTGCTCCATGATTTTTCCGGGGACTGAGGTGAGGCTGACTGGCCTGTAGTTCCCAGGATCATCCTCCTTCCCTTTTTAAAAGATGGGCACTGCATTAGCCTTTCTCCAGTCGTCCGAGACCTCCCCCAATCGCCATGAGTTTTCAAAGATAATGGCCAATGGCTCTGCAATCCCATCCACCAACTCCTTTAGCACTCTCGGATGCAGCGCATCCGGCCCCATGGACTTATGCTCGTCCAGATTTTCTAAATAGTCCCGAACCACTTCTTTCTTCACAGGGGGCTGGTCACCTCCTCCCCATGCTGTGCTGCCCAGTGCAGTAGTCCGGGAGCTGACCTTGTTTGTGAAGACAGAGGCAAAAAAAGCATTGAGTACTTCAGCTTTTTCCACATCCTCTGTCACTAGGTTGCCTCCCTCATTCAGTAAGGGGCCCACACTTTCCTTGACTTTCTTCTTGTTGCTAACATACCTGAAGAAACCCTTCTTGTTACTCTTAACATCTCTTGCTAGCTGCAACTCCAGGTGTAATCACCTTCCTGATTTCACTCCTGCATCCCCAAGCAAAATTTTTATACTCTTCCCTGGTCATTTGTCCAATCTTCCAATTCTTGTAAGCTTCTTTTTTGTGTTCAAGATCAGCAAGGATTTCACTGTTTAAGCCAAGCTGGTCGCCTGCCATATTTACTATTCTTTCTACACATCGGGATGGTTTGTCCCTATAACCTCAATAAGGATTCTTTAAAATACAGCCAGCTCTCCTGGACTCCTTTCCCCCTCATGTTATTCTCCCAGGGGATCCTGCCCATCAGTTCCCTGAGGGAGTCAAAGTCTGCTTTTCTGAAGTCCAGGGTCCGTATTCTGCTGCTCTCCTTTCTTCCCTGTGTCAGGATCCTGAACTCGACCATCTCATGGTCCCTGCCTCCCAGGTTCCCATCCACTTTTGCTTCTCTTACTAATACTTCCCGGTTTGTGAGCAGCAGGTCAAGAAGAGCTCTGCCCCTAGTTGGTTCCTCCAGCACTTGCACCAGGAAATTGTCCCCTACAGTTTCCAAAAACTTCCTGGCTTGTCTGTGCACCGCTGTATTGCTCTCCCAGCAGATATCAGGGTGATTGAAGTCTCCCATGAGAACCAGGGCCTGTGATCTAGTAACTTCCGTTAGTTGCTGGAAGAAAGCCTCATCCCCCTGATCCAGTGGTCTATAGCAGACTCCCACCATGACATCACCCTTGTTGCTCACACTTCTAAATTTAATCCAGAGACACTCAGGTTTTTCTGCAGTTTCATACCGGAGCTCTGAACAGTTATACTGCTCCCTTACATACAATGCAACTCCCCCACCTTTCTGCCCTTCCTGTCCTTCCTGAACAGTTTGTATCCATCCACGACAGTACTCCAGTCATGTGAGTTATCCCACCAAGTCTCTGTTATTCCAATCACATCATAACTCCTTGACTGTGCCAGGACTTCTAGTTCTCCCTGCTTGTTTCCCAGGCTTCTTGCATTTGTGTATAGGCACTTGAGATAACTTGCTGTTTGTCCTGCTTTCTTAGTATGAGGCAGGAGCCCTCCCCTTTCACGTTCTCCTGCTCGTGCTTCCTCCCGGTATCCCACGTCCCCACTTACCTCAGGGCTTTGGTCTCCTTCCCCTGGTGAACCTAGGTTAAAGCCCTCCTCACTAGGTTAGCCAGCCTGCTTCCAAAGATGCTCTTCCCTCTCTTTGTTAGGTGGAGCCCGTCATTGTGCAGGTCATAGTGGATGGCTTTGCTGAAATGGGATTCCCTAACTGTGGTGGAGCTATAGACGGAACGCATATCCCTATCTTGGGACCGGACCACCAAGGCAGCCAGTACATAAACCGAAAGGAGTACTTTTCAATGGTGCGGCAAGCACTGGTGGATCACAAGGGACGTTTCACCAACATCAACGTGGGATGGCCAGGAAAGGTACATGATGCTCGCATCTTTAGGAATTCTGGTCGGTGGGAACAGCTGCAGCAAGGGACTTACTTTCCAGACCAGAAAATAACTGTTGGGGATGTTGAAATGCCTATATGTATCCTTGGGGACCCAGCCTACCCCTTAATGCCGTGGCTCATGAAGCCATACACAGGTAGCCTGGACAGTAGTCAGAAGCTGGTCAGCTATAGGCTGAGCAAGTGCAGAATGGTGGTAGAATGTGCATTTGGATGTTTAAAAGCGCGCTGGTGCAGTTTACCGACTCGGTTAGACCTCAGCAAAACCAATATTCCCATCATTATTACTGCTTGCTGTGTGCTCCACAAAATCTGCGCATCGGAGAAGCTTTGAAAACCAGTTTCATGACTGGCCAGGCTACGGTGTGAAAGTTCTGTTTGTTTCTTGATGAAAACCCTCCCCCTTGGTTCACTCTACTTCCCTGTAAGCCAACCGCCCTCCCCTCCCCTCTTTGATCACCGCTGGCAGAGGCAATAAAGTCATTGTTTCAAATTCATGCATTCTTTATTAATTCGTCACACAAATAGGGGGATAACTGCCAAGGGGTGGGGGAGGAGGTAAGCGCCATGTGGGGTGCAGGAAGGGGGGAGGATGGAAGGACAAGGCCACACTGCACTTCAAAACTTATTGAATGCCAGCTTTCTGTTGCTTGGGCAGTCCTCTGGGGTGGAGTGGTTGGGTGCCTGGAGGGCCCCCCACCGCGTTCTTGGGAGTCTGGGTGAGAAGGCTATGGAACATGGGGAGGAGGGTGGTTGGTTACACAGGGGCTGCAGTGGCAGTCTGTGTTCCTGCTGTCTTTCCTGCACCTCAGCCATACGCCAGAGCATATCAGTTTGATCCTTCAGTAGCCTCAGCATTGCATCCTCCCTCCGGTCCTCTGGCTCGTCCCTCCGGTCCTCTGGCTCGTCCCTCCGGTCCTCTGGCTCGTCCCTCCGGTCCTCTGGCTCGTCCCTCCGGTCCTCTGGCTCGTCCCTCCGGTCCTCTGGCTCGTCCCTCCGGTCCTCTGGCTCGTCCCTCCGGTCCTCGCGTTCATTTTGTGCTTTCCTGGACTCTGACATTGTCTCCCTCAACGCATTGTGCTTGGCTCTTTCAGCATGGGAGGCCTGCATGAGCTCAGAAAACATTTCATCACGAGTGCTTTTTTTTTCCGGCTTCTAATCTTTGATGGCCTCTGGGACGGAGATGATAGGGGGAGTGTTGAAATATTTGCAGCTGCGGGAGGGAAAAAAGGGAGATTTAGTTTTTAAAAAGAGACATTTTAGATAACAATGAGTAGACTCTTTCACGGTGAACCAAGCTGTTAACATTACATAGCACGTGTGCTTTCTTTACAAGGTCACATTTTGCCTCTTATGTCGAGGCCTGCCGGTATGGTGTGAGATCACACACACGCAGGGCCGGCGGGCAACAGAATTCAGCTTGTAGGCAGCCATGGTAAGCCACAGTCTTTTGGCTTCTTTAACCTTCCTAACGTGTGGGAATGGTTTCAAACAGCAGCACCCCCATTTCCCATACCAAGCACCCATTGGGTTGGCCATTTAAAAGGAGGGGCTGCAGTTTTCGGGTTAACATGCAGCACAAACCCAACTAACCCCCTCCCCATTCTCTGGGATGATTGCTTCACCCCTCCCCCCATCGCGTGGCTAACAGCGGGGATGATTTTTGTTCAGCCACAGGCAAACAGCCCAGCAGGAACGGCCACCTCTGAATGTCCCCTTTATAAAATTCCCCTATTTCAACCAGGTGACCATAAATGATATCACTCTCCTGAGGATAACATACAGAGATAAAGAACGGATGTTGCTTGAATGCCAGCAAACACCAGGACCATACGCTGCCATGCTTTCTTATGCAGTGATTCCAGACTACGTGCTGCTGGCCTGCCGTGGTAAAGTGTCCTTCCATGGAGGACGGAATAAGGCTGCCTTCCCCAGAAACCTTTTGCAAAGACTTTGGGAATACCTCCAGGAGAGCTTCATTGAGATGTCCCTGGAGGATTTCCGCTCCATCCCCAGACACGTTAACAGACTTTTCTAGTAGCTATACAGGCCTCGAATGTATCCCAAGTCTTCAGGGCAAATTAATCATTAAACACGCTTGCTTTTAAACCGTGTATTATATTTACAAAGGTACACTCACCAGAGCTGCCTTCTCCGCCTTCAAGGTCTGGGAGCCCGGGTTGGGAGGGTATTGGATCCAAGGTGATAAACAGTTCCTGGCTGTCAGGGAGAGCGGTTTCTCCGCTTGCCTGGTGTGCGCTATCTTCAACCTCCCCCTCCTCGTCATCTTCCTTGTCCCCAAAATCCTCATCCTTGTTGTGTGAGAGTCCCCTCTTGCAGGAGTCCATGTACAGGGGTGGGGCAGTGGGAGGGGCACCCCCTAGAATTGCATGCTGCTCATCATAGAAGTGGCATGTCTGGGGCTCTGACCCCAAACGGGCATTTGCCTCTTGGGTTTTTTGGTAGGCTTGCCTAAGCTCCTTAAGTTTCACTCGGCACTGCTGCTGGTTTCTGTAATAGCCTCTGTCCTTCATACCCTTGGATTTTTTTTTTTTTTCAAATATTTTGGCATTTCGTCTTTTGGAACGGAGTTCTGATAGCACGGATTTCGTCTCCTCATATAGCGATCAGATCCAGTACCTCCCATTTGGTCCATGCTGGAGCTCTTTTACGATTCTGGGACTCGATGGTCACCTGTGCTGAAGAGCTCTGCACAGTCACCTGTGCTGATCAGCTTGCCACACTGGCCAAACAGGAAATGAAATTCAAAAGTTTGCGGGCCTTTTCTGTCTACCTGGCCAGTGCATCCGAGTTGAGAGTGCTGTCCAGAGCGGTCACAATGGAGCACTCTGGGATAGCTCCCAGAGGCCAATACCGTCAAATTGCGTCCAGGCTACCCCAAATTTGACCCAGCGAGGTTGATTTCAGCACTAATCCGCTCGTCGGGGAGGAGTACAGAAACCGATTTTAAGAGCCCTTAAAGTCGGGAAAAAATGGCTTCGTAGTGTGGACGGGTGCAGGGCTAAACCAATCTAACGCTGCTAAATCCGACCTAAATTTGTAGTGTAGAACACGGCTTATGTGCTTTACATAAATCAAAATATCCTGGCCTTTTTTTTTTTTTGTTATGTGTGTATGTAGCAGTTGCTAGAGAATACTTGACCTGGAAATCAACTATAACTACATTTGATCTCACCAACTTTGAAGGTTTTGGCCCTCGTGAAGCTACTCCAGAAATTTTATTTTCTTTGCTTTAGAACTGTAATAACATCATCAGCACCTTGCGACCCCCTCTGATTGCCTTTTGCAACCTACCTCCAGGGATTGTGACCCATTGATTGTGAAACACAGCAATAGTATATCAGTGTTAGTTAGTGAAAGATTGGTTGCCTTCTCCTTAAATTCCACCCAGAAACCAGTTGGCAACCAATGCAGATCACGGAGTACCGGTATGACGTTCACAGTGAAGAACCTCACTTAACAAGCAGGTAGTTGCATTCTGCACCAGTTTCCGTCTCCAAATGGATTTCAGGTTCATCTCCTTGTAGGGCACATTATTGTACTCTAATCTCAAGGCGACAAAGGCACAGTTTGCAGAACTGAGGTGTGCTGACAGATGCATAACCTCCTGGACACATCCGGGGTGGGGGTGGGAAGAGAGCCGTCCTAGTTACTGTTGCTATCTGATCATCTAACTCCCAAATTACAAACTCAAGTGTTAGATGGTGGGAAACTCCCTCAGGCTAGGGGTCTGTTATAATTTTCAACATCTCTTCTGGTTACTTTCTCCAAAGGTACCTCTGTTACCTGGATAGAGTTTCCAGCACCACTCCCTCATCTCTAGATCCCGGGCAGACGCTGAGATACATGCTCAACTGCGCCATCTGGGTTGACGTGCCTTCATGCATTTTCGACCTCCTTGGTGGTTAACTGAAATAGAGTTTAATTAAAATCTCATTATCAAGTTGTCCTACAACATTAGTAAATAAAAATAACTTTTACAGCTGCCTCTTGTGGCTTAGTAAGTGGCAGTTTAAAGGATTTGACATCTGTTCATTAAAAAAGAATTTGAAGAATATTGAATATTTTTATTCCCTGTCTGCTCTCAGGTTTTAAATCCAACTATGTTGTGGTCTTTTTTTCCTACTGATGCTATAGTTTAAAATTCCCGATGAGAGGGGAGTACACCCCATAGCAAGCTGCCTTGTTTGGATTTATAAGATGCCTTGGGAGTCATTTGGACATCTCCCTATGGGGGGGCTGTAGATGTATCTGTCTTGCTACAGCCTGCTGTTTGATGCACCCTCCATTTTACTACCCATTATTTGATGCACCCTGCTGTTTTAAAAAGCACAGCTAGCAATGTTCAGCCAGTCTAATTTTTCTCCACTTCAACCTACTTACTCCAACCAATCCCATTACTTTCAGTTTTGCTAGTTAAACCTGCTTATTTTCTCCCCTCCTCTTGTCACTTCTATTTTATTCTGTTCCCTACACCTGGATCCTCCTCCTTATTCCATCGTGATAGGTGCCCATCTTCTTTTCATTCAAGTATGTCCTCAAAGCTCACTTCATCCATGAGGCCCATAAACACAAGTGTGTCATGTTAAGAGTTAGCGCTATTCTCTGGGACTCTGTTTCACTCCTCTCTGTCTGATCTTTGTCTTTTTAGACTGTAAGCTCACCGGGCCAGGATTGTGTCCTTTAGGGCTGGTACGGGGCTCAGTAGAATCTCGATGCTTAGATAAATAATAAAGTGACCTGCTTGACTGAGGATCTATTTTCTGCATTAGTCACCTAAGTAAAGTAGTACAATCAAATGTTTGTTCTACAGACTTAAATCATGTCTTAAAAGTCACACTTTCAGCTGGCTGTTTGACCACTACAATTTGATTCTAACAAGTGACTGTATAAATAGCTCCTTCTTACATAACAGGTCTTATCCCTGTTTCATATTTGGGGCCATACCTGCTTACTTTAGTCACAAAAGTAATATTTGACTCCTGTTCCCTCTACTGAGCCAACACAGCTACAAGCGAGCGAGCTGGATTCTGTTGTGGCTCATGTATCATCAGTTACATTCCAGTTGCTGGGCCCAGTTGTGCTCTTGGTTAAACCTGTGCAATCCCAGTGGTGACAGTGGTGTTGCACAAATGTGACTGCGAGCAGAATTAGGCCCGCGGAACTGTGTTCCTGATGAAGCTCCAGTAGGTAAGAACTCAGCTTGACTCTCAGATGGCAGAGTTTCCAGTTTGCAGGGCTGGTAGTTAGAAAACCCATTTTTCCTTGTGAATTGAGTGAATTTGATCTGGAGTCATTGAAACAAAAAACACGGAACAGCAAGGTGCCTGCCTTATAGTCCATTTTGCAGAGTAGATCCATACATGAACTTTCTCTCACAGCAACTGGATTCTCTCCTTGTGTGTGTTTTCACTAAAATGTGGCCTCCCTACCATTTACCCTGCAGTATTTATGGAAGCTCAGCTAACCTCTCTGCTCATATTTGAAGCTACTGTGTAGGCTGTAATTGCCTAAGAAGCAGTTGTGACACTTCTAGTAAGGATGCAATACCAAAATAGATTGTATTATCAGAAAGAAAAGGAGTACTTGTGGCACCTTAGAGACTAACCAATTTATTTGAGCATAAGCTTTCGTGAGCTACAGCTCTCTTCATCGGATGCAGTGAGCTGTAGCTCACGAAAGCTCATGCTCGAATAAATTGGTTAGTCTCTAAGGTGCCACAAGTACTCCTTTTCTTTTTGCGAATACAGACTAACACTCTGAAACCTGTATTATCAGAGTGATGCTTTGGCTACCTGCCAATTGCGTATGACTACTGATGCAGATTAATAGATAACGTACCCCCTGTTAATAGATCCCAAATCTGATCATGTGAATAGACTGGAAGTACTGTATTCCAGCAACCAACTGCTGAGTTTTTAAGTGCTTAGTGCTGTTTACTTAATGCACTCTATCCTGATAAATTACAAGTACTCTGCACTTAGTAAAGAAAATTCCAGCCCTACAAAATAAAAGCTTTGCAGCACTTAGCCCTGTTTATAGAGTAGTTCATCCACTATTCCTTCAAGACTCGCAAATATAGCTAATAAACCATGTGACGATAAAGTCTGTGGGATAATACAAGACCACAAATGCCAGACCGTTCTTTTTGAAGGCTCCGGCTCAACAGCGACGTTGAAGGAGCATGGTGGCCCCAAACTCCATTGTGCCTGGACAGTAGCAGAGCCATTGCTGTTAGTTTAAGGTTACTCGCCTAACGTAGTTTTCATTTGGGGATTTAGCTTTTATTACAGCAACCGTTCTAGTTTATGGCCGAGGTGGAGAATTATAAACCTTGCTTTCAGGCACTCAGAACTTTCTAAAAGATGATCCTTTATGCTAAAACTTCCCATGATTAATATAAGCAGGGGGATGGTGTTGTAAAGCACAGGTCAGAGAGTCAAGAAGTCTTGAGTTTTATTCCTGGCTGTGTCACAGGCTCTCTGTGTAACCAGGACAAGTCATTTCACCTCTCTGTGCCTTTTTTATGTTCCTTGATTGTAAAATGTAACTTGCCTATCTAATAGGGTGCGGGGGCTTAGATTGGGAATGTCTGTAAAGCATTTGGAGTTCATGCTGTCTAAATGCAAAGTTTTATAGGTAGGGCATGGTGTTTGTCATGGAGGTTGCAGGAAGTCACGGATTCCATGACTTTCTGTGACTTCTTCAGCAGCCAGTGTGGCTGACCCCAGGGCCGCCCAAGCAGCTGGTCCCAGGAACAGCCACACCAGCTGCTGCGGCTCTGCAGTTAGCTGCTCCGGGGGCCCCGCAGCCAGCCACACCAGCTGCTGCTGGAGTGGCCATGGAGCTCAGGCCAGCTGCACTGGCTGCTGCTCTGGTGGTCCTGGACAGCTGGACCCCGGGACCACCCCCCCACGGCTGCTGGTGCCCCCGCTCTTAAGATTCAGTCACGGGTATTTATGTTCAGGTCGCGGGCTGTAATTTTTTTGTTTCTTGCCCATGACCTGTCCATGACTTTTACTAAAAATACCCATGATTAAATCGTAACCTTAATTATAAATATCAAGGTGTGGAATTCAATCATATATGTTGAAATAAACTGGATTCCTGTTCAACTATTATTTTCAATTAAAGTGTGTGTGTGGGGGGGTGTATGCTAATGTGATGTGGTTGAAATTTTAACACCACAGTAAAATGTATAGTTCCCACAGCAACCATAACTCTGTCATTCAAAATACTTTATACGCAAAGGGCGAAATTACATTTGTGGGGAGAAAACACAGATCTCAGTTAAATTCTGGCTGCCAATATTTTAAACTAACCATAGACCTCTTTCTGGAGAGGAGAGAATCAATTTACTTACTTGTGATAGTTAACTCAGTGTTTGTAGTTGAGAATTTTAACATAGGTTTTTGCACAAAGTTATGTAACTGCAGATCATTTGTAGTCTGCAGGCTGGTTTAAACTCCAGCTGGGGTGCTTCAGTGTAGTTTGCAGTCTAAAGCACAGCTGGAGTTTCAAAACATTGATTCCATAGAGTACAAATTGCATCTGTGGATGAAAGCCTCCAAATGGCAGTGCGCAGTAACCTGAATTTGTGAACGCTTTCTTTCTCATCTCTGGTGGATAAATGTCTGTACGTAAACATTAATTGGTCCTTTAAAACAATAGCCATAAAGATGGCCTTTTACTCAAAGCAATTTAGTCCTAGTTAGGAAATAACCTCTTGCTAAAAATGTTCTGAATTTTAGAAGTGCAAAATAGCATTTTGAATTTTTTATTCTCTCTCTGTTTTGTTTAAAACCTCAGATTAAACTCCCCTTGAAAAAACTGGCCAGAAAAAACTCCCTCCCAGACTGAGTCCTCATACACCAAGTTGTATCCCATTGCAGGAGGTGCGTTTGAACCCCTGGAATTAGGGCCTTCTAATGGCAACACTGGAAAATCAACCCTGGGTCCTTTCAACCTCATGGTTTGATTGTATGTTATGTGGATCACAGAGATGCTCTCTGACATTTGATTTGTTTTTATTTGAGCATCTGCATTCTTCTGTTCTTCGGAATGCTCTGGTAACATTTGTGCATGTATTGGGTGAAGGAAGGAGTTCTGATATGTTCCTTTTGACTCAAAACAGCTGTGGAGTAATGAAAGGGACTACATATTCCTTGACTGTATTACCCACAAGGTGGCAGTGTGTCACAGCAGCTGGTATGGGTGACGCACGATCTCTGCTGTTCTTTAGCATTAATAGTGAAGCTGTCCAGGTGGTACTAAGATTGAGCAGCTGTGACAGGGAGGTGTGCTGAGATTCTTCTGCCCTAGGGCTTTGAAAAAATGGCCATATGTCCCTGTCCAGCAGTGTTTCCATCCAGGCAAGTGGAAAAGCGAAGTGGCTTTGGAATATAGGATCTCCTGTTTTATATCCCTCTTCATCTTCCTCCTCCCCCCTCTTCATTTTTTAAAATCAAACTTTAACAAGGCTGAGGCAACTGTGGAACTGTTGGAAGGTCATGGCTTGTGGCCTGGATCAGTTTTCTCGGCTCCAGCAATTACTTTTTATTACCAAATGTCTCCAGTGTAAAGTGTGGTTGTACTCTTTAAAAATGGCCCTTTGTTACTCACACCACAGCTGCTCCTTGTGTGTGTCTAGAACAGAGTTGCAGACTTCAGTGATAAAAATGAGGCTTTTGTTACTTTTTATTCCTGTCAGTCCTGCAGAGCTAATGACTCTGCAGGAATAAGCTGGTCTATTCTTGTTTGTGCATCATCATTAGAAATCGTTTAAGTTCCAGTTTCAGGGTCGAATGGTGCTCTTTGTGTCATCTGTGAAACTCTGTAGAAGATATTGAAGTGAGTCTAGGGATAGCTGGGAACAGGATTTGAAGACATTGGGGTTGCACACGTGCAATTAAGGGCAAAATTTTGCATGCTGAATATTAACCACTGAGAGTGGTGCGGGCGTTGAAAAGAACCCAGATTTTTCAGATCCCAGGTGAGGTTTGGTGCATTAGCAGTAAGAGAAACTGACTTCTTTCTTCTAAACTGAACCAATTTGATATGGTTTCACCGAGACGTGCTCAACATGGGACCTCCATAAAGTCATGTTTGTGGTCGATTTCCAGAGTAAAACCACCCTTCCATGCAGTGCCGGGTAAAATTGCCGATCTGCTATCTGCATTCTATGGGAGGATTTAATGTACAGTGTGATTGCAATAGGATAACATTGGCATTCCTAGTGCTGTATCTGCATTACAAGGCATGACAGTGGGAGTAGTGGGAGAGGGCAAGCACACATGCAGGAGAAAGTGAATTTGATGTGTCTGAATGGAAAAAAGGGGCGGAGGGGAAGATTATAATTCAGTCTTTCAAATGCCATTTGCTGTTTGCTCTCTTGCTGCAGGTGAAGTGGAAAGGGAAGGATTTGTTCGACTTGGTATGCAGGACACTCGGACTTAGAGAAACCTGGTTCTTTGGACTTCAGTACACGATCAAGGATACAGTGGCCTGGCTCAAAATGGACAAGAAGGTTGGACTAGAACTTTCCTTTTAGGGAATGGGTGTGGTGGAGTGAGAGGGTAGATCTTTCCCTGGCTGTCCATGCATGAAACATGGAGATGCATCAGTGGGAGTTCTGGGGGTGCACCGGGAGCAGAAATAGGCTTTGGCTGATTTATAGATACATCAGTCAAGAGATCCAAATACAATATGATTGTCCTCCAGCACAGTTAGTGTTAGGTCGGACCTTTAGTCTATCCCTGAACCATCACAAAGCCTTAGACTATACATACAAGGTCCCTTCTACATTATAAAACTGGTACATTACCTGTTTCAAGGGACAGCCATGTTATAACCATACCCCCAAGATGATTGTAATGTAAATGGGGTCTAATATCTTATTTGGAGAATCTCCATGTGTACATAAAGGGCAGACCCTTTAGAGACGTTAGCTTTCCAAAATATACTGTGCAAATACTGGAAAAGTGAGGTTGAAGTATGACATCTCATTACTAACAGTCTGTCAGTGTTTGAGGTATGGAAGTGCCTAGGAAGGAGACACAATAGCGAACACATATGGGAGATGAAGTTAAGGAAAGGAATACTTCTCAACAATGTGATCCTCTCAACTGCTGAATAGTCTCCTAATGGAACCATCATTTCCTTTGCTTGTATGATTTAAAACTAAACTGGGCAAACCACTAGAAAATGTACAATAGGGAATAATCCTGTACACTATTCCTCCCTTCGCCCCCAGGGAATTCTTCCTTCTGGTGTCTGAGATGAACCTTTCTTGAGCAGTATTGAAATAAAGGTCTGGTTGAGCCTCTGTTTCCAAACACAGGATATTTAGTTCAGTGAACAGAAGTTAGGATTCAGAGTAACAGCCGTGTTAGTCTGTATTCGCAAAAAGAAAAGGAGTACTTGTGACGCCTTAGAGACTAACCAATTTATTTGAGCATAAGCTTTCGTGAGCTACAGCTCACTTCATCGGATGCATCCGATGAAGTGAGCTGTAGCTCACGAAAGCTTATGCTCAAATAAATTGGTTAGTCTCTAAGGTGCCACAAGTACTCCTTTTCTTTTTGAGAAGTTAGGATTGTATCTCTCTGCCTAAGAAAAAATATGAAAGCAACTTCCAGGCTCACCAGTTGTCTTTGTAGCAGGAAACTGCATATTTTGACGAAAGATTTGTGTGTGTTGGTAGGACCTGTATGTGCTCAGCAGGGAAAAAGAAAAATGAATCCTCTGCCTCATGAAACATTCCACACCATAGCATGCAGGATAATTTGTTTCTGCTTTGAGTTTGTTTTATAAATATGTAGAAATTGCAAACTTCTTACAAGCCTGTGGGGCAATGGTTCCTGAACTTTCCAGATTGCATCATATTGACCAGGTGACTGGAAAACCTGGAGAGGGGGTACTGCAGTTTGAGGGGAAGTAAAAGTTTGGCACCTGTGTCTAGGCTGTAAGAGGCAATGGTGTTGGGGGGGTTGGAGTCACTGATTGATTGTCCAATCCTGCAGGTCCTGGATCATGACGTTCCAACAGAGGAGCCGGTCACTTTTCACTTCCTTGCCAAATTTTACCCTGAGAATGCGGAGGAGGAGCTGGTTCAGGAGATCACACAGCACTTGTTCTTTCTGCAGGTATGTGCTTAAGCAACTGGTTGTCCTTCCCAAGGGCTGGGAAATGTGGTGGGTAGTAGGGCTGTAGGTGTGTTTCTTAATGTTGACTGGTTCTGGTCATCCCAGCATGGCTTCTTGTCTTTAAGTTCAAACCCACTCTGAAATGAGCAATTTCAATAAGCACATGGTGATGTAAAAATAGAGAAAAGATGGTTTGTGTAAACCTAGCAGCATTCAACATACTCAGTCTGTAAATGAGGTGCCTAGCAATATTAATAGGTTATACTCTCCTGCTAGGAGGGTATCTGGGTGAGAGAGGGACAGTTTCAGGAGCTAAGCAAAGTGCGGGAGGTGTCACATCCTTGCAACGAGTGTGAATGTCTTGTATCAAGATATGCCAGCTGTCCGTAATGCATGGCTAGCATTTTTATTGTAAAAAAACACAGGCGCATCCTTCTGAAGGAGAGCAGGACAAGTCCAGCCCATGCCATATTCAGGGTACACTATAAAGCTCTCTTCTTCACCAAAGTAGGCCCCAAATAACTGGAGCAGAAGAAAATCCCATAAGCCCAATGGAGTCAGAAGCTGATTACTAAGACGGAGTGGGATGGAGAACTAAATGTTTCAACTGACCCACTGTAGTTTGCAGTCTGTGATAACGACACCTAGCTCTTATGCAGCACTTTTCATCAGTAGATCTCAAAGTGCTTGACAAAGGAGGTCCATGTCATTATCACTCTCTTTTTAGAGATAGGGAAACTGAGGCACAGAGCGCCAAAGTGGGTTGCCCAAAGCCACCCAGCAGGCCAGAGCTGGGAATAGAATCCATATTTCTTGAGTGCCACTCCACTGTGCTGTCCACTAGGCTAAATTTATAGAAATAGGCTCTTTAGCTTTTCTGGAGAGAAGGGAAATGCCATGCAACTTTGTTTTGGGGCAATCTGCTCTGATGCTGTTGCACTCTACTTCAGGTTAATGAGGTACTTTCATCAGAAGTCCCATTTTTCAGGCAAGGATGATTTCTGAAATAACTACCTTTTGGGCTACAACATTCCAGGTTTATTCTCAGCCCATAAAGGGACTTGTGTGTATGTGTGAGAGACTTATAGGACTGGGAAAATTACAGTGATGTCTAGTGGTTACAGTAGGATTCCTTAGTTCTATTCCCAGCTGCTTTTCCTTGGGCAAGTCATTTAGGCTTAAACTTTCAAGTGTCTGCTGATTTTCTTTTTGGGTGCCTCAGATTGAAGGAGGTTGGATTTTCCAGTGTCCCAAGTTAAAGCACCCAAAATTAGTAGTTGCGGGGCTATTTAGACCTTTATAGCCCCCAAACTGAAGCCATCCAGGTCAGTGAACACTTGCAAATGTAGGCTTCAAACCTCACTGTGCTGTTTCCTGTCCCTCTGTAAAATGGGTATAAAAGCTACCTCAGTGGGTTGTTGTGAGGCTTAATGTTCATGAAGTACTCTGTGCCCTTCTAGTATCTTTACTCTGGGGAGCAAAGTATTCATGTTAATTTTCAAGTCCTTTTTGTTGCTCAGATACCTCACACAGGTATTTTAAGATTATTTTAAAATGGCAAATTTGCCACGGGTTTAATCCTGGATGAAAACTGCATCTCTCAACTGCAGTATGTGACTTTTTACTGTTTTTAATAACATAGTGGGGTAGTGGTGCTCTAACTCTGTTTGTGATATAGGAACATGTATAAGTCTGCAGACTCGCCTGATTATGTTAATGCAGAAGTATAGCCTCTGTGATTGGTAAGGAAAGGACTTAGATGCAAATCACACTGTAAGTGCAAAGTGATGTTACTGTAGCTGATTGTGTGTTAGTGTGACAATCCATTTAAAGCTCACATTGAAATAAAATGCACTTTTTTTCCCTTTGGAAAATTAGTGTTTAATACAAAAATAATCAAACATGACAAGTTAATTTTTAAATGCATGAAGGTCCGGAAATGCAAAGTAGTGGTCCTCAGTAGCTGTAACTTGGCCCTTGTGGGAGTGTGTGCAGTACTGTGCATGTCACTAAAAGTACTGCCACAAAGCGACCCACAACTCTGATAATGGTCAGTGGAATTTGAGGGTGGTTGGCACCTCCTGGATGAAGATCAGGGTTTCCAGTAATCAATAATTAATCCATATCTAGTAGCCATTTATTAATCAATAGCCAATAGTTAATGCAGATTGAATTTATGAAGGAATTTAAAAAAACTTGGATAAGTCAGTGATTGAATGTATTAGATGAGACATATTAAAACAGTGCATGATGGAAATAGATATCAATCATGGTTGCCAGAATCTGGAGAAGCAGCATTACAGCGATGACAAACTGATCACAGTCTCGTCTTGGTCCTGATAATTGCTTATCCCTTGCCAATATTTATAGTAAGGTTGTTTACAATTCCATTAGTTCCTCTTTTTTCATGTCATGGATAAAAATACATATTTGTCTGGTACATTTCATAAATTTTCAAGCACGTGATCAGACAGACATTTGGTTACTCATTACTTTGATATTTTATATATTGCTGTCTGTTGTGGTTTAAGACATTACTTGCTCAGTCACAAGAGCAGGACACTGTGTTAAAAGGTCACTATATCTTAAGTTTAGCAAGCTTGTATTTTCTCTTCTTAGCATGACCATAGAGGATCATAGGAGTCTAGTTCATGAGCAAGCTATAGGCCTTGTAAAAGACTGGTTCGTAGGTCAACACTGACTGGGCACAAAAGCAATCAGAATTAGTCCTGTATATAATAATACAAAATCCTTCATGTGCTCAAGGGGAAGGAGCTGTAGATGCTGTACAAGTCATCATTTTGAATTGTGTGTGTTTATTAGACGTAAAATGTTATCTTTAACAAAGGGATGAGTTTAGTTTTCACTCAGTAGTTTCGCATGTTGAACTAAAGTTCTTCTCATGAATCCAAAGGTGGATTAAGGTTTCCCTGGGCCAGAGCAAGTGGGGGGCCTCTCCCCATCCCTTCCACTTGCGGCCCCGCCCACAGCCCCATCCCTTTCTGCCCCTTCCCAGGGACCCCGCCCCTGTTCCATCCAGGGTCCCCCCCCCCATTCCACCAGCTCCACAACCCATTTCTGGTCTCCCCCACCCCCCCGGTGACCCCAAGACAGGAGAAGCTCTGTCCCTGCGCCACAGCTTCCCCTGCCACTCCCTGCACTTCTTCAGGGGACCAGGGTTGGGGTGCTGGAGTTTCTCCTGCCCTGCCCGTCCAGCGCTTCTGCTGGAGAGTGGGATCGGGGGAGGGGTTTCCCTTGGTGCCCTCAGCTTCTGCCGGGATGGGGTCAGAGCACTGGGGGCTTCCTCTGCCAGGGATGGGGTCAGGTGTTGCTGGGGGGCCTTCCCCCTCCCAGGGGCTTCTGCAGGGGATGAGGATGGGGGGTCGCTGTGGACTGAGTTGGGAGTCCCAATTCCATGGCTTCTGCTGAGGACGGGCTGCTGGAGGGGCTTCCCTTGTCCCATGGCTTCTGCTGGGGACAGGGTAGGGGTATGTGCTTGGGCAGGGGAGGGGCTTCCCCCATTCCGTGGCTTCTGCCAGGGACCTGGTCGGGGGGCACAGGGGCTTCATCTGCCGGGCAGCAGAAGCCAGAGGCCCCCGGCCCCTGTGGGTCCAGTGACTAATTCGCCACTGCATGAATCCATCTGAAAACAGTGGCTTGTGGAAACCTGAGCCTGTTCCCTGAAGAGTGCCAGAGTTTGCATCAGGCAGAATTGTGCCCTGTATGAGGAAAATCTTTAACTGGCTGGTTGGCAGCCCTAGTTAAAACAAACTGCAGCCATCTGCTGTGATGGTTGCGCCTTGAATAGCTCCACTAAAGCAGTGTTCTATCTCCTTTGCTGCTTTGCTCAGGTAAAGAAGCAGATTTTAGATGAGAAGATCTACTGTCCTCCTGAGGCATCTGTGCTGCTGGCCTCCTATGCTGTCCAAGCCAAGGTAGGCACAGAGGAATGATGGGAAATCTCCCATGAGCCCATTGGTGTCTGAGTGGTTTGGTTTTATTTCCTCATGCCTTTTGAGGTGTCAGATGCTCCGTGATAGACCATCATCTGCTGAGGAACTGGGGCGGTGCTAGATTTGTGCAGACTTGAGTGAATGGCAGGAATGCCAGCTTCATAGCCTAATCTGTGCTAGTGACCCTTCGGTCCTTAGGATAGACCCTGCATCCCCTATTAGGACTCAGCAACGAGGGCAGAGCTTATAAACTGCAGTACCCACGCCAGCTGGTGTTGCTACAGGAGATAAGTCATCATACCCCACTCCTGCTCTCTGCAGTAGCCATTTCTACCCCCTACTCTTGCACTTTTCAACTCCTCTTTCTGCCAAAGACCCTCCAGCTGGACTGCCACCATGGAATTAAATAAACCTCCATTGCTGGCCCCAAGCCTTGCTCCAGTCCATCTTACGTTGTTAGTAGTGCAGATTTGTTGGGGTGAGGGAAATAACTTTAGTGAGGTGTTTTTCTTTCCCCTCTTCCTTTCTCTTAGGCATCAGATCATGGGTTCTCTTGTTACAGCTGGCCTAGCCAGATCACAGGCTCAGCAGACATTGGGTTTCCTCCCTTTGAGCCAAATTCTTGTCTTGCATACTAAACCTGAATTGTGCTGGGGACCGATATGAAAGTGTCTAGCAGGGAGGAGAAGGCATCACAGAGACAGAACTCAGAGCAGCCACAGTGACACTATTCGCAAAAAGAAAAGGAGTACTTGTGACACCTTAGAGACTAACCAATTTATTTGAGCATAAGCTTTCGTGAGCTACAGCTCACTTCATCAGATGCATACTGTGGAAAGTGTAGAAGATCTTTTTATATACACACAAAGCATGAAAAAATACCTCCTCCCACTCCACTCTCCTGCTGGTAATAGCTTATCTAAAGTGATCACTCTCCTTACAATGTGTATGATAATCAAGGTGGGCCATTTCCAGCACAAATCCAGGGTTTAACACGAACGTCTGGGGGGTGGGGTGGAGGGGTGGGCTAGGAAAAAACAAGGGGAAATAGGTTACCTTGCATAATGACTTAGCCACTCCCAGTCTCTATTCAAGCCTAAGTTAATTGTATCCAATTTGCAAATGAATTCCAATTCAACAGTTTCTCGCTGGAGTCTGGATTTGAAGTTTTTTGGTTTTAATATTGCGACCTTTAGGTCTGAGATCGAGTGACCAGAGAGATTGAAGTGTTCTCCGACTGGTTTATGAATGTTATAATTCTTGACATCTGATTTGTGACAATTTATTCTTTTACGTAGAGACTGTCCAGTTTGATCAATGTACATGGCAGAGGGGCATTGCTGGCACATGATGGCATCTATCACATTGGTGGATGTGCAGGTGAACGAGCCTCTGATAGTGTGGCTGATGTTATTAGGCCCTGTGATGGTGTCCCCTGAATAGATATGTGGGCACAGTTGGCAACGGGCTTTGTTGCAAGGATAGGTTCCTGGGTTAGTGGTTCTGTTGTGTGGTATGTGGTTGCTGGTGAGTATTTGCTTCAGGTTGGGGGGCTGTCTGTAGGCAAGGACTGGCCTGTCTCCCAAGATTTGTGAGAGTGTTGGGTCATCCTCCAGGATAGGTTGTAGATCATGGTGGAATTCCATGGGTCCAGGAAAAGAAGCCCTTGAGGAATTCCACCATGATTTCAACAATTTCCATCCCACCATCAACCTCAGCCTGGTCCAGTCCACACAAGAGATCCACTTCCTGGACACTACAGTGCTAATAAACGATGGTCACATAAACACCACCCTATACCGGAAACCTACTGACCGCTATTCCTACCTACATGCCTCCAGCTTTCACCCTGACCACACCACACGATCCATCGTCTACAGCCAAGCTCTGCGATACAACCGCATTTGCTCCAACCCCTCAGACAGAGACAAACACCTGCAAGATCTCTCTCAAGCATTCTTACAACTACAATTCACTTCCGCAGGTGGGTAGAAACAGATTGATAGAGCCAGAAGGGTTCCCAGAAGTCACCTACTACAGGACAGGCCTAACAAAGAAAATAACAGAATGCCACTAGCCGTCACCTTCAGCCCCCAACTAAAACCCCTCCAACGCATTATTAAGGATCTACAACCTATCCTGAAGGATGACCCAACACTCTCACAAATCTTGGGAGACAGGCCAGTCCTTGCCTACAGACAGCCCGCCAACCTGAAGCAAATACTCACCAGCAACCACACAACAGAACCACTAACCCAGGAACCTATCCTTGCAACAAAGCCCGTTGCCAACTGTGCCCACATATCTATTCAGGGGACACCATCATAGGGCCTAATCACATCAGCCACACTATCAGAGGCTCGTTCACCTGCACATCCACCAATGTGATATATGCCATCATGTGCCAGCAATGCCCCTCTGCCATGTACATTGGTCAGACTGGACAGTCTCTACGTAAAAGAATAAATGGACACAAATCAGATGTCAAGAATTATAACATTCATAAACCAGTCGGAGAACACTTCAATCTCTCTGGTCACTCGATCTCAGACCTAAAGGTCACAATATTAAAATCAAAAAACTTCAAATCCAGACTCCAGCGAGAAACTGTTCAATTTGCAGATGAATTCCAATTCGATACAATTAACTTAGGCTTGAATAGAGACTGGGAGTGGCTAAGTCATTATGCAAGGTAACCTATTTTCCTTTGTTTTTTCCTATCCCATCCCCCCCACCCCGCCCCCGAGACGTTCGTGTTAAACCCTGGATTTGTGCTGGAAATGGCGCACCTTGATTATCATACACATTGTAAGGAGAGTGATCACTTTAGATAAGCTATTACCAGCAGGAGAGTGGAGTGGGAGGAGGTATTTTTTCATGCTTTGTGTGTATATAAAAAGATCTTCTACACTTTCCACAGTATGCATCCGATGAAGTGAGCTGTAGCTCACGAAAGCTTATGCTCAAATAAATTGCCACAAGTACTCCTTTTCTTTTTGCAAATACAGACTAACACGGCTGTTACTCTGAAAAGTGGCACTATTGAAACTTGCAGGCTATAGTCACACTTACAGCTTTCTACGTGCCTACTAATCAGAGCTCTGGCCAAAGGAGTGGTGTACTTCATGGATCCACTGGCTACACCACTGGCCTGCCCCCTCCACCTATGTATGAGAAAGTGGCTGTGGAGCAGTGCTTAGTGATACACTGGGCATAGAGACATCTTGCTTCTCTCGAGCCATCCATGATGGCTCCTCTTCTTTATGAACTGCAGTTGCAGAAGGGAGAATTTGTCTCACTGTCTTTGTAGAGCCAACACTTATCCCCTTGTCTTTCCCTACCTGCCTGGCCCTTTGCCTGTCGTGTCATCCTACCCCTTTGTTCAGACTACCTATGTCATTAGTGTTGTTACCTCTGCATAGTTGGGTGGCATTTGACATAAGTATATATTTATAAAAATTGGGACTTATTGAGGAAAAAAAGGTATAAGGCTTTTGGATTTTATTTGTTTTATAACTAAAATATCTTGTCTCTGTTTTTAACAAAGCATTATAATTTTGTTTAGAGCAGTTATCAGCCAGGGAAATGGATCTTTTAAAATATTTATCTTCTAAGAAGCATTGTACTGAATATTCATTCAGCACCCTTGTATTCAAGAGCATGAGCAAACATTTGTTTTGTTTTCTCTCATTTCCTGTTTCATACAGAATATACATACAGGTTGTGTCTACACTACAACTTATGTCGGCATAATTTATGTCATTCAGGGGGGTGACTAAACTACCTCCCTGAGTGACATAAGTTACATGGACATAAGCACTCATGTGGACAGTGCTATGTTGGCAGGAGAGCTTCTCCCACTGATGTAGCTGCCGCCGCTTGCAGAGGTGGTTTTATTATGCCAACGGGAGAGCTCTCTCCCATTGGAATAGTGTCTCTTCACCAGACGCGCTGCAGCAGTACAGCATGTATGTATGTCTAGACAAGCCCACAGCGACTCTTTTGATCACAAAAATAGTAGAACTGTTGAGTAAACACTCTGTGCCATTAGTTTCCCAGCGACTGCCACTACAGTTCACATGCTCAATGCCAGGCTGAAGTTAGGTAAGACATACGTGGTCTTTTCACTGTACCCTCTCTCCTGCTCCAGCCACTTTTTGCAGTTCCTCTATTGGCCACATGCTTATTAACACACTATTGAATTGTGCTTGATGTTTAGTTGTTTGTAAGGTGCAGCATGGTTTTAAGCAGGGTTTCCTACCTCTGCTGTGATATCTTAGAGAATCACCAGAGAGCAGCAAAAAATCCCCCTTGACTTTCAGGATCTGGACGATCGAGATACAAAAGGAGCACTTAAAGACGATAAAGTCATTGCAGAGAAAGTAAATGAATTCTTTGCTTCAGTCTTCACAGCTGAGGATGTTAGGGAGATTCCCAAACCTAAGACATCTTTTGTAGGTGACAAATCTGAGGAATTGTCACAGATTGAACTATCACTAGAGGAGGTTTTGGAATTAATTGAGAAATTTAACAGTAACAAGTCACCGGGACCAGATGGCGTTCACCCAAGAGTTCTGAAAGAACTCAAATGTGAAATTGCGGAACTATTAACTATGGTTTGTAACCTGTCCTTTAAATCAGCTACTCTACCCAAAGACTGGAAGATAGCTAATGTAACGCCAATATTTAAGAAGGGCTTGAGAGGTGATCCTGGCAATTACAGACCGGTAAGTCTAATGTCAGTACCGGGCAAATTAGTTGAAACAATAGTAAAGAATAAAATTGTCAGACACATAGAAGAACATAAATTGTTGTGCGAAAGCCAACATGGTTTCTGTAAAGGGAGATTGTGTTTTATTAATCTCTTAGAATTCCTTGAGGGGGTCAACAAACATGTGGACAAGGGGGATCCAGTGGACATAGTGTACTTAGATTTGCAGAAAACCTTTGACAAGGTCCCTCACCAAAGGCTCTTACGTAAATTAAGTTGTCATGGGATAAGAGGGAAGATCCTTTCATGGTTTGAAAACTGGTTAAAAGACAGCACTGGAAGAAATACTGGAATGCGTTACCTAGGGAGGTGGTGGAATCTCCTTCCTTAGAAGTTTTTAAGGTCAGGCTTGACAAAGCCCTGGCTGGGATGATTTAGTTGGGGATTGGTCCTGCTTTGAGCAGGGGGTTGGACTAGATGACCTCCTGAGGTCCCTTCCAACCCTGATATTCTGTGATTCTATGACAAGGAACAAAGGGTAGGAATAAATGATCAATTTTCAGAATGGAGAGGGGTAACTAGTGGTGTTCCCCAAGGGTCAGTCCTCGGACCAATCCTATTCAACTTATTCATAAATGATCTGGAGAAAGGGGTAAACAGCGAGGTGGCAAAGTTTGCTGATGATACTAAATTGCTTAAGATAGTTAAGACCAAAGCAGACTGTGAAGAACTTCAAAAAGATCTCACAAAACTAAGTGATTGGGCAACAAAATGGCAAATGAAATTTAATGTGGATAAATGTAAAGTAATGCACATTGGAAAAAATAACCCCAATTACACATACAATATGATGGGGGGCTAATTTAGCTATAACTAATCAGGAGAAAGATCTTGGAGTCATTGTGGATAGTTCTCTGAAGACGTCCACGCAGTGTGCAGCGGCAGTCAAAAAAGCAAACTGGATGTTAGGAATCATTAAAAAAAGGGATAGAGGATAAGACGGAGAATATCTTATTGCCCTTGTATAAATCCATGTTATGCCCACATCTTGAATACTGCGTACAGATGTGGTCCCCTCATCTCGAAAAAGATACACTCGCATTAGAAAAGTTTTAGAAAATGGCAACTAAAATGATGAGTGGTTTGGAACGGGTCCCATATGAGGAGAGATTAAAGAGGCTAGGACTTTTCAGCTTGGAAAAGAGGAGACTAAGGGGGGATATGATAGAGGTCTATAAAATCATGAGTGGTGTGGAGAAAGTGAATAAGGAAAAGTTATTTACTTGTTCCCATAATATAAGAACTGGGGGCCACCAAATGAAATTAATGGGTAGCAGGTTTAAAACAAATAAAAGGAAGTTCTTCTTTACTCAGCGCATAGTCAACCTGTGGAACGCCTTGCCTGAGGAGGTTGTGAAGGCTAGGACTATAACAGGGCTTAACCTCCATGAATTTATCCAGTTCTCTTTTAAGTCCATTAATGGCTGTTAGCCAGGATGGCTAAAGAATGGTGTCCCTAGCCTCTGTTTGTCAGAGGGTGGAGATGGATGGCAGGAGAGAGATCATTAGATCATTACCTGTTAAATTCACTCCCTCTGGGGCACCTGGCATTGACCACTGTCGGTAGGCAGGATACTGGGCTGGGTGGACCTTTAGTCTGACCCGATATAGCCATTCTTATGTTCTTGTGTTCTTATCTTAATCCCAGTGCTTCCATGACTGCTTCCTTTAGTGACCTCACCACTGCCCTTTACTGGCTGAGCAGAAGCTGGGACTCCTTGGCTTACTTCCTTCAGTTGGGCTGGTGCTGGTCAGAGCTAGGAAGAGAGAAAATTCTAACTGCTGGTCTCTCACCTGAGTGGCCTCTAGAGGTAGGGATGAAGCCACTAAAAGAGGCATTTATTTCCCCAATCAGCTGGCTGTTGTAGGCAGGTGCTTAACAGCAATGCAAACAGATGCATTTACGTTTGATTTCGCTGACTGAAAAGTTCATGTTTGTGTTGCTGTTTTACCTTTATAATAACAATGTAGCCATCAGGGAAATAAAAAATATGTCTTTATTTGTAATATTGCTCTGTTCATTCTGGGAATTACTGGGAATTTTTCCCTCCAGTGTTGCTTTCAAATCACCTCCACCATTTTCAAATGTTGATATAGTCTTCAGTTTTAAATAGCAAATGTTAGGACAGAATCTATTGAAAAATACATCCCTGCTGAAAACAAAAAAATCACAGAGAGATTTTCCTATTTTTTTCAGTGAGTCATTCTGACTCTAAGCCCATTCAGCCTCTCTGATGTTGTAGGATTCCAGCACCTGCAAGAGTTATTTTTTCCATATTTGTTTTCATTTTTTTCCTAAATAAATAATGCATTGCATGTATATTCAAAATATTAATGTACACAGATTTATACAGTACAATATAAACCGGATGTCTGAGTGATATAAAGATAATCTCAAAGTATAAACACAAATATTAATCATATAGTTCAATTAACAAGAACTAAATTGCTATGACAGTTTTTGAGTTACAATTGAATTGAAAGGGTTTTTTTAATATGTTTGCCAAATCACTTGAACCAATATATCCTACAATATTTCGGCCATTTGTTGATTTTCATTTTTGAATAATGAATGTTCTCATCCAGACTTGCTCCCTGCACACACATTCCTTTGGGATGTGGTGACATCCTTCACAGTACTAAAATCACATAATCCACACGTCGTCTTGGGTCCCCATGATAGATCACAACCTAAAATAATCATATTAATACTATTTATCATTTTTTTTCCAACCAGAAATTTATTTTCTGCCTGTCCAAGTTTATAGGAGTTGTTTTCCCTCCCAACTCCTGCATTTTTATTATTATTTCTCAGTTTGACATGTGTTCAGTAGATCCATATATGCAGCCTGTTTTTGAGAAGCACTGAGCACCTGCAGCTATGATTGAAGCCAGTGGGGAGTTGCCAGGTGCTCAGCACCTCTCAGGATCAGGCCAGTGGTATCTCTGTTGTATTAATTTACATCTGAGTCAGCTGATTGTTGCATCTTTGCAACCTTTTCCTCTGTCTTGGCTCTAAATCAATAATTCTGTCTTTAATCTCCACTTGTATGAGATGTTGACCATTTTGCTGCTGAGGGGTTATATGTATAGATTGTTGATTCTGAGCTCTGGTGTTTGTTAGTGTATGTCGTTGCAGCTCAGGCGTTAAATGGAGGCTGATTTGGAATGTCTCTTGACTGCCTATTGTTGCTGTGTGTTATTATTTGTCTGTCTTATAACAATTGCTACTGTGTGTTCTTTCCAAGCAACGTTCCCCTCAAGAAAGAGAGATGAAGGGCATTTTCATCATGAAATGACTGACGTAGGGAAATGGTGTCCTGTCTTTAATTGGATGATGCCGTATTGTGACTCTTGCATTGAGAGATGAATTAAAATCTAAGTATTTCCTGTACATATCACTTGTAAATCATCTCCTTTTCAGTCAACTGACTCATTTCAGGCACTGTGGCTTGGCCATTACATGACCTGCGTACTGTGCAGGAGGAACGTTGAATTTTACACACATTGCAGAGGCATTCAGCATTTGAATCTTTAACAGATGCTCTTTATATCTGAAGTGGTTGTTTTGCCAATTTCATTTTATATGAAGCTTGAAATGATTTATAATCTAAACTAGCATGAATAATTATTGGGCACACTTTTCAAATAAGGATAGTATTTTGTGACCTAATTTGAGTAAGAGAACTTCTGGCAGTGGGACAAACTCCTGTCTGGGAAGTGTCCCCAAGTGTCCATTGAAATCTCTCTTTAAAAAAATGTTCCTAATGTTAAACTTATTAAATAGGACATTGAGACGTGACTGAAAGGGGGTGCCAGCTGCATCAAATGACTTGCTGGTCTTGGTCCATGCCACAAAAACCACTGATGCAACTGGACCCCTTGTGGACAGCATCAGCTAAGAGGTCAAGGTCTGAATGACTATGAAGAGCAAACTCCCCTCTTGCTGCTATAAGGTGACCCTTGAGGGCAGGGCTGAGGCCCACTGCTGGGAGCTGTAGAGGGGTGTTTGCTGTACTACTATCCAGCTGCTCTGGAGATAAAAGAAGGTAGTTGGTCTCCAGGCCTGTACCGAACAACAACACTAACATCATAAAGAAAACCTATGGGGCTGACACACTGGCCAACGTGTACTCTCTACTCTTGCACAGTGGTTATTTTAAGGGTGTGTGATATTGAATTCAAGTTCAAGAGTGTAGACAGTTTCTATCGCATCTTCAGAGGGAGTCTTTGTGTGTCGCCATCTTAAACATGCAGCGTTTGCGTTTCTTTTCAGTATGGTGATTACGATCCCACTGTTCATCAGCGTGGCTTCTTAGCACAAGAGGAGTTGCTTCCAAAACGGGTAAGGAGTTCAACCTGGCAGAAGCCTACATTTGTGGCTGGGTCTCTAGGACTTACTGGCATCTTCAGTAGAATAGCCCTGTAGGACTATCTACAAAAGCCACAACGGTAAATTATTTTCTCTTGATCAAAGTTCCCTTATTAAGGCAAGTTATACAATGTGCTGTGCCCCTTGGCCATAAATAGTCTTCTGGGTAAAGCTGTACCAGCACAGCAGCCTAGTGTAGACACAACTTAGACCGGCAGAAGGTGTAGAAACACCACCCCCTCACCGAATGACAGTAGCTATGCCAGCAGAAGCACTCTTCTGTTGGCATAGCTGCATCTACGCTGAGGGATTTGGTGGCATAGCTATGGTTATGCCTACGGTGCAGCGGGGAGTGAGCCTCCCAGCCTGTGTAGCCAGACTCTTGCTAGCAGGGCTTGAGTTGGAGCGCTAAAAGTAGCAGCGTGGAGATTGTGGCTCGGGCTCTTAAGCCCACATGACCGTTGAGCTTGAGAGCCTGAGCTCCAGCCCAAGCCACAGCATCCATGCCGCTGTTGCTAGCATGAGCCCCGCTAGCACAAGTCTGTGTCCCCAGGCAGGGAGGACACAGCTCCCTCCCAGCTGCAGTGTAGACGTATTCTCTGTGGCTGGCAGAGCTATGCCAACAGAACTTTCTAGTGTAAACCTGGCCATACTGAATGAGGAAACCTTAATCTGTATCTAGAATATTTTAATAAATATGGAAGTGAATGTTTTCTGCCCACTGGCTTTTGCCAGAATAGCAGCTGCGTTCTGCAGGTGTCCTGGTGTTGCCTGCGGGGGTGGTTGGAGTGTGATGTGCTCAGGAAGGCTAACTAAGAGCTGATTAATTAGAGCGCAGGGTTAAGCTTATCTTAGTCACAAGGGAGTTGGAAAGGCATCTGAACTGGAGCTCAGATGTTAGGGTTGGGATGGTGTATGTGAGGGGATAAGAAGGGCATTTTGAGCTTGAGGCTCTCTGTTTCTGGCTCATTCATCAGGTGACAAGTCAAAGCCACAGGTAGGACAATGTGAGTTGAGGATTTCTCTGCCTGTCTCTCTCAGGTAATTAACCTGTACCAGATGACTCCAGAAATGTGGGAGGAAAGAATAACAGCCTGGTATGCAGAACATCGAGGCAGGGCAAGGTGAGTGTCTGTTAAGGTAGGCCACTGACTGGTGTAAATTCTCTAGCCCCTCAGTGAGCAAGCAGTCAGAGAGTGAATGGGGTCTCCAAGATCCCTAGCAGGCTATGGGCGAGTTCTGCTAAGAAAGTGCCTCCGGTAGGTCGTGGTCAGGGCTCTGCCAAATTCACAGCCATAAAAAATGCATCACGGACCATGAAATTTGAACCCCCCCCCCCCCCCCACCATTAAATCTCATCTTTTGTGTGCTTTTACCCTATACTATACAGATTTCATGGGGGAGACCAGCATTTCTCAAATTGGGGGTCCTGACCCAAAAGGGAGTTGCAGGGGGGTCACAAGGTTATTTTAGGCAGGAGTCACAGTATTGCCACCCTGACATCTGTGTTGCCTTCAGAGCTGGGTGGTCGGAAAGTGGTGGCTGTTGGCCGGGTTCCCAGCTCTGAAAGCAGTGCCCTGCCAGCAGCAGCACAGAAGTAAGGATGGCATGGTATGGTATCAATACTAATAATGGGGGATTTCAGCTATCCCCATATTGACTGGGTACATATCACCTCAGGAAGGGATGCTGAGATAAAGTTTCTTGACGCCTTAAATGACTGCTTCTTGGAGCAGCTAGTCCTGGAACCCACAAGAGGAGAGGCAATTCTTGATTTAATCCTAAATGGAGCACAGGATCAGGTCCAAGAGGTGAATATAGCTGGACCGCTTGGTAATAGCGACCATAATCTAATTAAATTTAACATCCCTGTGGCGGGGAAAACACCACAGCGGCACTACACTGTAGCATTTAATTTCAGAAAGGGGAACTACCCAAAAATGAGGAGGTTAGTGAAACAGAAATTAAAAAGGTACAGCACCAAAAGTGAAATCCCTGCAAGCTGAGTGGAAACTTTTTAAAGACACCATAATAGAAGCTCAACTTAAATGTATACCACAATTTAAAAAACATAGTAAGAGAACCAAAAAAAAGCCACAGTGATTAAACAACAAAGTAAAAGAAGCAGTGAGAGGCAAAAAGGCATCCTATAAAAAGTGGAAGATAAATCCTAATGAGGAAAATAGAAAAGAGCATAAACTCTGGCAAATCAAGTGTAAAAGTATAATTAGAAAGACCAAAAAAGAACTTGAAGAACAGCTAGCCAAAGACTCCAAAAGTAATAGCAAATTTTTTTTAAATACATCAGAAGCAGAAAGCCTGCTAAACAACCAGTGGCACCACTGGTTGATTGACTGCTCCTTTAGCATCTCAAAGACGATAAGACCATTGCGGAGAAACTAAATGAATTCTTCGCATCGGTCTTCACTGTTGAGGATGTGAGGGAGATTCCCACACCTGAGCCATTCTTTTTGGGTGACAGATCTGAGGAACTGTCCCAAATTGAGGTGTCATTAGAGGAGGTTTTGGAACAAATTGATAAACTAAACAGTAATAAGTCTCCAGGACCTGATGGTGTTCACCCAAGAGTTCTGAAGGAACTCAAATGTGAAATTACAGGACTACTAACTGTCATCTGTAACCTATCATTTAAATCAGCTTCTGTACCAAATGACTGGAGGATAGCTAATGTGACACCAATTTTTAAAAAGGGCTCCAGAGATGACCCTGGCAACTACAGGCCAGTAAGCCTCACTTCAGTACCAGGCAAATTGGTTGAAACTACTGGAAAGAACAAAATTGTCAGACACATAGATGGACATAATTTGTTGGGAAATACATGTTTTTTGTAAAGGGAAATCATGCCTCACCAATCTACTAGAATTCTTTGAGGGGGTCAACAAGCATGTGGACAAAGGCGATCCAGTGGATATAGTGTATTTAGATTTTCAGAAAGCCTTTGACAAGGTCCTTCACCAAAGGCTCTTAAGCAAAATAAGCAGTCATGGGACAAGAGGGAAGGTTCTCTCATGGATTGGTGACTGGTTAAAAGATAGGAAACAAAGGGTAGGAATAAATGGTCAGTTTTCAGAATGGAGAGAGGTAAATAGTGGTGTCCCCCAGGGATCTGTACTGGGCCTAGTCCTATTTAACATATTTATAAACAATCTGGAAAAAGGGGTAAATAGTGAGGTGGCAAAATTTGCAGATGATACAAAACTACTCAAGATAGTTAAGTCCCAGGCAGACTGCGAAGAGCTACAAAAGGATCTCACAAAACTGGGTGAATGGGCAACAAAATGGCAGATGAAATTTAATGTTGATAAATGCAAAGTAATGCACATTGGAAAACATAATCCTAACTATACATATACAATGATGGGGTCTAAATTAGCTGTTACCACTCAAGAAAGAGATCTTGGAGTCATTGTGGATAGTTCTCTGAAATCATTCACTCAGTGTGCAGCGGCAGTCAAAAAAGCGAACAAAATGTTGGGAATCATCAAGAAAGGGATAGATAATAAGACAGAAAATATCATATTGCCTCTATATAAATCCATGGTATGGTCACACCTTGAATACTGTGTGCAGATGTGGTCTCCCCATCTCAAAAAAGATACACTGGAATTGGAAAAGGTTCAGAAAAGGGCAACAAAAATGATTAGGGGTATGGAATAGCTTCCATATGAGGAGAGATTAATAAGACTGGGACTTTTCAGCTTGGAAAAGAGGCTCCTAAGCAGGGATATGATAGAGGTCTATAAAATCCTGAGTGGTATAGGGAAAGTAAACAAGGAAGTGTTATTTACTCCTTCTCATAATACAAGAACAAAGGGCCACCAAATGAAATTAATAGGTAGCAGGTTTAAAACAAACACAAGAAAGTATTTTTTCATGCAACGCACTGTCAACCTCTGTAACTCCTTGCCAGGGGGTGTTGTGAAGGCCAAGACTATAACGGAGTTCAAAAGGGAGCTAGATAGATTCATGGAGGATAGGTCCATCAATGGCTATTAGCTATAATGGGCAGGAATGGTGTCCTGAGCCTCTATTTGTCAGAAGGTGGGATTGGGTGACAGGGCATGGATCACTTTATGATAACCTGTCTGTTCATTCCTTTTGGGGCACCTGCCATTGGCCACTGTCTGAGGACAGAATACTGGGCTTGATGGACTTTTGGTCTGACCCAGTATGGCCGTTCTTATGTACTTCTGTGCAGCTGCCTTCCAAGCTGGGTGGCTAGAGAGTGGTGGCTGCTGACTGAAGACTCAGTTCTGCAGGCCGCAGCACAGAAGTAAGGGTGGCAATGGCATACCATAGCACACCATCCTTACTTCTGTGCCACTGCTGGTGACGGTGCTGCCTTCAGAGCTGGGCTCCCGGCCAGCAGCCGCCGCTGCCCAGCTCTGAAGGCAGCACCACTGTCAGCAGCAGTGCAGAAGTAAGGGTAGAAGTACCGCAACCCCCCCTACAATAACTTTGAGACACTGCCACAACTCCTTTTTGGGTCAGGACCCCTATAATTCCAACACAGTGAAATTTCAGATTTAAATAGTTGAAATCATTAAATTTATTATTTTTAAAATGCTATGATCGTGAATTTGACCAAAATGGACCGTGAATTTGGTAGGGCTCTAGTCATGCTGGATACTGAAAAGGAAGAGACTATGGAAGAGTGACCTGAGTTACAAATACTGTATTGTGGGGAGGGCGGAAACATGAACAATGGTGGTTTGGATCAGCCCTTTGGACTAGAAGTCAATTTTGCAAGGCAGCCTACCTCTCTCTCTAGGCTGCCAGCACAGTGGAAATAATGCTTACAACAAAGAATGGGTCTACGCAGTTTTTTGTGTGTAATACAACTATCTCAGCTAGGAGATTTTTCTACCAAAATCATTAAATCAGTACAGCCCCTAGTGTGGATGCAGTTATATCACTATAAGTGATCATATTCTGTGATTCTTCTTCGGGTGCTTGTTCATGTCTCTTCCATTCAGGTGTGTGCGCACACACATGCATGTTGGCCAGAAGATTTTTCCCTTAGCAGCATCCGTTGGGTCGGCTTGGGCGACCCTTGGAGTCGCGTCCTCATGGTGCCTAATGTATAGCCCTGCCGATCCGCCACCCCTTCAGTTCCTTCTTACCGCCAGTGACTGTGGCTGGAACTTCTCTTGGCTCTTGCTTAGCAAGTTTCTTCTCTGTTCTGTTGTATATAGTTAGTTATTAGTAGTGTTCAAGTTAATAGTTTAGTATAGTGTAGTGTTTGTTGGGGGTTCCCCCCTCACTCCGGCCCCGGTGCCGTGGTATGCCGCAGTCCCCAGGTTTCAAGAACTGTGTGGCCTGCACCAAGCACATGCCAAAAAGCAACCCGCACTCGTCATGTCTACAATGCCTGGGGGAGACCCATCAGGAAGATAATTGTAAGATCTGCCACGAGTTCCGCCCGAGAATGCTTAAAGAAAGGGAACAGCGGCTCAAGCTGATCCTCATGGAGGCAGACCTATACCTCCACTCTGACCTGGGCTCAAGAGACCCAACCTCTACAGCGTCGTCTTTGACGCAGAGCGCCCCGGCGCCGTTGGCAAGTTCGGTGCCGAGGAAGGATTCCTTCAGGGACGCTTGGCACTGCTATGGCTCCTCACGGGGCCTGTCTGACAGTAGGCACCGCTCGCACTCGCCGGTGCCTCAAAAGAAGAAAAAGCCGGATGACCGTTCTCCTCCAGCTAAGCCATGAATGTGCGACCCCAGAGCCTACCCACTTCCCGAGCTCTCGACGTTCGAGGCATCGAGGATCAGCTCCTCCGTGGTCTTCGGTGTCTGAGACCTCGGAGTCGGAGTCCAACTCCTATTGCTCGGGTAGGAGCAGAAGTCATAGAGCGAGGTCAGGTAGAGACAGAAGGGAGCATCAGGCATGGCCTCTGCAGTGGCAGAACCTGCTTCAGAGGCCCTTCTGGACCCCTTGGGCTTATTACCAGGGCGGAACCCAGGGCCCACACTCAGCGACATCTTCAGTGGCCTCCACCACTTTTGTAGCACCTTCCACTGCGCATCTGCCCTTGGCGCCTGCAGTCCTGACGCCTTTTCCTCCGGCCCCGTCGTCGACTCCAGCACCGTTCTCAGCTCTGACTTTGGCACCAGCCTTCACGGCGTCTTCGCACCCGTCTCCCATGCCTGCACCATTGTCGACATCGACCTTGATGCAGGCACCTACGGCCCTGGTACCGATGTCGGCACCGGGCCCCCCAACCCCAGCGGCTCCTGTGAGTGTGCCAACGCAGCTCCCTCTGGTGAGACTGATGCCAACACCGGTTATGATGCCTATGGCCCTGGCACTGTCATCAGTACCGCTTCCTCCACTGCTGCCCTGGGAGTCACATGACCCCTCTGGGACAGACGGTAGGGAGCTTCCACTACCAGCACACACTTCCCCCTCCTCGTCGCCGGACGAAGCATTGGTAGGGACAGCCATAACTCCTGCGTTAGAGGACAACAGAGTCCTACAACGGTTGCGCTGCAGGGCTGCCCAGGATCTGGGCATCAAGGCTGAGGAGGTGGTAGAGGAGGCAGATCCCATGGTGGACATCCTTGCACCCTTGGGACCTTCACGGGTAGCATTGCCCCTCATAAAGATTGTTGTGGACACCACCAAGACCCTGTGGCAGATGCCATCCCTGCCACCCACTGCCAAATGTAATGAGCGGCGGTATTTTGTGCCCTCCAGAGGCTTTGAGCATCTCTACTCCCACCTGCCTCCGGACTTGCTGGTGGTCGATGTGGCTAACCAGCGGGAGAGACAGGGTTTCCAAGGTCCTTCCCCAAAGAATAGGGACTCTAAATGCCTAGAGCTTGTGGATAGGAAGATCTGCTCCACTGGTGGTTTGCAGCTCCGTATTGCTAACCAACAGGACATTGTGAGCAGGTACCCTTTTAACACCTGTGCAGCAATGGCAAAATTCACGGAGCTCGTCCCTTCGGATTCTTGGTCAGAGTTCACCGCCTTGGTGGAAGAAGGGAAATTAGTCTCCTGGGCTGCCTTGCAGGCAGCTTTAGATGCTGCAGACGCTGCCACAAGAGTCATGGCGACAGGGGTGGCTATGTGACGGGGCCTGGCTGCAAGTCTCAGGGTTGCCCTATGAGGTCCAGCAAACCATTCAGGACCTCCCGTTTGAGGAAGGGACTCCGTTTTCAGAGAAGACAGACAAACGGCTCCACAGCCGAAAAGACTCCTGAGCCGCTCTCCAATCTTGGCTTGCATACCCCCACCACACAGTGGAGACATTTCCACCTGCAACCTCCTCAAAGGTTCCAGCAGCAGAACCGCCAGGACAGTTCTCAGAGGAGGAACCGGAGTGGCAGGAGGAGGCAACACCTCTCTGCTAATCAAGACCAGCCCAAACCGCCCTCTGGCCCTAAACCGGCCTTTTGAAGGTGCAGTCGAGGACGGCACACCAGATCAGAGACTGGATCTTACCTTTTCCTCCCGACTGTCCCCTTTCTACCGTGCACGGTCCCGTATAACCTCAGACCGCTGGGTGCTTCGCACGGTAGAGAAAGGATACTCCATCCAATTCTATGCCCTCCCGCCCTTCCACCGCCCTTCCCTGTCCCTCTTCAGGGACCCTTCTCATGAGCAACTTCTCATTCTGGAGGTGCAGTCGCTCCTAGTGGAGGAGGTTCCACTGGAGCCACAGGAGTGAGGGCTTCAATTCCCTCTATTTCCTAATACTGAAGGCCAAAGGTGGCCTCAGACCTATCCTGGACCTGCGCGACCTCAACAAGTTCATGAGGGCCAGGTTCCGCATGGTTTCCCTGGCCTCCATTATCCCTTCACTGGATCCAGCAGACTGGTATGCTGCCCTCGACTTGAAGGATGCGTATTTTCACGTAGCAATCTCACACAACCACAGAAAGTTCCTCAGGTTTGTGGTAAATGGTTCCCATTACCAATTTACTGTCCTCCCGTTCAGCCTGTCAGCCCTGTCCTCCCGTTCAGCCTGTCAGCCCTGTCAGCAGCACCTCAAGTATTCACCAAGTGCATGGCAGTCGTCGCCACCTTTCTGCGGTGTTTCCGTACCTTGGAAAGGCCGCTCCAGGGCTCAGGTGGAAGCTCACGTGGCATTTATCAGAGCCACCTTCGAGAATCTGGGACTGCTACTGAACAAAGCCAAATCGACTCTGTCCCCAGTCCAGAGGATAGAGTTCATAGGGGCAGTACTGGACTCAACTCAAGCCAGAACATTCCTCCCACAGGTGAGATTCCAGGCCCTCAACACCATGATCCAAGGACTCATGCAGTTCCCTACTACCACTGCAAGAAATTTCCTGAAACTTCTCGGGCACATGGTAGCCTGTACATATGTGGTACAACACGCCAGACTCAGGCTTCGGCCGCTTCAGTCGTGGCTTGCGTCAGTGTACAGACCTGCCAGGGACAGCTTGGACAGGATTGTGACCCTGCCTTGCCCTATCCTCGACTCGCTCCTGTGGTGGACGGATGTTCAGCAGGTGTGCTCAGGAGTTCCCTTTGCTGCCCATAGCCATCCCTAGTGCTGGTGACGGATGCATCAGACTTGGGATGGTGAGCCCATCTGTGGGACCACAGGACTCGGGGCCTCTGGTCACAGACAGATCTCAGTCTTCATAACAATGTCAGGGAGCTCAGGGCGGTACGCCTAGCATGTCAGTCATTCTGCCCTTATCTAGCAGTTCGATGTGTATCGGTCATGATGGACAATACGACTGCGATGTTCTATATCAACAAATGGGTGCACACTCCTCTCCCCTGTGCCAGGAAGCCCTCAGGCTATGGGACTTTTGTACAGAACACTCAGTCGATCTTCAAGCGTCGTACCTTCCCGGGGTCCAGAACGAGCTGGAGGACCGCCTAAGCAGGTCCTTTCACAGCCATGAGTGGTCTCTTCGCCCAGACGTCGCATGTTCGGTCTTCCAGAGGTGGGGCTGTCCCCTGATCGACCTCTTCACCATGTGACACAGCAGGAAGTGTCAGCAGTTCTGCTCCTTCAGACTCACAGTCCGGGCTCCACAGTGGACGCATTCCTCCTCCATTGTGGGGGACCTCTTCTATACGCCTTCCCTCCCATACCGCTCATCCACAAGGTCCTGCTCAAGATCCGCAGAGACCGGGCTCGGGTCATTCTCATAGCAACCGCCTAGCCCCGCCAGCATTGGTACATGTCTCTCTTAGACATGTCAGTGGGAGCCCCGATTACCTTGCCGCTCTTCCCGGACCTTCTCACTCAGGTTCATGGGCGTCTCCAGCACCTGAACCTGCAGTCGCTCCATCTCACAGCATGGAGGCTCCATGGCTGAATCTGTTTGAGCTCTCCTGTTCAGAACAAGTCAGACAGGTTCTTCTTGGCAGTAGGAAACCCTCCACTCGGGCCACGTGCCTGGAAGTGCCAAGTGGAAGAGATTTTCAGTCTGCTCAGCTCAGCGCGACTTGCCCCCGGCACTAGCCTCAGTGCCCCAGATTTTGGATTATCTTCTCCACTTGAAGCAGGAAGGTCTCTCCTTCTCCTCTATAAGAGTGCACCTGGCTGCCATCTCGGCTTTCCATCTGGGGGTACAGGGCCATTCGGTTTTTGCTAACCCTCTGGTCAGTCGCTTCCTGAAGGGCCTCAACAGGTTGTACCCCCACGTCCGCCAGCCAGTTCCTGCTTGGGACCTTAACTTGGCCCTTGCTAGGCTCATGGGGCATCCCTTTGAGCCTCTAGCAACATGCTCCCTGCTCTACCTTTCTTACAAGGTCATGTTCCTGGTGGTAATAACTTCAGCCTGGAGGGTGTCTGAGCTCAGGGCTCTAACGTCGGAGCTGCCCTACACCGTATTTTTTAAGGACAAGGTTCAGCTCAGACCCCATCCAGCCTTCCTCCTGAAGGTTGTGTCGCAGTTCCACATCAACCAGGACATTTTCCTCCCAGTTTTCTACCCTAAGCCTCATGTGAATAACAGGGAGCAGAGGCTCCACACTCTCGACGTCCGCAGAGCGCTGGCTTTTTACATCGAGAGGATGAAACCGTTCAGGAAGTCGGTACAGCTCTTTGTAGCAGTAGTGGACAGGATGAAGGGTCAGCCTATTTCGACCCAGCGCATTTCATCATGGATTGTGGCCTGCATTACTGAGTGCTACAATCTAGCAGGGATTCCGATAATGGCGCACTCTACAAGGGCGCAAGCTTCATCAACAGCTTTCCTGGTTCAAGTCCCCACCCAGGAAATCTTCAGGGCAGTGACGTGGTCATCCATACACACTTTTGCTGTGCACTATGCGGTTACTAGGCAAGCCAGAGATGGTGAGGCCTTTGGTAGAGCAGTACTCTAATCAGTGGACAGCTCTGACCACACCTCCTAAAATTGCTTGGGAGTCACCCGATTAGAATCGACATGAACAAGCACTCGAAGAAGAAAAAATGGTTACTTACCTTTCGTAACTGTTGTTCTTCGAGATGTGTTGTTCATGTCCATTCCAATACCCACCCTCTTACCCCTCTGTCGGAGTAGCTGGCAAGAAGGATCTGAAGGGGTGGTGGGTCGGCAAGGCTATATATTAGGCTCCATGAGGGCACGACTCCAAGGGGCGCCCAGGCCGACCCGACGGATGCTGCTAAGGCAAAGATCTTCCGGCCAACATGCATGTGCGCACGCACACACCTGATTGGAATGGACATGAAGAACAACAGTTACGAAAGGTGAGTAACCGTTTTTTCTATATCACTATAAGGCAAGTACATAGCAATATAGCTTATATCCCTTCCCCTACAGCAGAGGTACCCACATCTGGCCTGCAGGACTGTCCTGCCCAGTCCCTGAGCTCCTGGATGGGGAGGCTAGCCCCCGGCCCCTCCCCCGCTATCCTCCCTCCCCTGCAGCCTCAGCGCGCTGCACTGCCAGTGCTCTGGCCTGCCGCTCCTGCCAGGCAGCACAGACAGTGTGGCTGGCTTCGGCGGGGCTGCGAGCTCCTGCTGATCTGAGCAACATGGTAAGGGGGCGGGGAGCGGGGGGGTTTGGATAAAGGGCAGGGAGCAGGGGACAGTTGGATAGGTGTTGGAGTTCCGGTGGATGGGGTCGGGGCAGACAGGAAGCAGGGGGAGATTGGATGGGGCGGAAGTTCGGGGGGGCGGGGGCTCAGTCCAGGGATGGGGAACAGGGGTGGCTGGATAGGCATGGGAGTCCCGGGGTGGCCTGTCTGGGGCAGGGGTGTGGATAGGGGTCGGGGCAGTCAGGGGACAGGGAGTGGGGGGGTGGGGTCCTGGGGGGCGGTTGGGGTGGGAGTCCCAGGAGGGGGCGGTCAGGGGACAAGTAGCAGGGGGGGTTGGATGGGTCGGCGGTTTTGAGGGGGGCAGTAAGGGGGCAGGAAGTGGGAGGGGTCGGATAGGGAGTCGGGGGCCAGGCTGTTTGGGGAGGCACAGCCTTCCCTACCCAGCCCTCCGTACAGTTTCACAACGCCGATGTGGCCCTTGGGCCAAAAAGTTTGCCCACCGGTGCCCTACAGGAATAAGCTATACCAGCATACGCACCATTATATCAGTAGAACTGTAGCAAAGCGAGAGTGTTTCATAGAATCATAGAATATCAGGGTTGGAAGGGACCTCAGGAGGTCATCTAGTCCAACCCCCTGCTCAAAGCAGGACCAATCCCAACTAAATCATGGTTTGTACCATTGTAGTTATGAGTATGGCTAATGTGGTACAATTTTGTATGTAGACAAGTCCTAAATGAGCAGTTGGAGAGAGCTTTTACCACTCCTAGTGCCCTCTGCTGGTCAATCATAATAGTATGTTCATGGGATTCCAGCGGGAGGCTTTGGAATACCACTGCAGCAGGGCCATGCGTGTGGTAGGGCATCGCAGCACTCCTGCTGCTGACCCACTGAAATGATTGCTGAGATGGGAGTGATGCTCAGCGGGCAAGAAAGAGAAATAGGAGTCTAAGTGAGTGAAATCTCACGAATCCAATGATTCCTTGTACCTCAAGCTAGTATGGGTAGTTGTACCCTTACTGGACAATACACTCCTCCTTGGGGAAGAGCACAAAGCAAGAGATATCTGAAACCATAGCCACACAAACTGAGTCTGTTCAGGGGATTGGGGTAGAGACAAGGCTTGAAACATTGCATCCTCTGTGCTGTTATTAATAGACATTAGGATGCAGGTAAGCTGCAAACTGGGATTTTCTGGGGATCTTTATCGATCTTGCTGGTAAGCAGAGACTTGACCCTTGCAATAGAGAAGTCCTGGCTCGAGTGCACTGCATGCCTGTAAGGCTTAGAAGGTGTCTGTTTCCCCCTCTCTCTTCCTGTCTGTAACTTTGACCTGTATTTACCTGACAGAGATGAAGCTGAAATGGAATATCTGAAGATCGCTCAGGACTTGGAGATGTATGGAGTAAACTACTTCGCGATTAGGGTGAGTTCAGAGTTTGGGACATGTTTTCAAAGCATCTTGAGTCCATTGTGTGTCTGGGGCAGGGGAAGAGGTATTTGAGAGGAATAGTCCTCGCGTTAAAGGTCCCCTCACCAACTTGCCTTGAGACGACTGTGTGAAACTCAAAGCTGGCTGCACTCCTGCAGTATTTTATCTGTGGGTGGGGGGAGGGGAAGGGGAAGGCAGCGGATAAGCTGCTGCCAGAAGCCTCCCAAGAGGATGAGTGAATGAATGAGTTACCACTGCAGTGCACGGTGCCTGGCGCCTGGGAAGCAGGATCCCCTCTGGCATAGTTGGTGCTGCATCCCTGGTCAGGGCTGGATGAAACTAGTAGAATGTAACCATTTGTGTCAGATCCTCCTCAAATCTTCTGGCTTCAAATGGAAATGGTTTGTTTTGCTCTGTTCTTCCCTCCTGTAGAATAAGAAGGGCACTGAGCTGTTGCTTGGGGTTGATGCACTGGGGCTTCACATCTACGACCCAGAAAACAGGCTGACCCCCAAAATCTCTTTTCCATGGAACGAGATTCGGAATATCTCTTACAGTGATAAGGAGGTAGGGCACCTTTATCCTATGTACAAATACCAATAGGAATGCAATAACAAATCAGAGGGACTTCTCGTCTCTCCCGCTTCACTTGCATTTGCTCTCACAGTCACAGCCAAAGCTATCTCAGTCTTTCCAATAGAACCCTTCATTCCCAGGCTTTTGTATGGTTTTTGAAAGCAGGCATTCAAGAGCTCAGCCCAGGGGCTATTTTTTTTATTTGCTATTTTTAGAGCCCTCTGTTTAACTATTTTAAGAAGAAAATTACCCATAGTGTGCTCAGCCCAGCCAGCTGAAAGCTCAGAAAATGAGAATCTTGTCTTATTGTGACTATGCCCTGGCATCGTGAAGTATAATTAAATGCATTCCTAGTAAGAAGAGCTTTTGGCTCTCACTGCTTCGTTATATTACTCTGAGCGTCCAAACTTCCAGAATGCCAGGCTCAGTGCAGCAGATTGAATCTTTTCTTAGGTGTCAAGTAGTGTAGGCCCAACATCTGTGGCTGATTTTGATTAAACTGTTTATGTGAATAGGAGTGGCTTCCTGAGTAGTTGTGATCCCAACACCACTAAGACTAGGATAAGGAGGTAAAATTGGCTACAGAAAGTGAAAATGACCAATTCCCTGGGCAGTCTGAGGGAATTGCACAAAGGAAATTAGCTACCTTCATGATAGGTAAACAAATTAGCTGTTTAGTTTCTGTTTTATTTTTAATTTAAACATGATATTTGATGAGGGCAAAAAGCGAACGATTTCTCACTTCAGTTGAGTTTATGCTTGTTTTTCTTAAGTGATTCATGCACAATTTAATCCCCCCCTTTGTTTAGGAATTAAAAAGAAAGCTCTCCATAACTTAGAGCACCAGCCCAAGCACGGCAGGCTTTCTTCTCCTATGCCTCTTTTCTGCCCACACCCAGGTCCGTGCAGCGAGAGCTCCCTGTTCATGCGTTGCTCTAGGACTCTGAGGGCTGAAGCAGCTGCAAGTAGGCCTTGACACAATAGACTGTAATAGATCTTTCTCCTGGAGGAAGGCACTGTCATCTTCTATCATGTCAGTAATCCTTGACCTGCTTTAATCTTTATGCAGTGATCTTGTGAAGTATCCTTTTGTTAACTGTGAGTCCCCATCCATTCAGCTTATGATATGGGCCCCCAGCACCATGATCCTTGAACCCCCATCCCTGGCAGTACAACTAGTACTGTATCACCTGAGGCTGGAGTGGGCTGATTGTAGTTGGGAAGTACTTTGAATGCAGTAAGCACCAAGGAGGGGATGAAATTCTTTAGGGTGGCACAAGATTGTGTAAATACACTTAGGAGTAACAGGATAACATTTTAGACTGCAGAATAGTCTCCCAGGGGAAGTGGGACATAAGGCCTGTAACATAAAGTTAAGTTGGCCAAAGTCCTGGAGAATAGACCGTATGGAGCAATCACATACTGGCTCTCAGGGTTGGGGGAGATAGGCTAGAGGCATGGATCGAATATAACTGGCTTGGAAGGATTAGATATGTAATTGGTAAATGTCAGTTTCACCGCATACACACAAACCAATTAAAAACTATTTCCGTCGATGATGATCAAAATTTACAGATAGGCAAAGTAAGAATAATGCTGCTTGAGAACTTCTTAGAGTTTGATTTTAAGGATATTTATTTTGTATATTTTGCCATGTGCTGTTGACAATTTGTGTTTTAATGATCAGAAAGATAAAGATTTATAAATCTCAACATCTACTGAGATTAAATTATTATTGTCTGACCCCCTGTTTTCTGAACCTCCCAGTTTCCTGCAGCTGTGAAAATTTAAATCGGTAAAGGTTGAAAATTTAAATTGATAAATGAATGTTCAAAGTTATAAAAAAAAATAAAAATCCAGTTCTGCCAAGCCTAAATAGAACTGTTTGTTTCCGTCTCTGCTTTCTATAATTAAGCACCAACCCACTGGGCAGTTCAAACTAGTTCTTCTACTCTGATGGGCCACAATTGTTTTTAATCCTCCCTGTTCCTAGTTCCCCATATCCTGCTATACAGAAGCACCTTGCCTTTGGTTGTAAGGGTGGGTATACAACCCCATCCAAGACCTGTGACCTGGTCATCAGAGAGCACTCGCTGAGCAGACAGGAATCACTCTCTCCTCTTGCAGCTTAAGGACATTGCTTCTGGGAGGCACTTGAGCTTTCCTGATGGGGGAACAGCAGTTCTTGATTGCTTTTTGATCCTAGCTGGCCTGCTTGGCTGGAAGCCATGAGGACTGCTCTCAGGCTTGTTTATCTGGCACTCCATTTACCTGCTCTTAGCCAGCATGCTGTGTAATTCTTTCTGCTACCCTGTTTTGTTCTAGGCTCTGAGTTTGATGACTTTTTTCTTTTTCTCTCCTTTCAGTTTACAATTAAGCCATTGGACAAAAAGATCGATGTCTTTAAATTCAATTCATCAAAGCTGCGTGTGAATAAGCTGGTAAGTTCGCAGGCACAGTGATTTTATTATCTGTAGCAGTAGCTCTTGAGGAAGCTTCTGTAGGCAATTTGAGGGAATGTTCTTTCAGGGTTTTCCTTATTCACACATCTTGGCTACTGTCAGAGGTAGCACACTTGACTTGAGGGACTGCACGTCTGATCCAATGTTTCGGATCCAATCAAGAATTTATAGCCTCTGAGAAAGGGTGGGGGGAAGAGTCAAGCTCCTTCATGGAATTTCTCCCCATCTCTTCCACTGATCTTTTTTTGAACCTTCTGGTTACATCTGCCCTGCGCCGTAAATACAAAATTCTTCTCATCTCCCTCGTTCCCCGAATGTCCTTTTGCTTCTCCTGGGCTTCCCCTTGCTGCTCTGCTGATGTATTTCAGGATGATCACAGTGTCTAATAGAAAACACTAACTGGTCTGTGCTCACTCAGTACTTAGCCTCTATCGGGACACATCGCTTGAGTCGTGACAAGTGGTTGTCTGAAGAGAAGAGACTAACTCATATCCATTGCATTCATGTACTTATGGCCATTTATGCAAGGTGGAAAAAAAAGTCACTCACTTTAGACATTAGTGTCTGTTTTGACTCTAAAGTTTACAGCCAGAAAACCATGTAATAAATCTAGAGCCAGATTTTCAAAATTGGTCAGTAGCCAGCAGCGCTTCTTGAGGCATCCTGACTAGTGACCAGACTTTCAACAGCACTCTGCATCAGGAGAACAATAAGAACTGCTGGCTCTTGAAAATCTGACCCAGAATCTGTAATACCTATTACTCAGCTATACTCTCTAGAGGAGAGTACAGTATATTTTGGGTTCTTTTGGGGGTAGGCAGAGGGATTTCTGTCCTGACTCTGCCAACATAGTCTGCCCTGTACCTACTGTAGACTCAGGAAAGGTACTGTTACCTTACCAAGGCAGGGCCTAATCCTTGGGCCTTATACTTATTGTACTTTCCTCAGTCTCACACTGATGTGACTTCACTGTACTCTAGTCCTGATTTATGCCAGCACAAGTGAGGTCTGAATCAGGCCCTTAGAGATGAGTCTGAGGGAGACTGTAGTTTTCACCTACCCCTTAGCTTTTTCCTACCATTCTTCCCACCAACGTCAGTTTCAGATCATTCTCCTCTGCCCCTAAGGGCTAGAATCAACTACATTGCTCCACAAGTCATGCAGTAGGCATGGCTGAAGGCCTCCAGCGAGGCTGTGATTCTGCTCCAGACTGGTTGGTGTAAGCGGGTTGAATGCTGTGCATTGGGTAGCCTTTCTGTCTTTTCATCTCCCCTCCTTCCCGAGAGTGAAGATATGTTGCTTATGGTACCTCATCCCATAGTGCTCCTTTAACCTGGAGGGGCATTTTGATCCAGCGCATAGGAAAATGCACTGGGATTTAGAAGACCCGGGTTCCATTTCTGAGAGTAACTCACTTCACCTTTCTGTGAAGATTTCCCCATCTGTAGAACGGGGATAATGATACTTTGTAAAGTGCTTTCAGATCCATGGATGAAGGTGCTATATGAGCACTAAGTGTTAATAACTCTGGTCTATGTGCTGGCAGTACAGATCATGTCATCTAAGTATGTATGTGTTCATTTCTTTCCTTTCTTCCCCCTTATTTTTGGCTGGAACAGATTCTTCAGCTGTGTATTGGAAACCACGATCTATTCATGAGGAGGAGGAAGGCAGACTCGTTGGAGGTCCAGCAGATGAAAGCACAAGCCAGGGAGGAGAAGGCCAGAAAGCAGGTGAGAGAGACCTTGTAATACAACCCAGATGTGAGCCAAAATCAGAAATATAAATATATCAGGAGGGAACAGAATAGCAAAAAGCACCAGCACTAGGTGTGCAAGGCAGGCTCTGCTGAGCTGCTCATCTAGTAGCCTGCCCTGTTACTACAGGTAGTTCTTATACTTCGGTATGTGGGCTGATGGCAGAATGGCTGACAAGTCACCAGACTACAGGCTCGGAGGTATAAGTAGATGGGGAAAAGGATAACCTGTGCGCATGGTACATATGTTTGCATCCATCCCTACCTAGCCCTGTTGCAGGAAAGTTGTAGTGTCTTGGGGAAGTTGATTGTAATTAAGGCAGGAGTTGTGCTTTGCCATTGCTTTGTGCTCTCATTTCCTAATTAGATGGTGATGGAATGCATGCTGACATTTCGGGGCATGCAGCCTGCATGCTGATTTAGTCCTGGCCTCTATCCACCACAGGTCAGGCGGCAGGAACAACACATCGCAGGCACCAGCTTGTAGCCAATGAGAATATATCAGCAAATTGGATTGTATGAATCATTGTTTTCTGTTCATAGACCTTTTCTACTCACTGAAACCCACACAGCTAATCTGAGTGCTGCTGCTTAGAATATAAACGTTCATTTCTGGATAAGCCACTAGATAGCAGCAGTATCAGCCAGCTGTACCAAGAGACTTTAAACGCAGATGTACTGCTCTTGGATTCAGACATGTCTACTGGGATTTATTGCAAAGGATTGGGGGTTAGAACTGAGTACCTTGCCCAGCCTTCTTCTATGCTCTGGAGTGCCATGCAGGAGACCTGTGTCCAGTTCTCCTTTCAAGGGCAGCACCCTCGTCTTTGATTGGGAGGAGAGAATGCTTGCATCTAACCTCGGTGCCTCTGGCCACTATAGGAATGGTGCTGGCAGACTAAAAGGAGCCCCAGGCAATCCTCCTTGAGGTTGAGGATGATGAGTAACCTGGAATCTTCAGGAATTAGTGGGGAAGGGGGCAGCGTTTGGAATTTGATGGGCTCCTTGAGGGATATGGAGGATCTGTCTGAATGAAGCCAGGAAGAACTGAGAAGCCTTGGGTTACTGCCTGGTAGGGGTTCAGGGGCTTGGGAAGACTTACCAGGGAAGTGACCACCTGGCTCTGGAGGTGGGGGGTGGGTACATGTTTATCACTGACTTTGAGATGAAACGGGTAGAGCTTTTGCAAGTGGGCCCAGAGGAGGAGGAATAATACCTGGCTTATAGCTAGTGCTTTTAATCCATAGATCTCAAGGTGCTTTGCAGAGGAGGTCAGGCTCACGATCTCGTTTTACAGAGGGAAAGTGACTTGCCCTAGGCCACCCAGCAGGCGTGTTAATTAAACCCAGGTCACCTTAGGCACAGTCCAGTGGCCTCGCCACTAGGCTATATAAGAAATGTGGAGACTTGCCGCCTTCCCTTGGATTAACCCCCTTTATTGTGTCTCGCTGCCTACACTCCAGGGTTACTGTGTGAACTGGCTCCGAGCAGTTTGCTCACATCATGAGCCCTGAATGGGATCCTGATCATAACAAGTGGTGATTGATGAAGGGTACCTTTAGTAGAGAGAAGCACCACTGTTAAAGCAGTGGGTGTCCTGCTTTCAGAACATAGCCAGTGCCTGAGGATAACAGGGAGATGGCTTGCTTCCTTGTTCGGCTCATTAAACTCAGTATGTGGCCTGAGTAATGCAGTGATCTATACGTGTAACCAAGGTACTGTATTTATAATGGGCCTATCACTGTGAGATCGGGGTGCTAAGAGGTGGTGAATTGACTGGTTTTGCAGTTCCCTTCCACCGCTTGGTTAGCAAAGGGCACAAGTTGTACAGTGTGCAGCTGCTGCCTAAACTACTGACTGCAGGGTGCTTTCAGGGTAGTATAGGTGCTGCACATTCTCCTGGGAGCAGGCGGAAGGGATTCCGCTAGATTAGGTTGTATCAGAGAGGACCTGACTGGCTCTTTCTCACATGTACCGTGACTACTTTACACTGTGAGAGGAGGTAGCTTGACTTGTATAGGAATCTTACTGTTGGTAAGCATACACTTTCTGGCCTACCCATTAAATGAATAGAATGGGGAAGAATTTCCAGTGCATTAGGTTTTAGCTGCTGTTGTAGCTGATGGGAAAATAACAAAGGTCCCTGTTGTTTGAATTTGTGGTTTACAGTGCTTGTCATCCTGGGATCACAAAGTGCTTCACACACATTAATAGGCCTGTCCCCTTTTGGTAGTGAAATATCCCTAGTTGACAAATGGGTAAGTTGAAGCAGAAGGAGGAGATCATACTCATCCGAGTGCTCTCCGACCCGCAGACAACATTCCCATCCTGTCCGTGAAATGCACCATACCTCGTGAAATGCACCATACCTAGGGAATTGTAACAGGGTTGGGGGGAGACCCTGTCCAGTGTAGGGCGAGTGTGTGCCATCTCTCTTAGGGCGTAGGGGTGGAACGTACATAACCTACGTCTGTGCCTCCTTAGCCTGAGTCAATATACTTGCCGTTCTTAGCAGGGCAATGAGGCCTAAAGGCAAAAGTCAGCGTACTTGCCTCTAATAGCTGGGCAGTGCGGCCCAACGGCCAGGGTCAATAGTCTTGCCTCAGTTGGCAGGTCAGTAAGGCCTAGTGGCTAAAGTCCATAGGTTCGCCCCTCTTAGCAGGGCAGTAAGACCTAATGGCCAAAGTCAGTAAATTCATCTCTGGTAGCGGGGTAGTGAGGTCCAGTGGTCTCAGTCGGGAAGGGGGCTGCCACGCACAAAAAGGGGTCACCGGACCACAGCCCAGGGCCCTGGTTGTGCCCGGAGCACAGGCCACTGCATCAGCGTGGGGTTCAGACCGAAACATGCTGTCTCAAAATTCAGGCTCACTAACCAGGCCACTATTTAGTTGCTCTGGGCTGCTTCCTACTGTAGTTTCCACTGCTGCGGTCTGGGCATCTCAGCTGTCTCCGGGTTCCCTGGTCTGCACTGTCCCTGACGACTCCGGACTCTGTGGGGCCTCTGAGGGTAGCTTGGCATTTGCCTGGGTTGCGGTGTCTCTGACTCCCACGGCTTCGGGCTTCAGCTGATCCTTGGCTGGAGCCGGTGGTGTCCTTCCTCCCTGGCAGTCAGAAGTAACTGAGCTGAGCTGCTCCCTTTTATACTAGTGCATTTGGAGCATGCCCAGTAGAGTTGAGAGGGTGTGGTTAACACAATGTAGTGTTAACCCTTCCCTGTCCAGTGTGGGACGAGTGTGCCCCATCACAGGAATACACTGAACGTTGGTTATTCTAATATTTGTCATTTCCTTTCCTTCGTCTCCTCTCGTCTCCCTAGATGGAACGTCAGCGGCTGGCTCGAGAGAAGCAGATGAGGGAAGAGGCAGAGCGAACAAGGGATGAGTTGGAGAGGAGGTTGTTGCAGTTAAAGGAGGAGGCGACAATGGCCAATGAGGCTCTGGTATGTCTTTATGGTGGTTGTTCTCCAGTCACTGCAGATGTTTGTGACTCCCTTTGCTGAAGGCAGCAGACATACAGTGTGCATTCTGGGGCTATTCGTAAGCCCCGGCTGGTGAACAGTGATTAAAAAGACAGATGGGTCAGCTGAATGGTGTCGTGCAAGGGCCCTGCTATGACACCATCTGAGTGGAGGATTAACTGGAGGCAGAGAGCCTGAGAGTATCAGAGTCTTGGTTGGGAGCTTATTGCACAGTGGCCAGAGCACTGCAAGGATTGTGGAAATGGGGAATTTGCGCACACGTGAGTCATAGTAAAAAGGTGGGGCAGGGGACTTAGGGTCCCTACCACAGGAATCTTGGACATGTCAGGGTGGGACCCTTGTGCATGCTGACACTGCTGTATGTGTTGGTTCCCAGATGAGATCTGAAGAGACAGCAGACTTGCTGGCTGAAAAAGCCCAGATCACAGAAGAGGAAGCCAAGCTGCTGGCTCAGAAAGCAGCTGAGGCGGAGCAGGAGATGCAGCGGATCAAAGCCACGGCAATCCGGACAGAGGAAGAGAAACGGTTGATGGAACAGAAGGTCCTGGAGGCAGAGATGTTGGCGTTGAAGATGGCAGAAGAATCGGAGAGAAGGTCAGAGGGAGGAACCCTACACCTGCTTCCATGCTCCACTTTCCAGATCTGCCAGTGAGATTGACCAAGACAGTATCCTGGGGTCACACCTTTATACAGGCCTTCCAAACGGTGTGCAGTGAGCCCTTGGTATCTCAGACACCTGTGAGGGCTAGTTGGCCACAAGACTGAGCTGTTTTCTTTCTTTAGGCAGCTGTGTTTGTCAAAAGTAGGCTTCTGCTGAATGGTAAACGAATGCTAATGTACATATTGGGCCTCCCTGATTTTCTTGTATTTGAGCCTGATGCGGAGAATTCTTACGGGAGAGATGCAATGAGGAGAGAGTGACTAGGAGAGGGACTTTCAGCTACTGGCTTCTGTGGGTGGCTGGAATATAGTCTTCCTTTCAAACTGTCCATAGGACTCTTCTTCCCTGGCTCTTCTTGGAGCACTAACTAGAATGAGCAGCCATTGGCTCAGATTATCACGGAGCTGTAGGATCAGCCAGAGAAACACCTGCCGTATTCTCCAAAGTATTTGGCTCCATTCATTAATAACACTGGAGTTTTGCTTCTGGATATTAAACACAGTTCATCATTCTCGCCCTTGCTCTGGCATTGCACTCCCAGATCTCTCGCCTTCCTGACTAGTCACGAGGCTTCTGTTGCATGTTAGGCCTGGGGACCCTTTGTGCCAGAGTCCCTGTTGTGTGTTATTCAGAGCCTATGGTATGCCAGAGCTCTTGTCACACGTTGCATTTCGTTAGTGGGTGAACTAACTTTCTCCCTGTTATCACTTATGAGTGCATTGGTCTTCAGCCCTCTCGCTTGTTCAATAGCTTTATCCCCAGCCATCCCTTCTCTATCTTGAGCTCCTTGTAAATTCTGATGCAGCAAAGAAGGCTTCCCTCTCTCTCTCTCCTCATCTTTCCTTTTGCTTTCTATCCAGGGAGTGTCCTCAGGAGCTGCCGTACATCAAGGATAAATGGTAGAGTTAGAACCCTTTGGCCCTGAGATTGGCATGTTAAAGTCCATATAGGACTTGTTGGGCATTTTCTTCTGTTCCTTTTAGACAACCCTCAGTAGATGATTAATATTCAGAAGACCAAACCTTCTGCTCCCCAAGCCAAAGCTTCCTACCTCTGCTCTGATTTTGATCACTCACTGTATTCCCAAGTTGTCCTCCCCACTCCAGCAGCTTGACCTTATTGTCCAGGTGTCAGTCTTTTTGCAAATGCTAACACAACATCCAGATTTTAGATCTTGCCCTTTTGTGATGTGGCTCTCCTGCCGCTTCGTTTGGATTCTCCACTGCCCTGTAGGCCTGAGACCTGATTAGCCCCTCTCCCACCCCATATTAAACCAGCCTTGGGTGAAACTCGAAGTTCACCACTAAAATTGGGGGGGGGAAAAACCCTTAAATTTAGGGTGCCCTAAATTGAGCGGGTAACAGCCCCACCTGCAGTATCAGATCCTAGCTAGAAGGAGAAGACCTGGTAGGTCATCTAGCCGGTCTTCTCCATCCTTAGTAGTCAGTGCAGGTTTGTTTTCTTCAGTATTTGTCCAGTCTAGTTGGAAGGTCTCAAGTGATTGGGTTTCCACCATTTCCCTTTTGGAAATTATTCTTCAGCTTAATAGATCTCATTTCCAGATAAATCCCAACCCCCGCTACACCCACACTTTGGTGTTGCTCCGTTTTCCCTTCTCTGACTTTCATCCCACTCCATTCCTTCCCTGTCCATCTCTGATTTGATATTTGTCATTGTTTGTTACTGTGCATAGGGCAAAGGAGGCTGATCAGCTAAAGCAGGATCTTCAGGAGGCTCGAGAGTCCGAGCGGAGAGCAAAGCAGAAGCTCTTGGAGATCACCAGCAAGTCATCCTACATGGTAAGAGTGTTTTGTATTACAGCTCCATTTTTTTCCCAGGAAGAGGGCAGCATCCACTTGAGGGCTTTGAAAGAAGTTGGGCTGTTTTCCATAGTGCCACCTCCTCATCCTCCTTTGTTGTGGAACTCAGTAAGGGGAATTGCAAACTCTTTCCTGTGCTCCTCAGCCAAGTCCAGATCTGGTGGTCTGCAGTTTAGCAGAGAACAGACTGCTTCACTCTGTCTCCCATCTACCCTTTTTCTTAATACAAGAACAATGTGGTACAAATGAAATTGAAAAGACAACAGATTTAAACTGAATAAAAATTGTGTTTTGTTAACCTGTGGAGACAAATATAAAGTATTGAGGCCAAGGGCTTAGTAGCATTCAAAATAGGATTAAACACTTGTGTGAATAAGGGCATCCTCTGTTTCCTTATATCAGATAAAAATTGATCAGAACCTATAAACATATGCTTCAGGGCATTAACCCAACCTCCCTGTGTTCAGGAAGAAACTTCCCCTGTGAGAGATTACTCTATAACTGCTAGTAAGAGGATTGCACACCTTCCTTTGATGGATCTGGTACTGGTTGCCATTGAAGACCAAATACTGTGTTAAATGACAGTTGTTCTGATCCAGTCTGGCAATTCCTTTCCTCCTGGCTTTGCTGCTTTTGCTGTGAATCTTATTGGGACCTGTGAATGCCATCAAGTGGTCTCTACCCTGCAGCATACACCTGGTGGCCTTGCTATCCATCCTGTTGTTTGTTAGTCCCAAGATGTGGGAGATTGTGGCGTGAAGGGATGTGAATAATTTCCACAGATACATCCCATCTGGAGCAATTACCAAACCTTTCACCATTTCAATTTTTCTTTGAAATGCCATCATCTCAAGTAAGTGTTTAAACAAGCAGCATGAAGGTGGTTAGAAGTAAATGACTTCTCGTCCACATTCTCTAAAGCTATCTGCAAATGATCAGAAACTTTTAAGAGACTGAGAAGGAGTGCTAGTGGCACCTTAGAGACTAACCAATTTATCTGAGCATAAACTTGCATCCGATGAAGTGAGCTGTAGCTCACGAAAGCTTATGCTCAAATAAATTGGTTAGTCTCTAAGGTGTCCCAAGTACTCCTTTTCTTTTTGCGAATACAGACTAACACAGCTGCTACTCTGAAACCTGTCATTATTTTAAGAGACTGCAATGATTAAATGTCTGATACTTCCAGACTTAGGGCCCCTCCATTGAGTGCTAGTTGCCTCTGTGCTTCATAAACCTACTCTTTGAACACACCTAGCTTTACTACCCTATGGACCAACAGGCTGCTGGGGTCCAATAACTCTAATAATGACTTTGTCGTACCCAGATGGTGGAGGATTGTGATTTGCAAGCCCAATGGTCATATCAGCCAAGTACCAACAGCTGTGAGGAGATTGCAGCTCCAAGCTCCCTCAGGCTGGTGGGTCTGTCCTTTGTTAAACCCACAAAGCAGAGACTAGTGAGTTCTCTCCTCTCCTGCACACACCCCTCTGTCTCATTCTGTGCTAATCAGCAGCCAGCGTAGATCTATTTTGCCTATAGAATGGAAGTATAATTAAGGGGAAGATTGTTGGACAGAATCAAGCTTCACTCCACCCCTCCAGCTGCATCTGTCCTAGAGGCATTGAATAGAGAATTGTTTTTCCTGCTGTGTTACGTTGCCTTCCTTCCACATCCCCTCCTTTCCTTAGAGGCAGGGGACCTTCTCCCACCAGAGCTCCCAGTATGGAGAAAGAAATGGAATGCCTCACTCTCCTCCCCAGTTACATTACAGAGGTTCCCTGTGGATTTGCTGGTGCTCCTGCTTCTGCCCTTCGGGTTAACTCTGCAGGTACCAACACGTCACACCAGCTCAAAGGCTGCTATTTTCCAAGGTGCCAAATGTCAGTAGTATGCGAGTATGGCCACTGTAATTTCATAAGTACAGCAATACTTTGCTATGTACATATTTTTAAAGCTCTCTGTCCTGTCCTTCCGTTGCTGTGCCTGTCTGTTTTGCTTTTGCCATGTGGTCTCTCTCTTGCTGCTCTGCTCTGCTGCATGTGTGTTCCAGGGCAGTCAAGTGATATGTACTGAAATCCTGTTCTTGCACATTGCTTCAGCGAGCTGGCTTTTGGTAAGTCCTCCTTCCCTGCCAGCATGCAGAGGGACCCAGCTGGGCAAGAGCCTTCAAAGAAAGAGAATAAGAACATAGTGGCTTAAGGGGGATCAGGAGATGTGTTCCTCAGGTGAATGGTAGCTCTGTCTGATACACAGTACAGTACCCAGACTTCCTCTCTCTGTTAATCAGCCTGTCCCACTGAACATATTCATTCTTGTCTCATTCCTGTACTTTGGTTACGCAGTCCCTCAACTCCAGAGCCGGCAGGACCCAATACCTCTGTGCTGCCTAAGGAAGGAGAGGAGGAATCATAGAATATCAGGGTTGGAAGGGACCTCAGGAGGTCATCTAGTCCCTCCCCCTGCTCAAAGCAGGACCAATCCCCAACTAAATCATTGGAGGAGGAGAGCAGGAGGTGGCTAAGCTACAGAAAGGACAGGAGGAGACTGTTACTATTTTTGTAACTCAATCTTCCACCAAACAAACTGGTAGCAGATATGCTTTATAAAAGTTGCTAAGTTGTTCTCAGAGCTCTTGAAGCCCATGGCCAGCGTGCTTTTAGGTTTTTTTATGTTACCAAGCAGAGAGAATTAGGCTTATTTAGGGCCAGTATGTGAATTTGAGTCTCAGATCAGCAGGAGTAGGAGGCTTCTTTGCACGACTCTTCAGTGACTCAGTTGGGGCTGATTGGCTCCAAAGGGAGTGTTATCAGGTTCCCATCAGTGGGAAGGCGAGAGGGTCTCTACGTAGCTAAGGGGGGAACCCCCTTGAGGCTCTGAGAAGAGCATGATGGATCCTTTACAATCAATGATATCATGCTTTTCAGATGCGACTCTTGATCTCGGCTCTCAGCAGCTGCCTTCACTCCCTCTCCTTGCTTAATGATCTACCCCAGCCCTTTGTTTTTTTCCATTCATGGTACCTCTTGTATCTCATTATTTCAGTGTGCCCTCAGCCTACTTCACTTCCCTTGGATACTGAACACTCCAGGCAGTTCTAAATATTGTCTACCTTTCTTTGATCCTTTCAGCATAACCAGTTCTCCTGTGCTTGCCCCAAATTTTCCAGCTGGCAAGGACAAAAGAAGATGGCAACTTACAGGGCATGACTGTGCTCGTCTTCATTCCTTCTGCCAATCAGTGTCTTCCATGCCTTCAGGCACTTAAACCTTACCTCTTGGTATATTTATATTAATAATAAATATAGACTAACAGTCTGCATGTTAGTCTATATTTAAGTGCAAGAGACTGGTAGTGTAGCATTAAGGTTGTGCGGTTAAAATCACTTCAAGGGAGGAAAAGCAAAAGTTCTTCGAGTGATGTCCCTTTTTGTGCTCCACTTCAGGTGTCAGTGAGGCCCAGCACCGTCAACTAGAGATTTTCGGCAGCAATGTCGGTCAGGGCCATGTGTGCATAGTAGTGGTTTCGTGCTCCTGTTGGCACCTTGACTAGTGCGCGACCTGACCCCCTCAGTTCCTTCTCAACCATCCTCAGCCTGAGACAGAGCTCTGGGGAAGTGTTCCAATGTCATCTTCTACAAGAAATAGTTTAGATAAGTTAGTTGTATACTTAATAAGAGATTAGTTAGTTTAAAAAAAATTTTTTTTCTTACTTCATCATTGTTCCCCCTGGGAACACTCAACTGCCTGAATGATGCTTGGTTCCCCAGGCTTTAAGAGATGTGGCCCCTGCCGCGAAGCGATGCCGGTCTCCAATGGATACTCCTTGTGTTTCCGATGCCTTGGTGAGTTGCACAACCCTCAAAAGTTTGCTCACTGTAGTAGTCTCAAAGTGAGAACCAGGTGTGACCATGATCTCCACCTCAAACCGATTCTTATGGAGAAATCGCTCCAACCGAACTGGAACAACAGACCTCCCCATCCACTTCGGAATCAACTAAAGACAAGGCTCAGTCCTCGACAGTTTCGAAGAAAAGAGTATCGACCTCTCCGCAGAGAGAACCACAAAAAAAGAGACTTTCTCCTGACTGGTCGCTGTCCTTGGTTCTGACCACCACACGGGTGAGCACCTTTAAGGCACTGGGCACCTCCAGCACTGTCTGTACCGGGCCATCTGCTGAGCCCAAAACAAGAGACACGGAATCAAGGCATAAACATAGACATGCCTCCTCCACGGCACTGACCACAATGGTGTGAGAAACTGCACAGAGACCCTCGCTGACAGTCATGCCGCCATCACCTGCACCATCGACTTTGTCAGCATCGATGGACAGAGTCCAAGATGGTGCCGCCCACAAAGGCTAAGTCGAGCTGAAAGATACTGGCTCACTCTATGGCTCCATCTAAGACTACATTGTCGGTACCACAAGTACTGCAAGCAATGGCATCACAACAATTTCTCAGTCAAACAGACATTTCAGCCTCCTCAGTACTTCAGTCCCCCTTCTTCAGTACTGATGGCTCTCCAGAATGCATCGCCACAGACCAGCCTATACCGCCTATTGCACCATCAATGCTGAGTGACGAAGAGAATGACGAAGAGGAGGAGAGTGCCTTTACTTCGCAGCATTCCTCCCCTACAGAATGCGGAGTACCAGGGGTACCCTTTACGGTCTAAAACTCAGCATAGGCACGCAGTCCATCCATGGTATAGACAGCCCTGGATGTGTCCCCCTGTGCCAATCCCCATGCAGTGGCCACCCTAGGCCCCATAGGCGGCATACAGGGCTCATAATATCGGACCAGTATCTCCACCTACAGGCAAACTCAGATCACCTCCACCATCCCCCAGTCCACAAACCTCAGTAGCCAAGGAGGACACTGAATAAGAGCCCGTATCACCGCTGACAATTCCTCTTCATCGCCAGATGAAGCCATTATGCCACCATCTCCTACCGTGGCATATGATTTCAAACAGTTTCAAGAACTGTTCAAATTGCATTGAGAAAGGACAGCCCCCTGGAGGAGGTCCAGGACACACAGTACAAACTGTTACAGATTTTACAAACCTCATCCACCTCTAAGATCCTCTTGGCCATAAATGACACCATCCTGGAAACAGCAGAGAAGGTATGGCAAACACCAGCTACCATCCCATCAACGTGCAAGAGGGCAGACAGGAAATATTATGTGCCAGCCAAAGGAATGGATTTACTCTTCTCCCACCCACCACCCAACCCTCTAGTAGTTGAGGCAGCAAACTAATGTGGCAAGCATCCACATTACAGGTCCACTCCGCAGGACAAGGACCTCATGAGGCTCGACCTCTTTGGGAGGAAAGTATATTCCTCAGCAACTTTGCAGTTCAGAGTAGCCAATTACAGTGCTCTCCTACAAAGTACTACCACAATAATTTTGGCAAATTATATGAATTTACCAACAGTCTGCCGGAAGAGAAGCAGGGCCAATTTAGAGCCATATTGATGGAGGGACAACTGGCAGCCAGAAAGGTCTTGCAAGCATCCCTGAACGTCGCTGACACAGTAGCACAAGCAACAGCTACAGTGGTTGTCATCTGTAGGGTGTTATGGCTACAATCTTCAGGAATTCCAAAAGAGTTGCAAGTGAAAGTAGAAGATTCCCTTTTGATAGGGAACAACTATTTTCCACCAAAACCAATGAGGTCTTGAGCGACTCTCTGCACACTGGGTACTTACACACGTCCCACCAAACGGAAGCGCTACCAACCATACCCACAACATAGAGACGCATCATTCCAGAGACCCTATGAGACGCAAAGACAAAGACGGAGACCATCTCTGGCTACCAACAGTCTCATCACAGCTGACAGCGAACAAACAGTTTTGAAAGATTGGTCCAGGGTCTGAACAACCTCCCCCACCAGACAGCACCACTGACAAATACATCTCGCTTATTTGGCCATCGATTGCGACCATTCAGGGGCAACAATCACCATGGACTGTTGGGTTTTAGAGGTCAAGATTGGCTATGCTATCCCCTTTACCTCTTGCCCACCCACCTTACTCCTGTCCCCATCCCTCTTCAGGTACTCTTCTCACAAGCACCTTCTATGACAAGAAGTAAACCATCTTCTTCAGCTTGGTGCTGTGGAACTAGTACCTCTGCAATACAGGGGGAAGGGTTTCTACTCCCACTACTTCTTAACCCAGAAGAAAAACTGGGGATGGAGGCCTATCCTAGATCTCAGGACGCTCAACAAGTTCGTCCAATCCCAGAGATTCAAGATGGTCACACTAGGTATGAGAATACCTGCGCTGGAATGTGGGCACTGGTTTTCAGCCCTCAATCTACAAGATGCATATTTCCACGTTACCATACACCCAGCTCATAGACAATTCCTGCGATTCACAGTAGGAAGCAACTACTACCAATACAGGGTTCTACCCTTTGGTCTTTCCACTGCACCAAAGGTCTTCTCCAAAACTCTCAGGGTAGTTGCAGCACACCTTTGTAGACAAGGAACAGTGATTTTCCTGTACCTAGACGATTGCCTCATGAAAGGCCCTACCCAGATGGCAGCGACAGAGATCACCCAGAGAGCCCTCACACTCTTCCGGAACCTGAAACTATAAATAAACATACAAAAGTCAACCCTTGTATCCGTGCAGCAGTTGGACTTCATCGGGGTGCACCTTGATTCCATACAGGTCAGAACGGCACTACCAGTGAACAGATTCATGACAATGATCAACCTCATCTCAGTATTCAACACTAGTCCACGAATCACTGCATGAACCTGCCTGTAATTGTTAGGCTATAAGGCAGTTACAACCTTCATAGTAAGACACACAAGACTACACATGCACTGCCTTCAAGAGTGGCTGAGTTCGGTGTATATACGCAACAAACACAGCCTAAACAGAAACCTAACACCACCACCAAAGGTACTGGAATCCCTACAGTGGTGGACAAGACCAGAGAATGTGTGTGCGGGGATCCCCTTTCATCAGGATCTGCCATTGATAATAATCACAACAGACGCCTCATCTGAAAAGCTTGGGCGTCCTCCTGTACCACCATACAATTCAAGGCAGATGGTCACATGTGGAGACCCAACTCCATATCAACCTACTAGAACTGCAAGCAGTACACAATGCCTGTCTCTACATTCTGCCACTCATAAAGAAAGGAAGAGTACGAGTGATGACCAACAACATTGCATGCATGTTTTATATCAATCAACAAGGAGGGGCAAGTTCCCACTCGACATGCAGTGAGGCCATGAAATTATGGAACTAGTGCATCCACCGCCACATAAACATCTTGGCCTCCTTCCTCCCCGGATGTCAGAACATGACAGCGGACACTCTATGCAGACAGTTCTCTCAAGACTACGAATGCGAAATGAACCACACAGTCCTATAATCCATATTGCAGCAATGAGGCTTTCCTCCTATCGATTTGTGTGCAACATCACTATACCACAAGTGACCACTCTTCTGCTTGAGAGCAGGATTGGGACCTCAGTCATTAGGGGATGCCTTCCTCATCACATAGAATCATAGAATATCAGGGTTGGAAGGAGGTCATCTGGTCCAACCCCCCCTGCTCAAAGCAGGATCAATCCCCAGTTTTTGCCCCAGATCCCCAAGTGCTCCCCCCAGGATTGAACTCTCAACCCTGGGTTTAGCAGGCCAATGCTCAAACCACTGAGCTATCCCTCCCCTCCTATATGCATTCCCACTGATTCCACTGCTCTTGAGGGTGATACACAAGATACGTGCCAACAAGGCCAAGGTCATACTGATAGCCCCAGTCTGGCCCAGACAGACCTGGTATCCCTACCTAATGCGCATGGCAGTATGTGTCCCACGAACTTTCCCATGAAGAACAGACCTTCTCTCTCAGGACAACAGTCAGGTTCTCCACCTGAACCTGGAGAAACTTCACCTGAAAGTGTGGCTCCTTCATGGTTCTATCACCACAAACTAGCCTGTTCGGAACAGGTTAAACACGTTATTGAACAGCAGGAGATCAACCACACGTAATGCTTACCTTAAAAAGCAGAAAAGATTCTCCATATGGTGCCAGGACAAATAGTTCACTACAAGCACAACACCACTTCTGCTAGTGTTGGACTACCTACTAGAATTAAAGAATTTGGGCCTGTCCATAAGCTCCATTAAAGTACATCTCATGGCGATTACAGTTTTCCATCGTAAGATTGACAGAATATCGATATTCGCGCATCTAATCACCAAACATTTCCTCACTGGCATACAGAATCTCTATCTGGAAGTGCAGCAACCTGCATGGGATCTAAACCTGGTTCTCAAACGCCTCACCAGACTCCCATTTGAAACTCTGGCTATTTGCTTCTTGCTCCATCTATTGATGAAGGTAGCATTATTGGTCGCAATCAGCTCCGCCAGACGAGTAAGTGAGATAGGAGCACTAATGGCCAATCCCCCATACACTGTATTTTTTAAGGACAAGGTCACATTGAAACCTCATCCAAAATTCCTCCCTAAAATATCATCATCCTTCCATCTAAACCAACCTATTCACCTTCCCACATTTTATCCCAAACCACATGGGAGCACACGAGACTGTTTTGCACTCTCTAGATGTTAGATGCGCAATAAGTTTTACCTGGACAGAACAAAGCCTTTCCGAAAATCTCTAAGGCTTTTTGTCTCCACGATGGAGTGATCCAAGGACTCTGGTATATCTACATAGACACAGTCTAAATGGATCTCCAGGTGCATCCAACTCTGTTACCAAATGAATAAAACAGAATTGCCAAGAGGGCTCAGATCTCACTCTACCCGACATCAATAGCTTTCATGAACAATGTACCAGTCCCAGACATCTGCAGAGCTGCTACTTGGGCCTCTGAGCATATGTTCATCAACCACTATGCAATTACCCAAGACTCATGATCAGACTCTATACTAGGCCTAACTGTGTTTTTCTCCACTATGCACACAACTCCAAAGTCCCTCCCTGCACTCTGTGTCCATAGCAGGGCACAGCTCTACAATCACCTGAAGTGGAGCACCCACACGGACAGCACTCGAAGAAGAGGAGAAGGTTACTCACCTTGTGCAGTAACTGAGGTTCTTCAAGATGTATGTCTCTGTGGGTGCTCCACTACCCACCCTCCTCTTCTCTGCTTGGGAGTTCGCAGTAAGGACTCTACAGTAAAGAAGGATTTGAGGGGCGTCTAGTCGTACGCACGCTAGTCAAGGCGCCAACAGCGCCGCAAGATGACTACTGAGCACATGTGGTCCTGATGGACACTGCTACCGAAAATCTCCAATTGATGGCACTGGGATGCACCGACATCTGAAGTGGAGCACCCACAGGGATACACATCTTGAAGAACCTCAGTCACCACACCAGGTGAGTAACCTTCTCTTAAACCGCCTCAGTTTAGTAATCACAGTTTGCCCTGGGAATTTTTCACTCGTTACAAGTTTCAGAGTAGCAGCCGTGTTAGTCTGTATTCGCAAAAAGAAAAGGAGGACTTGTGGCACCTTAGAGACTAACAAATTTATTTGAGCATAAGCTTTCGTGAGCTACAGTTCACTTCATCGGATGAATTTGTTAGTCTCTAAGGTGCCACAAGTACTCCTTTTCTTGTTACAAGTGTAACCTAGGATTACTGCAAATGAGAGAAGTGAGATGGGAAAATATTTCCCCCAGATTTGAAGCTGTTGTACCTGACAGCACTTTGTGTATAATTGGTTTCACTGTTCTTTGCTCCCTATCCATTCTCCAGTGCATATGATCAGTTAGCCTGTTCTTCACCTGCTTAGGTGGCTCTTCCATACAGCAACAGTGAAGAGAGGGAGGAATGTAATTGTATAACCACAGAAAGTTGGCATGGGAGCTCAACAGATGTAATATCTGAAACTACTGTTAAAATTTGTAAAACTTGAAATCTAGTAATTTTTTAACAAAATATTTAAGGGCAAAAAAGGAACCATTATCATCATCTAGTCTGACTTCCTGCATAGGCCAGAAAACTTCATACAGGTAAAGCTGTCCAAAGTGCCTAAGTCCCACTGAAAGTCCATGAGATTCAGGGTCTGTCTACACTGCAGTCAGGAGGTGTGACTGCAGCAAGTGTAGACTTGCCCAAGCTAGCTTTCAGAGTAGCAGCCGTGTTAGTCTGTATGTGATCTAGCTAGCTTGAATAACAATAGCATTGAAGCCGCGGCAGCATGGGCTGAACAACGCTTCCCAGGACACTGGATATATACCCAAGCAGCTAGCTCACGCTGCCATGGCTTCATTGCTATTGTTGTTCAAGCTAGCTCGATCATGTCTATGCATGCCGCAGTCACACCTTTGATTGCAGTGTAGACATACCCTTAGGCTCTTCAGTCACCTAGGCTCTTTTGTCTATTTTGTCTCTCTCTGAGATTCTGGAATTTAGAGTCACAGGTGTCCCTTTGAAGAGTCTCACAGCAATATTAACTTGATTGCACTGCACACAAAAGCAACAGGATAAGCTGTGTGTTGGAAAAGAAACAGGAGTAGGAAATGGTATTTACATTGCATGCACAAAGTGGGTAAATTAACGTAACCCTTGTGCCAGGCCAAGCATCTAGCTTCAGCTGCCTTGTTCTCACTGCTTTTGCTTGTACAATATGTTCCCATTTCAGCTCCAGTTCTTCAGGACAAATGATGATGTCCCACTGGATTTGCTCATTGCAAGCGAGGGACAAGCTCCTATTGCCTGTGAAGTTTATGCCTATGGCAAGGGAGGGAGGGTTATTGTGCAGAGTAAATCCATTGCTATCCCAATCAGACCTGCTGCTGCCAGCCTTGGACTAGCTATAACAGTCCTTGGATTATCTTAATCTAGGGAGGAAGGGAGGGAGACCAAGCACAGCATTCTAGTCTGTGAAATCTGCAGACAATTCCTGCCCTCGGTCCCAGAGTCAATACACACAAAGCATGGCCTTATTCTTGACAGTTATTGTCAAACCTCCCACCAGCCTGTAGTCCTTTATAACACCTTTTGCTATGATCCCCCAAGACAGACAAAGTTGGGGCAGGTCAGCCTTTGGCTAGGAGACCTTAAAGGAATAGTTGTGCAGGAATTGGTGTTGGTGATTTTAGTACATGGCGCTCTTTCCTTTGAGTCAATAATGAGCCGGTTCCTCAGCATAATACTAGAGGATGCTGTGTGAGATGAGGTGCCATCTTCCAGATGAAGCTTAAAACGGATGTTCTGGCCAATCCTGACAATTGAATATACCATGGAACTTTGCAAGGGTCAGGATGTGTTTGTGTCTGAGGTCCTGACCGGTTTCTGATTTGGATAATTCCATTCTGCCACCCTTTTCTCTGCACTTCCAATTGATTCTTCTGTCATAGAGGGTTTTGTACTAGCACCCTTTGCTTCCTGTCCTTAACTGGTATGCAGTTTTACTGTTAAATAGCTGCCGAGTTTCACCCCAGAGGCAGCTGCCTTCCAGCAGTCTTTAGTGATCCTTGTATATATATATATTAAATAAAAATAATACCTAGCTTTTATATAGTGCTCTTCTTCAATAGATCTCAAAGGTCAGTATTATTATCCCCATTTTACAGATGGGGAAACGGACGCATGGAGAGGCAAAGTTACTTGCCCAGGGTCACTCAGCAGGCCAATGGCAGAGCTGGGAATAGAACCCAGGTCCGTTGAGTCACAGTTCAGTTCTCTATGCACTGGGCCATGCTGTCTCTCCTAAAGCACTTAAAGTGTTAGAAATCCTTCAGCATGAAAGGCACTATGTTTAATGTAAGTAGTTATCTTTTATTTCTGCTGTGGCATATGCTAGATTCTTCCGATGGTTTTGATAATGAAGGTATGAGTCACATTGTCCCAGCAATACTCTCAGACCCCTGTACACAGTAAATGAGATACTTTCTTGATCAATGTCGTTGGAGGCAGCATAACGTCCTTCAAAAGGGATGCAGTGAATTAGCACATAGCCAGCATTGTCCATGCAGTCAGTGAGCCAGCTCTTCACTAAAGCACAATTACGTAGCTTCTTGTATTACAGGGTCAGCCATTGTCTTATCTTTTTAGCTTTCTGCTACAGAATGCTTCCAGATAGCAGTGGCTGTGTGTCCAAAGATGATTAATCTGTGCTTTCTCTTTAGCAGCCCATGAACTCAGGTATGACAGCGCTGCCTGCTGACCTGCCAAGTTTCAGCCTCATCAGTGAGAGCCTCTCCTTTGACTTCAAAGATACAGACATGAAGAGACTTTCCATGGAAATAGAGAAAGAGAAGTATGTAGTTGCTTCCACAATCTGTGTGCACAAGTCAGAATAGTTCCTTGTGTAGCACAACTGAAAATGAATGTTGTTACGCCTGATGAATTTGGCCTATTGTTCTGAAATGGTAGATCTCTGATTGGTGGCAATGTGAGGCAAAATGGGAAGGCCTCAACATTTCAATCTGCTGGAGCAGACCAACAGAGTCCCTGCCAGGCATGTGGTGTAGTTGTTAAGAAACTTAGTCTCCTATCCTCCAGGATAGGTTCTCTATGTTGCCCTGGTGGAATCCTGATTCATTGAGACCAAGAGCTTAGCAGGATTCAAAACAGGTTTGAACAATGAGACCTGTTCAGTTACCATGTTAAAAAACAGACGGGATATACAGTCATCTGCTGTGGACATGAGCTAGCCACTAACTTCTTGGGATTTGAATGAAATTTCCCCTATAGTCTGGTTAGTCCGTAACTATCCATTCTGGGGTTTCTTGAACCTCTCAATTATCTGGTGCTGACCACTGTTGGGGTGAGATATTCAACTAAATGGACCACACTCTGATACGGTATGGCAGTTCCTATGTTTTTACCGTATATGGGAAACTTGAGATACAGAGAGGTTAAATGACTTGCCCAAGGCCACAAAGGAGAGGATTAGAGCTGGGATAAGATCTCAGGAGTTTCCAATTTCCAGTCCAGTGCTTAAATCACTAGATCACATCATCCCTCTCTAACCACACAGCTCAAATGATAAGGACAAAAATATTCTGTCTGTGTTGATCCACTGCAGGAATGTCTGCACTCTTCAGGTGCTTGGGTGCAGTTTGTAACAGGGCCTCATGCTTAGCAAGGTAACCGGGGATGTGCTGGTATTTTGCAGTCTCTGCATGCTTGGCCATGTGTTATTGCTTGGGTCTCGGTACTGAGTCACAGTCTTGGTTGCTAGAGTGTGCTAGGCAATGCATTATGGGAGACAATTAAGGTCAAGAGTGACTAACCATTTTAGGGTTCAGAGTAGCAGCCGTGTTAGTCTGTATTCGCAAAAAGAAAAGGAGGACTTGTGGCACCTTAGAGACTAACAAATTTATTTGAGCATAAGCTTTCGTGAGCTACAGCATCCGATGAAATGAGCTGTAGCTCACAAAAGCTTATGCTCAAATAAATTTGTTAGTCTCTAAGGTGCCACAAGTACTCCTTTTCTTTTAACCATTTTAGGTGCATCAGTTTTTGGGGTCCTTGACACCTTAAGGAGACCTATATTTGAGACAGTGCTGAGCCCCCACCCTCTAAAAATCAGGACCCTTTAAGACATTTTAAGGCACCCAAAATCACTAGTCACTCTTGGGAAATCTGGCCTAGATGAATTGAGAACTTCATACATTTTGGTAGACTGGGTTTATAAATACACTGTAGCGTAGAACAGCATTGTTCAAACCGGTAGCTCTCGTTGGCATTGCAGAGGACTAACCAGCATCATGCTGCAGCTACTAGCAGAGATGCAGAGGTGTATAAACATCATCTGGCCATGCTAAACTGGCTATTTTTTCATGCCTACATGACATAGTTTTGCTCTTGAATTGGGTATCTGGCATCTATTTTTAATAATGAGCAAACTGCTCAGTTAGTTCACCGTACAGCATAAACTAGTGTAATCAATTTCATGCTCTGGGCATGATGAAATTAAAAGCCCCTATCAGTTGTCATGGAACCACGTAACCACAAGGCTGTGTATTGTGTGTGCCAGAGTGGAGTACATGGAGAAGAGCAAGCACCTGCAGGAGCAACTGAACGAATTGAAGACCGAGATTGAGGCGCTGAAACTGAAGGAGAGGGAGACAGCGCTGGATATACTGCACAACGAGAATGCCGACCGAGGCAACAGCAAGCACAACACTATTAAAAAGGTACCCAGGTTCCTACCTTGCTCCTGATGAAATCTTCCTATTTTTTTAAACAGGGCTTAGACTTTGCTCAAGGAGTCAATAATAATATTTTGATTTAGGTGTCTGTCCATGAATGCTTAATCCAGACCACGATTTAGGGAGACTGTGCAAGAACTCTAGGTAGTTCAGACTGGTGTGTGTGTGTTAGTTACAGCTTGACTTCACTATGTGGGTAAGTCAACCTAAGTTATGCTACTCCAGTTACGTGAATAACCGTAGCTGGAGTTGACATAGCTTAGGTCGACTTACCCGGGTGTCGTCACTACGCTGTATTGGTGGGAGATGCTCTCTGGTCAACATACCTTAACTCTTCACAGAGAGCTGTACTGGAGAGTGCTCTGCCGTTGATTTAGTGGGACTTCACTAGATCCGCTAAATCGATCCTTGCTACATTGATTGCAGCAGCATGGATCTTCCCTTAGTGAAGACCAGCCCTTAGTCTGGGAACTAGAGAGCCAGGAAAAACCACAAGGGTCTCTTTTTGTCCAGCAGCTTCAATAAAGCATTTTGTTTATATTCATCACAGCCGACTCCTGTCTATTTCCATGCTGTGAGAGATACTACACTATACATTCCTGAATTATGGATCCTAGGTGGAGAAGCCTAGTCTGGATCTAGGCAGCCAGTAGTCTCAACCCTTCCCATCTCACTTACCATAGAAAGACAAAAGGGGGCAGGTGGGTGTGTCAGGTTGACTGGTCCTAAATCTTGTAAAGCTTTAAAAACTCATAGTAAGATTCTTGAATTGCACCTATTCCATGAGGTAATTGTTCATTACCCCTTGTTTCAAGTCACTATCTGGATCCAGGAGCTACCTGTACTTGGCCAAAGGATTTAAAATGACTCTGCCTTACTGGCATCAGCATTAAGCAAATTAAAAGGTCCCAACAAAACTTATCCCTTTTTAAAAACTGATCCAGTTTCTTCTGTTGCTGAGAAACTCTGCTACTCAATCCCCCCAACAGGGGAAATTTTAACAAGGGACTGATTTTATTATTATTTTTATTATAATGGGAAATCCAAGCATAAAGAGTGGCTTCCACCCAGGCTTTCTTACAGTCTGCTTTCTTTTGAAGGGTTTAGAACTCCTAAGATATATGCCAGAGGCTACAATTTAAAGGGGACAATGCCAGTGTTAAAAGTCACACTTTAAAAATTAGATCTTCCCTGTGTTACTAATCCCACCTGAAAGTATTAAAACAAAGCATTTCAAAGTTCTGATTTGCTCTGCCTTTCACCATGGAGTGTTTGATTTTACTGTCCCAACTGAAAGCGGAACAAAGAGTAAAATAATCTAGCAGTTTCACTTTCTAGTTCTCCTGTTCTAGCCCTATGCTGCCTGGGTTTCCAGTTGAGAGAGAGAGAGATACTGATACTTAAATGCTCACAGACCTTGTGTTTTTAGAGTCTGGAAGCCTTTTTGTTCATATTAGACTTTGATAAAGCTCTCAGTTTACACTGCTGGAGAGTCCCCTTTTAAGCTGAAAATGCTAAATTTGACCTCTGTATACAATCTCAAAAGCTGTTGGCAGAGAGGAGAGAGAGTCCCATTTGTCTCATTCAGGAAGGTGGCTAGGCATTCATAAATCGTGAGTGAATCGTCATTGCAATCAGGACGGTCTACTCAGTCTTTGTTCACTAGCTGAAGCTTGAGTCTTGTCCTCTCCGCTTGTCTTCTGAAGTATTTTCTAAGGGGGCAGCAACAGAGAAGCTCTGGCACCACTAGGTCATGTTGCCTAGTGGATAAAACACTGGACAAGTCCTCAGAAAATTGGGGTTCTGTTCCCAGGGCAGCCATTGCCTGCTGCCCTTGGGCAAGTCACTTCACCTGTGCCTCAGTTTCCCCATCTGTAAAATGGGGCTAATGCTACTGACCCGCTTTATAAAGCGCTTTTGAGATCTGCCAATGAACAGCACTACCTAAGAGCTAGGGATTATTGTTATTTATTATCTCAGTCAGTGGAGCAAGGATTTTTAAAAATTGAGTCTGTTAGCAAGAGGAGTTAAAGTAAATACTCAGACAACTTGTTTCATGCCATCTGGGTATGAGGAGGGCTTTAATCTTTACCACTATGACGGAAGGGGAGATTTGAGACACCTGACATAGAAAATTATATCAATAGTTTTTCCCTACTTAACTAATAACCATCTCACCTCTCCTGGACACTGCTAAACACTCCAGCCCGACGGGCAAACTGTACAGATTGCACAAATGACTTGGCGCTGCTCAAATCACAGAGGAATTTGTTTTGTTTTTTTTTTTGTTTGTTTTTGTTCATTTTACTTTGCTGGTTTAGCCTCAAGCCCAAGGCAGAAGACCTATCTGCATTTGAGACTTCAAAGTAGGTTATTCCAAGGTACTCTGTGTGTGGTGATGGGATCACCGTCTGTAATACTAACCTGCGCATGAGCTTGCCTGTGAAACATGCTGCTATAGCCAACTGTCAGTGCTGCAGCCCCCAAAGTGCACCATGAGCCTGAGTCACTTCAGCAGTGTGCTTTGCAAGCGCGAAAGCCAGTGCCATGTCCCGTCCCACCCTTATGTGGATCAGAAGAGCATGTAATAGACAGCTGGATTGTTGTGTCTCATCTTGTTTGTGGGGTTCACAGCTTTTGTCTATTCACTTCTGTCCAAAGTCCTCTTGGTGGTGTCCTCCTTGATGAAAGTTGAACTGGGACAGTAAGTGGGGAGTGGAATAAATGTGGAATGTCTCACATGCCTGATTCCACTTCACTGCATGTGGGTGGAAATCTACCAGAGAAATGGATGACCTTTGCAGACTCCGCAGGGTGTTGCAAAGTAAAGTGGAAGTTGCTTCCTCCTCCATTTGCTGCAGATGAAAATTCATGAGTTTAAAAAAAAACCAAAAAAAAAAAACAACCTCAACTTAAATTCACTCTTGATGCTGCCACTTGTGCTTCAAAACTGCCCTGTGGAAGCCATGCCTCTGTCTCGGAGCAGAGCAACCGGTGAACACAGAGTCAGCATCTCTCGGCTGAGAGCTGCTTATTCAAGAGTAGCGTCAAGGGAAACAACTGAAGCCAGCCGGTATCTGGAAGCATCAACCAGGCAGGCGTGCAGCTAAAGCTAGTCCTGTGAGACTAGCACAGTTAGAATTGTTTGCCACAATTGGTACCCAGAGACTGGTATTCTCAGTTTTAAGGGCCGCATTCTCGTTCCTTGTCTGCAGTCCTGTAGAATCCTGGAAATGGAAAAGACCTTTAAGTCCCATCTTGACCATCCCATTGGGAGCACAGTTGTTCTCTATAATCCGTTCTCCAGGGCGTTATCCAGTCCATTTTTAAATGATTCTGGTAACGGTGCTTCCTCTGGGAACCTGTTTTATTGATGGAATGTTAGCTGAGTAGCAATACTGCCTTTGTCTCTTTCATCGCGATGCCTACATTTCACAGTGTTAGTACCATGGGGGGTAGCGTGGCCAGACTAGGAGTCTGGACAGGGAACCAATGAATCTTTCTTTATTGCCCTAATCTCTAGGGGCCAAATTCTGCTCTGTAACAGGCACACAACTCTGTTGCAGTCAGTGGGATCAGAATCTGACCATTGCAGCCTAAACTAACGCTACCATCTCTCAAATTTTGTCTCTTTCTCATCTTTCATCCCTCTGCTGCAATGCTCTTGCCCTACTTCCTCTCCCCGAGTGTACTAATGCCTCCTGCTCAGTTAACACCGTGTCTGTTGTCTACAGTATGTGCTTTTCTCTAAAGACTTAGCTTCTTGGATTAGCCTCGGTCCGTGACGGCATGATGCAGTTTACTGACTTGTGTACCTTTGTCAAGATCCTTTTGATACCTCAAACAGCTTCAAAGGTGGTATCTCTCTTTACCATAGCCAAAGAGGAAGCAGTTGTGTCCTGATCTTCAGACACCGGAGGGCTGCAGTAGGTCCTGTCGTAGCATTGAAAGAAGAAACTCTGTGACTGCGTGTCACATTAGTAGCCTCTCTCAAATGCAAGCAGAAAGCCTCTTGGCAAACTTATTTTGAAACACAGTGTTCTGTAGTGTTGTGGGGATCAGGTTGGCCTAACACATGAAAGGCCCCTGGTTCAAAACCAGGAAGAGATGCTTCAGTCTTGGGAGGCAGTGCAGCCTGTGGATAGAGCACTGGGTTTGGAATCGGGAGACCTGACTTTTTCTGGCTCTGCTGCTCTGTGCCTCAGTTTCCCCATCTGTAAAATGGGGATAATGGTTCTTTTCAGAGTGCTTAGAGTTGTGTGGATGTGTAAGAGCTAAGTATTATTTGGAATTTGATTTTATCATTGTATTTTAGTTCGTTTCCTATTTAATGATACACTATTACTAAAACTGGGGGAAAAGAAAGATGCCCAGAATTTCACCTTTCTGGATGTTCAGTTTTGAGTCATTTTTCCTTCCCTGCCGTATTTTATTTTTCAAATTGATCAGTGTTGTTGCAGGATCTATTTCTGAATCAAAGATGTTTGCTCTGTGTAAAAAGTAGCAGCAGCAAAATATTAGAGCTTCTTTTATAAAACAAACAATCTGCAACTCCAGTTTTACAGGTGTGAGTGGCATCTGTAGGCTGAGTGTGTGGAGAGCATTCTGTTCAGTTAGCGCTCACCCAGAGGGATGCTGTGATACAGGTTAAAGTGTTAGCCGTAGACCATTCAGTACTAGATCTTGGATCTGCATTGTTAATGGAGTGGTTTGGATGCTTATTTGAGCTGTCCAGACCTCTTGCATCTACATGGCAGGACTGTGAATCATTCAGTCAAGATTTTGTATAAGCAATCTGCTCCTTGCTGCTCCTGGCTGAACTGCAGGTGCCCTAAGAAAAGCCATTCTCATTGTATTTTGGCATTTCCTGCCCTCAGGATCAAAGAGGCCAAAAAAATGAAATGAAAGTGTGTAAAGTGGCATTGAATGACTTCATTCAGATTTTGTCACCCCTCTGAAAGGTTTGGGTCAAGTGTTCAGATGGGGCAGGATGAACATTTGTGTTGGAGCCTGCTGTCCCATCTCTTAATCTGCAGTTATTTTTAAGAAATTCAGTGTCATCTTTTAATTTGAGCAATATCCAGTTGTGGGCACAACACTGGGATAAAATGAAGCACTGACATCTCTTGAAAGAAATAATCCATTAACTGTAAGAAATTCTGGTTCTGGAAGGAGCCCCTTCTGTAATTAAACCTGATTCACAGCAAATGTTGTTTTTGTGACCTCTGGGTTTTTGTTGCCTGCCTTTGAAGATGCCTGCTAAATTTTTCATGTTTAATTATGTGGTTAACATGCTAATCCCTTTTTATGAGCTCTGTGGGCACAGCACAGGCATCTCATCTGGAAACTGATTTCCTTCCCATGTAGCTTGTTCTCTCTGATGCCGATTGGCTCTACTAACTCCAGCTGGCTCAGCTTCAGGAGGGTTTGCTTCTTAGACTGCTGTAGAATATAAAACTCAAGGCATTTTCTCTTCTCCACACTCTTTGACTTAAGGGGCCCCTCTCAGGACAGATAACAAAGCTCTGCTTAATGTCAACAGGATTGAACAGAATTTGTTGAGGTGTTGATTTTTCCCCCACTTCCTTTTCTCTTGCCTGGATTTCTCCACAGGGGGTCAGTGTGATAGGTGAAGTACCCAGTCTGGGAGCAAGGCACTGTATGTTCCTAGAGCAGTTGTCTTGTTGTTAGTCCATGATCTGGTAGTTCTGCAAATGGGAATCTTTTTTCATGCAGCTGCCATGTCTTCCAGTGTCCAGGGTTTCCATTCAATGATTGAAGCAAGGTGTAAGTCAAGGTGCATTCTCCGATGGGATCCTCAGGTGAAGCTTGGAGATCCCTTGGTACCCTGAGAAGAGGGGAAGGGATGTAATTCCTTTTGGCCAGGTTGACATTCCTTTGCTCGGTAAAAGCCGAGCCTGATGTTCATGGCGCTGTGTAAGCTCTTGCTCACTGTGTAATGGCTGTTTTGTACCAGCCCAGTCAACAGCTGATTGATTCCTTTTTAGAGAAGCTCTGAAAGTGGAAGTAAATATATAAAATTTGTCTTCTATTTGTGAAGAGCCCTCTCTGTGTTGTCAGCTGGAGTTTTGGTAGCCCACTTCAATCGTCAATTATTTACCATCAATAGGCTGGCCTTGCTTACTTTGTGTCTTTGGGCTGGGGATGGTAGCCCTGCTGCATAGCTCCAAGTATAGCATGTTCAGCTAGTTTGGATATTTGGAAGCTGACTGGATATCAAGCAATGGAAGGGGTAAGTCAGGTTCAGAATCAGGAGTCAAACTTATAGACTCAACCTACTTTTGTGTAATCCTCTTGACATTCCCCTGCCAGAGCCCTCACATCGACACTGGTAATGTGCATGTTAACAATGCAGTCTCATGGGGCAGTGCACCCTGGCACCTACAAACACACATTCTGGCAGCAAAAAGAGGAGTGTGTGACTGCAGGGTAACATCCCTGTAAGAGCAATCCCTACTTCACACTACCATCTCCCTGAGAACTAAAACGGCAGGTAAGGTGCAAGCCCAGCAAGTCAAAGGAGAACAGCTCTGAGTGCTCAGTGGCTCTGAAAATCAGGCCTGTAGAGCATATCTAGGGGTCCCATAAGGCCATATCCTCACTAACCTTTTCTTTCCCATCACGGCAACCTGATGCAGCTTCATTGGTATGAGTATTTGTGTAGACAAGGCACTAGCTTTAACAGCCATGTGCTCTAGACCTCCTCTGAGCCAGAGAGTGAAACTGACTAGAAACATAAAGGAAACTGACTAGCTTTTTTTTTTTTCTTGTTCACACTGAATGAAATGCAGCAAGTAAAAATCAGGGCTGTCATCTTGCCAGCATTTGGAAGGTATCACCTGCAAATTGACTTTCATCTGCTCCCATTCAACACATTCCTCACCCAAGTTGGGAGGACAAGGAAGACCTGTGCTCTGGCCCCCAACCTGAGAGGAGTAAGGTGGTGTGGGAGCAATAGAAATAGAGAGATCACCAAGGGGAGTAGAAAATGGGGGTGGGGGAGAGGAAATACAATGGGAGTCTTTAAAATAGAGAGGGACAATTAAAGCATCCAGCTAGAAGTGGAGACTAAGAAGGGCAGATGTGGGAATGGGATGGGAAGCAAGAGGGAGCGAGAGAGTGTTTGCTGTATACAGTGTTTTGAATTTATGATTTAATAGAGACTGTAGCTCTACCAACAATCTGAAGATGTGCCTTGCCATGCTTCGACTGGGGTGCTGGGGGTAAGACCTGCCTCTCTTGGGGGGTATATGTCACTCGCCCCTTGAGGCTGGCAGGGATGCAGCATAAACAATTAAATCATAGAATCATAGAAGATTAGGATAGGAAGAGGCCTCAGGAGGTCATTTGTCCAACCCCCTGCTCAAAGCAGGACCAACCCCAACTGTGAGAAGTGGGGGTTTTTTACCCACGAAAGCTTATGCCCAAATAAATCTGTTAGTCTTTAAGGTGCCACCAGATTCCTCGTTTTTACCAACTATGAGAATTCTCTGTTGCCGTCCTCGAGGTGATGCTTGTATCACAGGTAAGGAAATTGCTGTTTAAAATCAGGCTGGTAATATGAGCATCCCATAAAGCAGAAGCCTCCTTTGTCCCCTCTTTTGTACCCCTGAGCGAAAAGGGAATGTTTATCGCTTGTGTCCAGGCTTTTAATTTTTCCCCGAGCTTCTTGGTGGTTTTGCAGCATCCTTGTGCTGTAAACAGACTCCATGCCTGGAGGATTGAGCTCCTGCCCTAAAAGATTTGCATTTTATTCCCAGTACCTCTTCCCCTCCTCCTTTCAACCCTTAATCTCCAGAACATTGGGGAGGGTATGTAAATGGATTTGGTGGTCTCATTTCAATGCCACACGATTTGCTGTGCCAGCAGAAGTTCTGAACATGGAGTTATTGGGTTAGCTGCTGTAAAATGGGTTTGGATGTGAGGGACTTATTGTTTGCTTTAAAATCAAATAAAAAATCTGGAACTCCTGGGTAAAGGCAGATGCTCCGCAAAGCCCCAGCAAAGAGAGACAGGGAATGAATCTCCATGTTCTCTTTTCCTTATCTTGATGCATTTTAGCACTAGCTGCCTAATTGCCCTCTGTTTCTCCCTCTACATTTTCTTTGATGGCTCTAGTAGTATATTGTGGAATCCATCTCCCCTCCCCTTCCTGCAAGAAGGAGATTATCATAATACTGCCTTGTAAATCAATTTTCTGTCTGCACTGACGAAAATGTAATTTGCTCTTAATCACTCGGCTTTGGCTGCACAATCTTATGTTACACATAGACAATTATTTATTCTTGCATCACTGTGGGGAAATGGAATCGGTGTATGGAATGCTTTAGGAGGGCAGCAGGGAGAGCGTGCAGCTGATCCAGGGCCAGGCTTTCCAGGCAGGACGTGCTGGAGTTGTTGCTAACAGCTAAACTAGTACCAGCCAGGAGGCACTGGGGGGCAGTGATGGGGCACCTCTCCGTTTTAGTTGCTGGACTTAGGGGTGCTATAGGATAGCTGTCAGCTGTTCCCGTCCCAGCCTCTGGCTATGGGCAGCAGTGTAGGAACACGGGCCATAGGGAGAACTGCAGTCTCCTACTTTTATGTAACCTTGGTGCAGGGCAGGTAAGAGTGAAACTGGTGGTTCCCAGAATAGGGAGTGGGATTTCCCAGATACCTGGTGCCTGTCTCTTTTGCAGCAGAAATAAAATGAAAACAAGCTTGGTTCAAGGAATCCCACTGCACCTCCCGCTTACATAAGTCCTCTGGCCACCCAGCAGTGCTCAGTATGATGAGTCAGGCTTGTTTCCTCTCTGCAGAAGCTGAGGACAGAGCCTTCATTGGCTCTGACCTTCTTTTTACTTGAGTGGATGTGTCAGGCTTTGTCATGCCACTTGCAGTCTGGATGCAATTGCTATGTGTGACCCCAGAGTGAGTTTGCAGCTCTCTGGGCAGCCTGCAGCACGGTGGCTGTCAAAAGCAATAGGCAGGCTGAGTGGCGAAACACTGCCTGGGATCAGAGCTTCCCTGAGCTTATTCACCTGAGCATTTCTTGTTGATGCCAGAGGTGGGGGAGGGGAGCCAACCAAACGCAGCCCTTCTGGAATTTCTCCACAGTGGAAGGACAGTAATAAATATATTTACAAGCTCTTTAAAAAGTTTTCTGTTCAGGAGCAGGATGTCATCAGTGACAGAAAGTAACAGTCTGCTCAGTCAAGAGCAAACTTAAATTCCTTCTGTGTTATTCACAGGACAGATTTTAATCAGATGTGAGAGGACAGCTGGATGAGAGATCTGGGTTAGCCCCAGGGTCTGGTGGAAGATACTCCCAATTTGTGAGAGCCTGCTGATGGATGTCAAGAGTTGTCCCCACACCTAGAGTAATAGGGGTGGAGCAACTTGCGCTGCTGTCTGGATTCTTGGAGTGGAATTGCAGCCGGGGCCTTTAGCAGGCTAACAGGATGGTGAACCCTCACTGCTTGGAATAACCCACCTACCATTAGCATGAGGCCCTCTAGGTTACACCAGTTAGGAGGATAAGTCTGAGGCTTCTCAACTCTCCTGCATGTGGGCATAAGATGGGGTCAGGAAAGAATTTTTCTCCATGGAATTCTGGGAAGGTTTATTGCTTTCTCAGAACACCCAGCATTAACCGTTGACCCAAACAGTGCCCCATTGGTCTGTACTGGTACAGCCAATTCAATGTATGTATGGGATTTCTGGCCACATTCGACTCTGTTATACTGGTGCAAGTTCCACAGAAATCAGTTGGGTCACTCGAATGTAACAGGGCAAAACTTGGCCCTCATTGCTCAGTGCTGTACTCTGATGTATGGCCTGTATCTCCTGGCCACTGTGGCCATTATTCTAGATTCTGCAGTAACTGACCCAACCTAGGAGGTTACAGGACACCTGCATTCTGTTTCCAGCTCTCCCATTGGCTCACTTTATGACCTTGAGCAAGTCACCTCATCGGTCTGTACCTCAGTTTTATTATATATTAAATGGGGAGAGCAATGCAGATCTGCTCAGGAAACGTGATGTGAGATCTACAGATCAAAAGCACTAATCAAGCACTGAGTGGCATTAGTGCCTAGAAGGATAGAACAGAGCTATATTTTGTTTTTCTCCTTGCATCTATGTAGGATCTGCTCATTGCTGTGCTTTCCTATGCCTGTCCAGATTTGCAGCAGCATTTACCCAGACTTGTACAGCCTTCAGCACTGAGGCTGCTGCAAAAAGAGTGATTGTTCTGGTTTAAGGTGTTACTAGAAACACAGAGTGGGGAGGGAATTGATGGAAAAGCCCACATACGTCAAAAGGTATCAACAACAGTGGAGAGTTGAATCAAAGTAGGTCAGAATCTCCCTCTGAAACCTGAGAGAAACATTATCTATTTCCCTTCACCTTAAATGAGTGTTCTTAACTGGCCCTTTTCACTGTAGTGTCTGAGCACTGAGTTCATGGTGGTCTCTCTTGAGTAGCACTTCTCAGTCACAATCATCTTCCTGTAGGCCAGGGTTTCTTTGTGTCTCTCGATCCAATTAAGGACTTCCAATATTTCCTCTTTAATTGAGCAGGTGCCTTGTTGGCAGCACCAACCAAAGGATTTGCTAGCGAGTGGGGGATTGGAAGCTCATGGGAAATTTTACCCCCAGGCCATTCCTGTTCTCCCACTGGTTGCAGAGCCTAATGGGAAGGGATGATGAATTGCTTCAAGCCGAGTAAAGCCTTGCCCATTTGCTAGACCAAGATGCTCAGAGGCAGTGGCACGTCTTCTCTTGCTCACGCTCAGCTGAGGGGGAAAACCAGCAAACCATAGTGAATGATTGTCTGATCAGGGCATGATAGGAGGAGAGAGAGGCTCCTCTCTTTGGAGCAGGGAGCTACTTCTGCAAAAATAAATACATCAGATGGACTCTGCAGATACACAAGACATCTAGTTTTGACTAACCTTTCTGCAACTTCCCAGTGGAGAGTGTTTACCTGAAATAATTTCCCTGCTTTTTCTTACTGCTCAGCTGACCCCTCTTCCTCACCCCTGTTCACTGCCAGTAGAATTTGGACTAGAATGATTCAGAGGGAGTATTATGGCAGCAGAGGCTTTGATCCAAGGGAAGGAAGAACCCAGTGAACTAAACTTGCATTGGGGGGGGTTACATTTGCTTTTGCAAGCTGATCCCTCTTGTTTTGATATTGCAGTGTCTAGCCATAACCGAGCATATGTCTGTGAAGGTTGTCCACTGCTGTAAACATTTCTTCATGGGAAGTCCAGGACAGATTGGCCTAGAGCAGGTATTCTGCTGCCCTCCTGTTTCTCCCAGTGCCCAGCATTACCTTTAACCCTCTTTTATTGTAATGATTGGCTAAGAGCACTGTGTGATTGCAAGAGACCAGGTTTAGTTCTTGCTGGATCTCAGTGAGAATGTTTCTCCTGTGGAGCTGTCTGCCTTTTCCTCTTCCGGCCTCCTGCAAATTAATTACATTTGATCTTGCAAGTATCTTGGGGAGGGCCAGGGCTTTGCAAGGGAAGTGGCTTGCCAGTAGAATGAGTCTTTCTTCTCCTTAGTGTGTGGATGGGACCAGCTGTCCCTGGGATAAGTAGCAGGCAGTTCTTAACCAAGGAACTGACTGTTGCCTGGAAGAGGAGGAGTTGGCTATTTGAGCAAGCCCTGGCCCTGGGTGTTATGGAAATGTTCCAGCAGAGGATGTTAAGCCCCTGCAGTCATTTCCCCTGCAATACAGGCTTTCCGAATGGAATTGGAGACGTCAGGAATTATTGAGTAAGGGACTAGGGCAGGCACACAGCGGAAGGGAGGGTGGTGTTTAAACTGTATTGTATGGTGATTCGGACCCAAGATCCCTGTCTGAGCAAAATGCCAGTCCCAAGCACATCGGTAAATCCGTCTAAGTTTAAACCACCTCCACTGAGCATTGGGTTCTGTCAGCTGCTTTGGTCCCTCCCCAACTCATTTACTGATTCAGCCGCAGTTTAGAAGGCAGCCATTGTACTACGGCACTTTTTTCTGTGTCTGTATTTAAGTATAGTGACTTCCTTATGGGGCCCTAGTGTTTCCTTTATCTTCCTGCTCAGGGTCTTGTTTCCAAAGAAGACTGAGTGGTGGTTCTTGCCAGGGCTATTATTTTATAAATACCCTCTCTGGCAGCATAAATAATCTGCTGCTGCTTCCCAGACAAGGATTGAGACACATTCCCTGCCCTGCAAAAGAGAGAGTGCCCTCTGAGGTGCTGCATGTCCTCCACTCCTTCTGCCTTCAGTGGGAGTCAAGGATGCTCAGCTCTTTGCAGGATCCGGCCCTAAATAAGAGCAGGCAGCTCTCAGGTGAGGGATTTGTTGAGGAGAAAAGTGTGCCTGGGTTTGAAGAAGGGGCCTGCCAGCTGAGGCAGATGTGGCTCGCAGCTATAGTAAGCAGTTACAAGTGGGCTGACATTCAGAGGGGCTTGAGACCTGAAGCTTCAGTAAGAGATAGAAGAGCTCTGCCCCTCTTGGATCTGTGCATTGCGGAAGTGGTGGAGAGGGAGTACTTGACAGTCTCCACGTGAACACCCATTCCCCTAGTTTTGGAGTAGCAGGACTGAACTGCACTAAACTCCTTGCTTGGGATCAGCAAATAGTACGTAGTATTGGATTCTTCTCAGCATAGCCAATTGGACCCTGGCTTTGGGAGCACCATTATCAAGAGGAGAATGCACTAAACTATCCCCACACAATGCAAAAAACCCAGCATGGGCGGCAGCAGGTTCAAACACTGGCACCATGAGTCAGTTTGCCTGGCCTGCTGCCTTCTGAACTCCCTGTAGACCTTCACACCAGTCACACATTCAGCTGGCTGCCTGCTGTTCCTGCCTGTCATATTTAGTGAATGTGGAGCGTTCCCACCAGACTTTCAGCAGAGAGCCTCCAAGTTCCCATGGAAAATGGTTCAAACTGTAGCGGATTTTAATTGTTTATCCCCATGGCTTGCAGCGAGGCAGCTCCTCAGACAGGGCTTTCAGCACTCGGTGATCCAGGCTTGTAAACTATCTGCAGCCTAGTCAGCATACAGGGAGCTGCTCCTACTCCTGTTCACTCAGTGCAAAACTTCTAGTGACTTCATTGGAAGCAGGATCTGACCCATCGCAGGGCCCCATTTTCTCCACGATATAACAAACCTAAGTGCTGCAGCAATGTTAATTACATTAATTACGTTAATTTATTCTGTTGCCATGCAGCACCCTTCTCTTCAGATGAGTTGTCAAAAAACACAGAGTGCACCTACTAGGTATCTACTAGGTCTGCCGCTCCTCCCAGCCTGCTGCTTGCCTCGCCTACCCAAGTATCACTGCTGGAGACCCCCTGCCTCATTTTTATATGGGTCTCCCACAGTATTCTTGCGAGCAAGTTAAAAAAGTATGGGTTGGATGAATGGACTATAAGGTGGATAGAAAGCTGGCTAGATTGTGGGGTTAACGGGTAGTGATCCACGGCTCAATGTCTAGTTGGCATCCAGTATCAAGCAGAGTGCCCCAGGGGTTAGTCCTGGTGCCGGTTTTGTTCAGCGTCTTTATCAATGATCTGGATGATGGGATTAACTTGCTCAGGGTGCAATTTGCAGATGACACTAAGCTGCGGGGAGGGGTAGATACGCTGGAGGGTAGGGATAGGGTCCATAGGGAACTGGGCTTATTTAGTCTGCAGAAGAGAAGAGTGAGGGGGGATTTGATAGCAGCCTTCAACTACCGGAAGGGGGATTCTAAAGAGGATGGAGCTTGGCCATTATCAGTGGTGACAGATGACAGAATAAGGAGCAATGATCTCAAGTTACAGTGGGGGAGCTCTAGGTTGGATATTAGGAAACACTATTTCACGAGGAGGGTGATGAAGCACTGGAATGCGTTACCTAGGGAGATGGTGGAATCTCCATCCTTAGAGGTTTTTAAGGCCTGGCTTGACAAAGCCTTGGCTAGGATGATTCAGTTGGTGTTGGTCCTGCTTTGAGCAGGGGGTTGGACTGGATGACCTCCTGAGGTCTCTTCCAACCCTAATATTCTATGATTCTGTGATTCTGTTACCCTTGGGAAAGGAGGGGAATTGAGCCAGGCTGGGATGACAATGGACACTTGAGGAATCAGAGAGGAGCCATTGAAGGTGGCTTCCCTTTTACACCAAAGTGGGAGGGTGTCTCTAGATAGGGCCTCAGATGTATCAGGCAGGGTAGGCCAAGGGAGTGGGTCTAAAATCCATGCAGCTGTTCTAAAAGGCTGTTTGTAAATAGCAGCTTGGCACCGTCCCATTCCCAGCAACGCTGGCCACTCCTGACCAGACTCCAGCTCTGGCTCCTCCTACTCCCTGACTGCGAGACCTGAGCAGGCATCTTTACTGGCTCCCGAAAGAGCTCCTCCTCCTAAGCCCCATCCATTTCCACTGCCAGGCTCCCAGGAACAGCACAGGGACATGCCCCACACATACCTCTTGCAGGGATGTCTAGCAATGGCTCGGGCGGGCTGGGCTGGGCTGGGCTGCAGTTCCCCAGCCAGCAGGCCAGTGGCTGAAGAGATGGGGACAAAAAATATCTCCTCTTTCTGCGCAGCACAGTGGAAACTGGGGCTGATCATGCAGCTAATATACCCAGCCAGGGAGGTGCTGCGAGGCCTAGACAATGGTGGGCTCCCGTGGTTCCAGCACAGTGGAGAAGTCTGCCGAATACTTAAGAACTTGCTAAAATACCAAAGTCCACAGCCAGTTGCTTAGCTGTGGAATCCTAGAGTGCATGGGATCCCTGCCTGGGGTTGCATAGCAGTGTGTGGGGCAGGTCATGTGCTGATGTGGGAGAGGGAAGGCTATGCAGACTCATGGTCTCAATGTGGTAGCTTTGGTCTGAGGGATTCTTTCTCTGCTGCTCACAAAGTGGGGTGGCCTGGAGAGATCTTGGGCCCTTGTAGTTGGTGAGGTGAAGAAGGCCAAGCCGGGAGCATTCATCAGTTGTCTGGGTGGGAGAGAGTAGGTCTCATTGATGGACTCATCTTCTGAGATGTTCCTCTAATAGCACCTCATTTAAATGCTCTTTCTGTACCTCCTCCCTCCTGCTATCTTGGCTAGATGGAATCTTGGGTCCAGGATACTCTCTGGGCTGAGTGATGGGGAATTCCTGCCCCAGTCCTTCCCCTGGCTGCTACAGCAGGTGTCTCATTGTAGCTCCACAACTGATAGCAGTGGCCAAGTGAGTCTAGACCCTACCCAAGTCTCACCAACTAGCTTCCTGGGGAATCCAGTTCCATCACCCAACTTAGAGGAACAGCCGTGATAAACTTCTGATCTAAGTAATTCTGAGCTACAGTGCTGACTGAAAACATCCCCCCATCTCAATGAATATGCCTCATACAAAGGTACATTAGAAGGTATCAGGTTTCAGAGTGGTAGCAGGGTTAGTCTGTATCAGCAAAAACAATGAGGAGTCCTTAGAAGGTGTGTTACTCAGAAGCCTTCTGAGGAAGATGCTCATGAGTCAACAGCTGGCCAGAATCTTTCAGGACCCTTGAGGTGTTTTCTTTGTCTGATCAGACTGCCAGTATTCTCATGCTGTAAGACTGTTCTCAGATGCGGAAAAGGTGAAGACTGTAAATGTTTGATCAATGTTTGTAATCTGGAATAGCCTTTCTGTATCTGTGTGTGTGTGACCTGTCCTAGGGTCCTGGGATTGAGTGAGATGGAGGCGCCAGGCAGCAGGTTGTGGGGAGCAGATCTTGACTGCTGTCACTTGCCCCACAGAGAGGAGGGCACAGTGGCTTGTTGCCTAGTTCATCCCCAGCAGAGTCTGCCTGGCGGTGTAGTTAGTGGCAGCAGGCTTCCACACCTAAATATTCCCGGGTTGTCTCTATTAATTCCATGAGCTTCAATTGAAATGCATTCCATCCATCCTCTCTCTAAACAGCTCTCTCCATTTTCATATGTATTTCAGTGGATAATATTTCTCTTTGTGGGATGACTCTTTATTTTGTTTAAAGATAGTGAGATAGTAAAGTCACGCTGCCTTCTGAAAGATGGCAGCATAAACAGCCTTTCAAGAGGGCTGGCCCCATCATAGTGTTCCCCTCGCCTCATGCTTGCAGACGCCTCCCTATTTAAGTGCCAGCTGGTTGGCTGCTCAGTGGCCTCCGTAGAATGGTTGGCGGGGCCTCAGTCCAGTTCCTAGCAGATGGGAGCCAGCGTCGCGAAAGCCATCCTGGTGGGAAGTCTCGAGGGAGAATCTGAGGGCTAAATGTGTGAAGTGTGGGTGTCCTTTGTGACTGTGGGGCCTTTTTCTGGTCCCTTGTCCCTTCATGCATCCAGGCAGAGCTCCTCTGGGTGGTGTCCAGTGGCACCTTGGACTCCATGGGGCAGTTGGGCGATCTCTGAGATTCTTTGCTCAGTGGCCCTTCAAATGCGTCCTTTTGACACTGTGAGCTGCACCCTCATTCCCATTTATTCATTTTTGACCTCCATGATCTGTTGAGGTCTGGGCCCCAGGGCCTTTTGTTGCCCTGGTGAGTACCACCCACCAATCCCAGTTGTCAAATAGGCTCTCATGTTTAAATCTCCCCAGTGTGGATGGGTGGGTAAGGAAATTCTTGTCCTGATCATGGCTGATGCCCCCCTTCCATTGGGCTACCAGGAAGAGCTGCTTTCACTCAGGCAGAAACTTGTGTAAAAGGACTCCTCTGGATGTTCCCAGCCTGGGAGGGACAATGCTGTTTGAGACTTGATTAGATTTCCTGAAGTGCGGCCTGATCCTGAGGGTTCTGAACACCAGCAGTACCAACGGACCTCACCGGTAGACGCAGGCGCTCAACACTTCTGTGTGTCAGGCCTCTGAACCTAAACTCATGTGGTATATTGCAGTCCCCCAGAATGTATTGGGATAGCATTGTGGAGGGCTGATGGGAAAGCAGGTCAAGCTCTTTCTTCAGCCTTTCTCTCAACTCTCTTGCAGCTCACCTTGCAGAGCACCAAGTCCCGCGTGGCCTTCTTCGAGGAGCTGTAGGAGGTGACCCAACCATCGTGCACTGCTGCTTCCAGCGAGCCAGCCACTTGCCAGCCAGAACCTTCTTCAGCAAGGCCATGTAGGCACATCCCAATGGCTGGGGATGGAGCCCCTCTACCTGCTGGCTGGGTGCATTCTGGGATATGATGCTGCTCCTGTGCAATGGACTTGGTCCGTCAGCAGTCCATGGATTTCAGCGTGATGTTCTCTAGTTTAGTCTATCCTAATCCCCCTTGTAGGTTTTTAACTAGCTACCCTCTTCTGCCATTTATAATGCAGAGCTGTGGTATCCCTTGCAGTCTTTTTAAGCAGCATTTGTATTTGGTTGTGACTGTCGTGTGACCTCCTGGGAGATGGTGAGCAGGCGTGTGTGCCTTGGAAGGGGTGCCTTTCCCTTCCGGCCCTGCTTTAGGGAATGCCACAAATAATGTGCGCTCCTGCAGGCTGAGCTTTGGTGCCTTTGGCAGTTCGGGAGCCAGGGGGTGGGATGTGTGCTACTCTCGTCAGACCCCCAAACCTTGCAGTACTTCTGCCTGACTTTCAGGGGGGCTGAGTACCGGTGGACTCATTGGTGACACACCCATTGATGTAATGGAATGCTGTAAATCGGGGGGTATAGCCTCACCTAGGAGAGCGTGGTTAGGTCTGGTCTTCCCGCCTGTTAGAGGATCTAACAGACATAGAAGGGGTTCAGAGATACGCCGTGGGAATAGGTTTGGAATGACTTCTGTACGAGGAGAGATTGAAAAGACTCTGGCTGTTTACCTTAGAGAGTTGCCGCATAGAGGGGACATTACAAAGGTGTGCAAACTAATGTATGGGATGGAGAAGGTAGATCTACCCTCTCTGGTGTGACCTAAGAGCAAGGGTATAGTCAAGGAAACTGAAAAGTGGGCTATTCGGCACTGATCAAAGGAAATACTTTCCCACACAGTGTGCAATGAGCCTCTGGAACTCCTTGCTACAAGATTCTATTGACACCAAGAAATTTGCAGGATTAGATCTTTGTCTGGATACAAAAACAGCCAGAAATCTAGCAGTGAACATTTAAAAAGTGAAGGGATATGAACCTTCATGCTTGTACCTAGAAGCTGACCTCTAAATAATGTAAATCAGGAGGGAATTTCCTCTGTGCCTTGGTCATCCCATAGCTACCTACTATAGCCTTCTTTTCACTTTCCTCTGAAGTATCTGGCACTGGCCACTGCTGGAGATGGGCTAGATGGACCATGGGTCTGATCCACTATGTCAGTTCCTGTTCATGGGAGCTGCATGTGCTCAGCCTCTCTGTACATCACCTCCCTTGCTCCGTTTTGACTCCTCTGGTAGAGTGGTAACCAGCACCCCATGAGCTGGGGCTCCACTGAGAGCAGTTCCAGTATCTCTTTGCTGCTGAGTCCTGTTCAGCAATGTTCTTTCTAATTTTTGACAGGCCATGTGCCCCAAAAATTTCTTCTGTGCACATTTTTGTGCGTGCGGTGTTTTGCCGTGTGCGTGGGGTTTAGGATCTGTGTGCACGCGCACAGCTTAGAGGGAGCAGTGCTGTTGTGTGAGAGTGGCAGGAGCAGCCTTGCTCTGGCTGGGGCAGAGTCTGTGGTTTCCAGTCCCTGAAGGAGCATGCTGTGAACACTCATGCGTCCTGTGCCTGCCGTGAGACAGAGCCAAGCAACAGGGCTGAGGTACTAAAGCCGCCAAGGTGACGTTGGCTGCTAAATGAAGTAGCTCTCTCCTAGTGAGGGACTCTAGACAGCTATGTCGAAGAAGTCAGTGGCATCCTCAGCTCTTGAAAGGGCCTAGGTTTGCTGCCTTGGGAGGAGAGGGGTAGCTCCTGGCACATGCTTTGTCACCCCCCCGCCTCCTTTGCCAGTGCTAGCCCCTGTCCTGCCCTGTTTTGTATTCTCTGGGGGATGAGTGGGGAGAGGTGCTAGAAATCACTTACAATTTATCTTCTAGGTGCTGGAAGTAGGGGGGCTGCCGCACCCCCTGGCTTGAAGTAGTTTCCACTATATCCAGGGTTTATAGTTTGGTTCAATGCCTCCCAGCACCCCCACTATACAAATTTTTCCAGCACCACTGTTGGCAGCCCCTCATATAATGCACTTATGAGCTATTGGGCCCTGCCTTTGTGTAATGGCCTCTGGTCTACCCCCCCCGCCCCCCCCCGCGCGCACCACCACCACACACATTCTACCTACCCATAGGCAGCTATTATCCCATAAGCTCACCCCTTTGCTGTTCTGTGTTTTGTCCTGCCCCAGCATAAAGCTTTCATGTCCTGGTGGTTATATTAATTACATCTAAAGAAATACACTATTCAACCCTTAAATGCTGCTGTTTCCCAGACTGCCAGCCAGTTCGAACGGTGCAGCTTCTAAAGGGTTAATCCAGGTGCTCTCCTGGAATGCACAGTGTCAGCTAAGGCCCAGGTTTAAAGCAGGATCTTTCCTGTGACTTGGGGACACTTGGAGTGTAGGGAAGCATGATTCCTCTCTGTGCAAACAGCATCGACTCCCCATGTCCTCTTGTCGATGCTGCAAGGACAAGTGTTAGGCAGGTCTCCTGCCGGACAAGTGCTTCAGTGTCATACCAATGGCTGGTCTTTAATCCCACCTACCCATACAGCCTGAAGTCTAGAGAGGGAGCTTCTCACACATATACCACCCTCAAGTGTTAATGCCATGATGCTAAATGTTTGTGTATCTTTTGTATAAATGTTCTTTGCCACCCTAGAGAGCAGGAAGAACACCCAATGGTCCCAGCAGAAACCCCATTGCTACCTGGAGGGCTGTCTCACAGGTTGGAGCAGGCTGCAAAGTTGCAATAACATTGGGTGACGGATTAGCTTTTCTCCTGAGCTGGCTCAGTTCAGGTGGCTCGGATTAAGTCCTGCTCGGAGTCTCCATCCTAAATCCTACTTTTTAGGGGGTTTACAGATCAGCTGTTAACACTCCCTTGAGGCTATAACCTCAGCAGATCTGGGCTTGGCTTAGGAGCAGAGAGATGCTAAATTTAAAGGGGAAAAACTGTTAAGCCATTTTCAAGTTATAAGAGCAGAAAAGTGACCTGAGGTGAGGGGTTGATTTCCAGGCTTGGCTGTGGGGCACAATACAGCTTTTGCAGGAAACTGCAGGCATGTATTGCATTGATCTGTAGCACATCCCTCTGGCCAATTCAAGAAGAGCTCTTGCCTAGCTCTGAGGGTGCCCTAAGTGGTCCTCCACTCTAGAGGGGGCATTGTGAGATAAGACAGTAAAGGAACAAAAGGGAAGAGGGGGAACAAAATCTTTTAATTAAAAGGTGCTTTTCCATCGATCAGTCTCTCTCCCTGCTCGTTTCTCTCCCTAGTGACTCAGTGTTAGTTATGTTTACTGCCCCTGTGAAAGGTTGGGCTAGTGCCCTTGGGGTGATCGAAGGGCTACACAGAACCAGCAGCCATTTCAGCTTGAAATAGTGACTCCTAGCCCCAGTGAGTCAATGGGAATTCAGTGGAGCCAGGATTGCACCCAGAGTTTGCAGCCATTTCATTGGTGCTAGTTAGAAACACACATTTCATGCTAGCGTTTTACATATACACGTAGGTCCAGATCCTCAAAGGTATTTCGGTTCCTAACTTCCATTGATTTCAGTGGAAGTTAGGAGCCTAAATACCTTTGAGGATCTGGGCCTTAGACCATGGTCCTGCAGCTACGTATACATATGGCCAACTTTGAGATTATGCCTAATTCCGGTGAAGTCAAGCCTGATTTTAAGCTGGATCCAGATTGCAGTTTATCTTATCGATGCTTGAGGTTTACAGTAGAGCAGCTACATGGCTGGCTGGGTATAAATTGCTGGAATCGGGCCAAATTCCCACTGGAGCTGAGGCCAATGAGGATTTCTTTCCCCACCCCTCCCCTTCTTAAATCCAGCACTGGCCTCACACAAGAGCCAGGGGTCTCCCACGGAGATTAACAGGCAGCCGGTTTAAAACAAATATAAGGAAGAACTTCTTCACATAGCACACAGTCAGTCCGTGGAACTCATCAGGAAATGTTGTGATGGCCAAAATGGGGCCTGGGTTCAATAAAGAATTTGGTAAATTCATGGAGGATTGGTCCATCAATGGCCATTAGCCAAGATGGTTAGGGATTAAGCCCCATACTGCGGGTGTCTGTAAGCCTCTGACTGCCAGATGCTGAGACTGGCCCATGGGATGGGCTCACTCAGTACCTGTCCTATACCATTCATTGCCTCTGAAGCCTCTGGTACAGGTCACTGTCAGAGACAGGACACTAGGCTAGATGGACCATTGGTCTGACCCCCTATGGCCGTTCTTATTTAACACTAGCAATCGTGTCCTCGCTGCCCACTCTCAGCAATGCTGAGCAAACACTAATGGTCTGTCTTTAACCCACCCAATTCACTTGCCTTTATTTTACTTTTTTCAACAGCCTGGTTTAATCACAGAGAGCTGAATCTAGTCCTGTGGTGACTTCAGTCGAGTTATGGACAGGGTGGATTTGACCCAGAGTCAGCCCTTGGCTCGGCATAGTACAGGTGTTCTCAAACTTTTGTACTGGTGACCCCTTTCACATAGCAAGCCTCTGAGTGCGACCCCCCCTTATAAATTAAAAACACTTTTTTATATATTTAACACCATTATAAATGTTGGATGCAAAGCGGGGTTTGGGGTGGAGGCTGACAGCTCGTGACCCTGCCATGTAATAACCTCACAACCCCCTGAGGGGTCCTGACCATAGAACCCCTGGTATAGTATATCCTGGCTTTTATCAGATCACACCCTTGAATCCTTTTATTTAAAAGGTCCCTGATGTGCATTGAGTCTCCTCCCATTTGGAAGTGTATGTGTCTGAAATTCAGATGGATAAAGCAGTCTTTTCCTTGGGATGGGGTCTGGGACAGAAAGGCCTTTTTTTTTCTATTCCCGTGGATTGTTATATTCTGAAGATACCATTGTTTTCTCATGTGTTTTAATAAAAATTGAAAGCAGTTGGAGGTGCAGTTGTTTTTTTTGGGATGGGTTAAAAAGAATAAAGAGCACTTTGTTATTGTAATATTACAGCGTGTCATAAAGCAGGTTTAACAAGAGACATGATTGCATCATCTCCAGAGTATTAAATGCACCATAAAGGCATGTCCAGAACTGAGACATGACTGCGTCCCCTCTGCTGTATCACAGGAACCCTGAGCATTGAGATATACCTGCCTCCCCTCTGCTATATCCCAGTCCTGGGAATCCCCAGCACTGAGACGTGACTGCATCCCCTCTGCTATATCCCAGCACGGCACCCGGGAACCCCCAGCACTGAGACACGACTGTGTCCCTTTTGCTACATCTAAACACTATGGGCCATATTCTCCCTAGTCCGCCATGTCTGCTCAATAGAGTAAGGCATAAGGCAGCCTCTGCCTCTCTTGCATGGGCTATTCGTACCGCAGCTTGCAGTGCAGGAGGGGAAGGAGGCATTGCAGATCCACTGTCCCCTTTCCCCCATACAGGAGGCATGCCTGTGGACATTCTACTTGCTTAATATATTGGCTCATTCTGGCTCATAAATGAAGTGGCTAGATGAGGTGGAAGCTGTTCATTAAATGTCAGAGGGAAGTTCTTGGCAGCTGTGGATCCTGATCTGACTTGACTTGGGAAACCTCAAGTCTTCCTTTGCTTTGATCATAGCTGTCCTGTTCCCTGACATGTCCCCAGAAGTTGTGTTCATACTGGCCTGGCAGCCTCTCCCTGAGTTTTTGAGTAGCACCAAGCACACTGTTGGCACATAAATAATACCAGCTCTGTGGCATGAGCCCCCTTCAATCAGCTGTCATTTCTTAGCCACTTGTGCTGTCCTTGAACACATGGGTTTGGGGTGCAGGGAGCTGCTGCAGAGCTGGGTTAATAGATATTTGACCCAGCTGCTTCTGAGCTAGACTGGGATCAGGAAATGTTTAATTTTCATTATCCATCATTCAGGCCTTTACAGAGGGCATGAGGACGTGCACACAAAAAGCAAGGAGGCTGCTCCCTCTGACTGGCCCCTTTCTTCGCCATCTAAGCCACAGACAGGTTTGCAGCGGGGTGTTTGCATATGTCATTTAATGAATTCAGCAGCAGAGTTGTTTATCTGCTCTGTGTTTGCACAGCCCCGGCAGCAAAACCCCTGGAGATGAAATTTAGCTCTTGACGAGGGCTTGTCCTAGAACGATGGTTCTGTTTGTCACATTTATGTACATTTTTTTCAGTCAATAATTGACTCAGCAGAAGTGGGTAGGCTGATGTGACTCTTCTTTTGCTGGTTTGTGTCAGTGTTGGGCCTGCCCCTAGGAGAGGAGTTGACTTTACTTTTTTAAGAGATGCTGAAAGGAAAAGTGGGGTCTGCCTGCACTGCTCCATAAGGACGAGGCTGCAAAAGAAAGGGAAAATAAAGAGATGCTGACCTGATTTCACTGGTATCAAACACAGAATATTTCTATGTAATATAGCTCACGTGTGTGCATGAGTGTGGCAGGCAAGAGCCTCAGATCTCAAGGAATTTAGCTGGTACACAAAGACTAAAAGGTTTTTATAAATGCTCCCTGCAAGTCCCAGGTTAGGATTTTCAGCTGATGGGTGGTGTATTCTGTAATGCACTGAGGAGTTAACTACGTGAAACTAAAGGGGAAAGAGATGGGGGAGGGCAGCCCTGAAAGTGATGGGGAGGTAGCAATAGCCTGCCTCTGACATCAAGGCTTGTTTCTTCTCAGCTGCCCCAAGGCCTCCTGTGGGGTAGAGGTGAGGAGATGGGCTTGCAGGAGTAGCCTGATTGAACCCCAATAAAGTTTTGCATAACAGCCATTCCTACACATGAAGCATGTCCAGCCGGCCAAGGAAAATAAAGTACACGCAAAAGAGAATATGCTGAAAGTTCCGGGGAACTACAGGCCAGTCAGGCTCACCTCAGTCCCTGGAAAAATCATGGAGCAGGTCCTCAAGGAATCAATTTTGAAGTACTTCGAGGAGAGGAAAGTGATCAGGAACAGTCAGCATGGATTCACCAAGGGCAAGTCATGCCTGACTAATCTAATTGCCTTCTATGACGAGATAACTGGCTCTGTGGATGAAGGGATAGCGGTGGACATGTTGTTCCTTGACTTTAGCAAAGCTTTTGACACAGTCTCCCACAGTATTCTTGCCAGCAAGTTAAAGAAGTATGGGCTGGATGAATGGACACTAAGGTGGATAGAAAACTGGCTAGGTCATTGGTCTCAACGGGTAGTGATCAATGGCTCCATGTCTTGTTGGCAGCCAGTATCAAGTGGAGTGCCCCAAGGGTCGGTCCTGGGGCCGGTTTTGTTCAATATCTTCGTAAATGATCTGGAGGATGGCGTGGATTGCACCCTCAGCAAGTTTGCAGATGACACTAAACTGGGAGGAGAGGTAGATACGCTGGAGGGTAGGGATAGGATACAGAGGGCCTTAGACAAATTAGAGGATTGGGCCAAAAGAAATCTGATGAGGTTCAACAAGGACAAGTGCAGAGTCTTGCACTTAGGACGGAAGAATCCCATGCACCGCTACAGACTAGGGACCGAATGGCTCGGCAGCAGTTGTGCAGAAAAGGACCTAGGGGTTACAGTGGACGAGAAGCTGGATATGAGTCAACAGTGTGCCCTTGTTGCCAAGAGGGCCAGCAGATTGAGGGACGTGATCCTTCCCCTCTATTCGACATTGGTGAGGCCTCATCTGGAGTACTGTGTCCAGTTTTGGGCCCCACACTACAAGGATGTGGAAAAATTGGAAAACGTCCAGTGGAGGGCATTGTTTAGTCTGCGGAAGAGAAGAATGAGGGGGGATTTGATAGCTGCTTTCAACTACCTGAAAGGGGGTTCCAAAGAGGATGGCTCTAGACTGTTCTCAGTGGTGGCAGATGACAGAACAAGGAGTAATGGTCTCAAGTTGCAGTGGGGGAGATTTAGGTTGGATATTAGGAAAAACTTTTTCACTAGGTGGGTGATGAAGCACTGGAATGGGTTACCTAGGGAGGTGGTGGAATCTCCTTCCTCTGAGGTTTTTAAGGTCAGGCTTGACAAAGCCCTGGCTGGGATGATTTAGTTGGTGATTGGTCTTGCTTTGAGCAGGGGGTTGGATTAGGTGACCTCCTTAGGTCCCTTCCAACCCGGATATTCTATGGTTCTGTGACTGATCAATCTCAGGCCTCTGAAAAATGTTCTGACAGCTCCTGAGCAAACAGTGTTATTTTTAAAACATTGGGAAACAACCCATCTCTAGAGGATCCACGTGACAGGTGGTGGTTACCTGGGTGAGAGTACACCTGAGTCAAGAGCCACCTTGATCATTTGTGAGACATCAGCACCATGGAGAGCAGTGGGGGAGGGGGATGTGAAATCCAACCATGGCTTCTTAGTCCTTCCTTGTCTCATGTTATAAGGAGCTGTCAATACTCAAAATTCAGGGCACAAGTTGATCACAAGAGTCAGGAAGAAATTTCTGGCTGTGCAAAAGTATTGCAACATGGTGCTTTCCTTCTCAAAGCCTCCAGTCCTTCTCTCATCACCCACATCCCATCCCTGCACTGCGTTTCCTTCCCAGCCTGTATATCAGTTCAGCATCTCTCTTGGATTCCCAGCTGTTAACAGCCACCAGAAAGAAACCCTCACTTTAGTCTTTGCTGCAACATGTTTGCATCAATGCCTTGGGATTCCTGCCCCTGACGCCCCCCCGCCCCCACGTCCACCGTACCATTACAAGGCAGAGCTGGGGTCATTCCATCTGCTTCTCGTTGTTTTATTTAAATCAGTTTCCCCCCATTCCTCCTCCATCCGTTCCTTTCTTCAGTGTGGGATCTCATTTGGTGTCTTTAGAGGCCTAATTTCCCTCAGAAACCAGCTGGGTGGGAAAGGGGGGAGAGCAGGGGGGGAGAAGGGACAGAGGGCTCCAAGTCAACTCTAGTTTCAGCAAGATGAAGTTGTGTGGAGGTGGAAAGCTCCAAGCTCAAGATCCCACTTACCCTGGCAGCCAGAAGCCCCATTCTGCACCCAGTAACAGAGACATAGATCCTGGACAGCAAATCCCCAGCTGAACCTGCAGTGACTGGGGAAAGGACCCTGGCATGGCCCATACCAACGGGACACAGTAGGAAGCCTGCTAGAGAAATGGCTTGGTTTGGCATTCCAATGCAGCCGGCATTTCTCATCCCCCTTCCTATTTGATTCTGTTATTGGTCTTCCCAGGAGCAAGCTGAGTTTTCCATTTGGCACCTGGGTAAAAAGGTGCCTTGTATTTTCCAGAGACAAGCTCTGCTTTGGCTAATAAATATTCTGAGCCAGCCCCAGCCTTGCCCCACCCCTCTCTTGGAACAGCAGAGTGATTAATGGCAGCACTAATGATCAGGATGGCCCGTGTTCCTCGCTGCTGACTGCACCTGCATGCTAAGCAGATTAGCCTGGGCCAGGACTGCTCAGCCAGCCCCTGCTGTTCCCAGGGCCCAGTCCAAGCCTGCATGCTGGTGGACAGTACTGAGGGCCTGAGCCAAACACCGCCGAAGCCAGAGTTGCTTGCTAGGCTGCTGGGGAATGTGGTGAATTTGTGACGTAATGGCTGACCTCTCAGACAGGAGAAGCTGCGGGGGGTGGGGTCTCGCAAGCAGCAGCGGGAATGGCCTGCAGTGTGTTCTAGGGGGGAGAGCAATGGCCAAGGGCACTCAGAGATCCCACGGCCAAAAGGGACCATTGTGACTGTGGGACCTGACCTCCTGCATAGCACAGGCCAGAGACCTCCCCCACCATAATTCCTGCCGATCCTTTAAAAAACAGCCAATCTTGATTTCAAAATTGCTACTGATGGAGAATCCACCACGGCCCTCAGTAAATTATTCCAGTGGCTAATTACTCTCACTAACAATTAACACAATATTTTCAGTCTGAATTTGTCTAGTTTCAACTTCCAGCCATTGGATCTCGTTATGCATTTGTCTGCTAGGTCGAAGAGCTAAGTATCAAATGGTTGTTCCCCATGCAGGTACTTATAGACTGAGATCAAGTCACCCCTTCGTCTTCTCTGTGGTATGCTAACTAGACTGCACCTGTTTCTATCACTATAAGATGTGGGTTCTGTTCCTGGCCCCACCACTGACTCATTGTGTGATGCACAGTCAACCTGTGGAACTCATTGCCAGGAGATGTGAAAGCCAAAACTATAAAAGAGTTCAAAAAAGAATTCTATAAGTTCATGAAGGATAGGTCCATCAGTGGCTATTAGCCACGATGGGCAGGAATGAAACCCCAAGCTCTGGGTGTCCCTAAGCCCACAACTGCCAAATCTGGGACTGGATGACAGGGCATGGACCACTCAATGATGGTCTGTTCTGTTCATTCCCTCTGAAGCTTCTGGCACTGGTCACTGTCAACAGACAGGATACTGGGCTAGATGGACCATTGGTCTGACCCAGTCTGGCTGTTCTTACGTTCTTGGACAAGGAACTTTACCGCAACCTGCAAGGGGGGAAAACAGCTTTATGCCCATTAGGAATATCAGCAAAATGTTACCTGTTTTCGATGGACTAAAGACCTGGAATGGGAGCTTTCTCTGTCATTATGGGCTCAATCCTGCTCTCATTAAAATTGATGAAGTTAGAGCAGTCCTTAATTGATGGGGTTGGGGTAGATGTTGAATCTTCAAGCAACAGATCTTTATTCCAGCTGTTTATCGTGTTGGAGATAAAAAGGTGTCAACAAAACCAGAGAGTGGAGCAACAACCCTATCCTCTCTCAATAGCCCACTTTTCCCTTCCTTGGTGTCTCTGACATCATGAGCCTACTGGTTCTGCAATCAGCGTAGACATTTGGCAGGTAGGGGAGGGTAGAAACAACTTGCGTCTCCCCACTGCAGGTCAGCTATAGTCTCTCCATGCCTCCCTCTCCCCAGCTGCGATACCCCTTCTGCTGCGGGTGCAAGATTGAATTCACTCATAGACGTAACAAGTTTTGAGATCCTCAGCTCAGCAGCACCAGGGAAGCAAAGAGAGATCATTATTCCTTTTAACATCTGGCTGGTTGCTGGGGAAGGCTGAGGGCATGGCTACACTTGCAGATGTAGAGCGCTGTGAGTTAAACCAGCCTTCGTAGAGCGCAGTCGGGAAAGCGCTGCCGTCTGTCCACACTGACCAGAACAAGCCCACAGGCGTGGCCACATTTGCAGCACTTGCAGTGGCATTGGGAGCGGTGCATTATGGGCAGCTATCCCACCGAGCCCCTCTTCCCATTCTGGCGCTGTGGCTTGTGGGAAGGGGGCGGGGGGTGCAGGGCATTCTGGGTCCTGTCCCAACACCCCGTGATGCATCGCTTCACATCCCAGCAATCCCTTTGCTTCCGTCCACATTTGGCGCCATCTTTCAACGGTTTTTGTACTGCGCGCTCTGTCTTCCCTTTCGCTCTGCGGGAATGGAGCCCGAACTGCTGAGGAGTCTGCTGACGAGTCTCGCCAGCACATCACGTTTGGCAGTCGAGTTACTCCTTATGATCCAAAGTGACAGTGAGGGCTCCGATGTTATCGACTTGAGTAACGCATATGACACGAGTTTGCTTGTGGCATTCACGGACATGCTCACCACCGTGGAACGCTGCTTTTGGGCTCGGGAAGCAAGCACTGAGTGGTGGGATCACATCGTCATGCACGTCTGGGATGACGAGCAGTGTCTGCAGAACTTTCGGATGAGGAAAGCCACTTTCATGGGGCTGTGTGAGGAGCTCGCCCCCACCCTGCGGCGCAAGGACACGAGATTGCGAGCTGCCCTGATGGTGGAGAAGTGGGTGGCTATTGCAATCTGGAAGCTGGCAACTTCAGATAGCTACCGATGGGTCGATAACCAGTTTGGAGTGAGGAAGTCGACCGTTGGACTCGGGTTGATGCAAGTTTGCAGGGCCATTAAGCGCATCCTGCTGAGAAGAACCGTGACTTTGGGTAAAGTGCATGACATTGTGGATGGCTTTGCACAAATGGGTTTCCCTAACTGCGGAGGGGCGAGAGATGGGACGCATATTCCAATTCTGGCACCAGCCCACCTAGCCTCCGAGTACGTTAATCGGAAGGGGTATTTTTCGATAGTTCTCCAGGCGCTTGTGGGTCACCGTGGGCGTTTCATTGACATGAACGCAGGCTGGCCTGGAAAGGTGCATGAGGCACGCATCTTTTGGCACACTGCCCTGTTCAGCAAGCTGCAGGCCAGGACTTTTTTCCCAGAGTGGAAGATCACAGTGGGGGAAGTCGAAATGCCCACTGTGATCCTTGGAGACCCTGCCTACCCCTTAATGCCGTGTCTCATGAAACCCTACACAGGGAGCCTTGACAGCAGCAAGGAGCGGTTCAACAACAGGCTGAGCCGGTGCAGAATGACTCTGGAGTGTGCTTTAAAGGGCCGCTGGCGCTCTCTGTATGGGAAGCTGGACCTGGCCGATGACAGCATCCCCGCGGTTATAGCCGCGTGCTGTACCCTCCATGACATTTGTGAAGGGAAGGGTGAACGATTCACTCAGGCATGGAACTCGGAGGCTCAACACCTGGAGGCTGAATTTGCACAGCCAGAGAGCGGGATTATTAGAGGGGCCCAGCGTGGGACTGCAGGGATTAGGGATGCCTTGAGGGAGCAATTTGAGGCTGAAAGCCACCAGTAATGTCTGGTGCCCTGCATGGGAGTGAAGTGCAGTGGTTCCAATGTTAGTAGGAATCTGTGTTTGCTACGCTGACTTGTGGTGCCTGTTTCTTTCCTGGGCTAAGGTATCTTTTACTTTGTGCAATAATAAAGAATGTTTTCAAAGCCAAAAAATCCATTTATTGAAAAGAGACACGACTGCTCGGGAAACAGAAAGGGCAAGGGGGTGGGGACCGGTACAATCACAGATTTGCGTATGCCCTGCCTGGAGTGCTGTGCGATGAGTGCTGGCTCTACTGCCTGGTGATGGGGGCTGAGTGCAGCGGGTCAGGGTCGTAGTTTTCAGGGCTGGGTGGTGAAGCTACAGGTGTTGGAGGCAGCTGGTGGCGATAAGAACCCGGATGTTGGGGAAAGTGGGTTGGAGGTGATATGGGGGCACAAGGGAAAGAGTTTTGGGACAAGGGCTGCGGGGACGGGCTGGGGGTGGGGGCGGTAGCGCTCCGCCTGCATTGCTACAAGCGCTGGATCGAGTCCGCTTGGCGCTCCATGACGCTTAGCAGCCGCTCCGTGCTTTGATGCCAGTGATCTGCATTCTGCAGGTGGACCCTCCTTTCACTCTCCTGCCACCCCAGCACTTTCTGATTTTCATTACTTGAATGCTGCATTACTTCATACAACATGTCTGCTTTGCTTCTACGCGGCCGCTTCCTGATTCTTTGGAGTCTTTTGGCCGGTGATAACACGGACGGCTGAGATCTCAAGCTTGCATCTGTAAAGGTAAAAAACAACACTTACCAGAGGCAGCATTGTTCACACCAGACAGAGCAGTGATTCCCCCGTACTTAAAGACAAGCACAGTCTACACAATAGCAGAAATTGCCCGTCCCAAAGCGAGCGCACATAACCCACAGAAGCCCCAGAATGGTGAGTAAGCACAGGGGCAAGGGGGACTGCTTGTTTCATGGCCGTACTGTCCTCTGGGTTTCTGTGCCTTGGGGAGAGCCAACAGCTGTTGGGGGCCCCTGTACTGAACACTGTCCCCACATTTTCCACAGGAGTCAGTCCTGGAAGAGATCTCGCTGCTGAGGGTAAACTGGGAAGCAAGGGAGGGTCTTCTACTGCAATGTGGCTTCCGCCCTGTCCCATATGCAGCTTGGCTGTGTGCAGCAATGGTCCCCCCGCCCCCATGGCACAGTGGCATGGACATGTTAGCCTGACTGGGGCAAGGAGCACAGTAGCTCTGCCAAGGAACCTGCGCAAGCGGATTGCCCAGCTTCTGCATGAGACTTTGAAGAGATCACTGAGGCCGATTACCGCAATGTGAGACAGCACATCAACGCCCTATTCCGCATCCAGGCATGCATGCAGCCCTAACCCTCCTTGCCCCAAGAGCCTGCGCAGAATAACTTCCTTCCCAAAATAAAAGCCGCTTATCGGGAACCTCCTCTGGTGTTTGTCCTTCCCCAAGCACCAGCCACCACGACTGGCTACCTTCCTCCTGGCTTGAGAACAGTTTCTGGCTACATTCGTCTGGGGATACTGGGGTGTCTTCCTCCGCCTCAGCACCCTCGCTCCCACTTTGCTCCTCCTCCTCTTCCTCCTGCCTTCTTGAACTGGGCTCTGAAGTGTCCATGGTGGTTCTCGGAGTGGAGGTGGGTCACCCCCAAGTATCGCATCCAGCTCTTTGTAGAAACGGCAGGTTGCGGGGGCAGCACCGGAGCGGCTGTTTGCCTCGCGGGCTTTGCAGTAGGCATCCCACAGCTCCTTCACTTTAACCCTGCACTGCACTGCGTCCTGGTCATGGCCCCTTTCCATCATGTCCCTTGATAACTGCCTGAAGGTATCGTAATTCCTATGGCTGGAGCGCAGCTGGGACTGGACAGCTTCCTCCCCCCAAACAGTGATGCGGTCCAGCACCTCGCCATTGCTCCGTACTGAGGATCGCCTGGCGCGTGGAGGCATGGTCACCTGGACAGATGCGCTGAGAGCACTCCACACCTGGCTGAGCAAACAGGAAGGGGGTTTTCAAACTTCCCAGAGAATCCACACTGGCCCCGCAGCGCTCCGGCGGGGGCACTGACAGGGCCGGTGCAAGGATGTTTCGCGCCCGAGGCGAAACATCCACCTTGCGCCTGCTGACCCCCCCCCCCCCACGAGCCTTGCAGCAGTTCCCCGCCCCCCCCTTAAGACGCCCCCCCTGCAGCAGCTCCCCGCCCCCCCGCCCTGAGGCGCCCCCCCTGCGGCAGCTCCCCGCCGCCCCCTCCCTCCCCTCAGCCTGGGGAGCCCTGTGGCAGCTCCCCGCCCCAGCTCACCTCTGCTCCGCCTCCCCCCCGAGCAGGCCGCCGCTTCTCCGCCTCCCAGGCTTGCGGCGCCAACCAGCTGTTTGGCGGCAAGCCTGGGAGGGAGAGAAGCAGAGCGGGGCGGGGATCGGGGAGGAGGCGGAGCAGAGGTGAGCTGGGGTGGGGAGCGGTTCTCCAGTGCGCCCCCGCCCCCCCCCCCCCCCCCCGTTACTTGCTGTAGGCGGCCTTCCCCGCGCCCCCCTGCCCCAGCTCACCTCTGCTCCACCGCCTCCCCGGAGCGTGCTTTGAGCTGCCCCCAACCACTTGGCGCCCTTGGTGACCGCCTAGTTCCCCTAGCGGTTACACCGGCCCTGGGGGCGCAGCAAAGGTGATTCCACTCGCCGAGGTGGATCGCCAGGAGCGCTCTAGCTGCGGAGTCCGAGCGCTCTACCTGCCTTGCCAGTGTGGACGGGTGGTGAGCTAGGGCACTGGGGGCTCCTTTAACGCGCTGTAACTCGCAAGTTCGGCCAAGGTCTGACAGTCGAGGGAATTGCTGAGGAATGTGACTAGAATGAAGTCAAGTGTGTGTGAGAGAAGAACTAGTGCATGCCCTGGACACCCATGTGGCTCAAATTCTTTGCTGCAACCCAGGTTTGGGGCCTCCCCACAGGATTTTGGTATTTCTGATCTTTCCTGCAGAATATAAGCTTTAAAAAAAAGATTCTTGCCTTTCTTGTTATGAAAGAAACTTTAAGGATGTGAGGTGATACTATGCTGTCATCCCTTGAAAACAGTCAAGGATCAGGAGCTTAGAGAAAGGTGCGAACCACCCCATTCATCTTTTTTGGGTGTTTACTCTGAACCCTAATGATGATTGTGATGGTTTGTGCTTCCCTACTGCTTTCTATTCCAGGATCTCAAAGCACTTTACAAACATGCCTAAGGTGGAAGGACTCCCTAGGTGAGGGGAGAAGGCCTGGAAGTGGGGTGAATAGAAGATCTAGGCAGTAAGGGGCAGTCTCCAGAGAGAGGATGGGATTGAAAGATCTCTATGGAAAAGAGAGCTAGAAAAGCTTGGTGGAGTTGGCAGGTTTGTGATGGGATTAGAAGAACTGGGAGCAGACATTTGATTAAAGCACTGCCCTGGGATTGAAGGGCCCTGGATTCAAATCTTGGCTCCGCCACAGAATTCCTGTATGACCTCGGGCACATCCTTTAATTGCTCTGTGCCTCAGTTCCCACCATAATAGAGGAGTAAAAATACTCCCTTTCTTCCACCTTGTCCGTCTTGTTCATTTAAGCTGTAAACTCTTCGAAGGAAGTGACTGTATCTTGCCATGTGTCTGCACAGCACGTAGTGCAACGGGTCCCCAAGCTTGGTTGGAGGTGGTGGAATCTCCTTCCTTTGAGGTTTTTAAGGTCAGGCTTGACAAAGCCCTGGCTGGGATGATTTAGTTGGGGATTGGTCCTGCTTTGAGCAGGGGGTTGGACTAGATGACCTCCTGAGGTCCCTTCCAATCCTGATATTCTATGATTCTACGATTCTCTCCTCTGTGCATGGGGCCAGCTTGAGCCCCCCCGCCACCTGCCTGCTTGGGGTTGGGCCAAGGTCTCACTCTACCACCTGCCCATTTGGGACCAGACCAACCCCCCGGCCCCTGCTTGCGGGGCTGGCCAAAGACCCCTTGCCACCCTCCCACACAGAGCTGGCCCAGCCCGAGCTGCTCTCCCCAGCCCTCCCTCCCGGGCAGGGCTGGCATTGCCACTTGTCGCCCCCCCGGGCACGTTCCTCCACGCGCCCTGCTAGGGTTTGCCACCCAAGTTTTTTGCAAACCTGGGCATTTGTCCTGTTCCGGCCCTGCTGATACCAAGCGACGTTAGCAAGAGTCAGGTCCTGCTGCAAAGCAGACCTAGCTTCAAGTCACAGACCCTGGCAAGAACAGGGCTGGTCCTGCAAGAATGCAAACCCGCCTCGGACGTGCTGGGCACCAGACATGCACGCAACCACATTCCAGAAGGGCTGTTATGTGATTTCACAGGGCGTGGCCCGTGGGGTTGGCACAGGGTGAATGATCCCTCAAGAGGGAATGGGCCCGGTTCACTTGTGACTCATTCGCTGACAGTGACAGTGCCCTTGGTCAGGCCGTAGCTGAGAAGAAGGAGTCAGCTGGGTCTTGGTGGGAGTTCCCTCCTGGGAGAGCAGCGGCTGGGGGAGAGCCGCTGGTGCAGCTAAGGCTGTGATGGACGTGGCCAGAGTGGGGGAGCCTAGCTGAGAAGAAGGCTGGTGTAGAGGTCCCTAGGTACAAGGGCAAACTGTTTGAGGTTAAGGGTTATGAATTTTCTCTCTGTAGAATGCTACTAATAAACTATGCCCAGAGGCAGGCCTTGAACTGGACTTGAGAGGCCCTCCCTCCTTTCCTGGGCAGGCGAGATGGCTGCTGGTCAGGGGAAAAGATGGGCAACTTGGTTGGTCCTTGGGGCAGCAAAGGGGAAAGTGAGGCAGGACTCCCCTGTTGTGCTGTGAATGGCCACTGGAGGGTGCGCTAGCAGGCCTCAGCACCGTTTTGGGACCCATGTGCTAGGAGCGGGAGGGCTGGTGTGTGTGGGACTAGCTCCCTATTGATGTGGCTTATCCTGGAGAAGTGGAGGGTGTTCGTTTTCTGAGCAGCCCCAGTTTCCATGTCCCTCCACCTGTAAAGCCAGGTCTGCGCAGGGCCAGCTGCCCAGGCCACCAAGGGAGAAGACAAGTCACGTGCCGACTACACTGTAGAAACCTCCCAGACGATCTCTCCTCGCTTGTCACTATGGGACAATGCTGCCGTTCGAAGGACCACTTGCTTGGGCCCTGCCAGGAACATGAGCTGCCATCTCAATGGTACCATGGTTAGGAGACAACAGACCTTGCACCTGCCACTGGTCCGGGGTGACAGTTGCCAGGCCTGACTATTCGGGGAGGAGAAAGTAAATTCCTAATGGAACGGGAAAGAGACTTTAGTATTTCCATATCAAGGTGGTTTAGTGTGCAAAGGGATGGGCGTGGGGCAGGAGTTCAGTTCCTATGGGGGATGTGGAGGGGGGCCTACATGGGCATGGGTGCATATGCATGCGAGTGTGAGGCGGGTGTCGTCGGGTGCGAGGATGTGCACTGGTATGGGTGTGGATGCCGGTGCATGGGTATGTGTCTGCTTAGGGTGGCCATGTCTGGGCATGTGGCTGTGAAGGCTGGTGTGCGTGAGTGGATGCATAGGGGCATGTCATGTGTGGGGGGTGTACTCTAGCATGGGTGTGCTTGTGGGCAGCGGGTAGTGCATGCACCTGGGGTACACAGCCCCGTGCCGGGGGCCTACCACCCAGCAGGGTAGGGCTGTGGGCCGGATGCTCTCAGCCTGGGGAAGGCTCAGTTTGTTACTCGTTGTGCTTTGTCACCTTGTTGTGATTTGTGGTGACAAAGACCCCTGGCAGCGCAGGCTCTCCCCCCAGGGCTGGGAGTGTTCAGGAACAGCATGGCTTCCACAGGCCTGACGAGGGACAGAGAGAGCCTACTGTTATTGAGGTGTATTTCCGCAGAGCTGAGCTGTCCCAGCCGTGGGCCCCGGCCCTGGCGTGCTAGGCGCTGGACAGACACAGAACAAAGATTTTGTAATCTAGGACGAGATAGCAGGTGGCGCCAGACCTACGGGGAGCACAAGGGAGCCATGAGACAGTGTCTCTCTCATTTTTCCCACCCACGTGCGGAATGAATTTTGTTATGTGCACCAATATGGAAGTGATGTGTGACACGTGACCTTCATATTGGTGCACATAACAAAGTTCATGTGGCAGGAGTGGGGTTGAGGGGTTTGGAGTGGGGGGGGTGGAAATCAGGGTTGGGGCAGAGGATTGGGGGTGTGGGCTCTGGGGTGGGGCTGGGGATGAGGGGCTCAGGGCTGGGGCAGAGGGTTGGGGTGCAGGGGGTGTGAGGGCTCCGGCTGGGGGTGTGGGCTCTGGGGTGGGCCTGGGGATGAGGGGCACAGGGCTGGGGCAGAGGATTGAGGGTGCGGGGGTGTGAGGGCTCCGGCCGGGGGTGCGGGCTCTGGGGTGGGCCTGGGAATGAGGGGCACAGGGCTGGGGCAGAGGATTGAGGGTGCGGGGGTGTGAGGGCTCCGGCCGGCGGTGCGGGCTCTGGGGTGGGGCCGGGGATGAGGGGCACGGGGATGAGGGGCACAGGGCTGGGGCAGAGGATTGGGGGTGTGGGGGTGTGAGGGCTCTGGCTGGGGGTGCGGGCTCTGGGGTGGGGCTGGGGATGAGGGGCACAGGGCTGGGGCAGAGGATTGGGGGTGCGGGGGTGTGAGGGCTCCGGCTGGGGGTGCGGGCTCTGGGGTGAGGCCGGAGATGAGGGGCACCGGGCTGGGACAGAGGATTGGGGGTGCGGGGGTGTGAGGGCTCCGGCTGGGGGTGCAGGATCTGGGGTGGGGCCGGGGATGAGGGGCACAGGGCTGGGGCAGAGGATTGGGGGTGCGGGGGTGTGAGGGCTCCGGTTGGGGGTGCGGGCTCTGGGGTGGGGCCGGGGATGAGGGGCACAGGGCTGGGGCAGAGGATTGGGGGTGCGGGGGCGTGAGGGCTCTGGCTGGGGGTGCGGGCTCTGGGATGGGGCTAGGGATGAGGGGCTCAGGCCTGGGGCAGAGGGTTGGGGTGCAGGGGGTGTGAGGGCTCCGGCTGGGGGTGCGGGCTCTGGGATGGGGCTGGGGATAAGGGGCTCAGGGCTGGGGCAGAGGGTTGGGGGTGCGGGCTCTGGGGTGGGGCCGGGGATGAGGGGCACAGGGCTGGGGCAGAGGATTGGGGGTGCAGGGGTGTGAGGGCTCCGGCCGGGGGTGCGGGCTCTGAGATGGGGCTGGGGATAAGGGGCTCAGGGCTGGGGCAGAGGGTTGGGGTGCAGGGGGTGAGGGCTCCGGCTGGGGGTGTGGGCTCTGGGGTGGGGCTGGGGATGAGGGGTTTGGGGTGCAGGCTGCCCTGGGGCTATGGTGGGGACAGAGGACTCCCCCCAGCTCTCTCTCGCCGCAGCAGCCCCTGGGCTGCGGGGAAGGGGTGCCTCTCCCCGCCGCAGCAGGTCCGGGGCTGGGCTGGCTGGGGCTGGGGAAGAGGAATCTTTCCTGAGCCCCTGCACGGTGCTTAACTGGCCGCCGTGCAGCTTAGAGGGAAGGGAGCAGTGGGGCGACCCGGGGCTGCGGGGGGCCCAGCCAGCAGTGGCCCAACTGCTGCAGCAAGGCCACGGGGGCTCCGCTGGTCAGCACAGGAGCTCGGGGGGGCGGGTCGGCTGTGGGTGCCGGCTCGCGCCGTGTGCCGGGAGCGAGGGGCTGCGGGCCGGGGAGCCCGCCAGGCCTCGCCAGGTGTAGAACACGTGTTCCTCTGGGGCTCGGGAAGGGGGCAGGGGAAACGCCTTCCTAGCACAGGAGGGAGGAGACGGTCAGCGCTAACGGGACTGAAACCAGCCCTGTCTCCCTCTCCTGACCTGGCCCCTGGGAGCGTTGGTCCCAGCCGTGACTTGAGGGACAAAAGGAAGGTTTTACTCTGTTTTAACAACTAGCCCTGCAGAGCTGGCCCAGGAATGGGGGAGGGGCTGGCACCCATCCCTGTGAGCCCTGCAGAGCCGGCCCAACGACCGGGAGGGGCTGGCACCCATCCCTGTTGGCCCTGCAGAGCCGTCCCAACAACCGGGAGGGGCTGGCACCTATCCCTGTGAACCCTGCAGGGCCGTCCCAACGACCGGGAGGGGCTGGCACCCATCCCTGTGAGCCCTGCAGAGCCGTCCCAACGATCGGGAAGGGCTGGCACCCATCCCTGCGAGCCCTGCAGGGCCGTCCCAACGACCGGGAGGGGCTGGCACCCATCCCTGTGAGCCCTGCAGGTCCGTCCCAACGACCGGGAGGGGCTGGCACCCATCCCTGTGAGCCCTGCAGGGCCGGCCCAACGACCGGGAGGGGCTGGCACCCATCCCTGTGAGCCCTGCAGGGCCGTCCCAACGACCGGGAGGGGCTGGCACCCATCCCTGTGAGCCCTGCAGGGCCGGCCCAACGACCGGGAGGGGCTGGCACCCATCCCTGTGAGCCCTGCAGGGCCGTCCCAACGACCGGGAGGGGCTGGCACCCATCCCTGTGAGCACTGCAGGGCCGGCCCAACGACCGGGAGGGGCTGGCACCCATCCCTGTGAGCCCTGCAGGGCCGGCCCAACGACCGGGAGGGGCTGGCACCCATCCCTGTGAGCCCTGCAGGGCCGGCCCAACGACCGGGAGGGGCTGGCACCCATCCCTGTGAGCCCTGCAGGGCCGGCCCAACGACCGGGAGGGGCTGGCACCCATCCCTGTGAGCCCTGCAGGGCCGGCCCAACGACCGGGAGGGGCTGGCACCCATCCCTGTGAGCCCTGCAGGGCCGGCCCAACGACCGGGAGGGGCTGGCACCCATCCCTGTGAGCCCTGCAGAGCCGTCCCAACGACCGGGAGGGGCTGGCACCCATCCCTGTGCGCCCTGCAGGGCCGTCCCAACGACCGGGAGGGGCTGGCACCCATCCCTGTTGGCCCTGCAGAGCCGTCCCAACGACCGGGAGGGGCTGGCACCCATCCCTGTTGGCCCTGCAGAGCCGGCCCAATGACTGGGAGGGGCTGGCACCCATCCCTGTTGGCCCTGCAGAGCCGGCCCAATGACCGGGAGGGGCTGGCACCTATCCCTGTTGGCCCTGCAGGGCCGTCCCAACGACCGGGAGGGGCTGGCACCCATCCCTGTTGGCCCTGCAGAGCCGTCCCAACGATCGGGAAGGGCTGGCACCCATCCCTGCGAGCCCTGCAGGGCCGTCCCAACGACCGGGAGGGGCTGGCACCCATCCCTGTGAGCCCTGCAGGTCCGTCCCAACGACCGGGAGGGGCTGGCACCCATCCCTGTGAGCCCTGCAGGGCCGTCCCAACGACCGGGAGGGGCTGGCACCCATCCCTGTGAGCCCTGCAGGGCCGGCCCAACGACCGGGAGGGGCTGGCACCCATCCCTGTGAGCCCTGCAGGGCCGGCCCAATGACCGGGAGGGGCTGGCACCCATCCCTGTGAGCCCTGCAGGGCCGGCCCAACGACCGGGAGGGGCTGGCACCCATCCCTGTGAGCCCTGCAGGGCCGGCCCAACGACCGGGAGGGGCTGGCACCCATCCCTGTGAGCCCTGCAGGGCCGGCCCAACGACCGGGAGGGGCTGGCACCCATCCCTGTGAGCCCTGCAGGGCCGTCCCAACGACCGGGAGGGGCTGGCACCCATCCCTGTGAGCCCTGCAGGGCCGTCCCAACGACCGGGAGGGGCTGGCACCCATCCCTGTTGGCCCTGCAGAGCCGTCCCAACGACCGGGAGGGGCTGGCACCCATCCCTGTTGGCCCTGCAGAGCCGGCCCAATGACTGGGAGGGGCTGGCACCCATCCCTGTTGGCCCTGCAGAGCCGGCCCAATGACCGGGAGGGGCTGGCACCTATCCCTGTTGGCCCTGCAGGGCCGTCCCAACGACCGGGAGGGGCTGGCACCCATCCCTGTTGGCCCTGCAGAGCCGTCCCAACGACCGGGAGGGGCTGGCACCTATCCCTGTGAACCCTGCAGGGCCGTCCCAACGACCGGGAGGGGCTGGCACCCATCCCTGTGAGCCCTGCAGGGCCGGCCCAACGACCGGGAGGGGCTGGCACCCATCCCTGTGAGCCCTGCAGGGCCGGCCCAACGACCGGGAGGGGCTGGCACCCATCCCTGTGAGCCCTGCAGAGCCGTCCCAACGACCGGGAGGGGCTGGCACCCATCCCTGTTGGCCCTGCAGAGCCGTCCCAACGACCGGGAGGGGCTGGCACCCATCCCTGTTGGCCCTGCAGAGCCGGCCCAATGACTGGGAGGGGCTGGCACCCATCCCTGTTGGCCCTACAGAGCCGGCCCAACGACCGGGAGGGGCTGGCACCTATCCCTGTTGGCCCTGCAGGGCCGTCCCAACGACCGGGAGGGGCTGGCACCCATCCCTGTTGGCCCTGCAGAGCCGTCCCAACAACCGGGAGGGGCTGGCACCTATCCCTGTGAACCCTGCAGGGCCGTCCCAACGACCGGGAGGGGCTGGCACCCATCCCTGTGAGCCCTGCAGAGCCGTCCCAACGACCGGGAGGGGCTGGCACCCATCCCTGTTGGCCCTGCAGAGCCGGCCCAATGACCGGGAGGGGCTGGCACCTATCCCTGTTGGCCCTGCAGAACTGGCCCAGCCATGGGGGATGGGGGTGAATTTTATTCTGATGTGTGCATCGCCAGCACAGCTGCGCTAATTAAGTGCCAACTGAAGGGTTCAATTCAACTGACCTGTGCAACTGCACTCAGGATAGTGGAGGGGCAGGGGTTAGGGGTGCCAGGCGACAGTTTTCGACCAGAACACCTGGTTGAAAAGGGACCCTGGTGGCTCCAGTCAGCACCGCTGACAGGGTGGTTAAAAGTCTGGTCAGCGGCACAGCGGGGTTAAGGCAGGCTCCCTGCCTGCCCTGGCTCTGCAAAGCTCCCCGGAAGCGGCCCATGTCCGGCCCCTAGGTGCAGGGGCAATCAGGGAAGCTCCATATGCTGCCCTAACCCCCAGCACAGGCCCCATAGCTCCGACTGGCCGGGAACCACAGCCAATGGGAGCTGTGGGGGCGGTGCCTGTGGGCCAGCCAGTGCGCACCGCACAGAGCTGCCTGGCTGTGCCTCTGCCTAGGGGCTGCAGAGACATGCCGGACACTTCCGGGAGCAGAGCAGAGCCAGGGCAGACAGGGAGCCTGCCTTAGCCCCACTGCGCCACCGACCGGGAGCCGACTGAGATAAGCGCCACCCAGCCGGAGCCCACACCCCAAACCGCCTCCTGCACCCCAACTCCCTGCCTCAGGTTGGAACCCCCTGCTGCACATTAACTCCCTCCCAGACCCTGCACCCACACCACAACCCCCTGCCCCAGGTCGGAACCCCCTCCCACACACTGCCCCCCCACACTCCTACCCCAGGCCTGAGTCCCCTCCCATACCCAAACCCCTGCCCCAGCCCGGCGCCCCCTCCTGCATCCCAAACTCCTCATCCCCAGCCCCACTCCAGAGCCCACATCCCCAGCCAGAGCCCCCTCCCACATCCCAACCCCCTGCCCCAGGCCGGAGCCCCCTTCTGCACCCTGAACCCCTCATTTCTGGCCCCACCCCGGAGCCCACACCCCCAGCTGGAGCCCTCACCCCCTCCCACACTCCAACCTCGTGCCCCAGCCCAGCTGAGGATGGGGGAGAGTGAGCGATAGAGGGAGGAGGGCTGGAGCGAGTTGGGGACAGGGTGGGGCCTCGGGGAAGGGGCGGGGCAGGGGGTGGGGGTAACAGTGTTCAGTTTTGTGCTATTAGAAAGTTGGCAACCCTAGCAGAGGTACTGGTATGTGTGTGTCGGGGGGGAGGGGGCAGAATCTCCCCTGCAGACCCCTTGTTACTGGTGCTGATGTGAGAGCCAGAAGGAGCAGGTCCTTGGCCAGGCTTTCTGGTATGTATGAGAAGGTGGCAGTTGCTCCGGCCCAGGCTGGAGTCAGCCGCGCTGCGGGAGGGGCGAGAGGCAGAGAAGTCTGGGACGGAGATTTCAGCAGGGGAGGGATGAAGGATGGTAGTCGCAGGGCTCTCCTAGGCCATTCCCAGCGGTGGGGGCTGTGGGAGGAGCAGAGCGTGCACAAAGGTGGCACCAGGGGCCTGGACAGGACAGCGGCAGGGATGATTTAGTGGGTGTTGGTCCTGCTTTGAGCAGGGGTTGGACTAGACGACCTCCCGAGGTCCCTTCCAACCCGGATCTTCGATGATTCTATGACTGGCTATGCCCTCGGAAGAAGCCCTTATGGCTGGAAGCTGTTCAGCCCCCACCCTTCCCAGAGCAGAGGGGGGCGGAGAGACCCCCACCCCGGGCCTAGGAAGGCTCCCTGCCCCAGCCGATCAGTAATGGGAACGGCAGCTCTGCTGTGGAATCCAGCTGTCGTCAATGCCCATTGCAAAGGCATTAGCAGGGCTAGTGCTGTGGAGCGGCTCGGAACAATTAAACCCAGTTCACCCGGGCTAATTAAACCGTCTGGAATCTTGTTCTCCTTCCCCTGCTGGGCGTCACCTCATTAAAGCTTCTGGCGTCTCTGCACCTGGTGGAGAGACATGTAAACACTGCATCTGCGAGGGTTGCCAGGCTGGCAGAGGACGCCCCTGCTGATGGCCAGGACAGGTAGGCTGAATGGGGGCAATAGGCCTGGAACAGCAGGGGGCGCTGCAGGTCCGGGCTGAGGCACACAGCTGGGGCCTGGAATAATTGTAAAAAGTCACGTGCCTTGAGCCTGGTGGATCGGTGCCCTAGGGACACACAGCTCCTGCTGGAAATGCCCTGGCCTTCAGGCAGGCTCGGACATTACAGCGCCATGAGACTGAGCAAGCGGTTTCCTACTCACTCAGAGGGGAAAGTGGCAGAAAGCGCTCCCCACACAGCATGGCTGACTGCCTATCACCTTCCTGCTGCCTCTAGCAGGCCTGGCCAGGGCGCCCCTTGGGGCCTGTTAGTAACACCCATTAGGTTGGCCAGTGGGGGATGCTACTGAGCCATGTAAACCCCTTACCCGAAGCCTTCTCTCTGTACCCTGCCTTCCCCACGCTGCTAGTCCATCCCTGGGCAGTGTCCCTCCATCCTGCCACACACACAGGCCTGCTATCCCAGCCCTGGGCGCCCGGTGTAACCCCAGATGTGCCCCTCCCCCTCTATCCCTCCACACATACCCCCGGCTATCCCAGCCCTGGGCGCCTAGTGTAACCCCAGATGTGCCACTCCCCCCTATCCCTCCACACATACCCCCGGCTATCCCAGCCCTGGGCGCCTAGTGTAACCCCAGATGTGCCCCTCCCCCCTATCCCTCCACACATACCCCCGGCTATCCCAGCCCTGGGCGCCCGGTGTAACCCCAGATGTGCCCCTCCCCCTCTATCCCTCCACACATACCCCCGGCTATCCCAGCCCTGGGCGCCCGGTGTAACCCCAGATGTGCCCCTCCCCCTCTATCCCTCCACACATACCCCCGGCTATCCCAGCCCTGGGCGCCCGGTGTAACCCCAGATGTGCCCCTCCCCCTCTATCCCTCCACACATACCCCCGGCTATCCCAGCCCTGGGCGCCCGGTGTAACCCCAGATGTGCCACTCCCCCCTATCCCTCCACACATACCCCCGGCTATCCCAGCCCTGGGCGCCTAGTGTAACCCCAGATGTGCCCCTCCCCCTCTGTCCCTCCACACATACCCCCGGCTATCCCAGCCCTGGGCGCCCGGTGTAACCCCAGATGTGCCCCTCCCCCTCTATCCCTCCACACATACCCCCGGCTATCCCAGCCCTGGGCGCCCGGTGTAACCCCAGATGTGCCCCTCCCCCCTATCCCTCCACACATACCCCCGGCTATCCCAGCCCTGGGCGCCTAGTGTAACCCCAGATGTGCCCCTCCCCCTCTGTCCCTCCACACATACCCCCGGCTATCCCAGCCCTGGGCGCCCAGTGTAACCCCAGATGTGCCCCTCCCCCTCTGTCCCTCCACACATACCCCCGGCTATCCCAGCCCTGGGTGCCCGGTGTAACCCCAGATGTGCCCCTCCCCCCTATCCCTCCACACATACCCCCGGCTATCCCAGCCCTGGGCGCCCGGTGTAACCCCAGATGTGCCCCTCCCCCTCTATCCCTCCACACATACCCCCGGCTATCCCAGCCCTGGGCGCCCGGTGTAACCCCAGATGTGCCCCTCCCCCTCTGTCCCTCCACACATACCCCCGGCTATCCCAGCCCTGGGCGCCCAGTGTAACCCCAGATGTGCCCCTCCCCCTCTATCCCTCCACACATACCCCCGGCTATCCCAGCCCTGGGCGCCCGGTGTAACCCCAGATGTGCCCCTCCCCCTCTGTCCCTCCACACATACCCCCGGCTATCCCAGCCCTGGGCGCCCGGTGTAACCCCAGATGTGCCCCTCCCCCTCTATCCCTCCACACATACCCCCGGCTATCCCAGCCCTGGGCGCCCGGTGTAACCCCAGATGTGCCCCTCCCCCTCTATCCCTCCACACATACCCCCGGCTATCCCAGCCCTGGGCGCCTAGTGTAACCCCAGATGTGCCACTCCCCCCTATCCCTCCACACATACCCCCGGCTATCCCAGCCCTGGGCGCCCGGTGTAACCCCAGATGTGCCACTCCCCCCTATCCCTCCACACATACCCCCGGCTATCCCAGCCCTGGGCCCGCAACAGCTCTGCCTCAACCTGACCTGCAGCTCCCCTCCCCTGCCTACTGCTCCAGCTTCCTCGAACCCTGTGGTGCCTCCCTAGGACTCAGGGGGCTGTGTCCTGAGCGTGAGCCTCAGGCCGCTGACTGGGTGTGGAGTGTAGCCCTGCCCCTCTGTTGCCAGGCCTGCTGTGTGAGCAGCCTGCTGCCGGGCTGTCATTCCAGCACTCGCACAGGCTGGCATTAACAGCACTACATGTCATTTACCCAGAAATTTGCACATGGCAATTAAGGTGGAATCTCTTCCCAAGAGAGCTTCTCCATTAGACACAAACAAGTCTGCACCGGGTAAGATACAGGGCAAGGGCCTGGGGAGGCAAAGCGTACGGGTGCACCCACCCACCCACACCCCAGGCCTAGCCGTCAATCCAGGCTGCATGGGAGCTCCCAGCGCCGCTCACCCTGGAGGGGCTGAGTCTGGCATTAACAACAGGAGGGAATTTCAGGTGATGACCCTAGCGTAGGTCGGGCCAACGAGGGCCCCCTCTGCTCTCAGCTGCGCCAGCGCCTGCCTAGCCAGTCGGGCCTTGATCAGAGGCGCTGCACTGGTGTCACTGCACAGTCTGTTTTGTAGCGTGTCCACGGGCAGTAGGACGTGAAATGGGCTAGATCTGCAGCAAGGAAGAGTTAGGTGAGATATTAGGAAACAGTTTCTAACTCTAAGGGCAGTTAAACACTGGAACAGGATCCCAAGGGAGGCTGGGGAGGCCCCGACTCTGGAAGTTTAAGATCAGGCTGAACAAACACCAGTTGGGGATGATCTAGGTTTACTTGGGTTTAGTCAATGCAAGGGGCTGGACTAGATGACTTCTCAAGGGTCCTTCCAGCCCTACAGTTCTGTGACAACTGTATCCCTGGCAGCCACACATCTGCTGGTATGGGACCTCTGGAGCCTCCCTAGCTAAGACACCCACCTTTTGCTACCTCTTTGTAGGGGCTGAGAGTTGAACCTGTCTTGTGACATTCTCAAGCATCAGGCTAAAGCCACGTGGATCAGATTAAACAGTACTTACTAGGAAGGAGAAGAGAAGTTCCTACTAAACCTAAAAACACTGGACAGAAGTTCCTGGGTCTAAGGCCTGGTCTACACTACACAGTTTGCATAAAGCAGCTTACGTCAACCTAATTATGTCAGTGTACACACTACAGCCTTGTCCCACCAGTGTAAGTGCACTACGACACTGGCATAACTACACCTCCACGAGAGGTGCAGAGCTTATGTTGGTGTAGTTAGGGCGATTCAGTGTCTGCGTAGACACTGCCTTACTTACACCAGGGGTTGGCTAAACTTCTTGTCAATTCCAGGCTCCATGCTGGCGCCATGAAATTGACAAGAGAGTGGGGCAGCTAGAGCCTGGCTGCCTCCAGCTCCCCACTCCCAGCTGGACTGCTGCCCGGAGGCTCCTCGCTCAGGGAGGTGAGACTCCCCAGGTGGCCATTGCCTCCCTCCTCCCCCCGTGCTCCCAGCGAAAGTGGGAAGAAGAGAAGCCCTGGGAGGTGAGACCCCGGGGGGCAGCTGAGGTCCTGGCGGGAAGCTGCACAGAGCTGAGATGGTCGAGTTCAGGATCCTGACAAAAGGAAGAAAGGAGAACAGCAGATATGGACCCTGGACTTCAGAAAAGCAGACTTCGACTCCCCCAGGGAACTGATGGACAGGATCCCCTGGGAGACTAGTATGAGGGGGCAAGGAGTCCAGGAGAACTGGCTGTATTTTTAAGAAGCCTTATTGAGGTTGCAGGAACAAACCATCCCAATGTGCAGAAAGAATAACAAATATGGCAGGCAACAAGCTTGGCTTAACAGAGAAAACTTGGGTGAGCTTAAACACAAAAAGGAAGCTTAGAAGAAGTGGAAACCTGGACAGATGACTAGGGAGGAGTATAAAAATATTGCTCAAGCATGTAGGGGTGTAATCAGGAAGCACAACTGGTGTTGCAGCTAGCAAGGGATGTGAAGGTGGCAGATGACAGAACGAGGAGCAAGGGTCTCAAGCTGCAGTGGGGGAGGTCTAGGTTGGATATTAGGAAACACTATTTCACTAGGAGGGTGGTGAAGCACTGGAATGGGTTACCTAGGGAAGTGGTGGAATCTCCTTCCTTTGAGGTTTTTAAGGTCAGGCTTGACAAAGCCCTGGCTGGGATGATTTAGTTGGAATTGGTCCTGCTTTGAGCAGGGGGTTGGATTAGAACCTCCTGAGGTATCTTCCAACCCTAATCGTCTATGATTCTATGAAGGGTAACAAGAAGGGTTTCTACAGGTATTTTAGCAAAAAGAAGAAGGTCAGAAAAAATGTGGGACCCTTACTGAATGGGGGAGGCAACCTAGATGACGGGGAAAAATCTGAAGTACTCAATGCTTTTTTTGCCTCGCTCTTCACAGACAAAGTCAGCTCCTAGGCTGCTGCACTGGGCAGCACAGCATGGGGAGGAGGTGACCAGCCCTCCGTGGAGAAAGGACAAGTTAAGGGCTATTTAGAAAAGCTGGACATGCACAAGTCCATGGGGCCAGATACAATGCATCCAGCGGTGCTGAGGGAGTTGGCGGATGTGATTGCAGAGCCATTGGCCATTATCTTTGAAAACTCTTGGCAATCGGAGGAGGTCCCGGACGACTGGAAAAAGGCTAATCTAGTGCCCATCTTTAAAAAAGGGAAGAAGGAGGATCCTGGGAACTACAGGCCAGTCAGCCTCATCTCAGTCCCTGGAAAAATCATGGAGCAGGTCCTCAAGGAATCCATTTTGAAGCACTTAGAGGAGAGGAAGGTGATCAGGAACAGTCAGCATGGATTCACCAAGGCAAGTCATGCCTGACCAACCTGATTGCCTTCTATGATAAGATAACTGGCTCTGTGGGTAGGGGAAAGAGGTGTATATGATATATCTTGACTTTAGCAAAGCTTTTGACACGATCTCCCACAGTACTCTTGCCAGCAAGGTAAAGAAGTATGGATTGGATGAGTGGACTATAAGGTGGATAGAAAGCTGGCTAGATCATTGGGCTCAACGGGTAGTGATCAATGGCTTGATGTCTAGTTGGCAGCCGGTATCAAGCTGAGTGTCCCAGTGGTCAGTCCTGGGGCCAGTTTTGTTAAACATCTTCATTAATGATCTTGAATATGGGAGGGATTGCACCCTCAGCAAGTTTGCGGATGAAACTAAGATGTGGGGAGCGGGAGATACACTGGAGGGTAGGGGTAGGCTCCAGAGTGACCTAGACAAATTATAGGATTGGACCAAAAGAAATCTGATGAGGTGCAACAAGGGCAATTGCAGAATCCTGCCCTTAGAAAGGAAGACTCCCATTCACCGCTACATGCTGGGGACCAACTGGCTAAGCAGCAGTTCTGCAAAAAAAAGGACCTGGGGATTACAGTGGATGAGAAGCTGGATATGAGTCAGCAGTGTGCCCTTGTTGCCAAGAAGGCTAACGGCATATTGGGCTGCATTAGTAGGCGCATTGCCAGCAGATCAAGGCAAGTGATTATTCCCCTCTATTCGGCACTGGTGAGGCCACACCTGGAGTACTGTGTCCAGTTTTGGGCCCCCCACTACAGAAGGGATGTGGACAAATTGGAGAGAGTCCAGCAGAGGGCAACAAAAAGGATTAGGGGGCTGGAGCACATGATTTATGAGGAGAGGCTGAGGGAACTGAGGTTATTTAGTCTGCAGAAGAGAAGAGTGAGGGGGGATTTGATAGCAGCCTTCAATTACCTGAAGGGGGGTTCCAAAGAGGATGGAGCTTGGTTGTTCTCAGTGGTGTCATATGAGAGACCAAGAAGCAATGGTCTCAAGTTACAGTGGGGGAGCTCTAGGCTGGATATTAGGAAACACTATTTCACTAGGAGCGTGGTGAAACACTGGAATGCGTTACCTAGGGAGGTGGTGGAATCTCCATCCTTAGAGGTTTTTAAGGCCTGACTTGACAAAGCCCTGGCTGGGATGATTTAGTTGGGGATTGATCCTGCTTTGAGCATGGGGTTGGACTAGATGACCTCCTGAGGTCCCTTCCAACCCTAATCTTCTATGATTCTATGAAAGCCTTGGCTTTCAGCCCCCCACACTGCCCCTCTTCAGTGGGTGGAAGTGCTGCTGGTGAGGATGCCACCGTTGACAGAAGGAGGGTAGTAATTACTGCTGTGGCTGTAAGTCAACCTTACATAGGGCGACGTAGGCTGTAGTGTAGACATGCCCTAGGATTCACTCACTTCTGTTGGGGAGGCCCTGAGAGTGTGAAGATGGAGGGAAAAGAACTCAACAATGATGATCGTTATTTGTTTTGTGGTCGCAGCTAGAAGCCATAATGGAAATCAGGGCCCGTGTGTTGGGGGCTGCGCATGCAAGCCAGTGATGGGCTCTGCCCAGAGAGCTGCCAGCCTGTCCAGACAGGAAGACAATGGAAGGAGCCACCCCCGTTTCAGAGAGAGGGTTATGGGCTGGACTAAGATACCTTTACTCCCCCTGAGTGGTGTGACAGGGCAAGGCCAGATGGCTATAGAAAAGTAGTGGGAGATAGATATATTAGCTCCAGGCTAAACAAATCCCTGGTACCAAGTTAAGTGAAATGGAAGCTGCTCCAGGTCAATTAAGATACCTGGGGCCAATTAAGAACTTTCCAGAAGGCAGGCAGAAGGCTAGGTTGATTGGGACACCTGAAGCCAATCAGGGGCTGGCTGAAACTAGTTAAAAGCCTCCCCGTCGGTCAGGTGGGTGTGCATGTCAGGAGCTGTGGGAGGAAGTTGCGCTGTTGGAGAGGCTGAGTAGTACACACCGTATGAGGCACAAGGAAGGAGGCCCTGAGGTAAGGGTGAAGTGGAGCTTGAGGAAGTGGGGGCTGCTGTGGGGGAAGTAGCCCAGGGAATTGTACATGTCATGTTTCTAAAAGGTCAGCTACCATAGCTGATACTATTAGGGTCCCTGGGCTGGAGCCCGGAGTAAAGAATGGGTCTGGGCTCCCCCCCACCACCTTTGCCCCCTGATTAATCACTGAGACTGGGAGACAACAGAGACTGTGCAAGGAAGGATAACTTCTCCTTACCTCCCTTGCTGGCTTATGATGAAAATGGCTCACTAGAATGTGACCCTTGTCTCTAGAGAAAGAACGGTTACGTGGAGGGTCACAGTGAGCCTCTGAGGCTAGCGAAATCCGCCAGGAAACGCGGGACCTACGGAGGCAAGGACAGAGCTTTGTCACAGTGGCTAGAAGCAGCCCCAGAGAATTCCTCTTGTGCAGTAAGATACGTCTCAGTGTGAGTTAGGGGGCGTCCTCAGCTGGCCCTAAGAGACTGGCCCATGGCCACACACAAATTCTGTAGCAGAGCGAGGAATTGAACCCAGATGCTGGCGCCTCAGTCTTGGCATCTTAACTGCAAGCCCATACATGAGCCAAAGAGGGCCAAATCCTCCACTGGTGTCTATCACCTCCACTGGCACCAATGACACCAACTGGTGGTCCGGCCTCAATCAGCATTGCTCCATGTCGCTCCATTCAATTTACATCTGAAGAGAATCTAGCCCAGAGTTTTACACACTCTCAATAGAAATCACTTTGCTTCTTTAATTCACAGGGGTTCACTTCTGTAGCATCTCTGAGTTCTTCATCCTACTAAGTCTTCAGTCATCCACAGAGCCTTCCAGGAAAGGACGAGGGAGACGAGACCTGAACCAAGAACCTAAAAACACAAGCAGAAAATTCATTTTAAAATAAAAACCCTTCCAGGCTTTTCTGTATCAGAAAGAAGAGGCATGAATTCATTTCTCCTGCCTTTACAGAGCCAAGGCTCATTCTGCCAACCACCCGCACCCTGCCATACTTCCTCCCTTATCATTAATTTCAAGCGCTATGAAATATACATTCTGGGCTCTAATCCATCTCCAGCTCTAACATGTTGACTAATGGGTGTGTTGTGCTTTACCGGTTCAAGTGTCATTTATGATTTTGTTGGGGAGTCTGTTAAAAGCCTCAAACACAGTCCCCCCTCCCCCCAAAAAAGCATTATGATTTCTGTCCAGACATTTCCCACCACTTACTGCCTTCCCCAATGTCCCTCTGCCCCACTGTGAATTCATCTCTCTTAGGCCTTGTCTGTGCTAGTTGTCATTCCCCAGATTGCTTCTTGGAACGGTGGCCCCCTAATATAGACAAGGCACTGGGAACTACTGGTGCTTCAACCATTGCATCATCTAGCCCTGCCCTTACTAGGCTCAGCCAGCACAAGGGTTAAGTGTAGGAGCATAGGAACTGCCAGACTGGATCAGACCAGCTAATCCAGTATCCTGTCTCTGACGGGTCCCACCAGCTGCTTCCAAGTAGAGTGCAAAGCAGTGAAGGGATAACCTGCTCCCACAGGAAGTTTCTTCCTGCCATCTATCATTTAGAGCTCAGATTATGCCCTGATTGAAGCATGAGGATTTATATCCCTTCCACCTTTCTAATTTTTTTAAAAATCTCCGCGTATTTGTGTTCTCCACAGAAATGCTCAGGCCTCTCTTTGATTCCTACTACGTCCTGGGCCTCAGCAGTAACTTGTGGCAATGAGTTCCACAAGCTAACTTTGCCTTGGATGGGAAATGGGCTGGCCTGTACCATGGCTCTCATTGTTTTCCAGTGATGGAGCTGTGACAGTGGAGAATTATAGGACAAAAAGCATTGTTAAGACACAGCATACATAGACATTTTGTTCTGCTGGAAATAATCAATGTCACAGCAATATAAGAATTGCCAGACTGGATCAGCCAGACCCAAGGCCCATATAGTCCAGTATCCTGCCTCCAAACGTTGGCCAGCACCAGGTACTTCCAACAAAGGTGTAAGAATCCCACAGACACTCTGGGATAATCTGTCCCTAGGGAAGTCGCCTTCTGTCCCTTACTAGCTAGTGATCAACTTAAACCCTGAAACAGGAAGTGTAAGATTCCTTCCAAAATTCTAAGTTACTTTAGCATTAACAATGATATCTCTGAATAATCTCATTATCTATATACACACCCAATCCCTCTTTGAGCCTGGAGTAATTAAGTCCATGTGAGAGCGAGAGCATCGGGGTAAGCTCTGTAGTTCATTCATAGCCCGAGAAACTCTCCAGGAAAGGAGGCCTGGGAGAGACCTTGCTCAAACCGGGAGCAGACAGAGACCCCAAGAAGAGGAAGGGGCTAGGTGAGATGTGGACAGTGGACTGGCAGCAGCAAGAAGCAGCACATGGCTGCTGTTTATAGGGTCTCTGGGTTGGAACCTGGAGTAGTGGGCAGGCCCGGATTCTCCCACTGGCAGGTAGCCTAAACCCCAATAAGGGGATAGGGCTTGTTTATAGGCCCAAGGGAAGGGAAGGAGTCTCCAGGGAGGAAGCCCCAGGAGTACTTCTGTACCAGGGCAGACCCAGACTTAAAGCAAGCCCAGAAGGGGTTGAGGACTGAGCCTGGAAAGAGAGCTAAAGACGGTAACCAAGGCTACAGGGACAGGGTCTGTTGGACCTTTTACTCTGGAAGGAGTTTGATTGTTCATGTGTTTGATTGTGGCTGAGCCTCTGAAGACTCACCTGAGGAGGTCAACAGCTGACAGGCGGTACCATGAACAGAGGGCAAGTTCACACCCGGCCGACAGGAGGCGCTCATAAGAGATGAGAGGCCCCCATCACACAGCCCCAGCTCAGAACTAGCACACTCATGAAAAGTTTAGTCCACCCTCTATGCAGTTTGAAGGGGTCTTTGATCTGGAGTTTCCAGGGATAGGTAATCAATCAGTAGGCAGTAGGCCTTTTCTCTCCCACAGTGCAACTTTAACATGACATCCGTCACATCCTTTATTTTCACACACATACAGAAGGTTTGTCTGTGCCAGGCCAAAACACCCTTAACTCTGCCCTGAAAAAAAATAATCACTTTTACCTATGTAAGAGAAAAAGTGACAAGATGGGGAAGGTAATGTCTTTTATTGGACCAGCTTCAGTTGGTGAGAGAGATGAGCTTTTGTGCTACACAGAGCCCTTCCTCAGGTCTGGTATGAGAACAAGTGACATTTCATTGTCAACCGCAAACACCCCAGTGTAATACTCTGATTCTGACGCCATTTGTACTGACTCCAGGCATCTCTGCAGACACCCACAGGCCACTGAAATTCCATACTGGAATAGAGAAGCACGGCCCAAAAGCATCATGAAGTCTGTCTTTCCATGTGGTACGTGATTAGACTCATTCTCCATGCCACCTTACACTTCAAAGAGCCGCCTTCCCAACTTCAAAAGGTCCCACATCACAAATCAGGCTGCCCTTCCTCCAAATTTTTTTCCTGAGATTGGCTTAAAAATCATGAGATTTTAAAACGTGGGCAGTTAGGGGGTCTGCATATTTGCTGTCTGGCGCTGAAGCCTTTAGGGTTCATGTTTTCAAGCTTTTATCCACAGCCATGAGGGCTAGGAAGGAGTCTCCACGAGCCCTACCCCTGGCAAAACTCCTCTCCCTGGAGGCTCAGCTCATGGGTGCTGAGTGGCACACTGAGGGGCAAGAGGCAAAGTGCCCCTCACTCCCTATCCCTGCCTGTCCCCATTGGATATGGGTTGTAACTGTTGGATGACACCCTGGATGGGTTCTGTGTGGGATGGTAGGTGACAATTAGGGGTGTGCAGTTGGAAGGGGTTTTATTTTTGAATTGAAGCAGGTTCTCTTGGGGTATTTGCACGGCCTGTTTCATGATGTGATCTACTTCTCTAGCGGTGTGTCCTTATTTGGGGAAGGCAGATGTAAGTGTGTTAAGGTGTATATCCCGGACTTTCTCCTTGGTTAATCTGGGTAATTTGAACCAGCACTTTGCAACCTTACCTGCCAGCTAATGTGCTTTGGGTTGGGAATGTACATACGTAGAACTATATATTCATGCCATATGTGTGGTCAGTGTAAGTGTAGAATTAATATCTCTTGTCTGAAAACCTCTGGATAATTTGCCAAACCATTCTGGAAATTGATTTAATGCTGCAGTCGTGGCTGTCACCGACATCCCTTCATTCCACCCACTCCTCATGCTGAGCTGGGACTCCTACCTTTTCCACATGGAGCTTGGCCAGTGTGGGACCAGCATAGGCAGCAATGAGGGGGAGCAAAGTCCTCTCCCAAATTCCTTTCATGCAATAGCAGTGAACAGAGGGACTGTTCTAAGAACATAGGAATTGCCAGGCCAGATCAGAGTAGTTCCCCCCATCTCCCCAAGTCCAGCATCTTCTCTCTGACAGTGACCAACACTAGCTGCTTCAGAGGCAGGTGCAAGAAAACCTGTAATGGACAATTATGGAATAACCAGCCCATGGAGGGAAAGTTTCTTCCTGACCTTCATTAATGAGTGGCTGGCCTGTGCCCTGAAGCATGAGAGTCACATGTAACTGTGAATGGTCTCATTGGGAACAGAGGCAGAGACTCACTGTGAGCAAGGTGGGGAGAAGGGCCTTGGGAACTAGATTCACTGGGTCCTGAGCTGCCACTGACAGAACAAACCCATCCCTATGGCTCATTAAGGAGCCATTTAAAGCTGGGCAAGGGACCTATCCCACACCAGACTGACCCCTCCTGTGATGGTTTGTGCCTTGTTTCAATAAATGAAACATATGAATAGTTTCATTCCAAACTGTTGACAGAATTGACATATTCCTGCAAAACTGCTCGATTTCTTTGAATCACCATTGTTGAGTGGAAAGCTGTCCTGTGCAGATGATTTCAACCAGTTCAGCTGACTAGCCAGAGCCAGTCTTCCTGCATGCCCCAGGCAACCAGCATGCTCTCTGCAAGCAGAAATGGACTATAGGTGGCCCAGAGTAGGAGACATTTTACAAGGGCTCTGCCTCACGCTTTATATTATACCTGGAGAGTGCTGTAATAAGTACAATATTTCTTCTGTTCCATCTACCATTTTTGGACTGCAGGTGTTGTCTCCACCCCAGTTCCCCATCCTTGACAAACATACCCATTGCAAGCCTATGACTGTGAGTGTCTTGTCTAGCTAGAGTGCGAGCTCCAGGCAGGGAATGCCTTTGGTATGGATACAGTCCTGCACTACTGTAATAATAAAAACAACAATAATTCATATCTAATGGGGATAAGAATCCTTGTCTTCCATTGTAAAGGGCTTTGAGCTATATAGATGAGAAAAGCTAATTATTATTGCTCTGACCGTTCAACATAGAAATAATCATGTAGGGACTCAGAGTTCAGGTGGCAGCATGGAGGATGTGTAGGTGAGAAAAGGCTCATGGAGGACAATAAAGATAACTAATCATATACCCTCCTAGTGGAAAGGAGTTGGTCCAGAGAAGCCTGACAATTGGGACTGTTACTTAAAAAGGAGAGAAATAAGACTGGACATGATAAAAGTCTATGTAATAGTGACTGTGGTGGAGAAGGGAGACTGGGAGCTTCTGTTCTCCTAACACAAGAACAAGGGGACATTCAATGAGATTAAAAGTGGAAAATTAGAAACCAATCAAAGGAAATCCATTTTCATACAATGCATAATTAGACTGCGGAACTCACTGCTACTGGAATTCACTTAGGCCAAGAATTTAGCAAAAGTCAAAAAGGGATTGGATATGTGTAGGGATATTGAGACTATTCTGAGTTATTATAATTAATGATCAGTATCAGAGGGGTAACCGTGTTAGTCTGGATCTGTAAAAGCGGCAAAGAGTCCTGTGGCACCTCAGAGACTAACAAACGTATTGGCGCATAAGCTGCATGCATCCGACGAAGCGGTTATTCACCCAGGAAAGCTCATGCTCCGATACGTCTGTGAGTCTATAAGGTGTCACAGGACTCTATGCTGCCTATAATTAATTATAACAGTTTTGGAAGGGAGATAAAACCTGGTGCTTCAGGGCTTGAGCTGATCTCTCACTATTAGAGACCAGGGTGAGACCTAAGGTAAGGGGCTGATATCCTGCATCTGTTACTCTGGGATTCTTGCACTTTTCTCTGAAGCATCTGGTGTTGGCCTGTCAGAAACAGGACGCTGGACTGGCTGGACCTGTTTCAGTGTAGCAGCCATGTTTGTCTGTATCCATAAGAAGAAAAGGAGGACTTGTGGCACCTTAGAGACTAACAAATTTATTAGCGCATAAGCTTTCGTGAGCTACAGCTCACTTCATCGATGAAGTGGACCTGGGAGCTGATCCTTTGTTCTTGTGTGTGGAGCCTAGCTCAGAGCTGTTTGTGAAGCACTGCATTCCTTCCTGCTGCAGGATAGCAAAGTCTAATAACTGTCATTGGGATTCTTGTACCTTTCTTGAAGGCAGCTGGTACTGGTCGCCATCAGAGACAGGACACCAGATGAGAGGGTGCAGTTCTCAGGCTGGTGTAGGCTGGAGGTCAGCCTTGATGAGCCTTAGAGCTATGACTCAAGTTGGACACAGAGGCCATCCGATCTGGCAAGCCCAGTGTTGCTACAATCAGGAATCCTGCCTAGAGAAGGGCAGAGGTAGATGTGAGCGGGTGGGTGGTGTGAGAGCATTCCCAGGGCTCCCCCAACCCAGGGCCACTGCTATTGTCTGTCTAAGAAGCCTGCCGGCTCAGAGTTCCCACTGTACGGGTCTCATCTGATCAATGTGCTGGCTGCTGGGTCATTTAGTGCTTGCCTGGTCACATTAGAGCCAGCATCTCAGCACAAGGCAATCTCACCCAAGCAGGTTCAACAAATTGAATCAGCTCTTCCAGCACTTTGCTGCCTATTATCGTGATTGTAAGCTCATTTTATCTCTTCCTCCAGCATGGCTGCCCAAGTGTTCCTGGCTTCTCTGCCTAATAGCCCTTCCTCCCACGCCTACCCATCTCCTGCTCCCCTCCTGCTTTCCTGGCTTGAGGAGTGAGCTGGGGCATTTCCCAGCTTCTGGTGCAGAGTGTGCAAGCCAGTCTGTGCACGTGCATGGACAGCCTGTTGTGGGGGGGAGGGTGCCTTTAAAGGGGTATGGACACAGGGAAAGTCTTTTTAGAGTGGCAGGCCCTTTAAGGGAACGCTGGGCGCTCTACGGAAGTTGGTCTGGTTGGAGAGAAACTGCAGACCGTGGGGTGGAGAAGGTGTTTGTAGGGTGGTGACCTCGGCCGACAGCAGAGCTGGAGCCCAGTGGCTTGTTTTAGCTGCATCCGGGCTTGTGACTGTGTTTGAACATACACTCCTTGTGCACCCCAAAATTCATTTGATAGGAGTTCTGGGTGTGCAAAGAGTGCAGGATCAGGCCCTAGCTAGCCAAACAGTAACACTCAGGGAGGTGTGCATTCACCAGCCCTTAGATACAGGTGTTGTGCGTGCTGTACCACCTCCATGCCCGCCTAGAATTTCATGGTTTTCACTGTGCTGCACACTATGGCCACTTTCAACTTCACAAAGGCAGATAGGAAGGAACGCACATCCTCCTGCTGTGAAAGCTCAGGCCCCTGCCACTGGAGCTCAAGGAGAATCTCTGCTAGCAATATATGGCCTATGACACACAGCCACAAAATTTTTATTCCTCTCTCTCTCTCTCTCTCTCACACACACAAACACACACAATCTGACATTTACACAAAGGGTAAATAAAAAACAATTAACAAATCACTTGAGGGCTAAAGAAATTGTGTGTGTGTGTGTGTGTCAGAGGAGAACCCCCCTCTCAATGACGTCTGATTAAATATTATTAAATGATTCATTCTGCTGATCAGATCTGATTTTTCCTCTAAAGCTGTTACCAGTCTTGCCTGCTGCACCAAGCAGCAATTAGCCATATTTAAAATGGTCTGTTAGTGCCCCCCCAAAAAAGTTGAAAGTTGATACTGATCAAAACAAAAAATACCCCAAGACAACCTTGAAATATACATCAGTGTTTGTCATTGGTTTTTGTCTCTTATGAATTTCAGTTGCTCCTTCTCCTGGGTGTTTGTGCGAGTGACACAAACGGAGGGCAAAGGTTACAGAACCATAGTTCTTTTTCACCCTGATTGTCCCCACATCCCATGGCATTATAATATCTGACATTAGGATGGAGGAGGGGTCTTGATTTGGGGGCGTCATAAGCATCCTGCCCTCCCCATATTGCTAAGTGGGAGAGGGTCCTGGCTAGATCCGGGCATTGGGAAAGACAGATACTGACACCGACAAGGCTGTGAAACCCTGGCCAAGAACACTTCCCTGCAGCTCCCAGACCAGGACTTAGGAACCTCCAGAGACTAGACTGAACTTAGAAAATCCATCCCAGGTTTACAGTGTTGCTGACTCTTGTGATTGGTCCCTGCTGGTGCCAGTCCTACAGAAGACCCACCCACTCCCAAGATCTCTTGGGAATTTCAGCCCACCCATGGGAAATCCCCCTCTGGCTGCCTTCTCCACTTCCCCGCCTTCTGAATTGCTGGGTGGGGCAGATGGCTGTGGGAATGTGGGGGGTTTAATGATTTGCTGGGCGGGGGCAGATGGATGTGGAGGGGCAGGGGGGTGTAATTTTTTGCTGGGCAGGGGCAGAATCAACAAATTGGAACGTGAGGTTGGGGAGGAGCTGGAAGCTCCATGGGGCAGCTGTGGGACCTCCGGCAGTAGGGCTAGGATCACTTGATGCAGCACAGCTGGGAGAGTTGGTCACACTCATGACGTTTGGGGGCCTGACTCGTGGATTTTGAATGCTTGGGGTGGGTGACACTGAGAACTGGTGTTAGCGAGATAGGAATCCAGTCCTGGGAATTTGGGATTTCTTGGAAGGCCGCTGCATAACTAAGTGGAGCGGGGATGAGGCGGGGCTGGTGTTTCTCTGTTCTTTCCTACCATCCCTTCACCCTTTTTGCATAAACTGCTGTATGTGTCTGGGGACCGTGGTAGGGAACTAGGGAAGTACTGGAGATCAGCGTGGTCTCCCTTTCCAGCACGACCTAGGCAAGGAGAGAATTTAGAATCTCTTAACCATTAGCGACTCCCTGAGCAGGGCCAGCTCGGCTGCTGTCCTGTTACGAAGCCACAGGTGCAGCTGTGGGCAAGGAGAGTAATTGGAACTCTACGGGCGAGCCTTGGAGCAAGGCGTGTTAGCTAGCAGCTCCTGGGAATCAGGCCGACGGCTGAAGGCCTAGCCGTGCACTGCACTAGCCTTGCGTAGCCTCCTGCACTGATGTCTAGGCTGATTCCAGCTCCACCGCTTTAATGAATCCATGTGCTGCAGATAGCCGGTGCCATCACTCTATAAAGCAGCTGCACAGCTGGGCTCAGAATGGGGAGCCGTGGGTTCCAAGAAGACAGGCCTCTACCATGGTGTTAGCCGCATATTCCTTATCCCCGCCGGGGCCCTGTCATTGATGGCAACACCACTCCATCACTCACCCACGCACAGCCAGTGAGTTACGCTGGGAGAAACAGTCACGCTGGGTTTCTTTGGCTAAAGGATGTTTTTGTCCATGCAACTCAGCGATGGCTTTTCTGTGAACAGGAGCCCTTCCGGTGTGATGGTGAAGCCATGCTCAGCAGAAACTGTTTCCCAGGTACAGGCTGTATCCCATAGTGACCCAGCAGGCAATCGCGGGGTGCATACAACAGTGGACTTTATTCTGGTTTGTGTACTGTGGAATGTGGTAGCAGTCGCCTGGCTTTATTGTCTTCCCCAGTGCCCTTGGTTATTGCAAACTGCCCCAGGATTATTTACTCTCAACTCATGACTCTATCCCTGTTCTTCCAAAGAGATTTTTGTTCCCTGAGATCTGGTCCCAGTTCTGGTTCTGATCAACCAGTGTCAACAGGTATGAACCTCTTGCCTGCCTATGCTTTACAACGAGATCCAGCTAGAAGGAATAATTGACTCTGGGGGATTATTATTGTTTCTATACAGTAACAGCCAGAGAATCCAGCCAAGATCAGGGCCCCATTGTGCTAGGTGTGGTACAACACATAGTAAGAGGCAGTCCCTGCCCTGAAGAGCTCACAATCTAAACAAAGGGTAGTTGGGGAAAGTGAGGCACAGAGCGGTCACATAGCAGAACCAGGAATGGACTCCAGGTCTCCCAAGTCTTAGTGCAGCATCCCAGACACTGGAGCACCCCCTTTGGGAATGAATTTGCCAAGGTTTTGCCCCACTCTAGAGGAGAATCTTGCAGATGTGAAAGAAATACAACCACCTTCTTCCCTGTCTACGTGTTGCGTCTTTGTCTTCTGCTGAGTTCCCAGCCACGAGGAATCTCCCTGGAGAGATGTCCAGGGCTTGTCTACACTGAAAATTCACATCGGCATAGCAACATCTCTCAGAGGTGTGGATTTCCCACACAGAGCAGATGCTTGCCTTGTTCTCAGCCTGCTCCAAGCAGAGAAAGGGCCTTCTCTAGCATGACTTCCTGCTCCTTATCCTCTGGTTCCGGACCTTTCCCCAGCTCCTTCAATTCCAGATCCTTAATCAACTCCACATTCATTATTATTTGATGGAGTAATTCATTGGTTCAGTATTGGTTACATGCCCTCCTCACTAGCAGATAATTTACAGAAAATAATAGCCTACTGCCGCTACCAGTTAATGGGGTTATTCCTTTAGTTCAAGTAGGAGAGGGTCTGTGCTTTGGAGCTGAAGGTCCTGGGTTCATGCCTGGTTGATGAAACCAGGAGGAGTGTTGGTACAATGGCATGTCGCAAGTGGCAGTAGAAGACATGCCTAAATCCACACAAAACAACCAAGGGCATCAGTCACATGTGAGATAATGGGAGACCTTGTAGATGAGATCAACCCAGAGAGGCTTCGCAGAAGTGGTCTGGGAGCAGAAGTGGGGCACTTGGCCAATCAGCAGTCTGCATTCCCCACTGCCTGGCAGCAAAGTGGACGGGGATGCCCATTTTGCACAGGTGTCAATGGGTACCCAAGGGACATGGCAGGGGAGAATCAGGCCCAGGAAGTGGGAGACTGCTCCAAGTGTATGGAACAGAATGCTCTCAAGGGGAGATACAATCAGAGATGTAGATGGGGTGGACGTGGGATTATGCAGGGAGCCAGGAAAGAGGTGAGGATGGGGATGTAGCAATGGTGCTTTGGGCAGGGTAGGGAAGACGGGGTGGCACAGGGAAGACTCATCCAGGCCATGGATGAGGGATTTAGCTTTGGCAACAGGGGGGATGCTGGTAACATGGCAAAGGGGGGAGCAGGGCCATCCTTAGGATTTATGGCGCCCTAGGCGGGATTATTAAACTGGTGCCCCTATGCCTGACTTGCTTTTAGCAACACAAACATAAGCTTACAGTATTGGAAAACTTGCCACATGCACTTTATTAAAAACAGTTTAACTTAATTAAGCTCACTGTAATGCTGATGGACTATCCTTGCACTAAAGAAGTAGCGCTATAGAAAAAATTCTGATTTATTGGCAGAATGATACAAATAATATAATTTTTTAAATTTGTCAGCATTTTATTGGAAATTTCTATGAAGAGGTATTGAAACAAGAATTTGTTTTTAAGCCACAATAGGATTTCTGTAACATTTCTGTGCTACCTTAATCTAGATGAGATGATTCTGTACTGACTTCATTCTGGTCACTTTGTGCTTTACCTAAGAGTAAAACTAAGGTTCTATTTTCCCGCTGCTTGGAAACCCGGCTCATTAAACTGGGTACTGCCATCGGTCTAGTTACAGTATGAGGTTAAAAGAAAAGGAGGACTTGTGGCACCTTAGAGACTAACCAATTTATTTGAGCATAAGCTTTCGTGAGCTATACAGCTCACTTCATCGGATGCATTCAGTCTGAGGTTGATAGAGATACAGATACAGTGTAAGGTTGATAGAGAGTGTAACTAACGTTAAGACTGACGCCCACCATTTAGAACTAAAAAGTGGCTTTGTAAAAATGACACGGGCTTCCAACTCTACTGTGTCTCAGTCAACTAAACTAGGCCCCCAAATATAGTCCAAGATATACGGTCAATGTAAATACATGAGAAGGAAAGAGGGGCTTCAGTTTAACCTACCTGAACTCAGCCGATGTGTTCCTGACCCCATCTGAAATGCATCGGACTGGAAGAACCCTACTGGCACAGGCTGGGCTTTCCTGCTCCAGCCCTGGAGAACCCCCCATGAAACATGCCAGATGGGGAGACTCTCTGCTGACCAGGTGCTTTAGAAATGGGAACACTTTGGGTTTGCAGAACTGCCTGGACATGCATCAGAGGGGGGAGGAGGGACAGATGGCAGTGCCTGACAGATTAAGGCAGGAAGCAAAGGAGAATCTCATCATCTAGCTGAAAATGCAGAAGGATTGTAGAAGGGCATGCCCACAGATTGAGGCCCATTACACCTGGACTGCTTTGGTGGGCTCATACCAAATGTCTGCAACTCAAGGGGATTTGCTTTAGAAGACATTTAGCAGTGAAGCCTCACCCAGCAGTGCAGGTGACCTAAGGGGTTAAGAAACAGAAGAGCTGCCATACTGGGTCATACCAATGGTCCATCTAGCCCGGTGTCCTGTCTCTGACAGTGGCCAATACCAAAGCTTCAGGGGGAGTCTACAGAACAGGTCAGTTTTGGAGCAATCTACCCTATCTTCCTTCCCAGCTTCTGGCAGTCAGAGGTTTAGCATCATCCTGGAGCATGGGCTTGTGTTTGTGACCATCTTGACTAATAGGTTAATATAGGACAGGTCCATTAACGGCTATCTAATTCTTTTTTTAACCCAATTATACTTTTGGCCTTCATGATATCCCCTGGCAATGAGTTCCACAGGTTACTTGTGCATTGTATGAATAAGTATTTCCTCTTGTTCGCATTAAACCTGCTGCCTATCAATTTCATCAGGTGACCCCTGGTTTTTGAATTGTTGGAAAGGCTAAATAACACTTCTCTAATCACTTTATCCACATCATTCATGATTTTATAGACCTCTATTCTATCTTCCCACTTAATCGTCTCTTTTCTAAACCGAACAGCCCTGATCTTTAGTCTCGCCTCATATGGAAGACATTCCACACCCTGGATCATCTTTGTTGCTCTTCTCTGAACCTTTTCTAGTCCCACAATATCCTTTTTGAGGTGGAGTGACCAGAACTGGATACAGTATTCAACATGTGGGCAAACCATGGATTTATATAGTGCATTATATTTTATGTCTTATTTCCTATATCCTTTTCCTAGTAGTTGTCTAACATTCTCTTAACCTTTCTGACCACTGCTATGCACTGAGCAGAAGTTTTCAGTGACCTATGCACAATGGCTCCAAGATCACTTTATTGAGTGGGAACAGCTAATTTAGAACCAATAATTATATGTATGGTTGGGATTATTTTTTCCAGTGCATTACTTTGCACTTATCCATACTGAATTTTGTCTGCCCTTTTGTTTCCTGGTCACTCAGTTTTGTGAGACCCCCTTGTAACTCTTCACAGTCAGTTTTGGATTTAACAATCTTGAATAATTTTGTATCATCTGAAAATTTTGCCACTTCACTGTTCGCTCCCTTTTCTAGATAATTAATGAACATGTTGAACAGCCGTAAGTCCCAGTACAGATCCTTGAGGACCTGCTGTTTACTTCTCTCCATTGTGAAAACAGATGATTTATTCCTCCCCTTTATTCCTATTCCTATCTTTCAGCCAGTTACTGGTCCATGAGAGTACCTTCCCTGTTATCCCATGATTACTTAGTTTTCTTAAGAGCCCTTGGTGTGGGTCCTTGTCAAAGGCTTTCTGAAAGTCCAAGTATACTGTATCCACTGGATCTCCCTTGTCCACATGCTTGTTGACAAATTCAAAGAATTCTAAGAGATTAGTGAGGCATGTTTTCCCTTTGCAAAAGCCATGCTGACTCTTTCCCAACGAATTGTGTTTATCTGTGTGTCTGATAATTCATATGTGAGGTCCTTCAAAACTCTTGGTGATACCATATAGTCCTGGTGCCTTAATACTGTTTAATTAATCAGTTTCATCCAACTCCTTTTCTGTTGACACATCAGTGTGGGACAGTGCTTCAGATTTATCGCCCTGAAAGAATGGTTCTGACATGGGCATCTTCCCACATTCTCTGCAGTGTAGATCGATGCAAAAAATTTATTTAACTTCTCTGCCATGGCCTTGTCTTCCTTGAGTGCTCCTTTAACATCTTGCTCATCTAGTGGGCTCACTGCCTGTTTGGTAGGCTTCCTGCTTCTGAGGTACTTAAAAAAAATCCTTACTGATAGTTTTTGCTAGAGAGGGTTGGGTGCTGAGTGATGGCTGGAGAAAGGAGGAGGGGTTCAGGGACAAGGTATCTGGGGGATAATAGACCTCCAGGAGCAAGAAGCACATGGCAGATTGATGGGGTGCTTGGACCGCAGCAGCTTGCACTGACAGCATATAACATAGATTTACATAGGCGCTCTTCCTTGGTGTGGGCGACCGATTCCCCTGGGGTTTCGAAGAGGCCATTAACCCAGAAAAGCAGCTGTTACCTGCCCATTGATATTCTGGGGAAGGTGCAGGAGGTACTTATGCGTGACCCTGGCAGGCTGTAGTCCCACTTGGCAGAGGCATGGCACAGTTAAACACCCCCAGTGGACTGGGGGAGCGGGCGGATGAGTGTCTTTGCACCAAGATCGAGTGCCGGGCTCTGTGTGCAGCTCTTCAATACTCCTCTGGGGACAGCTGGAGCACTCTGCATGGCAGAGATGGCTCAGGCTGCTTCCTGCAGCGTTACAAGAATGACGGAAAGGACGGCGAAACAATAATGCCTGCTGGAAAGGCCATGGCACCATGTTCTCATTGCATGGGCCCAAGTCTTCCCGCCCCTAATTGCGGGATCTACAGTCCAAACCACATTCTGCACTCGCTTCTTCTGCTCGGCCAGGCCAGTCCCCCTCCCTGGTGCTCAGGGTTGGGGAAACAGATGGGAGCCGCAGATTGTGCTGTGATTTCAACGCCTTCTTCATTTCCCAGCCACTTTCGGCTGACAGCTTTTCAGAGCGCAGATTAATTGCCCTTTAGAAGGAGACGGCTTCCAGGGTGCAGCAGTAGCAGAGTTTGCTCTGATGAATGTTCTTGACACCGCAGAGCTGGGAGGTGTAGGGCAAAGGAGGGCAGGAGATGAACTGGAGATGACTCCAAGCAGCTTCAACCCTGTCCTCTGGGTTAACAGTCAAAGGGTGCAGGGGGCTCCTAGTCTAAGGCCATGGATGTGACTTATGACCTGTTTCTTGCCCGCTCACTCATCTCACTCACTCTCACTCAGCATGTTCTTAAAGTAGCTGTCAGCGCCCCTCACCACAGCCAGAAATCAGGGAACTGACAGTTTGCGGCATCTCTAAGGCTGTCTCTGCTTTTGACAGAGTCTAACTGGGCGGCTCTTAAGATCCTGCTAATCTAAAGCCCACTGAAGTTTCTCTTCACCAGGTCACATTACTATAGGCCCATCTGCCTCACAAGGCTTTCCTGGGGAGGCGATTTGGTTACTGATAGTCAGAGTGAGGCAACAGTCCCCAGAGGTGTTAGGAGAGGGAGGCAGTGTGGAGAGAGAGCCCAGGACTGGCATGCAGGAGAGCTGGGTTCGATTCCCAGCTCTGCTATGACTTCACTTCTCAGTGCCTCAGTTACCCCTTCTGTGAAATGTGGGTAATTATACTGACACACACCCCATTGTAAAGGGCATGGAAACCACTGGGTGAAAAGTGCGAAGAAATGTTAATGTGCAAAGGCCAGATGGGCTATGGACTGTGCTCTAAATGTGAATCAACTCACGCTCTGTCGACCCAGCTGGGAGAGTGGATTCCACAGTGGAATGCGCTTTGCCCAGCCACAGTGGGTCAAACAGAGGGACTGTTAGCTCCAGCAGCCCACCTGATCCGAGCTGCCCTGGCAGTTTGCAGGGGGTCAGTCTCTGAGTGAGCCAGGGTTACTGCTCCCGGATGTGAACAGGGCTGCAGCAGTTGAAGAACATGCTAATCCCACCTCGCACCCCGGCAGCCGTGTTCTGCGTCAGCCGTGGCAGCTGTGCGGTTTCCACGAGCGGGGAAAAGGCACTGGGATAACATGATCCCAAGGTCAAAAAGGCAGGGAGCAGGGCAGTAAGGATGGGACCAGAGAGGAAAGACTGCAAATGGCTGATCTGCAGATGGGGGCACCTTGCATTTTTGGTCAGCCATGGCTTGCAGCAGGGGTGGCCAACCTGAGTCTGAGAAGGAGCCAGAATTTACCAATGTGCATTGCCAAAGAGCCCCAGTAATACGTCAGCAGCCCCCCATGAGCTCACCCACCCCGCTCCCAGCGCCTCCCACCCACCGGCAGCCCCGCCGGTCAGCGCCCCCCGCACCTCCCGATCAGCTGGTTTGTGGCGTGCAGGAGGCTCGGGTGGGGGGGGGGGGGGGGCAAGGGCATGGCAGGCTCAGGGGAGCGGGAGGAAAGGGGAGGAGTGGGGGCAGGGCCTGTGGCAAAGCCAGGGGTTGAGCAGTGAGTGTACTAAGATGCGTCCCTGAAACATAAACCCTTGTATCAGAGGCCCGGTCTGAGGCCCAAGGCCTGAACTAAAGTAATGGTCAAGACTTTGCTAACAGAAAGCAAAGTTAAGCTGTGAGCCAGAGGCAGGCCCTGCTCCCAGACGCTGGCAAGGAGAGGGCTGATGCTGCAAAAACACACATCCCTAACAGGTCCTGGACACTAGCGGTATAAACATGGGCCAGGACAGTACTCAGACACTCCGATACTCGCACATTCCACACAGATAACAAGGAACAGGCTGAGCCACCTAAAGACGGGCAAAAGGGTAATATGATGGCTAGAATTGTTTTGTTCTGTTTTCAATTGCTTTATCTTTTGGAGGTTTCTGTAAAAACTATAACTTTTTACTTTTAAAACACAGAGAGAGAGCCGAAGTGAGGCAAGGCGGGGGAAGGGGGTTGACGAGCAACCTAGGAAGGTAGCGAGACCTGAGCCAGGAGGGATTAACTCTATCAAGGTGTTTGAAAGCACCGGCAGCAGCAGCGAGTTTAGCAAACTGAGAAAGCTTAGAAAGGGGAACCCGTACCTGGGATGTACTCATATTTGAGAAAGAAGGGTCTATTTTTAGATATGAGCGCGGAGTGTGGTTCCGTGGGTCAAAGCCGTTGAGAACCCGCACAGTTGAGAACCACGCCCCTGGTTTTTACCCTGGCTTTGAGAGGAGAGGGGGGGTAGTTACCTGCTTTCGTAAAATCTGAATTTGTTCCCCCAGTGTCTGTTGCTCTTGTCTGCATGCCAGACGGATGGCGGGAGTGCCCTTTTTGGCTGCAGTTAACTGTGTTTGGGCAACTCCATGTGTTAATCCATCAATTCTAGGTGTTAACCTGCTCAATTTTAGTTTTTGACTTTGAAATTCCTTTTTATTCACTCCCCTGCAATCGAGTCGCAGCTCCTGTCTCCTAATGTGCTCTGTGAACTGCTCCATTTTCCCCTTCATTTGATTTACCAATTCAGTGAAAGCATTGTGTGCTACTTCTTCCACCTGTGCACTTACTTCTCCCGTTCTGACAGGCACCAGTGTAGGTCCCGGGTTAGGTTTTACCAGAACCTGGCTTTTATCATCAGGAGGCGGTTGCACAGCAGTGGACCCCGTTTCATCTTTTAATTTTACTAGGGCCACCTCTTTCCACTTCTGTCCCCATTCTGCAGGCACAGGGGAGCTACCTGAAGCCTGCTCTTTACTACCAATATTTATAACAGGGGACGGCACATGTATGTTTTGTAGGGTTCTTACAGCTGTTTCCAATGTTTTATTCCGTTCCAGTGCCGGTTGTCTGTGGGCTGCTTGCCACCCTGCAAGGGGGGTGGGAGCATTCCAGGGCAGTTTAGCTTCTTTTGATTCTTTTAACTCTTTCTTTGTTACTGTTATGTGCCCTGCCAGTTTTGTGGTTTGCTGTTTTAACCATTTAACATCCATGGTTATAGTTCGCAATATTTTACATTTTAAGGCTACAGTCTCTGCCCTAGCCTTACAAATTACATTACATGTTTCTTCCCCATTATATTTTTTAAACTCTGTGGGGATTTGCAGGGAGGGGTTAAGGGGGTTCCCTAGCTCATGGTTTTCTGTCATGTTAGATCGCGATTCCTACAGTGGACAGCTCGCTTACTCACTAGATCAGCAGTCGGGGTCACCAATGTCATTAGATCCACGGGTGTGGTGCTCTGCTCTTGTTCAGGGTTGATAACAGTTGGCTGCTTGTGTGTGTTCCCTCTGGGTGCTGCCTCGGCTCTGTGCAGATCGCTGACACAGCAGACCCCGAGAGAACCCCCAATGCCACAGACTCTGATAAGGTACGAAGGCACCCGGCCAGGTTTATTGCCAAACGAAACACAGTCTCCAGCTCCCCTGATCAGATGTCTACAGTTCTGCCAATACATATGTGCTCCCTGACAATGGATACAGCTCCGTCAGTGGTGAGACCCTCCACTGCCCCCTAGGCTGGACAGAAACACTGCCCCAGGGATGTATTCTTATACACTCCCTGTGCCCGGAGCAGGTGTAGCTGGGTAGGTGGTGAAGGGAACTCCCAGCTTCTTCAGGCCTGGAAGCAAGAAGGCAGCGGGCAGGTGGTTTCCAGGCCTAGGGCTATATGTAAGCTCTTGGCGCAATCACAGTGCACCCCAAAGCCACCTTGAACCTGCCTGGAACCTACAAGATCAACACTTAGGATAGATAGGCAAAAATCCAGTTTATCTCTGTCTGAAAGTGGGATCAGCTGAGCTGCTGCAAATCACAACCTCTACCGGTTTACACCAGCTGCACTAGGGGTTTGCCCAGGGACAGCTGCCCCAGCGGGTGGTCACTGGAATTGGGGCAGATCCTCAAAGCAGGCAGGGCCTGAGAAGTTGCACCCAGACACTAAGTCTCATTCCAATTCTAGAAAACCAGTAGGCTCCCCCTCCTCCTCCCAAGAGATCCTAACTTCACTGTTGACGGTTGGATAAATGTTAATTGCAACCCACAGCACGTTGTTTTCTTTTCATCTGAGCACTCTTGTTTTGTGTAAACATGATACAATTAGCTTAATTGCTCAGTCAATTAATTGCTTCAACCAGGAGATGGTTGGTTGTGTTACACCTAGAAGCTTATAGTAATTCCTCTATGGCTGATTGGTGCTGACTCTCCTAGCCCCAGTTTGTGTATGTTGCTATGTCCCTCATCCCCCGCCCCCCATTAACTGTGAACAAACCTATAGAAGCTATAATAGCCTGTTGCTTATTATTTGCACTTCAGCAGTACTGCAAACCCCGTATTTAAAAATATGAGATAGGTTTAAAAATCTTGAGATCTTAAAATTAATACTCTTGGGGCTCCTTTTAGTTGTCTTCTGGCTTTTGATGTATTATGGGTCACATTATCAAGCATTTCTCTGCAACCACAAGAGCTAGAAGGGTACTTTTTTTTATTGGAAAGCTGAGATTCTGGTGTATTCACTTGACTGGAGTTTGAAGACAAAAACCCGGATAACACCAGATTCAGGATAAAAATGAGAGTTGTCAAAAGTATTTCAGTAGCACCTAGAGGCCCTAACCAAGGTCAGGACTCTTGTGTTAGGTGCTGTACAAACACAGCGTGAGAGAGTCCCAGTCCTGGAGAGCTTAGTCTAAATAGACAAAGGGTGGGAGAAAGGAAATATTATGAACATCATCCCCCAATTTACAGATGGCGAAAGTGAGACACAGAGAGATGAAGTGAGTTGACCATGAGGATACAGAAGCTCAGTGGCAGAACCAGAGACTCAGTACAGATCTCTTGAGTGCCACTCTGGTGCTTTCACCACAGATGCACCATCTTTGCTATCTAATCAGCCCAGGGCCTTCAGAGTGATGCTGGCTCAATTTTTGGCCTTGTCTACATTACCAGTTGTGTCAACAAAAACTGCTTTTTGTCAACCAAACGGTGCATGCGTACACACTGTGAAGCAACTTTCGTTGGGAAAAATTTTGGTGACAAAATACATCCACCCCGATGAGAGACTTGTCTTTTTACTCTACTTAGTTTTCCACAAAGTGCCAGTGTAGACACCAGACTTGATTTCATCGCTTTAATTGGCCTGCAGGAGGTGTCCCTCAATGCCCATCATGACGGTCTGGTCAGTGGTTTGCCCTGCAGCCAGGTAAACAACCATCCGCCCATTCCCCTTAGAAGCCCTGGGAATTTTTGAAATTCCATTTCCTGTTTGGAAGGTCTCATCGCATCTCATCGTGGAGAGGTCTCATCGCATCTTCCCAGGTGACCATGGTGGCTTATCACACCAAATGCTCTCCCTCTGGGTCCACTGCAGAGCTGTTGGATTTAACCAGTATATGGGGAGAGGAGGCTGTGCAGTCCCAGCTGTGCTTGAGCTGTAGGAATTGGGACACCTACGGGTATTTGTTCCCTGGAATGCTGCACCACGACCCTTGCAGAGCGTGTGCGCTTTTCCCCATGTGGACCCTCCCCTCCGCCAACACGCACCATGCTTTGGGTGGTCGCAGAGATGTGTGCCTGGCTAGGGTCAGGGAGACAGTGATGGCAATGTTGCAAAAGGTGAATTTAACAGAAATGTTTCAATGCTGTGCATGAATTTAACAACCCCACTTCTGTGCATTGTCCCCTGTGCTTCACCAGATGTGGCCTTCAGGAACGCCCCACGCAACCCGATAAGAAAGCGCCCAAGACATAGCAAAGAAGACGTGTTCCGGGAGGTCCTGCAGTACTCCAGTGCAGAAAAAAGGGAACAAAAGTTGTGGTGGGAAGCCGAACTGCAGGACAGAGAAGAGAATCACGTGTTTGCTAAGGACGTTACTGAGCGGATGATTAAAGTAATTGAGGAACAAATGCAGATGCTTAATAGTGCTGCAGACTGAGCAGATCCGTGCTCGCCCTCCCCAGCAGCACAGTGAGAACTCTTCCATGTGCCCCCCAACTCCGCCCGCACATTCCTTTCCACCTTCCGGGACTTCTCGGTTTCCCCGTCACTCCACCCCCTTGGACAACTTTCACAATGAGAGCTGGACCTACACACAGCTGTGGAAGTCTGCCCTTCCCTGGCTCCTCCTTTCCCACCAAGCATCTGGGTGTTTGTGTGTGCTGTTTCTTGTGCAATAAAAGCAAACTTTTATAATAGCACAGGGCAGTGGAGTTCAAACTGCTGACCAGAGTGGTCAGGATGGGCATTGTGGGAGCAATTAAAGGAGGCCAATTAAAGCAATGAAGTGAAATGTGGTGTCTACACTGGCACTTTATCGACAAAAATGTAGAGGAAAAAGACATAAATCTCCCGTGAGGGTGGATGTATTTTGTTGCCAAAACTGGGCATTTTCCCCGACAAAAGTTGCCTTCCAGTGTGTACGCACTTGCTGTTTGGGTCAACAAATGGCAGTTTTGTCGACAAAACTTGGCCGTGTACACGAGGCCTGAGCGGATGATTAAAGTAATGGAGGAGCAAACGCAGATGCTGCCATCCTTAATAGGGCTGCAGACTGAGCAGATCTGTGCTCGCCCTCCCCGGCAGCCCTGCCCAGTCAGAACTCTTCCATGTCACCCCCCCACCCCGCCCTCGGCCATCCTCCTGCACATTCCTTTCCGCTTTCCAGGAGCTCTCGGTTTCCCCGTCACTCCACCCCTTCGGACAACTTTCACAATGAGAGCTGGACCTACGTACAGCTGTGGAAGTCTGTCCTTCCTGGCTCCTCCTTTGCCAGCAGGCATCTGTGTGTGTGTGTGTGTGTGTGTGTGTGTGCGCGCGCGCTGTTCCGTGTGTAATACAATCAAAGTTCTTTAATGGTGAATCACCTTTATTTTGTTTCCTGCAAATTGAGATTGCAGCGCTCCCGATGCACGCCCAGGGAACGTGATCATTGTCTTACCGGATTATAAGGCCAAAAAAGACTCCATTGCATCCTAGGAAACCTAGCACCTGTGACAGAGAGATACATTACTGGTGCTGCCTCAAAGCCTCCCTGTGTCGAACTGCCCCACTCTGGGCTTCTCTGACAGTCCTGGGATCTGGCTTCTCACAATCAGTGGCCAAGCCACTCATGCACGGCAAGAATTAGATGCCTGCTAGAGGTCCAGGCTAAATTAACTTCAGGGGGACTCACTGCTTGCGAGTTGGCTCATTTTAATTTAACCAGTTTCATTTCCGAGCGGCGAGTTTTTCTTGTTAATTATTCTTCGTTTCTCACTTTCTCACCCTCTCTCCGGGTGGCGTTTTCCTTGTCACTCCATAATCCTTCTTGGGCTCTGATCTGCTCCCGCCGCATGCCCCTCTGGGAAGCAGCTTTCTCAAGGACAAGAGAAATGGCTTTGAAATAAACCTGCCCTGCCCCACATCCCTTACCCGTACATGTCTGCCCAGGTGATCTGGCCAGAGGGGTCCATTCATCCCAGCAAAGGCCGAGGAGGCAGTGTTCATCTTTCCTGATTCAGGGGCTGCTGGTGGGTTGCTTGGTCCCCAGCACATGCCTGCTGTACTGACCCCTCTTGGTCACTGCAGCGATGCAGAATTAGCTGGGCACAGGACCACCCTGGCTACTCCCTGTCCTGCTCCTGCCCCATCCCCAGCCTGTCACAGAATGTCCTCTGGGCCCATGCACCCTATGCGCGTGGAGGGCACAAGGCCAGCAGAGAGCATCTCCTGGGATGAGGATATTATTCTCTTATAGCTTAAATGGGACATCCATGATGGGCCAAGTGCTGGTCCTGTGTGCCGGGGGGACTCCACCCCTCTTTGGCCAGCGCTAGTAGAACCAGCTCTGGAATCAGGGAGCAATGAGCCTTAGGGGGCGCACTTCTTCCCCTCCCCTTCTCATGGCTTTATTACTCACGCTCTCCACCCTGCCTCGATAAACAAGGTTAAACTTGACATTAAAGGCGAGCTGCGATTCGGTCCCATGCTGTGGTTTATATCCAGGCCCAGCAGTCCCTCCATTGCCCTGTGATTAGGGGTATCAGTCCTGTCTGGAGAGGGACTGTGCAGATAAACCTGATGCAGGGGCCCCGCCCTACCTGCCTGAGGTAGGGAGCGTGCCAGCAGGGCAGAGCCGGCAGCTTTAGGTGTCGGTGTCTCTGCATCCACAGGGCTGCCAAGGGCCCTGGATTGATCAGCAGCCAGCAGCCCCACACCCTCTTCAATCTGAGGCTGTCTCATCCCATCAGGCAGGCCATGGAGCGATCAGAAGAGAGCTAGAAATGATCATGTGTGCTGGGGGGGAGCAGCATGATAATTATCTACCAAACAACCGTCTTCCTGCAGATTTGGCCTAGAGGTCAGAGCACGGGCTGGGGAGCAGTGTGTTCCCCAGGAATTGAAATTAGGGGGGGTGTTCAAATTTACGGGGTGGGGGGTGTCTGGGCCGATGAGGGGTGAGACCATGAGGGTGAAGGTGGGCTGTATGGCACCATAGTAAAAACTGAAAAATGTTTCATGACTATTTTATTAGATTTAACTCATGTTTTAAAATCATCACACAAATTGAAGTTGGCTACTCAAGCCTTCTATGAAGCACTACGTCGACATCCTTCTTGGTTTCTTATTATAATTTTGCACAACTCTGTTAATGAACTTCTTGAATGCATGCGTTCATCTTCGGTGGCTTCTCGTGTGTCCGGTACTTCCATTCCTTCAATTGATATGCTCATTAGTTCATTCCCATGATCAGGCAGAAGGCGACTTCTTTCAGAACACAACATTCTAGTCAATGATGAAACAGAACGCTCGACTGTAGCCGTTGTGACTGGGAGGAGCAAGAGATGAATTCCTACTTCTTTCATCCCAGGAAACAGAACACAAAGATCAGGTCGAGCCACTAGTGATGATAAAAAAGAAGTTGAAGTCAAATCTTCATTAATTCGTCGTGTGATATTCCACTCTGTGTTCAAATTCTCTATTCTGTCCTGAGCACATGGCAGCCCTATTGCTGGTCGTGCCTCACTCCACTCAACTGTGGGTGTTTTATAGGACAGGGATCTGTAAAAGCTGCGTAGAGGTTGAGTAGAATCTAGAAGTCGCTGTTGTAGATTTTTAAGAATCCAGTCTGTGTACTTTTTCAGTTGTCTTAACAAACACTTCTTGTCCTCTTCACTTAAAGATTCAATATAAATGCCTTCATTAGTCATTAGTCAACTTCTGGACTGAAGTCTGTGCTTCTTCCAGTACTTTTTCAATGGATAGCTCTCTGGTTGATCCAAATGTAGCTTCTATTGCTGGACAAAGATCTACTACTGTTGTAGCAGATGCCTAGATGGCATTGTTTAATGACCCAAGTGGTTTCAACAGTAGACTTAATAGAGAGAGAATGGCAATAGTCTTCTCTGAACGTAGTAGCAAAAGGAATCCACCAGCCTCACAACTTAGATCTATTCCATCTTGGTAGATACTTTCCAAAGCAGTAATAATGGCTGGAGTAATTTTAAGACAATAGCCAAGGAGAAAGCCAGAGGGTTTTCCCAGATTGGACTAATTTGAACTTCAGTCCCAGCGTATCTTCTATATTTTCCAAGATATTCAGTCTTTTTGGACTCTTGCTGAAAAAAGAATATAATGAAGACATTAAATTTATAGCTTTTTAAATGTCTTTTGAAGAGTCTGCAGCTCATCCTAGCGCTAGCTGGAGTAGATGGCCTCTGCAGTGTGTATAGGAGAGACTATGGTCACACTTTTCTCTGAGCAAAACTTGTACTCCACCATGTCTTCCAGAGAAGTTTGCAGCTCCATCAAATGCACAAGCAGTCATCTGTTTGGGGTCCAACTGATAAGCATTTAACTCTTCTAAGATGTGGGTTGTCACAGATGCAGCCAATGTGTCTTATCATAGAATCACAGAATATCAGGGTTGGAAGGGACCTCAGGAAGTCATCTAGTCCAACCCCCTGCTCAAAGCAGGACCAATCCCCAACTAAATCATCCCAGCCAGGGCTTTGTCAAGCCTGACCTTAAAAACTTCAAAGGAAGGAGATTCCACCACCTCCCTAGGTAACCCATTCCAGTGCTTCACCACCCTCCTAGTGAATTTTTTTTCCCTAATATCCAACCTAAACTTACCCCACTACAACTTGAGACCATTACTCCTCGTTCTGTCATCTGCCATCACTGAGAACAGTCTAGATCCATCCTCTTTGGAACCCCCTTCCAGGTAGTTGAAAGCAGCTATCAAATCCCCCCTCATTCTTCTCTTCCGCGGACTAAACAATCCCAGTTCCCTCAGCCTCTCCTCATAAGTCATGCGTTCCAGTCCCCTAATCATTTTTGTTGCCCTCCGCTGGATGCTTTCCAATTTTTTCACATCCTTCTTGTAGTGTAGGGCCCAAAACTGGACACAGTACTCCAGATGAGGCCTCACCAATGTCGAATAGAGGGGAACGGTCATGTCCCTCGATCTGCTGGCAGTGCCCCTACTTATACAGCCCAAATTGCCATTAGCCTGCTTGGCAACAAGGACACACTGTTGACTCATATCCATCTTCTCATCCACTGTTACTCCTATGTCCTTTTCTGCAGAACTGCTGTCTAGCCATTCGGTCCCTAGTCTGTAGCGGTGCATGGGATTCTTCCGTCCTAAGTGCAGGACTCTGCACTTGTCCTTGTTGAACCTCATCAGATTTCTTTTAGCCCAATCCTCTAATTTGTCTAGGTCCCTCTGTATCCTATCCCTACCCTCCAGCGTATCTACCTCTCCTCCCAGTTTAGTGTCATCTGCATACTTGCTGAGGGTGCAATCTACACCATCCTCCAGATCATTAATAAAAATGTTGAACAAAACCGGTCCCAGGATCGACCCCTGGGGCACTCCGCTTGATACCGGCTGCCAACTAGACATGGAGCCATTGATCACTACCCGTTGAGCCCGACAATCTAGCCAGCTTTCTCTCCACCTTATAGTCCATTCATCCAGCCCATACTTCTTTAACTTGCTGTCTTTAACTTCTATAACTTGATCATCTAGAAATGCATCTACTTGCCTACCACTGACATCAAAATAACATACAGAATGACTTAATACCCATTTGCATCGGTGCATTCATCAGCCATGTGTGCAAATTTTTTGAATGTGGTGAGGGAGTTCTTCACTTTTTCAACTGTTGTGTCTTTCACTGTTGCATCACATGTGTCTAGCCAGTCAGTTGAGTTTCTTGCAGAAAGACAGTGAGCATTTGCTGGTCTTGTTCGGAACCAGTGTTCAACTTCAGGATGAACAAGTGACCATGCACTTAACATTGGCCTCCAGTTTGCAGTGTGCGGTATCTCTTGCCTAAATAGAAAGTAGGATGCCACGGCCATGTTTGTTCGCATGAACTGTGTTGTGTCTCCAGCATTCTTAACAGCCTCATTAACACTCACCGGTGTTGTCCTTGTCAGTGGAGACTCAGAGTTCAGAGCTGCTTTCACATGAGTTCACCTCCCTGTGGGGGGCAAGAAGGTACCAGCTGCTCACTGTTCGCTCTGGCCACTGTTGTTCGTTGTGCCACCGTTCACTCCATCGCTCTGTTGCCAATGGCCCTGCGCCGTCACCTTCTGCTGCCACCTGCCACTGAGACCTCTGCGAGTTGGTCTCTTGAGGGTCCACCAGCTCTCAGTGATTTCAGCCGAGCTCTCAGTGGGGGAACCTCACAGCTAGGGCAGGCTGGGCTGTGTCTTCCACAGAAACAGTGTCCCACAGCAGGTCTAAGTGCTTAGACCTGATCATCAGTGATTTCAGCTGTTGTGGTCACTTAACAGAACAAAAGACTATTGTGACGCAGCAGGGAGGGGGGAGTGTTGACCTGGGAAAGTGGCAGGGGAGTTTCACTGGGGATGGGAGACCGGAGAGCCTGTCACCTGAGCCAGGAGGGGGGGTAACAGCTCTGCCCGGGAAGCTGGACAAAGGCTGCAGGAGAGAGCCTGCTGGGGGGGGGGGTTTAGTTTCAGTTTGGGGCTGGGTGGAGGAACACAGGGAACCCCAGGGCTGGGGTCTAAGCTCCCTGCCCCCCAGAAGGACTTGACTGAGGAGTCCTGGTTGTACCCACAAGCTCTGTTTTAGACTGTGTTCCTGTTGTCCAATAAACCTTCTGTTTTACTGGCTGGCTGAGAGTCACAGTGAATCCCAGGAAGAGGAGTGCAGGCCCTGGACTCCCCCACACTCTGTGACAACTGGTGGCAGAGGTGGGATCTACTGCACCCCGTGAACGGCGCTTCCTGCAGTAAGTGACTGGGGAACAGTAAAACAAAGGGGGATTGACGGGGACCAGGCGTGCTGAAGATTCAGAGAGAGACAGTTTCAGGGGGCAGTTAACCCCTGGGAGTGTGTGACCCAAGAGAAGGACTTTTGCAGTAACAGGGTCCCCCAGGGGATTGCAGCAAGTGGTACCAGGGGCGGAGGAGTCTGCAGCTCAACCCTGGCAAAGAGGTGGTGACCTCAAGAAGGACTGGCACCCTAGAGGTTCTTCCTGGAAACTGTGGAAAGCTGCCCAGGCCTGCGAGTGGCCAGCAGGGAGATGTACGCTAAACGCCTTAAGAGCAACCTGGTGGAGCTGTGCAGGCAGAGGGGGCTGCGCATCGGGAGGTCCACCAAGGAACAGCTGATTGCCCAGCTGGAGGAGAGGGATCGCTTGGATGACCCGATCCCTGTCCCAGAGGGAAGCCGCCCGGGGGATGCAGTGTGGGCCCTGGGGCCTGACCGGGCTGGGAGGGGTCAGACTGCTGCCAAGGACACCCCGAGACCCTTCCTACCTATGCCTGGGGGAGGGGTTGGGGGAAGCCCAGCGAATACCAAGAGCACCCTGACCCCGGCAGCCAGCAGGGGATCCTCCCGGCGGAGCTCCCCATCCCTGGAGCGGAGGCGGCTGGAATGGGAGAGGGAGATGAAAATGAGGGAGCTGGAGGATCATGAAAAGCAGTGTCAGCTTGAGTGGGAGGAGAAGGAGAGGTAACGTCAGCATGAGCAGGAGGAGAAGGAGAAACAGGGGCAGCATGAAGAGAAGGAGAGACAGCATGAACTGGAGCTGGCCAGGCTGAGGAGCAGTGGGGCCCCGGCTGCGGTGAGTGAGGGGGGACCCAAGACTGCAAGGAGCTTTGATAAGTGCTTCCTGGCCCAGCGGAAGGAGGGGAGGACATAGATAGCTTCCTGACGGCCTTTGAGAATGCCTGCGAGATGCACAGGGTTGACCCTGCAGACAGGCTCCAGTTTCTCACCCCCTTACTGGACCCCAAAGCCGTGGAGGTGTACAGCCGAATGACAGGGGCGGAGGCAGGGGACTACGAACTGTTCAAACAGGCCCTGCTCCGTGAGTTTGGGCTGGCCCCCGAGATGTACCGGAGAAGGTTCCGGAGTCAGCGTAAAACGCCTGAGGTCACCTACCTACAACTGGTCAACCGGATGCAGGGATATGCCCGCAAGTGGACAGCTGGGGCCCAAGCTAAAGAGGACCTGCTGGACCTAATCGTACTGGAGCAACTGTATGAACAGTGCCCTTCCGACCTGAGGCTGTGGCTGGTGGACAAAAAGCTCGCGAACCCCCAGCACGCAGGGCAGCTGGCCAACGAGTTTGTGAACAGTCGTACAGGGGGTAGCAGGGAGGAGTCCCAAAAGAACAGGCCCCCCATGATGCAGAGAGAGAGTCACCGTGGGACCTCCCAGCAGGGAAATATGGAGAACAAAAGACTATCTATGGAGCCTAATCAGCTCTGGGAGAGGGGCAGGACAAATAGTCCTTGTGACTCAGGCAGAGCATCAAGCAAAACACCTGTCCCCACCCTCTCTCTCGATGCCCTCAGTCAGCACAGGCTAAGTACAGTTCTCCTGCCTTTTACTCCGACAATAAGAACAACAACATTTCATTACAGCTCCCCCCCGGCCTGCATTCAAGTGATTTGTAACCCAACCCCAGCCAAAATCTATCACTTGGGCAACACAGCTCTGTTTGCTGGATACCTAGGTAGATTAGGTGTGAATGTAAATACAATCTGGTCCCGAAGCCTTTCCCTCCAGCCCATCACCCCCAGCTGTCAGGGAGAGCTCATTTAGAGTTTGCTTACAAATCATAATTTGAAATTATTAGGTTGGCCAACATCACCGAAATGAATGTACTGACATTGTCATAGAAAACAACAGCTGTATAAGGAAGCTAGTCCATGTTCATTCTTTTAAAATCTGTTATACTTTTTCAGATACATGTATTTTATCATACACTTTATGTGCTTTTAAAGTGTGTATTAATATTTCAATTTCAATTCAAATTTCCAAACAATCACTAAATTGGCAACACTGCATGTAACTAGTTCACAAAACTAGGGTGGGTGTTGGGGAAATTCAGGGGGTGTGTAGGGAAATCCCTGCTGGGGAGTCATGACCAGGTGTCTAGGCCTTAATTTGTCTATCCCTCTAGGTTCGGATACCATGCACAGCACCGGGCAATCTCAGTGCATCACAACAGTTACGTACCTTACAGTGAGTGCTGTACCCAGAGACTGGATTTGATACCTTTTGTCCCTTGAGTGCAGTGTCTGGCTCAGCCACTGACCTTAGCCAAGTCACTTCCCCTTTCTGTGCCTCAGTTTCCCCATCTGCAAAATAAGGATTATAATAGCTGAACTGCCTTCCTGGCTTGATCATTAAGGGCTGTAAAGGTGGCTGAGATGCCTGGATAAAGGTGTGTGTGTGGGGGGGGGATTAAGAGTGCAAAACATGATTGTTAATTACAGTTAGTAATAATAATTGGTTGCACAAAGGACAAGGAATCCCTCTTGTTGCGTGTGCCCAGAAGTGGCCCTCTGCTTGTGGTCTGCCTTAGTCCACCTCAGGAGTCATTCCAGTTGGACCTCTGTCCAGGAGGACTGAGTGCCCATCACCTCCTACCACCTCTCCTTACAGTCCATGTCTCAGTCCCTCTGGACTGTCCTTCCTATCAGGGCAGTTCCCATGGGACTCTGCAGAATCTGTGAGCAACTTCCCATTCACACTTCAGCCCAGACACTCTTCAGTTGTCCTATGTTCTTGGGACATCGTCCCTTTGGATCTCGGCTTAGGGCCTAGAGGTGACACTGGTAATTCAGTAGGTGGCCTTCTTTCCTCTGAGTCAGTACTAAGCTGGGACCCCAGCATGGCAACAGAGATGCTAGGATGCCACTGGAGTGTGTTCTTCGGCACAGTGATCTTACAGAAGAGCTGTGGCTGAGATGAAGAGCTGTTCCTTGTCCTTAGACACTGTGAGAAGCTATCCAGATGGATTCTCTCAGGCCATGCACAGTTAGAATAATCTACACAGGCATCTTCCCCTTGGGAATTCCCTGAGCTGGTCTCTCTGGCAGATTTGTAGTATTCTTTGCACATTAGAGTGATCTGCTTTAGGCTGAGCTTTGTTACTGCTGAGAGAAAGACCCAAAGGCACCTACTGAGCTGTTTTCATCTGGTGGGATTCAACGTCATTTCCATCTGCTGGGTTTCCTGAGGTTCATCACAAGAAGTTCTGAGTCTTCGCCATAACAACATAAGAACGGCCAGACTGGGTCAGACCAAAGGTCCATCTACCCAGTATCCTGTATTCCAACAGTGGCCAATGCCAGGTTCCCCAGAGGGAATGAACAGAACAGGTAATCATCAAGTGATCCATCCCCTGTCACCCATTCCCAGCTTCTGGCAAACAGAGGGACACCATCTCCGCCCATCCTGGCTAATAGCCATTAATGGACCTATCCTCCATGAATGTATCTAGTTCTTTTTTGGACCCTGCTATAGTCTTGGCCTTCACAACATCCTCTGGCAAATAGTTCCACACGTTGACGGCGTGTTGTGTGAAGAAATACTTCCTTTTGTTTGTTTAAATCCATCTTGGCTGCTTAAAGCACGTGGACCTATCAGGCACTGTCAATATTATAAGGCCTTATCCAGTGTCCAGGAGTTTGTCCACTGACTTCGCTAAGCATTGGATCACAGCCTAAGGGAGGCTGCTGACCATCCTTATGCCCCCAGAGCTCACCATGCTCCTCTAGAAGCCACCTTTTGATGCCGGATTGCTTGCAATGGCCTCAACCCACCTCTTCCCAGGAACGTAACTGAGAAAGTTATCGCACATGAATTCCAGGTTCACTTGGATGTTAGCAGCATCATCAGTAGGCTTCATTCTGGGTCCTGGCTCTTCCTGTGGAGTTGCCCAGCTTTGTTCATGATCTCAGAGCAGGGTAATCTGGCCAGTTGGACCACTCGGATCCATTGTAGGGTCTCAGACTGGCAGGCAATGGGCAGGTTTGCTGTGTTGGACCTGATGGTTAGGAATCCTGGGCATTTGTCTTGCTAAATACACCCTGAGGCTTTTTTTTATACCAAAGTTGTTAGTTTATTATGGCCCCTTATTTATTTTCTTCCCACCTGTCCCCCTCCCTCTGGCTGTGTGTCCTGGTCACACGTGATTGGCTTTATCTGTTTGAGTTTAAGAGAGTGGTGGAAGTTTCTACTGTATTTTAATTATGTCTTTATTCTGTTGGCAAGAGTCCCAAATGCTTTAGAAATAAAGTTATAATCACTGTGCTGCTAGAAGCCCCGTCTGCTGGATGAGATGCGATATTGAGCTCCGTGTCACCTGTGGCCATTAAAGAGCCAGTGGAAGCTTCCCGCAGAGATGAGGCCCTCTGATGTCCTCATCAAATTCCAACATAGATGATTCCGTTCTGCCTCCCTGAACTCCTGGAGACTTTTCAGTTAGGGAAGTTATTCTTCACTTCTCTCCATCAAAAGCGGGTGTTTCTGGGATAGATGCGGGCTGATTTCCACTCCAGAGGTGGCTCAATGTCAGTGATGAAGCAGTGATCCTTATATGTGGTATATTGAGAGAGAATAACTGGCCCCCTGCAAATGCTTTAGGATTATTCCCTTTTGGCGAATAGGTGCTCTCTAAATATAAATGTAGTATTGTCATCATCGGCCAGAAATGCTCAGCAAGTTACAGTTCAGGTGGCCAAATACATACCAGTAATAACCCCTTCCATTTCTCTCGCACTTTTCACCTCCAAGGAGGTTGGTCTCATGACTTCCAAAGAGCTGAAGTGACTTTCCAAAGCAGGCTAGTGGCAAAGCCAGGAATAGACCCCAGCAATCCAGAGTCCCTGTCTAGTGATCGATCCGAGTCTAGGCCGCACGGTCTCCAAAAACGATGTACCATGAAACTCCCCCATAATATGGCTCCAGACATTAAAAACTATAATAGTCACAAACTAAACATACACATCCACCTCTGCCCTTCACAGCCACTTCGTGTGCACGGACCATGAAACAGAAGAAGCCTCACTGTCCAGCGCCCAGCCACCTTAACTCTGCCCCGTAGGGCTATTGATACTGCTTTTAAATAATCTTGGACAAAGGCAGCGTTGATGCAGGACTGAGGCTGAGGGTCTGCACCAGGAACTGACTGGTTACACACGTTACCCGGCTTGTCCTCCCAGAGAGGTGACAGCACAGCAGCAGTGCTGAGAAACCTGCCCCTTCAACAGAGGCCTCACGGCCCAGAGCCAAGCCTGGGATGAGCAGCCGTTGGTCCCACACCCGACTGGGAGCCGTCAAAGTTCCTGGGCCAGGGTCCCGTTGGCCCCATCAGCTCAGTGGTGTGCCAATAGGCGTGTGGTTGGTGTAAGGATCCATAGGACTCGCACCTGAGTGGAATGACGTTGAATCCCACCAGATGAAAACAGCTCAGAGCCTGGGACGGCTGACATTCCCACATCACCACCAGGCGATTCCCACATCACCACCATGCAGAGCCACAGCCAAGGAGCAAGGTGGAGATTAGACTCTGCAGGAAGTACCGCCCCAAAGGGTCCAGAGTGACAGCACCCTGCGCCCCTCTGATTGGTCCGTGCTTACTGTTTAACCATGCAGGGTGCCCTAGGAAGTTGTCTAAGCAACCACACAGAGTGCTGTGACACCAGACTTCCCCACGCTTTCTGCTCACCACCCTCCACCCCCAGCCTGACTCTGACCCATCGATCCCGGCTCTAGCAATGACTCAGCCTTGCTCACTGACTCCTGGACTTGTGGACGCTAGCCCAGCTGTGACCACTAGGCCAGATTGCCTCAGCCCCTTACAGTTGGACACTGGCTCCCAGGGAGCTACCTTCCTGCAAGAGAGACTCTTCTGGTGAGGTCAGCAGCAGGACCTGTCAGCTCCCCCCACAATGATGGGATACAGCTTGTGACTGGGAAAGGGCTCAGGCTCCTTTACATGAGGTATGTGCTCACAGTCGTCCAGCTAGGCTGCCAGGGGCTCATCCAGAGCAAGATGAACTATAGCACTGCACCCACAGTCATGCTAGGCATGAACCTCCTCCTGCTTCACTGAACTGCTCGGGGCACCGTGAATGGGTGGATATGAGCGGAAGGCTCTGGTCTAAAGCCTGAAGAGACAGCTGCAGACTACGGGGCAGGAGGACAGAAAGAGTGGTGCGTCTGCGAGAGTTGCAGGGCAAGATGCCCAGCCTCAAGAGCCAGCTGCTGTAGGAGAGGAAATAGACGCCCCGGCGGAGGAGCAGCTCAGCCAGCATTCCCAGATGGAGAAGCATCGACTCACTGCCTTGGAGAGCCAGGTCGCCATAGTGTCTGAGCTGCTTTGCCTTGAGAGCCATGCACAGATCAGCTGGCTAGGCGGAGTCTGCCAAGCAGCATTATGCAGCAAAGCCAGGATCTGGCCATTCCCCTCTAGCTGGTCCCTGCTAGACGTTCATGCTGCGGGGAACAATCTCACCACCACCAATGTGCCGGGTGACTGAATGGGAAAAGTGAGCAGGCTGCTTCAGCTGGTGGCCAAGAAAAGTCAGCCAGCCTTGGGCACTGGGAACCTCTGCTTCCTGCCCACGTGTGTAGGTACAACCATAAATCAGCTGGGTATAGGTGATGCAACGAAGCAATAAATGAAAACATCTCCTAAAGATGGGCCAGAGTTAAAGATGATATTATTATATTTTATTTGTATTTCAGTGGTGCCTAGGAACCCCAGCCATGGGCCAGAACCCTGCTGTGCTAGGCACTGTACAAACACAGAACAAAGAGACGCTCCCTGCCCCAAAGACCTGACAATCCAATAGGCAATAGCCAAGAGACAACAGGTGTACACAGACAGACCGATGGGATGCACGGGGACACAACGAGGCAGCACTGGCCAGCATGATAGGCCGTGGTCTGCCAGGAGTATATTTCATGAAATATGACATCTGAATATTTAAATAATTTTTTTAATTTGAGGAAGAAGCTTAATCAAAGATTTCTTGTATTTTTAATGTTTGTGTTATTGACAACAACAACCCAATAAATCATGACAGATCCAAGGAAATATTATAAAATGTGAAAAGTGAAAATACTTCTAACTTTCAATATATTCAACAAAAACACGCCAGCCCTGATCCTGTAAACATTTATTCACATTCTTAACTTTACTCCTGTGAGCAGTCGTGTTGATTTCCACCTTGTTTTCTATGAGACTACATAGAATCATAGAATCATAGAATATCAGGGTTGGAAGGGACCCCAGAAGGTCATCTAGTCCAACCCCCTGCTCAAAGCAGGACCAAGTCCCAGTTAAATCATCCCAGCCAGGGCTTTGTCAAGCCTGACCTTAAAAACCTGTAAGGAAGGAGATTCTACCACCTCCCTAGGTAACGCATTCCAGTGTTTCACCACCCTCTTAGTGAAAAAGTTTTTCCTAATATCCAATCTAAACCTCCCCCATTGCAACTTGAGACCATTACTCCTCGTTCTGTCATCTGCTACCATTGAGAACAGTCTAGAGCCATCCTCTTTGGAACCCCCTTTCAGGTAGTTGAAAGCAGCTATCAAATCCCCCCTCATTCTTCTCTTCTGCAGACTAAACAATCCCAGCTCCCTCAGCCTCTCCTCATAAGTCATGTGCTCTAGACCCCTAATCATTTTTGTTGCCCTTCGCTGGACTCTTTCCAATTTATCCACATCCTTCTTGTAGTGTGGGGCCCAAAACTGGACACAGTACTCCAGATGAGGCCTCACCAGTGTCGAATAGAGGGGAACGATCACGTCCCTCGATCTGCTCGCTATGCCCCTACTTATACATCCCAAAATGCCATTGGCCTTCTTGGCAACAAGGGCACACTGCTGACTCATATCCAGCTTCTCGTCCACTGTCACCCCTAGGTCCTTTTCCGCAGAACTGCTGCCTAGCCATTCGGTCCCTAGTCTGTAGCGGTGCATTGGGTTCTTCCGTCCTAAGTGCAGGACCCTGCACTTATCCTTATTGAACCTCATCAGATTTTTTTTGGCCCAATCCTCCAATTTGTCTAGGTCCTTCTGTATCCTATCCCTCCCCTCCAGCGTATCTACCACTCCTCCCAGTTTAGTATCATCCGCAAATTTGCTGAGAGTGCAATCCACACCATCCTCCAGATCATTTATGAAGATATTGAACAAAACCGGCCCCAGGACCGACCCCTGGGGCACTCCACTTGACACCGGCTGCCAACTAGACATGGAGCCATTGATCACTACCCGTTGAGCCCGACAATCTAGCCAGCTTTCTACCCACCTTATAGTGCATTCATCCAGCCCATACTTCCTTAACTTGCTGACAAGAATGCTGTGGGAGACCGTGTCAAAAGCTTTGCTAAAGTCAAGAAACAATACATCCACTGCTTTCCCTTCATCCACAGAACCAGTAATCTCATCATAAAAGGCGATTAGATTAGTCAGGCATGACCTTCCCTTGGTGAATCCATGCTGACTGTTCCTGATCACTTTCCTCTCCTCTAAGTGCTTCAGGATTGATTCTTTGAGGACCTGCTCCATGATTGCTGAAGGAAAGTTAAGCCCGTGCATAACTCTTTGCAGAATCAGGGTCTCCAGACTTTCACTAACCTGCATTTGGCCTCCCTTCGGTATTTAGGATGCCATTTGAGGAAGAAATATTATTTCTCTTACAAATCCCGGGAGCAAGTCAATGGGAGCTGGATGCTGAAATACCTCTGAGGATCTGGGCCTAAATTCCCATTTTAAGTGCGTTTCTGAACTCACCTTCAAGTATGGAGTTGCAACCAATACCTCCGACACTCAGCTTTCTCTTTGCTCTCTGAGCTCCAGTGACAGAGACTAATGTCTGGTTTTCACATTTTGAGTATCCCTGTCCTTGAAAACCACCTGTTCCATAAACCAATGTCAAACCCTATCTGATCTATCTATCAGCATTTATAAAATGCTCATCGCCATGGTATCTAAGCACTATACATGGATTTAAAAAACAACAGGAAGGCTGCCTGTGGGTACAAACACTAAAGTCTGCTTAAAAAGAAAAGGAGGACTTGTGGCACCTTAGAGACTAACGAATTTATTTGAGCATAAGCTTTCGTGAGCTACAGCTCACTTCATCGGATGCATGCAGTGGAAAATACACAGTGGGGAGATTTATGTACACAGAGAACATGAAACAAGGGGTGCTACCGTACACACTGTAACCAGAGTGATCAGGAAAGGTGAGCTATTACCAGCAGGAGAGTGGGGAAGGGGAGGGAGAACCTTATAGCTTTTGTGAGCTACAGCTCACTTCATCGGATGCATGCAGTGGAAAATACAGTGGGCAGATTTTATATACACAGAGAACATGAAACAATGGGTGTTACCATACACACTGTAACAAGAGTGATCAGGAAAGGTGAGCTATTACCAGCAGGAGAGCGGGGGGAGGGATGGGGGGAAACCTTTTGTAGTGATAATCAAAGTGGGCCATTTCCAGTTTATGATTTGAATTTGGAGGTATAATGTCATTTCCCTGAGGTTGCTAGATGGGCACAAAGAAACTTTAACCACTTCCACAAGGAGCCACTTTAAAGACTTTTCTTCATTTCAAACAGATCAATTTAAAAATCCAGCACTTGTTTGATATTTAAAGTCACATTTCAACTGTAGTTGCATTTATATGAGATTCTGCTAATTTAGGAAGGAGAGCAGGGAGAGTTAAATCCAAAACACACAACAAAGAAAAGGGATGTCAAAAAATTGGGAAGGGATTAGAGAAGGGCTACCAGAAGGATTCAAGGTCTAGAAAATCTGCCTGATAGTGAGAGATTTAAAGAGCTCAGTTTATTTAGTTTATCAAAGAGAAAGCTACGAGTGACTTGCTTGCAGTCTGTATATACCCATACAGCGAGACAATGTCAGACATTAGAGGGCCCTTTAATCCAGCAGACAAAGGCATAACAAGCTCCACTAGCTGGAAGTTGAAATTAGAAACGTTCAGGTTGGAAGTAAGATGGACATTTTAACAGCGGAGGCAATTCAAGTGTGGAGCAGCTTCCCAAGGCCGTGCAGGATTCTCCATCAAGCCTTTAGTTCACCCACCAGTTAGCAGGGTTGATGCAGAGTACTAGAGGGTCACAGGCTTCATTGTGTATGTCGGTCAAGCCTCTAGGAGAAGGTGAGTTAGGGCGAGTGGGCCCTTCCCCGTGCTCCAGTCAGTGCCCCCTCAGCTGGGGCTCCTCGGCCCCAGTTCCAGCCAGCCCCTTGCCCCTCCCCTTCCCCCCAGGCAGAGCCCTATTGATTTTGTGATTTCCACTAAAATCAGGCTCTTCTGGATTTCTGATTTTCCCTGGAGTCAGGGGGCGAGGGGCTTGGCCAGAGTCAGGGGGCTGAGGGGCCCGGCTGAGTGGGGGCTGACTGGAGTGCGATGAGGGACCCACTAAGGCTGACCCTACCCCCAATCCCAGGTCACTGCCTCACCCCTGCATCCAGTGACCAGATGGTGATTTCAGAGGACATCGGGCATGTCTGGTTTGTGATGGGGCATATAAAGCCCACTCCACCAGTCGCTTAGGGGTTACGAGACAGATGCTACCTCCCCAGCTGTGGCTAATTAGTAGACCAGCAGCAGCAGTGGGGCTAGGAAGCTGCAGCCTGGGGCGGGGCTGGGAGCCACTCAGCACCAGCAGCAAGCTGGCAGGATGGCACCCAGGGAGCAAGATCAGAACCTGACTGAGGTGAGACCCCCCCCACCACCGGGGGTCCCTTTTCCTGCACTCCGTGAGCTAGAAGAAGTCTGGACTCCCCAGGGTCCTGCCCCTGAGGCTGTGGGGGTAGTGGGAGTGGAATGGGAGTGCTGGAACAGCAAGGCCTTAACGGGCCCGCACAGTTTGGGTGAGCCCCTTCTCATGGTCACGACAGACAAACAGAAGTGCCATCGAGCTGTGTGCTAGGCCACACTTCACAGACCTGTTGGGTGAAACTCTGGCTGGTGTCATGCAGGGGGTCAGAGTAGAGGATCATAAAGATCTCTTCTGGCCTTAAAATCCATGGGCCAGATCCTCAGCTGGTGTCAAACAGCTCCAGTGGAGATATGCCAGTTTACACCGGCTTGGGATCTGGCCCAGAGTCTCTGTACCAGGGTGGGCAATAGTTTTTGCAGGGGAGCCACTCCATGAATTTTTGTAAGTCGTCACGGGCTGCACATTTCTACTATACGAATGGAGGGGGTGCGGGGTCTTGGAGGGCGTTTGGGTGCAGGAGGGAGCTCCGGCCTGGTGCAGAATGTTGGGGTGCAGGAGGGGGTGGGGGCGTGGGCTCTGGGAGGGAGTTTGGTGCAGGAGGGGGTTCTGACCTGGGGCAGGGGGTTGGGGTGCAGGAGGGGGTGCAGGGTCTGGGAGGGAGTTTGGTGCAGGAGGGGGTTCTGACCTGGGGCAGCGGGTTGGGGTGCAGGAGGGGGTGCAGGGTCTGGGAGGGAGTTTGGTGCAGGAGGGGGTTCTGACCGAGGGCAGGGGGTTGGGGTGCAGGAGGGGGTGCAGGGTCTGGGAGGGAGTTTGGGTGCAGGAGGGGGTTCTGACCGAGGGCAGGGGGTTGGGGTGCAGGAGGGGGTGCAGGGTCTGGGAGGGAGTTTGGTGCAGGAGGGGGTTCTGACCGAGGGCAGGGGGTTGGGGTGCAGGAGGGGGTGCAGGGTCTGGGAGGGAGTTTGGTGCAGGAGGGGGTTCTGACCGAGGGCAGGGGGTTGGGGTGCAGGAGGGGGTGCAGGGTCTGGGAGGGAGTTTGGTGCAGGAGGGGGTTCTGACCGAGGGCAGGGGGTTGGGGTGTAGGAGGGGGTGCAGGGTCTGGGAGGGAGTTTGGTGCAGGAGGGGGTTCTGACCGAGGGCAGGGGGTTGGGGTGCAGGAGGGGGTGCAGGGTCTGGGAGGGAGTTTGGTGCAGGAGGGGGTTCTGACCTGGGGCAGGGGGTTGGGGTGCAGGAGGGGGTGCAGGGTCTGGGAGGGAGTTTGGTGCAGGAGGGGGTTCTGACCTGGGGCAGGGGGTTGGGGTGCAGGAGGGGGTGCAGGGTCTGGGAGGGAGTTTGGTGCAGGAGGGGGTTCTGACCTGGGGCAGGGGGTTGGGGTGCAGGAGGGGGTGCAGGGTCTGGGAGGGAGTTTGGTGCAGGAGGGGGTTCTGACCGAGGGCAGGGGGTTGGGGTGCAGGAGGGGGTGCAGGGTCTGGGAGGGAGTTTGGTGCAGGAGGGGGTTCTGACCGAGGGCAGGGGGTTGGGGTGCAGGAGGGGGTGCAGGGTCTGGGAGGGAATTTGGGTGCAAGAGGGGGTTCTGACCTGGGGCAGGGGGTTGGGGTGCAGGAGGGGATGCGAGGTGCAGGCTCTGGCCAGGAGGCGCTTTCCACAGGTGGCTCCCAGCCGGTGGCGCAGCAGGGCTCAGGCCGGCTGCCTGCCTGCCATAAGCCCACGCCACTTCCAGAAGCAGCTGTGGCCGGCTGCTGCTGGCATGTCTCTGCTCGCCCCTTGGGGGACGGGGCAGCGGGTCTCTGTACACCCCCCGTGTCCACAAGCACCGCCCCTGCAGCTCCCATTGGCCAGTTTCCGGTGCCAATGCAGGCAGCCTGCCTGAGTGCCCCGCTACGCCGCGGGACTTTTAGTGGCCCAGAGATCGCGAGGGGGCAGCCAAAGAGCGTGGCGGGCCAGACAGAAATGTTAGATGGGCTGGATCCGGGCTGCAGGCCATATTTTGCCCATCCCTACTCTATACTCTATACAGCCATTGCCTCTCTTCCATCCAGGCCAGGGCTAGGGTTGACAACTTTCTACTCGCACAAAACCGAACACCCTTGCCCTGCCCTTCCTCCAAGGCCCTGCCCCTCCACTCATTCCATCCCCCTCCCTCCATCGCTCGCTCTCCCCACCCTCGCTCACTCATTCATTTTCACTGGGCTGGCTCAGAGGTTGGGGTGCTGGAGGGGGTGAGGGCTCTGGCTGGGGGTGCAGGCTCCGGGGTGGGACTGGGGCTGAGGGGTTCAGCATGATGGAGGGGGCTCCATGCTGGGGCAGGAGGTTGTTACATGTGGGGGGTGTGAGGGCTCCAGCTGGGGGTGCAGGCTCTGAGGTTGGGCTGGGGATGAGGGGTTTGGGGTGCAGGAGGGAGCTCCATGCTGGGGCTGAGGGGTTCGGAGGGTGGTAGGGGGCTCCGGGCTGGAGCAGGGGGTTAGGGCATGGGAGAGGGTCAGGAGTGCAGGCTCTGGGTGGCGCTTACCTCAAGCAGTTCCTGGAAGCAGCAGCATGTCCCCCCTTCGGCTCCTACATGGAGACACGCCCAGGTGACTCTGCATAGTGCCCCGTCCGCAGGCACCATCCCCGCAGCTCCTATTGGCCGCTTGGGGTGGGGGCAGTGCGCAGAGCCCCCGGCTTCTCCTATGTGTAGGAGCTGGAAGGGGGACATGCTGCTGCTTCTGGGAGCTGCACAGAGCCATGGGAGGCAGGGAGCTAGCCCCACTGCTCTGCTGGGTGGACTTTTAATGGCCTGGTCAGCGTTGCTGACTGGAGCCACCAGGGCCCCTTTTCAACTGGGTATTCCAGTTGAAAACCGGACACCTGGCAACCGTAGGGCAGAGCTGTGCTGCCCCTCGTAGAATAGCCGAGGGGTCACTTATGAAGGCTATCGTAACAGTGACAGTCGCTGGGCCTGAGGCTCCTCTGATTGCGTTTGTGCTCTGAAAATCCGCTGACTCTGGTTTACACAGGCGTTGAATCAGAATCATACCCCACCTCGTATCTTCTGCTTGTTTCCTTTCCCTCCTGCTCTGGGGGCTGCCAAAGCCCCAAACCCTGAACCTACCCCTGCTCCTCTGCAGCAGCCAGAGGAAGGTCCCGGTGTCGTGGTGAGACGCTTGGCTTTGAAGCCATTGCTGTGGAGCTGTCTGGGCCCTGAGTTGCGGGGGGGAGTTGTAGGGAGGGGTAGGAGGGAACATGCCCAACTTTCAGCCCCAGTTGGAGGGGAGGGGGGGAGGCAGCAGAGGGGGGAGCAGAAGGGCTTTGAGGATCTGTACCCCGAGGAGGGAGCCAGCTCCCTCCCCGTACACCCTACCGCTGCACAAATACCCTTCCACTAAGTCTGCATGCAGAGCAGGAGAGAGGGCGGCAGAGGGGCTGCCGGAGTGAAATCCTGGCTCCAGTGAAGCCACTGGCCATTCACCTCTGGGTCCCAGAGCAACTGGTTCTCAGAGGAGCTGAGCGCGCCCCGGTCCCATTGACTTCAACAGGAGCGTTGGGTGCTTAGCACCTGTGAAAAGTCAGGCCCTTCAAAGGTGACTTGCTCAAGCAAAAGTCAGAGTTGGGGCTTGGCCCAGAGCCTGTTATCATCCATGAGAGGCCAATGGTCTCTGGCTGGGGCTTGTTAGTCTCTGGAATAGAATGAACTGCAGGGCCGGAGTGCAGCAAGCTTCTCCTCCCGCCAGCAAGTAACAGGAACATTCCTCTCCAGGGACGGCCGTCGGCTAAGCAGACAATTATCGTCTGATTTAAGAGGCACTAAATAAAACAAGCGAGCAAACAGAGCCCTGTGCGAAGGGATGGAGAGGAGCCCAGTGCCAGGCACTGGCAGCTTGTAAATAACTTCAGCAGTCCCCTGCAGGTCCATGCTGCCAGGTGCACTGGGAGTGGGATGGCAGGGGCGAGGAGCAACACTTTTCACTCCTCCCTTGGGGCTCGTCAAACCAAATAGAACCTCTCCCATCCGTACAGCCTGCAACGCTCCAGCCAGTTCCATGCCAATGAGCTCCAGAGCAGGCAGTCCCAGCAGGGGCTGGGCAGGGATGGCTGGGGGTGGGGCTAGATTTATCACCACTGAGCTGGGGGCCAGTAATTCTCTAGCAACTTCAAAGTGTTTTTCAGGCGTTCGTTAACTTGTTCTTCCTGCGCCCAGGCAAATGCGGGGGTGAGTAATGGTCTCTGTCCCCACTTTAAATGGGGAAACTGAGGCAGAGAGGCTGAAGGGGCAAACTCTGGCTCCAGTGAAGCCACATGCGAGTATGGCCATTGGCTTCTGTGGCCCTGAGGGGCTGGCTTTCCGAGGTGCTGAGCATGCACAGTTCCCAGTGATGTCAATAGGAGCAGTTGGTGCTTGGCACTTCTGAGAATCAGGCCCCTCCAAGATGACTTGCTCGAGGTTATGCAAGAGATAGTGTTAGACCATGGGGATTCCTGGCTCCCACACCTGTGCTCAGGCCACTTGATCACTTCCCAGTGTACACTGGGGGACACCTTAGAGCGGCCAGGATGCAGATCCAGCCACTCTTGTCCCCCATGTCTGGGCAGCCAGAGGTAGGAGCCATGGAAGAAGTTCTGCCCCCATTCACCCTCCATCTCCTTGTGCCTCTCCATGCCAAGGTTTGCCTGAGAAATACAGGCTCACTGGGGATCTATCTTCTTCAAACACCCGCTGATGCTTCCTGGAAGCCTTTGGCATGAATCCAGCTGAGAAAACGTCCTTCCATATCCTTCCAAAGCCCCAGCTCTTGAATTCCTTATTCCTCGGTCGTCATGAAGCAAATGCCCAGTGACATCACTGAATTGTGTGCCTCTGGCAGGCCTGAGTCAAAACCTCCTTGGGGTTTTGCCTGAGGGCTTGGCTACACTTGAGACTCAGAGCACATTAAAGCACCCGGGCGCCCTAACTCATGATGCGTCCACACTGGCAAGGCACGTGGAGCGCTCGGACTCCGTGGCTAGAGAGCTCCTGGTGATCCACCTCGACGAGAAATATATCGCTAGGAGCTCCCCGGCTGGAGCTCCGCAGTGCCAGTGTGGATGCCCTGGACTATTAATGCGCTCTGATCGGCCTCCAGAAGTGTCCCACAATGCCTGTTCTAGCCACTCTGGTCTTCACTTTGAGCTCTACTGTCCTGACCTCAGGTGACCACCCATCAGACCCGCCCTTTAAATTCTCTGGGAATTTTGAAAATCCCCTTCCTGTTTGCTCAGCCAGGCATGGAGTACTCTCAGCAAATCTTTCCAGGTGACCATGTCTCCACGCGCCAGGCGAGCCCCAGTACGGAGCAATGCCGAGGTGCTGGACCTCATCACTGTTTGGGGGGAGGAAGCTGTCCAGGCCCAGCTGCGCTCCAGCTGCAGGAATTACGATACCTTTGGGCAGATATCAAGGGACATGATGGAAAGGGGCCATGACCGGGACGCAGTGCAGTGCAGGGTTAAAGTGAAGGAGCTGTGGGATGCTTACCGCAAAGCCCGCGAGGCAAACAGCCACTCCGGTGCTGCCCCCATGACCTGCCATTTCTACAAAGAGCTGGACGCAATACTTGGGGGCGACCCCACCTCCACTCCAAAGACCACCATGGACACTTCAGAGCCCAGTTCAACAAGGGAGGTGGAGGAGGAAAGTGAGAGCGAGGGTGCTGAGGCGGAGGAAGACACCCCAGTATCCCTAGATGCATGCAGCCAAGAGCTGTTCTCAAGACAGGAGGAAGGTAGCCAGTCGCGGTGGCCGGTGCTTGGGGAAGGACAAACGCCAGAGGAGGTTCCCGATAAGCGGCTTTTATTTTGGGAAGGAAGTTGTTCGGTGCGGGCTCTTGAGGCGAGGAGGGTTAGGGCTGCATGCATGCCTCGATGTGGAATAGGGCATTGATGTGCTCACTCACATCGTGGTAATCGGCCTCAGTGATCTCTTCAAAGGTCTCGTGCAGAAGCTGGGCAATCCGCTTGCGCAGGTTCCTTGGCAGAGCTACTGTGCTCCTTGTCCCACTAAGGCTAACATGTCCGTGCCGTGTGGGGCATGGGGACCATTGCTGCACACAGGTAAGCTGCATATGGGCCAGGGCGGAAGCCGCATTGCAGTAGAAGACCCTCCCTTGCTTCCCAGATCACCCTCAGCAGCGAGATCTCTTCCAGGATGAACTCATCCTGTGGAAAATGTGGGGACAGTGTTCAGTATAGGGGCCCCCTGCAGCTGTTGGCTCTCCCCAAGACACAGAAACCCAGTACAGCCATGAAACAATCAGTCACGCTTTGCTCCTGTGCTTACTCACCACTTTGGGGCTCCTGTGGGTTATGTGCACTCGCTTTGGGATGGGCAATTTCTGCTATTGTGTAGACTGTGCTTGTCTTTAAGTATGGGGGAATCATTGCTCTGTCTGGTGTGAACAATGCTGCCTCTGGTAAGTGTTGCATTTTGGCTTTACAGATGCAACCTTGAGATCCCAGCCATCCTTGTTATCACCGGCTGAAAGACTCAAAAGAATCAGGAAGCGGCTGCGTAGAAGCAAAGAGGACATGCTGCATGAAGTAATGCAGCAGTCCCTTAATGAAAATCAAAAAGTACAGGAGTTGCGGGAGAGTGAAAGGAGGGTCCGCCAGCAGAATGCAGATCACCGGCACCAAAACACAGAGCGGCTGCTAAGCATCATGGAGTGCCAGGCAGACTTGATACAGGCACTCATAGCAATGCAGGCGGAGGACTTCTGTGCCCACCCCCCGCCCGCAGCCCTTGTCCCCAAACTCTTTCCCTTGTGCCCCCATGTCACCACCAACCCACTTTCCACAATATCCAGGCTCTTATCGCCACCAGCTGCCTCCAACACCTGTAGCTTCACCACGCAGCCCTGAAAACTATGACCCTGACCCGCTGCACTCAGCCCCCATCACCAGGCAGTAGAGCCAGCACTCATTGCACGGCACTCCAGACAGGAAGGCTGAGTATGATAACAGGACATATCCAAATCTGTGATTGTACTGTTCCCCACTCCGCCCCTTTCCTCATCCCAAACAGCACAGATGTTTCATGCCCTTTCTGTTTCTCAAGCAGTTGTGGGTATTTTTTCAACAAATGAATTTTTTGGCTTTGAAAACATTCTTTATTGCATTAAGTAAAAGATACCATAACCCAGGAAAGCAACAGGCACTGCAAGTCAGTGAATCATATGTAGTAAACACAGATTCCTACTAGCATTGGAACCACTGCACTTCACTCCCATGCAGGGCACCAGACATTACTGGTGGCTTTCAGCCTCAAATTGCTCCCTCAAGGCATCCCTAAACCTTGCAGCCCCGCACTGGGCCCCTCTAATAGCCCTGCTCTCTGGCTGTTCAGATTCAGCCTCTGGGTGTTGAACCTCCGAGTTCCATGCCTGAGTGAATCTTTCACCCTTCCCTTCACAAATGTTATGGAGTGTACAGCATGCGGATATAACCGTGAGGATGTTGTCATCGGCCAGGTCCAGCTTCCCATACAGACAGCACCAGCGGCCCTTTAAACAGCCAAAAACACACTCCACAGTCATTCTGCACTGACGCAGCCTGTTGTTGAACCACTCCTTGCTGCTGTCAAAGCTCCCTATGTAGGGTTTCATGAGCCACGGCATTAAAGGGTAAGCGGTGTCTCCAAGGATCACAATGGGCATTTTAACTTCCCCTACAGTGATCTTCTGGTCTGGGAAGAAAATTCCGGCTTGCAGCTTCCTGAACAGGCCTGTGTTCTGAAAGATGCGTGCGTCATGCACCTTGCCAGACCAGCCTGCGTTAATGTCAATGAAACGCCCGCAGTGATCCACAAGTGCCTAGAGAACCATAGAGAAATCTTGTGTCATTGTCGGACTCCTCACTGTCAGTTTGTAGCTTAAGGAGTAACTTGACTGTCATTCTTGACATGCTGGCAAGACCCATCAGCATACTCCTCAGCAGTTCGGGCTCCATTCCCACAGACCAAAAGGGAAGACAGAGCGCGCAGTACAAAAAATGTTGAAAGGTGGCACCAAATGTGGATGGAAGCATAGGGATTGCTGGGATGCGAAGCGATGCATCATGGGGCATTGGGACAAGACCCAGAATGCCCTGCACCCCCCGCCCCCTTCCCACAAGCCACAGCGCCAGAATGGGAAGAGGTGCTCTGTGGGATAGCTGCCCATAATGCACCGCTCCCAATGCCACTGCAAGTGATGCAAATATGGCCACACCAGTGAGCTACAGCGCTTTCCCTGCTGTGGTCTCCGAGGGCTGGTTTAACTCACAGCGCTCTGCATCTGCAAGTGTAGCCATGCCCTGAGTAAGAACAGAGTAATGCCCAACTAGTCTCTGCCCAGGCGTGCAGAGGGTGGAGGAAGGGCAAACAGCCTCCAAACCACTTGTTGGCTCCCAAAAGAGCATGTGCCCCCCCATGCATACCAGTCAGCAATTGAGGGGAGTGCATTCTGGCCCCCAGCTGCGCCTGGGAGCTATCCTGCAGGGTGCAGCTCTGCTTTCTCATCCCCACAGGCCAATGCCACCAGACACTTCAGCCAAGGGATGTCTGCCTGCAAACAGGGGCCCTGCAGCCTGTGCCGACACTGATGCCAATGGGGTGACTTGGTACTGTTGTTCTGAGCTGGTCACGCTTTGCACCCGCTTTGGCCTGGTGTAAAATGAGTGCACATGGTGCCAGCAGCGAGGGATTCACCCCAACCTTGGCTCAAGGAGCCGCTCTGCTGCTCCTGCTCATAATTGTCCCACCTGAGGATGTAGCTGGGAGAGACAGGTTTAGTGACAGGCGCACCAGGCTCAGATGTGGCACCTCTCGGAGGCATTGGTCAGGTCAGCCCCCCTCCCCTTCACCCTGCTTCAGTTGCTTGCCCACTGGCTGCTCTAGTGTACATGGCCTCTGCTGCCCTAAGACTAAGGGGGAATGCAAAGAAGGCTTCAAGCCACCTGTATTCCCCTCGCCCCCGTCCCTTAGCAAGCACAGGGACAGATCAGTGCCAAACGGGGCCAGAATTTGTGCACCGGTTCTCAGGGAAACGGCTGTAATCCTGCTCCAGATTCCCATTGACATCTGTGGAAGTCTGGGCGAGTTCGGAGTGAGTAGATGCTAAGGCAGCAGCTTAGGGTTTGGTATGAAGCTCAGCGGGGCTGGAGGGGAGGGAGGAATAGCAGAAGTTGGGGATGATGCAGATGCACAACTGTGTCTGAAGAATGGCTAGCAAAGCTTTCTATGCGGCATTAGCGGGCGCCTGAAGAATTGTATTAGCCAGCTGCCTCATGGATGTGATCCCTTCCCAAGCCTCCCAGAGACAATTAGGGCAGCAGAGGAAGGAGAGTTCAGTTGTTAGGGCCGTTGCCTTGGACTTAGGAGAGCTGGTTTCAATTAACTGCTCTGCCACAGATTCCATGTGTTTTGGGGCCAGTCACTTAGGCCAGTTTTTTATCGGTATTTAAGTGCCTAAAGATGCAGATAGACACCTAGCCCTGGTCTACCTATGAGTTTAGGTTGAATTTAGCAGCATTAGATTGATTTAACCTTGCACCCATCCACACAAAAAAGCCATTTTTGTCAAATAAATTGGCTCTTAAAATCGATTTCTGTACTCCTCCCTGATGAGGGGATTAGCACTGAAATTGACATCGCCTGGTCGAATTTGGGTTAGTGTGGACGCAATTCGACAGTATTGGCCTCCAGGAGCTATACCACAGTGCTCCATTGTGACTGTTCTGGACAGCACTCTGAACTCGGATGCACTGGCCAGGTAGACAGAAAAAGCCCCGCGAACTTTTGAATTTCATTTCCTGTTTGGCCAGTGTGGCAAGCTGATCAGCACAGGTGACCGTGCAGAGCTCTTCAGCACAGGTGACCCTGGAGTCCCAGAATCGCAAAAGAGCTCCAGCATGGACCGAATGGGAGGTACTGGATCTGATCACTGTATGGGGAGACGAATCCGTGCCATCAGAACTCCGTTCCAAAAGACGAAATGCCAAAATATTTGCAAAAATCTCCAAGGGCATGAAGGACAGAGGCTATCACAGGGACCTGCAGCAGTGCTGAATGAAACTTAAGGAACTTAGGCAAGCCTACCAAAGAACCAGAGAGGCAAACGGCAGTTCCAGGTCAGAGCCCCAGACATGCCACTTCTATGATGAGCTGCATACAATTCTAGGGGGTGCCCCTACCACTGCCCCACCCCTGTACATGGACTCCTGCAAGGGGGGAGTCTCACGCAACAGGGATGAGGATTTTGGGAATGAAGAAGATGAGGAGGAGGGGGTGGAAGATAGTGCACACCAGGCAAGCGGAGAAACCGCTCTCCCTGACAGCCAGGAACTGTTTATCACCCTGGATCCAATACCCTCCCAACCCGGGCTCCTGGACCTTGAAGGCAGAGAAGGCAGCTCTGGTGAGTGTACCTTTGTAAATATAATACACGGTTTAAAAGCAAGTGTGTTTAATGATTAATTTGCCCTGAAGACTTGGGATGCATTTGCGGCCAGTACAGCTACTGGAAAAGTCTGTTAATGTGTCTGGGGATGGAGCGGAAATCCTCCAGGGACATCTCAATGAAGCTGTCCTGGAGGTATTCCCAAAGCCTTTGCAAAAGGTTTCTGGGGAGTGCAGCCTTATTGCGTCCTCCGTGGTAGGACACTTTACCACGGCAGGCCAGTAGCACATAGCCTGGAATCATTGCATAAGAAAGCATGGCAGCGTGTGGTCCCGGTGTTTGCTGGCATTCAAGCAACATCCGTTCTTTATCTCTCTGTGTTATCCTCAGGAGAGTGATATCATTCATGGTCACCTGGTTGAAATAGGGGAATTTTATTCAGGGGACATTCAGAGGTGGCCGTTCTTGCTGGGCTGTTTGCCTGTGGCTGAAAAGAAATCTTCCCCGCTGTTAGCCATGTGGTGGGGGGAGGGGTGAAGTGATCATCCCAGAGAATTAGGTTGTGGGCGGGGGAGGGGCGGTTAGTTGGGTTTGTGCTACACGTTAACCCGAAAACATCAGCCCCTCCTTTTAAATGGCGAATGTGACTTTTTCAATTTTAATCTCCCTTTTTTCCTCCCACAGCTGCAAATGTTTCAACACTGCGACTAGCATCTCCGTCCCAGAGGCTAGCGCAGATAAGAAGGTGAAAAAAATGCACTTGTGATGAAATGTTCTCTGAGCTCATGCAGTCCACCCAAACTGAAAGAGCCAAGCAGAATGCGTGGAGGCAGACAATGGCAGAGTCCAGGAAAGCACAAAATGAGCATGAGGACAGATGGCTGGAGCAACAGGAGAGGTGGCGGCAGCATGATGAAAAGAGGCAGGATGCAATGCTGAGGCTACTGGAGGATCAAACTGATATGCTCCAGTATATGGTTGAAGTACAGGAAAGGCACAGACCTCCATTGCAGCCCCTGTGTAATCAACCGCCCTCCTCCTCAAGTTCCATAGCCTCCTCACCCAGACGCCCAAGAATGTGTGGCGGAGGGCCCCCTCCAGGCACCCAACCACTCCACCGGCATTCAATAAGTTTTGAAGTGCAGTGTGGCCTTGTCCTTCCCTCCTCCCCTCCTCCTCCACCCCTCCCGGGCTACCTTGGCAGTTATCCCCCTATTTGTGTGACGAATTAATAAAGAATGCATGAATTTGAAACAATAGTGACTTTATCGCCTCTGCAAGCGGTGATCAAAGTGGGAAGGGGAGGGCGGTTGGCTTACAGGGAAGTAGAGTGAACCAAGGAAGCGGGTTTTCATCAAGGAAAAACAAACAAAACTGTCACATCGTAGCCTGGTCAGCCATGAAACTGATTTTCAAAGCTTCTCTGATGCACAGCTCGCCCTGCCGTGCTCGTCTAACCGCCCTGGTGTCTGGCTGTGCGTAATCAGCAGCCAGACAATTTGCCTCAACTTCCCACCTGACCATAAACATCTCCCCCTTACTCTCACAGATATGGTGGAGCACACAGCAAGCAGTAATAACAATGGGAATATTGGTTTCGCTGAGGTCTAACCGAGTCGGTAAACTGCACCAGCACGCCTTTAGACATCCAAATGCACATTCTACCACCATTCTGCACTTGCTCAGCCTATAGTTGAACAGCTCCTGACTACTGTCCAGGCTGCCTGTGTACGGCTTCATGAGCCATGGCATTAAGGAGTAGGCTGGGTCCCCAAGGATAACTATAGGCATTTCAACATCCCCAGTGGTTATTTTCTGGTCTGGAAAGTAAGTCCCTTGCTGCGGCTGTTAAAACAGACCAGAGTTCCTGAAGATGCGAGTGTCATGTACCTTTCCCGGCCATCCCACGCTGATGTTGGTGAAACATCCCTTGTGATCCACCAGTGTTTGCAGCACCAATGAAAAGTACCCCTTTCGGTTTATGTACTGGCTGCCAAGGTGATCCGGTCCCAAGATAGGGATGTGCATTCCGCAGTTAGGGAATCCCATTGCAGCAAAGCCATCCACTATGACCTGCACATTTCCCAGAGTCACTACCCTTGATAGCAGCAGCTCAGTGATTGTGTTGGCTACTTGGATCACAGCAGCCGCCACAGTAGATTTGCCCACTCCAAATTGATTCCTGACTGACCAGTAGCTGTCTGGCGTTGCAAGCTTCCAGAGGGCCATCGCCACTCACTTGTGAACTGTGAGGGCTGCTCTCATCTTGGTATTCTTGTGCCTCAGGGGAGGGAAAAGCAAGCCACAAAGTTCCATGAAAGTGCCCTTACGCATGTGAAAGTTTCACAGCCACCGGAAATCATCCCAGACCTGCAACACGATGCGGTCCCACCAGTCTGTGCTTGTTTCCCGGGCCCAGAATCGGCGTTCCATGGCATGAGCCTGCCCCATTGCCACCAGCATGGCCAGATTGCCAGGGCCCGTGCTTTGAGAGAAGTCTGTGTCCATGTCCTCATCACTCTCGTCACCGCGCTGCCATCGCCTCCTCGACTGCTTTTGCAGGTTCTGGTTCTGTATATACTGCATGATAATGCGCGAGATGTTTACAATGCTCATAACTGCCGCGATGATCTGAGCGGGCTCCATGCTTGCCGTGGTATGGCGTCTGCAGGAGAGCTGAGTGGCAGCGGAAGCAGTCGTTCAATGATGATGGTTTGCAGACCTACTGCACCGTCTGCTGCCAGGACACAACAGCTGAGCGGGCTCCATGCTTGCCATGTTATGGCGAGACAAGAGCAGCCGAGCAGAATTGCAGCGGAAGCGGCCCTGCGAGACCACCAGGAGGGCAGGAGAGCAGAGTGCCAGTGGAAGCAGTGGCTGACGACCTGCGAGGTGGATTCATGAGAGCAGGAGAGCAGAGTTGCAGCAGAAGCAGGAGCCCATGAGAAACAACATGGAGAAATTCGCTATCGAGACAGGAGCAGGAGAGCAGAGTGGGAGCGGAAGCGGTGGATGACGATGACGGTTAGCAGTCCTACTGCACCGTCTGCTGAAAGCAGTATGGTGCCCACACAGAGAAAAGGAACGAAACGATTGTCTGCCTTTGCTTTCACGGGGGGTGGGGGGGGCGTCTGACGACATGTATCCAAAACCACCTGTGACAATGTTTTTGCTCCATCAGGCATTGGGAGCTTAACCCAGAATTCCAATGGGCAGCGGAGACTGCGGGAACTGTGGGATAGCTACCCACAGTGCACCGCTCCAAAAGTCAATGCTAGCCTCGGTACTGTGGATGCACTCCACCGACTTAATGCGCTTAGTGGGGACACACGCAATCGACTGTATAAAATCGCTTCTATAAAAATCGACTTCTATAAATTCGACCTAATTTTGTAGTGTAGACATACCCCAGCAAGATTTTCAGAAGTCTAAATATCTTTACAAAATCTGAGCCTCAGCATGGTGGCGACAATAGCCCGGCCCTAATTCCCAGGGGAGTTGTGTGTTAATGATCAGATACTTCGGTAATGGCGTCATGTAAATACCGTAGATAGACTAAAGTGACAGATCCCTTAATGAAATGTTCCTGAAGGAGTGAATCTTCCACACTGGGTGCTGATTGTTTGCTCACTTGTGTCCATGCAACAGGCAGGTAGTGAGGGGAAAAAATAAAACAACAAACTCGATTCACTTCTAAGTGCCGTGACCTAAAGCAGGAAATGAAGCTTTTTGACTGTCACACGGATTCTTTCTAGGGCTGTGTTCAGGGAGCCGGACATAGGGACTAACCTTCAACAAAGTAGTGGGGGCCCCCAAAACTGGACGCAGTACTCCAGATGTGGCCTCACCAGTGCTGAATAGAGGGGAATAATCACGTCCCTCGATCTGCTGGCAATGCTCCTACTAATGCAGCCCAAAATGCCATTGGCCTTCTTGGCAACAAGGGCACATTGCTGACTCATATCCAGCTTCTCGTCCACTTTCATCCCCAGGTCCTTGTTGGGGCTGACGGCAAGTTACCTTGCACTGTTGTTACAGCATGGTTGGGGGGAGCTAGTAGTGAACTGGCTTTGACCAGCCGAGCGGCCACTCAACTGGGTAAACAAGTGAAGAGACAAGCGAGGACCAAGACTGTGAAGTGTGAGAATAGGAAGCAATACTGTTTCCTGCCAGAGTCTGCTTGTGGGTGAATATGCCCCCCCTTAGAAAGAGATGATGATAAAAGCAGCTATGCGAATTGCCTTAGACGAACAGTCTCACCTGCAGACCCTGGCCTTCTGGGTGCCCAGGAATTCCCCACGTTGGAGCAGCACCTGCTACGAGCCCTCAAGGACAAGGCAGGAGGGTCCGGGACTGTCCGTAGCAGAAGGGGCTTAAGCATTGATTCTTGCTTGCTTGCTTACTTGGTTGCTGGAAAGCACGTAGTTCATAGAATCATAGAATATCAGGGTTGGAAGGGACCTCAGGAGGTCATCTAGTCCAACCCCATGCTCAAAGCAGGACCAATCCCCAACTAAATCATCCCAGACAGGGCTTTGTCAAGCCTGACCTTAAAAATATCTAAGGAAGGAGATTCCACCACCTCCCTAGGTAACGCATTCCAGTGTTTCACCACCCTCCTAGTGAAAAAGTGTTTCCTAATATCCAACCTAAACCTCCCCCACTGCAACTTGAGACCATTACTCCTTGTTCTGTCATCAGCTACCACTGAGAACAGTCTAGATCCATCCTCTTTGGAACCCCCTTTCAGGTAGTTGAAAGCAGCTATCAAATCCCCCCTCATTCTTCTCTTCCGCAGACTAAACAATCCCAGTTCCCTCAGCCTCTCCTCATAAGTAATACGTTCCAGTCCCCTAATCATTTTTGTTGCCCTCCGCTGGCTGCTTTCCAATTTTTTCACATCCTTCTTGTAGTGTGGGGCCCAAAACTGGACACAGTACTCCAGATGAGGACTCACCAGTGTCGAATAGAGGGGAATGATCACGTCCCTCGATCTGCTGGCAATGCCCCTACCTATACATCCCAAAATGCCATTGGCCTTCTTGGCAACAGGGGCACACTGTTGACTCATATCCAGCTTCTCGTCCACTGTCACCCCTAGGTCCTTTTCTGCACAACTGCTGCCGAGCCATTCAGTCCCTAGTCTGTAGCGGTGCATGGGATTCTTCTGTCCTAAGTGCAGGACTCAGCACTGGTCCTTGTTGAACCTCATCAGATTTCTTTTGGCCCAATCCTCCAATTTGTCTAGGTCCCTCTGAATCCTATCCCTACCCTCCAGCGTATCTACCTCTCCTCCCAGTTTAGTGTCATCTGCAAACTTGCTGAGGGTGCAATCTACACCATCCTCCAGATCATTAATGAAGATATTGAACAAAACCGGCCCCAGGACCAACCCTTGGGGCACTCCACTTGATACCGGCTGCCAACTAGACATGGAGCCATTGATCACTGCCCGTTGAGCCCGACAATCTAGCCAACTTTCTATCCACCTTATAGTCCATTCATCCAGCCCATACTTCTTTAACTTGCTGGCAAGAATACTGTGGGAGACCGTGTCAAAAGCTTTGTAGTTAGTAATGCTTGAAGGCTGGGAGGCTTATTATACTTTGGCAGTAAAACCGGTTATACTTATGCACCTGGTGTGGCTTCAATGAGTGTATCCAAGCCCCCCTCCCCCCCCGCCTGCCCCACCCCACCCCTTGGGACCCACAGTCCTTTTCTGCAGAAATGCCACTTAGCCAGTCGGTCCCTAGCCTGTAGCAGTGCATGGGATTCTTCCGTCCTAAGTGCAGGACTCTGCACTTGTCCTTGTTGAACCTCATCAGATTTCTTTTGGCCCAGTCCTCCAATTTGTCTAGGTCACTCTGGACCCTATCCCTACCCTCCAGCGTATCTACCTCTCCTCCCAGCTTAGTGTCATCCATGAACTTGCTGAGGGTGCAATCCATCCCATCATCCAGGTCATTAATGAAGATGTTGAACAAAACCAGCCCCAGGACTAACTCCTGGGGCACTCACCTTGATACTGGGGGTAGCTCCCTATTATGGACCCAGCCAGCTAGTGGCTATACAATCCCTCTTAGTAGCTGTTCTCTACTTGCTTTACCTGTAAAGGGTTAAAAGTCTCACTGCGATGCATAGGTAAAAGGAAGTGAGTGGGCATCTGGCCAAAAGAGACAACGGGAAGGCTAGAACTTTTTAAACTTGGGGAAAAGACTCCCCTTTTGTCTGTCTGTGGTTGTTCTCCCAGAGAGCAGGGACAGGGCCGCAGCTCTGCTGTGAGAAGATTGGGCCAGGTATGAAAAAATCATCAGTATCATACCTAGAAACTCCTCATTTGAAACCCCAGCGATGTGAGTAGGTCAGGAATGTCTAGGAACCTAGCGATGAGGTTTACCCCTTTTATTTCGTTACGGCTTGTGGACCCTCTGGGCTAACCCAGGTGCTTTTGTTTTGCTTGAAACCTTTAAGCTGGACCTCAAGGAAGCTATTCTTGATGCGTTTCAGAGTAACAGCCGTGTTAGTCTGTATTCGCAAAAAGAAAAGGAGGACTTGTGGCACCTTAGAGACTAACCAATTTATTTGAGCACAAGCTTTCATGAGCTCAGCTCACTTCGTCAGATGCATAAAGTGGAAAATACAGTGAGGAGATTTATATACACACAGACCATGAAAAAATGGGTGTTTATCATACACATTGTAAGGCGAGTGATCACTTAAGATGAGCTATTACCAGCGGGAGAGTGGGGTGGGGGGAGAGAAAACCTTTTGAAGTGATAATCAAGGTGGGCCATTTCCAGCACATATCCAGGACTTAACAAGAACGTCTGAGGAACAGTGGGGGGCGGGGGGGGGGGAGAGGACCCTTGTAGTTGTTCTTTTAAAACCTAGCAATAAGCTTGAGTCCCCAGATGTATTTTCTTTTCTTTTTTTTTATTAATAAAATTTACCTTTTTTGAGAACAGAATTGCGTGTTTGTGTCCTAAGAAGTCTGTGCACAGACTGTTTAATTAGCTGGTGGCAACAGCTGATTTCCTTTGTTTTTCTTTCTCAGCTCTTCCCTGTGGTGGGGTGTGTGAAAGGGCTTGAGGGTGCCCCACAGGAAGGAATCCCCAACTGTGCCTTCCTGGGTTCTCAAAGGGGTTTTGCACTTGGGTGATGGCAGCATCTACCCATCCAAGGTCAGAGAGAAGCTGTGACCTTGGGAGTTTAATACCAGCCTGGAGTGGCCAGTATGAATTTTTAGAATCCTTGCGGGCCCCACCATCCGCACTCAGAGTGCCAGAGCGGGGAATCAGCCCTGACAACTTCCAACTCTTCCTGCTTGTTTCCTGGGCTTTTTGCGTCCGTGTACAGGCACCTAAGATAACTCGCCGATGGCCCGGCTTTCTCAGTATGAATCAGGAGACCTCCCCTGTTGCACCCTCCTCCTGGTGTTTCTTCCTGGTACCCCACTTCCCCACTTACCTGAAGGCTTAGGTCACCATCCCCCAGTGAACCTACTTTAAAGCCCTCCTCACTAAGTTAGCAAGCCTGCCTGCGAAGATGCTCTTCCCTCTCTTCATTAGGTGGATCCCATCTCTGCCTAGCACTCCTTCCTGGAACACCATCCCATGGTCGAAGAATCCAGAGCCCTCTCTCCGACACCACCTGCACAGCAACGCATTTACTTCCACAATTCAATGGTCCCTATCTGGGCCTTTTCCTTCAACAGGAGGATGGATGAAAACACGACTTGCATCTCAAACTCCTTTATCCTTCTTCCCAGAGCCACGTAGTCTGCAGTGACCAGCTCAAGGTCATTCTTGGCAGTGTCATGGGTGCCCACGTGGAGAAGTAGGAAGGGCTAGCGGTCTGAGGGCTTGATCAGTCTCGGTAGACACTCCATCACATCCTGAATTCTAGCTCTAGGCAAGCAGCACACTTCTTGAGTCTCCTGGTCTGGATGGCAGATGGATGACTCCGTCTCCCTTAGGAGAGAGTCCCTGACCACTACCACCCATCTCCTCCTCTTGGGAGTAGTGGGAACCCCCATCCCCAGGACAATGCATCCCATGCCTTCCGGTTGATGGGGTCTCCTTCTGATCCCTTCCATCAGATTACTCTTCCAAACCATTCTCCACTTTAGTATCTGTGCAGAGAGCCTGAAAACAGTTTCTTACCTCTATCTGCATTGGGGGTACATGGGTTCTCCCCGTTCTTCTTCTGGAGGTCACATGCTGCCAATTTTCTTCCCCTTTCTGCACTGCCCTCTCTGATTCTTCAGCACTTCTATCCAGAAAGTCTTCATTTTCTCTGATGCAATGCAGGGTTGATACTTGGGTCTCTAGTCCTTTAACCTTCTCTTCCAATATGGAGACCAGCTTGCACTTCATACAGACGAAGTCGCTTCTATCCTCTGGGAGAAACACAAACATGGCACATCCTGTGCAGGTCACAGCAGCTGATCGCTCACTATCCATATTGTCTTCCTTCTAAGAGCCCCTTCAGATGTTGTATTTACTGCTCACAGAAGCCTGAAGGGCAAAAAACTCTGTGGGATCTCCCGCCAAGCAAACTCCCAGGCAAACTCTCTCTGTTTGCCTCTCCTCTGTCCGCAGCCCACTCAGTTTGCAACTGGCTGCTTTTTATAAGGCTGCTGGCTCGAAGCAGTTGCCCCGGCTCAAAGCCTTCCCTCCAATCAACCACTCAAGGCCCAGCTGGAACAAAGCCCTTCCAACTCAAACTTTTCAAACAGCCACACAGTCTAACAGTCCCTGCAACTAGCACCAGTCAAACAAATGGTCACAGCAGACGACACTCGGATATTCACCCCACCAGCTCACAACACAGCCCCCCTAATGCAGCACTCACCGTAGCTCCTCTCGGACAGTTCCCAGGCAAACTCCCTCTGTTTGCCTCCCTCCTAGGGCTGAGCCTCCTCATTCCACTCTCCTGACTTCAGGGCGTCCCCTTTCCGCTGCCCAAGGCCTTCTCTTCAGTGGGCGTGCCCACCAATGGAGAAGACCCAAAGCACTCTCGGTTCAGCTCTCCCACATGCTTGGATTCAGCTTCCTCTGCTCCAGCTACTGCTGTGCTCCAAGGAGTGACTCCTACCACGCTCCAGGGCTGGATGGTTCTGAGCCGAGAGTCCTGCAGACTAGTTCCCGTCAGAGAGGACCAAGATCGCAACTGTTCCCAAAGCCCAGTGGGAGCTTCAGCCCTCCCCCATGGTGCTGCCCTGGCAGCTGTTGGGAAGTAAGGGCTGTGGGCAGCTTGTGGAACCCTTCTTCAGCTGGATGTCCTACCAGTGGGGACCCTGGGTGATGCTAGCAGACTGACTCAGGCCCCGGACTGCACAATGCCCCACCACTGGCATGGCCTCCCAGGCAGGCCTGCTGACTCCAGGCTGGTGGCAATGGTGTAGGCAGCTTGGATGTAAATGCAGCCAGTGAACAGCAGAGCCCTCTGCAGCACCTGGCAGACAGATCCCAGCATGCCTAGTGGCTGCCTGGGAGTTCTCAAAGACCGGTGAAGCATTTCACAGTGGGAGGCGCTCGAGCTGGGCATTCACCAGCTGCTCGACTTCCACATGGTGCCGTTGCAGGGACGTGGAGGCAGCCATGTATCACAGAACTAATCAGGCGTGTGAGCAAGCCCAGCGCTGTTCAGCTGTACGGAGAAACCTGATGTTCAGCCCAGACCGAGGATCCTGGGAAGTGGGTCTGGTGGCATAGGGAGACGGGGGGGGGGGGGGGGAGAAGTGGGGGAGGGGAAGGAGCATGGGGTGCGGGTCCCACTGCCTGGGGATCCGGGGTGTGTGTGATTCTGGGGTCAAGCCATAGAGCTGGGTCCAGATCCCCAATTCTCCAGGATCCCGGATACAGGGTTTGGTTGGGGCCCATCTCTTGTGCCTCCCTCCCCTTCCCCTGGCATCCGAAGCCTGGGTTTGGGCTAGCAGCTCACACAGCTCCCATTGAAGAGGAAGGACGTTTGGATCAAAGAGCTGGCAGTGCTGGCGGTGATGCATGGGCCAATCCGGAGGCAGGTGCAGGCTATCAGTAAAGCTTTATCACCTGCGAGATCAGAGCTCCCTGCTAATCCTGCCAGCGCTTGTCGCTGCTTGTGCCCTTTGCCTGAATGTCTGACATTAATCAGAGTTATCCTGGGGCACCTCTAAATGGAGCTGGACGTAACCTGCTGGGGGGAGGGGGGAAAGTGGAGAGGCATAGAGCAAAAGGAAGGAGACGAGAAAAGGGGAAAGGGAGAAAGTGCGGGGGATGCCAGCCTGAGACCCTCGGGCTTTCCCCAGGAATACTCCCTGCAAGGGACACTCTCCCGTATGCCGGGTGACTGACTAAGGCCCCTTTACGCTGCTCTGGCAGCAGGTGGGGTGGAAGCTGTGCAGTGTGTCTCCAGCCCCACGGGAGCTGGGTCAGAAAGCACAGCACTGCAGCTAGTCGCTGCTCATCAGGACGCAGAGGTGCATGGGCAGGAGCCTGCATAGCCCCAGGAGAAAGTCACTGTGCCGTGGCATCTCCCACCCGAGAACAGGAACTGAGCAACTTGAGGTGTGCAGGAGCACCCTGCTCAGGGCAGATTGTACCTTGAGGGGGCAGTGGGGGCTGAAGTCACTCCTCTCGCCCCAGCTAGTGTAGGAACCACCTACCCCGTTAGCACGTCTTACCATCTTGGCCAACACACCTGGGATGGAACTGGGGACTTCTACAGCTAAAAGCATGAGCTACTTAGCTGGGCCTGGGACAGACGCCTATCTCTGTGCATTGGGCTCAGCGGGGGATCCGTAGTGCGCTCATCAGTGGGTTGCATTGGCTCGCGAGTGAAGCCCTAGGAGAGATTGCTTGGAAATTCTCATGGTTGCCTTGCTGATGCCGATTCTCTTTTGAGCCTCATCCCGATGTCATCACAGTCCATGACAACACCCTCATTGATTTCAGTGAGCAGCAGCAGGGTTTGGCTCTTTGGTTGCCTGGCTTAATGTGGTGGTGAACTGGCCTATGCCAGCTGTCTCTGGTGCAGTAAGTGCCCTATAATCCCCTCCTCTGGCTTTTCCCTGCTCACTGTCTGTGCAGCCTGCATCCAGCATGAAGCTGCCATGTGGCATATTATGCCCACCTGGCAGGTTGGGCTGCCCAGAAGGGGTTAGGCTGGTTTGCAGACAAGATGGTTGCATTTTAAAGCACCAAACATGGATGGCATCTAAACCAGGGATCTGGTTTTCAGAGGTTCAGCTCCAGAGCCTCGGGTGGGATCGGTGGGTGCTCAGCACTCCTGAAAGTCAGGCCCTACATTCAAAGCTGGGGTCACAGGGCACAACAGAGTCTGTGTCACTTGCAGATCATGCAAAATTTGGGAAAGCAGCTGCAGAGGAGTGTAAAGCAGCAGGAAGAGGGCTGGGGGGCTTGAAAGGACTGGCAGTGAGGCTGTGTGGGGGTGGCTTCAAGAGAAGTGGGACTGGACAAGAGCAGGTGCAGGAAGGCAATGTGACGGGGAAGGGCTGGCGGCAGAGTGTCAGGTCTGCCTTATGGACAGGGACAGGGTGGCAAAGCTTCAGTCAGCACAGCCTGTTTGGCACAACCCAATCAGCCACCGCATTGTAACAAAACCACCCAGGCTTGTTTCAGAGACAAGCGAGCAGGGTCCGCTAGATTGTCATTGCCGTGTGCACTGAAATAAGAAAGGAGCGACCCGCTAATAGAGTACAGCAGCCAAGTCACTCGTTGTCATCACTGTTAAAGGGGCACAGGACACATGTCCAGGACAGGCGGCTATTTGCAGACATTCACACTTCAGTTCTGCCATTGGCACACAGCAGCTATTGTGCTGGTATCATTGGGGCATAAGACACCCAGCTTGAGAGCCGGTGATTCAGACCCAGGGTGCAGCATGCTATACCTCTCCACAATTCCATCCATTCACGTGAGCTGATTTACAGGTCTCGTTGGACTCCCACTTCCTCATACCAGCACCTCTGAACCTGGCCTTATAGGTGGAAATTCACTGAGCCCTAGAGGAAAGGGATTCTATCTTCCTCTAGAGCTCTGATCCTGCAATGTGCCCCACATAGGACATATGTTTGTACAGCACCCAGCATAATGGGACCCTGATCCTGATAAAATTGACAAGAAAGGCTGGTAGGTTCCCTGCTTTGAACCCTCACCTGCCTCACAGCTGGAGCTGTCACCCCCGAGGTGGGTGGGGGGCTCCAGCTAGAGTCCAGCTGCCCCCCAGGCTCCTGGCTACCCACTCCCAGCAGGCTGCTGCCCGGGCTCCCAGCCTCCTGCTGGGATCCCTGCTTCCCCACAGCTCCTGGCTCCAAGCCCAGCTGCCAGGCACTGAGCGCTTGGGCTCCCAGCTCCGCAGAGATCTCCCAGAGCTGGCAGAGGGCAGCTGCTCTGAGCAGAGACAATAGCAGTGTGAAATTGACAAGAATGTTAATTTCACTGCTGGTAGGCTCTGTGCTGTGAAATTGAGCCCATGTGCGGCTCCCAGCTGGGGCTGTCACCCTGTAGCGGATGCGGGGGCTCCAGCTGTGAGCCCCACATGGCTATCAGTGCCCCACACTCTGCTGTCAGTGCCCCGTGATGCCCCACTTCAGTCATAGAATCATAGAATCATAAAATATCAGGGCTGGAAGGGACCTCAGGAGGTCATCTAGTCCAACCCCCTGCTCAAAGAACGACCAATCCCCAACTAAATCATCCCAGCCAGGGCTTTGTCAAGCCTGACCTTAAAAACCTCAAAGGAAGGAAATTCCACCACCTCCTTAGGTAACGCATCCCAGTGCTTCACCATCCTCCTAGTGAAAAAGTTTTTCCTAATATCCAACCTAAGTCCCCCCGCCCCCCCCCCTGCAACTTGAGACCATTACTCCTTGTTCTGTCATCTGCTACCACTGAGAACAGTCTAGATCAGGGGTGGCCAATCTGTGGCTCCGGAGCTGCATGCGGATCTTCAGAAGTTAATATGCGGCTCCTTGTACAGGCCCCGACTCCGGGGCTGAAGCTACAGGTGCCAACTTTCCAATGTGCTGGGGGTGCTCACTCCTCAATCCCTTGCTCTTCCACAGGCCCTGCCCCCACTCCATCCCTTCCCGCCCCCTCCCCTGAGCCTGCCGTGCCCTTGCTCCTCCCTCTACCCCATCCAGAGCCTCCTGCACGCCACAAAACAGCTGATCAGGAGGTGCGGGGAGGGAGAGGGAGGTGCTGATCAGTGGGTAGGAGGTGCTGGGAGCGGGGAGCTGATCGAGGGCTGCTGATGTATTACTGTGGCTCTTTGGCAATGTACACTGGTAAATTCTGGTTCCTTCTCAGGCTCAGCTTGGCCACCCCTGGTCTAGATCCATCCCCTTTGGAACTCCCTTTCAGGTAGTTGAAAGTAGCTATCAAATCCCCCCTCATTCTTCTCTTTCGCAGACTAAAAAATCCCAGTTGCCTCAGCCTCTCCTCATAAGTCATGTGTTCCAGTCCCCTAATCATTTTTGTTGCCCTCCGCTGGATGTTTTCCAATTTTTCCACATCCTTCTTGTAGTGTGGGGCCCAAAACTGGACACAGGACTCCAGATGGGGCCTCACCAATGTTGAATAGAGGGAAACGATCACGTCCCTTGATCTGCTGGCAATGCCCCTACTTATACATCCCAAAATGCCATTGGCCTTCTTGGCAACAAGGGCACACTGCTGACTCATATCCAGCTTCTTGTCCACTGTAACCCCTAGGTCCTTTTCTGCAGAACTGCTGCCGAGCCATTCGGTCCCTAGTCTGTAGCGGTGCATTGGATTCTTCCGTCCTAAGTGCAGGACTCTGCACTTGTCCTTATTGAACCTCATCAGATTTCTTTTGGCCCAATCCTCTAATTTGTCTAGGTCTCTCTGTATCCTATCCCTACCCTCTAGCTTATCTACCTCTCCTCCCAGTTTAGTGTCATCTGCATACTTGCTGAGGGTGCAATCCACGCCATTCTCCAGATCATTAAGGAAGTTATTGAACAAAACCGGCCCCAGGATTGACCCCTGGGGCACTCCGCTTGATACCGGCTGCCAACTAGACATGGAGCCATTGATTGCTACCCTTTGAGCCTGATGGGGAACTGTGGCACAGAGCCTATGGGAATTGCTCGAGGTCGCAAAAGGAACCCATGGCAGAGCAGGAAATTAAAGCCAGGTCTCCCAGGCTGGTACGCTAACTGTTGGCCCATCACAGTGACACACACATAGGCTGCAGTGCTGGGACAGGCTGCCACACCAAGTCAAATCAATAGTAATAACATTCAGCAGCTTTCATTGGAGGCTCTCAAAGCCTTTTCTGGAAGAGGAAATATCACCACCCCCATTTTGCAAATGGGAGGCACAAAGGTGCACCCAATGTCACACACTGAGTCAATGGCAGAGCTGGAAAATGGAATGCAAGCCTCTAGGCTACCACTCCCCTAGTCCAATCAGGAGATGAGGCCCAGGTGATGTGCGTGTGTTTGTTTGTGGATAAGGAGGCTGCACTGGAAAATGATTGATCTGCCAAGGTCGGGAAAAGATAAAGGAAGTGACACAGATTTCACGTTGCAATGTTACCATGAGGCTGGCACTATTTTCTGCTTTTCTTAAAACCCCAGCTCCTGGAGCACAGACTCTCAGCTTTCTTTTTTAAAAAAATAGGAAGTTTCTAGCCCTCTTGGTTGCATGGGAAAGCCTGAAAATGTGACCCCAGTGCACCCTAGAGATTCTGGACCCAACCAGTCAAATAAAAAGAACGCAGCATTTAGATTTCAGAGATTACATTTAGAGTATATTTAAATTTCATTATTTCTAAGCCAATCTCATGATTTTTGAATGTATGGGGTTGATGATACTCTAGATTGCAGCTAAACCTTGGAAGTGCATGGGAATGTTTTTAATGGCGCCCCCCCAGCTCCAGCCTGCAGCCAAGCCAGCGTGACCTGTGATTGCCTCACTACTTCAGCAGTGTTGGAGCATTCTGCGGAAAAAACCCTGGCAGCTGTGGAAGTGGAGCAGGTGATGCAGTAGGTGGCGCTCTTCCCTCTGAGCCAATGCCCAGCACAGTGATAGAGCTCAGAGGTCTTGACCATTTGTGATTATTAACAATCACAGGGCAACTTAGCAAGTGGCTGCGTGTTAACTCTGTAGCCCTGGCCAAGCTGGGTAATACGCTGTGTTCCCTAGAAACCCTTCTGGAGTTTCACTAGGAGACGACCCTAGCACTGGTGCAGGGACAAATCTGGTCCTCCACCTTCTGCCTGTGGGAAGGGTGTTGCGGATTAATGTAGTGGGGAAATCTGTTTAGTCTGCTGTGGTGTCTGTTTTGCAGCCCATCTGTACCTGCAGGGGCAGCACAGAGTGAGAGCAAGACAGAAAGTCCAGTCTGAGCAAAGGTAGGTGTCTGAGTGAAGTGGGGAACAGCATTCTCACAAGGTCACCCCTTAATCCCTCTTTTCAAAATGTGACCTGTAATTTACTGTCTTCTTGGGATGGGATAGAAGAGACAGCCCCAAACTATTGTTGGTCCTTGCTTTGGTGTGTGACCTTATTGTTATCAATCTACCCCCATACACCCCATCTAATCTATCTATCTATCTATTGTGACGGGGCAAGGCCAGATGGCTGTAGTAAAGTAAACCTGTTGGTATCCAGGAAGTGGGTGAGCAGAGCCCGCCCACTACTAAAGGACCTCCCCCAGCCTAAGAGGAGAATCCACAGGTCCAGGATTCCAAATAAGTGCGGGGGACAACTAATGAGATAACAGGAAAGAGAGTGAGATCACAGGGCTAAACGAAGGGAACCTGATGGGGACACCGAGCAGAGAACCCTGGACAGCGCCCACTGTTCCTCGAAGGTGTCAAGGGAGCCAGTGGACACCGCCCAGAGGAACTCTGCCCCAAAGCGTGAACAGACCAAGGAATGGAAATAGGCCCAACAGTCACCATATGGCCTGAAGAGTGGGAGGGAGCTCTCCTGCCACCTGTCCCTGACCACCAGGCCAAAGCTCTTGACCCAGTTGACCCGGGCGGAGGAGGCTGCCGTGTAGACGCCCTGGCAAGCCTCCACCCGCACCAAGACACGTGCATCCTTAGGAACTCCAGTCTGTTGAGAAAGCTGCAAGCAGGAACTTTCTTTCCAGAATACAAAATAACCATTTGTGATGTTGAAATGCCAATCGTGATCCTGGGAGACCCAACCTACCCCTTGCTTTCATGGCTCATGAAGCTGTAAGCAGGCAGCCTGGACAGCAGTAAGGAGCGGTTCAACCACAGGCTAAGCAAGTGCAGAATGGTGGTGGAATGTGCCTTTGGACATTTAAAAGCCCGTTGGCGTAGTTTGCTTACTAGGTTAGACCTCAGTGAAAGCAATATCCCCATTGTTGTTGCTATGTGCTCCATAATATCTGTGAAACAAAGGGAGAAAAGTTTCCAGCGGGGGGGGGGGGAGGGTGGAGGAAGATCGGCTGGCAGCAAATTTTGAGCAGCCAGACACCAGGGCAATAAGAAGAGCACATCAAGGCACGCTGCATCTTTGTGAGACTTTGAAATCTAGTTTCATCAATGACTCATAGTAATGTGACACTTATGTGTGTTGTTCCTTATCTAGCTGTCACCTTCATTGCATGTACTCCCCTGTAAACTACAGCCCTGCTAACTACTGTGTGCGGAATGAATAAAGAGCCTTTTTTCCTCAATCCATTAATTTTTATTATGCTCACAAACATTGAGAGACAGCAAAGAAAAGTAAGATAACCTGGGGCAAAAGAGCTGATAACACTGTGGGGGGAGAAACAAGGAAAGCTTGCTTACAATTGCACTGCAATAACAATCAAAGGTATAGGAATGTGCGCTTTCTGGTCTTTGTACCCTCCCCTGGTGTTAGTGCAGGGATACTGGACTCCCTCTCGCCCCCCCGCATCCTAGGGCATTTGGGGGAGGAGGATGTAGAACTGGGCAAGGATGGCAGCAGGTTCTGCATAGGCAGCAATGGGACTCTAGCATACAGCTGCCATTCTTGAACCTCAACCAGACGCCTCAACATGTCTGTTTACTCCCTTATAATCCACACCATCTCTTCCTCCATGTCATGCTCGTGTTCCCTGTATGCTCTCCTGTCCTCGTGGTTCTTGTGCAGGCTGTTGGACAGTTGATCCTCCATGCACTGAGCTCCATCTTGTCACTCTCGAAGGTGCACATTAACTCACTGAACATGTCCTCCCGAGTCTTCTTCTGTGCAATGTACAGGTGGGTCACTCTCAAGCCCTCCTTACCAGGCAGATGGTCATGCAAACACTACCCTTGGGTTCTGCATCATCACCCTCTGCCCTGGCCTTACTGTGTAGATGGTGTTTCCTTGGCCAATGTATACCCCCACACCTCTTGCCAATTGCATAAGAGCAGGCAGTGACTGGCTTCCTGTGTGCCTCAAAATCCAGAGACTTAAACTGACTGCACATATCATCTCATTAGTGCATCGCTGGGGCCAGGGAGGGAAGTCCACTGAGACACCCAAAGCCCTGGGACTGAGCCATGACAGAGCAGGACCCAGCGACGTCCAAGCAGGCTGTGCTCCCTCATACCCAGCCTGTGTCTCCCCAGAGATTTGAGCACTACAGAGAGTGTACAGCCACAGACAAGCACATGCGTGTATTCATACACATGCAGGTATGCCACACACACACGAAAAAATACGTACCCATGCATGGCCACACAGCTCTGCTGTCATACACACATACCTACCCACACACACGCATGCATGCACGCACACACGTGTACATATGCACACAAAAATACAGGCACAGGCACATATTCGCACACACACATGCAGGCATGCATACGGAGTCAAAAGTCCAATGCCACCCATCAGTGCCTGGCCTAATGCCCTGTCTGTCCCGGCACAGAAGCTCGCACTTTGTTTTCCGTGACTCATTACCAGGCAGTTCCCTTGTCTGGCTGCCATGAGCCTGCAGCACCGGTTACATTCAGTCTCCTGGCAGGACGAGGAGAGATGTGATCTATAGCCCTGTTCTTCCTGCTGAAAATCAATGCACTAAGCACCAGGAAGGGTCTGACATGGAGCACTTTAATGGGAAGCGAGGGAGCAGTGGGGAGGGGTGCGGGGGAGGAGCAGTGAGGAGGCTGACAGGGAGGACAGGGATGATCAAAGTGAGAACAAGGGTTGCGGGGAGAAATGGGGGAGAATAAAGGGGCACACTCAAATACAGCTGAGGGGAGCACTCTGAGGCTGGGAGGGCAATCCTGGGCAGCACCTTGGAGTGTGTCTCAGTGTGCTCGGGGCTGGGAAGGTGACCCAGGGCAGCACCCTGGACTGTGGGTCCCACTCTGCTCGGGGCTGGGAGGGTGACCTGGGGACAGCGCCCTGGGCAGTGGGTCCCACTCTGCTCGGGGCTGGGAGTAGCATATTGGGGTCCTGGCTGAACTGAAGCTATTGTGCTAGCTGCTAAAGAGGCATTTAGGGAGGTATCCCGGGGCTGAAGAGGTGACAGCCTGTGGAGAGAAGCCAGAGGGGCCGGGCTACTGTTATCCCAGTGGGTAACTGAGGCCCAGGGAAATGTGAGTGACTCACCCAAGGCAAGTCAGGATTTCCATGCAGGTTTCCTGTGCCCCAGGGTCTGTGCCTTAACCACTGGCCCAGCCATCTGCCTCCTGTCTGGGCTGCTAAATCCTCAGCCCAGAGGCCAGACCCCACCGCTAGCGTCTCTCCATTGACGTCAGGAGAACATGGATGTTAGCTGGGCAAACCAGCAGGCCCCTCCCCGCCCCAGACCCCATCTCTAGGGATGAGAGGAGTTCAGTCTCCACTCCTCTTTCTGCTGGGCCCAAGAAGCAGGGGGCCAGGCGGTGCTGAAGGTGGTGGCGATCTGAGGTTCTGTCACTGGGACAAGCTCAGCACATCGAAGGGGGGAGCTCAGACCCCAAGTGACCAAATTGTGGTTCTTTCCAATGCCCTATAACTGACTTCCCCAAACTATCTAAGGCCCCAGCTGAAAGGGTCAATCGGCCCTTCCCACAGCGGGTCATCAGGCAATCTGCACCAGCATCACACTCTGTTGGTCACACGCAGAACCTTTGTACAGTCTCTGGAAAAAATCATGCTTACAAGGCCAGTGAGCTGAATCCTCAGGAAAGACTCGAGGAAAATCCTGAGACACAAGAAGTGCTGGGTCAAACAGGCCCAGGAGAACACAACCAATGGCAGATGAAATGTGGGACGGGGCTATGGAGAGCTGGAGAACAGTAGAAAGAAAAGAGAAAACAAGAGAATGTAGCGGAAAGAGAGAAAGCGGGAAAGAGCCCGTGTGGATGAGAGGGAATGACAGAGAATGGCCACAAGAAAGAGATAAAAAGAAAAGGAGGACTTGTGGCATCTTAGAGACTAACAAATTTATTTGAGTATAAGCTTTCGTGAGCTACAGCTCACTTCATTGGATACATTCAGTGGAAAAAAGAAAGAAAGAGATAGTGAGTTAAGGATGAGAGCAGGGAGGCTGGGTGCAGATGGAGCACAGCAGGGAGGGAGTGGGGACAAGACGCATGAGTCCATGTGTTGCCTTCATGCTGTTTGCCGTCCGATGTGGAAACAAGTTCTTATGGGGGTCGGTGCAGCGAGACCCATTCCAGCTCACAAGCAGCACAAACCCAGGGGTCTCTGATAGGTTGGGGGAGCTCTGGGCCTGGCCTAGCCCAGCCTGGAGACTGTCGAATCGTGGAAGTCAACGAATGGCTACACAGGTGGTGTCGGAGAGAAGGCTTTGGATTCTTTGACCATGGGATGGTGTTCCAAGAAGGAGGAGTGCTAGGCAGAGACGGGCTCCACCTAATGAAGAGAGGGAAGAGCATCTTCGCAAGCAGCCTGGCTAACCTAGTGAGGAGGGCTTTAAACTAGGTTCACCGGGGGAAGGAGACCAAAGCCCTGAGGTAAGTGGGGAAGTGGGATACCGGGAGGAAGCACGAGCAGGAGAGCATGAGAGGGCAGGGCTCCTGCCTCATACTGAGAAAGAGGGACGATCAGAACGTTATCTCAAGTGCCTGTACACAAATGCAAGAAGCCTGGGAAACAAGCAGGGAGAACTAGAAGTCCTGGCACAGTCAAGGAGTTATGATGTGATTGGAATAACAGAAACTTGGTGGGATAACTCACATGACTGGAGTACTGTCGTGGATGGATACAAACTGTTCAGGAAGGACAGGCAGGGCAGAAAAGGTGGGGGAGTTGCACTGTATGTAAGGGAGCAGTATGACTGCTCAGAGCTCCGGTACGAAACTGCAGAAAAACCTGAGTGTCTCTGGATTAAGTTTAGAAGTGTGAGCAACAAGGGTGATGTCATGGTGGGAGTCTACTATAGACCATCAGACCAGGGGGGTGAGGTGGACGAGGCTTTCTTCTGGCAACTCACGGAAGTTACTAGATCGCAGGCCCTGGTTCTCATGGGAGACTTCAATCACCCTGATATCTGCTGGGAGAGCAATACAGCGGTGCACAGACAAGCCAGGAAGTTTTTGGAAACTGTAGGGGACAATTTCCTGGTGCAAGTGCTGGAGGAACCAACTAGGGGCAGAGCTCTTCTTGACCTGCTGCTCACAAACCGGGAAGAATTAGTAGGGGAAGCAAAAGTGGATGGGAACCTGGGAGGCAGGGACCATGAGATGGTCGAGTTCAGGATCCTGACACAGGGAAGAAAGGAGAGCAGCAGAATACGGACCCTGGACTTCAGAAAAGCAGACTTTGACTCCCTCAGGGAACTGATGGGCAGGATCCCCTGGGAGAATAACATGAGGGGGAAAGGAGTCCAGGAGAGCTGGCTGTATTTTAAAGAATCCTTATTGAGGTTATAGGGACAAACCATCCCGATGTGTAGAAAGAATAGTAAATATGGCAGGCGACCAGCTTGGCTTAACAGTGAAATCCTTGCTGATCTTAAACACAAAAAAGAAGCTTACAAGAAGTGGCAGATTGGACAAATGACCAGGGAAGACTATAAAAATATTGCTCGGGCATGCAGGAGTGAAATCAGGAAGGCCATATCACACCTGGAGTTGCAGCTAGCAAGAGATGTTAAGAGTAACAAGAAGGGTTTCTTCAGGTATGTTAGCAACAAGAAGAAAGTCAAGGAAAGTGTGGGCCCCTTACTGAATGAGGGAGGCAACCTAGTGACAGAGGATGTGGAAAAAGCTAACATACTCAATGCTTTTTTTGCCTCTGTCTTCACGAACAAGGTCAGCTCCCAGACTACTGCACTGGGCAGGACAGCATGGGGAGGAGATGACCAGCCCTCTGTGGATAAAGAAATGGTTCGGGACTATTTAGAAAATCTGGACGAGCACAAGTCCATGGGGCCGGATGCGCTGCATCCGAGAGTGCTAAAGGAATTGGCGGATGTGATTGCAGAGCCATTGGCCATTATCTTTGAAAACTCCTGGCGATCTGGGGAAGTCCCGGACGACTGGAAAAAGGCTAATGTAGTGCCCATCTTTAAAAAAGGGAAGAAGGAGGATCCGGGGAACTACAGGCCAGTCAGCCTCACCTCAGTCCCTGGAAAAAGCATGGAGCAGGTCCTCAAGGAATCAATTCTGAAGCACTTAGAGGAGAGGAAAGTGATCAGGAACAGTCAGCATGGATTCACCAAGGGCAAGTCATGCCTGACTAATCTAATTGCCTTCTATTACGAGATAACTGGCTCTGTGGATGAGGGGAAAGCAGTGGACGTGTTGTTCCTTGACTTTAGCAAAGCTTTTGACACGGTCTCCCACAGTTTTCTTGCCAGCAAGTTAAAGAAGAATGGGCCGGATGAATGGACTATAAGGTGGATAGAAAGTTGGCTAGATTGTCGGGCTCAACGGGTAGTAATCAATGGCTCCATGTCTATTTGGCAGCTGGTATCAAGTGGAGTGCCCCAAGGGTCGGTCCTGGGGCCGGTTTTGTTCAATATCTTCATAAATGATCTGGAGGATGGTGTGGATTGCATCCTCAGCAAGTTTGCAGATGACACTAAACTGGGAGGAGAGGTAGATATGCTGGAGGGTAGGGATAGGATACAGAGGGCCCTAGACAAATTAGAGGATTGGGCCAAAAGAAATCTGATGAGGTTCAACAAGGACAAGTGCACAGCCCTGCACGTAGGACGGAAGAACCCCATGCACCGCTACAGACTAGGGACCGAATGGCTCGGCAGCAGTTGTGCAGAAAAGGACGTAGGGGTTACAGTGGATGAGAAGCTGGATATGAGTCAACAGTGTGCCCTTGTTGCCAAGAAGGCCAATGGCATTTTGGGATGTATAGGTAGGGGCATTGCCAGCAGATCAAGAGATGTGATCGTTCTCCTCTATTCGACATTGGTGGGGCCTCATCTGGAGTACTGTGTCCAGTTTTGGGCCCCACACTACAAGAAGGATGTGGAGAAATTGGAAAACATCCAGCGGAGGGTAACAAAAATGATGAGGGGACTGGAACACATGACTTATGAGGAGAGGCTGAGGCAACTGGGATTGTTTAGTCTGTGGAAGAGAAGAATGAGGGGGAATTTGATAGCTGCTTTCAACTATCTGAAAGGGGGTTCCAAAGAGGATGGATCTAGGCTGTTCTCAGTGGTAGCTGACGACAGAACAAGGAGTAATGGTCTCAAGTTGCAGTGGGGGAGGTTTAGGTTGGATATTAGGAAACACTTTTTCACTATGAGGGTGGTGAAGCACTGGAATGCGTTACCTAGGGAGGTCGTGGAAACTCCTTCCTTAGAAGTTTTTAAGGTCAGGCTTGACAAAGCCTTGGCTGGGATGATTTAATTGGGGATCGGTCCTGCTTTGAGCAGGGGGTTGGACTAGATGACCTCCTGAGGTCCCTTCCAACCCTGATATTCTATGATCGTATGATGCTATGAGTGTGATGGCCCATTCCAGCCTGCTCAAACCGCAGGAACGAGCCTCTCCTCCTGCAGCTTGTGGGTCCAAGGTGCCAAGGGGCAGGTCCCACTCACAGCTGGGTTTGAATTCAGTCGGTGAGGCTCCTCAAGCACTGATTGCTCCCTGGGCAGCATGCAGGGCCAGAACGTACAGGATGGGCAGGGCCGGGAGCCAGTGCTTTTTATGGTTTCAGAGTAGCAGCCAGGTTAGTCTGTATCTGCAAAAGAAAAGGAGGACTTGTGGCACCTTCGAGACGAACCAATTTATTTGAGCATAAGCTTTCGTGAGCTACAGCATCCAATGAAGTGAGCTGTAGCTCACGAAAGCTTATGCTCAAATAAATTTGTTAGTCTCTAAGGTGCCACATGTCCTCCTGTTCTTTTTGCTTTTTATGAGCATCCAGCTGGTGGGGAATGCTCTGAAGGGCCGGGATGCATTTCATTGAGTCTAATGGGCCTGAGAGCAGTGCCAGGCCCCGTCCTGCAGATCCCAGGTCAGCCATCACGCACAGCCTAAGTGCTGGCTCCGGACAGCAGCCCCAGCAGCTTCATCCTTTGTTTAATATTCCACTGCACAGTCCTGAAAAGTCACTGTGCCTCGAGACTGACGGTGCATCGGTGCATGGTGTGATGAAGCGGGACTGTTCTTAATGTTTCCTCTGAATAGTGTGGGGGTGCCTCAGTTTCCCCTAGGCAGTTCTTAAGTATCTAGGTGGTGGGATAAGGGTGTATGATCGTTGCAGAGCCCTAGAGGGCAGGTGTGTGCAGGGGTCTGGACACAGAGAATGGCCAATACCCTGTTTCCTGACAACTGATGGCCTGGCCCTTCCCCCCTGCAAGGTGAGAGCTAAAGGGTTGGAGAACAAAGGAATCAGGTGACCTCCTGGCCCGGGAAAGGGACAAAGCCCAGAGGAGGAGGGGTGGAGAAAGTTGCAGTTTGGGGCTGGCTGGGGACATGGAGTGAAGTGCAGACTTGGTTGTCTGGCTCACTGCCCCCCAAAATGGACCCAGCTGAGGGGTCCTGTTCTCTGCATGTACAAGCTCTATTTTAGACCATGTTCCTGTCGTCTAATAAACCTTCTGTTTTACGGGCTGGCTGAGAGTCACGTCTGACTGCGAAGTTGGGGTGCAGGACCCTCTGGCCACCCCAGGACCCAGCCTGACCGGACTTGCTGTGGGAAGAGCACGGAGGGGCAGAGGATGCTGAATGCTCCGAGGTCAGACCCAGGAAGGTGGAAGCTGTGTGTCCTGCAGACAGTCGGCTCACAGAAAGGAGACTTCGTCAGAGTCCTGACTGGCTTCATGAGGAGCAGTTCCAGAGCATCGCCCAGGGACTCCGTGTCACATGGGGATTGCAAGACCTCTTGGCTAGACGCCCACCCAATCAATATCTACCCACCTGAGTTTCTATAGTGCCCACGACTGTTGTAAGCAAGTGCTATCTTAGCTCCATCAAAGCAACTTACTCACCGCCTGGCCACGCTCCCGCCTGTCACCAAACTCCTATCACCGTGACGTGCTCTCCTGGTCCTAAGTGCCCAGCTGCCAAGTTCCTCCCCGCTACCCCCACCCCTGCTTCTCCCTCCCCAGATGTGCAGATTAGGGAGGTCTTCTCAAGGCCCTGCACATCTGGTTTCACAAAGGCCCCCCGCCCCATACATACAGAGACAAGTGAAACTAAGAGAGGAAGATGCCGCTCTGGGGGAAGGAGGAAGAGCCCATGCCAGAGATCTAGAGGTGCAGAGCCGGGGGGATGCTCCAGAGCGTGAGTAATTTAAAACCCAGGATACCCTGCACTGGCTAGGTGGTTTCATGAGTGGGTTCCATGAGGGCTCTGACCATGCCATAGAGCAGGAGCATGAAGGGTCCAAAGGCATCAGAGGGTGGGCAGGAGAGTCATGACCATGGGCCCATCCATGACATCCTGTGCCTCAGGGTGCAGAGACCCTCCGTCCCTTCAAAGGGAGTCTCTCAGAGCAGGGGTCCTACTCCCTTCTGGGGTTGGGCAGGTCTCTCGCCTTTGATGAAGCCCCTCAAAGTGAGCATCTCAGTGGCCTGTGGGTGGCAGCAGCCTGGGCTTGATGGGAGAACAAGGATCCCTGATGCAGCACAGCCAACCCTGAACTCTGGCTGCTGGTGTCCATGTATTACGAACCCTGAGGAAGCCTCCCACGCACACCCTGCGCCATGCCTCGAGAAAGCATGTCTGCGGAGGAGGCTCCAGCTGTTGTGTCTTCCTGCTCAAGCAATGAGAGCCACAGTCTGGTGGCTGGGCTCGCGGTGTGGGCATCCCATGCAGCCCAGACTGCAAGGGAGTCCCTGGAAGCCCCTAAGCAGACACTCTGCCAGGGAAGCTGGCGGGGAAGGGGTGTCCCCTTTGGCTGAGCTTCTAGGACCTGATGCCCCTCTGTGGAGCTTACACCTGAGGATTCAGTCACACCTGCCATAAGGCTTATTCCACTCCTCTGCCAGCCAGCCCAGCCCACAGCCTTCCTATGTCTGCACTGGAGACCTGACTGCCTCCCAGATGTACAGGTGGCTCTGCACAGGTTGAAACCCACACAGATCAGTGCCCCAGCCTGCCTGATTCGTGCTCTGAATCTTTGCTCCACATCCACACAGGCTTCCCAAAACGGTCCAGCTGCAGCGCTCTATGGTGAGCCCATCCCAGACTTTCTAGCAAAGCTCCTCGAAGCAATGGATTGTGAGTTAAAGGGCCACCAGTGGAAGACTCTCTCCCCATCAGGCACCCACTTCATCCCACCCAGTTGCTTCATCGCTGTGGTGGTCTCTCTTCATCTGGCCAGGTCACCCTCCTGGAGTGACAGAGACTCCAGCTAAACTACACTCCAATGACCTTACCTCAGGTCTTCCATCTGTCTCTAGTCTCCATGTGTCTTGAGCCCCCTGCCTCAAGGGATTTCACCCCAACCTTCCTCAATGGCTAGTAGGGGAATCCAGGCCCGCCCTGTACTCTGGGTTCCAACCCAGGGACCCTGTATCTAGCAGCTAAGATCTACTCCTGGCTGACTCCCTGGACAACTTCTGCTATTCTGGAGAGAGTCACTGCAGCCCCTCTCCCTGCAGCCTCTTTCTGCTAGAGGCATCTTTGCTTTATAATCACCACCCAGGCCCTCTCCAGGTGGGCTTCATTATCAATTCCACCTGTCTTTCTCTCTCTTGCAGGTGCTGCCAGTTATGTTAATTGGCTTCTCAGGCCCAGCTAACTCCTTCAGGAGCTGTGTGGAGTACACACCCCATCACAGTCACCCTAGTCTTGACCTGGACTTAGCATCCATGGAAGGGCTTGCTGACCTTGGTGGAAAGCTCTCCCTTCTAATCTGTCATTAAGTCTCTTCTCCTTCAGTCTGGGTTCCCTATTTCCCCCTCTATCCTAGGTCAGATCCCACCCCTATTCTATTCAGCATTATTAAATACTGTTGTTATTATTAATTATTTGTGTTGCAGCAGAGTCTATTAGCCCCAGCTATGACTCAGGACCCCATTGTGACAGGTGCTGTACAGATACAGGACAAACAGACAGTCTCTGCCCCAAGGAATTTACATCACCATAGCATCTGAGCTCTGACCCATCATGCACAAAGTGATGTGACTGACATCTGCCACAGGAGGTTTGTTTTCTCGCCCATCCTCCTCCTATTTCTAAAGCTGTTTGAAAACAAAAGAAAAACATTTGCAAAAAATAAAATCCAATTTTTCCTCCCTTCTGAATTTGAAAAAAAATTAAAATGTGTGTGTGGGGAGGGGGGGTATTTTGTGAAAATGTCATTAAAATGTGTCCTAATTTTTCTTCTAGTTTAAAATCTCCACGTTTTATTACAAATCTGCCCAACATTTCTTCTAATTTCAAAAGGCTGCACGTTGTTTTCTCCGCATTTCCTTTGAATTTCAGTTCTTTCACATTTCAAAATGCTGTCAACATTTCAAATGATTCCAGCCAGCTGCCTCTGTCACCTTTTGCTTTCGGTTCCTTTGGCCAGGTTTCTCTGCTTTCCTTCTCACTATTAAGCATGCTTTATCATTTTATTTAAATCTGTGACTCATCCATTGCCAAAGCCTCACGGCCCTTCAGCATTTCTCAGCTACATGGGCACTGAAAACCAATGCCAGGAGGGCACTGGAGACTAGAATTTTGACAGGGGTGTAATGGGCACACTCACCTCTTGTGAGCGCCCCCTTGGCTAAGTGCATGTCCCTGTACTCGCCCCCTCTCAGTTTGTCCCTCCCCTGGATAAAGCGGTGCCCCAGGGCTCCCTCCCTGGAGAAAATGTCTCTGCCCTCTTGGGCATTCTGGCTGCAGCTCTCCAGGTGGGCCACTATAGTTCAGTTCCCCCTCTGGGGTACCTCAATGTCCAGGCAACTTCTACCCCAGTGACTAATGGGGCAGGGGGGACCCAGCCCCACCCACAACTCCAGGTCCCAGCCCAGGGACCCTGTAGATAGCAGCCATCTGCTGTGTCCCTTTAACTATGTCACAGGGCTTCTCTAATTCCCCCTGGGCCACCTCCCCACAGCTCTGCACCATCTTCACCCTTACCTCAGGCCCTTGTCCTAATGGAGTCCCAGCAACCAGCTCAGGGCTCCTTGCTCTCCCCAGCTTCTGGGAGTGCTGCCCTGTCCAGGGTTCTGCAGCTCCGTCAGCCAGCCACGCACCACCCACACTCTACAGCTCCAGCAAGGAACTCCTCTCCCTCTGGCCCTGCAGCTCTTCTTATACTAGGCTGCTGGACCACAGGCTCCGACTTTGGTCTGTCCCCACTCCACCCCTTCCCCCAAGGTCCCACCTACACCCCACCTTTTCCCACCCCCACCCCACCTGTTCCACCCCCTCCACCGAGCAAAGTAGGGACCTGAAGTGAGGTCTCCAAGACCTCGGAAGCACCCTAACCACTGGAGCACCCTGCCTCTTTGCTGCTGCCTCTCTGCTAACTCCCTTAAGCTCCTTCAGCAGTCCCAGCCTCAGCTCCAAGGTCTTGAGGAACCCTGGGTGTTGAACCTACTTGCCAGCTCTATACAAGCCCAGCTGAACGAATCCTGGCATTTTTTGTGTCTGCCACGCATCAAATGCTTTGTAAACACCAGCTAAATAGCATTGCCAGGCTGCATTCTGCAACTCTAGCAAAGACGGGGTGGGGTTCATCCAGCATTGAACTTTTGGATTGGTCAAGGTTCCATTTGTTTCTCAGTGTACAAGTTCCTGCCCTCCCTCAGGCTGGAGGGCACCTCACTCCAGGAGTCACCCTAGGACTCACAGACTAAGGTCCTAACCTGCATGAGGAAGTGTGGCAGAATCTGGCCCTATGTGGTTACTCTTCCCACTAAGCATTTGCTCCACTCCAGGGGCGTGCACAAGAATAAAAATTTGGCTGCGTTTGGAGGGGCACTTTCTGTGCCCCCCTCGGCCGGAGAAGCTTGCTCTCCCCCTGTCACAGAGTCCCTGGGCGATGCTCTGGAACTGCTCCCCATGAAGCCAGTCAGGACTCTGGGGAAGTCTCCTTTCTGTGAGCAGCCTGTCTGCAGGACACACAGCTCACCCAGCTTCCACCTTCCTGGGTCTGACCTTGGAGCATTCAGCATCCTCTGCCCCTCCGTGCGCTTCCCACAGCAAGTCCGCTCATGTGGGGCTCCTGGGGAAGCCAGAGGGTCCCGCACCCCAACTCCGCAATCAGACGTGACTCTCAGCCAGCCAGGGAAACAGAGGTTTATTAAACGACAGGAACATGGTCTAAAACAGAGCTTGCAGGTGCAGAGAACAGGACCCCTCAGCTGGTCCATTTTGGGGGGCAGTGAGCCAGACAACCACGTCTGCCCTTCACCCCATGTCCCAGCTAGCCCCAAACTGAAAGTCCCTCCAGCCCCTCCTCCTCTGGGCTTTGTCCCTTTCCCAGGCCAGGAGGTCACCTGATTCCTTTGTTCTTCAACCCTTTAGCTCTCACCTTGCAGGGGGGAAGGGCCCAGGCCATCAGTTGTCAGGAAACAGGGTGTCGGCCATTCTCTGTGTCCAGACCCTTGCACACACCTGCCCTCTAGGGCTCTGCAATGATCATACACCCTTATCCCACCACCTAGATACTTAAGAACTGCCTAGGGGAAACTGAGGCACCCCCACACTATTCAGAGGAAACATTAAGAACAGTCCCACTTCGTCACACCCCCGGCAGCCAGAGGAGCTGAATCTACCCCCAGGGCCAGAGGAGCTTGCTCTCCAGTGGGGAGCCCGTGCCCCTGCTTGCCTGCCCCTGCGCATGCCCTGCTCCGCTCTCTTATAACGACATGAAGTGACATTGACCAGGCAGCAGTTTCCGGGATCAGCCTTCTCAAGGTGTGGCTACACTGATGCTGGTGTGTGGAGGAGACACTGCACACCCAGCTTGCACGGCACAGTAGTTTACGCAGTGAGGCACAGCTTAGCCAAGCACTGGAGAGTGCTCTGCACACCTGAACCCCCAGGATATGTACCCCCCAGGGCTCTCTACATGCCCAAGCTGAGCCAACTGTGTGCACACTGTTCTTTTTAGCAGTGTAGCATCCTGCTGCTTTCCCCACTGCCAGAGCCTTTCCCCAATCCCAGTGAAAGGCTCTGGCAGTGGGGAAAGGCTCTGGGGGTGGGGCAAAGGCTCCCAAGTCTTTCCATGTGGCCTCCCCGCTGCCAGGGCTTTTCACTGCCACGTGTAGCCAGGTGTGTAGTGCCTGTCCTCTAAGGCTGCTGTAAGTGTAGACTAGGGCTACATCTACACAACAAACACATCTTCTCAGCAGCGAGCCTCACAGCCTGGGTCAGGCTGAGGGGCTAACGGCAGCAGTGTAGACCGTCCTCGCTGGGTTTCAGAGCCCAGGTTCTTGCCCAGCGTGAACATCTACACTGCTGTTTTAGCCCCATGAGCCCCAGTCTATTGATCCGGGCTCTGAGACTCGCTGTGGGGGAGGGTGGGGCTTGTGTAGCTGAATCCATCCATTCAGTTTGCTGGAAGGTTCGTATCACATTTCTAGTCCTCTGGCATTTCCTCCCCGCTCCCCACAACGGTCTATGGTCTGGTGAATTCAACAGCTAAAACCCTTCAGAGCCGAGCGTTTTACCTAGACCTGCTGATTTGCAGACCTTTGCATTTTGAAGACTTCCATCACCGGCTTAGTCATGGCTAATTTTCTTTCTTCCTAATTGACAAGGGGTAAATTTTGAAAAGCACCAGAGTGACTTAGGACTCTAAGTTACAAGTGACTGAGGCACTTAGAGCCAGATGTGCAAGGTATTTAGGAGCCTAAAGATGCAGAGCAGCATCGAGTGAGATTTTTCAAAAGCATCTGAGCAGGTTAGGTGCTTAAGTCCCACTGAATCAATGGGACTAAATACCTTTGAAAGTCTGGCCTTTAGGAACTTAAGTGTCATTGAAAGACAATGGGGCTTAAGCGCTTAAGATCCAGATCAGAGGTGGGCAAACTACGGCCGTGGGCCACATCCGGCCTGCACTACCCTCCTGCCCGGCCCCTGAGCTCCTGGCCCGGGAGGCTTGTCCCCGGCCCCTCCCCTGCTGTCCCCCCTCCCTCGCAGCCTCAGCTCACTGCGCCACCAGCAGGATGCTCTGGGTAGGGGCTGCGAGCTCCTGGGACAGTGCAACTGCAGAGCCCGGCTGGACCCGGTCTCTGGGCGGCGCGGCGGGCGGCTGGCTCCAGCTGGGTGGTGCGGCGGCCGGACCCGGTCTCTGGGCGGCCGGACCCGGTCTCTGGGCGGCGCGGCTGCAGCGCTGCCAGCCACCAATGCTCCAGACAGCGCGGCAAGGGGACAGGGAGCGGGGGGCTGGATAGAGGACAGGGGATTTTCAGGGGTGGTCAGGGGCCAGGGGTGTGGATAGGGGGCGGAGCAGTCAGAGGGCGGGGAACAGGGGGTTGAATGGGGGCAGGGGTCCTGGAGGGGCAGTCAGGAAGGAGAGGGGGGGTTGGATGGGGCGATGGGGGGCAGTCAGGGGTGTGGGGTCCGGGGGCGTCAGGGGACAGGGTGAAGGGGTGGTTGGATGGGGCAGGGGTCCCAGAGGGGCAGTCAGGAATGAGAGGAGGGGTTGGATGGGGCGACGGGGGCAGTCAGCACCCCCACTATTACAAGTGTCCCAGCACCACTGGGGGTCCTACCTCAGCGGTGAGGAGAATAACTATATTAGAGATTGTGAGGAGCCCAGACACCATGGGAATGGGGCATGTGTGTACCACAGGTAGATTGTAAAACAGAAGGGAATAGTCCTGCCTTTGTTTACATTATAAGGTTTGGGGGCCGAGACTTTTCCTACAGGTAGGTTAAGCAGTGCTGGTTCTCAACATTTTCTCATTTGCAGACCCCTAAAAAACGTCAGATGGAGGTGCGGCCCCCTTTGGAAATCTATTGCCTGTACATAGAGTCGAATTCTGTTCAGTCACTTTTCAAAGTCTTTCATGGACACCTTAGACAGAGTCAGCAGACCCCCGGGGGACCACAGGTTGAGAACCACTGTGTAACGGGACCTACATGATGGCCAACATACGGGGACTTCCCAAGCTCAAAGCCTGGACTATGTACAGAGCCACTGTTCCCGAGCTGGGGCTGTAGCAGCAGAATGGACCTGTAATACACACCAAGCTGCAGTGGGTTACACCAGCTTTTGGAGCCTGGAAGTAGGGCAACACCCGGTCGAAAAGGGACCTTGGTAGCTCCAGTCAGCACCGCTGACAGGGCTGTTAAAAGTCCGCTTGATGGCACAGAGGGGCTAAGGCAGGCTCCCTGCCTGTCCTGCTCCCAGAAGTGTCCAGCATATCCAGCTCCTAGGTGCAGGGGCAGCCACAGGGCTCCATGCGGCCAATGGGATCTGTCGGGGGTGGAGCCTGCAGGCGTGGGCAGCGCGTAGAACCCCCTGGCTCCTTTGCCCAGGAGCTGGCCACTTCCGGGAACCGCTTGAGGTAAGCACCGCCCTGCCGGAGCCTGCACCCCAAACTCCCTCCCATGCCCCAACCCCCTGCCCCAGCCCTGAATCCCCTCCTACACAATAACTCCCTCCCAGAGTCCTCATTCCAGGACCCTCTGCCCCAGCCCAGAGCCCCTCTCCTGCACCCTGAACCCCTCATTTCTGGACCACCTGGAGCCCGAACCCCCAGCCGGAGCCCTCATCCCCCTCCCACACCCCAACCCCCTGTCCCAGCCCAGTGAAAGTGAGGGTGGGGGAAAACGAGCAACAGAGGAAGGGAGGATGGAGTGAGCGGGGGGCGAGGCCTTGGAGAAGGGGCGGGGCAGGGCCTCGGGGCAGGGGTGGGGGTGTTCAGTTTTGTGTGATTAGAAAGTTGGCAACCCCACCTGGAGGAGATAACTCCTAGCAGCCCAGGTCACTGTGACAGGTGATTTGCCATGAGGGAGGTGCTCTGTGAGCATCACTGGAAGAACAGGTCTGTGACAAGGAGCTCAGAGACCGAAACATTTTGCTTCTCCATCTGGGTTTGCTGTTTCCTCTCTGGGTGGAGCTCATTGCGAGTGAGGATCTGGGGGCCCGGCCCAGTGTGGCCGCCCGGGTAATCACAGCTCTCAAGCTAGGCTGTGACTGAGCGTTTGCTTTCTGAGAGCCCCTCACACCTCCAGGAGAGATCAGCTTTGGAATGTGAAGGGGAAGCTCCAGGCCTCCAGTACCGTCCACCAGCCACAAATGGCAGCCAGGGCAGGGCTGTGGTTTGCGACTGACGGGGAAAAGCCACCCAAGGATAAAGGAGGTCGAGTCGCTGTGTGAGTGAGAGCAGCGTGCACCTCACCCATAGCAATCTGCATCGCTGACGAGAACCGTAAGCTGCAGCACGCAGAGAACAGGGACTCCGCGTTTACCCCGACCTTGGGCCCCCTACGAGGGGGGGGGGACTCTAGCCGTGCTCTGATGTTGGGTGACAACAAGGGGCAAGAGCAGGGGTGAACCCCGCCTTTCAGCACTAAGCAGTGCCCGCTAGCATTTGAGCTAAAGGACCAGGCCTGTTCGGTGTCGCCAGTAGCAGGCTATTGTCCTTGAGGTGGACTCGCGCACCCTCCCACACGCTTTACAGACACGCCGCCCAGGCAGGGATTGTCCAGCTCCAGGGGCCCCTGCGGGAGGGGAGGCCCTGTCAGAGCCTTGGGGTGGAATATCCTGACCTGGGAGTCTCTACCGCTCTCCGAGCGACACGGGGCCTGTGCAGCAAGGGCTGCTGGGAAATGCTTTTAGATCCATTCCTTGGTCAACTCGAACTCCTCAGGTTGCAGGATTGTTTTTTACACATAACAAGTGAGACACGTCAGTAGCTTAGACAAAGTTACAGCCTGAATTAGGTCACACAGCACGGAAACAATCCCAGCCCTGTGATAAATGGATAGAGGCCCGCTTGCTGCTAGTAAATGACAGCTGGTGCCAGGAGGGACCTGGAGGTTTAACCTGGGGGTTCTCTTTGATGACAATTTGAACAGGATATGAAGTGGCTGGTTCAGTAAACTAACGAACAGACTTTCAGTGGAATCTACCTCTGCCTCACTGGGAGGAGAAACAGCGACTGCCTCACGAGCAGGAGCCTCCAGAGGAGCTACAGGTCCGTTTCTGCTAAACGCAGGGATGGAGTCTCTTTCCCATCAGCCATCTTCCCTGTCCTCCACTGTGCCCTGCACACTAACAATGCACGCACACTCATACAGACACGCAGTCACATACCGACACACGCACTCATACAGACATGTGCACACACAAATGTGAACACTGACATACACAGTCGCGTGCACTCATGCATACAAACACACAGGCATGCACACCCCCAAAAATTCGCCCCCAAAATCAGGAACGGGTTGATGGGGAGGTGCCAAAGAAAATGGCGCAGGACCCTTAGTTGCCATGGCTCTCCCGTGTACTCCACTACCTGCCACTCCCAGGAGATGACACTGCTGGGCATTGTGTAGGACACTGGATGTAGAGAACTCCCAGCTACGCCAGCCCCTGCCGTTTCCAGAGAGAGTGCTGGAGTGTAGCAGTTCTCAAACTTGAGTAACCCGAGGACCCCCATTGTGATTTAAAATTTTGCCTCAGACCCCCATCCCCTGCTCAGCCCGAGGCCCTGCCCCCACTCCACCCCTTCCTCCAAGGCCCCATCCCCACCCCACCTCTTCCCGCCCCTGCTCCACCCTGCCCCTCCTCTTCCCCACCTCTTTCCACCCCCTCCCCTGAGCACCCACCTCCATGTGCAGGAGGTGCTGGGAGGGAGTGGGAGGAGTTGATCAGCGGAGCCCATGGACCCCCCCTGGAGTACCCTCGCAGACCCAGTTTGAGAAACGCTGCTGTAGGGGATGGCGCAGGAGCACTAGCTACTCCTATCCCAGCCTCTCCCAGTAGGTGGTGCTGTCGGGAATGGGGTAGGAGCATTGTGTGTGGGGTGTGGGTGTTCCCAGCTATGCAGGGTGAGACCCAGTGCCCCATAAGGGGAGCCTGCCCACCCACAGACCAGCCCTCCCTTCCTTCCCTCTCTGTGTGACATGGCTTCTGCATTGAGCTGACCAGGAGCTGCGTTGCTTCCCATACTCCCATGCCGCTAGCCTGCTCCCCTCCAGTCAGCCCCTGCTTTGCCTAAGGAAGCTGGGGACAACAGGCCGCAGAGTTGAGAATGCCCTCCCAGCTGAGCCCAACACATGGGCTGTGAGAAGGAGCACAGGGGGTCAGATAGCAGAGTGATGGGCAAGGCATAAGAACAGAGAGAGAGAGAGAGAGAGAGAGAGAGAGACTAGCAGGTGCAGCAATGCCCTGGGACTCAGGAGAACTGATTTGTATTCCTGGCTTTGCATGGGAATTGGGTGACCTTAGACAAGGTCATTCCCCTTTGTCTCCCCTCCCATGCTTTGTCGGTCTTGTCTGTTTAGACTGTGAGTGCTTTCAGAACACAATATGCTGGGGAGGTGTCAACACAGATTTCGTAATGGGAAATCATGCCTCACCAATGTATTAGAATTCTTTCAGGGAGTCAACAAACATTTGGACAGGGTGATCCAGTGGCTATAGTGTACTTGGACATTCAGACAGCCTTTGACAAGGTCCCTCACCAAAGACTCTTAAGCAAAGTAGACAGTCATGGGATAAGAGGCAGTCATGGGATCAGTAACTGGTTAAAGCATAGGAAACGAAGGGATAGGAATAAATGGTCAGTTTTCACAATGGAGAGAGGTGGTCCTCTCCTAGCGGGGTCCCCCTGGGGTCTGTACTGGGACCAGGGCTGTTCAACATAGTCATAAATGATCTGGAAAAGGGGGTAAACAGTGAGGTGGCAAAATTTGCAGATGACACAAAAATAGTTAAGTCCAAAGCTGACTGTAAAGCATTACAAAGGGATCTCATAAAACAGGGTGATGGGGCAACAAAATGGCAGATGAAATTCAATGCTGATAAATGCAAAGTTAGGCACATGGAAAACATAATCCCAACTATATATATAAAATGATGGGGTCTAAATTAGCTGTTACAACTCAAGAAAGAGATCTTGGAGTCACTGTGGATAGTTCTCTGAAAACGTCCACTCAATGTGCAGGGGCAGCCAAAAAAGCTAACAATGTTAGGAGCCATTAGAAAAGGGATAGATAAGAAGACATAAAATATCATCATGCCACTATATAAATCCATGGTACCCCCACCCCTTGAATGGCTATTAGATAAGATGATCAGGGACACAACCCCATGCTCTGGGTGTCCTGGCTGACAGGGGATGGATCATTCGATAACTGCCCTGTTCATTCCCTCTGAAGCACCTGGCATTGGCCCCACTGTCGGAAGACAGGATACTGGGTGGACCATTGGTCTGCCACAGGAAGGCCATTCTTATGTGGCTCGCTATGTGTCTATATAGTGCTCCATGCAATGGGGCTGCTCTGATCTAAGTTGAGCCTCTGGGCACTAGTGGAGTAGTAATGCTGCTCAGAGATGGAAGTGGGCAGCTGAGACAAAGCACACGGAAGGGGCATTCTGGAGCAAGTTCTGAGGGTGCGACACTCAGGTTCTAGAGCAGAACGTGCCCTGGAGCCCTGTGTATGTGGTGCTGTGCAGTCCCTCGCAGACATGGGCATGATAATAGAAAAGAAGGCTGAAGACCCCCCACCAAAGGGGCTGCCAAATTAGTGAAGACCCTGATGGAGCTGAGGTCACAGCAAGTCTGCTTGGCCAACTTCAGACCAGGTCACTTAGGGCCAAAGGACACTGCTACCTGACGGCTGCTTCGGGGCCTGCCTGGAAAGTTTGGATGGCGCGTAGTCTAGTTCCTAGGGTACAGGCATCTCCTGGCAGCCTTAGCTGAGAGGCCAAGGACTGAGCTCTCTCTCTCCCCTAGAAGAGGTCTTGCCAGGTCAGGGTCGATGGCCATGGGCAGGCCACGCCAGACCTGCTTAGTGCTGGGAAGACACCAGCAAACTTTTGCCTTTTCCCAGCACTAGACTCACTCTCATAGGAGAGAAACCCTGTTCCTCTCCTTGGTGGCTTTGTTCCTTTTAGTTTCCACCAACTCCAAAGGAACACAAACCTCCCAGAGAATCAGTCTTGTCCCGTTTAATTTTTTATGATTTCTGGGCTGCTGCCTCTGTGGGTTTGTTTTTTGTTTTTTTCTTTGCTGAGCGAGATGAAAGTTCTCGGAGATTTTCCCTGACCTGGGGAAACACTCGCCGGCTCCGTTCATTTGGCTTTTAGTGTTTTAGTGCAAAAAGCGCAAAGCAAATCTCCCAGGTCGCTTGTCAAGCTCTGTGGATATAGCTACAGGGCTCAGTTCTCTTCCATTCTACCCTTATTTGCTTGAGTGGCAGCTCCATTTAAATTACCCCATGGAATTCAGCAACCTGTCCTGCCTGGCTGTCTCTTTCAGACAGAATATTTTACAGTAAGGGGGTGGGCGGGGAAGAAGGGGGAGGGAAATATGAAGCCACATCAAAGAGCAGGATAAACTTTTGATTAAAGTTAGAGCTGCCTGCTCTGTTCCATTTAGGATCTAATGGCAACAGGTGTTTCACCCTGGCCCAGCGGGCTTCCCTGCCACTCATCAGCACGTCACCCTGACTTTCCCAGGGCATGGGAAGGAGTCAGTCATATCCTGTGGCTTCCCCAGGCCCATAGCACAGCCCTCTCTCATGTCAGCTAAAGGGACAGCTCCATCTGCAGGCTCTTATCCTCTGTGGGGCCCAGCCACTGGCTGGGGACACAGCACATGCTTGGCCAGGCTGTGGCTCCAACCCTGCTCGAGGAGGCTGAGAAGGAAGCGTGAGGTGAGGATCGGTCCTTGGGGTGTGGAGAAATTAGAGGACATGCAGGGAGAAAGTGAGAGGAGACTGGGGAGGAGGTGGATATAGAGAGTCCTTCATCCCGCAGTCGCAGTGCTCAGCAAACCCTATCCCTCCCCCTGCCTTTCCAGCACACCCACTTCTCCTCATCTGACTCAGCCACATCCTCCCACATACACCCCCATCCCTGCCCACCCCTCACTCAGGCTTTCATGGGCTCCTCCCCAGAGCCAGCTGGCAGCTGGGCCGCACTTTGGATCCTGTCAGATGGTCTCGGCTGAAAGACCTAAGAGCCGGGGGCGAGGATTGCAGGCTCAGGAGAGAAATGTGAGATTTGGGCTGAGCCTTTTGAGAGGCAGCAGTGAGAAAGTGACACTTGCAGCCCCAACCCCTGGGAAGGACTTTGTGCACTCTGGCCAGGGGGGCAGATTTCCAGTTCGGGGGGGCTCTTTCTGGCTTGATGAGGCTGCTCTAATTGAGTCAGAGATGCAACCTGCAGCAAGCCTGCATAACGTCGCGAGGAGAGCAAAGGGATCGTAGATAGGCGCAATAAAATAAAAAGCATGCGGAACTGCTATAAACATTCACTTTTCAAAGACAGGGAACTATAAATTGCAAGAGGCTATTTGGATAAAGCACTGGCAATCCTCCGCAAGGAGGGGATCAATCTTTTTAGTTTAAAAAGTCAAAGGAGATAAGGAAATTGATCTCTCCCTCTTTTTTCAGCTGAATAATCCATTATTGGAAAAGCATCATCCCTTGGCCGAGCGTTTTGCTGCAGCTTATTACCATGAGTATTAGTTATGGATTTATAGGCTGCACTGCCCACGTCTCACAGCCTTCACAGGGCTATAGACTAGACAGGGATGAGGAATACGTCACCCACCCCAAAAGGCATCTGGCTCTGGGGTGGGACGAGGCAGCTGTTCAATGGCGCACGGCAACATTGCACAGGAGGCTCTGGCAGAAAGGGCTGGCCACTCCTGCATCTAGCCGCTGCCATGGCAGAGCAGGGATTTTAGAGGCAATGTGCAGCGACCCAAATGAGGATTGGGTGGGAAGGTTGGGACTAACACCCTGAAAAAGATGCCAAGAGATCGTCAGGGACACTAGGTGGTCAGCCCGCGGAGGGACTAGATCATTATTTACTGCATCACTAGAGCACATTCTAAGTCCCCTGTGTCATGCCCCGCCACCACCCTTCTAAGCCACGTTGCCTGAGAGCGTCCCTGCCACCTGCAGCATGCTCCAGCTGAACCTCCCTGTCCCCTTCACTAGGATCCCAGCCCAGGCCACCCCGGGCAGCCTGCCACTGGCCGGTACTAGGAATTAACCCTGGAGGACCTTCAGGATCTTAAAGCACAACCAGCTGTTGCCTGAACTAAGAGCCCCACCTCGGTGCTAGTGAAGGTTGTAGGAGGCTCGTTGACCTCGGTCCACCATCGAGCATTTCTTCTGCTGAGCAGGTGTGAGTTACACCCATCTCCCGTCAGCCTCCCTGGCAGCAGAGCACTTGGGCGGATGGGCTAGAAGGAACCATGCAGCTGGCCCCATGCTGGGGAGGACCTCACTGCTCAAGCCCCAGTCAGGGAAGGACAGAGTGACAGCCTCCATGCTGCCTGCAGGCTGGGAACAGCAAGGGCTGGGCTGATAGCTGGAGATGGGTGGCTCAGCTCCCCACCCCGGAATATCAGCGTCGGGGGTCTGGCTTGGGTTTCAGTCCCTGGATCTCATCGTGTCCTTATGGCTCTGGTTCTGGCTGGGATCCAACCCCACAGGGGGGCCCATTCTCTGGATGCAGCCAACTCCTGGTTAGTGCAGCTGACCACCAGTTAGAGCTAAAGTCCCATGAAGTGGCCTCAGAGGAGTCTAATGCTCTTGGAGACAGACCTCATGTCTCACTCCATCTGTAGAGAGGACACCCAAGAACCTTCCCTGCTGCTCACACACAGCCCCGACCTGGAAAGAACTATGCCGGGGAGAGGAGGTCTGGAGGATTCAGGTCATTCCCCCTCCCGGCCTGTCCCACTTACACCCTGATGCAGAGACCCCCTCTGCTGCAGCTGGATGGGCAGCCAGCCTCCACGCTCCAGCCTCATGGCCTCCTTTCTCACAGGCCTGCGGAATCCCAGCTCCATCCCACGGACGCAGCCTCTGGCCTGCCTGAGCTGCAGATGAATTCGCTTCTCTTCCCTTCCCGGATTGCACTCTCTTTTCCTCCCATCACTTATGTTTTCTTTCCCTGTTCATCACGCCGGGAGGCAGTTCACCCATCAGGCCATGTCCTTCCCAGCGCTGCTCCCTGCCTGTCCAGGGGCTGGCACGCACAATTCAGATCACCTCGGCCCGGGGGCTGCTATACTGTGAGCACTGACCTCTCCCCAGACCTCTGATGGGCTCCGCTTCACAGGTCAAACCCAACACCTCCTGCTTCCTGTCTCAAAGCACCAGCCTGCGACAGCCAGGGAGGGGCTGGCCACTGCCGATTGACAGGTCTGGAGGGAACCCCGCACCACACAGGACTGGGCCCTCGGGGTCTGGCTCCACTCTCATTTACACTAGGGAGGCTCCAGTGAAGCCGTCAGAGTCACACTGGGATAAAACCTTTGTAAGCACAAGGCGAATCAGGCCTGTGGTGTCTCAGCCCTTGTCGCAAGAGCTTCTCCAGAGACAGTCACGCCCGTGATCCTGGAGGGAGTCCAGGCCTTGGCATCTGGTCCTGGGAAGGAGCCCTTGGGTCGGCCTTGAGACCTGGAGACAAAGGGCTGCCTGGACCCTTTAGACAGAGGGAATTGTTGCCTTTCACCTCCCGTCATTCCCACCTCCCCTCACTTACCTCCTCTCCCCAGCTATGTACTGGAGCCGAATAACACCGCCCTGCAGCCTCACCACCTTGGGTCGCCAGTCGGCCGGCCTGAAGCCATAATTAGAATGTGCTGATGCTTCCAACACTCTCAGCCCTTCTGCCCAGAAACCACTTCCTCCCCCAAAGTAGTGTATAACGAATGGGCACCCTGCTCTGGGTCTTCATATGTGTAATTATACCGAGCTCCAGAAACCGCTGAGTGTAGCCAGAATCGTTTCCTCTGGGGCTGCTTAGAAATCAACATTATAATCATCACAGCTCAGTTCTACAGCAGCTTTCACCCAAGTCAGCCCCAAGCCCAGAGCACCTGGATGGCTGTTGAAATGCAGCCACCTCTGGGGTGGAACTTGGCAGCTGATTTAACAGAGCATGGCAATGCCACACACCAGTTTAGGGGCCAGCGCTTCATTTAGTTTAAACTGGGATTGCTCCAGTGACTTTAGTTTACACCAACTAAGGAGCAGGGCCTAGGACAGAGAGTGAAGAACATCCTGTCACCTTCGCATTATGAGAGAGACTGTTCTAGCAAACGGTGAGATCTGGGTTACCAGCTAACAGCCTGACCCTTAGCTACCATGCTGACAGTGGCTGGAGACAGACAGATCTTTAGTGTCCAAATGGCATCACCTCTCCCAGCACAGCACCTCTTAGCACACTGCTGAGATCCAGCCGGACCATTGCTCCATGGTCCTTGCTAGCTCCCTGGGCAGCCCTCGGGCTGCAGCCTGCGCGGCATTTCTGTCTTTGGGCCTCTGACGAGTTGCTGGCATGGCTCCTGATTGAAACTGGGGACCCCCCCGAGTGAGACTTGTGCTCCCCGGGACATTCCGTTACAGACCTGTCCAGCCTCCAAATAGCAAGGGACGGCCCGGCCGGAAAGGAACCGCATCCGTAGGAGACCAAGAGCCCTCCCTGAGATTCCCTGGGCGCTGATGAATGGTTCTGCATGGGAGCCCCTGAGCTGATTGTGGATTCCAGTCTCTTCCCTTCGACCCTCCCAGCCACAGCCCCATGCAGCCCCTTTCCTCTGTCGTTGTCCCCCCCGCCGCACCCCAACCCACACATCTTTCATTTTTATGGCTGAGCCATAAATCTTCCCAGGAAGAAGGCAGTCGCTGGGGGAGGGGAGGAGGGAGAGGGCATTTTGTAATTGGTCTGGTTTCATGAAGTGTAAATGGAATAGAAAATTTTGTTCCCATTCCCACTGCTATCCCCCACCCCCAATGTCGCTAGCAGGGCACTGCTGGGAGGAAGCTCGCAGCTGGTGTCCTCGCTGGCAGGTGCTGGAAGTGGCACTGAAAGGACACTGCTGCAAACAGTACTACACTGCAAGGGCGGCTGGCACAGAGGGCTTTGCTGGAGCCTAACTGGCATGGAAAGGACACCGCTGCCGGTCGCCATTGCTGGAAGAGAGGGCACTGCTCTGAGGCCGGCCATGCTGCTGGAGTCCCAGCTGGAATGGACAGGTCCTCACAGCAATGGCAGCCAGCTCAGAGGGCACTGCTGTCAGGAAGCTCCCAGCGCTGGAGTCCTCGCTGCAAGGAAGGCCATCACGACACATTCACTTCCCGCGATACCTGCCCTGGAGGGCACGACTGTGGGGAAGCTCAGACAAGATCCCTAGATTCCAAGGCCAGTGGGGACCAGTGTGACCATCTCGTCTGACCTCCTGTGTAGCACAGGCCAGAGAGCAGCCCCACGGAGCAGAGCTTTCAGAGCAACAGCCAATCGCGAGTTACGAATGGTCAGTGATGGAGGAGGGAGGGGGTCAGCTCTGTTAGATGGGCATTCAAACATCAGTGCCGGGGGCTGACGTTTTCCAGGTGGCTCAGGCCAGGGAAATCCCCAGTGTTTGTGATGGGAGCCCCAGCTGGCATTGGGTGGGCACTGTTCAGAGGACACTCCCCTAGAGGGCACAGGGAGCATCCTGAAGTCCCCAGAGGGAGGATGGCCCACAGAGCAATGCTGGCTCACAGGGAATAGGGTGGTTTGGCATTTGGTTCACACTGAGTGAGAGACTCTATGCAGATCCCGCTGAGGGGGCCCTGGGGCAGAGAGACAAGGGTTACCGTGTCTCTCTCTAGGGATGGGGCAAATCTTGCTCCGCTGGCCCGGGGCCAGCTAATCAGCCAGGAATGACCGATGAGACATGGGCACCGCATCAATGGCACCTAATTAGACTCGGAGAGATTCACCTACTGCACCTTAGCACACGGGGAACGGGAGGGCGGCAGGTAGCAAGGAACCAGCTCCTGCTGCCCGCAGTGCTGTCAAGCTAACTGTGCCACGCCAGGCCAGAGCTGTGTGTAAGCACCAGAGCGACTGAGGAGAATGCAAGCCATGCTGCTCAAGGAACAAGAGCTCCTGCCGCCTGCCCCACAGCCCCACTCAGTCACTTCGCTGCCCCCTCACCCAGCCCTGGGGAGTGGCTGGGACCCCTGCACGCCCAGGGTGTAGGAAGGAGCAGAAAAACTCTGGCGGCGCCATGTTCGTTTCTGCACTGGATTTCAGCCTCGCTTCGAACAAAGAACCACACGCCCTCCTCAAACTTGCAGCACTTAGGCTGTGGGCACAGACTGAATTTCCTCAGAACTTACCAGTAAATCCATTAATTAGTTTGTTAATTAAAATGAATTAAAAGCAGTATCCTTTAAAAACTATAGCACCTGGTGTCAGTCTTTTCTTTGCCCCAAATGATCTTAACAATGGAATAATGCAGACAACTACAAACTTCCCTACAATTAAAACTAATTGCGTCCCTGTGCATGGACTAGGTTTGCAAAAATTAGGCTGTAATTAAGCTACGTTATTAATTATTGTTGCATCTAATAGTTACGATAATACAAGACTACACCTGCGCTTCGGTCAACAGCTTGGGTAACCTTTAAGTGGGGCCACTGTGACATCAGAGGTAACTCACCCTTCCTCTCCAGTCAAACGGAATCTCCCAATGGTTTTAGGTTGGTGGGGCTTGTTGTGTGATCAAAAGTTCTGGGCTCACAAACCAGATCAGACTTGGCACTCCTGACACATAAAATGAATACCAGCCAATCAGTGTGTGTAAATCTATGTCGAGCTATTGTGTTCCTGGGGGAAGAAACCCTTGCAAAGATGACCAGGGAGTTTAAAGTTTCCACTTCCTAGAGCCACTAGAGCCATAGGTAGGACTACAGCTCTAACCACTTATCCAGTTTAGAATGCCCTCCCCACCCCACCCCCATACATTAGTGAATATAATTCTGCCCTTTTGGCTGCCATTAACACCTGGCAGAAGGGTTACAGAGCAAAAGACAATTATGTAGATTATGTAGATAAGGTAGGTCTTAAATTCAGCTGTAGGTGTCCAGAGCGGAGCTCCGGTAAATATTTTCAAACCCATGGGACAGAAGCCCCAAGCCTTAGCTCCACCAGCAGGACTAAAATCCTGAGCCCTGGGGTTCCGGGAAATACTCTGAAAATTTAAGCCCTGGATATAGGGAATCTCTTCACACACCACTAGCATGCAGCCACCTCTGTTTCAACTTTTGTAGTGTGTTTTTTGCATGACACTTGGCACACTTTGTAAAATTCTGGAGAAAGAGCAATTGCATAGTTAAGGTGGAGCTGAGTTTTACACTTAAAGCAGGAAGCTCAACTTCTTTGTTATTTATCCTTCCCCAAAAGGAGAGCACAGCCTGTTCGAGCACACACTATTCGAGCACAGAAACAATTTTCTGATCATTTTATTTATAAATCTGTTAATTATGTTAGGAATTAAATATAATTAAAAATGGGTTGTTTAAGAAATATAGCACCTCGTGTTAGATCTTATTTTACCCCCATGGAATCTCAGTAACAGAACAACCCAGACGTGTCAATCTTCTCGGATACCTAAAATTCACTGTGCACCAGCTGTACTTGATTTTTTAAAAAGGATTAATGGTTATTTTTTCCATTTATTCTTCATAACTGAAAGTTTCTCATTCAGTAGAAATCTTATTTCTGCCCTGAAGTGATATCTGACTAAATCATTTGATTGTGATTAAGGCATGTCAGTAATTGTGGATCCAGATTAAACTAAAATGATTTTTAAAGACATAGTACATTTCTTCCCAACCCTACCCCTCCCTCCATAGCATCACTACAGGGCAGAGTTAAGGTAGTTTGGGTGCCTTAACTCTGCATTTCTTAACTTAACTTGTTTAGGTTGTTTTAAATGTAACCTTAACTGTGAATTTTCTGGGTTTACAATGCTTGGTTTTGAGAATAATTACAACATCCCTGTAAAGTATTTGACCCTAAATTACTGATCTCTAATCTCAGCTGCAGCTCCAGCTTAATGTAGTTTTTGTCTGGTATAAATTAATTCTCCCAATCTCTCTCTAAGGCAGGTTAAGTATGACAGGTGGGGAAATCAAGGCAGAGAGAGGTGAAGTGACTTGTCTGAAGTCACAAGGTAGATCAAAGGCAAAACTGGGAATAGGACCCAAGAGGCCTGACTCCTAGCACTGTGCTACATCTTTCCTCTTTGACTGCGTCCACCATCATGTGTCAGGAAATGGGAGAAAACAGCATACACAACTGAAGCTCTGGAGGGGACGAATGTAGATACCACACCTGGAGGTGACCAGGAGGACAAGGGGACAGTATCATGGTCAAGTTTTTGGTCTTCTTATGTCTTTCTCCTGAGCAACAGCACCTCCAGCTGCTGAGCGCCCTCTAGCACCATGCTGGGGCATGGGCGTCAGTCCTGATTCTGGGGAGAGCGGGCCATCCACTCAGTCACCATCGCTGCACCCTGCAGCACATCACCTTCTGCCACTGCACTGAGCTCAGCACTGACTCCCTGTGGAAAGCGCCCCCTACTGAGTTACCATCACTGCACCCTGCAGCACAGCGCCCCCTAGTGCTGCCATGGGGCATTGGGGACTGCATGGAAATAAAGGGGAAAGCGCCCCCTACTGAGTCACCATCACTGCACCCTGCAGCACAGCGCCCCCTAGTGCTGCCATGGGGCATTGGGAACTGCATGGAAATAAAGGGGAAAGCGCCCCCTACTGAGTCACCGTCACTGCACCCTGCAGCACAGCGCCCCCTAGTGCTGCCATGGGGCATTGGGGACTGCATGGAAATAAAGAGGAAAGCGCCCCCTACTGAGTCACCGTCACTGCACCCTGCAGCACAGCGCCCCCTAGGGCCACACTTGGTTGTCAGTTCAATGTTGACTCTACTTGGGGCACTTTGCACCCAATCGCTGCACTGCTCCAGCGTCTCGTTTATCATGCCAGACTCACTTGACAGCGAGAGGCTCCCTGTGGCCTTGTGGAACTCCCAGCTCCCATGCAAGGGGCTCTGTGCCTGAGTCTAATCCCATTCGAACGGGTTTACGCCTGGGCAGCGGTGCCTGAGAGCGGGAGCAGACTCGGGCATACAGGACACGAGTGCCCAGCACTGAAAAATCCACAGTAAATGACAATCATCAAGATTAATAATGGCTCCTTAAATCTCCCCTCCTGCTCAGAGATGGATGAGAGAGCTAGGGTGGGGGGAGCTGCAGTCCCTTTCCCCAGGAGCTGTTGGGAAGGCTATCACAGATGCCGCTTACACATTTTAATAGCTGGTGCCTGTAAATTAGTGAGCAGGCCCGCTGAACGGATAACCTTGCTGCTCAGTACATTCTAGCCATTTCTCTTCCTCCATCAAGCATTCATTTAAGAAACATTTTGCTAAATAACCAGCTGACATAAATGGTGCAGGGAGATTTATGCCTCTGGTGCCTTGCTGGCTCTTGTGCCAGGAGGTGGCACAGGTGACTTTAAAATGACACAGATAGTGGCCTCTTGGCAATTTGGGGTTCACTTGGAACCTCCATTGGTGGGGGAGTCCTTACATTCTCATGCTTCAAGGCAGCAGGTGACCAGGTGCTGGGGTCAGGAAGAAATTTCACCCTGGATGGTATAATATCATGTAATGTCCTCACCATCGCCCGTCATCAGGAAGGATTGACCCCAAGGCCCTTAACAGCAAAGTACACATACTGCTACCATTCTAACTGAGGGAGTAACTCCATTAGCTGGTGGCAGTAGTAGGTTATTTTCTTTGTGGGCTGACCACCAGGTGGAGTGGGGGAAAGTGACAAACCCTTTCTAAGTGTGTTACCATGACATGATGTGCTGCAATATTAGGGCAGGGGAGATGAATATTGTGCACCTTATCTGTGGTTCCACTCCTGGTGTGCCCTGAGGACGGCAGCCCTGGCATGGAGCACCTTATGGCAAATGCACCTGCGCCATGGGCCTCCTAATCTGGAGGGGGTAGGCTTTCTGTTTGGAGGATATCGCTCTCTATGCAAAGCATTGGCTGGACTGATGCCCCCAACCCCTAACAGAAGGTTCTGCAGAGCTGTCCGGGTGCCAATAGGCTTTCCACAGACAGCACATCCCTGCTGAATGAGCCTTTGGCACTCTGCTGAGCACACGACTCAGTGAGCTTCTTCCAGCCAGGTGTTCTGGTTCATCTACCAAGTCACTGGCCAAAAGCACTTGACGACGGTGGGACATGGCCTTCCTGCACTCTACCATTGGCTGCGTCTAGCCCAGGGTGGGGGGGTGACAAGGTTCTGTCATTTGCAGATGACCCAGAGGCCTTGGGTCCCGGGCAAGGACAGAGACGGCAAGGCTGGCACTGCTCTCGCTAATTGACCCACTGCCTCCTCGCCTCTCTGAGCCCATGGATAGATCAGAATGGCCAGGAGAGCAGAATACAGCGCTCTCCGAAACCCCTACCTGCCAGGAAAGCCTGCAAGAGACTGGGAGCTGGATCCAGAGAGGTGCTGAGTGCTGGGCGCTAGGGGCAATGAGAGCACAACCAGTCCTGCCCCATATGGACACATCTCCTTGCTCCTTACCTCCTTCAGTGGGCACCCCCCATGCCTGGGGGCACTCCAAGCTGTTGTTGGCCTTCGTGCCTGTCAAGGTTCCTTCCCCACTCTGAACTCTAGGGTACAGATGTGGGGACCTGCAAGAAAAAACCCCTAAGCTTATTTTTACCAGCTTAGGTTAAAACTTCCCCAAGGTACAAACTATTTCACCTTTTGCCCTTGGACTTTATTGCTGCCACCACCAAGCGTCTAACAAATATATAACCGGGAAAGAGCCCGCTTGGAAACGTCTTTCCCCCCAAAATCCTCCCAAACCCTACACCCCCTTTCCTGGGGAAGGCTTGATAAAAATCCTCACCAATTTGCATAGGTGAACACAGACCCAAACCCTTGGATCTTAAGAACAATGAAAAAGCAATCAGGTTCTTAACAGAAGAATTTTAATTGAAGAAAAAATAAAAGAATCACCTCTGTAAAATCAGGATGGTAAATACCTTACAGTGTAATTAGATTCAAAACATAGAGAATCCCTCTAGGCAAAACCTTAAGTTACAAAAAGACACAAAAACAGGAATATACATTCCATCCAGCACAGCTTATTTTACCAGCCATTTAAACAAAACAGAAACTAATGCATATCGAGCTAGATTACTGACTAAGTTCTAAGACTCCATTCCTGTTCTGTCCCCAGCAAAAGCATCACACAGACAGACCCAGACCCTTTGTTTCTTCCCCCTCCAGCTTTGAAAGTATCTTGTCTCCTCATTGGTCATTTTGGTCAGGTGCCAGCGAGGTTATCCTAGCTTCTTAACCCGTTACAGGTGAAAGCGTTTTCCTCTGGCCAGGAGGGATTTAAAGGTGTTTACCCTTCCCTTTATATTTATGACAGTGTCTCTCTAAGGAAGGGTGAGGCACAGGTACTGGGTGTGCAGCTGGAGGAATGAAGCTGAGCTCTCACTGGCTCCCCTTACTTGGTCCTCCTGCAACCAGAGTGTGTGCTGCCCGTCAGACCCTGGCCTGCCCAGCCCCAGATGGAAACAGAGCCAGAGGCTGGCTTGCAGCCACAGTCATGAGCAGGGGACAGTGTCAGAAACAGTGAGGGTGCTCAGCATGCCAGGCCGGCTTCTCCAGATGCAGCCATTGCTCCACCTTCTTCCTGTCCCCATGAGACAAGTTACACCCTAGGGACATGGAGAGGGAGCAGTCTGGGCTGCACAAAGCCTTTGGCCCTTGTGTGGAACATGCAAAGATGAGGATTGGTGCCTTGGGCCACCCCAGCTGGGTACCCAGGGACCAGCACCTGCCTGGCCCACAAGCTGAAGAATGCTCTTGCTCAACAGGACTAGATTCCACAGATCCCAAAGCCCCTCTGCTTCCAGGCATCCCCTCACACAGCCCCGCTGGACACCAGCGCAGGGCAGCAGGCAGAGGGGGTTGGAACCAGCTGAAACTACCACACAGAGCAATTGTAAGTGGTGCTGGATTTGCTCTTTCATGGAGAGCTAAGGAAAAGCTACAGGAACCTTTTGACCCAGATCCACAAAAGAACTTAGGTGTCAAACCCTAGTTTTAGGCACCATTGTGAGCCACAAAACCCCTGCTAAGCTGCCGCCTAAACTTGCAGATGCCAAACTTTACTCAGCACCTACATTTTTGCTGTAAAAGTTTCCTAGGTGCTCAAGGTTCTGCCATTGGGCATTTGGGAATTGGGGTTATCTGGAGAATTTCAGTTCTTGTTGGGTACTCGGGTACCTGTAGGGGAACTGTGAGTAATTTCCACTGGAATTTGGCCAGGCCAACAGCATTAGCACCCCTGCTCTTAAAAAAAATATTCTGGGATCATTAATGGCCACGATGGTCAGAGCCTTGGTTTATAGCTCCTCCAAAAGTGGAGTCCCTTCGATCCACGCCGGTGTCCTTGGGGCCGGGCGGCAGCTGGCAGCACATGGTTTTATCAACCCAGGAACATTTTTGAGAGATCAACATTTTCCGTCCTGATTCAGGATGAAAAGTCAAAATCTCAGATTTTCACAAGCTGAAAATCCCCCTCCCCCAAAACTGGTTTGAGTCAATCCAAATGTCTCGCTTCAGTGTGGACCCTCTGTTTCCTACGATTCGCTCCCGTTCCAAACTGAAACATCACTTCCAACCAGAAATCAGAATTGTTCCTTTAGAAAATGTCAAAACCAAATGCGCTGGCCAATTTTCCCTCCCAAAAAATGTTTGAGTCAAAAAAAATGTGTAAAACTGCCGATTTTCAATTATGATTTTGACAAATCTGCATTTGCCAGTGAAACCCTGTTTCACTGGAAAGTTCCCAAGCAGCTGTCGAGTCCAGCCTCAAAGGAGAGCGCTACTGAGTCGTCCGCCCCACTCCCTGCAGCCCAGGCCCCCTCACACCACACTGCAGCGCTGGGCTCAGCACTGACTCCGGGGGCAGAGCGCCCCCTGCTGAGTCACCCCACCCACGGCAGCGCTAGGGGATTCATGGGGTCTCATGAAACCTCGGCCACGGTTGCTCCTGTGCATGAGAAACCACTTGCTCTGCTCCCGGCCATGTCGCTGCACAATGATGTCAGACTGGCACATTGCTACAGAGGCCCGAAGAGCAAGACCTGCCCGAGGGAGTGCTGCAGGGAGGGGGCAGGCAGGGAAAGGCCCCCATGTGTCCAGATCTCCAGGCAGCAGGTGCTGGGCCCCTGCTCTAAGCAGCCGAGTCTGGATGCTGAATAGAGGTGCCATTGTGCCCACACCACTCCCTGCAGCCCAGAGCTAGCCTGGCACCATGCTGGGAACTGAACTCAGCACAGACTCCGGGGGAGAGCGCCCCCTGCTGAAGAACCCACCCCACTTTCTACAGAATCCAGGTTTTCCTTAGAGACTCCCATCCAAGGGCAAGACCAGACGGAGCCCTGCTTAGCCTAGGAGATCTGACTTTGCAAAGCGCCAGCCTGAGGGGTTAGCACTGTAAGCGTGACCTCCAGGGAAAGCGAAGAACTTCATCAGTGTAGCCCCCCAGGAGTCCAAGGCCTGACATCAAAACACATTCAGGGTGGAGGAGACTCACAACCAGCAGCCCCGCCTTTCCCCCGCAGAGCACCCCCGAGGGTTCAGCTTTTCCTTTGTCTTTCTGCTACAGAGGAAAAGGGGTAGTCTGCCGTGTACTCCAAAGGCGAGAATAAAGAGATTGGAGCCATGGCTAATCCCTCCCTTTCTCCCCTACTCCACTGGCGAGAGGTTGAGGCACTGGAACAAAAATCCCATAGATCAAAGTAAGTGCGCTCAGGAGAAAAGGGGGAGGAAGACACGCTGTGCATGAGAAACGCTTTCCATTCTCGAATGCACAGCAACGAAGGGATTAAGGGGTTGTGAAAAGGCTGCCAAGGGAGCTAGCACACCTGTGGAGTGGGTGGAAGGCTGGACTGCCTGGGGCAGTCCGGAGGAGAGGCACTCAGTGTTATTAGGTGTTGTCTGGTCTCTCTGGGGAAATGGCCTCCCTGATACTTCTCGCTCACACACAGGAACTCCGACACACTTGTGCGCAGCTGCCCAGACGCAGCACTAGCACTGGGTGAAATGTTTTGATCAAAACTTATTTTCTGTGAAAAATACAGATTTCTGTGACACCAAAACATTCTGTCCATTCATGCTGGTTTCACTGAATTGTTTCGGTCAAAAAGAAACTAAAAAAAATAAAATTCCAAAAAATAAAACATCAATGTTTTGTTTTGATAATTTATAAATGAAACATTTTTTGACTTCTTTGATTCAAAATGACTCTTCAGTTCAAAATTCCCTTTAATTTTCATTTTTAAAGTTAAAAAATGCTCCAAATCAAAACGAAAATTACATTCCACTCTAAACAATGTTTCTTCGACTTTTCAATTCACCAAAAATTTCAAAACAATTCATTTTTGGTTCAACCTGAAACAATTTTATTGTTTTGATTTTTCGAACTGCCGGCAAACCAGCAAATTGAGGATTGGCCCAGTTTTACCCAGCATGCTTCTGAGGCCTTGTCTACACACAAATGTTGTGCTACTTTAACCAAAGCAACATGGCTAAGCAGTACAGCTCTCCCTGTGTGGATGCAGCTGTTCCAGCATAAAGATGCCTTACACCAGTATAGGTGTAATGATGCTGGTTCTGGTGGGACCCAACTGAGAGGTGCCAATTCAGGACAAATTGCTCAGAGCAGGGCAGTCACAGCCCAAGGCTGGAGTTCCTTTGCACACCAAGGTAAGCAAACCAGCCAGACAGAGGACTTTGGTTTTACCCCACTGGCTAACCACAAGTCACACAAGCAATTCCCTTAGACACTCCAGTTTCCCAGTATCCCCACCAGTGCCACTCGTTATGGGGATGAATGGTTATGAAAACCAATACCCCAGAAAAAGAAAAAAGGTTCCCTCGATCCCAAAGGACCAAGCCCCAGACCCAGGTCAATATACAAATCAGATCTTACCCACAAATCACGCTGTTGCCAGTCCTTTAGAATCTAAAATCTAAAGGTTTATTCTTAAAAGGAAAAGGATAGAGATGAGAGCTAGAATTGGTTACATAGAATCAGTTGCACGCAGTGATGGCAAAGTTCTTGGTTCAGGCTTGTCTCAGTGATAGAATAAGCTGCAGGTTCAAATCAAGTCTCTGGAGAACATCCACAGCTGGGATGGGTCATTCAGTCCTTTGTTCAGAGCTCAGTCTGTAGCAAAGTCCCTCCAGAGGTAAGAAGCAGGATTGAAGACAAGATGGAGGAGCTGCAGCAGCCTTTTATAGTATCTTGTCATGTGGCCTTTCTTTCTTTGTTCCAAAGACAAGCTGTCCAGCACATGGCATGAAAAAACCTCAGAGTTCTGTCCATCAGCAAGTCCCTGCATACCTTGCTGAGTCCCAAGGTGTATCTGCTTTCTCTCAATGGGTCAGTTGTATAGCTGATGGTCCTTAATGGGCCATCAAGCAGGCTAGGCAGTGCTGATGCCAAATTGTCTGGGGTGTCACCCAGAAGCACAGCACAAGTTTGAAATCCAGACAGTATAGAGCCAATACTTAAACTTTAAATACAAAAATGATACATGCATGCAGATAGCATAATCATAACCAGCAACCCATAACCTTCTCTTAGACACTTTATTTAACTCCCTTTATACAAGATTTGGTGACACTACAGGACCTTGGTTGCAACAATGATCTATACAGTCCCAGTTTGTGTCAATAACATCACAATAGCTAGTCTCATATGGGAAGGGAAATAAGCCAAACTGCCTCCACACTAGCAGTTGTACCGGTAAACCAGCTACGGGACATTTTTCTTACCCACATACAAAACCTGTACATAGAGGAGTCCCAAGAGAGGCTGCAATGGAAAGAGATTGCATTGGACTGATCCCTTGTTGGTGTAAATCCATGAGTGCCAATGGAGTTACCCCAGTGATGGATCTGGCCCAGTGTCCTGAGGAGGATTAGACTGTCTCACCCAAAGGCTCAAAAAGAAGGTTGAGGGGGTGACTTGATCCCAGTCTCATAGTACCGCCGTGGCCCCTGGGGACCAAAACATTGAAAACAGAGGGCTCTTGCCAACAATGGTCTAACAAAATCCAATGACTGGAAGCTGAAGATAGAGAAAGTCAGAGCAGCAAAAAGGAGCAAATTTTTAACAGTGACAGAAATTAACTGTGACGTTGCACTCCATATGATTTTATGAAAATATGCTAATAAGTGTGAAGATGATGTAACTGGAATATGCTTCATGCAAAAGGTCTCTTGTAAGGTATCATTACAAAGCTTATAATCTACTGAGTGTGGTCATCCTATTTGTATGAATGTATCATTTTTGTATCTGAAACTAGAAATATGAAATATAACTCTGAGGTCCTATTGTAGTTATGCAAAGTGTGGGCCATTAATGCTCATTTGGAATCTTGATGGCTCCCATTAACCAGGACAATTGACTGTAGCTGGCTCTGTTTACTTGCAAGCCTTCCTGTAAATCAGGCTGGGAAGAATGACAGCTTGGGGGTCTCACAGGACATGTAGCCATGTCACCTGGTAACTGGAATCCATCTTAAACCTGGTGCTTTTCCATATAGAAGGAGGGGTGGGGATCCAGAGAGACAAAGATTCCCACCTTGTACCAAAGCTATATAAGGGGGTGGAACAGAACAAAGGAGGCTGCAGTCATGAGAAATCCCTTAACTACCACATGAGCTGGAACAAGGACTGTACCAGGGGAAAGGATTGGGTCCAGACTAGAAAGGAGCCTAGTCTGTGAAAGAAGCTTATTGGAACATCTCTGAAGGTAAGGTTTCATCTGTAATCAGTTTCTTACTGTATTAGGCTTACACTTGCATGTTTTTGTTTTATTTTGCTTGGTAACTTACTTTGTTCTGTGTGTTATTACTTGGAACCACTTAAATCCTACTTTTTATATTTAATAAAATCATTTTTGCTTTTAAATTAACCCAGAGTAAGTAATTAATTCCTGGGGGAGCAAACAGCTGTGCATATCTCTCTATCAGTGTTATAGAGGGCGAACAATTTATGAGTTTACCCTGTATAAGCTTTATATAGAGTAAAATGGATTTATTTGGGGTTTGGATCCCATTGGGAACTGGGTATCTGGGTGCTAGAGACAGGAGCATTTTCTAAGCCATTTTCAGTAAAGTCTGCAGTTTTGGGGGGACATGGTTCAGTTGGAGCAGACTGGTATGTCTGGCTCAACAAGGCATGGTTCTGAAGTCCCAAGCTGCCAGGGAAAATGGGAAAACTGGGAGGAAAGGTAGATATGCTGGAGGGTAGGGATAAGATACAGAGGGACCTAGACAAATTAGAGGATTGGGCCAAAAGAAATCTGATGAGGTTCAACAAGGACAAGTGCAGAGTCCTGCACTTAGGACGGAAGAATCCCATGCACCGCTACAGACTAGGGACCAAATGGCTAGGCAGCAGTTCTGCAGAAAAGGACCTAGGGGTTACAGTGGACGAGAAGCTGGATATGAGTCAACAGTGTGCCCTTGTTGCCAAGAAGGCCAATGGCATTTTGGGATGTATAGGTAGGGGCATTGCCAGCAGATCAAGGGACGTGATCGTTCCCCTCTATTCAATATTGGTGAGGCCTCATCTGGAGTATTGTGTCCAGTTTTGGGCCCCACACTACAAGAAGGATGTGGATAAATTGGAAAACGTCCAGCGGAGGGCAACAAAAATGATTAGGGGACTGGAACACATGACTTATGAGGAGAGGCCGAGGCAACTGGGATTGTTTAGTCTGTGGAAGAAAAGAATGAGGGGGGATTTGATAGCTGCTTTCAACTACCTGAAAAGGGGTTCCAAATAGGATGGATCTAGACTCTTCTCAGTGATAGCAGATGACAGAACAAGGACTAATGGTCTCAAGTTGCAGTGGGGGAGGTTTAGGTTGGATATTAGGAAAAACTTTTCACTGGGAGGGTGGTGAAACACTGGAATGCATTACCTAGGGAGGTGATGGAATCTCCTTCCTTAGAAGTTTTTAAGGTCAGGCTTGACAAAGCCCTGGCTGGGATGATTTAGTTGGGGATTGGTCCTGCTTTGAGCAGGGGGTTGGACTAGATGACCTCCTGAGGTCCCTTCCAACCCTGATATTCTATGATTCTATGATCAGAGGTAATGTCAGCACATCAGGTGGCAGTCCCAAGGGGGTCTCTGTGACCGAACCCATCACACTAACCATTGGAAGAACCCTCCCCCCGACTTGGGTCCAAAGCATTAAGCAAGTTCATGACATATAGGCTGTGATTATGCAGGATGCTGAGCAACTCCTGTGAGGTCTCATGAACTTCGACGCCATGGCCAGCACCTTGCAGGATCTGGCCCTATGAACCTAGTCCTGCTCCCTTTGGGGTCAATTGGAGTTTTGCCTTTGCAAAAGTTGGTGCCTATATTCTGAGAGGGTGCCCTTTTCCCATCTTTTGCTGTGTTCCCATCCCCCTTACTGTGGCTTCATATGTGTCCCCAGCTCAAACAGTGCATGACCTTGTTAGATTTCAGGGGACACAATTTGCATAGGGAGGCTATGCCTTTGTGTCCACCTGGGGCACTGCCTCTTGCTTAACTAGGATTCTGAGCATCCCAGAGTCCTTCTCAAGACCCTGAGGCCTGAGTATGCAGCCATATGGTCATGGACCATCCTCTGGAGAAGTTTGAAGAGGTTTGTCCCTGCTTCTCTTGGGCTTTCACATTTGCCCTGGTCCATATGCGACCAGAGTTCACTGCCCAAGCTCCAACCTGGGCAATCAGCCTCCTGTGTTCTGAATCCCCCTTCATGTGAGCCATGACTGAAATACTTGTGCTAAGCCTACATGGAACAGAAACCTAAGGGGAGCCTCTTGTGGGCCTCGGCTGCAGATACCACCTGGCATTGTCAAAAAGGCTCCACAGAGGACAGTTCATGCTCCAGAAAGCGGAAAACCCAATCAGAGGAGATGCCAACCCTGGATCTACTTCTTGGTGATGTCAAGAAATGGCCCGAGATATTGAGAACAAAAGGGAAGCTTGGTACCACTGACGAGCACAGCCAGGAGTGGGCTAGAGGGATGCTGCTGGGCCAGGGTAGATGATTTCCAAGGAGTAGGTTCTGGGGGATTGAGAACTCTGGAGAGCGAGGTGCAACGAGACGTGTGGACACACACATGCATGTTAGGAGGCTGGCAGATTAGGAGACACTAACTGACTGTGGGACGGTTGACTCACGGCTGGCGTGCCCCCTGGTGGCTGGGCCTGGTGTAACAGGCTCTCTTTGTCTGGCCATGGCCGCTCCAGCTCTGGTCTCATGACTCAGCCCTCCAGCCGGGTCACAAAAGATCCTTCTGCCCCCTCTTGGGCTGTTCCTTGGCCCATCCTTGAGGTTCCATGTTCAGCCTCCCCTCAATAGCCCTCATGTCAGCCTTGTGTGTCCCTTCCTCTGACCACCATCTGCTCGGTGTCTGGTACAAAGACCCTGTATTGACCAGCTAGATCTGCTCCGTCAGACACGCTAGAGTTTCCCTGAGCTACTTCCTGCTTCGAGTCCCTGGTGCAGCCTCCCTGCAGCCTGTGCTTAACACAGCCCCTCCTCTGGTCCCCAGGCCTATGGCTTCTCCCAGCTCCTCCTTTCTCTGCTGGAACTTTGCCCCCTTTCCTGGGCCCATATCCCTTCCCCAGCCCTTCCCAGGGAGAAGGAAGTCCCTAGCACTTATCTCCAGTGTTTCTCTGTCCTGTGTCCCTCTCCTACACCTCCCCTGGAGCTTTCACTTCTCTCTTTTATGAAGACCCAGCTTCTCCTCTGAAAATAAAAATGCAAGGAGCAAGAAGTAGCCTGGGTGGCTGCTAAATAGGCTTTGTGGTTTGACCACAAGGAGGAAGGATGGCTTTCTGGGTAAAGCGCTGGGCTAGGAGCATTATTTTAGTCTTACCTCTGCCACAGACTTCCTTTGTGGTCTTGGGCAAGTCCCCTATGGATAGATCCACAAAGGGACTTAGACACCTGACAGCAACACCTACATCCCTTTGTGAATCAAGAGTTTAACCTCTCAGAGTCTGTCTACACTGCACGCTACCCCTGGCTCTTGTGGATTTGGTGTTTCCAACCCCATGCTTGAGCATCCACACTGCGTTGTTAACCTGGGTTTACAGTTGCTGGGTCCGGGTCTCACAGCTGTGCTAACACGTCCATACATACTTCTGACTCGGCTCTGCGGCTTGAGCTGCACCCATGCTGCAGAATGACAGGGCTTGGACCGGAGTCACACTGGGCCTTGGGCTCTGACCCACCCCCCTAGCAGAGTCTTAGGACCTGGGTCCTGAGCGCTTGCTGATCCATGTCAGACTGATTTGTGTGTGGGCAGAAGAGGAGCTTGGGCTCAAACCTGAGCCAGAGCCAGAGCTCAGTGTGCAGCATAGACATGCCCTCACTGCCCCTCCGTTTGTCTCTCCTGCAAGCTCTTTGGAGCAGGACAATCTCTCAATATGTGTTTGTACAGATTGGCTGTGGCCTCTAGGCCTTATGGGAAAATAAATAATAATAATGATAATTAATAAGTACAGAAAAATATGTATTAGATATGAAAAGCAGGAAGGAAAACACCCTTGAACATGCACGGTCAAATAAGGATGGAGGATTAGTTAAGGGCAGCAATAGAGAAATAGGTTTCAGAGTAGCAGCCGTGTTAGTCTGTATTCACAAAAAGAAAAGGAGGACTTGTGGCACCTTAGAGACTAACAAATTTATTTGAGCATAAGCTTTCGTGAGCTACAGCTCACTTCATCGGATGCATACTGTGGAAAATACAGTGTGGAGATTTATATACACAGAGAACATGAAACAATGGGTGTTGCCATACACACTGTAACAAGAGTGATCACTTAAGGTGAGCTATTACCAGCAGGAGAGCGGGGGACTGTAAGCAAGGACTGGCCTGTCTCCCAAGATCTGTGAGAGTGATGGGTCGTCCTTCAGGATAGGTTGTAGATCCTTGATGATGCATTGGAGAGGTTTTAGTTGGGGGCTGAAGATGATGGCTAGTGGCGTTCTGTTATTTTCTTTGTTGGGCCTGTCCTGTAGTAGGTAACTTCTGGGTACTCTTCTGGCTCTGTCAATCTGTTTCTTCACTTCAGCAGGTGGGTACTGTAGTTGTAAGAATGCTTGATAGAGATCTTGTAGGTGTTTGTCTCTGTCTGAGGGGTTGGAGCAAATGCGGTTGTATCGTAGAGCTTGGCTGTAGACAATGGATCGTGTGGTGTGGTCTGGATGAAAGCTGGAGGCATGTAGGTAGGAATAGCGGTCAGTAGGTTTCCGGTATAGGGTGGTGTTTATGTGACCATTGTTTATTAGCACTGTAGTGTCCAGGAAGTGGATCTCTTGTGTGGACTGGTCCAGGCTGAGGTTGATGGTGGGATGGAAATTGTTGAAATCATGGTGGAATTCCTCAAGGGCTTCTTTTCCATGGGTCCAGATGATGAAGATGTCATCAATATAGCGCAAGTAGAGTAGGGGCGTTAGGGGACGAGAACTGAGGAAGCATTGTTCTAAGTCAGCCATAAAAATGTTGGCATACTGTGGGGCCATGCGGGTACCCATGGCAGTGCCGCTGATTTGAAGGTATACATTGTCACAGATCTTGGGAGACAGGCCAGTCCTTGCCTACAGACAGCCCCCCAACCTGAAGCAAATACTCACCAGCAACCACACACCACACAACAGAACCACTAACCCAGGAACCTATCCTTGCAAGAAAGCCCATTGCCAACTGTGTCCACATATCTATTCAGGGGACACCATCACAGGGCCTAATCACATCAGCCACACTATCAGCAGCATGTTCACCTGCACATCTACCAATGTGATCTATGCCATCATGTGCCAGCAATGCCCCTCTGCCATGTACACTGGCCAAACTGGACAGTCTCTACGTAAAAGAATAAATGGATACAAATCAGATGTCAAGAATTATAACATTCATAAACCAGTCGGAGAACACTTCAATCTCTTTGGTCACTCAATTACAGACCTAAAAGTGGCATTTCTTCAACAAAAAAACTTCAAAAACAGACTCCAACGAGAGACTGCTGAATTGGAATTAATTTGCAAACTGGATACAATTAACTTAGGCTTGAATAGAGACTGGGAGTGGATGGGTCATTACACAAAGTAAAACTATTTCCCCATGTTTATTCCCCCCGCCCCCCGCCCCCGTTCCTCAGATGTTCTTGTCAACTGCTGGAAATGGCCCACCTTGATCACTACAAAAGGTTCCCCCCCCTCCTGCTGGTAATAGCTCACCTTAAGTGATCACTCTCGTTACAGTGTGTATGGTAACACCCATTGTTTCATGTTCTCTGTGTATAGAAATCTCCCCACTGTATTTTCCACTGAATGCATCCGATGAAGTGAGCTGTAGCTCACGAAAGCTTATGCTCAAATAAATTGGTTAGTCTCTAAGGTGCCACAAGTCCTCCTTTTCTTTTAAATGAAGAAATAGAATGACTTTATGCGAGGCAGAGGCCCCTCAGGGAATAAGAAGGGCTTTTACAGCCATATCAGGGGAAAACAAAAACATGAGCGTGAAAGCAGACTTTTTAATAAATGAGAAGGGGAAGATTAAATTAATGATAATTTAGAAATGTCTTAGCTCTTGAAATGTGTATGCAGGTGGGGGGGTTAATCTGCTTTAAACAAAAGAAATAAAGGAAAGAAGTTTGAAAAAGTAAGAAGTAAGAAGTAATGTGAACAGTGTAAAAATAGCTGTTGGTGGAAAACAGGTGTGGGATCTCCTTGGAAATATGCAAATAATATACCAATCAATGGGTCTGTATGGCACTTAGGGGGATTAGTTAATTAATTTACCCAACGGCTAACCAACAATGTAGAAAAGCCAGAGATCTGGGGAGGGCAGAGGGGAAAAGACATTGTTCAATGAAGGAAAGAGAAGTAATCCTGGCAATTACTTGCTGACCCATCTGATTGAAATGCATACCAAAATAATGGGACAACTATTTAAGAGCAAAAGCTGTAACCCTCTGAAAGGTAATGGACCCAAGAGCAATACAGACTATTTATTGTGGGTTTACCAAGAATAAATCATTGTTTGCCTTTTAGATAAAATAACAAATGAGGAATCCTGGCCTGGATTTCTGTGCCACCTGCAATGGAAAGGCATGTGGATCTGCTCTCACAGTTGTAATCAGTGCCGGGTTTACAATGGCGCCAGTGGTTCCATGGAGCCCCAGCCTGCTTTGCTTGCACTGTGCCCTGAGACCCCGCCAGCCCCTGCACTCCACCCAGCACTTGCCTGCCCACCAGCTGGTAGAGGGCTCCTCTCCACCCCCTGGCCCCACCCGCCAGCTCCTTGACAGCAAGTTAAAGAAGCATGGGCTGGATGAGTGGACTATAAGGTGGATAGAAAGCTGGCTAGATCGTCGGGCTCAACATGTGGTGATCAGCGGCTTGATGTCTAGTTGGCAGCCGGTATCAAGCAGAGTGCCCTAGGGGTTGGTCCTGGGCAGTGTTCCTGCTAATTTTTCCCACCCGTGTGCTGACTCAGTTTTGTTATGTGCACCAATATGGAGGTGATATGTGAGGGTTGGAGTGCAGGGGTACGAGGGCTCTGGCTGGGGGTGCAGGCTCTGGGGTGGGGCTGGGGATGAGGGGTTTGGGGTGTGGGAGGGGGCTCCAGGACTACAGCAAAGAGAGAGGACTCCCATCCTCGTGCTACTCCTGGGGGGCCGTAGTGATTCTCTGCCCCAGGACCAGCCCTGGCTGCACTGGCAGCTCAGCCCAGCAGACACAGTCGCCTCCCAGCAGGGCCGATGAATGCGTCTGGGAGGCAAGGTGTGGGGAAGTGGGTCTCTGGGGAGCCTGGGGTGCTGCTGGGCTGTGAGGGGGCAAGAAAGATCTGTGGGTTGGGGCACTAGGGAGTGGGGGTTCTGTGTGGGGTGCTGGGCAGATGTGGTGGGGCTGTGGGCAGGGGGGCACTGGACAGGGGTTGGGGTGTGCAGGGTGCTGTGCATTTGTGGCAGGTTCTGGGGCGGGTGCGGGGCTTAGCAGGTCTGAGGGGGTTCTGGCCATCGGGAATTGGGGGGGGGGGGTGTTCCGGTGTTGGGCGGGGGGGAGGGTGGCGTGGCATGGCCTGCCCTGCAAGGGGAAGGGGCATATTAGCAGTACAAGGCTGGGAGGGCCACTGTGCAACTGGCAACGGCCGGTTTGTAAATAGTGCCCTCGCACTGGGCTGGGCAGAGCGGGGCCGCCCCTGCCATGCCATGCCTCTGACCAGCCCCTCACTCCAGAGGCTGGCCCCCCCGCACCATGCTCCATTGCCCCCATGGGGGCCCACAAATATGTTTGGTGCCGGGCCCACGAAAAGTTAATCCGGCCCTGTTTGTAATTGCGTCTGCCCCGGGTCATACAACCCAGTGGGGGCAGGGATTGGCCACCTGGCCTGGGGGTTATTCATCCCTAGGATGTCCAGCCATGGCTGTTTGCAGGCAGGAAGCCCGAGGCCGCTCTAACGTGTGTGAGCAGAAAGGCAAGTCACACAGCGTCTCGGGACCCGTAGGGACAGCAGCTGCCTACGCTACGGCGTGCGGCTCGGAGCCTGTGTCCGGTGGGCTAGCGCTGTTCCGTCGCCAGGCCCCGCCCCTCAGGTGGTGACCTGCCTTGCCAGCCTGCTCCCCATGGGCCCTCCCCACGCGATAGCGGCTCTCCCCTGGCCATGCTGCTGCTGCACGTGGCTACCGCTGGCTACTGCCCAGGCCCTCCCTGTAGCTGTTCTCTGGGCCATGCTCCCATGGAGAAATGCTGTGTCCCCGTGTCACCCACTGCTGGCTCACTGGCCTCTCGTGCTGCCCGGGCTGTGGGTGCAGGCGGGTGGGATCCAGCGCCCCCTACCGGTGGGTTCGGGCAGCTCGTTGCTCCGCATTAGCCCCTTGCTCCAGTACATTACGGCAGCGGAGTCTTACCAAGTCCATCATGGGGAGCTGTCTCTACCCTTCCCCTTGAGTCCTGGGGGATGAGACCCCCCCCCGCCGATCATGCTGCCTGAGATGGGGAGACACGGACACACTAACCCTGCTATAGCCCTTCTCCGTCTCTCGGTACGCGCCTTCTCTCGGTCTGCACACGCTCCTGCCCGATCCCCTCTGTCTGCACACACGCATCCCTGAGCAGCTCCCAGCCAATCACTCGCAGCAAGTCGCAGAGAAGCTCCTCGCTAGGTGCTCGCTCATGGGTCCATTGCACGCCGCGCCCTGCGGAAGGAGGGGGCAGTGGGACAGCAATGGAGAGCTGCTGTTTAAACTAGCGTCTGACGCTCACTGGGCCTGGGCAACACAAAGCTCCCGCCTGGAGATTGCAGCGGGCCAGGTAATCTTTCAGTCTGATCAGGATGAAGATGTCATCTGAGAAGTCCAATTATTCATCCAGCATGTGCGCACCTCTCCCAGGCCTGGGCTATTAACATTTTATATGGCTCCTGCTGCGGTCCCCCAACGAGTTCTTAGAGCAACATTATTCAACACCCGAACAGAGAGCAGGAGGGAAATGGGGTCGGGGGAGGGTGGGATTCTGAACTCGCCCCACAGGCAGGGCCATTGCAACCCACACAAACCCCGTGCCACAACTTCGTTGCACCACCCAGTTCCATTTCAGGTCTTCCTGGAGGTGGTGCTGCTGCACTTGGGGCAGGTGGGGGTGGCAGGCCCCCATCCCCACAATCTGAGACACTCTTCTTACTGTGTGTGTGTGCGCATGCCCCAAAGTGGTGTGCACGCGTATGATCTCCATCATGCTAGGGGTGTGTGAGCGATCCTCAAAGTTGTGTGTGTGCAAGTGTGTATCCCATCATGTGTGTGTGAGCCTCAAAGTAATGTGTGTGCCTACAGGGGTGGCCCTAGACTAGCTGCCAGCAACTGGCGTCCTCAGCGAACCATGCAATCGGCGCCCCCACCCCCAAACCTCAAGGGCAGATCTAGGCTGAGGTTTTTGGTAAACTGGGAAACATTTTGCCCTTTTTTCCCTTTTAATGTTTTTAAGCAATTTTTTTAAACAGAGGCTTAATTATTCGGTTTGTCCATCCGTCCGTCTGTCCAACCAATGTTTCTGAAATCAGATAAAATAGAGACATGAAATTTTCAGAATAGATTTGTACACTACAGCTAGAAGATATTTCAGTCCGATTTCACATAAAAATGCATTAAAAATGTTAATTATAATTTTTATTATTACAAATCCAAAACCATCCATTAGGCTATCCTGCTTTAACCACCATTACCACCACATCCACTATAGAAAGACGTAAGAAAACTCTTCAATGAACTTTAACCTGTATTTACAAAACACTCTGAATAAAAAACACTCTGTGCTCTTAAAACATGACTTTTCTTGCTTTAAGTCTTGAAAATTCAGTCACTAGTCCTTTTAGATCCAGTTTTCCAGCTAGTTCATGCCCTATTGACATTGTGGCAAGTCCAACAAGTCTCTCTTGCACCATTGTTGAATACAGATGTGTTTTTATCAATTTTAACTTTGAGAAGCTACGTTCCCCACTAGCTACGGAAACTGGCACAGTTAAAAGAATGCGTAGAGCTATAACCATGTTTGGAAAACTGTCTGTGTTTATTTTCACAAACAAACTTCAGTACTTCTTCAGGAGTGGAATGTTTCTCAAGTCGTCTTGAAAAAGCCTGAAGCTCACTACACAAATCTGTAGCATCAATGTCTTTTGAATTTTCATGAGTCAATGCCGACTCCAGCTTTATACAAAATTCTCTTAACTCTTTTGCTGTTTTCTTTTGCAAGCTGTGGATATCGTACAGAAAGCCAAATACTGACTCTAGCTGCTGCATCTGTTGAAATCTTTTGTCAACCGAGCGAAAAGCAGTATCAAGGACTGCGAAGTAGAAATTCACTTTGAACCTTTGTTTTGGGTTCTGAATGGGTGTGTCTCGTCCTTCATATGAAAACTGCTGTTTCTTTTGCCGAATGCGAACTGGCTCTGGTTCAAATTCTGTCGGAAAGTCTATTTCTTCAGTAAGCTTGAGAAAATCTACCAGTGTTCTTTTGAACACTTCATCACTTCTGAATTCCTCCAGAATATTTTTAGTCTGCTGCAGTTTTTGAATAGCAGAATGTATGTTCAAGTTCTTTTCCTGAAGCTGCTTACTAGTGAGGTTAATCTCAAAGAGGATATTATACCACAAAATGAGTGAAGTCACAAATTTGAACTCGGAAAGGCCATTTGCAAGAGCTTCTGCATCTCAACGTGCCGTATTGCCAGATGATCCAGTAAAGGTAGTGTCATCAGAAATTTCAATTAGGGCATCATAAATGTTTCCAAGTTCATAGCGAAGAGGCTTCAAAGCCTCAATGTGACTCTCCCATCTTGTCTGACTAAGTGGTTTCACAGTTAGAGAATTCACATGGCAAGTCAGAATTTCCCAGTGGCGTGTTGATCCTGAGAAAAACACATAAACACATTGCACCAGGCCAAAGAAACTGCTTGCCTCCAAACAGCATCTAGCAGCATCATTGACAACCAAATTCAGAGAATGCGCACTGCATGGAACGAAAAAGGCCCTAGGATTGATTTCCATCATTCTCCTTTGCACACCATTGTCTTTATCCTTCACATTACTCCCATTATCATAGCCTTGGCCACGTAAGTTTTCAACAGATAATGACATTGTTTCAAGTTCTTGTAGAATAGTTTCAGTCATAAATTCTCCAGTCGTCTCCTTCAGTGGTACGAAACCCAAAAAATGTTCCTTTATGAGCACTTTAGCATTATCTTCATCTGCAGACTTTTCCATGTCCACTAAACGAATGATCGTCGTCATTTGTTCAACACGACTCACGCCGGATGTACAGCCCAGTGTTATTGAAAAGCATTTTGCAGAATGGGCAGCTTCTAAAATTTTCTTTTAATGGCATTTGCTAGGATTTGAATCAGGTCATTCTGCTTGTTTCTTCCTAAGTAATGAACCCGTGTTTCATGATCAGTTATTTTACGTAGCTGCTCCTTCATGACTGGATCAAACAGAGCGAGGTATTCAACACATTTTAAAAAGTTTCCATTACCTGGAGTGTATCATTTTTCATTTCTACTGCGGCCGCGGAATGCTAAATTTTGCCCACTGAGAACTCTCACTAAAGCAATCAGACGCTCTAATGTTTGTTGCCAATATTCTTCTTTTTCCTTGATCACATGTACATTTTCTTCATCGATAGTTTTTCCTTTTTTCAATCATAATTCAAGTTCTTTCCAATTTTGAAAACATTCCAAATGTTCTGTACTTCTTTCATGTGAAGAGAGAATTGAAGATATGTTTTCCCAGTCCTTCAAACCATTTTCAGTAAGTGATGTACCAATTGTTTGATTTCTAAACAACTTGCAGTAAAAGCAAAACACAAGAGTCCTTCAACACTGAATATTGTAACCAGTTTCAATGAATTTCTTCCCCATTAATGAGTTTCCTCTTGTAATGCTGAGCAGAGAATTTTCTTTTATTTCCATCCTTAGGGAAGGGAAATTCATGAACTTCTTCGGGTCCATGTTCCACAAGAATTTGAGGCACACTGTCATCACATCTGGGCCATGAAGCTGGGTCCCCATCCTGTAACTTGTTTGTAACTTCCTCATCCTTTCTTCCTTCTACTTCATTTACTTCAATTTATGCATGTGTCTCTGAAGGTGAATAAATTTTCTCCACTTCCATATCAGTCTGATGCTGTGAGCTGCCTTTAGCTAGAAGTAAATTTCCATCATCTTGATGTTCCAAACTGCTTCCATGTGGATGTGAGCTAACCTCCCCTCCAAGTAAAATTCCTTCATCTGGATGCTGTGAACTGCTTCCATCTTTATTTGGATTAAAGAGAAGATATTTCAGGAAGGATCCCTGTTGTTTTGCTTAGTCCTTTTTCTTCTCAGCCTTTCGTTTATGATACTCAGCTCCTGAGGGTTTTCTTTTTCCTCTTCCTGCCATGGGGCATTTGAATATTGTTATGTACTGTGCTCCCGACATGGTTGGTGATTGGTGATTTAAACCACATTGCAGCCATCCCAACACGTCTTTTCACTGCCTAAAGGTTCAATGATTAGTAGCATACACTCACTTACCTATTAAAACAGTTAGTTACGGCGTTTACATGGAAGCAAAATGACCTTTTTCGACGTTATAACCCGACAGCAGTTGTTTGGAAAGTAATCCCCTTCTTCACGGTTACCCGCCTGGAGTGTGACGTCATCATTTCATAGTCTATTAAGCATTAACGCTGTTACTTTTCTTTTGTGGACCTTATTTATTATACGTGAACCAGTTATAAAAAAGAAAAGTTCATAGTTATACAGCCCGATAATAACGCTAAGGTTTAATAACGCTTAAAGATGCTCACATTTTGGATTTATAATGCTGAAAGACGTTATTCTTTGGCACCAAGAAACACAATTTTCCACAGTATTTGCTCGATTCTTAACCATCTACCTGCGACATGTGTTAAAATGACCGTTTGACATGTATCAACTCGTGATATCGCCCCTCTACATGAATTTCCGGCTCTGCAACCTTGATGTATATTCGAGTTAGGTGTCACTAGCATTGCAGCTCTTGCCGCTGGTGGATGTGTGTCACTGTGGCTGAGTTATTGCTTATCAAAATTGCGGAGTGGGTCATCTTGACCGTATGTCGCAAATTGAAAAAAAATTCGCTAAAATATTATTTATTTTTGCAGTAAATAAAAGATTTGACATATTAATAAATTCTCAGAAATGTGGAGAAATGAATTATCATCATATTCCCTCCGTACGAGCATGGGAATTGAAATAATGACATCTTCATTATTTTATTTGTATTTTTTTCCTTCTTTTTCATTTTTTTTTAATTTGATTTTTTTCCTCGAATTTGGTGCCCCATTTAACTTGGCACCTTAGGCGACCGCCTAGTTCGCCTATATGGATGGGCCACCCTTATGTGCCTACCTAGTTGTGATTCCCATTGTAGTGTGTGTGTATGAGGCTCAAAGTAGCCTGTGTGATCACCTTGGTAGCATGTTTGTGTGTATTATTATTGTTCATTATAGTCCAGTAGTGCCCAGAGGCCCCAGTCAGGATCAGGGACCCTTTGTCCCAGGTGCTGTGGTAATAGAGAACAGCTCAGGCCTTATACCCTAATTCAGGCCCAGAAAGCCTGAAGAAAGGGTAAAGTACACCAGCCTAGGTTCCCTTGGGGTAACTTTCGGTCTCCCGTGAATGGGGCCCAGTGTCTGCCTGACTCCCACCAGGACACTGCGAGCCCCAGATGGGCAGGAGGGGCCTGGTGACTGAGACATGCCATCTATATGCACACAGCTGCTGTTGTTCCCTGAGCCAGGCCAGGCCAGTGGTTCTCCATCCAGGACAGTGAGATCTCCCTAAACCTCTCAGTCAAATGAGGAGACGGCAGCTACCAGCCTTTCAGCCAGGGGCAGGGAAAGAAACTCTAGGATTTCCCTGCGCTGGGTAAAAGGGTCAGCTCAGGGCTTTTCTCACCCTTCCTAGAGAGCCCTTTACAGCCTGACACCAGCACTGAGTCCAGTCACCAGGACTCCCTTCTCAGGCTGCTCTCAGGGAAATGCTGAAATAGATTCTGGTGCCTCAGCTGTATCAGGTCTCAGAGTAGCAACCGTGTTAGTCTGTATTCGCAAAAAGAACAGGAGGACTTGTGGCACCTTAGAGACTAATCAATTTATTTGAGCATAAGCTTTCGTGAGCTACAGCTCACGTCACTCAAATTTGTTAGTCTCTAAGGTGCCACAAGTCCTCCTTTTCTTTCAGCTGTATCAGACGGTCACTGATCTGAAGCAGCAGGGAGCAGTATCAAGCTTGCATTAGCCTTTTTCCATGCATCCCCTTTGAGTTTCCTCACCTGCCTTCTTTCAGACAGCGAGCAGGGACAAGTCAGCCTCCCTTGCTAGCACTGACTTTCTGCAGCTGTTGATCAGAGCACTCCTGCCCTGTATGCGCATCCGTGGAACAACCAGCTGAGGTCAGGGCCACCCTACAAACTTTTGCCAATCAGGGGTGTGGCTCCCTTAGCAGATTTCGCACTGACAAAAGCTCCAGCGGAGAGACAGTTATATCAGCAAGCGTAGCTCATTTCAGTCAAGGAACCGGTCTAAGCGCTACCAGCAAAAGCGCCAGTTGCAACTGCATCTGCACAAGGAGGGTTTGCCAATACGGCACCAGCGCTATAGCTACCCTGGCTTTATTAGTGTAGAGAATAGACCTGAGTCACTGTCAAGAAAAAGGTCAATCCCCCCGTCTCTCCCCCCAGAAAGGGACCAGAACTGTAGCTTTAATAACAGACTTTTTGGTTCACCGACAATTCTGAAAAATCTGGAAGAAAATTCAGCAAATCAAAGTCAAAACATTTCTTGATTCAGGTCAAACAAAACATTTTGTTTTGATTTAGGTCATTTTAATATCTTTGCACTTTAAAAAAGTAAAGGCAAGTTTGGGAGAAAAAGTAATTTCAAACCAAAAAATCAAAATGTTTTGGTTTCAGGTTTTTTTTTTTTTTTACATGAGCAACTGGGAGAAACCAACACGGATTTGCAAAACATTTTGGTGTCAACAAAATCTGCATCTTTTGGCAAAAAATGTTTTGGCTGAAAAATTTTGCCCAACTCTGATCAGAATCCGTCCCCAAACACGCCCTTGGAGAGGCAGGTCTGCCGGCAAGTGCTCTGGCGTGGACAAGCCCTCCCTGAAAATACTACCCCCTCCAGATTAAACCGGGGACTGTTAGACCCTAAGTTCAGCTCATCTGCTGGCAAAAATAAATGTGAGACCAGTAACAATGGGGACCAGTAACAATGGGAATGTTTACCTTAGAGAGGAAAGGAATAAGAGGGGAGCTGCTACAGGCATTCAAAATAAAGAATGGGACAAAGAAGGAAGATTGGGCAATAGAAGACCACAGTCACAGAACAAGGCACTCAATGAAACCGACAGGTGGCACAGTCAAAACTGAGCAAAGCATTTACTTTCTAACACAATGAGCCTGTGGAACTCACAGCCACAACGTATCACTTGGGGCAAGAGCTTAGCTGGATTCAGAAAAAGGTCTGACATGTGTAACTCCTGTAGAGCTTTCTTTGGTTCCTGGGCGTCTCTGAGCTAGTAACTCTGGGAGAGGCATTGTCCCCAAGGTGTGGGGGGACATGGGCAGATTCAGGGTCTGCAAGGCAACCAAGAGGAAGAGAGGAAAGATGCTAGTTCGACCAATAGAGGCTCATGTCGCTCTGCGGAAGACAGCAGATCGGGGGAGGTCCTGGACAATTGGAAAAAGATAAATATAGTGTCTATCTTTCAAAAAGAGAAGGAGAATCCGGGGAAATACAGACCGGTCAGTCTCACCTCAGTCCCTGGAAGAACCATGGAGCAGGTCCTCAAGGAATCCTTTTTGAACCTCTTGGAGGAGAGAAAGGTGACCAGGAACAGCCAACATGGATTCACCAAGGGCAAGTCATGCCTGACCAACCTGATTGCCTTCTATGATGAGATAACTGGCTCTGTGGATGAGGTGAAAGCAGTGGACATGATATATCTTGACTTTAGCAAAGCTTTTGATACGGTCTCCCACAGTATTCTTGCCAGCAAGTTAAAAAGGGTATGGATTGGATGAATGGACTATAAGGTGGATAGAAAGCTGGCTAGATCATTGGGCTCAACAGGTAGTGATCAAAGTCTCGATGTCTTGTTAGCAGCCAGTATCAAGAGGAGTGCCCCAGGGGTTGGTCCTGGGGCCAGTTTTGTTAAACATCTTCATTAATGATCTGGATGCTGGGATGGATTGCACCCTCAGCAAATTCGTGGATGACACTAAGCTGGGGGGAGAGGTAGATATGCTGGAGGGTAGGGATAGGGTCTAGAGTAACCTAGACAAATTGTAGGATTGGACCAAAAGAAATCTGATGAGTTTCAACACGGACAAGTGCAGAGTCCTGCACTTAGGATGGAAGAATCCCATGCACCGCTACAGGCTGGGGACCAACTGGCTAAGTGGCAGTTCTGCAAAAAAGGACCTAGGGGTTACAGTGGATGAGAAGCTGGATATGAGTCAGCAATGTGCCCTTGTTGCCAAGAAGGCTAATGGCATATTGGGCTGCATTAGTAGGAGCATTGCCAGCGGATCAAAGGAAGTGATTATTCCCCTTTATTCGGCACTGGTGAGGCCTCATCTGGAGTACTGTGTCCAGTTTTGGGCCCCACACTACAGAAAGGATGTGGAAAAATTGGAAAGTGTCCAGCAGAGGGCAACAAAAATGATTAGGGGGCTGGGGCACATGACTTACAAGGAGAGTCTGAGGGAACTGGGCTTATTTAGTCTGCAGAAGAGAAGAGTGAGGGGGGATTTGATAGCAGCCTTCAACTACCTGACGGAGCTCGGCTGTTCTCAGTGGTGGCAGATGACAGAACAAGGAGCAGTGGTCTCAAGTTGCAATGGGGTAGTGTGACGTTGCACTCCATATGTTTTATGCAAATATGCTAATGAGTGTGACTATAATGTGACTGGGATATGCTTTACGCAAAAGGTCTCTTGTAAGGTATTATTACAAAGCTTATAATTTAGTGAGGGTGTTCATACTATTTTTATGTACGTATCATTCTTGTATCTAAAACTAGAAATATGAAGTACAACTCTGAAGTTCTATTGTAATTATGCAAAGCGTGGGCCATTAATGGTGGCTTGGAAAAGGAGTACTTGTAGCACCTTACAGACTAACAAATTTATTTGAGCATAAGCTTTTGTGAGCTACAGCTCACTTCATCGGATGCATGCAGTGGAAAATACAGTGGGGAGATTTATATACACAGAGAACATGAAACAATGGGTGTTACCATACACACTGTAACAAGAGTGATCAGGTAAGGTGAGCTGTTACCAGCAGGAGAGTGGGGAGGGGGAACCTTTTGTAGTGATAATCAAGGTGGGCCATTTCCAGGAAGTTGACAAGAATGTGTGAGGAACTGTAAGCGGGGGGGGTGGGGGGGGAGAAATAAACATGGGGAAATAGTTTTACTTTGTGTAATGACCCATCCACTCCCAGTCTTTATTCAAGCTTAAGTTAATTGTATCCAGTTTGCAAACTAATTCCAATTAACTGGATACAATTAACTTAGGCTTGAATAAAGACTGGGAGTGGATGTGTCATTACACAAAGTAAAACTATTTCCCCATGTTTATTCCCCCCGGCCCCCGCCAACTGTTCCTCACATGTTCTTGTCAACTGCTGGAAATGGCCCACCTTGATTATCACTACAAAAGGTTCCCCCCCCCCGCCCTTCTGCTGGTAATAGCTCACCTTATGTGATCACTCTGGTTACAGTGTGTATGGCAACACCCATTGTTTCATGTTCTCTGTGTATATAAATCTCCCCACTGTATTTTCCACTGCATGCATCCGATGAAGTGAGCTGTAGCTCACGAAAGCTTATGATGAAATAAATTTGTTAGTCTCTAAGGTGCCACAAGTCCTCCTTTTCTTTTAGTCTGTGAAAGAAGTTTATTGGAACATATGTAAGGGTGAGATTTACCTGTGTTCAGTTTCTTAATGTATTAGGCTTAGACTTGCATGTTTTTGTTTTATTTTGCTTAGTAACTTACTTTGTTCTGTCTGTTATTACTTGAAACCACTTAAATCCTACTCTTTATACATAATAAAATCACTTTTGTTTATTAATTAACCCAGAGTAAGTGATTAATTCCTGGGGAAACAAACAACTCTGAATATCTCTCTATCAGTGTTATAGAGGACAGACAATTTATGAGTTTACCCTAATAAGCTTTGTACAGAGCAAAACGGATTTATTTAGGGTTTGGATCCCATTGGGAACTGGGTGTCTGGGCGCTGGAGACTGGAGTACTTGCTGAGCTGTTTTCAGTAAAGTCTGCAGCTTTGGGGGTGTGGTTCATACCCTGAATCTGTGTTGCAGCAGGCTAGCATGTCTGGCTCAACAAGACAAGGTTCTGGAGTCCCAAGCTGGCAAAGAAAATGGTCTCAGAGGCAGTTTCAGCACATCAGGTGAGAGTCCCAAGGGAGTCTCTGTGACCAAACCCATCACAGGGAGGTCTAGAATGGATATTAGGAAACACTATTTCACTCGGTGGGTGGTGAAGCACTGGAATGGGTTACCTCAGGAGGTGGTGGAATCTCCATCCTTAGAGGTTTTTAAGGCCCAGCTTGACAAAGCCGTGGATGGGATGATTTAGTTGGGGTTGGTCCTACTTTGAGCAGGGGGTTGGACTAGATGACCTCCTGATGTCTCTTCCAATGCTAATCTTCTAGGATAGCAGATGCCTGGATGGCCACCAGGCCAGCATGCCTGCTCAGAGGAGGAGCGATGTCTGAGAGAAGGGGGGGGGTTCCAAAATGGTTGACAATTAAAAGTCTGGAAAAGCAGAGTTAGTCTGATGGAGAAGGAAGGTCCTCATGAAATGCCCACCCCCTAGAGCATTCTGAGAGGGGAGAAGCCAGGCCTGTTTTGGGAGAGGCAGGAGCCAGCCATGGCAAGGCTAGGACATGCTGTGTGGTGAGCGTACGAGTCCCAGGTCTGCATGCAGGGTTCCCCCGAGAACTGGCCTCTGGTTGCTGGAAGCAAGATCCCTCTGCTTGGTCCTTCCCTGTTCATTTTATAGGATTGCACTGGGAAAACTCCCTAGCCAGCCAGGCTGAGCTAGTCTGTCAGCTCCCTAGCCAAACCAGTCACCACCTGGCAAGTACTATCCCAGCCGCTAACTTGGAGCTGCCCATCTCCTGTGATTATATTGGAGCTCTAGATCTGGAGTTAGGGTTTTAGGAGAGTTATTGTAATTTGAATCTTATCCTGGCATCCCTTTATGGGGAGGGGTCATCTTGGGCACAGAAGCAGCCTGATGCCTGTAAGCTCAGATGCGGGCTGGCCGCGACTGTCAGACCCGCTGCAGTGGCTAAGGAGCCCAGATACAGCCCTGAACCTGAGGATCACTCGCGGAGTTGTGCGTACGCCCTCTGGTAGTCAGGAAATAGTTTGGGAAACGCCCTAGTCCCTGAACTGTGTCCTCAAGCTGGGGAATCTCATTACCTACCGCCTGTTAAATCTCCTGGATGGATTTACCCCCTCGCCCCACCTGTGAGGTTTTGGGGCTGTACTGAGCCCAGCCAGCCAAATTGCTTATTGCTGCTACAGATGATGTCATTGTCACAGGCCATTGAGGGCCCCTACAAAGTATGCATGCCACAGGACACTACATTGTACTCCTGCTATCAGGTCACATGACTGGGACTTTTGGGGAAATTCATGGGTATATCAGTGTGGGGAGGGCTCTGGTGACCCTGACAGTTTTGGTTTACTCTGTTATCTCATATTTACTTCCTGTTTCGTACAATTACTCCGCTGAGTATAGTGGGTGTGGTTGTGTTATTCCTTGGGAGTCTCCAATTAGCTGGCAAGTAACTCAGGACTACCCTGTGGTTAGAATGTTCCTTCCAAGCTGCCATGCTGACCCTGCCAGGAGGGTGGAGGCACCACCAAGTAAATGTATCTGGGAAGAGAGTAAGGACATTACACCCTGCTGAGTTGGAGGCAGGATCCAGATGAATCTAGGCCTGTCCATCAAAATCCATAAGGAGATTGGCTTTAAAGGAGGTAAGAGGGTGGATGGGGTGCTATACGTCAATATTGAGCATATCCAGATTTATAACAGTAAATGCTAAAAACATTAAAAAATTAAAAGCTGACAAGCATTTTGGAAGGGATATTCACGATCATGCTTCAGGGCTTATGCTGTTGTCAGTCTATGGGGTCAGGAGGGAACTTCCCAGGGAGCAGATTATCCCATAGCTGTCCATTGCAGGGTTTCTTGCACCTTCCTTTAAGGGATCTGGGTACTGGTTACTCTCAGAGACAGATCACTGAACTTAGGTATTCCACTCATATGATCCACTATTAAAGTTCCTACACGTTTCTAAGAACTAACGCAGACCAATTCAAACTCAGTCTTTCCCTGCAGCTTTGAGACAGTGCAGGGAATACTAATAATTAATGAATGAAAAATCAATTCAGATTTAAAATGAAATCAAACCACCATTTCATCCTCATTTGTGCTGCTCTACTTTTACAAAGAATTCCGTTTCATTGCACAGTTCCTTCCACCCTTCCTGGCTCTGGCCAGACTGAAAATACCACCTGGAAATGCTGTTCCTGGGATACTTCTGGCCGCGTTCTGAAGCGAGAAGTAGCAGCAATCTTCTTTGTTTGAGATACCTGCAGTTGCAAGCAGCTCCTACTGTGCTTGTGTGGTCTATATAAACTTTGTAACTATCATGCCTTAATTTTCGGCATACTGTGCCTTTATGGTCCCTGCTCTCTGCCTCTAAAACTGGTCAAGAATTTTCTGACAGAACTTTTTCTGAACAACCACTTTCAGTCCTTTTGTGGTTTTATCCACTATACAGAAGCAAAAAAGGGTGCAACCCCATATATAGAACGTCCTTTGGCAGATCAACTTTAAGGTTCCAGAGGCAACATACATTTAATACAACTGAGCTCAAGCTGAAACTGTGCAAGTGGGCTGCATTGAGAGAGAGAGAATTTCAGTGCTTTCGAGTTCTCCAGAAACTCCACTCTGAAAGTTTCCTTACATTACAATCTTGGTATCCTCAGACTGGCAAACTCATTCACTGATCAGCCCCTGGAGCCGGGGCACTGCCAACAGCTGTTTCTGGAAGCTAGGGCTCTGCAGAAACAAACACTTAGCATGGGGGCTACCTATTTACACCACCCACCTCCATTGGTGTGATTCTGATGAGCCAAATTGCTGATCCAAGATGGGCACAAACCAGAATCCCTATCCAAATTCCCTTGAACTTTGCATCTGCAGCTGGATCCAAACTTGGCCATTCGGGCTCATCTATGTGAAATGGATTCTCACCAGGACATCACATCCACCCCTCTTTGGATCCAAGCTTCAGGACTCAAGCCCATGGCTCGTGCTTACCTGGCCCAGACCTCCAGCCCACACAAAGTTCCCAGGGTTGATTATTGGCAGGCCTTGGCAGACAGTGGCAGCCCTTTCTTAGCTACCACTGGATACTATGCAGCCAGGGGGTGTGGAAAGAAGACCAATGTCAAGCTGCAGTCTGGTGGCTTCTGGACCCTGTGATCAGAGGTCATCGAAGAGGCCAACCGGCACCAGCAGGGCAATTCACAGGTCTCTGCACATGCCCATCCCTCTGTTTCCTTTGTCAAGGACAAAGTAAATGTATTAATCATAGAATATCAGGGTCGGAAGGGACCTCAGGAGGTCATCTAGTCCAACCCCCTGCTCAAAGCAGGACCAATCCCCAATTACATCATCCCAGCCAGGGCTTTGTCAAGCCTGACCTTAAAAACTTCTAAGGAAGGAGATTCTACCTCCTCCCTAGGTAACGCATTCCAGTGTTTCACCACTCTCCTAGTGAAAAAGTTTTTCCTAATATCCAACCTAAACCTCCCCCACTGCAACTTGAGACCATTACTCCTTGTCCTGTCCTCTTCTACCACTGAGAATAGTCTAGAACCATCCTCTCTGGAACCACCTCTCAGGTAGTTAGTATGCATTGTATCTCACCCTGGCTGTGAGCACGTGCCTGTGTTTTCCCTTTCTGTCTCATTCTTTTTTTACCTGCTTGAGTTTCCTTGGAGGTTCCTTCCTTCCACCAGCTGAGGCTGCTCCCCAGCTCAGAAATGCAGGAGGGACCCAGTGTTAATTCACTTTGTATGGGCCTTATTATTATTTACACATTTCGATTACAGGAGCACCTGGAGATTCTGACCACGAGTGGGGCCCTTTGTGCCAGGTGCTGTGCAAACCCAGTCTTAGCTTCAGAGTGTAAGGGCAGAAGGGACCATTAGATCATCTATATCACAGGCCATTAACTTTCACCCAAATACCCCTACATTGAGCTCAAGGACTTTAGTAAGACTCAAATATTTCAGCCTTCAGAAGACTTTTGTGTGCTACAGGCAGAGAACAGGAGACACCAAAGTGTCACCAATGCCCAAGGCCCCTGCACAATGGCAGAGAATTCATTAAGTGAGATATACCCAGATGATCATAGCAGGCAATCCACGCCCCATGCTGCAGAGGAAGGTGAAAAAACCATGATCCGTGCCAGTCTGACTTGAGGGAAGATTCCTTCCCAACTCCAGGTCTGGTGATCAGTTTGGTGCTGAACATGACACATCAGCCAGACATCTAAGAGAACAGATTCTCTGCAGCATCTCAGAGCACTGGTCTACCTCATCCAGTGTCTCATCTCCAGCTGTGACCAATCTCTGATGCTTCAGAGGAAGGTGAAAAAATCCCCCACAATATAGCCAGTCAGTTGGACATCAGGTGAGAAAAATCCTTCCTGACCCCTGCACACAAGTATCTGAAGCCCTAAAGCATGAGATTTGATTATAGACATTGTCTTATGAGGCTGTTGAAGGCAATGCAGGCAATCCCATTCTCCCCATGGCCCACAAAGGAAGGGGATGAACACATCTTGAATTGACCTTCATTAGGGTCAGTTCAAGGTGTGTTCATTGGGGATGCATAGAAAACACATATGAAAACCACAGCCACAGCCTCTATTATTATAGCAGAAGTGGAGTAAGGAGTGGCATACCCCTGATAAAACTATATGCCCTTTGGTGTGTGTGTAAGACCTGACATATGGACCATCATCATCATGGAAAATCCCAAAGAGACATGGTCTCCTTGCAAATCAAGTGAACCTGGATTGATCTCTGGCACAGTGCTTAAGGCAGTCTGGTTGTATATTCAGTTGATGTCCACCACTGGCAATCTTGTCATGCCACTAAAGATTTTGACACCCACAGGATCGCCACCACGTAGCAGCATTCCTGGCTTCCAAATTCATTAGTCTTCCATTCTTAAAATATGTTCCTACCAAGAAAGTCACCGAAACGGAATCAGTGTTGATGGAGGCAGTTGTTGGGTTTGGCTTCAAATAGCCTCTTTTCCGAAATTGTCCTGCCACTTGCTATGCAGCAGCTGATGGAGACAAGGAGAATTTTGCCAAAGCAAAGGCTGGCTGGGTTCGACATGGGAACATCACCAAGTCATCGTGTAGGAAAGAGAAGGAATCCTGGTGGCTGACTCAGGCAGCCAGCTTAGAACAGACTGCCCACCAGGTACAATGTCCACACCCTCTAGTCAACCACAGTGTTTCCAGGGGAAGGTGGGACCAGCTTTCCAGGAAGGAACCCAGGTGGCTGTATCAGCCAGAGTCAGCAGGGTGACCTGCATTTATGAGCAGGCCAGTTCAAGGCACTCCTCAGTTGTCCAGCAATTGCAGTCTCTCTTCAATTAAAGAGGGGCAGGAAATTCTGAGAATGAGAGATCCAGACCACAGTCCATAAGTTGAAGTCTGGGAAGACACCAGGGGTTAATGTTGCCCTTAAATTGTTGAAGACAGTGAGAGTATTGTTGTACATTGGCTGCATAGGCTCTTCCAGACCAGGGGGCATGCTAATATTGTCCCATCCCCGGACATGTGTATGGACAAGCATTAATAGCAAAGACAAGAACTGTCTCCTCCAAATTTCCATCTAAACCTTGAACCAAACCCAGACTGAACCTTTGCTAAGGCTTCAAAACAACCAGGCCCAGAAGCAGGGAGGGGAAAACTCACCAGACCAAATGTAGAAACCCCCACAAATTCTAGATGCATAAGGAAGCTGAGAACATTTGAGGTGTGAGCTGTTGGACTCTGGCAGGGTCTGCTGTGATGGGATTCGCTTTATTTGTAATTGAATTCCCAGGTCATGCTGTGAGCCAGGGGAGAATGACTTGCAAACAGGAATCACAGCCCAGATTCTCATTTAGCTAGAAACACATTGTTTTGCAAATTAAATTTCCCTTGAATAACAATGGTTTATAGAGGACCCTGTCTGGTTAAAAATAATATATGTTTTAAAAGTCTGCACCTCTCTTGGTAATAACACCTTGGATTACTACAGCTGAAGGGATTTTAAGAATCTAATTCCCTTCTCATTATTTGTTTTCTTCTTTCTTTTCTTCTCAGTTTGAACAATGAAAATAGACTAAGCAGCTGATTCTAGTTAGTATTTAGATACCATGGTAATGTGGTCTTGTAAAAAAAAATAAGAGAAATATATAGAACGGTATGTATAGCGATTAGATAAAATGGATAAGATAAGTGTGTTGCCAACTCTTGGAAGTCTCACTATATTTGGGGTTTTTCTTACCTCTTGGAGTTATGTGAGATTAAAAAAAAAAACAAACCTGAAACTCTCAAAGTAAGTTTTCAGCCCTCATGGCTGTGGAGAAAATCTTGAAAACGTGTCCCAAGGGTATCCTAAAGCAGCAGCTTTCAACCTTTCCAGACCACTGTATCCCTTTCAGGAGTCTTGATTTGTCTTGTGTACCCCAAGTTTCACCTGATTTAAAAACTACTTGCTTACAAAATCAGAAATAAAAAATACAAAAAAAGTATCACAGCACACTGTTACTGAAAAATTACTTTGATTCTATTTTTACATGGTAAAAAAACAGAATCAATCAATTGGAATATAAATATTGTACTTACATTTCACTATATTATATAGAGCAGTATTAAAAAGTCATTGTCTATATGAAATTTTAGTTTGTACTGACTTTGCTAGTGCTTTTTATGTAGCCTGTTGTAAAACTAGGCAAATATCTAGATGAGTTGACGTACCCCCTGGAAGATCTCTGCATACCCCTCGGGGTTGAGAACCCTGTCCTAAATGTTCAAACATGAGAAGGCAAATAAAACAACCAAAAATGTATATTTTAATCTTGTGATTTTTAAATCAATCTCGGGATTTCAGGGGGCAGATTAATTATATTTGGATGTGTGGGATTGGCAGCAGATAGACTGACAGACAGATCGATCTGCCTGGAGGTTGGTGATAGATTTGAGTGGTCAAGTTCTTTTTGTCAATTTCACCCTCCGTTTCTCCTGCGTTAACACAGTTTTAACATAAGAACAGCCAGACTGGGTCAGACCAATGGTCCATCTAGCCCAGTATATTGTCTTCCAACAGTGGCCAATGCCAGGTGCCCCAGAGGGAATGAACAGAGCAGGGAATCATCAAGTGATCCATCCCCTGTCCCATTCCCAGCTTCTGGCAGAGGCTAGGGACACCATCCCTGCCCATCCTGGCTAATAGCCATTGATGGACCTATCCCCCATGGACTTATCTAGTTCTTTTTTGAACCCTTTTGGCTTGTTTTTGTTATCTCTGTTCCCCTAAAAAACCAACCCAGGGTCACACATGTATTAGTTTTATTACAATGCCGCTGTTAGGTCAGACAAAAAAGGGAAGGAGCTTATTTATACACCGCTTTCATATTCACATTCACCACATTCATACCCCCATGTTCCCACACACTTACACAGGCGGAGAGCTACCGGAGACAGCATGGGAAGCCAAGAAGCCAAAGTGGTGGTAGATCTGGTGTGTCTGTCTGCGGTCACAGATCTGGGCTGGTGAGCAGGTCAAGGAGCAGCAGCTTGTGTGCGTGGCTGCTTCCTGTTATTTTGGAACTAGATGCTCCTGTCATGTACACCGAGTTTTTCTTCTGTGTCCATCATGGAGAAGCATCCCCAGTCCCTGTTCCTTTCAGGCATCTTTTCTTTACACTACGGCACTCCATGATTGCCTTCTCAGGGCAGATTATATCAGACACACCTGGCTCCGGGCTCTTTTCTCCTTGCAGTTCCTCTCCGCCCAGTCCCCCATACTCTCCCTCGTTCACACCCCCTTATCTTCCACACACACTCCCTTGTTCACACTCTCTCTGATTGCATGATGGGATATTACAAAGCTTGGCAGTTCATACAAGTGGTAACTTGAAATGGTTACAGAGCTTGCAAAGGTTACAAAACTTAAAAGGCTATGCTAACAGTAACTGAAGTATCCAATGAAGTGAGCTGTAGCTCACAAAAGCTTATGCTCAAATAAATTGGTTAGTCTCTAAGGTGCCACAAGTCCTCCTGTTCTTTTTGTGAAGTTAAAGTCTGCAACAAGGTTGCAGAACTTAATGATGCAAGTTACAGATCTTACAATTGCATTTGAGCGGGGGCTTTACTCAACAGGTTTATGTTTGTATTTTTTTTTCAAAAACATTTCACAGAAATCTTCCTTTTAGTTTGAAGATTCATAATTTTAAAAAACAAACATCTGCAGGTTGGAGCCAACCTGGCCTGAGTTTTGGATTAAGGAGGAAAATATATATCATAAAATTCAAATCACACACAAAAATACCAGCACAAAATCCAAATTGCCACCAGGTTCTCCTCTATCAGAAGGAAGCCTTAGCCATATCCCTCCCAGGACATGGGGAGCACACATTAGAGCTGCCAGCCAGCCTAGAATTTCTGGAGTATTCGTTGACCACAGGATGACTATGAGCCGCCAATGTGATATGGCCGTGAAAAAAGCAAATGCGGTCTTGGGATGCATTAGGCGAGGTGTTTCCAGTAGAGATAAGGAGGTGTTAGTACCGTTATACAAGGCACTGGTGAGACCTCACCTGGAATACTGTGTGCAGTTCTGGTCTCCGATGTTTAAGAAGGATGAATTCAAACTGGAACAGGTACAGAGAAGGGCTACTAGGATGATCCGAGGAATGGAAAACCTGTCTTCTGAAAGGAGACTCAAGGAGCTTGGCTTGTTTAGCCTAATCAAAAGAAGGCTGAGGGGAGATATGATTGCTCTCTATAAATATATCAGAGGGATAAATACCAGAGAGGGAGAGGAATTATTTAAGCTCAGTATCAATGTGGACACAAGAACAAATGGATATAAACTGGCCATCAGGAAGTTTAGATTTGAAATTAGACAAAGGTTTCTAACCATCAGAGGAGTGAAGTTCTGGAACAGCCTTCCAAGGGAAGCAGTGGGGGCAAAAGACCTATCTGGCTTCAAGATTAAACTCGATAAATTTGTGGAGGAGATGGTATGATGGGATAAAGGTCAACTAATTGCCAAAATCATGTTAACTATTCATGGTAAATAGGCCCAATGGCCTGTGATGGGATGTTAGATGGGGTGGGATCTGAGTTACTACAGAGAATTCTTTCCTGGGTATCTGGCTGGTGAATCTTGCCCATATGCTCAGGGTTCAGCTGATCGCCATATTTGGGGTTGGGAAGGACTGTTCCTCCAGGACAGATTGGAAGAGGCCCTGGGAGTTTTTTGCCTTCCTCTGCAGTGTGGGGCATGGTTCACTTGCTGGAGGATTCTCTGCACCTTGAAGTCTTTAAACCATGATTTGAGGACTTCAATAACTCAGACATAGGTGAAATGTTTATTGCAGGAGTGGGTGGGTGAGATTCTGTGGCCTGCATTGTGCAGGAGGTCAGACTAGATGATCATAATGGTCCCTTCTGAACTTAATATCTATGAGTCTATGATCCTGATTTAATCTGGTTCTGATTCTGGTTCTGGCACATTTACGAAACTCAAAATTATTTTGGGGACCAATGGGTTGGGATTTTCTTAGATTCACAGATTCCAAGGCCAGACAGGACCACTGTGATGATCTAATCTGAGCTCCTGCATCACACAGGCTAGAGACCTGCCCTGAAATCATTCCTGTTTGAACTGAAGCAGATCTGTTAGAAAAAGACATCCAGTTTTGATTTTTAAATGGACAGTGATGCAGAATCCCCCACAACTCATGGTAAATTGCTCTAATGGTGGCTTAACCTCACTTTGCCACATTTTCCCCTTATTTCCAGTCTGAATTTGTCTAGCTTCAATTTCCAGCCATTGGCCTGTGTTAGACCTTTGTCTGGGAGACTGAAAAGCCCAATATTAAATATTTGTTCCCCATGTAGGTACTTACAGATCAGGATCAAGTCACCCCTTTGCCTGCTCTGTGTTAAGCTAAATAGCTTGAGCTCCTGGAGCCTATCCCTATAAGGCAAGTTTTCTGAGCCTTTAATCATTTGCATGGTTCAGAAGTGCTTAAGAGATTTGGGTGCCTGAATCCCACTGAATTCCAGTGGATTAGGCACCTCTGCAAATCTCAGGCTTGGAGCATCACTATATTGTACCACACTGTCTGCAGCAGGATTCACCCCATGATCTGCATGGCAAATATAGCAGGATTTCCCCAGAGGAAGCCTGTTCCTTGCCTCACCTATGCTGGAAGCTTCCTAATCCTCGCATCAGGGAAACCAGGTTGCCAGCTGCTAGATCTCCCCACTTAGGGGTCAAGAGCTGGCCCAATGCCTACTCTGCGATCACCAGGATAAGCCACCTGGCATGGGGTACATCTGACAGACTCACAGCAGTGCCTGTCAGACTGGTTCATGGCGAGGGAAAGGGATGGTGTGTGTGGGGATGGGGGGAAGGTTTGATTCCTAACCAGAGCACTCACGCAGCTCCAGCCACCTCCCTCTGGACAATGCAGACCAGCTTGGGGCAGCCTTCTGTCTGGAACTCCTCAGCAATGTCCCTTGGCTGCTGATGACTGTCAGGCGCTGTCATGGCAAAGGGGATGTCCCCATGCTGACACCCCTCGAGCAGAGCTAGAGCCTTCAGAATAGCAGAGGGAGAAAGGCCAGCCCAGAATGGCTCTGCTTTGGGGAGAGTTGCTCTGTTCATACTATTTGGTGGCCAACAAGGAGATTCTGCTCCCAGGAACAAGAGCTCCAGTGCCTGAGAGCCCCGTACCGGACATGGGGATCTGGCCATGAGACGTCCCAAGCCATCATGGTGACCATGTGCAGAGCTGCCGCACCACCAGCCAACTTAATATGTGGGGGGAGGGGTGTTGGGGGGAAAGTGAACTCTGTTCCCCTTGGGTAGGGCACAGGCATTATAGCCCCATGGTTACGTCTGCCTGACTACCCTTATCTTCAGGGCAGTAGTGCCTAATGGCCAAAGTCTATACAGCCACCCAAACTCGTGGGGCCAGGTGGCCTGGTGGCCAGCATCACTATGTCTGCCCTCTCCCTCCGGGCAGAGTGGTCCAATGGCCAGAGTCAGTATGGCTGCCCTTCTCCACAAGGCTGTGCGGCCTACTTGCTGGAGTCAACAAAGCTGCCCTTCTCTACAGGGCGGTGTTGCCTAGTGGCCAGTCAGAGAAGTGGGCCACCACCTGGGGGGCGTGGCGGCTGGGCTAGGGGGACCTGGGCCCTCTCTATTGCACTGCATCCCAGCCCAGAGCCCTGGCAATAGTGAGTGAGCTCCAGTCAGAGGGGCTGAAACACGCTGATGCCACCCTGCACAATGACTAGTCTCCCTGGGATACTTCCTACCCTGTCTCTGATGCAGTGGTCCGGGCATCTCCAGGGTCTCTGGGCTCCTCGGTGTGTGCAGCTCCCAGCAGCTACAATCTTACCTGGACATCCATGGCTGCTTGCACATCTGCCTGGGTCACAGCACCTCTGGCTTCCAGGTCAGGGGCTTCTGCAGCTCCCAGACTGGAGCCTACCAGGTGCATCCTCCCTCCTCAGCAGTCCACCCAGACTGAACTGAGTCACTCCCTTTTATACCAGTGCTCCGGTTGGAGAGTGCCCAACCGAGGCGAGGGGGTGGGGCTTCCTCTCCACAGAGTGTGGGGTTAACCCCTTTTTGGCCAGTGGGGGACGAGTGCACCCCATCACAGTAGTTCAGAGGGGCAAGTGTATGCCAGTGCCACTCTAGGGGCTCACCCCACTTACACCAGGCCTCAGTCTGGCCCAGAGGAGACAAGAGTCCTAGCTCTGTCCTCATATTTCAGACCACAGGAGCATCCCAAAGTGATCTGGAAATGAGTAAGTTTTAACCTCCTAGTTGCTAGGAGCCACTCATGCAGGCTGTTATGATTAAAAGAACTCAGGAATGAAGGGGCTAGCAAGGTAGGGTAGTGACTGTGCAAAGATAAAAGCCGCTGATGGTGTGAGCTCAAAGAAATGCACAACCCCAGACATCGAAGGAGAAATCAGGAGAATCAGATCCAGGGACTCTTGTACTGAGGGAGGTCATGCCATCCAGAACATCAGACTCACCCCCAGATCTTTGCAGTGTCTAACAGGCTCTTGGGAGGACTGGGGCTAGAGCACTGGACTGGGAAAAAAAGAGAAATTCTACTTCTGGCTCTGTCGCTGACCTGCTGTGTGACGCTGGGCAAGCCACGGCCCCACTCTGTGCCTCAGTTTCCCCAACTGTGACATGGAGGAAGTTCTTTTGTAAAGCTCTTTGAGAGCAGCATCTTCAAGTCCTGTGAAACAGAGGTCCCTGCTGCTCAGTTCTGCTGAGCTGGAAGATTAAATAGGAGTCATTGTGGAGTATTTTAAGTCTCCTACAAAGGATGACATCTTTAAGGGGGGCCAATGCTAGGAGATGCTGAGTGACCCTCAACTTCAAAGGGAGTGGAGGAGGATTAGCACAGGTCGGAGGGGCTCAGCACCTGGCAGCACCCAGTTCACACTGCAGAGTCAACACTAGAGATGAGCTCAGGTCACAGACCAGCTAATTCATGTTTGCAAGGCACTTTCCAGACAAGAAGCACTCACTTATTCTTGTAAGGGCAGAACTTGAACACACCATCTCTTGGCCTGGCAGCTGGCATTCTCCTGACTGCACAGTGAGGAACAGGGGAGCAGGAGATTTAAGGGGAGACAAGGACCTTGGGCTGAAGACAGTGCAAGCTCTGGCTGGATGCATCTTCAGCTGGGGGTGTGGGCTGGGGCTGTTGGCTTCAGCTAGGGGTGGGGCCAAGGGGTTTGGAATGTGGGAGGGGGCTCAGGGCTAGGATAGGGGGTTGTGGTTGGGGGAGGGGTGCGGGTTCTGGGAGGGAATTTGGATGTGGGAGGGGGTTCTGACCTGGGGCAGCAGGTTCAGGGTACGGGTGGGGGTTCAGGATCTGGAAGGGAGTTAGGGTGTGGGAGGGGGTTCCGACCTGGGGCAGGGGGTTTAGGGTATGGGCTCTGGGAGAAAATTAGGGTGTGGGAGGGGTTCTGACATGGGGCAGGAGGTTTGGGGAGTTTGGGCTCTGGCTGGGTGGTACTTACCTCAGGCAACTCCTGGTTGGTGGCGCAGCGGGGCTAAAGCAGGTTCCCTGCCTGCCGTGGCTCTACACAGCTCCCAGAAGCAGCCGACATGTCTGAGGATCTATAAATGGAGATTCCCTATGTCCTAATAAGGAGGAGAGGATGGAAAATGATAAAATACAGGGAGGATCTGATGAGAAACAGTCAAATGAAAAAAAGTCCCATTCAATTACGTCACGCAATAGGGCACAGCCAAAAAATGACAAGTTTTTAAAATGTTTATATACCAGTGCTAGAAGTCTAAATAATAAGATGGGTGAACTAGAGTGCCTCGTATTAAATGAGGATATTGATATAACAGGCATCACAGAAACCTGGTGGAATGAGGATAATCAATGGGAGATAAAAAGAAAAGGAGTACTTGTGGCACCTTAGAGACTAACCAATTTATTTGAGCATAAGCTTTCGTGAGCTACAGCTCACTTCATCGGATGCATAAAGTGGAAAATGCAGTGAGGATGTTTTATACACACAGACCATAAAAAAAATGGGTGTTTATCACTTCAAAAGGTTTTCTCTCCCCCCACCCCACTCTCCTGCTGGTAATAGCTTATCTAAAGTGATCACTTTCCTTACAATGTGTATGATAATCAAGGTGGGCCATTTCCAGCACAAATCCAGGGTTTAACAAGAACGTCTGAGGAACAGTGGTGGTGGTGGTGGGGTTAGGAAAAAACAAGGGGAAATAGGTTACCTTGCATAATGACTTAACCACTCCCAGTCTCTATTCAAGCCTAAGTTAATTGTATCAAATTTGCAAATGAATTCCAATTCAGCAGTCTCTCCCTGGAGTCTGGTTTTGAAGTTTCTTTGTAATATCGCAACTTTCATGTCTGTAATCGCGTGACCAGAGAGATTGAAGTGTTCTCCGACTGGTTTATGAATGTTATAATTCTTGACATCTGATTTGTGTCCATTTATTCTTTTACATAGAGACTGTCCAGTTTGACCAATGTACATGGCAGGGGGCATAGTAATACCAAGGTACAAAATATATTGGGAGGACAGAACAGGTCATGCTGGTGGGGGAGTGGCACTATATGTGAAAGAAAGTATAGAATCAAATGAAGTAAAAATCTTAAATGAACCAAACTGTCCCACAGAATCTCCACGGATAGTAATTCCATGCTTGAAAAATAAGAATAAAGCAGTAGGGCTATATTACTGACCACCTGACCAGGATGGTGATAGTGACTGAAATGCTCAGGGAGGTTAGAGAGGCTATTAAAATAAAAAACTCAATACTAATAATGGGGGATTTCATCTATCCCCATATTGACTGGGTAGAATCATAGAATCATAGAATATCAGGGTTGGAAGGGACCCCAGAAGGTCCTCTAGTCCAACCCCCTGCTCGAAGCAGGACCAATTCCCAGTTAATTCCCAGAGTACATATCACCTCAGGAAGGGATGCTGAGATAAAGTTTCTTGACACCTTAAATGACTGCTTCTTGGAGCAGCTAGTCCTGGAACCCACCAGAGGAGAGGCAATTCTTGATTTAGTCCTAAGTGGAGCACAGGATCAGGTCCAAGAGGTGAATATAGCTGGACCGCTTGGTAATAGCGACCATAATCTAATTAAATTTAATATCCCTGTGGTGGGGAAAACACCACAGTGACACAACACTGTAGCATTTAATTTCAGAAAGGGGAACTACCCAAAAATGAGGAGGTTAGTGAAACAGAAATTAAAAGGTACAGCGCCAAAAGTGAAATCCCTGCAAGCTGAGTGGAAACTTTTTAAAGACACCATAATAGAAGCTCAACTTAAATGTATACCACAATTTAAAAAACATAGTAAGAGAACCAAAAAAGAGTCACAGTGGTTAAACAAAGTAAAAGAAGCAGTGAGAGGCAAAAAGGCATCCTTTAAAAAGTGGAAAATAAATCCTAATGAGGAAAATAGAAGAGAGCATAAACTCTGGCAAATGAAGTGTAAAAGTATAATTAGAAAGACCAAAAAAGAATTTGAAGAACAGCTAGCCAAAGACTCCAAAAGTAATAGCAAATTTTTTTAAAAATACATCAGAAGCAGAAAGCCGCTAAACAACCAATGGGGCCACTGGACGATCGAGATGCTAAAGGAGCAGTCAAAGACGATAAGGCCATTGCGGAGAAACTAAATGAATTCTTTGCATCGGTCTTCACTGTTGAGGATGTGAGGGAGATTCCCACACCTGAACCATTCTTTCTGGGTGACAGATCTGAGGAACTGTCCCAAATTGAGGTGTCAGAGGAGGTTTTGGAACAAATTGGTAAACTAAACAATAATAAGTCTCCAGGATCAGATGGTATCACCCAAGAGTTCTGAAGGAACTCAGATGTGAAATTGCAGAACTACTAAGTGTCATCTGTAACCTATCATTTAAAACAGCTTCTGTACCAAATGACTGGAGGGTAGCTAATTGACACCAATTTTTAAAAAGGGCTCCAGAGGTGACCCTGGCAACTACAGGCCAGTAAGCCTCACTTCAGTACCGGGCAAATTGGTTGAAACTATCATAAAGAACAAAATTGTCAGACACGTAGATGGACATAATTTGTTCATAATTTACAATAACATGTTTTTTGTAAAGGGAAATCATGCCTCACCAATCTACTAGAATTCTTTGAGGGGGTCAACAAGCATGTGGACAAAGGAGATCCAGTGAATATAGTGTATTTAGATTTTCAGAAAGCCTTTGACAAGGTCCCTCACCAAAGGCTCTTAAGCAAAATAAGCAGTCATGGGACAAGAGGAAAGGTTCTCTCATGGATTGGTAACTGGTTAAAAGATAGGAAACAAAGGGTAGGAATAAATGGTCAGTTTTCAGAATGAAGAGAGGTAAATAGTGGTGTCCCACAGGGATCTGTTCTGGGCCCAGTCCTATTCAACATATTCATAAACAATCTGGAAAAAGGGGTAAATAGTGAGGTGGCAAAATTTGCAGATGATACAAAACTACTCAAGATAGTTAAGTCCCAGGCAGACTGCGAAGAGCTACAAAAGGATCTCACAAAACTGGGTGAATGGGCAACAAAATGGCAGATGAAATTTAATGTTGATAAATGCAAAGTAATGCACATTGGAAAACACAATCCTCACTATACATATAAAATGATGGGGTCTAAATTAGCTGTTACCACTCAAGAAAGAGATCTTGGAGTCATTGTGGATAGTTCTCTGAATTCATTCACTCAGTGTGCAGTGGCAGTCAAAAAAGCGAACAAAATGTTGGGAATCATCAAGAAAGGGATAGATAATAAGACAGAAAATATCATATTGCCTCTATATTGCCTCTCCCCATCTCAAAAAAGATTTTTTGGAATTGGAAAAGGTTCAGAAAAGGGCAACAAAAATGATTAGGGGTATCGAACGGCTTCCATATGAGGAGAGATTAATAAGGCTGGGACTTTTCAGCTTGGAAAAGAGGCTCCTGAGCGGGGATATGATAGAGGTCTATAAAATCCTGAGTGGTATAGGGAAAGTAAACAAGGAAGTGTTATTTACTCCTTCTCATAATACAAGAACAAGGGGCCACCAAATGAAATTAATAGGTAGGAGGTTTAAAACAAACACAAGAAAGTATTTTTTCAAGCAACACACTGTCAACCTCTGGAACTCCTTGCCAGAGGGTGTTGTGAAGGCAAAGACTATAACGGGGTTCAAAAGGGAGCTAGATAAATTCATGGAGGATAGGTCCATCAAAGGCTATTAGCCAGGATGGGCAGGAATGGTGTCCCTAGCGTCTGTTTGCCAGAAGCTGGGATTGGGTGACAGGGCATGGATCACTTTATGATAACCTGTCTGTTCATTCCTTTTGGGGAACCTGCCATTGGCCACTGTCAGAGGACAGGATACTGGGCTTGATGAACCTTTGGTCTGACCCAGTATGGCCTTTCTTATGACCCCTAGGTGGAGGTGCAGCCAGGTGCCTCTGCACGGTGCGCGCACCCACAGGCGCTACCCCCGCAGCCAATGGGAGTTGCGGAGCCGGCACTCGGGGCAGGAGCAGCACGCGGCGCTTCCCTGGCCACCCCTGCACCTAGGGGCCGCAAAGACATGCCAGCCGCTTCTGGGCGCTGTGCAGACCCACGGCAGGCAGGGAGCCTGCCTTAGCCCCAGCCCCTGCTGCACCGCCAACAGGACTTTTAATGGCCCAGTCGGTGGTGCTGACTGGAGCGCCAGAGTCCCTTTTCGACCAGGCATTCCAGTTGAAAACCGGACACCTGGCAACTTTATACAGACCCAAGGTTTCCCTCAGGTCTCCTGTCCAAACTGTGACTAGGCCAACTGTGGTTCGTGCATAAAAGCTATTGAGGTTGCTTCCCAAAGCTGTAGGCCACAGACCACACACACATGCACAGCCACGTATAATGCCCTCTTCTGACCCTGCTCCCCAGCTCCCGCTGCCCCAGAGCAGCCATGTCTGCTGCTCCTGCCAGTGACTTGCCACCGGGAGCTGGTAGTGAGCTTCCTGACAGCAGTGCCGTGTCAGTGCCAGCTGGAGTTCTGTTGTTAGGAGCTTCCTCGTGGCTGTGCCGTGGGGTGCCCAGTGCTGAGTCTCCAAAGGAGATAAGCAAATCAGTTAATACAAATTAAAAAGAGGGCCAAATCTCAAACAGAACCCAGCTGGTGTCATGGGTTCCAATCAGCTCTGCAAACACCTCACCTGACTAAGAGCTCAGGATTTCTTGCCCCACACCAGCCTCTCCATACAACCCCCAGAGATCTCCCTTCCCCTGGAGGTTTCAGCAGGTCTGGCAGCTCTTCTCTGGGTCCTGCTTGGCCTTTGGAGCCTCCCTAGGGTCAGTCCCGTCTGAGGCACCTCTGACCTGGGAAGGCCCACAGCTGCCAAGATCCTGCATGGATTCAGAGCATCAGCCAAGGTGGTCAAGGGAGTGGGATAGGACAGACTTTAGATGAGGAGGTGGAGAGAGGAGAAGGCAAAGAGACGCACTGTGTAGGGATGAGGCCAAGCCTGGAGAAATGCGATGCTTATACTGGGGAGAGGGGGGACAGGAGGCCAGGGAACTGTAGGCTGAGAAAGCCTGAATGGGTTATGGGGAAAGGTGGAGAGGGAAAGAGAATCATTGACATCCCCTGGATCAGCATCACCATGTGTTCAAACCTGACAACTTCCCAGGTCTCTGGAGATTCCCTAAGCATACGTCTCCAGCAACACGAGCTTCTACCCCGCAGTGCTCTGCCTATGTGGGGCCCAGAGCTCCCAGCAACAGGGGTGACACTGAGCCTCCAGCCACATGAGCTCCTACCCCACAGTGCACTGCCCATGCCAGCTGTAATGCCAACAGCAGGCGCTTCTTCACGGCAGTGCCCTGCCTTCAGCATTGCCGCCATCAGCATGGCCAAGGGTTCGATGTTACAGGGGGAGCAGGAGTGAAAGTAACTTCAAAGACTTACCAGTATGCAGGGCCGGGGTCCTGAGCAGGGGGCGGGGCCCCAATGGGAAGGGGCGGGGCCTTTAAATCCCCAGGCCCTTTAAATAGCGATTTAAAAGGCCCAGTGCTCCGGCTGCGGTAGCGGCAGCCAGGATCCCCAGGCCCTTTAAATCGCTGCCAGAGTCCCAGGGCTCCTGGCTGCCGCAGCTACCCCAGGGCTCCAGAAGTGGGGTTCTGGCAGTGATTTAAAGGGCCCGGGGCTATGGCTGCTACTCGGAGGACACTTAGGACGGAAGACTTCCATGCACTGCTACAGACTAGGGACTGGGTGGCTAGGCAGCAGTTCTGCAGAAAAGGACCTAGGGGTTACAGTGGATGAGAAGCCGGATATAAGTCAACAGTGTGCCCTTGTTGCCAAGGCGGCCAATGGCATTTTGGGCTGTATAAGTCGGAGCCTTGCCAGCAGATCAAGGGATGTGATCATTCCCCTCTATTTGGCATTGGAGAGGCCTCATCTGGAGTACTGTGTCCAGTTTTGGGCCCCACACTACAAGAAGGATGTGAAAAAATTGGAAAGCGTCCAGCGGAGGGCAACAAAAATGGTTAGGGGACTGGAACACATGACTTATGAGGAGAGGCTAAGGCAAATGGGATTGTTTAGTCTGCAGAAGAGAAGAAGGAGGGGGGAATTTGATAGCTGCTTTCACTACCTGAAAGGGGGTTCCAAAGAGGATGGCTCTAGACTGTTCTCAGTGGTAGCAGATGACAGAACAAGGAGTAATGGTCTCAAGTTGCAGTGGGGGAGGTTTAGGTTGGATATTAGGAAAAACTTTTTCACTAGGAAGGTGATGAAACACTGGAATGCGTTACCAAGGGCGGTGGTGCAATCTCCTTCCTTAGAGGTTTTTAAGGTCAGGCTTGACAGAGCCCTGGCTGGGATAATTTAGTTGGGGATTGGTCCTGCTTTGAGCAGGGGGTTGGACTAGATGACCTCCTGAGATCCCTTCCAACCCTGATATTCTGTGATTAAGTAGGGGGGGAACTGGGAATGTTAGTACATCACCTATATTATTACTTAACTAGCATCGTAGAGACTTGGTTGGATAAATCTCATGACTGGAATATTGGCATAGAGGCTACAGTTTGTTCAGAGGACAGGCAGAGAAAAAAGGGGGAGGAGTTGCATTATACATCAAAAATGTAAACACTTCTTTTGAGGGCAAGAGACAAACCAGTTGAAAGTCTCTGGGTAAAGATAAAAAGGGCAAAAAATAGGGGTGAGAGCATAGTAGAGGTCTACTGTAGACCACCAAATCAGCAAGAGGAGGTAGATGAAGTATTTCTAGACTAAATAACAGAAATATCTAAAAGACAAGATCTGGTAGAGATGTGGGACTTTAACTACTGTGGCAGAGCTCTGACCTCGTCCCCGAGGGTCCCACACTTCCAGGCGGTTTATGCCAGCTTCAGAGGCTCACTGCAACCCTCCACATAGTCCTTCTCTCTCTAGGGCCAGGGATACAGTCTACTGAGCCTTTTTCATCATAAGCCAGCAATGGAGGTTGGTGAGAGAATTCTCAGTCTCTGTTGCTCCTATGGCCTCATGCCAAAACAGTTTAGCCTCCTGTCCTGACAGGGGCCTGTTTTCCCCTCCCAGGAGGTGTTTCTGTAGTGGTGGGTTGGGGGGAACCCGGGCCCGCCCTCTACTCCGGGTTCCGGCCCAGAGACCCTAATGGTAGCAGCTGTTGGCAGCCAACCTTTCACTGCCAGAGTTGCTACATTTCCCTGGGCCACTTCCCTACAGCTCTCCTGCTTCTCCCTTACCGATAACTTGAGGGTGTCTTCATTAAACAGCCCTTCAGCCTCACTTACTCCTCTCTGCCTGACTGGAGTGAGCCCTTTTATATTATCAGAGGGGCCTTAATTAGAATCAGGAGGTCACATTAGCTTAATGGCCTCACCTGACTCTTTGCTGGTTAATTGGAGTCAGATGTTCTCATTAGCCTGGAGCAGCCCCTGCCCTGGTCAGTCAGGGAACAGAACCCTGTTCAGCCAGTGGCCAGTAGACCCGTCTTCGGCTCCTCTGCTGTACCCGGCTGGCCTGGAGGGAGGAGGGAGACTGCTGCTCCTGTTGCTGGACCGTGGGCCCTTGCTGCTGCCGCCACTGCCCCGCTCCAGCTGCTCCCCTGGCCGGGCCGGACGCCATCCACCCACCCCCCTTCTCCCCTACCTGGTTGCTGGCTAGTTGCTGGACTCCCCCACCCACCCACCCACCCTTGGGTGCTGCTGCTACTGTTCCACATGCAGCCCCTTGGTGTGTGTGTAGGTGGGGGCTGCTGGCCTGCTCCCCAGAGGGGGGGAAGTGAGGGACCCCTACCCCAGCCGTTGCTGCTATCGCTGCTGTGGACACCACCACCATCAACACCACCTGTGAGGGGTCCTCTCTGCCTGCCTGGCCACCGGGCTGCGGCCTGGAGCTGCTACTGCTGCCTTTGCTGCTGCCTGGGAGCTGCCGGACCCCGAAGGAGGAGGGGACAAGGCCATCGGCTGCTGGGGGAGCGCACAGGGACTCTGTAGACCACTGTGGAGGGGGCTTGAAAGCCGAGTAACTTTCGGACAGTGCTCTTGTGGTGGGGGTCCTGACTGTGTTTGTGGGGACACAGGGGGTGTGGTGTGGAGCCTGCCCCCTAGTCCATCAGTGTGCCCCCCCAACCCCCCACCACCACCACCACTGTCGGCGCTGCCCCCTACACCACCCCCGGTGGACACTCACCATCTGCCTCAAGCTCCTGCCTCTGGGACTCCGCTGCTCGCTGGGCCTGCCGCCCCCTTTCACCACCTTTTGGGCCTGCAGCAGCCAGCCCGCACTGACTCTTTCGCAAGCGCACGTGGGCGCACGTGCCCCCCGCCCCATCCTGGACTGACCCCTTCAGTAAGCCCCCAGCTTTGTCCCTGGCTCCCTGCCCCATTTTTCCCCTTGCAGCCTTTTTGCCCTTCCCTTAACCCCAGCACCTCGCTGGCTTCACTTTATTTGCCTGCCCCGCCCTTCTCCCTCTGCAGCCCTTGCTTGTTTGTCCCGCCCTTGCCTCCGAAGTCAGCCCCTAGGTTCCCTGTCCTGCCTCCAGCCTGGTTCCACCCCACCATGTGATACCCCTGCCCTGATTGACCCCTTATTCAGTGCGCCCATACCCCCTCCCATGCGCTTGTGCCCTTCCCCTGTTTGAGTTTGCCCCGATCTCACTGCACTCCCCGAATGTTGTTATGACCCCCCTCCCCTAGTGCAGCTAGAGGAGCCGGTTTCCTACCCTGAATCGGTGACTGTCCCCCACAAGCCCTTGAAACCCCCCCTGTCCAGCCCATCCCCTTCGGCGCCCTCCTCCCCTTCCTGCAGCCTAGCGGGGAGGAGCAGTTGACCTGCCTTCCCTTTCCCCTCCTTTTCCCGGTATCCTTCCCTCCCTCCCTGCTCATTATGGCGGGGGATACGACAGGTGGGGCCCCTCCAGCAGCCCTAGTTACCCCTCCCCCGCCTGCCCTCCGTCACCCCCCCGAGCCTCTACCTCAGCCGCCGCTGCCAAACCATCTGGCACTGCCCCCGCCGGGGCGCCGGAAGCAGCGGGCACCGGGGTGACCTCCGTTGCTGCCACGTCCCTCCCCCCTTAGATTCTGGGGGACACCCCCAGCCGGCGGGAAGGGCCAGGGTAGGAAGAAGGGGAAGGGCCCTGCCAAAAAGTCCAGGCCCTCCATGGCAGGGACTGCCCTCACTGCTGCGGCCCTGCCACCGGCCGCGGCATCCCGCCCCGCTGCTCCCCCCACCAGCTCTGCGGGTGTCCCTCCCCTGGCCCCCAGGGCGTACGCCCAGGTGGTGGCAGCCCCCCCGCCTACCGCTACGTCATCTCCCCTGCCCACCGCCTCCGCTACCAGCTATAGCGGCCGGGGCCCCTTTCCCACCATGACCAGGAAGCACGGCATCTGTTGCCTCCTGGTGCCCGCCTCGCTCCACGTGGAGACACGGTGGGGCCCACGGCCATTGTGGCGGCCTCCAAAATGTACGGGAAGGTGGTCTTCTTCCTGGCATCGGAGGCCGCTGCCCAGGAGGCGGTGGAGAAGGGCCTGGCGGTGGGGGGCGTGTTCGTCCCCCTGGAGCCGCTGGACGACCTGGGCGTCCGCCTGGTCCTGACTTCCATCCCTCCCTTCCTTCCCAGTGCCGCCCTGTTACCTGCCCTCTCTACCCTGGGGAAGCCCATCTCTGTCATGAGCCCTCTCCTGTTGGGCTGCAAGGACCCCACCCTCCGTCACGTCCTCTCCTTCCACCGGCAAGTGCAGCTGCAACTGCCGCCAGCGGCACGTGACGGAGAGGTGCTCGAGGGGTCCTTTTTGATCCCCTACCAGGGGGCCCATTACAGGGTGCATTATTCCACGGGGGAGGCCCGGTGCTACCTCTGCCGGGCGATGGGGCACATCCGGAGGGACTGCCCGTTGGCCCGGCAAGGAGAGGCATCCGGGACCCCCGAGCCCCGGCAGGGTGCTGGCCCCGTCATCGCCGGCGCCCCTGGATGCCCGGTGCCCGAAGCCGCCCCTCCTCCCACTCAGTCCATCACTGCTCCCACTCGGGCCCCAGTGGCGCTCCCCCCAGCACGCCCAGATGAGCGGGAGAGCCCCGCCTCTGCTGTCTGCAATTCGGCGGGGCCCCCAGAGGAGGGTGCGGCAGGGATACCGCCAAGCGTGGGAGAGGGCCCGCCCCAGGGGGACTCTTCCCTCCCTTATTCCGCCCCACCGCTGCCTCCCATGGTCCCTGAGCCATCGTTCTTGCCCCCTGACCTGACCCCTGTTAGCCAGCCCCCCGATGATGCCATGGAGGGCTGGGCCCTAGTCCAGGGGAAGCGGGGCAAATGGAAGGCTCGAGCTCCGCCCCTTTCTACTGATGCGGAAGCCCCCCGGAAGACCAGAAGGGGGGGCGCCGATGCCAAGCCCTCTGCCTTGCCCGCGGGTGCACACCATCCCCTGGTGCCGGCTGGGGAAAACATGGCAGCATGGGAGGGCAATGCCATCCCTCCCTTAGAGTCCCTTCCCTCGAAGGACCCCGATGGAGCCCCACCTGCCCCGTTACCATCCGCAACCACCGTGAGCCTCTGGGCGAGTGTCGCTTCGGGCACTGGCGGGAAGACCTCCGGGGTGACGGAAGGAGAGCTCCCCTCCATATACGAGGAGATGGAGGCCCTGGGTCTGACCCCAGTCACCCAGGGGGAGGACGACCCTCTGCTAGCGGGCCTCGATCTGAGCGACCTCACCCCGGCCCCACCTTCCCCATGTCCCCTTCCCCTAACAGCTACCTTTGCTCCCGCCTCCGGGGGTTCCCAGGGCTCCTCCATCTGCCCAGCCGTGGGTGGCACCCTCCTGTTAGCTGCCGAGCCTACCGAGGCGACCGCTGGTGCACTGCGGCTGGGACTCGAGCTCCACGGGTTGCCCCTCGAGGGCGTGGGGCGACTGACCTCCTTCCCGGGCAGGGACCCCACTGACGGTGCTGTGGCTACTATGCCGGCCGTGGTGCCAGAGCCCAGCATCATGGAGGGCCCCCTGCCCCACCCCCACCTCCCAGAGCCTGATCGAGAGGGGCCATTTTCCAACGGCTTGGCTCCTGGGGCCCAGGATCCTACCTTTGCCCCTCTCCCTGGCTCTGCACCCAACCCCTGCCTTGCCCTTACTCTGGATCCCTGCCCTGCCCCTGATGACAACCCCGCCCCTGTCCCCCCCCACCTTCCGTGCTGTCACTGCCACCCCTGGGGCCATCATCTCCTCGCTCCTAGAGGATAGCCCCCAGGGAGTGGCTTCTGTATTCCCCAGTCCCGACTCACTAGGGGCTGCTACCTTCCCTCCGCCACCCCCAATCGAGCCAGGGTTTGAGGGGGGCTGCCCATCGGGCGCCACGTCGGGGGTCTGCCCCTTACCTGCTCGTTTCGGTGGGCCACGGGGCTGTGTCAGTAGTCCCTCCGGAGGACAGCCGGGGGCTAGTGGCCCAGGCCCCCCATACACTGCAGGAGGAGCTGTGGGAGTTCCTTGAGGACATCCGGGGCTCCCGTAATATGGTGAAGCTCGCCCTGCAGCGATGGGGGGATTTCCATCTCATCCTCCGGGCCGCGAGGGCCCTTATGGGGGAGGGTAAAAGGACCAGGAAGCAGGCCGCCACGACTTACCAGCGGGTCCGCCTCTTCCGTGACTTCCTAATTACCTACGGGGTAGGTCACGGATTGTTGCGCGTCCCGTTGGGAACCGCGAGCGTCCCTGCCGGCGAGAATCCCCCCCAGCCCTCCTCATGGCACCTCTTACCATCATCACGTTAAACACCCGGGGCTGTAGGATGGGTCTCCGCAGGTGCCAGGTGCTCTCCTTCCTTCGGGAGGGGGGGTACTCTGTGATTTTCCTGCAGGAGACCCATACGGATCCAGCCGCCGAAGCTAGCTGGCGGCTGGAATGGGGGGACAGGGTCTACTTTAGCCATCTCACAGTTCGTACGGCTGGAGTGGTGACCCTGTTCTCCCCCGACCTACAGCCCGAGGTGCTGGGGGTTGCCGAGGCTGTGCTGGGCCACCTGCTGCACCTCCGGGTCCGTTTGGAAGGGCTCGTGGTCAATCTTGTCAACGTCTATGCCCCGAAATGGGGCCTGGAGTGGCTACGTTTCTTTCAGCAGGCATCCGCCTTCCTCGGCACTTTGGATCCTCACGAGTGCCTGGTCCTGGGCGGGGACTTTAATAAGACCCTCAAGGAGCGGGACCGCTTGGGGACCGAGCAGTGCCCGGCCGCCGCGGGCGTTCTCCAGGAGACAGTCGACCATCACTCCTTGGTGGACGTCTGGCGCGACCACCACCCGGAAGACGTCTCGACGTTCACCTTTGTCCGGGTGGAGGCCCGTCGGTCGTGCTACTCCCGGTTGGACCGCATCTATTTATCATGTTTCCATCTTTCACAGACCCACTCCTCCAGCATCCGGCTGGCCCCATTCTCCGATCATCATCTGGCCACCGTGACGGTCTCTCTCTGTGCAGAGAGGCCGGGGCCGGCCTATTGGCATTTTAATAACAGCTTGTTGGAGGACGTGGGCTTCGTGGCGTCCTTCCGGGAGTTCTGGTTGGCCTGGCAAGGGCAGCGGCGTGCCTTTCCCTCGGCGCGGCGGTGGTGGGACCTAGGGAAGGTGTGCGCCCGGCTCTTCTGCCGCGACTACACCCGGGGCGCCAGCCAATGGAGGGATGCGGCGATAGGGCAGTTGGAACGGGAGGTCTTAGAGCTGGAGAGGCATCTGGCCGCCAGCCCCGAGGATCCATCCCTCTGCAGGGAGTGCCGGGAGAAGCGGGAGGATGCTTTTGTTCGATCCCGCATCCGCCTCCTTTGGGAGATGGATCGCGGCTCCCGCTTCTTCTATGCCCTGGAGAAAAAGAGGGGGGCCAAGAAGCATGTCACCTGCCTCCTCGCAGAGGACGGCACCCCCCTCACGGATCCGGCGGAGATGTGTGGGAGGGCCAGGGCCTTCTACGCAGGCCTTTTCTCCCCGGATCCAACCGATCCTAACGCTTGCAGAGTGCTTTGGGACAAACTCCCGACGGTCAGCGCGGGTGACCGAGATCGGCTAGAGCTACCTCTCACTCTGGCCGAGTTCTCGGAAGCCCTCTGCCGCATGCCCACCAATAAATCTCCAGGCATGGACGGGCTGACCGTGGAGTTCTACCGCGCGTTCTGGGACGTCCTCGGCCCAGACTTAGTTACGGTCTGGGCCGAGTCTTTGCAGAGCGGGGTCCTCCCTCTTTCGTGCAGGCGAGCCGTGCTCGCCTTATTGCCAAAGAAGGGGGACCTCCGCGATTTACGAAATTGGCGTCCCGTCTCGCTCCTCAGCACGGACTACAAGGTCGTAGCGAAAGCCATCTCGCTGCGGCTAGGGTCCGTGCTGGCGGACGTGATCCACCCAGACCAGACCTACACCGTCCTGGGCCACACCATCTTCGACAACCTATATCTGGTCCGGGACCTTTTGGAACTCGGGTGTAGGGACGGTCTGTCGTTCGCCCTCCTGTCCCTGGATCAGGAGAAGGCGTTCGACAGGGTGGATCATGGGTATCTCCTGGGCACTCTGCTAGCGTATGGCTTGGGACCCCAGTTTGTGGGTTTTCTCCAGGTGCTGTACACCTCCGCAGAGTGTCTGGTCAGGCTCAACTGGACCCTGATTGAACCGGTCAGCTTCGGGCGAGGAGTATGGCAGGGGTGCCCCCTCTCGGGCCAGCTGTACGCTCTGGCGATCGAGCCCTTCCTCTGTCTCCTCCGCAGGAGGTTGACGGGGTTGGCACTATGGGAGCCGGAACTGTGGCTGGTCCTGTCGGCGTACGCCGACGATGTACTCCTCGTGGTCCAGGACCCGGGTGACTTGGCGTGGGTGGAGGCTTGCCAGGCTGTGTACTCAGCAGCCTGCTCCGCCCAGGTCAACTGGGTCAAGAGCTCTGGCTTGGTGGTAGGGGACTGGCGGCAGGCGAGCTCCCTCCCACCCGCGCTTCAAGCCATCCGGTGGAGCGCGGGTCTGCTGCTCTATCTCGGCGTTTACCTTTCTGCCACGCATCCGTCTCCACCGGAGAACTGGCACGGTTTAGAGGGCAGGGTGGTAGAGTGGCTCCAGAGATGGACAGGACTACTCCGGTGTCTGTCCTTTCGAGGGAGGGCACTGGTGCTCAATCAACTAGTCCTGTCCATGCTCTGGTACCGGCTCAACACCCTGGTTCTGGCCAACCTCCGGAAATGGATTCTGGAGTTCTTCTGGTCAGGACTGCACTGGGTCTCTGCAGGGGTTCTCCATCTACCCCTGGAAGAGGGAGGGCAGGGCCTGAAGTGTCTCCGCACTCAGGTCCATGTCTTCCGCCTCCAGGCCCTGCAGAGGCTCCTTTATGGTGCAGGTAGTCCGGCGTGGAGCATATTGGCGCACGCCTTCCTGCGCTGCCTCCGAGGGCTCCGATATGACCGGCAGCTCCTTTATCTCCATCCGAGGGGTCTTCCGCAAGACCTCTCCGGGCTGCCGGTCTTCTACCAGGACCTCCTCCGGACTTGGAAACTGTTCACAGCGACCAGGTCCGTGGCGGCCTCTATGGGGGAAGATCTCCTCGCGGAGCCCCTGCTACACAACTCCCAGCTCCGTGTGCAGGCGGCGGAGTCCCGCTCGGTGCGCCAGAGGTTGGTCCTGGCAGAAGTCACCAAAGTCGGAGACCTCCTGGACTACGACCGGGGAGACTGGCTGGATCCCCTGACGCTCGCTCAGCGCATGGGGCTCTCCAGACCTCGTACTGCCCTGCGCGTACTTCAGGAGGTGAGGGCCGCTTTGCCGCCCGCTGCTCAGGTTTACCTCGACCGGGTCCTGCGAGAGGGCGCTCCCCGCCCACCCTCCACCCCAGGCCCTCTGGACCTTTTCATCGGGCCCCTGCCCCGTGGACCCGACCGACCCCCCTGCCCCTTCACCATGAGCCGGCTGCTCGAGCTGCAGCCGGTCCGGTTCCAGACCGCGCCAAAACAACATCTCTGCACGCTCGTGCTCCACACCCTTCATGTCTTCACCCTCGCGTCCCACCCTGACACAAAGTGGCGGGATCTCCTGCCACCTCTAGAGGGTGAGGAGCCCTGGTGGGCCAGCCTCTATTCCACCTTAGTCCCGAGGCCCACCGGGGATATCAGTTGGCGGCTCCTTCACGGGGCCGTGAGCACGGGCGTGTACTTGGCGCGGTTCACCCCAATCCCGGACGCCTGCCCCTTTTGCAGCGTGAGGGAAACCCTGGCGCACGTCTATCTGGAGTGCGCCAGGTTGCAGCCCCTATTCTGGCTCCTCACAAATATTTTGTTAAGGTTTTGGTTGCACTTTTCTCCTCACCTCCTTATCTATGCACTGCCTGTCCGCGGCCCCACTAAGTCGCGGGACCTCCTGGTCAACCTCCTCCTGGCCCTGGCTAAAGTGGCCATCTATAAAACCAGGGTGAGGAGGTTGGCCGATGGAGCCTCCTGCGACTGTGGGGCCTATTTCCTCTCCTCTGTCCATTCACGCCTCCGGGCAGAGTTCCTCTGGGTGGCGTCCACTGACTCCCTTGATGCCTTTGAGGAGCAGTGGGCGCTGTCCGGGGTTCTCTGCTCAGTGTCCCCATCAGGATCCCTTCGCTTAACCCTTTGACCGCACTCCCGTCCTTGTTGTTCATTATTTGTCCCCAGTAATTAATTGGTTTTCCAGGTCCTGTGAACCCCCCGCTTAGGCTGGCGGGGGATCCTTTAGCAGTGGGCAGGCTTTGCCCGCCCACTTCCTGGATCCCAATAAGGCTCCTCTGCTGTACCCAGCTGGCCTGGGTCTAGCACACTACCCAGGCTTCTGTTGGAAAAGAAATATGGCAAAACACAAAATTTCCATTAAGTTCTTGGAATGTATTCGGGACAGCTGTTTGTTTCCGAGAGTGGGGGCAGTGGCCTGGAGACAGCCATTTTAGACTTGGTGCTGACTAAGAGGGAGGAATTGGTTGTAAATCTGAAGGTTGAAGGCAACCTGAGTGAAAGTGATCGTGAAATGATCGATTTCATGGATCCTAAGGAAAAGAAGGAGTGACAGCACCAGAATAAGGACAATGGACTAGAAAAAAGCAGACTTTAACAGACTCAGAACTGGTAGGTTAGGTTTCATGGGAAGAAAATCTAAGGCATAAAGGAGTTCATGAGAGCTGGCAGTTTCTCCAGGAGACAATATTAGGCCTTGTCTACACTGCAGAGTTTTGGCGGCAAAAGGCAGCTTTTGGCAGAAAAACAGTGGAGGTGTACACACTGCAATGCCACTTTTGGCGACAAAATAAAAATCATCTCGACAACAGACATAGGGCTTTTTGCGCAAAAGTTTTGTCAACAAAGTGCCAGTGTAGACCATGCTTGATTTTATCACTTTAATTGGCCTCCAGGAGGTGTCCCACAATGTCCATCCTGACTGCTCTGGTCAGCAGTTCCAACTCTGCTGCCTGGTAGCCAGGTAAACAACCATCCACCCCTTCCCCATTAAAGGCCCAGGAATGTTTGAAATTCCACTTCCTGATTGCTCAGCGTGGAGAGCTCATATCATGTCTTCCCAGCTGACCATGGCAGCTCCACGCAGCAAAGTCTGTCCTGCTTGGTCCCAGCTGTGCTCCAGCCATAGGCATTTCGATACCTACGGGCAGATTTCATGCAGCTTGTGCAAAAAGGGCTATGAGTGGGACATGGTGCAGAGCAGAGCAAAGATCAAGGAGCTGAGGCAGAGAGCAAGGGAGGCAAACCATCACTCTGGTTGTGACAGGTCTGGCTGTGCCGAAGACCTGCAAATTCTATAAGAAGTTGAATGTTATGCTCAGTGGCGAACCCCCCCTCCACTGCCAGGAGCCCTGTGGATACCTTGGTGAGGCTGGAGCTGGCAGAATGTGGACCTACCTCAGAAGATGAAGTCATTGACAAAGAGGTGGAGATAGACAATGATGTGGAGCCCATGGCAGGGTCACCCGGTGGAGCATCCAGTCAGGAGTTGTTCTCCATTCCAGAGGTGTCTAGCCAGTCTCATAAGTTGCACTCTGGCGAGCAAGAAGCAAGAGAGAAGATCCCTGGAAAGTAGTTTTGCTTTGTGAAGTGTAGAGATGGGTTGAGGGCATAGAAATGTACAGGGCTGGCTGTGTTTCTGTGTGCTGGACATTCCCCTGTGCAGCTAAGCAGTGTGGTGGAACAGGGTGTTGATGCACACCAAGATTTCATGGGAATCCTCCACAGAGATCTCTAGGAAACTTTCCTGGAGATACTCACCAATCCTCTGCCGAAGGTTCCTTGGCAGAGTGTGGTGTTTAGATGTTGCCTGTAATTATTAGAATTGGGAGCACTGGCTGTTGGGAGTCTGAAAGGACAGGAAACAGGAAGGAGGGGGGAGGAGTTGAGAGGCTGGGAGAAAGCTACAGAGGGTGCAGCAGCAGCTTGGTAAAGAGGTTTCCACTTTGAAAATAAAGTCCTGTTGAAGCTCGTTAGTACCTTGCCTGGTTGATACAACATTTTGGCGACGAGGATGGATTTTCTGCCTCTGAACCCACCTGCATCCTTTCTGCAAAGCCCAGGTGAGCCTCCAATTGCTTTGACTACCTGGATCCATATGTTTGAGACTTATCTGCTTGCAATCAGTGCTACAGAGATTTCTGAAGTAAGAAAGCGTGCTCTGCTAATCCACTGCCTTGGAGCAGAAGGGCAGCATATATTTTACACTTTTCTCCTTGCAGATGATAAATATGAGACTGCACTCACTGCATTAAAGCATTTTTTGTGCCAAAAGTGAATATAGTAGCTAATCGCTACAGATTTCGCCAGCGTGAGCGGAAACAAGGGGAAACTACAATGCACTATATTGCTTCCCTGAGGAGTCTGATTGTAATTTGTGACTTTGGGAATATGGCAGATGATATTAGGGACCAGCTCATTGAGAAAACAACCATGCTTCATGTAAGAGAACACTTACTTCTAGAACCACAACTTACACTGGAAAAAGCAATAACCATTGCTACTCAGATTGAGTCAGCTACAGCTGAAGCCAAAATAATGAGCATGGATATAGGAGGCACAGTCCAGGCTGTGACTCCTTTGCAGAAAAGTTCACTACCACTGCAGACACACAATTGCAAGAGGAAAACTAATGAAAAACCACCGAATCAGCAAATTCAAAATACAGTAAAAGCATGTTTTCGCTGTGTATCCCCACAACACCTTGCAAGCTACACAGGATGTCCAGCAAAAGTAGCTCAGTGCAATCCTTGAAAAAAGATTGGACATTTTGCTAAAGTATGTCGCAGTAGCCCGTTCAGTCAACAGGCGCATGCAGTTACAATACCAGATGTTACTGTGCTGAGCGTGGACAAAATCACTACTGCACATATTCCAGAACAGATAAAGTGCACTGGAAACGTTTCCGCCATACCCTCAGGCAAACCACACTCTATTCAGCTAATGTTGGAACCTGGCTCAGCAGTACCTATACTACCTGATTCCATCTATTTGCATTACTTTAAAGATGTGCCTCTTACTCAACCCAAACTTCACTTGGTGTGCTATTTGAAAAACCATATTCCAGTACATGGCTGCCTGCCAGTAATAGTTACTTTTGGTGATTGCTGTGTAACCGCAGAGTTCTACATTGTCCACAAAGGCACTCCTATCCTTGGCAGAGATTTATTGGCTGCTTTAAATCTCAGGGTAGTTAATGGACAAATTGATCTTCCTCAGCAAAGCATTCTTGCGGTACACACACCAGTTTCAGCTGGGACCCAACAGCAGGTTGAGCAGAAACTCGGCTGTGCTTATGGGTTTCTGCATAAAGTTAAAATGCGGAATAATGTGATGCCTGTACGACAGAAGTTATGGAGCTTACCATTTTCAGTCAGGGAAGCTGTTTCAGAGGAACTTAGAAAACTTGTTCAAAAGGACATTATTGAAGAGGTTGACTCCTCGGAATGGGTTTCACCTATAGTAGTGATGCAGAAGAAGGGTGGAGGCATTCGCCTTCGTGTGGACTTAAGGGAGCCAAATAAAGCTATTGTGATTGACAGCCATCCTCTTCCTCACATAGAAGAAGTATTTGCAGAACTCCATGGAGCAAAGATGCTTTCTACTCTTGATTTGCAGAGTGCATACCACCAGGTTATGTTGCATGAAGACAGCAGAGACCTCACAGCATTTATTACACATGAGGGACTCTTTCGTTTTAAACGTGTTCCATACGGTCTTGCATCTGTCCCAAGTGCCTTTCAAAAAATGATGTAATTGATTCTGAAGAATCAGCATGGAGTTCAGTGCTAACTGGATGATAGTCTCGTGTTTGGAAATACTTCTGAGGAACATGACAATAACCTGCAATCTGTACTAAACTGCATCAGCACAGCAGGCCTCCAGCTCAATAGGTCCAAATGCAAATTTTGGCAAACTGAACTCTCCTTTCTGGGCCACACGATTTCACAGGCTGGATTAAAACCTGATGCAGATCATATCCTGGCAATTTCAAATGCTCCTCCTCCAACAGATTTGCAAACCTTACGTTTCTTCTTGGGTCTTACCTCCTGGTATGCAAAATTCATTCCCAATTATGCTTCTGTCATTGAACCATTATGGGAATTACTACAGAGAAGTTCAACCTTAGTGTGGATAACGGATGCACAAGCTAGTTTCGAAACGGTGAAAGACTTGATGGTACATAGTCCAGTACTTGCACTATTCAGTCCTTCATTGCCCACAATTGTAACTACTGATGCTTCTGATTATGGCCTTGGGGCTGTTCTCACACAACTGCGAGAGGACAACACAGAGAGGACGGTTGCATTTGCTTCAAGGACACTAAGTAATGCTGAGAGGAAATATTCTACAGCCGAAAAAGAAGCACTTGCTTGTGTCTGGGCTACTGAAAAATGGAGAACTTACCTGTGGGGCCGCACGTTCAAGTTGCGCACAGACCACAGCCCTTTGACGACGTTGCTCACCACGAAAGGACTGGGAAGAGCAGGATACCGTATTGCTCGATGGTCTGCAAGACTACTCTCTTTCAATTATGAACTGGAATATAAGCCTGGAAACCAAAACGTGGTTGCTGATTGCCTTTCTCGCCTGCCTTTCCCTTCACCAGATGCTCCACCGGAGGATGAGGATGTCGTGGTTGCGCTTATTACAAGCACTCTCACTGCAGTTACTGATACAAGAGAACAATTTCAAGCTGCTTGTTCAGCGTGTCCAATTCAACAAAAACTACGGGAATTTCTGATAAAGAGATGGCCCAGTCACCCTAAAAACCTTGACCCAGTTTTGCTGCCTTATTTTAGAGTTCCAGATGAACTTTCTTTGTTTGATGGCTGTGTGCTATGAGGTACACAGCGGCTCCTTGTGCCAGAAGAATTACAGTCAAAACTCATACACCTGGCACACGATACTCATCAAGGAATGGTCTGAACCAAACAACGACTACGGGATCTGTATTGATGGCCAGGGATGGACTCTCAAACTGAAGCACTCATCAAATCCTGTGTCACTTGCCAAATGCATGATAAGACAGCAGTGACATGTGCCCCTCCATTACAGCCTGTTCCTCTTCCTGAATCTGCATGGGAAAAAGTGGCGATTGACATTTGTAGGACCCTTTGATACTGCTCCAATTGACTGCCATTATGCCATCACTTTAATAGACTATTTCAGTAAATGGCCTGAGGTAGCGTTTAGCAAATCTCTTCTACTACAGTAATTAAGTTCCTCTCTTCAGTTTTTAGCAGGAAAGGTAACCCCAGAGAACTGGTTTCAGATAATGGTAGTTAATTTACCTCCCTGGAGTTTGAAACTTTTCTAGCACAGAGGATCATTTTACACAAAAGGTCATCCCTATATTACCCTCAAGCCAATGGGGAAATCGAACAATTTAACAGAAGTTTGAAAGAGAGTTTGCAAAGGGCTAAACTGAAAGGGCGATTGTGGATACCCTTCACTACTGATTTCTTGCAAGCATACCAGGCTACACGACATGCCACAACGCAAAGATCACCCGCAGAGTTACTGCATGGGAAACAGATGAATACTAAACTGAACATTGCTGGATTGTTAAAGGCATGACCTGATGCCCCAAATGAGGATGATGTGAGAAAAACAGTTGAACAGAACCAAGCAAAGTCTCAGGCTTTCACAGACAAGCGGCAAGGTGCTAAGGAACCAAAGTTTGAGTGTGGTTCCTTCATTAGAATACAACAACCTGGAATTTTATGCAAAGGGGACCATAAATTCACAACTCCTCTTAAAATCGTAGAGAAGAAGGGACCTTACACCTATCGACTTTCTGATGGGTGTGTATGGAATGCTTATCTTGCACCTACCTATGCACGAAGAGGAGATTATACCAACACCCAGTCTGCATTGGATGACTTCACTGTAGTACCAACACAACAAGACATTGGCCTGGAACCGGGGCTTGAGAGACGGCCTGTCAGACCCAGACAACCACCTGTCTGGACTAGAGACTGTGTTATGTAGTATCTACAGTGTTTTCAGTGTAATATTTCTGCCAACGGTATTGTGTCTTGTTTCATATTTGTTCCTGTGGTTAGAACAATAATGTTTATTTTAATTAGGAGAGTTTCTTAAGAGAGGTGGGAATGTGGTGTTTAGATGTTGCTTATAATTATTAGAATTGGGAGCACTGGCTGTTGGGAGCCTGAAAGGACAGGAAACAGGAAGAACTGAGGAGGAGTTGAGAGGCTGGGAGAAAGCTACGGAGGGTGTAGCAGCAGCTTGGTAAAGAGGTTTCCATTTTGAAAATAAAGTCCTGTTGAAGCTTGTTAGTACCTTGCCTGGTTGATACAACACAGAGCTGCTTTGTTCCTTCCCCCATTGAAGGACACTTTCCCATGCCATTCTGCAATCACTTGCGCAAGGACCAAGCGGCACACAGGCGAGCAGCATAGGGACCGGGTCAGAAGCTGCAAGCGTGCAGTAAATGCACCCTTGCTTCCTTGCTTACTCTCAGGAGCAACCTAGCTGCTACAATGACCCCTGCCTGTGGAAAAGGGTGGGAAATTTTAGAATATTGTCACTAGTCGAGTGCATTATGACCCTTTCATATTACTTTTCTCTCCATGTACAATGCCCCCCCACCCCGGGGTAAACTCCCCATGCTTGGGGTGTTCACCGACATGTGTGCTAGTCAAGAGTCAGTGAGAACGTGATTGGTATATTATTAGAAGTGTATTTTACTACACTGTTTCAATGCTGTGTGTGTATTTAACAATCATGCTTCTGTGTATTGCTCCTTGTGCTTCGGCAGATGGGGCCTTCAGAGGCATCCCTGACACACTGGTGGAGCACCTCTGCCAGGTAAGAAAGCACCCAGGACGGAGCAAGGAGGACATGTTCCAAGAGCTGCTGCAATACTCAGATGCAGAAAAGAGGGAACGCATGGAGTGGAGGGAAATCGAAAGGCAGGACAGAAAAGAAAATGAGGCCTTCATTAAGGATGCTACTGAGAGGATTATTAAAGTTATGGAGGAGCAAAATGAGATGCTGAAATCCCTCCTAATGCTCCAGACTGAGCAGATGTGTGCCTGCCCTCCCCTTCAGCACATTCAGAACTCTTTCCCATGCCCTCCCAAAACTCCACTCGTGCATTCCTTTCCGCTTTTTGGGACTTCTCGCTTTCCCAGTCACTCCACGCCTGTGGACACCTTTTCAAATGATAGCTGGACTTATGCACAGCTCTGAAAGTCAGCCCTTCACTGGTACCTCCTTGTGTGTGTGTGTGTGTGTTTGTTTCCTACAAATTGTGATAACAGGTGGCAGCAAGACACACACAAGCAGTTTAATCATTTGCTTACTGGAACCCTTGGTACCTCCCCTGAAGCTCCCATTGGCTGGGAACAGGGAGCCATTCATGGCCCTGCATGCAATTTCCCCACCCCGATGTTGCCCAACGTTTGCCCACCCCGATCTAGCGGCAGAAGGTGGCGAGCTGAACTGTGGGATAGCTACCTACACTGCTCTCGCTGTCGATGCTAGTGCCCCAAGCGTGGGTGCCCTCTGCCGACAGAGGGAGCATAATGTGAACATGCAATATTGATTTTCTTGTAGCGCTTTTTGATCATCAACAAAGCTTTTGCCGACAAAACTCTGTAGTGTAGACAAGGCCTTGACTGCACAACAGCAAACTATCTTGATGCAAAGGAAGAAAAAGGAAGGGGCAGGACTGTTTAAACTGTACCCTTCAGAAGAATAGTAAGAGACCAATATGGCTCCATCAGGAGCTCTTTAATGACCTGACAACCAAAAAGGAATCTACAAAAGTGGAAACGTGGATGAGTTGTGAAGAAGGAGTACAAAAGAATAGCACAAGCATGTAGGGACAAAATCAGACAGACTAAGGCACAAAAGGTGTTACATCTAGCCAGGGACATAAAAGGCAATAATAGGTTCTTTAAATACATTAGGAGCAAGAGAAAGATGAAGGCAAGTGTAAATCTTCAGCTCTTCTAAGGAGAGCTAATAAATGATGACAAGAAGGCTGAGGTGTATAATGCCTATTTTGCTTCAGTCTTCACTAAAAGGGTTAATGGTGACCAGATAATCAACACAAGTATTATTAATAACAAGGGGGAAGGAATGTAAGCCAAAATAGGGAAAGAAACAGTTAAAGAATCTTTAGATAAGATGTATTCAAGTCAGCAGGGCTTGATGAAATTCATTTATGGTACATAAGGAACTAACTGAAGCAATCTCAGAATTGTTAGCAAAAAATCTTTGAGAACTCCCCGGGGACGGGAGAAGGGCTAATATAGCATCTATCTTTAAAAGAGGGCACAATGAGGACCTGGGAAATTATAGACCAGTCAGCCTAACTTCGATACCTGGAAAAATACTGGAACAGATTATGAAACAATCAATTTTAAGCACCTAGAGGATAAAAGGGTTATAAGGAATAGCCAGCATGGATTTGTCAAGAACAATCATACCAAACCAACCTAATTCCCTTCTTTGACAGGGTTACTGGCCTGGTGGAAAGAGGGAAAGCAGTAGGCATGCTAGATCATGATTTTAGTAATGCTTCTGACACAGTCCCACATAACTTTCTCATAAGTAAAAGAGGGAAATGTGATCTAGATGAAATTACTATAAGGAGAGTGCAAAACTGGTTGAAAGATCTTAGAGTAGTTATCAATGGTTCACTGTCAAACTGGGGGGGGGTGTATCTAGTGGGGTCCCTCAGAGTTCAGTCCTGGGTCCGGTATGATTCAATATCTTCATTAATGACTTGGACAGTGGAGTGGAGAGGAAGCTTATAAAATCTGCAAATGACACCAAGATGGGAGAGGTTGCGAGCACTTTGGAGGACAGGGTTAGAATTCAAAACGGCCTTGACAAATTAGAGTATCGGTCTGAAATCAAAAAGAAAGACAAGTGAAAAGTGCTTGACTTAGGAAGGAAACATTAAATGCACAATTACAAAATAGGGAATAACTGGCTATGCAGTACTACTGCTGAGAAGGATCTGGGGGTTAGAGTGGATCACAGATTGATTGTGAGTCCCCAGCGTGATGCAGTTGTGAAAAAGGCTAATATAATTCTGGGCTGTATTAACAGGAGTGTCGTATGTAAGACATGGGAGGTAACTGTCCTGTTCTTTTCGGCACTGGTGAGGCCTCAGTTGCAGTATTGTGTCCAATTCTGGGTGCCACACTTAAGGAAAGATGTGGATAAATTGGAGAGAGTCCAGAAGAGAGCAACAGCAATGATAAACGGTTTAGAAAACTGCCCTATGAAAAAAGGTTTAAAAACTGAGGATTATTATTCTTGAGAAAAGAAGACCAAAGGGGGACCTGATAGTCCTTAAAAATTAAAGGGGTTGTTATAAAGAGGCCAGGCAGTGACCAATTATTCTCCATGTCCACTGAAGGAAGGACAAGAAGTAATGGGCTTAATCTGCAGCAAGGAAGATTTAGGTCTGATATTAGGAAAACCTCCATTAGAGTAGTTAAGTACAGGAGCAGGCTTCCAAGGGACGCTGTGGAATCCCCATCCCTGGAAGTTTTTAAGAACAAGCTAGACAAACCCCTGTCAGGGCTGGTCTAGGTTTATTTGATCCTGCCTCCACGCAGCTGTCTGAAATAGATGACCTCTCAAGGTCCCTTCCAGCCCTACACATCTATGGTTTTATACTTCCACGAAGCAGTGTGCATCCACACCAAAGTGAGACACCAGTGGCACGAGCTTCCTCACAGCAGAGTCCTGCCAAAACTCCCCCCACGTCTCCATAGCAGAGTATCTGATAGGTCGCCTCTCCTGTTAAGCAAGCAGCGCTGTGATTCATCAGTGACAAAGTGAGAAATAAGTTGCAAAATGTAATCAGTGCTTTGGAGGGAGAAAGGAATAATTGAAAAGCATTTCTGTGCTGGGATGGCTTTAATCAGTAGCTCCTTTTTGCTGCTGTGGGCTATTTTTCCGCTGAAGATTACTGATTTTTACACAGATGCAGATTGGATACGCAGGGCTCAGACGATGCACCCCAAAGTCAGGGGGATGAGAGGAGGGAGAACCATCCTGCAAATGGATGTCTTTATTCTGGGGTCTTTTTGATATTCATAATGAAGGATTGGACAGAATTCTTCTCTCCCTTCCACCATGGCTAATAGCCCCAGCAAAAGCCAGAGAATGGCACTGGTGTCACTTCACAGTGAGAGCAGAACTAGGCCTCTTGTTAGCACCCAGCCCCATGCCCAGCACAGATTATCCTGAAGGCAAAGCACCAGGCCTTCCTGGGTGCTAGTTACAGGGGTTTGGAGTGGAGATGGGATTTAGGACACAGCAGTTGAGGAATGACTTGGAGTAGTTAGCCTGGAAGGAGGAGTTAAGGACTGATCCTGCCAACTACTTAGCACCTTCAGTTCCCAGTGAAGTTAGCAGGAGATGAGGGTGCTCAGCTCCACACAGGGTCAGGCCTTTCCAAGGGACTTGACTAAATTATCCCAGACTAAGACCCTGACTAAGGGGTTGTCACTGAAGTCAATGGCAAAGCAGCCATTGAGTGCAGCTGGACTGGGTCAGGCCGTGTGAAGGGCACAGTTTAAACAGACCTGCCCCCTTCCTTTTGTGCCCTGTGCTGTGATACAAGATGGAGGGTGGGGTCACTCAATGAAATCAAAGGGCAGGACACTTAAACCAATACAAAAAGATTCTCCTTAGAACCATAGAATCATAGAATATCAGGGTTGGAAGGGACCTCAGGAGGTCATCTAGTCCAACCCCCTGCTCAAAGCAGGACCAATCCCCAATCAAATCATCCCAGCCAGGGCTTTGTCAAGCCTGACCTTAAAAACTTCCAAGGAAGGAGATTCCACCACCTCCCTAGGTAACGCATTCCAGTGTTTCACCACCCTCCTAGTGAAAAAGTTTTTCCTAATATCCAACCTAAACCTCCCCCACTGCAACTTGAGACCATTACTCCTTGTCCTGTCCTCTTCTACCACTGAGAATAGTCTAGAACCATCCTCTCTGGAACCACCTCTCAGGTAGTTGAAAGCAGGTATCAAATCCCCCCCTCATTCTTCTCTTCTGAAGACTAAACAATCCCAGTTCCCTCAGCCTCTCCTCATAAGTCATGTGTTCCAGACCCCTAATCATTTTTGTTGCCCTTCGCTGGACTCTCTCCAATTTATCCACGTCCTTCTTGTAGTGTGGGGCCCAAAACTGGACACAGTACTCCAGATGAGGCCTCACCAATGTCGAATAGAGGGGAACGATCACGTCCCTCGATCTGCTCGCTATGCCCCTACTTATACATCCCAAAATGCCATTGGCCTTCTTGGCAACAAGGGCACACTGCTGACTCATATCCAGCTTCTCGTCCACTGTAACCCCTAGGTCCTTTTCCGCAGAACTGCTGCCTAGCCATTCGGTCCCTAGTCTGTAGCTGTGCATTGGTTTCTTCCGTCCTAAGTGCAGATGGGGTGGAATCGACCTGCAGAACCCTCTGCTGCAGGAGGGCTAGATACCATGGCTGGATCTACAAAGGACCGGCAGATCCCACTGCCCCCCCGTCCAGCCAAGGGCCATTAAACCCTTTGACCAGAAATGCAATGGAAGCTTGTTTGTCTGAGACGGACCATTGCCAGAACCAGGACAACGGACATAGCTGGGCTTATGGTCTTACCTAGTAGGGCAGAAGGTGAGGTTAGCGGATGAGGTGGCTGGACGGTCTGATCCAGTACAGCTGGAGCTGGGATACCCTGTTGAATGGAGGAGTGGGCTGACCCAGCATGGAAGGAAGGCAAATCACCACTGATCAGATCTATTTCAGCAGGAGGGGAGAGACCAGAAGGACCAAGCAGACCAGTGGCTTGATCTGGTGTTGCAAATTCAGAGTACAAACCCTTCAGTCACAAACCACATATGCCTAGTGGTTGGAGCTGGAACAGTAAGGCCTCTTGGTCAGAGCCAGAGTCAGAAGCCAAGGGCGGGCTTGGAATGAAGCTGGAGCAGGCTGAGTCTTGGGGAGTCTGTTGCCACCATCAGGCCGGAGTGAGCTCCAAACCCTGGAGTGACAGACTGAGTGGCTGGTCCACCTGTGAGGCTTATATACCTGGTGTGGGAATCGCACAACCAGTTCCTGGCTTGTGGATTGGCTGACGCCTAGCACTGGAGTCACTCATCACCTTACACCTTCTGTTGCAGAACTATGGATGAACCCAAACTGTCCTGCACTAGGGAAAGCTCCAGCAGGTGATGCTGCATGGGCCCTGCACCCGTCAGGTTGCCTGGGAGAGGAGCCAGGAGTGGTCTGTTTGCTGCATTGACCCCTACAGTCCCCATACATCAGGCTATGTTTTTACTCACTGCCTGCCGAAGCTGCACACTCCCGTCAGTGACGGTGGGCGCAGGGTGGCTTGCTGGAAAACATTCCGCATTAAGAAGGCCTGGGAGGCTGCTGTTGATCGTTCAATTCTACTGCCCAGAGCCCGAGAACGCATCCCGCTACCTGCTGCCAGGGGGTAAGGCCAATTCCCTTGGATGAGTTCTGCCCCATTGGCAGTTTGATGTGTGATCCACGGCCACCAGCAGCACCAGCAGTGGCTGGTGTTACCCGTTGTGGGTGTCCTTGGCTCATTGTAGTTACGCTGTAACACAGCCCCTGACCACTAAAGCCATAGCAGCTGCTAGCAAAAGGAGGAGCTTGTGGCTAAAGCTGAAATATGGGAGTCAAGAGGCTTAGGCTCAACCCTGTGACCTTGGGCAAGCTGTGTCTGCTCCCTGTGCCTTGATTTCCTCTTACACACAGTGGGGGCACTGATACTGATCCAACCATGCAGGCAGGGAGGGGCCGTGTGAGGTTTGGGGAATGTTTGTAAAGTGCTTTGAGCACCTCAGCCAGAAAGTGCTTAGAAAAGGACAACAGGATCATAGTGAAAGCCGTGCCCATAAATACAGAGCGTAAGCCAACACATCCCCTGTGAGAAACCATTTAACAGCCAACGTGCCGGGGAAAGGTGGCCTCCAGTTTAAATTCCTCTGCAGCTCTGCGCAAGCAGTGGCCATGAGCCAGGGATTGGTTAGGAGTGTGCCATGGCACTTCACAGGCAGATATGGGGTTGGAGTCTCCACCTGGAGAAGCCCACAATCCGAACAGGCCAGACTTGAATCCCAGTCCACATGCATAGAGCCCCGCCCATGTGCTGCTCTTCTCACTGCTTGGATGAGACGGGAACACAGGTTCCATGACTTAGACTCACAGACTTTAAGGCCAGAAGGGCCATCATGACCATCTGGTCTGAGCTTCTGCACACTGCAGGCCACTGAACCCCACCCACCCACTCCTGTAACAGACCATAACCTTTGGCTGAGTTACTGAAATCCTCAAATCCTTATTTAAAGACTCCATATTACAGAGAATCACTCCTTACTAGTTGAAACCTGCAAGTGACCCATGCCCCATGCTGCAGAGAAGGGACATTATTCAATCCCTGTTCTCTCTGTAGGGACAGCCCACAAGGGAAGGGGCCATTTGTGGTGGTAGCTATTACAATATGGACCCACCTGGGGCTGGACTGAGATCCAGCAAACTCGTATCGTATCAAAGTTCCTATCAGGTGGTAACGACGTGCAGTTACTGCTTCAGTGCATCTCCTCTGCAACATCGCACCTGTCCTCTGCTCCCTACACCCGCTTCCCATTGAATATTGAACTGAGTTCAGGGTCTCAGTCCTGATCTTCAAGGTGCTCCATAGCCTGGGAACAGGGCACATAAAAGTCCTATAGCTCCAAGATGGACTGTGGAATGAACTCCCCAGGAACTAAGAGCCACCCCAAACCTACCTCACCACCTTCCACTCCAAGGGCAGGACACGTTTCGTTGACCATGTTGTCCTGCACATGCTTGTCCCCCTGGTGGAAGGACCGATGTTACTCACGTTGCTTAACACCGGACTGGGAGATGCTCTGATACTACGGTGATGAGCGCAGCATAAGCTCCTGTTAGAACAGAACAGAACTGCGCAGGCTCTGTCTCCCATTGCCGGGCCCCTGGAGCCATCCAGTCCCTGGCAAGCCCATGAGACTGATCTGACTGAAATATCTTCATGCACATTCCACAATGCCCCATTTCTCACCACTTCCTCCAAAGCAGCTGGGACCTACCTATGTTCATAGAATCATAGAATATCAGGTTTGGAAGGGATCTTAGGAGGTCATCTAGTCCAACCCCCTGCTCAAAGTAGGACCAATCCTCAATTAAATCATCCCAGCCAGGGCTTTGTCAAGCCTAACCTTAAAAACTTCAAAGGAAGGAGATTCCACCACCTCCCTAGGTAACCCATTCCAGTGCTTCACCACCCTCCTAGTGAAAAAGTTTTTCCTAATATCCAACCTAAACCTCCCCCACTGCAACTTGAGACCATTACTCCTCGTTATGTCATCAGCTACCACTGAGAACAGTCTAGATCCATTCTCCTTGGAACCCCCTTTCAGGTAGTTGAAAGCAGCTGTCAAATCCCCCCTCATTCTTCTCTTCTGCAGACTAAACAATCCCGGTCCCTCAGCCTCTCCTCATAACTCATGTGTTTCAGTCCCCTAATCATTTTTGTTGCCCTCCGCTGGACTCGTTCCAATTTTTCCACATCCTTCTTGTAGTGTGGGTCCCAAAGCTGGACACAGTACTCCAGATGAGGCCTCACCAATGTCAAATAGAGAGGAACGATCACGTCCCTCGATCTGCTGTCAATGCCCCTACATATACAGCCCAAAATGCCATTGGCCTTCTTGGCAACAAGGGAACACGGATGACTCAGATCCAGCTTCTCGTCCACTGTAACCCCCAGGTCCTTTTCTGCAGAACTGCTGCCGAGCCATTCGGTCCCTAAAAAGAAAAGGGGTACTTGTGGCACCTTAGAGACTAACCAATTTATTTGAGCATAAGCTTTCGTGAGCTACAGCTCACTTCATCGGATGCATACTGTGGAAAGTGTAGAAGATCTTTTTATATACACACAAAGCATGAAAAAATACCTCCTCCCACCCCACTCTCCTGCTGCTAATAGCTTATCTAAAGTGATCACTCTCCTTACAATGTGTATGATAATCAAGGTGGGCCATTTCCAGCATAAATCCAGGGTTTAACAAGAACGTCTGAGGAGGGGGGGGAGGGTAGGAAAAAATAAGGGGAAATAGGTTCCATTGCATAATGACTTAGCCTCTCCCAGTCTCTATTCAAGCCTAAGTTAATTGTATCAAATTTGCAAATGAATTCCAATTCAACAGTTTCTCGCTGGAGTCTGGATTTGAAGTTTTTTTGTTGTAATATCAAAACTTTCATGTCTGTAATCACGTGACCAGAGAGATTGAGGTGTTCTCCGACTGGTTTATGAATGTTATAATTCTTGACATCTGATTTGTGTCCATTTATTCTTTTGCGTAGAGACTGTCCAGTTTGACCAATGTACATGGCAGAGGGGCATTGCTGGCACATGATGGCATATATCACATTGGTGGATGTGCAGGTGAACGAGCCTCTGATAGTGTGGCTGATGTTATTAGGCCCTGTGATGGTGTCTCCTGAATAGATATGTGGACACAGTTGGCAACGGGCTTTGTTGCAAGGATAGGTTCCTGGGTTAGTGGTTCTGTTGTGTGGTATGTGGTTGCTGGTGAGTATTTGCTTCAGGTTGGCGGGCTGTCTGTAGGCAAGGACTGGCCTGTCTCCCAAGATTTGTGAGAGTGTTGGGTCATCCTTCAGGATTGGTTGTAGATCCTTAATAATGCTTTGGAGGGGTTTTAGTTGGGGGCTGAAGGTGACGGCTAGTGGCGTTCTGTTATTTTCTTTGTTAGGCCTGTCCTGTAGTAGGTGACTTCTGGGAACTCTTCTGGCTCTATCAATCTGTTTCTTCACTTCTGCAAGTGGGTATTGTAGTTGGAAGAATGCTTGATAGAGATCTTGTAGGTGTTTGTCTCTGTCTGAGGGGTTGGAGCAAATGCGGTTGTATCGCAGAGCTTGGCTGTAGACGATGGATCGTGTGGTGTGGTCAGGGTGAAAGCTGGAGGCATGTAGGTAGGAATAGCGGTCAGTAGGTTTCCGGTATAGGGTGGTGTTTATGTGACCATCGTTTATTAGCACCGTAGTGTCCAGGAAGTGGATCTCTTGTGTGGACTGGACCAGGCTGAGGTTGATGGTGGGATGGAAATTGTTGAAATCCAGGTGGAATTCCTCAAGGGCTTCTTTTCCATGGGTCCAGATGATGAAGATGTCATCAATATAGCGCAAGTAGAGTAGGGGCATTAGGGGACGAGAGCTGAAGAAGCGTTGTTCTGTCAGCCATAAAAATGTTGGCATACTGTGGGGCCATGCGGGTACCCATGGCAGTGCCGCTGATCTGAAGGTATACATTGTCCCCAAATGTGAAATAGTTATGGGTAAGGACAAAGTCACAAAGTTCAGCCACCAGGTTAGCCGTGACATTATCGGGGATAGTGTTCTTGACGGCTTGTAGTCCATCTTTGCGTGGAATGTTGGTGTAGACGGCGTCTACATCCATAGTGGCCAGGATGGTGTTATCAGGAAGATCACCGATGGACTGTAGTTTCCTCAGGAAGTCAGTGGTGTCTCGAAGGTAGCTGGGAGTGCTGGTAGCGTAGGGCCTGAGGAGGGAGTCTACATAGCCAGACAATCCAGACAATTCGGTCCCTAGTCTGTTGGAGACAGGAGACTGGGCTAGATGGCCTGATCCCGACCTAGGTTCTTAAACCTCCTCATTGTACAGCTTGTTCACATTCACAGTGCAATGGGGGTCCTAGCACCCATCTCCTGCATACTTTACATGTGTGTGACCTAGTTGGCTGGTGAGAACCTGGCGGAAACATTGCCAGTAGGATGAGACTGAGATGGGCACTCGGCCCTGCTTGGCACAGGAGCACCTGCTGGAATGTATTTGCCTTCCCCATACATCCCTGCACAATGCGCAGCGGGCCGCCCAGCTGTGCACTCCTGACCCACAGGCCTCTCCCACAAAGCTGGCAGGCGCTCTCCAGCAGTGCCCGGGGCAGAGTGCTGAGCCTCCTTTGCTGCCTCCCTGGCTCCCGGCAACTAATGGCAGGATCCAGCGGCCCTCTCACAGGCCATCTGCCGCCCTGCGGCACTGCACAAGAAACCCCCTTTCTGCTCCAGCTGCAGAGCCGGGCAAAGGGATAAAGACAGAGGCAGGCAGCCTGGTTCCCGCCCTGGGACAAGGGGCACCTAGGCCTTGTGGGAACTGCGCTGAGCACGGAGTCTAGGAAGCCAAGGCCAGGGAGCACTAGCCAGTGATGGGAGCAGGCTGGGGCAGCTCCTCTCCAGCGGTGGGGTCAGCCTGAGCCCGGTGTGAGAGAGAGGCCGATGTCCCTGGCCCTCCTCCCGCTCCCTGCAGGCGGGTTCAGGGCTCGGTTCCGCGGTGGCCGCTCAGATGTTCACTTGCCTGGCGGTGGGGGGAGCATGTGCCGCCGTGAGCCAGCCAGAGGCAGGCACCGCGCAGAGCGGAGCGGGAGGTTGCCAGAGCTAGTCTGGTGCTGAACTCCGGCTGGGGAACTTCGCGCACGGGGGTGGGGGCAGCCCCCGCTGCCCCCGCGGCACCTGGCCCGAAGCCATGCCAGGCCCCGGAGGCCTCTGGGCAGTGGCTAGGTGGGGTCCCTGCTTCTGAGACTCGCCGGGTGAAACACTAGGGAGGATGCCCAGCCGTGTCCTGCCGCCTGCCTGAGCCGCGCGGAGCAGCCGAGGCCGGGCTGCCGGGATGGGGAGCGGGGTTTGACTGGCCCGAGCCGCCGGCGGGACCCTTTTGCCCCTGCGGTTTTGCTGGGGGCCCCGAGACGTGCGTGTGGAGGGGCGCAGGGAGGCCAGCGAGGCTCTCACCGCCCCCGCCGCCAGCCCGAGCCGCCCGCCCGCCTGCCCCAGCCTTGGCCGGAGCGGGGCCGCTCTCGCTCCCCGGGGGCAGCAGGACCCGCGGGCCGGCGCGTGCGGGGGGAGCCCTCTCTCCGGCCCCGCGCGGGCGCCTCGGATGAGAGCGGGGGCTCCAGCGGGGGCTCCGGGCCGCTCCCACCATGCCGTTCCACCCGGTGACCGCGGCGCTCATGTACCGGGGCATCTACACCGTCCCCAACATCCTGGAGCAGCACCCCGTCGAGATCCCCGAGGACGAGCTGGAGGGTGAGTGACCGCCGGGCGGGGGGCTGCAGAGGGCTCGCGGGGGGGCTGCATCTCGGGGCTCCCTCCCTTTGCGGGGTCACTTCGCCCGGCAGCCCCTCGGGGGGGGGGGCACCTGTTTCCTGGGAGCGGGTCGCGGCCGGAGTTTGGCAGCGGTCAGTGGCGGGGGCAGGGACGTGCCCGCTGCGATCGCCAGAGCCAGCCCTGCGGAGCGCGGCCGGGGCTCCGGGGCATTGATGGCTACCGGGGGGCGGGATTCCACTCGGGGCCGGCGTGGATGGGCCGTGGGGGAGCCAAGCGAGCTGCCCAGCAGGCGGGGGAGGGAGGGACGTGCCCGCGGCGGAGCAGGAGCTGGGGGGGACGGACAAGCGTGCCAAGAGGGCTGGAGAGCGGTGGGGAGCGGGGCAGGCTGGGGGCCGGGGGGAACAGCTCGGGTGCGGAGGAAAGGGGAGCAACGGGCGGGGACCAAGCGCTGGAGCAGAGGGGACCTCCCACCCCGCGGGGGGGACTTTCCTGTCAGGGCAGGGCCCTGCTCAGGGCCGGGGAATCAGCCCCCGCCCCAGGGCTGCTCTGCGGCTCCGACTTGAACCTTCCCCAGCCGCCGTCCCTGTGCCGGTGCGGCAGCGGGATGAGCCGCGGCGGGCAGGGAAGCCCTGCAGCCCGGGCGCCGGCTGCCAGCCACCGCCATTGGCATTCGGCTCGCGTCGGCCCCGGGCGATCCGGCAGGGCTCACGCCTGCCAAGCAGCCCCGCAGGCTCGCAGGCGCCCGGCTGCCGGACAGGGCGGGCTGCGGGGCCAGCGCTGTCAAGGCAGGGGCGCAAACCGGGAAGGGCGGGGGAGCCGGGCACTGGTGTGGGGGTGCCGCATGCAACAAGCGATTGATCCGCGGCCACAAAGGCACCGTGACGGGGCACGGCCGACCTCGGGGTCCCAGCGTGGCGTGGGTCACACTCACGGGGCACGGCCGACCCTCGGGGTCCCAGCGCGGCGTGGGTCACACTCACGGGGCACGGCCGACCCTCGCCGTCCCAGCGCGGCATGGGTCACACTCACGGGGCACGGCCGACCCTCGGGGTCCCAGCGCGGCGCGGGTCACACTCACGGGGCACGGCCGACCCTCGCCGTCCCAGCGCGGCATGGGTCACACTCACGGGGCACGGCCGACCCTCGGGGTCCCAGCGCGGCGTGGGTCACACTCACGGGGCACGGCCGACCCTCGCCGTCCCAGCGCGGCATGGGTCACACTCACGGGGCACGGCCGACCCTCGGGGTCCCAGCGCGGCGTGGGTTACACTCACGGGGCCCGGCCGATCCTCGGGGTCCCAGCGCGGCGTGGGTCACACTCACAGGGCACGGCCGACCCTCGGGGTCCCAGCGCGGCGTGGGTCACACTCACGGGGCACGGCCGACCCTCGGGGTCCCAGCGCGGCGCGGGTCACACTCACAGGGCACGGCCGACCCTCGGGGTCCCAGCGCGGCGTGGGTCACACTCACAGGGCACGGCCGACCCTCGGGGTCCCAGCGCAGCGTGGGTCACGATCACGGGGCATGGCCGACCCTCGGGGTCCCAGCGCGGCGTGGGTCACGCTCACGGGGCACGGCTGACCCTCGGGGTCCCAGCGCCGCGTGGGTCACACTGACAGGGCCCGGCCGACCCTCGGGGTCCCAGCGCGGCGTAGGTCACACTCAGGGGGGCCGGCCGACCCTCGGGGTCCCAGCGCGGCGTGGGTCACACTCACAGGGCCTGGCCGACCCTCGCAGTCCCAGCGCCGCATGGGTCACACTCACAGGGCCCGGCCGACCCTCGCCGTCCCAGCGCCGCGTGGGTCGCACTCATGGGGCATTAGCCATTGTTGCAGGCCTAGCACAGCGTATCACAATCGCACAGCATGGGAGGTTGGCGCGGCCTTAGCGCATTATGTCACAATCTTATGACATGGGCGATCGTTACTTTTAAACAAAAGGGAACCCCACTGCGCCAGAAGCAACTTTCACTTTCCTATCCCCCGCGAGCAGGGGGCTTGTTCCGTGGAGCAGGGCCATGGGGGGGTCACGAGCAGCTAGGGCTTTTACATCCCCACGTATTTCGACCAGACTAAGACGTGAGTGTTGCTTGTGTTGCTTTTCTAGAGCAGCACAAGCCAGGGAGCTGCCTTTGTGTACCGTTGTGTCACAGGAGCATGCTGACCAGCTGTTGTGATGATCGCAAGCGGGGCGGCAGGGCTGTTCCTTCTCCGCCGTGTGGCGCGGCCAGCCCCGGGGGTCTCCGGGGGCAGGGTACGATGTGAGCGGGGTTTGCCTTTCTTTAACTGGTTGCACTAGGCCGGGGCTGTGTGGCCTGGGCGCCTCTCGCGGTCCCCTCGCAATGAGGTGTGGCTGCCACTCCCGGTCGCAGCGGGTCGGGCTCCGAAGGGAGCAACTCCTGCTGGCCTGTCCAGAGAACAGCCGAGTCGCAGAGGCCGCTTCCGTCACTCTCCCCCGTTAACCCCAGCGGGGAATCTCTTCTTCCGCTTTCCAGAGTGGACACAGGAGGGAGCCAGCCGCGAGCGTAGGGGCCCTGTACAGCTTTCTCCCTCCCTCACCCCCACCGGCATCCCCTTCACCGCCTCTGCCGGGGGTGGTCTGCAGGCAACCTGGCAGCAGGAGGCAAACCACCCTCCCCTCTGCCTCTCCTCCCTGCCGCTTGAACCCAGCCTGCCCAGAAAGGCCTGGCAGCCCGAGGTGCTTCTGCCCCGCAGTCCCTGCTGTGCCCACACAGCTGGCATTGCAAAGTCCCCTTGGGCTGTCTTCCCTGCAGTGAGTTGCGGGGAATCTCAGTCCGATGCCTGGTGAACAGGTGTGTCCCCAGCTCCTTGCAGCCAGACTGAGCAGAGAGGCCAAGGACCGACAGGATCACAGAGACGGAGGTGCCCGAGAATGGGCAGCGTAGGCTTGAGGCACAGGTGTGAGGCTGGGGGCAGAGAAGTTGGCCCTGCCGTTGTCTCTGTCCTGTGGCTGGAGAGAGGCCCCCACCCCAGCCCCAAAGCACCTCCCCAGCGCTAAATCCCAGGGCTGGTCCTTGACATAAGGTGCATCGCCACTGCGTTCCCCAGGCAGCCTGGTCTCAGGACAGGTTTGGACGGGAAGCTTTCTGCGGCCCCGAGAGAGGAAGAGAGCAGGCAGAACGGACAGCCAGTGCTTTTCAAGTGCAGAAAAGACCTTTCAACACAAATCCGCTGCGCGAAACCATTGGGCAGGTTTTGGTTTCATCCCCATGTGGAACGGGCACAAGTCTCGAAACCAGCAACGCTGGCACAGAACGGGATGGCCGTGCTCTGGCCAGGTCCGCAGGCTGCACGGAGGGTGGCCATGCTGGCTGCCGAGTGGCTGCCGCACCCCAGCTAGCTCCCTAAAAAGCAGCAGTTTAGCCAGGATGGCACAGGCCGCTGCCCTGTACAATCCCGCCTGTGAGCCTAGGTACACATTTGGGCCCCTCACCCATGCCACCACCTGAGCCACTATGGCTACCCTGCTCACTCGGGCAGGCCTGCCCGTGCTGGCCTGATTGCAGCATAGGCAGACCCGAAAGGAGAAAACATCGCAGCCGAGAGCAAGATTCCTCCGGGCTCTTTGATGTCACTCAGGGAAGCAATGGGGCAGGTGACACCAACGAAGCTCGCTCCCTGCTCTGTCCCTGCCAGGCTGCTGGCACGCTTGGCATACTAAGATTCCTGAGCATCTGGATCACCATAGGCGCGCCAGGGCCTGGAGTGCCAGGAAATTCAAAGCCCCACTCCCTTTTCCCTCATGAATATGGTCCTCCCCTCCACCTTCTAAAGTCTCCCCCTGCTCTTTTGTGGATATGGTACAACTTGCCCATTGCCTCCCTGAATCATGGGTGTTGAGGAACATAGGAACTGCATGGCACAGATCACTGGACCCTCTAGAGCAGTGTCCCTCTCTCGGCTGTACTGGACCAGACCCATGGTCCATGCAGTCCAACCAGCTGATGGCTCCATCCCTTTGGTGTGAAGTCTCCAGGGCTGTTCGATGCCCGACACGAAGCCCCAGAGCCCATCTCGCTGGACGACGTAGGGCTGCCGAGCGCTCTTCGCTGCGCTCCCGGCTGGCCCCACCTGCTGCATAGCGGTAGATGGGGAATGATGCTCGATTAGTTTGGGGCTCGTGATCTTTGCAGGAAGTCGGGGGCTTCCCTGGTTCTTGGGAGGCCTGGGTCTTTCGGTGTCACTTTAACCTGGTGATTCGGGTTTTGTAGAAACCGTGTTTCACCCTGAAGAGAGCCTGCGCTCTCGGGTAGAGGTAGCGGAGCCGAGACGGGTGGGCGCCCGGGTATGACAGCCGGGCTGCTGCTCCTGCGCTCACACTGTCTGGTTCTTGCTTCCTGCTCACCCGCTTTTCTTTCTCCCCCTCCATCTCTGCCCTTTTCATTCCCAGTCTCCCTCTTTAAAGGGAGCAGGAGCCCAACAACCCAGGAATACAACCCAGGAATACCCAAATGCCTCCCTGCTAGAAGCCTGCTGAAGCCAGTGGGCTTCCCTGAGGAAGAGTTTGGTGCAGGGTCTCGGAATTAGACTGCGAGGAAGGATGATCCATAGTTAAGGCTCCCGGCTGGGACTCAGGAGATCTGGAGTCAATTCTCATCTCTGCCACTGACTCCCTGTATGACCTTGGATAAGTCTCTTAGCCTCCTTGCCTCTTGCGATGCTCCCTGTCTCTTGTGGACAACCAGTGGCTCCCGAGCCACATGCGGCTCTTCAGAAGTTACTATGCGGCTCCTTGTCTAGGCACCGACTCTGGGGCTGGAGCTACAAGTGCCAACTTTCCAGTGCGCCGGGGGGTGCTCACTGCTCAGCCCCTGGCTCTGCCACAGGCCCTGCCCCCACTCCACCTCTTCCTGCCCCCACTCCACCCCTTCCTGCCCCCTCCCCTGAGCCTGCCGGGCCCTCGCTCCTCCCTGCCCCCTGAACACCACAAAACAGCTGATCGGGAGGTGCGGGGAGGGAGGGGCAGGTGCTGCATCCGGGCTGCCGGTGGGTGGGAGGCGCTGGGAGCGGGGTGGGTGAGCTCATGGGGGGCTGCTGACTTACTACTGGGGCTCTTTGGCAATGTACATTGGTCAATTCTGGCTCCTTCTCAGGCTCCGGTTGGCCACCCCGATTGGGACTGTAACTTCTCCAGGCCAAGGACTGGATCTAACTGCAGTGCCCAGCACAATGGGGCCTGCATCATGGCTGAGGTCTCTAGCTGCCACTGTAATACTGAGGAGTTAACCCAGCCCAACCCATCAGTATTCACAGCGTCTCTGCATAGATTAATGCCTAACCCTGGGGCCATCTCCCACCCTGGGGCCATCTCCCAACCCCAGGGAGTTCCCCAGGTCAGTCACACATACATTTCCTTTTCTCTGTCCCCAGGGGATGGGGTGGCCAGGTGCTCTCAGCCAGACGTGTCTCCGCCATTACTTATTATCGGGCCCACTGTCCTGTCTCCTCCTCCTCTCTGCCTTTTCTTCCAGCCTTGTCTCCTCAGACATATCCCCCTCACCCCGGCTCACCACTGTCCCAGACAGCTGACCATTTCCACTGCAGCATCTTCTCTGTTCATCCTTCTGGAGTGGAGGGGCCAGGTTGAACGTAGCAGCCAAGGTGAGGCTGAACCATTGCTTCAGAGCAACTCCCTGCACCTCTCAGGATGCTCCTGCATGCAGTGGGCCCTTCCAGCCAGCCCCTCCCTCAGCCCCCTCCCAGGCCCCTGTTCTTCTTGGCCCCACACTCTGCTCCAAGCCCCCTCCTGTCTCATACCAGCTGCCCTGTCTAAGCCCTCCCATATGCAATAGAGCCTCACTCCCTGGTCCCACGCCCCCTCCCCTCATGCATGCAGTACACCCCCGGTCCCTGCCTTGACCCTCTCCCTTTGGGTATGAACTATGTCCCCCATTCCCTGCTCTGCCCCCTTTTCAGTACAACCTCCCTTCCCCACTGTGCCCCTCTGGAGCCCTGCACTGGGCAGAAAGCTTTCAGACCAGCCCATCCAGGCAGGAGTGTGGCTGGTCAGATCCAAAATCACCTACCTCAGAGCCCTTCCTTTGCTGTCCCCTGATCTTTCTTTATGGCTGAATCCCATGACTACTCCATGCTGCCCTGCCTCACCCCCCCCACCGCCCCCATGCACTTTTACGGGTAAGCTTTCTGACTAGCCACCCAGGTACTCCTGGTCCTTGTCATGAAGGTTGTGTGCTAAAGCCCCTGGTTGGTTTCCTCAAACATAATCCGTCATTTCCAAAGCCTGGTGGGATCATAAACCAAGCCTCCCCTGTGAGGGCAGTAAGTGTCGTTATCCCTGTGTTACAGATTGGGAAACTGAGGCACAGGATGTGAAGTGACTTGCCCAAGGTCACCCAGCAGGCCATTGACAGAACTAGGAATGGAACCCTGGTGTTTTGGGCAAATAGCTCCCCCCGTCCCCCAGCCCCCTGTGCTCAGCCTACTAGATAGCGCTGCCCATCAGATCTTTCCCTCTTAAATCAGCAATGAAAGGAGCCACCGCAGCCATCTCAAACCAGGGCACTGATTAAATTCTTCCTCCTAATAGGGCCCCAGATCAGGGTATTTACCTTAGAAGACATTGTAAAACTGAAATCATTTCCTTTAGACAGGAGAGGAATAAGAGGGGACCAGAGTCTATGTAATAGTGACTGGGCTAGAGAAGGGAGATTCAGCACTTCTGTTCTCTTTCCTAACACAAGAACAAGGGGACAAACAATGAGATGTAGGGGGCACAAAACCAAGCAATTTTCACACAATGCACAATCAGACTGTGGAACTCACTGCCACTGGAAGCTGCCACAAGAATTTATAGCATGAGTCAAAAAGGGATTAGGCATGTATATGGACGTTGAAAATATGCAGTTATCCTAACTTTTAATAACAATTGTGGAAGAAAGACAAAACCTGGTGCTTCAGGGCTTAAGCTGATCTGTCACTATTACAGACCAGGGTCAAATCTAATATGGGGTCAGATTATCTCATACCTGCTACTACTGGTTTCTTACACCTTCTGCTGAAACACATGGTGCTGGCCACTGATGAGAGAAAACAGGACTCGGTAGACCTGCCTATGTTCCTAAGCGAACCAAATGCCAGGGTATTGGAAGGTGTAGGCGTTTATCAGACAAGAGCTTGGTGGTGTCTGCTGGGGTGCCCTGAGCTGGAGGAGGGGGGAACATTGCCAATTCCCTGGTGTTCCTCTGCCACACAGGTGAGAGCATGTCCAGGCAATCTATCAGTGTTTGGGTGGGATGCCCCTTTCTTTGGGGGTACTCAATCCTTAGCTCAGTGGTAGCAGGACATCCTAGGGCTCTGCTGGGATGGAAGGTGCCAGCACAGAAGACAATGGGCTGCTCAGGGCAGTGTTTTCATGAAATCAGGACATTCCATCCACTGAGGGTTCCCTTGGCACAACACATCAGCTCCTTAGAACCATGTTATGAAGGACAATGTTTGTGTTTAACCAGACTCACCCCATGGATCCTGAGTTAGCAGGGATTCCAAGGGTGGGAAAACTACAGCTCATGGGCCAGATCCAGCCTGCCAGCCATTTTAATCTGGCCCTTGAGCTCCCACTGGGGAGTGGGATCTGGGGCTGGCCCTGCTCCAGCGGGCCAACCAGGAAGCGGGGTCAGGGGCCGCTCCACACAGCTCCCAGAAGCAGCAGCATGGCCCCCCCTTCAGCTCCTACGCTTAGGGGCAGCCAGGGGCCTCTTCTCTGCATGCTGTCTCCAGCCCAAATGCAGTCCCTGCAGCTCCTATTGGCCGGGAACCACAGCCAATGGGAGCTGCAGGGGCGGTGCCTGTGGACTGGCAGCACACAGAACTGCGGGGCTGCACCTAGTGTAGAAGCCAGAGAAGGGACATGCCGCTGCTTCTGGGAGCTGCTTGAGGTAAGCGCTGCCCGGAGCCTGCACCCTGGAGCCACCCCCAAGCCCCAACCCTGATCCCTCTTCCTCCCTCTGAACCCCTCAATCCCAGCCCAGACCATCCTCCTGCACCCCAAACTCCTGATCCCCAGCCCCACCCCAGAGCCCACACCCCAGCACCCTCATCTACCCTGCACCCCAATCCGGAGCCCCCTCCCACATGCTGAACTCCTCATTTCTGGCCCCACCCCAGTGCCCACACCCCCAACCAGAGCCCTCACCGCCTCCCACACCTCAACCCCAATTTTGGGAGCATTCATGGCCCGCCATAAGTTTCTATTCCCAGATGTGGTCCTTGGGCCAAAAAGTTTTCTCACCCCTGGATTAAACCCTCTCCCTGGCCAGGGAATCTTGTCCTGACAGTTACAGGTCCAGATCCCAGCACAGGGCACTTTGACAATGACCCCAGGGAGGGGTCATCTGAGGAAACTGAATCTAGGACCTCTCCATCTAAAAGCATGAGCCTCGACTGCTAGATCTAAAGGAGCAGCCCCAGTGATTTGGCAGCAGTAGCCGACACCTAGAACACGATGTGTCCAGCCCCTAGCAGGGGAACACAGATCCGTACTGTGGTGATTTCCCTTTGCCAGATGTTTTCCAACCCTCCTGGAGGGTAACAGAGGAGAATTTCTGTTCTAGTCTGGTTCTTATACAGCCCTCATCACCATAGCACATGGGGAAGAAGCAGGTAATCCATGGACACGCCCGCCTGCCTGGTCTCGCTGTTTGACTTTGTGTTTTGTAGCAGCCATTTGTTGATATAAATACATCAGCAGGATCAATTCAATTAGGCCTCGGCTCCTTGGCATCCACAAACTGTTGCATATGGATGAGTTAGGAGCGGGCATGGAGGCAGAGGGTCCAGGACACACAATACAAATCAGTGACAGGACGAATGGGACAGAGACGGTGCCTTCCCTTGTGTCTAAGTGCCAGGCACACCAGCAGCACAAAGGAAATGATCATTCATTTTAATGAAGCTCGGATCATTAGCTGATGTCTGTAAGTACCTTGAAGATGCCAAGTGTAATTAATCCTCACAACCCCCAGGGAGGTGGGGGAAGTATTAGCACCATATTTCAGATGGGCAAAATTGAGGCACACAGGAGTCAAAGCCAACATTTCAAACCTAAAGTTAGGTCCCAATTCTGAAAGTTCGGGCTACATCCGTGGTTACTGGGAGCTTCTTAAAGCAAGGCTGTGGGACAGCAGAGAAAGGCACAGTCCTCGGGGTCTGCGCTGCAAGGACACCCACCCAGTGCTGACTGAGGTCTTGTTCACACACACAAGTAGCCCTGGTTGCACTGAAATCAGTTTTAAAACCTATTTAGCTAAATTGGTGCCAACCCTGGCCTGGCCTCTGATCTCAGTTTAGAACTGGTTACGCTGGCTTAGCTCCTGCCCACTCACCGCTGCCGGAAGTATAAGCAGAAATAAACCCAGTTAAATGCAATTTAAGAGTGTCCACACAGCAGCTTTGCACCAGGTTAGTTAAAGCCATGCAACTTTGGGTTTAGAGACCAGGCCGGAAAGCCCAAAGCCCCACCCCAGTATGCAAGAGGCTCAGTGTAAGAGTCTCTGGGCAGTTCCCAAATCCTGGTCAGGAGCTTGGAGGGGATGCCCTAGGGCCCTGCAGTTTGTATTGGCAGCCAAGCTTTGGGGTATGTATCCATATGGAATGGCTAAGCCCTCCAAGGCCTGCCTGCCTTTTTATACCATGACAACCACTCTGTCTTTGGCAAGACACCTTCACCCCACCTCCTGCACCCATCCTGCTCCCAAGTCTCTGCCTTTTGTGCACTTCCTCAGCAACATCCCACAGTGAAAGCCTGACCTCAGTGAAACCAATGGGAGATTTACCATTGACGTCCATGGAGCCAGGATTTTGCCCCAGCAGGGACCACACCTTTTACACAGGGTGGATCTGTTCAGAGCAGGGTCTGATGAGCAGTAGCAGCCCCTGCAGCAAGAGGTGTGAGTGGAAGCAAACAGGAGCAAGGTGATGGCCAGACAGAAGGGCAGGCAGCTGTCTCCCACTTCCTGCTCATCCTGGATCCTGACACGAGCCCTGGGAAAACTTGGCCCCAATTTCACAGCTGTGTCCTGAATGCCACGTTCTAATCAATCCACGGTGCAGTGATGGAGAGCCATCCGAGAGCTGCTTAGCAGCGCCGGGGCAGTGAGTGGTGGGTTCGGCCCAGTTTCCAGCAGACAGGTATCCATGTCTCAGAAACCACCACCACCAGAACTAACTGGCAGTCTCAGCAGAGGGCTGGGTGGTGAATGGGTTATGGAGCCTGAATTCCCTCTGCCAACTACGAGCATGTCTACACAGGACACTCTAGGAAATTAATCTGAATTAACTAAAGGTGTGAATTTAAACGGCATTATTAGTTAGATCGCATTAAACCCCTGTGTGGACACTCTTTCCAAATTAAGGTAACCTTAATTCGCTTTAAATTTAATTCACTTCCAATGTTAATTTGGATTAACTTTCCAGAGCATCTCACTTATAGAGAAGCCCTGAGAGGCGCCCCCTCCAGGGCAGAGCTGGGGAAGCCTGCCCAGCTCTGAATCATTTCAGCAGCGGAGCAAACCAGGAGGGGAGCTTACTTGCTTTGGTGGATGTCATTGTAACACACAAGTGGAGAATAGGGGCCTTTGTTGCCCTCTGAGTGGCTGGGCCACATAGGTGGCTAACAAGGCTGATGCTGCAGCTGGCTAAAAGGGTTCTTGCTTTAGCTCACGTGGGACACTCAGCTTTTAGCACTGTGAGTCCAGGGTTCAAGGTTGCATCAGTGCGTGGAGCCAGAATGCAGCTGGGGAAGTGCGTGCGGGACAAAAGACAGGATCTGAAAGGCCTGCAGGCCCAGAGCAGCGCGTGCATGCACATGGGTGTAGCTGTGCAGGGGCACTTCCCCCAAGCTAGCCCCAGCAGGAGGCACTGGACTGATGGGGGAAACCAGAGTGCGGGACTTTCAAGCACAGTCTGGAGGCCTGGTACGGCATCCAGGCAGATGGATTTTCAGACTAAAAGTTGATTTTATGGAGGAAAAAACCCACATGATATGTACCAGGTTTTACCAGGGGGCTTAACTGAACTCTCCAGAGGCACCTGGGCCCTTAGAAAGGAATCAACAGCTGTACCCAGAGCCAGTGGGGCCAGACTAACCCCCACTGTGTCTTCCCATCTCCCCAGGGAGGCTACCCAAGCTCTCTTCAGAGGGGAGGAGGCAAATGGGGGGCTCCCAGCTGGGGCACCTCTGCTTCTGCCTCTCCCAGTGACAGAACCCCAGTTGGGTATCTGCTGCTCCCATGTCAGTATGCCCTGCCTGGGGAGCGTGCTGTCACCATAGGAGGGGGCTGAGGGCATACAGGCAGGGAGGGGACACACACACACACACACACACACACACCCCCCCTTGCAGGGCAGCCAACTCAGCATCTTTCCTCTGTACTAACTGTGCCAACCTGGCCCTGAATCCTTCCTCCCCCACCCAGCTGGAAGATGCTTGGATCTGGGGATCTTGGTTTTAAAACGTCCTTTGTTCAACTCAAGCCATTTGTGGTGCGTTTCCCTGAGTTCCAGTGCTGGGCTCTGCAGGAGCCACAGGGAGAACAGAGGCCATTAAATGACAGCTAAGCAAACACAGCTCCAGCAAGGGCTGCTACAAGCCAGAGACACTGAGCTTCTTAAAGCTAGACACACAAGGGGGACCTGGGCATCCCATCTCCCAGCCCTGCCACTCACTTCAGTTCACACTCTCCTGGGAGGGGACTTTGCCCAGACACCCACAACAATCATTGTCTAGCTGGGCAGAGCGGTGAGAGCCCTGAGGGAGGGCACAGAGCCACCCACCATTCTCTCCCGCCCTTGCTGTGTATTGGCCCTGCCCGCAGGCATCCTTCCAGCCCGGATGCCTGCGGGGAGCAGGGAGAGGAAGCACACGCATGCCAGTGCTAACCCGCTGTCTGCTACAGACTAGCAATTGGAGGGGCCTCAGAGGAGAGCAGCACAAGAATTGCTGGGCCCAGCCCTGGGAATCGCGAAGGAGGGAGCGGGCGAAGGCAGTGTGGCTAGGGGCCAGTAGCCCCTGGGCTGTATTCACTCACTGGCATATGGCTAGCACCCACAGAGGCTAATGGGAGCTGCCGCCCCAGAGCGGGTCCTTCAGCCCCAAGCTGCGCAATTTGTGATTCATTATTAATAACTAGCATTTCAGTGGGGACACCATTAGAGTCAGTGCTGTACTGGCCCCTTGGCAACTCACCATGTAGGGCCCTGATTCGGGTCCCCTTGCTCTCGCCATGGAGCCCCTCCCCCCATGAGGGGACCCACTGATCTCAAGTGGGGTGCTCAGGAAGTCAGGTGCCATCCAGCCCGAGGAAGGGTGAAAGCTGAGCCTAAGTAGATGGAGCCCAGACCAGAGGCGGAGAGCAAGAGGGTGGGGCTAGCGCTGGCTGCTGCTGACAGAGCTAGGTTGTGGCATGCGCCAGCATGGGCTCCAGTCCTAATCCTCACCCTGCCATCAGGGCCCTGAGTTATCGGAGGCCAGGCGGCTCTTTGGGCACCTTTAAAAACCCTGACCTTTGGAGCTCTGCAGTGCACAGCCCACTGACTGCGTGAAGCCTTGGGAAAGCAGCCCTCTTTCGTCCAATGTCCAAAACAACCCCTTGGTTTTGGGTGCTCAACTTGGGGCACCGCCTGGTTTTTAGTCCCACCCCTCATGACTCCCACTGTTATTTCCATTGCTCCCAGGAAAGATCTTGCTGCCAGTAGGGGGCCCCCTTTGCACACACTCCAGTAGCAGAACAACAAGTCTTCCTGCCTCAGTTTCCCCACAAAAGGAACCCTCTCTCATTGTCCATTCAAAGCCCCTTCTCTGTGCATAATCTGTTCAGGTACACCAGGGCCATATTTCCACAAACCCTTGTAATGAAGCCATTCTTGACACACCACCATAAACGTACAAAGGTACAACTGCTTTTCCATTGTCTCTGCAGGGACACTACCTCCAGATCACCCTGAGAGCCAACAGCAGCACTGTGTTCCTCATTCCTTTCACCCCGATGCAGGGCCCCCCCTCTCCAGACCCCCCCCCCCCCATCTGAGAGCAACCAGTCTCCACAGCCCCAGGAGAGCTCCCCAATGTCCCACTCCCCAGGCAGGGAGTCCTACCCCTGCTTACGGCATGTCCCTCCCAAGTCCACTCTCTTGCATCTGAGCTCTGCTTCCCCTGACTGAGCTGGATCTGCCCCTTTTGCCACAGCCCCAGCCTGCTGCTGGTCAGGGGCCCCGGCTTTGGGCAGTGCTCCCCAGCTGTTCCACCGCAGCTCAGATCTCCTGTAGTGCTCTCCTACTGCTTCCTACTCCTGGCACCTCTCAGACAGCTCTTATCTGCCCATCTCCTCCCTCTGCAGCCAAGCCCAGGTGTCCTCTTTTAAACCTAAGGGGGGGGGGGGGGGTAGCTGACTAGTCACAGGTGCAGTGGGCTCTTCTCTCTTAAAGGGCTAGTGACACTCCTGTCTACAGCTTAGGAACTAAATGGGCTACTGGCCATTGTGACCATACAGTCCCCATCTGGCTGTGTAGCTAAGGGCTGCAGACGCTGGCAGGCCCAGGCTGCTAAGGGGACTGGGACTGCGACTGCTAACACACCCGGGCTGGTGGTACCTAGATGCCAGTTGTGACAGAAGTGGAGCCGAGATGTAATAATCTGCAATCATTTTATGAACAGTGTGTGACCTGGCCAGCAAAGGGAAGCTATTTTATAGTGGGTTATAAGGCTTTCCGGTGTGAATCTGATCCACCTTATACCAGGACTGTGGGAAGAACAGATGATCCTTGTGGTCCCTTCTAACCCTATGATTCTAACAACCAGGGAAGTAACTCAACGGCTTGCCAGCTAAGAACATTTAGGTGCACCTTAGGAGGACGATGGGTCCAGCTACTAGCTTCAAAGATCCTGCGTCTTGTCTCCAACACCTGGTTTTGCAGTCCCACCGGAACAAGGCTCATGAACTCCCATCACCCCAAATCTGCCTCCAGACCAGCCTCTGGTTCCAGCAGATCCACCATCCTTTGCCAAGTAACTTCCCCATCAGAAGCTGTGTGACTGACCAGCTGGTTGGGCATCAGAACCGTCTGGGAACTCCCTGGAGGAGCAGGTCTCTTCCAGACAAACCAGCCAAAGGCTGCAGCCACCTTGCCAGAAAAAGGAAGAAAGATCAATCTCTCTCTCTCTCTCTCTTTCTTTAGGAAAAGTAAGCAAAGCAGTTGTAATACTAGAGCAGGAATTGGGCTGTAACAAACCTGCATCAAAAGGCACGCCAGTGCAGACTGACCTTTTATGCTCACATCCAAGTTACTCGCTTCATATACACCGGGGAAAGCACTTTTCAATTCCGAGCAGACCCGACGTGCTCTGCTCCACTTTTGAGAGGTAGGAGTTCAAGCATTGTGTGTTCTTAATTCAATCACAGACAGTTACATTGTTTTTTCAGGTGTCTTGCATTAGTAAAGGTATTCTCACAGCACCAGATTTAAGCAGGGAAGTTCCTGGCTGAGCTGTACATCAAGGTAGAACTGAATTATAAGGCCATTCCTCCCCCACCTTACACGTTATCAGTCACAGACTTTGGTCATGTGCATTATGATACTGCTATTTGCCAACAGCAAACAGTGTCTAGCACCCCCCCCAAGCCAGATGTTCATGAGCAAGACCTGGGCAGCTCAGCTGTAAATCAAGTAAACTATTTCCCCATTTCTCTCCTTTCTTCTCTCCTTTACAGACAGCTAGCTGAGCCCGTAGGCCTCCTTAAATCTCAGGGGAATCTGACATTAGGCAGTAGCTTCCAAATCAATCTGAGAATGTTGCGTTGTCACCCCACTGCAGGGGCACAGTTAAGGTTGTTGAGGTTATTTGAGTGTGATTGTGTTGTGTTATGGCAGAGCAACCTTAACTCTGAATTAGAGTTGCCGACTTTCCAATTTCAGAAAACTGGACACCCCTACCCTTTCCCCTCCCCTGTGACCCCACCCCCTGCTCCCTCCCCCAAGATCCCACCCTCCGCTCACGCCTCTTTGCCCCCCACACCCTGCACCCAGCTCGGGGACCACCACACTCTCCCCATCCCACCAGTTATATGCAGGGGGGGAGGCTGTCTCCATAAGCCACTCACTCAAGTCACAAGAAGTCTGTGGAGAAGCTGGGAATAGAACCCAGGAGTCCTGGCTTCTAGCTCCTCCTGCCTCATTGTAACCACAAAACACCATTCTCCTCTCTAAGCCAGGAGTCCTTACTCCCAGCTCCCCCACACCAGCTGCTCCAGGTCCCCCAACACCAAGGCAAGGGACGGTCCCAAACATGCCCAGGCATCCCCTGCCCATCTGGGTCCGTGGAACTGGGAGCAGGGAGCTGCTTGCTTCCATCTGGGGAACTTGCCCCATTGTTTGTAGCTGCCCCCCTGGCAGCCACAACCCACTCTCCCTGGCTGGCTCCAGAAAAAGTACACAGAAATATTGGTTCTGGGGTCTCCCCACTTCTCCCAAGGGGTTTAATGAGCCTCCTGTTTCCTCCGCACCCTACGGTGAGGGGCTCTTGGGGCACCAGCTCCTGGGCTACCTCGGCTCTGGCTGGGGCAGGCTGACTGTAAAGGCCCCGAGCCTGCCAAGTTCTGCCGCCCGGAGTGAGCAGGCACCCAAGTTCCCAGGGATTGGCGCTGGGGGATGGCCAGCCTCCTACCTGGGGGGTGATTGCGTCATGCATGGAGCCAGGATTGGCAGCCCAGCCTGGCCCAGCCCTTCAGGGGAAGTGGCCCTGCACAGCATGCCAAGCCCGGACCCCTCTGCAACTTTCCAAACAGCCCCTCTCCCAACATCCGTGCCTCACAGGTAATGGGCTGCCCCCTTCCTTCTTGCAGCCTCTCTGTCATGCTCAGAGCTTGCCCTCTCCTTGTCTGCTCTGCTTGCAGCTCCAGTGCGAACGTGTGGTGTCCACCCTTCCCCAGGCCAGCCCCCTCCTCCGCCAGAGCCACCTCCCCAGGCTGCGAGGGGCCCTGTAGCCACTGCTGAAGCTTTCCGCAAGCAGCTGAGCAGCTGCTGGTCTTCCCGCCCTCTTGGAGGGGAGGCTGATTGTGGTTACTCTGGTAACCGGACACTGCCAGGTCCCCTTTTCGACCGGACTTTCTGGTCAAAAACCAGACACCTGGCAATTCAGAGCCTGAATTTTAATGCTAATGCCCTTGAAAGATGATATGCAGACAGCACTCTGCCATGTGCTTGCATCTTGATGCCATCTGCGCACCTTGGAAGAGTAATGCTAGACTGCAGCCAGGGCCAGCTCTTCCGCATAGGCAATTCACAGACAAAGACAATCATTGCACTGGAGGAGGGTACCAACACAATAAGGAAGGAAAGGGAATCTCTATTACCCACCCCTCCTGTCGCCCCTCCCCACATAGACTCTCCCATGTGGGTGGGGTGAGAGTGGGGCCAGCCTGCCCTGGGCACATGAGGGGGGATCATGTGGGGAGGAGCTGGGAGCTCAGGCTGCCCTGGGCACAGGGTGGGGGGACCATGTGGGGAGGAGCTGGGAGCTCAGGCTGTCGCTCGTCTCAGGTACAGTGATACAGCACCAAGCCGTTTGCTCTCAGCCCTGGTCTACCCGACGGGTTAGGTCCAACTTAGCTGCGTGAGGTCGATTTTAAGATGACTGCGTCTACGCGACCAACCCCCTTCCGTCGGCCTAAAGGGCTCCTAAAACTGACTTCTCTTTTCCCTGGTGAGGGGAGTAGCACTAAAATCAACCTCGCCGGCTCAAATTTGGGGTAGTGTGGATGCAATTTGATGGCATTGGCCTCTGGGAGCTATCCCAGAGTGCTCCATTGTGACCGCTCTGGGCAGCTCTTTGAACTCCGATGCTCTAGCCAGGTACACAGGGAAAGCCCCAGGGAAAGTCTGAATTTCATTTCCTGTTGGTCAACGTGGCGAGCTCAGCAGCACAGGGGACCCTGCAGTCCCCCCAGAATCGAAAACAAGCTCCAGCATGGAGCAAACGGGAGACACTGGATCTGATCTCTGTATGGGGAGAAGAATCTGTGCAGGCCGAACTCCGATCCAAAAGAATAAATGCAAATATATATATATATGCATGCCAAAACCGCACAGGGCATGGTGGAGAGAGGCTACAACAGGGACACACAACCGTGCCACGTGAAAGCCAAGGAGCTCAGGCAAGCTTACCAAAAGACAAAGGAGGCAAACAGTCACTCCGGGTCAGAGCTCCATACATGCCGCTTCTATGATGAGCTGCATGGCATTCTAGGGGGAGACGCTACCACTACCCCACCCCTGTCCGGGGACACCTGCAAGGGGGGAGTCTCACACAACAGGGAGGAGGATTTTGTGGATGAGGAAGAGGAGGAGGAGGAGGAGAATGCGCAGCAGGCAAGCGGTGAATCCGTTCTCCCCGGCAGCCAGGACCTTTTCATCACCCTGGAGCCAGTACCCTCCCAAGGCGGGATCTCCGATGCTGAAGCTGGAGAAGGCAGCTCTGGTGAGTGCACATTTGTAACTACAGTACAGCATTTAAAAGCAATAGTGTTTAATGTTTGATTTGCCCTGAAGAATTGGGATGCATTCGGGGCCAGTACAAGCTACTGGAAAATTCTGTTAATGTGTCTGGGGATGGAGCGGGAATCCTTCAGGGACATCTCCATGAAGCTCTCCTGGAGGTACTCTGAAAGCCTTTGTAGAAGGTTTCTGGGGAGGGCTGCCTTATTTCGTCCTCCACGGTAGGGCACTTTACCACGCCAAGCCAGTAGCAAGTAGTCTGCAATCATTGCAGCACAAAGCATGGCAGCGAATGGTCCTGGGTTTCGGTCACATTCAAGCAACATGCGGTCTTTATCTTTCTGTGTTAGCCTCAGGAGAGTGATGTCATTCATGGTCACCTGGTTGAAATAGGGGAATTTCTGTAAGGGAACAGTAAAAGGACCCCGTTCATGCTGGGTTGTTTGCGCTTGGCTAAAAGGGATCATCCCAGAGAATAGCCATGCATGGGGTGGAGGGAGGTGTGTGCTGCACATCCACCCGAAAACCGCAGCCCCTCCTTTTAAATGTGAAACCCAACCAGCATTGCTTGCTATGGGAAAGGATGGCACTGCAGTTTGAAACCATTCCCACATGTTATGAAGGCGGAAAAAGACAACCCCACATACCAAAAGGCTTAGCATGGTTGCCTGGAAACCAAATTCTGTTGCCCAGCCGTGTGTGATGTGTCACCATACCGGCAGGTGCTCAATATAAAAGGCAAAATGCGACCTTGTACCTAAAGCACATGTGCTATCTGTTGTGAATTGGTTGATTCACTGTGAAAGAGTCTCCCTTTTTCTCAGAAATGTATCATCTTAAGTTTAACTCTCCCTTTTTATCTACCCCCAGGCGCAAATGTTTCTATGCTCCCCCTATCATCTCCATCCCTGAGGTTATCACAGATTAGAAGGTGAAAAAACGCACTCGCGATGACATGTTTTCCGAGCTCATGCAGTCCTCCCGCACTGATAGGGCACAGCTTAATGCATGGAGGCATTCAGTGGCAGAGGCCAGGAAAGCATTAAGTGAGCATGAAGAGCGAGAGGCAGGAGGCGATGCTGAGGCTAATGGGGGAGCAAATGGACATGATGAAGCATCTGTTGGAGCTGCAGGAAAGCCAACAAGAGCACAGACCCCCACTGCATCCATTGTATAACTGACTGCCCTCCTCCACAAGTTCCACATCCTCCTCACCCAGAAGCCCAAGAACGTGGGGGCGGCAGGGAGAGGCTCCAGAAACCCAGCCACTCCACTCCAGCGCGCCTAACTGTGCTCTTCTAATCACCCTGGTGTCTGGATGCTCAAAATAGGCCCCCAGTTGATTTGCCTCAACCTCCCACCCCGCCATAAACGTCTCCCCCTTACTCTCACAGATATTATGGAGCACACAGCAAGCAGCAATAACAATGGGAATGTTGGTTGTGCTGAGGTCTAACCTAGTCAGCAAACAGCACCAGCGAGCTTTTAAACATCCAAAGGCACATTCTACCACCATTCTGCACTTGCTCAGCCTATAGTTGAACTGCTCCTTAGTACTGTCCAGGCTGCCTATGTACGGCTTCATGAGCCATGGGAGCAAGGGGTAGGCTGGGTCACCAAGGATAACTATTGGCATTTCAACATCCCCAGTGGTAATTTTCTGGTCTGGGAAGTAAGTCCCTTCTTGCAACTGCTCGAACAGCCCTGAATTCCTAAAGATGCGAGCGTCATGCACCTTTCCTGGCCATCCCAAGTTGACGTCGGTGAAATGTCCCTTGTGATCCACCAGTGCTTGCAGCACCATTGAGAAGTACCCCTTGTGGTTTATGTACTGGTTGGCAAGGTGGTCTGATGCCAAGATAGGGATATGCGTTCCGTCTATCGCCCCACCACAGTTAGGGAACCCCATTGCAGCAAAGCCATCCACTATGACATGCACATTTCCCAGAGTCACTACCCTTGATAGCAGAATGTCAGTGATAGCATTGGCTACTTGGATCACAGCAGCCCCCACAGTAGACTTGCTGCCCACTCCAAATTGATTCCCGATTGACCAGTAGCTGTCTGGCGTTGCAAGCTTCCACAGGGCTATAGTCACTCGCTTCTCAACTGTCAGGGCAGCTCTCATCTTGGTATTCCTGCGCTTCAGGGCAGGGGAAAGCAACTCACAAAGTTCAAGGAAAGTGGCCTTACGCATGAGAAAGTTTCGCAGCCACTGTGAATCATCCCATACATGCAACACTATGCGGTCCCACCAGTCTGTGCTGTTTGCGAGGCCCAAAATCCGTGTTCCACTGTATCAACCAGCCCCACTGCTGCCATGATGTCCCAATTGCCACAGCCCATGCTTTCAGGAACGTCTGTGTCCATGTCCTCATCACACTCATCCTCGTGCTGGTGTCTCTTAGCCCAGTTCTGCACATACTCCAGGATAATGTGCAAGGTATTTACAATGCTCACAACAGCAGCAGTGAGCTGAGCAGGCGCCGTGCTTGCCGTGGTATGGCGTCTGCATGGGTAACCCAGGAAAAAAGGTGCGAAACGATTGTCTGACGTTGCTTTCACGGAGGGAGGGAGGAAGGGGTGATTGACGACGTACCCAGAACCACCCGCGACAATGTTTTTGCCCCATCAGGCATTGGGAGCTTAACCTAGAATTCCAATGGGCAGCAGAGACTGTGGGAACCGTGGGATAGCTACCCACAGTGCACCGCTCCATAAGTCAATGCTAGCCATGGTATTGAGGACACACGCCACTGACTTAATTATCTTAGTGGGGACATACACAATTGACTGTATAAAATCGATTTCTAAAAATCGACTTCTATAAAATAGACCTAATTTCATAGTGTAGACATACTGTTAGGGAGGGCAGGCCAGATATTACAAGTACATTCCCCTAGAGGGGGGCAGGGAGCAAAGACAGAGAAAGAAGGGATGGAGAAAGGAGATGGAAAGACAGAGGGGAAAGGTGGGAGTGATAGGAAGAGAGGAAGGTGGAGGGGGGAATGGTGGGCTATAAAGTGGAGGGAGAAATGGAGGGACAGGAAAGGAGGAGCAGGGAAATGTGGAAATGAATGACAAGGGAATGGAGGGAAAGAGAAAGCAGGAGATGGAACATGGGAGACTTGGGAAAGGAGACAGAGGAAGGAACGAGAGATGCAAACAGGAGAGAAAAGGGGGAAATCAGTCTGATAAAGAATGAGTTGTGGTATAGAGATTACAGAGTCAGAGTGAATGGATGTAGATCGATTAAAAAGCAGGACTGTGTGTGGCAGACACACCCCCGTGGGAGAGGGAGGGAGGGAGCGTAAAGGGAGCCCCCATCATGGGGCGTATTTGTACGTGTGTGAGATCCCTACAGTAGCTAACTTTCTTCTTTCCAGCTGGGTGTTCCACCCTGCTCTGCCACAAGGCCCCGCCCCCATTCCACCCCTCCCCAAGGCCCCACCCTTACTCTGCTCCCACTCCACCCCTCCCCTGAAGCCCCACCCCACCTCTTCCGGCCCTGCCCCTGCCCACGCTCCTCCCATCCACCACCAAGCTGGTAATCAGCGGGGCTGGTGGGTGCTGAGCGCCCACCATTGTTTTCCATGCTCCAGCACCCACAGAGTAGGCACCTATGGGAGTGCGTCCCTGTGCATGTGATTGAAAGATCCCCGTCTATAAAACGTAAGGACTTGTTGTCACCCCATTCTCTCAGGCACTGTAACGCCACCGTGACGGGTGCATCATGTTTTAAGCTTATCTGACATAAAAACAGTAAAGACCGTGCTGTGTGATGTCAACATGGAGATGTCTCTCTACTTGCCTTGCGTGCACGCAATAGGCGCATTTCTGTTCTTTGTCTTGCTGGCATTATCGGCATGAGCAGCTGGCCTCCAGCCAGCGCGCCGGGCCCCGCTCCGCCCGCCCCTCCAGCCAGCGCGCCGGGCCCCGCTCCGCCCGCCCCTCCAGCCAGCGCGCCGGGCCCCGCTGCGCCCGCCCCTCCAGCCAGCACGCCAGGCCCCGCTCCGCCCGCCCCTCCAGGCAGCGCGCCGGGCCCCGCTCCGCCCGCCCCTCCAGCCAGCGCGCTGGGCCCCGCTCCGCCCGCCCCTCCAGCCAGCGCGCTGGGCCCCGCTCCGCCCTCCCCTCCAGCCAGCGCGCCGGGCCCCGCTGCGCCCGCCCCTCCAGCCAGCGCGCCGGGCCCCGCTCCGCCCGCCCCTCCAGCCAGTGCGCCGGGCCCCGCTCTGCCCACCTCTCCAGCCAGAGCGCCGGGCCCCACGCTCCCCAACCCTCACCCGCAAGGCAGCACACTGAGGCTGGTATCTGGTATTTCAAGCTGGATTCTTCGGACATTGCAGATAGGGTTATTGCCTGGCTGCTTTTTGACCGGCCTAGCTAGTTTTTTTATGGATTTGTCAGTTGCCAGAAAAATAATTTCAGCTGAGTCTGCGGGGTTTTTTATATGGGGCTAAAGATTTGCATTGTTCTCCCAAATTCTCATGGTAAAAGTTTCTGTGTCCAGCTAAAGATGCTGCAGTGTTTCCACTTCCGCAGTTTAAGTGATAACAGATCAACCCTGCTGAAAATACAGCAGCTATTTATGCAAGGGCAGGGCGCAGGTGTGTGAGAGAGGGGTTGAGTCACATGAGAGTGAGGAGCCGTGCGATGGTATCCGGCTGAGCTGTCTGTGTTCTCTCACTAGATCCTGTAAGTAGCAGTTGAAGGGGGGGTTTCGGAGTTGCCTTGTGGTTGGGGTTGCGGTGGGCTTGCCGTGCCAGGGGATGGGTGCTGGGGCTTTTGCATTTCACAGGTGGTAACCCTAATTGCAGAGTGAGGGCTGATGTTACTGGAGCCTGATCCTCCTCCCGTTGAATTAATGGGACTTTTCCCATTAGCCTCGGCGGGATCAGGATTACGCCCACAATGTTACCTAGGCCTGGTTCCTCCCATGGCCTGCATGGCCCTGCTGGGACTCTAGCCCACAGCTGGGGGCTGCACCATATTTCTCTGCATATTTCTCCCTCCTCCATTGTCCCATCCTCTCCCACTGAGACCATTTCTCTGCACTGTGTCTCCCTTTGGGGGAGGGATCCACCAAATCTTCCTGGTGTGGAAAACAAGCTGTGGCCTCCTTGTCTGTTGTCTCCATAGTGGTCATTGGTGGCTGGCAATGGAGAAGAGTCCAATCAGAACCTTGAATCCAGGAACTCCCTTACCTTAGGGTGTAGAATCCAGATTCAAAAGCAGATCTGGATTCAAATTTTACAGCTCATGCCTCTCTCTGTAATTGGAGATACACCCCAAGGCACAGATACCCCCAAACTGCTAGAGACAGATGGCTTCAAAATAACCATGCTTTGCCCTGAGAAGCTGCTTTTCATCTATAGAGCAGAACGCTCTCTGCAAAGGAGGGGCCGTAGCATTAGCTCCATTCTAGAGATGGAGAAACTGATGTAAGGAGAAAACATGACTTGCCTGGGATCATGCCTTGAGTCAGCAGCAGAACTGGGAGTGGAACCCAGCTGTCCTGACTCCCAGGCCTTTGCTTTGTCCATTAGGACACAGCAGGACCCAATCTGCCCTACAAATCCGGATGTGGATCCAAACTTTGCCTCTCCAGCTCCGTCTTCAAATGTGCACCCTCCTGGTGCCTTTACTTTAATAATAACGAGGAGTCCGGTGGCACCTTAAAGACTAACAGAGAAGGGTGAGAAAACCTGGATTTGTGCTGGAAATGGCTCTACTTGAGGATCACTTTAGATAAGCTGTTGCCAGCGGGGGAGTGAGGTGGGAGGAAGTTTTGTTTCATGGTCTCTGTGTGTATATAATGTCTTCTGCAGTTTCCACGATATGCTATGCATCCGATGAAGTGAGCTGTAGCTCACGAAAGCTCATGCTCAAATAAACTGGTTAGTCTCTAAGGTGCCACAAGTACTCCTTTTCTTTTTACGAATACAGACTAACACGGCTGTTACTCTGAAACCAGAGAAGGGGTGGGGTCTCAGAGGAGGGGCGGGGCAGAGGGTGGAGCAAGGGTGCTTGGTTTGGGGCGAGTAGAAAGCTGGCAACCCTATGCTGGGGTGTGAAGCTGTTTCCTACTGTTGTGGTTCCTGGGCTTATGATTGCTTCAGAAGAGAGACCTGATGGCGAGGAAGATCAGATCCAGGCACTGGAGGCAGGGACCCTCCAGGGCAGAATGAGGACACTCCATGGCCAGCAGCCCAGGGAAAGTAGGGAGGCGAAGGTGTGAGTCATTGCTCAGGGTCCCCTCCTTATCTGGGCTGGTGTTTCTTAGCTCCCTGTCTGTCCTATCTCAGCTCCTCACATCTGTCCTAGTTCCAGCAAACACAAGCCCGAGCCCAGCCAGATTCCAGCCCAGGGATAAATGGGCACAGAAATCCTGCTCTCCTCCCAGACTCTGGGTGCACAGACACACCAGAGCAGACAGCTCAGAAACTGGACATGCAGACACACCGGGCTTGGCCCCCCAGGCACTGGCAGGACTCCAAGTGCCACATTGAGCAGCTGGCCCAGCTACCTAGGCCATGGGGTGCTGCTGAAAATCAGAGAGTAAATAACACAAGATTGCTAACTATGTTTGTTTCCCCTTCACTATTTGTTTGGTTCATTTACTGAGATTAGACTTACCAGCTGGGACTTGCCAGAATCTCTCTCCTTCCCTTCCTTCTCTTCTCTAATCACCCAGCACCTTCCAGTTCTCCAAACCTATATAGAAATAACTGCCCAGGGCCTGACCCCAACCCTGTATCTGAGGGAGGCCAGAGGTGCCACCTTCCCTCTGGGTGTCCTGCAGGTCTCCAAGCCTGCCCTTTGTCCCTGGGGTTCCTGGGACTCTGAGAAGAGACAAAGGCTGCCCCCCTTTGCAAGCTGCCCCTGAGTTGCGGATCGCTGTCAGCAAGCTGGGGGTGATGGAGTGCTGGGAATCACCCACTGAGCCAGTGCTGTGGGCACTGTTAACCAATTAGCCCACCCTCTGGGAGAGGGCCTAAAGAAGGAGAGGGGCTCCGGATGACCAGATCAGAGTGGGGCTGGGTACCTAACGAGCTAATGATCACATTTCAGTGCCCAGCCCTGGGAGAAGGGGTAGTTCAGCGGAGGCTGTGTGAATAAAAGCGGTGCAGGAGTCTGTAGAAGCACTGTGACTACACTCCAGGGGTGTCTCTGGGCTCTGTGCGAGAGCGGAGAAGATGGGAGCAGAGGGTGGCTCCCCTGCTGGAAGGGCACAGCCATTGCTTTGCTCCGGAGCTGGTCCCAAAGTCATCACTGGTGGATCTGAGCTCATCCACTCAGGAGAGTGAGAGACACCACTGTCTGATGCTGTCTGATGGACACCAGTGGGAATTAACACTCCACCATCACTGCAGGAACCTAGTGGTCCCGCACAGGAGATCTCACGCCCTCCAGGAACCCTCCATTCTCCCCACATGGCTGGAGGGGACAGGACTGTTCCCCAGGAGATGAGCCGGTCTCTGCTGCAGTCATTCCCTCCCCAGCAATGAGAGCAGCAGAGGAGAGAGGAAGGGGGTCTCTGCCACCCACCACTCTCAGAAGAGTTAGACACGGCGTGGATGGATGAGGGATGTGGGGCTTCCCCTGTGACTGCTCAGCTCAGCAAGCACACGAAGACAGGCGCCAGGAGGAAAGACAGAGACTGGTTTTGACTGAACAAACATGACATCTGGAAGGCAGTGAGTGAGCGACTGATTTACCATGGGGATCTCCCAGAATAAATCACTTTGTGGGATTGAAATGCTTGCAGCAGGGCCTGGAGACTTTAAGGAAGGAAAGAGCTTTTTTTGCAAAAGAAATTTACATTAGGGGCCTTTGTTCTTTGGGCAAAATTCCCATGTACAAATGGGCTCTTCATTAAGGTGAAAACAAATGAGCCTGGGTTCCTGCGGACCATTGGTTCAGATGGGGCAACATCATCATCACCATGTTCCCATTACACCACTTGGCGCTTAGGGCGGCGACGAAGCTCCTCCACTCCTGTCTGTTTCTGGCAAGTCTTTCAATGGTTCCCCAGCTGTGCCCCAGGTTTTACAGCTCGGCTTCCACAGCTCTTTGCCGTGTTGTTTTCGGGTGGCCTCATTTTCGCTTGCCTTCAGGTGTCCATCTAATTGTTATTCTGATGATAGGATCAGTTTCCATCCAAAGCACATGGCCAACCCATCTCCAGTGCCTCCTGGTGATGATGGTGCTCAGATCCTCTTGGCTGCACTGTGTGAATAGATCTTGGTTCAAGATTGTTCTGGGCCAAAAGAGCGGACAAGAGTGTGGCTTAAAGGGTTAACATGACTGTGACGATGTGATGCAGCAGGGAGAGGGGAGTGTTGACCTGGGAATGTGCCCTGGGGACGGGAGACCTGAGAGCCTGTCACCTGAGCCAGGAGGGGGCGGGGGAGGTGACACCTCTGCCCAGGAATGTGAACAGAGGCTGCAGAAGGGAGGGGGGGGTGTTAGTTTTCAGTTTGGAGCTGGGTGGAGGAACGCAGGGAACCCCAGGGCTGGGGTCTAAGCTCCCTGCTCCCCCAGAAGGACTTGACTGAGGGGTCCTGGTTGTACCCACAAGCTCTGTTTTGGACTGTGTTCCTGTTGTCCAATAAACCTTCTGTTTTACTGGCTGGCTGAGAGTCTCAGTGAATCCCAGGAAGAGGGGTGCAGGGCCTGGACTCCCGCACACTCCGTGACAATGACACACACCTATGCATGCACACAGCTCTGTTGTGCTATCCTGATCCCCCTCATTGCATGGTTTGCTTTGGGGGTCCGAGTCCGCACCAAATGAAAGGGATGTAAAGACAATTGAACCAGCATCTCCAGGAGGCAAAAACTAGAAAGGTGTTCGGGAAGGTGACTGGAGCGATGAAAGGGTTAACGAGGAGGGAGGCTGAAGAAACTGGCACTGTCCTGTGATGTATTTTGGTGCCCTGCACCCCCTGCAGGGCCAAACCCAAGCAGTGCTGTGACTGCTATGCACTAATTTTGACCCTAAGTTTTCCCCCTCCCCCGTGATGGAGGGGCTGCAGGGCTAAACCCGGGCAGCACTGCCAGAGCTCAGGTTGGCCCCCACCCCCACCGACTGGGCCTAGGCTGCCTTGGCCTTAGTACCCTGCCAGTGGTATGTAACAGGCGTACGAAAGTCGAACAGAACTTAACCAGGTTGCAGCCTCCAGCCTAAGGCCAGACTTGCTGTGTGTGCAGCCTGCATTGTAATCAGAGTCTGGGCTCAACCCAGTGCGTGCCTAGTCCGTAGGCAGGGAGCCCCCAAGTCACTAGGGGCCATGCTTGGCTGGTGCAGATGGAAGCTGCTCTGGGCAGCTCGGAGGCTCTGACTGACAGGGACTGGGAGCCATGGAGAGGCTCTTGGAACTCAGGCAGATAAGGAGGTTTGGAAGGATCAGACTTTTATCAGGAGATGTCGATTTCACAACACACACGCAAATCAGTGCAAAGATGTTTCCATCAATAATAACTGAGATTTACAGAGAGGCACAGTAAGAAGGGCTGCTCGAGAACTTCTTAGGGCTTGATTTGAGGAGACTGACGTTGTTTATTTTGCGTGTGATGTTGACAATTTGTGCTGTACGGTTATAAAGCTTTAGCTTTCTGAATCTCAGCATCTACTGGCATTAAATAATTGTCTGACCCACACTATAGTCTGACCTCTCCCCACAATTTCCTCACCGGTGAACATTTACACTGACTGAAATACAAAAGCTTAAAAATAAACATGGACATTATCCATCTAAATTATACAAAAAGAAAACTCCCATCCTGACCCATCTACGTGTGAGGAGCCAGCAGAGGATGAAAACCAGCTGCTGTTTGCTAGGCTTGCATTAAGCTGAGTCAAGCCTCCCAGGAGATGCTGATGCGGTAGAAGTAGGGGTTCAGGGACCTGTCTTCTGTGTCTGTCGGTCTGTCTGTGTGTGGTGGGCAGGATCAGGCCAGTGATGCAAGTTGGCAAAATCCAACTGACCCCAAAGCAGGGGCTGAAAAGCCTGCTCCAGCTCTGCCCCAATGACACAGCATGGCCAGAGTCTGAGACCAGTGTCGGTGCGGGCACTGCATGGTCTGCCGGTGTGGGGCACAACAGAGGAGAAGCCAGTGGTGGAGTCCACACACAACACGCTGTGTCTGCAGATACTGGAGCACCTCAGTGCTCGTTCCTGGGCTCCATAGCAAGTTGTCTTGGTCACATCTGCATTGCATAGGCATCCAGCCCACACTGTCTAACCTCCTCCTGTCCCAGTGTGCATGGGGCTCAGTGCAGCCCTGGAATGGATTCTCTCGGTCACTGGAGCAGGTGGCGGGGGCATAGTCTCTTCTTGGTTTGTCTTGAAGTTTTGGTGTGGTCAGTAATTCGGTGGGGATGGCCACAGGATACTGCAAACCAGGGCCCAGCTCCCATGGGAGTTAGGTGCCTAGATGCCTTTGCAGCTCTTGGCCCAGAAGCCTAACTTTGCACGTCAGGGCTTGTTCCCCTTAAAATGCCTTCTGCAGGGAGCTTTAGTGCCCTGAGGTGCAGTGATTGCTCAAAGCCAGGTTAGACAAAGAGCAGCAGGGCTGCTTGGTATCCCTGAAATGGGCTGAGTGAGCAAGCAGCCATTTGCTCTGGCAATAAGCAGTGGGAATTCATTTGTCTGCAAAGTCTGCACAGACCTGATCTCTGCAACAGCCAAGACCCAGCACCGATAAATTACTTAGTCTCTAAGGTGCCACTAGTACTCCTTTTCTTTTAGCAAGATTCTAGCGGGTGGTCTGTGGTTGGAGACGTGTCTAGCTAAACTATCGAAAAGTTTGTTCACTGTCTCACATATGTATTAAAGATGCAAAACAGGCAAGAGATATAGAGTTACATTCTCAAAGGGCATAAAGTACCCGGTACTTAATGATTATTGGTCATTAATTGTTATTATTCTTACTATTCAACAGTTACACTGCACTTGCACCAACAACTACAGCTTGGTTGGCGCGTCAGTGTGCTCGGTGGAGTACGGACAAATACTCAATGCCCATTTCTGGCTCAAAGTCTCAGAGTCTAACCCTGGAGCTATGCCGCTGCGTACCAGCTAAGAGTTAGGAATTGTCTATTTGTATTACTGCAGTGTTGAGGGGTCCCAGCCGGGGGCCACGGCCTGGCTGGGGGCATTTTGCACTCTTTGGTGAATTAGGGAGCGTATTTTATTTTAAATGTACAGCCTTTATTATCTTCTTTAAAAGAAGAAGAAGCCCTCATACTCTCTTTCTATTGCCCACTCATCAAACACTGCAGCCTTCCAGTAGCCAGAAATTACATTGAAATTCCTACTTCACCTCTCCCAAGTGTTATAGCCTAGTGAAGAAAGGACCTACCTTGTATTTCAAAGTGCCTGAGTGCGAGCCCTCTTGAAAGTTGTTCCCTTTATTAACGTTGCTATTAACTCGTTTCGTATCCCTGCTAAACTGATTCTAGATTCATTCGTTGCAAAGAGAGCTGATGAAACCATTTCATGCAGGGCAAGATCCAAATTGCAGCAAGAACAGATCAGCCACTCAGTGACAGACAGGGGGGCTGGAGCAATTTGTATAGTGGGGGTGCTGGGAGCCATTGAACCAAACTGTAAACCCTGGATATGATGGAAACCATTTCAAGTCAGGGGGTGCGGCAGCCCCCTCGTTCCAGCACCTATGGTGACAGGCAGTGAAGTGTAGTGGTTAGGGCACCAGACTGCATGTCAGGAGGCCTGTGTGCTACTCCGCATTTGACCACTAATCTGCTGTGTGACCTTGAGGAAAACACTTCTCCATCTACCTTGTCTGCTTGGATTCTAAGCTCTTCAAGCCAGGGATTGTCTCTTACTATGTGTCTGTACACCCTTTTCACAATGGGGCCCTGAACTCACTCAAGACTCTAAGTGCTACCATAATACAAATAATTATTAATAATGGTGTGGGCTGGATTAAACCTCACTGACACTGGGGGTGCAAACCACCACTCTTCCCTTAAGGGAGCTGTAAGAAGCCATTCAGCTCCTTTATGGAACCAGGTAGCTGAAACAATAGAAGCCTCCCCCCACAACAAAGGCACTTATGAGGTCGCTCAGCACTTTGAACTGTGTGGACAGAGCGGCTCCGCTGGGTATTGTTTTAGCAGAGAGTGTGTGAGAGAGAGAAGCAGGAGAAACACGCAGCAAGTGACAGCAAAATAAGCAAGGAAGCACCAGACACAGCCACAGAAGCACTGGCCTTGTGAGCCTGAGAGAAAGCAAAAGGAGAGAGCTTTGGGGCAGAGTGCTGGCTAAAATAGGCATGGATCTATGAGCAGAGAAACTGTCTACTACTGTTTGATTCCTCCTGCGATGAGGGAAACAGGACTTTGTACATTCTCTGGGAAAAGGATTGCATCAAAGACATAACTGATTCCATCTCCAATTTCTCCACCTAATGGACACAACCTGCAGGAGCCCAAATTTTGGCTGACCAATTGGGTCAAAAAGGGATCATAATAATTAACAATTAATAAGCAGTCATGGTAGAAAAAGGATGGAGTATGCAAATAGTCTCTGAATCCCAGCTGATAGAGAGTGGAAAACAAAGTGGGTCATCTGGCCCATCACACTACCAGGGCAGTGCACCTGCAGTCTGCCCTGGTGATGTAAAGAAGGAAATTATCTTCACCAGAACAGGACACCCTCAAGACTAGATGGGCTCGATCCCTCCCAAGCTCAGAGCTCATGGGTTTCTGGCCAGCAAAGCCACCACTGTTAATGCATGACCTTTTGCCATACACAAAGAGCAAATGGGTATTTTCAGCCTGTAATCTTTATTTTACAGGCCATGGTGGAAAACAACTAAGCTTGGAAGGATTACGTTTTTATTGGTAAATGTCGGTCAACATGGATTTCATCACACATGCACAAACTGACAAAAAATATTGTTACTGATAATAGGCAAAATGTACAGCTAGGCAAGGAGCGAAAAATGCTGTTTGAGAACTTCTTAGGGTTTGATGTAAGGCTATTTACTTTGTATCTATTAACATGTGATGTTGATAATTTGTGTTTCAATGGTTATAAAGCTTTCACTTTCTGAATCTCAACATCTATTGTCATAAAATAATTGTCTGACCTACCCCATTGTCGGATGTCCCCATGGTTTCCTACAACCGTGAAAATTCAAATCAATAAAAATCAAGGGGGGAAATGCTTTAAAATAAGTATTGATATTATCTGTCAACATTATAAAAACCTCAAAAGTAAATTCTGCCACACTGAGAAATAGCAGCAAGAAGGAACAAAAGTGAAGACTCCTTGGCTGGTGTGTAAGATGCTGCATGGTCTCTGCCCCATAAAATGCCCTGATTGGCAGTCTCCTCAGGACTTCAAAGGCATAGTATAGAGAAAATAAAGCTCTGACAGCTCCATAGCGACATACACCACAGGGTATGACAACATTCACCTTTGAAATGGGGCCTTGTCACATTCTAGAGCCAATCCCCTTCTGTCCTGCTCAGCAAATCCCTTAATAGTTTCATTCCCTCCCTTTTTCTCTTCCACGCAGCCCCCTCTATCTCTCCTACCATTCCCTCTCCTCTGCCCTGACTCAGCCTAGGCTTGACGTGGCTGCCAAACTCTGTGGGAGGCGCCTGCCACACTGTAAAATCAACGCCTCCCCCTCCTGCCCTCCCCAGTGGTTTCTGGCTCTTGGTGTTTAATTTACACCCTGCCATTTGCAGGTGGTGAGGTCTGGACAGATGGAAACCTCAGAGTGAGCTAAATACATCAGACAAGGACACCAGCTGCCTCCACACCACACAGCTGCACAGAAGGAGAGAGCAGCGAAAGTCGGGGAGCTGATACACTGCAAGCTACAAGCACAAGGCACATGCAACACATACAGAGTTTCAGAGGAGCAGCCAGGTTAGTCTGTATCCACAAAAAGAACAGGAGGACTTGTGGCACCTTAGAGACTAACCAATTTATTTGAGCATAAGCTTTCTTGAGCTACAGCTCACTTTGTCGGATGCATTCTGAGCTATAGCTCACGAAGGCTTATGATCAAATAAATTGGTTAGTCTCTAAGGTGCCACAAGTCCTCCTTTTCTTTTTGCGGATATAGAGTGTTATTGACCAGAGATGAGCAAGCGTGTTCAGTGCAGGACTAACCAGGCTTTCCACAAGACTGTGTTCAGTAAACCCAGCCATGCCAGAACCCAGCTGATATTGATACAGACAGACAGACAGACAGAGTTCAACGCATGGGGCAGCATAACCATACATACTCAAAGACACAGCACAATAGGCCCAGGGTGAGATTTTTTCAAAAGCACCAAAGTTAGAGCTAGTCCAAAAATCCCGATTATTTGTCAAGGGACATTTTTTAAAGATTGGGCTGGTTTCTGAATTCCCTGTGTAATTCTTTTCTTTATTCAATCAAAAACTGAGACGGAAAGGCAAATGACATTTTTTTCACTTTTCAAAAACTCTTTTTGCTTTTGGGTAAAAACCAAATGATCTGTTTCCTAAACCTCAGAGTCAAAAATGTTTACCAACAACCGAACCTTTTGCCAAAATCCAAAAAATGTTACAATAAACAATTCTGTTTCCAGCTTGTCACTGGGAAAATGGACAATTTCAGCCACCGTGAAATGTTCTGCAAAAATGTTCATTTTGGTTGAGCAACATTTTTTGTCAGACAATGTGTTCTGCTCCCAGATCTGCCACTCTGTAGCCCTGGACAAGTCACCCCCGGCCCCCATCTCCAAAACTGCAGTAATGCTACCTACAGTCTTGTTAAACACTGCGAGCTCTGTGGAAAAGAAGTGCTATCTATGTGCAAATATTCTCTAGATAGCTGAGTCTCTGTCTCTCATATACACACAGTTACACACCCCTACTATTATATGTAGCTTACATATAATAACACCTGCTTACATCATCGAGTGCTTTCATCTTGCAATTAATTTATTAATGACTTTATAGCAGGGTGAATTGGGAACCTCAGATCAAAGACCTGCTGCCTGTAAGCTCAGTGTATTCTTCGCAGTACAGTAGAGTATTCCAGTCAGAAACTGACAGGGAAAAACCCACTGGGACAGAAACATCAGCAGCAAACACTCGGGGGTGGAAGGAGGGGAGGACTGCACTCAGACATAAGCCTTACTGAGCTACGGGGCTGCATACATTCAAGTGTAAGCAGAGTCTGAATGAGCTCTCCCCTGACATCTAGTGATGAGCTGTGGAAGATGGCTTCAGGAACTGATCTCGTTTGCATGGGCACACCTACCCTGCCTAGGTGCTCCGCATGATGAGATTGCTTGCCCAAATGATCACTTCTGCCTGGTGTTGGATCCTCCCCCTCCACCACCATCTCCCTGTTATTGGAGCAGGAGTAATGAAGGATTGTTATCCTTGTTGTGTGACTCAAGGGCAGCAGAACTGTACTTGGTGTAGCCCAATGGAGGGACTCACCCTCAACTAAATGGCACTCACAAGGCAGGGGACATGGGGTCCAAAGGCCAATGAATTAAGAAGGGGGTAGTGATAGATATTTGTAGCTGGTGGTGTAGGCTTTGTGCAATTTTGGTGAGTACTCTTTGGACCTTCTTTCTGCTGTGTACTAACAGAGCTAATTTAAGTATCAGAGGGGTAGTTGTGTTAGTCTGGATCTGTAAAAGTGGTAAAGAGTCCTGGGTACCTTATAGACTAACAGATGTATTGGAGCATAAGCTTTTTTGGGTGAATACCTGCTTTGTTGGACGCATGTTAGTTAATTTAGAGCTAACTTAATCTCAGTTAGGAGTTGTGTTATATAGCTGAAATTGCTGATATTTAGGTATAAATGTCAGATTTGCTTTGACACAGTATCTCTGATGTAAGAGACTGCCCCCTGTGCCCTAGCAGTGAGGCTCCCCCGCTAACAGCTGTAATCACTGAGCCCTGGTCTACACTAGGACTTTAGGTCGAATTTAGCAGCATTAAATCAATGTAAACCTGCATCCGTCCACACGATGAAGCCCTTTATTTCGACTTAAAGGGCTCTTAAAATCGATTTCCTTACTCCACCCCTGACAAGTGGATTAGCACTTAAATCGGCCTTGCAGGGTCGAATTTGGGGTACTGTGGACACAATTCGATGGTATTGGCCTCCGGGAGCTATCCCAGAGTGCTCCATTTTGACCGCTCTGGACAGCATTCTCAACTCAGATGCACTGGCCAGGTAGACAGGAAAAGAACCGCGAACTTTTGAATCTCATTTCCTGTTTGGCCAGCGTGGCAAGCTGCAGGTGACCATGCAGAGCTCATCAGCAGAAGTGACCATGATGGAGTCCCAGAATCGCAAAAGAGCTCCAGCATGGACCGAACGGGAGGTACGGGATCTGATCGCTGTATGGGGAGAGGAATCCGTGCTATCAGAACTCCGTTCCAGTTTTCAAAATGCCAAAACCTTTGTCAAAATCTCCCAGGGCATGAAGGACAGAGGCCATAACAGGGACCCGAAGCAGTGCCGCGTGAAACTGAAGGAGCTGAGGCAAGCCTACCAGAAAACCAGAGAGGCGAACGGCCGCTCCGGGTCAGAGCCCCAAACATGCCGCTTCTATGATGAGCTGCATGCCGTTTTAGGGGGTTCAGCCACCACTACCCCAGCCGTGTTGTTTGACTCCTTCAATGGAGATGGAGGCAAATACGGAAGCAGGTTTTGGGGACGAAGAAGATGATAGCTCACAGCAAGCAAGCGGAGAAACCGGTTTTCCCGACAGCCAGGAACTGTTTCTCACCCTGGACCTGGAGCCAGTACCCCCCGAACCCACCCAAGGCTGCCTCCTGGACCCAGCAGGTGGAGAAGGGACCTCCGGTGAGTGTACCTTTTAAAATACTATACATGGTTTAAAAGCAAGCATGTGAAAGGATTACTTTGCCCTGGCATTCGCGGCTCTCCTGGATATACTCCCAAAGCCTTTGCAAAAGGTTTCTGGGGAGGGCAGACTTATTGCGTCCTTCATGGTAGGACACTTTACCACTCCAGGCCAGTAACACGTACTCGGGAATCATTGTACAACAAAGCATTGCAGTGTATGTTTGCTGGCGTTCAAACAACATCCATTCTTTATCTCTCTGTGTTATCCGCAGTAGAGTGAGATATCATTCATGGTCACCTGGTTGAAATAGGATGCTTTTCTTCAGGGGACACTCAGAGGAGCCCATTCCTGCTGGGCTGTTTGCCTGCGGCTGAACAGAAATGTTCCCCGCTGTTAACCACAGGGAGGGGGGAGGGTTGAGGGGGTAGCCACGCGGTGGGGGGAGGCAAAATGCGACCTTGTAACAAAAGCACATGTGCTATGTATGTAATGTTAACAGCAAGGTTTACCCTGAAAGAGTGTAGCCAGTGTTTTATAAAATGTGTCTTTTTAAATACCGCTGTCCCTTTTTTTTTCTCCACCAGCTGCATGTGTTTCAATGATCACAGGATCTTCTCCTTCCCAGAGGCTAGTGAAGATTAGAAAGAAAAAAAAACGCACTCGAGATGAAATGTTCTCCGAGCTCATGCTGTCCTCCCACACTGACAGAGCACAGATGAATGCATGGAGGCAAATAATGTCAGAGTGCAGGAAATCACAAAATGACCGGGAGGAGAGGTGGCGGGCTGAAGAGAGTAAGTGGCGGGCTGAAGAGAGTAAGTGGCGGGCTGAAGAGAGGGCTGAAGCTCGAATGTGGCGGCAGCGTGATGAGAGGAGGCAGGATTCAATGCTGAGGCTGCTGGAGGACCAAACCAGTATGCTCCAGTGTATGGTTGAGCTGCAGCAAAGGCAGCTGGAGCACAGACTGCCACTACAGCCCCTGTGTAACCAACCGCCCTCCTCCCCAAGTTCCATAGCCTCCTCACCCAGATGCCCAAGAACGCGGTGGGGGGGCCACCGGCCAACCAGCCACTCCGCCACAGAGGATTGCCCAAAAAAAGAAGGCTGTCATTCAATAAATTTTAAAGTTGTAAACTTTTAAAATGCTGTGTGGCATTTTCCTTCCCTCCTCCACCACCCCTCCTGGGCTACCTTGGTAGTCATCCCCCTATTTGTGTGATGAATGAATAAAGAATGCATGAATGTGAAGCAACAATGACTTTATTGCCTCTGCAAGCGGTGATCGAAGGGAGGAGGAGAGGGTGGTTAGCTTACAGGGAAGTAGAGTGAACCAAGGGGCGGAGGGTTTCATCAAGGAGAAACAAACAGAACTTTCACACCGTAGCCTGGCCAGTCATGAAACTGGTTTTCAAAGCTTCTCTGATGCGTACCGCGCCCTCCTGTGCTCTTCTAACCGCCCTGGTGTCTGGCTGCGCGTAGCCAGCAGCCAGGCGATTTGCCTCAACCTCCCACCCCGCCATAAACATCTCCCCCTTACTCTCACAGATATTGTGGAGCACACAGCAAGCAGTAATAACAGCGGGAATATTGGTTTCGCTGAGGTCTAAGCGAGTCAGTAAACTGCGCCAGCGTGCCTTTAAACGTCCAAATGCACATTCTACCACCATTCTGCACTTGCTCAGCCTGTAGTTGAACAGCTCCGGACTACTGTCCAGGCTGCCTGTGTACGGCTTCATGAGCCATGGCATTAAGGGGTAGGCTGGGTCCCCAAGGATATATATATAGGCATTTCAACATCCCCAACAGTTATTTTCTGGTCTGGGAATAAAGTCCCTTCTTGCAGCTTTTGAAACAGACCAGAGTTCCTGAAGATGCGAGCGTCGTGTACCTTTCCCAGCCATCCCACGTTGATGTTGGTGAAACGTCCCTTGTGATCCACCAGAGCTTGCAGCACTATTGAAAAGTACCCCTTGCGGTTTATGTACTCGCCGGCTTGGTGCTCCGGTGCCAAGACAGGGATATGGGTTCCGTCTATGGCCCCACCACAGTTAGGGAATCCCATTGCAGCAAAGCCATCCACTATGACTTGCACATTTCCCAGGGTCACTTGATATCAGCAGATCTTTGATTGCGTGGGCTACTTGCATCACAGCAGCCCCAACAGTAGATTTGCCCACTCCAAATTGATTCCCAACTGACTGGTAGCTGTCTGGCGTTGCAAGCTTCCACAGGGCTATCGCCACTCGCTTCTCAACTGTGAGGGCTGCTCTCATCTTGGTATTCATGCGCTTCAGGGCAGGGGAAAGCAAGTCACAAAGTTTCATGAAAGTGCCCTTACGCATTCGAAAGTTTTGCAGCCACTGGGAATCGTCCCAGACCTGCAACACTATGCGGTCCCACCAGTCTGTGCTTGTTTCCCGAGCCCAGAATCGGCATTCCACAGCATGAATCTGCCCCATTAGCACCATGATGCCTACATTGGCAGGGCCCATGCTTTCAGAGAAATCTGTGTCCATGTCCTGATCACTCACGTGACCGCGCTGACATCGCCTCCTCGCCCGGTATCGCTTTGCCAGGTTCTGGTGCTGCATATACTGCTGGATAATGAGTGTGGTGTTTAATGTGCTCCTAATTGCCAAAGTGAGCTGAGCGGCCTCCATGCTTGCCTTGGTATGGCGTCCGCACAGAAAAAAGGCGCGGAACGATTGTCTGCCGTTGCTCTGACGGAGGGGGGGCGACTGACGACATGGCTTACAGGGTTGGCTTCAGGGAGCTAAAATCAACAAAGGGGGTGGCTTTACATCAAGGAGTATTTCAGGCAGGACTTCACGGAGGGTTCCAATAAGAAATGGTGCACCTAAGTTATTGTTCTTATTGGAACAAGGAGGTTAGCCTGGCCTCTGATTGATACATGGCTAGATTTACCTCGCTGCACCTTCTCTGTGAGTGACTGCAGAGTGACCTAGAGGAATGAGTCCCCTAGACGGGGGAGGAGGCAAATGAGTACAAAACAAATCTGGTCTATTTCTTGTTTTGATCCACTCCATCTATCTTTTACATCTTTGGCTGGCAGCAGACGGTGCAGAAGGACTGCATGCCATCCACATCTCATGGCTGCTCGGCAGAAGACGGTACAATAGGACTGCTAGCAATCTATATCGCCTGCCTGCTCACCATAAGACGGTTCAATAGGACTGACTGCAGGACTAAAGAGAATGACCTGGTAAAGTCACTCCAAATTTAGTCCCTGTGCCCACGTTTGCCCAGGTGCTCCTGGCCGACGTGGCCAGGAGCACCTCGGACATGACGATGACGGCTACCAGTCGTACTGTACCGTCTGCTGCCACAAGGCAATGGGTTGCTGCTGCTGTGTAGCAATGCCGTACCGCGTCTGCCAGCACCCAGGAGACATACGGTGACGGTGAGCTGAGCGGGCTCCATGCTTGCGGTGGTATGGCGTCCGCACAGGTAACTCAGGAAAAAAGGCGCGAAACGATTGTCTGCCCTTGCTTTCACGGAGGGAGGGAGGGAAGGGGGGACTGACGATATGTACCCAGAACCACCCGCGACAATGTTTTAGCCCCATCAGGCATTGGGATCTCAACCCAGAATTCCAGTGGGCAGCGGAGACTGCGGGAACTGTGGGATAGCTACCCACAGTGCAACGCTCCGGAAATCGACGCTTGCCTCGGTACTGTGGAAGCACTCCGCCGAGTTAATGCACTTAATGCACTTAGAGCATTTTCTGTGGGGACACACACACTCGAATATATAAAACCGATTTCTAAAAAACCGACTTCTATAAATTCGACCTTATTCCGTAGTGTAGACATACCCTGAGGGGACCTGTAGACATCCAAGTGGATCGGTAAGCAGGTTGCTAGACTGGCAAAGGAGGGTGGCTAGTGGGGAGGTGTAATGATTAGGCATCCAGCAAAGAGGAGTGGGGAGTGAGTGCCTGGGCAGTGGAGCGAGTAAAGTGCTGTCTTACCACCATCCCCCTCCATGCAGAGCAGAAGGTGAACTCTGCAGATACACCTCCAGACTCTGGGTCTGCACTGACCAAGGGTAACAGCTGTAGAGAAGGGATGGGTACATTAAAGGGATTTTTGGTTGCTGGACTTAAGAACCTGACAGAAAACGACACTGTCCAACTTACTTGGGGGTGGGTCTTTTGCTTTTGGTTTATGCTTATGAACCCTGTTTGTGGTGGTTCCCCAAATTAATGCTAGGTTACTTCCCTCCTTTTATTAAAAGTTTCTTTTCTGCACTCAGACTCTGTGCTTGTGAGAGGGGAAGCATTGCCTCTCCAAGGCACTCAGGAGGGTGCTGTGTAATTGGCCCAGGTTACTGCGTGGGAGCTTGGGCTGGTTTTGTGTGGTATTGTTGAAGAGAAACCCCTAGATATTTATTCTGGCCCTTGTTGCTGCCAATTCTAATGGGCAGAAGGGTTATACAAGGATATAATCATAACAACAGCTGTGTGGCTTGGTTCAGTGGCTTTCACTGTCTGGACTTGGATATATAGGACCTGGCTGCTGGTAGCCCTGCATACATCTGTACACATGTCTGGAGACACACTTTACGGTCACCTTGGGCAGGTTTCCATTAATCCTGTTTGATGCTCATGGAAAGTTGCAGCACAAGCCATTTGGACTGAGCAGCCCTTCTTTTCCATTCGCACCTGCACTGGCCCATGGACGGAGCCTGGCCCTGAGTGCTGGGGAGCATGCTGCCCTGGGCTTGCTCAGAGCATGGCCATGTGCCTCGGTGCTGGGATTTGCACTCCTTTTCACTGCTGCAGCTTGTGCCTTTCTTTGCATGAGTGCAGCGATGTTGGGGCCCCCGGGGTAGCAGGCTGGCCAGGAGGGGCCGGCGTGAGAGACACGGGCAGCCCAGGACATATGTGAGCACAGAGACGTGCACACAGCTCCTGATTTATCAAGACCTTTCTCAGCCCTGTGGCTCAGTGCACCAAAGATTTATCCGTCTCTCAGCATTTATCGGGACCTTCCTGTTGATGTCTCCCCTTTCCAGTAGGCAGGGCATAAATCACACCCATACACACAATGCTTGGATTGGCCAATCCCAAGGAAACAGCTCTCCCTCCCCCTTCTTGGGACTTGTGCGTTGTACACAGTGTTGATTCCCATGCTTGCCCGCTTCAGAAGGCAAGGGGCTGCCGCTGGGTGATCTCCTGGGAAGGGGAAAAGAGATTTGCCGAAGAGGAAAAGATTTTAAAGAGTGCTCTGTTCCTCGGGGGGATTGTTGCAGAATTGTGAGCTCCGATCCAGTAATGTTGCATCAAAAAGATGCTCCATACATCCATCCATTCCAGTTCTCATATGAAACCCACCAGTGTTCCCTCTAACTTTTTATGTGCACCAATATGGAGGTGATGTGAGGCTGAAGGGTTCGGACTGTGGGAGGGGGCTCAGGGCTGGGGCAGAGGGCTGGGTGCGGGGGGGGGGGTGAGGGCTTCAGCTGAGGGCTCTGGGGTGTGTCCAGGGATGAGGGGTTTGGGTGCAGGCTGCCCCAGGGCTGCGGCTGGGAGAGAGCACTCCCCCCAGCCCTCTCTCGATGCAGCAGCTTGGGGCCAGGAGAGAGGTGCGTCTTCCCAGCTGTAGCAGCTCCGGCTGGGCTGGGCTGGGGGAGGGGCTCCTCTCCCCATGGCCACGTAGCTTAGAGGGAACTTAGCCCACCACCACCACCACTGTAGGATCTGAGTGCCTCTCAGCCATTAACAAATAGACATAAACACTGACAGTCTCTCATCCATTCCTTCCCAGCCTCTAGGAAAAATGCCTTGATTGGCTTATAGGACTGTTTGCTTGTTGGGCATGCGTGAGTGTGTGACTGGGCATGCTGGTTGTCTATGTGGGGAATTCATGGAGGGCTAGCTCAGAAAAAATTAGCTCTGCAGTGAGTAGGGTGGCCCATGGTCTCTTTCTTGTGGCAGTGAGTTCCATAGCCTAGGCCCAGCTCCCATGAGAGTTCTGTCTCCTGCATTCATGAACCTCCCCCTTCGGAGACAGTGTCAGGGACCCGAAGGCACATAGCTGTCGTGGGACATGGAGCTCGCGGAGGGAGAGGCGTCTCTCGGGCAGCTGGGCCTGTCCCATTGAGGGCTGAGACAGCAGGGTCCTGTGCTGGTCTCTGTTCAATGGGGTGATGTGCTCAGGGCACAAGCGTGCTGTAAGCGGACAGGCTGCTGTGCATGGCACCAGCTGGCGTATGCCCAGGGTGTGCAGCTCCATCCTGGCAGCTGAGCTGCCCTAATGGAGCTGGGCAGTCCCGAGTGTCCTCACCGTGGTCAGATCTGTGTCAGGACAGGGCACAATCGTCTGGCCGGGCACAGCCGGGGGGGGCAGTTTGTGCTGCCCGGGCTATTTGGGCAGCCAGTATCCCCTAGGGGCAGGTGCCCTCGATCGAGGGGGAAGTTATGGAAGAGGAGAGAGCTTCATGGCACTTCCCTCTTCATAGCAGCATCACCTCTGCCTCACCTGGGTGCAGCGTTCACCAGCTGCTCTTTGTCCAGGGGCTGGTCACATCTGCCAGAGTGGAGACAGAGCTGTCTGCAGCTGGCAGTGCAGCCCAGATGGCCTCATCAGCTCCCAGTGACTTCCTGCAGATGCTGAAGAGCGTGGGGAGAGGGTTGAGGCTCGGGAGAGGGCTCTGGAGAGGGAGGAACAGTTGTCCAGAGCAGCCCCCTGGGTTTGGTCGGAGGGGAAAGACCCGAGTCATTTCAGGGCTGGGAGTGTGCCATGGATGTTTCTGGAGAGCAAAAGAAAACCATAAGAAGGAACACATCAGACTAGACCAATGGGCCGTCAAGTCCCTGGGATCACAAACAAGTGTCAGAGGATCATGACGCCCCCACCCATCCCATAATGCCAATATTGTGATTAACCATTGGAATGACTTCGCAAGCTACAGATGTGGTGGATTCTCCATCACATGAAGTCTTTCTAACAGACGTGCTGCAGCTGAGCCAGAAGTTATGGGCTTGATTCTAGAATCACTGGGTGAATTCTCTGACCTGTGTTATACAGAAGATCAGATGAGATGACGTGGCCTTAAAATATATGAATCTAAACTAGGATCCTATGTCTGATAGTGGACAATACCAGATGCTTCAGAGAAAGCTGTAAATCCCCATAAATCGTCTCAGTGGGGAATAGTTACAACACGGGGAATTTCCTCCTGATTATATCTCGTGCTGTGCCTATGCTGTGAACACAAGGGTTAAGATCCCTTGTCTTTTCATCCTATCCAGTGTAAGTGAAGGTGCCATTCCCATTCACAGATGGGCCTAGTCCATTTTATAATAACATACAAGTTATCTGCTGCCATAATACCCCCTATGGTGCGAGATTTGACTAACTCAATGTGCAGGGAGATATTCAATTTTTGGTTTGATTAGACACAATGGGCCAAACTCAGAGGTGAATCCAATCGACGCAGGGGTAGTTGGGTGAAATTTAAAGCCCTGTGATATACAGGAGGTCAGATTAGACAATCTAATGGTCTCTTCTGGCCTAGAACCCTGTGATTCCGGGAATGGATTATTATATGATAATGAACTGCAGCTGATCAAAATTTTTCATTCAGACATTTTGTTCTGACAAAGTCGTCTTTTCTTTCAACAAAATGCTTTGAGAAAAAATTGTTTCTTTCAAAATGTTCAGGGTTTTTTTGTATGAAAAAAAACCAATACCAAAAATGTTGCAGGTTTTTAAAACTAAAAACCATTAAAAACTGACACATTTTCAGGTTTCTGCCTTCTGTCAGAAAACCTGAGAGAGAAGTTCAGGGGGGGAAATGAAAGATGTTGCATTTCATTTGAAATGTTTTGCAGAAGATACTGCCCACTTGCCAACCAGCTCGGAATGGACTCTAAAACACCATCCTTTATATCTTCTCCCAGTCCCTTCAGTGTGTAACTTACACCAATTGAGACACCCCTCTGAATTTGGCTCATTGAACATTAAACACTCAAGTGCTGCTGTATCAAGGAACAGCAAAGACCAAGTGCTAATCCGACTGCTCAGCCCGGGTAGGGGAAGTACAAATCCTTCATCCCTAGAGCCTTCTGTTTATATGCAGAGTGGGAATGATTCCCTGGCCCAGAGCTGTATCATACTTGAAACATGTTGTCTACTCCCTTTTTCCAGATCATTCGCAAAGGTGTTAAAGAAGCCCAGCCCCTGCACTGATCTCTGTCAATACCCCACCCCACCCCACCCCACCCCTCTCCATAGCTCTAAACAATGCCATTTACTTTTTGCCTGCAGTCCTTCAGCCAAGTTTCTAATCAGTGTTCCCAGACAAGCCAAATGACCTTAATTTTATGGATAAGATTTCATGAGCCACTGTATAAAACACTTCACTAAAACCCTGCTGTATTATATGCACTGCATTCTTGTCATCAGCTAATTTTACAATTTTAGTTAAAAAAACAATCAAGCTTACATGGCGAGATTTGTTTCTTTATAACCCATGCGGCTTAATTGCTCATAGCTCTTCTTTACTCAGTCTTTTGTGATTTCTCTTTTTGTCTGCATATTTGCACCATTTATTTTACTTGTGATTGCAGTGAGGCTGGCCATTGCAATCTAGTAATTGTCAGGATCATTCTTTGTTCACCAGAATGAAGACCAGTACCATGTTGGCTTTTCTCCGAACTTCTCGTACTGATCCAGTTTTCTAGGGCTCTTCAAAGAATTAGTGTCAGTGATGGAGTAACTCTTTGAACTAATTCACTTAGCACTAGCAGCTGCCTATTATAAGGGGATGCTGAATTATGTATTCATGATGCCCTTCCATCCCTAGGTTTAGTTCTTCCAAGTCACGGTTGTGTGGCACACTGATGGTGGGAAAATTGCCCCATCATTGTCCAGACTGTATCATTCTGTGACTAAAGAGATTTCAGGTCTGTCAATCTGGTATCATTTGCCAGCTCTAAATTCACTTGAAAGAGGGAGAGCTAAAAAACCTCGCATTACATGATTTCTAATTCATGTTCAATGTTCCTATTTATTTCAAATGGCCAATTTCTCACCTGATGTATCTGTTCTGTTCTTTTCCTTCCTTACATTTTTCTTCTGTCTATGAAAAGACTACACAGTGAGAGAAATGAAATAGAGGAAGGCTGATCTGGGGCAAAGGAGCTGGCCTCGGGCTCTGGAAATCTGGGTTCCTTCCTGTCTGCCACAGACTGGATGACCATGGGCAAGTCTCTATGGGCTTCATTTTCCACCTGTAAAATTGGGCTAATAGTTTCCTTTTCCTATGGTGTAGTCATGTCTCCGTGGGTTCTCGGGTGCTGTGCTGTGATCTAGCATTGGGAGGCAGTTGTGACTCGGTGTTGGGGGTTCCCAGGTGCTGTGATATAGCAGCGGGATGGATTTGTGTCTGTGTGCGGAGGATTCCCTGGGGTCGTGCTGTGATATAGCAGAGCAGATGCAGTCGTGTCTCCGTGCTGCAGGATCCTGGGTGCTGTGATATAGCAGAGGGAACGTAGTCATCGTTCAGGGCTGGGGGTTCCGGGGGGCCATGCTGTGATATAGCAGAGGGGATGCAGGTTTGTCTCAGTGCTGGGAGTTCCTGGGTACAGTGCCGTGATATAGCAGAGTGGGCGCAGTCATGTCTCAGTGTCAGGGGAGCCCAGATTCTCTGCTGTAATCCAGAGCTGAAGGAGTTAACACAAAGACCTTGCAGTGTAGGTTGGTTTCAGAAGCTCTTTGCCTGAGAACCTGGTACAATTCTTCTTATCGACATTTATAGTTATGGAACCAATAATGGAGGGGAATTATAGCTGCACGTGTGCACTGGCCGTGCCGGCATGTGCCCGGGGTTCTAAGCAGCCAGCAGAGAAGCTTCTCCAAAGGGAGATCCTCAGGATGAGGCTCCTGGTAGCCCTGGAGAGTCGCTGCCTCCTTCGCCAAGGTCCCCTTCCTACAGGGGGTGTTTCACTATGGAGGGAGCCGGGCACGAGAGTGTGGAGAAGCAGCCAGCGGCCCTCGAGCTGTGGGCCTGGTGCAGGGGCTGAGGCATGTGAAGAACCCACGTTCTGGATGCCAGTGCTGCCAGGTGAATGAGAGGCCAAGCGGGCCAGCCTCTGCTCCGCTCAGTGTGAGAAGGAGGAGGAGCTGGGGCTTGGCTGCAGCGTGGGGCAGGGAGAGAGGGCTTTGGGAAGGGAAGAGCGGGTGTGAAGAGAGGGGATGGAGGCAGGACCAGTAGAGATGGGGGGAAGGTGAGATAGGAGTGTGCAGGTGACAGCAGGAGGTAACGAGGGCAGGGATCAGAGAAAGGGGAAAGTTAAGGAGAGTAGGGAGGGATGGAAAGGAAGGAAGATCCTGGGAGGGCTGGAGGCGTGAAGGGGGACATGGAGTGAGAGGCAGTGAAGGTAGGATCAGCACATCGGAGGGCTCAGGTGGGGGAGCCGCATACAGGAAGGGGGTGGTAGCAGCTGGGGGTCATGTGAAAACTAGCCCCTTGAGGACCCACAAATCACCAGATCTTCTCAAGAACGCCCCCAGAATGGCAGGCGGCTGCAGCCTGCCCAGTCTAGAGGAGTCAGAGTAGCCAGAACAGAATAGCCGTAATCGGACATACTGAGATGGGAAAGGGGTCGCATGTATCTGCAGTGATCAGCCCCTTGGGATTGGCCTGGGTGCGGTGTCGGGGGTTGGCTGGAGGGAGGCATGCAGGGAGCCAATGCAGTATGTGACCAGCCTTTCATTGCTTACCCACACGCGCACAGAGCAGCTCAGCAGTCCCTGCTCTCTAGCAGATTCCCTGGCAATGGTTTGGGCAGGTCCCTGCTGTAGACAAGGAAGTGATGACGGTGATTAATTTGCAGAACGGTGATGCGAAGCAGAGACACAATTACAGGCGAATGCCCAGAGAGCGGCTGGTGCGATGGTGAGGCGGATAGTTAAGTAAAGACACAGATGCCTACAGACTTAATTGCCTGCATGGCAGCGGGGGGGGTGGGGTGTCATGCTCACCCTTCAGATTGGAGGAAGCTGGCATTTAACTGCAGCAAGCTGCCACTGTGAACTCTTGCCTGCGACATTGCCTGTTGGAATGATGGGTCCTGCTGGACCTGGGTCTCTCACAGGAGACAGGACAGCCTTGCTGCTGTCTTTGGCTATTGCTACACTACAGTTTAAGTCCATATAAGTTATGTCGCTCAGGGGTGTGACTTAGCCACCCCCATGAGTGACGTAACTTATGCCGGTGTGAACAGTGCTGTCAGCGGGAGAGCTTCTCCTGCCACTCGCTGTGGATGGAGTCATTAAGCCAACGGGAGAGCTCTCTCCCCTCGGTTTAGAGCGGCTACACAGAGCGCTTCCAGCCGCATCAGCGCAACTGCACTCCTGTAAGCTCACTAGTGTAGCCGTGGCCTGAGGCCCTGCTCACAACACAGAATAGACCCTGTTACACAGCCCTGTCTAAAACCCGAGGACTAGGCATAAAAGTGCTGTGGTCCAGGGCTTGACCTCGTGTCATGAGGACTCAGTTCAATTCCTAGGTCTGCCACTGCCTTAGGCCTGCTCCACACTTAAAAGTTAAGTCAAGATGGTTATGGTGCCCAGGGGTGTGAAGCACGATAGTTAAGCCAACCTAACCCCTAGTATAGATGTGGCTTGGTTGATGAATTCTCTTGTTGACCCAGCTACCACCGCTTGGGAAGGTGCATTAACTACATTGATAGAAAAACCCCTTCCATCACTGCAGGAAGCATCTACACTACAGTGCTGCTGAGTGTAGACATGGCTGTACTGAGAGACCTTGGGCAAGTCACCTCCCCTCTGTGTCTCAGTTTCCCCATCTGTAGAATGAGGATAATGCCACTGATGTCGCTGTTTAAAAGAATTTTTTAATCTCTAGATTAGGGACCCAATCTAAAGCACAGTGCAGTTGAGGGGTCAGACCCAAGAAGCCCTCTGTACATTCTAAGTATTATGCAATCCAGTTCCCATCCCAGCCTTGGCTGGGATGATTTATTTGGTGTTGGTCCTGCTTTGAGCAGGGGGTTGGACTAGATGACCTCCTGAGGTCCCTTCCAACCCTGATCTTCTATGATAAACCCTGTTTTCACACACATCCCCTCTAAAATCAACAAATAGTAGAATATTCTCCCCAGACCCATGGGAGTTTTGACACAGTCCCCATGTGATGTTCTGATAGGTAAGCTGGAGAAATGCAGGCTCAGCAGAGCTACCATTAAGTGGGTACATAACTGGTTAACCAATCGCAAACAGAGAGTAACTATTCATGGAATGATGTCGGATTGGACAGAGGTCGCATATGGGGTTCCATAGGGATCTGTTCTGGGCCTGGTGTTTAACCTCTTCATTAATGCCATGGATGTAAGACTAGAGGGCAGACTGATCCCGTGTACAGATGACACACAGCTTTGGAGGATTGCCAGTGCTTTGGAGGATAGAGCTAAGATTCAGAGGGATCTTGACAAATTGGAGAAATGGGCTATACAACAAAGACAAATGTAAGATGCTAAGTAGTATAAGGACTCTACAGTAAATCAAGCCCTAACCCCGCCCTTGACCCCGCCCCTTGACCCCTTAGCCCCGCCCCCAGCTCAAGGGGGCCCTACCATCAATCAAACCCTGACCCCGCCCCCTTGACCAGAAGTCCCGCCCCCATCTGGGGTATTACTTCCAGGGTCAAGGCTGCCACGTGACCGGAAGCAAGGTATGTCATGTGACCCCTCTAACAACTCCACCCACTGCCCTCTACCAATCAGGAGAGGTTTCGCCCCTGTAGGACTTCCCCCAAGAGGAGCTTTGACCAATCAGGGTGAGTACCGGGGCGGGGTGTCCTCTCCGGAAGTGGGTCTTGTGACCCCTCTAACAACTCCTCCCCCCACCCTCTACCAATCAGGATGGGTTTCACCCTTGTAGGACTTCCCCCAAGAGGAGCTTTGACCAATCAGGGCGAGTTCCGGGGCAGGGGTGACCCGTCCGGAAGTGGGTCTTGTGACCCCTCTAACGACTCTGCCCCCAACCTCTACCAATCAAGAAGGGTTTCACCCCTGTAGGACCTCCCCAAGAGGAGATATGACCAATCAGGACGAGTTCTGGGGTGGGGTGACCCGATCGGAAACAATTCGCGTGTGACCCCTCTAACGACTCCTCCCACCGACCTCTACCAATCAGGCCGCCTGGAGACCAGATTTGACCAAAATAGGGCACGTTCAGGGACGGGGTGAACCACCCAGAAGAGGGACGTGTGACCTCTCTGCCAATCAGAGTGCAGCACCATCACCCCATAAGTCCCAGTGTCGGGTGGAAGAGGCTGTCTTTTACCAAGAGCGCGTGTTTTACAAATCATGGAAACATGGACTCCTTCACTACCCCTGTGAGAACTTCGGACTTTGTTTTAGCCCCGAGGACCTTTGGACTTGTGTGGAGAAAGCGCTACATCAGCGAGAGTTCTTTGGCCCAGCCGTTGATGGACACACCGGAAACCGACCCCGAAACCCAGCTGCTTGTGAGGCACCGTGATGAGCGTGATGGCCTCTTGTTGTCTGCCCCCCTAGAGGTGGAAGGTGATCATGGCTTGGGGGAGTTACGGGCGGACAAGGTGAATGCAAAAGACGTGGCTCAGGTAAATGAATGTTTAAGAAGTGACGGTCGGGGGTGGGGGTGTGTAATGGGGGCAGGGGGGGCTAGGAACCAGGGATTGTGTAAATCAAAAACCAAGCAGTGGGGTGCTTACGCTGTTTTCTTTTTTTGAAAAAATCTCTCAACAGCTCAATGATGCCTTTCTGGAGGCCTTTGAGAACTTACATTTACTCCCACAGGGTTACCGATGTGTATCATGCATCAGCTGTTTTTGCTCATGTCTGAGACACAGATCTCAAGAGGAAAAGGACAAAATGGAAGAATGAACCAGCACAGACACCCTCATGTTAGGACTCATGGCGTCCATTTTTACAGGCGGTTGTAAAAGGTTGTGTTAAACCAGGCGATTAATAAAACTTATTTAAATGTGTTCATATGAATGTTGTCCCCCACCCGCACTTGTGTTAGTAAAAGATGGTATCAGTTACAGTCATGTCTCCACAGGTGGCTCTGTTAAAGAAAATATATTACACCCCCGGGGAAGTTGGGAGTTTTGGCGGGGTGAACCCTCTTTTTCAAGTGGCCAAAAAGCATAGTAAAACTTCAAACAGAAGACAAGTAACAGCTTGGCTTTCAGACCAGGATGCTTATACTTTACACAAACCGGCTCGAATACGTTTTAAAAGAAACAAGACCATTGTTTCGGATGTGGATGCGCAATGGCAGGCAGATTTGGTGGATATGCACCGGTTCTCCAAACACAACAGCAATTTTAAGTACATCTTAACAGTGGTAGACATTCTATCCAAATATGCCTGGGCCCTAGGCCTAAGGGACAAGACGAGCGGGGAGGTTGGCCTTTAAAGCTATTTTTAGCAAAGGGCACGTGCCTCAAAAATTACAAACCGAGCGGGAGAAAGAATTTTTAAACAAGCCCTTAAGCAGATTGTTAAAGCAGCACGGCGTTCACCATTTTGTTACTAATAAAGAAGTCAAAGCAGGGGTCGTGGAGTGATTTAACAGAACTTTAAAAACTAGGATGTGGAGATATTTTAAAGCCAATAACACCTTTCGCTACATCGATGTGTTACCTGACTTTATAAAGAGTTACAACCAGAGCTTTCACAGAACTATACATACCAGACCCGCTGATGTTAACCCTTCAAATTCTCTGAAGGTATGGAAAATGGTTTATGGCGATGGTTTTAAAATAAAACTGGTTGTTGCCCCTTTTAGAAAAGGCGACCACGTGAGACTATCTAAAACCAAAGGAGCTTTTGAAAAAGGTTATGAACAGACATTTACCAATGAGATATTCATAGTGGATGAAGCCTTAACCAGGGGTCACAGACCTGTATACCGATTAAAAGACTATGAGGGTGAGACAGTTACTGGATCTTTTTACCCTGAAGAATTACAAAAAGTAAACCCCAAACGAGACAGGATTTACAGGACTGAAAAAGTTCTAGCGGAGAAAGGAAAAGGGAGAAAAAAGCAACTACTGGTGAAATGGTTGGGGTGGCCTAATAAGTTTAACAGCTGGGTGAAAGCTTCTCAACTCTGTGACATTTAGACGCAAACAAACAAAAGTTATTCCTCCCCGCAAAGACAGAGAAGATGAGGGACGGCGGGTTTTACATTACTTTGCCCAGCAACGCCAGCTCTGCAGTTTTTCCCCAAAACACCAGCTTGAACTTTACAATACGGCTAATTAAGCCCTTAGATCTCCGGGGTGCCTGGGAGGTGGGGTTAGTGGAAATACAATACCCGCACAGCTGGAACACTATCAACGAAGACACCCCTTTCGAAATCACCTTTGGTGATATGGTGTGGAGTTTCATCCTACGACGAGGTTATTACGCGTCCATACCTGAATTACTGGATCATATGAACAGTATCATAGCTCGTCACCCCAGACCACCTGAGATGGTCATGAACTACGACCCTGTGGGTAGAAAAATTAGACTTAAATCCGCCGCTTTTACTTATATGTTTTCTACCAGCGGGGAGCTAGCTAACGTTCTGGGCTTGGGCCCCAAACACAGCGTCCAAAAATTCCCTTTCTCGGCAGACATTACAGGGGGTTTTAATTCCTTGTATCTGTACACGGATATCGTAGAACATCAGTTTGTGGGGGACTTTTCTGTTCCCCTGTTACGTTGTGTCCCTGTCCAAGGAAGGAACAACGAGTTTGTCACCATCACCTACAATAAACCTCATTACGTCCCTATCAGTAAACACCACATCGACACCATTACCATTGAAATAAAGACAGATCAGAACAAAAGCGTCTCATTTCGCTTTGGCAAGGTGATCATCAAGCTACACCTGCGCCCCCGGAGAGAGCGAGTTTTCTAAAAAAGCAAAACAGTATTATGGCGATCCTAAAAAATTACGGCGACCCCAACGTCTACAGAAACTATTACAAAGCCCAGGCAGGATACGCCCTTCCCGGATATCATGGGGCCCCCGTGATGTATGGGGCAGGCGTGGATGGAATATTCCGTAGCCTCTTTCGAAAAGCCATACCGCTTTTGAGGAGGGGGCTAGAGATTATTAAACCCCACGTAAAAATCGCCGCTCAAAACATAGCTAAAGACGTGGTAGGTCACGTCTCCCGCGCTGTTCTGGAGAAGGTGGGGAACACAGCTTCACAGGAAGGATCGGGGCTGATGTACATTAAAAGGAGGAAGAAGAGAAAGAGAAATGCGTCATACCCGCGACGCGCAGGTCCCCCAAAACCCTTTAAAAGAAGGGCTTTGACCCGCAGGGTCGGCCATAAGCGAAAGTCCAAGAGGAAGCCTGGGCAAAAGAGGAAACACTCGCCGGCTGATACGAGAGATATATTTGAATCAACATGGCTTTCGTTCACTGCGGGTCTGAAGAATGCACCAAATCCAAACTAGACTCGTTCCAAACAGCCCCTCCGCAGACCAGCATGGAGAAAAGCATCTCCATCGAGGTGCCACCTCTGTGGGCCGTTACGGAGTCTGCCCCCATTGACGTTTTTCTAGCAGGGAGTGGCGTAGATTATATGGATTTAAACAACACACTGCTGTACCTGTGTTGCAAGATTGTAAAAGGAGACGGAACTGAGCTCGCCGCGGACACCGAGGTCGGCCTGGTGAATTACCCAGTGGCCTCTATGTTTAGTCAGCTGGATGTCACGCCGGGAGACTGCCTTGTCAGCCAAAGCAACAACTGTTACCCTCACAGGGCCTTTATAGAATCGGGGCTCAATTACAGCAACGACACCCTCGCCACGCAATTTTCCGCTGGCCTCTTTTACAAAGACACTGCCGGAGAACAGGAAGACACCGACTTGGATGGTGAGAATCTAGGGTTTGTGAGGCGTGCAAAGCTGACCGCTCGAAGCAGAACAGTAGAGCTTCTGGGTCATCTACACAGCGACCTGTTTTTTCAAGAAAAACTATTGTTGAACGGAGTGGATGTGAAAATTAAACTGATGCGCAGTAAAGATCCTTTCTGTTTAATGGCAGCAGAACCGAAGGCTTTAAACTGCGCATTCTATCAGCATCCCTTTTTGTGAAGAAAGTACGGGTGGCCCCGAGCATTCGTCTGGAGCACGCCGAGGCCCTGCTTACCGCTAATGCCAAATACCCCATGGACCGTGTGGGAATTAAAGTGTTTAGCATCCCTGCGGGCAGCAGGGTCAGTAACCAGGAGAACCTGTTCTTGGGACAGTTACCCAAAATGCTTGTCCTGGGGTTCGTGGATAATGATGCCTTTAGCGGAAGTTATGCTAAAAATCCCTTTCATTTTAAGCATTACGATATTAATTTTGTGTCCTTGTGTGTGGACGGTGAGCAGATACCGACCAAGCCTCTGCAACCAGACTTCGAGGCAGGACGCTGCGTGAGAGAATACATGAATCTGGTACAGATGGCCGGTAAACACGTGAAAGATCTCAGAGTAACAGCCGTGTTAGTCTGTATTCGCAAAAAGAAAAGGAGTACTTGTGGCACCTTAGAGACTAACCAATTTATTTGAGCATGATAATGTCTTCTGCAATTTCCACAGTATGCATCCGATGAAGTGAGCTGTAGCTCACGAAAGCTCATGCTCAAATAAATTGGTTAGTCTCTAAGGTGCCACAAGTACTCCTTTTCTTTTTACATGAAAGAGCGTTCTCTGTTAATCGACCGTGAGGAGTTTGCACAGGGTTACACCATGTTTGCCTTTGACCTGTCCCCTGACCAGGAATGCGCCGATCACTATTCCTTGATTAAAACCGGAACCTGAGAGCAGAAATTCATTTTGGGAAGGCTTTAACCATTACCGTCAATATGATCGTGTATGGGGTTTTTGACAACGTCATAGAGATAAATAAGAGGAAAAATGTTCTGTTTGACTACATGTGAACATGGACACCGTGCAGCTCTCACGTGTCTTATCAACGGACCCTTACACAAAAAAGAATTTCTTAGACGTGTTTCCCTGCGATTGGCTCCCTGGCGGCAAGCTGTCTCAGAGACCCCTAGATTTGGTGGTCAACACGCATCCACACAACCGACCAGGTGAACACTGGCTTGCCGTGTATCTGGTGGAGCGTAACCTTGGAGAGTTTTTTGACTCATACGGGCATCCCCCAAACAGTGTGTTCTTTCCTAAAAGCATGATGAAATTTTTAAACAAAAATGCCACAGATATTGTGTTTCACAACAGACAATTACAAGACCCCAGCTCTGTCGCCTGAGGCTATCACTGCGTGCTTTTCTTACACCATCGTAGCAAGGGTTTATCTTTTGACCAGATTTTAAAATTGTATTCTAATGACTTAGTGCAAAACGACCGGATGGTGATGAATTTTGTAAAAAATAAATTTAAATACTTGGCCATGTCTAGCCTTGCTCAAAGCATGTTTCAACAAGCCCAGACATGCGTATCTTGCAACGCTTTTCATAGTCATGTTACCCAATAAAGCACCCCTGGTGAGGGGTTTAAAGACAATCGATGTTTGGCGTGTTTTTTTTAAAAAAACAAAACACAATGACCCAATTCAGAAATGTTTTATTTAAAGCAAAACATTACCAGTTTAAAAAAAAAATAGAACGTGAAAAAGATCACAAACTGAGCCATTCGGCTCTTTTAGCCAATTTTCGTTTTTTAGATGGCAAAAAAGGGGTCACCGTTTCTTGGTCCACACCAGTGTCAGCGATCGAGGCCTTGAGGCGTTCCAAAAGATCTCTGTTGGTCGCGTTGCCCATGACGGAAGATGCTATGTTCAGTTCCGCCATGACATTCATAAACGCATCCCATCCTTTAGGTACATGTCTGCTAGGAACAGAGCGCGTCTGGGTGACGGCCCTGACTAAGTCGAGCATGTTAGAACCATTAATCACAGAGCCTTTGTACACAAAAGACCCTTTATCGGTCCATGAAGAAATGTTTTTATCTTGGCCCAGCTTATTTAGCAATACTGATGCATTTTTCTTATAACGCTTATTCACGTTATCCAACACCTCCTGAGCAGCAGAGTCTGAGGCCTTTGGTGTTTCGGAGCGTTTGGCAGTCACACTTTGTTCCTGTGCTGGTAGAAACAGACTTATTTTTCCTTTGTCCACATCGCTCTGCTTCACGTACGTTAGGTCCCTTTGAAGCACGGTGCTGTAAAGTTTAGCCTTTTCATATTCACCTAAGTCAGTTCTTTGAAGAACAGATTTCTTTTCAGCATCCAGTAAGCGTGTTGCGGTCGTTCTGATATTTTCCTCTGCTGGAGGGGGAGCCCTTAATTGCTCCAACTGGCGGCTGGGCACCAGGTACATTTTTTCTGCATACTCCATTATCGATTAGTTAAAAGCCCCGTTATCAGAGGGATAGCAAAACTTAACAGGGGTCCGATAAACCCCCCAGACTGCTTCACCAGACGCTTCTTTCTTTTAAGTGAAACTCTTTTATTACACAAAGTTTTTATAAGCGTGTGTTTCTTTTTCAGCACACGCACTTGCTTCTGTGTTAAAGGTACGTTTCCTTTTAAGGTGTTGAGCGCTATTTCTGAGATGGCTGCTACTAGATCGTCAGAGGCCGAGCACAGTATAGCCCTCCTTTGCTGCGGGGATGATTTGCTAAGTAATTTTAAAAGGCCCAGGTTTCTTTTCACGCAGCTAGACATGTTTTCAGTCAACAACCCCGGCTGTTAAAAAGGGTCCTGCCAATAATTCATCTCTTTTTATACTGGGCTGTTGTTCTTTTTAAAGTATAAACTGCCAGCCAGTCTGGAGGGAAAAGACTAGTTCTTAGCCTATAAGCTTCTGGGGTGGAAGCATTTAAATCCACCACCAGGTAGCCATAAGGCCTTTTGGTAGCATCCTCAAAAGCTTCTAGAAAGAACTGAGCTTTGCCGGGGTACATTTGCCGAGCAAGTGTAGCAATTTGTAATCTGTCCCTGGGGTTTTGGAACAGAACCATGTACTTTGTGTTTAGGTTAATAGTGCGACTCTTTTTTCCCTGGCAAAATACGTTCTGAACTATATACATAATGCTCAGGTTCCTGTGATGCACGGACTTGGTAAAGGCTTTCTCGATTTCATCGCTTTCACAAGCGGAGTTCATCAGATCTTCTATGATAATCATGTTCACTTTATTGGTAGGAAACAAACGGTCATCGTCAAAAGCATCAGGTAGCCCCTCCACAACATTGATAAAGGGGTATTTACAGAGCAGTTCTTTATACAGAGATTGCCAACAGCTGTAACACCACACAATATTCTCAGACGTAACAGACAATGTTTGCTTGGCATTATCCAATACATTTTTTATAAAGTAACTTTTCCCGCAGTTGCTAGGCCCCGCGAGAATTGCAGAAAAGGGGTGTTTCCACCTCGTATCCATTTTTCAAAAGCCGTAGGGCAGGGTTTTAAACCCTTCTCCTAGGACCCTCTTGTTGTAAACGACTTTCTGTGTTTTTTTTAAGGGTTTTTGTCTCTATTTGCCACTGATTTTTGTTTCTTACAATAGAGGGTTGCTGCACCTCTATCTTTTTTGAGGGGTTTTCTCGCAGGCCCGTGCAATAGTCCAGGACTAGATCTTTCAAACTGTCAAAGTTGATCTTTTCACAGTTTGCTACGTTCAGGGTAATACCTTTGACCTTCATACAGGCCTTTCCTCCCGACAGTTTATACCCGTATGTTTTGGGGCCTGCCGACACAAACTCGGTGATGTGTTGATCTGGTGGGATCTCGCTCTTGAGGTCCCCTAAATAATCCCCCAAAAGGGGATTCCAGGCCCCCTCCCTTTTCACAAATATCACCGAGTCAGGGTCGTGGGACAGGCACCGCTCTTGCAATCCGTCTAGGAGGCTGTATAGTTCTAAGCGGGCATAAGCAGTGGGGAAACAGGCTATGAAAACATTGGTATTGCCAGAGACAGAATAACGGTCTTTTGCGTGCTTCCAAGATACGCATGCTGTTTCATCGTTGATAAACTCACAGGATGAAACCTCGTAGTTGGGGGAAAATAGGTACTGAAAGAGTTCGTCGGGGTCTCTCACGATGCTGGTATTGGGTAGGTTGGTTCTTTGGCCGAATTTACCCCACAGAGAATTTAAAAACAGTTTAGCAATTTGGCGTTTAGCGGGGTTTAGCCTGATCTCTTGTCAGCGTAAAAGCACGCCTTCTTTCAGGTAGAAATCGTTAACATACTTATTTTGTTTGTCTTCGTCTGTGCCCCAGCTAGGATACCCTGAAGCCTCTTGTTTCTGGCGGAGGTGTAATTTTATGTACTCCGAAAAGAGTTCATCAGATTTTTCATTAAAATGCCAGATTTCATAGATTTTAGCCTCCACGTACCCCTTCGCTATGGCTGCGTTCAATTCCACCATGCACCAAGTCCCCAGGATGGCCCTCTCCTCGTCAGTGTGGGTGCACTTCTCCCGCTGCTCGGTTTCCGCGCAGGTTCGGCATAGCGGGAACATAAGCTTGCCGCCCACTCTGACAGGTAACAATGGGAAAAAGAGGCCTCGTGGGGGGTACACTTTAACTTTTGCAATTCCAAAATAATTTGCAAGGGGTCCAAATTTGTCATAAACTATATCGGGGTGCCCAATAGGGTAGTCTTTGGTTTTGTTTACAAAAGGGTACAAGCTGGTAAAATCATAATAGTGGATTTCTTCGCTGGGCTTAGGTTTATAATATAGACGGATGGCGTTCGTCCTCCCCCCAAAAAGAGCATCCCTAGGCATGAGAGGCTGGGGTAACTGGGCTCGGTTTAAAAAGCTCGCAAGCTCCCTGTCTGTTTCTTTCATCACCACCCACTCGTGCTCCCAAAGAGTCCTCACTACAAAACCAAGTCGTTTTAGATAGTCGGTCTTGAGCTACGTCTTGTAATAAAGAAATCCAGAAGTTGTACCCATCATAGGGTTTTGTGCTTTTTCACAATGACAGGCGACACAGCTGTGAAAAAAACACCCATTAAACTCAAAGGCTGTGTGTACCCCGTCAATATTGGCATAACCGTCTAAAAAGTAGGGGCCTACCTGTAGTTCCCCCACCCTGTAAAGCGTGCCATATTTGTATATTTTCTTCTTGAGAGATATACAACAGCCACTGGATAGATGGGATCAAATATCTCTTTTTCTGTCTGTGATAGTTGTCTGGAGGGAGAAGAGCTACCGTGTTAGGCTCCAAAAACATAAACTTGTACATAGCCATGCAGACAGATGCCAGCGTTATGTACCGGAACGGATCTATACACAGTTTTATCTCGGTGAATTTACCGGGTTCTCTCTCTACTAGATCGACCTTCTCCATCATATTCATAATTTCTTTTCTGTATAGGATACAAGCCTGTCTCAAAATTTTTACATCCTGCTGGCAGTAATATGCAAGCTCTTTGTGCAGGTCAAAAGTCTCAGAGCTGTGGTCTTGATACCAGTCGAGAAACTGCTTTTTCACCGGGCATCATGCTTTCTACACCGTAGTGCTCCACACCGGGCATAGGCCCCACATAATTTTGATTTTCTAAAGTGTTAAAAAAATGTGGAAAATACCCTTTGCAACCTTCAAACCCCATCGCCTGCGGGAGCTTGCTAAGCTTCATGGGCAAGAAGTTTAAAGAGTCTATAAAACGAATGCCAAGGGCCTTAACTTCCACGCACATTAATTTACTACCCTGAACGATCAATTCTATGCACATCTTTTCCTTCAGTAACTGTCTAACGCAGAAATACGCATCATAACCTTTGGAATTGTGTGCTAGGAATGTGTAGTCCCGGAACTCTTTGCCAATAAAGGTCTTAACAAACATAGAAAGACATTCGTCACCCTTAAATTCCCAGGATTTTTCCAGCTTTAGGGACATCGCAAAAATGTAATTGGGAGTGTGCAACCCAGTCTCCTGCATGCATTCAAAATCATAAAAAATATACTTTTCTGATGATTCGGGCTTTCTAAGGCTGTCCATAAAACAGAGGTGAACGTCTACATCTCCAACGATCAAACCCTGACACTGCTTACAGCGCTTCCCTTTACACCTGTGCCGCTTGTCCACGTACGCCTGACACTTCTCGCACAAAGTTTTGGACAGGCATTCAACTTGGTTTTTTGACGCACAGTTGACATGTCTGTCTAAACACTCTTTGGACCGACAGTACAGTTTACAGCTAGGACACCTCCGCTGCACACCCACGTTGTCAGAGCATGTTGCGCTCAAGCAGAGACGGCAACGATACCTGCAAGAATGGTCGTGACTGTGCACCGTGGGGCAAAACTCACAGTAATTTTTTGCTCCGAACAACTTTTTCACATCCAGAACCCCATAGTAATGTTCATTGTGCAACAGGATGAAATAAGTCTTAGGGTACATGGGGCCCCCCATTTTAAAAAAAAACCCAGCCACCTTTCACCGCATACAGCACCACCTGTATGTTAACTCCTAAATGTTGTTCAAACTTTGCTACGTCACTGAGCAGAACCTTTTTTTGATCTGACCACCCCAGTTTCTCGTGCAACTTTCTCACCTCTGCTAACAATTCTGCATCCGTAGGTTTATGACCGGCCATGACGGCCAAGAGCCCTCCCGCAAAACATAGATTGGTACCGGTGTAAGTCAGGTCTACTAAACATTGTCTCTTTTTATGAATAATCTGACTACTAAGGATAGAATTTAAAACTCTTCGAGCACCCCCACCCCTATTTTTTACAACTGTCACAATGAGGCGCAACGTCCCATTGAGATGCAATTCTCTATTGCTCTGAAGCAGCTTTGAGGTCTGGTTTAAGAAATCCTCAGCGGACAGCTCATCCCTAGTTCTTCTGACTGAAAACAAAGGGTTAGTTAAATGATGGCTCTCTAAACGTAACTGTACGTAATCATCAGGGCCTACCCTACCATTAACGCCATCAAGAATTAGCTGTATCCCTCTGTGTATGACTTCAACAGCCTGTTGAGCTGAATTTATTTGCTCAAGATGGACAAAACAAAACTCCTCACAATACACCGACCCCCCAAATCTAGGTAATTCACGTTGCCAACTTCTCACTCTCTCCATATACACCTCTGCATTTTCAGGGTTACTTGGGGGTTCCTCTACGGAACCATCAGTGGCATCTTCTACATCCGATACTAACTGAGAGTCAGACTCTGAGACGCCCCCGTGAGGGTCATTGGGAGTAGATGGGACCTCGTCTAGAGAGCCCTCTGGGGAATTTTCTAAACCAGAGTCTGATTTCACCTCCCCATTTTCAGACTGCCAGTTTGAGAGCCTCTGGTAGGGGGCATCTCTTTTTGTTTTTTTTCCCTCATTACCTCTTTAGCCCTTTTTAAAATTTTTACAGCAACCCTGGCCTGGAATTTTTTGGCAGCCATCTGTTTATCCCCCAAGCGCCGTCCGCCCTTTTGTTTACACATGAGCTGATGTGCACCCTTGAGGGTACCCCTTTCCACACCTAGTCATGCCTGATCAGAGCCACCCTTTCCAGCCACCCTTTCTTTTAGGCCCCCTGAGGATTCAGCATCCATCAGTTTTCTGAACAAAGCATCGTATTTTTTCCAAATCTTTTTAGAATGCCGTAGTTTTAGACCCCCCGAGGATACAGCGTCCATCAGTTTTCTGAATGAAGCATCAAACTCTTCCCAAATACTAGAATATGGAGGATCTGTGACAAGCTTATGGTTTTGGGAGAATGGCTTGTCAGTCCTTAGTTTTTTATTCACAACCCCTAGAGCGCCTGCTCCGGGTTTGTGAATGTGGGCGTTTTTGCTCACAGTTTTCTCAGGGCTTGGCGTGGCGGTGGCCGCTGAGGAACTGGAGTTGTGTTTGCATGGATGTTTTTTACCAAAGTGTTTTGTTTTGTCCTTGGGTTTGACGTAAATGAGGTTTGGACTGGGCTGATGCTTCATCTGCACTCTTATGCTGTTTTGCGTTGTTAAAGGTCTCAAAGCAGATTCCAGGTTCTTTGGTGGTTCTCGGGGAGGGGTCCTTGTAGCTCCCACTACAGCCTTGTCAGAAGGGCTGCATATGCCTGATTGGGGCGGGGGGGGGGAAAAAAGCATTTTACAAAAACGTAACTTTGCCAGCTTTCTCACCCACGCCTATGTATGTACTTAAAATACAAAACCTCATAAATTAACCAGACTAATAAGCAAAATATATTTACCCGGCTTCATCCATCCATCTGTCACTGATACTTGTGAATTTTTCTTTTCAGTTGTCTCTTTCCTTTTTCTTTTGAGCATTTTTACCCGCTCATGTTTTGACCATGCTGTAAAGCAAACAACATTCTAATAAAACACATGAAACTGTCTAGTAAACTTTAAAATAAAATAAAAAATATCCATTAGGGTGTTTTTTCTATTTAAAAAAGTCATAGCTTTAAAACAAAATAATCCATTTCAGGCTGTACAACAAACACAGGTTTTGAGTTTATTTCTACCACTTTGAAAACAACCCCCAAAAATATTTTTTTTAAAAATACATCTCATTTTGCAAAGTAAAAACCCTGTTAATTGGAAACCACCACCATCACCATCAGTTTGTACACATATACTTTTTAAAAACCACCTATGTTTTACACACACACACACACACAGAGTTTAAAATACTGTTTGCAACAAAATACTTTTCAATAAACCCACATGCTTTTAAAAAGACCCCTGGTTGTTCTGTCCCCCGCCCCACCCCAGCCACGTGTGCTTGGGGTCTTTGGGGTAAAAAAACAAGCCAGAATGTTAGTTAGTATTAGCTCCTAAATCCCTATTCAACTTGTGTAATACCTGAAGTTATTAAGCATAACTACAGTTAAAAATGGTTTTTACCTTGGCCTGGTGATGAACTGCAACTTAAAGTTACTGGCTCCATGCTAAACAGATCACACTGCAATAAAGATATGCACCATTATTTACCAAGACAGCATGGCCAAAGAATTGCATTATATATATATATATATATATTCAGAGTTTAAAAAAAACAGGGAACATACCTCCACTTGCAGTCCAGCAGCAATTCAAGAGAGTTTCTGTTGAAAGAGACAGTCTCCAAGCTACCTGAGGTTTTGTTTTTGTTTTTTTTTACACCATCCTAACTCTTCTGTTTCAAAATAGTTAGCAGGTTGATTGGATCACCCCTCCCTAACATTCCCTTTTGTGATCGGGGGTGGGGAATAAGTTTTCTGCACAATTGGGCTGCTTTTCTTTTTTAAGTTCAAATACTTTGTTTTTCCCCCCGTAGGGCCTTCTTACAGTAACCATTTCAAGTGAGGGTCCCTTTGCAGATATCAATGAATGTCTTGGGGCTTGTTTTTGTTTTTGTTTTTAAAAACATGTTTCTTTCATGCTTAAAGTTTGGTGGGGCGGGGGTGCTTTCTAGAAAAAGTGCCCCGTGGCCTTCAACCAACTCCTGGGCCATATTTAAACTGGCCTATAGCGTTCCACCAACTCCAGGGGTTATATTTAAACTGTCCAATAGCATCTGAGAACTCTTGAGGTTTTATTTCATTTCATATTAATCAGAACTCACCATCCTCACCCACCCACCTCCCTTACTATGGGTGCACCCCCATCAAAATTAACCCTATGGCAACAAGGGTGAGTAATCACAGTCACCCTGGCTATTCAGTGAAGGCGGGGGGGGTGGTTAAACCCGTTCAGTTCAACAGAATAAGTCAGCTCTATTGTAGTCAGCCACATGTCTGAACCATCCCTGTTTACAATAAAACAAACACATTTTTAGGATATTTTTCCCCCTCCCACAGCATACATTTCAGCCTTTTTTTTTTTCTGCTGTAAATGGGTCTCTCTTACACAAAAGACACAAGAGCTAGGTTCTCACAAACAATTTTTTTTTATTTAAAAGACATACAGCTCCTTGAAAACAAACCAAGATGCTCCATTAAAAAAAGGAAAGAAAGAAAAAAAAACTTTAAGCTCCCTTAAGGGCCAGAGCCCTTTTAACAGAAATACAGATAGTCACAAAGCTCTTTTCAATAGATTTTTTTTTTTAAATTTACAGCTACCAAGTTTTATATCGCATGTTTGGCCCCTCACCATTTTCTAACTTAATCCTTTTAGATTTCTTACAAATAGCCTTTTTCTTAAGCAGGGTTCTGTAACTTTTTGTGCGGACGGTCAATATAACGCTCTAAGCAGGCATCTTCCGGTTTGGTCATTTTCTTTAAAACATGGTCAGGGTCTCCACTGAATTACACAGCATTTATCAAGGTCACCCCTTGTGCTAAATGTTCTTGGGTTAGGCACAGACATTGCATAGCATAACCTATGGCAATAATACTGTTTAATAAGCTTTCCAAGCACAGCTCAGCACACAGGCCCCGGAGCTTGCAGTTTATAGCCACTGAAGTCCAAGTCACACAGTCATGGTGCCGCTGGCCTGGTGCATCTATGACACAGCCCTAACCATTTTCAAAAAGCTTTTCCCTAAGACAGTGATTAAGAACAGAATAAACAGCAACGCGTACAATAGTCCGCATGACTTTTTTACGCTCACGACGTGGCACTGGCTCAGTCAGTTCCATGCCAAGCCTCCTCCTAAACTCCTCATAGCCGTCATCCTCGGAGTCCTCTTCAACATTTTGTATCGGCGTTGAGCAAAAACAAGGTGGGCCCGGTTCATCTTCGCTGCTTGGTGCAACGCTGTCCAGGGTCTCCGGGTCCTCTAGAAAGGCATCGTCTAACTGTCAAGAGATTTTTTTTTTTTAAGAAAAGAAACAGCGTAAGCACCCCACTGCTTGGTTTTTGATTTACACAATCCCTGGTTCCTAGCCCCGTTACACCCCCAACCTCGACCGTCACCTCTTAAGCATTCATTTACCTGAGCGTTGTCTCTTCCGTTCATCTTGTCCACTAGTGACTTCCCCGAGCTGTGATCACCTTCCTCCTCCCGGGGGGGTGGACAACAAGAGGCCATCACGCTCATCGCGGGGCCCCACAAGCGGCTGGGTTTCAGGGTCCGGGGTATCCATCAATGGCTGGGCCAAAGCCCTCAATCGCCCCCTCCTCCTCCTCAGAACTGTCGCTGATGTAGCGCTTTCTCCGCGGTTTGTAGAAGGCCCTCGGGGCTAAAACAAAGTCCGAAGTTCTCACGGGGGTGGTGAAGGAGTCCATGTTTCCACGATTTGTAAAACACGCGCTCTTGGTAAAAGACAGCCTCTTCCGCCTGACGCTGGGACTTATGGGGTGATGGTGCTGCACTCTGATTGGCAGAGGGGTCACATGCCCCTCTTCTGGGCGGTTCACCCCGTCCCCGAACGTGCCCTATTTTGGTCAAATCTGGTCTCCGGGCGGCCTGATTGGTAGAGGTCGGTGGGAGGAGTCGTTAGAAGGGTCACACGCGAATCGTTTCCGGTCGGGTCACCCCACCCCGGAACTCATCCTGATTGGCCAAATCTCCTCTTGGGGAGGTCCTACAGGGGCGAAACCCCTCTTGATTGGTAGAGGGTTGGGAGCAGAGTCGTTAGAGGGGTCACAAGACCCACTTCCGGATGGGTCACCCCTGCCCTGGAAATCGCCTGATTGGTCAAAGCTCCTCTTGGGGGAAGTCGTACAAGGGCGAAACCCATCCTGATTGGTAGAGGGTGGGGGGAGGAGTTGTTAGAGGGGTCACAAGACCCACTTCCGGAGAGGACACCCCGCCCCGGAACTCACCCTGATTGGTCAAATCTCCTCTTGAGGGGAAGTCCTACAGGGGCGAAACCTCTCCTGATTGGTAGAGGGCAGTGGGAGGAGTTGTTAGAGGGGTCACATGACCTACCTTGCTTCCAGTCACGTGGCAGCCTTGACCCTGGAAGTAATACCCCAGGTGGGGGCGGGACTTCCGATCAAGGGGCGGGGTCAAGGGGCCAAGGGGCGGGGTTAGGGTTTGATTGCTTCCGGCCACGTGGCATCCTTGACCCCGGAAGTAATACCCCAGATGGGGGTGGGACTTCCGGTCAAGGAGGCGGAGTCAAGGGGCAAGGTCATGGGGTCAAGGGGCGGGGTTAGGGTTTGATCGATGGTAGGCCCCCCTTGAGCTGGGGGCGGGGCTAAGGGGTCAAGGGGCGGGGTTAGGGTTTGATTGACGGTAGGGCCCTTATACTACTGTGCTACACTTAGGAAGAAAAACTGGCTTGGCAGCAGCACTACTGAGAAGTATCTGGGAGCTCTGGTGGATCAAGTCCTCAACGTGAGTCAACAGTGCGAAGCTGTTGCCAAAAAAAGCAAATGCAGTGTCAGGTTGCATTAGCAGAGGCGCAGCATGCAAGTCACAGGCAGGGATAGCGCCGCTCTACTCGGCACTGGGTAGGCCTCCGCTGGAGGCCTGTGTCGATTTTGGTCACTAGTGTATGGAAAGGCTGTCGAGAAACTGGAAAGGAACCAGAGGTGAACAACAAAGATGATCAAAGGGATGGAATGCAGGCTATATGAGCTAAGGCTGAAGGAACTGGATATGTTTATGTAACCCTTCTGCCAGGTGGAGTCATAGAATCATAGAATCATAGAATATCAGGGTTGGAAGGGACCCCAGAAGGTCATCTAGTCCAACCCCCTGCTCGAAGCAGGACCAAGTCCCAGTTAAATCATCCCAGCCAGGGCTTTGTCAAGCCTGACCTTAAAAACCTCTAAGGAAGGAGATTCTACCACCTCCCTAGGTAACGCATTCCAGTGTTTCACCACCCTCTTAGTGAAAAAGTTTTTCCTAATATCCAATCTAAACCTCCCCCATTGCAACTTGAGACCATTACTCCTCGTTCTGTCATCTGCTACCATTGAGAACAGTCTAGAGCCATCCTCTTTGGAACCCCCTTTCAGGTAGTTGAAAGCAGCTATCAAATCCCCCCTCATTCTTCTCTTCTGCAGACTAAACAATCCCAGCTCCCTCAGCCTCTCCTCATAAGTCATGTGCTCTAGACCCCTAATCATTTTTGTTGCCCTTCGCTGGACTCTCTCCAATTTATCCACATCCTTCTTGTAGTGTGGGGCCCAAAACTGGACACAGTACTCCAGATGAGGCCTCACCAGTGTCGAATAGAGGGGAACGATCACGTCCCTCGATCTGCTCGCTATGCCCCTACTTATACATCCCAAAATGCCATTGGCCTTCTTGGCAACAAGGGCACACTGCTGACTCAGTCAGCAGCAACCAGGGCCAGGTTTGATATCTAGGGGTTCCTTTCCCAGTAACCTGGGAAAATTACACACCACGCCTGGGTGCCTCTGAGAGGCAATACTTCCCCTCTCACAAGCATAGAGTCTGAGTGTAAAAAGGAAACTTTTAATGAAAGGAGGGAAGTCACCCGACATTACTTAGGGAAAATGCCACAAGCAGGATTTATAATCATAAAGCTGTGAGCAGGACGCCCACCCCAGAGTGCATGGGGCAGAGCCTTCTGCCTGATCTTGAGTCCAACAACCAAAAGTTCCTTTTCTGTGCCCCTCTCTGCTCCCTCACCACACCCCACTCACAGGGGTTGCCCTTGGTCAGAGAGGACCCCCAGGGTTCAGAGGTGCATCTGTGTGAGCTCACCTCCCACCCAGGGAAGAAGGCACCTGGCTTGCTTCAGCAGCTGAGCACTTGCTTTGGCTGGCTGCCCTGCCAGCCGCAGTTCCTCTCCCCTGGCTGTCCTGCCAGCCCCGGCTCCTCACTGCCTCACCAGCCACTCATTCACCAGCTGACTGTGAGTCCCCTTCTGCTGCTACTTGCCTTTCTGCTGCGACCTCTGCACATCAGTCTCTTAATAATTTTGATCTCTTTGCAGACTGGAAAGAAACTACCTCACCTCAAGTGATTTTGTTCTGATTGAATATTTAAAACAATAAAGAGGTTTCAAATGAAGCCTATATAGCTCTTTATTTGAACAATGGGGAGGAATAGATTAAACCAGTCTGGAAAGGACCACACACCTCCTGGCTAGAACACCTGTCCCCCACCCCTCTCACTTCCACGGGCCTCTGGCATTCGAGCCCCTGGCTTAACGAGGTCCTTTCAGCTGAGGGTGACCCCCTCATTTGGGACAGGTTAAGCACAGTTCTGCTTCCCTATATTCACAATAACACCAAAATTGGTAACAGCATTTCACTACCCCTGCATTCAGTACTAAGGTGATTTGTAACCCAACACCAGCCAAAGTTGATCACTTTGAGCAAAACACCGCTCTATCTGCTGGATAACTAAGCAGAGTAGGTATGTTCACATAAATACAGTTTGCTCTTGAAGTCTCTCTCCCTCCCAGCTAGTTGTCAGGGAAGAATTCAGCAGACCCTGCTTACATTTAGTTTGGAAAAGAGAAGATTAAGGGGGGACATTATAGCAGTCCTCAAATACTTGAAAGGCTGCCATAAAAAAGATGGAGAAAAGTTGTCCTCTCTTGCCACAGAGGGCAGGACAAGAGGCAATGGATTCAAACTACAGCGGAGCAGATTTAGAAGAAATCTCAGGAAAAACTCTGTACCTGTAAGAACAGCAGGACAATGGAACAGACTGCCTAGGAAGGTCCTGGAAGCTCCTTCCCTGAAGGTTTTCAAGAGGAGGCTGGAGCCATCTGTCTTGGGTGGTTTAGATACAACTCTTGCATCTTGGCAGGGGATTAGACTAGATGACCCTTGTGGACCCTCCTAACCCTATGATTCTAAATTGGTAGAATTTTTCTACCTTGTTCCCTGCAACTCAAGCAGGTGGGTCTGGAGTGAGAGGTTCCTCCCAAACCTAGGGGGTGTGTGATGCTCACAGTTGGAACATTCACATAACCCTTTTTTAGACATGCACTCACTCAGAACTCAGTAAATACCCAGGGTGCAAACACAACAGGGATGACTCCGCTCCATGGTTATTGGAAATGAATCCACTGAACAGCAACAAGATGCTTTCAAAGGGCTGCAGCCAGTGGGCTGGAGCTGGCGGTTGACATGGTGTAGTGAACACGCTGAAACACCAGGGAATGAGCCACTCTCCAGACATCACTGTAACAACGTCATTAGGCCAGAGCCAGTGAGATTGTGCCTGCAAAAGCTATTTTTAAGATTGGTTATTTTTCAACAAATAGGTGTTTAGGCACCTAACTCCTATTAATCACCATGGAAATTACGCATCTAAATACCTTAGAGGCTCTGGGCTTTGGTCTCTCTGCCTCAGTTTCTCATCTGTGCTCTGGGGATAATAGCTCTGCTCTGACTCCTGGGAACATGTGAGGACAAACCTGTTAGAGATCATGAGGTGCTCAGGGACTGGTGCTGGAAAAGACTCTCGACACATAATGCTGTGAATTTAAGCAGCACATTTCCAGCTGAAGATCCCATCCCTACAAGACAGCAGACATTCCCAGTGAGAGTCACTGCCATGCCGAGGGGGTGGGGCGAATAGGACCCCTGTCTGTACCACCCCCTGGGAGTCAAATCCCCAGGGCTCAGGTGGGTGATGGGGCAACCTGGCTGCCAGGCTCACTCACTCCCCTCCCTCTCCACAGAGATCCGGGAAGCCTTCAAAGTGTTTGACCGGGATGGGAATGGCTTCATCTCTAAGCAGGAGCTGGGCACAGCCATGCGCTCTCTGGGCTACATGCCCAATGAGGTGGAGCTGGAGGTCATCATCCAGCGGCTGGACATGGATGGTAAGTCTCACCTCTCCTGTCTCTTCTGCCCCTGGGTGTGGCACTGCCCCTCAGACCCTAGGACCTTCCTGGGACCCACCCCTGTGACAGGCCTGCCCCTCATTCCCTTGAGACTTCTCCCACATTCCTTCCTACTCCATCCTCTCTCCCTCTTTCAGCCCCGTCCCCTGTTCTCTTTGGAGGGCAATGTCTCTGGTCCTCAGCACCCCTGCTCTTAGTACATGAAGATGGCAGGGCCAGGAAAGCCCTCCTGGGTAGCCCATTCTGATTCCCTACCCAGGCAGGACGTCTCACTGCCTCGCTGGGGTCTGGGTACCTGCAGCATCTCAGCCAGCAGGGAGAATCACAGACCACAGAAATGGAGTCATAGGTGCTGGAACTAGGGATTCTGGGGAGGCTGCTGCACTTCCTGGCTTGCAGTGGTTTCCATTATATCCAGGGTTTACAGTTTGGTTCCAGGGTTCTCAGCCCCGCTCTATACAAATTGTTCCAGCCCCCCTGTGTGGGATCGTAATCCACCCAGCTCAGCCTGCTCCCCATGCCCCCGTGCTATCACAATCACATTAGCCCGAGCAAACCCCGCTCTGCCCGAGTGTCCCTTTGCTCTCTCCACTGAATTCCTCACTCCCTCTCCTACCATTGCTGTCGTCTCTCTCCGGCTAGCTTTCTTTCACATTGTCTTTCTCATTTTGGGTTTCTCTCCAGCTCCCTCTCCCACCACCTCTTCATCTTTCACTTTCTCTCAGCCCCCTTCCCCCCCCCTCCCCATTCACTGGCTCCATCTCTCATGGCTCCCTGGCCACCTCTCAGGGTCCCTCATACCCCCCCCGCCAAGTAACTCTCATTGACACATACCCTGCAGCGGGTAATCGTACCCCTTATCATTCTTCTCCTCCTTTATCTCTCTCCCTCTCTCCTGTGCTGCTCCATTCTGTCTTCCTGCACTCCGCTGTCTCGCTGGTGTGACTCTGATGCAAGCCACATTGCCAAAGCGATCACAGATTTGATGTCGCCAGCTAAAGAGAATATTTTCTTTGGGAATGGATCTAATCTCTCTGCTGTAAAAGGCGACAGCTCAATGAAATATGCTCAGGTGTGTGAGTGTGACTGCAACTGTCCGAGTATGGGATGGATATGCTGCCTTCCTCCGTAGCCCCTCACGCTGCCTCTGCCCTCTGCCGCAGCAGAGATGGAGCTATGCTGTCAGCTCGCCAGCTCCTGTCTTGAAGGACCTGGGCCAGTGGGAAAGGAAATGCAGCTGATCCACATTCCAGGGGCTGCTCCTTTTCTCTAGTTAGTTTCCATTTTTGCTGCCATCTCCTCATTGCAAGCACCTGATCCTTCTTGCCCTGTTACATTTTAAACATTTGTTAAAAAGGTGGACGGCAGCTGGTTATAGGCCCAGTATTTAGATTTGTGTGAGATGTGGAAATGTGTGTACCGCAGTGCCTTCCGGGACGTGCCCATCGCAGGAAAAGTAGCCTACTACTGCTACCAGGTGACGATATCGCTCCTTTAGTTCAAGCGACGGAGCGCTGATCTGAAGGCCTAGGGTTCAAACCCCCTGCTGAGCCCTGTACAGGGCTCTTCCATCTGTCGGAATTTTTTTTGCTGAAAGCAGTTTTAAATGACACCTTCCCCTGCAGCATGGGGAACAAAAACATCACAGTGCTATGGTCAGCCCCAGAGCCCGGAAGTGATATTGACCAGCCGACAGTCGTTTCGCTGTCAAAGCTGCGTGCAGTGAAAAAATAAGCAACATGAACAGTGAACAATAAATTAGATTTCAATAAACCCTTTCAGGTTTAATCATCTAAAGTGCTCTTGGTAACAAGGATATGAGGAAAATGCAAATATCTGTGTGCGTGCACGTGGACGGTGCCCATTTAGGGAGTCAGCCAGCGTAACATTGGAACCAGAGTGCATTTTGATCTCGGTTTCCTGTGACACCATCTCTCCCTCCCACATCTCTCAAACTGGACCCGGAGTGGAGTCAGCAGTCCCTCCTGTGACAGGAGAGTCCAGACCAGGATATCGGGAGACCCTGTGTGGCAACCCTGGGCAGTGTGGGCTGGGAGCTGCAGAACCAGAGAGAACTCCAGTGGGTGTCTGTGCCCAGCAGCCTTGTAAAACAATTCCCTTGAACTCATCATAGTTAAGTCCTGTCTCTTCTTCCATGAAGAATCCATCACTTTCCCTTATCTAACTGGTTGCTATCAGAACCCCTGGCACCAGACAGCACTGTGTCATGAGTCTGGGCTTGTTTTATGGATGAGCCTTTGCCCTCCCTCCCAGTCTCACTGTGACCTCCTCCCCTCCAGACTATTCACCATGCTGCCTCTCAGGCCACCTTCATCCTTCCCAGAAACGCTCATCAGCTCCCTTTAGTGCAACAGACTCAGCGTCTCCCAAGCCCTGTGGCACCTCCTACATCTCTGACCTTGTCTTCTGCTTTCCCAGCCACTCCCAGGTCTCCTCCCAATCCCCTCACCTTCCTGCCCACCTTCCACCCTGCTGCCCTGTAACCTTGGCAGGGCCTCTCACCATGAACCTCTCACCTACTTCAAGTCTCCCCCTAAAACCCACCTCTTCCAAAAATACTTCCCCCTCCCTCTCCTCCTGGGCCATTGCTTCTCTCATCTGTGTTAGGAGGGGTAGAGAATATCTCTGCCTTTGTAAGGAGCTGGGTACCTCTACAATGCACTATAAATACTTAATATAAATATTCATCATCATCATCATCATCATCATCATCATGTCGGCTGTGATGATATGTGAGCTTTGTTTAGTGGAATTTAACGAGCTGGTGTGACTACTAATTTGCAGCCTGTTTCTCAAAGGCTGGGAAGAGCTAAGTGTCAAGGCTCCAGCCCAGCTCTGCTGCACTGGCTTTGATCGGCTCTGCTTCTGTCAGTGCAGCCTCGTGGGCAGCGGTATGATCGCAGATGGTATCATGTAGCCCAGTGAGAGCTGGAGGGGATCAGAGAGCCTTAGGCCTGAGATCCAGAACTGCTGGATTTGTTTCCTTGCAACAGATGATAATGTTACCAAGATCAACAGCAACATAAAGACTGCAGGGCACATGCTGCCAGCCAGATGTATGCCTACTGCATAGATACCACACCCTGGCAAGTAAATAAAGGAGGGACTTGGGGTGAGAGTCTGTGCTGGGCCTTCAGAAGGGGCATCCAAGATGGCTTTGAGGTTCTGGGCTGCTCTAGGGGCTCTGTGGCCCCCATCAGAAATTAGAGCAGCCCAAGGGGTGCTCTAATTTATGGAACCCTCCCAAGTGCTGCCTATGCAGTGCCTGCAGCAGAGCAGAATCCTTATGGAGGGGTGAGCTATGGAGATGCTCCCTCCATGCCAGGGCTTGCAATGGGCACTGCATAAGGCTGGGTACGGCAACTCTGCACCATCCCTGCATTGCAGGCCTCCTCCCCCAGCCCCTTGCTGCACAGTTTCATCCCCTATGCATCAGCACAGCAGCATTTAGACACTGGGGCAAGGGACCGAATCAGTCCCTTTGTTTTTCCACAAAATGGGCTGGACTCTGGTCTCGCTGACATGGATATAATCTGGAGCAGCTCCACAGAGTGATGGAGATCAGAGGTGGGTCTACAGTCATTTGATCACTTTAAAATCTGCACCTGTCGCTCTTTTACTGATCTCGGACCTTAAACAGCATGTTAATTTATTGGACGGTGGGGGGTTCCTAACTTTTAAAAGCCCTTCAGGCAAGGCTGCCAGGTCACCACCTCCCTCCATCATTAATTTTTAGTGCCAGCACTGGAGACCAAAGTTCTCTTTATTCACAGGACAGATACAGAACAGACAAATGCAGGGCAAGCACCCCTCTGCCCTACCCCACCAATGTGGGTCAGCCCTGCCCTGTAGGGGTCCAGTCCTGGGAGAGAAGGAAGTTCAGTCTCCAAACATCATTCTCTCCCTGCTCAGAATGCCATTAACAAGGCCAATTAAGCCAGTTGTGGAGGTGGTTTTGTGAGATCCCAACTCATTACACACAGGCCCCCTCCAAAGGCCCCCCCCAAGCCAGCCACCCTGCCCCCCATCCGCAAGGTCTTTGTCCAGTGGACAGACTTGTCACAAAGCTTTGTTTGTGGTGATGCATGGCCCCTTGAGCACTGGAGAGCTAGGCCTGCTGGTATAGAACAGACACCTGATTCCAGAGAGGGCAGCAGCTCCATTTCCAACACCCCCCAGCCTCTTTAAAGGCTTCCCGACCATGTGGAAGAGGACCACGCTCAGGAAGTGTGGCACTGGTCTGCCATGCCTGATTCCCGCCCCCCCCACACACACACACAACCTGGGAATGTTCCTGGCCCTCCTGAGATAGGTTCAGAAATTGAACTCCCTGCATTTGGGGTGTTCTGTTTCCAGCCTCATCGGGCTTGTACAGGGATTGAGAGGTTCCCTTCACACTGGCTCTTTACTAAGAGGATGATTTAGAAAGAGCATTTCAGCCATGTGCACACAGACTGAATTTGTGGGGCATCCACACTCTTCCCTCCTGCACCCTGTGCTCCTCCCTCCAAGTTCCATGCAGGTTGCTACAGTGGGGAGGGGACAGTTTTAAACACTGCTCTGTTCCTAGAAGACTCGGCCTCATTAGCTAACATCTTTCCTTTCTGGACTGGTTAAATGTACAGGTGTTCCAGCTTCCCATCCTCTTCTAGTAGCACTCCTCCTGCAGCATCCCTAGAGCTCGGCTGTCCCATCTTCCCTGGTGACCCCTCCCCAGGTTCTGATCCCCAGTTCACCACCGGCACTGTCACAGGAGCGCGCCATCTGCTCCAGGCTCTGCTCTCCAGCTCAGCCCTTTCCTTGTGTCTCAGAACCTCAGCAATGAGGTGGGATCAGAGTTTCCTGTTGACCTTTGCTGGCAACAGTTCAGGGAGCCCTTCAATCTTTGGGTTTTTGTCTGAGTGTCCTCTTAGGGTCTGACCCTGCTGGCGGGCTGCAGTTCTGGGGAGGGCCCTGCTCTCAGTGACAGCTGAAGGAAGCTATCCGTATAAAGGAGAGAATTAATGCTGGCATCCCCTAATAATTTCCCAGAGGCTGCCAGCTCTGCTGGCACAGGCCCCAGATCTCTGGGATGGATATTAACGAGTCCCGGAAGGAGGCTGTAGCCCTGTCTTGCTGCCCACAAGTCTCCAGGATATTGGCCTTCCTGCTACGTGAGCCCACAAGCACATTCCCCTAATGGGACCTCCATACCTGCTTGCTCTGTGGCAGCGGGGGGAGAGCCAATCGGAGGCTTTTGCACAGTTACTGTGACTCTGAGACTCTAAGGCCAGAAGGAACCATCATGATCACCTAAATCTGACCTCCTGCATATCACAGGCCCAGAGCCCCACCCTCCCACTGCTGTAACAGACCCCTAACCTCTGGCTGAGTTACTGAAGTCCTCAAATCATGATTTAAAGACTTCATATTACAGAGAGTTCACCATTTACACTAGTTTTAAACCTGCAAGTGACCCATGCCCCAGAGGAAGGCGAAAAAACATCAGGGTCTCTGCCAATCTGATCCAGTGCCTGTGTCCTGGGGACATGTCTAAAGTACAGGCAGGAAGGAGAGCTACAGAAATGATCAAAGGTTTAGAAAACCTGACATGTGAGCGAAGGTTTAAAAATGGGCTGTGTTTAGTCTGGAGAAAAGAGGACTGAGGAGGGACCTGATAACATTCTTCAAATATGTTAAGGGCTGTTAAAAAGAGGATAAGCTATTACCAGCAGGAGAGTGGGGTGGGGGGAGGTATTTTTTCATGCTTTGTGTGTATAAAAAGATCTTCTACACTTTCCACAGTATGCATCCGATGAAGTGAGCTGTAGCTCACGAAAGCTTACGCTCAAATAAATTGGTTAGTTTCTAAGGTGCCACAAGTACTCCTTTTCTTTTTGCGAATACAGACTAACACGGCTGTTACTCTAAAAAGAGGATGGCGATCAAGTGTTCTCACAAGATGAGCAGAGGGTCATCTCCGGCTGAGATCATTCCCTATCTCCTCTGCTCATGTCTCTCTCACTTGGGTTGTTCTCTCTTCCTTTTTCTCTGTCCTCTTTATCTCGCTCTCTCTCTCCTTCACCCCATTCTGTTTCCCTCCCATCTTTCTGCCTGTCATCTCTTAACATCTCCTCTGCATCATGCTCTCTCCTTCTCGCTTACCCTTCGAGCCACATGATAGGCAAGAGCTCATGCTCACACGAACTCACCAGGTGCCGAGGGCTTAGTCCATAGTGCTTGTGTGGCTCACACTATCCCTGCCTCTGTCCCCCAGGCCACCTGCCCCTTCCAGCTGCCACAGATCTTGCTATGCAATGGCATGGATGCTCTGTGCTGTGCTGATCAGTGGGGGACTCCCTAGCACCAGCCCAGAGACTGTATCTGGCCCGTTAACAGGGCTGCATTTGGAAATCAGTGTTTGGCCCAAGCAGCCCACCCTGCTGGGTGAACCGTGCAAGAGAGCATTCCCACGCACCGCGTCCTCTGAGCCGGGTGACAGGGGGCACAAAAGCCACTGGGCAGAGTTCCGGCCCGTCAGAACTTCAGAGCTGTTTGAAGGGTTCAAAACTGACCCATTTTTCATCTATGCAAAATGTTGTATTTATTTTAAATTGAATATTGAAAACACCACAGACATGGTTATCAAAAAATTAATCTTTGGTAAAACATTTCGACCCAAAATATCGGGGAGGAGGGATGGGCAGGAGCTTTTTTGAAAACAAACCCCAGAAGATTTACTTCCGATTGTAAGCGCTTGGGGCAGGGACTGCCCTTTGCTCTGGGTCTGACCAACGCTTCGCACAATGGGGGCCAGGCCAGGGCCGGGGCTCTGAGGTGCTACCTCAACACAAATAATATTTTGACAGTGTCAATAATTTTTCTTGAAAAAACGACTCAGTCCGGGGAAGGTGCCAGTTTTTCATTGAAAATGAACCTTTCTGTTCAAACTGTGCCAACCTCTCGCCCGCCAGAATCTCACTGCCCCTGTCTCCGGCTGTGCTCCTGCCTCGCAGCCCCCGGGCTGCCCCCGCAGAGTGCTTGTGGGCTGTTGAGCCCTGAGCTCCTCGCTCTTTCATCCAAGTTCAGCATATTTTCTTTAGGACACACGATCTGCTGCCTTTCTGCAAGTCCCTGTTTCCACTGCTCCCAGCCCTGGGCCTGATTCTCACCGACACCAGCACCGAGTGGGTGGGAAAAGCTACTCAGTCTGACCGGGAGCATTTCATGCCCCTTTGCACAGGTCTAGGTGTTGGGCAATGCAAATCAGGCCCTCGTTTCCACGTACCCCAGCATCTCTCTCTGCTCAGGACCAGTCTCCCCTGCCCCTACACCTGATTCTCTTGCAAGTTCCTTTTATCCCATTCTCCCTTTACCACCCTCTGTCTCTCTCCTCTTCAGTCCCTCGTCCATAGCTATTGGGTCCCATAGGACTTGTGGTGGGGGAGGGGCTAGGGAGGGATTTGGCCTGTTCCCATTTTCCCACAGGCCTCTAGTGCTGGTGCCCCCTGCTGGTGGTTCATGGGAAGAGACAGCACTGAGGGGGCAGGGGTGGATCTCTCCATCGAGGCCTGGGGAAGGGGCAGGATGCCCCCCAGCGAATCACACTGGCCATGTCCCCATGCCAGAGATGGAGCCCCTGGATCAGCAGCCCCAGGAGGTCTGTGATTGCCACCCCCCAGGGCAAACCATTAGCATGGGTCAGAAAACAGGGGACCCCTCCCCCTATCCCTACCCCCCGACAGTTTGACAACATGGGAAAATCATTTGGTCGATGTTCTCAGAGGGAAATGCAACTTTTAATTGAAAACAATGTTCCAGTTTGGGCTGAAATCAGTTTGGGTTTGGCTGGAAAACGTACACACACGCCACCAAAGGGGGAGAGAAGACAGAGTTCCAACGAGTGTCCCACCTGCACCAGGGGAGGTAACTTGTGCCTCTTTCTTTCCCAGGGGACGGGCAGGTGGATTTTGAGGAGTTTGTGACGTTACTGGGGCCCAAGCTCTCCACCTCGGGGATCCCTGAGAAGTTCCATGGCACAGACTTCGACACCGTCTTCTGGAAGGTAGCTGGTGCCCCATCCATGGTCCTCTCCACACCCTGCCTTCGCCCTGACGCCTCCACTTAGATCCCCAAACCTGGGGTGGGAGAATCAGGGACACAGAGGGAGAGCAGATCCCAAAGTTACTCCAGGCCTAGAAGTACAGACTGCTCCCTGTCTCCCCCCAGGTCCCTGGGGATCTGCCATGGAAGGAGCAGCCAGTGCTGGGGGAGGCAGATGCACCATACAGAGGAGAGGCCCTGGTAGGACAGCACCCATGGAAGTTCCTCATTTGCGGGGGCCCCAGCAAACAGCCACTGCCTGTACCAGCCACAGCAGGCTCCGATGTGGACCCTCTATTCCCAAGAGCCCCACGGGGCAGCTGAGGGGGTCCGTGCGATCAGGGAGGCAGACAGCCCGAGGGGGCGAGGAGAGGAGGGATAAAGGGAACGCGGCCGGAGGCAGGACGTGCCCAAGGAATGCTCATGGGCCTCCCTGGGGAACCGACGCTGACCCCGCAGCTCCTACCCGGCCTGTGGTGCCGGCAGCACGGACACGCCGCAGCCCTGTGCCCCACAAGGTGTGTGACTGCCCTGGCCCCTCGGCTCCATGCACCGGACCCCCAACAGCCAGCTCCCCCGTGCACACCCCAGCCGCTGGTGGCCAGCGTCAGCGCATCGTCCACACCCCGGACGCGCCGTTACGGCAGCGCGCTCCGCAGACTCGGCCGTGACTGCCCCGTCCACGCCTGGTCGTAGGGAGCCCCTGGGGGTGACACGGGGCGGCACAGGTTGTGTTTCACAGACGCTGCACTGACAACTGCCATAAGCCCAGGCAGAGAGCCCCACAAAGAGCACTGACCCCCACCCCACGCCCCCCACCCATGAGCCCACCCCAGCACCTGTGTCTGCTGCAAACCCCACTTGCTGTTCTTGGAAGGGATCCTGGGCGTGGGAGGGAGTTGGCCGTGACCACGCCTCCTTTCTGTAACCAGAGAAGTGAAGGAGCAAGCCCTGGGACCGCCTCACGCCCACTCCTCCCTTGCTCAGGAGAGAAGCATCTTAGGGGCAGGGCCGGTCCAGGCACCGGGGTTCCAAGCGGGTGCGTGGGGCGGCAGTCAGGAAGGGGCGGCAGAGTTTCCGCGGACGAGGCAATTCGGCGGCAGCTTCTCTCTCTCCTGCCAGCCGTAGCGGCAACAGGCTTTTTCACTGCTTGGGGCGGCAAAAACAGTAGAGCCGGCCCTGCTTAGGGGAGCCTCTTCTTTAATGTGGCTCAGCTTTGTTTTGACATGAGCAGCTGTCACTTGCTGCCTCTGGATCAACCCCACCTTTGGCCCAGCCCCGTTGGTCTCAGGAGGGTTATGGAAGGGTACATCCTGGCCTCTTTCTGATTTGCACTGTTCCCCAGGAGCCTAATTCGCCCATCTTTAGCATCTCCAGGAGCCTCTCCTCGGGGTGGCTCATCAGCTCTCCTTGGACACATCACGCCTGGTGCACGCTCACACTGCAGAACCCAGGGCAAGGGTTAGTTTGCATTTTCCTGGTTGGGGGGTTTCCTCTTTGTGCTGCTTTAACTCCTAAAAAGGGGAGAGTCAGGGTCCAGATGGGAAAACTGGACTCAGGGCCCCTGACTCCAGCCCTATAGGAGCAAAGAGCTCCTGGTGTCAGTGTGACTAGGGGCAGGTGGGGTGCGCTCTACGGCGCAACAGTCCAGTCTTTGCTCCATCCTGCACTCTGGCAGGGCAGCTGCCGATCTGTGACATTGCCGTCATGCTTGTCAACCACACTGTGGGCCTCCCCTGGCTCCCCTTCCGCCCCACTGCCCGCATGGGACTCAATGCGTCCCTGCCCTCAATGGTGAGGTCACATGACAGCCATGACACCACACATGCTGCATGGCGGCCAGGTTTTGGGGACCACGGCGCCAGGCCTGTGCTCTCTGGGTGCGACTGGCAACATGCCAGTCCCGTGCCCCGTGTGAGATCAGCGGCTGCTGCGCTGAGGCCATGCTCCCTGCATGACCAGAGGCCTGTGGTGGTGACTGAGCAGTGACAGCCGTGCCACGCGCTGCTCCCCATGGCACACAGCTGGAAATCCCATGATGCCCAGGGGAGATCACGGGACATGGCGCGGCTCCTGCAATCCCCCCCTGAGGGGTCCGTGTGCTGCTTCCCCTCGCCACAGTGCGACATGCAGAAGCTGACCGTGGATGAGCTGAAGCGGTTGCTCTATGACACCTTCTGCGAACACCTGTCCATGAGGGACATTGAGAACATCATCATGACGGAGGAGGAAAGCCACATGGGCAATGCAGAGGAGTGCGCCGTCGACGTGGAGCGTAAGTGACTCTCCCCCAGCCCTGGCAGCTCCAGGCTGCCGCTCACTATTGGTCCCATAGTGCCTAGGAGCATGGCCCAAGCCCCATGGTGCTAGACTCCAAACAGACACGGAACTCAACATGCCCCAAGGAGCTTACAATCAGCATCCAGGGGCTTGCTGTCCATCTCTGGTGCTGCCTGGAGCAGCCAGACCAGGGTAAGGAGTGAACCATACTTCAGTCCCTGATCCCCCGTCATCTGCCCTCATCAGCCACCTTGCCCCTACAGAGTTGTCTGAGGAAGTGGGGAGCAGGCGGGTGGGCTTGTTGAGATGCATCACGTGCGAATACAGGACACTGGGCTGTTCCTCTCCCCGCTGCCCGGCTCTGCCCCTCAGGTCAGGGGGCGACCCAGGAGCATGAGACGGTCAGGCCCTGGTGGGTGTGCAGTCTGAGTTGAGTGGCCTTTTCACATCCGCCCTCAGGACCAGGACCAGCCCCACCAGGGCAGAGGGGATGTTTACCTCCCCAAACACTCTTCAAGGGACCCCAAACTGTTGCTAGGAAGGCAGAGATAGATCCCAGGTTAACCCATACTAAGCAGAGCAAAGCAGCATCCTTTATAGAAATCACAGCAAAATACTGACAGAACCCAAATTTTACTTCTTTAAAACTCTTAAAATCCAAGATTTTCCAGGGACCTGTCTAGCCCCCAATTCCTAGAAGTCTGTTTGGCTTTTAAATAGCACCATCCCAGGCCCACATTCCCCCTTTCAGAACCAGGACGAGGTATACAACCTGTCAGCCCAGGGAATAACAAAAATGATTGCAGCCCTGGAGAAAATCCCATACAAGGAGCAATTGAAAGGATCTTGGGCTGTTTAGTTTAGAGAGGAGACAAATAAGAGGGGCCATGGCAGAAGCTAATGTCTAGAAGGACAGCTGACCTGTTCCACCCCAGAGATGGCTGCATTTTGATAATGGTAAGGTAAGGTCTTATCATGCAGCAATGTAATTGCCTAAGGGAATCAAAGAGCACTTACTGATTTCTAACTGTACACTCCTCTCTCATTAGGGGATTCCCTGCACTCTGACTGGCTGAGGAGTTCTGAGTTGTATGAGTGTAGAGTTATTTATCAGTCACAGTACAGTATGCAAATCCCAGTGTTCTGATTGCCTAACAATGCCGTGATTGTCAGCCAATAACCGCATAGGGCTTTGTACTTTCTTGAGTAGATATATTACAATTATGCAAATATATCTGCTCTGATTGGCTGCAGTAAATCCCTCTGCATTGATTGGCTACTGCTCTCAATGTGAGGCCCTCAAATATGGCTGATTAATATGTGGCTCACCCGTCCGCACCCTGTTCACCAGCACACCCAAGAGAATGTCAAGTCCTCACATTCTGGACATGTACATATGGAAGCTTCTGAGCTCCCCGTATTCTATACACATCTCATGGAGGTCACCACCTTCTGCCCACATATACTTCATGTTTCCGACATGTCACCCTGGCTAGTCACGTGTACACCACCAAGGTCACAATTCCATACAGAATCCACACACGGTGGAGGTCACTGCATTCTATGCACATGTGGCTGGTGGAGATCATTGTGTTCTGTGCACATGTGGCTCGTGGAGATCACCATGTTCCATATCACTGTGTTTCACGCCCACATGAACTGTGGATGTTGCTGCCCCACTAAGGCTGATTCAGTGAAAGCAGCACAGTCTCTAGGCTCATCCACTGCAGAGACCATTGAGATCTTTGTGCATCTAGAACATGGTGACTTTTGCGAGTACCCAACATCACAGGCCTTCTGGGTGAGGAAAGGCGCCTACATGCTGCCCGATGCCTCTCCCTGAGGAGCCAGCGACTGCACCAGCCAGAGAGACTGAGCCCTATTACTCCCTTTTTTAAAAATGTTAATTAAGAAAGTGACTGTTCTACTCTGGCTCTGGGCTGCTCAGAATGTTAATGCAGCAGGAGGCCACTTGGGTGCTTCGCGGGCCAGCTGCTGCTCTGCATGCCAAGTGGCAGAGCACCATGCCAGGGCTTCGCAGCAAAGCCACCTGGCATCAAGCAGGGAGCCTTCACTGGGACTCCCGCACCTGCAGCATCCCAGGTAGGGGATGCCAGGGACTTCCTAGCAGGCAGGACTGCAAGCAGGGAGAGCAAATGGAAGGAAGCAGAAGGCTGCCTGAAGTCAGTGTGTGTGAAGGGTGCGGATGAATCTTTGAGATGAGCCTGGGACTGGGGGGTGACAGAGGACACCAAACTAACCTGCATCTCCCCTTCCTCCCTCTCCCTCTCTCCTCTCCTTTCCACCTGTAGCCTGCTCAAACCAGCAAATCCGACAGACGTGCGTCCGGAAGAGCCTCATCTGCGCCTTCGCCATCGCTTTCATCATCAGCGTCATGCTGATCGCCGCCAATCAGGTGCTGAGGAGCGGGATGAAGTAGCCCAGACAGACAGACTGCTTAGCAGAAGAACAAAGACAGACAGACATATATAAATAAATATGTATATATATATATTATAGAATATATACACAAAGGGGGGAGGAAAAAACCAAACTATTCCTCCATGGAACGTGTCCTGTGCACACCCACCAACTCCTCACCCACATCCGCCCTTCCCCGAAACGGGGCCATCGTGTCTGCTGAGCACATGGGTTCCCCTGGGGCGGCTCCCACTCGCCTTGGGGCAAGAGAGGTCGCTTGGACGCGCATGGCTGTTTGCGGAACGTTTAGACTAAAACAAGTGCATGTACCGTGCATGGAGTCCCCCCCCCCCCCATCTGAGTGATGCAATAGCGTGTGCTTTTATAACCGGAGATTAGAGTCCTATCAGATATATAATATATTCTATATCTCTATATTTATGATAAACCAAAACATCCCGTAAGCAATACACACTCATCGAGATTTTCTATTTGAGATTCGGGCATTGCATGGACCTCAGTAACAAGGGCTGGATTCCACCATCTCCCCATAACCACCTCCACAGGTCCCAGAAACCACACACTGTTCACCCCAGCTGTGCAGCTGTTGTCATCAGGAAGTCTGTTGTATATGGCCCTGGGTGTGAGGGCATGGGCAAAGACAGGCTGCAGGAATCGTCAGGTTTTACACTCAGTCTGTACTGCAGCTCAGGCCCTGTTACCATCGGAAAATCCACATGTGAGACATTCCCTAGCTGCTCATGCCAGGACGTGGCTAAAGCTTCCTGTCGGAAAGGGGCATCCAGGCTCGTTGAGGGAGCTCACACTGGGCATGACTCATCTGCTTTTGGCCTGTTCGGCCCCCTCTGGGACTGTCCTACAGACTGCGCCCAATTGCCCCCATGTTCCAGTTTGGCCTAGTGGACAGACCGGTGGGCTGGGACTTGGGTTCTATTCCCAGCTATACCATGGGCTTACTGGATGACCTTAGGTAAGTCTCTGTGCCTCAGTTTCCCCAGCTGTAAAATGGAGATAATGATACTTACCCTGATTAAAAGTGCTGTATAACAGCTGGGTTATTAGCCCAGTAACCCTCTGGGCCCCACAGATAGTCATCCATTGTGGAATGTAGCTCGCCATAGTCTGTCTTTGATCACATCACCACCCCACTTTGAGAGGGAGCTGCCTCAGCTCTCAGCCCCTCTGGCTTGGTAAGTGAGTGTCCTGCCTGGAGAGCCACTTCTGAACTGCCTTCCTGACACAGCCCTCTCATCCCATGTCACCTCCATGTACTCCCTCCCTGTGTCCGTTCCTGACCACCAGACACACTCATGCCCCTACAGCCTGGATGTAGCATCAGACCAGTGTGGGTTTGGGTTTCTTTTTTTTAATTTTATTTTCAATCCAAATAAAAATGGAATTTATGAACTGATCTGGGCATGACCAAGTCCAACTGTGATTGGGAGTGATCCTGACCTGGGGAAAATCCTGCAGAGTGCTGAGGGGGGAATGGACCCACAGCACCCCGGCGGCCTTTCTATGGGACACAACCGGGGCATGCACAGCTCCAGGTGGGAGAGGGCAGAGGGGCTGGGAAATGAGGACAGCTGGTGCTGGAGCTTTAGGTGGGAATCGTGAGTGCATCGGGGGTACAAGGGTGTGTTGGGTGGGGGGTGAGGAGTAGGTCAAGTCTGAGTGGTTACAAAGGGAAGTTGGTGGAGCTGAGGGGTGTGTTGGAGGTGACTGCAAAGGGAGGTGGGTGGGGCAGGGGGTGAATGGGGTAAGGGGCAAGGCTGGGTTCAGAGGGAGGCAAGTGGGGCGTGGGGTGAATGGGTAAGGGCATGGCTGGGTTCAAGGGAGGTAGGGGCATGGGTGTGCGGAGAGGTGGGTGTACCCCGGGTGGGTAGGCTGGAGTTAGCTGTGGCTCCATGTAACTGGCAGGTGTCTTTAGAGACACCACCTTTGAAAACAATGTTCCCTTAAGACAAACTCTTCAGGCAGCACCAGAGAGCCTGGTGTCCGCTCGTGCCCAGCCCAGTGGCACCCAGTGCCATGCCATGGCATATATGGCTGTCGTTTCACAGACAACCTTCAAAGCTGCCCTGGCCACACTGTGCTCTTCTCATTACCACTCCCAACAGGCCCATGGACCCAGGTTCCTGACCCACATGTGCTTGGTGTGTGCAGATCTGGGGGCTGGCAGCAAAATATAACCCAGACCACAGCATCAGCTGGAAACTGGGAGCAGCTTCCGTTCTGCCCAGGCGAGTTATGGCTAATGGTGGCAGCAGCCAAGTAACTTAGATTCAGAGATTCCAAGGCCAGAAGGGCCCATTGTGATCATCTAGTCTGACCTGTGTAGCACCCGCCAGAGACCTGCCCCACCCTAATTCCTAGAACCGAGCCTTTAGAGCAACATCCTGATTTTAGAATTGCCAGCGCTGGAGAATCCACCAGACCCTCAGGGAATTAGTTCAGTAGTTAATCACCCTCGCTGTTAACAAGCCTAGCTTTATTTCCAGTCTGAATTTGCCTAGCTTCAACTTTGGACCATTGTGATTGGAACAGCAGGGATCTTCCTAGAGGTGCTGCAATGTTTTCCTTCTGAGGCGCAAAAGAGAGAAAGACACCCTCTGGGGTACACAACCTTCCCCCCACACATGGTCTCCTTGTCCAGAACCACAGAACAAGCCCCACAGGCTGCCACTGGCCCATGCACATAGGAATGGCCAGACTGGGTCAGACCAAAGGTCCATCCAGCCCAGCATCCCATCCTCCGACAGTGGCCGACGCCAGGTGCCCCAGAGGGAATGAACAGAGCAGGTCATCATCCAGTGATCCATCCCCTGTCACCCATTCCCAGCTTCTGGCAAACAGGCTAGGGACACCATCCCTGCCCATCCTGGCTAATAGCCATTGATGGACCTATCCTCCATGAACTTATCTAGTTCTTTTTTGAACCCTGTTATTATCTTGGCCTTCACAACGTCCTCTGGCAAAGAGTTCCACAGACTGACTGTGCGTTGTGTGAAGAAATACTTCCTTTTGTTTAATTTCATTTAGTGACCCCTAGTTCTTGTGTTAGGAAAAGGAGTAAATAACACTTCCTCATTTAATTTCTCCACACCAGTCATGATTTTATAGACCTCTATCATACCCCCTCCTTAGTCATCTCTTTTCCAAGCTGAAAAATCCCAGCCTTATTAATCTCTCCTCATATGGAAGCTGTTCCATACTCCTAATCATTTTTGTTGCCCTTTTCTGTACCTTTTCCAATTCCAATATATCTTTTTTGAGTTGGGGTGACCAGACCTGCATGCAGTATTCAAGATGTGACCGTACCATGGATTTACACAGAGGCAATATGATATTTTCTGTCTTATTATCTATCCCTTTCTTAATGATTCCCAACATTCTGTTGGCTTTTTTGACTGCCGCTGCACATTGAGTGAATGATTTCAGAGAACTATCCACAATGACTCCAAGATCTTGGTAACAGCTAATTTAGACCCCATCATTTTATATGTATAATTGGGATTTATGTTTTCCAATGTGCATTACTTTGCATATATCAACATTGAATTTCATTTGCCAATGTTTTGCCCAGTCACCCAGTTTTGTGAAATCCTTTTGTAACTCTTTACAGTCTGCTTTGGACTTAACTATCTTGAGAAGTTTTGTATCATCTGCAAATGTTGCCATCTCACTGTTTACCACTTTTTCCAGATCGTTTACGAATATGTTGAATAGGACTGGGCCCAGTACAGACCCCTGGGGGACACCACTATTTACCTCTCTCCATTCTGAAAACTGACCATTTATTCCTACCCTTTTTTCCCCTATCTTTTAACCAGTTACTGATCCATGAGAGAACCTTCCCTCTTATCCCATGACAGCTAACTTTCTTAAGAGCCTTTGGTGAAGGACCTTGTCAAAGGCTTTCTGAAAATCTAAGTACACTATATCTGCTGGATCCCCCTTGTCCACATGCTTGTTGAGCCCCTCAAAGAATTCTAGTAGATTGGTGAGACATGATTTCCCTTTACAAAAACCATGTTGACTCTTCCCCAACAAATTATGTTCATCTATGTGTCTGATAATTCTTTTCTTTACTATAGTTTCAACCAGTTTGCTCAGTACTGAAGTTTGGCTTATTGGCCTGTATTTGCTGGGATCACCTCTGGAGCCCTTTTGAAAAATTGGTGTCACATTAGCTATCCGCCAGTCATTTGGTACAGAGGATAATTTAAATGATAGGTTACATATCACAGTTAGTAGTTCTGCAGTTTCACATTTGAGTTCTTTCAGAACTCTTGGGTGATACCATCTGGTCCTGGTGACTTATTACTGTTTAATTTATCAGTTTGTTCCAAAACCTCCTCTAATGACACCTCAAACTGGGACAGTTCCTCAGATTGTCACCAGAAAAGAATGGTTTGGGAATCTCCCTCACATCCTCAGCTATGAAGACCGATGCAAAGAATTCATTCAGTTTCTTCGCAATTGTCTTATCTTCCTTGAGTAGCATCTTGATTGTCCAGTGGCCCCATTGGTTGTTTAGCAGGCTTTCTGCTTCTGATGTTATTTTTTGAGTCTTTGGCTAGCTGTTCTTCAAATTCTTTTTTGGCCCTCCTAATTATATTTTTACACTTTATTTGCCAGAGTTTATGCTCCTTTCTATTTTCCTCAATAGCATTTAACTCCCACTTTTTACATGATGCCTTTTTAAATTATGCCTTTTTTCTCTCACTGTTTCTTTTACTTTGTTGTTTAGCCATGGTGGCACTTTTTTGGTTCTCTTACTATGTTTTACATGCACTATTGTGGTTGGTTGGGTCTTTAGCTTCCCCGGTCGGGGCTGGGTCCTGACAGGGAGCATGATGTGAACACTGATCCATGCCCCCACCCAGACTCCCTGTGTGCCCTGGGACAATTCACTTAATCGCTCTGGCCTCTGTTACCCAGGAATAGACTGGGGAGACTTCCCTCCCTCACATGATGTTGCAAGGGTAAGCACAGCAAAGAGTCTGAGACACTCAGGTATTATGGGAGTGTGATGGGGTGCCTGCCTCACACTGGGATCTCGAGGGTTAATAGAGCCCTAGGGAGGCTGCGTAAGAGGCAGCCAATCACAGAAGGACTAAAAGGAGCTGCCAATCAGGGCTGGGCTGGCCCATATAAGAAGAGCTCCAGTACAGAGCAGTGTCAGTCACTCCCTGGAGCTTGAGAAGGTGGGGGAGGACTGGTTGCGGAGCCGGAGGGCAGCAAGCACCCTAGACAGACCAGTGCTGCAGGCTGAAACTCAGGGAGCTAAAGGCAGCTCCTGCCCCCTGTAGGGATCTGCAAGCCGAAGCCCTGAGGCAAGGGCAAAGAAGGTGCTGGGGAAGTGGCCAGGGAGATCTACAGAGGAGTTGGAGGAGACACAGCAAGTGGGATTAGTGGGTGGGCCCAGATCACCCCCACTTGGCACTGAGGAAGTGGCTGAACTGAGGGACTGTGATACTGTCCCCCGGAAGGGGGGAACATGGAGTATAGCACAGCTGGAAGGCTGTTCTGGGAGTGACATGGGTCCCTGGAGCAGAAGTGCTGGTGGCTAGATGCCACCAGAGGAGGGCGCACTAGCATACAGAGCTAATCCCCAGGACAACCAGCAGGAGGCACTGCAGTGGTGAGTCAAACCCATCACAGGGAGTAGAGGCCATATAAGTACCATAGTTGGATTCCAGGACCATTCTTGCAACAGGCTTTCAGGGGTGCTATTCCCCCTTGATCTTCCCCAGGGAAGACAGCAGTCTGTAGCCCTCTAGTTAGCTATTCTCTTGATGTGCAGCATCCCAGCCATGCGGTTCATCAGGCCTTGCTAATTTTCCCTCCAACTGCCAATTTTACCCTTACATAGAAAATTGGCTCAGCTTCACCATAAGAAAGAGAGGAAGCAAGAAATGGTTTCCAAAAGCAGAAGAGCCTGAACTATAAAAAGCACCAGGTGATTCCAAGGGTCAGAGTTTGGCTGTAGCTGCAAAATTCCTCGACTCAGCCCATCAAGGGCACTTTGGGTTGTTTAGGAACTAGCTGAAGGCATCATGGAAATTTTCCTTTTTTCAGTGGTGTAAGGAGGAGATGGGTAGCTCAGTGGGCCAGGTCTTGGTGACAGGAAGCTTTACACTGTCTGATTCCAAGCAGATGATCAGTGAGCAAAAACTGAGCTATCCACTATCCGAGCAACTGGGTGAGACGAGCTTGTCGGTCTCAGACTAGCTCACTCCATCACAACAGGCAGCAGAAAGCCCAAGGGTCACAGAGGCTGAACTCCCCTCTCATTCCTCCTGTTGTACCGCTCCAGCTCAGGGATGAGGTGTGTTTGTGGGGGATGGTGTGTGGGAATCCTGCATTGATGACAACAAATGCTGGCAGGGCTATTAAAGCTGGTGCTTCAGGATCAATCTCTAATTAACAGGGACCAGGGTGACACCTAATGTGGGGGCAGATTGTCCAACATCTGCTGCGCCTGCAGGGAGTTTGCACCTTCTTCTGAAGCACTTTCCTACAGAGGCTTAGGATGCTGTATCCCTGCATTACTTTGAGATCCTCAGACAGATGGGGCTAGATGAAGGGAAGGATTATCATCTGATCATTGAGGCTGTAAGAAAATTGTGGGACAAAATTTTGTTGCAGAAGCTGAAAATTTTAACAGACACCATAACTTTTATAGTTACCGCAATTTGAGTGGCACCCTGACACTGTGCGCCAGATCAGATGTGGCCTGACTGCCCTCCATTGTGACACAGTGAATGCCATTCTGACTGGTGCACAGGGTCACAATACCACTCAAATCTGGGCTGAGATTACCGAACCAAGTGATCACCTGCATGCTGTTTGCCCACCGCTGTTCAAGGACTGGTGTATTTCCCGTAAATACACAAATTGCTCTAAGAATAGAACCAGACTCCACAGCACTGATTGCTCCTCTGTAGAGAATCTGACCTGCAAGGCCTTGATATCAGGCTATAATATTCTAAGCATAATATTCCAGCACAACTGCAGCTAGGATCAGGAAATTCATCACACTAGTGAAGTAATGGAGTTGCTCTGAGACAGATCCATCTGCCCCAAACTGCTTCTGCGAGAGCCACTGGTTGGCTCTGTGGCTTAAGAAGGCAGCTCTGAATGACACTAATAAAGTCAAAAGAACCTGTCACAGTGGAACAGATAATTCCCTTCACAGGCCTCTTATCAACTCCTGAAAAATAATAATATCTTTAAAAAAGACAAATGGAAATGTTCTAGCCAGAGAAATCACTGAGGCCTGGGTCTGTGAGTGGAGCAGGAATAAGGTACTAAGGAGACTCGGCTGCCTGTCGGGGCTGTTAACTGGGAAATAAAGAAATAAACATATTGATTTTTTAAAAGCGAGAAAGGGAAGGAGGGAGGGAAAGCAAGGTTAAATAAATGGAAAAAATACAAACCTACTGGATATTGTGAAGGATCGCTCGAATCCCCAGTTGGCTTAACATCGAGATAGCCCATTCTATGCCAGCCTTGTCCCAGCCACCAGGGGCAAAAGGTAGGCGACGCTGTATTGCCTCTGTATTCCAGCCATTTCCTGCTGAAATGGCCCCTTGGGTCAGCTGGGCATAACTTAGAGCAGTCCTGACGCTGCTCTAAGGTACACCAGGGACCAGTACAGCATCTCTCAGAGCTGTGCCAAGCTCACCTTTGTTTGCAGCTGAGGATCAAGCCCAATTAAGTTACCCCAGAACTAGGCCCCAATCCAGCAAAGCACCTAAGCCTGTGCTTAATTTTACGCACAGAAGCATCCTCATCTCTATTTGGAAAAACACTCAAGCACATGCTTAATTCCCTGGAACTGAAGCATATGATTAAAGATAAGTACCTGCTTAGGTGCTTTGCTGAATCAGGTCCTTTGTAGCTGTCCCACTGAGCCCCTCCAGATTGACACCAGTCTAATCAGAATCTGTCCCGGTGTCTTTTGTATAGAACTGCTTTTGCAGATAGTCCCTCAGCAAATGTGTATTGAAACAGAGCTAGAGTGTTTCACAAATGAAAATAATGTCTCATTTATGTAAAATACCTGAAAATGGCATTTCTACATACATCCAGGGGGACCTCCGATTCCAGCCTAATGGATAAATTTCCCCTAAACCTCCCTCCCTCCACCCCAAATGCATTTTAATGGAAAATAGATTAAAATAATAAATAAAACCATGGCAAACTCTACAAGCAGTGAACATAATTTTTAGTGTTAATTCCACCTCCCTTGTGTCTACACTGTGTTCTCCACGTATATTTCATGCCTGGGATCACCATTAAAATTTCGAAGAAGAAAGAAAGGGGAAGCACAACACACTGGAAATACACGGTGCAAAAATCAACTGCCAGCAGATCAAGTGAAGGGTCTGGATCTAGGCATCAGTCCAGTGCAGAGGAAACAGGGCCTTTGGGAGTTGGTGTCTCAGGTCTCAGCTGAGGCAGTGAACTCGTTGGAATAGCAGGGGATGGTACCAGGCAGCACAGAGGGGCATTAGCAGAGCCATGGGGATGGGCCTGAGCAGCCATGGTGCTACAGACCAGGACTGAGGTACATTGGCAGAGATTTTGGGGCTCCAGATTGGAACAGAGGGAGGATTGGGATGCACTGACAGACACAGAGGGACTCGGGGACAGGGGCAGGGCTGCAGCTCTGCACTGAGGGGCATTTGTAGTGCCATGCAGGGAGCCCTGGAGTGTCATCGCAGGAGTGGGGGCAGGCTGGGGTTGAGGAGCACTGGCAGAGCTATAGGAGGCTCAGGACTGGAAGAGCGTGAGGTGCTACTGCAGGTCAGGGTTCAGGGGCATCTGCAGAGCTGTCTTCCCAACGGTGGCGGGACAGTGGGCACGCCCCAAACAAGAACTAAATAAAACAGCGAAATAGCCCGCAGCTAACACGCCATCATCTGCCAAAGTGGTGGAGGCCAGATGGGTGAGCAGCCAGCTAAAGACCAGGCCCAGGGGAGTGCTGATGGCCCCCTGGTCTGGGGAGGAATGACTCCGTGCTCCAAAACCGCCCCCAGGGATCAACTGAACGGGGCAGCCCCCCAGACCATCCAAGGCTTCACTAGAACCAGCATGAGGTATAGCAGTGGGAGAGGGCGGAGGGGAGAACAGCGGTTAAGGGAGTGGGAAAACTGAGTAAGGAAAGGGGAGGAGATCGTTGCCCCTGGGTGACCCACAGGTGACCAGCAGGGAACAGGATTCTGCATGCCAGGCATTAGCTCACATGTCCAGAGCTGATCTCCCACAGGGCACTCCCTGCTTCAGATTATGTGGGTGCCGTTGCCTATTGACATCTGGACTGGTTCCTCCTGGGCCACAGATGCCAGCCTGAACAGCTCTCCACAAGCTGCAGTATAGATCCAACAGCTGCTGTGTGTCGGGGCTGCCTGCACCTGGCGCCGACACCAGCTTGCCGGCCTTAGTCCCGCTCTTCTACCCTTGGAATTGGGTTCAGTGTTTCCGCACTTCCTCACTGCTGAGCTGCATAAGCAGCAGGAGGCTCAGCCCTCCCACCTACAGATGCCTGGCTCTGTCTAGCACTATCTGCCTTTCGAAAGGCAACAGAGCGGAGAACCAGAGAATCACCCACTGGCAGAACTCAAGACAGGGCCCTGGTGTCTTGCTCCTTCCGCTCCCATCTGTAATGATATGTCGACTCACAGTATATCACTCAGCCACTAGATGACTGCGCATGTTGTACAGAGTTCCAGATAGGCTGTGACCCCTGGTAAACGAAGGAGACAAGGCTTGAACTCAAGCTGAACTGAAGCCTGTTTGCATCTGCAGTTCTTTTGTTTAATTATTGCCTCCTGTTTAAGAAGATGTGATATTGTTCATATCATAGTTCCCCTCCCCTTCCTCCAAGATAGAGACAAGAGCAATGGGACACAGGAATGAGGGACACACACCCCCTACAGTGTCTTGCTCTCAGAGAAGCCTGGGCAGAGAGGACACGGGAACATATCTCGTGGAGTGTGGAGCCTGAGGAGATTTTTGTCCTTGCCTCTCAGCAGATCTTAGTTTTTGAACAATATTCGGCTTTCACAGTATTTTAATAGTATTCTTAACCCAATATTCTCCAAGCTTCAACACCCTGGGTATGACAGATAAACGCTCTGGCTGGGCATTTGTATTCCTATACTATTTAATTCACTTTAGCAGTTACTGATTTCCTTTTCCTGTGCCCACTCTGGATCCGTCTCTCAGCACATCATGGTACAGGGATGCCTAAGTGTATATCACAATTAATAGGTATCAGGTTTAAAACAAACAAAAGGAAGTATTTTTTCATACAATGCATTGTCAACCTGTGGAAGTCCTTACCAGAGGATGTTGTGAAGGCCAAGACTAAAACAGGGTTCAAAAAAGAACTGGATAAATTCATGGAGGATCAGTCTATCAATAGCCAGGATGGGCAGGAATGGTGTCCCTAGCCTCTGTTTGCCAGAAGCTGGGAATGGGTGACAGGCAGGGCCAAATTAACTCTCCTGTGGGCCCGAGGCTATTAGATTTTGTGGGGTTCCTGTATACAAGTCTTTTTCCTGGGAGGGAGTTTGGTGCGGGAGGGGGCTGGAGCAGGGGACTGGGGTGCAGGATGGGGTGTAGAGTCTGGGAGGGAGTTTGGGTGCAGGAGGGAGATTCTGATTTGGGGCAGGGGTTTGGGGTGAAGGAGGGGGTGTGAGGTGCAGGCTCTGGCTGGGAGGTGCTTACCACAGGCGGCTCCCAGCTGGTTGTGCAGCAGGGCTCAGGCAGGCTGCCTGCCTGCCTGCCATAGCCCCATGCTGCTCCTGGAAGTGGCTGGCTGCTGGGGAGGGGCCCACTGTCGGAAGACAGGATACTGGGCTAGATGGACCTTTGGTCTGACCCAGTCTGGCCGTTCTTATGTTCTTACGTCAATGACGCACAAATCACTCAGGGATACTGAAGATGATGTCAAGTGATATCTGATACTGATCTACAGTAATTGGTGACTATTCAGATAGTTTTCTGGGGTCCCGTGGTTTCTAAGGTGGCATTTTCTTTTCTCCCACCCCCCTTTTTTAGGCATGGCAGCGTCCCATTTGCCCTTTGGCTGGATAGGGCTTTGTTATTGCCGGCATTCCACACAAACACAAGCAACATCAGGCAGAAACTTCCAAAACAAGGAAAAACAAAGCACATTAAAATAATGGGGCCATTTAGGATGAACTTAGATAGTGAGCTACTTGAGTCAGAAATTTTATGCCCTATGTTTGTACAGCACCTCGCACAATGGGGCCCTGGTCCAGGACTAGGGCTCTGAGGGGCTGTCTCAACAAAACTAAATACTAATAATGAACCATCTACATCTCAGCCAGCCATGAAAACCGTAGTGGAAATTACCAGCCTTACAACTACTTTGGACTCTCCATTTGCCAAACTGGAAGCTCAAGCAGACAAGAAATTAGAAAAGATGAGCTCTGTGACAGTAGAAGTACCAGAAAATGGAAAAACAGATTGCTACCGTGTGAGCTGAATCAACACAGAGAGATAATCAACAGGCAGAAATGGCAGAGGAAGCAGAGCTGGCAGCCACCTGGATGATCAGTTTGAGAACTGAAGAGGAAGTGAATATCTCAGAGTGACTGAGCATAAGCTTTCGTGAGCTACAGCTCACTTCATCGGATGCATACTGTGGAAAATACAGAAGATGTTTTTATACACACAGACCATGAAAAAATGGGTGTTTATCCCTACAAAAGGTTTTCTCTCCCCCCACCCCACTCTCCTGCTGGTAATAGCTGATCTAAAGTGATCGCTCTCCTTACAATGTGTATGGTAAAGTGATCACTGTGATCACAGTTTGCAAGTTACTCAGTCGGTGATGGCCCCCTCCACGGCGGTCTGCAGAGTCTCTAGGTGCTCCCCCAATGGTAGATGGTCCTCGTCTTCTCCTCCTTGGGGCTCCAGCCGTGCCTCAGCAGCAAACACAGCAGCAGCTCTTGGCAGCAGTCTGGTGGCCAGGCAGGAAGGGCCCCTCACAGGTGGTGGTGGTGGTGATGGTGTCCACAGCAGCAGTGGCTGAGGCTGGGGTCCCTCACTCCCCTCCTTTGGGAAGCAGGCCAGCAGCCCCCCCACAAGGGGCTGTAGTTGGATCAGTAGCAGCACCCAAGGGTGGGGGGGTCCAGCAGCCAGCCAGCCAGCAACCTCGTAGCAGAGAAGAGGGGGGTGTGTCTGGCCTCTCCAGGGGAGCAGCTGTAGCCCTATTGGGATCCGGGAAGTGGGCAGGCGAAGCCCGTCCACTGCTAAAGCATCCCCCCCCCACCCTAAGAGGGGGATCCACCAAATAAATCCGGGGACAACTAATGAAATAACAGGGACGGGAGTGCGGTCGAAGGGTCAAATGAAGGGAACCGGACGGGGACACCGAGCAGAGAACCCCGGACAGCGCCCACTGCTCCTCAAAGGCGTCAAGGGAGTCAGTGGATGCTGCCCAGAGGAACTCTGCCCAGAGGCGTGAACGGACCAAGGATCAGAAATAGGCCCCACAGTCACAGAAGACTCCATTGGCCAACCTCCTCACCCTGGTTTTATAGATGGCCATTTTAGATAGGGCCAAGAGGAGGTTGACCAGGAGATCATAGAATCATAGAATATCAGGGTTGGAAGGGACCTCAGGAGGTCATCTAGTCCAACCCCATGCTCAAAGCAGGACCAATCCCCAACTAAATCATCCCAGCCAGGGCTTTGTCAAGCCTGACCTTAAAAACTTCTAGGGAAGGAGATTCCACCACCTCCCTAGGTAACGCATTCCAGTGTTTCACCACCCTCCTAGTGAAAAAGTTTTTCCTAATATCCAACCTAAACCTCCCCCACTGCAACTTGAGACCATTACTCCTTGTTCTGTCATCTGCTACCACTGAGAACAGTCCAGATCCATCCTCTTTGGAACCCCCTTTCAGGTAGTTGAAAGCAGCTATCAAATCCCCCCTCATTCTTCTCTTCCGCAGACTCAACAATCCCAGTTCCCTCAGCCTCTCCTCATAAGTCACGTGTTCCAGTCCCCTAATCATTTTTGTTGCCTCCGCTGGACGTTTTCCAATTTTTCCACATCCTTCTTGTAGTGTGGGGCCCAAAACTGGACACAGTACTCCAGATGAGGCCTCACCAGTGTCGAATAGAGGGGAATGATCACGGCCCTCGATCTGCTGGCAATGCCCCTACGTATACATCCCAAAATGCCATTCGCCTTCTTGGCAACAAGGGCACACTGCTGACTCATATCCAGCTTCTCATCCACTGTAACCCCTAGATCCTTTTCTGCAGAACTGCTGCCGAGCCATTCGGTCCCTAGTCTGTAGCGGTGCATGGGGTTCTTCCGTCCTAAGTGCAGGACTCTGCACTTGTCCTTGTTGAACCTCATCAGATTTCTTTTGGCCCAATCCTCTAATTTGTCTAGTCCCTCTGTATCCTATCCCTACTCTCCAGCATATCTACCTCTCCTCCCAGTTTCGTGTCATCTGCAAACTTGCTGAGGGTGCAATCCAAACCATCCTCCAGATCATTTATGAAGATATTGAACAAAACCGGTCCCAGGACCGACCCCTGGGGCACTCCACTTGATACCGGCTGCCAACTAGACATGGAGCCATTGATCACTACCCGTTGAGCCTGACAATCTAGCCAACTTTCTATCCACCTTATAGTCCATTCATCCAGCCCATACTTCTTTTACTTGCTGGCAAGAATACTGTGGGAGACCGTGTCAAAAGCTTTGCTAAAGTCAAGGAACAACACGTCCACTGCTTTCCCCTCATCCGCAGAGCCAGGTATCTCGTCATAAAAGGCAATTAGATTAGTCAGGCATGACTTGCCCTTGGTGAATCCATGCTGACTGTTCCTGATCACTTTCCTCTCCTCTAAGTGCTTCAGAATTGATTCCTTGAGGACCTGCTCCATGATTTTTCCAGGGACTGAGGTGAGGCTGACTAGCCTGTAGTTCCCAGGATCCTCCTTCTTCCCTTTTTTAAAGATGGGCACTGCATTAGCCTTTTTCCAGTCATCCAGGACTTTCCCGGATTGTCATGAGTTTTCAAAGATAATAGCCAATGGCTCTGCAATCACATCCGCCAACTCCTTTAGCACTCTCGGATGCAGCGCATCCGGCCCCCTGGACTTGTGCATGTCCAGCTTTTCTAAATAGTCCCGAACCACTTCTTTCTCCACAGAGGGCTGGTCACCTCCTCCCCATGCTGTGGTGCCCAGTGCAGTAGTCTGGGAGCTGACCTTGTTCGTGAAGACAGAGGCAAAAAAAGCATTGAGTACATTAGCTTTTTCCACATCCTCTGTCACTAGGTTGCCTCCATCATTCAGTTAGGGGCCCACACTTTCCTTGACTTTCTTCTTGTTCCTAACATACCTGAAGAAACCCTTCTTGTTACTCTTAACATCTCTTGCTAGCTGCAACTCCAGGTGCGATTTGGCCTTCCTGATTTCACTCCTGCATCCCCAAGCAATATTTTTATACTCATCCCTGGTCATTTGTCCAATCTTCCACTTCTTGTAAGCTTCTTTTTTGTGTTCAAGATCAGCAAGGATTTCACTGTTAAGCCAAGCTGGTCGCCTGCCATGTTTACTATTCTTTCTACACATCGGGATGGTTTCTCCCTGTAACCTCAATAAAGATTCTTTAAAATACAGCCAGCTCTCCTGGACTCCTTTCCCCCTCATGTTATTCCCCCAGGGGATCCTACCCATCAGTTCCCTGAGGGAGTCAAAGTCTGCTTTTCTGAAGTCCAGGGTCCGTATTCTGCTGCTTTCCTTTCTTCCTTGTGTTAGGATCCTGAACTCGACCATCCCATGGTCACTGCCTCCCAGGTTCCCATCCACTTTTGCTTCCCCTACTAATTCTTCCCAGTTTGTGAGCAGCAGGTCAAGAAGAGCTCCGCCCCTAGTTGGTTCCTCCAGCACTTGCACCAGGAAATTGTCCCTACACTTTCCAAAAACTTCCTGGATTGTCTGTGCACCGCTGTCTTGCTCTCCCCAGTGAGCATGTGGGTTTTAGGGCAGTTAATAATACTGGCTGTTAAACAGCAAAGAAGTCTCAACCCTAACTGTAGCAGTGCTTCCACCCCACTATAATAGGGCATGAGTAGTACATGGGGCTTTGCAAAGGGGTGAATTTCACCCTCAGTGAATATCCATTTAGCAGGGATACCCTGCACCAGATAGGAAGATTCTCCCCTTCAGGTGTAATTTGTTCTGGGGACCATAAATGCTATACAGAGATGGCAAGAAGGAGTCAGCTACCTTCTCTGCCAATGGCACCTACCTAAATCACAGGAGCTACAAGCAACCACAGAAGATTGCTGCAGGTATATGCACCCAACAGGAATGAGCTTTGCCTTTAACTCTAATTCCACCCAACCAAATACAAGAATAGATCTCCCTTGGCCATTCCAAGGACTTCTTGACCATGTGGAATTTACAGAAATTGGTGTTATCGCCACATCAGACTGGGCCTCAGGTTTCCTGGGTTTGACAATTAAGGCATTATCTAAAGATTTGGAAGTTTAATATCATTCTCCTTACAGGATACTCAGTTTATGCACAAAATAGGAAACTCCATAATGGGCTATTATTTAACGAACAACCCGAAGGAAATTTCCAAATCTGTGTTACAATAGGAACTCCGTAACAGACGGCAAATTGTTACAGACTGAAGCGGGTCCATTATTGAATTTCCGCTCCCCAATATTCCATGGAACACACCGCTAACATTGTACCACTTTCTGGACAGACTCTGTTAGGCCTTGTTTTAGGTGTAGCCTGTTAACCATCTCTTCCAGCTGTCTTAAGTGAAGGATGCCTTCATTCATCAGTTCAGCGAGGTTTTAACTCAACCCAGAACAAGGCTGAACTCAGCTTAGAACAGCATAACAAAGAGTCAAATTTTAACACAGTCATTTTGAAATGAAAAATCAAAACCAATAGGCTCTTCCTTCTACACTGAAAAACTCAAAACCTGAAACCATTCCTAGCAAAATATCTGGAAAAATCCAGCTTCCCCAGATAACCTAACAAGATGACAAGTTTCAGAGTAGCAGCCATGTTAGTCTGTATCCGCAAAAAGAAAAGGAGGACTTGTGGCACCTTAGAGACTAACAAATTTATTTCAGCATAAGCTTTCGTGAGCTACAGCTCACTTCATCGGATGCATTCAGTGGAAAATACAGTGCGGAGATTTATATACACAGAGAACATGAAACAATGGGTGTTACCATACACACTGTAACCAGAGTGATCAGGTAAGGTGAGCTATTACCAGCAGGAGAGGGGCAGCAATGCCCCTCTGCCATGTACATTGGCCAAACCAGACAGTCTCTACGCAAAAGAATAAATGGACACAAATCAGACATCAAGAATTATAACATTCAAAAACTAGTCAGAGAGCACTTCAACCTCCCTGGTCACTCAATTTCAGACCTGAAAGTTGCAATTCTCCAACAAAAAACCTTCAAAAACCAGACTCCGACAAGAAACTGCAGAATTGGAATTAATTTGCAAACTGGACAAGGTTAAATTAGGCTTGAATAAAGACTGGGGGTGGATGGGTCATTACACAAAGTAAAAACTATTTCCCCATGCTATTTTTCCCTACTGTTACTCACACCTTCTTGTCAACTGTTTGAAATGGGCCATCCTGATTATCACTACAAATTTTTTTTTTCTTCTGCTGATAATAGCCCACCTTAATTGATTAGTCTCGTTACAGTGTGTATGGCCACACCCATTGTTTCATGTTCTCTGTGTATATAAAATCTCCCCACTGTATTTTCCACTGCATGCATCTGATGAAGTAAGCTGTAGCTCACGAGAGCTTATGCTCAGATAAATTTGTTAGTCTCTAAGGTGCCACAAGTACTCCTTTTCTTTCTTCTAACAAGAGGAGAGTTTCTAAGTGAAGGAGGCCATAACACAATAGTATGGCGGGGCTCCAGGGTCTAGCTGGCTACAGTACTGATTTCAATAAGAGTATCCTGATCAATTACTCTCTCTTCCCTATAGATATAAAATGCACTTAGACTCATATGATAAAAAAAATTACTCCCTAAAACATCATATGCCCAGATTCACAGTCATCCCCAAACCAGGGGAACCCCTAGGTCTGCATTTTTTGTCACCTGGCTTCATTAATCAATTCAGGTGTGAACATTCTAGCTGGAGCATCTGCTAAGGGCTAGACTGTGTCTTTAGGTAGCACCCCACACAAGGGGCGATGTGTAAATTGCACCACCACAGGAATAGCCTCCAGGAGGGGGCACCTTTGAGGCATAAGTCCATCCCTGTTCTTGCCTAACTTTAGAGGGCACAGTCATTTGCTGCTGGCCTCCAACAACACTGAATTTTGACACACACAAATATCCATGCAGGCTCTGCTCCTCTCCGCCCTTTCCCCACCCACCTGCTCTTGAGGGACGGCTGTGTCTGGACTCAAGGTTCAGGTAGCCCACACTGGAGCTCAGAGGGGCTCTCACTGTCCTGCATGGGAGGTGTAGTGCAAACCACAATCAAACCTTATTAGATTAGAAATCTTACTGCCTAAAATTAAGCTTTGGCCAAGCAGGCTTTGCAAAGGGTAGGATGTCCACTAGCTTTTTATCCATTCAGATTCCTTCTGAAAGGGGACTTGTGAGCTTCCATCAGATCTCCCAGCAGAGCTTAGTTCAGTAACTATATGAGGCCACAAGACACAAAGCAGGCTCCATGTCATTGACAGGCTGATGACACCAGCGCTACGTTTCATCATCCAGTGCAGACTGTCAGCCCTGCCTGGCACCCCTCTCTACGCACACAGTTGTACCAGTGTCACAGAATTGGAGCAGCATCATGCTTTTCATTAAAGCGGTGCAACTTCCATGCATAGATGAGCCTGAGAGAAATGGGGACCGAGATGAAAAGCAGCTGGCTCTGGATTACGCCAGGCAAGACAGAGCCAATGTTGGTTGGCAGAAGTAGCAGTGAAGAGCTGATGGGCAAGCTGGTCTCACCCTCAGTGGAAGGCACGGATTGTTCAGTTCAAGGTGCTATAGGACTCATCTGTCCCTGAGGTCACAGAGAGCAGAGTTGCCCAGACTAGATTCTCTCCTGTTGAATAGAGACACCTCTCCATAGTGACCCAAGGTCATCTCACCACCAGGCTAGACCACTGGAATACCACGCCCCTGGAGCTGACACTAACGGGCCTCCGCTGGTTTCCAAGGATTGATAACAAATAAGGGAAGGAGCCCAAGTTTCCACAGAAACAGCCAGGGAGAGAGTGGTGACTGAACAGGGGCAGTACTTACACTCAAGCTCTACCCTCAATATCAGACTCCACCCACACCCAAAGAGTATTCGAATGTTCCTGCTTAAATGACCAGCAGAGAAACAGTTAACAATGTTAACACTTAAAATACCTTCATTAGGCTTCAGAGTTAACTTCCCTTGGGATGAATGGAGAAAGCCCACACCTCTCTCAGACTAGTATTACTCTTGTGATACTGTAGTGTCAGTTGGGGTGCCCATTGTCTCGGTGCTGTACAGACATATAGTGGGAAAGTCTCAGCCCTGAGGCACTTACAGGCTGTCTGTGGGCAGACTCAGGGACACAGCCCTGCATCAAGTCACATTCTGGAGGCTCTTAACGCCCAACTGGAAGGGATAGAAATGTAAGTCACCTTGTTACCCCCCTGCCTCCAGTGAGAGAGAGACTTGCTGGTGCATAACTGGATGTCAGCTCCCAGACAACCCCAGCCTGTCAGTCACCCAAACAATCTCCCCAGGGCTATGCCAGCCCTTACTTTGCCCTGCAGGTTAACAATAGGTGCACCCCAGTCCCAGATTCCTTTTGAAGCATTCCCCTGTGATACGCTGGCTACCAGGTTTGCTGTCCACAGCGTACACACTAGTTTGTTGGATTCAACTGGGGATCAGCTCCTGTATAACATCACAGCACTGAGATGTTGTCATAAATCATCTGGGATGGGGGTGAACAGCAAGGTGGCAAAATTTGCAGATGATACAAAACTACTCAAGATAGTTAAGTCCAAAGCTGACTGCACAGAGTTACTAAGGGATCTCACAAAACTGGGTGACTGGGAAATGAAATTCAACGTTGATAAATGCAAAGTAATACACATTGGAAAACACAATCCCAGCTATACAAATACAATGATGGGATCTAAGTTAGCTGTTACCACTCAAGAAAGAGATCTTGGAGTCACTGAGCGGATGTTTTCAGAGAACTATCCACAATGTGAAGTGGCAGTTGAAAAAGCTGACAGAATGTTTGGAGCCATTCGGAAAGGGATAGATCCTGAGACAGACACTATCATACCGCCTCTCTATAAATCCATGGTACGCCCACCCCTTGGTACTACAGGCGGTCCTGGTTGTCCATCTCAAAAAAGATAGATTAGCACTGGAAAAAGTACAGAGAAGGGCAACAAAAATGATTACGGGTCTGGAACAGCTTCTGTATGAGGAGAGATTTAAAAGACTGGGACCGTTCCGCTTGGAAAATAGACAACGAAGGGGGGATCTGATAGAGGTCTATAAAATCATGGCCGGTGTGGAGCCATAATCAGGACGTGTTATTTACTCCTTCACAGAACACAAGAACCGGGGTCATTCAATGAAATGAATAGGCAGCAGGTTTAAAACATACAGAAGGAAGCACTTCTTCACACAACACACAGTCAACCTGCAGCACTCGTTGCCAGGGGATGTTGTGAAGGCCAAAACGATAACTGGGTTCAAAAAATAATTACATAAGTTCATGGAGGACAGGTCCATCATAGCTATTAGCTAAAATGGTCAGGGAGACAACCCCATGCTCTAGGTGTCCCTGGCCTAGACTGTGACTGTCAGAAGCTGGGACTGGATGACAGGGGATGGATCACTCAATGTTTGCCCTGTTCTGTTCACTCCCTCTGAAGCACCTGGCATTGGCCACTGTCGGAAGACAGGATATTGGGCCACATGGACCATTGATCTGACCCAGTATGGCTGTTCTTATAGTGAAAACAATCATAAATTTCAAAAAAAGAAAAGGAGTACTTGTGGCACCTTAGAGACTAACCAATTTATTTGAGCATGAGCTTTCGTGAGCTACAGCTCATTTCATCGGATCCACAGTATGCATCCGATGAAGTGAGCTGTAGCTCACGAAAGCTCATGCTCAAATAAATTGGTTAGTCTCTAAGGTGCCACAAGTACTCCTTTTCTTTTTGCGAATACAGACTAACACGGCTGTTACTCTGAAACCAATCATAAATTTATTATCAAAAGCTAAGATTTAAGAAATAATGAGTAAGGATCATGGAAACAGAGAGGTTACAGATAAAACTAAAACATGCTTCCCAGGGTCTAAACTGAACACCCTAAAATCCTTGTCTACAAATACTTTATCTCACCTAAAGCAATCCTCCAATGTGTCCAGCAACGTGGCTGCGATCCCTCTTTCATTAATGCAAAGATGCTGTCCTTTTGCTTCCTCAGTGAAGGATAAGAGGGTGTCCTTTAGCTTTCTCCTAAGAACCTCTCAAAATCGTTGTTTTGACCCCAGACTCAGAATGAAGGGAAAGCAGTGGACGTGTTGTTCCTTGACTTTAGCAAAGCTTTTGACACGGTCTCCCACAGTATTCTTGCCAGCAAGTTAAAGAAGTATGGGCTGGATGAATGGACTATAAGGTGGGTAGAAAGCTGGCTAGATCATCGGGCTCAATGGGCAGTGATCAATGGCTCCATGTCTAGTTGGCAGCCGGTATCAAGTGGAGTGCCCCAGGGGTCGGTCCTGGGACCGGTTTTGTTCAATATCTTCATAAATGATCTGGAGGATGGTGTGGATTGCACCCTCAGCAAGTTTGCAGATGACACGAAACTGGGAGGAGAGGTAGATATGCTGGAGGGTAGGGATAGGATACAGAGGGCCCTAGACAAATTAGAGGATTGGGCCAAAAGAAATCTGATGAGGTTCAACAAGGACAAGTGCAGAGTCCTGTACTTAGGACGGAAGAATCCAATGCACCGCTACAGACTAGGGACTGAATGGCTCGGCAGCAGTTCTGCGGAAAAGGACCTAGGGGTTACAGTGGATGAGAAGCTGGATATGAGTCAACAGTGTGCCCTTGTTGCCAAGAAGGCCAATGGCATTTTGGGTTGTATACGTAGGGGCATTGCCTGCAGATCGAGGGACGTGATCGTTCCCCTCTATTCGACATTGGTGAGGCCTCATCTGGAGTACTGTGTCCAGTTTTGGGCCCCACACTACAAGAAGGATGTGGAAAAATTGGAAAGAGTCCAGCGGAGGCAACAAAAATGATTAGGGGACTGGAACACATGACTTATGAGGAGAGGCTGAGGGAACTGGGGATGTTTAGTCTTCAGAAGAAAAGAATGAGGGGGGATTTGATAGCTGCTTTCAACTACCTGAAAGGGGGTTCCAAAGAGGATGGCTCTAGACTGTTCTCAGTGGTAGCAGATGACAGAACAAGGAGTAATGGTCTCAAGTTGCAGTGGGGGAGATTTAGATTGGATATTAGGAAAAACTTTTTCACTAGGAGGGTGGTGAAACACTGGAATGCGTTACCTAGGGAGGTGGTGGAATCTCCTTCCCTAGAAGTTTTTAAGGTCAGGCTTGACAAAGCCCTGGCTGGGATGATTTAGTTGGGATTGGTCCTGCTTTGAGCAGGGGGTTGGACTAGATGACCTCCTGAGGTCCCTTCCAACCCTGATATTCTATGATTCTATGATACCCCAGTGTGTTTAATCCCTGGTGTGCTGGCTTCCACATCCTTAGCTTTGTATGCTAATGTAGGTCCATTATGCTAGTTTATGATGCTTAATTTGCACATGAGCTGAGGCAGACAGGTGAATATACATCCATTGTCTGGCAGACACCTGTTTGTCAACACTGCCTTGATTTGGGCTTTCTTAGGAACATATTTTCAGTACACACACACCCGCCTTACATGGCATTTATACATTGTGATGGTCCTCACTTGGGAGTTGGTTTGTGGGGTAGTGCAGCCTAGTGGTCAGGGCTAAGGCCCATGACCTGCAGGGTTGCTGTTGGTAGGGAAGCCTGGGCCCAGTCTCTAACCCAGGGCCCTCACTATCTGACATCCCAGGCTGCTTAAGGCTGCCCTCCCTGGGCCACTTCCTATCTCCCCCTGCGATTGTTCCAAATTCGCCATCCGGGTTAAGGCAGCGTGAATGGTGTCTGCCCACCACAAGACACCCTCTGGGGGTGGCATGTGGCATCTGGTGAAAATTGCCCACCCTCCTGGGCCTGTTCAGTCCAAGGGCTTTCCCTGGCTGGGGGACTCCAACCCAAGAAAATAAAGGGGATTGCCAAAGTCCAGAGGAGGAGGAGAGGGGAATGCTTCCCTCTCCAGCTGTCTCTGTGTTAGGTCCTCCCTTCCCTCGGAGGGAGAGATTTCTGCCTTCCCTCTGCTCTCCTCTGCTGGAGCTTCAGGGTGCGGGTTTGCTCTCTCCCTGGGCAGCCCCGAAATGAGCTGCTCCCCTTCCTTTTAACTCCTCCTCCAGCTGGAGCATTTCCTACAGGTGTGGCGGGGCAGGGCGGGGCAGGGCGGGGCTAGCTGGGCCCAGCGTAGTTCCTTAACCCCTTGTTGTCCAGTGTGGGGTTTGTACACCCCATCACGTACATGCATTTCACAATGAAATTAATGACCAGTGTGATCTTGGCCTTCAGTTAAGATCTTACATGATATTCTTGATCGCTAAATGCTCTGAAAGTGGTGTGCCATGTGTAGTGAGTTCGTCAGGCCTGTCTGGAGTTACTGATACAGAACAGCAGCCCTTTGCCAGCGAGCACTGGGGAGTTCTTAGGGTCACACTGATAGTCTCCATACAGTGAGGATACCATAGAGAAGTGCGGGTGTGACACATCTCACCAGGTACCAGCTCAGTCCAGCCCTGGAAACATAAGAACTTTGCTTATCACCTTGGCCATCCTCTGGCCAGTGGAAGGGCTTGTTCAAAAATCTCTCCTAAAATTCGTAATCCCAAATAGTCCCATTTGAAACCAATTCTTTCATTTAAACCTTGCCATTTTGTCCTCGTTTAATTATGAGCTCACATTTACACATCATGCTGTATCCCGAAGGATCTCAAAGCACTTTGCTAACTGATTTTCGGTCCTCCACCACTCACTGGCAGCTGCCTCTGGGGTGGGACATACCAGCTGTTTTACAGCACGTACAACACTACACAACAATGTAGGGGGGAGGTGTGTGATGGAGAAGTGTGTAATTAATTGTCCAAGCTGAAATTCAGGAGTTACATTCATTTCTCTTACAAAAAAACCCAGGGATCTTTGAAAACTGAAAGTTGGCTTGGTAAGTACATCCCAGGCAAAAGTACGTCTCCTGCAGCACAGAGCCCCCTAGCACACCCTGGGGCTTTGCTTTACTACTAAGTTAGAAGGAAGAGCACCACTGCTGAGCCAGCAGCCTTGCTCCTTGTGGGCTCCTACCCAAGCACTGACACAGTCCAGTCTGGCCTAGCTTTCAAGACTTCGTGGCATCACAGCACAAGATGATCCAGCTGCAGCCACGTATTTGACTTTTCTGGGCATCAGGGATGGAGACCAAGAGATCTCCAACTTTGTCACAAGAAGACTGACTCCTCAGAGATTGTCCCATGGACACCTGCTTGCCCTTTAGCATTGATGTGGACTATGACTGTAGAAGTAGGGTTTTATGTTTGTATTTTGTATGATTTAGAATGAAGGATAAAGAATAATGAGATAATAATGTAGCATGTATTAAATGTATTGGTGTATGATTTGACTTCGACTCCCTCAGGGAACAGATGGCCAGGATCCCCTGGGGGACTAACATGAAGGGGAAGGGAGTCCAGGAGAGCTGGCTGTATTTCAAGGAATCCCTGTTGAGGTTATAGGGACAAACCATCCCGATGAGTCGAAAGAATAGTAAATATGGCAGGCGACCAGCTTGGCTTAATGGTGAAATCCTAGCGGATCTTAAACATAAAAAAGAAGCTTACAAGAAGTGGAAGGTTGGACATATGACCAGGGAAGAGTATAAAAATATTGCTCGGGCATGTAGGAAAGATATTAGGAGGGCCAAATCGCACCTGGAGCTGCAGCTAGCAAGAGATGTCAAGAGTAACAAGAAGGGTTTCTTCAGGTATGTTGGCAACAAGAAGAAAGCCAAGGAAAGTGTGGGCCCCTTACTGAATGAGGGAGGCAACCTAGTGACAGAGGATGTGGAAAAAGCTAATGTACTCAATGCTTTTTTTGCCTCTGTTTTCACTAACAAGGTCAGCTCCCAGACTGCTGCGCTGGGCATCACAAAATGGGGAAGAGATGGCCAGCCCTCTGTGGAGATAGAGGTGGTTAGGGACTATTTAGAAAAGCTGGACGTGCACAAGTCCATGGGGCCGGACGAGTTGCATCCGAGAGTGCTGAAGGAATTGGCGGCTGTGATTGCAGAGCCCTTGGCCATTATCTTTGAAAACTCGTGGCGAACGGGGGAAGTCCCGGATGACTGGAAAAAGGCTAATGTAGTGCCAATCTTTAAAAAAGGGAAGAAGGAGGATCCTGGGAACTACAGGCCAGTCAGCCTCACCTCAGTCCCTGGAAAAATCATGGAGCAGGTCCTCAAAGAGTCAATCCTGAAGCACTTACATGAGAGGAAAATGATCAGGAACAGTCAGCATGGATTCACCAAGGGAAGGTCATGCCTGACTAATCTAATCGCCTTTTATGATGAGATTACTGGTTCTGTGGATGAAGGGAAAGCAGTGGATGTATTGTTTCTTGACTTTAGCAAAGCTTTTGACACGGTCTCCCACAGTATTCTTGTCAGCAAGTTAAGGAAGTATGGGCTGGATGAATGCACTATAAGGTGGGTAGAAAGCTGGCTAGATTGTCGGGCTCAACGGGTAGTGATCAATGGCTCCATGTCTAGTTGGCAGCCGGTGTCAAGTGGAGTGCCCCAGGGGTCGGTCCTGGGGCCGGTTTTGTTCAATATCTTCATAAATGATCTGGAGGATGGTGTGGATTGCACTCTCAGCAAATTTGCGGATGATACTAAACTGGGAGGAGTGGTAGATACGCTGGAGGGGAGGGATAGGATACAGAAGGACCTAGACAAATTGGAGGATTGGGCCAAAAGAAATCTGATGAGGTTCAATAAGGATAAGTGCAGGGTCCTGCACTTAGGATGGAAGAATCCAATGCACCGCTACAGACTAGGGACCGAATGGCTAGGCAGCAGTTCTGCGGAAAAGGACCTAGGGGTGACAGTGGACGAGAAGCTGGATATGAGTCAGCAGTGTGCCCTTGTTGCCAAGAAGGCCAATGGCATTTTGGGATGTATAAGTAGGGGCATAGCGAGCAGATCGAGGGACGTGATCGTTCCCCTCTATTCGACACTGGTGAGGCCTCATCTGGAGTACTGTGTCCAGTTTTGGGCCCCACACTACAAGAAGGATGTGGATAAATTGGAGAGAGTCCAGCGAAGGGCAACAAAAATGATTAGGGGTCTAGAGCACATGACTTATGAGGAGAGGCTGAGGGAGCTGGGATTGTTTAGTCTGCAGAAGAGAAGAATGAGGGGGGATTTGATAGCTGCTTTCAACTACCTGAAAGGGGGTTCCAAAGAGGATGGCTCTAGACTGTTCTCAATGGTAGCAGATGACAGAACGAGGAGTAATGGTCTCAAGTTGCAATGGGGGAGGTTTAGATTGGATATTAGGAAAAACTTTTTCACTAAGAGGGTGGTGAAACACTGGAATGCGTTACCTAGGGAGGTGGTAGAATCTCCTTCCTTAGAGGTTTTTAAGGTCAGGCTTGACAAAGCCCTGGCTGGGATGATTTAACTGGGACTTGGTCCTGCTTCGAGCAGGGGGTTGGACTAGATGACCTTCTGGGGTCCCTTCCAACCCTGATATTCTATGATTCTATGATCATATCCTGCCAGCCACCCTTTTTGAATAGCAGAAAGGAATGGCTTAATGGGCCTGTCAAGGTTCCTTCCCCACTCTGAACTCTAGGGTACAGATGTGGGGACCTGCATGAAAACCCCTAAGCTTATTTTTACCAGCTTAGGTTAAAACTTCCCCAAGGTACAAACTATTTTACCTTTTGCCCTTGGACTTTATTGCTGCCACCACCAAGCGTCTAACAAATATATAACTGGGAAAGAGCCTGCTTGGAAACGTCTTTCCCCCCAAAATCCTCCCAAACCCTACACCCCCTTTCCTGGGGAAGGCTTGATAAAAGTCCTCACCAATTTGCATAGGTGAATACACACCCAAACCCTTGGATCTTAAGAACAATGAAAAAGCAATCAGGTTCTTAAAAGAAGAATTTTAATAGAAGAAAAAGTAAAAAGAATCACCTCTGTAAAATCAGGATGGTAAATACCTTACAGGGTAATCAGATTCAAAACATAGAGAATCCCTCTAGGCAAAACCTTAAGTTACAAAAAGACACAAAAACAGGAATATACATTCCATCCAGCACAGCTTATTTTATCAGCCATTTAAACAAAACAGAATCTAACGCATATCGAGCTAGATTACTTACTAAGTTCTAAGACTCCATTCCTTTTTTGTTCCTGGCAAAAACATCACACAGACAGAGAGCACCTTTGTTTCTCCCCCCCTCCAGCTTTGAAAGTATCTTGTCTCCTCATTGGTCATTGTGGTCAGGTGCCAGCGAGGTTATCCTAGCTTCTTACCCCTTTACAGGTGAAAGGGATTTTCCTCTGGCCAGGAGCGATTTTAAAGGTGTCTACCCTTCCCTTTATATTTATGACAGGGCCATTTGGTAAAGATGCATCAGCCAGAATCTGTTTCTGTGCTGATTTCAAGGCCTTTGAGGGTCACCAATTTGTTGTAGGTTTAGCATTTTAAAATAAGTAAAAGAATGTAATGATTGTTTTTCTTTTGCATTGCAACTTCATGGTCCTGTTCAAAATGTTCTGTGTAAATTAATTTTGTTTTATGTGTGAATGAGGAATGTGTGTGTTAAGAAATAAGTGTGAAGGCCATTGGTGAACCAGATGGTCTAGGGAGGTACCGGAGACAGACGCAAGGGCACCAGGAGGCTGCAACACGCCCCTATTGAAATGTCAGAGGAGGGCAGATTGATGATTCTAAAGATGAGACAGGCACCTTTCAATGGGGACAAGATAGCTGTCATCAAAACCAGCATGGGGTAACTCCCTGAGGAACTTGATGAAAGAACAAGATAAAGGATGAGAAGGACAATTTAAGAAAACAAGCACTCATCAAACAACAATTGATTACAGTATGACAGTGCAAAACTCATTGGTCCCAATAAAGGAAAATCACTATATAAACAGGGTGCCTTGCCATGAAACTTTGGGTTCGTCCTGCCAAGACTTCCCTGGAGCATCATGTTGTTACCGACGGAACCCAGCTCCTCCCCAACGGTGATCAACCTAGCTGACCACTAGGTTGATCCGGACTCTGGACTGGTAAGGATAACATCGACTGGCGGGACAGTGTGTGTGTGTGTGTGTGTGTGATTGAATGCATATGCTGATTGTTGTATCTTCAATAAATGTGGCATATTGCCTTTTCCCCTGAAAAAGAGCCCCTCTGCTTCTTATAAGCATAACACAACCCCCTCCCTGTACTGCCATGGCAACCATAGCAATCGCTTCCATGGGAAAACAACCTTAGGAAAGGGCCTGGTGTATTTGTAACTGCTTTCTGATCCAGTCTGGCAGCTGGAGATGAGGCGGAGAGCCTGCTCGATGTGCACATCCAGCTGCCTGCAGGCCTCAGCGCTTGCTGCTTCACCCACCAGTGCTCCCCAGGTCAGGCACCTCTCACTCAAGCATGACAACGGCCTGCTCTTGACTCGCACATTCAGAACTTTCCCAGCCAATCAGGCAAGTTCTTTCAATACCCTTTTTACAAGTTAGCCCAGAACTGTTTGCACATCATCTCAGGCGATGATACATTGTGTCATTACGTCTCCAGACACCACGCAGTAAACTACAAGGCTATAAAAGCCTGTAATTTATAGGATGCTATAGGTAACTCAGAGCTATAAGGTTATATGCACATATCAATAGCTTGGATGTCTTCAGAGCCCTCAGATGTATGTACAGCTTTATCCTGCTTATCCACCTCCCCCAGCTTGTGCTTTATGGGGAGAAATCACACAAGATTTTACAAGAAAAACATTTTTTAATTAAAATCAGTTCCCAGGCACCTCTGTGCCCTACGCCCTCCCACGGATTTATTTATCCTTTGTCACATTTCATTCGGCAGACATCTGAGGAAAATCTTCTTAGAGGCGTTATTGTTTTACATACCTTACAAGCATAGTTCTGAGTTATGAACGCTTCAGCCTTGGGGGAGGATGGGAGTGCAGTGAGAGGTTAGTGGGTTGCAGGGCCTGGGACTGAGATATAGCTATGGAGCAACCCTGGTCTCTTCAGAGTGAAGCAGTCAGGTTTCTAGTCTAACCCTGCGTTTGCATTCCACCTCACCCCTTCTCAACTCTTTCCAAAAGTTACACACTTCAAACCTGGTGGGGCTGTGGTTTGGCCGAAGCAGCATTCCTTTGCCAAATTTACAGTGGATCTGACAAGCTGTTTCTGAGATACAGTTCTAATAATAAAGAGGAGTAATTCATGTAGCCTAGGCTAACCACGTAGCCTAGAAACTCCGGGCTTGTTTTAGCCTAGTGGCCCTGAAAGGGGCTTGTGCCGAGGAGGAATTTGTGGAGAGTGTCTGGATTTAATTACTTGGGATTTGCTCACGTTTAAGAATGGCATCAGGGCTGCTGTGCTCTTCCCCAAACCCAAAGTGAAGGTCACCCAGGGCAACAGAAACTCCAAGGGGCCTGGCCAATTTTCCTACTCACGAAATTCCCCACATCATTTATGAACTCCATAAAGTTAGGAGGCAGTTCTAGGCTGCATATGAAGAGGGTGAACAACAGCAGGGAATGGAAGACTGTCACCACCACTCCTAACACAGGGTCACAGCACAGACAAAATGGCTGAGGTTATAATATGGAGTCAAGGCTTTATGAGAGAGACTGAAGCAGACCTCGGGTGCATTTTACACTAGGGTTTGCCTGGCTGAACAGCACAAGCTGTAACAGTGACCAGAACTAGGGTTCCAAGGCAGCTGTCACTGAACCACTCAGAAAACACAGGAAATTCCCAGCCTAAAAAGCCAGGGGAATCTGAAGTTGACTGTAACTATGTATCAGCAATTTAGGGGCGGTGAACTTTTCTTAGAGCATCCTAATTTAAAAACAAATACAAAAAAGAAATGCAACATTGAAGTTACACTGTTTAATGATCAGTCACCCAGACAACCTCAGCTCTGCCCTTCTCTCCCCAGCCAGCCTCCAGCCCGTCCCAAGACAGCCATATGCCTGCACGCCATGCCTCTTTGACACTGAGAATGTGAGTTTCCCACCCCTTCACTGTGCCATCATGAATACAGGAATGTATTGTGGATGTGCCAGCAGTTCAGCCTGGGACCATCTGTCCATGACCAGACAGCAACATCTCAGTACTTAGGACTTGTCTGCACTGAGGAGTGGGTGGAGCAGGGCGGTGCACACTAATTCTTGCAGATAACTATTCCAAAATAGTTACGTCCACATGGCTGGCTATTATCTACTTCCCTCTGCATCAGCCATACACACAGCGCTGAGTATTTCAAAATAAGTGCTCAGCATTCTGGGCAAGTATCCCATAATGCTTTCAAAAAATCATAGAATCGTAGACGATCAGGGTTGGAAGGGACCTCAGGAATTCATCTAGTCCAACCCCCTGCTCAAAGTAGGACCAATCCCCAACTAAATCATCCCAGCCAGGGCTTTGTCAAGCCTGACCTTAAAAATATCTAAGGAAGGAGATTCCACCACCTCCCTAGGTAACCCATTCCAGTGCTTCACCACCCTCCTAGTGAAAAAGTTTTTCCTAATATCCAACCTAAACCTCCCCCACTGCAACTTGAGACCATTACTCCTTGTTCTGTCATCTGCTACCACTGAGAACAGTCTAGATCCATCCTCTTTGGAACCCCCCTTCAGGTAGCTGAAAGCAGCTATCAAATCCCCCCTCACTCTTCTCTTCTGCAGACTAAACAATCCCAGTTCCCTCAGCCTCTCCTCATAAGTCATGTATTCCAGTCCCCTAATCATTTTTGTTGCCCTCTGCTGGACTCTTTCCAATTTTTCCACATCCTTCTTGTGGTGTGGGGCCCAAAACTGGACACAGTACTCCAGATGAGGCCTCACCAATGTCGAATAGAGGGGAACGATCACATCCCTCGATCTGCTGGCAATGCCCCTACTTATATATCCCAAAATGCCGTTAGCCTTCTTGGCAACAAGGGCACTTTGTCCCGCTGCTGGGCTCTTTGCATTCTGGGATTTTTCTTGTATGTGTTGTGGGATACCTGCTGGAAGCCAGTGGAATTCTGTGGTTCGGGGGTCATGATAGCAAACTTCCATGATTCCTCTCCTTGGATCCCAGGATTCATCTGTCTTTTGCAAGCCAGCACCAACAATGTAAAATTACTAAAAATAGTTAAGTCCAAAGCAGACTGAAGAGTTACAAAGGGATCTCATAAAATTGGTCACTGGGCAACAAAATGGCAGATTTCAGAGTAGCAGCCATGTTAGTCTGTATCCGCAAAAAGAACAGGAGTACTTGTGGCACCTTAGAGACTAACCAATTAATTTGAGCATAAGCTTTCGTGAGCTGTAGCTAACAAAAGCTTATGCTCAAATAAAAATGGGAGATGAAATTCAATGTTGATAAAAGCAAAGTAATGCACATTGGAAAACATAATTCCAACTATACATATCAAATGCTGGGGTCTAAATTAGCTGTTAACACAAAAGAAGATATTTTACAGTCATTGTGCATAGTTCTCTGAAAACATCCGCTCAATGTGCAGTGGCGTCCAAAAAGCGAACAGAACGTTAGGAGACATTAGAAAAGGGATAGATAATAAGCCAATAAATATCACAATGCCACTATACAAATCCATGGTATGCTTACACCTTGAATACTGTGTGCAGTTCGTGTCGCTGTATCCCCAAAAAAATATTAGAATTGGAAAACATACAGAGACAGGCAAGAAAAATTATCCTGAGTGTAGAACAGCTTCCATACGAGGAGAGAGTAAAAACAGAGACTGTTCAGCTTGGAAAAGAGAGAGACAACTAAGGGGGGAGATGACTGGGGTGGAGAAAGTGAATGAGGAAGTGTTATTTGCCCCTTCACAGAACACAGGAACCGGGGGTCACCCAATGCAATTAATACACACCAGGTTTAAAATAAACAAAAAGTACTTCACACAAAGCACAGTCAACCTGTGGAACTCATTGCCAGGGGATGTTGTGAAGGCCAAAAGTATAACTGGGTTCAAAAAAAGAATTAGATACATTCCTGGAGGTTAGGTACATCCATGGCTATCAATCCCATGCTGTGGATGTCCCTAAACCTCTGCCAAATGCTGGAACTGGATGACAGGAGATGAATCACTTGATAAATTGCCCTGTTCTGTTCTGTTATCACTTGATAAATTGCCATTCCCTCTGGGGCACCTGGCATTGGCCACTGTCGGAAGACAGGACACTGGGCTAGATGGACCATAGGTCTGCCCCAGTCTGGCCATACTTATCTTCATTAGGGGTCACATTTTAAAACTTTTCTCTGCAACCAGGCAGGCTAGAACTTTCCTTCCAAGCTTTAATGAAAGCTGAGATTCTCCCATAATAATGTTTCCCCTTTTGACCCAAACAGATAACCAAATATATGGGGTCTTGCAGGTTGTTCCAGTTAGGAGGAGAACTTGGGAAGAAGAGTCAGGTTTTTCTTTTGATGTAATTTTGGTTTTTTGATAAGAATGTGCCAAGTCTTGTTCCCCTGACCACAGGACTCAAACAGTGCCTCTCTCAACCCAACCCAAAGCCTCTCTCTAGGCTTCCAGGCGGTGGCTGTTTGGCTTTCTTTCTCCTTCTGTCTTTCTGTGTCTCTCCCCTTATGCTGTGTCTCTCTCCCACACACAGAGAAAAACCAGTTTCGCCAACCCACACCCTCACCACTGCATATGAAACCCCTGAGGCCACAAGATTCCCCTTCTCTTCAGGCTCTTCCATGTGCCTGTGTTTGGGGCTAATGCTTCAGCCACTTTACAATGGCTTCTTCACAGTTCTGTCAGGCAAAGGCGACGTTTCTATCTGACCCATAACTCGGGTAACCCAACCCATAACAATCATAGGAGATCATGTATACACGGCTGGGTGACCATGGTGGGTGTGATTTAAGGAACTTGCAGTTGCAGGAGAAACACTCACGTGTACAGTTCCTTAGGATGCTCCTAGCAGCAGGGATTCCTGGACTCCATCCTGAGAGAAAGCAAGGGAGAGAGAGGGGTGGGCGGGGGGAAGACACAGGCAGAGCCAGCTAAATCTAATGCAATGCTTTCTTTCCCTATGCCCAATCTGTAAAACTTTATTAAGTCACGGAGGTGCCATATATCCCATTTCACCTAAGCTGTTGTCGTGACAACAGTCACCCGACAGTGAAAAATAATCCACAGGGCAGGTGGAGGCCGTGGATTTTTTACGCCTTGGCTCTGGGAATATGAGCTGCTTCTATCAGACTTTTACAAAGGAGGAGGTGGGGAAAGAACAGTCTACCAGCCTCTCTATAAATTATGCACAGGCTCTGCAAGCAAGTGGCGTGCGTCTGGGAAGACATAGTGCTTAAGAATTCACTCTGCAGAAACACATGCATAATGTGCCTGCCTCAGGCACGAGCACAAAGGGGAGAGCTTTCGTGCTGGGTCCTGACAACACCACAACAAGAAGCTCTCCTGTGCTCCATGCCCCCTCCCACCAGCTCTGCATCAAACGGGTTTCCCAGAGCTGCAGAGTCAGGTATTGAGAGACCTGGTACAAGCCTCAGAGACTCATCAGAGAGCCCTGGCAGAAATCCTGGCACCAAGCTGCAGGTAAATGGCTTGGCATTAGCTTGCCCATTCATGGCTTGCTGCTTGACAGGAGATCTGTGATGAGTGCAGACTGCCTGGAATTCAGAGACTGCATCCTTAGGGGTAAGGGCATGGCCTAGCAACACACGAATCCTGCACTGGGCAAATCCCTTCCTCTCGCCATACTTCAGTTCCCCATCTGTAAAATGGTGATAATGATACTTACCCAGCTCCTAAGGGGTGAGTGAGGAGTAATCTCTCAGTGGTACAGAGCGGTCAGCTCTGGCAGTGCAAACAGGAATTATGGTGGGGCTGTTCTCTGCCCTGTGTGATACAGGAGGTCAGACTAAATGATCACAGTGGTCCCTTCTGGCCTTGGAATCTCTGAACCTTGCTCCCTGCAGAACTTTGCTGGGGACTGTACTTATTAATCATCCTCTCTGCTTTCTCTAGCATGTTTCACCCAAAGATCTCAAAGCACTTTGTTGACAGTTTAGTGCCCTGTAATGGCCCCACTGCTGTAGTGTCTGAGCACCTCACTGTCATAGAATCATAGAATCTCAGGGTTGGAAGGGACCTCAGGAGGTCATCTAGTCCAACCCCCTGCTCAAAGCAGGACCAATCCCCAATTTTTGCCCCATATCCCTAAACGGCCCCCTCAAGGATTGAGCTCACAGCCCTTGGTTTAGCAGGTCAATGCTCAAACCACTGAGCTATCCCTCCCCCCAAATACAGTCTTTGCTGTATTTTCCCTTGCACACCCTTTGGGCAGTAGTGCAGGGCTATTACCCCCATTTTACGGACAGAGGCAAAGTGATTTGTGCAAGGTCACACAGGACGTCTGTGGCAGAGCAGGAAATTGAAGCTCAGGGCATGGCTACACTTGCAGACGTAGAGCACTGAGAGTTAAACCCGCCCTTGGAGAGCGCAGCAGGGAAAGCGCTGCCGTCTGTCCACACTGACAGCTGACAGCGCACTGGCATGGCCACATTTGCAGTGCATTATGGGCAGCTATCCCACAGAGCACCTCTTCCCATTCTGGTGCTCTGGCTTGTGGGAAGGGGATGGGGGGCGCATTCTGGGTCCTGTCCCTACACCCCGTGATGCATCGCTTCGCATCCCAGCAATCCCTGTGCTTCCGTCCACATTTGGCGCCATCTTTCAACGTGTTTTGTACTGCGCGCTCTGTCTTCCCTTTCGCTCTGCGGGAATGGAGCCCGAACTGCTGAGGAGTCTGCTGACGAGTCTCGCCAGCACGTCACGTTTGGCAGTCGAATTACTCCTTATGATCCAAAGTGACAGTGAGGGCTCCGATGATATCGACTCAAGTAACGCATATGACACGAGATTGCTTGTGGCATTCAGGGACATGCTCACCACCGTGGAACGCCGCTTTTGGGCTCGGGAAACAAGCACCGAGTGGTGGGATCACATCGTGATGCAAGTCTGGGATGACGAGCAGTGGCTGCAGAACTTTCGCATGAGAAAAGTCACGTTCATGGGACTGTGTGAGGAGCTCGCCCCCACCCTACGGCGCAAGGACACGAGATTGAGAGCTGCCCTGATGGTGGAGAAGCCGGTGGCTATTGCAATCTGGAAGCTGGACACTCCAGACTGCTACCGATCGGTCGCTAACCAGTTTGGAGTGGGAAAGTCGACCATTGGAATCGGGTTGATGCAAGTTTGCAGGGCCATCAATCACATCCTGCTGAGAAGAACCGTGACTCTGGGTAACGTGCATGACATTGTGTCTGGCTTTGCACAAATGGGTTTCCCTAACTGCGGAGGGGCGATAGATGGGATGCATATTCCAATTCTAGCACCAGCCCACCTAGCCGCCGAGTACATAAATCGGAAGGGGTATTTCTCTATGGTTCTCCAGGCGCTTGTGGATCACCATGGGCTTTTCATGGACATTAATGCAGGCTGGTCTGGAAAGGTGCATGACGCACGCATCTTTCGGAACACAGGCCTGTTCAGGAAGCTGCAAGCTGGGCCTTTCTTCCCAGACCAGAAGATCACTGTAGGGGACATCAAAATGCCCATTGTGATCCTTGGATGCCCCGCTTACCCTTTAATGCCATCGCTCATGGAACCCTACACAGGGAGCCTTGACAGCAGCAAGGAGCAGTTCAACAACAGGCTGAGCCGGTGCAGAATGACTGTTGAGTGTGCTGCTCGGCTTCTCCTCCCTCTCTCCCTCCCTCCCAGGCTTGCTGCGCAAAACAGCTGTTTCGCGCGCGGTAAGCCTGGGAGGGAGGGGGGAGAAGCAGAGCAGCGGCGGCGCCCTCAGGGGAGCAGACGGAACGAAGGCGAGCTGGGGCGTCCAGGGCACATTTCAAGGGGCAGCCTGGCTTGTTTTGCTGGTGCCTAGAGCCGGCCCTGGCAGCAGGTCCTCTTTGCTTCTTCATGGACGCTTCCTGATTCTTGGGAGTCTTTGAGCCGTTGTTAACAAGGACGGCTGGGATCTCAAGGTTGCATCTGTAAAGCCAAAATGCAACACTTAACAGAGGCAGCATTGTTCACACCAGACAGAGCAATGATTCGGCCATACTTAAGGGCAAGCACAGTCTACACAATAGCAGAAATTGACCATCCCGAAGCGAGCGCACATAACCCACAGGAGCCCCAAAATGGTGAGTAAGCACAGGAACAAGGGGGAATGATTGTTTCATGGCTGTACTGTCCTCTGGGGTTCTGTGCCTTGGGGAGAGCCAACAGCTGCAGGGGGCCCCTAAACTGAACACTCTCCCGACATTTTCCACAGGATGAGTTCGTCCTGGAAGAGATCTCGCTGCTGAGGGTAACCTGGGAAGCAAAGGAGGGTCTTCTACTGCAATGTGGCTTCTGCCTGGCCCATATGCAGCTTGGCTGTGTGCAGCAATGGTCCCCCTGCCTCCATGGCACAGTGGCACGGACATGTTAGCCTGACTGGGGCAAGGAGCGCAGTAGCTCTGCCAAGGAACCTGCGCAAGCGGATTGCCCAGCTTCTGCATGAGACCTTTGAAGAGATCACTGAGGCCGATTACCGCGATGTGAGAGAGCTTCCAGGCATGCATGCAGCCCTAATGCTCCTCGCCCCAAGAGCCCGCACCAAACAACTACCTTCCCAAAATAAAAGTTGCTTACTGGGCACCTCCTCTGGTGTTTGTTCTTCCCCAAGCACCGGCTGCCGTGACTGGCTACCTTCCTCCTGGCTTGAGAACAGCTCCTGGCTGCATGCATCTAGGGACACTGGGCTGTCCCCCTCCTCCTCAGCACCCTTGCTCCCGCTTTCCTCCTCCTCCTGCCTTGTTGAACTGGGCTCTGAAGTGTCCATGGTGGTCTTCGGAGTGGAGGTGGGGTCGCCCCCAAGTATCGCGTCCAGCTCTTTGTAGAAATGGCAGGTAATGGGGGCAGCACCGGAGTGGCAGTTTGCTTCCAATGTTTTGTGGTAGGCATCCCGCCGCTCCTTCACTTTAACCCTGCACTGCCAGGGCTGGCTTTACCATGAGGCAAACTGAGGCGGCCACCTCAGGTGCCAGACTGGGGAGGGGGGGCGCCACTAGGACCCAGAGTATGGAAAATGGTGTCTGCTGCTGGTGCATCTGGATTCTCTCTGCACTAGACGCACAGAGATGGGGGAGTGCTGTGCTGGAGGGAGGAGGGCACAAGAGACAGAACAGGCAGGCTGAAGAAAGGGGGAGAGGGAATCACAGAAAGCAGCAGGAGCTGCAGGGAGAGAAAGGAGGAGGAAACTCTTATGTACCTTTCTAGCCCCCCCAGGGCCTGGACTGATTAACCCCAGCTTCTCAGGGAGCTTCCTGTTTCCTGCTGCTTCCCTGAACCCACTTGAGGAGAACAGGCAGCCAACTGAAGTAGTAGGAGCCAGTTAGGCCCTTAAGACGCTGACATCTTCCCTCACTCAGGCCCTGCTACCAGCCTGCTTATTTGTCCCCTTCAACTGAGTGCTGGGAGCCACTATAGCTGGCACAGAACAGCAGTCATGAGTGAAAGAAGAAAACGCCCCTCTGGGGCAGGATTCAGAAAAAGAAAGAAAGCAAAGGAAGCTTTTCTATCTAAGCAGGAAGGAGCTCTCCTGAGATACATAGACACAAATGTTCACGGTGAGCCTTCCGGCCCCAGTGAGGATGTGAGTAGTGAGGAGATGCCTGATCTTCCAGTCAGTCAGAGTGCAGGTGACCTGGCAGCTACTGCAGCATCCGTATCTCCATCTCAAATGGATGTAGCCATGCACATTCCTGAAGAAAAGTGTAGATCAGAGAAGGGTGTGGTGGAGACGCAAGAAACAGCTGCTGCTGAGTTTAGTTCCTTAAGTCTAGAGGATCCAGGACTGTGGACCCACTTGAGCAGTAGCCTGAGGGACTTCCTTGTACTGCATGGGCCACAGCAAGTGAAAAACTTCATGTTCCCCAAAGACAATGAAAATAGAAGTTTCCATCCAACACATTACTGGCGTGAAATCCCCAATGGTGACAAAGTGGAGAGGCCATGGCTTATGTACTCAAACCCGCAGAATGCTGCATACTGTTTTTGTTGCAAACTCTTCCAGTCTAATGTTCCAGCCACATTGGGTTCTACAGGAACAAAGGACTGGAAAAATCTGGCTAGAAATCTGACATGCCATGAGAAGGCAGCAAATCACCAGAGAGCATTCCATAGGTGGAAAGAGCTTGAGATGAGACTACGGTTAAAGGCCACCATTGATGATCAGAATCAAGAGACGATTGCATCAGAGTATCTTTACTGGCAAAAAGTTCTGAAAAGGCTCATTGTATTGTGAGAATGCTTGCTACCCAAAACCTAGCACTGCGTGGCACTTCAGATCAGCTGTATGTGCCAAACAATGGAAACTTCCTTAAGATTGTGGAGCTGATGGCTGAGTTTGATGCTGTACTCCAGGAGCATCTAAGAAGAGTCACCACCCAAGAAATGTACACACACCACTACCTTGGAAAAACAATTCAAAATGAGATCATACAGTTACTGGCAACAAAAGTCAAACAGAAGATTGTGGCAGATCTGAAGTCAGCAAGAGATTACTCTGATATTCTGGACTGCACACCTGACATCAGCCATATGGAACAAATGACTTTAATGGTGCGTTTTGTAACAACAACAGAACCTAATGAAAATGTCCCTGCAATGGTGACTGTCAGAGCATTTTCTAGAATTTATTGACATTGATCGTACTACAGAAGCTGGTATGACAAATGTGCTTCTTAAAAAGCTGGAAGATACAGGAATTACGATAGCTGACATGAGAGGTCAGGGCTACAATAATGGTGCCAACCTGAGAGGAAAGAACAGAGGAGTGCAGACACGGATCCAAGAGTTAAACTCTTGAGCGTTTTTTGTCCCATGCAGGTTCTCATTCATTGAACTTGGTGGTCAGTGATGCAGCATCAGCTTCTAGTGAGCATCTGCTGAATTTTTTAATGTAATTCAAAGCATCTATGTATTTTTCTCTGCATCAACTCATCGATAGCAAATTTTGAAGAAACATCTGGGAACATCCTCTCTGACACTGAAACCACTGAGTGCCACATGATGGGAAAGTCGAGTGGAGGCAATAAAGCCTATCAAACACCAAATTGGGAAGCTAGATGATGCCATAGTTGCCATTATGGAGGATAAGGCTATGACAGGAGCTGTTCGTGGGAGAACAGTGGCAGAGGGAAATGGAATCACAAGAAACATACCTAACTTCACATTTCTGTGTGGCTTAGTGCTGTGGCATGACATACTGTTTGAAATAAATGTTGTAAGCAAGAGACTCCAAGGTGTTGACCTTGATATATCTGGAGCAACGGAACAACTGGACCAAGCAAAGTCATACCTACAGTCTTACCGGTCAGATGAGGGATTTCAAAATGTTCTGAAGAGTGCATAGAAGTTGGCAGAGCAACTTCACACTGAAGCGATTTTCCCACCCATTCAAGAATACAAGAGTCACCGAAGAAGAAAACATTTTGATTACGAGGCACGGGATAATCCCATAAGAGACCCCAAACAACAATTCAAAGTTGAATTTTTTAACCAGGTGCTAGATTGTGCAATACAGTCAGTTGAAGAACGTTTCATGCAGCTCAAGGAACACAGCAGTATATTTGGGATGTTGTATGATATTCCAAAACTCCTCACGATACCTGAAGACCTACACCAGCAATGCAGTGCTCTAGAGATAGTGTTGACACATGATGACATGCGCGATATTGATGCGAGTGATTTAGGTGATGAACTGAAAGCCTTTTCAAGATACATTTCAGCAGGATCAACTCCAAAGGCTGTTCTGGAATATATGTGCACAAATAAGATGACCACCCTCTTTCCAAATGCTTTTGTTGCTCTGCGCATACGTCTAACACTTCCTGTAACAGTTGCCAGTGGAGAACGCAACTTCTCCAAGCTGAAGTTAATAAAAACACATCTACGCTCCACAATGACACAGGAGAGGCTGGTCGGCCTTGCAACCATCTCAACAGAGCATGAGCTGGCCCAGACTGTGGACCTTCAGGAAGCAGTGCAAATCTTTGCAACCAAGAAGGCAGGGAAAGCACCACTTTGAGTATTCAAACAGATAAAAATGCCAGTGTTTACTAGGCAGACAAGAAAAGTTACATTTGCTGTTCAGGCCTTTGAAAGTTAAGTGTTACTTAAAATTTTTGAAGAAGGCATTTTAAGTTGTTAGTTCTCCTTTATTGGGGTAGGCAGCAGAGCAGCACCATGAGAGGAATAGAACAGGAAGAAGGCAGAATTGAGACCTTTCAAAGTTTTGGCCCAAGCGAGGGGGCATGGGGGCGTCATTTGAGCTCCCCGCCTCAGGTGCCAAATTGTTGTGGGCCGGCCCTGTGCACTGCAGTGCGTCCTGGTCATGGCCCCTTTCCCTCATGCCCCTTGATATCTGCCCAAAGGTATCGTAATTCCTACGGCTGGAGTGGAGCTGGGACTGGACAGCTTCCTCCCCCAAACAGTGATGAGGCCAGCACCTCGGCATTGCTCCATACTGGGGATCACCTGGTGCGTGGAGGCATGGTCACCTGGAAAGATTTGCTGAGAGCACTCCACGCCTAGCTGAGCAAACAGGAAGGGGAATTTCAAAATTTCCAGAGAATTTAAAGGGTGGGTCTGAGTTTGACAGGTGGTCACCTGGGGGCAGGGCAGTAGAGCTCAAAGTGATGACCAGAGTGGCTAAAACAGGCATTGTGGGACACTTCTGGAGGCCGATCAGAGCGCATTAATAGACCAGGGCGTCCGCACTGGCGTCGTGACACTCCAGCGGGGGCGCAGCAAGCGTTATGCTTCTCGTGGAGGTGGGTTACCAGGAGTGCTCCAGATGTGGAGTCCGAGCGCACTACGTGCTTGCCAGTGTGGACACCTCAGGAGTTAGGGCGCCCGGGACTGAGTTAATGTGCTCTAATTTGCAAGTGTAGCCAAGCCCTTAGTCTCCTAAATCCTAAACGAGTGTCCTAACCACTGGGCCGCTCTGAGGAAGCATGGAGCCGAGACTGATCCAAGTGGACAGTCTCAGACACAAGCATGCTTGAGCACAAGCAAGAAAGATATAAACACTTTGAAATGGCAGCAGGAGGCCACATTTTAAAACACTCCAAAACCCACAGAATATCCTGAGAGAAAAAGAGTTGATTTTACTGCTTTGATTTCCATTTGTCTGGGGGATAAATTCCAGCTGGGCCCACATTAGGGGTTACTGAGTCTGCGCACTCAATTTGTTTGTGTTTTTCATCAGCCGGGCTGGCTCCTTACTAATTCAGGGGCTGTTCTGTTCTGAAGGCAGCGGGCTCCGAACTCTAGCTGCAGCCACTCAGAAGAAAGCAGCGCAGTACTCGTACACCACACGCACACCCCGCTCTGGCTCTGTTATGCTTTGACATTAGAGCAGCAGGTCTAGATGAATCAACCTAATCCTCCCGGGCCCATCTGCAGCATTTCCACTAGGGCTGTCAAGCGATTAAAAAAATTAACCGTGATTAACCGTGTGATTAAAAAAATTATTTGTGATTAATTGTGCAATTAATTGCACTGTTAAACAATAATAGAATACTATTTATTCAAATATTTTTGGATGTTTTCTACATTTTCAAATACATTGATTGCAATTACAACAGAATACAAAGTGTACAGTGCTCACTTTATATCTATTTTTGATTACAAGTATTTGCACTGTAAAAAAACAAAATAAATAGTATATTTCAATTCACCTAATACAAGCACTGTAGTGTAATCTCTTTATCATGAAAGTTGAACTTACAAATGTAGAATTATGTACAAAAAAACCCTGCATTCAAAAATAAAACAATGTAAAATTTTAGAGCCTGCAAGTACACTCAGTCCTACTTTTTGCTCAGCCAATCACTCAAACAAGTTTCTTTACATTTGCAGGAGATAATGCTGCCCACTTCTTGTTCACAATATCACCTGAAAGTGAGAACAGGCATTCTCATGGCAGTGTTGTAGCCAGCATCGCAAGATATTTACATGCCAGATACGCTAAAGATTCATATGTCCCTTCATGCTTCAACCACCATTCCAGAGGACATGCATCCATGCTCGATAACAATCCAAAGCAGTGCGGACCAACGCATGTTCATTTTCATCATCTGAGTCAGCTGCCACCAGCAGAAGGTTGATTTTCTTTTTTGGTGGTTCGGGTTCTGTAGTTTCCACATTGGAGTGTTCCTCTTTTAAGACTTCTGAAAGCATCCTCCACAGCTTGTCCCTCTCAGATTTTGGAAGGCACCTCAGGTTCTTAAACCTTGGGTCGAGTGCTGTCGCTATCTTTAGAACTCTCACATTGGTCCCTGCTTTGCATTTTGTCAAATTTGCAGTGAAAGTGTTCTTAAAATGAACAACGTGTGCTGGGTCATCATCCGAGACTGCTAGAACAGGAAATACATGGCAGAATGTGGATAAAGCACAGACATACAATTCTCCCCCAAGGAGTTCAGTCACAAATTGAACTAACACATTATTTTTTTAACGAGCATCATCAGCATGGAACCATGTCCTCTGGAATGGTGACTGAAGCATGAAGGGACATACGAATGTTTAGCATATCTAGCGTGTAAATACCTTGCGACACCAGCTACAAAAGTGCCATGCAAATGTCTGTTCTCACTTTCTGGTGACATTGTAAATAAGAAGCAGGCAGCATTATTTCCCTTAAATGTAAACAAACTTGTTTGTCTTAGTGATTGGCTGAACAAGAAGTAGGACTGAGTGGACTTAAGATGAGCTATTACCAGCAGGAGAGCGGGGCGGGGGCGGGGGAGAGAACCTTTTGTAGTGATAATCAAGGTGGGCCATTTCCAGCAGTTGACAAGAATGTCTGAGGAACAGTGGAGGGTGGAGGGGGGGAAAAACAAGGGGTAATAGTTTTACTTTGTGTAATGACCCATCCACTCCCAGTCTCTATTCAAGCCTAAGTTAATTGTATCCAGTTTGCAAATTAATTCCAATTCAGCATCTCTTGTTGGAGTCTGTTTTTGAAGGTTTTTTTTGAAGAATTGCAACTTTTAGGTCTGTAATCGAGTGACCAAAGAGATTGAAGTGTTCTCCAACTGGTTTTTGAATGTTATAATTCTTGACATCTGGTTTGTGTCCATTTATTCTTTTATGTAGAGACTGTCCAGTTTGACCAATGTACATGGCAGAGGGGCATTGCTGGCACATGATGGCGTATATCACTTTGGTAGATGTGCAGGTGAACGAGCCTCTGATAGTGTGGCTGATGTGATTAGGCCCTATGATGCTGTCCCCTGAATAGATATGTGGACACAGTTGGCAATGGGCTTCGTTGCAAGGATAGGTTCCTGGCTTAGTGGTTCTGTTGTGTGGTTGCTGGTGAGTATTTGCTTCAGGTTGGGGGGCTGTCTGTAAGTGAGGAGTGGCCTGTCTCCCAAGATCTGTGAGAGTGAGGGATCGTCCTTCAGGATAGGTTGTAGATCCTTGATGATGCGTTGGAGAGGTTTTAGTTGGGGGCTGAAGGTGATGGCTAGTGGCGTTCTGTTATTTTCTTTGTTGGGCCTGTCCTGTAGTAGGTAACTTCTGGGTACTCTTCTGGCTCTGTCAATCTGTTTCTTCACTTCAGCAGGTGGGTATTGTAGTTTAAAGAATGCTTGATAGAGATCTTGTAGGTGTTTGTCTCTGTCTGAGGGGTTGGAGCAAACGCGGTTGTATCGTAGAGCTTGGCTGTAGACAATGGATCGTGTGGTGTGTCCTGGATGGAAGCTGGAGGCATGTAGGAAGGAATAGCGGTCAGTAGGTTTCCGGTATAGGGTGGTGTTTATGTGACCATCGCTTATTAGCACCGTAGTGTCCAGGAAGTGGATCTCTTGTGTGGACTGGACCAGGCTGAGGTTGATGGTGGGATGGAAATTGTTGAAATCATGGTGGAATTCCTCAAGGGCTTCTTTTCCATGGGTCCAGATGATGAAGATGTCATCAGTGTAGCACAAGTAGAGTTGGGGCATTAGGGGACGAGAACTGAGGAAGCGTTGTTCTAAATCAGCCATAAAAATGTTGGCATATTGTGGGGCCATGCGGGTACCCACAGCAGTGCCGCTGATTTGAAGGTATACATTGTCCCCAAATGTAAAATAGTTATGGGTGAGGACAAAGTCACAAAGTTCAGCCACCAGGTTTGCCGTGACATTATCAGGGATAGTGTTCCTGACGGCTTGTAGTCCATCTTTGTGTGGAACGTTGGCGTAGAGGGCTTCTACATCCATAGTGGCCAGGATGGTGTTATCAGGAAGATCACCGATGGACTGTAGTTTCCTCAGGAAGTCAGTGGTGTCTCGAAGATAGCTGGGAGTGCTGGTAGTGTAGGGCCTGAGGAGGGAGTCTACATAGCCAGACAATCCTGCTGTCAGGGTGCCAATGCCTGAGATGATGGGGCGTCCAGGATTTCCAGGTTTATGGATCTTGGGTAGCAGATAGAATACCTCAGGTCGGGGTTCCAGGGGTGTGTCTATGTGGATTTGTTCTTGTGCTTTTTCAGGGAGTTTCTTGAGCAAATGGTGTAGTTTCTTTTGGTAACCCTAGGTGGGATCAGAGTAATGGCTCTCCAACACCACTTTCTACAAGCCAGCACAGTGCAGCAATGGAAATGTTTTGTCCTCCCTCAAGACAGCAGCTTATTCACATGGGCTGAGCCTGGAGACCCATGTGTATACACACTTTAATTACACGTTGGTGCTGCAGGCAACGGGGCTGGATCCTGCTGCTGCAGGGCTAACTAAAGAGGCGCTCTCCCCAGACATGCTGCAGGAACAGGTCTGATTTCCCCTCTGGTTAAGCTGCTAGCAGGCAACCAGATGAAACATGATGAGTCTGAAACACAAAAAAGAAGCTTACAAGAAGTGGAAGACTGGACAAATGACCAGGGAGGAGTATAAAAATATCACTCAGGCATGCAGGAGTGAAATCAGGAAGCCCAAATCACACCTGGAGTTGCAGCTAGCAAGGGATGTTAAAAGTAACAAGAAGGGTTTCTTCGGGTATGTTAGCAACGAGAAGAAAGTCAAGGAAAGTGTGGGCCCCTTACTGAATAAGGGAGGCAACCTAGTGACAGAGGATGTGGAAAAAGCTAATGCACTCAATGCTTTTTTTGCCTCTGTCTTCACGAACAAGGTCAGCCCCCAGAATACTGCACTGGGCAGCACAGCATGGGGAGGAGGTGACCAGCCCTCCATAGAATCAGAGAATCATAGAATCATAGAATATCAGGGTTGGAAGGGACCTCAGGAGGTCATCTAGTCCAACCCCCTGCTCAAAGCAGGACCAATCCCCAATCAAATCATCCCAGCCAGGGCTTTGTCAAGACTGACCTTAAAAACTTCCAAGGAAGGAGATTCTACCACCTCTCTAGGTAACGCATTCCAGTGTTTCACCACCCTCCTAGTGAAAAAGTTTTTCCTAATATCCAACCTAAACCTCCCCCACTGCAACTTGAGACCATTACTCCTTGTCCTGTCCTCTTCTACCACTGAGAATAGTCTAGAACCATCCTCTCTGGAACCACCTCTCAGGTAGTTGAAAGCAGCTATCAAATCCCCCCTCATTCTTCTCTTCTGCAGACTAAACAATCCCAGTTCCCTCAGCCTCTCCTCATAAGTCATGTGTTCCAGACCCCTAATCATAGAATCATAGAATCATAGAATATCAGGGTTGGAAGGGACCCCAGAAGGTCATCTAGTCCAACCCCCTGCTCGAAGCAGGACCAAGTCCCACTTAAATCATCCCAGCCAGGGCTTTGTCAAGCCTGACCTTAAAAACCTCTAAGGAAGGAGATTCTACCACCTCCCTAGGTAACGCATTCCAGTGTTTCACCACCCTCTTAGTGAAAAAGTTTTTCCTAATATCCAATCTAAACCTCCCCCATTGCAACTTGAGACCATTACTCCTCGTTCTGTCATCTGCTACCATTGAGAACAGTCTAGAGCCATCCTCTTCGGAACCCCCTTTCAGGTAGTTGAAAGCAGCTATCAAATCCCCCCTCATTCTTCTCTTCTGCAGACTAAACAATCCCAGCTCCCTCAGCCTCTCCTCATAAGTCATGTGCTCTAGACCCCTAATCATTTTTGTTGCCCTTCGCTGGACTCTCTCCAATTTATCCACATCCTTCTTGTAGTGTGGGGCCCAAAACTGGACACAGTACTCCAGATGAGGCCTCACCAGTGTCGAATAGAGGGGAACGATCACGTCCCTCGATCTGCTCGCTATGCCCCTACTTATACATCCCAAAATGCCATTGGCCTTCTTGGCAACAAGGGCACACTGCTGACTCATATCCAGCTTCTCGTCCACTGTCACCCCTAGGTCCTTTTCCGCAGAACTGCTGCCTAGCCATTCGGTCCCTAGTCTGTAGCGGTGCATTGGATTCTTCCATCCTAAGTGCAGGACCCTGCACTTATCCTTATTGAACCTCATCAGATTTCTTTTGGCCCAATCCTCCAATTTGTCTAGGTCCTTCTGTATCCTATCCCTCCCCTCCAGCGTATCTACCACTCCTCCCAGTTTAGTATCATCCGCAAATTTGCTGAGAGTGCAATCCACACCATCCTCCAGATCATTTATGAAGATATTGAACAAAACCGGCCCCAGGACCGACCCCTGGGGCACTCCACTTGACACCGGCTGCCAACTAGACATGGAGCCATTGATCACTACCCGTTGAGCCCGACAATCTAGCCAGCTTTCTACCCACCTTATAGTGCATTCATCCAGCCCATACTTCCTTAACTTGCTGACAAGAATACTGTGGGAGACCGTGTCAAAAGCTTTGCTAAAGTCAAGAAACAATACATCCACTGCTTTCCCTTCATCCACAGAACCAGTAATCTCATCATAAAAGGCGATTAGATTAGTCAGGCATGACCTTCCCTTGGTGAATCCATGCTGACTGTTCCTGATCATTTTCCTCTCATGTAAGTGCTTCAGGATTGACTCTTTGAGGACCTGCTCCATGATTTTTCCAGGGACTGAGGTGAGGCTGACTGGCCTGTAGTTCCCAGGATCCTCCTTCTTCCCTTTTTTAAAGATTGGCACTACATTAGCCTTTTTCCAGTCATCCGGGACTTCCCCCGTTCGCCACGAGTTTTCAAAGATAATGGCCAAGGGCTCTGCAATCACAGCCGCCAATTCCTTCAGCACTCTCGGATGCAACTCGTCCGGCCCCATGGACTTGTGCACGTCCAGCTTTTCTAAATAGTCCCTAACCACCTCTATCTCCACAGAGGGCTGGCCATCTCTTCCCCATTTTGTGATGCCCAGCGCAGCAGTCTGGGAGCTGACCTTGTTAGTGAAAACAGAGGCAAAAAAAGCATTGAGTACATTAGCTTTTTCCACATCCTCTGTCACTAGGTTGCCTCCCTCATTCAGTAAGGGGCCCACACTTTCCTTGGCTTTCTTCTTGTTGCCAACATACCTGAAGAAACCCTTCTTGTTACTCTTGACATCTCTTGCTAGCTGCAGCTCCAGGTGCGATTTGGCCCTCCTAATATCTTTCCTACATGCCCGAGCAATATTTTTATACTCTTCCCTGGTCATATGTCCAACCTTCCACTTCTTGTAAGCTTCTTTTTTATGTTTAAGATCCGCTAGGATTTCACCATTAAGCCAAGCTGGTCGCCTGCCATATTTACTATTCTTTCGACTCATCGGGATGGTTTGTCCCTGTAACCTCAACAGGGATTCCTTGAAATACAGCCAGCTCTCCTGGACTCCCTTCCCCTTCATGTTAGTCCCCCAGGGGATCCTGGCCATCTGTTCCCTGAGGGAGTCGAAGTCTGCTTTCCTGAAGTCCAGGGTCCGTATCCTGCTGCTTACCTTTCTTCCCTGTGTCAGGATCCTGAACTCAACCAACTAATCATTTTTGTTGCCCTTTGCTGGACTCTCTCCAATTTATCCACATCCTTCTTGTAGTGTGGGGCCCAAAACTGGACACAGTACTCCAGATGAGGCCTCACCAATGTCGAATAGAGGGGAACGATCACGTCCCTCGATCTGCTCGCTATGCCCCTACTTATACATCCCAAAATGCCATTGGCCTTCTTGGCAACAAGGGCACACTGCTGACTCATATCCAGCTTCTCGTCCACTGTAACCCCTAGGTCCTTTTCCGCAGAACTGCTGCCTAGCCATTCGGTCCCTAGTCCATGGAGAAAGAAGTGCTTTGGGACTATTTAGAAAAGCTGGACGAGCACAAGTCCATGGGGCTGGATGCGCTGCATCCGAGAGTGCTAAAGGAGTTGGCAGATGTGATTGCAGAGCCATTGGCCATTATCTTTGAAAAATCATGCCAATTGGGGGAGGTCCCAGAAGACTGGAAAAAGGCTAATGTAGTGCCCATATTTAAAAAGGGAAGGAGGAGGATCCAGGGAACTACAGGCCAGTCAGCCTCACTTCAGTCCCTGGAAAAATCATGGAGCAGGTCCTCAAGGAATCAATTCTGAAGCACTTAGAGGAGAGGAAAGTGATCAGGAACAGTCAGCATGGATTCACCAAGGGCAAGTCATGCCTGACGAATCTAATTGCCTTCTATGACGAGATAACTGGCTCTGTGGATGAGGGGAAAGCGGTGGACGTGTTATTCCTTGACTTTAGCAAAGCTTTTGATACGGTCTCCCACAGTATTCTTGCCAGCAAGTTAAAGAAGTATGGGCTGGATGAATGGACTATAAGGTGGATAGAAAGCTGGCTAGATCATCGGGCTCAATGGGTAGTGATCAATGGCTCCATGTCTAGTTGGCAGCCGGTATCAAGTGGAGTGCCCCAAGGGTCGGTCCTGGGGCTGGTTTTGTTCAATATCTTCATTAATGATCTGCAGGATGGCGTGGATTGCACCCTCAGCAAGTTTGAAGATGGCACTAAACTGGGAGGAGTGGTAGATATGCTGGAGGGTAGGGATAGGACACAGAGGGACCTAGACAAATTAGAGGATTGGGCCAAAAGAAATCTCATGACGTTCAACAAGGACAAGTGCAGAGTCCTGCACTTAGGACAGAAGAATCCCATGCACTGCTACAGACTAGGGACCGAGTGGCATGGCAGCAGTTCTGCAGAAAAGGACCTAGGGGTTACAGTGGACGAGAAGCTGGATATGAGTCAACAGTGTGCCCTTGTTGCCAAGAAGGCTAAAGGCATTTTGGGCTGTATAAGTAGGAGCATTGCCAGCAGATCGAGGGACGTGATCGTTCCCCTCTATTCAACATGGGTGAGGCCTCATCTGGAGTACTGTGTCCAGTTTTGGGCCCCACACTACAAGAAGGATGTGGAAAAATTGGAAAGTATCCATCAGAGGGCAACAAAACTGATTAGGGGGCTGGAGCACATGACTTATGAGGAGAGGCTGAGGGAACTGGGCTTATTTAGTCTACAGAAGAGAAGAATGAGGGGGGATTTGATAGCTGCTTTCAACTACCTGAAAGGGGGTTCCAAAGAGGATGGATCTAGACTGTTCTCAGTGGTAGCAGATGATAGAACAAGGTCTCAAGTTGCAGTGGGAGAGGTTTAGATTGGATATTAGGAAAAACTTTTTCATGAGGAGGGTGGTGAAACACTGGAATGGGTTACCTGGGGAGGTGGTGGAATCTCCTTCCTTAAAGGTTTTTAAGGTCAGGCTTGACAAAGCCCTGGCTGGGATGATTTAGTTGGGGATTGGTCCTGCTTTGAGCAGGGGGCTGGGCTAGATGACCTCCTGAGGTCCCTTCCAATCCTGATATTCTATGAGCTAGTACATTTGCTCCATAGACACATCTCCCTGCATCTCAGTCCTGTGCTCACATCAGCAGGACAATCTTAGTACCTCTCTGGCCCCGCATTACTGTACCACCTGCGTACGTCACAGTCTTTCATCTCTGGCCCCATACGACCCTTGTGAGGTAGGACAGTGCTATTGTCTTCATTGCACAGAGACAGAACTGAGGCACAGATCCTCAAAGGCATTTAGGCAAGTAAGTCCCATCGAAACCAAGGAGACTTAGGCACTTAAATGCTTTTAAGGATCTGAGGCAGAAACTTAAGCCCAAATTTTTACAACTGCTCAGGTGTCGTGGAGCTCAGTGTCACAATGCCTAACTGATTTAGGAGCCAGAATCTCATTTTTCCAAAGGGATTTAAGCACCTAAGAATCTTGGTGGGGTTTAGATGCCTAAGTGCCTAAATTCATTGAAAATGAGAGTTGGGCTCCTAAAGCAGGTAGGGGTTGAAATGCTGAATCCAGGGATTGCTACGTACTGTGACGGACTCAGACCAGAAAGATAGAGGGTGAGTAGTGGAAGGCATGTATATCAGCCTCAGTCTGTTGGGATTCTGGAGACGGGTGGGCAGAGCCCACCCACTACTAAAGGACCTCCCCCAGCCTAAGGGGAGGATCCACAAGGTCTGGGATCTCAATTAAGTACATGGGACAAATAAAGATATAACAGGGATGGGAGTGAGGTCACAGGGCTAAACAAAGGGAACCAGATGGGGACACCGAGCAGAGAACCCCGGACAGTGCCCACTGCTCCTCGAAGGTGTCAAGGGAGCCAGCGAATGCTGCCCAGAGGAACTCTGCCCGGATGTGTGAGACCAGGGAGGAGCGGAAGTAGGCCCCACAGTCACAGAGCACCCTCTCGTCTACCATCCTCTTCCTGGTGGTGTAAATGGCTACTTTGGCTAGTGCCAGGAGGAGGTTGATGAGGAGGTCTCACAACTTAGTGGGGCCACAGATAGGGTGTGCAAAGATGAACAAGTGTGGGGAGAAGTGCACGCAGAACCACAGCAGGAGGTTCTGGAGGAGCCGAAATAGGGGCTCCAGGTACACATGCGCCAGGGTCTCCCTCACGCCACAGAAGGGGCAGGTGTCTGGGATGGGGGTGAACCTAGCCAAGAACATGCCTGTGCTCACAGCCCCGTGAAGGAGCCACCAACTGATATCCCGGCGGGCCTCGGAACCAGGATGGAGTATAGGCTGGCTCACCGGGGTGCTTCACCCTCCAGAGGTGATAGGAGGTCCCACCACTTCGTGTCGGGGTGGGACGCGAGGGTGAGGACATGAAGGGTGTGGAGCATGAGCATGTACAGATGTTTCCTTGGTGCGGTCCGGAAGAGAGACGGCTGCAATTCGTGCAGCCGGCTCACGGTGAAAGGGTTGGGTGGCCAGGTAGGTCCCCGGGGCAGGGGCCCAATGGAAAGGTCCGGAGAGCCTGGGGTGCAGGGGGCACCCTCTTGCAGGACTCTGTGAAGGTAGGCCCAATCAGTGGGTGGTAAGACGGCCTTCACCTCCTGAAGTACGCACTGGGGAGTACGAGGCCTGGAGAGCCCCATGCACTGAGCTAACTTAAGGGGATCCAGCCAGTCTCCTCGGTCATAGTCCAGGAGGTCTCTGACTCTGGTGACTTCTGCCAGGACCAGCCTCCATCGCACCGAGCGGGACTCTGCCACCTGCACACAGAGTTGGGGGTTGTGTAGCAGGGGCTCTGCGAGGAGATCTGCTCCCACGGTGGCCGCCACAGACCTAGTCGCCGAGACCAGTTTCCAGGTCCGGAGGAGGTCCTGGTAGAAGACCGGCAGCCTGGAGAGATCTCACGGAAGACCTCTTGGATGGAGATAAAGGAGCTGCCGGTCATATCGGAGCCCTCGGAAGCGGCGCAGGAAGACGTGCTCCAGCGTGCTCCACTGCGGACTACCTGCACCATAAAGGAGCCTCTGCAGGGCCTGGAGGCGGAAGACATGGACTTGAGTGCGCAGGCACTTCAGGCCATGTCATCCCTCCTCCAGGGGCAGGTGGAGGACCCCTGCAGAGACCCAGTGCAGTCCTGGCCAAAGGAACCCCAGAACCAGCCTCTGGAGATCAGCCAGGAAATTTGAGGCCAGGACCAGGGTGTTGAGCCGGTGGCAGAGCATGGATAGGACTAGCTGGTTGAGCACCAGTGCTCGCCCTCACAGGGAGAGGCACCGGAGGAGTCCGGTCCATCTCCGGAGCCACTCTGCCACCCTGCTCTCTAAACCGTGACAGTTCTCCAGCAGAGACAGATGCGTGGCAGAAAGGTAAACACTGAGATAGAGCAGCAGACCCGCGCTCCACCGGATGGCTTGAAGCGCGGGTGGGAGGGAGCTTGCCTGCCACCCAACCCCGACCACCAGGCTAGAGCTCTTGACCCAGTTGACCCAGCTGGAGGAGGCTGCCAAGTAGATGGCCTGGCAAGCCTCCACCCGCACCAAGTGGCCTGGGTCCTGGACCACGAGGAGCACGTCATCGGTGTACGCCAACAGGACCAGCCGCAGCTCCTGCTCCCAGAGCCCCAACCCCGTCAACCTCCGGTGGAGAACACAGAGGAAGGGCTCGATCACCAGAGCGTACAGCTGGTCTGACAGCGGACACCCCTGATGCACCCCGCACCCGAAGCGGACCAGTTTGGTCAGGGTCCAGTTGAGCCTGAACAGACACTCCGCAGAGGCGTACAGCACCCGGAGAAAACCCACAAACTGGGGTCCGAAGCTGAATGCCAGAAGAGTGCCCAGGAGATACCCATGATCCACCCTGTTGAACGCCTTCTCCTGATCCAGGGACAGAAGGGCAAACGACAGGCCGTCCCTACACCCAAGCTCCAAGAGATCCCGGACCAAGTACAGAGTATCGAAGATGGTCCAGTCCGGGACAGTGTAGGGTGGACCATGTCCGCGAGCATGGACCCCAGCCGCAGCGAGATGGCCTTCACTATGACCTTACAATCCGTGCTGAGAAGCAAGACGGGATGCCAATTCTGAAGATCGCAGGGGTCCCTCTTCTTTGGCAGCATGGTGAGCACTGCCTGCCTGCATGACAGGGGGAGAACCCCGCTCTTCAAGGACTCGGCCCAGACGGTGACAAGGTCGTCCCAGAACACGCGGTAGAACTCCACGGTCAGCCCGTCCATGCCTGGGGATTTACTGGTGGGCATGCGGCGGTGGGCTTCCAAGAGCTCGGCCAGAGTGAGGGGCAGCTCTAGCCGGTCCCGGTCGCCCGCTCTGACCGTAGGGAGCTCGTCCCAGAGCACTCTACAAGTGTCAGGACTGGTCGGATCCAGGGAGAAAAGGCTCACGTAGAAGATCCTGGCCTGGCCAGAACTCCCGGAAGGACGCCATGAAACCCATCTCCTCCAGCAAGCTGTTGTTAAAATGCCAATAGGCCAGCCCCAGCCTCTCCGCGCTGAGAGAGGCTGTCATGGTCACCAGATGGTGATCCGAGAACGGGGCCAGCCAGACGCTGAAGGAGTGGGCCCGTGAGAGGTGACAGCATGACAAATAAATGCGGTCCAACTGGGAGTGGTGCGACGCATGGGCCTCCACCCAGACAAAGATGAATGTTGAGATGTTGTCTGGGTGATGGTCGTGCCAGACGTCCACCAGGGAGTGACGGTCAACGATCTCCCGGAGGATGTCCACAGTGGCCGGACACCACTCAGCCCCCAAGTGGTCCCGTTCATCGAGGGAGGTGTTAACGTCCCCACCCAGGACCAAGCACTCACGAGGATCCAAGGAGCCAAGGAAGGCGGATGCCTGCTGAAAAAATCACAGTCGCTCCGGGTCCGATGTTGGGGCATAGACATTGATGAGATTGACCACTAGCCCCTCCATGCAGACCCAGAGGTGCAGCAGGCAGCCGTACGAGCTGTGAGGTGGCTGAAATAAACCCTCTCCCCCCACTCCAGCTGCCAGCTGTCTTCAGCGGCCGGATCCATATGGGTCTCCTGCAGGAAAATCACAGTGTACTCCCCCTCCAGAAGGAAGAAGAGCACCTGGCATCCGTGTAGACCCACCCTACAGCCCCGGGTGTTCAGTGCGGCGAAGGTGGTGCGTGCCTTAGGGAGGGCTGGGGGGGGATCCTCACTGGCAGGGATGCTCGCGGCCACTGTTGGGCCACGCAGCAACCCGTGACCAACCCCGTAAGTAAGCAGGGAGTCACGGAAGCAGCGGGTCTGCTGGTAGGCTGAAGCGCCCAGCCTCCCGGTCCCTCTACCCTCCTGCAAAAGGGCCCTCACGGCCTGAAGGATTTCATGAAAGTCCCCTCAGAGCTGGAGAATGAGCTGCACCTTGTTCTGGGACCCACGGGCATCCTGGAGAAACTCTCCCGCTCGTCTCGCAGTCTATTGGGGGGCGGGGTCGCTGGCCCCAGGCCGTCCTCCGGCAGGGCCCCTGTTGAAGCCCTGTGGCCTACCGAGATGGGCAGGCAGGGGGCAGACCCCCGGCGTGGCACCCGATGTGCCAACGTCATGCAGCCCGCCTCAGACCCCGGCTCAGTGGGGGTGGTGGAGGGAAAATAGCAGCCCTTAGGGGGTGGGACAGGGGAACACGAAGGCTGCTCCCCTGGGGGTCATCCTCCAAGAAGGGGAAGGAGACAGCCCCAAGGGCAGCAATAGCAGCACGGAAGGTGGAGGGGAAGGGGGCAGGGCCGGGGTCAGGGGCAGGGTCGGGTAGAGGTGTGGAAGCGAGATCCTGGGCCCCAACAGCCAAGAGTGACACCTCTCGGCCAGGCTCAGGGGTCTGTGGAGCGGGAAGGGGGCCCTTGGTGATGCCAGGCTTGGGCTCTATGGTGGGTGTTTCAGCCACAGCGGTGTCAGATGGACAAGCAGCAGTGGGACCCCCACCCGGGAAGGAGGTCGACCACCCCCCATCAGTGAGGGATACCCCTGGTAACTCTGGTCCTGGCTGCGTGGCACTGGCCGTCACCTCGATTGGCTTGGCGGCCGGTAGCGGGTTCCCATCTGCGGCTGGGTTGGTAGAAGAGTCCAGGGGTCCCTTGGAGGCGGGAGCAGAAGCAGTGGTAGAGGGGAGGGAGCACGGTGAGAGGGGGGCCAGGGCAAGGTTGCCCAGATTGAGGCCCACTGGCAGAGGGTCGTCCTTCCCCTGAGTGATTGGGGTCAAACCCAGGGCCTTGATCTCCTCGATGGTGAGAAGATCGCCACCCACCATCCCGAGGATCTCTTTGCTGGTGCCCAAAGCGTTGCACTCCTCGGGGCTCGCAGGGGCCTTAGGTGGCAGGGGGACAGGAGGGGCTCTATCGGAGGCCCCCTCAAGGAGGGACTGTAGAGGAGGGGCAGTGCTACCCTCCATTGCTGCCATGTCATCCCCAGCTGGCTCCTGCGGATGGGATGCACCCGGGGGCAAGGAAGAAAGCTCGGTGTCAGTGGCCCCTTTCCTGGTCTTACAAGGGGCCTCCGCATTGGATGGGAGGAGTGGAGCTCAAGCCTTCCACTTGCCCCACTTCCCCTGACCTCGGACCCAGCCCTCCATGGTATCATCGGTGGGCTGGTGAACAGGGGTAGGGCCAGGGGGCAGGGGCAGGGGAGGTGGCACGGGAACTCCGGGAGGTAGAGGTGGGGGTGGCATGAGAGAGGGAAAACTCCCCCTGGGGTGGGTCCTCTCCCATGCCCAGTAGTAATCCCTCCACACCCTCCTCCATAGGCCCCACCAGACTGCACACAGCAGAGGCGGGGCCCTCCCGCTTGTCTGGGCATATTCAGGGGGTTGCCCCCAGGGCCTGAGAGGGAGCAGTGGTGGGCTGGGAAGGAGGAGGGGCAGTTCCGGGTGCCGGGCAGCCAGTGGGGCCGGTGATAACAGGGCCGGCACCCTGCCAGGGCTCAGGGGTCCCGGACACTCCTCTGTGCTGGGCCAAGGGGCTGTCCCTCCGGACGTACCCCATCGCCCGGCAGAGGTAGCATCGGGCCTCACCCGTAGAGTAATGCAGGCAGTAAAAGCAATTGGAGGCTTTAAATGATTGGCTGTGCTATTGTATGGGGCAACAAGTAATTGGATGTATATGTTTGCATAGTTAAGTAAAGAAAAAGGCATAAATTGTACAGTGTAACCTGTCTCTGGTGCACAGGATTTGAGACAGCTCAGTCTCCCTGTGTCCCTATTTGAAGCTTCACAGAAATCTCTCTGCTTCTCCACCCCGTTGTGGTCATTGGTGCAACGCACACCGGGCAACGAACCCCGCTGTTGCTTGCCTCGGGCACTCTGTGCCGGCAACAGCTTTTGGCGCCCAACGTGGGGCTCGAGGCTGCTATTTAGCCTTGCCCAGACCCTTCCCGGTGGTCGACGGATTGCGGCGAGAACCGACGCCCAGTGCGCACCAGTGAGCTCAGCGGGAGGCCTTGGAGGAGACGCGATTTGATCGACACCGGAGGGCACAATGGTGCAACGCGCTAATAAAGTGGAGAAGCAACTGCAGGCAACAGTGGGGAACTGGTCCCTTGAATAAGGTAGGAACAGTCCAGAGGTCTTGATTTTTCTCTGTTAAGACCTGGGGACGCCCAGTGTCGTCCAGGAACATGGGACAGGGACAGAGTACCACAGGTAGGGCGCAGTGCACGCCCCTAGAATGCATTCTAGCAAACTGGAAAGAGTTTGGGTCAAATCTAATGACTAAAAACAACTTTAAAAGGTTCTGTACAGTAGACTGGCCTCAATATCAGTTAGAGGACCAGGAATGGTGGCCACCAGGAGGGTCAATTAGTTATAATATGATCCTCCAATTAATCCTGTTTTGTCAGCAAACGGGTAAATAAAATGAACATATGTATGCGCAAGCGTTTATGGCTTTAAGAAATAGAGCAGATATTTTGCAGCAGTGTAATTTGACTCTGACAGGATTGGTAGTAGCTAATGTTAGTCCCCAGAGGCCCCCCCCAAGCTGTAATGGCAGATTTGGTGTCCCCTTCGGCCCTAACACCCCCACCTTATAAAGATAGGGCGCCTCGGGTTCCAGAGATTGCCCCCTCGAATGGACTCTGTCCCCTGATTACCAAAACCGTTGTTGCTCGCCCAGGGGCAGACAGGCACCGGACCACCACTATGCAAGTTTACACCCACATGCCCTTTAATCCAGTAGACTTAGCAGCTTTTAAAACACAGGCTGGGGAATTTTCAATGAACCCAAGCCAGTTTATTTCAGTCTTCGAGGGGTGCCTCAGTAGTCACAAGCCGGATTGGGATGACTGTAATATCCTCCTGAGGACCTTGTTGTCTGAGGTAAAGCAGAATCAGGTTATAGCCAAGGAAAGGGAGCAGGCATACCCGAAACATAAAAGGAATCCAAATAACGTCCCAGTTGCTGCAGACATGGTCTCCCTGGCAGATACCAGGTGGAACCCTAAAGACCACGTACACATGACCCGTCTCACCTCCTACAAGGAGTTACTTTTGCATGGACTCCGACACTCAGCTGTCCGACACAACAATTGGGCCAAACTGTATGAAAATACAGAAACTGAAGAAGAGTCCGGTTGCCTTTTTACAGCGCATTCAAAATGCCATTCGGCAAAATACTAATGCAAACCTGATGACCTGGCAACCGAGGCAATTATAAAGGGCATTTTTACCAGCCGGGCAGCCCCCGACATTAAGAGAAAGTTGCAAAAGAAAAAAAAAAGGACTTAATGGGTATGACCATGGCACAAATTTTAGAGACTGCAAACCAAGCTTATAGCCTAAAAAAAAAAGGGCAATGCAAAATAATGGTAGCAGCAGTGCAAGCTGGCACAAAGGGAAGGCCTCGAAATCGTGGAAGTAGCCGGGGAGGAAGCGGCCGTGGACGCGGACGTCCGGGCCCACGGAAGAGACGGCTGGGTCGCAATCAGTGTGCCTTATGCCGGCAAAAAAAACACTGGAAAAATGAATGTCCAGAGAAGGAATGTGCCCCTATGATGGCGGCAGGGGAACAAGAATAGGGGTGTCAGGGGAGACGGACCACCCTGCCCCCGGAACCCCGAGTAAAGATGCAGGTAAAAAATTCAAAAATAAATATTTTAGTGGTCTCTGGAGCAGCATGAACTGCCGTGAACCGACCCCTTCAGCTGCCAGTGGCAGATTCCGTCACCGTGGTGGGTGCCACAGGCAGAGACACCAAGTGCCCAGTATATGCGCCAGCGGAATGCGCTTTGGGAAACAGGACTATCTCCCACGAGCTGGTTTACCTCCCCAAGTGCCCAACACCTCTGCTGGGACGGGATCTGCTTTGTCGCTTAGGTGCCACCCTGCATTTTACTGAGGACGAAATAACCCTTACCTTACCCCCCGAGAATGCATGAATCATGACCCTTGCAGTCGAGCCCTCAGCTATGCGAGCCCCAGAATGGAGTGAGTGGGAGGACCAGGGTGTACCCCTAGTGTGGGCATCAGGGGTCCCAGGAAAGGCCACCCACCAAACCCCCATTACTATTCAGCTCATGCCAGAGAAGGGCCCGGTGCAAGTCAAACAGTATCCAATCAAGAGGGAAGCCAGAAAAGGACTGCAAAAAACTATAGACCGGTTCCTAACATACGGCATCCTTCGAGAATGCCAGTCAGCGTGGAACACTCCCATTCTGCCCATACAAAAGCCTGATGGCACGTATCGACTGGTACAGGACCTAAGGGCAGTTAATAAACGGGTTAAGACTCTGCACCCTCTTGTCCCGAACCCGTATACACTACTGGCCTCCATAGGGGGACAGTATACCCATTTTTCGGTTCTCGATCTGAAAGACGCTTTCTTTACCATTCCAGTAAACACCCCATCTCAGGAGATCTTCTCCTTTGAGTGGAAGGACCAAAAAAGGGTTAAAAAGCAACTTTGCTGGACAGTGTTGGCCCAGGAATTTAAAAATTCCCCCACCCTCTTTGGCCAGGCTCTGGCCAGGGACCTAAAGGAGTGGGACAATACGGAGGAGGCCCTCCTTCTGCAATATGTAGATAACTTGTTAATTGCCACTGTAGGCCTATCCCCTTGCCTTAAAGCCACTGTGGGTCTCCTAAACTTTGTTGGACTCCGAGGATATCGGGTAGCACGGAGTAAGGCTCAAATCGCCCTCCCAGAAGTCCGGTACCTAGGGTTCCACATACGGCAAGGGGAGTGCCAGCTTTCAAACAAAAAAAAGGAAGCTATATGCCAGTTCCTACCCCAAGCAATCGTAAACGGCTCAGGGCATTTCTGGGTATGGCAGGCTTTTGCAGAATATGGATCCCAGAGTTCGGACTATGGGCTAAACCGTTGTATGACTGCGTCAAGGGAACAAATCACGACCCCTTTCACTCGTCCCCAATAGCTAACAAAGCATTTAAATTTTTTTTTAAAAAGCTAATAAAGGCTCCAGCCCTGGGTCTGCCGGATCTCTCTAAGTCATTTTAATTATATGTACATGAACAAAAAGCGGTAGCCCTGAAAGTGCTAACCCAGTTGTTAGGGACCTGGAAACATCCCATGGCTTATTTTTCCAAACAACTGAATCAAGTTGCAAAGGGGTGGCTGGCATGTTTATGGGCGGTCGCGGCCACTGCCCTAGTACTTGGAAAAGCTAAAAAGCTAACACTGGGGGGGGGCCGTGCAAGTGTATACTCCCCATATGGTCCGGGCCCTGCTGGACGCTAAGGGTGGTCTCTGGCTCACCCAGGCTCAAATAGCTCGGTATCAGGCTAAGCTTTTAGAGAACCCCAAAGTCAGCCTGCAGCCTTGCCCCTCCCTTAACCCAGCCACCCTTTTGCCAGAAACAAAAAAACAGGAACACAACTGTCTGAATATCATAAATGCCCAAAACTCCAGCCACCCAAACTTAAAGAATCAACCACTCCCAAATGCGGATTGTAAGTGGTACACCGATGGTAGCAGCACTGTAATAAATGGGCAAAGGAGGGCGGGTTTTGCTGTCGTGACCCTCCATGATACCGTGGAGGCCAAGGGGTTGCCCGCCGGGACCTCTGCCCAGCTTGCCGAGCTGGTAGCCCTGACCTGTGCGCTCCAGCTGTCAACAGGAAAGCGGGTCAATATTTTTACCGATTCAAAATATGCTTTTGGAGTGCTACATGCTCATGCTGGCCTGTGGAAGCAAAGGGGAATGCCTACGGCCCAAGGCTCCCCAGTCAAGTACAGGCCCCAGATTCTCCAGCTCCTAGAAGCCATACAACTCCCCTCGAAAGAGGCGGTGGTGCACTGTAGGGCCCATCAAAGGGAAAATCAGAATGTGGCCAGGGGAAACGCCCGGGCAAATAGGAAAGCTAAGCATGCCGCCACCCTGAAATCCCCAAAGACTGAGAATGCCCATATGCATGCCCTTATCCCATCAGTGGGGGAGCTTCCGACCCCTCAGTACTCTAGCAAAAAAAAAAAAAACTAGCTGACAAACTCAGTCTCCAGAAAAAGGAGGGGTGGCTTCATTCCCCGGAAGGGAAAATCCTCCTACCAAAGGGCCTGATCCGGCCAGTACTGCAGAAACTACACCAAACTACTCACGCCGGCAAAGAAGCCCTTATCCAGCTGATGGAAAAATACTTCTTGACTTCTGGGCTCCGACCCCTGGCTACCCAGGTGCAAACTGACTGTTTAGTCTGCCAAAAAAATAACCCTCAACCGGGACATCCAGTACCACCAGCTACCCTGAAACCCACTCCGGGCCCCGGACTGGTTTGGCAAATAAATTTTACTGAGTTTCCACGGACCCAAGCGTTCAAATATCTCCTCATCTTGGTGGATCGATTCAGCAGATGGCCTGAAGCCTTCCCATGCCATAATTGCACTGCCAAAACAGTGGCCCTCAAGTTCGTTAAGGAAATTATTCCCCGCTTCAAACTGCCCCAATAAATGGAATCTGACAATGGGACGCACTTCACATCAAAAATCATTCAAAACATCTCGAATGCCTTACAGATCCCCTGAAAACGCCCTATGCCCTGGAGACCGCAAGCCAGTGGGGTAGTGAAGCGTATCAATCAAACCCTTAAGCAACACCTCTCAAAGGTGTGCCAAAGGGCCTCCCTGCGATGGCCCGATGCTCTGCCCCTTGTCCTGCTCCACGTCCGCGCTCTCCCAAAGGGTAAATTAGGGCTTAGTCCCTTTAAAATTATGTTTGGAAGGGCATGGCCTATGAATGGGACACCGGTTCTGGCAGGGGAGTGGGAAATGGGGTGTGTTTTTTTGTCTCAGTACATGTGCTCTCTGTCTGCTGTTCTCTTTTCTCTCCACAGTACACCAAAGACTTCCAGCCTCTTCCACTGGATGCCCCTATCCATTCCTTGCAGCCAGGCGACTCCATGCTTGTTCGTACCTGAAAAGACAAGCCTCTCCAAGAAAAGTGGAAAGGACCCCACACCGTCCTCCTGGTTTTCCACACGGCGGCAAAAATAAAAAGACACAAAAACTGGATCCATCACTGTCGCCTGAAGGCGGTGCCTACTCCCCCGCCAGCGGAACGGTGGACCGTCCAGCCCGTCACTACTTCGCCCTCCGACAATCTTAAACTCAAGTTATTATTTAAAAAAACATAAGCAAAAAAAAAAAACCCTAAAAGGGCATATACACCATAAAGTCCCTCATAGTGGGTGTCATTTGCCTGGTGTTCCCCATCTCCCTCTCTCTAAAAAAAAATAAAATAAATAAAAACCATTAATCAAAATATAAACACCTATAAGGCCTTAAAAATAGCTTTTGCCCGTGAATTTAATCTTTCCAACTGCTAAATATGTCCCCAAATCCCCTACCATGCAGCCGGCTTCCCTTGGAGGGCAACCCCCCACAACTGGTCGGACCTCTGCGACTAATGGTTAAAAGTAAACGCCGCTCGGTTGCGAACACAGCCCGCCCTAACAAAAAACTCTACTAAAAAGGCAAATTTTAGCAGCAATAATAACCCCTGGAAACCCTACTGGAATGCGACCCATGGCCCCAAACCCATCCGGCTACGCTCCGTCCCCTTGGGCCTCCTCTGTAATCGCCAGAAAGCCACTGCTAACCATACTTGGTTCGTCGGTGACAGTACCTGTCAGTTTTATTTGTCCCCTTCCACAAATACCAAACTATTCCTCTCTTTAATAGTTTTGGCCAAAACACAGGCAAAGGGCTTCAATATTATTCCCCCTAAGAAGCCGCAGTCAACAAATTGGGCCACAATGGCATGGTAGCTAACAGACAGTCCTTTTACATGTGTGGTAACTCAGTCTATAAATGGCTACCCCACCGCTGGCACAGAAGCTGTTATCTGGGATACCTTACCCCTCCCCTTTGGGTCATGGCCCAACTCCCGTCGGGCCGTCCCCGGCATCGGCGGTCTCTGTATGCCACCCCTGTACCCATTAATAAAAAAAATAGATTCGGTATGGTCCTCATCCCAGCATATGGGGTGGGTAGATTGGCCAAGCTCTATCGCCAGCTCTCTGTATTCCTCACCAAGTTTGCCAATGACACCTTGGCCATAGAGAGGAGCCTTAACTCAGAGCTTTATCAACTCCGATTGTTGTCCCTGCAAAACCGCCAGGCCCTAGATTATCTTCTGGCCTCTCAGGGCAGGGTGTGCGCCCTCATTGGAAATAAACGTTGCATTTATGTCCCAAAAAATGCACAAAATATTAACAAGCACATTCTGTCAGCCAAACAGGCTTTTAACCAGTAAAAAGCCCCACCAAAAAAGCCCACTATTTTTAACTCACTCTGGAAATGGCTGCCTAACCTAGGGGGAGGCATTGTTCGTCTCCTGTTCACAGGTGCAGCGCTGTGTATTATTACTCTCCTCTTGCTTGCTTGTCGTAAAGCGTTATTACGTAATAATTTGCGCCTCCTGCTCCACAGACACCCCATTGTATCCTCTTATCAGTGACGCCAACTCCTTAGCGCTTAATCAATTTTTGTCCTCAAAATATAAAAAAAACTCAGTCAAAAGCTTGTTAAGTATTCTCAAAGGAGGGAGTTGTTGGAGACACTGGGCACTACTCTAGGTAACTCGGGAGGGTAGAAGACCATGAGTGTCGATGAAGCCCTCCTGCTCTAGGCCCAGGCAAACCTCAGCTCCTCCATTCCTTGAACTTTCTGTAACCCTGCAAAACTATGCGGCAGCTAGCACACAAACAGACCTGTTTGCACATAGCTTGCTAGCCAAAACCAGCTTTGGCCAAGTAAATGTATAAATAAAAAAGAAATAATTAGCAAAAACTAGTGGCAAGTATAACCATATAAGGCACGGCACAAATAATGCTAATAAAAAAAAATAACTGGCTGCTTTAAATAATTGGCTGTGCTATTGTACAGGGCAACAAATAATTGGTTGTATATGCTTACATAATTAAATTTTAAAAAAGGCATAAATTGTACAGTGTAACCTGTCTCTGGTGCACAGGATTTGAGACAGCTTAGTCTCCCTGTGTCCCTATTTAAAGCTTCAAAATAAAAGTCTCTGCTTCTCCACCCCGTTGTGGTCATTGGTGTGATGCATACCGGGCAACAAACCCCGCTGTTTCTTGCCTCTGTGCCGGCAACAAATCCATATGTTTGAGACTTATCTGCTTGCAATCAGTGCTACAGAGATTTCTGAAGTAAGAAAGCGTGCTCTGCTAATCCACTGCCTTGGAGCAGAAGGGCAGCGTATATTTTACACTTTTCCCCTTGCAGATGATAAATATGAGACTGCACTCACTGCATTAAAGAATTTTTTTGTGCCAAAAGTGAATGTAGTAGCTAATCACTACAGATTTCGCCAGCGTGAGTGGAAACAAGGGGAAACTACAATGCACTATATTGCTTCCCTGTGGAATCTGATTGTAGTTTGTGACTTTGGGAATATGGCAGATGAGATGATTAGAGACCAGCTCGTTGAGAAAACAACCATGCTTCATGTAAGAGAACACTTACTTCTAGAACCACAACTTACACTGGAAAAAGCAATAACCATTGTTACTCAGATTGAGTCAGCTACAGCTGAAGCCAAAATAATGAGCATGGATATAGGAGGCACAGTCCAGGCTGTGGCTCCTTTGCAGAAAAGTTCACTACCACTGCAGACACACAATTGCAAGAGGAAAACTAATGAAAAACCACCGAATCAGCAAATTCAAAATACAGTAAAAGCATGTTTTTGCTGTGGATCCCCACAACACCTTGCAAGCTACACAGGATGTCCAGCAAAAGTAGCTCAGTGCAATCCTTGCAAAAAGATTGGACATTTTGCTAAAGTATGTCGCAGTAGCCAGTTCAATCAACAGGCGCATGCAGTTACAATACCAGATGTTACTGTGCTGAGCGTGGACAAAATCACTACTGCAAATATTCCAGAACAGATAAAGTGCACTGGAAACGTTTCCGCCATACCCTCAGGCAAACCACACTCTATTCAGCTAATGTTGGAACCTGGCTCAGCAGTATCTATACTACCTGATTCCATCTATCTGCATTACTTTAGAGATGTGCCTCTTACTCAACCCAAACTTCACTTGATGTGCTATTTGAAAAACCATATTCCAATACATGGCTGCCTGCCAGTAATAGTTACTTTTGGTGATTGCTGTGTAACTGCAGAGTTCTACATTGTCCACAAAGGCATTCCTATCTTTGGCAGAGATTTATTGGCTGCTTTAAATCTTAGAGTAGTTAACGGATGAATTGATCTTCCTCAGCAAAGCACTCCTGTGGTACACACACCAGTTTCAGCTGGGACCCAACACCAGGTTGAGCAGAAACTCAGCTGTGCTTATGGGTTTCTGCATAAAGTTAAAATGCAGAATAATGTGATGCCTGTACGACAGAAGTTAAGGCGCTTACCATTTTCAGTCAGGGAAGCTGTTTCAGAGGAACTTAGAAAACTTGTTCAAAAGGACATTATTGAAGAGGTTGACTCCTCGGAATGGGTTTCACCTATAGTAGTGATGCAGAAGAAGGGTGGAGGCATTCGCCTTCATGTGGACTTAAGGGAGCCAAATAAAGCTATTGTGATTGACAGCCATCCTCTTCCTCACGTAGAAGAAGTATTTGCAGAACTCCGTGGAGCAAAGATGCTTTCTACTCTTGATTTGCAGAGTGCATACCACCAGGTTATGTTGCATGAAGATAGCAGAGACCTCACAGCATCTATTACACATGAGGGGGACTCTTTCGTTTTAAACGTGTTCCATACGGTCTTGCATCTGCCCCAAGTGCTTTTCAAAAAATGATGTCATTGATTCTGAAGAATCAACATGGAGTTCAGTGCTAACTGGATGATAGTCTCGTGTTTGGAAATACTTCTGAGGAGCATGACAATAACCTGTAGTCTGTACTAAACTGCATCAGCACAGCAGGCCTCCAGCTCAATAGGTCCAAATGCAAATTTTGACAAACTGAACTCTCCTTTCTGGGGCACACAATTTCACAGGCTGGACTAAAATCTGATCCAGATCATATCCTGGCAATTTCAAATGCTCCTCCTCCAACAGATTTGCAAACCTTACGTTTCTTATTTGGTCTTACCTCCTGGTATGCAAAATTCATTCCCAATTATGCTTCTGTCATTGAACTGTTATGGGAATTACTAGGGAGAAGTTCAACCTTAGGGTGGATAACAGATGCACAAGCTAGTTTCGAAACGGTGAAAGACTTGATGGTACATAGTCCAGTACTTGCACTATTCAGTCCTTCATTGCCCACAATTGTAACTACTGATGCTTCTGATTATGGCCTTGGGGCTGTTCTCACACAACTGCGAGAGGACAACACAGAGAGGACGGTTGCATTTGCTTCAAGGACACTAAGTAATGCTGAGAGGAAATGCATGACTACAGTCGAAAAAGAAGCACTTGCTTGTGTCTGGGCTACTGAAAAATGGAGAACTTACCTGTGGGGCCGCACGTTCAAGTTGCGCACAGACCACAGCCCTTTGACGACATTGCTCACCACGAAAGGACTGGGAAGAGCAGGATACCGTATTGCTCGATGGTCTGCAAGATTACTCTCTTTCAATTATGAACTGGAATATAAGCCTGGAAACCAAAACGTGGTCGCTGATCGCCTTTCTCTCCTGCCTTTGCCTTCACCAGATGGTCCACCGGAGGATGAGGATGTCGTGGTTGCGCTTATTACAAGTGCTCTCACTGCAGTTACAAGAGAACAATTTCAAGCTGCTTGTTCAGCGTGTCCAATTCAACAAAAACTACAGGAATTTCTGACAAAGATGGCCCAGTAACCATAAAAACCTTGACCCAGTTTTGCTGCCTTGTTTTAGAGTTCCGGATGAACTTTCTTTGTTTGATGGCTGTGTGCTACGAGGTACACAGCGGCTCCTTGTGCCAGAAGAATTACAGTCAAAACTCATACACCTGGCACATGATACTCATCCAGGAATTGTCTGAACCAAACAACGACTACGGGATCTGCATTGGTGGCCAGGGATGGACTCTCAAACTGAAGCACTCATCAAATCCTGTGTCACTTGCCAAATGCATGATAAGACAGCAGTGACATGTACCCTTCTATTACAGCCTGTTCCTCTTCCTGAATCTGCTTGGGAAAAAGTGGCGATTTGACATTGTTGGACCCTTTGATACTGCTCCAATTGACTGCCATTATGCCATCACTTTAATAGACTATTTCAGGAAAAGGCCTGAGGTAGCGTTTACATCACAGATCTCTTCTGCTACAGTAATTAAGTTCCTCTCTTCATTTTTTAGCGGGGAAGGTAACCCCAAAGAACTGGTTTCAGATAATGGTAGTCAATTTACTTCCCTTGAGTTTGAAACTTTTCTAGCACAGAGGAACATTTTACACAGAAGGTCATCCCTATATTACCCTCAAGCCAATGGGGAAATCGAACAATTTAACAGAAGTTTGAAAGAGAGTTTGCAAACAGCTAAACTGGAAGGGCGGTTGTGAATATCCTTCACTACTGATTTCTTGCAAGCATACCGGGCTACACAACATGCCACAATGCAAAGATCACCTGCAGAGTTACTGCATGGGAAACAGATGAATACTAAACTGAACATTGCTGGATTGTTAAAGGCACGACCTGATGCCCCAGACAAGGATGATATGAGAAAAACAGTTGAACAGAACCAAGCAAAGTCTAAGGCTTTCACAGACAAGCGGCGGGGTGCTAAGGAACCAAAGTTTGAGTGTGGTTCCTTCGTTAGAATACAAAAACCTGGAATTTTATGCAAAGGGGACCATAAATCCACAGCTCCTCTTAAAATCATAGAGAAGAAGGGACCTTACACCTATCGACTTTCTGATGGGCGGGTATGGAATGCTTCTTATCTTGCACCTGCCTATGCACCAAGAGGAGATTATACCAACACCCGGTCTGCATTGGATGACTTCACCGTAGTACCAACACAACAAGACATTGGCCTGGAACCGGGGCTTGAGAGACGGCCTGTCAGACGCAGACGACCACCTGTCTGGACTAGAGACTAGGTTATGTAGCATCTACAGTGTTTTCAGTGTCATATTTCTGCCAACAGTATTGTGTCTTGTTTCATATTTGTTCCTGTGGTTAGAACAATAATGTTTATTTTAATTGGGAGAGTTTCTTAAGAGAGGCGGGAATGTGGTGTTTAGATGTTGCTTGTGATTGTTAGAATTGTGAGCGCTGGCTGTTGGGAGTCTGAAAGGACAGGAAACAGGAAGAACTGGGGAGGAGTTGAGAGGCTGGGAGAAAGCTACAGAGGGTGCAGCAGCAGCTTGGTAAAGAGATTTCCACTTTGAAAATAAAGTCCTGTTGAAGCTTGTTAGTACCTTGCATGGTTGATAGAATATAAGGGGAAAAACTGGGGGTCTGCTGGGGGGGAGTCAGTCCAAGGGGAGGGGGACGTGCACTCACGTGCACTTGCAAAGAGGCAGTTTAGGCTGGTTGCTGCTCCAGGCCCAAATGGTGGCAAAAGGGTGCGTGGCAAGCCAGGCAAGCAGCTGAGTCCCAGAGGCAGGAGCTGGGGCAGATGGTAAGCGGCCGGTGGGGGCGATGGAGGGGGCAGCAGTGGTGGTGGGGGACACAGATGGATTGGGGGGGCAGGCTCCATGCCACACCCCCAGTGTCCTCACAAACACAGTCAACACCCCCACCACAAGAGCACAGTTGGAAAGTTACTCAGTCTAGGAGCCCACCCACGGGGTTTGCAGAGTCTCTCCCCCAGCAGCCAAGGAACCTCTTCTCCCCCACCTCACAGCTCCAGCCGCTCCCAGGCAGCAAGCCCAGCAGCTGTGGCTCCAGCAGGCAGCCCGGTGGCCAGGCAGGAGGGACCCTTTCCAGGCGGTAGTAGTGATGGTGATGGTGTCCACAGCAACGGCTGGGGCTGGGGCCCCTCACTCCCCTCCCCTGGGGAGCAGGCCAGCAGCCCCCCCTCCCCCAGCCCCAAGGGGCTGCAGCAGGAGTAGCAGCAACTGAGGGTTGGGGGGGTCCAGCCAGGCAGCAACCTGGTAGCGGAGAGGAAGCAGCTGGAGAAGCAGCAACAGCCAGGGCCCAGGGCCGAGCAGCAGGAGCCCCCTGCCTCCCTCCAGGCCAGAGGGGAAGGCAGGGAGAGCAGCCGCACAAGAAGTAGATCCCTGTTCCCTGGATAGCCAAACAAAGGCTACTCCAGGCCAATTAAGACACCTGACACCAATTAACCAGTTAAGGTCTTTAGGCTAATGCCAGCACCTGACCCCAGTTAACTGGCAAAGGGTCAGTTAAGGCCCTTAGGCTAATGGAGACAGCTGGAATCAATTAAGGTCCCGCTCATACTGCTTAAAAGCTCTTGTTTCCATTTTACTAGAAAAAAGCCCAGGTGAAAGGAGCTGGAGGAGAGGAGGCGAGGCGAGGCATCAATGAATCCTGAGGTAAGGCTGAAGCTTGGAAAAGGGGACCATGGGGAAGTAGCCCAGGGAATCAAAGCAGCGTCAGTGGTGAAGGGAAAGCGGCCAACAGCTGCTACCATGAGGGGCCCTGGGCTGGAACCCAGAGTAGAGGGTGGGCCCGGGTTCCCCCCATGCTCTGCAGAGATCCCCTCGAGAGGGGAAGCAGACTTTGGTCTTGGCAGGAGGCCGAACTGCGCCTCCTGAACTCTCAGGAGCAACCGAGACTGTGGGTATCCCACCTCCCAGACTGGCCTATGGTTACAGTAGCTCAATAAGCTGGGACCTTTGCTGCTATACTGGGAAAGGGAGGTCACATTGAGGGCCTTAGCCAGCTTCTGAGGCCACTGAATCCGCCTGGAAACGCGGGACCCACCAATACAGGCTCAGAGCTTTGTCACAGTATCTTTAAATACCAGGGCTTAAGGAGCCTTCAGTGGAGCAGGAAATTGAACCCAGGTCAGCCAAGGTCTCCGCTACTGCCCTAACCACTTGCATCCTCCCTCTCCTGCTCAGCAGCTGGTAGCAGACTTAGGCAACAGAAGCTAGAAGAGTTTCCCCACACTGAGCTTTTCCTCCCCTCCCATTTTAATCCTCCTTTCTCTCTCAATTTTCCGCCCACTCCCCATGCTGCCCTATCCAGAGGACTCTCACTCTCTGAGTTGGGGACAAACTCCCCAGTGCATGGTGAGTGTGTTCCTAAGCAAGCCAAATGACTTTCTGCCCCTCTAGATAATTTGGTTGGGGTGTCAGGATGAATGGGGGCACGACTGCTGTGTTGTGTGTGTTGACTGCTCAGGCCAGGATTTAGGGAGACCCTTCATGGCGCTATGAGGCAGCACTGCCTGTGAGATGGTGGCTAGAGAGCCAGGCTCTGTGTGCACCCCACAGCCTCAGGAAAGAATCCCCAGGGGAATGGACGGGGCTTTGCAGCGGGACCTGAATGGACTCACACTGTGAGCTTGGGAGAATGACCCTGCTCCTATTTCCTCCTGCCTGTTGCTCTGGAGGGTCGGAGACCTTTCGGCCATGCATTGCGCAATGGGGAAGAGCAGCTGGCCTGCTGTAGCGTCTCTCTCAGCAAGGGAGGATGGGGTGTGCAGTGCAGTGCAGTGTTTTGGGAGGGGGTTGTTAACACACACACATTGCCCTGTGTGTTAGCGAACGCGAGCTGGGGAGGTGCTCCTGGCACTTGGAGCCGAAGGCATGTGTGGTGTGGGCTGGGCCTTCATTCCACAGTCTGGGACCAGCCTCCAAGAAAGCTCTGGATCCTGCACACATGAGCTTGACCCTTATGGTAGAGAGTCCTATGGTGCCACGGGTTGCTGACCACAGCCCTCATCATGGCACTTTCATGGCTCTCTTCAATATGCTGGGCTCAGGCCATGGAGCACCTCAGAGATCAGGCCTGAGACCTTGACCTTATATTTGACTCCCAAACCATTGCGCAAAAAGAGGTGAGCAGCCTGCCTGGATGACAAAGGAGCCCACACGTTCTCCCGCGGGCTGATCCAGGGAAACAGAACAAAGGGAATCGAAGCATGAAACAAAGCCAGAGCTAACGCTGAGAGACGCCAGCCCCAGGAGGGAATGAGAGTGGGGCCACGTTCTCTACCTACTAAAAAAGAAGACGGCACAGCCAGAGCACGGGGAGTCTGGCACATAGCCCCACCCACTAGCCCCATGACACCAGATGCTGTAAAGTTGCAGAGGAGGGAGGAGCTGGGATCACAGCGACTGGCCTGCACATCACCCGCTCTCCAAACACCAGGCAAGAGCTTCACAAGGGCCAGGAAAGGCTGAGACATTGATAGGGAGGATGCGCACAGCAGGGTTTCGTTACAGAGGGGCACAAACCAGCCTCTAACTGCCTGAGGGGAGGAAGAAATGTCCCTTGGGAGTTGGTTAGCCCACAACTGCTGGCGGTGGGGTTTCGTGCACCTGCCTCTGAAGCTGGCCTGTCAGACAAGAGATGAGTGGGTTGTTCCCTGCTATGGCAATTCTCTGGTTCCTAACGAACTAACCAGCATCAGAGAGCCCTAGACGTCATGGGCACTGGGTCAGGCTAATGGCTTCCCATGAGCATCCACTCGTTTGTGCAGCGCCGAGCTCCTGGACATCACAGCACGAGCACAGCACCCATCAAGACAGGAGTTGGCCAAGATCCTGGCCCCAGCCGCTGTTGTTCCTTCACCAGCATCTGCATCCTCCCCATGCAGCCAAACCTGACATACCCTCCTGGTGTGCGCCGTGTGGCCCAAACTGCTCTTCTCCCGGTGACCTGAGAGAGGCTGCACCAGGGCGCTGCCAGCATGGAAAGACTGCTCCAGACTGGGCTCTCTGGGTTGCCAGCCATCTCTCTAGGACTAGGCTTTAGCTTGACCTGACTGGCTCCATGAGAGAGCAGAGCCAAAGGGCCTGATCCACATCTTCCTAACGTTAGTTTTATCCTAGTATAACTATAGCAGGGTTACTCCAGAGTCCTGCTGTCTCCACGCTTGCAGCCATGGAGGGCTGGCTCCATCACAGCACTAATCTATCCCCTTCCTTCCCCAGGAAAGCAGAGGCTGGAAGGGCTGTAGCCACAGACCAGAGTGCATCACCTCTTTCCCAGCAGCGAGAGACAGGTGGCCAGCTAAGTTCAGGCTGCCAGTTCTGAGGCTTGGAGGGGAGACAGCAGGCGGTAACAGGGGGATGTCTGCCTCCCCACTGTGTGCACCGGCCAGGCCACTGATCTCTTCTGTCCCTTGATCTCCCCTAAATTCTGGAGGTTGCAGATGCAGTGATACCAGCAGGCGTGGGCGTGGTCTGCAGAGGGCAGTTTTGTTCCAGGCAGCTGCATCTTCATCCCTGGATGTCTGTCCAGCCCCTTTTCATTCCAGTCACCTAAAAGTCAGTAGGAATCAAGAGGCCTAAGCCCATTTCCACAAGAAACACGGTGACATCTTGCATGAAAGGGACAGTGAATACAGGCACCATGGATGGGTCCAGCCTGCTGCCCTCAGCATGTGGAGGGGGTGGGATGAAGTGGCAATTTTAGGTCCCTTCCTCATCCATTTCCTCTCAGGTCCGAGCACACTCCTGCTGGGATCAGGAAACTGGGGGATTCTGTGCATGTGGTGCACTTGTAGACTGCTCAGCACGAACCCCATTCTCACCCCACAACCAGACCAAGTGGGAGAGCAAAGCCCTTCCAGCTGTCTCCTAGCTGCTCACAGAATCCTAGAGCCATAGGGTTAGAGGAGATTGCAAGGGTCATCTAGTCTAACCCCTGTCACGATGCAGGAGTTGTTGTGTCTGTAACCATCCCAGACAGATGCTCTCCAGCCTCCTTTTGAAAATCTCCAGGGAAGGCGCTTCCACGACCTCCCTAGGCGTCTGTTCCATTGTTGATTAGGGAGTTTTCCCTGAGCTTTGATCTAAATCTGCTCTGCTGTAGCTTGAACGCATGGCCGCTTGCCCTGCCCTCTGTGGCAAGAGAGGGCAACTTTTCTCCACCTTTTCTAATGGCAGCCTTTCAAGTATTTGAAAACCACTATAATGGTCCCCCCTTAATCTCCTCTTTTCCAAACTGAACATACCCAGTTCCTTCCACCTTTACTTGTATGGCTGCATTCCAGCTTTTCGATCATCTTTGTCACTCCTCTCAGATCCTTCCCAGTTTCTCTCCATCCTTTCTATCCATTGGTGACCAAAACTGGACACAGGCCTCCAGCGGAGGCCTCGCCAGCACCAATCCCCGCCTGTGACTTGCATGCTGCGGCTCTGCTAATGCGGCCTGAAACCGCCTTTTTTTTTTTTTTTTTTTTTTTGTAACAGCATCACACTGCTGACTCATGTGGAGGGTGTGATCCACCACAACTCCCAGATCCTGCTCAGCAGTGCTGCTGCCAAGCCAGTTATCCCCCATTCTGCAGGGGCAGCAAATGATTTGGGCCCGTGGTGCCCAAGCTCCAGCAATATTCAGAGCATGGGGGCCTGGCTCCACCAAAGTTCAGGGCCAGATCTCTCCCCCAGCCCCTCCCCTGCACCTCACCTGAGCATCCCTGCCTGCGCCCTGGGCAGCAGGCAGCTGCCCTGCCACTCCGTGCTGGACTCCCTCTCCCACCGCTGCCAGCTACAGCAAAGAGAGCAGCACCGGCGGCAGGCCGGGGTGGCTGCTGCGCCTGCGGAGGGGTGCATGTGATGACGGCCCCCTCCCCTCCAGCACCCACTGGGAGAGGACTCCGACTCCAAGGGGGCTTCCTGGAGTTTGGACCTGAGCAGCTGGGGCTTGGGGGAGTATCGGACTGGTGACATCCTGCCCCCCGACCCGCAGTCACCACTCCTGCCCCACGCTTGGCAAGGGGCAAACCTATCCCCCACCAACGACGACTAAAAGTGTTTGCTGCCTCCTGAAGAACATCGTAAAAGAAGGGGCTACATTTGGTTTTAATTTTAGAAAGTATTTGCCTTTAGGGTTATTGATCTAAGGGTACTTGGTTGTTTCTGTATTCAAAAGAGTATTAATAAAGTTGTTAATCTTGAATCAATTTTTATTACGATAGTGATATCGTGCAATATAGGTAAACAAACGCTTATTGTTTCCGGTCCATTTTTACATTATTTTAAAAAATATATATTGGCTTACAAGGGGGGAAACCTGTTCTGGGCACCACCAAAAATTATACAAACCTGCTGCCCCTGCCATTCTGTATTTGTGCCTTTGGTTTTTCTTCCCTAAGTGTAGCATCTCACAGTTGTCTTTGTTGAACTTTGTGTAGTCTGTAGCCCAGTTCTCCAATTTATCCAGATCCCTCTGAATTTTAGCTCTGTCCTCTAAAGCATTAGCAACCCCCCCAGCTTTGTGTCATCTGCAAACTCAGTCAGTCTGCCCTCTAGTCCTACATCCATGGCATTAATGAAGATGTTAAACACCAGGCCCAGAACAGATCCGTGTGGAATCCCACTTGAGAGCTCCCTCCAATTCATCATCATTCCATGAATAGTTACTCTGTTTGTGGTTGTTTAACCAATTATATATCCACTTAATAGTAGCTCTGCTGAGCCTGCATTTCTCCAGCTTACTTATCAGAAGGTCATGTAGGACTGAGTCAAAATCTGGGCTGAAGTCCACATATATTATCTCCACTGCATTCCTGTTCACCAAACCAGTTACACCCTGTCAAGGAAGGAAATCAAGCTGGTTTGGCATGATTTGTTCTTGGTAAATCCATGCTGGCTGCTAGGGATCACCCCTTCATCATCCAGGTATTCGCAAATTGAATGTTTTATACATTGCTCTAGTACAGTGGCTTTCAAACTTTTTTTTCTGGGGACCCAGCTGAAGAAAATTGATGCCCATGACCCAGTGGAGCTGGGGATGAGGAGTTTGGGGTGTGGGAGGGGCTCAGGGCTGGGGCAGAGGGTTGTGGTGGAGGGGTTCAGGGTGTGGGAGGGCTCTGGGCTGGGGCAGGGATGCAGGAACGAGTCAAGACTCTGGGCTGGGGGTGCAGGCTCTGGGATGAGGGGTTCTAGTTTTGGGGTGGCTCAGGGCTGGGGCAGGGGATTGGGGCACGGACTTACCTCTGGCAGCTCCCAGTCAGCGGCGCAGCTGGGGTGCGAGGCAGGCTTCCCGCCTGACCTGGCACCAAGGACTGCGCTGAGCCCCAGAACAGGCCAGCGGCAGGTCCAGCTCTTAGGCAGAGGCATGCAAGCGGCTCCACGTGACTCTTGCCCACAGGCAATGCCCTCACCCCCCTAGTTCCCATTGGAGTGCGGAGCTGGTATTCGGGGCGGGAGCAGCGTGCGGAGCCTATGCTCCCCTGCCTAGAACCCAGAGCCGCTCCTGGCCGCTTCCGGGGCACAGCGCAGTGTCCAAACAGGTAGGCACTAGCCTGCCTTAGCTGGGCAGCACCGGGGCTTTTAACGTCACAGTCGGTGGTGCTGACCAGAGCCACCCAGTGCCTGATGGGCCGCGACCCAAAGTTTGAAAAACACTACTCTAGTAGCTTCCCAGGTATTGAGGTCAGGCTGACGGGTCTATAGTTCCCCGGCTCCTCCTTCCCCCCTTTTTAAAGATGGGCAGAGGAGACTGGCAAAGACCTTCTTTAAAAATTGGTGCTTGTCAGCAAGACAGACAGACGACAGAGGGATATTTAGATATTTGGTTACCTTTTATTGGAGACTGAGAAAGTATATTCACCTGAAAAAATAAACCAGCATATCTGTCCAGCTGTTTTGAATATTAGTAGACATTCCTGGGCCATTAAATGTGTGTATAGAGAGATTTCACTCCATGTAATAAAATCATTAGACACAATATAAGTGTTGCAATGTATGCTACACTGCACCTCAGAGTAGCACCCTGTAACCCCCATATTCATTTGTATATGGTTGTAATTCATACAAAGCATGCCATGTAAGACTATATGAAAGGTCATGATCTGCTGAAACTAATTGTTCTGACAAAATGTCTAGTGTGAGTGTGTATGAAGGCATGAGATTCTGCTATATGGTTAAAAGAAAAGGAGTACTTGTGGCACCTTAGAGACTAACCAGTTTATTTGAGCATGAGCTTTCGTGAGCTACAGCTCTGTAGCTCACGAAAGCTCATGCTCAAATAAACTGGTTAGTCTCTAAGGTGCCACAAGTACTCCTTTTCTTTTTACAAATACAGACTAACACGGCTGTTACTCTGAAACCTGCTATATGGTTGTTATTGTAATGTGTTGTGAGTTTGGGAGATACCCACTGCTAGTTCTCCAGTGACAACAAAGGTGGTGACCCACACCCAAACTGATATTAAGTGACCATCACAAGCCATTGACCAGCAGGGGAACTGTAAACAAGAGATTTACAGTTCTGTAAGAGACAGTAGTGCAAGCACCACACATTAGGGATTGCTCAAATCTGTGATTCAGCAAGGCTCCCCAGGACGTGCCTGGGCCAGTATCTTCCCTGGGACATGAATTAAGAGTATAAAATAAGGGACAGTGGCATCATGAGACCACCTCTCCCCTCCCCCACCTACACTGAAGGCAACAAGAATGCTCAGAAGACCAACTTTGAACTAAGGAGATTGGTCCCAGGCTGAGAAGGAAATTCAGCCTGTGTATTAAGAACTATAACCTGCCTAAACATCCAGTGGGGTGAGAAAAACTGCTTGATTCAAATATTGCTTCGTCTGAAAGTTTAGGATTTAGAATGCGTGTTTACTTTTTTTTTTTTTTAAGGAAACTCTCTGACCTTTATGCCTACCACTTATAATCATTTATAATCTATCTTTCTGTAGTTAAACTTATTTTAATACTTTATCCTTACCCATGAGTTTGTCTAATCGTACTCAAGTTTGTTGTGCACATCACAGCAAGTTGGTTCTCGTCTCCATTCCACCAGTTCTCCTAGCACTAGAGAGGCTTCCCACCTAGACAGGATCTGAATTTTTATTGTAAAAAAGATTTCTTGGGGGGGAAATAAAACCTCTCCAGCCATTTTTGTCCCAAAGAATTAAACAAGGGCAAAAACCCAATTTTCCTCCCTTCACAGGTCACCATAGGAACTGGCTGCTGGACTCCTGAAGAAACAATACAGCTAAACAGCAAGAGAGGTAGGAACTAACACACTTTGCTCTCCCCGGCATATGGCTCTTAACAATCCAGGCATTTCCAGTTCTGGAGAGCTCATTAGCTGAATGTCTAGACTCTAGGCCCAACAGACTATTAAAAGACAAAAATCACTGTGAAAGAAGCACACACTGCCTCATTAATGCCACTTTAACCACAGGTTTGTTGGCTTGACCCTCATCAGGAATCTGCCTCTACTGCAGCCACACGACTGGGGCTTGCACAGGTAGGTAGAGCTGGCACTGTCCCTCAAAGGCCACAGGATGGGGCTCATTCTAATCTCCATTAGCAAAGGCCTTGCACGCTTATCCCCACCAAGGGGCAGGAAAACCCTGCTGCCTTGTGGGAATTATCCTGTATGCAGAGCAGGGGATACACAAGCTAGGGTTCTGAGAGGTTAGTCAATTTCAGCAGAGAGGACACAAGTTCCAGATGGTCAGCTCAACCCACGGGCAGATGGAAAAGACCACAATGGGGGAATACACCAGGTCCAGTAGGCCACACACCCAGACCAGCCATTGCTGAGTCAAGTGACTTTTATTCATTTACAAAAAATATATGAAGTAACACTGAACATTTCCTACAGCAAACAGACCACCTCTCCCCTCCATGAGGCAAAACTCCACACATCTACCCCTCTTTCTTCCATCTCACCCCCCTGCAGCCTTCATCCCCACTGGAGGTTGGGTAAGACTGGCCATCCTCCAGGGGGCGGTGCCTGAAGGGATGGGGGAAGGTCCTGTATTGGAGGCCAGCCAGGGGGGTACTGAAAAACCAATGTCTTCTCTGTCAGGGAACTGGGTGAGAGAAAGAAATAGCAGCATTAGGTCAGATCCAGCCAGGATGAGTCATGGTGGTGCTCCCTCTGCCCACCCCCCACACTCAGTTATCAGCCTAGTTTTTCAATGGCCACCAGTCCTGCCCCCCCCACAAGAAATGAACCTCCAGAAGAGTTAGGGGTCATAGGGCTGTCTGGGAAGCTGGTAGAAATCTGACACTTGGGAGATTTGAGCCACACAGCAGCAGCTGGTGAACAAAATAAGCAGAGGGGCTACAGGTTACCCATACATCCCTCCAACCTTCCCTGATAGGCCTTTCCAAGGGAAACCCTGGGACTCTGATCAGGAGGCAGCATGGGAAGAAGAGAGGGCAGAGGGAAGTGTTCTGCTGGGGAAGGGAGCTGGTGGGGAAATGGGAAGACAGAGGAATGCAAAGCTGGGACATTTTACAGTGAAGAGCAAGGGATGAAAAAGCAGCATTTATCCCTGTATACACTGCTTTACTGCTCTCCTAGTTCCAACCTGTACCCCATCTTTGCCACAATAATCCCGTGCAAAGACCTCTGCGCAAGCAGAGAGGAGCTGCTGAAACGACTGGGTGCTTTGTGACAGGCCCCACTGCTGGGTGGGAGATCCTTTCCTGATCTAGCCACTGGGAAATTCACATTCACACCCCCTCTCCCTGTTGTATATCAGTTAAGGATGCTGCAGACAAGCAAGGATGGGAAAAGTTAAGCTACTTAATATGACCTACTCTTCCACTCACAGCTATACAGCTCATATACAGTCACATGCCCCAGCCTTGACTCTTCCCCCTAGGCATGCCAGCCTCCAGCACTCCAGGGAGCTGGCTTCCCAAAGCTCTGCAGGAAGGGCGGGAGGGTGTCAGGCTGGTCTGTTTGTTACGGTGGGGGTTTGGGGCCAGCACATCCTAGAGAGAGAGAGTCACCACCACTGCAGGTGGCATTTGCTCTGCACTTGCAGCCTGAACGGGTGAAGATCTGCAGTTAACACTAGCAGGCAGCCCCTCTGCCCAAAGCACAGCACTCCCCTCCCAGGCCAGAGCTGAACTCCTCTTGCGCTCTGGAGAGGATAATCAATCATTCTGCACATCAAGGGCCAAAGCCAGCTGAGGTGTCACTCCATTATCTCTGGAACAGGGATGCGCTTGGCCCTTTAAGTCTTCAATTGGCAGGCAACCTGCCCCCTTTCCAGCAATTCCTCAGTGCAGAAGGACAACTCATTTGTTCTCCAGCATGAGTCCTGACAGCTGCTTTCACTGATTCTCAGGGGCTTCTACTTCTGATCCTCATGTATCTCTTTTTAATTGTTATGCCAGGATGAATGTAATCAAGCTCCTTTACATAATAGTGCTTATCCAGAGAATCGCAGTTCCCCTGCCCCCGTCAGAGCCCAGACCATGTGCTGGAATTGACTATTAACGTTTAGTGCATTGCCTTCCATGCGATCTAAGTGGAACAATCATTCAGGGATGGTCTAGATAATACTTAGTCTTGCCCTGAGTGCAGGGGACTGGACTAGATGACCTCTGGGGGTCTCCTCCAGGCCTACAATTCGGGTTAATGTTTACATCCCCTTGGTGGAGCTTATTCTGGAGTTTGGATGACACTGCAGATGCTTTCAGCGTCTGGTGGTAACTTTGCTTTTGCTACATTTAGGCCACACAAAAGCTGTTCTGCTTTAACTAGGCCAGTGTGGCTAATGCCACATGACCCCTAGTGTGGACACAGTTACACCAGTGTAAGAGTGCACACAGTGGTACAGCTATACCCATACAGGAGGGGGAATAAACTATAGCGGTACAGGACCCCTTTATCACAGTGTAACCACATCTACTCTAGAGCTTGTACCCATCTAACCATACTGGTAAAAAAAAGTCGCCGGCCTAACCAAAATGGTTCTATTGGTCCAAGACCTGTGTGGGAGGCAGGCCTTCCGGAAAGGAAGGGTTGCTCAGTGGTTAGGGTGCCAGCCTAAAACTTGGGAAACATGGGTTCAATTCTCTGTATGAACTTGGGCAAGTCACTCAGCCTCTCCGTGCCTCATTTTTCCCATCTGTTCAGTGGTGATATTACAGGGGCATTGGGAAGATAACTACATGCTGATGGGGGCCATATATGTACCTTAGATACAATTATTCATGGATTTCCTTCCACCTCAGTCTCCCTGTCCAAAGGATGGCAGAGAACTGCATGGCTCAGGCAATAAGGATCAGATGGGAGCCTCTTGTATAATCATCACCACTTCAAAGCCAAGCCAGCCAGAAGCAAATGGGTGGCTGTTTGGGGGGATTATGTGAGACAAGCTGGTGGGTCTCCAGTCATTTCCCGCAGGATCAGAGGCCCATGGTGTTACCTCAGCCAAGAGGACACAGAGCAAATGGAGACAGAAGCTCAGCTCCCCTTTCCCACCCCTAGGTCATGGACTGAGGCACATCAGCAGGGGACGCTGGAGCTGCTCAGACCACTCAGGAGCACGCTGCTGCCAAGAGCTTTTCCATCATCCCCCGAGCTGCTCTCCCTGGTAGGTGAGATGGAAACAGCCTGCTGGATCCCCTAGTCCTATCTCTTTGCCAATGCAGACTGCTCCCCAAGGCACTTTCTCTACAGTTTAGTCTCATTTTAAAAAGAGCTGGATGGCCTTTACGGACACCAGCAGCCACACAAATCACTAGCTAAATGAAGCAGGTGCTGGAGAGCACGTGTGTTTCAACTCCACGTACCCACCATTGCACTGTCCGACCCTTTCAGAGAATGGGTCACCTCTCTGTGAGTTTCATAGAGTTTAAGGCCAGAAGGGACCACCAGATCATCAAGTCTGACTTCCTGTGTGGCACAGGCCATTACATCTCCCCCAGATACCCCTACACTGAACCCAATGCCTTCAGTTAAACCAAAGCATTTCAGTCCACAGGCAGAGAACATGAGAGACCAAGGTGCCACCAATGCCCAAGGCCCCAGCAACAGCAGGGAATTGATGAAGTGAGATGTGCCCAGATGATTCCAGCTAGTGCTCCATGCTCCACACTGCAGAGGAAAGAGAAAGACCCTTCCCAGGATAAGACAGGGAAATGGGCTACTTGCCCCTGTTGCCAACGTTCTCGGCCGCCCACACATTAGCTGGGCGTGTCAACGCCCTGTGAAGAATCTGAGAGTGGAAAGTGAAGGCTCCTTCCCAGACAAAACAGAACACAGTTGCTCAGGACAGCAAAATAGCAAGGGCTGCTGAGCATCCTGTGGCTGTTTGTGTGGGTGAGTGTCGCTGGTAGGAACAGACATTTGCCATGTTGGTCTGAAGGTGAAGCTCTTACATGAATGATATTCAGCTCCCGACTGGCAGATGCACCAGCAGCATCTACTGGAGCAAAGAGGAGCTCAACAAACAAAACACCCAGCATCCCATGCCCCCTGCCTGCTTCTAACGACCAGGGAGACAGGGACTAGTTCGTGGCCATTTCACCTGGCACTGCAAAGCTCTGAACAGGACAAACACAAGGGGCGACCGCACTGCATGGGTGCCAAAGTTATTCATTGCAAGCAGGTTCTGCTGAAGGGCTAAGAGCAGCCAAGGGGACAGATGGGATAAAAGGAAAGCAGCATACCTAGAAACCTTCCACAAGGAAGATCATGCCCAGACCAATGCGGAAGGGACAAGAGCAAGCAGAAAAGAACAAAAGAGATCTGGCACCTGACCAAGCAACAGCCAATTAAGCCTGCGGCACAGTCAGGTGAGCAAGAAAACGGGCAATGCCAGGCTGTCAGAATGCCACTGGGAGAGGCTGGTTCCATTCCACTGCTAGCAAACCAGAAGGCAGGGGCTGTGCAGGGAGGACAAGCAGAGGGCAGAGAAGCTGTCCCCAAGCTGGGCTCAGCAGTCTGTCCCCAGAACTCGGGTTGTTAATGACACACAGCACTTCAGTGGCATTTTCCAGCCAGAGATCTCCAAGCTCTTTGCAAAGGGGAGTGAAATATCACTAGCTCACATTAGACATGGAAACTAAGGCAGAGAGAGAGAGAGCAAGGCTGAGATTTTCAAAGCCATGAGTGTGTAAGGGGACTGTTGGCCCCTTACTAAAACTCAGTGGGGTTTTTTGGTTGGCTAGCTCCCGGTACCAAAAGAAAGGGGCAGGGTCTATGGGAAATCAGGATCCTGAGACTGACAGTCCCCAGAAACAATGAGGAGAGGCCAATGCTCCAGGTCAGCCTGATTGACAAGGCGGGCAGGCTAATGGGGGAATCAGGAGGCCAGGAGTCCTGTCCTCTTTGTGAGCTAGAATTGTCTGGAACAGAATGGAGCCCAGCTAAGGAGAGAGCAGGGCCACACCGGCCAGAGCGAACCAGAGAAGCAGCCCAGGGAGCAGAGCCATAGCAGCAAAAGCCACAGAAGCAGCCCAGAGAGCAGATCCATGCTGGGAGCAGAGCTGCAGCAACCAGAGCCAGAGAGTCCGGAGAAGCAGCCCAGGGGGCTGGAGCCAGGTGTGGCGAGCAGCTGGGGAGAGCGAGGGGGACCCTGGACAGTGGGCCCAGCGCAGAGAGACCCCGCCCCAGCGAAGAGGCCCTGCAGGCCAGATCTGGAGGGGGATCATAACCCCAAAGTGGGGGCCAACACTGGGAAGAAGGGTCCTGCCATCTAGAGCCTGAGGGTGTGTGGCCACCACCAGAGCGAGTGTCCGACCCGCAGTATCCCTGCAGCACAGCCAGGGCCTGGGAGGGAGGCCTGGCATATGTGAGTGGCAGACTGAACTTCCCTGACATTCCAGCGACACTGGTTGCGATGTCCTCATGCCACAGGACGGGCTGATCTTTAGCCTTTCCCATTTTTTCCTTATTATTTAAATTGATTGCTGTTTCATAAATTGTATTTGCTTGAACTACACCTCTACCCCGATAGAACACGAATTCGGATATAACGCAGTAAAGCAGCGCTGCGCGCTCCGGCAGATCAGCGCATCTGGCTCCGACACGCTGCTCTGAGCGGCGTGTTAAGGGTGCCGGGCCGGGGCCGAGGGGTTGGAGAAGGGGCAGAGGGTCTCGGGGGGGGGATCTTGGGAGGGGTGGTTGGGGCGGGGGTCTCTGGAGGGGGTAGTCAGGGGACAAGAAGCGGGGGGGTTGGATGGGTCAGGGGTTCTGAGGGGTCAGTCAGGGGGCGGGAAGTGACTATTAATAAACGGAAATGCTCGAGGCCAAAGCAAATTCGATATAACGCAGTTTCACCTATAACGCGGTAAGATTTTTTGGTTCCCGAGGACTGCGTTATATCGGGGTAGAGGTGTACATGTAATGATCAGTGGGTCAGGGAAGTGTCCAGAGTGCAGAGAGGACCCTGGAGTGGGGACACCCTAGCCCATGCCCTAAGTGACCACAAGATTGGGAGTCAAGCGCCCCAGGAATCCTGATCCCAACCTTGTCAGGGTTACGAGGACTCTGCCATACAGGAGAGTGGAAAGGGAGCCCTTGAGGTCAGGCAGACCCCTGGGTAAAGGGAGTGGGAGCGAGGACTCCGATCCTTTTGCTAGCCCATTCCACCAAGGCAGTGTGTACAAGTCAGGAAAGTTCCCCACAACAGCGGGACCCATCCACAGTTTACAAGTGCATACATCCCCGATCTGTGCGTGCCAGTCCAGTTTTGCATAAGCGGGTAGGTACGACATACACCAAGCATATGTGCATAGCTTTGAAACCCAGGCTTTAAGTGACTTGCCCAAATGGTCACAGCAACTCACCAGCGGGGTCTCCTGATTCCCAGCTCCCACCCTCAGTCCACTAGCTTAGACTCTGCTCTGACTAACCTCCACGATCTTTAATATTCAAGGAGGCTGGGGTGAAGGATGGGACCATCTTCTGACTGGGGCGGGGGAACTGCCAGCCTCACATACCTGTTGCTCTGAGCAAAACTCAGCCTCTTTGCTCTCTTCTCCAGCCAGTCCTCGACTGTGCCAGCTGGGACCTCTGCTCCTTCCTCCTTTGATCTCCTTTCCTCTGTTTGGGGGAGAGAAGGTAGAGAGGGCTCTGTCAGCGCCAGCCCGGCAATCCGTTCACTCCATTAAACCCACTGCTCATTATCTGCAACACTTTCCCTGCAGCGGAGTCAACAGTTTCTCCAGTACAATCCGGTCCCTCCTCCCCACTGGCCACCTGCATCTGGATGCTTGGCTTCGCCATGGCCAGGGGCATACCCAGGAGCATCCATTGCAGACACATGCCCAGCCATGGAGACTGACATGCCCAGCTCTTCAGAGAGTGTGACAGCCTCCGCATCTGGGAGGGTGTCAGTGTCCTCTCCTGCAGCACTTAGCCTCTGCTGACCCGCAGCCCTGATAGATTTCCAAGGACCTGTCTAGCCAGTTGGCAAGGAAGTAACCAGACACCTCAGCCCTTGCTAGCTGGCTGCAATGGGAGCATTTGTATCAATTGATGCAGTTAGCAAACTGAGGGGTGTAAAAGGTTCAGAGTTCTTGGGGAATTTGTTGCTCAACACATCACAATCCCAAACACTCGGGGGGGCAGGCCAGAGCCAGAGGGATTGCTGGATCAATGGTCAGTCTAGTCCAGCAGCCGGTCTCTGACCAGGGCCAGCAGCAGATATTTCAAAGCATAGCACAATTTCAAGGGGGGGGGGGAGGGGGGGGTGGAGAAAGATGGCTAACCTTCCTTAACCTCTGCTCAGCCAGCCAAGAGGAGGGGGTGAAAGTGACTGTTACCTTTGCACTCTCTTGATCCCTTGGGCTGCCAAGAGTCTGTTCAGCCCCAGCATAAGAGCAGCCTCAAGATTGCTCTAGTTTACCCCATCTGATAATAGCTCCCTAGGCACTGTTCTGCCAGCTGGAGGTTGCCAGAGTACAATGGCATCCAGTTACACCCTTTCCTGTGGCACGCGCCCTATGCCCAGAGAGCATGTAGTACGGAGCCAGCTAGCATGGCTCTGAGAATGCCCCACACTGGGGGAATCCCCAGTTGCCCCATTAGGGCAGCTTTGTGCCCCCAGAACAGCATGAAGGGGACATGGCATGGGCCAGGATCTAATCCTCCGTGCTGACATTAACAACACAATCACACCCTGACAGCGGGCAAGGCAGAGACAACCTGCTAGATGCTCACAGCTCCGGGAGTCTGCAGCCTAGGTTAAAGTTTCCAGCTGATGGAACTGGGAGTGCAGCTTTAAAACATTCAGGTTTCAGAGTAGCAGCCGTGTTAGTCTGTATCCGCAAAAAGAAAAGGAGGACTTGTGGCACCTTAGAGACTAACCAATTTATCTGAGCATAACCTCTTGTGAGCTACAGCTCACTTCATCGGATGCATCCAGATCCACTGAACGTGTGAATGCAGGCTGAGCTGTAGCTCACGAAAGCTTATGCTCAGATAAATTTGTTCGTCTCTAAGGTGTCACAAGTCCTCCTTTTCTTTTTAAAAGACTCAGAAATTAACAAAAGGAAACAAAAACATCCAGTCCTGTCTCGCCTTTCTGGCAGTGGCCAGTAGTGGTACAGAAGCACCAAGACTAAGCTACAATGGACATAAAGGACAGACAGAAAGACCCTGGGAGCTCTCTAACTTCCTGAGAAAAACAGCCTGTGCCACCCCTTGGCCCCTTCCGCAAGATGCCTGCTCAGCATCAAGACATCCTACGTTATGCTTTTAAGCAAAACATTATACATTTCCAGACAGGGTGTGAAATTAGTATCACTCCAGCAGAGTGAAGAATCGCTCCATCCTAATGGTGGCAAGCAATTATTCATCTGCCTGCTGAAATTTAATGAGGACAACGTGCTACACAGTGAGCAGCTGGAGAGGGATAATTTCCCATACCCGGAACTCGCAGCCTTTGCTAAGGGGGATTGGTTTGATCCCACTGGCTGTGTGTCACTCTAAATGCAGCGATGAGGATCTTTGCTGGAGAGCTTCATTAATGATCTGGAGGATGGCATGGACTGAACCCTCAGCAAGTTTGCAGGTGATACTAAACTGGGAGGAGAGGTAGATACGCTGGAGGGTAAGGATAGGATACAGAGGGACCTAGACAAATTGGAGGATTGGGCCAAAAGAAATTTGATGAGGTTCAACAAGGACAAGTGCAGAGTCCTGCATTTAGGATGGAAGAATCCCATGCATCGCTACAGACTAGGGACCGAATGGCTCGGCAGCACTTGTGCAGAAAAGGACCTAGGGGTTACAGTGGATGAGAAGCTGGATATGAGTCAACAGTGTGGACTGTTGCCAAGAAGGCTAACGGCATTTTGGGCTGTATAAGTAGGGGCATTGCCCGCAGATTGAGGGACATGGCCCGCAGATCGAGGGACATGATCGTTCCCCTCTATTCAACATGGGTGAGGCCTCATCTGGAGTATTGTGTCCAGTTTTGGGCGCCACACTACAAGAAGGATGTGGAAAAATTGGAAAATGTCCAGCAGAGGGCAACAAAAATGATTAGGGGACTGGAATACATGACTTATGAGGAGAGGCTAAGGGAACTGGGATTGTTTAGTCTGCGGAAGAGAAGAATGAGGGGGGATTTGATATCTGCTACCACTGAGAACGGTCTAGATCCATCCTCTTTGGAACCCCCTTTCAGGTAGTTGAAAGCAGCTTCCAAAGAGGATGGATCTAGACTGTTCTCAGTGGTAGCAGATGACAGAACAAGGAGTAATAGTCTCAAGTTGCAGTGGGGGAGGTTCAGGTTGGATATTAGGAAAAACTTTTTCACTAGGAGGGTGGTGAAGCACTGGAATGCGTTACCTAGGGAGGTGGTGGAATCTCCTTCCTTTGAGGTTTTTAAGGTCAAGCTTGACAAAGCCCTGGCTGGGATGATTTAATTGGGGATCAGTCCTGCTTTGAGCAGGGGGTTGGACTAGATGACCTCCTGAGGTCCTTTCCAACCCTGATATTCTATGATTCAATGTTCTTCTGCTGTTCTCCCCGGAGAGTGAGGAAGGATCCCCTGTTTAGAATGGCCACCCAGAATGGTCCCAAACCAAAGGCTTGATCAGAAGGGGTGCACAGGGGAGGTAGGAATGATAGTTCAGTATACAGGGCACTGGACTGGGACTCAGGAGCCCTGCGTTCAGTTCATGGCTCAGCCAACGACGCACCAGACATTTATGGGCTAGTCCTTTGGTCTCAGTTTCCCCATCTGCAGAATGGGTATAACACTTCCTACTTAGATGAATCTACCTGTGATTGTGCAGTGCTTGGATACATGGTAATGAGGGTAACAGAAGTACTTAGACAGGTTTCTCTCCTGCATCTGCCTTGTGCTGGGATTGCCTTTCTACCCCACTTCTTCTATTCAACAATGCTTTTCAGAGCAGCCAGGAGAGTGGCCTCTGTCAAAGCTGCTCTACTATTCAGCCAGCAGGTGGCACTCATGGAATAAACTGCCCCAAAGCATCTCCATGACTTCAGCTCTGCTGAGTCAGAATGGGAGCAGGGAGACTCCGCAGACCCACGAGCAAGAGTCTGTTCTCCGTTACCCCACAATAATCCAGACTAACTCATTGGCTACTCCAGATCTCCACTGGTTTAAGTGAGATGAGACTCTGGCCCCTGGTGTTCACATTAAAACATCCAGCTAGCTACATGTTCAACAGCATGAGTGTCTGCACCAAGGTGCTCTGATTCTCAGGCAGCAGGGATCAGACACATTTAGCTCTGTCCTTCTCTCTGCACACCTGTCAAATCCAAGCCTCTAAACCAACTTTCCTGTGCAGCCTTCCCCTCCCCAATCCCGTGTTGCCTGGGACAATCCTAGGTGCCAGTGCATTTGGGATGCTCCCAAGAATTGAGGTGGATTTGCCAGAATCTACAGTTTAAGCTTGAGAGGCAAGGTTCTGAGCCCATCTGCCTCAGTGATAAAAATGCATGTACCAAGCACACAGCCAAGTGGACAGCGGCAATGACAGCAAGACTGGGGGGTTCGGTTAAGAGCCTAACGACAACCAATTAAAGAGTGGCTGTAGTGAGAAAAGTGCCTCTCTAACGACGCTATGAGGGGATTCCAGATTTAGCTTCTCTCTCCATGTGGCTTCCAGATCAGGTTTGTTCAGTTGGGGAAAGGGGAGGAATAGATCTAGCTATCAGCTTTTGACTCGCACAGTGACAGTGTTGCAAAGCTCATCTGGAATCAGAGAGTCAAGCTGGGTTTTCTCAACGTCTGACATCAGCATCTGTTACAAAGAGAGATAAGCCAGAAAAAATGACATGTTTCAGAGTAACAGCCGTGTTAGTCTGTATTCGCAAAAAGAAAAGGAGGACTTGTGGCACCTTAGAGACTAACAAATTTATTTGAGCTATCGGATGCATTCAGTGGAAAATACAGTGGAGAGACTGTATTTTCCACTGAATGCATCCAATGAAGTGAGCTGTAGCTCACGAAAGCTTATGCTCAAATAGATTTGTTAGGTGCCACAAGTCCTCCTTTTCTTTTTCCATAAAAAATGGTTACTCACCTTTGTAACTGTTATTCTTCGAGATGTGTTGCTCATATCCATTCCAATTAGGTGTGTGCGTGCCGCGTGCAGAGCCGTCGGAGAATTTTTACCCTAGCAACACCCGGTGGGTTGGCTGTGGAGCCCCCTGGAGTGGCACCTTCATGGCACTGGATATATACCCCAGCCGACCCAGCGCCTCCTCAGTTCCTTCTTGCCGGCTACTCCGACAGAGGGGAAGGAGGGCGGGTTTGGAATGGATATGAGCAACACATCTCGAAGAACAACAGTTACAAAGGTGAGTAAAAAGAAAAGGAGTACTTGTGGCACCTTAGAGACTAACCAGTTTATTTGAGCATGAGCTTTCGTGAGCTACAGCTCACTTCATCGGATGCATAGCATATCATGGAAACTGCAGAAGACATTATGTATATAGAGACCATGAAACAAAACTTCCTCCCACCCCATGGTCTCTGTGTGTATATAATGTCTTCTGCAGTTTCCATGATATGCTATGCATCCGATGAAGTGAGCTGTAGCTCACGAAAGCTCATGCTCAAATAAACTGGTTAGTCTCTAAGGTGCCACAAGTACTCCTTTTCTTTTTACGAATACAGACTAACACGGCTGTTACTCTGAAAGGTGAGTAACCGTCTTTTCCTCTTTGAGTGCTTGCTCATATCGATTCCAATTAGGTGACTCCCAAGCCTTACCTAGGCTGTGGGGTCGGAGTGAAGTACCGTGGGTTGCAGGACCGCTCTATGAAATGCCACATTGTCTCTGGCGTGCCAGATGATGGCATAGTGCCAAGCAAAAGTGCACACTGAGGACCAAGCAGCGGCTCTGTAGATCTCCTGGATCGGCACCTGGGCCAGGAAAGCTGCCGACGAGGCCTGGGCCCTTGTGGAGAGAGCAGTGAGGGGTGGGGTTGGAACACCAGCCAGATCAGAGCAACAGCGGATGCAGGACGTGATCCATGAAGAGACCCGCTGGGTCGTCTTCCTGAACGGCTTTGTGCGCTCAATGTAGAAGGCAAGGGCCTTACGGACATCGAGGGATTGTAGCCACTGCTCCTGGCAACTGGTGTGCGGTTTTGGGTACAAAACTGGGAGAAAAATGTCCTGGCTGATATGGAAGGCTGACAGCACCTTGGGAAGAAAAGCTGGGTGAGGCCGAAGCTGCACCTTATCTTTATGGAAGATCGTGTAAGGCGGTTCTGAGGTAAAGACTCTGAGCTCGGAGATGCCGCACCAACGTGATAGCGACACGGAAAGCCATGTTCCAGGAGACATAGAGGAGGGAGCAGGTGGCCAGCAGCTCAGACGGAGGCCCCGTGAGTCTGGAGAGGACCAGGTTAAGGTCTGATGTGAGAACTGGCTGTTGAACCTGGGGATAGAGATGGTCCAGGCCCTGGAGAAACCTACCAACCATGGAATTGGCGAAGACAGATTGGCCATTTGCACCCGGGTGAAAAGCCGAGATGGCTGCAAGGTGAACCCTGACAGACGATGCCACCAGGCCCTGCTGTTTTAGGTCCATGAAATACTCTAAAATGAGAGGCACAGGTGCCTGGGGGTGGGGAGGCGTGTTGCGCTGAGCGCACCAGCATGAAAACCGCTTCCACTCAGCCATATATGTGGCCCGAGTGGAGGCCTTCCTGCTGCCCATCAGTACTTGCTGTACACTCTCCTAACAGAGAAGCTCTGAAGGGTTTAGGCATGCAGCATCCATGCTGTGAGGTGGAGAGATTGCAGGTCAGGATGGCAGAGGCGACCGGGACCTGGAGTAATCAGGCTGGGAAGAGGCGGCAATGGGACTGGAGTGTCCACAGAGAGCTCTAACAGCACAGTGTACCAATGCTGACTGGGCCACGCCGGAGCCACCAGAATCACTCACACCATGTCCCTCTGCACTTTGAGCAGGACCCTGTGCACAAGGGGGAATGGGGGAAAGGCGTAAAATAGTCGACTCGTCCACAGGAGTAGGAAGGCATCTGTGAGAGAGCCCGGGTCGCGGCTTTGGAAGGAGCAGAACACCAGGCATTTCCGATTACTGCGGGAGGGAAACGGGTGGACCTGGGGAAACCCCCACCTTCAGAAGATGGGGTGGAAGACATCTGGTTGAAGTGATCACAGGTAGGAGCAGAAGGACCTGCTCAGGTGGTCTGCCAGCGTGTTCTAGACCCCGGGTAGAAAGGACACCACCAGGTGAATGGAGTGGGCTATGCAGAATTCCCACAGTCAAATGGCCTCCTGACAGAGGGAGAAGGAACGGCTTGTAACAGGTGGAGTCGAAGTCTGGCGTGCCTGGTCACGTATGTGCAGGAAGCCATGTGGCCGAGAAGACTCAGGCAACTTCTTGCCGACGAGGTTGGGAAGCTCTGAAGGCTCCGGACGAGGCCCACTATAGCCTGGAAACAAGCGTCTGGCAGGAGGGCTCACGCCTGCATGGAGTCCAGAACCACCCCGATGAATTCTATTCTCTGGGTCAGTTCCAGGGTCGACTTTGCCACGTTGAGGAGAAGGCCCAACCAAAGAAATGAGCCCATGACCAAGCAGAGATGGGACTGCACCTGTTCTCTGGCGCGTCCCCGGATAAGCCAGTTGTCGAGGTAAAGGTATACCTGCATCCACCATTGACGAAGGAAGGCCACCACGACCGACACACATACATTTGGTGAACACTCAGGGGGCCGTAGAGAGACCAAAGGGGAGGGCCATGAACTGATAGTGTTCGCAGTTGACCGCAAAGCGGAGGAAGTGTCTGTGCGCCGGATGAAATACGAGTCCTTCATGTCGAGGGCGGCGTACCAGTCTCCAGGATCCAGGGAAGGTATAATGGTGCCCTAGGAGACCATGTGGAACTTCAACTTTACCATGAACTTGCTGAGTCCGCGCAGGTCCAGAATGGGCCGAAGCCCCCCATTTGCCTTGGGGATTAGGAAGTATCAGGAGTAAAACCCCCTGCCTCTTAGCTCCCTCGGGACCTCCTCGATCGCCTCCATGGCGAGGAGCATCTGCACCTCCTGAATAAGGAGCTGCTCGTGAGAAGGGTCCCTGAAGAGGGATGGGGAAGGAGGGCTGGGAGGAATAAAACTGGAGAGAATATCCCATTTCCACCATGCGGAGGACCCAGCGGTCCCTGGTTATCTGAAACCAAGCACGGTGGAAATGGGATAAACAATTCAAGAAAAGTGGGGTAGGATCCTGAACGAGGTCCGGTACACCGTCCTCAGGCATCCCTTCAAAAAGCCTGTTTTGAGCCCAAAGAAGGCTTGGACAGGCCCTGGCCTTGCCCAGACGGGGGGGTTGGAGGGCTTCCTCCTGCCATTATGTCCCTGCCTCCTACAGAAGTCCTGCCTTGGCCAAGGAGGATGATTGGAAGGTTGTTGTGGCTGCTGGGGTTTGAAGGGTTTCCTCTGGGTAGCCAATGTGTGCATGCCCAGGGACTTCATTGTCGCCCTTGAATCCTTAAGGCTATAGAGCCTTGAGTCGGTCTTTTCCGAGAACAGGCCCTCTCCAGCAAAGGGGAGGTCCCGCAGTGTTTGCTGAAGCTCCGGTGGCAGGCCGGAGGCTTGCAGCCAGGAGATATGCCTCATCTGGATCCCTGAGGACAAAAAGTACATGCAGCGGAGGCCTGCAGCGAGGTCCATGCCACTGTTTTGCCCTCATCCACCAAAGCCCCAAACTCCTCTCTGGACTCAGGAGATACTAACTCCTTAAACTTCAGCATGGAGTTCCAGGAGTTAAAATTGTAATGACTCAGGAGTGCCTGCTGATTAGCGATTCTGAGCTGAAGTCCCCCCGAAGAATAAACTTTGCGCCCAAACAAATCAGGGCGCTTGGCGTCCTTTGATTTGGGCACTGGGGCCTGCTGGCCATGCTGTTCTTTAAAATGGATGTAAAGGGAATTCTTTACTGGGACAGATACACAGACCCTATGGAACTCTCTAGCTTCCTGACAAACACAGCCTTGTGCTACCTAGTGCCGCCATGCAGGGCCGTCCTAAATCCTGGCCTGGCCTCCGCACTCCTGAAAGGCACTGCTGACTACTCCACATGGCTGATACACTTGGTTAACTGGAGTCTGTTCCCACCTGACCCCTAGCATTAACACCACTTTACCCTGTCTCTGAAACTCTCCCGACATCTGGCTCCATTTTCCAAGCCCAGCTACAGTATCTGACCCCGATGTCCCAAGCCTGTGAATCCTGCTGGCTGACTGCATGCCATGCAGCTGTGCTCTCCAACCAGATCCCACCTCTCTTCCACTGTGCCCTTCATTCACAGCCTTAAAAACCATCTCCAGAGATTCCCTGTCAGCCCTTGTCAGATTAAACCACCCTGGGTCTCTCATCACAGCACAAACCAGCTCACATGGCCAGCCTTTACTCACAAGAGGATTTCCACTGACATGACAAACTGCTCCCAGGAGCAAGGGGAGCATAGCCCTGAAGCCAGGCATTTATACAGCACTCCTCCAAATGCTGCCAAGTCTAGATAAGAGCCCTGCCTGTCTCTAGCCATCTATGCTGCTCGCTCCTTGCAGTGGAATCACTTTAATTCAAGGATTAGGTTTGTAAAGCCAGGGGCAAGGGTTCCAAGGAGTCCCCCTAGCCGGTCAATTCAATTCCCCACTTTCATCCAATCAATAATCAACAACAAATGTACTTGGCACTCAGCCCTGCCAGATCCTGCCCTCCCCGCTGTGGCTCCACTCAGGACAGCTGTTGCCATGGGCAGTGCATGAACCGCTGGCTGGGGGAGGCTAGCCCCCAGCCCCACCCCTTCCACACACCCCTGCTGGAGCCCAGAGCCCCGCTACCCCGCAGCCGCCAGGCCCAGGCTAGCCCCCTCAGCCCTGGAGCGCCGGGAGGGCCACCGCACAGGGGGACTGGAGCTGCCGCCTTCACATGCGGAGCGGGAAGTGGGGGGGAGGGGGGAAGAGGGCCGGGCCTGGGGGCAGAGCTGGGCAGGGCCATGTCTGGCTGTTTGGGGAGGCACAGCCTCCCCCAGCCTATGGCACCCACCACCCATGGCGGTTGCTTTCCCTGCTGCTATAAATAACCTTAAATGGCTGGAGTTTTACAGGTTCTTTCACATGAACTGACTTCCCGACCGCCCAGAGATGCAGGAGCAGAGAGAAAAGGAGGCGAGATGGGCATTGCTTTTTTTAGGGGGTGGGGGGGGTGGGGAGGGGGGTAGCAACCGTGGCTGGCTCTCTCCATCCCCCACATGGCTCCTGTGGAGGGATTTTTACTGACTGCCAATGATTCATAGAGAAGCCTTGGGTATATGCAGCCTGACTCAGCCACAGCCAGGCCTCTCCCTCCCACTCTTTCAAATCTAGAGCAAAGCCCAGGGGTCCCAAGAATCCCCCCCTAATTAGCAGCCCCCCGCTTGCCAACTTGAGGCCGTTCCCTGCTGGACTGTTATCAATGCGATATTCGACCTCTCCTGGAAGCCTGGGCAAGTGATTGGCTTGGAGGAAGTCAACAATGCTTGACCCTCGGGTTCTTAGCCAGGGGAGGTCATGATCCTCAGTAGCGGTTGCAGCCGCCCTCCCTCTCTTCAGGGCTAGATGGGATGGGGATCATCTGGGATCACAGTATGGAAAAGCCATGGCCTCCCCCCAAGACTGGCCAATGGGAGCAGCCCCCCAGCATCTTCTTTCTAGTCCCCTACCCCATCCCAAACTCCACTCCCCCAGAAGCAGAAACCCTAAATCCAGGTCCCTGTGCATGCTCCATAGAGGAGCCAGCTAACCCTAGGCCAATCTTTCCCGGGGTTTGGAGGAGCAGTTTCCCTTTAATTGTGGGGAGGGACCGGGGAGAACCACAAAAGTTTGAGAGTTTGGGGGGATGTGATGCACTGGTGCCCCCTGCTGGTGACAACTCATATAGCTGGCTAACAAAGCCCTCTCCCAGCCAAGCTGCAGAGAACCCACATGGCCCAGAAAGCCACCTTCCCATGCCCATTACTGGGCGATAGCTCTGAACAGTAACACACACAGGTCTCTCCCTGTGCCAGGAAATCAGGGAAAGAATCCATATACGAAGTGGCCCCATCGCCAGTAATGTTACAGGCTCGGATGGTGAGGAGGGGCTGGGGGGGGCCGGCAGCACAGGTCTGCACTGATCATTCCATGCAGCTGCCCAGTCCCACAGGCTGTCATTGCACAATTGCTCCTCTGTGCCCCCTTGTGCCCCAGCAACACTCTAAAGCCAGGGCTCACGGTCCTTCTCACAAATCACTTGGCAGTTTCTTGTTCCATCTTCCCTTCTCCCAATATTCACCTTGTACCTGTGCGTTCAGCTTCTCCAGATCCTCCTCAGTCATGTGAGAGAATCTGCAGTTGAACCCAAAGTCACACTGCCCTGGAACAAGACCCAAATGCAGGCAGTTAGAGCAGGGCTCACTCCAAATAGCATAGGAACAGGCAACGTCTCCCCCATGCATCTGCACAAACAGCCTCCAGCCTTCCCTTTTTTTTACTCCTGGGGGAATTCTGCACCACTGCGCATGCGCAGAATTAACGTCCCCCACTGATTTCTTTGCTTCTCCGCAGAAAATTGACTTTCTGACAGGGAAGCAAAGGGAAGCCACAAGAGTGGTCATGCAACCCGCCCGAGCAGTATGCTTTGGGTGCCCAGCGCAGCCGGCAGAGAGGTAAATCACTGTGGGGCAGGGAGCAGGACTGGGGAAGACCCTGCTGGTGGCTCCTACCCTGCACCAGGGTCAGCTGCTTGTCTGGCTGGCCTGGGGAGGATGGGACCTCCTCTTCCCCTACACAGCATCCCAGGTCCGAGTCAGACCCATCCCCAGATTTCTCTCCAGGCTGCAGGAAGGTCTGCAAACTCCCCCCCACCCTGGGCCCATTGCTCCTCAGCTGCAGGGGAAGGGATCACTGTACGGGGAGCTGCTCCTCCAGCTGCCAAACCCTCATGCATCCAGACCCCCTCATACTCAGACCTTTCTGCCGAGCCTCACTCCCATCCAGAACCCCCCTGCCGAGCCCCACTCCCTCTGCACTTGGACCATCCCAACGAGTCACCCGGATCTCCACCCCACTTATCCCCAACCAGCTGCACCTGGATCCCCAACCTCACTGAGCCCCACACCCCTAGCATCTGGACCCCCCACCACACCCAGATGGCACTGCTGAGCTCTAGCCCCTCCCCCACCCCTGCTAAGCTCCAACCACCTTCACCTGGACCCCCTTGCAGAGTCCCATTACTGTTACACCCAGAACCCCCCAACAAACCCCTGAGCATCCAGATCCCCTCTGCACCTGGATCCCGCACTGAGCTGTCCACATCCAGATTGCCCTACACAGAGCCCTCTCAACCCACACCTAGATCCCCCCACACTAATCCCCTCCACACTTGAATCCTGGCCTTGCTGAGCCTGCCTGCCTACACCTGGTGCACCTGGCACAGAGGAGCAGGGCCCTGGGATGTTTCTGGGGCCGGCCTGGTCCTTTCACTGGGTTAGGGTTAGGTGTAGCCTCATGGCTGAGTCTGCATCCTGGTGGGAGCTGCAGAGTGATCTCCTACCTCGGTGCAGCCAGTGGCTTGTGCTCCCCAATGCCATGCTGGAGCCTCCACACTTATTTGACAAATAAAATTTGGAGAATTTTAAAATACTGTGCATAGAATTTTTAATTTTTTGCCACAGAATGCCGTCAGGAGTAAAACTTTTTACATGCGTGTGCACATGGGGGTCCACACAGGCACACCCCGCTGCTCCACGCCATACTCTGTTAGGCACAACTTCCCGGCCAACCTAGAGCAGCACTGACCTGGCTAGCAGAGAGATTTTTTGAGCTAGCACACCCTAGTTATCACTGTATGGAAAGACACCATGCAAAAACCTAACCTGTTTGCAGAAACTTCCTGCAGGGCTTCTTGCTCTGCTCCTCCAGCAAGACAGCAGCAGCATCTGGGGAAGGAAAGGAATGAGAGAGATGGGAATGAGTAGAGCCATCTCACCCGAAAACCATGCACATCAACCACCTGGTGAAAGGTCATCTTGCATAAGGACCTGCAGCCCACCAGAATCACACGCACATCAGCTGCCCGGCGAGCAGCCCTTTCACATGAGCGCCGTGAGCAACAGCCATGGAAAGCTCATTATAAGACAACTGATGACTAATACGTTCCTTGTCTGCAGGCTCCTCCCTTGCATCTCACTGGCTTTGGAAGATCTTGTTTTCTTTCTGCTACACGCTTCCTCCCCAGATACACAGCAGAAAATCAAGCATGAGGCCAGAGCAAAGATAGTCTGTAAAGCTCATGGGACAGAGACAGACTCTGGTTCAAACTGGTGGTAATGGGGGATGCGCAGCAGTTCTGGAAGCTGGGCCCCCAGCACTTCATGCTGGACATCCAGGGCACACCACGGGAAAAGTGGCCCTTAATGACTATTGAGGTTGTGCCCTGGAAACCCCTAGCAGTGAATGAGCCTGGAGAGCCAAGCTGAGCCCTGGTCGAGGCAACTCCCTCAGATTTCAATGTAAACTGTAGCTACTATTGCCCGGGCTATATTCAGTCTGGAGATAGGAGTCCTTGATAGCCAAAAGGAAGGTGACCCCTGTAAATCAGGATTGGGGTGGGTCACTGGGACAGCAGCAGGAGATAGGCCTGGCAACGAACACAGCGGTAAGGCTATTTGGTAGCTTGCCCTGGCAGGACCCCGGTGGACCTTCCAAGCTCAGCAATAGTCATCTAAACTTCCACAACCCAAACCGAACTAGGCAAACTTCCTGCCCAGCCCAAGCCCATCAGCGCCATGCTGTGCCTGACCCAGCAACAAGGGTGATTTATCCGACTGAGGCAGTCTCTAACTCCTGGCCCATGGGAGCCCCAGCAAAGGCCGTGTGATTTCCCCAAGGCACAAGGGCATCTCTGGGGCTGCAGCTGCATCTTCCACCACAACTACATACCCGCGTCTGCCTCTTCTGTCCAAACCCTCAGTTTCACCCTCCCGCATGGCCGCGGAACCCCCATACACACAAATCAGCACCTTTTCTCCCCATCACACATCCCTGCCACCCCCAGCTCCCAATTCAGTTCACAGTAGCCCTCTGGGGTTTCACAAACCACCTAACTCCAGCACTCTCTCTCTACACCCCTCATCCAGCACATGCCTCCTCTCTCAGCCTCACCACTGTTGGTGCAAGAGCCCTCCCCTTTGCACTTCTACTATCTGGAGAAGACTTCCTGGTTCTTTCCATCTCATTTCAAATCTCACTGGACACCCAGGATTCTTCCCAGTGTGATACTGCTGCCTCAGAAATAATTTGCCAGTCATACCACCAAGTCTGGGAGGCGTCCTGTGACACACTGAATGATGCTGGACACAGATTACTGATGCTGATCCAGCCCTATTTACTGACCACCTCCCATGACCACCCTCCTGGGAGAAGGTTCGACTCGGCTGGCAGGACCCACCTCGGAACAGGTCATACCAGGCCTTCTTGGCCCTCAGGTGCTGTACCCCGTTCAGGTGCTTCTTCCTGTTGTGCAGATTGTCTTGAAAGGATCGGTCGCAGTAGTCACAGAAATACCTCTTCCCCATTTATCCTCCACTGGGCGGAGCAGGGTCAGTGCTGCCTGGAAAACAGCATCAGGCAGATGTCAGTGCTGTGCAGTGTTCATTTCCTTACAGCTACTGCTCCCAAAGGGCAAGGATGTGTACCCGCTGGAGGCGTACACTTGAGAGGGACAGAGAGGAAGGGGTGAGACAGGCTAATTTAAACTAATGCATGCAAGACATGGCAGCTCTGAGTCTAGTGGCCTAGTGGATAATGCTCAGCACTGCTGCATGGGAGGCTTCCTTCCATGGTCTCTTACTCCCTAAGCAGTGGGAGGCTGGCTAAACACACCTCCTTCCCAGGGCTGTAACCAGGGCAGGGTGAGCGGGGCAACCGCCAAGGTGCAAATCTGCAGGGGCAGAAAAATAATGAAAAAAAAAGAGCAGGGCAAGCAAACATGCTTGCTCACACTGGGCACTGAACTGCCTCCTCACAGCACTGCTCCTACCCTTAGGATTCTCTGCTGTGAGGAGTCCAGATCGTCCAAGTAGCAATGCCAGAGAACCTCCACAAGCTGCCCAGCAGCCCCTGTGTGGTGAAGCGGTTACCCCTGGGGAGCTGGAATGATCCCAGGAATTAGCCCGTGCTGGCACTGCCTAGTCCAGTGCTGATCTAGCTAGAGTTTAATGCTGCCTTACAACATGCAGGATTAGTCTCTCCCCATTCTTTTCTCCTCCTTCCAGACCAAATTTATCCCCCCAAATGATTTCATTCCTAGACCTTCAAGTTGAAGCAAGACGGATTCTCCCTTCCACTGCACCTCCTGTGCAGTTGTCCTGGAAGCAAATAAGGATCATATAAAACCCCTAGCCTGCTGGGAGAGAATTTCCCTGGCACAGACACTGCACTGAACTACCACATATAACGTGACGCTGCCCAGCCCCTCTCCCTCACATGCCTTGGCACGGGGAAAAGGCTGGTGGAGGGCAGGGGCATGTCAAATGAGTCTCCGTAGCACTGAACACTATAGGGATGTTATGCTATGGTCCATTGGCAAGATCTAAAAATTATAACAGGAATTGACTGCTCTAATTTATGCTGGGGCCACATCAGCCCCCAGAGCAGGCCAAAATTCCGATGGTGCAAAGATGGCTTACACCACCTGTACCCCGTCTCCCGCTGCACTGTGCCTGCTGGAAGCGCAGTACAGGATCTCAACGAGTAGCAGCTGTACACTGCCTCTCTTGGAACACGATGGACACCTTACAAATGCCTAAAATGGACAGCTCGGTAGATAGACTCTGAAAATGCCTACACAGCTTCAGAAACGTTGGCAACCAAGTCTCTGAAAAGCGAGGCACAGAAATTAGCACAAGAAATAAAGACTTAAAAACCAAAGATGGCCAGGACCAGAGCCCCCAGAAGGTTTTCCAGAGTCAGCAGGAACAATGCCATCAACAGGTGATCCCTTTGAGGGAAGGCTGGGCATTGGCGCTAGAACAGATCCTGCCAAGCCTTCATGTCAGCCAGCCACAGGAGCACCTCAAGGGCAAAACAAATCACTGCTACAAAGTCAATCTATCGGCCTCTCAGAGCCTGAGAAAGGAACCCTGTCTGTTTCATTCACTCCCAGTGAAAGATTCTTCAATGCCTGTGCCAGCCACTGCACAGATACAAGGGACTGGAGGAATCACACTCTAATAAACCCCCACCTCGAGGCAAGAGGATCAGATGCACTGAATATAAATGCCTCTTTATGCATCACTCTTTGTTCTCTAGGTACATGATGGATGGTAAAATACAAGGATAAGAATAAGCCAGATGGGGTTGTCTGTGTCTCTCTCTCAGGTTCTGATTACCCTACTGGGAAACCAACCAGAATGATGGCTAAGTCTAGCCCTTGCTAGTAAAGTGCTACCATGGCTTGGATGGCCATGAGGTGCAACCCTGGTGAGCTCTTAAGCTCTGCAGGGGTGAAGCCTGAAGCTCTGCTCTGCAGTCCTGGAAGACACAACCCATCTTCAGTTAATCCCCGTTTACCTACCATTTGTCACCCTCTTCTACCTAACGCAATACAAACTTTTGTAGCCAACTGTGGAATCTGGCACTAGGCATATCTCAGCAGCCAGACAGCTTTTGGGATCTGTAGGGGAAAGTTCTTTCAGCTTTCCACCACATAAAGGGTCACTCAAGGATTTTATTGTTGTTTTTAAGTTTCTGTGTTCAGAGCCCTCGGACATCTGATTCCAGGAGATATGCCAGCAGCTGACATTCACCCAAACTCTAGATTCCACCCCCTGCTTCTGAACTCTATTTTTACTCCAATTTGCTCAAAACCAGATCTCAGATCAGGGAAAATGAGCTTGATTTCTGCAATGGATCCACACACAAAATATCCATGGAGTTCAGTGCAAATTTTATGTCCAGAAAACATTAAAGCATCTGACCCTGGGAAAATTAATTTAAATCTTTACTTTTCTTTATTTGCATTTTTCATCATTCTGGCCCCATAACTGCAGAAACTAATTCCCAAAATAAACAGCAGCAGCAAAGAGTGAGAACTTTTATAAATTTCAGCAAATGCTACTTTCTACAAACCTTACATCCCTTGCGGTACTGGCTCCTGAATTCTTGTATCAAGTCAAACTATGGGGAAAAAATGTAATAAAGACCTATTAGAGGGTTACCGGATACTCGATAATAATGGGGGAGAGGGGACACGACAAAATGTTTTTTACAAGGAGCAAGATCAATAAATATTTTCATCTTCTTCATAAAATTTCAATTACAACAGTTATTTGTTTGGATTTTAACAATCCTCTGTAGTGCTGCAATCCAGACTCTTCAGCACAGGCCTAGTGCCTGGGAATCAAAGTGAAAATGACTAGAACTAAAAGTGATATTGACTAAGCTATTTCCACTCTCCCTACTGAATGAAGCATAAATACAAAATAAACAGCATTACTGGTTAAAAGTACAAATAGAAAGAATTCTCTCAGTTTTAATAATCTTGGTTGTTATTAATAATTGTAATAATTAATATTAATTCTGCTTAATATTTTTTAACCTGGCTTTTCTCCTTTAATGTAATATTTGCAATTGGATCCATGCAAAGTGGACCCCTAGATCTCTGTGGAGCCACCACACCAACATCAAGGAGCCTATACGGGTGCAGAGGTCCATCTGCCTTAACCCCATTTTAAAATAATATTGTTCTAGTTTAAAATCTTTTCAGAGCAACTTTTTCAAAAAGCAACAGCACAATCCAATGAGTGCAGCGATTGGCATACCCACATGTGCTGGGTGGTTGAAAAGATCCAAGGTACATTGCATAATCTCACACCCTTCCTCTCTAAGGGGAGTTTCACTGATTTCATTTACAGGTGCATGCAATCCAAGGAGGGGGAAGGAGATGCAGAAGAGAACATGTGTCTGATTTGTTTTTATCTGGGTGTAACGGATTTTTTTGTGCTGGACTCTGAAAATTGCTTCTGGGCCTCTCTCTCAATTTCCTGCTTCCTCATAATCAGGCTCAGGGCCATTTCAGCCACCTTGGGTAGGGTATCTAGGCAGACATGAAGTCAATTAAAGCCAAGTATCAAGCCTATGAGACCCAGCTGCCAATTTAAATATGTTCAGATCTCTATAGTAACAAGTGAAACCAGTGGAGTCTGCCAGCATCTCTCCACGCTGAAAAGAGGACAGATTCTGATCTCACTTACACCAGTGCAAATCCAGAATAACTCCACCAATTTCAATGGATTTAGTCAGGAGTCACACCAGCATAACTGTGATCAAAATCCAGCCAAGTGAGAATAGCTTATAGGTTTATTAGGAAAATTGCCTTAACAGAAGTGATGCTCAGCAGGTACCACTGAAAAATCGTGGCCAAGTTTTCAAAGCCATCGAATAGACAGGTACACCTAATTCCCATGATAATTAATGGGAACTGGGTGTCCAAACCTCTTGGGCAACGTTCCAGCTTTTCTCCGTGTCTCTGACACGGACAGAGGCCTTGGTCCACACAAGAAACCTCCACTGATCTCAGCAGAAACTATGCACAAGATCAAGGAAAGCAAATGGCTCTGCAGCCAGGACTCCATTTCTAGGTTGCTGACACGACTGAAACACAGAAAAAATGTCAGTTTTTAAGATTCATTTTAAAATTCAATTTAAATACTCATTAAATAGAAACCCTGGGAGAGAGGGGGAGGTTTTAAAGGGAATTTTCCCCTCTTCCTTTGAGTTTGCTTGAACGTAGCCCCAGATACCCCTCCCCCACCCACTTCTAAACCCAGATTTACCTCTGTCCTGCTGAGGTTTGAATTGATGGGGGTAATGTGTAACTGCTCCCCTTTTTAAAATGAACCATTCTGATATAAATAAGCAGAGGGCAAATGGGAACTGGAACTCCTCCAATAAAATGTATTCTAAGCAACTTCACCCTCCTCGTGCAATCACTGAAGTAAATGGCAGAACTTCCAATGATTTAAAGTAGACGCAGCACCAGGCCGCAAAATTAACGTTTTTCCTGGGCCTTCTACCAGAAGTCTCTGCTCTCGAACGATAACAACTCTTACTTTCACGTGTGATCGATAAAAAACAGCTGCATAAGTGTGCACACACACACCCACAATATATGAAATCTAACACGCCTCCCCTGTGGTCCCTTCTAACCCTAGGCGTCTATTTCCAGAAGCCAATGTTCTTTCCTCACAGATTTCTCTCAGCTCTGCTCATCACCCATCGCAATCCAGTGTCATGATCTGTGGTGCTGTTTCATGTAGAATTCAAGACTCTTTCTGTCGGTATGACGATCACCAAGAATGCCTGTTGTGTTGTGTAAAACACAATATGCAGATGGTCTATATAAACTTGTGCTGAAAATGTCAGTATTACTGATCTCGGGTGCAATCTGGGCTGCCCAATTCAAGACAGCTTGGCCCTGTCAGAGATGCTGTACATACTTACAGCTTCCATCGACATCCAGTTGCAGTTGTGGGCACCCAACACTTCCAAAATAGCCTCAAGCCCCCACTGTCGCAAGCCGAGCCCTACACACTGAAGCCGCTAAACCCAGAGGCCGTTCTTTGTTTGGCTGCAGGTTTCATTACTCCTCCCCATGTAAGAGGTACTTTAGGTCCTGCTAACATTATAAAGACCTGTTTTGTGTTAAACGTATTCAAATCCCCAGCATGTCCACCTTCCCTCTGTGCGGTCGCTGGGCCTGACCCACCGCTACTCACACAGCCCTTCACGCCAGCCCGGCACGGGGCCGCGAGAGCCCCAGCCGGATGCGCGCCGTCGTGCGCTGGCCTTGACAGTGCATCGGGCCCGCCCGCCGGGGGAGGGGGCCCGCCTGGGGGCACAGAGCTCGAGGGGGGCCCACCTGGGGGGGGCGGCCTGCTGCGGGGGGCCACCTGGGGGTGCAGAGCTCGAGGGGGCCCACCTGGGGGGGCGGCCTGCTGGGGGGGGCCACCTGGGGGTGCAGAGCTCGAGGGGGGCCCACCTGGGGGGGGCAGCCTGCTGGGGGGGGGCCACCTGGGGGCGCAGAGCTCGAGGGGGCCCACCGGGGGGGGGCAGCCTGCTGGGGGGGGCCACCTGGGGGCGCAGAGCTCGAGGGGGCGGTAAGGGTGCATTGGGCCCGCTCGCCTGCTGGGGGGGGGCACATGGGGGGGCCCAGAGCTCGAGGGGGCGGCAGCCTGCTGGGGAGGGCAGAGCTCATGGGGGGGCCCACCTGGGGGGGCACCTGGGGGCGCAGAGCTCAAGGGGGGCCCACCTGGGGGGGGGCGGCCCGCTGGGGGGGCACCTGGGGGCGCAGAGCTCGAGGGGGCGGCCGGCTGGGGGGGGCAGAGCTCGAGGGGGGTCCCACCTGGGGGGGCACCTGGGGGGGCGCAGAGCTCGAGGGGGCGGCGGCCCACTGGGGAGGGCAGAGCTCGAGGGGGGTCCCACCTGGGGGCGCAGAGCTCGAGGGGGGTCCCACTGGGGGGGGGCAGAGCTCGAGGGGGGCCCACCTGGGGGGGCAGAGCTCGAGGGGGCGTGGAGGGGACAGGCCTCCAGCCAGGCCGCCCTGCGATGGGCCCGGAGCCGACGCGCTCCCCGAGGCCTGCTGCCCTGACCCGCCCCCCGGCCGCTCACCCGCACACGGACCCAGCCCGAGCTCCGGCGCCGCCCTGAGCGCGCACCCGCGCGGCCTGCTGGGGCTCGTCGTTTTTTACCGCCACCAGCGCGCGCCCGGCGCCCGCCTTCGAGCGAAGGGACTACATCTCCCAGAGGTCTCATGGCTGAGGGCACTACGGCCAGAGGTGAGCGTGGCGCTGTGCAGGCCGGGAAATGCAGTCCGCGTCTGCCCCCGAGAGCGAGAACGAGAACGAGGCCGAGGCCGAGGCGGGTTCCCCCACTCCCCCCCCCCGTGGAGCTGCGCGACGCCGCACTACAAGCCCCATGGTCCCCCGCGGCAGGCCGCTGAGCCCCGCTATAACTTCCGGGCGGAGGCCGCGCCTGCGCTAGCCCGGGCGGAGGCAGAGGAGGCCGCCATGCCGCTGCGCTCCCGGCTGTACAGCGTGTTCTTCCGCCGCACCTCCGCCTTCGCGCTCACCGTCGCGCTGGGGGCCGTGCTCTTCGAGCGCGCCTTCGACCAGGGCGCCGACGCCTTCTACGAGCGCCTCAACCACGGGGTGAGGGCCGCGGGGCCGGGCCGGGGCGGCCCAAGGTCAGGCCGGCCCGTGCGCTACGCGAGCCCCGGCCGCCGGCTGCCCTGGGCCTGGCCGGTGACGCCCTCCCCGCCCGGGGCGCTGGGGGCTGCGCGGGGAGGCCCCGGCCCAGCGGCGCGGCCTCGGGCTCGCCCCCGTGGCCGCGCTGCCGCTGGTCCCGCACGCTCCTGTCCCGGACTCCCCGGGCCACCCGGTCCCACCCCGGCTCCGAGCGGGGCCAGTCCCCGTTCCTGCCCCGATCCCCAGCGGCCCCCTCAGGGATTGAACTCGCAGCCCTGGGTTTCGCGGGCCAGCGCTCAAACCGCCGAGCTCTCCCCTCCCCCCCGCCGCCCCCTGGGGCTTCCCCAGCTGCCTTGGCCCTAATGGGAGACGGTCAGAGACATTGTAGCATTGTAACAAACCCTGGATTTGTGCTGGAAATGGCCCACCTTGATTATCGTACACATTGTGAGGAGAGTGGTCACTTTGGATGGGCTATTACCAGCGGGAGAGTGGGGTGGGAGGAGGTATTTTTTCATGCTTTGTGTGTATATAATATCTTCTAAACTTTCCACAGTATGCATCCGATGAAGTGAGCTGTAGCTCACGAAAGCTTATGCTCAAATAAATTGGTTAGTCTCTAAGGTGCCACAAGTCCTCCTTTTCTTATTGTAGCATCGGGGGCTTAAAACAAGGACTGAATTTCTCCTGCTTCTTGACTGTCTCCAGTTTCCTATTTCTGGCGTCTAGCTCCAGGAGAAAGGTGGCTGCACCTTTGCCGGCAGTGTAGGTCAAGGGGTGTGTTGCCAGTCTGCAGGGCTGTCCCAAGCCATCTGCATTCGCCACAGCAGGAGAAGAGAGAAATCAAGTCATGTTGTAAAAAGAAAAGGAGTACTTGTGGCACCTTAGAGAAACCTGTCATTATTGTAGTTAAGTTGCATCCATGGACAGGAAAATCCTAATTAATGCTTAGATTCCATGGCAATAAGTGATACACACATTACCTGATCCTCCAGCGATCTGTAACTGTCCCCTTAGCATACCAAGTTGTGGTTTAAAAAAGTATGTATTTTAACTCTAAAAGTATCCAGAGTTTGTGCAAAATACAAAATTACAGCCAAATATAAAGTGTGTATGACTTGCACATTTCCTTGTCCCTTCCAGGAGTTTGGAGCCAGATGAAACTTCTGATATCCAACTGGAATCATGTATTTCTTTGGCTACTTTCTTGAGCAATTCAGTTAATTTTTAGGGTATTTTTTGTCATCTAGGGTTGTATGCTGACTTCCTCTTTTAAAGAGGCTATGATCCTGTCTAGGCCAGGCATTAGAAATGCTCTGATACTTTCTGCCCACAAACAGGAATCTTACAAGTATTTATTGTACCAGTTGGTTGTGATGGTTGGGCCAAAGACCTTGTTTTGGGTCCAGCTTGAATCTTTGTTGACTACAGTGGCTTTTCCTTAGTGTGAATGGGGAGCCAGAAGCTGCAACACTTTGGTGTTTCTTAACCTGTAAGGCTACAGAGTAGGGCAGCAATAGGAACCTGCAAAGTTGTATGATCCTAGACTGCCTCCCTATAAAAATACACTTGAAAGCTACCTACATTCCCTTCCTGCTACTGTGGCTTGCCTAATGCAGATCCTGAGTATGGGGCCCCAGGCTGAGGCATCCGTGCACTGTTCCAGGCTCTTGTGGCGCTCACCTGGGAAAATACATGTGGCAAAGAGGCATCAATAGATGCTTCTGCTTCAAGTATCATACTCTCCTCTGGTGACTGGGTACATGGGGGCCATAGAACAAAAGAGCAAAGCTACTATAAAAATATTAAGCAAAATACAGAAAAGTGTGTGTAAATAGAAGGAAGAAATGGTAGAAAGTATGCTGGGACTTGAGAGGAAGGGGACCTGGTCTCATTCTGCCAGTCCACTGCAAGAGGCAGCTTCATGAATAAAGATGGGATCCATTATCCTAATAATTCCACTCTACAGTGCAATTCTCCCTCTTGAAGTTACCCCTGAACTCTTGTTTCAAGTGTGTGCTGTGACTTGTGGAATAAGTGTTTTGGTATTCCTGGAGTGCTCTGATCTGGCTAGGTAAGGCATTGTGTGGATGTGCCAAAGTGGTCACCCAAACAAGTGCCACTTGGATATGCTGTCAAGGGCAAGACCCCAAATGGGACAGCAATGGCAGGAAACTTCAGTGTGTTCCTCACTTGTAGGCATTCCCTTTGGCTGAAAGTAAAAATTCAGCCCATCATCACTGGGACACATATATAAGACTTCTTGTTTCTGTTTTTTCAAATGCAGAAACTGTGGAAACACATCAAGCACAAGTATGAGACCCAAGAAAAGTGAAGTGAGAGCTGCAGGAGCCATGCAGGGGTGTCTGTATCCCCTTGTGCAAACTCTTCAGTTGCCCGATACCAGTTACCAAGAATGAAAATGGGCTTCTGACTGAAGAAATCTGAGCTGGAGTACATCACCAGCTTCATCTGTGGAAGAAACCTTGATGGACTTTAGGATTTACTCCTGTTGTGTTAAAACGTTCTGTTAAACTAATAAACTCACTAACCTATACCGCTTGTGCTTCCATGTTCAGTTAACGTCCCCTGTGCTCCATATGTAAATAAGGGTTTATTGTTAACTACAAGATGTAGGGCTCTAAATTAACGAGGCATATAAAGCCTTATTTCTGTGGCACTAGTATGGAAAATCATAAGTGGTTTGGTTTTAGTGTAAGCTAAAAAGTGGAAGCACATATACAGCTGAAGGCCTTTGTCAATATTTATTGCTTCTGCCTGGTAAATGTTCCAATTTATAACTCAGACCAATGTACAGACAGGAGCAATAGCCTTAAACAGGCAGGCAAAGCTAGCCAATCTCTCTAACCAGAAATGGTATCTCCAAATGTTCTTAATGCACTTTATTTAAAAGTTATTCCCCCAGCATTCAAACCCATCTTTTACTTAGCTCTTGGTTGTACTCAGCACTTTAGTCTCTTTATTTAAACATCTTTTCTACAGTAATTAGTAATCAAATTACCTGGTTTTGGGGCTGTATCTTTGTTAATGTCAGACAAACCATCTTGCCTTTGCTTGCTGACAAATAATATGCACTTGTTCAGCAAGATGGCTGCCTCAGTAGTATTGATTTTAATTAAAATCTTAATTTTTAAATATCCTTCACTGTTCAGTGAGAAGTGCTGCTTTGTGCTCAGACAGCTGGCCTGAGCTGCACTTTAAAAATAAACAAAAAAACCCTGGGGAAGAAGGGCTAAAATGAAGGGGTTGTAAATAGGATGTGCAGCTGGTGTATTCTACTCACATCTGTGAGCACTATAAGCTCTTGAAAAGAGACTAACTCATTTTAAATGTAGCGTCGGACTGGAGCTCTGCATTAGCATGCTGGGAGGGCTGTAGCGACTGGGTCTTAAGCGTTCTGCTCAGCCTTTTCCGCTTACGTGAGGAGTATGCTGGAGTGGGGTGCAGGCGGCAGCGTCTTTTGCTGTTTGATACAAACATAAGGTGCTAAACAGATAGTGCCTGCCCCGGGAGCATAAAGCTAAATATCATCATGGGGGACTGGTAAAAAGCAAGCGATGGGAAGGGACATAGCTACAGTCTCACTATAGGTTTCAGAGTAACAGCCCTGTTAGTCTCTGTTTGCAAAAAGAAAAGGAGTACTTGTGGCACCTTAGAGATTAAGTCTCACTATAGTATTGCCATGTCTATACAGCAGCAGGCAAAATGTTTCCCAGAATAGGTAGACTACCATGCTATGAGCCTGTAGCAGGGGTGTTGGGTGGGATTGTATGCAAGCAGCTAGCCCAAGCTGCCCTGCTTTGTTTTGTGTCAGGGTGCTAGTCTTAGCCTGCTAGGTGGAGCAGCACTAGTGCCTTTGTCTGTAGTGGGAAGCACTCTCATCCTAACTCATAGCAATGCCATCAGTTCCCATGACCCCTTGCTGCCTATTTCCAAAAACCCTCTTCCTTCACAGGAACTGAAGTTACAAAGTATCTAACTACCTGATTCCTTTAAAAGTAGTCCAGTGGGAATCTGGTTTTAGTGCATGGGGATGATAGAAAACAGCTACCTCCTGTCCGTCCAGTGCAGTACTGTACAAACCAAGCTGGCTGCCAGTCGTACACAGCTTACACTTGAACTGTCTTTCTACTTGTTACATTTCCACTAATAATGTGCAGTTGATGTTTTGCTGATGGATGACTCTGTGAGGTGGAATGGAGCTTGCTACAGCAGTAGCATGAACTGGAGAAAAGCTTTATGGATACTGAAAATAGACTGATTTCAGAGTAGCAGCCGTGTTAGTCTGTATCCGCAAAAAGAAAAGGAGGACTTGTGGCACCTTTGAGACTCTCTAAGGTGCCACAAGTCCTCTTCTTTTTTTGAAAACAGATTAACCACAATGGGTGCTGTTTACACTTGCTGGGTAAGGAGGATTTGCCAATATTTGGTAGAGTAAAAATGCCTGCTGTAGACTCGTAGCAGCCCTAGATTACTTTTATAGAGGCATCCTAGGGGGTAGGATTCAGGCCTGCTGGGGTAATCTCATAACCTAAAAAAACCTCCAAACCCACATTTGCTTCTAGTGTAAGTTCTACCTGCAGTGCCGATAGCTTCATGCTATGCTGAACTAGTGCTGGTGGTTTCAGCAGCCTTGAAGCTAGAGTTACCAGCAATGAATCCATATTAGATGGGGAGGTGTGGTAGCAAGTCTGGCAAAAAGCAAATGATTAGGCAAGGGGATAACTGAAAGTACAGGGGTTAAGTAGTTTCCCATGACAATGGGAAAGCACAAGTGTTAAATTAATTCCTTTTACCCCATGTCCTAGTGGGCTGTTGAATAGTGCAGAAATTCTTATCCTGTGAACATTGAGGGGCTTTAATCTATTTGCATAATGGTGACAGCCATTTCCATCCTTTCTGAAAGCAACCTCAGTGTTAGAGGACTAGTCACATAGCTGTACAGTCTCCTCCCCCTGCGTATAACTTGGCAGTGAGGGACGTGCATACAAAGCTTAATACGAAAGGCTGCCTTCTGCAGTATTTGGAGAAAAGCAACATGTACTACACATGCGGAAACAAGGGCTAGAATGCTGGAAACCTTAGAATTCAGTGCATTTTCAGTAGCAGGAATACACCAAAAATAAATTGCTCTTGACTTTCTTTGGAGCAGGTTAAATCTACCACAACCCATTTGTTACCTGTTTTTGTGGGGAGCTAATGTACTCATCCTACATTTGAAAATAAACAGTATAAGTTTACATGCTGGTGAGCAGAACACGTTTTAAATGTGCAGATATTTAGTGACAACTGTTAATGATATTTGTATCACAGACAGCTAGCGCAATCTCCAATGTCTGTCTAGGCTCTTGTAAGGTAGCCCTCACCATGGTATCTGAGCACCTTACAAATAGATTAAAGTGACCTGAGGAACAGTCTCATTCTGTAGAAGCGATGTTTTCTATGACAAGATTGTTTCTCTTGAGCCCTCTGTCAGCAGGCAGAGATTGCTATTTACTACTAGCTCATAGCAGTCCCCATGACAGGTATGATCTGAGCTGTTCTGCTTAACGAGTGGCGACAGGTAGCTATGGGGACTGTGACTGCAGACGCAAATCACTGCATGCCTTCCCCTCATTTGCATACTGTAATCATCATGCTTTAGCTGCCTTGATAATGAATGCATTTCAAAGGGGCTTTGGTCCAGGCATATCCACTGCACATCTCACTTCATTAAACAAGCTCCTAACTGCAGACATATGATAGTTCACTGCTAACAGATATAGACAGATTAAATTAGATAGGGTTCATTGACGGAAACTGTATAAAACACCAAGCCAAAAGATTCCAATTCTTTATCTGCATGTTTTTACATACATTTCTCGCTGGAGGGAGAGGAATTTAAAGTACATCACCATACAGCTGAACTCCTAGGGCTTTGTCGGCAACAGGAATGGGCCGTTGTGTGTTGGTTTCTACGCACCCCATGCGTCTCCTGCAGGATAAGGCAACGTGTGGAGTGGGCAGCTGTAGCTAATGGCGCCAGCAAACCTCACTCTGCCAGTCGTAGTGCTCGTTTTAAGTGCCCCTAGCTGTGCTGACGGGATGCCCCAGGCAGGTGGGGGTGGGGGGATGTTTCTTATATGAAAATAAAGTTCTCACAGAATCATTACAAATAGTTTTAAAAAATCCTGAATGGCGGTTGCTGCATTAGCTGTATTGACAACTAGCACAGCAGCAAGCCTGCCTGAGGGGCAGTTCCTATTCGTAAACGGAAAGCTCTCCCAGGGGCTGGCTGATCCCAGTTAACATTGCAGGGCTGGGTGTTGCACCGTAACTTAAGATCAGGAGGCCCTCAGAAGTGAAGGCCTGAATCCAACGCAATGCCTTGGGCTAAGAGTCCCTCACGAAGGAATCATGCCTTTGTTCCGTTTCCTGTCAGCCATGACTCGGCGGTTATGATTAGCTCTTGCCCCTTTGTTGGCTTCCTTCTTCTTTCGCTCCTGGACTGTATCCCGGCTCTGTCCATGCCCCTTGACATTCCCTACAACAGCCGGGGTGTTGTCATACTTGTACCTGAAGTATAGATAAAAATGGGAATCACACAAGTTCTGCACAAGGCACACAGGATCACAAATCTAATTTCTCCTTCTAAGACAAAGGATCCTGTGGGGAGTCCATTCACCCAGCCATCTCCCCTGATGAGTGAGCTATGCAGCGCTTCTATAGTATCTGAACATTATCCACCAGCCATGTGATGACAGCTCCCTCTTCCTGCTTTTAGCATGCCAGCAGCCAGCCAGATATTGCACTGAAGCCTTGTACTGTCCAGACATCCCCTGTGGTAGTTACTGAGGATCTAGAAAGCTCCTGTACCCCAAAATCTTACTAATCTTATGCAGGTTCCTGCTCTCCCTTCCCCCATATAACTGCAGCCGTAGCATTGCTGTGCCAGCGAGGGGACTTGCCAGGCATCCCTGCCACTTGGTGTAGCTGCACTCTAGGCAGCGAAGTGGAAGCTGAGTAAGATGTTGGAAATGGGTCACTCCCAGCAACCTTTTCAAAAGATGGACGGTCATTTCTGAAAGCAAACCTGAGGCCATGTGTACCCTGAACACCTCACCACAGTGCGGCCACTGTAAGGTACGTCGTGTAGCCGCTCTCCTGACGACCAAACAAGACCACCCCCAACAACAGACGGCAGCTTCAACCCCGGGAGAGCGTCTCCCACCAACAAAGCGCTGTCCACAACGGCGCTTTTTGTCATTAAAACTTTTGTAATTCGGGGTTGTTTTTTTCACACTCCTGAGTGACAAAAGTTTTAATGATGAAAGTGCAGTGTAGACATAGCCTAAGACCTGGAGCTTCTCGTCAACTCAAGATGCAACATACCATTGTGGCTGGAGCCCTGGGGACGCAGGAATATTCTGACCAGGTGTAACAGTCGGAGTGTTTTCCCACTGGCTTCAATGGAGCCATGATTCACCCATGGAGAGGGATTCTGTCTTACCCTTTCCTTGCAAGGTAAGTCATCCGTCTGGCTTCAGCTCTCTCCCTCAGCACTGCTGGGTCCTGCACAAAATGGTCCTGCTGTGGGATGGAAATAAAGTTTTTAATCTCATTATCGTCTTACCAGCATTCAGCACGACTTGGGGAGCTACACAAGCCTGACTTCTTGTGGCTATCTGGTGTGGGGAGAGTCCCCCGCATCCCTCAGCTCAAGTTATTAATTACAGCCAAGTAGTCCCCCAGGATCAGTGACAGGGAGCGACTGAGGTGAGATGCCAAATTAATCAAAGTGAAAAGCATCCAAAAATTTGAATTGCAAGTGTTTTCATTGAAATTTTAGCCCCCCCGCCATCACAGCCAAATCATAGAATATCAGGGTTGGAAGGGACCTCAGGATATCATCTAGTCCAACCCCCAGCTCAAAGCAGGACCAATCCCCAGTTTTTGCCCCAGATCCCTAAATGGCCCCCTCAAGGATGAACTCACAATCCTGGCTTTAGCAGGCCAATGCTCAAACCACTGAGCTATCCGTCCCCCCCAATTTCCATTAAATCCATGACAACCATAAAAATAATAGAGCCTTAACGATCCTCCCCTCTGCCCCCACACACACTGTCCTCTCTTCCAGAGAGGCATGCACACCGCTCCAAGGAGTGAGAGTCATGTGACATGCCTAGGTGGGGAGGCTGTGGGCAATTGTACTCGGGGGACACCTCACAGTCCAGAAAAGCAGAGCTGCCTCAATGCTGTGCGAACAGATTCATGTTCTGGAAAACTAAACCCTTTCCACACTGTCACTGGTCAGGGCTTCAGCAGGTGAAATAGACAGGGCACACAATAGAACTTAGTGCCAATTCCCATCAGCCTACAAATTAAGCTAGTAACCTTTGTTGTTTCCTTTTCAGTCTCCTCCACTTCCTCCTCCTCCTCCTCCTCCTCCTCCTCCTCTTGTCCTTTGGGTCTCAGGACTTGAGGGATGGTAAATGGCCTGGGAATTTGAGAGAGAAAGGTGACAGATTCAGTACTATTTCATCTGGGCAATTCTGATACTAGAATATTTTAAAGACACTTCTGAATTACAGAAGGGCAGTTCTTTCAAGAAGTGAAATCCACAGCTTTTATGGACCTGCCTAATTTGTAAAGCAAGTGGACTGAATTAGCAAATCTAGAAAGAAAGAGAGCAGCCAATGACGAATTTGCCATGGTCCAATGACTTCCGGGAGATCTGCAATTGGTGAATATAGACTAATAGGGAAAAGTGTCTTAGTGGAACGTGTATCCTTGATTTCATATTTAATACTTCATCACCTGTAGGATCATTTACACTGACGCAGCCCGATTGTCATTCCACAGAGGTCAATGGAGATCTCCCCCATGCGCCACCTCTGATGTACAAAAAATCCAGACATCCAGGATGATCCTGAGGCCATAAAACTGGCCAGCTGGCTGTGTGTACTGAGCTCCCTTACAGATTTCTTGGGACAGCTATCTCAGAAAAGGGATGATCCTGGGAAAACCTGGACAGGCAGCAACACTACCCCAAGTTGAACTTGGGGCTGTGTATTTTGTTTAGTTCTCCCTTTTTATACATGCACATCTTCAGTTCCCTGTAGAATGTTCTTTTCACATCTGTCAAATCTAAATTAAAAAGGGAGTTTAAAACACTTACTATCCAGTGCCACCTCGAGGCAGGGATAGGATGGCATTTCATGCACTGGGTGAATTGCAAGGGAGAGGAGAAAGGCAGAAAGACTTGAGACATGCAAGGGACAACAGAGCTGCACAAAAGAAAACATGCCTTCCTCTAGGAGACCACCCAGAAAGCATTGTGCAAAGAGCAATGGCATTTGATGGTTAATTCTCTCTAGACCTCAGCACACAGACAGCGATGGGGCTGGGGGTTGTATGTAGGCATATCAGCTCACCTTGTGCGCCACCATATTAAAATCAGGTATCTGCTCAAAACAGTCCCCACTTTAAAACTGCTGCGATTGGTCAGAGGTTATCCCACTGATCCTCAGTTGCACCCATTATGCTGGCACTGCGCCAGCTGGGGAGTCCTTCACACAGGAGAAAACCCACTGGCTTTATGGCCCCTTGGCACATCTCAAGCGGTGCAAAGGGCCTGGAGCGAAGAAGAGAAAAACTATCCCTTTATTTCTGGCTCTAATGTAGTTCTTCTAAAGGATTCCATTTGATTTTAAATCTGTGGAAATTAAAACTTACAATCAAAAGCACAACAGCCTTGGTTTTACATCAGACGCCCAGGCCTGGTCTTCAGAAGTGCTGAGCACCCTCAGACCTCCCAGAAAAGCCAGTGGGAAGGGTGGGTGCTCACAACTTCTGAAGACAAAGCCCCAAGGTGTTACAGGTGAACTGTAAGAAAGTTTTTATTCAAGTCTCTAGAACTCTTTAGGAAGATTCCAGAAGAAGAAAAAAGTAGAGAAGAGCAATATTTTGTTTTTAAATGGGGTTAGCTCTGTCTATTAACATCTTACAATTCCTGCTTCCTGAAAATGCTGTTTTGGATGGAAAATTACTCTGTAAATCACAGAGAAATGTTAAGCTTACAGCTTCCAAAAGATGGAGATATAGGGAGAAAGAGTGGGTGTGCATACTTGGTTGTCTGTCAAAATCTCATTCCTTTTCCCAACGCATCTCTAGCCACGCTCTTAGAATTAATGTTTGGAGTTCCAAACCTCAGCTAACCCTCACAACCCTGGGAGCCAGCTCAGTATTAGCTCTATTTTGCAGATGGAGAGTCTGAGGCACAGAGAGGTCATGGTCACATGCCGAGGCAGTGGAGTGGAGCCCAGAACTCTCAGTTGCATGCTCTAATCACTAGATCACAGAAAAGCCTGTGCCCAAGGGGGGAGGGAATTGCCAAACAAGCAAGAACAGGGGCCAGCTTTTTCTTACTGTTTGCCCAGTGGCTTTTCTGCCTTGGGGTGGGGGGAGAAACAGGTATAAGAGGCCAGTTCACACCATCTGTCCCCAATGACCAGCGCTCCCCTCTGTGTGCAGAGTGAAGGACTTTCTCAGTGCAAGCTTAACCTCTCTGAGCAAAGCCTCCCGCTCGGGTTTTAAAACTGAGCTCCGGCAGCATTTGGTTCCACACATGGAGAGAGGGAAGGGGTACAGGAGGAAGGGGGAGCATGACAACTCCCTGTTCCCATGGCTGGGAGAAGCTTCCTGGCCAGCAGGGGAAAGGGGAGACCCGGAAACCCCTCCTCCAGGCTGGGAGCAGAAAGAGCAGAGAGGTGTCTCCGAGCCCCTCTGTCTGGGGTGAGAGCAGAAGCATGGGCAGTGGAGACCTGTGTGCAGGACAAGCCTTTTCACCCAGGCTCTGTGCCAGTGTGCAGACACGTGGCTTACAGGACACACCAACCATCCTCTCCTTGCTGGCCAAAGATGCTGTACCCACCTCCTACTGATCAGCTCATCATCTGAGTCAGCATCGTTCGCCCCCACCTGGTTGCCGTCATAGGTGTCGTCGTATTCATCCTCATAGTCAACCCTATAGAACTGGGCTTCCCCCTCCTGCTCAGGGACCTCCTCTACGATCACACTGTACTGGCTGTAGCGTTCCTTCTGCGCAGCTATCAGGCGCTTGTCATTCAGTAAACTTTTTGTCGTATCTTTGTCCTTCCTGCACGGCGGTGGAGGGGGCAGAAAGAAATAAAGGCAGTTTAAAAAAAATCTAGCTGTAAAGAGCAACTCTAAATAAATGGAAATTGAAGCACCATCTGGTGATTACATTTTATTCATCCTGCTCTAGCACCTTTCATCTCAAAGAAGCTCACAAACATAAGCCTCACTGCTTCCCCTCCTGAGGTAAGTATCGGAGATGCAAAAGGATCATTTGACCCACTAATGAAAACAGCCACTTCTGGTTTGAACACAACAGCTGTTAACAGCACCCAGCAAGATTGTGCAACAGGTCAGAACAGGAATGGAGATTGCCACCTCTGGCGGAGACTGCAGAGGAGATTTTAAGAATGGCCAAATGCAATTACTCAAGCTGGAAGTTGACCAGGACCAAACTCTCGCCAAAAGTACCATGGACCGAGAAAAACTACAAGTGGTCAGGGCCTGGAACTTGTCGCAGCTGAGTGGCACCATGTCCAGGTGCATAGTGCCCTTTAACACCAGGCTGCAGCAGCACTGGTTCATGGTGGTGAAGTATCCGTATGGCAGCAGCGCCCAAAGGCACAAACCAGGGCTCAGCACTGCTTTTATGCTAGGTGCTGTACACCTCCCTCAAGTCAAAGAACTTCCAGCCTAAGCGTAGGATGAGAGAAAGCAGCTGAATACAAACAAACAGATGAGGAGCGCACAAGGTTACACAGAGAGATGATGAGTATTGCACTAAACAGGGGCTAGAAAAGCAGGATTCAGAGGGGAAAGGACAGCAGAAAAAACCACCAAGCAGGGAGATCTGCCTCAGCCAGGAAATCAGAGCCCCACAATAACACCACTTTGCGTTCCTATTGCACTTCATCTAAATATCTCAAATCACTTAAATACCCATCAATTAAGCCTCATCCAACCCCTGTGAGGCAAGTAATATTAGAGTTAGACCTATATTATAGATAGGGAAATCAAGACACAGAGGTACAGCCAATATTCAAATACAGCCGTTGATTTAGCATGCCTCAGTTGCACGGGGACCCGATACCTCACGCCGGATTTTCAGACATGCTGAGCACCCACTGATCCTGTACAGTGATCAAGACCTTGTGATGCTGAGGTTGTAAACCACATATGAGAACTTACTGCAGACTTATGGGGAAATCCCTTTCTCAGTCTACTCGGGACAACCTGCAGCTCCCAAAGCCTGAGGAGGAATTCACATCTGAATCCAGAATTCATTCAGGATCTGCATAGTCTCTTCATATTACTTGTGGAGGAACCTGTCTGATGAACAGGTATATCAAGAACTGCCAGGTTCCTGTGACATTCTTGCAAACGTAGGGAAAGCCATCCTCTGCCCTGACCATCAATTCCATTCCTATTCAGAATCCCCAAATTAGATAATGTTTGCTTCCCCTTACTCCATGAATCACTGCTTCTACCACTGTTTCTGTTGCTGTGCTTAAATTTAGTTACAATCAGTTCGAAATGACCCTGCAAATGTTTGGCTTTACTGACGTGTACTGTGCAGGATGGGCTGGGAGCTCCTGCTGGAATTCAGCAATGAGGCTGACTAAGCATTTGAGAATTGTTTTCTGTTGAGACGACCTGATGGCTTTGCAACAAAGCTGCACTGAAGCACGCGAGGCTGTGTCTGCACTACGCAGACTGTACTAGCAGAGCTGCGTCCGCCGCTCTAGACTGGCATGGCACCATACCATAGATGCAATTTACACCAACGGAAGGGGGTTCTCCCTCGGTGTAGGGACGCCACCTCCCCGAACCAAGTTCGCTCCATCAACATATCCAGTCTTCAGTCACCAGAGCTGCATCTACCATAGGGGTTAGATTGGCATGGCTGTGTCGGTCCGGGGGTGGTTTTTTCACACCTCTGACTAAGATAGCTATGTTGACCTAACCTTTAAGTGTAGACCATGCCTAACATAGGTCAACTTACAAGCACTACAGTAATTATTGTGGTGGTTCATGTCCACACTGCCCTCCTTCTGTCCGTACACATCCTCACCAGGAGTGCTTCCACCAACTTAAGAAGGGCTGAGAGCCTGGGCTCTCAATTCCACAAGCAGCTCCCCGCTGGGACCCCAGCTGCCCCCCTGTGCTCACAGCTCCCCGCTGGAAGCCTAGCTGTCCTGCCTTGGGCTCTCAGCTCTCTGCTCCCCACTGGGACCCCGGCTGCCCCCCAGGCTCTCAGTTCCCCGCTGGGAGTAAGACAGCCACCCGGGTTCCCGCCGTTGAGCTCTGAGCCTGGAGCCTAGACAGCTGCCAGGTTCCCAGCAGGGAGCCTCAGTGTAGCTGGGCTCCCAGCGAAGAGCTGGGAGGGCACAGCCCGTCTGGGAGCGGGGAGCCAGGAGCCCAGGGGGCAACGAGGCTTTAGCTAGAAGTCCCCATCCACCCCGGGGTAACAGCCTGAGCAACTAGCAGCTTTCTCATCAATGTCACGGCTTGGCCCTGCTACAGTTGGGGCTGGGTCGGGGCTGCACCATACGGCTCCCAGAAGTCGCAGCATGGCCCCACTCCAGCTCCTACACGCTCCAATGGGAGCTGCAGGGGCGGTGCCTGCAGACGGGGCAGCAGAGAGTCGCCTGGCCGTGCCTCCGCATAGGAGTTGGAGAAGGGACATGCCACTGCTTCCGGGAGCAGCTTGAGGTAAACGCCACTCAGAGCCTGCACCCCCTGAGCCTCTCCCCACGCTCCAAACCCCTGCCCCAGCCCTGATCCCCCTCCCACTCTCCAAACCCCTCAATACCAGCCTGGAGCACCTTCCTGCACCCCACACTCCTCATTCCCAGCCCCACCCCAGAGCCTGTACCCCCCCTCGCACCCCAACCCCAATGTTGTGAGCATTCTTGGCCCGCCGTACAGTTTCTATTCCCCAATGTGACCCTCAGGCCAAAAGTCTGCCCACCCCTGAACTAGTACAATGGGGCCCAGCCAGGTTGTGGTCTTCAGGTGCAATATCATGTTAAACAACAACAACAGAACTCTAATTAGATAAAGAGCAAGCACCACAATTACATCTCTCTGGTTTTAAGGAGGGAGGCACAAAGAGTACAGATCTTTGAGACCCAAATCAGGCCTCAGATGAGGCTGGAGAAAACCCTATTGCTCAGAAGCCTGGGCAAGTATCAAGTTTTCTGCCTGCAAGACAAGGAGACCAGGGGAGGCAGAGGCTGTCTTCACCATGAAACAGGCATGGTTTTGGCATCAAAACAGCTATCTCGATATAAATTCCTAGTGAAGATAAGACATTGTATTTTTTACCTTGACGTACCAAGCCAAGGTCAACCCTAGGTGGAGGGCATATGGGTGATCCCAACTAGCTACCAAAAGCTACCTTCACTTGGATTTTACATCAAAAGGGCTATAACGAAGGCTACGTTTTAGTCATGGGTATTTTTAGTAAAAGTCACTGACAGGTCACGGGCAGTAAACAAAAATTCACAGCCCATGACCTGTCCATGACTTTTACTAAAAACACCAGTGAAAAAAACTTGGGGGGGGGGGGGTGTTTGCCCAGGGGCCCCTTGGGAGGGCGGTCCAGCTGTTTGGGGGTGAGACGTAGGTGGCGGTGCGTGGCCGAGGACCCGCGCTGGTGCTGGGGGGGCGAAGTTGGTGGGGCTGCGAGGCTCCCTACCTGGCTCTGCGCCTCCTCTCCCCCCCACCCCAGTAGCAGTAGAGTTTGGGTGTGGGAGGGGGCAGGGGAACCACGGCCAATGGGAGCTGCGAAGCCAGTGCTCTGGGCGGAGGCAGCGCACAGAGCTACCTGGCCACGCCTCCGCCGAGCAGCTGAGCGAGGGGGATATCACCGCTTCCGGCGAGCCACCGAGCGCCTGCCTCACCCTGCCCCAACCCCCTGCCCCCCCACACCCAAACTCAGCTGTGGGGAAGAGATGTGGGGTGCGGGGGCCCGAGACTGCCCCAGCAGCGGCCAGTGCACCCGGCGCAAGGGCTGCCTAAGCTGCCCCAGAGCCAGGCACACCGGCTGCTGCAGAAGTCATGGAGGTCATGAAAAGTCACGGAATCCATGACCTCCGTGACAAACTCCCAGCCTTAGCTTAACTGATCTAAAAAACACACCTATTTTGCAGTGAAGACACAGCCAGGAGAGCAGAGTGATGGCCACAGCAACATGGGGAACCAAAGGAGCAGCAGGGCACAAGAAATCTGAGCTGTCTCCGCAAGGTGGAGGGTGAAGGGGCTGAGATGAGCAAAAGACGTGTGCTGACAAACAGGTGGGAAAAGAATGGCTCTAGCTCAGTGGTCTCCAAACTTTTTATACCCAAGATCACTTTTTGAATTTAAGGGCAACCCAGGATCCATCCCTGCCTCTCTCCGTCACTCGCTCTCCCCCACCCTCACTCACTTTCACCAGGCTGGGATAGGGGTTTGGGAGGGGATGCGGGCTCTGGGCTGGGGCCGAGGCCAAGGGGTTCGCAATGTGGGAGGGGGCTCTGGGCTGAGCCTGGGGCAAGAAGTTAGGGTGCAGGAGGGGGTGAGGGGTGCAAGCTCTGGGAGGGAGTTTGGGTGCAGGAGGGGGCTCCGGGCTGGGGCAGAGGGTTGGGGTGTAGGAGGGAGTATGGGGTGCTGGCTCTGGGAGGGGTGTCAGGGCTGGGGCTTGGCATGCAGGAGGGGGTTCATGGTGCAGGAGGGGGTATGGGGTGCTGGCTCTGGGAGGGGGCTCAGGGCTGGGGTGCAGCCTCCCACCGGGCAGCACTTACCTCCGGCGACTCCTGGTCAGTGGTGCAGCATGGCTACAGCTAAGGCAGGGTCCCTGCCTACCCCGGCCCCACACTGCTCCTGGAAGGGACCAACACACCCCTGGGCCCCTGGTGGGGCGGGGGGGCACATTGCTCCGCCCGCTTCCCCCTCTACAAGCACCGCCACCGCAGCTCCCATTGGCCACAGCTCCCTTTTCCCAGCCAATGGGCGGTGCTTGCCGGCAGGAGCAGCGCGCAGAGGGAGACCCCTGCCCCCCCGCCCCTGGGGCCGCGCTGGCTGCTGCTGCTTCCAGGAGTGGCGTGGCGCCAGGGTAGGCAGGGACCCTGCCTTAGTGCCACCCCGCTGCACCACCAGAGATCACGATCGACTGCGAGATCCTCTAGGATCGACCAGTCGACTGCGATCGACCGGTTGGTGTCCACTGGCATAGCTGAGGTCAGCCAGCAGGGAATGGTTTGGGAGAAGACACAGAGCATTGCTGAGTCTCACATGCATGTGATGTCTGTTGGTGCTCTGATCAGTGGAATGTGGTGAATGGCGATGGGAGGGATGGGGGATAACCTGGGGCCAGGTCCACGCTAAAAAGTTAAAAGAAAAGGAGTACTTGTGGCACCTTAGAGACTAACAAATTTATTTGAGCATAAGCTTTCGTGAGCTACAGCTCACTTCATCAGATGCATTCAGTGGAAAATACAGTGGGGAGATTTATATACACAGAGAACATGAAACAATGGGTGTTACCATACACAGTGTAACGAGAGTGATCAGGTAAGGTCTATCTGCTACCCAAGATCCATAAACCTGGAAATCCTGGACGCCCCATCATCTCAGGCATTGGCACCCTGACAGCAGGATTGTCTGGCTATGTAGACTCCCTCCTCAGGCCCTACGCTACCAGCACTCCCAGCTACCTTCGAGACACCACTGACTTCCTGAGGAAACTACAGTCCATCGGTGATCTTCCTGATTACACCATCCTGGCCACTATGGATGTAGAAGCCCTCTACACCAACATTCCACACAAAGATGGACTACAAGCCGTCAAGAACACCATCCCCGATAATGTCACGGCCAACCTGGTGGCTGAACTTTGTGACTTTGTCCTTACCCATAACTATTTTACAATTGGGGACAATGTATACCTTCAAATCAGCGACACTGCTATGGGTACCCGCATGGCCCCACAGTATGCCAACATTTTTATGGCTGACTTAGAACAACGCTTCCTCAGCTCTCGTCCCCTAACGCCCCTACTCAACTTGCGCTATATTGATGACATCTTCATCATCTGGACCCATGAAAAAGAAGCCCTTGAGGAATTCCACCATGATTTCAACAATTTCCATCCCACCATCAACCTCAGCCTGGTCCAGTCCACACAAGAGATCCACTTCCTGGACACTACAGTGCTAATAAACGATGGTCACATAAACACCACCCTATACCGGAAACCTACTGACCGCTATTCCTACCTACATGCCTCCAGCTTTCACCCTGACCACACCACACGATCCATCGTCTACAGCCAAGCTCTGCGATACAACCGCATTTGCTCCAACCCCTCAGACAGAGACAAACACCTACAAGATCTCTATCAAGCATTCTTAAAACTACAATACCCACCTGCGGAAGTGAAGAAACAGATTGATAGAGCCAGAAGAGTACTCAGAAGTCACCTATTACAGGACAGGCCCAACAAAGAAAGTAACAGAACGCCACTAGCCATCACCTTCAGCCCCCAACTAAAACCTCTCCAACGCATCATCAAGGATCTACAACGTATCCTGAAGGACGACTCATCACTCTCACAGATCTTGGGAGAGAGGCCAGTCCTCGCTTACAGACAGCCCCCCAACCTGAAGCAAATACTCACCAGCAACCACACAACAGAACCACTAACCCACGAACCTATCCTTGCAACGAAGCCCGTTGCTAACTGTGTCCACATATCTATTCAGGGGACACCATCATAGGGCCTAATCACATCAGCCACACTATCAGAGGCTCGTTTACCTGCACATCTACCAAGGTGATATACGTCATCATGTGCCAGCAGTGCCCCTCTGCCATGTACATTGGCCAAACTGGACAGTCGCTACATAAAAGAATAAATGGACACAAATCAGACGTCACAAATTATAACATTCAAAAACCAGTCGGAGAACACTTCAATCTCTTTGGTCACTCGATTATAAACCTAAAGGTGGCAATTCTTCAACAAAAAAAACTTCAAAAACAGACTCCAACGAGAGACTGGTGAATTGGAATTAATTTGCAAACTGGATACAATTAACTTAGGCTTGAATAAAGACTGGGAGTGGATGGGTCATTACACAAAGTAAAACTATTCCCCCCCCCCCCCCCCCCCCCCCCCCCCCCCCAGCTGTTCCTCACATGTTCTTGTCAACTGCTGGAAATGGCCCACCTTGATTATCACTACAAAAGGTTTTCTCCCCCCCGCTCTCCTGCTGGTAATAGCTCACCTTACCTGATCACTCTTGTTACAGTGTGTACGGTAACACCCATTGTTTCATGTTCTCTGTGTACATAAATCTCCCCACTGTGTATTTTCCACTGCATGCATCCGATGAAGTGAGCTGTAGCTCACGAAAGCTTATGCTGAAATAAATTTGTTAGTCTCTAAGGTGCCACAAGTCCTCCTTTTCTTTTTGTGGATACAGACTAACACAGCTGCTACTCTAAAAACTAAAAAGTTAGGTCAACCCAGCTACATTGCTCAGGGGCGTGAAAATTCACACCCCTGAGCAATGCAGTTAAGACGACCTAGCCCCTGGTGTAGCTACCACCTCTCAGGGAGGTGAATTAACTACTGTGATAGGAAAACCCCTCCTGACGTTGTAGTGAATGTCTACACTTAAACCACCACTGCAGCTGTGCTGCTGTAATGGTACAGGTGCAGACATAACCTGAGTCTGGGGATTTTCCAGCTGTAGTTAGACAGTTCAGAGGTAGGTATTTTGGCCAGCGAGGCAAGCAACAATTTCGTTTGACAGCCTGTGATGCTGGCAGATCAGGTGCCAACTAAGGCCAAGATCCCCGTGCTTCAATACTGACCAATACGTAGCTGGACTCACTTATAACATCTGTATCCCAGATTGTAAGGTAATATTTGAGCATTTGCACTGTAAGCCTTGATAACTGTGTAAGTCACCAGACAGGAGAGATGTAGTTGTAGCCATGTCGGTCCCAGGATATTAGAGAGACATGGTAGGTGACGTAATACCTTATATTGGACCACTTCTCACCCACCTTGTCTCAGACAGAAGAGAGACACTGATTAGTGTGAAATGCTGGTCTCCAACAGAAGGTGGTCTGTCCTGCCCCGCAAGGAAGGCCCACTGACACCAGGCAGATCAGAGGGGAATGTTAAACCAGAAGCAACAACTTTGCTGTTTACTCTTCACCCTTCCCGCCCCAGGAAGATGAGTCTCACAAGTGAATTCCTCCCACCAGCTGAGTTCATCGCTGGAAGCAGCAGCTCGAAGCAGATGGGGGAAGGGAATAAAACCCCCTAACTTCTGCTACTGTGACTTGAGGAGAGGGCAGGGGGCAGGCAAGGATTACTAGGCATCAGCAAAAGAACCCCAATGCCCAGTCTGGGTCAGCCCTAAAGAACACAGAGATCTTGCTTATTATAGAAGCTTCTACTACTTTTTGAAACTTAAGATTGGAACTAATTTGTGTGCACCTGTGTTTGTGTGCACCTACGTTCCCCTGCTTGAAACCTTTTAAATAACTCTCATGTTTCCTTTTTTCTTAAATCTGTATATAGTTTATTATAGGATAGACTATGAGTGTTGTCTTTGGTGTGAGATCTAAGATGCAATTGACCTGAGGTAAGCAACTGGTCCTTTGGGACTGGGAGCAGCCTAAGGCCAGGTCAATACTACAGACCTATAGCATTATAACTAGGTCATTCAGGGGTGTGAAATATCCACAGTCTGCGTGACATACTTATACTGACCTAAACCCCCACCACCACCACGTAGACAGCGCTCTGCCAAATGGAAGAGCTTCTCCCATCAACATAGCTACCGCTTCTCGGGGAGGTGGATTAACTATGACAACGGGAGACGCTCTCCCATTGGTGTAGGAGCATCTTCACTTAAGTGCTGCAGCTGCACTGATGCAGCATTTGAAGTGTGGACCTGCCCTACATATTGCTGTGATACTTGGTGCAAGGGCCCGTCTATCACAAAGGCAGTCTTACCTGGCAGCAAGGGCACTGTCTGTGACTTCATGTTTAGGCTGTTATAGAGCCTGAGGAGTTTACATCTGATAACTGGTTGGTGAAATCGAAGTATAGAACTCAGCCAATTTGGAGTTTGTGCCCTGGTTCTTAACAGTCTGCCCTGAGGTTGGTCCTCACTCTCTTGAGTACAAAGAGCAGATTGTTATATGCAGGACAGCTTGACACAGCCAAGCCAGAGTAGGATTTGTAGTAAAAGAAGCTATAATTTGATTACTTGCTGCTGCAAATCACAGTCTGATTGGACTTAAGGAGGGAACTGACTTTCCTCCAATAAAAGGTATTAGCATACCCACCTTTCCTCCAAGACTTTGTTACAGTCTTGGAGCTGCAAACTTAGCTGATGCTGCCACAGCCAGACGGTTTAATTTACAAATCGATCTTTCATTCCCCAGCTATGTATAGATCTAAAGACAGGTCCACACACAGGCTTGGCTGATTTAAAAGAAATGTTTGAATAATGCCTTGAACGCATCGATCCACTCTGTTGGGCTTTTGAGGCGAAAATCCCCAACAACCTGAATCAACAGAGGGTAATATCAAAAGCACTGGGTTAAACAAACAAAGTACATGACACAGCACTGCATGCTAAGCAATGTGAGAAACAGAGGCAGGAACTCCTAGTGGAGGAACTAGATTACTGAGATTGTGTTATCGGAGCTAGATTTCAAACCAGATGGACATTATTGATATTTGTACTTGAATTTGAAACAAATTTTACCTAGCCTCATTTCTGACTCACAGAGCTCAGACTGGTGACAGTAGTGGCCTTGCAATTTATGGAGAAAAGAAAACAAAACATAGAAGTCCAAACCATAGTCAGATGTTAAAAGCAGTATGGCGCTGTAGTGTCAAACGGTACAAGCTGAATAGAGAAAAAGACCACAGCACTATTTCATTTTAATTTCCTAGCGAGAATGAGATCACAGCCCAAAAATTGGGACAATGATGTTTTCTTGTTAAAACCAACCAAATCTCTAGCCTTAGCTGCTTGTGGACACGTGATCAGGAAAATAACTTTACCAGTTGGCCTCAGACATACAAATATACTGTCAGAGGACTGCAATGGGATTTTCTTAATCGAATTTGTTGCTGTAAGTCCATGGACATTTATACCACCCTGTCCAAAAGAACTGATTGTAGCTGTGATACGCACCTCCTGCCTTTTTGTACCCGGGACATGTCCACTGAGTCCCTGCTGAATATATCAAACTCATCGTCCTGGAAGATGTTGTATCGAGAAGTAACCAGAGGGGTTGGTTCTGTCTTCACCTGCCTGTCAGAAAGGAGACACAACAGAAGCCACTAAGATAAAGCTAAGAAGGGCCACATTCTCTCAGTCGATGTGCATTCTTGCCATGATCTCCATTACTCCATCAATCCCTTAACCATACATAGCAGCACAAAGTACAAAACTGAACAGCATCAGATTGCAATAGCTCCAGTCATTTTCTGTTTCACAGCCCCTGTGTAACATCCAATACTATGCTGGTCTAGAATAGAAGTCTCAAACCATGTGGCTGATCTCCATGGGGAGGCTCAAACCCATTTAGGAGAAAGCAAAGGGAGAAAATCCTTCTTTTAAGAATGGACAAAACTGGAGTATTCAATACTGAAGCATGCTTATGCTCAGCAAAGTGACATGGTAAAGTCAACACTGTATGTATGTATTGGGCTACACTTTAGAGGAGATCCCAATAATTTGTTAAGGATGGTTTCAGAAGGTAGGTCTCCCTATGGATCCATATTCATTCTGTCTCAAATATTTCCAGATTAAATTTGTTCAATTTACAAGTCAAAAGAGGATTATCTTTACATTTATTTTTTCTGGTGCTGTAGACTCAGCCTGGAATCTGAAAAAACTCAGCTGTGCTCTGTTCTAAGATCACCAGGAATTACAATTCTGCCTTTGCCGCTTAGCTGACAATTTTGTTGATGATGCATGAGACAAAACAGAATCCACCCAGTCTCCCGTAACCGTGTTAGCTCTGCAGTGCTAACAGAAATACAGAGTAGTTTGTGCCAGAAAAGTCAGCAGATCTGATTAAAAGAGAATAAAAAGCAGAGTGTTATGTACAAAACCACCATTTTATATAGTCACTGTTCTGATAAGGATTGCATTTTTTTTTTAAAGTGCATCACTGCTGAATGACCTACCAGACCCAGTCAGCTAACGCCTTTCTGGAGCGTGACTGGGCATTGCGTACCATTCGCATCCTGGACCACGGCTGGAAACTGCTGCCATAGTACATGCACATTCTACAGCTGCAAAGGCAGCTAAAACCAAGCGGGTTCCCTTGCTGAGGATGATTCCTAAGCCCCCACATGCAACATACAGAAGGCAGCAGAGGCTAGGCAGCTCTGTGGACTCTGATAAAAGTGGATTTGAATTGTAATTTCTCCTTGGTTAAAATTCAATTTCTGCACAGAGTACAATTCTAGTACCTTACAATTTAACTACTCTGCCCTGCAGGGTGAATTCCACTTGAATTAGTTTCTTTGAAAATACTCCCTTCGTGCAGGACTGGTGGGATTTTACTCATGAAGGACCATACCATAGCCATCTGCAGCAACTTAGTAACTTTTGCAGGTAATGGATTTGGGGTTTGCTGTATAAAAAAGTGGTGGCACTACCTAGTACAGGGCTAAGCTATTGTCTTGCACGACGTGATTTTGACAGGTCTCATTTTAGTGTCCAGTGGACAATCCTGTGTGTCTCTTCATAACACATGACCCAGCCTCTGTTGTACAACAACTCAGGGTGGAAAAACCTCTGGCCCCTACAGGGAAATAGGGGAAGAGGCAGGACTGAGGCTCAGTGGCAGACAGAACTGGGCCGCTAGCACTGCAGCTACCTGCCGAGGGAAACACACGCTCATTCCTTTTCCCAGGCACACGTTGGTTAGTAACCATCACGCAGAACAGTCCCTTTAACAACCCACAACTGGAAATAAAACAGCATCAAACATACGAAAACCTCATCCCCACCTTGGCATTGTTCGCTCCAGTTTGTCCAGGGATGGTACCAGCCTATCCTCCAGGATGTTGTGGATCACCTGCTCTACACTGTAGCTGTGCTCCTCCAGGCAGGCCAAGATGAAGCCTTCCCCTAGGTCAGGCAGCAGATCTTTCACTTGAGAGATCAAAGAATCCAACTCCACCCCTGAGACCTTGGCAGCGGGTGCTGCAGTTGCTCCAGCACACTGTACATACCAAACATAAGGGGTGGAATTACTGAAAAGGGATCACAATACAGAGAGGCCATGTGTGCATGGAAACCGGGAAGGAGAGCAGTTAGGGTTATGAGAATAGAATCCAAATGGGGCCCTAGGCAGAGTCCATCAAGTACAGAATTAGGTATGCTGCTCTTTGAATCAGAGAGAGCTGGGATATTTTACAGCATCTTTTCCTCAAATAATATTAACAGGTATATGATGCATTATAGCTTCAAAATGCTTTACAAACAACTCAAGGGCTCAGATACGTCAGTGATGGGAGCCGTATGAGTACTAGGTGGATTACGTTGATAGGAAACCCAAGACAAAAGGAATTAAGCAATCTGTCCAAGGCCAATGGCAGGGCCAAAAGTAGAACCCAGCTTGTCTCATTACCGAGCTTATTCTTCACCATGCTGCACTGAACAGGCGGGAGCAATTCAGTTTTGATTCGTCCATTTGGATTCGGAATACAGCCATTGCCTAAGAGCCAAGAAACAAACAAGACTCCTTGCCCCACCAAGGCACAATCAGTTCAGTAGAGACGGTGGGGGAGAACCATTACCCTTCCTGTCCACACAGCTCCATACTCACATCATACTCCAAGTGGTATGCACCATCAAGCCCTTCTGAGTCCTTAGGAGCATTTTCCACCATTGCTGAAGCTCCATCAGGTACCATTGGTGGAGGTGGGCTTTTAATGACTGGTGTTTTTCTCCTCTCCACACCTTCCCAGGCACTTTCCACTGCTTGGAGGATATATGCTGTCCGGGTGTCATCCCTACAAGACTGCATTAAGGGCATTTCTCTGTTCTCTAGTCCAGATGCACCTGTTCAGACACCACATGTGAGTAGTTATGTGCTCTTTGAAGACTCCAAATCTGTGCCTACACTAGGCTTTTTCTAACAGCTTCCCCACCATTGCTGGCACTGGTGCAGCTTAATCAGAGGTAGCCAGTGTGAGAGTGCCAATGTAGACAGGGCTAACAACAGCCACCAAATTTTTAAAACACAGTGCAGTGTCCACCAGCAGAGAGAAAAGGATACAAGGCAGAGGATGCCTGCTGAAGCAGACTCACATCGTCTGCCACAGGAAACAGCTCATCATAGTCACGAAGAAACCTGAAAACACAAAAGCAAGTATAGCAGTCAAACTGAGGAGTGAATGAACTGCAGGGCTCCCTTGCTGCAATCCTTAATGCACTGCTGTAACCTCATCAGCACGCAGTCATGAACCCCACGACCTTGCAGACACTTCATCTCACACCCAGAAACAAACTCCAGAGTCTATCGCCAGGCCTAGTTTTGCATTCCATCATAATCCAGTCAACCTCCCCGCACCGCAATAGCCAATTATAACCCTCAACATGATGCTGTGACCCTCCAATGACCCAATGCCCAGTTAGAGAGGAGCACAATTTTGTGATTAAAACACCTGACCTGGGGGAGTTAGGAAATCTGGGTTGGATTCCCATCTCTGCCACTGACTCATTGTGTGTCCTTGGACAAGTCATTTAAACTTGTGCTTCAGTTTCCCCATCTGTAAACTGGGGATAAATAACTGTCTGACAAGGTAGCTGACAAGGCAGCTATGATGGTTAATTCACTAACATACATTCACAACCTGTATGTTATTCACAACCTGACAAGGTAGCTATGATGGTTAATTCACTAACATACATAGAAGGATCTGTTGCATCTGAAGAAGTGGGATCTGAAGAAAGATCTGTTGCATCTGAAGAAGTGGGGTTTTTACCCACGAAAGCTTATGCTCAAATAAATCTGTTAGTCTTTAAGGTGCCACCAGACTCCTTGTTGTTTTTGTGGATACAGACTAACACGGCTACCCCCTGATACTTAACATACATACAGCACTTTGAGAGCCTACAGCAAGAGGTGCTGGAGAAGTGCAAAGCATTATAACGGCCTCTGGCACCACACAGCATCCTCTGCAACACTACAATAAAGATTGTTCTAATTCTCTCTTACAGAACATTTCCTAACTAGACTGAAAGATTTCTAATTCCCACATGCATCAAAGTCCCTCATATACCAATGTCTTCCGCACTTTTAGTCCTGGGAACAGATATGGGAGGACAGTTATTCCTCCTTTGGGTCCCATTCTTTTGGATTTACCTCCTCTCCTGAAGCACTGAGGTGAAGATCTGCAGAAACTCTTCAATAAAGGGCTGAATATTCTCATAGCTGTAAGAGAGGACGCCATGGAACAGTGAGAAACTGAATTCCGAGCTATACTTTTGAGAACATCACATTCCTCCTTCTGAACCTCCGTGACCTGCCTTGCTAGCCATATTTGCCACATCTGAGGACCACGCTTACATCACAGCAAATCCCACTTGTTCAACAGATTTCATTCCAGTGGGATTTTTTGAGACTTTTAGTTTTAAAAAGCAGCAAATCATGAAACTAACCCAGCCTTCTCATGAGGCTTCAGTGACCATTTCAGCAAGCTGAACTTGGTCTTAAGGAAATAGGACTTTTGATAGGATTGCAACCATACTGCAAGGCAAGCGAGATTGCAGTGTGTGACCCTAAAAGAAGTGAAAACGGAGTGGGGAGCGGAGGGGAGGGGCAGGTACTTATATTCCTAATTACATTGAGATTCCTGCAAGACTGACCCTTCCATATAAGGTTATAGCACAGAACCTCCCAGACAATGTGTGATCTCTCTTTTGCTCACCTGTGTGAGGGCATATGCCAAACAAAGCCCACTTTATTGTACAGTCTCAAACTCCACTTGGTTCCGGTGCATTGAGCATCACCACAGAAGCCAAACTGATGTGACGGCTGAAAGCTGCCCCTTCACAGAATGCTCCTGCCAGTGTATTGGTGCCATAAAGATACTCCTCTAGAAGCAGGATGTGTCATCTGCACAATAACCCCAGCTCCTGACAGCCCAGACTACCCAGCTCTGTCATTTGCTGCTGTTGCTGCCATCTACCTAAGGCAGTGTGGGTCGGGACCCCAAAGTGGGTTGCGACCCCATTTTAATGGGGTCACCAGGGCTGGCTTAGACTTGCTGGGGCCCGGGGCCAAAGCCAAAGCCCAAGGACTTCAGCCCTGGGCAGTGAGGCTCAGGTTGGACCTCGGCTTTGGTCCCCCTCCTGAGGAGGTGGGGCTGGGGCTTTGGCCCTCCCACCTGGGGCAGCAGCACTCAGGCGGGCTCAGGCTTCGGTCCCCGCTCCTGGGGTCGCGTAGTAATTTTTATTGTCAGAAGGGGGTCCCAGTGCAATTAAGTTTGAGAACCCCTGAATTCTAAGGTATTAATATGGCCCCCAACCATTACCGCAGTACTGTGCCTGAGCACTCACAATCTTCAACGCACTTATCCTCTGAGGAAAGGCAGGACTGTTATCCCTGTTCTACAGATGGGAACTGAGGCACAGAGAGGCTAAGTGACTTGCCCAGGGTCACACAGGGAACTGAACCCAGCTCCACCTCAATCACCGGAATGTCATCTCCTTGAACAGATTGTACTGATGATAATTTGGGGTCAGTATTCAAGTATCAGAGGGGCTGCAGTGACATCAACAGCTCGGTGCAGGTTGTCTACAAACATTCATTCCAACAGTGTAGAGGCAGCATGGTCCAGCGGAAAGGGCACTGACCTAAAAGTCCCAGGGTCTGGATCCTTCCCGTGACTCAGCACACATGGCCCTAAGTAAGCCACTTCACCTCTCTGTACCTCAATTTCCCCTTCTGTTAAATGAGGATACTCACCCCCCCCTTTCAGAGGGGTAGCCGTGTTAATCGGTATCAGAAAGAAAAAAAAAACAGGAGTACTTGTGGCACCTTAGAGACTAACGAATTTATTTGGGCATAAGCTTTCGTGGGCTAAAACCTACTTCATTGGATGCATGCAGTGAAAAATACAGTAGGAAGATATATATATATACACAGAGAACATGAAACAATGGGTGTTGCCATACCAACTGTAGCGAGACTAATCAATTAAGGTGGGCTATTATCAGCAGGAGAAAAAAAAAACTTTTGTAGCCATAATTAGGATGGCCCATTTCAAACAGTTGACAAGAAGGTGTGAGTAACAGTAGGGGAAAATTAGCATGGGGAAATAGTTTTTACTTTGTGTAATGACCCATCCACTCCCAGTCTTTATTCAAGCCTAATTTAACCGTGTCCAGTTTGCAAATTAATTCCAATTCTGCAGTTTCTCGTTGGAGTCTGTTTTGGAAGGTTTTTTGTCGGAGAATTGCGACTTTCAGGTCTGAAATTGAGCGACCAAGGAGGTTGAAGTGTTCTCCGACTGGTTTTTGAATGTTATAATTCTTGACGTCTGATTTGTGTCCATTTATTCTTTTGCGTAGAGACTGTCTGGTTTGGCCAATGTACATGGCAGTGGGGCATTGCTGGCACATGATGGCATATATCACATTGGTAGATGTGCAGGGGAATAAGCCTCTTATGGTGTGGCTGATGTGATTAGGTCCTATGATGGTGTTCCTTGAATAGATACATGGACACAGTTGGCAACGAGCTTCCTTGCAAGGATAGGTTCCTGGGTTAGTGGTTTTGTTGTGTGGTTGCTGGTGAGTATTTGCTTCAGGTTGGGGGGCTGTCTGTAAGCGAGGACTGGCCTCTCTCCCAAGATCTCTGAGAATGAGGGATCGTCCTTCAGGATACGTTGTAGATCCTTGATGATGCGCTGGAGAGGTTTTAGTTGGGGGCTGAAGGTGACGGTTAGTGGCGTTCTGTTACTTTCTTTGTTAGGCCTGTCCTGGAGTAGGTGACTTCTGGGTACTCTTCTGGCTCTGTCAATCTGTTTCTTCACTTCAGCAGGTGGGTATTATAGTTTTAAGAATGCTTGATAGAGATCTTGTAGGTGTTTGTCTCTGTCTGAAGGATTGGAGCAAATGCGGTTGTATCGCAGAGCTTGGCTGTAGACAATGGATCGTGTGGTGTGGTTTGGATGAAAGATGTAGGCATGTAGGTAAGTATAGCGGTCAGTTGGTTTCCGGTATAGGGTGGTGTTTATGTGACCGTCGCTTATTAGCACTGTAGTGTCCAGGAAGTGGATCTCTTGTGTGGACTGGGCCAGGCTGAGGTTGATGGTGGGATGGAAATTGTTGAAATCATGGTGGAATTCCTCAAGGGCTTCTTTTCCATGGGTCCAGATGATGAAGATGTCATCAATGTAGCGCGAGTAGGGGCATTAGGGGACGAGAGCTGAGGAAGCGTTGTTCTAAGTCAGCCATAAAAATGTTGGCATGCTGTGGGGCCATGCGGGTACCCATAGCAGTATACATTGTCCCCTGAAGGTATACATTGTCCCGAAGTGTGAAATAGTTGTGAGTGAGGACAAAGTCACAAAGGTCAGCCACCAGGTTGGCCGTGACATTATCGGGGATGGTGTTCTTGACGGCTTGTAGTCCATCTTTGTGTGGAATGTTGGTGTGGAGGGCTTCTACATCCATAGTGGCCAGGATGGTGTTTTCAGGAAGATCACCGATGGATTGTAGTTTCCTCAGGAAGTCAGTGGTGTCTCGAAGATAGCTAGGAGTGCTGGTAGTGCAGGGCCTGAGGAGGGAGACTACATAGCCAGACAATCCTGCCAATGCCTGAGATGATAGGGCGTCCAGGATTTCCAGGTTGGGGTTCTAGGGGCATGTCTGTGCAGATTTGTTCCTGTGCTTTTTCAGGGAGTTTCTTAGCAAATGGTGTAGTTTCTGTTGGTAATGCTCAGTGGGATCAGAGGGTAATCGCCTGTAGAACTGTGGTTTTGGAGAGCTGCTTAGCAGCCTCTTGTTCATATTCCGACCTATTCATGATGACGACAGCACCTCCTTTGTCAGCTTTTTTGATTATGATGTCAGAGTTGTTCCCGAGGCTGTGGATGGCATTGTGTTCCGCATGGCTGAGGTTATGGGGCAAGTGATGCTGCTTTTCCACAATTTCAGCCAGTGCACATTGATGGAAGCACTCTATGTAGAAGTCCAGTCTGTTGTTTCGACCTTCAGGAGGAGTCCACACAGAATCCTTCTTTTTGTAGTGTTGGTAGGAAGGTTTCTGTGGATTAGTGTGCTGTTCAGAGGTGTGTTGGAAATATTCCTTGAGTCGGTGACATCAAAAATAGGATTCCAGGTCACCACAGAACTGTATCGTGTTCGTGGGGGTGGAGGGGCAGAAGGACAGGCCCCGAGATAGGACAGACTCTTCTGCCGGGCTAAGAGTAGAGCTGGATAGATTAACAATATTGTTGGGTGAGTTAAGGGAACCACTGTTGTGGCCCCTTTTGGCATGTAGTAGTTTAGATAGTTTAGTGTCCTTTTTCCTTTGTAGAGAAGCAACGTGTGTGCTGTAAATGGCTTGTCTAGTTTTTGTAAAGTCCAATCATGAGGAACTTTGTGTGGAAGGTTGGCTTTTTATGAGATTATGCAGTTTTGAGAGCTCATTCTTAATCTTTCCCTGTTTGCTGTATTGGATGTTGATCAGGTGGTTCCGCAGTTTCTTTGAGAGTGTGTGGCACAATCTCTCAGCATAGTCTGTGTGGTATGTAGATTGTAAAGGATTTTTTACCTTCAGTCCTTTTGGTATGATGTCCATCTGGTTGTATTTGGAAAGGAATACAACAAAAACATTAACCCAGGAACCTATCCATGCGACAAAGCCCGTTGCCAACTCTGTCCACAGATCTATTCAGGGGACACCATCATAGGACCTAATCACATCAGCCACACCATAAGAGGCTCTTTCACCTGCACATCTACCAATGTGATAGATGCCATCATGTGCCAGCAATGCCCCTCTGCATTGTACATTGGCCGAACCAGGCAATCTCTATGCAAAAGAATAAATGGACACAATTCAGACGTCAAGAATTATAACATTCAAAAACCAGTCAGAGAACACTTCAACCTCCGTGGTCACTCAATTTCAGACCTGAAAGTCGCAATTCTCCGACAAAAAACCTTCCAAAACAGACTCCAACGAGAAACTGCAGAACTGGAATTAATTTGCAATCTGGACATGGTTAAATTAGGCTTGAATAAAGACTGGGAATGGATGGGTCATTACACAAAGTAAAAACTATTTCCCCATGCTATTTTCCCCCTACTGTTACTCACACCTTCTTGTCAACCAGTTTGAAATGGGCCATCCTGATAATGACTACAAAAGTTTTTTTTCTTCTGCTAATAGCCCACCTTAATTGATTAGTCTTGTTACAGTTGGTATGGCAACACCCATTGTTTCATGTTCTCTGTGTATATATATATATCTTCCTACTGTATTTTTCACTGCATGCATCCGATGAAGTGGGTTTTAGCCCACGAAAGCTTATGCCCACATAAATTTGTTAGTCTCTAAGATGCCACAAGTACTCCTCGTTTTTCACCCCCCTTTGTACAGCACTTGGAGATCTAGGGATGAGGACCATTACACGCTAGCTTTTCACTGGGGTGAAAATGGAATAAGGGCAAAAGCATCCATATCTAGATTTAAAAACATTCTTTTCAATGAGCTACAACACCATGTGGATTTCTGTGTGTTTTAGGTGTTGCTAAGGTGCTTAGCCCCATGATATCTAAGCACTAGCCTAGAAGTCACAAAATATCCTGTAGCCAACAAGAACGTGTTCACTAGGACATGGCCTTACCCCACTCTGGAGGGGTCAAAACAAAGCCCAGTTTGTAAATGCTTTGGATCAGGGACAGTTTCATTCTAGATCTTTGTACAGCACCCAGCACAACAGGGCTCTGATCCCAATGGAGCCTTTGGGCACTACCCCAATATAAATCATAAATAATTCACCAGTAAGGCTGGAAATCTCAGGACTCTTCAACAGAGCAATTAAGTACCGGGGTTACTCCTAAGGATAGCACCCTACCAGAGAAGCCTACAGTCTCAGCCACATAGATAAAGTGCCTGTACCTGCTTTCTAAGATGGGCTGGAGGCAGATCTGGTTAATGAGAATATGAAAGATTTCCACCACCTTCTTCCTGGAATGAGAAAGCCTCCTCCACAAGTCAGCCAGTAAGCTTCAGAGAGAGGAAGAGCGAGAGAGTGCAAGAGCACGGGGTTAGTCTCAACACAAGAAAAAAACCCATCTCTGAGGCATGGGCCCTGCCCACTTTGGAGGAGAAGCTGCATTAGCTGAGTCTACATGAACCATTAGAGCACGGTGAGCTGGGGTGTGAATCTACCCGCACTAGCCTGCCACCCTCTAACTGACCTTGTGCACCCTGCTGACATGCGTTAACAGTCTGTTAGAGCACTTTGAGCTAGTCTTCTTTGAAACTCAGAAAAGAACGAGGCATGCGCGTGGCACCTTAGAGACTAACAAATATATTTAGGCATAAGCTTTCGTGGGCTAACACCCACTTCATCCAATGCATGCAGTGGAAAATACATATACACAGAGAACGTGAAACAATGGGTGTTGCCATACCAACTCTAACAAGACTTATCAATTAAGGTGCCACAAGTACTCCTCGTTCTTTTTGCTATTAATTTATTAGTCTCGTTAGAGTTGCTATCGCAACACCCATTTTTTCATGCTCTCTGTGTATATATATCTTCCTACTTTATTTTCCACTGCATGCATCTGATGAAGTGGGTTTTAGCCCACAAAAGCTTATGCCCAAATAAATTTGTTAGTCTCTAAGGTGGCACAAGAACTCCTCGTTCTTTTTGCTGATACAGACTAACACGGCGAGCACTCTGAAATTTGAAACTGGACTAGATCAAAGCACTCTAATGAATTGTTAAACATATCAGCAGGGTGCACACAGACAGACTCCAGCAGGCTAGTATGGGGTAGATTCACACCCCAATTTGCCAGACTGTAAGGCAGAGGTGGGCATACTACAGCCCATGGGACCACCCTGCCCGGCCCTTGAGCTCCCAGCCAGGGAGGCAAGCCCCCGGCCGCTCCCCTGCTATCCTCCCTCCCCCGCAGCCTCAGCTCGCTGCACCACCAGCACTCTGGCCCACCGCTCCTGCCAGGCAGCGCGGCAGCGCGGCTGACTCCAGCTGGGCAGCGGGGCTGAGAGCTCCTGCCGGGCAGCGCAGCATGGTAAGGGGTGGAGAGCGGAGGGGTTGGATAAGGGGCAGGGGATCCCGGAGAGCAGTTGGATGGGGCGGAGGTTTGGGGGGGGTGTCAGGGGACAGGGAGTGGGGGGGGGCTGTCAGGGGGTGGGGGTGTGGATGGGGTCGGGGCAGTCAGGGGACAGGGAGCGGGGGGGGGGGGGGGGGGGGGGGGGATAGAGGGTGAGGTCCCTGGAGGCGGTTAGGGGCAGGGGTGTGGATAGGGGTCGGGGCAGTGAGGGGACAGGGAGCCCGGGGGGGGGGGAGGGTGGATGGGTCAGGAGTTCTGAGGGGGGCAGTCAGGGGACAGATAAGGGATGGGGGCCAGGCTGTTTGGGGAGGCACAGCCTTCCCTACCCGGCCCTCCATACAGTTTCGCAACTCCAATGTGGCCCTCGGGCCAAAAAGTTTGCCCAACCCTGCTCTAAGGGGTTCTCAAACTGGGGGTCATGACCCCTCAGAGGGTCACAAGGTTATTACATGGGGGTTGCGAGCTGTCTGCCTCCACCCCCAAACCCTGCTTCGCCTCCAGCATTTATAATAACGTTAATATAAAAAATGTGTTTTTAATTTATAAGGGGGGTCATACTCAGAGACTTCCTGTGTGAAAGGGGTCAGCCATATAAAAGTCTGAGACCCTGATCTAACTGTTCATGTAAACAAGCCCACAGTCTGTCTCTGCTGCAAGGAGCAGACAGAACCATGTCACAATCTGTTTGAATACATATTCTAAACAAAGTTGCTCTATAAACATTTTTTAAGCACTGTTACGCTTGGTTCTCACTAGCTAAGCAAACGGTATTTAAACCACCTTAGCAAGAACTCTGCTTTCAAACACACTGGGGCAAATCTATGAATGGAAGTATACCGGCTCTTTTACATGCTTGCACTTTATTACAGGTTTAGGATGCAACTACTTTGGGATAGTGCACTATGCAGAGCCTCTCCCTAGAAAGGAGAGAAGGATTTAATTAAAAATCCCACCAGATGGGAAAGAGGCTTTTCTTGAAGTCAGAAAAGCTTCTTCTTCAGGACTCTTGAGAAGAAGCCAAGAAAGGCAGAGAGAGACTAAGGGGATGGATGTGGAAGGGGAAATAGTGTTTTAATTTAGTGTAGGGGTGGTTCTCTCTGAAAAGAATGAGCAAATCTTCTCTGCACTTTTTACCTCTTATCCTCACATGTCCTCCTCTTAATTGCAGATTCCAGCTCAGGAAACGCGAGTTCATAAAATGAAGCCAGTCTGCAAAAACATGTAATAAAACAAGAACTGTCAACAGATGTTTTTAGAACACTTCATTAAAAAACAAATCAAATGGGCATCTTGATATTGATATCTCCAGTCTCTCATTACTAGCAGTTCCAGCGCTGATCCTCAGTTCCCGCTCTGACCCTTGTTTCATTATAGCTTATTCCCAGAAACACAACTAAACAGATGTGAGGCTGGCAAACAGCAGCTCCCTATGGATCTGTTCAGCACTTATGCTACAGCTGCAGCCGAATGAGATGGTTTCAAAGCATCCTGCTGCTGACTAGGCAAATGGTCTGAGCTACTCTAGAGCATTCTGCACTCACATCTGCAGCCCATGAAGAGTTGACAGACTGATGCACCCAAACTGAACTCCCTTCTTACTTCTGTTAGATCTCCTCTTTCCAATACTGCAGAGATCAGGGGAGCTAGACACAGAGGCTTTGACGGCAGACATGCTTGGTCCCATTTGCAGGGAGAGAGAACACATGCTCCTTCTGGGTCTTGGGAAGGAACAAAGGAACCACTTTGGCCTAGTACCTGGTTCTGAAAGCCAGACAGCCCTCACACACCATTTTTACCTAGAGACAAAGCATCATGGGATGCAGATATACTTGCCCTCACCGAGAAACAACTGGGTTTGCTTCATGATTTGCTAGGGGTTTACAACTGATGGTTTATAGTTCTTTGTACAGAGGCTAAGACTGCAAAATGGTGTGTAGAGGATAGACACACACTGCTCATAACTGGTCTCATATCAAGATGTTAACATGCCTCAAGGACACCAATTTAACAACATAGCAGAAACCAGTTCATACTTCTAGGTTGGGACACAGAAGATTAGCAAGAGTGACAAGAGGCTGATTTAGAAACCTTTTAGATTCTCAGAAAGGGACACATGCAAATCAGTATTCACCTGCCATACCCCAAAGAACCAGTGATTAGTCCAGATTGACAGTGCATTAATAAAATGCAGCTATCCCCTTAAAAGAGGGCAGGGCCATTTTAGTGTATTTCAGACAACAACAACAGAACTAAAAGCAACTGTTTTTTCCCCTTGGGTTACCAATCACCATAGTGCAGCTGTTTGGCCAGTCTAAACATTCACCACCAGTCCAATAATCTGACTACTGTAAATAGCATGACGACATACAATGGGGATAACCCTCCAGCAACCTACACTTTTTAGAGCTTAAAACCTCTTACGTTACCAAATGTAATGAGCCACATTTTTAAATCTACATCATCATTAATATCCACAATCAAGGCAATTGTGGCCAAAGTGACTGACTTAGCGTGTGGTTGCCCACATCCTTATTAAAGGGACAGCCTGCAGAGACCACCGATCCCTGTACACAGTGCTGCCTACACCCAGATGACGATGGCGTGATAAACCCTGAAATCTTTATAGGACACACTGCAATATTACTGAGGAAGCGGCTGCAATCTGGTCCATTTTATGGAAATTAGGTGCAAGCCAACCTCCTGGCGAATTGCCAAGGTACTCCTCAGTTGGGGAAACTCTGGGCAACCCCTGTAGTGACCTGTTTTATTCACCAAAAGACTACTCTACCATCAGAATAAACTGAGCAGCCTATTCTTTTAATGATAAATGTAAAGGGAAAGGACAAAACAGCACACTCGGCATTTATACTCCACTAAGCCAAGCTGTCAGGAACTAGACACGTACCTGTAACAGAAGTCATGTTTTTGGACAGTCTGACAGGCCAGGGGAAAGACATCAAGAAAGGCCCAAAGGGTGGTGCAAGTGTCACACAAGTACAGCACGATATCCTTCAATGCCTGGTAGAGAAAGAACTATTCATTATCCAAAAAGAGGAAAAAGTCACATCGAGTTGTCCTGGCAGCCTAACATTCTGAGACTAGTGCTAATGCACTGAGTTCATGGAAAAGCTGCTCTTTTGAGGGTGGGAAGAAAGTCTGAGCTCACGGCACAAATAAGATAGTCCACAAAAATTTAGGACAATAACTATATTAGCCCTTTTCTCCCTCAGAAGGCATAATGAAAGTGTCTGACTACTGATGCTCATTAAAGTTTCTAAGGCACTTTTGTTAAATTAGGGGGGTCCTGGCCAAATCCCATTTTGCATAATGGCAATTTACCTCCTTAAGTCCCTCTGGAACTCCAGCTGGATACAGTATTCTTCCCCTTCTATCCTAAATGGTTGCACAACATTAGTGTTTGAACTTAAGGAGCTGACATGGTCCATTTTCAGTGGCAGCCGAAGTGATTGGGAGGTATTGCCAATACAGAGAAGGACCAGGATATCATACAGGAAGATCTGGATGAGCTTGTAAACTGGAGTAATAGTAATAGGATGAAATTTAATAGTGAAAAGTGCAAGATCATGCATTTAGGGATTAATAACAAGAATTTCTGTTATAAACTGGGGACGCGTTACGTGGAAGTAACAGAGAAGGAGAAGGACCTCGGAGTACTGGTCTATCACAGGAAGGCGATGAGCCACCAATGTGATATGGCCGTCAAAAAAGCAAATGCGGTCTTGGGATGCATCAGGCGAGGTATTTCCAGTAGAGATAAGGAGGTGTTAGTACCGTTATACAAGGCACTGGTGAGACCTCACCTGGAATAGTGTGTGCAGTTCTGGTCTCCCATGTTTAAGAAGGATGAATTCAAACTGGAACAGGTACAGAGAAGGGCTACTAGGATAATCTGAGGAATGGAAAACCTGTCTTCTGAAAGGAGACTCAACGAGCTTGGCTTATTTAGCCTAACCAAAAGAAGGCTGAGGGGAGATATGATTGCTGTCTCTAAATATATCAGAGGGATAAATACCATGGAGGGAGAAGAATTATTTAAGCTCAGTACCAATGTGGACACAACAACAAATGGATATAAACTGGCCATCAGGAAGTTTAGACTTGAAATTAGACGAAGGTTTCTAACCAACAGAAGAGTGAAGTTCTGGAACAGCCTTCCAAGGGAAGCAGTGGGGGCAAACGACATATCTGGCTTCAAGACAAAGCTTGATAAGTTTATGGAAGAGATGTTATGATGGGATAGCCTAATTTTGGCAATTAATTGATCTTCGACTACTAGTGGTAGATATGCCCAATGGCCTGTGGTGGGATATTAGATGGGGTGGGATCTGAGTTACTACAGAGAATTCTTTCCTGGGTGTCTGGCTGGTGAGTCTTGCCCACATGCTCAGGGTTTAGCTGATCGCCATATTTGGGGTCAAGAAGGAATTTTCCTCCAGGGCAGATTGGCAGAGGCCATGGCGGTTTTTTGCCTTCCTCTGCAGCACAGGGCACAGGTCACTTGCTGGAGGATTCTCTGCACCTTGAAGTCTTTAAACCACGATTTGAGGACTTCAATAGCTCAGACATAAGTTAGGGGTTTGTTACAGGAGTTGGTGGGTGAAATTCCCATGGCCTGCGTTGTGCAGGAGGTCAGACTAGATGGTCATAATGGTCCCTTCTGACCTTAAAGTCTATGATTCTTCTACATCAGAGGTTCCCAAACTTTTTTGCTGTGCTCCCCCTTCAACATGGGAGTCACATAACATGCCCTCACTCCACCCCACCCCCAACATTCACCCATCCGGGAAGTGACTGAGGGGAGCAGACAGCTCCCACTCAGGTGTCAGCAGGACATTGCAGGAGTGAAATCAGGAAGGCCAAATCACACCTGGAGTTGCAGTTAGCAAGAGATGTTAAGAGTAATAAGAAGGGTTTCTTCAGGTATGTTAGCAATAAGAAGAAAGTCAAGGAAAGTGTCGGCCCCTTACTGAATGGGGGAGGAAACCTAGTGACAGAGGATGTGGAAAAAGCTAATGTACTCAATGCTTTTTTTGCCTCTGTCTTCACGAACAAGGTCAGCTCCCAGACTACTGCACTGGGCAGCACAGCATGGGGAGGAGGTGACCAGCCCTCTGTGGAGAAAGAGGTGGATCGGGACTATTTAGAAAAGCTGGATGAGCACAAGTCCATGGGGCCGGATGCACTGCATCCTAGAGTGCTAAAGGAGTTGGCGGATGTGATTGCAGAGCCATTGGCCATTATCTTTGAAAAATCATGGCGATCAGGGGAAGTCCCGGATGACCGGGAAAAGGCTAATGTAGTGCCCATCTTTAAAAAAGGGGAGGAGGAGGATCCTGGGAACTAGAGGCCAGTCAGCCTCACCTCAGTCCCTGGAAAAATCATAGAGCAGGTCCTCAAGGAATCAATTCTGAAGCACTTAGGGGAGAGGAAAGTGATCAGGAACAGTCAGCACGGATTCACCAAGGGCAAGTCATGCCTGACTAATTTAATTGCCTTCTATGATGAAATAACTGGCTCTGTGGATGAGGGAAAAGCAGTGGACGTCTTATTCCTTGACTTGAGCAAAGCTTTTGATACGGTCTCCCACAGTATTCTTGCCAGAAAGTTAAAGAAGTATGGGCTGAATAAATGGACTATAACGTGGATAGAAAGCTGGCTAGATCATCGGGCTCAACGGGTAGTGATCAATGGCTCCATGTCTAGTTGGCAGCCGGTATCAAGTGGAGTGCCCCAAGGGTCGGTCCTGGGGCCAGTTTTGTTCAATAGCTTCATTAATGATCTGGAGGTTGGCGTGGATTGCACCCTCAGCAAGTTTGCAGATGACATTAAACTGGGAGGAGAGGTGGATACGCTGGAGGGTAGGGATAGGATACAGAGGGACCTAGACAAACTTGAGGATTAGACCAAAAGAAATCTGATGAGGTTCAACAAGGAAAAGTGCAGAGTCCTGCACTTAGGACAGAAGAATCCCATGCACTGCTACAGACTAGGGACTGAGTGGCTAAGCAGCAGTTCTGCAGAAAAGGACCTAGGGGTTACAGTGGGTGAGAAGCTGGATATGAGTCAACAGCGTGCCCTTGTTGCCAAGAAGGCTAACAGCATTTTGGGATGTATAAGTAGGGGCATTGCCAGCAGATCGAGGGACGTGATCGTTCCCCTCTATTCGACATTGGTAAGGCCTCAGCTGGAGTACTGTGTCCAGTTTTGGGCCCCACACTACAAGAAGGATGTGGAAAAATTGGAAAGCATCCAGCGGAGGGCAACAAAAATGATTAGGGGACTGGAACACATGACTTATGAGGAGAGGCTGAGGGAACTGGGATTGTTGAGTCTCCAGAAGAGTGAGGGGGGATTTGATAGCTGCTTTCAACTACCTGAAAGGGGATTCCAAAGAGGATGTTCTCAGTGGTGGCAGATGACAGAACAAGGAGTAATGGTCTCAAGTTGCAATGGGGGAGGTTTAGGTTGGATATTAGGAAAATCTTTTTCACTATGAGGGTGGTGAAGCACTGGAATGGGTTACCAAGGGAGGTGGTGGAATCGCCTTCCTTTGAGGTTTTTAAGGTCAGGCTTGACAAAGCCCTGGCTGGGACTATTTAGTTGGGGATTGGTCCTGCTTTGAGCAGGGGGTTGGACTAGATGACCCCCCTGATATTCTATGATCTCCAGAGGACACCATGGCAGCATGGCGTGGATCCAACCAGGGTTCCTCACCCTCCCTCCCGCAAGTCCAGAGTCCCTCACTCCTGCAGGCTTCAGAGGATTTAAAAACACATGGAGCTGTGGCCAGCCAGGCATCTGGGCCCTGTGGGCAGGGTAGCAGTGGGGACAGCACGCAGGTAGTCCCCAGCAGTCAGAGAGGGGAGGAAGTGGCTGCTGCCAGGGCAGGGTAGCGTGGTGTGAGTCTGGGGTAGGCCTGCACTCCACCACTACTACCGGGACTCCCTGTGTGCTCTCCCTGCTGTTCCCCTCTCCCGGACACTTAGCCAGCTGCAACCCCACACCTACCTCGTGCCCCTGATAACCTCATCATGCCCCTACGGGGGGGTGCGCCTCACAGTTTGAAAACTAATCCTATATATGGTTTGTACTGTTAAAATGTCTGGAGATTTACATTAGATTATAAACTCTTTTAATATGCGCTTGTACAACACCTAGCCCAATGGGGCCCTTCCCTGCCCCACGGCTATACAACTAATAATTTTGAAGGAAGGGGCTATTTTAATGCAAGATCGTCACCATAAAGCGATTTTCAGTTACTCAGATCCCTTGATATTGCTTTATTTCGTAATATTCCCTTTCACACTGCTTAGCAGGGGTTGGAAAGGAAACAAAATAAAGGTCATACCAGAATTTATAGGGGGAAAGGCAACCCAAAATGAATAGAAGAACAAAGAATATGGAACTCTGTCACATGATAAGCACTGAAACAATGTCTAGGAGCCATATGCTTAATGAGACCTAAGTATCTGGGAACCATTTGACTCAATGCGGGGTTAACAGTCTGTGGTTAGCTTAGCAAAAAAGCTATGTACACAGCGGGAAAGATTACAGCAATAACTCCACCTGGAGAGGCATGGTACTAGGAGTCACTTTGACTCTTTCTTCCAATTTCTGGGGCTTGGCTGAGGCCCCATCACATTGCAAGCCACACTCCTGCAGAACGTTGTTGAACACCTGGATCACAAAGAGCAAACCATTATTACATCAGACAGGCAAATGCACCCAGTGTGTTCTATCTTGTCAGCAGTCCTTTTATGACTGTCAGCTGAACTGAACAAAAGACATTGCTATTTACACACAATGGAGAGCTGCCTAACCTGAAAGCAGGGACAAATTTATCTGTATCTTTTTCTCACAGCCTAGAACTTAAGAAACAACTCTATTATATTTGCATCTTTGGAGATCTGCCATCCTCCTCCCTCCAACAGAGCAGACTATAAGATCAACAGAGGGGCCACAGGCATTTTTGAAGTTGAATATTTGGATTTATACTGCTTTTCCTTTAAATCACCAAGTGGACTTTGGACTGGTAAATGCGTGCATGCAAATATCCCGATGCTCTTTCTGTGATAGTGTTAATTAACAAAACATCTAACACACAGTATGCAAAGCAGAGCTCTGTAAACCCAAAGTAATTGCTTCAAGACATACACCACATACAATGGGCAGAATCTTCACTGCCCTTCAAATAACTGTTTTGAATGGATAATCTGGCATCACAGAGCACTTTTACACGTGACACCGTCTCTCACACAAGTGCTCCTGGACCGCTGAATTTAGTACATCCGAAGCGTGATGGAGATGGAGACACCAGAGAGAACAGAAAGCCATCCCAGCTGTCTCGACAAAATTACTTTTTAAAATTTATTTGTTTGAGGACTAAAACACAAATTTTCCCATTGCAATGATGCCAAGGTACCTTGATTCATATTCAAATTAAATATGAGCATAGCCCAGTCAGTGTGGGGAAATTCTTATTGCTCAGAGCAACGAAAGCTCAGAACATTGGACCTGGCTAATATCTGTATAGGAGCAATTTATGTATCTTGGTTCCAAAGATATTTTCATTCTCTCCTGTGAGCTTACTGGGTGTGATCACTAGTGTAAATGTCTCAGTCTCTTGTATTTGGGCAGGGGGAAATGGGCACTTCCTATATGAACTATCTAGCACAGGAAGTCCCAAGGATTCGCAGCAAGGATAATGTCATAAATAGGTAGGATGTGAGGGGGTTAGCTGTGAGTAAAACATTGTAGATAAAAGCCATCTAACATCGGCTGGTATAATTCAGGGGATCAAATACAAAGAAACACAAACAATTCTTCCAGCCTGCAACTATGCCTCCTGGGACTGTGTCAGAGCCTCCCCTGGAGGCTCAGAAAACCACCCCAAGCCAGATAAAGAGGCAGTACCTGTAGGATTGTGGGCACCGTCTCATTCAAGTCCCTGAAGTAACTTGATTGCTGAGTGAAGATGTTTTCTGAAAGAAGAGGAGGAAAAAATCCATTCCAGATTAATTCAAACGTTCAGCCCAACAAGCAGCCTCACACCAAGCAACGTCCTTATGTACTATCCACAGCATCTTCTCTAAAAATAAGACTTGTAACCACCCAGGGTGGAACTATTGACCTATACCCACCACAAGTACAGTGCTTGTTCCTATATAGCTGACCATCTCCTAACAGTTCAGTACAGCTGGAGAACGTAAGAATGGCCATATTGGATCAGGCCAAAGGTCCATCCAGCCCAGTATCTTGTCTTCCAACAGTGGCCAGTGCCAGGTGCCCCACAGGGAATGAACAGAACAGGTAATCATTGAGTGATCCATCCCCTGTCGCCCATTCCCAGCTTTTGGCAAACAGAGGCTAGGGACACCATCCCTGCCCATCCTGGCTAATAGCCATTGATGGACCTATCCTCCAGTAACTTATCTAGTTCTTTTTTTAACCCTGTTATAATCTTGGCTTTCACAACATCTTCTGGCAAAGAGTTCCACAGACTGACTGGGCATTGTGAGAAAAAATACTTCCTTTTGTTTGTTTTAAACCTGCTGCCTATTAATTTCATTTGGTGACCCCTAATTCTTGTGTTATGAGAAGAAGTAAATAACACTTCCCTATTTATTTTCTCCACACCAGTCATGATTTTATAGACCTCAATCATATTTCCCCTTAGCTGTCTCTTTTCCAAGCTGAAAAGTCCCAGCCTTATTAATCTCTCCTCATATGGAAGCTGTTCTATACCACTAGTCATTTTTGTTGCTCTTTTCTGTACCTTTTCCAATTCCAATATATCTTTTTTGAAATGGGGCGACCACATCTGCACGCACTATTCAAGATGTGGGAGTATCATGGATTTATATAGCGGCAATATGATATTTTCAGTCTTATTTTCTACGCTTTTTCTTAATGATTCCCAATATTCTGTTCGCTTTTTTGACTGCCTCTGCACATTGAGTGGATGTTTTCAGAGAACTATCCACAATGACTCCAAGATCTCTTTCTTGAGTGGTAACAGCTAATTTAGACTCCATCATTTTATATGTATAGTTGGGATTATGTTTTTCAATGTGCATTGCTTTATATTTATCGACAGTAAATTTCATCTGCCATTTTGTTGCCCAGTCACTCAGTTTTGAAAGATCCTTTTGTAGTTCTTCGCAATCTGCCTGGGACTTAACTATCTTGAGCAGTTTTGTATCATCTGCAAATTTTGCCACCTCACTACTTACCCCTTTTTCCAGATCATTTATGAATATGTTAAATAGGACTGGGCCCAGTACAGACCCCCGGGGGACACCACTATTTACCTCTCTCCATTCTGAAAACTAACTATAGATTCCTACCCTTTGTTTCCTATCTTTTAACCAATCCATGAGAGGACCTTCCCTCTTATCCCATCACATCTTATTTTGCTTAAGAGCCTTTGGAGGGCTGGTAATGAGAATGTTCATTAGAACACATTGTCCAAGACGCTAGACGATTCAAGCACTGCACGGTTGGTTGAGTCAGTAAATAATATCACTAAATGCTCCTAGTTCCTTTATTTGACAGCTGTAGTTGAGTTTTAATTGCTAATTCCATGTACGCCAGCAAATGTTCTGTAGCATATTTTTTAAAGGTAACGAGGCCTTATCTTAATAACATAAGACTAGGTATTGCTCTCATTATCTTTTCAAAATATTCTGCAGAATAGCAGAGTGCTGTAAATCTTAACCGAGTAGTGGAGAGACATTGATTGCCCTTTTTCCAGGAATTACCAGACATGCTGTACAGATTACCATGATTCCACCACAAGGACAAACCTCTTGCAGAGTTTACACATGTGTGTAAGACCTGTGAAAAATGTTTCACAGAGAAGAATAAGGACAAGAAAAATCTGATTTTATGCATTTGCACACCTGAATTGCACATGCAGATACCATGATTGCATACACAAACAGCCAGGTAGACATGTCACAGGACATCTATGTGCACAATTACTGCTGTTGCACACACAATCACAGTAATTGCATGTACCATTTAGACTAGGTTTTTGAAACCTAGACTTAAAAAAAAAGAAAAGAAAAAAGAACACTTTGATAACTCCTCTAAAGGGCCTTTTTTGGGGGGGGTCTCCTGCATTTGGGGCACAGTAGAGTGAGCTTATGTCAAGAGACCCTGGAAAGAAAAAAGAGAAAAAAAAAAAGAGGAGAAAGATCAGCATTCAAAAATCAAAGCGCTGAGGCCTGGAAATTTGGCAAAAATCTTGTTTGAACAGCCTGTGTCACAAGATTTCTCATACTTCCCATTTTAGCTTGGATTGAATGAAAAATCCAATAATAGCCATCTTTCAAAGGAAGGAAAAAAGTTAAATTATTCAAACTTCAGAACAGCCTGGGTTTGAATTTTAGATGAAGGATTCTAGATCTTATTGTATCCAAAACTACGTGCTCCACCAGCCCTGCTCAGATGGAAGCTAAGGATGCTAAGGTGGAAGCTAAGAATAGGGATAAATGCAGTGTCCAGACCAACTCATCCTCTGACCATAAAACAGGTTCTAATGTCCAAGGCTGAGCTTTTGCTAAACATATAATTGCTGCTGTGTTTGCTGACACAGACACAGGCAGAGCAGTGATGAATTCAGTTGGTAAAGTGCTTTGAGATACTTTGCAACTAACAGGGACTCTATGAAAATCAAGTTCTGTTTTTCCAGTTCAAGTTCTCTGTAGTCACAGAACAATCACATTGTGTGTTTTGTCTAGCTGCCAGCTACAGGAGCAAAAGGACCAATCTTAGCAGTCAGACTGCTCCCCCTTCCCTCATCCTGCAAAGAATAAGGCTTTCTGGACTTTCTCCTCTCCCCCAGGATCTTCCATGTTCCTTGTGGAAGTACAGAGTCCCTTTACAGTCTCAGAGCTGCATTTTAACTAGCCAGAGGAGTTACTGTTGAGCAATAAAGAGACCCTGTAGCAGATCTACCCTAGGAAGCAAGAGGGACTATGAAACAAACCTAGCTCTCCCAAACAGCAAAGTGTAATCCCCTCCACACATCACCCATAAATAAAAATGGTTCACAAGAAAGTAAAAGAAAAACTGTCTTATTCAGAAATCCCAATTTCTTATTTTATAAGGAAGAGTTTGTTCTGAGGTTGCTTCACTCAGTAGCAATCCCACCCCCTTCAATGCCTGCCTTTCAGAGAACAACTAGAAAGCCTCAAGCAACAAGCTGCCCCCAGCTTTGACTAACCAATCATCTTCTGAAGTAGGGAGCCATTTCCTTTCCCAAAGAGCACACACAGATCCAGAATCTTAGGGATGTCAAACAGGAAGTTATTGTAAAGAATTTCTCCAAAAACAGAAGGTGTGATGAAGTGTTCCTATTAAAAACAAGAGAAACCAGATTAAAAAAAAAAAGACAAAATAAACTTCTAACAACTTGAAAGAGAATCCATATTCTACTCTGCATAGGGTTACCATATTTCAGGTTCCCAAAAAGAAGACAATGTGGGAGATGGAGTTGGGAGGAGGGGATATCTGGGGGATGCTGGAGGGGTGTGTGTGTATTGGAAGAGGGGGATGCTTCAGGGGTTTCCTGCAACCTCACTCTCAAGGTGGGGGGCAGTGTCACTCCCTATCACCGTGGCAGGGTAACTGGCGTGGGCCCAGGATGCAGCACCTCCCAGCCTCTCCCCCATCCCAAGGCTGGGAGCTGGGGCCTGGGTGGGCAGGATCCAGCAGCTGTGGCTACAAGGAAGTAACCAATCAGCTGCAGGGACCAATCATGGAATGGAGACAGCACTTTCTGAGATGCAACATCAGCTAGTTAGGTCACAAAAATCCAGACGTTGCCTCTTATTTGAAAAATCCACTCAGACAGAGGGTGGAGAATCAAAAAAGAAAAAATGTCCAGATGTATGGTAATCCTAACTCTGCAAGGATTAAAGCATTTACAGTAATATCTATACATTGTCCAACATCTTTAACCCAAGCACCTCAAAGATATCAAGACTACCACCCCTTTGAGGTAGGCAAGCATTTTACAGATTTGGAAGCCAAGGCACTGAGGAATTAAGTTCCTTGCCTAAGGTCACTTCATCAGTGGCACAGATAGGAACAGAACCCAGGACTCCTGATTTACATCTCTGTGCTCCAAACCCCTACACCAAATCCATCTTCCAGATGTAACTCATGTAACTAACATGTTAGGCTGGAAATGTTTTTAAAATTCTAAATGACAAAGGTCTTCAAACTAAAATTCTCTTTGCTTCTGAAATGGAGAAGTATGCAATTTAAAGAATAATAGTGGAAACAATGACTAATAAAACAAAGATTTGCTTATGATGGCAAACATTATCCATCCAAAGCATGTGTTCTCCCACTTAATACACTGGACAGGGAGTTAGGATTGCTGGGTTCTATTTCTAGCACTCTCACTAATTTGCTATGTGGCAACAGGCAAACCATTGACTTCAATTTACCCAAATACTTAGCTACCTCATTGGAGCTGTGAGGTTTAATTGATTAATGTCTGTACAGTATTCCTTCTCAGATGAAAGGCTCTGCAGAAGTATGGAGTACTTTTATTGAAGTGATGTTAACTACAGGATACAGCACTTCTTTCACCTGTTCACTTCCCACTCCTCCAACACTCACACTGAGATCTTTTCTCAAAACAGACTGAAACTCACCATCATGACAATGCATATTCTTAAAATAAACGGTCATAAATATAAAGAAAAGGGTAGCATAAAATCCCTCCTTGGCAGCTATACTGAATCACTTTACCTGTAAGGGGTTAAGAAGCTCAAATAACTAGTTGGCACCTGACCAGAAGGACCAATGAGGAATGAAGATACTTTCAAATCTGGGGTGAGAATTTGTTTGTGGCTCTCTTTGTTTGTTCCCTCTCTGTACGGAGGGAGTGACCAAGCAGGTACAACATTTCCTGAAAATATACCTGGAATGATCCATCTAAAATTACAGAAATTGTAAGTAGGCAAGGAAATGCATTAGGCTATCTTTTGTTTTAGCTTGTAAATTTTCCCTATGCTAAAAAGGTAGTTTCATTCCTGTTTTGTAACTGTGAAGCTGAGCCAGAGGGGAATCCTCTGTGTTTTAAATCCTTTTATTTATCCTGTAAAGTTACCTTCCATCCTGACTTTGCAGGTGTAATTCTTTTACTTTTTCTTTATAAAGTTCTTCTTTTAAGAACCTGATTGATTTTCAGTGTCCTAAAGACAAAGGGTTTGGTCTGTGCTCATATTGCTAACCAATTGGTTGGTATATTATTCTCAATCCTCCCCAGGAAAGGCGGTGAAGGGTCTTGGGGGAATATTTTGGAGGGACAGGGATTCCAAGTGACCCCTCCCTGAATTTTTGTATAAATCACTTGGTGGTGGCAGCAATACCGTCCAAGGACAAGGAAAGGAATTTGTGCCTTGGGGAAGTTTTAACCTAAGCTGGTAAAATATAAGCTTGGGGGTCTTTCATGCAGGTCCCCACATCAGTACCCCAGAGTTCAGAGTCGGGGGGGAGGGGAGGGAACCCTGACATAAACCAAGGAGGATTTCAGGTCAGTAATTATTAAAACCTGAGTACAGAATGAGTTTCTTTAAGGCCCTTGTGAAACTTCCACCTCTGCTAATGAGCATTGCACTCACACACCCTTCATTATGATGCAAAGAAAACTGTAATTGGATGCAATTTTAAATCAACCATAGGGAGAGGCAGAAATTTGGAGAAAGTACAATGGGAGAAGTCTCAGTCTGGGTTGCATGACTTGATGCCTGGACCAGGGCAGCAGGTGGCATGAGAGTGGTCACCAACACATGGCTACAGGGGCCTCCGACAGTCTCTCACACCTTTCATGCAGCCCTGCAAAGGCTAACTTACTGTAGATTCTCTTATACTACCCATTTATAATGTCACACCTTGCTAACCTATTATTAAGAGTAGCATTTTCCTTTGTGAAGCAGATTAATGAAATCATTACGCACTTAAGATAGTTCTGTCCTTTGCTGATTGGTGGACTATCTTTGTGGAAACTATTGGAATGAGAAAAATAGGGACTAAAAAAGGAAGGCAGCCGGGAGAGATGAATAGGAAACACAGTCTGTTTCCCAAAATGTCTATCAATTTTTGTAAGCCATACAGTGTGCAGTGAGGGTAAGAAGAAGAGGTATTTACTTTGGACTCCTTGTGAGTGGACATTCTGAGGAAGGTTAGGAAGACACTCCGATGAAGGCATTTTTGGATGTCATTCACCTCCAGAGGGAAATCCAACGATGCATCAAACTTGCGAGGGGCATGGCACAGATATGAATCCAGGCATTTCTGAAGTGTCTCATCAAATATGACCTAATACAACAGAACAAAGGCAAATGGGGAGAGGGAAAGATGAAGTATGCACAGTGGTACACCACATCACATGACACATATGCAGTGCATGGTATTTAAATTCAACAGTAAGCCAAAGAAATCAAAGGTGTTCAGAGGAGTCCATGGTCCATTGATTCCAAACTAACAGTTTTAAAATTCATTATCAAAAATCTTTAAGGAAATATTACAATCTTAATGTTACACGATCCAAAATTAAGATGTTTGGGTACGAGCAACAAAAGGCAATTATGAGCCTTCATCAGATACATGAATTAAACCTACTTATTTTTCTAAGCACTCATATAAGTCACAGGTTTTTATTTATTATCTATTCAGTAATGTTACCTGGCACCAAAATTTATCATGAGGCAAAGCCAGAAGCCAGTTCAGATCATCTGCAATGAACTTTGCTCGTTCCAAGAACTCCTCCACTAGAGCAGGGTCTCTGACTTTAGGGGGTGGTTTATATAGCACAAAAGACCGATCAGCTTTCAGTTCTGGATGCTACAGAAAGCAAAAAGACAATGTATTAACAAACCAGGGACCAAGCAACAAGAATTCCTCTTAACCATTTATGCAGGCAGGGACATATCTCATATTTTTAGGAAACTGGTATGTGGTTATCAGGAATCCATCCTCTTATGTTCACTGGCAGGTCTCCCCGCTCTTTAATCTTTAAAACACTGCAGATCAGTGGTTCTGCATCATCCTTATTTTTCAATAATATTTTCAGAATCCTGCACAGTTCAGTATGTGTTGCTCCTTGTATCCCATTCAGATAAATCACTGACAAGCAACTCTCCCACACCTCCAAAAGAAACAGCAGCAGCTCAAAGTCATTCCTTTGAAATGTTGCTCCCTTTCAATACCGATGCTTCAGCACCTTCCACAGTCAAGCTGATTGGACTATCCAATACAGAAATCAAACAGGTTATCGTCCTTTAGCGCAGCTTGCATTGCACTGAGCTCTGACTTCAGCCTGTGGTTGCAAATTCACATGGGCGAGGGCACAGAACGTGGTGGCACAGAGGAACCAACACTGATGCTCCACCTCAGAGTTAAACTTCTAAACTGAGTTTCAAATATCAGTAAGTTTCCTCTCCACTACAGGAATATCAACACTATCCATCAAGCAATTCTCGGAATGAAGACTACGTTTATAATAAACTTGGACACACCACAGAACAAAAGCCCCAAATAGTTTCAATGAACGACAACATGCAGACTTCAATTTCACTTCAAATAAAACCTCCTCCTATAGGGAAGCTGTTTGGGTTTCACTGTATTTTGGTCCCAGAGCCAGTTTTGCTAAAGTCGCTTCTTGAAATGAGAGAATGATTTGTTGAATGTTTTCATTTAAAAAACTACACAGCTCACCAATGCTGGTAAGGTCCTCAGTTTCCCTGTCTTTGGATCCGTCTCTCTAAGCTGGAGTTCATCCAAGGGCAATACTGGCATTGTGCTGAGATCTCTCTGTCTTTGACAAACACCAACATAAAAGCAATATGAGGAACTGTTTACAGAAACAATTAACCAACAACAAAACAAGACAGGTTTAAAATGCACCCCTTCTATAAAAAGCACCCCTAGAGTCTGGAACCACATCAAAACAAAGGAAACCTTTACACCACCAAACATCAGACTTCAGGAGACATCCAACGATTAGGTGCATAGGCACAGAAAAAGCAGCTCCCCATGACTTAGAGTACAGCCATATTTTCTTTACAGCATTTACACCAAGCACTCACAAAGACATCCACAGGAGCACCAAAAAGAATTTTTGTTGGTGTAGTTTCTTTTGTGTAAATGCTTAAAATTCTCATATGGTTACTGAAAAGTCCTGTTAAGACCTTTCCTGTGTAGAGCCCTGTAGCCATAGTCTATGTCCAGATTTCAGAAATTCTAAGGGTGGTCATAAGACATCCTGCTAACATGTTATTAAAAGAAGATTCTGTGTTCTTATGAAGCAAGTTTATTAAATGATTATATACATAATATATATATTTTAAGGACATGAGATTAGACTAGAAAAGATATTCGAGCTTTCACTTTTCTTTTATGCCCATTGCTTGTTTGATTCCGTACAAGCCCCTGTATTCTCACAGATACTGTTATTATAAAATTAGTTCTACTAAATGAAAAACCTTGCTATGGCAATTCAAGAGAAGATGTACCATTAAAAACACCCTTAAAAATCTCAAATATTAAAAAGCTTGGAAACTGCAAGCTCAACAAAGCTTTTGTACTTTAATTTCTGTGGTTTTATAAAAGTACGATCATTTATTTCAAATGCTGTTAAAAAGTTGTATTCAAGTTAAAGTTTAAGACCCTGATCCTGAAGTTAGATGCACGTCTGTGGACCCTTATCCTCAGGCAGAACCACACTTATGCCATGTTCACCCAAATGGATCCAAGTGCAGCATCCAAGCGTAAGCTGGAAATGACAGACTCTGGGTATATCTCAACCACAGCTGGAAGTAAACCTCCAGCCCAGGCAGACAGACTTGCACTAGTCGCGCTCAAGATACTGCACTAAAAATGCCCAAGTGGACATTCCAGCTCAGGCTGGAGCTCAGGCTCAGAAGCCTTGGGATCAGATGGGCTTGAAAGCCCGAGGTTCCACCTGTGCCAGAACATCCACATTGCTATTTTTAACACGCTAGCTTGAGCCTGGCTAGGGTGAATCTGTGTACCCATGCTGGGAGACTTGCTCCTAGGCGCAGTGTAGACATACCCTGAAAGGCTGAGGCTTTTGTCCATTTGCCACCTGAAATTTTAGATGACAAAACCTTTAATGTTTAACCTTTTAGATAAATGGATCTTATGACAAATGGATTTCTTATAAAACCTATTTAACAACAAATATATTTCACCATGCTAATCCCAATATACAACCACTGTGGTACTTGCGCGTGGGGGGCTGGGGGAGAGAACTATTTACAGCATTCTAAAAGCAATTAAAATGGTAAGCTTCACACCAGTGTTTTAAAAATATAGCTATGCAGGAATTTTCACATTTCTATGATATATCACTGAGGCTGAAAAACCACAAGGATATTGCTTTTATTGTGAGACAAATTACGTTATTTTTTAGTCTTTGACACAAAATTGTGGACTTACATTTCTAAAAACTGTTTTTAAAAATCTACTATACACATACCTTTAAAAACAAACAAACAGCAGCTTAATTTTCTGAAGTGCTAAGCACCAAGAACTCTAGCTGAAGTCAACAGGACTTACCGATGCTCAGTACCGACGAAAGTTAGACTGCTGACCAAAAGATTGTTGAGCTAAACAGGAAAAAGACGACTAAGATATGCATTTTTCTATGCGCTTTGGTTTAAGCCTTGAGGACACAACTCCCTGTGTATAGCTTTGGGGCTGCATCAGCAGATGGGACTAGTGTAAAAGCCAAGCAACTCTGCCAAGGGGAGACTGAACTGCTCTCCATTGAGAGTCTTATTCCTGTCACACTGAAATGCTATTTGTCACGCATCTCCTGAGGGATCCCAGGGGATGTACCCTCAGGTGCAGAGGACAGGAGACACCTGGGGGACAAGAGGTCACATTGTCCCTCATATGCTGCATCAAATAACACAACAATGCTGATTAAAATAAGGGACTTGGTGGTACAGCTCCAGTGACTTGTGAAAGTGGCTGCAAACCTGCACTGATGTTACACAGATCACACATATTGTTAAAGAAACACCCCTACCCCACCCCCTTCCACATGCAGGCACTGCCCCCAACTCCTTCCACTGACCCACTCCCCCCAGCCACCCCCACCTCCCTACCCACAGGCTCCGCCCCCAAACCCACCTCGCTGCCCCCCAACTGTCCCCCTGCCCCAATCACCCCGCTGCTCACCCACCTCCCCTGACCCACACCGCTGCCCCCCACCCACCCCCCCACCTCCCGCGACCCACCCTGCTGCCCCCCAACTGTCCCCTTGCCCCCAGTCACCCCGCTGCCCCCCACCTCCCCCGACCCACCCCACTGCCCAACTGTCCCACTCCTCCCAGCCACCCCCACCCACAGGCTCCGCCCCCCGACCCACCCCGCTGCCGCCCCACCTCCCCTGACCCACCCTGCTGCCGCCCAACTGTCCCCCTGCCCCCAGTCACCCCGCTGCCCCCCCACCTCCCCCGACCCACACCGCTGCCCCCCCACTGCCCACCCACCTCCCCCGACCCACCCTGCTGCCCCCCAACTGTCCCCCTGCCCCCAGTCACCCCACTGCCCAACTGTCCCACTCCTCCCAGCCACCCCCACCCACAGGCTCCGCCCCCGACCCACCCCGCTGCCGCCCAACTGTCCCCCTGCCCCCAATCACCCCGCTGCCCCCCCACCCTGCTGCCACCCAACTGTCCCCCTGCCCCCAATCACCCCGCTGCCCCCCCACCTCCCCCGACCCACCCTGCTGCCCCCCAACTGTCCCCCTGCCCCCAATCACCCCGCTGCCCCCCACCTCCCCCGACCCACCCCACTGCCCAACTGTCCCCCTGCCCCCAGTCACCCCCACCCACAGGCTCCGGCCCCCCCGGCTGGTCCCCGCGCGCTGACCGGCGGCTCCGGCCCGTTACCGGCCAGTCCGGCTCTGACAGCTCCGCCCCGCCTCCCCCGGCCGGGCACTTCCGGGGTCAAAGGGCGCTTCCGCCACCGGCAGGAAAGGCGGCCCCGGCGGAGTCCTCCTCACTCCCTCAGGGCCGCGGCCCCTCCGCCAGCCCCGGGCCTGGCCCCCGCCGGAGCCCGGCCGCCCTGCGCTCTCCCCGGGGGCTTCCCGCCTCGCCCGGCCCGGCCCGGCCCATCGCAGCAGGGCCCCGGGGCGAGCTGCCCTAGAAGAGCCGGGCTGGCAGGGCCCTCGGGGGTCCCCCCGTCCCACCCCGCTCCGAGCCCGGATCCCGACGTGGCCCCGGCCAGGGTTGAACCCCCAACGCTGGGCTCCGCAGCCGCTGCGGGCTGCCCCCCAGGGACCCTGCTGCCCCCCAACTGTCCCCCTGCCCCCAGTCACCCCGCTGCCCCCCACCCACCCCACTGCCCCCCACCTCCCCCGACCCACCCCGCTGCCCCCCAACTGTCCCCCTGCCCCCAGTCACCCCACTGCCCCCCAACTGTCCCCCTGCCCCCACCCACCCCGCTGCCCCCCAACCGTCCCCCTGCCCCCAGTCACCCCGCTGCTCCCCCACCCACCCCGCTGCCCCCCAACTGTCCCGCTGCCCCCCCACCCACCCACTGCCCCCCAACTGTCCCCCTGCCCCCAGTCACCCCGCTGCCCCCCCACCTATCCCACTGCCCCCCACCTCCCCCGACCCACCCTGCTGCCCCCCAACTGTCCCCCTGCTCCCACCCACCCCGCTGCCCCCCAACTGTCCCCCTGCCCCCAGTCACCCCGCTGCTCCCCCACCCACCCCACTGCCCCCCACCTCCCCCGACCCACCCCGCTGCCCCCCAACTGTCCCCCTGCCCCCACCCACCCCGCTGCCCCCCAACTGTCCCCCTGCCCCCAGTCACCCCGCTGCCCCCCCACCCACCCCACTGTCCCCCAACTGTCCCCCTGCCCCCACCCACCCCGCTGCCCCCAACCGTCCCCCTGCCCCCAGTCACCCCGCTGCCCCCCAACTGTCCCGCTGCCCCCCCACCCACCCACTGCCCCCCAACTGTCCCCCTGCCCCCAGTCACCCCGCTGCCCCCCCACCTATCCCACTGCCCCCCACCTCCCCCGACCCACCCTGCTGCCCCCCAACTGTCCCCCTGCTCCCACCCACCCCGCTGCCCCCAGTCACCCCGCTGCCCCCCAACTGTCCCCCTGCCCCCAGTCACCCCGCTGCTCCCCCACCCACCCCACTGCCCCCCACCTCTCCCGCGCTGCCGTGCCCCGCGCTCACAGACGGACCCAGCAGGGCCTGGATGGGCGCTTTGCCTCCATGGTCCTCATCCCTCAGATGCCCACAACCCACAGGGTTTGCCGACATCGATAGCAGATATCGGAGGGGGAGCCATGTTTGTCTGTATCCACAAAGACACTCCACGCATCTGAAGAAGTGGGGTTTTTACCCACGAAAGCTTATGCCCAAAGAAATCTGTTAGTCTTTAAGGTGCCACCAGGCTCCTTGTTGTTTCAGGAGCAGATGTCTCTCTAGAATGACATGATTAGCTGAGCTTTCAATAGCCAGTCAATCATTAAGGGGCTTGATTCAGTGCCCAGGGAAGTCGATGGGACGTTTGTGTTTTTTCCTTGTGCGCCAGGGTGGTAGCACTTTCCCATATCTGTCATAGGCGCTGACTCTGTGGGTGCTCTGGGGCTGGAGCACCCATGGGGAAAAATTGGTGGGTGCTCTGCACCCACCGTCAGCTCCCCGCCCCGCCCCCCCCAGCCCCAGCTCACCTCCGCCTCCTCCCCTGAGCATGCCGCGTGCCGCTTTTTCCCCCTTGCTCCCAGCACTTAGGCCGCGAAACAGCTGGGAGGGAGTGGGGAGGAGGGGGAACTCGGCGCACTCGGGGAAGAGGCAGGGATTTGGGGAAGGGGTCCAATAGGGGCAGGGTGGGGGCGGAGTTGGGGCGCGGACTTTGGGGAAGGTGTTGGAATGGGGGCGGGGAAAGGGTGGAGTCGGGGGGGGGGGCGCGAGCGCCCACCAGCGTCTGGGAAAGTTGGCACCTATGATAGCTGCACCACCTCACTGAATGAAATAAAATCTCCAGCACCATGCTAGCCGCATGAGTAATGCTACCTAACTTCAGAGGCTTAACTGCTTCACTGCTGCTGAATATGCCTGGTATGTGAGCAAAATCCACGGCTGCAATTGTCCTCGTGTACTAAATGCTTCATGGTGTTGTGGTGTCTTTTCAGTCCCAGGTTAGAACGACAGCGGAAAGGGGATGCAGGAATGGAGCATCAGCTGCAAAGCGGATGAGACGTTATGTAATATAATAAAAAGAGATTTTTACAAAAAAAGGACGGTTAGATTTTTTTTTTCCTGTGGAAGATGACAATGCAGCCTGTTACTTATCCTTCTGAGTCTTTTCCAGTTCACTGGCAATGGGAGGGCTCTGAGTATAGCAATAATTTGTACATGTATAGTGCTTTCCACCTGAGGATCTCAAAGTACTTTGCAAACTTAAATAAGTTAAGCTTCCCAGCCCACATGTGGTGGGGGAGGCAAGTATCACAATTTGCAGATGGAATAAATGAGGCCCAGAAAATATGTGATTTGTCTAAGTTCACACAAAAGTCCGTGCCAGAGTAGGGAATACAGCTTAGACCTTCCATGTGACCTTTGTGTCTAAGAGCTTATGAACATGGGAAAGTTATACCAGTATAAGGTAAGGTGTGAATATAAACCAGTGTAGTTATACTGCTATAACACCTTGTGTGTAATATCAGAGGGCTGCCTCTGCTGTAGCTTTTGTTGGAAGGATTTTAAACTAAACCAAATCAAGCCACTCTTATTCTGGAATAACTGGGCATATAGGAGTGTGTACTGGTATAACGATATTGGCTCAATTATGCCAGCGTAAGTATACTGGTATAACTGGCAAAACTTTCCTGTGTGGACGAGCCCAAAGGCAGAGAGAAACATCCAAAAGTTACTCAGCTTTCAGTTTCAGCAGTGTAGTTCTTTTGGGTGCGAAAAGCAAAAGGACAATTCTGGCTACAACAGAAATCAGGGGCAGGTCACGGGCAATAAAGGAAAAATTCACCGAAGCCGGTGACCTGTCCCTGACTTACCAGAAAGATCCATGACAAAATCTTAGCCTTAAGTATGACCCATGCTTATAAAAATTATAAATATGGAAACAATAAACTTACAGGATGGCATATTAAATACATATAACAGTGTTTCATTCCTGTTACAAAACATGTAGCACAAAGTGCGTGGTGGCTAACGCTGTGGCTATCACAGAGTGGCGTAGTCATGGTTCTCTTTGTTTTCCCCTGGCGTGGAGGGGTAGGGGGAAGAGTTCATGGCACATTGCCACATTGATGGGCATAGGGAGCAATGACCATGGAGTCTTCTCTGGATTGGAAAGGCTGCTGTGTCCAGGGTCTTTGGGCATGTTGCTCAGTAATGTCCCTGATCTGATCCAGGTTGAACTTTGGGGTGGTAAACAAGGTCATTCCAGCAGATCTCATGTGCCTTGGTAAGTGACACGAGGCAAAAGACAGCTGCAGAGAAGTTAAGTGACATGCCCAAAGTCACTCGGCCAATCAGTGTCAGGGTGAGACTAGAACTGAAAGGTTCTGGCTCCCAGGCCCTAACTCCAGACCACTAAACAATACTACCCATGAGAGCTGAGAAATACACTGTCTGCCTTCTACCCTTCAGCAAATTAAGAACCTGAGGTCACTTGAGTACTGGTCTGAAATTTGTTTTCCTCGGTGTACATGTCCTGTGTCCCCTCCATTGTATAGGCATAGGAAGGAGAGGATGGTGTAGGGTTAAATATCTGCATGATTTGTGTCAGGACATTAGGAAAAGCTGATGGTTTTATTAGCATTTGTAATATTTCCATATTCAACATTTAATTATTAACATGCCAACATTTTCTTCCTGGAAAGTGTGGCTAGAGGAAACTCTTGGAAGGTTCAGTCGACTTCCCCTTCAAATAAGGCAACAGGTTGTTTGGAAAGCTGCAATCTTAGCAGCACTTTTGTCACACCGGTTAAATTATGGATTTTCAAACACGAATGATCAATCTTTAATATTATTTGGCAAACACCATGTGCACAAGCGTAAAATAAGTTCAGGCCAACTGAGGCTGGGCTTCCTCCACTCCCGTAACTTGAGAGGGTTATCCTATCAGAGGTCTAGTGAATGAATATGCAAGAATCCAAATGTGGTTAAGATTTTGAAGATTAAGCTAATATTTGGCAACTGCAACATGATTCTTTGCAGCAACTTCTGGTTGCTTCAGTTTCTCTGTCAGAGCCTGTTCCGGACACCACTGAAGGCAATGGAATGTCTGCTGTTAACTCAGTGGGTTTCAGAGGAGGCCCAGAGGGCATGTCCACACTGCAATTAAAAACCCATGGCTGGCCTGTGCTGCCCACTGGCTCAGGCTAAGGGGGCTGTTTAACTGGAGAGTAGACATCTGTGCTTGGGCTGGAGCCCAGACTCTAGGTCCCTGAGAGGTGGGAGGGTCCCAGAGGTGGCAAACTCAAATGTCTACACCACAATTAAACCGCCCCTTAGTCTGAGTCAGTTAGCATGGGCCAGCCAGAGGTGTCCAGTTTCAGTGTAGGCGTACCCTGAATGTCCATTTTGATTCTTTTTCTTATCTGGTCATCTGTGTACTATGTGTTTGTCTTTCAATGGTGTTCTGAACTATTGAAGCTTCCCTTCAAATGCGTATGAATATTACAGGTAAATATATAGAATCATAGAATATCAGGGTTGGAAGGGACCTCAGGAGGTCATCTAGTCCAACCCCCTGCTCAAAGCAGGACCAATCCCCATTTTTGCCCCAGATCCCTAAATGGCCCCCTCAAGGATTGAACTCACAACCCTGGGTTTAGCAGGCCAATGCTCAAACCACTGAGCTATCCCTCCATGTATGAGTTCTACTAATTGAATTGAATTCAATTTTATAAATGAATAGAATTCAAGCAATTCTACAAACAAACAAAAATACATTTGTTTACTTTGGTCTTTAATGCCTCATGATGTTGAAGCCATAGATCAAATCTAAGACATTATTGCATATCTAGGGAAAATCACCTTTCCAGTGATATAGGACAACCCTTAAATCCCGACAGTCCAAGGTGAATCTATGTGCAGCCACTGGCCCCAGTTTGTCTGTCTATCTATCTATGACAAAAGATTAAAAACAGCTCACAGACTGCTGAGGTCCACAGAAAAATTCCTTTCTAAGGGACTGATCCGAAGCCCACTGAAGTCATTGGGATCAGTGGGGTTTGGCTCAGACCCTAAGCGGAGAACTTCTTCAAACTATTGAACTTTGGAAAAAAAGGCTTTTATCAAAAGGGATCTTTCTTCTGAGATGATTCATAGGTGGATGGAAATTATTCAGGACTGAATGTAACCATTGAGATTATCAAGATGTCACAAGTCAAACCAGGGGAAGAGAGCCCTGGTTTCAGTAACACAGTTAGGTTTTTGACAGATATATACCACTAATCTCCTAGACTCCAACTGAGCATTAAAAACACTCCTGGCTTGGCTGGTGATGAGGCACAAAAGCAGCATTTTCATTTCAAGAAATGTGACAAGCTCCAAGAGGAGGCTTGAAATACCGGACCTTCCCCAGGAATGCAACTACTTGAGGTCAGTCTCCTTCTGTCTCTGTGTTTCTCATGGGAGTTACAGGACGATGTTCCGTTTCTTGAAAGGAAGAACACTGTGCCGCAGCTTAAGCTTTCCCTCTATAAAATTCAGCAGACTAGAGATGCAGGCTCAGGACTGAGCTTTCACCTTTATAGCTGAAGCAGGCTGTTCAGAGTTTTCAGAACAGCATGCAACTCGGGATTCTTCTTTGTTGTGCGCACGCTGACCCACCACTTTGAAGTTAACATTCAATTTCCTGTGCACAGTTACACAATAAAACAACACCCGGTATTCATTGTAACCGAGACAGATAAGCTGAAGACACTGTAGATAAAATTATTAGTTTTCTGCAGGTATCTCACACTTTTTATCTTAAGGTTAACTGAACACAGGCGCATACGTCATCATCATCATCTTGTTCCGATTACACCTCTGGCGTTTAGGGCGGCGACGAAGCTCCTCCACTCCTGTCTGTTTCTGGCAAGTCTTTCAATGGTTCCCCAGCTATGGCCTAGGTTTTTCAGCTCAGCTTCCACAGCTCTTCGCCATGTTGTTTTCGGGAGGCCTTGTTTTCGCTTGTCTTCGGGTGTCCATCTTATTGCTACTCTGGTGATGGAATCAGTTTCCATCCGAAGCACATGGCCAATCCATCTCCAGCACCTCCTGGCAATGATGGTGTATATAAGATATTCAGGAATAGCTATTCTATTCTGGAATAGCGTCCACATGTGGAGCTATTGGAGTACTTTATTCTGGAAAACCTATGCTGGTCAATTTCCCCATGTAGACAAGGCCTATGATTCTATTCTGGGAGGCAAGGGTTAATAAGCAAAGATCAAAATCAGCTGGAGTCCATTAACCTTCCAGGAGACCAGCCTGGTGGTTCTAAAAGGAGGAAGGGGAAATTAATTGCTTGGCTGGTGAGTCAAACAGCTCCTGTGATGGGGAAAGGCTCTCTGAAGCAACTACTTCATTTGTTCACTTTAATCCCAGAGGAAAGGGACTTTGGGATTTTGTAGCCTTAATCCTGACGAAAGGATGAATACAGGTTTCTCCTCCCCCCCTCCCACCCATAAGGAAAGGAAACGAAAGGAAAGGGGCAGGGGGTTAGGTTGCCTGAACCTTTTCCTTAGAGGAAAGGTGATTTTGAAATTGCTCGTCTGGTCCTGGAAGAGGGAACTTTAGACGTTTTTTTCCACCAGCCTAAGAAGAACCTGTTTATTTTCGTTCCATAGGTTGCCTGGTATTCTTTATGGTTGCAGGACTTTTTGCAAACAGGCTCACAGGACGACAGTCTGGTATGTGTAGTACGAGTACCTTTGGTGGGGACTTAATGTCTTGGGGACCAATACTGGCCTCTAGAGCAACGCTTCTCAAATGCGGCCACCAGGGGTTTTTCGTGTGGCCACGACAGTCTCCTGGGCAGTGATGGGGGCGGGGAAGCAAAGCATTGGCCCCTTTCCCTCCCTCTTTGTTGCTCCTGGATGCGCCGCCCTGCACTGCCTCTGGAGAAAGGTGGGGCACAACGCTGCAGGAGCAAGGTGAGTTCTTGACCCACCTGGCGGGATGGGAGTTGGGCGGCAGGCTCCAGCAGTGGGAATTCAGGAACCTGGCCATGTGGCCCCAGGCTCAGACCATGGGGCAGCAGGTACTGACCCCCCACCTGCAGCTCTGGCCACTCGGCCCTGGACTCCAGCTGCGGGGCTTCAGCCTCTGGCCCCGGGTTCCAGTTGTGTGGCATCAGGTGCTGGCTCCCGGCTCCAGTCCCAAGCTCCGTCTGCGCCATGGCAGGCACTGTCCACAGGCGCCGACCCCCAGCCCAGCCGCATGGGAGCAGGCTCCAAGCATGGGGCTTTGGGCGCCAACCCCTGGCTCTGGCTGCAGGGCAGCAGGTACTGACCCCTGGCTGCAGAGCTTCAGTCGGCCTCTGGCCCCCGGTTCCGGCCGTGTGGTGGCGAGCGCTGGCCCCGGTCTCCAGCCACTCCTGCCTAGCCCCTGGTGCTGATCCCCTGCCCCACTGCACAGCAGCCGGCGCCGACCCACAGCTCTGTTCCCAGGCTCTGGCCACGTGGTGCCGACCCCTGGCCCCGGCCACGCAGCGGCGAGCGCTGACTCCTGGCTCCAGCCACGCGTACCTGGGCTCCGGCACACAGCTCTGGGCTCTGGCTGTGCGGCGGCAGGCACTAGCACTGGGTGCTGACCCACAGCTTCATCTGCCTGGCCGCAGGCTCCGATCCCTGGCTTCAGCCACGCAGTTCCCGTCCCCAGCTCCGGGTTCTGGCTGTGCGGCGGCAGGCACTAGCACTGGGTGCTGACCCACAGCTTCGTCTGCCTGGCTGCAGGCTCTGATCCCTGGCTCCAGCCACGCAGTTCCCGTCCCCAGCTCCGGGTTCTGGCTGTGCGGCGGCAGGCACTAGCACTGGGTGCTGTTAGAAGACAGATATTCAGGCCTGTCTGCAAAGGCCTAGACTTTAAGAATTTAGGTGTATGTTTATCATTTAGCTAGTTACAGAGGTATAAAAGAAAAAGAGAATCAAAATCACTGTCTGCCGGTGTAAGGGCTGTTTCTCACTGTGACAGTCTGAGGCCCTGTTCTTAGGCTAAGGCCTTTGGCTAAGCAACAGAGGCAGCCATAAGCTGGGAAGCGATTGGTCACCTCCTCACCAGTCACACTGAAATAAGCTGCTGTTGGGCTGTTAGGCATTATCAGGACAGGATTGTACTCCTATCACCTCCAGAGAAAGGGAAGTGCCTAGAAGATTTAAAGGAAACTTAGTTTGATAGCATCCTGTCTGGCAAGAACTCACTTATCAATAGCTGGGATGTGAAATCCTCACTTCTGTGTTGTTCTATCACTGTAGTCCCCATTTCCCCATTGTTTGTTTAATCTCTGTCGGTCCGGTGATTGTTCCTGTCTGCTGTATAATTAATTTTGCTGGGTGTAAACTAATTAAGGTGGTGGGATAGAATTGGTTACATAATCATGTTACAGGTTTCAGAGTAACAGCCGTGTTAGTCTGTATTCGTAAAAAGAAAAGGAGTACTTGTGGCACCTTAGAGACTAACCAGTTTATTTGAGCATGAGCTTTCGTGAGCTACAGCTCACTTCATCGGATGCATAGCATATCGTGGAAACTGCAGAAGACATTATATACACACAGAGACCATGAAACAAAACTTCCTCCCACCTCACTCCCCCGGGGGAGTGAGGTGGGAGGAAGTTTTGTTTCATGGTCTCTGTGTGTATATAATGTCTTCTGCAGTTTCCACGATATGCTATGCATCCGATGAAGTGAGCTGTAGCTCACGAAAGCTCATGCTCAAATAAACTGGTTAGTCTCTAAGGTGCCACAAGTACTCCTTTTCTTTTTAATCATGTTACAATATGTTAGGATTGGTTAGTTAAATTTCAGGAAAATGATTGGTTAAGGTATAGCTAAGCAGAACTCAAGTTTTACTATATAGTCTGCAATCAATCAGGAAGTGGGTGGGTGTAGCATTCATACAGGGTTCATGCACTTGGCAACATTCAGGGCACACCCGGAGTGTTGTGTAGGAGCAGTGCACACACGGCTCCTCTCAAGGGCATGAACCTTGGAATCTCGCCCAGAGGACATGAACCGTGGGAAGCCTCCCAGGACTGGGCTCAAGGCCCGAGAGCAAGGAATGCGGTAGATAGAAATTGGTAAATAAGAATATTAAACAAAGCCAGTGTATTCCTTTTATCTGTTGGAGTATGTAATGCGCAGGAGGAGGGAGAGAAATAAAAGAGAGGGTGGAAAGCTGACAGGCAGAAGTTGGTTAGCAGACCAGCCTGCTTGCTTGCTTAAAGCTTGTCCTGTCTTGTATTTGAACTGCAACAACTGGCGCCCAAACGTGGGGCCCTCAGCACTCACCTCGCCCGGCAAGGGTTTCAGACACGTCACTCATCCGCTTCGCGGATCCCGGTGAGTATTTTTCGTCGTGGTAAGTATGGGAAGCTCCCTCTCTGCTTTGCAAGTGCAACACCGCAATGAGCTACAGTATTTGCTGCGTAAGGCTCAGCATGACTGCCCCACTCGAGAACTCACTCTCCTGCTACAGGAGGTGAGTGCCCAATGCCCGTGGTACCCTGAAGCCGGAACCCTTAAGCTAGCGCACTGGGAGCGGTTGGGCCAGACATTGCACAAAGAGCCTCGGGCGCCCGTGCAGGCTTTACATGCCTGGCACCTCTGCCGCGACGCGATACAGCGTGTCGCCTCGGAAAGACCCTCTCCCGCGCCAACAGAGGGGCTGCCGATCTCGCCACCCCCGTCCACTCCTGCAGCCATCCCTCCCCCTGCTTCGCCCCCAGTGCCTCAATTACCACCGCCTCCCTGGCCTTCCCCACCGGAGCCGGTGTGTGATTACCATCCCCCCGTGGGGCCCCATGCTCCGGGGCCCCCCGGGGGGGTCATCCGCGTCTGCTCAGGGGCTTTCGCTGGTGCAACAAATGGTTCACACAGCGAATACTCGCCCAGATCTTACAGCAGAGGAATTAGCTGATCTGGTCTGAGTTTGCCCGGTGACCTGGCAGGATGATGGCCAGGGCAACCAGCTTGCAAACTGGGTCAGTTTGCCTTACTCGGTGATCAGAGAGGTAAAGAAAGCGATTTGCGAGTTCGGCCTCACTAGTACATATGTACGTCGTCTCCTTGAAGGGCTAGGTACTGGGTATACCCTGGTCCCTGAAGATTGGAAGGCGCCGTTGCGCATGATGCTGACGCCCAGTCAGTATGTTATTTGGCTTAGTGAGTATCGGCAGATGGCGGAACGCCAAGCCCAGGTCTATAGAGAGCAAGGTATCATTTATGAGCAATTGGCAGGGGAGGGCCCGTTTGCTACTGTTCAGCTGCAGTCTCAACTCCCTCAGGCCGTCTTCCCCATTATTTCCACCTGCGCCCAGCATGCTTTCCGGAAGGTCCCGGATTCAGGCAGGCCTATCAAAAGCTTTGCCAGTATCCGTCAGGGTGCATCAGAGTCCTTTATGGATTTTACCAACAGATTGCAGGAGGCTATCCTCCGACAGGTGGATAACCCTGCGGCAGCTCAGGAGATCCTGTTAAAAATGGCGGTTGAAAATGCGAACGAGGATTGCCGCCGTGCTCTCCAGGAGGCACAAGCCGCTGGCATTCTAGAGCTGTCGGACATGCTGCGGGCGTGCCAAAACATCGGAACCCAAGCACATAAAGCTGGGGTTATGGCCGCCGCCCTGCGGAAAAGCGGGAAGGAGGGGAAGTGTTGTTACCGCTGTGGTAAGGAGGGTCACTTTCAGCGGGAGTGCCGCTCATCGCCGGCACCCGCCCGCCCCTCAAAGAAGTGCCCCAAGTGTCGGAAGGGCTATCACTGGGCTAATCAGTGTCGTAGCGGGTCGGGAAACCGCACGACGGGTCCCCCCCGAACCCAGGGCCAAACGGGGGTGTTCCCCACTCAGACGACTGTCCCTCTGCCTTAAAATCCATAGGATCCATGAGGGCGGCGACTGCTGGAAGTACAGGGCTTGATTTGATTATGCAGGAGGACGCTGATTTTCAGTTGCCGGGGGAGGGTTGCGCCATACCTACACAGGTGACGGGACCTCTCCCTGACGGATTTATGGGTCTGATTCTCCCTCGCTCACACGCTGGGAAACAGGGTTTTTTTGTCATCGCAGGGGTCATTGATGCCGATTACACCGGCGTTATTAAGGTTCAGGTGTGGACCCATCTTCCGCAGTCGCTCCCGCGTGGACGGTCAATTGCACAATTGATTTTAGTCCCCTATCAGGTGCCAGCCGCAGAGGATCGAGCCCAGGGTGGAGGCAGCTTTGGATCGACGCTGTCTCAGTCGCCGCCTCACGACACGTCCTCCCAACTTGTTGCTCTAACAATGTCGCTCCGCCCCTCGAAACCTCAGTTAACACTTCTTTTAAATAATTTTCCTTTTACAGGGCTGGTGGACACTGTAGCTGACGTTACAGTGATTCGTGATCAGGATTGGCCGGTCAGTTGGCCAACAGTTCCTTCTAAAGAGTTGTGGGGGATCAGGGGTAGCAAACCTGGGCGCCAAAGTTTGTCTTGGGTCACGGTCTCTAAACCAGGAGGTCGTGCCCTTGCTACAATCCGCCCTTTTGTGCTCCCTGTCCACCTCAATATTTGGGGCCGTGACTTACTTGTAAAGCTGGACACCACCGTCAATATTAATATATAATGGCCCAAAACCCTCCCCCACCCACCTTGCCCTCCGCATTACCCTTGGTATGGCAATCCTTAGAGCCCGTATGGATTGACCAGTGGCCCCTCCCCCTAGAAAAGCTGAAAGCGCTTCATTCACTTGTGCAACAACATTTGCATGCACAGCGCTTGGAGAGCTCCACTAGTCCTTGGAACACCCCGGTGTTCGTTATTAAGAAAAAATCTGGTGCATGGAGGCTGTTACATGATTTAAGGGAAATAAATAAACGCATCCAGCCCATGGGCCCCTTGCAGTTTGGGTTGCCAAACCCGAATTTAATTCCTCAAACCAATCAGCTTTGTGTCTTAGATTTAAAAGCTTGTTTCTTCACAATCCCCCTTTGCCCACAAGATCACGAAAAATTCACGTTTACGGTACCAGAATATAATAATCAGCGACCCTCTCAAAGGTATCAGTGGAAGGTCTTGCCCCAGGGAATGCAAAATAGTCCAACCTTGTGTCAACTTTTTGTGGATCGGGCCCTCGCCCCTTTTCGTGCCCGATACCCCACACTAAAGGTCTACCATTATATGGATGACATTTTGCTTAGTGGTCCCCAGGTCACGGCACAACAGCTTGAATATTTGTCCCAGATTCTTAGCCAAAATGGCCTGTTAGTGGCACCAGAAAAAATCCAACGCTCTTATCCCTACCAATATCTCAGGCATAAGGTTTTACAAACCTATGCTGCCCCTGTTCGCCCGGAAGTGGTTCTACCCCAACCCCTAACCCTCGTTCAATTACAACAAATTTTGGGTCATTTAAATTGGATTCGACCCTACTTCCGTCTCCCCACATCGATGCTGCAGCCGTTGTTCGAGCTCCTCCGTGGAGCTCGGGCACTGGGCGCAGTTATCGCCGTCACTGAGGAGCACATTGCCTGCATTCGACAGATCAATGCAGTGTTGAGTCAGCAGTTCGTGGATAGACTCACTGAGGTTCGTCGCCTGCGGTTGGTTCTTCTTGCCACCCCTCATACGCCCACTGCGGCTCTGTTTGTACCTCGTACAGACACAGCCGTCTCTATCATAGAGTGGATATATTTGTCTTCCACTCCTCCTCAGAATATTTATCCTTATTTAGACGCCCTGTCCGACCTTGTTCGTAAAGCCCGCCACCGTGCAGTGCAACTCACAGGCACTGATTTGGTTGCCATTGTGTTCCCCTTGTCATGTAGTGAATTTGATTCCTTGTCCCACACCTCCTTGGCCTGGCAGGTTGCTCTTTGTTATTTTCATAGAATCATAGAATCATAGAATATCAGGGTTGGAAGGGACCCCAGAAGGTCATCTAGTCCAACCCCCTGCTCAAAGCAGGACCAAGTCCCAGTTAAATCATCCCAGCCAGGGCTTTGTCAAGCCTGACCTTAAAAACCTCTAAGGAAGGAGATTCTACCACCTCCCTAGGTAACGCATTCCAGTGTTTCACCACCCTCTTAGTGAAAAAGTTTTTCCTAATATCAAATCTAAACCTCCCCCATTGCAACTTGAGACCATTACTCCTCGTTCTGTCATCTGCTACCATTGAGAACAGTCTAGAGCCATCCTCTTTGGAACCCCCTTTCAGGTAGTTGAAAGCAGCTATCAAATCCCCCCTCATTCTTCTCTTCTGCAGACTAAACAATCCCAGCTCCCTCAGCCTCTCCTCATAAGTCATGTGCTCTAGACCCCTAATCATTTTTGTTGCCCTTCGCTGGACTCTTTCCAATTTATCCACATCCTTCTTGTAGTGTGGGGCCCAAAACTGGACACAGTACTCCAGATGAGGCCTCACCAGTGTCGAATAGAGGGGAACGATCACGTCCCTCGATCTGCTCGCTATGCCCCTACTTATACATCCCAAAATGCCATTGGCCTTCTTGGCAACAAGGGCACACTGCTGACTCATATCCAGCTTCTCGTCCACTGTCACCCCTAGGTCCTTTTCCGCAGAACTGCTGCCTAGCCATTCGGTCCCTAGTCTGTAGCGGTGCATTGGATTCTTCCATCCTAAGTGCAGGACCCTGCACTTATCCTTATTGAACCTCATCAGATTTCTTTTGGCCCAATCCTCCAATTTGTCTAGGTCCTTCTGTATCCTATCCCTCCCCTCCAGCGTATCTACCACTCCTCCCAGTTTAGTATCATCCGCAAATTTGCTGAGAGTGCAATCCACACCATCCTCCAGATCATTTATGAAGATATTGAACAAAACCGGCCCCAGGACCGACCCCTGGGGCACTCCACTTGACACCGGCTGCCAACTAGACATGGAGCCATTGATCACTACCCGTTGAGCCCGACAATCTAGCCAGCTTTCTACCCACCTTATAGTGCATTCATCCAGCCCATACTTCCTTAACTTGCTGACAAGAATGCTGTGGGAGACCGTGTCAAAAGCTTTGCTAAAGTCAAGAAACAATACATCCACTGCTTTCCCTTCATCCACAGAACCAGTAATCTCATCATAAAAGGCGATTAGATTAGTCAGGCATGACCTTCCCTTGGTGAATCCATGCTGACTGTTCCTGATCACTTTCCTCTCCTCTAAGTGCTTCAGGATTGATTCTTTGAGGACCTGCTCCATGATTTTTCCAGGGACTGAGGTGAGGCTGACTGGCCTGTAGTTCCCAGGATCCTCCTTCTTCCCTTTTTTAAAGATGGGCACTACATTAGCCTTTTTCCAGTCATCCGGGACTTCCCCCGTTCGCCATGAGTTTTCAAAGATAATGGCCAAGGGCTCTGCAATCACAGCCGCCAATTCCTTCAGCACTCTCGGATGCAATTCGTCCGGCCCCATGGACTTGTGCACGTCCAGCTTTTCTAAATAGTCCCTAACCACCTCTATCTCTACAGAGGGCTGGCCATCTCTTCCCCATTTTGTGATGCCCAGCGCAGCAGTCTGGGAGCTGACCTTGTTAGTGAAAACAGAGGCAAAAAAAGCATTGAGTACATTAGCTTTTTCCACATCCTCTGTCACTAGGTTGCCTCCCTCATTCAGTAAGGGGCCCACACTTTCCTTGGCTTTCTTCTTGTTGCCAACATACCTGAAGAAACCCTTCTTGTTACTCTTGACATCTCTTGCTAGCTGCAGCTCCAGGTGCGATTTGGCCCTCCTGATATCTTTCCTACATGCCCGAGCAATATTTTTATACTCTTCCCTGGTCATATGTCCAACCTTCCACTTCTTGTAAGCTTCTTTTTTATGTTTAAGATCCGCTAGGATTTCACCATTAAGCCAAGCTGGTCGCCTGCCATATTTACTATTCTTTCGACTCATCGGGATGGTTTGTCCCTGTAACCTCAACAGGGATTCCTTGAAATACAGCCAGCTCTCCTGGACTCCCTTCCCCTTCATGTTAGTCCCCCAGGGGATCCTGGCCATCTGTTCCCTGAGGGAGTCAAAGTCTGCTTTCCTGAAGTCCAGGGTCTGTATCCTGCTGCTTACCTTTCTTCCCTGTGTCAGGATCCTGAACTCAACCAACTCATGGTCACTGCCTCCCAGATTCCCATCCACTTTTGCTTCCCCCACTAATTCTACCCGGTTTGTGAGCAGCAGGTCAAGAAAAGCGCCCCCCCTAGTTGGCTCCCCTAGCACTTGCACCAGGAAATTGTCCCCTACGCTTTCCAAAAACTTCCTGGATTGTCTATGCACCGCTGTATTGCTCTCCCAGCAGATATCAGGAAAATTAAAGTCACCCATGAGAATCAGGGCGTGCGATCTAGTAGCTTCCGTGAGTTGCCGGAAGAAAGCCTCATCTACCTCATCCCCCTGGTCCGGTGGTCTATAGCAGACTCCCACCACTACATCACTCTTGTTGTTCACATTTCTAAACTTAATCCAGAGACACTCAGGTTTTTCCACAGTTTCGTACCGGAGCTCTGAGCAGTCATACTGCTCCCTTACATACAGTGCTACTCCCCCACCTTTTCTGCCCTGCCTGTCCTTCCTAAACAGTTTATAACCATCCATGACTGTACTCCAGTCATGTGAGTTATCCCACCAAGTCTCTGTTATTCCAATCACGTCATAGTTCCTTGACATCACCAGGACCTCCAGTTCTCCCTGCTTGTTTCCAAGGCTTTGTGCATTTGTATATAAGCACTTGAGATAACCTGTTGATCGCCCCTCATTCCCAGTATGAGGCAGAAGCCCTCCCCTCACAGACATTCCTGCCTGTGCTTCCTCCCGGTATCCCGCTTTCCCACTTACCTCAGGGCTTTGGTCTCCGTCCCCCGGTGAACCTAGTTTAAAGCCCTCCTCACTAGGTTAGCCAGCCTGCTGGCAAAGATGCTCTTCCCTCTCTTCGTAAGATGGAGCCCGTCTCTGCCCAGCACTCCTCCTTCATGGAACACCATCCCATGGTCAAAGAATCCAAAGCCTTCTCTCCGACACCACCTGCGTAGCCATTCGTTGACTTCCACGATTCGACGGTCCCTACCCAGGCCTTTTCCTTCCACGGGGAGGATGGACGAGAACACCACTTGCGCCTCCAACTCCTTTATCCTTCTTCCCAGAGCCACGTAGTCCGCAGTGATCCGCTCAAGGTCATTCTTGGCAGTATCATTGGTGCCCACGTGGAGAAGCAGGAAGGGGTAGCGATCCGAGGGCTTGATGAGTCTCGGCAGTCTCTCCGTCACATCGCGAATCTTAGCCCCTGGCAAGCAGCAGACTTCTCGGTTTTCCCGGTCAGGGCGGCAGATAGATGACTCAGTCCCCCGGAGGAGAGAGTCCCCGACCACCACCACCCGCCTTCTCCTCTTGGGAGTGGTGGTCGTGGAACCCCCAACCTCAGGACATCGCATCTCATGCCTTCCAACCAGCGGAGTCTCCTTCTGCTTTCTCCCCCCAGACATATCATCTGGTCCACTCTCCGCAATGGTACCTGTGGAGAGAACATGAAAGCGGTTAGTTACCTGTGTCTGCGTTACTGGAACCCGGACATTCCGCTTTCTTCCTCTGGAGGTCACATGTTGCCAAGCTTCTTCACTGGCCTCTTGGCTCCTCTGTGCAACCTGCTCTATATCTTTAGAGCTTTGTGCCCCTAGAAGCCTACCCTGAGTTTTGTCCAGAAAATCCTCAGTCTCTCGTATACAACGCAGGGTCGTTACCTGTTGCTCCAGACCTTCAATCTTCTCTTCCAATACGGAGACCAGCTTGCACTTTGTACAGACAAAGTCGCTTCTGTCCTGTGGAAGAAAGACAAACATGGCACATCCAGTGCAGGTCACAACAGCTGAACCCCCCCCTTCCATATCACCTACCTACTATGAGCTTCCTCAGAGACATTGGCAAGATGTAAGCCTCACTGGGCTCACTCCAGGCGAACTCCCAGGCAAACTCCTGCTGTGAGCTGCTCTGCTGTCCCCGCTGCTCAGCTGGTTCGCGAGGCTCTGGCTATTTTTAAACAGCCAGGCTTCCCTGACGCAAACACACAGACACCCTAATGCCCGCCCCCTGCAGGCTAGCAGCCAATCAGACACTCACTCAGGCTCTCTCCCTGCCCTCCCAGCAAACACACGCTCGGATACTTCCTCAGCAAGCAAACACACACACTCGGATACTTACCAGTCCCAGGCAAACTCCTGCTGTGAGCTGCTCTGCTGTCCCCGCTGCTCAGCTGGTTCGCTGCCGCTCAGCTGGTTCGCGAGGCTCTGGCTATTTTTAAACAGCCAGGCTTCCCTGACGCAAACACACAGACACCCTAATGCCCGCCCCCTGCAGGCTAGCAGCCAATTTTGTGGGAGAGATCTCTTATAATCCCCCAAAAGACCCTCGGTTGGTGATTACACAAAAGGTGCCACTAATCGTACATCGTCTTAGCCGCTCTCGACCTATTGTTTCAGCTATCACTCTTTTTACTGATGGCTCTCCACGTCGCGGTGTTGTCGCCTATCAATTAGGTGACCCCCCTCGTTGGCATTCTCGTTTTACGCTGCCTCAGCGTTCCGCGCAGCGCTCAGAATTGGTTGCTGTTATTTTGGCCTTTCAACTTTTTGCTGATTGTCCCTTTAATTTAATTGTGGACACCCATTATGTTTATCAGGTAATTGATCATTTACCCCTTGCCCTCATTACCCCTCAGATTGATGCGGACCTCCTTCGCCTGTTTTTGTCTTTGCAATATCTTATCTCCACTCGTAATTTCCCTTATTTTGTTGCTCATATTCGCAGTCACACCCCTCTGCCTGGGCTACTTACTGAAGGCAATGCGCGCGCCAATCGCACGTTACGTGGTCAGGTAAATTCCCTTTTTTCTGACCCCATTGAAAGCCATTCCTTTTTTCATCAGTCTGCCTCTGTCTTGGCCCGACAGTTTCCTATTCCTGCTGATCATGCACGTTCTATTGTTCGTTCCTGCCCCTACTGTGCCGCTGCTGCCCCTACCTTTTCTTATGCCGTTAACCCCAGAGGTACCGCAGCGAACCAGCCGTGGCAAATGGATGTCACTCACGTGCCACAATTCCGCCCCTATTCGTTTTTACATGTTTCCACTGATACCTATTCGGGATTCCTCTGGGCGACCCCACAGCGTGGGGTAGCCACTCCCAAAGTTATTCACCATTTGCTAGCCTGTTTTGCTGTTATGGGTCGCCCGAGCCAGATCAAAACGGATAATGCCCGAGCCTATTGCTCCACAGCCCTCTCCACCTTTTGTGCCCAATGGGACGTCCGTCTCAAACACGGGATCCCTTATAATTCCACAGGCCAAGCCATTGTTGAACGTGCAAATCGCACGCTAAAAACCTTGCTCGACAAACAATTAAAACAAGGGGAGCTGCGTCTCCGAACCTTAGGAGACATTCAGCAACAATTGCATGTCCTTTTGTTTACTTGAAATAATTTAACACTGAATACAGATCAGCAGACCCCCGCGGATCGGCATTTTCATAAGTCTGAGGTACTGGAAAGACCGCGTGTCTATTACCGTCAGCTGCCCGATCCGCAATGGTTGGGCCCAGTGCCTTTAATTACTTGGGGTCGGGGATATGCTGCTGTGTCTCTCCCTGCAGGACCGTTGTGGGTTCCGGCCAGTGTGTGCGACCGGCACTGAAACAGCATGGCATGGCACCAGGGGCTGTCGAACCCCATACCGGAGTTTCAGCTGACCTTGGAGGAGAACGCGGTGCCTCCCGGGTTGACAATGGCGGGACGGAGACGGAGGAGACGTAGTGTCCCAAGCCAGCCCGTGACATGGGGAGCAGTAAAACCATTGGTCGCCGCAGCTCAACGAAGACTGGCAGCAAACCAACAGCCAGAGACTCCTGAGACTCTGTTTGTGGCCATTCTCGCCCAAATCACTGTATATAATTCTGTATAGATTGTGTGCCTTATGTGCCTGCTATTTCCTGTAGGGGTTGGCTCGGGAGCGCCTCCTCCGTTACGGGCCCGAATGACATATAACCTATGGGAAAGATTGGCTTCAATAGCAAATGTTACCCACTTTTGTTTATCTGATTTTGTAGCAGCTGAAGAACTGTTAGGTACGTGCCTTATTCCAGTATGGCATCACCCTGAGGAAATAGGGAATGAGATGATGCTCGCTGCTTACGCGAACCTCTCTTCCCAGTACTCTAGCATGGCTAATTGGGGCCCGGCCAACTACACTTTACCTTCTTGGGCTTATTTTTTGCTGTTGCTGTGTGCAATGTATTTCCTTTTTGTTAAGGCTTTGTCGAGAACTGCCCTGGCGGGCTCCACGAGTTATGACCTTGTCTGTCCGGGAGTTAATTGGCTTGCAAAAGCAAATTGATGGCTACCATGAGATGGCCGAGCACAAATAAACAAAAAAGGAGGGGATGTAGCATTCATGCAGGGTTCATGCACTTGGCAACATTCAGGGCACACCCGGAGTGTTATGTAGGAGCAGTGCACACACGGCTCCTCTCAAGGGCATGAACCTTGGAATCTCGCCCAGAGGACATGAACCGTGGGAAGCCTCCCAGACTGGGCTCAAGGCCCAAGAGCAAGGAATGTGGTAGATAGAAATTGGTAAATAAGAATATTAAACAAAGCCAGTGTATCCCTTTTATCTGTTGGAGCATGTAATGCGCAGGAGGAGGGAGAGAAATAAAAGAGAGGGTGGAGAGCTGACAGGTGGACCAGCCCGTCGGCAGACCAGCCTGCTTGCTTGCTTAAAGCCATGCTCTGTCTTGTATTTGAACCGCAACAGGTGGGTGTGTGGGGGGAATGGGAACAGGGAATGGGGGTGGGGAAATTGGAATCATGTTTGGCTAATGGCAGGAATGGGAACAGGGCCACAGGTGTAAGGCTCTGTGGTGTCAGAGCTGGGAAGGGGGACACTAAGGAAGGAAACTGGAATCATGTTTGCTGGAAGTTCACCCCAATAAACATTGAATTGTTTGCACCTTTGGACTTCGGGTATTGTTGCTCTCTGTTCATGCGAGAAGGACCAGGGAAGTAAGTGGGTGAAGGAATAAGCCCCTAACAGGCACTGACCCACAGCTTTGTCTGCCTGGCAGCAGGCTCTGATCCCTGGCTTCAGCTACGCAGTTCCCATCCCCAGCTCCAGGTTCTGGCCGCAGGCACTGAGCCCTGGCCCTGGCTGCATAGCAGCAGACACCAGGCCCTGGCTTTGGCCACACAACAGTGGGGCTCATCACCCACCCCCATCACCCCTGGCCCCTGCTGCCTCCCATGGCCATGTATCCATTCTCCCACATTGCCCTGGTCTCCTGCTGCCTTCCTGGCCCCACATCCACCCCCACATTGCCCTGGGGCCCCCCTGCCCGGCATCCACACACCCCCTCATTGCCCCAGGCTCCCGCAGTCTCCCCAGCCCTGCATCCACCCCCCCCATTGCCCCAGGACCCCCTGCCTCCCTGTTCCTGCATCCACACCACCCCATTGCCCTGTGGCCCCCCTGTCCCGCATCCATTCTCCCCATTGCCCTGGGCCTCCCCTGCCTCCCATGGCCCCGCAGCCATCCCCCCCCAAATTCCTGGGCCTCCCCTGCCCCGCATCCATCCCACAATTGCCTCTGGCCCCTGCTGCCTCCCTCTTTGGCCCCCCCATGCAGGGCTTAATGGGTCCTGGGGCTTGCTGAGAAGAGTGATATGACCAAAAAAGCAAGTATCACTTTTCAAAGCAGATTTACTAGCCATCTCTGAAAAGTGATACTTGCATGTTTGTTAATATCACTTATCACAGCCTCCCAGGCAGGGACTTAGTGTGCTGTGATATTAACAAAGATACAAATATCACTTTTCACAGCAAGCCCCAGGACCCACGAAGCCCTGGACGGGGGGGCTGAAGGGGGAGGTAGCATTATTTTTGTTATTGAGTCTGCCAAAAAACCCTACAAATACACATTACAATGATTGGGATGTGAATCTGTGCATATTTAATTTTTTCTAAAATTAATTATTTTAGGAAAAAATTGTCAGTGCAGCCACCAGTGAGAGTTGGTGGCCACACTCTGAGGCCACCAAAAAATTTGTTGTGAGAACCCCTGTGCTAGAGGGACCTTGGTAAATTCTCTCACTTGCTGTACCAATAGTCTGTTATAACCCAGGATCTATGTAAGAGGCAAGCATTGTCTACAAGGCACTCCTAGGTGCCATTAAAGGACCCCTGAATCAGCTCAGCATACTTGCTCATGGTTACTGCTCTTGGCACCTCCACAAAATGGTTGACAATGGTTCAAAATCTTTTCCATATCAGGATTCGCTCCCCCATAGACAGGTCCTTACTCCCTTTTTGCAATCTGGTACCATGTTCTTAACCACTAGGTGAAGTACCCTTGGCTTACTGCCATACGCATTGCCACCACCAAACCTCAACTGTGGATCAAAACCTGAGTGTCTCTGGATTAAGTTTAGAAGTGTGTGCAACAAGAGTGATGTAGTGGTGGGAGTCTGCTATAGACCACCGGACCAGGGGGATGAGGTGGATGAGGCTTTCTTCCGGCAACTCACGGAAGCTACTAGATCGCATGCCCTGATTCTCATGGGTGACTTTAATTTTCCTGATATCTGCTGGGAGAGCAATACAGCGGTGCATAGACAATCCAGGAAGTTTTTGGAAAGCGTAGGGGACAATTTCCTGGTGCAAGTGCTAGGGGAGCCAACTAGGGGGGGCGCTTTTCTTGACCTGCTGCTCACAAACCAGGTAGAATTAGTGGGGGAAGCAAAAGTGGATGGGAATCTGGGAGGCAGTGACCATGAGTTGGTTGAGTTCAGGATCCTGACGCAGGGAAGGAAGGTAAGCAGCAGGATACGGACCCTGGACTTCAGGAAAGCAGACTTCGACTCCCTCAGGGAACAGATGGCCAGGATCCCCTGGGGGACTAACATGAAGGGGAAGGGAGTCCAGGAGAGCTGGCTGTATTTCAAGGAATCCCTGTTGAGGTTACAGGGACAAACCATCCCGATGAGTCGAAAGAATAGTAAATATGGCAGGCGACCAGCTTGGCTTAATGGTGAAATCCTAGCGGATCTTAAACATAAAAAAGAAGCTTACAAGAAGTGGAAGGTTGGACATATGACCAGGGAAGAGTATAAAAATATTGCTCGGGCATGTAGGAAAGATATCAGGAGGGCCAAATCGCACCTGGAGCTGCAGCTAGCAAGAGATGTCAAGAGTAACAAGAAGGGTTTCTTCAGGTATGTTGGCAACAAGAAGAAAGCCAAGGAAAGTGTGGGCCCCTTACTGAATGAGGGAGGCAACCTAGTGACAGAGGATGTGGAAAAAGCTAATGTACTCAATGCTTTTTTTGCCTCTGTTTTCACTAACAAGGTCAGCTCCCAGACTGCTGCGCTGGGCATCACAAAATGGGGAAGAGATGGCCAGCCCTCTGTAGAGATAGAGGTGGTTAGGGACTATTTAGAAAAGCTGGACGTGCACAAGTCCATGGGGCCGGACGAATTGCATCCGAGAGTGCTGAAGGAATTGGCGGCTGTGATTGCAGAGCCCTTGGCCATTATCTTTGAAAACTCGTGGCGAACGGGGGAAGTCCCGGATGACTGGAAAAAGGCTAATGTAGTGCCCATCTTTAAAAAAGGGAAGAAGGAGGATCCTGGGAACTACAGGCCAGTCAGCCTCACCTCAGTCCCTGGAAAAATCATGGAGCAGGTCCTCAAAGAATCAATCCTGAAGCACTTAGAGGAGAGGAAAGTGATCAGGAACAGTCAGCATGGATTCACCAAGGGAAGGTCATGCCTGACTAATCTAATCGCCTTTTATGATGAGATTACTGGTTCTGTGGATGAAGGGAAAGCAGTGGATGTATTGTTTCTTGACTTTAGCAAAGCTTTTGACACGGTCTCCCACAGCATTCTTGTCAGCAAGTTAAGGAAGTATGGGCTGGATGAATGCACTATAAGGTGGGTAGAAAGCTGGCTAGATTGTCGGGCTCAACGGGTAGTGATCAATGGCTCCATGTCTAGTTGGCAGCCAGTGTCAAGTGGAGTGCCCCAGGGGTCGGTCCTGGGGCCGGTTTTGTTCAATATCTTCATAAATGATCTGGAGGATGGTGTGGATTGCACTCTCAGCAAATTTGCGGATGATACTAAACTGGGAGGAGTGGTAGATACGCTGGAGGGGAGGGATAGGATACAGAAGGACCTAGACAAATTGGAGGATTGGGCCAAAAGAAATCTGATGAGGTTCAATAAGGATAAGTGCAGGGTCCTGCACTTAGGACGGAAGAACCCAATGCACCGCTACAGACTAGGGACCGAATGGCTAGGCAGCAGTTCTGCGGAAAAGGACCTAGGGGTGACAGTGGACGAGAAGCTGGATATGAGTCAGCAGTGTGCCCTTGTTGCCAAGAAGGCCAATGGCATTTTGGGATGTATAAGTAGGGGCATAGCGAGCAGATCGAGGGACGTGATCGTTCCCCTCTATTCGACACTGGTGAGGCCTCATCTGGAGTACTGTGTCCAGTTTTGGGCCCCACACTACAAGAAGGATGTGGATAAATTGGAAAGAGTCCAGCGAAGGGCAACAAAAATGATTAGGGGTCTAGAGCACATGACTTATGAGGAGAGGCTGAGGGAGCTGGGATTGTTTAGTCTGCAGAAGAGAAGAATGAGGGGGGATTTGATAGCTGCTTTCAACTACCTGAAAGGGGGTTCCAAAGAGGATGGCTCTAGACTGTTCTCAATGGTAGCAGATGACAGAACGAGGAGTAATGGTCTCAAGTTGCAATGGGGGAGGTTTAGATTGGATATTAGGAAAAACTTTTTCACTAAGAGGGTGGTGAAACACTGGAATGCGTTACCTAGGGAGGTGGTAGAATCTCCTTCCTTACAGGTTTTTAAGGTCAGGCTTGACAAAGCCCTGGCTGGGATGATTTAACTGGGACTTGGTCCTGCTTTGAGCAGGGGGTTGGACTAGATGACCTTCTGGGGTCCCTTCCAACCCTGATATTCTATGATTCTATGATTCTATGATCAGAAACCTAAGCTTTGAACTAATTGGACCCCATAATGACCTTGCTTTGTCATGAATTCTACTTTTATATAATGCACTCTCTCTATTCAAACCTTCCATAAGTGGCTGTTGGGGTAGCCATTGTCCAATTTTATGGTACTGTTTCATGTGACAGTTCTTTGAGCTCTTAGGACTGTCTTTTCCCATAGCCGCTTTGAGGCTATCCACAAGCAATGCTTACAAAGGGTATTTGTACATCCTTTAAAAAAAATTACAGCATAGATTGTGATAACATGATTACTGTATTTTTGGACTGATTTTGGATTTTTACTCTGTGTCTGAGCTCTATCAAAGGCGAAAAGGAATGAATGCTCTTCAGAAGGTGTCCACTAGGACATGGACTTCTATCCAACGATGACAATGCAGTGAAGCAAGGATGGCTAACCAGTTGGAAGGTCCTTTTGGAGTCTTTAAATTGAAGACTCTTCTGCCCAACTCTGGGGTCACTCCAGGTGAAAATGAAAGATCCTCTGGCGCTTTCTGACAATAAGGGATAATTCTAGTGTCCTGTCCAATGGTCTTTCCATAACCAGAAAATAACATCCAATGATAACATTCAATTGGTTGGTAGTTGGTAAGCACATAAAGTCTACAGTCATTGCATTACAGAATATATTACTGGAAAAGCATTTTGAAGTAACTCAAGTATGAAAGGGGCTAAATAAAAGCAAATTCTGATATGTAACTGAAAACCTGCTGTTATCATAGAATCACAGAATATCAGGGTTGGAAGGGACCTCAGGAGGTCATCTAGTCCAACCCCCTGCTCAAAGCAGGACCAATCCCCAACTAAATCATGCCAGCCAGGGCTTTGTCAAGCCTGACCTTGAAAACCTCAAAGGAAGGAGATTCCACCACCTCCCTAGGTAATGCATTCCGGTGCTTCACCACCCTTCTAGTGAAAAAGTTTTTCCTAATATCCAACCTAAACCTCCCCCATTGCAACTTGAGACCATTACTCCTTGTTTTGTCATCTGCCACCACTGAGAACAGTCTAGAGCCATCCTCTTTGGAATCCCCTTTCAGGTAGTTGAAAGCAGCTATCAAATCCCCCCTCACTCTTCTGGAGACTAAACAATCCCAGTTCCCTCAGCCTCTCCTCATAAGTCATGTGTTCCAGTCCCCTAATCATTTTTGTTGCCCTCCGCTGGACGCTTTCCAATTTATCCACATTCTTCTTGTAGTGTGGGGCCCAAAACTGGACACAGAACTCCAGGTCGAATAGAGGGGAACGATCACATCCCTCGATCTGCTGGCAATGCCCCTACTTATACAGCCCAAAATGCCGTTAGTCTTCTTGGCAACAAGGGCACACTGTTGACTCATATCCAGCTTCTCGTCCACTGTAACCCCTAGGTCCTTTTCTGCACAACTGCTGCCGAGCCATTCGGTCCCTAGTCTGTAGCAGTGCATGGGATTCTTCCTTCCTAAGTGCAGGACTCTGCACTTGTCCTTGTTGAACCTCATCAGATTTTTTTGGCCCAATCCTTGAATTTGTCTAGGGCCCTCTGTATACTATCCCTACCCTCCAGCGTATCCACCTCTCCTCCCAGTTTAGTGTCATCTGCAAACTTACTGAGGGTGCAGTCCACACCATCCTCCAGATCATTAATGAAGCTATTGAACAAAACCGGCCCCAGGACCGACCCTTGGGGCACTCCACTTGATACCGGCTGCCAACTAGACATGGAGCCATTGATCACTACCCGTTGAGCCCGACGATCTAGCCAACTTTCTATCCATCTTATAGTCCATTCATCCAGTCCATACTTCTTTAACTTGCTGACAAGAATACTGTGGGAGACCGTATCAAAAGCTTTGCTAAAGTCAAGGAACAACACGTCCACCGCTTTCCCCTCATCCATGGAGCCAGGTATCTCGTCATAGAAGGCAATTAGGTTAGTCAGGCATGACTTGCCCTTGGTGAATCCATGCTGACTGTTCCTGATCACTTTCCTCTCCTCTAAGTGCTTCAGAATTGATTCCTTGAGGACCTGCTCCATGATTTTTCCAGGGATTGAGGTGAGGCTGACTGGCCTGTAGTTCCCCGGATCTGCCTTCTTCCCTTTTGTTCCCTTACTCGTTTTTAATAGTGCATAAGGCTAAGTTTTAGTCAGTGTGTTTTTAGTGAAAGTGACAGACAGGTCAGAGGTAGTAAACAAAAATTCACAGCCCGTGACCTGTCCATAATTTTTACTATATGCTCCAGATTAAAACTTGAGCGGGTGGGGGGACTGCCCGGGGGGATGCTGTGGGAGGGCGGCCCAGGTCTGCAGGAGCAACATCCCCCTTGCTCAGCTGCTAGGCGAAGGTGTGGTCAGACAGCTCTCTGTGCTAAGTCCAGAGCACTGGCTTTGCAGCTCCCACTGGCCGGGAACCGTGGCCAATGGGAGCTGTGTGGGAGGAGGTGCCTGCATGCAGAGGAGGGCAGAGCTGCCTGGCTATGTCACTGCTTCCAGGGAGCCTCCCAGCACTCGCCTCACCCCATCCCCTGCCCCCTCCCACACCCAAACTCTGCTGCTGTTGAGGGGGGTGACGGTGGCCCGCGACTGCCCCAGCATAAAACAATCCCTTCTGTGACTTAAAATATGGAAGATAAAAATACCAAAAGGAATGTAAGTTTGTGTGATGGAAAGTGCCAGGTGTGTTGTAAGCCTAGGGCGCCGACATGAACTAGCTGCCCTAATGGAGGGACACTACTCAGGCCCCTCAGTAGGTTAGATTTGCAGAACTAGCAGATGAGTTCTCCGCCTTTGGGAGAGATTAAGAGAGTTTTCAGCATTAAACCTGAGTCCGTTTGGTTTGTTCCCAAAGAGCCACAGCTGCACCATCAACATTGAGAATAAGGAGAAAGGTTGCAAGTAAGAACCAAGTCTTAACTTCCCCACCAACATTGTCAAATGGTAAATGTTACAGCATGGTTACCGCAGAGGGTAGAAATGCACAGATCTCCTGTTTCCAAACCCCACTGAAATCGGATGTGAAGACTCTGGTGACCTAGGCCATTCTGCACTGATATGGTTGTGGTAATAAAATTATTGACTCAAACTCTGAAATCTGATGGTCCATTCAGGGTAAGAGAAATCTGAGGTACAAAGGTAGTTTTAATTCTCTTAACACACAATACTCCTGCCCAAGGGAAAACTGTATTGATTGTTATGGAGCAATACCTGATGCTCCATAGTTTTTCTGGTATGAAAACATAAGTTTAATATTTTTCTTCTAAATTTAAGAGCACCAGTGTGCTCCTAGCAAAGACTCTCCGTGGAAAAGAAAGCAAGAGGAGGCTTATGACAAGCTCCTTTATGAAAGGTCTGTAGGTGTTTGTTAAACCTCAAATATTTCACCTACGAAGGACAGCAAGAAAAATAAATTAGGAGGTGTATTAGCAAATGCTCCCATGCAAAACTCTAAACTTTATTCACCTTTATTTATATATTTAACAATTCTAAAGTATTTACTTCTTGCTTTGACAAAAATGAAAAATATAGGAGCACTTTACTCCTCCTTAGGAGAGAAGGGTTATATATACAGCTATGGAGAGATCTTGGTTCCCCCTTTACATACAAAGAAAAATAATATTAATAAAAAAGTGCTTCATTGATCAAAAAAGACTAAGAGCTGCAAGCATTTATTCACACTATATATCACATACCCAAAAAACCCGTATCATAACCTCTTGGCACCTGTCATTAGGAACTGCAGAGTCTGACTTATTCCTGACTCTGCACCACAAAATGACACAATGTTAATGTGTAGAACTACACCATGTCCACTCAGGTCAAGCTTCTAACCACCAGCCTCAAAGGAAAAGCCAGCGAGATAGGAGCTGTATATTACCCTGGTTTCTGTTGCAACCTTCTCAGCTGTACCAGGAACTGTAACCGCTGTAGCAGTTCTAGTCAGGATTTTTACTGCATTTTCACAGGAATAATTCATTTTTGATAAAACTCAAATTGGAGACCCTAGATTTTTCTTTGCTCTTCCCCTGCTGATGATTTCCAAGTGTTTCAAAACATGTACCAGGGAGGAGCCAAAGAGCATTGTCACCAGACATCCTGCCCGCTAAGCATATCTATGCTAAACCAGTATCTTGGAACATTCATTTTCATCTTGTAAATCTTCAGCTTACACTGAAGCAGTGTGGAAAGTTCAGGCATCAAGAATAAAATATCTTGACAAGTCTTTCCCCTAAGGTTCTACCAGGTATTCAGAGATGCTTCTCTCTTTATGAAATTCACTCTAGGAGTTGTCATTTTGATGTTCTACTGAAGGCAAGTACCCCTCTAGCCCAAGACCCATTATAATTCCTTGCACCTTTGTACTCAAAAACTTTTACATACTCCAAGGGAATTTGTTCTGCTTGAACATGTCAGAAGTAGAAGCTGTCACAGCTTACCCTAGACAATATATTATACATTATAAAGTACTTTTCTTCCTTTTCCAAACTGCATTATGCATACTGTATCAAAAGGAAAAGGGTACGTGTGGGTACCAACTGTTCTCATTTAGAAATAGATATCCAAGAGACTCACAATTTAATGAGGTGATTTAAAAAATTGCTTTCAAATTAGGGGGGGAAATCCATGATTTGTTTTGGTTCTTGATTAGATGCTTGATCAGGATTATCATGTCTAGAGCATACAGATCACAGAATGAAAAGGAGGAAATGTGCCACAGACATGACAAGCATCAATGCACTTACTTTCACTGACTGGCAGCCTCAGGCCAATGAAATTTTACTCAGCAAGATATCACAGTTGCTTTGAAATCTCTCATTAAAGTGTGAGTTTGATCATCAGTGTGACATTCAGTCTATGTTTGAATGCACCACAGCGAGTGCCCGATCAACGAACCAGCTCTGCATTCTGGATCAACGATTCTAAAAAAATGGGACAAGGGTAGTAGTTTAAAGGTCTCCTCATTTCCCCAACACGGCTTTCTTTATGATGAGTTACATTTCCAGAACGTTACACCAGTGTAAAACCAGTCCTGAACAGGAAGCCGTTCGATGCCCTTCCCTTTCACTTCCCTCAAACAAGCACACACCTTCCTTTGCCAGAGGTGCCCAGGTGTTTCCACTCAAAGCCACAGCCGGCTTGGCTAACAGCAAGAAAACACGTGGATTACATATGTAAATACAGAGCCGCTGAGTATGGTAGTGGGCGACTGATTCCCCTTTCATGCCGTGAGGCTAACTAAACCCGCTCTAAGAACAGAGGGAGAGTGCTTGCTTGGGAAAGAGAGTCCCATTTTTTCTAGCAGCAACAGGTTCCCAAACAGCAGTTTCTTGTTTGGAAGTAATAGGAGTGACTGAAAGCACTAGCACTAACACTACAGGTATTCCCACTCTGCCTCTGGACTGATTCCCCTCCTCTCCTTTCCTCCATAAAACTGAGACGTCTGTCTGCAGCACGGTTCAACAGTGGCGCAGCTAGAAGCATGAGGGAGACCTGGTCCCAGCCCCTTTCCCACTTCCCCAGTCTTCCAGAAAAACAAAAACAAACAAAAAAATTATATACACACACACACACACACACTCACACACCCCCCACTAACAGGATAAAAAGGAAAGGGGGGAATAGCTGGAAAAGAAGAATTCCACAATCCAGTGGTATGTCCTGGAGTTCTGTCCCTCTGAGCAGTGATCCATGCCCAAACTCCAAAGTGCACGGCTTCTCCAGTCCCACCAGCCTCTGCCCACCAAGCATGTCTGTTTAGGAGAAGAGTCAGCATGGCCTCTTTCACCCTTCCTTCTAGGCTGGAGCTTCAATTTGAAGAGGCAGCAATGGGTTTATCCAGTTCAAGGTCAAGGCTGGAACTACTGGGATGCAAGCTGCTGTAGCAAGATTTGCAGACTCTGCTGGGTTCAAAGAGCTGTTGACTGGGAACTGGCACCTTCTGGTTACAGCAACTGGAGCAAAACACATTCCCACAATTCCTTGGATCAAGAACAGAAAGAGAGAAGAGAAATGGAAGAAAAAACAATTAGAAGCAACTTGATTTAGGGAGACAAGTTCTAATATTACAGTATGCCTTTTCAGGTGAACTAAGTGCTAGTGAAAGGGGTCAGACTGATAGCTCTGGAGACTGCAGTTATTCTCTAGACAACAGAGCACAGGCAGAGACAGGGCAAGTTTCCCCTTCCAGCCACACCTGTGTTTCACCCCATGGGACCACCTCTAAAGATGATAAGAGACTGTCTCCAATTTGGGATCCAATCACTGGCTTCTACTAAGACTCAGGTACCTTTGGAATTTAACCCCAAGTGACTTAGGCAGCTCAGTCCCATTTTCAGTGGGACTCCAGTGCCCAAGGCTGCAGCTGCACCAGAGAGTTTACAGGTGCGGAGCTGCACTGATGTAGCTTGCACAGCTGTAAACTCCCTAATGTAACCCACCAACAGCGCTGTCTACACCGGAGCGTAGGTCGGTGTAACTTACATCGTTCAGGGGACGGGGAGCTTTTTCACACACCCCTGAGCTATGGAAGTTACACCGCAGTAAGTGCTAGCGTAGACACAGCCTAAGTCACGTGACTTTGAAAATTTTACCCCATGTTCAATTGTGGGGTGCACTAGGAACTGGACTGAGACCCCAACTCAGTGGAAGAAGGCCAAAGAGCTGTTGGATGGTGAAGCTTTTGTTTACTACCAGTCTTGTCCATATTTGAAACAGTGACCTAAAGGTGAAAGGCTCCATGTCCCCATAATTCTCTAACCCTACAGTATTCCTTTCTGGTAAGTGAGAGTACAAAGGGGTAACTAAGCCTTTTTTCTTGTTTCTTACACGTATATGCTTTGGAAGATTTAAGTATAGGCCAGATAAAATACGATAAAACTTTGACAAATGTAGTCTACCCACTACCCCCAAGATCCAATAAGGATCTGTGCTGCAATGGTTGTAGCTCAGCGGAACCATAGCAGCATCATACTTCTGCACACAGAAAATGTGAATATCAACCAGAACCATGCAAAGCCATAGGATAAGCAGCCGTGTATTCCTTGGGATAAGCAGCCGTGTATTCCTTGAGATGAGCAGCCGTGTATTCCTTGGGATGAGCAGCCGTGTATTCCATGCTTAGAAAGTGACAATAACAATGCAGTAGAACAAGCAGTCTTATTCACATTCCTGTCAGGTGTCAGTTGGCGGAGGCATGCTGGCTCATGCACCTCAGGGGAGTCATGGATAAATTTGGAATCTTGAAAATGATTAAGTTCTTCACCCCCACCTCCATCCGCCCAAATCCTGGCTCTGATCATTCTAATCTGATGACCACTATAGTTCACAACCCCTTCCCTCCACAACCAGGCAGGCATTATTAAAGTGTTAGCACTGTACTTCAGGGATCTGAAGTTTTCAAATTCTACACAGAAGCTTCCAGAGTTTATCTGCTTGGCTTATGTTTTTCTCATTAACTCTTTGGAGTTAGGATTTTGTGCCCTTGGGGGCTTATGGGGGGAGATCTTGATTTCCTGTTGCCAAGAGACTGATGGGCAGAAAAGTCTGCATGTGTCTAGCAGCCTTGATTAATCTTTCCAAGCCAGGAGACAAGATTTCCTGATGCCAGTAACTGGTGCAGTGACAGACAGCAAAGGGAAATCCCATTTCTCACCTCAATGGGCTAATTTCTCCAGCTGCGCACAGCAGCTTCTGGTTATAAAGCTCTAACCTTAGCACTAGGAAACTCCCTTTGGCTAGACTCGTACACTGGGTTTTGAAGTCTTCGTACGGACTCCATTAGAAACTGCTATTAGAAAAAACTGCGGGAGTGAAAACAGTTTCATGCACTGCAATACCGAGAAGCACGGCAGGAAAGCAGTTCGGATATGCTACAGCTCTGCTGCAGAAAGGACAATTATCCAGCAGAAACTTACTTTTGACAGACTAGAACGAAATGGGTTTCTGGAGAAAAGCAGCAAACCATTTTTTTAAATCTATTTGTTTAGATCAGCAGCTTGTCTCACACACCTGATCTGTTTTCTCTTAGGATTCTCCCCCTAACTCCTGAAGGGCCAGTAGAACCTGTCACACTGTGTGCCTTGTACTCTGCTAGAGGTTCATTCCATCTCATCCATCTTTCCTCTCTAACAGACACCAGCGGCTCAATGGAAAAGGTCATATTCCTCCTCTGAGAGACAATCTGACTTTTGCTTTCCCAAAATCCTGCTATCACTCCCACCTTCTCTCACCAAGTAATGAACATCTACCCTTACCCTTCCTCCACCAGGTTCTACTTACTTGCTTTCCCTAAGGCATTTTTTACTACTGCTAAAATGGCACAGCCACACCAGAACTCTCCTATATTATTCACACTTCACAAAATACTCAGACATACAGGAAAAGGGTTGAAATAAACTGGTAACAACTACATTTGTAGGCTGCTCCCTGCAATTAGAAGTGAAGCATTCACAGATTCCAAGGCCAGAGGGAACCATCGTGATCATCTAGTCTGATCCTCTGAATAACTACTTGTAGATCTCTCCCAAAATAATGCCTAGCGCAGATCCAAGGTTTGGTTTAAACATCCAATCTTGATTTAAAAATTGTCAATGAAGGAGAATCCACCATGACCCTTGGTAAGTTGTTCCAAGGGTTAATTACTCGCACTATTAAAAATGTATGCCTTATATCCAGTCTGAATTTGTTTCTTTTTCTCAGACAAATGACTCACGAAGTGGGAGTTAGTTTGAACTGTGATGTGGATTACGTAACAAAAAACTGAGTCCTAAATGCCTTTCTGTGGAAAGAGCTGCCTGATCAGAGTCATATGAATCTGAACACCTGACAGGCTATACTATCCACCCAGGGCTCATTTCTGGTGTTTTCTGGACAAGTGAAGAACAAAGATGAGGGGGAGGGGGAAATAAAGTTAGTTTGGAGACGTTATGAAAGAAATGCAGATAGACAACAGACAGAGGCTGTTGCAAATGCTCACCAGGTTTGATCAACACGTTCAATGTCCCTGCAGGGAGGGGAGAAAGAGCTCAGAGGGGAAACTAGTAAAAGACGCAAATGGTGCCAACAACGGACACTGAAGTTTCTTTAACTTGCTCAAGGGTACAGAATATGTGGTTTTCAACCTCATTTTCGCTCTCACAGGGACAGGGTGAGTAGGTCCACCCTGTGCAGCAGGATTAATGAAACATTAAGATATGAAAACAACTGATCTTCTTGTTGTAGGTCACTTATTTCTTACTAGTCCCTTGAAAGCCATCTCAACCAATACGGGTAGCTTGTTCCAACCAGGCTGGAAACACTTAGAATGTCATGCAATGCAGGAACTAAATGGCAATTTGCAATAAAACTTGAATCCCTGAAGTGATTATAGTTCCCAGGGTCCTTAGGCGTGTCCAATGTGTACATACTGAACAGGAGCCCTCTAGAGCCTAGGCCTGGAAAGTTGTAGGCTAAATGGCAAAGCGATTCCAGGGAGACAGAGGAAGCAAGGTGTCATTGCTAAATGGGAAACTCTTTGCAATGAGAATTAAAATAAGCAAACCCACTAGAGAAAGGACAGAGGAAAACAGCAGAGCTCAGCTCTCACCAAATATGTCAGATGTATGTAATTTTAATACCTAGCATTTATATTTTTCATCTGAAGCTGTAAGTCATATATATACAGATGAGGAATCCTGGGAAAATCAAAACTGCTCAACTTATTCTATTCATTCTTTACTGGGTTTGTTTATCTTCTTAAGAGGACAAAATGGAACAAAACATAAAAATGGACACAAAGCACAGCAGATGGTTTAACTCCTTGCTGCTTCAAAGGGCAATACAGCATCAAAAACAGATGATCACCATCTGTTTAAGTGCTATCTTCTCTGAGCATCTTGTCTGCTCCAATATCCAACAACAGGATTCGGTAATATAGGGATACATCTTCATTCCCTGAAGCATGTAACTGGAGGTTCTTCAAGGTATGTGGTCCCTAACTGTATCCCACTGAGGGTTATGCGCACACACCAGGTGCCCAGAGCTGTAGCTTGTCGACGTAGTATTGCTTGTCGGTCTGCTCATGCGCTCTTGTACCACCCTGTAGTTTCACCTGAGGCGATAAAGGGTAGGGCAGACCGACCGTGTCTCCTGTTACTTCTCCACCGCAGACATACCAGATCCCCAACAGACGAGAAGGAGGGTGGGATTGGAATACAGATAGGGACCGTACATCTCAAAGAACCCCCAGTTACAGGTAAGTAACCTCGCCTTTTTCTTTGAGTGACAGTTCCTATTGTATTCCACTGAGGGTGATTAACAAGCAGTACCTATATAGGAGGCAGGAGCGAGGAAGATGACAGAACCGTGGAATGGAGGACCGCTGCACCGAAAGAGGCGTCCATCATGGAATCATATACTGGAGTATAGTGAGAGGAAAAGGTGTGTACCGAACTCTACGTGGCTGCCTTACCTATGTGTGCAAGGGGCACAACGTGGAGTGTGGCTGTGGTTGATGCTTGCAGTCTCATGGAATGGACTCGTATCCCTCAGGTGGGGATCATCCAAACAACTGGTAGCAGTGTATAATACATCCTGAGACCTACCTGGAGATTCTCTGAGTGGAGATGGCCTGTCCCTTAACTTTTGAAATGGCTTCATCCTTTATAGGTAAAAGACCAGGGCCCTATGTACATCAAGGGACTGGAGTCGCTGTTCCTCATGAGAGGTGTGTGGTTTGGGGAAAAGGTAGGTAAACAGATGGGTTGGTTGAGGTGGAGTTGGGAAACCACTTTTGGAATAAATCTGGGATGTAGTTGCACTGAAACCTTGTATTTATGGAATATGGTGAAAGGAGGGTCTTCCCATCATGGCCCACAGTTTGCCAACCCTCCTCACTGAGGTAATAGCAATGAGGAAAGCAACCTTCATGGAGAGGAGAGAAAGGGGGCAGGAGGCCAGACTTTCAAAAGGAGAGTTCATTAATGAGGTAAGGACTAGTTTGAGGTCCCACTGAGGGGTGATAGGCTGACTGGGTGGGTATTTACATATAAGGCCCTTCCAGAATCAGGCCATCAAGGGATGGGTAAAAATTGAATGCCCCTCCACCATAGGGTGGAAAATGCTAATAGCCGCTGCGTGCAGTCTGATGGAATTGAGAGCGAGCCCTGAGGTCTTCAGACAGAGGAAATAGTCTAAGAGCATTGAGATGCCCACAGCTTCGGAGGCAAGGCTTTGTTGTTGTACCCAGGACATGAAACACGCTTACTTAGCCTGATAGGAGCATCTCATAAAGTCCTTCCAGCTACTGGAAAGGATGTCTTGTACTGGCAAAAAGCATTCTTGTGCTAACAGACGTGTCCATCCAAAAACCAAGCTGTCAGGTGAAGCATCCATGAATCGGGGTGCCTGAGTCTGCCATTGTGTTGTGTTAGCAGTTCCGGAAATGCCTGGAGCAGGAGCGGAGGATGTTTTGACATGCAGAAAAGAAGGCAGCGCCAGAATGGAGCAATCAGAATGACTGTTACTCTCTGCCGCCACAGTTTGTGGAGGACGTGCAGTAGGAGTGGTAAGGGGGCAAAGGCATAATTTGTCTAGTCTACCAGTCAATGACCGGAGCATTGCCCTGTGAGCAGGCACCAAGTCCCCATCTTAAGCAATAGTGAGTGCACTTGGTGTTGGTGTGGGATGCAAGGAGGTCCATGATCAGAGTCTCCCAGCAACCAAAAATGTCCGCGACTACTATGTCGTGTAACTCCCATTCGTGGTTGGTTACAAAGCTCCTTCTGAGAGTATCGTCAATCACATTCTAGGTACCAGGAAGGTAGGCTGCTGACAAAAGGATAGGATGTTCAATGCAGCATTTCCACAAGCATACCACTTCCGTACACAGCGTTGGAGATCTCATGCCCTCTTGTTTGTTTATGTAGTATACTGTGGTGGTGTTGTCCAACATGACGAAGATGTGACAATAATGGATAGCTGATACGAACACATGTAACTGCTTTGTGTACCGTCCGAAGTTCATGGCTATGCTCTGGCGCGGGGTCCATAGCACTGGTACTCATGGCAGATTGTTCAGGCTAATGTACAGGGGGTTCCCCAGCCAGGATCTGATTATGGCCCCATAGCGACCTCCATGAGGTGCTTTTTGAGGTGGAGAGCTCGGCCTTCTTGTGTAGAGGCAGGGAAGGAGAGGCAGATACTGAACCTGGACCCAGTGTGGGCTTCCCCCCAAACAGCACAAACAGTGTTGGTGCTTGTCGCTGATGGAAAATGAGCAAGGGCAGGAAGCGCAGACTTAACGTCTTCAGCATAAGCTATTACCAGGCCCGGGTACTGAAAGGGAGGTGAGGTGGGGATTGTTTAGTGGGAAAACCGCTGATGTGGTGAAAATTACTACAAAAATACAATAAAATCCTAACTATGAACAAGAAGTAAAAAAACCAGTTTTTCTAGAAAGTATGGAAAACGCATCACCTGTGACAAGAAGACAGCAGAAGCTCCGACTTGTACTACACGGCACTGAGAAGGAACAGGAGATGCTGCCCTACCCTTTATCACCTTGGGTGAAACCACAAGGCGGTGCAAGGGTGCATATGTGGATCAACGAGCGATATTACTTTGAAACGTTCTGGCTTCAGTTGCATGCACATAACCCTCAGTGGAATACAATCTTTACTGCACTGGCCTCGGTAGCACTACAAAAGTAATTTTCCCTCTCTTGATATTCATCCCTTCTTGTCAACTGTTAAGAACAGGCCACTTCCACCTCAATTGAATTGGCCTTATTAGCACTGACCCCCCCACTTAGTAAGGCAACTCTTTTCATGTGCTGTGATATATATACTGCTTACGGTATTTTTCACTCCATGCATCTGATGAAGTAGGTTTTAGCCCAAAAAAGCTTATGCCCAAATAAATGTGTTAGTCTCTAAGGTACCATAAGGACTCCTCGTTGTTTTTGCTGTTACAGACTAACACGGCTACCCCTCTGAAACCTGAAAAGGTTGTGATTCCTATGTTGATTGTACTGAATGGGAAAAGGTGTAGACAATATTTTATAACACTTACATTTACTTAAAAAAATATGCCTGCAAAAAGCAGACTGTCTCTGAATCACAATTTAAGGGAAAAGGAAGCTGACTCTTTGAACGGGTACGGAGCTGATAGCAGGTTTGGCTTTCGAAATAGACATTGCAAATAAATTGAGACCCAGGAGCAAAACCAGACTTTTTCCCCCAGAGAAGGCTGGATTCCTTGCTTCAGCAGCACGTATGGTCCTCCTACTCTAGAATTTCTCTTATCCAGACATCCTTCCTAGTCTTTCCTAATTTAAGAGAAACAAAATTGTCAATTCAACTCAGACAGCCTCGCTGTTCAGCTGCTTCCCCTTTCACATTTAACTCTCTATGGACAGGTTACCTGCAGTGGTGCTTCCTGCTGGCAAGCCAGAATGTACTGTCACAGCCATAGCAGTGTGCAGCTAGGTGGTCTGGAAGCCATCGAGTCACCTGTGAAACACAGAACACAAAGACAAATTTGTCAAGGAGACAGCCCTTGAAAAACCAGTCTGGCCTGAGCTTATAAAGCCCATGAAGAGCACAGAGATGGATGTGCCCCTGGCTACTTAAATTGAACAGATTCAATCCTGGCAATAATGAAAGAAAGAGAAGACAGAAAACTTCTCCTCAGAAACTGATCCACCAAATTCCCTCCAGCCACACAGAGAAGTCCTCTAATGTATAGCTCACTGATTTCTTTCTATACTTCAAAAGGTACCCAAACCATACATGTTTACAGGGAATGTGTTAGTTCAGGGTTCCTTCAGCTATTGTCTTTCCTTGGTTTCTCAAAAATTGTTCAGACACCTGACAGCAGAGGGCTCCTTGGCACAGATATTTGAAGTGTTAGAGATAAGTGAGGGCAACAGGGATAGTTTACAAGAACTGGTGTGTGACCATGGGGCTGTAGTATAACCATGTTATGGAGAATCATGTCCTAACAGAAGGAAAGAGGGAGGAATATCACAGCATAGGCATATCAGACAGGGTTTTAGTCTGTACCTCTGTGTCCTGTTTATCCACCTGCTCCCAGCTGGCTTCAGAGAAAATCTCTGTGCTGCAGCGAGACAAGCAGTTCTGATCCAGATTGCTTTCCGAGTCGGGTATTGAAGTCTGTTGGCAAACAAACACAGCTGAACAGAACCTGCACATACTCCCACTTCCACATGAACCAGAAGTAAACAGTTGGGAAGGGAGAATCTGTGCACCTCCTGCTAGGAAAAGATAGATTATGCTTGGACTGGAGGGGCTCAGGTCAAGTATACTTTCATACCTATAATTTAGGTTGTGCCAGTACAGACAAGAGTTCTATCTGGGATGGGACTAAATGTGCATCAAGTGAGGCAGTTTGCTTGTGTAATGGTGTACTGCAACAGGACAGAATGAAATTGTTATCCCTTTAATGCCAGGACATGGGGTTAAAATCTACCTGCTGCGGTGTACGTGCAAGATTCCGGACACATAGCACATGATTAACAGTGGGCACCTCACAAATCTCATAGCTGTACCCTGTCAATCCAGTTTCTCAGACCTATCTCCTTTCCAAAGCTCTTTCACTTTAAAAAGCAATATTTATAATATATATGCCTTGCTGTTTCTGATAGTTCCTTTGGGAAGATGCAAGTTAAAATCAAACATGTGGAGGTAAGGATTAGAGCCCACTTCCACAAGTGGACTGATGCTTTCTTGCCAGGTTGAACTTTATTTCAACTGACTTTGGTCAAAGGACACACACGACAGCTCTTCCAGACATGAGAGATTCAAGAACTTTTGTTCTCCACCTTTCAGTGCTGGAGAGTTGGTACCTCTGATGCTAGCTTAGAGAATATATCTATCAAGACCGGGCAGAAATAAAAGGTAGAGACTAGGACCCAGGTTTGTAAAGGTATGTAGGTGCCTAAAGATGTAAATAGGCACCTAAGTGCTTTTGAAAATCCATTTCAATCTGCCCTCAAGTTATACATTGTGAAGGCCCTTATCTCAATAAGAATACTTTGAATTAAGCCAGTGGGTCACATTTCTGTCAGGAACCCAAATTCCAGCTAATGAGAGAAGACCATTTTGAATGATGCTCAGCAGACCTAGCATTCACAATATCAGTATTTAGCAATTATTATATTAGTTGCAACCTCAATAGCCCAAGAAGTTGATGCAAGTCTTTCCAAATGAATGCACCTGGGACTATCCAGCCCCTGTGTCAACTAGATCCCTTTGCCACTTCCAAAGAATGCTTATAAACATTACTCCTGGGGGAATTCTGCGCCACTGCGCAATGCAGAATTTGTGCAGAATTAATGTTCTGCACAGAATGTCCTTTTTCCCCTCACAGAAATGGTTCTGCAGAGCTGCTCGCTGCCACTGGACCCAGCAGAGCCCTGCTCCCCAGCTCACAAATAGAAGACACTGCCAGGGGAAGGGGGAGGAGGAGCTGGAGGGTTCCTGGCAGCTGCAGTCCCCGGCACGCCCTGAAAGAAGGACGTGGCGTGCACTACAAGGAACTCCATACAAGCCCAGGACCCAGCATCAGGGTGTTTCTTCCTCTGGATCCCTGGGCTCTGGGTTTGTGAGTATATGGGATGCGGGGCATCTGTCAGCTGGGCTGTGAGGGTAGGGGGTGCATATGTCTGGGCTGGTGGTGCCCTACAGCTGGGCTCTGGCGGGTTAGGGGTGCAGGTGTCTGGGCTTGGAATAGGGGGTGTAAATCTCTGGGCTGGGGGGACGACCTGTGGCTGGGCTCTGGGGGGTAGGGAATGTAGGTGTCTGGGCTGAGGAGGCACCCCGTGATTGGGCACTGGGAGGGAGGGGGTGAAGGTGTCTGGGGCCCTGGCTGGAGGGGGAAGAGAAGCAGGAACTGGGTTGTCATAGGGGTTTCTTTAACTCTCTAGTCCTGGGGGAATTTTTGTTGTTGTCTGTATTGTTATAGACATAGTTGCTGACAGATATTTTGAAATAAATTATCAAAATAATTGAAACTGGTGTGATTATATAATGTTATTTTGACAAATAAAATGTGCAGAATTTTGAAACATTGTGTGCAGAATTTTTAATTTTTTTGCACAGAATTCCCCCCAGAAGTAAAACCTTTAAGTATTGTAAATGTAAATGAAATATACACACTACATTTAAAAAAACGAAGCATCCGATGGCACCTAGAAGTGGGGTTTTTTATGCACAAAAGCTTATGCCCAAATAAATCTGTTAGTCTTTAAGGTGCCACCAGACACCTCGTTGTTTTTGTGAATACAGACAAACACGGCTACCCCTCTAATACTTGACATACCACATGTGTGTATAGAGAGTGAAGTTTTCATTATTATTATAATTTCTACTGTGGTAGTGCTCAGAGACATCATTCAGGATCAGTATCCCAACGTTCAAACTGCTGTTCAAACACATAGGAAGACATGGTCCCTACCCCAAGGAGTTTACAATCTGAGAATTCCCTTATGCCTCCCCTACCATCCTCATCCTTTCCATCCTCCCCCCCATCCCTTCTCTGCTGCTTTCCACTTCCCTCTCTCTAGCTCTTCTCTCTTCCCTTCTCTAAATTAACTGACAGGCCTCTGAAAAAAGAAGCCACAAACAAAGCTGCTTGCTGGTATTGGGGCTTCAAAGTTCCAGTGGCTCCTGACGTTTGTTTTTTGAAGCTACGCTACCAACAAGAAGCAGAGTGAGGCAGGTGCATTGGCTTCTTTTTTAAAGTCTTGTTACTGCAGTTTAATTCAAACAGGAGGAGTAGGCAAAAATAGGTAGGGGGAGGAGGATTGAAGCGAATTTAAAAATTTCACCACACCCACATGTGAAAAATGTATTTGCTTTACCTATGCATTTCATATTTACAATTACAAACTTGTGGATACTACACAATTTGTAATCTTTGTATAGTACCCATAATGTTGCAACAACTACATACATGATGTAGTCTAGCTGTAGCAAACATACTACAATCAAACTATGCTCCAGATTCAGGTCCTACTCTAACTGTTTAAGGGTATGTCTACACTACGAAATTAGGTCGAATTTATAGAAGTCGATGTTTTAGAAAGCAATTTTATACAGTCGATTGTGTGTGTCCCCACTAAGTGCATTAAATTGGCGGAGTGAGTCCATAGTACCGAGGCTAGCGTCCGCTTTCAGAGTGTTGCACTGTGGGGAGCTATCCCATAGTTCCCGCAGTCTCAGCCACCCATTGGAATTCTGGGTTAAGCTCCCAATGCCTGATGGGGCAAAAACATTGTTGCGGGTGGTTTTGGGTACCTGTCGTCAGTTGAGCCTCTATCCGTGAAAGCAACGGCTGACCATCGTTTCATGCCTTTTTTCCATGTGGGTGCCACACTGCTTTCAGCAGACGGTGCAGTACGGCTGCAAACTGTCATCATCGAATGACCACTTCCGCCTCCACTCTGCTCTCCTGGTGCTATGAATCCACCTCGCAGGTCCTCCATATGACTGTCGTCATCCACTGCTTCCGCTGGCACTCTGCTCTCCTGGTGGTCTTGCAGGATCCTATATATGACCGTTGTCATCCGCCGCTTCCGCTGCAACTCTGCTTGGCTGCTCTTGTCTTGCCATACCACGGCAAGTGTGCAGCCCACTCAGCTGTTGTGTCCTGGCAGCAGACGGTGCAGGAGGTCTGCAAAACTGGTCATCCAACCACCGCTTCCCCTGCAACTCTGCTCTCCTTCTCTCCTGCAGATGCCATACCACGGCAAGCATGAAGCCCACTCAGATCACCGCGGCAGTTATGAGCATTGTAAACAGTTCATGCATTATCATGCAGTAAATGCACAACCACAACCTGCAAAAGCAGGCGAGGAGGCGACAGCAGCACAGTGATGAGAGTGATGAGGACATGGACGCAGACTTCTCTCAAAGCACGGGCCCCGGCAATTTAGCCATCCTGCTGGCAATGGGGCAAGCTCATGACATGGAACGCCAATTCTGGGCCCGGGAAACAAGCACAGACTGGTGGGACCACAAGTGTTGCAGGTCTGGAACAATTACCAATGGCTGTGAAACTTTCGCATGCATAAGGGCACTTCCATGGAACTTTGTGACTTGCTTTCCCCTACCCTGAAGCGCAAGAATACCAAGATGAGAGCAGCCCTCACAGTTCACAAGCGAGTGGCAATAGCCCTCTGGAAGCTTGCAACGCCAGACAGCTACTGGTCAGTCAGGAATCAATTTGGCGTGGGCAAATCTACTGTGGGGGCTGCTGTGATCCAAGTAGCCAACACAACCACTGAGCTCCTGCTATCAAGGGTAGTGACTCTGGGAAATGTGCAGGTCATAGTGGATGGCTTTGCTGCAATGGGATTCCCTAACTGTGGTGGGGCCACAGAAGGAACCCATATCCCTGTCTTGGCACCGGACCACCTTGGCAGCCAGTACATAAACCGAAAGGGATACTTTTCAATGGTGCTGCAAGCACTGGTGGATCACAAGGGACATTTCACCAACATCAACGTGGGATGGCTGGGAAAGATACATGACGCTTGCATCTTCAGGAACTCTGGTCTGTATGAACCAGCTGCAGCAAGGGACTTACTTCCCAGACCAGAAAATAACCACTGGGGATGTTGAAATGCCTAGAGTTATCCTTGGGGACCCAGCCTACCCATTAATGCCATGGCTCATGAAGCCGTACACAGGCAGCCTGGACAGTAGTCAGGAGCTGTTCAACTATAGGCTGAGCAAGTGCAGAATGGTGGTAGAATCTGCATTTGGACGTTTAAAAGCACGCTGGCGCAATTTACTGACTCAGTTAGACCTCAGTGAAACCAATATTCCCATTGTTATTACTGCTTGCTATGTGCTCCACAATATCTGTGAGAGTAAGGGGGAGACGTTTACGGCAGGGTGGGAAGTTGAGGAAAATCGCCTGGCCGCTGATTACGCGCAGCCAGACACCAGGGCGATTAGAAGAGCACAGTAGGGTGCGCTGCACATCAGAGAAGCTTTGAAAACCAGTTTCATGGCTGACCAGGCTACAGTGTGACAGCTCTCTTTGTTTCTGCTTGATGAAAACCCACCCCCCTGGTTCACTCTATTTTCCTGTAAGCCAACCGCCCTCCCCTCCCCCCTTTGATCACCGCTGGCAGAGGCAATAAAGTCATTGCTGTTTCAAATTCATGCATTCTTTATTAATTCGTCACAAAAATAGGGGGATAACTGCCAAGGTAGCCCGGGAGGGGTGGGGGAGGAGGAAAGAATGCACTTCACTCCACATTGCACTTCAAATCACTGAATGCCAGCCTTCTGTTGCTTGGGCAGTCCTCTGGGGTGGAGTGGTTGGGTGCCCGGAGCCCTCCCACCCTGCGTTCTTGGATGTCTGGATGAGGAGGCTATGGAACTTGGGGAGGAGGGCGGTTGATTACACAGGGGCTGCAGTGGCGGTCTGTGCCTTTCCTGCACCTAAACCATACGCCGGAGCATATCAGTTTGATCCTCCAGTAGCCTCAGCATTGCATCCTGCCTCCTCTCATCATGCTGCCGCCACCTTTCCTCTTGATCCCGCCACCTCTCCTGTTGCTCTTGCCACCTGTTATTTTGTGCTTTCCTGGACTCTGATATTGTCTGCCTCCACGCATTCTGCTGGGCTCTTTCAGTGCAGGAGGACTGCATGAGCTCAGAGAACATTTCATCACAAGTGCATTTTTTTCACCTTCTTATCTGCCCTAGCCTCTGGGATGGAGATGCTAGTGACAGCGTTGAAACATCTGCAGCTGTGGGAAGAAAAAAAGGGAGAGTAAAATTGAAAAAGACACATTGGCCATTTAAAAGGAGGAGCTGATATTTTTGGGTTAACGTGTAGCACAAACCCAACTAACCCACCCTCCTCCCCCCAATTCTCTGAGATGATCACTTCACCCCTCCCCCCACTACGTGGCTAACAGGGGGTATGATTTCTTTTTAGCCACAGGCAAACAGCCCAGCAGGAACGGCCACCTCTGAATGTCCCCTTAATAAAATTCCCCTGTTTCAACCAGGTGACCATGAATGATATCACTCTCCTGAGGATAACACAGAGATAAAGAACGGATGTTGCTTGAATGCCAGCAAACACCGGGACCACACGCTGCCATGCTTTCTTATGCAGTGATTCCAGACTGGTAAAATGTCCTAACATGGAGAACGCAATAAGGCTGCCCCCCCCCCCCCCCCCCCCCGAAACCTTTTGCAAAGGCTTCAGGAGTACTTCCAGGACAGCTTCATTGAGATGTCCCTGGAGGATTTCTGCTCCATCCCCAGACATATTAACAGACTTTTCCAGTAGCTGTACTGGCCACGAAAGCATCCCAAGTCTTCAGGGCAAATTAATCATTAAACACGCTTGCTTTTAAACAGTGTATTATATTTACAAAGGTACACTCACCAGAGTTGCCCTCTCTGCCTTCAAGGCCTGGGAGCCCAGGTTGGGAGGGTATTGGCTCCAGGGTGATCAACAGTTCCTGGCTGTCGGGGAGAATGGTTTCTCCGCTTGCCTGGTGTGCGCTGTCTTCAACCTCCCCCTCCTCGTCATCCTCCTCGTCCCCCAAATCTTCATCCCTGTTGTGTGAGACTCCCTTGCAGGAGTCTACATACAGGTGTGGGGTAGTTGTAGAGGCACTACCTAGAATTGCATGCAGCTCATCACAGAAGCGGCATGTCTGGGGCTCTGACCCCGAGCGGGCATTTGCTTCTTGGGTTTTTTGGTAGGCTTGCCTGAGCTCCTTAAGTTTCACGCGGCACTGCTGCGGGTCCCTGTGATAGCCTCTGTCCTTCATGCCCTTGGAGATTTTTGCAAATATTTTGGCATTTCGTCTTTTGGAATGGAGTTCTGATAGCATGAATTCATCTCCCCATACAGCGATCAGATCCCGTACCTCCCATTCGGCCCATGCTGGAGCTCTTTTGCGATTCTGGGACTCCATGGTCACCTCTGCCGATGAGATCTGCACGGTCACCTGTGCTGATCAGCTTGCCACACTGGCCAAACAGGAAATGAAATTCAAAAGTTTGCGGGCTTTTCCTGTCTACCTGGCCACTGCATCCGAGCTGAGAGTGCTGTCCAGAGCGGTCACAATGGAGCACTCTGGGATAGTTCCCGGAGGCTAATACCGTCGAATTGCGTCCACACTACCACAAATACGACCCGGCGATATTAATTTCAGTGCTAATTCCCTCGTCGGGGAGGAGTACAGAAATAGATTTTAAGAGCCCATTAAGTTGACAAAAATGGCTTCCTTGTGTGGACGGGTGCAGGGTTAAATCCATCTAATGCTGCTAAATTTGACCTAAACTCATAGTGTAGACCAGGGCTAAGAAGCTTTAATGTGGCAAAGCCATAAAAACTGGCTTTAGCAGCACCTGAAGACTCCTCTTTCTGTAAGGGAAATCCCCGGGTGGCAGAGGCAGCATAGCAACTTTAGGTCACTACCGCTACTGAGCCTACTTTTAGGCCACACCTTTGAGGGAAGGGGACATGGCCCATATCCCTGTGCCTCAGTGGCTCCCAGCTCCCAGAACAACCACCTTTGCACCAGCCTCCTTGTGAATTATGCCAAGGACCAAAGAGCCAGTCAGAGAATCATAGATGATTAGGGTTGCAGGAGACCTCAGGAGACCTGCTTGAAGCAGGACAAACCCCAACTAAATTATCCCAGCCAGTCCTATAGATCTAGCTCAATAAATTATATGTAATTGTTTAAAAGGTTCTCTCAACCATTTTATGAGCACAGCAAAAACTGGGTAAAGGCACCGTGATTAGCCTCATTCCACAGCACACCCAAAGTGTGTGTAAATTAGGACTGTCAAACTATTAAAAAAAATAATCACGAGATTAAAAAAAATAGTTGCGATTAATCAGTTTTAATCGCACTGTTAAACAATAGAATACCAATTTAAATTTATTATAAATATTTGTGGATGTTTCTCTACATTTTTAAATAAATTAATTTCAATTATAACACAATACAAAGTGTACAGTGCTCACTTTATATTACTATTTTTTATTACAAATATCTGCACTGTAAAAAAGATAAAAAAAAGAAAACATCTACAAGTCAAAGCATAAAAGGGCATATGAATAATGACCATATCAGGCACATAAATACCTTGCAACACCGGCTACAATAATGCCATGCGAATGCCTGTTCTCACTTTCAGGTGACGTTAATAACAAGCGAGCAGCATTATCTCCCGCAAATGTAAACAAATTTGTTTGTCTTAGTGATTGGCTGAACAAGTAGGACTGTGTGGATTTGTAGGCTCTAAAGTTTTAAATGGTTTTGTTTTTGAGTGCAGTTATGTGAAAAAAAAAATCTACATTTATAAGTTGCACTTTCATGATAAAGAGATTGCAACTGAAAGTGAGAACAGCATGTCCTTTTCAGTATAGACTCATAGGCCTGGAAGGGACCTTGAGAGGTCAGCTAGTCCAGTCCCCTGCACTCACGGCAGGACTCAGCATGACTAAAACTTTTTAAAAAAAAATTACCATAACCAAAATTCACTGTCTAACCAAACAACACTTCTTACCAAACAGCTGACTTAGTACTGTGGGCTCCAGAAATGTGATTAACCAATCCATTATTGTCAATAGTGGCTGAATTACCATTACACTTACCACTTCGTCCCCATAATCACCACTGAAACGTAGTGAGCTATTCAGGTACTGGCTCTCCAACCGGCTCCTCAACTCCTGCACTTGCTTCTTCAATATCTCCACTTCCTGCTGATGCCCAGTTTCGATCTGACGCAGGCGCTGCTGGATAACATCGGTGTAGATTGGCATCCCATCATCATCCAAGTGGCTCCTGGTGGGTTGGTCTGGGCTGCTAACTGTCTGTTGCCTCCCAGAATGGCCATGCACCCACTTATGGTGCAAGTTCCTCAAGTGAAACTGGGCAGAGCTACAACTAGCTGTAGAGACCTGCCGCCTCAGAGAGGCTTTGATCCTATCATCCTCTCCATTCATACAGTGTCCATTTGCTGCAGGGTTTTTCTGGGTAATACTAAATGCTGCAGGTTTCTCTGTCACCATGTTCTCAGTCTCCAGCTCCCCATTACACACAATCTCATCTTTACATTCAGCTAAAGGCAAGGCACAAGGGGAAGGCATTGAGCTGTGTGTGTTGCTGCTGTTAGAAGTCCTGTTTACTTTTGTTCCCAGTCTGTGTAGCTCTATCATGTTTTCCCCCTCAGGTCTGTTTTCAGTCGTTTGAAAAAGTTCCTCAGCATTGTTGTCCATCAGACAAGGTCCATGGCAAGGGCCTTTCTGAATCAGCTCTTGCTTTGCTCCAATCTCTGTTAAAGTTTCAGTAGAACTTTCCATGTTGGATGTTTTTGCCGCATGTTGGATTGTGATGGGCAATGGAGGGCTGGACTCTGGAGTACTATAAGGGCTCTCTGCTTCTATATGAAGTCTACTAACACCTTCCTCCACATTCTTCTGAATGTCACTACTTACAGTACTCTCCAAGGGGACAGTCTGTAGTCCTTTCATCTGAGGTAACTTCTGGATACCGTTACTGAAATCCATAGGCTCCTCCTGTTGTCCTTTAAGCTCAGAAGAACCTTGTGAAACTGGATGTGGATTGGACACTGGATTGTTTATTAACGTATCTGTATCCACCTCAGTCTTCTCACAGAGGCCATCAATATACCCATCAAAATTTTCAGCTCTGTTCTCCTTACCCAGGATAACCTCATCCACATCCTCTTTGCCTGTTGTCTCTAGGGTACCCCTCAAGAGCTCCTCCAGACCAACATCCTCTTTGGTGGCCTCCTGCAAAATGTTCTCCATCTGTCCCTCTGCCACGCCCGCTGCAACTGAAAGCTCTGCTCCAACAAGAGCCCTGCCTTGTTTGCTCAGGCTGTCCTCATCAAATGGATCATCCCCTGGGTTGCCAAGGCTGCTCAGCTCCAAGGACCTACGGTGCTCTTGCCACTTTTCATTTAGGCTGGGATCACTACTACGTCGGTTAGTTGTAGGCATGTTGCTGTCGCAGGCCATTGTCAGATTGTCAAACGATCTTGTCTTTGGTAGCCTACAGAGGTAAAAAATCAGAATCAGAAGTTACTTTTTAAAATGTTTAATTACAAAGGTTATTAATGAGCTTCCCCATTTTGAAATCACCACCAGCTACTCAATACTGTGGAGTTCTGCAATGCACTATGATATTATCTAACAGTACAGTCTGATAATTTGTGGTTCAAAGCTGCTCCAGCACCTTCCAGGCCTTCTCTCTCCATCAAGAAAATTTCTTTGACTAATCTTCAGACATTCCCAGAATCACCCCTCCACACCAAAGCTCCATTTCCTAACTAGCATGCACCCAGAATCATTTTACTGGAAAAGGCTTCTCTAAAGACAAGGGAAGCTGTAGTTACATGAATGTAATACAAGAAAAAAAGCAGTGTGCAAACGAATGCAAGGCAGCCCTGAAGGTGCTATATCCCATGGTATTCTGACCTCCACAATACAGAGGCAATATACTAAAGCAGAATACATTATGCCATTGGGGACAGTACCTGGGATGTTATTGGGGGATACTCCGTATACTGAACTGTGTTTTTTCTGTTAATTTATTCCAAACCTATTTTCTGCTCTGATGTGTTTGTTACACAACAATCCAGGAAGCTGAATACTTTCAAAACTGAAATGACCACACAGGGGTTTTTGTTAGCCATTTAAACAGTCCCACCACGAAAATAGTGAAAAAGCACCTCCCTCCCACACCAAGTGCTCCTCTCCTTAAATCCCACAACATTCTCTGTTGATCTTACTTTACAGGATGGGATTTCTGGGCTCTAGCCTCACCTGCCCAGAGACTGATCTTCAGGGCTGGAGCCTGGAACTGGGTAAGGGGCACAGGTGTCATCCGCAGGGGTGGAGGGGGAAGAACATGGCAGGTAAACAGCACTCCAGAGCATTAAATTACGGACATGACACACGGGATACAGCACCTAAAATGAGAAAATATGGCATGTTCATGTTTAGGAATGTTAACCTGTCTCTCTCCAGGACTTTTGCTACTTTAATTTTACAGCTCAGGTTCGCAGTCCAGAGATTGTACTGGATCCCCAGATAATTTGGGGTCTAAGCAGCAACAATGGCATTTTTAATAATTTACTCATAGCGATCAAGTTGTTACCCTTGCCTTCAGATATGGGGATTTGGGGAGGGGAAGGGTTTAAATAACTTAGAAAAATCTTTACTTCAATAAACACTGACATTTTAACTGTTCTCTACAGGTTTTTATGGCATGTCCATCACCACACTATCTGAATGCCTAATATATTCTTCTATCAAATATACATAAAGATGACTGTGCCTCTCCCCCCCAGTCCCTTGTGAGAGTTTATTACTATGGGAGAACTAACTGAAAACATGAAAGTGATTAAATTAGATATGTGCAAAGACTTCCATAACATTTTTTGTTATGCCAGTTTTTTGACAAAATTCTCTGGGAGTTTAAGATATTTTATGACACAACCCTTATCCCCCAAGTGTAACTTGACAGAGATCTCTTGTTGGTAACCATATCTTGTCAAGCACACAAAATATTTTATTACAAGGAATACAGCATATATCTGATATAGAGATACTCTCTATGGCTGCATTTGGTATGTCCCAGTGGTCTGCTGAAGACAATGTAAAGTAAGTTCTTCAGAAAGATGGCTCTGATGGTGTGGGAGTGCATGGCATAGCAGAGGTGAAGCTAAGGCTATTCAAACCCTTGCTATGGCACTCAAATGGTAACTTATCCAGTGGGCAAGCTGAGGCATATACATAAAAATGGCCATACTGGGTCAGACCAAAGGTCCATGTAGCCCAGTATCCTGTCTTCTGACAGTGGCCAATGCCAGGTGCCCCACAGGGAATGAACAGAACAGGTAATCATCAAGTGATCCATCCCCTGTTGCCCATTCCCAGCTTCTAGCAAACAGAAGTCTAGGGACACCATCCCTGTCCATCCTGGCTAATAGCCATTGATGGACCTATCCTCCATGAACTTATCTAGTTCTTTTTTGAACCCTGTTATATAGTCTTGGCCTTCACAACATCCTCTGGCAAGGAGTTTCACAGTTATCTCTAGGCAGTACATTCGTGGAACAGGCAGTCAAATCATCACCCACAGGAATAACTGGGATGCTTCCTTGAGGTGGATATTTTTGGGACAGTCACTTTCCCCCACTCCGACACTTGTAATGCAGAATCCCTAAAGGGACTCTCCCATAGCTGGTGGGGAATAAATGATACATACAGTTTCTGATTGGGAGGAGTAAAGCAGGTTTTTGAAGGCTTTGTTTGCTGCCCGCAGCAGAGACCAGACAGAACACGTCCTTTCTTGAGTATGTTTTTCTCCTCGCTCCTTCGCATTGTTGCACAGGAATGTACCAAAAAGGCAAGAGTAGGTGTGCTGCACCAATTTGACCTGTACAGACCAATACAGACAGAGTCACATGGCAGCACATATGGTGTATGTGAAAGATATAATTTTCACGCTTAAGAGGCAATGAATCTACCATTCACATGAGGCTGTATATGTAAGGCTTTTGTGGAGGATGCCATATAAATCTATTTAGCATGCCTTCTTAGAAAGCTAATGACAAGAACATACCAGCACAATGGGCTCCTCTCTATGATGCACCATCATATTTGAATTATATAAAATGTTAGGAGGAAATATAACATAACGGTTGCATGTTTATTTACATGCTGTGTCTAAAACTGACATACTGAAACCAGGGCCCTGGAGGATATGGGAGAGAAGGGAATTTTTGATACAGTTGTCACATAGCATCAGTAAAGTAGAAAAGCACAGAGCTGGCAGTAATAATAGGTTATCTTCTGTCTTGTGGCACAAATGGAGACACAGAAAGCTCACCCAGTCTAGATTGTAGCTCACTCCACACTATAGCGTCAACCCAGCAAAGCCCTTAAGCATGTACTTATCTTTAAGATGTTAATGCTCCAACTGACTTCAAACAGGATTATTTGTGTTAAAAGTTAAGCACATGCTTAACTGGTTTGCTGGATTAGGGCAATCAGCTCTAAAAACACCGGAAGATGGAAATGCTCAAGGGATTGGTGAAGTATTATAGAAACTTTCTCCTCTAGGTTGCCAGTTCAAATCCATCCATATAGTTAGTGACTAACAATTACGGTGTGACTGGCTTGGTGGTGTGAAAGTAGAATGAATTATATTGAAATTATAATTCATTAAAGAAATGCTACTTGAAGGGTTTGTTGAAATATAGTTGTCAGGAAGAGAAACATTAAGGAATGTGAGACAATGGGTTCTCAAACTAATTAACTCAGAGTTCCTACTGAGCTAGGAGATTGGTAAACGTTAGTATGCAAATAAGATATGTATGTATATTTGTCAGTTTCTGCTTCCTTTTGTCTCTTATGTTAAATTGGCTTTGGCTTAGCTGTATAAATAAGTTAGCTTGAGCCTCAGAGAGGGGCTCACATATCTGGGTGCATTGGCAAAGCGCTTTGCTAATAAACAGAGTGGTCTGACAAATTATGTGAGTCCTGAATCTGACTTTGACAGTGGCCTTGAGATGTGACTTCAGTAGTCTTAGCCAAACTTCTCAGAGGACAGTTGTCAATATCAGAAAAGCCACACTTTCTAGGCAATTTCAGCAGAAAAAGAGAATAGAAACTCCTTCTTGCTCTTAAGAGACATCCCCTCCAGGTGAGGATGAAATAGCGTAGTGGAGAAGTGCTGGGGAAGTTTGCATTACCATTACCTGTGCTGTCCCTATTCTGTGGACATTTGAATCCAGGACATGATTTCTTTCTTTATTTAAAGTTTAAAGGAAGTCCTAGAAGGCCCCATCCCTGCTTTCAGAGAGAACCGGTTGCAGATTCCATGACGACTAGTGGTTTTGTCTGCCAGACAAGGCTCAACAGTTGTCACATCTCCTTATTAGGCTGCACTGTGGCATAAGGTAGATGGGAAAATTGGAAACCCCTCAGGGCTATTCTGTGTGTTAGCTCTGTCTACTGGTTTAGAAGTATTTCATAAAACAGTAATCTCTCAAGCCACAACTCACAAGGAATGCTTCGTTAAACTCGAAAGAGCAGGGGAACTGCCTCTGGAGCTGATGGACGCAGTCCAACCACTGCAAAAATACTGGGCAGCGCTCATTTAGGTCATCCGAATTCTCACCATGGCCACAGCGATCTGCAAACTTGTGGCCAAAATCCAGCCATTCCATCTCCACTAGCACCTGGAAACCCTGCAGGAAAGAAAGTGTACTTGAAGGTCTCCAGATTTTTTGTCAATCCAAACGTAACAATTTTCCAGGACACTATCTGAGACTTCTCATGGGAAGTATTCATGCTTAATATACCTGATTTCTTTTCAGAATTAATCATGTTTTTTTTTCAACCTGCTTTTCTTCTATTTAATTCCCTTCACAATTAACCCACTATATCACTCAATAGCATCCATCAGATGCAGCAAGACTGGTGATAACATTTGTACTTTTCCAGATGAAGAAACCTGAGTTCAATCATGCATAGCCTTCCCTATTAATCTGCAAAGAAACCCAAACTTGGCCTCCCTCCCATGCATCAATGGATGGTTTACAAACCTCTATGGTCCTGTAATACGGATCTAGCAGCAGTTTGGACAGTGCCACTATCTGTGGGGTTCGGTCCCAGCCATCCGAGCAGTGCACCAAGACCGGTCGCTGGTCTCTGTCTACTGCGTGCACTACCAATAGTGCAGATTTCAGAAGCACAGACAAGTGCTGCAGCCATTTGGTACTTTCCAGTGCTGATAACCAACTAAAGAAAAACCAAAGGAGGATAGTTTGTGCTCTTTTTAATGTTTCCCAGCTGAGATCTTTGAATTAAAAAAAATCAGAGTGATCATAATTAAACTCCTATTATAGTACTAAACAATGAGTGCTTTCCTTGAATCTATTTTTCACTTAAATTGTCTTGTTAATGCTCTCACAAGTTTGCAGGAAATACAGACAGTCTACTTAGTGAATGTGAAAGGCTCGTGGCACCAAATGAAGAACCAGGAGAAACTGTTAGAGGAAAGAGGGTTGAAATGCTGCAGCATTCTGGGAAAGATTCACAGTCAGAAGACCCCTCAGGTATTGTCACTGGAGGTCAGTTATACCATGGAAATGATGGGCTGGATCTCCAGGGTAAGGATATTAGGCATGTGGTAAGTTCATGGAGCAACACTAGTGCCTTTCAAAGGAAATTAAGATTGCTACACACTTCTGGGGTTAGATAGCACGTTACAATAGCAGTTTTAGAAAATTAGGGGAAAGCTGAAATATTGCAGGATGCACAGGTGAGACTAACCAAGCCCACCTGGCAGTTATACACTCGAATATTAAAGTAAAGGATCCAATTTTGATCCCAGTCTCATTTGCTATCTCCATTTTAGAATGAATGAGTCAGCTTTTGCTCAAGCTATATGAAGTGAAAAATATAACTGTAGCATATTTACAAAGAGAAGGCTGTGGAAGAACAAACACCTGCTTAATTCAGTCTAGAAAATATCAGGGGAAGAATGAGAGTTAGACACAAAAATATAATTTAAGAAAGAAAAAAACCTCAAATGCCCACTTACTTTCCTGGGTCTGGCATCTGTGTGCAGAGCAAGCGCAGCGACTGAAAGCTCTTCCGGATAGAATGGATGTTTGCCATTCCCATGAACACCACTTCACAATTTGGATAATACTCTGTAGAAAATTGTAAAAACCAAGAGGAGGAATTAAAAACAACATGAATATTAAGTTAAAAAAGCAGCTTTTCTATAAAAACAAACTGCTGCAGTTGTGGACTGATGAAATAGTGCTGTTTAGCACAATTTCCTGTAGACAAAAATTTGTGCTTTGACTTCTGCTGGTATTCCAGACATTACAACAAACGGTGGTAAAACTGAAAGTGCTGGTAACTATTGTGACACTATAAAGAAAATACATGTGCTTGTTTCTCTACTGAATTTATGATGAAAATCTAAGTCACTGTGCAGACATATGAATCTTCCTTGCTGTTTGCTGTTAGGTGAAACAACAGGTTAATGCATTATTTTTTCACCTCTGCAGAACTGGTTTCCAAATTGACTTAGACCATAACAGAACTAGCACACAATTTGGTATATGTCTGGCAATGTCTATTAAGCAGAGGGCCAGGGCCAGGACCAGGAGAGTAGTGGTGTTTAGGTCCAGAGAGAGGTCTATTGGCAAAAGATTGTTGAGGTTTTTTTATTTATTTGTTTTTTTACTGTTCCATTTCATACCACAAGAAGCAGTGCACAGACAGCTCCCCCTAGGGGTAGTGGTATTACACTACTAGAAGTTATACAATGCTCTAAAAAGACAGAGCAATCTGAAAATAACTGTCAATTCATGATTGTCCTTAAACCTTAACATTAACGATGATTCACTTCCCCATACCTCTTGGGAAGACCAAAGAGGTTACTTACTTCACCCCATCTACTGTGTGGAAGTGACAAGTGTCACTCAGATGAGAAACACTCAAGGCTGCAGTAGACAGAGAATGGAGGGGACTATTTGTGCAAGTCCTAAGAGCTATCCTCTGGACAAACCTGTAGTCTATACTCAAACTACTCACCCGAGACGGGTTGGCAGGATCAGTGTAATAGGGCACCCTACTCATAAGAAGTGCTCAGGATCAGCATGTTTCAGGATCATGCCCTTTACACCATCCCTAAGTTTATCTTACCTCTGTACTATGCATCTCACCAGCTGATAGCAGATTAAATAAACTGCCCCGTATGAAATACATTCTATGTCCTGAGGGAATGGACTTTAAATAATATCAGGCTGCAGTTCTGTCAAGTGTGGCCTACTAGTATGGTCTTCTTCCTGGACCACAGGCACATCTGACACACAAACAGAGGACTTTAACAAATGCCTCTAACCTTGTGGTTGCATCTATGGTCCACATAAATTGGATCCCAGAGCTCCTGGAGATCTATCCTTTAGCCCACACAGCCTGGACGATTTGGTGCAATTTGCAAGACAGTAAATATTGCGTGCAACTCTTTGACCTTACACTCTTTTACTCTGTTACAAACTGAGGAGAGAGATCCGCAAAATTCAACAGGGTTAATTGCTGATCCGAACATAAATAATATTGTACGCATATCCCAGAACTTACAGGCTAATGCTTTAGAACCAGATTGTGCCATTTAGCCAGTGGCTTACACTGGGAATGGGGTAGAGAAGTACTGCCCCAAGTGGAGCTCCAGGAGGCACCAACTTCCGCTCCCCACCAAATTCCCTGATGTGTAGGGGAGTGCACAGAATCAGGGGGGATAAAAATCAATGACTTTTTTTTAATAAAAAAAATTGGATTTCTTAAATTTAAATCGGATTTTTTTGATAAAATGCTTTTTGAGGAAAAAACCTATTAAAGATAGTTTTAATTAAGATACATCATAGCTCAAAGATATCTCATCATGGAATATGGATTATAAATTCTAATTCTATAGTATGAGACAATATATTCATGTAATGTTTAAGAAAAGTTTTGTAAATGAGTTCCAATAGTTCATGGATTAGGGACCCAATCTTATGGGGTTCCACAGGCTTCTGTATAGATTATTTAGGTTAATCTTTCTATCTACCCAATGGGACTCAGTGCTCAGTCTAGAAGATACCATCAGAGATGTTTAGTTTTGCAGTTCTCAGACTGTGGACTTGTGTATCCAGAGGTAACATGCTTGTTAACAGCAAAAATGTTTTAAAATCAATAAATAATATACAGAGGTGAGAAATAACAGACCTCAACTCTATTGTCCCTCTGCAAATTTGTGTACACAGAATCAATCCCTTATCTCCCCCTAAAAGTGCAAAGTTTCAAAAAGTTCAATGAATAGAAGATTGTTGGGGGCAGAATAGATCTGGACAAGGAGAAGAAGTCTGGAGATAAATGTCAGAAGCGAGGGACATATGCTTGTTTTGTTAAAATATTATGTTTGCTGTTGAAGAAAAAAATCCAGAACACTTAACGTTGTTGTTTTAGTTAAATAAAACAATTTAAATGTCTGTCTGGTGATGTTCTCCTCCTAATACAGCATGGCAAGAAAATCCTCCAAATATTAATGATTAACCTGTTGAACTGGAGATAGTTCACCTCCCAATGACTTCATAAATATCTGCTTCAATTACCTTTGGTAAATGAAATAACCAAACAGTCATTCATTTTCTGATATAGCTGTAAAACTAATCTGAAAAGTTTTCAGAATAAATCACTGTATAAAAATGTATAGTGTGTACCTTCTAAAAATGAAACCTACATCTATTTCTGAGTTGTGAAGAACAGGTATTAAGGTTATAACAGCCAACAAGAACGCACTTTTATGTAGAAAACCATGATTAAATCGAGTCTTCCTGACTAGTGATTTAAATTATGATTTAAATAAATCAAATCCACCCAGCACAGGATGAACCATTTCCTGGAATGTGCCCTCCCCGCCCCCAGCCATGCCTTGCTAGCTCCAAAGGCTGTGCAGAGGGCCCCTCTTGTTCAGGGACCTCTTTGGGATGGATTGCATCCTATGAGTGCATGGAGCGCACAATCTCTAGCCCTTGCATAGAGCGGGGAAGAAGGCACCTTTTCTCTACCACCTCTAATCACCATGCTAAAGCCAGGGATAATGTGGCCCCTTCTGAGCCATGAAGACATTAACCAAACTATTTTTTAAAAGTCAGCAATATTTGAAGATAAAGCATACGGTCTGTGAAAGGCCAACAAACTGCTCCTTACAAAGGCTGTTACACTTAATGGTTGTATTCTGACTTCATCTCCAGAGTGTACTGTTGGATTGACTGTATTTTATTAAAAATGTGAGCAAGATTTGAGTATCAAATCTAATGAAGCTAACATAGCTGTCTGAAAATTCCTTACAAACTGTTCAAGCATCCTCATCTTGAAACTCAAGATAAGTTGCTGTACTGCATTGTGCTTTCTATTTAGATAGTTCATTCAATTAATCATGAGCTCCTTTATACTTTTTGAAAGCTATATGGACATTTAAGATCTCTCTCACCACGGGCAACTATGCCCCAAAGTGCAGCTATTTTGGTCAAAGATCTCAGAGGTCCATCTTAGATATTACTGAAACAGCTTTGCCTTTCCTACCTGTAATTTTCCTGTCTGGTATTTTCCCATATTCTCCAATGATGGAATTTAACCAGGATATATTCCCATTTGCTAATGGTCATCAAAAAGCTTCCTGCTCATACTACCCACAATTCACAAATGGCGATAAAGAACATGGAATATAATAATCCTGGGTAAACTTCACAAATGCAGGATAAATATGTATTTCAATTACATTTGAATATGGGAACTGTTCCAGAAATACTAAGAGTGCTGTGTCTCTGTAAACAAGTTTCCCTCACGTATAACAATCCTGCAACACTATTACCCATGATGGTTTATTGAGTTTTGTTTTGGTTTTTCTCTTGTATTTTTATAGTTAATCTACATATTAATCTTTAGTGTGTTTTTATATTGCATTTAATCTTAAATATTTGATTCAGTGAAGAAAGACCATTCAACATACTGTACATAGTTCAGTGTTAATTGTATATTGTTACTGATTTAGTCTTATGCTTTGAAGCACAGCATCATCTGGCAACTAAATCTGTCCCTTTGAAGTAAGTACAGGCTGACTACACTGGGTTTTCATGCTCCATGATAGCTATATTGATACAAACTTTCATGCAGATGCATTACACCAGTGTAAAAAGTTGTGACTTGCATCCATGTGACTCTAAAGGCTTGCAACAGTGTTGTAACTACACTACGTGGTGCAAAACCCCTCACTGTAGACAAGCCCCATGCCCCTTTAAATGTGTATCTGTCCTTTTGATTACCTTCATATAAACTGATCTGAGAGCAAACATTACTTACCTGGGCACTCACAGCCTCCACCTTTGGCCCTGTTAGCCACAGCAGCTGCATAAGAACGTGCATCCAAGATTAAAAGCTTCTGAGGCTGGATGGCCAAACTTTCTGCTCCTGAAGCATTAGAAATTGAGGAATCTATGGAAAGAAAAAGGACAACCGAACAGTAATTAAACAAATACTTCTGACACTATCTGCAACAAACAGTCATGCAGGAACCACAATATGTATGCACTGTGTATAGAGGAATCCTACACACTCTGTAAACACACAGGCAACCCCACATATCTTATACTATACACAGGAGATCACACTCACATACAAAGCTCTAGCCATTTCAGAAATGGAGGGGCTTGTGAGCTCACCAAATTCCACATCGGAGAGGTCCCCTCCATTGGAGAAGTCTCTGGAACAGTTTCCATTCATTAATTTGCTGCTTTTGGACCTAGAGTCTGAGGCACATGCTTTGGCCACTGACTGGACAAGGTGTTCGTCATCCGCATTTCTCCAGCCCCACCAGCTGACCTCGGGCTGTCCACAACGGGAAATTACTGCCCCATTACACTGGTGCCTACACAGGAAAGAGTAAGAACAGCTAACTATAGCCATCATATTAGCGCCCTAAATAAAAGAATCAGTAGAAACTAAACCACATAGAACATTAGGAATTAACTAGCTTGCTGCAGGGTTTTAAATCATATCAATGTTCTAGAGGCACATATACCCTACAGATTCATATATAATTGAAGGATGCTCCATAGGAACGTGTTCCACACTTGTAGGATATTTGAGTCAATTGCTGTAATATGAAAAGATTAAATATAACAGTCAACATAAGTCAATCTTGGTGCCCAGGGATATGGCTACACTGCAGTTAGACACCTGCAGCTGGCCTGTGACAGTTGATTCGGGCTCACAGGGTTCTGGCTACAGGACTGTTTAATTGCAGTGTAGATGTTTGGGCTCAGGCTTCAGCCCGAGCACTGAGACCATCCCAAGCCCAAACTTCTAAACTGCAATTAAACAGCCCTGCAGCCCAAGTCCCATAAACCTGAGTCAGCTGGCGCAAGCCAGCTGCAGATTTTTAATTGCAGTGTAGACATACCCTCCATGTTCCCGTCAGTGAAGAGAAATGCTTCTAAGTAATCATAAGAGAAACCAGATTGGAGACTATAAAAGCACAAGGGGAATTTTCCATCTTACATTCTTCCCTGCCCTCCCTCTCCCAGGACTACTCCCCTTTCTCAAGATTCCTTTATGATAGATCCTACCATTTCTCTGACATAAAGCAGGTGGATGGGGTTCCCTTTGTAGCCTCTCAACACTGATCACAACATGACAAGAATGGTTTAAAAAGTAACACAGACATTTCCTGAATCTGGGGGCTTCTGGTACCAGGCTGGTGATGGTGCTGCAGAGACAAGATTTCCCTGTATGCAGTGTTGTGTTGCAACTAAACGTCTCACGTGCTTCATGAGGACAGATCAGCCAAAAGGAGAAATAGTGTCATGATGGAAAATTAAGTGCCTGAGTCCGTACACCTGTACTCATGTGATTAGTCCTTCCTCACTCAAGCAGTTCCATTGACCTAAGTGGATGGATGTGCATGAGTAAGGACTGCTTGCGTGAGTGAGGGTTTGCAGGGTCCTGGAACTGGATGTGTGTATGCATAATGGTGCAGAGGACTAGAAAGTCAGGGAGAGAGGTGACACTATCAATATAGGATGTCATGTGATAGTGAGATCACGGAAGAAAGGAGTGATTGAAAGTGGCTGTTTATCTGGTGCTTACTGGGCAATGACAAACGCATAGTAAAATTAGTTTTGTTTATTTACAATAAAATTTCTCCAAGTCTATATAATCTTTGTATATATGAACAACAGTTTACTTTAAAGTCTCAACTAATACTCAATTTTATTACAAATAAAGTGAAGATTTTGATATAAAGGGAAGGCATCTGACCACCACAAACACGTTGTTTTGAAAACAAGCTTCCAGAGAACCACTTCCATTGCCTGCATAAACAAAACAGTCAAAAAAGTGTTTTGTTTTTTTAAATATAATGACATTTGCCTTTTTTTTACTTTCTAAGTGCTGGTGCATCCTACTGCTGCCAATCATAGAATCATAAAATATTAGGGTTGGAAGAGACCTCAGGAGGTCATCTAGTCCAATCCCCTGCTCAAAGCAGGACCAACACCCACTAAATCAAGCCAATGGAATACATACTCTCACTTCCATCCATCCAAAAGGTTTACATCTGGCTAGACATTCTCTACAAAACTCTCCTTGAATTTCATTAATAATACTTTGTATTCAAAGGATCTCTATGAATGTTAACAAAGGAGGTTTAAGTATCGTTACTACCATTTTGCAAATGTAGAATTAGAAGCAGAAGTAGAATTCAAGAACAGGACACGTCTTCTGACTACTAGTTTAGTACTGTATTTACTGGATCACACTACTACTTATCTACATAGAGTTTATTTCTATTTCATTTCAGGAAAATTGCAGATACACATTCCTTAAACCAGGTTCCCCTAAAGCAGTAGTTCTCAAAATTTTGTACTGGTATCCCCTTTCACTTAGCAAGCCTCTGAGTGTGACCCCCCTTAAATATATAAAAAAGTGTTTTTAATTTATAAAACCGTTATAAGTGCTGGAGGCAAAGCGGGGTTTGGGGTGGAGGCTGACAGCTCACGACCCCCCATGTAATAACCTCATGACCCCCTGAGGGGTCCCAACCCCCAGTTTCAGAAACCCTGCCCTAAAGCAAGGCCACACATGCCAAGGAGCACTGTCAGAGCCAGAATCCACATTTGAAAAGCATACATGCATCAACTCTAGTTTCAGCTTCTTAGGGCACATTAAAGGAAAGTATTTTACCAGTTTTCTTGCCAAAAACAAGCTTCACTTGAACCAAGAGGTTTTTAATCCCTTCTAACCAGCAAACTGAATGAAACAGTAGGCCTGTAAATGTCTTGACTCATTAGGCCAAATCTAAAGTAAACCTGCAGATCTATAATACCCTAAAGAAGCCCTACCTGAACTTCCAGGTCTGTAACCATTGCCTCTAGACCACGATAGCCTCCTGGGCAGTGATGGGGGTGGGGAAGCAAAGCATCAGCCCCTTTCCCTCCCTCTTTGGGTATGTCTACACTACGAAATTAGGTTGAATTTACAGAAGTCTATTTTTTAGATTGATACAGTCGATTGTGTGTGTCCCCACACTAATGCACTAAGCGCATTAAGTCGGTGGAGTGCGTCCACAGCACCAAGGCTAGCGTCGACTTTTGGAGCGTTGCACTGTGGGTAGCTATCCGACAGTTCCCGCCGCTCACTGGAATTCTGGGTTAAGCTCCCAGTGCCTCATGGGGCAAAAACACTGTTGCGGGTGGTTTTGGGTACATGTCGTCAGTTGCCCCTCCCTCCGTGAAAGCAACAGCAGACAATCATTTCGCACCTTTTCTCCGTGCGGGCGCCATACTGCTTTCAGCAGACGGTGCAGTAGGACTGCTAACCGTCATCGTGATCCACCACTTCCACTCCCACTTTGCTCTCCTGATGCTATGAATCCACCTCGCAGGTCTTCTATATGACCATTGTCATCCACCGCTTCTGCTGGCACTCTGCTCTTCTGCTCTCCTGGTGGTCTCGCAGGACCGCTTCCACTGCAACTCTGCTCAGTTGCTCTTTTCTCACCACACCACAGAAAGCGTGCAGCCCACTCAGCTGTTGTGTCCTGGCAGCAGACAGTGCAGTAGGTCTGCAAAACTGGTCATCCAACCACCGCTTCCCCCTGCAACTCTGCTCTCCTGCAAACGCCATACCACGGCAAGCATGGAGCCCGCTCAGATCATCGCGGCAGTTATGAGCATTGTAAACACCTCATGCATTATCATGCAGCATATACAGAACCAGAATGAGTTTATGATGAGATTACTGGTTCTGTGGATGAAGGGAAAGCAGTGGATGTATTGTTTCTTGACTTTAGCAAAGCTTTTGACACGGTCTCCCACAGTATTCTTGTCAGCAAGTTAAGGAAGTATGGGCTGGATGAATGCACTATAAGGTGGGTAGAAAGCTGGCTAGATTGTCGGGCTCAACGGGTAGTGATCAATGGCTCCATGTCTAGTTGGCAGCCGGTGTCAAGTGGAGTGCCCCAGGGGTCGGTCCTGGGGCCGGTTTTGTTCAATATCTTCATAAATGATCTGGAGGATGGTGTGGATTGCACTCTCAGCAAATTTGCGGATGATACTAAACTGGGAGGAGTGGTAGATATGCTGGAGGGGAGGGATAGGATACAGAAGGACCTAGACAAATTGGAGGATTGGGCCAAAAGAAATCTGATGAGGTTCAATAAGGATAAGTGCAGGGTCCTACACTTAGGATGGAAGAATCCAATGCACCGCTACAGACTAGGGACCGAATGGCTAGGCAGCAGTTCTGCGGAAAAGGACCTAGGGGTGACAGTGGACGAGAAGCTGGATATGAGTCAGCAGTGTGCCCTTGTTGCCAAGAAGGCCAATGGCATTTTGGGATGTATAAGTAGGGCCATAGCGAGCAGATCGAGGGACGTGATCATTCCCCTCTATTCGACATTGGTGAGGCCTCATCTGGAGTACTGTGTCCAGTTTTGGGCCCCACACTACAAGAAGGATGTGGATAAATTGGAGAGAGTCCAGCGAAGGGCAACAAAAATGATTAGGAGTCTAGAGCACATGACTTATGAGGAGAGGCTGAGGGAGCTGGGATTGTTTAGTCTGCAGAAGAGAAGAATGAGGGGGGATTTGATAGCTGCTTTCAACTACCTGAAAGGGGGTTCCAAAGAGGATGGCTCTAGACTGTTCTCAATGGTAGCAGATGACAGAACGAGGAGTAATGGTCTCAAGTTGCAATGGGGGAGGTTTAGATTGGATATTAGGAAAAACTTTTTCACTAAGAGGGTGGTGAAACACTGGAATGCGTTACCTAGGTGGTAGAATCTCCTTCCTTAGAGGTTTTTAAGGTCAGGCTTGACAAAGCCCTGGCTGGGATGATTTAACTGGGAATTGGTCCTGCTTCGAGCAGGGGGTTGGACTAGATGACCTTCTGGGGTCCCTTCCAACCCTGATATTCTATGATTCTATGAAGAACCTCCAAAGCAGGCGAGGAGGTGATGGCAGCGCGGTGATGAGAGTGATGAGGACATGGACACAGACTTCTCTCAAAGCATGGGCCCCAGCAATTTGGCCATCATGATGGCAGTGGGGCAAGCTCATGCCATGGAAAGCCGATTCTGGGCCCGGGAAACAAGCACAGACTGGTGGGACCACAAGTGTTGCAGGTCTGGAAGGATTACCAATGGCTGTGAAACTTTCGCATGCATAAGGGCACTTCCATGGAACTTTGTGACTTGCTTTCCCCTACCCTGAAGTGCAAGAATACCAAGATGAGAGCAGCCCTCACAGTTCACAAGCGAGTGGCGATAGCCCTCTGGAAGCTTGCAACGCCAGACAGCTATCGGTCAGTCGGGAATCAATTTGGAGTGGGCAAATCTACTGTGGGGGCTGCTGTGATCCAAGTAGCCAACACAATCACTGAGCTGCTGCTATCAAGCGTAGTGACTCTGGGAAATGTGCAGGTCATAGTGGATGGCTTTGTTGCAATGGGATTCCCTAACTGTGGTGGGGCGATAGACGGAATGCATATGCCTATCTTGGCACCGGACCACCTTGGCAGCCAGTACATAAACCGAAAGGGGTGCTTGTCAATGGTGCTGCAAGCACAGGTGGATCACAAGGGATGTTTCACCAACATCAGCGTGGGATGGCCGGAAAAGGTACATGACGCTAGCATCTTCAGGAATTCTGGTCTGCATGAAGCAGATGCAGCAAGGGACTTATTTTCTGGTCTGGAAAGTAACCACTGGGGATGTTGAAATGCCTAGAGTTATCCTTGGGGACCCAGCCTACCCCTTAATGCCATGGCTCATGAAGCCATACACAGGCAGCCTGGACAGTAGTCAGGAGCTGTTCAACTATAGGCTGAACAAGTGCAGAAAGGTGGTAGAATCTGCATTTGGACGTTTAAAAGCGCACTGGCGCAGTTTACTGACTCGGTTAGACCTCAGTGAAACCAATATTCCCACTGTTATTACTGCTTGCTGTGTGCTCCACAATATCTGTGAGAATAAGGTGGAGACGTTTATGGTGGGGTGGGAAGTTGAGGAAAATCACCTGGCCGCTGACTACGCACAGCCAGACACCAGGGCAGTTAGAAGAGCACAGCAGGGTGCGCTGCGCATCAGAGAAGCTTTGAAAACCAGTTTCATGGCTGACCAGGCTACGGTGTGACAGTTCTGTTTGTTTCTCCTTGATGAAAACCCGCCCCCTTGGTTCACTCTACTTTCCTGTAAGCCAACTGCCCTCCCCTTCCCCCTTTGACAACCGCTTGCAGAGGCAATAAAGTCATTGTTGTTTCAAATTCATGCATTCTTTATTAATTCATCACAAAAATAGGGGGATAACTGCCAAGGTAGCCCAGGAGGGGTGGGGGAGGAGGAAAGGACAAGGCCACACTGCACTTCAAATTACTGAATGCCAGCCTTCTGTTGCTTGGGCAGTCCTCTGGGGTGGAGTGGCTGGGAGTCCGGAGCCGCACCCCGTGTTCTTGGTCGTCTGGGTGAGGAGGCTATGGAACTTGCGGAGAAGGGTGGTTGGTTACACAGGGTCTGCAGTGGCGGTCTGTGCCTTTCCTGCACCTAAACCATACGCCGGAGCATATCAGTTTGATCCTCCAGTAGCCTCAGCCTTGCATCCTGCCTCCTCTCATCATGGTGCCGCCACCCTTCCTCTTGATCCCACCACGTCTCCTGTTGCTCTCGCCACCTGTCCTTGCGTTCATTTTGTGCTTTCCTGGACTCTGACACCGTCTGCCTCCACGCATTCTGCTGGGTTCTTTCAGTGCAGGAGGACTGCATGAGCTCAGAGAACATTTCATCACAAGTGCATTTTTTTCACCTTCTTATCTGCGCTAGCCTCTGGGACAGAGATGCTAGTGGCAGCGTTGAAACATCTGTAGCTGCGGGAGGAAAAAAAGAGGAGAGTAAAATTGAAAAAGACACATTGGCCATTTAAAAGGAGGGGCTGATGTTTTCGGGTTAATGTGTAGCACAAACCCAACTAACCCCCCCCCCCCCCCAATCCTCTGGGATGATCACTTCACCCCTCCCCCCACCACGTGGCTAACAGGGGGTATGATTTCTTTTAGCCACAGGCAAACAGCCCAGCAGGAACGGCCACCTCTGAATGTCCCCTTAATAAAATTCCCCTGTTTCAACCAGGCGACCATGAATGATATCACTCTCCTGAGGATAACACAGAGAGATAAAGAACGGATGTTGCTTGAATGCCAGCAAACACCGGGACCACACGCTGCCATGCTTTCTTATGCAGTGATTCCAGACTACGTGCTACTGGCCTGGCATGGTAAAGTGTCCTAACATGGAGAACGCAATAAGGCTGCCCTCCCCAGAACCTTTTGCAAAGGCTTCAGGAGTACTTCCAGGAGAGCTTCATTGAGATGTCCCTGGAGGATTTCCGCTCCATCCCCAGACACGTTAACAGACTTTTCCAGTAGCTGTACTGGCCACGAAAGCATCCCAAGTCTTCAGGGCAAATTAATCATTAAACACGCTTGCTTTTAAACAGTGTATTATATTTACAAAGGTACACTCACCAGAGTTGCCTTCTCCGCCTTCAAGGCCTGGGAGCCCAGGTTGGGAGGGTATTGGCTCCAAGGTGATCAACAGTTTCTGGCTGTCGGGGAGAATGGTTTCTCCGCTTGCCTAGTGTGCGCTATCTTCAACCTCCCCCTCCTCGTCATCTTCCTCGTCCCCCAAATCCTCATCCCTGTTGTGTGAGACTCCCTTGCAGGAGTATACGTACAGGTGTGGGGTAGTTGTAGGGGCACTCCCTAGAATTGCATGCAGCTCATCATAGAAGCGGCATGTCTGGGGCTCTGACCCCGAACGGGCATTTGCCTCTTGGGTTTTTTGGTAGGCTTGCCTGAGCTCCTTAAGTTTCATGCGGCACTGCTGCGGGTCCCTGTGATAGCCTCTGTCCTTCATGCCCTTGGAGATTTTTGCAAATATTTTGGCATTTCGTCTTTTGGAATGGAGTTCTGATAGCACGAATTCATCTCGCCATACAACAATCAGATCCGGTACCTCCGATTCGGTCCATGCTGGAGCTCTTTTGCGATTCTGGGACTCCATGGTCACCTCTGCTGATGAGATCTGCACGGTCACCTGTGCTGATCAGCTTGCCACACTGGCCAAACAGGAAATGAAATTCAAAAGTTTGCGGAGCTTTTCCTGTCTACCTGGCCACTGCATCCGAGTTGAGAGTGCTGTCCAGATTGGTCACAATGGAGCACTCTGGGATAGCTTCCGGAGGCCAATACCGTCGAATTGCATCCACACTAACCCAAATTCGACCAGGCGATGTTGATTTCAGCGCTAATCTCCTTGTCGGGGAGAAGTACAGAAATAGATTTTAAGAGCCCATTAAGTCGACAAAAATGACTTCCTTGTGTAGATGGGTGCAGGGTTAAATCGATCTAACGCTGCTAAATTCGACTTAAACTCGTAGTGTAGACCAGGGCTTTGCTGCTCCTGGATGTGCCGTCCTGCACTTCCTCTTGAGAAAGGTGGGGCACAAAGGTGCAGGAGCAAGGTGAATTCATGACCCACCTTGGGGGCATGGGGGTTGGGTGGCAGGCTCCAGTAGTGGGAATTCAGGAACTTGGCCGTGCGGCCCCAGGCTCAGACACTGGGGCAGCAGGTATTGACCCCACACCACCCTCCTGCCCAGCTCTGGCCACTCGGCCCTGGACTCCAGCTGCGGGGCTTCACCCTCTGGCCCTGGGTTCCAGTTGTGTGGCATCAGGTGCTGGCTCCCGGCTCCAGTCCCGAGCTCCATCTGCGCAATGGCAGGCGCTGTCCACAGGCGCCGACCCCCAGGCCAGCTGCACAGGAGCAGGCTCCAAGCATGGGGCTTTGGGCCGCCAACCTCTGGCTCTGGCACTGCAAGGCAGCCAGGTACTGACCCCTGGCTGCAGAGCTTCAGTCGACCTCTGGCCCCCGGTTCCAGCCGTTCGGTGGTGAGCGCTGGCCCCGGTCTCCAGCCACTCCTGCCTAGCCCCCGGTGCTGATCCCCGGCCTTCACTGCACAGCAGCCGGCGCCAACCCACAGCTCTGTTCCCAGGCTCTGGCCACGTGGTGCCGACCCCTGGCCCTGGCCACGCAGCGGCGAGCGCTGACTCCTGGCTCCAGCCACGCGCGCCTGGGCTCCGGCACACAGCTCTGGGCTCTGGCCGTGTGGCAGCAGGCACTAGCCCTGGGTGCTGACCCCCAGCTTCGTCTGCCTGGCCGCAGGCTCCAATCCCTGGCTCCAGCCACACAGTTCCCATCCCCAGCTCCAGGTTCTGGCCGCGGGCACTGAGCCCTGGCCCTGGCGGCATGGCAACAGACACCAGTCCCTGGCTCTGGCCACACAACAGTGGGGCTCCTCACCCACCCCCATCGCCCCTGGCCCCTGCTGCTTCCCACAGCCATGTATCCATCCCTCAACCCCCACCCCACCCCCAAGGCCCCGCTGCCTTCCTCGCCCTGCATCCATTCCCCCCCCATTGCCCTCAGGCCCCACATCCATCCCACCCTTGCCTCTAGCCCCTGCTGCCTCCCTCTTTGGCCCCCCGATGCAGGGCTTAATGGGTCCTGGGGCTTACTGAGAAAAGTGATATTAACAAACATGCAAGTATCACTTTTCACAGCAGACTTACTAAAGTCTGTAAAATGTGATACTTGCATGTTTGTTAATATCACTTATCACTTTTCATAGCCTCCCAGGTAGCGACTCAGTGTGCTGTGATATTAACAATATACAAATATCACTTTTCACAGCAAGCCCCAGGATCCATTAAGCCCTGGACGGGGTGGCTGAAGGGGGAGGCAGCATTATTTTTGTTATTGAGTTTGCCAAAAAAACCCTACAAATATACATTATAATGATTGGGATGTGAATCTGTGCATATTTGTTTTTTCTAAAATTAATTACCGGTAAGTATTTTAGGAAAAAATTGTCAGTGCGGCCACCAGTGGCTGCACTCTGAGGCCACCAAAAAGCTGTTGTGAGAACCCCTGGCCTAGACCTCACCTCTCTTAGGGTATGTCCATGCTGCAATTCAAACCCTGCAGCTGGGCTGTGCCAGGCTCACGGGGCTTTGATTCCAGGTTGGTTAACTGCAGTGCAGACACTAGGCCTCAGGCTGGAGCTCAGGCTCTAGGACACTGTGAGGTGGGAAGCTCCCATAGCTCAGGCTGCAGCCTGAGTGTCTACACTGCAATCAAACAGCCCCTTAGCCCGAGCCCTGTGAGCCCGAGTCAGCTGTCCTGCGCCAGCCATGGATGTCTAACTACAGTGTAGACATACCCTGAGACATGTTCAGGCAGATGAAATGAACTTGTTTAAAATGTGTTCCCGGGGCTATTAAATTTGTGGCAACTGATTGTTACAGGTAATAAACACTGTAGTGTCCCTGCTAGACCAAACCAGTAGCTGGCACTGGCTGCTTCATGCTAAATGTTTAAAGAAACTCGAACAACCTGTTTAGGCTTCACATTTGCCATACCCTAAGATTATAATATACTCTGGGAGGAGTGGAGGCACACTGCACTTTAAATGTATATTTCGATAGCTCTTTCTGTAATTAATTCAAATAAAATTCATATATAGAAAGGAAAAAACAGCAATCATTACTAGAAGCAAAGGAGAGGCCATTGGAATGTAGCCAGATTTACAAAAGGTACCACCCACATGCAGAGAGAAAACACGTTTCCATTATAATCAGGAATCCTAGTTTTCTGGGATAAAAAAGCCCCAACATTCTCTGCTCTGTGGAGGTGGGGTGCAGAAGCAGGTGGAGGGGGACACCCTGACACTAGCACCCCTCTGTCGCCACCCTGCACAGCAAGCAGAAGGCTCCTGGGAACAGCTCCATGGCAGAGGGCAGGAGCAGCACAGGGCAGTGGGGGGAGGGACAGCTGAACTGCCCGGCAATTGTTAGCCTGCTGCGGCAAGCTGCTGCAAGGGAACTTAGGGGAGCTGATAGGGGGGCTGCCGACTCACCCTGGTTTGAAACCCCCACCAGCTAGCTCCAACAGGCTGCTCTTTGTGCAAGCAGTGGACAAAGCAGGTGGCTGCTAAACAACGTTATAAGGGAGCACTGCACAACTTTAGACGAGCATGTTCTCTAACAGATCAGCAACCTAACCATGAAACAACATTAACTGGATGAAGTTAAGTGAGGAGTTACTGTATTTACAATTTTAAAGTAAGTTTGAAGCCTACCAGTGACATCAGAGTTCCAGTATGAATCTAGAGAAAAGCCTGTTGAGAGTCTTTGGGTTAAGTTTAGAGGCAAGAACAACAAAGGTGATGTCGTGGTGTGCGTCTGCTATAGAGTACCAGACTAGGAGGATGAGGTAGATGAGGTTTTCTTCGGACAACTCACAGAAGTTTCCAGATCACAGACCCTGGTTCTCATGGGGGAATTCAATCACCCCGACATCTGCTGGGAGAGCAAGACAGCGGTGCACAGACAATCCAGGAAGTTTTTGGAGACTGTTGAGGACAACTTCCTGGTGAAGGTGCTGGAAGAATCAACTAGGAGCCGTGCTCCTCTTGATCTGCTGCTCACAAACAGGGAAGAAGTAGTAGGGGAAGTAGAAGTGGGTGGCAACCTGGGCAGAAATGACCATGAGATGGTCAAGTTCAGGATGCTGACAAAAGGAAGAAAGGAGAGCAGCAGAATAGGGACCCTTGTCTTCAGAAAAGCAGACTTGGACTCCCTCGGGGAACTGATGGGCAGGATCCCCTCGGAGGCTAATATGAGGGGGAAAGGAGTCCAGGAGAGCTGGCTGTATTTTAAAGAAGCCTTGTTGAGGGTGCAGGAACAAACCATCCCAATGTGTAGAAAGAATAGCAAATATGGCAGGCGACCAGCTTGGCTTAACAGAGAAATCTTCGGTGAGCTTAAACACAAAAAGGAAGCTTACAAGAAGTGGAAACTTGGACAGATGACTAGGGAAGAGTATAAAAATATTGCTTGAGCATGCAGGGGTGTAATCAGGAAGTACATCTGGAACTGCAGCTACCGAAAGATGTGAAGGGTAACAAGAAGGATTTCTAGAGGTATGTTAGCAACAAGAAGGTGGTCAGGGAAAGTATGGGACTCTTACTGAATGAAGGAGGCAGCCTAGTGACAGATGATTTGGAATGCTTTTTTTGCTGCAGTCTTCACAGACAAGGTCGGCTCACAGACTTCTGCACTGGGCAGCACAGTATGGGGAGGAGGTGAGTGAAAGAACAAGTTATGCACTATTTACAATGCATCCGAGGGTGCTGAGGGAGTTGGCTGATGTGATTGCAGAGCTATTGGCCATTATCTTTGAAAACTCATGGCAATCAGGTGAGGTCCTGGATGATTGGAAAAAGGCAAATGTAGTGTCCATCTTTAAAAATAGGAAGAAGGAGAATCTGGCGAACTACAGACCGGCCAGGTTCACCTCTGTCCCTGGAAAAATCATGGAGCAGGTCCTGAAGGAATCCATTTTGAAGTACTTAGAGGAGAGGAAGGTGATCAGGAACAGTCAACATGGATTCACCAAGGGCAAGTCATGCTTGACTAACCTGATTGTCTTCTATGATGAGATAACTGGCTCTGAGGATATGGGGAAAGCGGTGGATGTGATATACCTTGGCTTTAGCAAAGCTTTTCATACGCTCTTCCACAGTATTCTTGCCAAGAAGTTAAAGTAGTACGGATTGGATGAATGGACTATAAGGTGGATAGAAAGCTGGCTAGATCGTTGGGCTCAACGGGTAGTGATCAACAGCTCTATATCTAGTTAGCAGCAGGTATCAAGCGGAGTGCTCCAGGGGTTTGTTCTAGGGACAGTTTTGTTCAACATCTTCATTATAGATTCATAGATATTGAAGGTCAGAAGGGACCATTATGATCAGCTAGTCTGACCTCCTGCACAATGCAGGCCACCGAATCTCACCCACCCACTCCTACAATAAACCTCTCACCTATGTCTGAGCTACTGAAGTCCTCAAATCATGGTTTAAAGACTTCAAGGTGCAGAGAATCCTCCAGCAAATGACCCGTGCCCCATGCTGCAGAGGAAGGCGAAAAAACCCCCAGAGCCTCTTCCAATCTGCCCTGGAGGAAAATTCCTTCCCGACCCCAAATATGGCGATCAGCTGAACCCTGAGTATGTAGGCAAGATTCACCAGCCAGATACCCAGGAAAGAATTCTCTGTAGTAACTCAGATCCCATCCCATCTAACATTCCATCAAGGGCCATTGGGCTTATTTATCATGAATAGTTAAAGATCAATTAATTGCCAAAATCATGTTATCCCATCATACCATCTCCTCCATAAACTTATCAAGTTTAATCTTGAAGCCAGATATGTCTTTTGCCCCCACTGCTTCCCTTGGAAGGCTGTTCAAGAACTTCACTCCTCTGATGGTTAGAAACCTTCGTCTAATTTCAAGCCTAAACTTCCTGATGGCCAGTTTATTATATCCATTTATTCTTGTTTCCACATTTGAGCTCTCACTGAAGCTTTTCCCACAGTGCAGGCACTTATAGGTTTTATCTCCTGTGTGGGTTCTCAGAGGTGAAGTGATTAAAGCTTTTCTCACAATCCAAGTATTTATAGGGTTCTTCTCCTGTATGGGTTCTCTGACGTATAATAAGGGCTTATGGTGCATTGAAACGTCTCACACTGCAGGCATTTTTAGGGTCTCTCCCCATATGGATTCTCCCATGGTTAATAAGGCCTGAGAGCTGAATGAAGTTTTTACCTCAGTCCAAGCATTTATAGGGTCTCTCCTGTATGGTTTCTCTCATGGTTAATTAAGACTTGAGCAATAAATGAAGCTCTTCCTGAAGTACAGGCATTTATAGCAGGGTTTCTCAAACTGGGGTCTGGGGTCCGCAAGGGTACTCCAGTGGGTCAACGAGTCATGTCCGGGGCTGCTGTCCCCGCTGATCAACTCCTCCCCCTCCCTCCCAGTGACTCCTGCATGCCACAAAACAGCTGTTCAGCAGTGTGCAGGAGGCACTGGGCGGGAGAGGGAGGAGTGGGGACGGGGCGCGCTTGGGGGAAGGGGGCAGAAAGAGGCAGGGAAGAGGAGGGGCAGGGGTGGGGGGTTGGGAGTAGGGGTGGAGTGAGGGCGGAGCCTGTGGCTGAGTGGTGGGCTTGCGGGGGTCCTTGAAAATTTTTAAATCAAAAGGGGGGTCCTCGGGTTGTTAAAGTTTGAGAACCGCAGATTTATAGGGTTTCTCACCAGTGTGGAGTCTCCCATGTCTAATAAGATGTGCCCTCCGACTGAAGCTTTTCCCACTGTCCGAACACTTATAGGGTCTCTCTCCAGTGTGCAGTCTCATATGAGCAGTAAGATTTGAGCTCCGATTCAAGCTTTTCCCACAGTCCAAGCATTTATAGGGTCTCTCTCCTGTGTGGGTTCTCTCATGGCTCATAAGGCCTGAGCGCTGACTGAAGCTCTTCCCACAGTCCAAGCATTTATAGGGTTTCTCTCCAGTGTGGATTATCCTATGGCTAATAAGATTTGAGCTTAATGATCTGGATGATGGGATGGATTGCACCCTCCGCAAGTTCGCGGATGACATTAAGCTGGGGGAGAGATAGATACGCTGGAGGGTAGGGATAGGGTACAGAGTGACTTATACAAACTGGAGGATTGGGGCAAAAGAAATCTGATGACGTTCAACAAGGACAAGTGCAGAGTCCTGCACTTAGGACAGAAGAATCCCATGCATCATTACAGGCTGGGGATCGACTGGCTAAGCGACAGTTCTGCAGAAAAGTACCTGGGGATTACAGTGGTCAAGAAGCTGTATATAAGTCAACAGTGTGCCCTTGTTGCCAAGCAGGCTAATGGCATTTTGGGCTGCATAAGTAGGAGCATTGCAGCAGATGAGGGACGTGATCATTCTCCTCTATTCGACATTGGTGAGGCCTCATCTGCAGTACTGTGTCCAGTTTTGGGCCCCACACTAAAAGAAGGATGTGGAAAATTGGGAAGAGTCCAGTAGAGGGCAAGAAAAATGATTAGGGGCTGGAGCACATGACTTATGAGGAAGAGGCTGAGGGAACTGGGATTGTTTAGTCTGTGGAAGAGAAGAATGAGGGGGATCTGATAGCTGCTTTCAACTATCTGAAAGGGGTTCCACAGAGGATGGATCTAGACTGTTCTCAGTGGTACCAGGTGACAGAACAAGGAGTAATGGTCTCAAGTTGCAGTGGGAGAGGTTTGGGTTGGATGTTAGGAAAAACTTTTTCACGAGGACAGTGATGAAACACTGGAATGGGTTACCTAGGGAGGTGGTGGAATCTCCTTCCTTTGAGGTTTTTAAGGTCAGGCTTGACAAAGTCCTGGCTGGGATGATTTAGTTGGGGATTGGTCCTGCTTTGAGCAGGGGGTTGTACTAGATGACCTCTTGAGGTCTCTTCTAATCCTAATATTCTATGGTTCTATGATCAATGCCCCTACTTATACAGCCCCGAATGCCGTTAGCCTATCCCTACCCTCCAGCGTATCTACCACTCCTCTCAGTTTAATGTCATCTGCAAACTTGCTGAGGGTGCAGTCCACGCCATCCTCCAGACCATTAATGAAGATACTGAACAAAACAGGCCCCAGGACCGACCCTTGGGGCACTCCGCTTGATACTGGCTGCCAAGTAGACATGGAGCCATTGATCACTACCCACTGAGCCCAATGATCTAGCCAGCTTTCTATGCACGTTATAGTCCATTCATCCAGCCCATACTTCTTTAACTTGCTGGCAAGAATACTGTGGGAGATCGTATCAAAAGCTTTGCTAAAGTCAAGGAATAACACATCCACTGCTTTCCCCTCATCCACAAAGCCAGTTACCTTGCCATAGAAGGCAATTAGATTAGTCAGGCATGACTTGTCCTTGGTAAATCCATGCTGACTGTTCCTGATCACATTCCTCTCCTCTAAGTGCCCAGAATTGATTCCTTGAGGACGTGCGCCATGATTTTTCCAGGGACTGAGGTGAAGCTGACTGGCCTGTAGTTCCCTGGATCCTCCTTCTTCCCTTTTTTAAAGATGGACACTACATTAGCCTTTTTCTAGTCTTCCCGGACCTCCCCCAATTGCCATGAGTTTTCAAAGATATGGCCAATGGCTCTGCAATCACATCCGCCAACTCCTTTAGCAACTCTCGGATGCAGTACATTTGGTCCCATGGACTTGTGCTCGTCCAGCTTTTCTAAATAGTCCCAAACCACTTCTTTCTCCACAGAGGGCTCGTCACCCTCCTCCCCATGCTGTGCTGCCCAGTGCAGTAGTCGGTGAGCTGACCTTGTTCGTGAAGACAGAGGCAAAAAAAGCATTGAGTACATTAGCTTTTTCCACATCCTACTGTCACTAGGTTGCCTCCTCATTCAGCAAGGGGCCCACACTTTCTTTGACTTTCTTCTTGTTACTAACATACCTGAAGAAACCCTTCTTGTTACTCTTAACATTTCTTGCTAACTGCAACTCCAAGTGTGATTTGGCCTTCCTGATTCCACTCCTGCACGCCTGAGCAATGTTTTTATACTCCTCCCTGGTCATTTGTCCAATCTTCCACTTCCTGTAAGCTTCTTTTTTGTGTTTAAGATCAGCAAGGATTTCACTGTTAAGCCAAGCTGGTTGCCTGCCATATTTACTATTCTTTCTACACATCGGGATGGTTTGGATTCTTTAAAATACAGCCAGCTCTCCTGGACTCCTTTCCCCCTCATGTTATTCCCCCAGGGGATCCTGCCCATCAGTTCCCTGAGGGAGTCAAAGTCTGCTTTTCTGAAGTTCAGGGTCTGTATTCTGCTGCTCTCCTTTCTTCCTTGTGTCAGGATCCTGAACTTGACCATCTCATGGTCACTGCCTCCCAGGTTCCATCCACTTCTGCTTCCCCTATTCATTCTTCCCGGTTTGTGAGCAGCAGGTCAAGAAGAGCTCTGCCCCTAGTTGGTTCCTCCAGCACTTGCACCAGGAAATTGTCCCCTACAATTTCCAAAAACTTCCTGGATTGTCTGTGCACCGCTGTATTGCTCTCCCAGCAGATATCAGGGTGACTGAAGTCTCCCATGAGAACCAGGGCCTGCGATCTAGTAACTTCCATTAGTTGCCGGAAGAAAGCCTCGTCCACCTCATCCCCCTGGTCCGGTGGTCTACAGCAGACTTCCACCACGACATCACCCTTGTTGCTCACGCTTCTAAACTTAATCCAGAGACTCTCAGATTTTTCTGCAGTTTCACACTGCAGCTCTGAGCAGTCATACTGCTCTCTCACATACAATATAACTCCCCGACCTTTTCTGCCCTGCCTGTCCTTCCTGAACAGTTTATATCCATCCATGACGGTACTCCAGTTATGTGAGTTATCCCACCAAGTCTCCGTTATTCCATCACAATTCCTTGACTGTGCCAGGACTTCCAGTTCTCCCTGCTTATTTCCCAGGCTTCTTGCATTTGTGTATAGGCACCTGAGATAACTCGATGATTGTCCCTCTTTCTCAGTATGAGGCAGGACCCCTCCCTCTGGCGCTCTCCTGCTCGTAATTCCTCCCAGTATTCCACGTCCCCACTTACCTCAGGGCTTTGGTCTCCTTCCCCTGGTGAACCTAGCTTAATGGAGCTATGTCAGTTCACACCAACAAAGGATCTGCCCCTGTATATTCTGAATAGTCTGAATGATGTTTCCCTTGGACTGCTCTGTACATGAGGCGATTTCATTCCCAAATGACCAGGCTAGAATCTGGGGAAGACTAGAGCCAGTACTCTGTGGTATACAGCACCATCACGCCTCTGGTGGCACAATCAGTTTCTGCAGAATTTAAGTTGTCACTTAAAAAAAAAAAAGCCTCTATCTGAGGTGCATGCTGCCAAGAAGAGGGGTTGCTGTCAATGCTCAATGTTCTCTCAACATTTCTTTGGAATTAAAAAGACACAAGTTGTTCTTCACACCTCAGTGTGAACATGAGATGAATGTACCTTATCTTGTATGAAAATTCAGAAATACTAAGAAAAATTCTCCAAGACAGAATGAACTTCCTGACTGGTCAGTTAGTTATTAGGCAATCACTACTGAGATTCCTTTTTTAGTAACAGAATTGAACAGCTGGTAGCTGAAAGTTTTATGAAACCAGCAACTTCCTTAACAACTTCTTCAACTACCCCATGTCTGCAACAGTATTAGGGCAAGGTCTCTGATTTTTATCCAGGGAAATCTTATTGTATCTAGAGAACATCTGATACATAAACCAGCAGTAGGCAATGGAGAAGTTTTGTATGGTGATAAGAAAATCTCCTTTGTGATCCATACAGCACCATAACTGCCCAGAGTGATAAAACATTCATAATCAAAAGAATACCAGTACTCATTTCTTTAAATATAAATCAAAGTAAGCCTCAGCAATAAGTCAGGCTGTCAATCCAGCCATCAATGCTGCAGCAAGCAGAACAGAGGGTGTCATGGAAAAATCACCTGTTTCTCCAAATCACTTCCCTTTCCTCTACTACATAATTTCTGTGGTAATAGTAAACAACAAACAAACAGGTACCTAGTATATTTCAGGCTGTTCAATGCCCTTTATCAGATAAAGAGAAGAAGTTACTCACCTTGTGCAGTAACGATGGTTCTTCGAGATGCGTCCCCCTATAGGTGCTCCACTGTAGGTGTGCTTGCATCCCTGCGCTGCTGATCAGAGAACTTTGGTAGCAGTGTCCGTTAGGCCCGCATATACGCTGTCTCCCCTCATGCCCCGCCACCAGGCTAGTCAGTGCATGCGGGCTAATCCCCCTCAGTTCCTTCTCTACCGCAGGGTCATACACAAGAACTCCGAAGTAGAGGGGAGGAGGGTGGGTTGTGGCGCACTTAAAGGGACAACACGTCTCGAAAAACCATCATTACTGCACAAGGTGAATAACTTCCTCTTCGAGTAGTGTCCCTATGGGTGCTCCATTGTAGGTGACTCCTGAGCCGTATCCCCACTGGAGGGGTGGGGCTTTGCAGGGGGGTCAGTTACAGATGAAAATACTGTGGAGTGGAAGATGGTATTGGAGGCGGAGTCCCCAGTGATCGCATAATGTTCTGCTTAGGTGTGGACTGATGCCCATGTCGTCACTCTTCAGATCTCTGAGATAGGGACATTCTTGAAGAAGGTGACAGAGGAGATCAACCTCATGGAGTGTGTGCAAATACTATCTGGCGGAGTCATGTTGCAGATCTGATAACATTCTTCAAGAGCCACTTGAAGAGTCTCTGGGCTGATACTGCTGAGCCCTTAGATCCTTCCGCAATAGAGAGGAAAAGTTTAGGAGATACTTCCTGAAAGCCTTCGTCCTATTCAGGTAGAAGGCTAGCGCTCTCCTGACATCTAGTGTGTGTAATATAGCCTCCCTGTTGTCATGGTGAGGCTTGGGGTAGAAAGTGGGAAGATCAATCAATTGGTTCATGTGGAATGGGGAGGTTACCTTAGGGATGAATTTTGGATGTGGCCTACACATACCGAAAAAATATTGTATAGGGGAGATGTGCCATCAGAGCTGCCATTTCTCCTATTTCCACTACATGCATCTGACGAAGTGGGTATTCACTCACGAAAGCTTATGCTCCAATATGTCTGTTAGTCTATAAGGTGCCACAGGACTCTTTGCCGCTTTTACAGATCCAGACTAACATGGCTATCCCTCTGATATTTCTCCTATTGTCTTTGCTGAGGTGATTGATATCTGAAAGGCCATCTTTATTGAAAGGTGTGTAAGCGAGCAGGTGGCCATGGGTTCGAAGGGAGGTCTAATCAAGTGTTTCAATACCAGGTTCAGGTCCCACAAGGGGGTAGGATGTCGGGGTTGTGGGGAAATGTTTATTATATCCCCTGAGGAATCGTTTAGTGGTCGGGTGTGGTAACACTGAGTATCCCTCTACTTGACGGTGAAAAGCTGCTATAGTCACCAGGTGGACCCTGAGTGAACTGAGAGATAGTCCCGAATATTTTAGTCAGTACATAGTCTAGGATCTTCGGAAGAGTGACGGATGTTGGGGAGATTTGATGGAAAGTACACCAATTTCAAAACCTGGACCATTTTTGTAGGTAAGTATGGTGTGTTGAGGACTTTCTACTATATAGTAATACCTCTTGTACCTCCTTCAAGCAAGAGCTCTCTATACGTTTGAGCCATGGAGTCATGCCTTGAGGCGAAGAATTCTCAGGTGGGATTTAGAGTGCATCCTTCATTTTGTGAGAGGTGGCCTGGAATGCATTGCAGAGAGATCTGCAGGCATGTCGTGAGTTGTGACAGGTAAAGGTATCAGTTCTGTCTCAGCCAAGTAGGAGCAATCAATATAATGTGTGTTCCTTCTCTTTTTATTTTTAATAAGACCTTTGCCAGTAAGGGGAATGGAAAAAGTCATAGAGAAGGTCCCTGCCCTGGGGAGAAGGAGAGCATCACCCAGGGAGCATTGCCCCATCCCTGCTCTGGAGAAGTAGTACGGACATTTTTTGTTCAGGTAAGTGGCAAACTGTTCTGTGCGTGGTGTCCCGCATTGCCTGAATAGGTCATGAAGTAGTGCTGTGTTTATCTCCCACTCATAGTCGTGTAGGAATTTGCAACTGAGACTGTCCGCTATTGAGTTTTGAGTGTCTGGAAGGTAAGCTGCTGATAGTATGACGTCATGGGAGATGCACCGGTTCCATAGTTTCATTGCTTCTGCACAGAGGGAGAGTGATCTAGCTCCCCTTTGTCGATTTATACAGTACGTACATGCTATGTTGTCTGTTAGGACTCTCGTGTCTAATCCCTTGATCAGTGGGAGGAAATGGGTGCAGGCCTCCTGAGTTCGAGGGATTTGATGTGGAGGGCTATCTCCATGGATAACAACCTGCCTTGTGTTGTAAGGTCACTTAGATACGCACCTGATCCTATGAGGGATGCGTTGGTGATAAGAAGCAGAGACGGAGAGGTTTGCAAAAAGGGAATTCCTTTGCAGACATTTGTTGGGTCTTTCCACCACTCCAAGGAGTTTTTGACCCTGGTGGGTAGTGACAGGGAGTTTATCTAGGGGTTTGTCTAGCCTGTCTCTGTTTGGTCAGTAGACTGAGCTGAACCACAAGTGAAGACATCGCATGTGTAATCTGGCATGTGGTACTACTGCGGTGCCCATGGCCATATGCCTCAAAGTTTGAGGCGGTGTTTGGCTGACATTTGTGGGCTGTTTTAAACAGTCTCTATGAGTACTGTCAAAGAGAGGAATCTGTGCTGAGGTAGGAGGGTTCTGGCTTGTAATGAGTCATGGTCAGTGCCTATGAACTCCAGGAGCTGCACTGGAGTGAGGGTTGAGTACTGGCAATTGATCGGTAGGCCCAATTCCATTACCACGTCTACTGTGGATCTGGTGAACTGGCAAGCCTCTGAGGAGACAATCATCCAGGTAGGGGTAAATCATGATCCCCTGGGAGTATAAGTGCATTGCCACTACTAAGAGAACCTTGGAGAATACTGTTGGAGCTTATGACAGCCCGAAGGGGAGTACTCTGTACTGGCAGTGGTCATGTTCTAGGGTAAGTCTGAGGAACCGTCTGTGAGACGGCAGGATTGAGATATGAAAGTAAGCGTCCTAAAGGTGAGGGCCCAAAAACCAGTCTCCCTTTTTCAGCGGTGGAATAATCGTTACTAGAGTGAACATCTTGAATTTTTGTGCTTTGACATATTTGTTGAGTGCTCTGAGGTCTAGTATGGATCTCCAACCTCCCTTCATCTTGGGTATTAGGAAATAGTAAGAATAAAAACCTTTGCTTCATAGAAGTACTGGTTCTATCGCGCTATCTATTTCTTGTCGTACTAAACTCTTGTGAGCAGGGTCACTGTAGAGGGAGAGGGAAGAGTGTTGTCAAGGGAGTAAGGAGATAAAATGGATGGAGTACCAGTGCAAATAATTTCCAAGACCCAGTGGGCTGTCTGAGGGTCTGCTCAAGGAGCATGGCAGGGCTGCGGGGAAGACTCCCATGCCAGAAGATGACTCGGTGCCGAGGGTCCCGGTCCCGAGAAGAGGAGACACCAGTACGTCGATACATAGAGGTCTCTCAAGAGCCAGAATTCCAGCAGCACCAACCGACTCGGTGCTACTGGCGGTATTGAGGGGGTTGGTGATCTTGCCCACGCCAACTGCTCCGGTGCTGTATGGGGCACTGATGACAGTACTGATGGAACCACGTGTATGGCAGTGTCTTCTTAGTGGAGTGCTGGCACCTGTCTTTGTCCTTGGTGCCGTTGACTCTGTGCCTGTACCCTCAGGTCCCTAGGCATATTAACGACACCTGCCACTCCAGATTTTTGTGAGCCATGGTACCAGGCTGGGACTGTCTTTGGTGCTGATGGTACCGAACGTGCTTGAGATTGTTTAAGGCTGACTTGGGGCTCACTCTGGGACTTTCTACTATCTTTTTCAATGACTTACGAAAGGAGTCAGTGACTGATTCTTCAACCCACAGGTCCTTGGATGTTGAGGGCTGTGGGGAAGAGTCACGTCTGCCAGGGGACTCTTGGCATGGGTCCGGGAAGGACTGGAGGGCTGCCTCTATGTAGATGATCTTCTGTCTCAACTGCCTGTCCTTGCAAGACCTGGGCCTGAGTTACTGGCAGAGACCATACTTCTGTGGAATGTGGCCTTCCCAATGGCAGCATATGCACCAGGAGTGCTTGCCTGCTACAGGGATAACCTCTTGCATGAGAGACACTTTTTGAAGCCCAGTGAACCGGGCATACCCCATTGGCGGAAGGATCCCTGATGAAAAGGGGGGAACAATAAAGTCTTTTTGTTTTGTTTGAGAAGAAAGTAAAATGAGAAAAACTACAACTACGACTGGGGAGACAACTAGCTATAGAAATGTAAAAGAAAGGTAATGGCAGAAATGGACTGCTCCATCTCTAGCAGGGCAGTTGAGAAGGAAGTAAGGGGGGTTAGCCTCGTGCACCAGGAGAGATAGCGCACACTATGGGCATAATGGACACTGCTACTGAAGTTCTCTGATCCACAATGCAGGACACAAGCACACCTACAGTGGAGCACCCATAGGGACATTAGTCAAACAGGAAGGGTTATATACACAGAGTGTATAACATGGAGGTAATTGTAGAAATGTAAAGACCCCACACACAGGAAGCATTACAGAGATTTAGGGGACTGTAACATATCTAATCAAATTAATCTCTAATTTACCACAATCAACTGCTCAAGATAGATGCTGCATAAGGACTCCACTGAAAGCTCCTGGAAAGACTGGCAAGGAAAAAAACTTACAGTATTTACAAAGTATCACAGATCTACCAGAGACAAATAGCCGAAAGTGTCAGTCAACACAAGCACTTAATCTCTTTCCAGAGCCCTTGTGTGTCGCCAGTATTGTATGGGGTGTAAAAACCAAAAAGGGGGGGGGGGGGAATCAAAAACTGACAAGGTGAGTTACACGCTGAAGTCTGATGTAAGAGTTCTGCAACAACAAAGTTGATGGTGAGGGTATTAGTAATTCATAGCTGGAAGAGTTACAGAGTAACAGGAATCAGAATACAGCAAAGCTTTCTCATGCATGCACACACAACATTACAACCCTTCTGATAATGCATATTCAGAAACTAGAGGCACCATATACTGCTGTAACTCTTGTATTTCCTACTATTTACAGAATCTACTGAATGTTCATTACTTTCATTGTAGTTTCTTGCACTCATTTTGAGCCCTGGTACATTAGCACCCTGAGCATGTTTCATTACTAGCTGAGATTCCCAGTTCCAAGTAAGCTAAGGTTTTATTTGCTGAAAAGCGCCAGTCCTCAGTTTGGTGACAGTGAATGCTCCTGGTCTGGAGTCTCACCTGTAAACCACAGCCGGGATACGTTTCCAGGACCGAAAACTTGCCACACTCTCCAGCTCCTTGTCTGTGATCCAAGCGGGAACTATGAGCTCCTGTGGGTAGCTACCACAGAGTCTGAGTGGAAAGAGGAAGTGAATGGTTAAATGCAGCAGACAAATAGCAGATACATAACCTACTGACAATACAAAATAAAAGGCTGTACAAGCAAACGAAGAGCTGTTCATTTCGCAAGCCATACTATTTGTGAGCTCCTGATCAATCATATATGCTGCTACAATCCTCTTTATCAGACATTAAAGAATACAGTGGACCAGAACCTTAGCTGGTGTAAGTCAGCATAGCTCCACTTATATCAATGGAGCAGTGTTGCTTTCACCATTTGAGGATCTGATCCAGTGTTTCCTTAGGAAAATTATAACCCAATGGTATTGAACTCCAGCTGCCAGGAACACATCAAAACAGAAGAGAAATTCCCCATCTTTCAAAACCAAAGAGTTAGTAATTCCACTCTCTTCTATAAGCTCATATCACAAAGCCACTAGGAATGGAGTCATTATGGCCTGGCAGAGTTGGTCAGCAGAGGATATATGTGTAAAACTGAACCAACGTATCAACCTATCAATACCTTTTGGAAGGTAGGAACTGGATTGTGCTGATTTGTGGTGATTTGGCAAAATGGCACTTTTCCCTGTGGGCTGCCATCTTCTGCTCCAGAATTTAGTGAAAAGAGTGATGTGTGCTAGAGTTACACAAAGTGTCTGTAAGATTAGCTTGGAGAGGTGTGAACAGTTCCCATTCATTACTATAGGATATTAATTCTTAGACAAATGATGTTTATATAAATGTCAACTTTGGTAACTACTTAACCACTAACCCAAACTTGCAAGCAAAAAAAGGATACTCATATTTTGAAGATCAACTCAATCTACTATGACAGGTTTCAGAGTAGCAGCCGTGTTAGTCTGTATTCGCAAAAAGAAAAGGAGGACTTGTGGCACCTTAGAGACTAACCAATTTATTTGAGCATAAGCTTTCGTGAGCTACAGCCTCACTTCATTGGATGCATCCGATGAAGTGAGCTGTAGCTCACGAAAGCTTATGCTCAAATAAATTGGTTAGTCGCTAAGGTGCCACAAGTCCTCCTTTTCTTTTTTCAATCTACTATGCGTGGATTCTCACTGAATCTCAGTGAGTATAAGAGAATACCAACACTTCCTCCCCCACCCCCCGCCCCAATCTGACCAGCGGTTGAAAGGAACCTTCCAAGAATGAACTATAACAGCAAGGTTATAATTCTAACCAATCAGAACTCTGGAATGACAGAACATCTTTGTCTCTAGCTGCTTTTACAGGCTGCCTGTCATAAATAGAAAGGGAAGGCTAACCACCTTTAAATCCCTCCTGACCAGAGGAAAAAACCCTTTCACCTGTAAAGGGTTAAGAAGCTAAAGATAACCTCGCTGGCACCTGACCAAAATGACCAATGAGGAGACAAGATACTTTCAAAGCTGGGGGGGGAACAAAGGGTTCTCTCTGTCTGTGTGTTGCTTTTGCCAGGACCAGAGCAGGAATGCAGGTCAGAACTCCTGTAAAGGGCTAATAAGCAATCTAGTTAGATATGCGTTAGATTTTGTTTTGTTTAAATGGCTGATAAAATAAGTTGTGCTGAATGGAATGTATATTCTTGGTTTTGTGTCTTTTTGTAACTTAAGGTTTAGCCTAGAGGGATTCTCTATGTTTTGAATCTGATTACCCTGTAAAGTATTTACCATCCTAATTTTACAGAGGTGATTCTTTTACTTTTTCTTCAATTAAAATTCTTCTTCTAAGATCCTGATTGCTTTTTCCTTGTTCTCAAGATCCAAGGGTTTGGGTCTGTGTTCACCTATGCAAATTGGTGATGATTTTTACCAAGCCTTCCCCAGGAAAGGGGGTGTAGGGCTTGGGGGGATATTGGGGGGAAAGACGTTTCCAAGCAGGCTCTTTCCCAGTTATATTTTGTTAGACACTTGGTGGTGGCAGCAATAAAGTTCAGGGACAAAAGGTGATATAGTTTGTACCTTGGGGAAGTTTTAACCTAAGCTTGCAAAAATAAGCTTAGGGGGTTTTTCATGCAGGTCCCCTCATCTGTACCCTAGAGTTCAGAGTGGGGAAGGAACCTTGACACTGCCTAACTCATCTTTGTAACAAAAGCCTGTATAACTGTGAAGCAGCAGGAGACAAGGAGAAACAGCCACGATGCGCCAGCCAGCTCTACACAGATAACACTGTCCACAGACCATCACTTGGGAACTCTTACCATAATGTTTTAAAATTGCATTTCATTTCTCATCCAAATTTAAGCAGATTTCTAGGGGGAAAATTGTGAGCCCATAAAGAATGTCTTCCACAGCTTGAGATAAATTGCAGGGAACTGAAAATATTTCTTCCAATAAGGGTAACAGAAGTGGAAGTAATTACAAAAATAAGTCATGCATTTTCCCCAAATTCAGGCAGCACGTAAGCATGTGCCTAAGTTTATTTCTATTCAGAAAAGCACTTAAGTACATGCATAAGTGCTTTCCTGAACAGGACTGCTTTCCTGAATTGACACCTCAGACTCTAAAAACGCCAAAGGGGAAAAAATTATGGTTTTCCCCCATTGTGCTTCTTTACGATGTATAAATAAAAAAGGCCTCTTTTCTTTTTTTAAAAAATCTTACACATGTCAAGAATATCTAGTCTTGCCTCCCAGTTTTGTTGGAGGACTTCCTGTGAAACTAGAGAACTGGAGTGGAACTTTCTCAGATCTCAGTTCAAAGGCCTGGTGTTAGAATCTTTGTGGAAGATTGATTCTTCCCCGTCTTTGTCAGGTGTTTGAGGAAAACAGTTGCTAATAAAGCAAAATATTTTAAACAGTCTGAATAAGAATAATTTCCCTTCTCATTTGGTCAGGTTTCACTTTCTTGTAATGTTATAGTCCCTATAGTTCTCCTGTCCTCCACGGAGTCTTCCAGCAAGAACAACAGAAAATCAAGACCTGATATCTCTAATTAAAAAAATATATATACTTGAAAGCCCACTTTAAGGCATTCTTTATAAATACATAAATCAGCAAAAAGGGCAAAAGCTTATTTTTCCCTTTTTGCAGATTTTCTTTCATTGCAGAACTTCTCCATTTTAAAACATTCCAGTGATCTGCTACATGAGGATTAGTGTTTTGACAGGGCACTTGGCTGTGAAGCAACAGTCTACAGAGATTCATACAACTTACTTGTATTTCTCATTGATATTGGATATCCTCCAGGAATTGTTCATATCGAAACCCATCCGTTCAACTTCATTTTTAAACCTCGAAGTTACATGCTCCCCTGGATATCAAAGGCAGACAGAGGAAATAAATCAGAAGCACAAGGAAAGGTTTCTACTTTCCAAAATAGGTTGAGAAACACACAACTACACTCATTCAGGAAACAGGAAAGTAACAGGCACTGTGCAGCAGGAAAGCTGTATACATTTTTAACCCCCACATTGAAAAATCCGTATGAAGCAAGAGTAAAACTGTTTCCCATGATGACCCTCAGTAACTGACTCTTCACACAGTAAAGAATAACTAATTTTTTTTTAACAGTATTGTGTCTAAGTCCCTGTAGGTTCATACTGGAAACACCAAACTTCTGTGTAAATAGCAGACCAGATTCAAACACATTAGGAAAAACAAGTATAATTTAGATGAGTATGCTCTAATGAAGTCCAGAATACAATCTACCACAGAGGGACAAGTTCTATTAATGTCTCCTTTCCAGAGCGCAGGAGAGTTTTGTATCAATGAGAAATAAACTAAGCTCTGGTCTGCCTGATTCCCAGATGGAAGGAACAGATGGTCTAATGCAGTGGTTCTCAAACTGTGGGTCAGGACCCCAAAGTGGGTCATGATTCTGTTTTAACGGGGTCGCCAAGGCTGGCGTTAGACTTGCTGGGGCCCAAAGTCGAAGCCTGAGCCCCACCACCATGGGGGCTAAAGCCCAAGCCCCACCACCTGGGGCTGAACCCAAAGCCTGAGGGTTTCAGCCCTGGGTGGAGGGACTCAGGTTACAGGCCCCTCTCCCAGGGCTGAAGCCCCTTGGACTTTGACTTTAGTCCCCCCATCCAGGGCTGTGGGGCGCCGGTGGGATCAGGTTTCAGTACCCACTCCTGTGGTCATGTAGTAATTTTTGTTGTCAGAAGGGGGTCACGGTGCAATGAAGTTTGAGAACCCCTGGTCTAATGGATAGGGCAGTAGGGCACTAACCTGGAACTCAAGAGACCTTGGCTCAATTCCCAATTCAGCCTTTCCTGTATGACCTTGGGACAAGTCACTTAATTTACCCTGAGCCTCAGTTTCGCATCCCTTCCTCACAGTGGTGTTCTGAGGTTAAAGTTCACTAACAATTGTCAGATTCTTAGATATTACTGTAATGAGGGCCATGAGGGCCATAGAAATTCCTAAATCAATACATTATGGCAACTGGAATGTTTACAATATATTTTTGTATAGCGCCTTTTGAAAAAGTACCTCAATACAGTTGAAAAAAAATTCAAGAGAATAAAAAAGTGAATCAGAGCCAGAAAGGTTGATGTAGCTAAAAGGTATCAGTATATTAACAAGTCCCCTTCCTTTTCATACAAGGTGCAGAAGAAGATGATTTGTAGAGAATTTGTAGAGACTTCTAGGTCTACAAAATATATTAAATCCAATGAATGCCTGACCATCACTAGATAGAACAATTCTAAAAGTCTATTCATGATCAAACACTTTCAATTATTGTATCACTACATCATGGGACAAAGGATCTATTAACAAAAGGAGAAAATTGAAAATTAAGTGCCATACATATTACACATCTGTTACACAATTCAGAACACATTGATACTTGAAGAAATAGTTATACACCTGTAAAAATGAAAATTAATGTTACATACTTCTAAAAACCTACATTTTTATATTTTCTTGGTTAAATACTTGTAAGACAAATTAAAATATAATGGCAAATAGCTTAGTTAGAATAAAAAATGTATGAGAGCCAAAGCCTAACATCTACAGTTACACTACGATAAAAAAAAATACATAATGATATCTCTTTTATGTGTCAAGTTATAAGCTAAATATTAGACAGGATCAGGAAGAAAACTTCTCCCTGTACAACAATATTACAAAATTAGCTGGGTGTATAAGAGAAGGTTACTCACCTTTCAGTAACTGAGGTTCTTCGAGATGTGTGTCCCTGTGGGTGCTCCACTCCAGGTGATGGTGCCTCCCAGTGCCGGTGATCGGAGATCTTTGGTAGCAGTGCCTGGTCACGAAACACACGCTCAGCTGCTGTCTCGTGGTCTCGTTAGAGTCTGCCTGAGCACGTGTGTCCCGCACGCCCCTCAGTTCCTTCTCTATCGTGATGTCAGAATAGTACTCCAAAGTAGAGGGAAGGAGGGCGGGGAGTAGAGCACCCACAGGGTGTCCACGTGACTGCCTTACAGATATCAGGAATAGGTACATTATGGAGGAAGGCAAAGGATGTTGACATAGCTCACACAGAATGAGTTCTGATGCCTTTGGGTGGTTGGGCATTCTGAATGCAGTAACAGGATCTGATGCAGTCAGAGATCCACTTGGAAAGGCGTTGCTTAGAGATAGCCCCACCCTTTGATCTCTCACTAGTGGAGACAAATAGCCACGGGGACTTACAAAATGGTGTAGTCCTGTCCAGATAAAAGGCGATTGGTCGTCTAACGTCGAGGGTATGTGGAGCTGCTTCGTGCAGAGTGTCATGAGGTTTGGGATAGAATGCAGGTAAGTATATTGGTTGGTTAAGGTGGAAGGTGGACACCATCTTAGGGAGAAATTTAGGATGGGGTCGCAGGGTAACTATCTTTACAGAAGGTTGTGTAGGGAGGGTAGGCTATCAGGGTGCTTATTTCCCCTATTCTCCTTACTGATGTTATAGCAACCAAGAAAGCTACCTTCATAGACATGTGGAGAAGAGATGAGGTAGCTAAGGGCTCAAAGGGAGGTTTCATAAGACAGTGAAGAACTAGGCTGAGATTCCAGGCAGCTGTCGATGGATAAATCTCAGGGTAGAGATTTTGCAGGCCTGTGAGAAAACATTTTATAGTAGAGTGGAGAAAGAGTGAATATCCATCCAGCAAATCATGGAAGGTGGTGAGGGCTGTGAGGTGTACTCTGACGGAGCTGAGCGATAGCCCATCCTGTTTTAGTTTCAAAAGGTGGTCTAGAACGTTAGGGAGGGTCACGGTATGGGGTGTCAAGTATTTTTGGGAGCACCACATGGAGAAGCGTTTCCACTTCTGCAGGTAAGTCTTACGAGTGGAGTCTTTTCCACTATGCAGAAGGACATACTTGGACTTGCTCAGAACAGGCTAGTTCGTGGGTCTGGAACCATGAAGGAACCAAGCCGTCAGATGGAGTTTCTGGAGCTGTGGGTGAAGAAGCTGGCCATTGTCCTGAGAAAGCAGATCTGGTCTGTTGGGGAGAGTCCGTGGAAGACGGATGGACATGCAGAGCAGGTAAGGATGCCATGTCTGTCTCAGCCAAGCTGGGGCAATAAGTCTGTCCCGGGCCTTGTCATCTCTGCTCTTGTGTAGAGCCCTGTGTATCAGAAGGATTGGTGGAAAGGCGTACATGAGAGAGTTGTTCCACAGGATGAGGAACGCATCTCCTAGGGATGCAGTCCCAAATCCCGCTCTGGAGCAAAATAGGTGGCATTTGCGATTCTGGGTTGTAGCAAAGAGGTCTATTGATAGGGTGCCCCAGTGGGATAATCATAGAATATCAGGGTTGGAAAGGACCTCAGGTGGTCATCTAGTCCAACCCCCTGCTCAAAGGGGAACCAATCCCCAATTTTTGCCCCAGATCCCTAAATGGCCCCCTCAGGGATTGAACTCACAACCCTGGGTTTAGCAGGCTAATACTCAAACCACTGAGCTATCCCTCCCCCAACAGAAGAGCAGTTGTAGTATCATGGGATATAATTCCCATTCGGTTTTTTTTTTTTGGAAAAGTGTCTGCCGAGTGTGTCAGCGGTAGTGTTGTGACATCCAGGTAGGTATGAAGCGGTAATTTCTATGTGGTGTTGTATGCACCAATTCCATAGCCAGATGGCCTCTACGCATAGGGAGTGCGATCGTGCTCCCCGCATCTGTTGATTTAAAACATACATGCTATATTGTCCGTCAGGACCCGGGTAGATTTGTTCTTTATGAGGGGGAGAAAGTGAAGGCAGGCTTGTCTCACTGCTCTGAGCTCTAGGAGCTTTAGGTGCAGATGCATCTCTGGCAGGGACCAACGGCCCTGTGCCATGGGTCTCCCCAGGTGCACTCCCCAACCGATCAGGGAAGCGTCCGTGGTGAGCATGAGTGCCAGGGAGCGTTGCTGGAAGGGAACGCCCATGTAGAGGTTCTCTGGTCTTGTCCACCATTGTAGAGAAGCTATTACATTCGCTGGAGGAGTTAGCATCATGCAGAAGCTGTGTCTGCTGGGTCTGAAGTTTGAGTTGAGCCAACCTTGAAGACATCTCATGTGCAGCCTGGCGTACTTGACCACGAAGGTGGTGGCTGCCATGTGGCCAATGAGCTGTAGGCAAATTCTTGCCTGTATCTTGGGACGAACAGAGAGCGTGAGTATGAGATGTGTAATAGCGAGGAATCTGTGGTGTGGCTGTGAGCCTCTGGTTCTGATTGAGTCCAGGTGAGCTCCGATGAATTCAATCTGCTATGTAGGTGTCAGGGTGGATTTTTGGAAGTTTGTTTGCAGATCTAAGCTGTGGAAGAGGGAGATGGCGAAATGGGTAGCTCGTAGTGTCTCGTCGTATGAGTTGCCTTTGATGAGGCAATCGTCTAGATAGGGGAAGAGTATGATCCCGTGTCTGCAGAGGTGGGCTACGACTACGGCTAGGGTCTTGGAGAATACTCTTGGTTCTGTGGAAAGTCTGAAAGGGAGTACCCTGTATTGAAAATGTTCATGTCTGAGCGAGAATCGCAGGAAGCGGCTGTGGGTTGGATGAATGGATATGTGAAAATAGGCGTCCTGTAGGTCGAGGGCTGTGACCCAGGCTGTGTTCCAGCGCGGGTATTATTGTGCCCAGTGTGACCATCTTGAATTTCTGTACACGTACGAATTTGTTCAGTCAGAATAGGTCTAGTATAGGCCTCCATGCCCCACTCTTCTTCTGGGTCAGAAAGTAATGGGAGTAGAACCCGCTTCCTCGATGTTGTGTCAGCACAGGCTCCACTGCACCTAGCTGTAGAAGATGAGCCACTTCTAAGCGAAGTAGGTGCTCATGAGTGGGGTCTCTGAAGAGGGACAGGGAAGGGGGAATGGTAAGAGAGTAGGATATAAAAGGGATGGAGTAACCGGACTGAACTATATCCAGGACCCAATGGTCCTGTGTGATCTGCTGCCAGGCATGGTGGAAAGCCTGGAGGCGGTAGCCAAATGGGCAAATAGGTGGTGGAGTCAAGGCGTGGTCGCGCAGACCCTTGACCAACACTTCAGAATTATTGTTTGTTTCCCAGTGGATGGGAGGTAGCTGGTTGCGCTTGGTTTTGTCTGTGTCTACGAGGTCTAGCGCGATTCCTGGCTATATCGTATGGTCTGGGCGGGGCCAGTGACATCGTTGTGTGAGTGGCCTCTGATAAGGTTTATGCCGTTGTCTCCTGGGAAGGGATGGGAAGATGCCCAGGGTAAGCAGGGTTGCTCTAGAGTCTTTCATAGTGTGAAAGACTTAGTCGTGTTTCTTTCTTTTTTTTTTTTTTTTTTTGGAAAAAAGCTCATCTTTATCAAAGGGGACGTCTTCCACTTTGGTCTGCAGGTCTTTGGGGATACTGGATGCAGACAGCCAGGAAGATCTGTGCATAACCACTGCAGTTGCGGTCGTGTGGGCTGCTGTGTCCGCCATGCGTAAAGATGCTTGTAGGGCTGTTCTGGAGACCAACTAGCCCTCGACAAGGACTGACTTAAATTCTGCTCTCCTGTCCTCCGGGATATGGGAGATAAAATCAAAGAGTTTATTGAAATTGTCGAAGTCGTAGCTTGCAAGTAGGGTGGAATAGTTTGCAATTCTGAATTGCAGAGTGAAGGAGGTATAAACCTTGCGGCCCAAGAGGTCAAGGCGTTTGAGGTCCTTCTCTTGCGCGGTGGGCCGACAGTGCGGCTGTTTCATCCAGTGTGTCACTGAATCCACTACAAGAGAATTCGGTTGTGGATGGGAGAATAAGAAGTCTACATCCTTAGCAGGAACATAATATTCACGTTCAGCCTTTTTGCAAGTTGGTAGGATAGAGGCTGGGGTCTGCCAGAGGGTGTCAGCTGGTTCTATGAGGGCTTCATTTATGGGGAGCACGATCTTTGAGGGCACAGAGGGTTGGAGGATTTTGAAGAGTCTGTGTTGTGTCTCCTGGACCTCCTCTAAGGGGATGTCCTGGCTGAGTGCCACCCTCTTGAAAAGTTCCTGGAATTGTTTAAAGTCGTCCACATTCTGTGGAGGCAGAGGCATGAAGGCTCTGTCTGGAGCTGATGGAGAGTTAGGAGTCGGTGAATCAGGGTATGGTCCACAGCCCACCTCTTGGGGTGGGGGGTGGGGGTGTTCAGGCGCTCTAGAAGTAGACAGAGCTGGAGATAGAGGTGCAGAAGGAGCTTGTGGTCTGGTGGAAGAAGCATGAGGGCGAGTGGCAGTAGGAGCTGGCCAAGGGTGCCACTGAGGCCAAGGCATGGGATAAGAGAAGTTAGGTGCCACCCACGGGAGAGGGGAGCAAAGTAGGGAAACTGAGGCTGGTGGTTGTGAGCCGTGACCTGAGGTGCAAAAGGTTCTGGTGGAGGAGGAGAGGCAAGTGGGGAGAACTCCGCCTGCTGCTGCATATCAGGCTCCCTGTCATTGAAGGTAGCCAGGTTAGGTGGGGAGAGCGGCTGGTCAAAGAGTGAGCACTGTATCAAGGAGCGGAGAGTCAGGCTGAGGTCATCCTGACTTAAGAATTGCTGCTGCTGCTCCCTGGGCTGTGATCCTGCTGAGCATGATCTGTGCTCAGAAGTGCGCACGGACTTCTGTTTAGCTTTCCCCAGTGCTGTGGGCCGTTTGTAGGGCCCTGCGGGAGGTCCACTGCTGCTGCTGGATTGGCAGGCGGGCTTGGTGCCAACATTTTTGTGGGCACCGGGGCAGAACGCGCTGTTGGAACTGGGTCTATTTTTGGTGCCGAGGGGACTGGTGCCGAGGAGACCTTCCCGATACAGGAAGTCAGGTCCCTGCCTCTGCGCTCCACGGGAGCTGTGGCTGAGGTGCTGGGACGGTCGGAGGCACCTGCCTTTGGCACTGTCAGCAATGAGGGTAAGGATCTCGCAGGAGACCCTTTACCTTTTGAAAGTCTCTGCACGGAGACACTTGGGCTTCCTGCCTCTTCGCCTGGGAGGGTGAAGCCGTGCTCCCAATTGGTTCCGACCTGGCCGGGGAGCGTGAGGGAGAGCGTTTGCTATTGCCCGTCTCCACAGATGGCTGTAGGGATTTCTCCATCAGGAGCATTTTCGGCCATAGGTCCCTGTCATGATGAGCCCTGGTTTTGAGGATGGTACAATGGACACACTTGGCAGGGACGTGTGTCTCGCTGAGGACTTCACACAATGTGAGTGTCCGTCGGACCTTGGTATAGAGTCTTGATAGGAAGCACATTTTTTGAATCCTGAAGACCCTGGCATTATTGCACTAGGAATGCCAGGGGAGAGTGTCTCAACGGGAGACAAACTTGAGGAAAAGGAAGGGTTTTTTTTGTTTCGTTTTTTAAACTAAGTAACTATTCTAAAGGAAGGGAAATAACTGAGATGTTACTAACTATTTCTATGTCTTTATACTTGTTTCCTTCAGAGACCAGGGAAAAGGAACAGCACTGCCCTGAGTCCCATCTTCAGCCGAGGACGGCTGAGAAGGAACTGAGAGGGGTGCGGGACGTGCGCGCTCAGGCTGACTCTACCGAGATCATGAGACAGCAGCTGAACGAGTGCGTCCCGACCAGGCACTGCTACCGAAGATCTCCGATCACCAGCGCTGGGAAGCACCGTCACCTGGAGTGGAGCACCTACAGGGACAGCGCTCAAAGAAGAATGGCATTTTATTGACTATCTCTGAAACATTAGATATAAGCCAGAACTGGAGCAGCATATATGACTAGATGAACCAATGGTCTTTTGATATGGCAATTACTCTTTTATAGGTCACAAAATTGAAACAAGTTTTGTGTATTCAATCTAGTCCCTACTAATCATTTGTCAACACTACAAAACTTGGCATCACACAGACTCTGATCAAGAAAGTTATAGTACTAGGGGACTGATCCAAAGCTCCTGAAATTCATGGGAGTTTTTCCACTGACTTCAGGGATCAGGCCCTAGAACAGGGGTGGGCAAACTTTTTGGGCCGAGGGCCACATCTGGGTGGGGAAATTGATTGCAGGGCTGGGGCAGGGGGTTGGGGGTGGAGTGCAGGGTGTGGGAGGGGGTGCGGTGTGCAGGAAGGGGCTCAGGGCAAGGGGTTGGGGCAGAGGAGGGGTGCAGGGTGTATGAGGGGGCTCACGGAAGGGGGTTAGGGTGCAGGAGGGGTGTGGAGTGCAGGAGGGGGCTCAGGTCAGGAGGTTGAGGTGCAGGACGGGGCTCGGGCAGGGGGTTGGGGTGCAGGAGGGGTGTGGGATGTGGCGGGGGCTCAGGGCAGGGAGTTGGGGTGCGGGGTACAGGAGGGGTTCAGGCTCCGGCCCGGCGCCGCTTACCTAGAGCGGCTCTGGGGTGGCAGCGGCACACCGGGGCCAGGGCAGGCTCCCTGCATGCCTGCCCCGGCCCTGGCCCTGCACCACACCACTCCAGGAAGCAGCCAGCACCACGTCCCTGCGCAGCAGCTGGGGGAGGGGATGGGGGCACAGGGCTCCACGTTTCCCTTGCCTGTGGGTACCTCCCCCAAAGCTCCCATTGGCCACAGTAACCTGTTCCTGGCCAACGGGAGCTTTGGGGGAGGTACCCACAGGCAAGAGCAGCATGTGGAGCTCTCTGCCACCCCAGAGGCTGCAGGGATGTGGTGTGGCCGCTTCCTGGAACGGCGTGGCACCGCAGGGGTGGCAATCAAGTGGGCCGGATCCAAAGCCCTGAGGGGCCGGATCTGGCCTGCAGGCCGTAGTTTGCCCACCCCTGCCCTAGAATAACAAGGATACCAAGCCATCATTGAGATGTACTGGAGGAGGCAAATGCAAAATGTCTGTCCACCTTTCACTACATTTTCATTAATACTAACATTCAGCAAATTCACCTAATTTTCCTCTAAGCCTCTTTTCTAAATACGTACAATGGAAGTGTATAATTAGCTACAACTGATTCTCAACTGGAGAACTTATGGAGATACTTACTGTCATAACTAAAAGAAAAAGAAATCAACATATAACTAACAAGCAGTTATTTAAAAAAAAAAATTTAGGATATTCCCCCTCCCAAAAATGTATTGGTTTTGGGAGAAGACTGATGATATCTAGCCTACTGTGACTACATTAAGCTCTGCAAGCCTAGGACTATTTTGCTAGGTGGACAACACACAAGCATCACTCCAAGCGAAGGCTACAGAGAATCCCTATCATTTCCAAATGAACGAAAAGGAAACTTTACCTAGGTTCCATCTTGGAGAGTGTAGCAGGGCAGTCACCCCACTCTGGTTTAGAAGGGGTTAAAAACAGCCCTGGGAAAGGGCTGCCCTGGGGAGCCAATCAGGAGCAGGCTTGAGGCAGCCAATCAGGACGGGGCTGGGCAGTATAAGGGCTAAGGGAAGAGTTGGGTCAGTCTCACTCCAGCCTGGGAGTGTGAAGGACCTAGCTCCCTGAGGGGCAGGGGCAGGGGCAGGGGCAGGGGCAGGGGCAGGGGCAGGGGCAGGGGCAGGGGCAGGGGCCAGGGGCAGCTTGGGAGCTCCAGCCTGGCAACTCCCCAGGCTGAGGCCTTGTTAAAGACCTAAGCAGGTACTGGGGCTACAGCCTGGGGATAGGCAGAGGCAGCTGGTCCAACCCCCTTGCCAATGATGAGTGGCCATTACAGACTGCAGTTTGCCCCAGGGAAAGGGGGCTAGAGAATGACTGGCAGTAGCCACTCAGGCAAGGTGGGCATAGGGGGAGGGGGTTCCCCTGGGAAGGGAGACCCAGAGTGTGGGGGCACTGCTGTGAGCAGCACCTCAGGGTAAGGGGCACCAGGGACCGGGAGGGACATGGGGCCTGAGGCAGGTGAGACACAGGCCAGTAGAGGGTGCTCTGAGGCTGGAATTGAGCTAATTCCCGGACTGACCAGAAGGAGATGCTGTGGCGGTGAGTCAGCAATCTGCTACAGAGAGGTAAAGACTCCAGCATCACTTTCAATAGAACTTGATTTGCACTAACCCTCTGAGTTTGTTGTATTTCATGTGAAGAGAAGAAATAAGTTATAAAGTCCTTATTACCAATACAGAGAGCAGAACGGGATCAATTCTGACATATAAAGTAAAGCCCAGCAACCTTGTAGTTTTGCAGATTTCTTATTATGACAGACATTACAATTTTGGCCTTTTCTAATCCAGCAGGTGGAAAACTAGTAAATGAAATCAAACCGGTTGGCAGTCTCCATCACATTTATCTCTTAGCCCTGAACTTTAACTTTTCTAACTTTCTTTTTTGGAGCAGTGATCATATCACTCAATATGTGGGACGCTGCTTCAGCACAGAGGTCAGATATAATTATCAGCTGTCTTGAGAAAGTGGCCTTGAGAAAGCTTTCACATGCAGAAGGACTGACTGGATAACAGATGAGAATTTTTTAGCTAGATGCACCCATCAGTATTTTAAAAGTCCTGCCACAGGCCCAAGGTGCAGACTGGTAATTGTCCTTTAGAGCAACCAATAAAACTACAGGTTTCATACTAGCAGCTGTGTTAGTCTGTATCTGCAAAAAGAAAAGGAGTACTTGTGGCACCTTAGAGTTGGTCTCTAAGGTGCCACAAGTACTCATTTTCTTTTAATAAAACTTCAGTAACTTTAGTGGCAGGAGCCTCGATTGGAGAATGGAAACATTTTTATTTTGGTTGATTCTTGTTTTTAAACTCATCAACGTGATATAAAATTGGTGATTCTCTATTCTCCCTCTTAAATGAAATCTTTAGCCTTAAAATTTTCTGTTTTCTCTGAAAGTGTTGACATGGTGAAAATAATCAGTATCTTCCTAAGTATCTCCTCCATGGTTCTGAGAAACTGGGTTAATATAAATTTAATATAGTCTGGCTTAAATCAAATTAAGAGTGTCCACACAGGATTTAGCATTAGTTTAACAATCAGTTTAAAATCACACCTGCAACTAAACTGGTACAACTCTGAATATAGACTAGACCTCATACTACAAATTCTGTAGTATATTTGTAATACTACTTCCTTTTTCCTTTCTCATCTTTGTAGAAAGATGATCACTTCTCAACCCAAAATAATACTAAGAAATAGGATGAGGAAAAGAGAAAAAGATATAAATGACCTTCAAGTTAGTGTTTCTTAAACATACCACCTTTCCTGTACTGGATAGGATCTTGCCATGAAGTTCCTCACCCTTCGGCACTGTCATATGACAAACTACCCATGGTAATGCCTATCTTGAAAACAGCTCATATATTATATTGTGATATAGGTCCCATCTACAGAACCTGATGCAGACTCTACTTCACACAGCTACTTGAAATGTTGGCTACTGTTGGTTAGAAACTGTGTGCAGTGCAATACTGTTAAATATTCCATTTTTCTCCTGGAGTGAATGTTCATTTGGTTGGTCACACAGTAAGTGCCTACCATATTGCTGTTTTTAAATACAGCCTCAGAGGTGACTGCATTTCAGTAATGGTTCAAGAGATCCTGACACATCTATCTATATATATATGGAACAGTTTGACTCGTTTGGGATCTCTGAACAAATGGTGCCACAAAAGGTATTTATCGTGGCAACAAACATTTAAGGAAACATCTGTCCCTGATTTATTAATGATGTATTCTTTATTAATGAAACTTCCCTTAGGGGACGATCTATTAATGGAGATTCTCTGTATCCAACTAAGGAAGAGAGAATGGAAGATGATAAAATACAGGTAGGATCTGATGAGAAAGTTAAATGAAAGTCTCATTCAATTACATCACATAATGGCAGACAGCTTAAAAAGTGACTATTTTTTTAAGTGCTTGTATACAAATCCTAGAAGTCTAAATACTAAGTTGGGTGAACTTGAGTGCCTTGTATTAAATGAGGATATTTGATATAACAGGCATCACAGAAACTTGGTGGAATGAGGATAATCAGTAGGACACAGTAATACCAGGGTACAAAATATATCCGAAGGCAAAAATAGGTCATACTGGTGGAGGAGTTGCACTATGTGAAAGAAAGCATAGAATCAAATGAAGTAAAAACCTTAAATGAACCACACTGTACCACAGAATCTCCATAGATAGTAATTCCATGTTCTAATAAGAATATAGCAGAAGGGATAGACTACCAACCACCTGACCTGTATGGTGATAATGACTGTGAAATGCTCAGGGAGATTAGAGAAACTATAAAAATAAAAAACTTAATAATAATAATAATGGGGGACTTCAACTAGCCCCATATTGACTGGGTATATCCCACCTCAGGATGGGATGCAGAGATAAGGTGTCAAGCAACTTTAAATGACTGCTTTTTGGAGCAGCTAGTCCTAGAACGCACAAGAAGAGGCAATGCTTAATTTACTCCTAAAAGGAGCACAGGGTCTGGTGAATATAGCTTGGTAATAGTGACCGTAACATAATAAAATGTAACATCCCTGTACAGGGGAAAACACCACAGCAGCCCAACCATGTAGCATTTAATTTCAGAAAGGGGAACTAAACAAAAATGAGGAAGTTATGTAAACAGAAATTAAAAGGTACAGTGCCAAAAGTGAAATCCCTGCAAGCTGCATGGAAACTTTTTAAAGATCCCACAATAGAGGCTCAACTTAAATGTATACCCCAAATTAAAAAATATAGTAAGAGGACCGAAAAAGTACCACCATGGCTAAACAAAAAGGTAAAAGAAGCAGTGAGAGGCAAAAAGGCATCCTTTAAAAAGTGGAAGTTAAATCCTATTGAGGAACATTGGAAGGCGCATAAAATGAATTCATTCTGGCAAATGAAGTGTAAAAATATAATTAGGAAGGCCAAAAAAGAATTCAGCTAGCCAAAGATTCAAAAAGTAACAATAAAATTAAGTAAATCAGAAGCAGAAAGCCTGCTAAACAACCAGTGGGGCCACTGGATGATTGAGATGCTAAAGGAGCATTCAAGGAAGATATAGCCATTGCACAGAATCTTAATGAATTCTTTGCATTGGTCTTCACGGCTGAGGATGTGAGGGAGATTTCCCAAACCTGAGCCAGTCTTTTTAGGTGACTAATCTGAGGAACTCTCACAAATTGAGGTGTCATTAAAAGAGCTTTTGGAACAAACTGATAAACTAAACAGTAATAAGTCACCAGGACCAGATGGTATTCACCAAGAGTTCTGAAGGAACTCAAATATGAAATTGCAGGACTACTAAGTGTAGTCTGTAACCTATCATTTAAATCAGCTTCTGTACCAGATGACTGGAGGATAGCTAATTTTTAAAAAGGGCTCCCGAGGCAATTCTGGCAATTATAGGCCGGTAAGCCTGACTTCAGTACTGGGCAAACTGGTTAAAACTATAGTAAAAACAGAATTATTAGACACCTAGATGAACATGATTTGTTGGGGAAGAATCAACATGGTTTTTGTAAACGGAAATCATGCCTCACCAATCTACTAGAATTCTTTTCAGTCCAAGCAAGGGGATCCAGTAGATGTACTGTACTCTGATTTTCAGAAAGCCTTTGACAAGGTCCCTCACCAAAGGCTCTTAAGCAAAGTAAGCTACAATGGGATAAGAGGGAAGGTGCTCTCATGGATTGATAACTGGTTAAAAGATAGGAAACAAAGGGTAGGTATTAATGGTCCTCTCTCAAAATGGAGAGAGGTAAATAGTGGTGTTCCCCAGGGGTCTGTTCTGGGACCAGTCCTATTCAACATTCATAAATTATCTGGAAAAAAGGGTAAATACTGAGGTGGCAAAACTTGCAGATGATATAAAACTACTCAAGATAGTTAAGTCCCAAGCAGATTGCAAAGAGATACAAAAGGATCTCACTAAACTCTGTGACCTGGCAACAAAATGGCAGATGACATTCAATGTTGATAAATGCGAAGTAATTCACCCTGGAAAACATAATCCCAACTGTACATATAAAACAATGGGGTCTAGATTAGCTGTTACCACTCAAGAAAGAGATCTTGGAGTTACTGTGGAAAGTTCTCTGAAAACATCTACTCAATGTGCAGAGGCAGTCAAAAAAGCAAACAGACTGTTTGGAGTCATTAAGAAAGGGATAGATAATGAGACAGAAAATATCATATTGCTGCTATATAAATCCATGATACACCCACATTTTGAATACTGCATGCAGATGTGGTCATCCCATTTCAAAAAAGATATACTGGAATTGGAAAAGGTACAGAAAAGGGCAACAAAAATGACTAGGGGTATGGAATGGCTTCCATATGAGGAGAGATTAAAAAGGCTGGGACTTCTCATCTTGGAAAAGAGATGACTAAGTGGGGGGGGATATGATTGAGGTCTAAAAAATCATGACTGGTGTGGAGAATAAATAAGGAAGTGTTATTTACTCCTCATAACACAAGAACTAGGGGTCACCAAATGAAATTAATAGGCAGCAGGTTAAAACAAACAGGAAGCATTTCTTCACACAACACACAGTCAATCTCTGGAACTCTTTGCCAGAGGATGTTGTGAAGACGAAGACTGTAACAGGGTTCAAAAAAGAACTAGATAAGCTCATGGAGGATAGGTCCATCAATGGCTATTAGCCAGGATGGGCAGGGATGTAAAACCATGCTCTGAATTGTTCCTAGCCATAGTTTTCCAGAAGCTGGGAATGGGTGACGGGATGGATCACTTGATGATTACCTGTTCTGTTCACTCCCTCTGAAGCACCTGGTATTGACCACTGTTGGAAGACAGGATAGTGGGCTAGATGGACCATTGATCTGAATCAGTATAGCCATTCTTATGTATTGCCAGCCTGAGAGTTTTCAAATTTCCTGGTTTCAATATGCTTTTATGTTTCATATGAACTACTCAGCTTCCTTAACTGACAAAGTCTGTAGTTATGATCTGGTGACGCTTCACAGAGCGAGCAATATTTCAGTCACCACTTACATAAAACACTGCTTCCTGTGGAGAATATATAGCCAAGCTGTTGCCAACAGAAAATATGAATGAAGCCATCTAGCCTAAAAACTTAAGATTCTTGTGGGAAAGAACAACTTTCTTCTATTGCATCAGTTTGTACAGTATCAAAACCTTTCCTGCTAGCGCGGATACTCTTCTTCGTGAGCCTACAATTGTTTTCCTACCTGTAAAAAGAAAAGGAGTACTTGTGGCACCTTAGACTTCAAAATTTATTTGAACATAAGCTTTTGTGAGCTACAGCTCACTTCATCGGATGCATACAGTGGGGAGATTTATATACATAGAGAACATGAAACAATGGGCGTTACCATACACAATGTAACAAGAGTGATCAGGTAAGGTGAGCTATTACCAGCAGGAGAGCGGGGGACCTTTTGTAGTGATAATCAAGGTGGGCCATTTCCAGCAGTTGACAAGAACGTCTGAGGAACAGTGGGGGAAATAAACAGGGGGAAATAGTTTTACTTTGTGTAATGACCCATCCACTCCCAGTCTCTATTCAAGCCTAAGTTAATTGTATCCAGTTTGCAAATTAATTCCAATTCAGCAGTCTCTCATTGGAGTCTGTTTTTGAAGTTTTTTGTTGAATTGCAACTTTTAGGTCTGTAATTGAGTGACCAAAGAGATTGAAGTGTTCTCCAACTGGTTTCTGAATGTTATAATTTGTGATGTCTGATTTGTGTCCATTTATTCTTTTATGTAGAGACTGTCCAGTCTGACCAACGTACATGGCAGAGGGGCATTGCTGGCACATGATGGCATAGATCACATTGGTAGATGTGCAGGTGAACGAGCCTCTGATAGTGTGGCTGATGTGATTAGGCCCTATGATGTCCCCTGAATAGATATGTGGACACAGTTGCCAACGGGCTTTGTTGCAAGGATAGGTTCCTGGGTTAGTGGTTCTGTTGTGTGGTGTGTGGTTTCTGGTGTGTATTTGCTTCAGGCTGGGGGGCTGTCTGTAAGCAAGGACTGGTCTGTGTCCCAAGATCTGTGTGAGATATGGAGTGAGAAGAAAACATCATAGTAATTAATGGAGTTCCTCCTCTACACAGAGGCTACCCCAAATCCAAAGTAGAGGAGGAGGATGGAGCACCCACAGGGCCAATCATCTCGAAGAACGACAGTTACCGCACAGGTGAATAACCTCCTCCCCTTCTTACACTGCTTTTAAGTCACCTGGAGTAGATCTCAAGGAGGTAGGGACTTTGAATCCGGTAGGAATGCAGTAGATAATACAGCTCTGCCCAATCGTATATCAGAGAGGGTCTTGAGTAAGGGCATAATGCTTAACAAATGTGTGTTCAGAAGTCCAAGCGGCCACTTTACAGATGTCAGCCAGAGGAACTTTGTGTAGAAAAGCCACGGGGTTAGCTACGGATCTAGTGGAGTGAGTTCTGATGTCAGCTGGAGGAGTAACCTTCTTTATCTGATAGCACAGTCGGATACACTCAGATCCAGTTGGAAAGTCTCTGGGTAGAAATAGGTGTCCCTTTGGATCACTCCGCAATGGAGACAGTCTGGAAGAGTTCCTAAAGGGCCTGGTCCTATCCAAATAGGACAAAGCTCTGCATACATCTAATGTATGCATTGTGGATTCAAAAGAGTTTGCATGTGGTTTAGGAGAGAAGGTTGGTAGGTGTATCAGCTCATTGACATGGAATGACGAATGCACCTTTGGAAGAAATTTGGGGTGTAGTTGGAGGGTAACCTTGTCATTAAAAAACAGTGTGTACGGTGGTCTGCCATGAGAGCTTCTATTTCTCCTGCGCATCTGGCAGAGGTGATTGCCACTAAGAATGCTGTTTTCATAGAGAGGTGTAAGAGGGAGAAAGTGGCTAGGGGCTCAAATGTTTGTTGAGTTAAGCAGATTAATACTAAGTGAAGGTCCCATGGAGGGGTAGGAGGTTTAATGTCCAGATATAGTGATTGGAGCCCTTTTGAGAAAACACTTGGTGATTGGATGAGCAAAACAGAGGTATCATCAATCTTGTCATGACAAGTTGTAATAGCAGCTAAGTGGACTTTGATGGAGCTGAAAGAGAGGCCAAATTGTTTAAGGCCTAATAGGTAGTCAAGTATGAACAGAAGAGGTGCAGGAGTAGGAGGAATTTGATTGGTTGAGCACCATTGTGTGAATCACTTCCACTTTCAGAGATAGGTGATGCAAGCAGATTGTGTTCTGCTATATACGAGTACTCTTTGAATATGCTCAGAGCATGCTAGTTTGTTTTGAGAGAACCATGTAGGAACCAAGCTTTGAGGTGAAGCATGGACAGGCTGGGATGAAGAAATTGGCCATGTTGCTGAGATAGGAGGTTCGGAGTGAGGGGCAACAAAATCGGTGGGTGAATTGACATTCTGGTGAGGAACAGAAACCATGGTTGTCTGGGCCATGACGGGGCGATCTGAATTGCTGTGGCACAATCTGTTCGTATCTTTGTCTGAACTCTGTGGAGAACTGGTATCGGGGGCGGGGGAGAGGGAATGCATACAGTAAGTCCTGATCCCATGAGATCATGAATGTTTGCCCAGTCCCACTCTGGAGCAAAAGTCAGGACATTTCTTGCTCTTTGAAGTTGCAAAGAGGACTAGGGTTGGATAGCCCCAAATGCAGAATATGTTGCAGATTGTCTTGTTTATCTCCCATTTGTGATTCCAGGGAAAGCGTCCACTTAATTTGTCCATGGTGGTATTCAGGGCCCCAGGTAGATATCCAGATGTTGTTCCCAAGGAACCAATTCCAGAGCTTCATAGCTTCTGTGCTAATCAAGTGAGAGCAAGCTCCTCCCTCTCTATTTACATAGAACATGCAGGCGATCATAGAATCATAGAATATCAGGATTGGAAGGGACCCCAGAAGGTCATCTAGTCCAACCCCCTGCTCAAAGCAGGACCAAGTCCCAGTTAAATCATCCCAGCCAGGGCTTTGTCAAGCCTGACCTTAAAAACCTCTAAGGAAGGAGATTCTACCACCTCCCTAGGTAACGCATTCCAGTGTTTCACCACCCTCTTAGTGAAAAAGTTTTTCCTAATATCCAATCTAAACCTCCCCCATTGCAACTTGAGACCATTACTCCTCGTTCTGTCATCTGCTACCATTGAGAACAGTCTAGAGCCATCCTCTTTGGAACCCCCTTTCAGGTAGTTGAAAGCAGCTATCAAATCCCCCCTCATTCTTCTCTTCTGCAGACTAAACAATCCCAGCTCCCTCAGCCTCTCCTCATAAGTCATGTGCTCTAGACCCCTAATCATTTTTGTTGCCCTTCGCTGGACTCTTTCCAATTTATCCACATCCTTCTTGTAGTGTGGGGCCCAAAACTGGACACAGTACTCCAGATGAGGCCTCACCAGTGTCGAATAGAGGGGAACGATCACGTCCCTCGATCTGCTCGCTATGCCCCTACTTATACATCCCAAAATGCCATTGGCCTTCTTGGCAACAAGGGCACACTGCTGACTCATATCCAGCTTCTCGTCCACTGTCACCCCTAGGTCCTTTTCCGCAGAACTGCTGCCTAGCCATTCGGTCCCTAGTCTGTAGCGGTGCATTGGATTCTTCCATCCTAAGTGCAGGACCCTGCACTTATCCTTATTGAACCTCATCAGATTTCTTTTGGCCCAATCCTCCAATTTGTCTAGGTCCTTCTGTATCCTATCCCTCCCCTCCAGCGTATCTACCACTCCTCCCAGTTTAGTATCATCCGCAAATTTGCTGAGAGTGCAATCCACACCATCCTCCAGATCATTTATGAAGATATTGAACAAAACGGGCCCCAGGACCGACCCCTGGGGCACTCCACTTGACACCGGCTGCCAACTAGACATGGAGCCATTGATCACTACCCGTTGTGCCCGACAATCTAGCCAGCTTTCTACCCACCTTATAGTGCATTCATCCAGCCCATACGTCCTTAACTTGCTGACAAGAATGCTGTGGGAGACCGTGTCAAAAGCTTTGCTAAAGTCAAGAAACAATACATCCACTGCTTTCCCTTCATCCACAGAACCAGTAATCTCATCATAAAAGGCGATTAGATTAGTCAGGCATGACCTTCCCTTGGTGAATCCATGCTGACTGTTCCTGATCACTTTCCTCTCCTCTAAGTGCTTCAGGATTGATTCTTTGAGGACCTGCTCCATGATTTTTCCAGGGACTGAGGTGAGGCTGACTGGCCTGTAGTTCCCAGGATCCTCCTTCTTCCCTTTTTTAAAGATGGGCACTACATTAGCCTTTTTCCAGTCATCCGGGACTTCCCCCGTTCGCCACGAGTTTTCAAAGATAATGGCCAAGGGCTCTGCAATCACAGCCGCCAATTCCTTCAGCACTCTCGGATGCAATTCGTCCGGCCCCATGGACTTGTGCACGTCCAGCTTTTCTAAATAGTCCCTAACCACCTCTATCTCTACAGAGGGCTGGCCATCTCTTCCCCATTTTGTGATGCCCAGCACAGCAGTCTGGGAGCTGACCTTGTTAGTGAAAACAGAGGCAAAAAAAGCATTGAGTACATTAGCTTTTTCCACATCCTCTGTCACTAGGTTGCCTCCCTCATTCAGTAAGGGGCCCACACTTTCCTTGGCTTTCTTCTTGTTGCCAACATACCTGAAGAAACCCTTCTTGTTACTCTTGACATCTCTTGCTAGCTGCAGCTCCAGGTGCGATTTGGCCCTCCTGATATCTTTCCTACATGCCCGAGCAATATTTTTATACTCTTCCCTGGTCATATGTCCAACCTTCCACTCCTTGTAAGCTTCTTTTTTATGTTTAAGATCCGCTAGGATTTCACCATTAAGCCAAGCTGGTCGCCTGCCATATTTACTATTCTTTCGACTCATCGGGATGGTTTGTCCCTGTAACCTCAACAGGGATTCCTTGAAATACAGCCAGCTCTCCTGGACTCCCTTCCCCTTCATGTTAGTCCCCCAGGGGATCCTACCCATCCGTTCCCTGAGGGAGTCGAAGTCTGCTTTCCTGAAGTCCAGGGTCCGTATCCTGCTGCTTACCTTTCTTCCCTGCGTCAGGATCCTGAACTCAACCAACTCATGGTCACTGCCTCCCAGATTCCCATCCACTTTTGCTTCCCCCACTAATTCTACCTGGTTTGTGAGCAGCAGGTCAAGAAAAGCGCCCCCCCTAGTTGGCTCCCCTAGCACTTGCACCAGGAAATTGTCCCCTACGCTTTCCAAAAACTTCCTGGATTGTCTATGCACCGCTGTATTGCTCTCCCAGCAGATATCAGGAAAATTAAAGTCACCCATGAGAATCAGGGCATGCGATCTAGTAGCTTCCGTGAGTTGCCTGAAGAAAGCCTCATCCCCCTGGTCCGGTGGTCTATAGCAGACTCCCACCACTACATCACTCTTGTTGCACACACTTCTAAACTTAATCCAGAGACACTCAGGTTTTTCCACAGTTTCGTACCGGAGCTCTGAGCAGTCATACTGCTCCCTTACATACAGTGCTACTCCCCCACCTTTTCTGCCCTGCCTGTCCTTCCTGAACAGTTTATAACCATCCATGACTGTACTCCAGTCATGTGAGTTATCCCACCAAGTCTCTGTTATTCCAATCACGTCATAGTTCCTTGACATCACCAGGACCTCCAGTTCTCCCTGCTTGTTTCCAAGGCTTTGTGCATTTGTATATAAGCACTTGAGATAACCTGTTGATCGCCCCTCATTCCCAGTATGAGGCAGGAGCCCTCCCCTCATGTTATCTGTCATTATCCGAACATGTTGGCTCCAAATCAATGGAGGAAGTGACAGCAAGCGTTGCGTATGGCTTGAAGCTCTAGGACATTTATGCGTAGGGAGGTTTCGGTTGAAGACCATAGCCTCTGGGCTATGTGGTGGGACATGTGTGCACCCCACCCTGTAAGGGATGCACTGGTAGTCATTATGAGGGATGGCGCATCCTGGAGAAAAGGGACTCCTGAGCAGAGGTTGGAGGGAATGGTCCACCACAGGAGAGAGTCTTTGACTCTGAAAGGTATGGCTAGAGGCTTGTTTAGACCATGTACATTCGGTCTGTAAACCGTGGCCAACCAAGCTTGGAAGCACCTCATGTATAGTCATGCATTTTTGACCATAAAAGTGCATGAGGCCATGTGACCTAAGAGTTGTAGACAGTCTTGAGCAGTGACCTGAGGACTGTTGCAAAGTTTCGTGGCCAGGAGTTTTATGGTGTTGGAACAGTTGGGTGGGAGAGATTGAGGTGTGCGCCTATGAACGCCAGGTGCTGGGTAGGAGATAAGCTGGATTTGTGTTTATTTATTTGTAGGCCGAGGGACAAAGTAAGCAATGGCGAGCTTTGTGAATCGAAGAGCTTCATCGAGCGTTGAGGCTTTGAGGAGACAATTGTCGAAATAAGCAAGTATCATGACCCCTTGTTTCCTGAGGTAGGTGGTTACTACAGCTAGGAGCTTGGAAAAAACAAGGGGGGCGGTGGATAGGCCAAAGGGTAGGACCCTGTATTGAAAGTGTGTCAAGCCAAGGGTAAAACGAAGGAAACATCTGTGGGCTGGATGTATAGTCACATGAAAATAGGCGTCCTGTAGGTCGAGGGCCAAAAACCAATCGCTCTGCTCCAGCGCTGGGATTATGGTAGTGAGGGTCACCATTTTGAACTCTTGCTTCTAGATAAAACTGTTGAGCCACCTGAGGTTTAGGATCGGTCGCCATCCCGCAGATTTCTTTTCTGTTAAGAAATAATGGGAATAGAAACCCTTCCCTCTGTGTTGTTTGGGCACGACTTCCACTTGTACTTCTTGGAGGAACAGTTGCTTGTGAGAGGGGTCCCTGAAGAGGGATGGGGGGGGGGGGTAGGAGGCAAGGATAGGAAAGGGATGGAACAGACAATTGTGACTACCTCTATAACCCACTTGTCGGTGGTAATGTTCTGCCATTGATGGAAGAATGGTCATAGGCGGTGTCCAAAAATAGGGGCAGGCAGTGTAAGTGCTGAAGTGGGAACGTTGTTTTCTACATCCTCAATGAAGGCTTCAAATTTGCTTATTAGTCAGAGGGCGTTGAGACGCTGCCGATGAGTTGGACAGCAGCGCTGGTGACTGGGTCTCTGGCATTGCTGTTGCCATTGCTCATGCGATCTATGGAATTGCTGGGTGTATGTGGGGTAGCGTGGACGCTGGTAAGGTTGAGATCTATATTGTCTTCTGGTCATAGGGGTTTGAATTCCTAGGGACCGGAGAGTTGCCCTTGAGTCCCTCATTGAATGAAGTTCGTCGTGGAGGCAAAGAGTTTGTTGCCATCGAAGGGAAGATCTTCAGTGGTACTCTGGACCTCTCAAGGAAAGGAAGAGCAGGAGAGCCATGAACCTCAGGGCATCACTACTGCTGTAGCAGTGGATATTGCTGCAGTATTGGCTGCATCGAGGGTTGCTTGAAGAGTGGTACGGGAGATGATTTGTCCCTCGGAAACTAGGGCTGTAAATTATTTTTCTTTTCTTCCAGAATGTCATCAATAAAGTCCATGAATTTATTGTAATTTTTGTGGTCATATTTTGCCAGAACAGCTGTATAATTAGCAATGTGAAATTGTAACGTGGAGGATGCGTATACCTTGCGTCCTTGTCGGACGGGGTGGAGCAGGGAAACTGGTGTTTGGTCTTTTGGTTGACTGCATCTACTACCAGCGAGTTTGGCGCTGGATGAGTGAAAATGAATTCAGAGCCCTTGGAAGGGATGAAGTACTTCCGATCTGCTCGCTTACAGGTAGGTAGGCTTGCAGCGGGAGGTTGCCAGATGGCCATAGCAGGTTCCAAAAGGGCCGCGTTGATCGGTAATGCAATCCTAGAAGAAGAGGGCTGCAAGATGTCCGTTAGCTCATGCTGCTGTTCAGGAACCTCCTCCAGGTTAATTCTTAACGGATTGGCAAGTCTTTTAAAAAGATCTCGAAAGTTTGAGAAGTCATCCAAAGATCTCGGGGGGGGGGGGGGAGTAATGCCTCATCAGGTGTAACCACTGGGTTGGAGGCAGGTCATGATTGATCCTGCAGTTGTGACAGTGCTGCCTGGTGTCTTAAGCCAGTGGCAGATTAGTCAACTGGCAGTACCAGACAGGTGTCACGCCTGGCTGTGGTGGCATAGCGAGTGTGGTCTCAAGGATAAGGTGTCCATGGAGCCCAATATTGCCACTGTGGTGGGAAGGGCATGGGTTGTGCCATCCAGGGGTTTACACACCACAGGGCAGGAGCCTAAGAGTAGGATGAGGTAACTTTTCTATGACCTCTATTGGTTGGTGTCTGACAACGGGAGATTTGATAGGGTGAAAATTCTCCCTACAGTCCAGATTCCTCAACGTTGGAGGAAGGCTGTCAGGACCCTGGCTGAGCATTTGGAGAGAAGTGTTAAGCACGGGTGACTGCAAGATGGGTGACTGCAAGATAGGTGACACCAGCAGGTCCTGTGACTCAATGAATTGCAGTGCTGTAGCCCCTCTGAAGTGAGGGCTATGCAAGAGGAACTTCTTGTGAAGAAAGGCTCCTCTGCACCTGTGTCCTGAACCTTGTTTCACTGCTGGCCAGCTCAGAGGATGACAGTGCTGGGAGAGCAAGAATAGCCTGCAGGAGGTCAAGCATGTCAACATGTGTCGGAACTGCTTCCATCACGGTGCCAAATGGTGCCATGAGAGGCAGGCAACTGGAAGCCTCTGCACCAGAGCTTTGTGCTCCAGCCACAGGCGGGTTTCGTGTGGCGCCAGAGGAGCCCAGAGCGTCAAAAGTGCTCAGCTGGGGAAGCACCAGGAGGGAGGTTGTAGACCTGCCCAGGAAAGTCTTCTCCGCTGAAGTACCTTTTGCAGGTGAGAGAGGGTGCCTTTTTTGAGGGTTTCTTTTCTTTCTTTGAGGCGGGGGGGGCGGGGGGGGCAGCGACATGCAGTGGAGTCGGTGCCTGGGTCTGAAACTCCTCCTAAGGACTTCTGGAGGAAGAGCAGTTTTAGTCTCTGCTCCCTGTCCTTACGTGTCCTGGATTTTAGCTTGCTGAAGTAGGCACATTTTGGGGGGATGTGGCACTCCCCTAAACATTTTATACATTTTGAATGGCCATCTGAGGGAGGGATGGCATCATTGCAGGTAGAGCAGTGCTTAAACCCTGGGGAGCCAGGCATGTCAGAAGAGGCTGCCACTGACAGGAACAAGAAGTGGGTTTTGGGGGTTTTGTTTTCCCAGTAGTAATTAGATACCACTTCTCCTATCTTTCTCTCCCTAACTAACAAGGAAGATATTTGAACAAGGGAGAGGTCTCTAAGGAGTCTGCTGAGCTCCGTCTCAGGCCAGGGATGGTAGAGAAGGAACTGAGGAGACCGGTCGTGTAAGCATACTATTAAGGCACACTCAGTGCATGGGGCAGTCTCTGCATGTGCATGACCGGTATGAGTACTGCTGTCAATCTCAGAGCAAAGGGGCAGGGACACACCAACACCTGGAGTGGAGAACCCACAGGGGCATCTCTCAAAGAATGGGAGGATCCTCTTTCTGAGACGCCTGGGTCTCACCTGAGACCCAATTTCCTGTGACTGGGAAGATTAAGACCAGTATTTAATGGGTCTGTGCCTTTCAGATTTTTATAGTTCATCTTGAGCCATAATCTATTCTAATGCTCCATGCATGATGTTTTAGAATTCTATTTTTCTGTTTTATGCTATTTGGATACATAGCAGCACAATTTAGCATTCTTGCACTTATTACACCATTGGGGCACCTCCATAAAAAGAAATAAGTACTGAAGCAATTTCCTCCATTACACCCCCAACTCTGTGTGTCTGCCACTAATCCACTCTAGCTATAATTCAACACTTAAAGTACAAAAACAACTCTCACCAGTAATAAGTGAACTGCAGGGGAAGGGAAAATTGTCACAAAGGATAAAATGAGAATTAATAGGATCCAGTGGATTTTTTTCTCCCCCGATAGCTTACGCTTTCAGAGAAGGAGTTTGACCAGTAAAAGTTAATCAAGGAGTAAATTAACAGTAGACTGCACCCATGCTTGCTGGGGAAACAGAACTACTAGGGAACTTCAATACCTGGAAAGATCATGGAGAAAATAATTAAGCAATCAATTTGCAGACACCTCAAAGACAATAAGGTGATAGGTAAGTCAGCATGGATTTGTCAAAAACAAATCATGTCAAACCAACCTATAGTTTTCTTTGACAGGGTACATTCCAACCTGGGATGTCCCCTGTTCTGCAAGAGGAGGTATGGAGTGACTGGGAGACAGACTGGTGGGCATGTGGCAAGCTGTGACAGGTAAGAGTACCAGGTCTGTCTCCGCCAAGTGGGAGCAACCAATATGACGTGTTCTCCGTCTGTTTTCAGCAGGCCTTTCGACAGTAGGCAGGAAAGTCATAGAGAAGATCCCCATCTCAGGACAGGAGGAGAGCATCACCCAGGGAGTGTTGTCCTATCCCTGCTGTGGAGCAGTAGTGTGGACATCTCTCGTTCAGGTTAGTGGCAAACAGATCTGTGGTTGGCATCCCCCATCGCCTGAATAGATCGTAAAGTGCTACTGGGTCTCACACTTGTGGTTGTGTGGGAATCTGCGACTAAGATGGTCTGCTATTGAGTTTTGTGTGCCTGGGAGGTAAGCTGCTGACAATGTGACATTGTGGGCAATACACCAGTTCCATAGTCTCTCTGCCTCTGCACAGAGCGAGGGCAACCTGGCTCCTCCTTGTCAATTTATGTCGTGTGTGTGTGTGTATATACAGGCTAGACTGTCCATTGGGACTCTCGTGTGCAGTCCTCTGATCAGTGGGAGGAAGTGGGCACAGACATTCCTGACCACCTTTAGCTCAGGGAATTCTCTCTGTGGGTGACCACTTGCCTTGTGTCATGAGGCTGTTTAGATGTGCACCTCACCCCATGAGCAATGCAGCAGGGGTGGAAAGCAATAATGCAGGGCTTTGTGAAAAGGGAACCCCTTCGCAAACATTTGCTGGGTCTTTCCACCAGCCCAAGTAGTTTGACCCTGGTGGATAGTGACAGGGGTTTGTCTAGTCCAGTGGCCCCCAAACTTTTCACGGTCAAGCCCCTGCTTACTCCTGCCTGCGCCCATCCACCCCCGAGCGGGGCTGGGCTGGGGTGGACAGGGGTGCAGGGGCTGCTACAGGGGATGGGTTTGGGGCCAGGAGCAGAACTGCAAACAGGCCTGCAGCTGGGTGTGGAGCTGCAGCCAGGGCCAAGGCTTGGGATGGAGCCAGGCCCAGGGCTGGGAACCAGGCCAGAGCAGAGCTGAGGGGTAGGGCAGGGGCTGGGTGGTGCTCACATGCACACCCCAATCATTCCTCTGCTTCCCTCTAGGGTGGCACACCCCATAGTTTGGGGAACTCTGGTCTAGTCTGCTCCTGTTTGGTCTGTAAACCCAGCTGAACCACATCTCAAGGCATAACGTGAAGCCTGGCATGTGGTATTACTCCTGTGCCTGCTGCTATATGCCCCAAGAGTTGGAGGCGGTCTCTGGCTAATATTTGCAGGCTATTTTGAACAGTCTCTATGGGTGTGGCCAGGGAGAGAAATCTGAGATAAGGAGAGCTCTGACCTGTAATGACTCGAAGTCAGCCCCTATGAATTCCAGGTGTTGCACTGGAATGAGGATTGATTTCTGGGCATTGATCTGTAAGCCCAGGTCTGTAAACAAGTGCATTGCAGCTTTGGTGACTCAGTGAGTCTCTTGAAGAGATCAGGCTCTGAGGAGGGTAAATCATGGTCCCCTGGGAGCATAAGAGTGCAGCCAATGCTGAGGGAATAATGGAAAATACTCTTGGGGCCAATAATAGTCCAAAGGGAGTATCCTGTACTGGTAATGGTCTTATCCTAGAGTGAATCTTAGAAATCATCTGAGTCAGTAGAACTGAAATATGAAAGTAGGCATCCTGAAGGCCAAGGGCTGAAAACCTGTTCCAATGCTGGAATAATCGTTGTTAGAGTGACCATCTTGAATTTTTGAGCTTTGACAAACTTGTTGAGAGCTCTGAGGTCCAGGAAATAGTAAGAGTAGAACCTCTTTCCCTGTAGATATTGAGGTACTGGTTCTATGGCTCCTAATTGGATAAGACAATCTACCTCTTGTCATAGTAAACTCTCTTGTGAGAAGGGTCCCTAAAGAGATACAGAGAAGGGTGTTGTGGAGGGGGCAGGGAAGTAAAATGGATAGAGTACACATTGGAATGATGGATCCTAGAGCATTTGCAATGTTATGTGTTCCCAGGTGCTGCAGAACACTGCCAACCGGAAGCCAAATGGTGGATAGCAGTGGCTGGTGCAGCAATGGGGGGGGAGGGAGAGGGGGAGTCTATTGATGCCTTGACCAACACATCAAAATTGGTAATTGGACATAGACATCTGGGACAAGGAACGTTGCAGGCCAGACGGTTTACACCTTGAAAATAGAGTACTTGTGGCACCTTAGACTAACCAATTTATCTGAGCATAAGCTTTCGTGAGCTACAGCTCATTTCATCAAAATGAGCTGTAGCTCACAAAAGCTTATGCTCAAATTGCTAGTCTCTAAGGTGCCACAAGTCCCTTTTTTTTTTTTTTTTTTTTTTTGCGAATACAGACTAACACGGCTGCTACTCTGAAACCTTGACAATGTATTTTTCCTCTGCAGCTTGTACTAGCATTGAACTGGATATTGGGAGATGTGTGGTTTGTGCTGGGGCTGTGGACTAAACTTTCTCTTTTGTCCTAGTGTGCAGATGCCCAGCAAATGAGTGGCTCAAGAATCCTTCAGGGTGTGAAGAGAGGCACCAATATTTTCTGCAAAGAGTTTAGCGTCTTCAAAGGGAAGGTCTTTGACGGTTCACTGTACCTCCTTTGGGAAGCCCAAGGGATGGAGCCATGACACACATTGCATCACCACTGCCATAGATGGACCTGGTTCTTGTGTTGGCTGCATCGACGGCAGATTGTAGCATTGTTTTTGCTATTAACTGTCCCTCCTGAATAATGGCCTTAAATTGGTTGCGATGTAACTCAGGCAGCTGCTCAGTAAAATCAGTTTAGAATAATTTACATAATCTTATTTCACCATCAGGGCCTGGTAGTTGATTTGAAACTGAAGCATGGCTGAGGCGTACACCTTCTTTCCAAAAAGGTCCAAACACTTCCAGCTCTTATCACAAGGAGTGGACCTCATTGAGTATTGACAGCCATGGGAATTAACAGCATTCACCACAATGGAGTTGAGTGAAGGTGGGAGAAGAGGAACTATCTCCCACGCTGGGACATAATATCTTTTGTCTACCCATTTGCAAGTATGCACCACCAACGCTGGGGTCTGCTAGATGATTCTTGGCAGGTCCAGAATGGCCTTGTTAATGGATAGGGAGATATCTGAGGAGGATGAATGGAGGATGTCAAGGAGACAATGATGTGTGTCCTTGACTTCCCCTAGTGGTATTTGGTCCTGCAAGAGGCAAAAGTCCACCTCCAGAGATGGTGGAGGAGGCATGATGGCCTCATCCAGGGAGGAGGAGGAGGATATGGTCCTTGGGGTCACTTCTTCAGCAGCGCCCTTGTGTTTCTCCATGATTTCTTCCAAAGCTCTGGAAGCTGCAGCCAAAGGGTGTGCCTTAAGGGTTCTCAGGTGGTGCAAGAAACTAATGAACCATGGTGGCAATATGCAGCCCAATGCTCCCAGTATGGCTACTGGAGTGGCGCCCAAGGGTGGCTGTACCAAGGTGGTGGCAGTAGGGTCATCTGAGGTTATGCTCGAGGTGCTGTTGATATTTGGAGTACTGTGATGCCACCTCATTAGATTCAGTATCTGAGCACTCACTAGAGTAGAGGAGCATGACAGGGCAGCAGGGAAGACTTCTATGCCAGTCAAAGACTTGGTGTGGAAGTTCAGACACTGAGAAGAGGGGACTCTGTGTCCGATACACGGAGGTCCCTAGTGTTCGAATTCCAGCAGCACTGACTTGGTGCCATTGGTGGTACCGGGGTGGGGGTGGGGCAGGAAGGAGACAGAGGAAATCTTGCCCAGACCAGTTACTCTGGTGCTGAATGAGGCTCTGACACTACCACTGTAGGATTGTGTGTACACTCTATTTTTAGTAGGGCTGTCTATTTTAATTGCAATTAATTCACACTATTAACTTAAATTAATTGCACTGGTAAACTACAGAATACCAATTGAAATTACATATTTTGGATGGTTTTTCTATGTTTTCAAATATATTTCCAGTTACAACAAAGTTTACAGTGCTCACTTCATTTTTGACTACAAACATTTACAATGTAAAAAACAAGAGAGAGTATTTTTCAATTTACCTCATACGAGCACTCTAGTGCAATCTCTTGCACATGAAAGTGCAACTTACAAAATGTAAGGTTTTTTGTTACATAACTGCACTCAAAAACAAAACCATGTAAAACTTTAGAGTCTAAAAGTCCACTCAGTCCTACTTCAGCAAATCGTTAAGAGAAACAAGTTTGTTTACACTTACGGGAGATAATGCTGCCCACTTAAATGTCACCAGAAAGTGAGAACAGGCATTCTCATGGCACTGTAACTGTGTCGCAAGATATTTACATGCCAGATGCACTAAAGATTCATATACTTCATGCCTCAGCCATCATTCCAGAGGACATGCTTCCATGCTGACGCGTCTTTTTTTTTTTTTTTTTAAAGCATTAATTTTGTGACTGAACTCGTTGGGGGAGAATTGTATGTCTCCTGCTCTGTTTTACCCTCATTCTGCCATATATTTCATATTGTAGCAGTCTCAGATGATGACCTGGCACACGTTTTTCATTTTAAGAATACTTTCACTGCAAATTTGACAAAATGTAAAAGATAGCTACAGCACTCGACCCAAGATTTAAGAATCTGAAGTGCCTTCCAAAATCTGAGAGGGATGAGGTGTGGAGCATCCTTTCAGAAGTCTTAAAAGAGCAACACTCTGATGCAGAAATACAGAACCCAAACCACCAAAAAAGAAAATCAACCTTCTGCTGGTGACAGTTGACTCAGATGATAAAAATGAACATGTGCTGGTCTGCCCTGCTTTGGATTCTTATCAAGCAGAACCTGGTCATCAGCATGGACACACATCCTCCAGAATGGTGGCTGAAGCATCAAGGGACATATGAATCTTTAGCACATCTGGCATGTGACACCAGCTACAACAGTACCATGCAAACACCTGTTCTCACTTTCAGGTGACATTGTAAACAAGAAGTGGGAAGCATTATCTTCTGCAAATGTAAACAAACTTGTTTGAGTGATTGGCTGAACAAGAAGTAGGATTGATTGGACTTGTAGGCTCTAAGGTTTTACATTGTTTTATTTTTGAATGCAGGGTTTTTGTACATAATTCTACATTTGTAAGTTCAACTTTAATGATAGAGATTGCACTACAGTGCTTTATTAGGTGAATTGAAATATACTTTTTTTACAGTGCAAATGTTTAATCAAAATAAATATAAAGTGAGCACTGTACACTTTGTATTCTGTGTTGTAATTGAAATCAATATATTTGAAAATGTAGAAAACATCAAAAAATTTAAATTGTATTCTGTTAACAGGGCAATTTTTTTAATTGCCCAATTAATCAGTTTTTTAAATTGCTTAACAGCCCCACTTTTTAGAGGAGTGCTTTCTCCTGTCCTTGTCCCTTGGTGCCATTGACTTGGTACACACACGCTCATTGGGTCCATGGGTTTGTCAATAGTACCTGCCGCTGAGGACTTTCATGAGCCATGGGTTCCAGCCTGAGATGGTCTCAGTGCCGATGGTACTGAGGATACCTAGCATTCCGGAGAGCACTTACAGCTGTCTTGGGACACACGGTGAGGACTTCCGGCTCTGTTTTTGACCATTTGTGAGAGGGGTCAGCAGCTTGTTTCTTTGACACACAGCCTTTAGATGTTGAGGGCTAGGTGGGAAGACTCATGTCTGTCAGGTGACTCATGGTGCAGGTCATGAGTTGGAGAGCTGCCTCCATTAAGCTAATCTTCTGTCTGAGGTCACTGCCCTTATGAGACCAGGGCCCAAGTTTCTGGCAGAAAGCACACTTCTGTTGAATGTGGTCTTCCCCCAAAACAGTGAGTGCACTCTTGACTGCTTATCTGCAACAGGGATCACCTCTTCAGGAGGCACTTCTTGAAGCCCAGTGAACCAGGCATACCCCATTAGAGGGAGTGTCCCAATGGGGGAGGAATCAGGAGAAGTCTATTTGGTGGTGGGTTTTTTTTTTTTTTCCCCTTCTTCCAGGGAGTAAAGATAAGGGGGGGACTACAACTAAGGCTGTCTACACTGCCCACATCACTTTATTGCCAAGGCAGAGCTCTCCTGGCAATTAAATAAAACCCACTCCAAATGAGCAGTGGTAACTTTATCACCAAGATAAAGTGCTGTCTATACTGGCACTTTTCAGCACTAAAACTTTTGTTGCTGGGGGGGGGGGTCTTTTCACACCCCTGAATGACACAAGTTTTAGCACTGAAAGTGGCAGCATAGACACAGCCTAAGAACTAGGAGTCTAACTATAGTGATGCAAATCAAAAGTAATGGTCCTAACGAACTGTGAATAGCTCCATCTCTAGCCAGGGGCAGATGAGAAGGAACTGAGGGGGTTAGCTGGAGTGTACTGACTAGCCCCAAGGCAGGGCAGGAGGGAAGACATGCATGCATGGGCCTAATGGACACTGCTAGGGAAGTTCTCTGATCTGCAGTGCAGGGATGCAAGCACACCTACAGTGGAGAACCCATAGGGCCACTACTCAAACCACTGTTTCTACTCTGGAATATTCAGCTTGGAAGAAAGAGGTCTGTTTTTTCTTTTGTTTAGCTATTTCTCTATTTTAACCTATAGGTGAGTGCAGCATTCATGAAAATCAAGTGCTGGCTGAAGAAAGCCTGCATAACTCTCTCCCATTTTCTCTCTCCACATGACAGTGGCAATTTTATATTAAACTTGACTGGCAATATCCTGGACCACAATTGAACAGAAATTGCCATTTACATTTAACTCTGTTAAACTGAGGTTTTTAGGGGGTACAAATGGGAACCAGAATGAAATTAAACTCAATTCTAATTGGGACATGAGTGAGGATTCAAACCTGGATTTCAAGGGGCAAAAGGATCCTTCACAACTCTCATACACCAACTCTGCTTGGTTAACTCATACACAGCACCTCCTCCCCACCCCTTATCTTTAAAGCCTTGGTGAGCACAGATGTTAAGAGTTTGCACACATAGAAGTCTGACACATGATACCAATGTTGGACTGGCGAAGGGTCACTTTATAAGAGCACAAAGTTAATACAGGTTTCAGAGTGGTAGCAGTGTTAGTCTGTATCAGCAAAAAGAACGAGTACTTGTGGCACCTTAGACTAACAAATGTATTTGACCATAAGCTTTCGTGGGCTATTATCAGCAGGAGGGAAAAAAACCTTTTGTAGTCATAATCAGGATGGTCCATTTCAAACAGTTCACAAAAAGATGTGAGTAACAGTAGGGGAAAAATAGCATGGGGAAATGGTTTTACTATGTGTAATGACCCATCCACTCCCAGTCTTTATTCAAGCCTAATTTAACTGTCCAGTTTGCAAATTAATTCCAATTCTGCAGTTTCTCATTGGAGTCTGGTTTTTGAAGGTTTTTTTGTTGGAGAATTGCAACTTCCAGGTCTGAAACTGAGTGACCAGGGAGGCTGAAGTGTTCTCTGACTAGTTTTTGAATGTTACAATTCTTGATGCCTGATTTGTGTCCATTTATTCTTTTGCGTAAAGATTGTCTGGTTTGGCCAATGTATATGGCAGAGTCCCTGCTGATAACAGCCCATCTCAATCGATGAGTCTCGTTAGAGTTGGTATGGTAACATCCATTTTTTTTTTTTTTCCTGTGTGTGTGTGTGTGTGTGTGTGTATGTAATAGATCTTCATCAGATGCATGCAATGGAAAATACAGTAGGAAGTGGGTTTTAGCCCACGAAAGCTTATGCTCAAATAAAGTTAATACAATACTTCAGTTAGACTGTTCATGTGAAGTTGTTTAAACCGGGTATTCAAGTAAAGGGTAACATTAGCACAGAATTCACACTTTGTCAATACACTTCTTTGGAAGGTCACAAATTCTGTATTCCAGGAATCACAAGATAAAAGGGCAGAAGATGGGCATCTAAAGGCCAAAGTATCTCTTGAGATACGCAAAGTGTTTCTGCATACCTGGCCGGCACAAATCCCCATGCTGTTCTTTTTCGCTGGCATACACCTCCATACACCAAGCATGGTATGCAAATGAAAAAAGGTCCTCTATCTTCGAAGGAGGGCGAATGGCATTGTTCAGTCTCTTAAGCCACTCTTGACATTGCTCAAAGGTAGAGAACTGACACCTGTCCCAGAACCAAACATACATTTATTAATTTTTTCATGCAGAGATCTGGTCATAAAATGCAATGAGTGATTAACTTTGGTGAAAACCAGAGATGAGAATGAACTGTTCTTTCTATTTCAGATGCTGTTGTGTAAACTTTAATGGATAGTAAACATAATTATTCAGATAGTAATGTAATTATCCTAGGGAGTTGTCCTTCCCCCATAACCTTATTTCTTTTGTATGTGCCTATGTTTTGGCTCTCTGAATTTCCACAGGGACAATAACCAGGGAAAAATTCTTCATTTGTAAATACAGGTTTTTAAAAGAAAATGGTCTGTGATTCTTGCTGACATCATACTGAAAGATATATCAAACATGAAGTCAAATTAAACCATATGTATAAATAGAATCCTACCAAATTCATGGTCCATTTTGGTCAATTTCATGGCCATAGAATTTTAAAAATAGTAAATTTCACAATTTCAGCTATTTAAATCTGAAATTTCAGTGTTATAATTGTAGAGATCCTGACCCAAAAAGGAATACTGTGTGTGTGTGGGAGCTTCAGGGTTATTGTAGAGGGGGTTGTGGTATGGCTACCCTTTCTTCTGCGCTGCTGGTGGTGGTGGTGCTGCCTTCAGAGCTGCGCAGCTGGAGAGCAACGGCTGCTGGCCAGGAGCCCAGCTCTGAAAGCAGAACCACCGCCAGCAGCAGCGCAGAACTAAGCATGGCATGGTACAGTATTGACACTCTTCCTTCTGCGCTGCTGTCTGCAAAGCTGGGCCCTCAGTCAGCAGCTGCCACTCTCTGGATGCCCAGCTCTCAAGGCAGCAGCACAGAAGTAAGGGTGGCATGGTAGGGTACTGCCACCCTTACTTCTGCGTTGCTGCTGGTGGGGCACTGCCTTCAGAGCTGGGTACCCAGCCAACAGCTGCCACTCTGGCCACCCAGCCCTGAAGGCAGTGCAGAAGTAAGGGTGGCAATACCACAACCCCCAAAAAATAACCTTGTGAACCCCCTACAACTCCCTTTTGGGTCAGGACCCCCAATTTGAGAGATATTGGTCTCCCCCCCCGTGAAATCTGTATACTACAGGGTAAAAGCACTCGAAAGACCAGATTTCACGGTCTGTGACCTGTTTTTCATGGCTGTGAATTTGGTAGGGCCCTATGTATAAAGAGCATAATTTTGGGATTATTAAATAAACCATAGTTATCTTCTCCTAGTTGCTCGGGTCCTAATTCATAAAGGGACTTATGCACATGTCTAAACTTATGAGTAGTCCCATTGACTTCAATGAGCCTACTCAAAGTAAAGAATGTGTTTAAGTATCTGAGGGGTAGCTGTGTTAGTTTGTATCCACAAAAACAATGAGGAATCTGGTGGCACCTTAAAGACTAACAGATTTATTTGGGCATAAACTTTCATGGGTTAAAAAAAAAAAAGTGGGTTTTTCACCCACAAAAGCTTAGGCCCAAGTAAGTCTGTTAGTCTTTAAAGTTGCCACCGACTCCTGAATGTGTGTAAAGTATCTTGCTGAATCAGGACCTCAGAAGGGAGTCAAAACAGAAATCTATAACAAATTGTAATACATTAATATGTATCCCTACAAACAAAAACACATTTCTGATAAGATACAGAGTAAATACTGTATTCCCTTTAAACAATGCACTTATTTCAAACCAAGGTGGACTAGTCCCAGTGTCTGTAGTCTTACACCTCTCTCCCCCTCCCTCAAATGCTAAACTTTCTTACCAATAATTTGCCAGAGGGCAAGTATAAACAATACTTCTTTCATTCAAGCTTTGTTTTCACATTACAGCAGGAAAGAAACAGTAATGGAAGACAAATTAGAGTACCCTGACCACAAGAGCCACTAGTTTGTGAAATAATACTCCATAATTACAACAGCAGCTTAGCATTTCCAAATTGGTACCTGTCCACTATGGAATAAGACTCAGAACAAGCACAGTGAAATAAGGATTTGCCCAAATTTGTACAAAAGTATTAAGGAGTTTACAGTTATAAACAGGTGGCCCCAGAGTACATAAATAAAATTTACTCTTAGGTTTAAAACATGCAAACTATATTTTTCATGGGGAAAGTCTTTTCATTTGTAATTATAATGTTTAAATGAAACTAGTGGTGGGGTGATTAGTACCAATTTCATATGAATGCCATCCAGATAATACCCCAGTTGCACTGATGGTTAAATACAGCAGTTGTGTCCCCTAAATGAATTAAGGTCTTGACTTCGTAGATTCTGAGTCCTGGAGTTCTGCACTCTGTAGACACATTCATATAAAATCACCCCATCACTAGTTTCTAGCCATGGATCTGCCTCATCCCTATACCCTCTCTTCCCAGTTCTCCCCCATATCTCCCACAAGTGCTGGAAGTGCAACTCTGACTAACTCTCACATGGCCTACATGAGGGGAGCCGTCCTTACTCCTTCCCTCATCCCTGAACAGCAGCACAAAGGTGCGGCAGATTCGAGTCCCAAATAGCCAGTTTGGGATCTAATGTTTTTGTCTAAGAAGCTGTACAATTCATTGATTTGTGTCTAGTTTTGTATCTTGGTAAGACCATTGTTACATTGGGAAAAACTACATGAAATAGACATTAATTTCAAAATAATCTTTAAAAATGGATTGCTCCATAGGGCTAGAACATCTCTACAACCAAAGCTATTTGGCTGATCAATTTCCAGAGTAGTAAAAATTTCTAACAAATATATTGTACTATAAGAGAGCAGACCCTCCTTCCTAAAATGTTCAGCTACAGTACACAGAATGAATCTTTTAAAGAAAGCATGTGCACAGAAGAGGGGGAAACATATCCCCTAAAATGTTGCAGCCATCCGTAATTTGAAGAAGTGCAAGGTTACCTTGCTTAGATTTCATACTTTCCCAAATGAAGCAACCCTTCCACCTGCAAAGTAGTTTGTACATACCTGATAACTTTGCAGTCTTTGCAAGTCAAGTGAAGTTGAAATATATCTCGGCATTCAACACTTTCTATAAGCTGTAATGGAACCTGTAATTAAAAAGATTAAAAGACCTTATTCCAAAACACACTGACACTGCAGTTTCTGAGCATGTCCCATAGCAGCTTATTAGAGGGCTTTGTGGAGAAAGAGAGCTATAAATTTAACTAAATCAATAGTTCTGATGCAGTGTATTGCTGTATGTAAGAAAGTTCCTTACTCTATTGTTTCTTAGCTGAGACCACAGGTTATATCATGGCGAAGACTAAAGGATAGAGAGTATATGTGAAGGCATGGGTGCTAGTCTGGAGCTCAGGAGACTCCCTGCCCTGCTACAGGCTTTCTGTGTGACCTTGGGAAAGTCACTTAGTCTCAGTGACTCAGCTCCCCACCTATAGAATGGGGAGAATATCATTTCTCTACCCTATGGATGCTTCCAGTCATTCTCCCATTGACTTTAGCTAGCAAGTCGGAGGATTATCATGAAGGTTGCATATAATAAATGAAGAGATGGGGATATTTGATGTGAAAACCCTGCTTCATTCTAAATTGGAGCAGCTTTTCTAAGTCCTCCCTTTTTGACCAGATACCCTTATTTATAATTAATTATTTGTAAAACACCATGAACCTGCATGGCACTTTACAAATACGAGATTACAGTCTAGGTGCCAAAAGAGTGTTTACAATCCAGGTGATTTCCCCTTTTCAGAGAATTTGTCCATCTCTGTACCTGTTCATCCCTTCCTTCTCAACTCTCCTTCCAAACCTAATCTTACATAGACAACCCTTCCTCACTGAATGCCCTATGCCCCTTACATTGCTAACTGTCTCCTCTTCCCACCCTCCAGACCATGACCACTCATTATTACTCCTCCTTCCTCAGTCTACAAGACCAACTCTACACTATTTCTTGCCTCTTTCTTTCAAAATCATTCTTCTGTTCTACTCCCTTCCAACCCACCTTTTCTCCAGCAACAAGTCTCTTCCCTTTTGACAAGCCTTATTTAGTAACACAGCCTTCCACATTTCCTTCTAAGCAATTTGTCATCCTTTCTTCCAGGCAACCCTTCATATCAATTTCATTTCCTTTTCTTTCTGTACAATCCATCCTCTAGTCTTTGTCCACCTTCATCTCCTCTTCAGCCCCTCTTCCCATCCTTTATTACTCTCCCTATAAAACTCTTCCCTGCCAAGTTATTTTTCCTTATTCTCCCATCCTTTCTCCCAGATGACCTTTCGTTTCCATCAAGCTCTTTTCTCATGCTGAAGCACACTGCAAATCAGACTCACTCAGTGCAGTTAGTCTACTCTTCAAAGAGCCATACGTTATATTTGCAGGCAGTACACCATACAATAGGTCTTTCTAAATATAGCAGCGGAGATGCAACTTTTAAAAAAACAGCCATGCATTGCTATCGAAGCCCAACAATGTCACAGTATAGAGGGTATTGCAGCATCATGCTCTCGCAGTATCTCGGTTTCTCAACTATTTCTGCTATAGTTAGTTATCTCCCTTCAAACATTAGCAACACTTTAGAACTCTGGAAAACATTATCAAAATTAAATAAAGTTTCTCTGAGTTTCTGAATTCCTGACGCTGACTGTGGCTTAATGGAAACATTATGTCTGGGGGAAAAAGAATAGTAAAAGACGGTTACTCACCTTTGTAACTGTTGTTCTTTGAGATGTGTTGCTCATATCGATTCCAATTAGGTGTGCATGTGCCGCACGCACGGCTGTCGGAAAATTTTTACCCTAGCAACACCAGGTGCCTTCATGGCGCCTCATTATATACCCCAGCCAACCCAGCGCCTCCTCAGTTCCTTCTTGCCGGCTACTCCGACAGAGGGGAAGGAGGGTGGGTTTGGAATGGATATGAGCAACACATCTCGAAGAACAACAGTTACAAAGGTGAGTAACTGTCTTTTCCTCTTTGAGTGCTTGCTCATATCGATTCCAATTAGGTGACTCCCAAGCCTTACCTAGGCGATGGGGTCGGAGTGAAGTACCGTGGGTTGTAGGACCGCTCTACCAAACACCGCATCGTCTCTGGCTTGTCGGATGATGGCATAGTGAGAGATAAAAGTATGAACTGAAGACCAAGTAGCGGCTCTGCGGATCTCCTGGATTGGGACTTGAGCCAGGAAAGCCTGGGCCCTTGTAGAGTGAGTGGTGAGGGGCGGGGTCGGAACATCGGCCAAATCATAGCAAGCACGGATACAGGAAGTGATCCAAAAGGAGATCTGCTGGGATGAGACTGGGAGCCCTTAATCCGTTCCGCCACGGACGAAGAGCTGGGTTGTTTTCCTTAACAGCTTTGTACGCTCAGTGTAGAAGGCCAGGGCCCTACGAACATCTAGGGAGTGCAGCCGTTGTTCCTGACGAGTAGCATGCGGTTTGGGGTAAAAAACCGGAAGAAAAATGTTCTGGTTGATATGAAAGATTGATATGGTTGATATGAAAGGGCGTGTTAGGTGGTTCCAAAGTAAGAGCTCTGTGCTCGGATACATGCCTTGCCAAAGTGATAGTGACGAGGAAAGCTGTTTTCCAAGAGAGGTATAGGAGGGAACAGGTGGCCAACGGCTCAAACTGGGCCCACATAAGCCTGGAGAGGACCAGGTTCAGGTCCCACGTGGGGACTGGCTGTCGTACCTGTGGGTAGACACGGTCCAGGCCCTTAAGGAACCTACTGACCATGGGGCTGGAGAAGACAGATCGGCCATTCGCTCCTGGGTGGAAAGCCGAAATGGCTGCCAGGTGAACCCTGATGGATGATATCACCAGGCCATGCTGTTTCAGGCTCAGGAGACAGTCCAAAATGAGAGGCACGGATGCCTGGAGGGGGGGGCGTGCTGCGGTGAGTGCACCAGCATGAGAATCACTTCCATTTAGCCATATATGTGGCCTGAGTGAAAGGTTTCCTGCTACCCAACAAAACCTGCTGTACCAAATGAGAACAGAGTAGCTCAGCCATGCAGCATCCACGCTGTGAGGTGGAGGGATCGTAGGTTGGGGTGACAGAGGCAGCCATGATCCTGAGTGATCAGGTCCGGAAAAAGAGGCAGTGGAACCAGGGCATCCACCGAGATTTCCAACAGCGTGGTGTACCAGTGCTGCCTGGGCCGTGCCAGGGTGACCAGAATCAGTCGTGATCTGTCCCTGCGCACCTTGAGCAGGACCCTGTGTGCAAGGGGAAACGACGGGAATGCATAAAACAACCTGCTTGTCCATGGGAGTAGGAAGGCATCTGTGAGAGAGCCCGGGTAGCAGCCCTGGAGGGAGCAAAATGCCAGACACTTCCAGTTGCTGCGCGAGGCAAACAGGTCGACCTGGGGAAACCCTCACTTTAGAAAGATGGAGTGGATGACATCAGGGTGAAGCGACCACTTGTGGGATTGGAAGGACCTGCTGAGGTGGTCCGCCAACATGTTCTGGACCCCTGGGAGAAACAGCGCCACCAGGTGAATGGAGTAGGCTATGCAGAATTCCCACAGTCAAATGGCCTCTTGATAGAGGGGGGAGGAACTAGACCCCCCCTTGCTTGTTGATGTAGAACATGGCCGTAGTGTTGTCAGTGAGGACCGCCACGCAACGACCATGCAACCACTCCCGGAAGGCTTGGCACGCAAGATGCACCGCCATCAGCTCCCATACATTGATATGGAGAGAGATATCGGATGGGGCCCATAGACCTTGCGTCTGGATGTCCCTGAGGTGCGTGCCCCATCCCAGGGCTGACGCGTCCGTGACGAGGGACAAGGAAGGCTGAATGGTGTGGAAGGGGACTCTTCCGCATACTGCCCTTGGGTCTAGCCACCATTGGAGGGAGGCCAGGATCCGCTCTGGAACGGTGACCACCAGGTTCACGCTGTCTCGACCTGGGCGGTAGACCGATGCCATTCAGGCTTGAAGAGGGCAGAGCAGTAGTCTGGTATGTCTGGTCACGTATGTGCAGGAAACCATGTGTCCTAGAAGACTCAAGCATGTTCTTGCCATTGAGGTTGGGAAGCTTTGAAGGCTCCTGATAAGGCCTGACAAGGAAGCGAGCATCCGGAAGGAGGGCTCGAGCCCGCACGGAGTCTAGGACTGCCCTGATAAATTCCATCCTCTGGGTCAGTTCTAGCGTTGACTTAGCCACGTTGAACAGCAGGCCTAACCGTTGAAACGTGTCTGACGAACTGAAGGTGAGCCTGCACCTGCTCTTTGGTATGCCCTCGGATGAGCCAGTAGTCGAGATATGGGTATACCTGTATCCATCGTCGATGAAGGAAGGCTGCCACTACCGCCATACATTTGGTGAACACCCGGGGGGCCGTGGAGAGGCAGAAGGGAAGGACCGTGAACTGATAATGTTCGCGGTTGACAACAAAGCGGACAAAGCATCTCTGAGCCGGATGAATCGCGATGTGGAAATACGTGTCCTTCATGTTGAAGGTGGTGTACCAGTCTCCAGGATCCAGGGAAGGTATAATGGTGCCCAAGGAGACCACGTGGAACTTTAACTTTACCATGAATTTGTTGAGTCCACGCAAGTCCAGGATAGGCCGAAGCCTGCCCTTTCCCTTGGGGATTAGGAAGTAATGGTAGTAGAACCCCCTGCCCCTTAGCTCCCTTGGAACCTCATCGATCACTCCCATGGCAAGGAGTGACTGCATCTCCTGGATAAGGAGTTGCTCGTGAGAGGGGTCCCTGAAGAGGGACAGGGTGGGGAGAATGAAAATTGGAGAGAGTATCCCCTTTCCACCGTGCAAAGAACCCAACGGTCCGTGGTAATAAGGGACCAGGCATGATGGAAACGGGATAAACGATTCAAGAATGGGGTAGGATCCTGAGTGAGGTCTGGTACACTGTCCGTAGGTCTCCCTTCAAAACTTTTGTTTGGGACCCACCGAGGGCTTGGAAGGACCTTGGGCCTGGCCGGATTAGTGGTTGGAGGGTTTTCTCCTGCCACCACACCCCCGTCTCCTATAGAAGTCCTGCCTCGGCCGAGGAGGAGGGTAGGAGCATTGAGGCTGCGGTTTAAATGGTTTCCGCAGGGTAGATGGTGTGTGCATCCCCAGCAAATGCATTATGGCCCTAGAGTCTTTGAGGCTTTGAAGCCTCGAGTCTGTCTTGTCTGAGAACAGGCCTGCTCCATCAAAGGAGAGATCCTGCAAAGTTTGCTGAAGCTCTGGTGGGAAGACAGAAGCTTGCAGCCAAGAAATGCACCTCACTGCTATCCCTGAAGAGACGGTCCAAGCAGCAGAGTCCTCGGTGTCCAATGAGGCCTGCAAAGCAGTTCGCATCACCGTTTTGCCCTCCTCTACCAGAGCCCCAAACTCTTCTCTGGACTCCGGAGGAACCAGTTCCTTGAACTTCATCATGGAGTTCCAAGAGTTAAAATAGTATCGGCTCAGGAGAGCCTGCTGGTTCGCAATCCGGAGCTGGAGCCCCCGAGGAGGAGACTTTGCGCCCAAATAAATCGAGCCGCTTGGCCTCTTTCGATTTTGGTGCCGGGGCTTGCTGACCACCACACTCCTTCTCATTCAATGTGGCCACCACCAGTGAACAGGGCTGTGGGTGAGTGCAGAGACAGTCCTATCCCTTGGAGGGAACGAAATACTTCCGCTCCACCCCCTTAGCAGTTGGGGGAATGGAGGTGGGTGTTTGCCAGATTGTTCTGGCCGTGATTTGAATGGTCCGGATAAGTGGTAAGGCCACCCTGGAAGGAGCCTCTGCGGACAAAATGTCAACCACAGCGTCCTCCACCTCAACCACCTCCTCTGCTTTCAGATTCATGTTCTGCGCCACCCTGCACAAGAGTTCCTGGTGGGCGCGGAGGTCTATCGGGGGGGGTGGGGGGGGGAGACGACCCGATATAGCAGTCCCCGCCACAGCCTCATCGGGCGAAGATGAGGAGGATGCCATAGGAGGGAGAGGGTCATCCAGGGCCTCTTGCTGAGCTGTGCCCCGCTGCTCCAGTTCCGCGACCTCAGTGTTCGGGCAGGGAGTTGGAGGAAGAGGAGCTGGCGCCTGTAAGGACGATGCCACTGTCTCCATGCCTCCGGGAGCAGGATGGCTGGCAGAAGCCTCAGACACTTGCGGCTCAGACAGGGCCAAGCGAGAAGCCCCAGAGGGAGCACCCTGGGCCTGGTGGTACACCCAGGGTGTCCAAAAGGGCCAGTGGGTGGACCCTTGGGCGGGGCCCTGTTCTTGCGCATTCCACTGATCCGCCCCTAAGCCTAGGAGGCCGTGATCCGAGTGGTGGTGGTCTGAGAAGCATGACCCTGCCTCAGACCCTGATGAGAGAGAGGCGGAATGCGATGGCCACGGTGGTGCTGAGTGGATCTGCGCCGAATCACGTCGACAAGACGAAGTTGATTGGTACCGCGAAGCTGGAGATCGGTGCCGAGATGGAGAAGAATGGAGCCGTGATGCTGGGGAGCGGTATCTGGACCTAGATCGGTGCCGGGACCTGGACCGGCGCCTAGATCTGGACCTGCGTCTCGACAACTATGACCGGCGTCAGGACCGGGATCTACTCCTGGATGGCAACTGGCGGACGGAACGGTGTCGTGACCGGTGCCGGGAGTCGGAGCGGTGCCGCAAGTATGACCAGCGCTGCGATGGAGAGCGGTGCTGGGACTGCGAGCGGCGTCGGGAGCGGGAACGGCATCGGGAGCAGGATTGGTACAGAGGCTCAACCAACAGCGTCGGCAGGTGAATAAGAGTCGGCTTGCCCCGGATGGTGCCACATGGAGAGGTGGCGGTGCCTTGGTCTGTTGAGGGGATGCCAATACAGTCAAGGCAATCAGATCCCTTGCCACCGCAAAGGTATCTGGTGTAGATGGCAATTGGACCTCAACCACGCTGTGAGTCGGGGAGTGCAGTTGCACTAGACTCAACAGCTCCGTCCTTGGTACCGGAGTCAGCGGTACCAAGGCCGTCACCTGTGTCCCCAGGCGCTCTGCTGTGGGATGAGGTTCTGCAGGCGGAGCCGGAAAGGGTGGTGCCTGCTGAGGTGGGCCAGCCTTTTCCGGCTTCCGGTGCCGCTTCTGACCAGGCGAGTGAGAACGGTGCCGGGCTGAAGATGTTGGTTGCGGTGCCGGGGAACCTCAGTGCCGAGGCTCTCTATCAGAGTCCGACCGCGATACTGTTCCTGTAGCTGAATCCGGGGCACTGCGTACTGAAGCACTCGGCACCAGGTCTTGCCGCGCCGCTGGAGGCTGAGGACTAAGAGCCGCCTCCATAAAGAGCTGTCTCAAACGAAAGTCCCGCTCCTTCTTATTCCGGGGACGAAAGCTTTTGCAAATCCTGCACTTCTCCGCCTAGTGAGATTCCCCTAGATACTTCAGGCAAGAATTGTGGGGGTAGCCCATTGGCATGAGCTTGGAGCAGGATCCACAGGGCTTAATGCCTGGAGCTTTGGGCATGAGCCCAATCAAGTACAGGGAGGAGGGGAAACCCCCTTCTCCCCCACTAATACAAACTACTATACAATAACTAGAAGTACAACTATTAATCTATAACAATACTATAACAACAAACTATGAACAAACTATAGGGTGAACGCTAGGGAGAGTGGAGAGTAGCAAAGCCGAGCTCCACAGTTCCAACGACCATCACGGGCGATAAGAAGGAACTGAGGGGGTGCTGGGTCAGCTGGGGTATATATCCAGTGCCATGAAGGCGCCACTCCGGGGGCTCCACAGCCGACCCACTGGGTGTTGTTAGGGTAAAAATTCTCCCACAGCCGTGCACGTGGCGTGCGCACACCTAATTGGAATCGATATGAGCAAGCACTCGAAGAAGAATACACAAATACAATGGGGAAAATCTGAAAACATCAACTGACCCAACTTTCAAGTAAAGGTGAAGGTCAGGGAAAGACCACACTGAGATTCATGTAATAATTAAAACTACAAAATAATTCCCACTCAGCCACTATGACTTCATAGATCATTGAATTGTAGGGCTGAAAGGGATTTTGATACATCATCAAGTCCAGCCCCCTGTGCCAAGGCAGGACCTAGTACCAAAACCTGATAGGTGTTCACCCAACTGGTGTTTAAAAACCTCCAGACATGGGGATTCCACAACCTCCCTGGGAAGCATATTCCAGTGTTTAACTACCCTTACAGTTAGAAAGTTCTTAATATCTAACCTAAATCTCCCTTAGAATCATAGAATATCAGGGTTGGAAGGGACCTCAGGAGGTCATCTAGTCCAACCCCCTGCTCAAAGCAGGACCAATCCCCAACTAAACTTGCTGCAGATTAAGCCCATTACTTCTTGTCCTACTACTTTCAGATGGGGAAGCAAAGGGAAGCCACAAGAGCAGTCATGGGACTCTCCTCAGCAGTATGTTTCGGGTGCCCAGGGCAACTGGCAGAGAGGTAAATCACTGTGGGGCAGGAGGCGGGACTTAGGAACAACTGGTTGGTGATTCCTATCCTGTGCTGGGCTCAGCTGGTAGTGCGGGCTGGGGGGGATGGGACTTCTCTCCCCCTGCACGGCATCCAGGGCCGGGTCAGACCCACCCCCAGACTTCTCCCCCGGCTGCAGGAAGCTCTGCAAAGTCCCCCCACGCGCTTCCTGCACCCATTGCTCCTAAGCTGCAGCAGGTAGAATCCCTGTGTAGGGAGCTGCTCCCCCATCCACACAACCCCCATACATCCAGACCCCCTCATACCGAGACCCTCCCGCTGAGCCTCACCCCCACTCACTCAGAACCCCCCAGATGAGCCCCCCACACCTAGACCTCCCCAACGAGTCACCCACACCCAGATCCCCACCCCATCGAGCCCCAAACAGTTGCATCTGGATCTCCACCCCACTGAGTCCCACTTCCCCAGCATCTGGACTCCCCACTGAGCCCCCCACACCCAGACACCCCCACACTGAGCCCCAACCACCTTCACCTGTACCCCCCCTGCATTACCATTGCACACAAGGTCCCCCAACAAGCCCCTGTGCACCCAGATCCCCTCCACACCCAGACTGCCCCACACAGAACCCTCTCAACCCACACCTGGATCCCCCACACTAAGTCCCTCCACACTTGGATCCTGCCTTGCTGAACCTGCCTGCCCATACCTGGTGTACCTGGCATGGAGAGGCAGGACCCTTGGGTGTTTCTGCGGATTGGGTGGAGTGGGTGGTCCTTGGGTTGGGTGCAGCCTCACCGCTGAGTCTGTGTCCCGGGGTGGCGGCAGGGGAGGAGGAGCTGCACATGATCTCCCACCTCTGTGAAGCCAGTGGCCTGTGCTCCCCAATGCCATGCTGGAGCCTCCACATTTATTTGACAAATACAATTTGCAGAAATTTGGAGAATTTTAAAATATTATGTGCAGAATTTTTATTTTTTTGGAGCAGAATGCTCTCAGGAGTCATAGGTTCCAGCCTTTCTTTAAGAAAAACCAATCAAGAGATATCAGCCCTGGAATTCAAGTTTTGATGTGCACTCAAAGTACCATTATTGAATTTACTAATGAGCCCTTGGTTGAATATAAGTCAACAATTTTGACAGTCACAGTTTCATCAGTTTATGTATGGTCTGCTGCGGGCCTTTTCTTTTTACACTTAAAATACCATGTTCCTATGGCTATGCTGATCTACCAATTTATCTGTTGAAAGGACTCATGCATACAGCCCTTCTCTGCTGCGTTGCAAGGTGAGCATCATCAACACATTTTTTAACTGTTCAAAGCATAGGTGCAGCAAGTGATCTAGAAGCATTGTACTACTTACTGAGATGTCACAAGCATCAGATTGACAGACAGTCTATTGAATTGTAAACAAAAAACCAAGATTAAGATAAAAGCCAAAAACTGGGTTTGGTATTTTTAACTGGATTCCATCTTCTCCACACAGTTGCCCCTTGCAAAAGTCCAAGAATTGGCATGCATATTGCATTCACTGAGGGGCCACTTCTTCAGCTGCTGCATGGGAACAACTCCCACTACCGTCAGTAGGAGTTGCTTGCATACAGCAGCTGTGAAATCAGGCTCTGGGAATTCATTCCATCTGAGAATACTGCATCCAACATAACATGCTACAAGCGGGTACTTTTGTAAGAGGTCCTGTCTCGTACATAGATGTATTTCTCATCGGTGAGGCGGGAAGGTTGTTAGCTCATTCAGAGTACCAACATTTAATTTAGGATATTAAGTCTTAAAGAAATTGGAATGTATGAGTCACAAGGTGGTGGCCCCTTAAAGGAGATGGTCCTCAGTCCACCTGTGACAAGCTTATCTCATCATATGGCTGGTGGGTCAGGGGACCCAATCAGGCCTATGGTAAATAAGGAAGAGGCTGGGGAAAGAAGGGGCTGTAGGTGGGTGTTTTGGTAGATGCTTGTAGATGCTGCAGGGAGTAATAAGGCTGCTGCAGGACACTGAGTCAGGATGGGAGACACTGCTGGGGAAGGAGGCCTGTGGAGAAGGCAGACAAGGTCAAATGACCGGTAAGAAGTGCTCGGAGAGCAGAAAGGCAGACCCTCAAGAAGGAGGGGTTGTAGCCCAGCATGGGACTACGGTGAAAAAAAGGAACTTTAAAAAGACAGACCCACTGTGAGACTGGGGCAGAAAAGACTTTATTTTTGTGTTTATTTTATGTTAATAAACCTGACCCGCAAAAGGGGCATTGATTGGCTACAAGCCTTTGTAGAGTTATTGAGGAACCTGAGTAAAGGGGAAACAGAGGCAGAGTGCTGCAGAGCCACACTTGGCCAACAGGTGGTGCTACAGGATAGGTGCACCCCCATTACATATTGAGCTGGTGTCTTCCCCACATGCAAGAGTATTTCTACATCTGCCACCATCCACCTGCAGCCCCCCCTTTGCTCTCCCAACCTCTTCCTGATCTACTGCAGGTCTGATTGGGTCTCCTGACCCACCAGTTACATGACCTACCTGAGGAGATGAGTGAAGCTTGTCACAGGTGGGATTGGGGCCTTGAAGGACCAGCCACTCTCTGACAATATGATACGCTCAAAATTAAAGTAAAGCTTACAAAATTAGTAAACTTGCAAGTTATGAAAAGCCCCTTGCTATGGTTAATCAGTTCTTCTTTAAAGAGCAATTCTGATTAAAAAAAAACAACAATGGGAAAGAATAGAGATAAGTAGGGTCAACAGTACACAGCACTTTCAAATCATAGATGCATCATTTGTGCAGATATAGCTGAAGTTCTTACTGTCCCAAACTATGACACTAAAAATGGTGCCTAATCATTGCGTTTAGCTTCTATCCTCCATGTTAAGACCTTTCTGCCCAGAGCACTAGGTTAGCAGAGAAGACCAAATTCTGTTGCAGAAGAATAAGCATTCTAGTCTCTCTCTTACATCATCAATATAAATGTCATCTGAATTCTTATGATTAATGATGATATATGAAGCAGAACTAACATCACTTGAGGTATCAGGTGGAGTCTGCAGTTTTGACTGGCAGTAAACTATTGTAACTTGTAAACTGAACCGACCGGATAGGAAAGTCACTGAGGCACAATAAATATGGAAATACCAACATAATTTTGTAGACTCATTTCTGATCATAAACAGTGAGGTTTTGGTTTAAAAACAAACTTTCAGTGCTGATCATCATCAACAAGGAAAATCCCCAAATGGTACAGCCTCATTGCATTGAGCGCCACCTGGATCACTCTCTTAACTCAGTCCTTAAGCCGGTCTGGCTGGAAATTCAGTCTATACGCATCACTGGTAATCTTATCATGCAACCAAAGCTTTTGGCACCCCCATGACAGCCAACTGTGTAGTGGCATTCATGAAAAATGCTAAACTGACAGTCTTTGCAAATTAAATCCTGTATTTATCCACAGACACGCAGGGGCAGTGCAAGCATTTACACATGCCCTGATCCAGTGGCCAATTCTAGGGACAAACTCTTAGTTTGTAGGGGGTTCACTCCTTGGCTTCTCTGCTGAGATGCTAAGCTGAGTTCTCGCTGTGGTAATACATTTTATAACAAGGCTAGCAAGCAATCTTCTAGGAAATGATCAGACCACCCATCAATTTTGCATGCCACACGACAGCTGTGAGATGATAATTATTTTCAGACAGTACTAGTATGTGCTAGAATTAAACTGGTGACCTAGAGGTGAAAGCCTTTATCTACTTCCTATTATCAATCCCATAAACCACTCAGACCCTCAATTTTATTTTATCATAGTGACAATATAAGTTCCCTCTAAGTTGCGCGGCCGCACGGCCGCCCACCAAGCTATCAAGTGCCGCGCACTTCAGGTGTCCCCCCCCCACACTGCTGTGCTGCTCCTGCCCTCTGCCTTGGAGCCCCTGACTAGCTGCTCCCAGGAGCCTCCTGCTTGTTGTGCAGAGCACGGGGAGGGAGGGACTGATGTCAGGGTGTCCCCCTCCCCTGTACCTCATCTTCCCAGAGCATGGGGGGACACGACAGGATAACCGAGAGGGCAACCCAGAGATCCAGGAACACACTGAGGGAAGGATAGGAAGTGGCTCAGGGACATCCGACTACGGTCCGGCTGGGTTGCTGCCTGAATCCAGTTCAGCGTGTTGCAGCTGGATCCCTGCTGGGATCTGACCGAATGGCAGAACTCTCCACCACTGTTAGGGCCCTGGTCTGGGATGCAGTGGAATCGGGTGCATCCCCCAACCCCTGCCACCCCACCCCTGGGATGGCAGCAAACCCACCTTTGGCCAGGAGGCCTGTGGGAGTCTACCATCTGCCTGAGCCCCCCTAGACTGTTTGCTGGGTGCTTAGACCCTGCCAACACCTTAGACTCTTTGTGTGGTACGCCGCCCTGCTTGAGGACTGGGGTCGCTGGATTATTCACTGGTCTGCCCTGCCTGAGGTCTTGGGCCCCTAGACCACTCGCTGCTCTACCCCTCCGGAGGGATCGAGTCCCAAGACTGCTAACTTCCCCCTTGTCTAAGACTGTTATTCCAGGGGTGAGAGCGAAGAGGTGTGGTCTCTCTTGGAGACTGAGAACGAGGGAGGGCCACACATGCCTACACCCTGTCCTGAGGTATCTTCCTTACCACCATCTGAATCAATGGGAAGGGGAAAATAGTGTACATCAGGCCCTTCCCCCAGTGGGAAAGGAAGGTATCTAACAGGGACTGACTATTCCTGCCCACTCTGGAACACAAGATGCAACACTTTCTATCGACCCTTGCTTCAAAATAGGTCCACGTCTGGTTGACCCCAGCTGGAGAATAAAGTCAGAACCAACTGATCTTATATGGTACGTCTACACAGATCATAAAAACCCGTTGCTAGCCTGGGTCAGGTGTCTCAGGCTCACAGAGCTCAGGCTCCGGGTTGAAAAATTGATATGTAGACATTTCCCTGCAATGGTACACGGTCCCAGAGCTTGGGCTTCAGCCAGAGCACAACTGTCTACACAGCAATTTTTAGCCCCACAGCCCAAGCCCCATGAGCTCCAGTCAGCTAACCTGGACCAGCGGCAGCCACGTCACAAGTCTTTTATCCCTCTGCAGATGTACCCTCAGGGACCATTCGTGCATAACTATCTGCTTAGACAGTCTGCAACTACATTATTTTCCCCTGCTAGACACAGGGCCACAGGATAAATGTCATGACAAATACACCAATCCCAAAGATTTATCACCTCTGTGCACAGGGAAGCGGAGTGGGCACACCCTGCCTGTTGATGGAATACAATGCCAGTGTATTATCCATCCCCACCTGCACAATGCTCCCTTGCAGGTGGGGGAGGAAAGACTTGAGAGCCAATGAACAGCTCTCAGTTCCAATACACTGATATGCAGGGATCTCTCCTGAAAAGACCAGTACCCCTGAACTGTCAAATGATTTAGATCAGAGGTGGGCAAACTACGGCCCGCGCGCCACATCCGGCCCGTGGGACCGTCCTGCCTGGCCCTTGAGCTCCCGGCTGGGGAGGCTAGCCCCTGGCCCCTCCCATGTTGTCCTCCACCCCCACAGCCACGCCGCTGCACGGGCAGCGGGGCTGGGAGATCCTGCTGCTCTGAGTGGCATGGTAAGGGGGTGGCAGCAGCGCGTGCATGGCGGTTGGGTAGGGGGTCCCGGGAGGCAGTCAGGGGACAGGGAGCAGTTGGATGGGGCGGAGGTTCTGGGGCAGTCAGGGAACAGGGGGGCTTGGATAGGGTGTGGGAGTCCCGGGGGGCCTGTTAGGGGGCAGGAGGGTGGATAGGGGCTGGGGGTCAGTTAGGGGACAGGGAGCAGGGTGGATTGGATAGGGGGTGGGATCCCGTGGGGGGGGAGAGGGAGTTTGGGGCAGGGGGCCCTGGGATGGGCAAGTCAGGGGACAAGAAGCAGGGGGGTTTGGATGGGTCGGGGGTTCTGAGGGGGGTAGTCAAGGGGTGGGAAGTGGGAGGGGGCAGATAGGTGGCAGGGGCCAGGCTGTTCGGGGGGCACAGCCTTCCCTACCCGGCCATCCATATAGTTTCCCACCCTGATGTGGCCCTCGGGCCAAAAAGTTTGCTCACCCCTGATTTAGATGCTCTCCCCAACCCTGGTTGATGCTTCTGAAGTCACTGTCCAGGATGGACCCATTGTTTATCCATTAGCATATTTGTTCTGTCTGACCGTCAGTCTAAGGAATATGATATTCTGACACAGGACGATTAACACCTGAAGACTCTCCCAGCTTGGTCTATACACCCAAGACGTCAAGTGTTGTCCTGCAAGTAGTGGCTGCCATAAGACCCATGAGACTCAGGGAGAAATTTATTCTCTGGGTGGGACACCGCCAAATCTGGAACGGGTACTCGCTCATATTGATAAATCTTTCCTGTGGCAGAAAAGCTCTCCTTCCCAGAGTCCAGTATGGCACCCGTAAAGGGAATCCTTTGTGAAGGCAGAGGATCAGATTTGGGCAGTTGAGAAGAACCTGTGGTCTGAAAAGAGACTGGTCATGAAGATGATATAAGAATGGGGTCAGACCAATGGTGCATCTAGCCCAGCATCCTGTCTTCCAACAGTAGCTATAACAGATCCTTGCACACAGAAGCCTTTAGTAGTCAGTTGTCTAAATCAGTGGTCTCCAAAGTGGGGTGCGCGCAAGATCATCCCTGGGGGTGCGCGGCAGGAGGAGCTCGCTGCCAAAGGAGCGCTGCCGGCATGGCGGCAGCAGCGCTCCTGGATCTTTGATTCTTCAGCAGCACACGGACAGCAGCTCGGCTCTCCCCGCTCCATCCTAGGTGGCATCTCGGTTCTCCCCACTCCGTCTTCGGCGGCACGCCGGCGGCAGCTCTTCTTCTTCTTTTTTGCTTCCCTAGAGCTGGCCCTGGGGGGTGCGCGATCCAAAAAGTTTAGAGACCACTGGTCTAAACAGAGGTAAAACAAAAATATCCTGATTCCTCAGACGAGTCACTACCAGAGAGACATTTTGTAAAATCACTGGGTGCCGTGGAAAGGCCAAACTGGAGCAAACTGTATTAGAAGTGGCAACCAGCCACCACAAAAGGGAAGGTACTTCAGACAATTTTGACAAATAGAAATATAAAAATACATGTCCTTTAGATCTAGTCACAAATCAATCCATGATCAACATCAAAGGGATTACAGTGGCCAGGGTCAACATGCAGAACCAAAATTTCCAAATATATATGTTTAAATCCCTTAAATACAGTATTGGCCTAGCCCCCCCCCCCCCCCATCCTTCTTCTGCACCAAAAAATAGCAGGAATAAAACCTCTGACAGCACAGGTATTCAGGAACCTCCTTGACTGTTCCTATCAGAAGCAATTTTTCTACTTCTGCAATAATAATTGCCTCATGAGAGGCGTCCCTGAAGAGGAAGCGGTAGGGGAGATGGGGGGACTGTATATCACAGCACCTTTCTACAATCTCTGGAACCCATTGGTTCAATGTAATTTGCCTCCATTGGTTGATGAAGTGGAATAGCCTGTCTCCAAAGAGAAGGACAGATTGGTCTTGACTGGCTGGTTCTCAAATCCTGATCATCCCCATCAAAATTTAGGCTTGTTATTCCACAACAATGATGCTGATGAGGAAGTGACTTGTTTAGATTTGGACTTTGATTTGAAAGGTTTTTTCTTATAGTTACCAGGGATGTTAACAGTACCTGCAGCCTTCCAGGGCTTGTCAAGAGATAAAGAAGGTGGGGTAAGACTGCCTCTGGTATCAGAAACTAGAATTGGAGAGCCTCCTTCCAGCAGAGGGAATCAAACCCAGAGAGTGAGCCCTCACTCTTCTGTCGTTTGGTTTTCCCAGCAATTCGTCTTTCTTTTCACTGAAAAGGCCTCCCTCTTCAAAAGGAAGATCCTCCAGCTTAATTCTAGTATCCATAGCTAGGGAGGAGGAACTGAGTCATGAGTGCCTCCTGATGGTCATAGCAAACGCCAGTGCTCTGGCAGCAGAATCAAAGAGGCTGTGAGTGCATGTTTGGCTACATTCTGGCCCTCTATTAAGACAGCATTCACCAACCTTTCTCTGTCATTAGTCAAGTCCTGTAAAAATGTCATCTTTTCCCATAAATGGAATTGGTAACGGGCCACGACTGCCTAATAATTTGCCACTCCAATACTGAGAGACAATGAGGAGAACACCTTTCTCTCCAACTAATCAATCCTTTTCCTCTCTTTATCAGCTGGGGTGGAATGTGATAGTCCAGCTCTAACCCTGTTATTGGCAACAGCCATCAGAAGTGACTAAGAGACAGGGTGGGTGTGAAAGTAGGAAACCCCCTCAGAGGTATCTGATACAACTTGTCAGCCTTCTTAGAAGTAGGTTGGCAAGAAGCAGGCATGGTCCACATGAATTTAACTGGCTGTAGCAACCCATCCAAAATGCGTAGGGATAGTCTACTCCTCAAAGTAGCCCAAATGATATCAAACACTGGGTGCGAAGTCTCTTCCACAGGCACTGCAGGTAAATTTAAAGTGGACATCACATGATCCACCAAGTCATGGAACTGCGTAGCGTCCTCAAGAGGAAAGGAGACTGAAGCCATCCCCACGTGTTCAGCCGATGGTAAATCAGGTTCATAGTCCATTTGCAAATGCTTCTGATCAAAGAGAGGAGCCACCTCCTCATCTTCTTCCTCAGACAGCCACCTCCTTCCTTAGGTATCACTGTTGGTAAAGTCAAATGATCTGGAGGAGTCCAAACCAAGGCTCTCTGGACTGCCAGAGATCCTTGGTTTATTTGGAGGGTAAATAAAAAAAACTCTGGAGGTGGCCCCCAATAAGGCCCCAGGATTACCAGTCTACACAGCAATGGGGTTTGAGAATATGCCTCCATGAGGCAAACAATCAGGTGGTACAAAGCAATCCACAGGCAGCTTCTCCCCACCCCACTGCCAGCGGGGAGTCAGGGTGAGAAGCCCTGGAGGCTTTCCCCATCCCTCCCCATCCTCCTGCTCCTGGTTCGGAGGCAGGGGAGAATAGACCGTGCTCTCAGCTGGGAATCGGGCAACCATGTCAAAGGCTGCCTGGCAAAGGGGGAGCAGGCTGGGAGGGAAACGAGGGCAGCTGGACCTTGCTCCCTGGGGGCAAGACCCTGGGGGCCTTCCCACAGCTCTGGGTGAGGAAAGGGGAGGGGAAAAGCCCTGGGTGGCTTCCCCCACTCCCAGCAGGGAATGGGGTAGTAGCGGGGGAAGCCCACCGGGATTCCGGGACCCGGTGAGACAGCCAGGCTCCCAGCAGGGAGCTGCCTGCAGAGCTGAGAGACTGGGCTCTCAGCTCCCCACACTGCCCTTCTTAGGTTGGTGGAAGCGCTCCTTGGTGAGGGGACACACCACACCGACCCAAAGAGGGTAGTGTGGACATTAACCACTTCAGTAATTAGGTTGACTAATATGGGTCAACTTACATTTCTAGTGTAGACATACCCACAGGATTACATTCTTGGGTGCAGTGAAGCCACAGAGCTAGCTTATGTGACCCCAGGAGGGTCATTCAGTGTCAGGGAATCCTCTGCAGTGTAGCTCCTATGTCACCCCTCCCCTTCTGCTGCTGGCACAGAGGAGAGAGGGTGGCTTGGCAGAAGCAAAAAGGGGTGCAGCTGAGGCTTTCCTAGGTCTTGCTGATCCCTGGCTGTCATTCTGCTCCTTGTGGGTTATTAACAGCTGTAGCAACTTAGAGCATCCCAAGGGTTGCTCCTAATTTACATTAAAAGATTGGCTCCAAAATGAAAAATGAACTTTACACTAACTTTCTGCACATGCACACACATACATCTCTGCCTTGTGTGCTCCTTAGCTGCAACTGAAGATCTGACCCTTATTGCAAATTTTTGCCCTTATAATGAGAAAAATATACTAAACCCAGAAAAACAAAGACACTTTCCCCCAAAATCCTGGCACCGCTATTTTTAGCTCATGGACAGAGTACATGGATGAAAGTTATGCTAGTCTGACAAATATACCTGTAAAGTTTCTCATGTCCACAATTCATGAACTAAAAAAATTTACCCCGTCAATTATGTCTTTGGAGTAGTTGTTAGAAATCCACAAATCATATGTACATTATTAGAGCTATTATAAGCTACCTAGTATAATATATATTTGCGTGAAGCTTTAGTTTTAGAATACTGGAAAATGAAAATGATAAAAAGAAAATTAAGTAACATTATTGGCTCTGGCACAAACTGATAAAAGAAACACTCAAAGTTAAGACTAACATACCATCCTAAAATAAAGCTGACATACCATCATGAACCAAAGTTATGTATCCAAAAAATACAGCAGATGTCCCAGATTACTTTGTGACATGTACTACAATTAACTGAGTGGAGCACAAGTGTCGAACTTATGTTTGAATTTCTTTGTTTTTTGTCAGCACTAAAATAACATTACTACTTATGCTGTTTAACAACCAGCTCAACAATGGGCATTTCCTGATTAGCTGGCAGCAGTCAATGACATTAACTCCAGCCAGGCAATCTTCAGGAAATGTGTTAGGATATAGATATTCAGGCCTGTCTGCAAAGGCCTATACTCGAAGAATTTAGGTGTATTCTTATCACTTGGCTAGTTCTAGAGGTATAAAAGAGAGAATCAAAATCACTGTCTGCTGGTGTAAGGGCCTTCTCTTACTGTGACAGTCTGAGGCCCTGTGCTTAGGCTAAGGCCTTTAGCTAAGCAGCGGAGGCAGCCATAAGCTAGGAAGCGACCGGTCACATCCTCACATTCCAACCTAGTCACATTGAAATAAGGTGCTATTGGGCTGTTAGGAATACAATCCTGTCCTGACAATGCCTATCACATCCAGAGAAAGGGAAGTGCCTAGAAAATGTAAAAGGAAACAGCATCCTGTCTGGCAAGAACTCACTTATCAATACTGGGATGTGAAATCCTCACTTCTGTATTGTTTTGTCATTATAGTTCCCACTTTGCTATTGTTTGTCTGTATAATTTCTGTCTGGTTCTGTGATTGTTCCTGTCTGCTGTATAATTAATTTTGCTGGGTGTAAACTAATTAAGGTGGTGGGATATAATTGGTTACATAATCATGTTACAATATGTTAGGATTGGTTAGTTAAATTTCAGGAAAATGATTGGTTAAGGTATAGCTAAGCAGAACTCAAGTTTTACTATATAATCTGTAGTCAATGAGGAAGTGAGGGGGCATGGGTGGGAGGGGGTGGGTGTGTGTGGGGGAGATGGGAACAGGGAATGGGGGTAAGGAAATTGGAATCATGTTTTGCTAAAGGGGGAGATGGGAACAGGGAATGGGAGTGGGGAAACTGGAATCCTGTTTGGCTAAAGGGGGAAATGGGAACAGGGACACAGGTGTAAGACTCTGTGGTGTCAGAGCTGGGAAGGAGGATACTAAGGAAAGAAACTGGAATCATGCTTGCTGGAAGTTCACCCCAATAAACATCGAATTGTTTGCACCTTTGGACTTCGGGTATTGTTGCTCTCTGTTCATGCGAGAAGGATCAGGGAAGTAAGTGGGTGAAGGAATAAGCCCCCTAACAAAATGCCTAGAGAGGTGGTTCATAAATTAAGCATTTTGGTACTTTTATTTATTTTGCTGATTTCGTTTTATCGCAAGTGTGTAATGTGTATGCTTCTGCGCTGTGTGCCAAGTATCAGGTAGTTCTATATAATTAATGGCTGATATTTTAGCCAGTCAGACTACACAGATTATTTGTCAGCATTATATTTATTAACTTAAAAGACTGCATAAAAACTATGGATACACACGACAACATTTTCAAAAATGGGTGCCTAAAGCAAGCTTCCTAAATAGGATTTGGAAAGATGTTGAGCATCCATAGTTCTACTGGTGTCAACAGAAACTGCTGAGTGCTCAGCACCTCTGAAAATTAGGCTTCATCTTTTAGTACCTAAGGCCCCATCTACACTGCCAAGTCTGTGCGCAGTAAAGCAGCTTTGAGCTCTGTAACTCCCGAGGCGTCACATGGCCAAGCCACTGAGTGCGCAGAAACGGCGCAGATGCAGCACTCTAAGAAAACCACCTCGACAAGAGGCGTAGAGCTTTTTGCGCCGTGGCTACCGCGCTGCAGCGCCAGCGTAGACACCGTGGTGGTTACAGCACTGCAACTGGCCTCTGGGAGGTGTCCCACAATGCCTGTTCTCACCTCTCTGGCCATCAGTGTGAACTCTACTGTTCTACCCTCAGGTGACAAACCGTCAGCCCCACCCCAGACACTCCTTTGGAAATTTGAAAGTCCCCTTCCTGTCTGCTCGGTGACGCATGCAGTGGTCTCAGAGCATCTTTCCAGGTGGCCCAAGCCTGCTACACACACCAGGCGATCCCCCACTTAAAGCAATGCCGAGCTGCTGGACCTCATCAGTATTTGGGGAGAGGAGGCAGTGCAGTCACAGCTGCGTTCCAGCCGTCGGAATTATACCACCTATGGACAGATTTCTAAATGCATGATAGAAAAGGGCCATGACCAGGACACATTGCAGTGCAGGGTCAAAGCGAAGGAGCTGTGGAACGCCTACCACAAGGCACAAGAGGCAAACCGCCACTCCGGTGCTGGGCCCATGAGCTGCTGGTTCTACAAAGAGCTGGACACAATACTCGATGGTGACCCCACCTCCACTGCAAAGTCCCCTGTGGATACTTTCTTGGCTTCGTTGCCAGTCAAGAGTGGACCGAGCCAGGAGGAGGCAATCTTGGATGAAGAGGGAGAGGGGGAACCAGAGGCAGAGGATGACTCGGAGGCCAGAGATGCAGGCAGTCGGGAGCTCTTTTCTACCCTGGAGGAGCCTAGCCAGTCACAGCAGTCGGATATTGGCAAAGCGCAAACAGGAGAGGAGGCCCCTGGTAAGTGGATCTGATTTTGGGAATTGCTGAAGCGAGTTGTTGGGGGCAGGAGGGTTGCAGAAAGCAGGCTTGTCTCCATCTCATGCCTAGTTTGAGTGGCAGAACAGGCTGTTAATACACTCCCTCACTTCACGGGAATCTCTCTCAGAGATCTCCAGGAAACTCTCATGGAGATACTGGGCAATCTGCTCCCACAGGTTCCTCAGCAGAGCTGCTTTGTTTCTTGCCCCATTAATGGTAGCTTTCCTGCGCCACTGTGCCGTCACTGGGTGCGGGGGGACCATAGCTGCACACAGGCTAGCCGCATAGGGGCCAGGGCGGAAGCTGCAGACTTCGAGAAGACCCTTTCTTGATTCCCTGCTCACCCTCAGCAGCGAGATATCTTCCATAATGATCACCTCCTGTGGAAAGTGTGGGGACAGGAATGATTATCAGGGCCCCCCTACAGTGCTGGCTCTCCCCAAGTGCCCAAGAGCCACATGCCCAGTGTACAGCAGGGTCCAGGAACAGTGATTTACCCTGCCCCTGCGGCTACTCACCATTTTGGGGGGTCTTGTGGCTTGTGGGTGCTTGCCTGGGGTCAGCCAGTTAGTGTCAGGTGTGTGAGTACTGGCTGTATTTTAAAGCACTGAAACAGTGTTGTCTGTGTTGCAAACAATACTGCTTCTGTGTAATGTTGTATTTAAACTTCACAGAGATGACCTTGGGAGGCCAGCCTCCCTTAACAGTGGCAGAACGGTTGCTAAGAATTAGAAAGCGTCCAAGAAGAACTAAGGAGGACGTTATGCGTGAGGTTATGATACACTCTGCCGCCGAGAAAAAGGAATCGAAGGAGTGGCGGGACAGCAAGAAGAGGGAACACAAGGAGAACACGTCACACCAGAAAGAAGCCACGGAGCGGCTCTTGGAGCGGTTATGGAGCGCCAAGCAGACACACTCCAGGCAATACTAGCTCTTCAAACCGAGCAGCTCCGTGCCCACCCTCCCCTGCAGCCACTGTCGCAAAACTCTTTCCCATGCGTCCTCCCCTGCCAACACACTCTTATCAACCTCCTGGCTCCACTCTCTACCCGCAGCATTCCATTTCTCCCTCCTCACAGTCCAGCCCTGTGGACTCCCAATACCCACTGCACTCAACACCCATCCATCTGCAGTTTGGCCCTGCTGAAGTACAGCACCTGCTGCATCGTACTCCAAAGGAGAAGGTTGGGTATGATCCCTGGACATACACAAATCTGTCGCAGTCCCGGGACCTCTCCTCCTCTTGAGACCTTCCATTCCCCCATTCCTTCCATTCCCGCATCCCCCTCCCTGCTGATGGTTTTCTTCATTTGACTTTCTCCTCTGCTTGCTGTCTTTCAATAAAAGAATTGTGTTTGTTTGAAAGCAATCTTTATTCTATTAAGTGAAAGCAAAAAGAGCACTGCAAAGCAACATAAAGTTATGTTAAGGCCTCTTCTTGCATCATGCACACCAATCACCTCCTAGCATTACAAGCACTGCAATCCGGAGCATAGCAACAAATATTAGTGGCTTTCAGCTTCAAATTGCTGCCTCAAAGCATCCCTGATCTTATGTCCCTGCGCTGTGCCCCTCTAATAGCCCTGGTCTCCAGCTGTTCAAACTCAGCCTCCAGGCGCTGAGCCTCTGTGGTCCAGCCCTGAGTGAAGCTTTCACCCTTCCCTTCACAAATATTATGGAGCGTACAGCACGCGGCTATAAGCATAGGAATATTGTCATCGGCCAGGTCCAGCTTCACATACAGGCATCGCAAGGGCTTTTAAAACGGCCAAATGCACACTCCACGGTCATTCTGCACTTGCTCAGCCTGTTGTTGAACCACTCTTTGCTGCTGTCAAGTTGCCCTGTGTATGACTTCATGAGCCACGGCATTAAGGGGTAGGCAGGGTCTACCAGGATCACAATGGGCATTTCGACTTCCCCTACAGTGATCTTCTGGTCCGGGAAGAAAGCCCCTGCTTGCAGCTTCTTGAACGGGCCAGTCTTCCGAAAGATGCATGTGTCCTTTCCGGACCAGCCTGCATTAATGTCTGTGAAACACCCATGGTGATCCACAAGCACCTGAAGAACCATTGAGAAATACCCCTTGCGATTAATGTACTCGGTCCTAGATGGTCTGGTGCCAGAATTGGAATGTGCGTGCCATCTATCGCCCCTCCGCAGTTAGGGAAGCCCATTTGTGCAAAGCCATCCACAATCTCACGCACATTGCCCAGAGTCACTGTCTTTCTGAGCAGGATGCAATTAATGGCCCTGCACACTTGCATCAACACAACTCCAACAGTCGACTTTCCCACTCCGAACTGGTTAGCGACCGATGGGTAGCGGTCTGGAGTAGCCAGCTTCCACAGTACAGTCGCCACGCACTTCTTCAGTGACAGGGCAGCACTCATTCTCGTGTCCTTGCGCCACAGGGCTCGTGCAAGCTCACACAGTCCCATGAATGTGGCTTTCCTCATGTGAAAGTTCTGCAGCCACTCCTTGTCATCCCAGACGTGGATCACAATGTGATCCCACCACTCAGTGCTTGTTTCCCAAGCCCAAAAGCGGCATTCCACTGTGGTCAGCACCTCCATGAATGCCACAAGAATTCTCGTGTCATAGCTACTACGTGTGGCGAGATCAATGTTGTACTCCTCTTGCCTTTGTAGTTTAAGGAATAACTCCACTACCACTCGTGATGTGTTAGTCAGTGCGAACAGCATTCTTGTCAACAGCTCAGGATCCATTCCTGCACCCAGAAAGAGGCAGGGCAGGGCGCACAGCACCCAAACCGTTGAAAGACGGCGCCAAAAGCAGACGGAAGCACAGGGATTGCTGGAATGCGAAGCAATGCATCACGGGGTATTTGGATACCCCATGACCCCTTCCGCCTTCCCACAAGTCTTAGCAGCAAAAGACAAAGAGGTGGTCTGTGGGATAACTGCCCAGAGTGCACTGCTCCAAATAGTGCCACAAGTGTGAACACGCTATTGTGCAGGCAGCTGTCAGTGTGAACACACAACAGCGGTTTTCCTTTGGCGCTCTCTGAGCAGCGCTCTAACTGCTGGCACTGTAACTTTGCCAGTGTAGACGTGCCCTAAGTATGAATTTCTTCTCTGTAGAGAATGCTCTCACCATCCTAACCTGTTTTATCCCCTTCAGGTAACCTAAAGAGAAGGTTCATTGTACCCTTCATTCTGAATTCCCATATTATTATTAATCATGGTTAAGGCTAAGTTTTTGGCATGGGTATTTTTAATAAAACTCATGGACAGGATGCGGGCAAAGATCAATAAATCATGGAAATATACACAGTAATATACACATAGTCACTACAGCAATACTGAAGTCCGAGCTCCGCCGCCCAGGGCTGAAGCCCGAGCCCTGCCACGTGGGGCTGAATTATTAGGATTTTCAACAGAATCATAGAAGATTAGGGTTGGAAGAGACCTCAGGAGGTCATCTAGTCCAATCCCCTGCTCAAAGCAGGACCGATCCCCAACTAAATCATCCCAGCCAGGCCATGGTCAAGCCAGGCCTTAAAAACCTCTAAGGATGGAGATTCCACCACCTCCCCCCTAAGTAACCCATTCCAGTGCTTCACTACCCTCCTAGTGAAATAGTTTTTTCCTAATATCCAACCTAGCCCTCCCCCACTGCAATTGGAGACCATTACTCCTTGTTCCGTCATCTGCCACCACTGAGTACAGCCTAGCTCCATCCTCTTTGGAAGTTGCTATCAAATCCCCCCTCATTCTTCTCTTCTGCAGACTAAACAATCCCAGTTCCCTCAGCCTCTCCTCATAAATCATGTGCTCCAGCCCTCTAATCCTTTTCGTTGCCCTCCGCTGGACTCTTTCCAATTTGTCCACATCCTTCTTGTAGTGTGGGGCCAAAAACTAGACACAATACTCCAGTTGTGGCCTCACCAGTGCCGAATAGAGGAGAATATTCACTTCCCTCGATCTGCTGGCAATGCTCCTACTAATGCAGCCCTATATGCTATTGGCCTTCTTGGCAACAAGGGCACACTGCTGACTCATATCCAGCTTCTCGTTCACCGTAATCCCCAGGTCCTTTTCTGCAGAACTGCCGCTTAACCAGTTGGTCCCCAGCCTGTAGCAGTGCACACAGTTGCGGAGGTCTCATAAAACAACAGACTCCATTACCTCCATGACAGATTTGTAGCCTTAATCACGGTTACTGTGATGGTGCCTGAAGACCAATCAAGAATGGTGTTCACTGTGCTTGGCACTATTCAAACACAGAGTAGCAGACAGCCCCTGCCCCAAAGAGCTAACCATCTAAATAGACAAGATATACACAGGAGTGGAAGGGTTATAACACATAAGCAGAGTGAACAATATCTGAATCCATTCTGAATGCCTGTATCATGGCAGTAATATGAATAAAACTTACGTTCACAACAGACTCCTTGAATTTGATGTGCAGTCTGTAATTAGAAAGTGCAATGATGGCATCCTCTGCTCGTCCCACATACTCTGTGCTCTCACCATGAAGTTCAAGGAAAGGGACCTTCAGAATGGAGAAAGAAGCCCTTTAGAAAACCATGTGCTACAAAGGTACAACTGCTTACAAATGTCCACTCAAGCTGTTCGCGCTCCCTAAACGGGGTTTGAAACACTGCATGGTACATGTGAGGTTGTTACAACTGGCAGTGAAAGCCAGTTACGATTTTGTGCAGATGTCCATTGTAGCCTTGTTTTAACATACACAATTGTCTCACAATGATTCAGCATTGGTGAGGCCTCATCTGGAGTATTGTGTCTAGTTTTGGGCCCCACACTACAAGAAGGATGTGGAAAAATTGGAAAGAATCCAGCAACAAAAATGATTAGGGGTCTGGAGTACATGAGGAGAGGCTGAGGGAACTGGGGTTATTTAGTCTGCAGAAGAGAAGAATGAGGGGGGATAGAATAGCTGCTTTTAACTACCTGAAAGTGGGTTCCAAAGAGGGATGGATCTAGATTGTTCTCAGTGGTAGCAGATGACAGAACAAGGAGTAATATTCTTACTCAAGTTGCAGTGGGAGAGGTTTAGGTTGGATATTTGGAAAACTTTTCCACTAGGAGGGTGGTGAAGCACTGGAATGGGTTACCTAGGGAGGTGGTGGAATCTCCTTCCTTAGAGGTTTTTAAGGTCAAGCTTGACAAAGCCCTGGTTGGGATGATTTAGTTGGGGATGGGTCCTGCTTTGCTCAGGGGCTTCCAACCCTGATATTCTATAATCTACTTTGGGGCTCAAAATCTCCATGCTTGATCTCAGCCCAAAGGTGAAATATTTTTGGAAGTTGAGCAAAATCCCTTGAGATGTCTGAGTTATGAAAGAACTAAAACTATGTATCATTTTTTACATGCAATTGTGCTCTGAAAAGAGACAATATAAAAATAGTACTCAACGAAACTGCGCCCTGTGTATACTCACAGTCATATTTGCTTACTTAGGGTCACAAAAGTTTTGTTCTTGTTAACCATGCAGAACCAATATAGCTAAGAGAAATATTTAATTCCTTCTTGTACACCAGGAAATGCGCTGTTTACTAAGCTCCAATCGATTACATTGGCACAAACCCATCAGAGAATGGGACTATGCAGCGTCTAATTTTACATGAAGAACTTTTATTATTAGTGGTGATGACCAAGAAGGAAAACTCAGCTTGAATCTCAGATCTGAAATTGAACTTGCAGGACTGGCAGCTAGAATAAGAACAGCTGTCCTATAGTAACTACAGTTCTCGAGATGTTCATTGTCTACATGTACTGCACTTCTAACATAGTGAATGCCAGTGAAAACGAGGTAGGATCAGAGGCTAAAATAGGGAAAGAACAAGTTAAAAATTAATTAGACAAGTTAGATGTCTTCTAGTCACCAAGGCCTGATGACATGCATCCTAAAATACTCAAGGAGCTGACTGAGGGGATATCTGAACCTTTAGCGATTATCTTTGAAAAGTCATGGAAGACAGGAGAGATTCCAGAAGACTGCAAAAAGGCAAATATAGTGCCAATCTATAAAAAGGGAAATAAGGACAACCCGGGAAGTTACAGACCAGTCATCTTAGCTTCTGAACCTGGAAATATAATGGAGCAAATAATTAAGAAATCAATTTGCAAACATCCAGAAGATAATAGGATGATAAGTAACAGTCAGCATGGATTTGTCAAGAACGAATTGTGTCAAACCAAATTGATAGGTTTCTTTGATAGGGTAACAAGCCTTGTGGATGGGGGGAAGATGTGGTATATCTTGACTTTAGTAAGGCTTTTGATACTGTCTCGCATGACCGTCTCATAAACAAACTAGGGAAATGCAACCTAGATGGAGCTACTATATGATGGGTGCATAACTGGTAGGAAAACTATTCCCAGAAAGTAATCATCAATGGTTCACAGTCATGCTGGAAGGACATAATGAGTGGTGTTCTGCAGGGATTGGTTCTGGGTCCTGTTTTGTTCAATATCTTCATCAATGATTTAGATAATGGCATAGAGAGTACACTTACAAAGTTTGCAGACAATACCAAGCTGGGACGGGTTGCAAGTGCTTTGGAGAATAGGCTTAAAATTCAAAATTAACTGGACAAACTGGAGAAATGGTCTGACGTATATAGAATGAAATTCAATAAGGACAAATGCAAAGTAGAAGAAACAAAACAGTTGCACACATACACAATGGAAATGACTGCCTCAGACGGAGTACAGCGGAAAGGGATCTGGGGGTCATAGTGGATCACAAGCTAAATATGAGTCAACAGTGTAACACTGTTGCAAAAAAAAGCAAACATCATTCTGGCATGCATTAGCAGGAGTGTTTTAAGCAAGACACAAGAAGTAATTCTTCCGCTCTACTCTGCGCTGATTAGGACTCAGCTGGAGTATTGTTTCCAGTTCTGGGTGCCATCTTTCAGGAAAGATGTGGACAAATTGGAGAAAGTCCAGAGAAGAACAACAAAAATGATTAAAGGTCTAGAAAACATGACCTATGAGGGAAGATTGGAAAAATTGGGTTTGTTTAGTCTGGAAAAGAGAAGACAGAGGGGAAATGATAATGGTTTTCAAGTACATAAAGGGTTGTTACAAGGATGGGGGAGAAAAATTGTTCTTCTTAACCTCTGAGGATAGGACAAGAAGCAATGGACTTAAATTGCAGCAAGGGAGATTTAGGTTGGACATTAGGAAAAATGTCCTGTCAGGGTGGTTAAGCACTGGAATAAATTGCCTAGGGAAGTTGTGAAATCGCTATCATTGGAGATTTTTAAGAGCAGGTTAGACAATACCTGTCAAAGATGGTCTAGATAATACTTAGTCCTGCCATGAGTGCAGGGGACTGGACTAGATGACCTCTCGAGGTCCATTCCAGTCCTATGATTCTGCTGCACATGCACCCCATGTGGGTAAGACTGGAATCTTCTGGAAGAGCAATGTCCATTGGGGCCATGCCTGCAACCTGAATGCCCTCTGGAAGCATAAAGGGAGGGGCAGCCACAACTGCCTTTCAATTTATTCACTAAAATAGAACTCAGGGAATACAGAACTCCACAGTAACAAGGAAAACTTTGAAAACTCGTGGCGAACGGGGGAAGTCCCAGATGACTGGAAAAAGGCTAATGTAGTGCCAATCTTTAAAAAAGGGAAGAAGGAGGATCCTGGGAACTACAGGCCAGTCAGCCTCACCTCAGTCCCTGGAAAAATCATGGAGCAGGTCCTCAAGGAATCAATCCTGAAGCACTTACATGAGAGGAAAGTGATCAGAAACAGTCAGCATGGATTCACCAAGGGAAGGTCATGCCTGACTAATCTAATCGCCTTCTATGACGAGATTACTGGTTCTGTGGATGAAGGGAAAGCAGTGGATGTATTGTTTCTTGACTTTAGCAAAGCTTTTGACACGGTCTCCCACAGTATTCTTGTCAGCAAGTTAAAGAAGTATGGGCTGGATGGATGCACTATAAGGTAGGTAGAAAGTTGGCTAGATTGTCGGGCTCAACGGGTAGTGATCAATGGCTCCATGTCTAGTTGGCAGCCAGTGTCAAGTGGAGTGCCCCAGGGGTCGGTCCTGGGGCTGGTTTTGTTCAATATCTTCATAAATGATCTGGAGGATGGTGTGGATTGCACCCTCAGCAAATCTGCGGATGATACTAAACTAGGAGGAGTGGTAGATACGCTGGAGGGCAGGGATAGGATACAGAGGGACCTAGACAAATTGGAGGATTGGGCCAAAAGAAATCTGATGAGGTTCAATAAGGATAAGTGCAGGGTCCTGCACTTAGGATGGAAGAATCCAATGCACCGCTACAGACTAGGGACCGAATTGCTAGGCAGCAGTTCTGCGGAAAAGGACCTAGGGGTGACAGTGGATGAGAAGCTGGATATGAGTCAGCAGCATGCCATTGTTGCCAAGAAGGCCAATGGCATTTTGGGATGTATAAGTAGGGGCATAGCGAGCAGATCAAGGGACGTGATCGTTCCCCTCTATTCGACATTGGTGAGGCCTCATCTGGAGTACTGTGTCCAGTTTGGGCCCCACACTACAAGAAGGATGTGGATAAATTGGAGAGAGTCCAGCGAAGGGCAACAAAAATGATTAGGGGTCTGGAACACATGACTTATGAGGAGAGGCTGAGGGAACTGGGATTGTTTAGTCTGCAGAAGAGAAGAATGAGGGGGGATTTGATAGCTGCTTTCAACTACCTGAGAGGTGGTTCCAGAGAGGATGGTTCTAGACTATTCTCAGTGGTAGAAGAGGACAGGACAAGGAGTAATGGTCTCAAGTTGCAGTGGGGGAGGTTTAGGTTGGATATTAGGAAAAACTTTTTCACCAAGAGGGTGGTGAAACACTGGAATGTGTTACCTAGGGAGGTGGTAGAATCTCCTTCCTTAGAAGTTTTTAAGGTCAGGCTTGACAAAGCCCTGGCTGGGATGATTTAATTGGGGATTGGTCCTGCTTTGAGCAGGGGGTTGGACTAGATGACCTCCTGAGGTCCCTTCCAACCCTGATATTCTATGATTCTATGATTCTAAGGAAGGAGGGCAGGTCGCAGAACGCATGTGAGCAAGGAACTGTTCTTTTGTCTTTGAGAGATTGTCCAAATAAATTCCACTTCTGGTGACTTACAAGTAGGTATGTCCTGATGACGGCAACTCAATCTACTAAGACAATAACTTAAGACAGCTTTGTCAAAGCAAATATCAGATCTGGAATTCTCTACCCAGGAGTCGTGCTGGAAGAAAATATGAACTGAATTCCAGGCAGCTGCTCAACACATCTCAGATATTGGAATGTCTCTTGGAGAAGCTGCTTGAGCTCTGGTGGAATAGGCCCTGATCTGTGTACTTGAATCCAAACACACTGTCATTTAGCAATTTCCAGTACAGAATGAAGCCCATTTAGTCTTTGTGCGGATATAAGCTCACCTTTCATCCTGTCAGCAAAGGTCAGAAGCCGGCCAGAATTCCTGAAAGATCTTGTTGTCAGGAGAGTCCTGACAATATCTATGTAGTGTAGTTTAGCTTCCCTTTGATTAGCATGAGGGGAGGGAAAGAAAACTGGCAGGTGGATAACTTGATTCAGATGAAAATCTGAGACAACTTTAGGCAAGAACCTTGGGTGACGCTTAAAGTCACTTTGTCCTTATGGAATAGTCAATATGGTGATCCTGTAAGGGAGTGGGCCTCTCCTATTCTTCTGGCTGAAGTTATAGCCACTAAGGGTATGCCTATACTGTGTTTTAAAACCCATGGCAGCAAGCCTCAGGCTCAGGTCTACAGACTCAGGCTCATGCTACAGCGCTAAAAACAGCTGTGTAGATGTCAAGGATCAGGCTCTGAAGGCCAGGTACGGGTTGGATTTCACATCAGAGGCTGTGTTGACTGGCTCATCAGGTCTACATACCAAAATTGCCTGGACCTGGTCTAGCATTATCATCAGAGCTACATCCTGCCAGATCTTCCTCAGAACCCTCAGTATCAATGGAATGGCAGGGTATGCATACATGAGTTCTGGTGCCCAAGAGAAGATGAAGGCATCAGACAGAGAGCCTGAGCTGGTTCTCCAACCCCGGAGCAGAACATCTGACACTTCTTGTTTTGGTCTGTGGCAAACAGGTCTACCCTTGGGTGTCTCCATTTGCAGAAGATGTCTTGTAGAATGGAGTTCCTGATCTACAATTCTTCATTGTTTAATGCAATGGCTCTCAAACTGTGGATCATGACCCCAAAGTGAGAAATGGGGTCACCACGGCCAGTATTAGATTTGCTGGGACCCAGAGCTGAAGCCCAAACTCCACCCTTACCCAGGGCGACGGGGCTTGGGCTGCAGCCTCCTCTCCCCCTACTCGGGGTGGAGGGCTCAGGCTCCGCACCTCCCCCCTCCAGGTCATGTAATAACTTTGTTGTCAGAAAGGGGTCACAATCCAATGAAGTTTGAGAACCTCTGATCTAATGAGCTGATCTTCTAGGGAGTTCTGTAGGCCTAGAAGGTGAAGGGACACCAGTGTGACCTGATGCGCCAGTCCCAAAGAAGGACTGCTTCCTAGCAGAGAGGTAAGGAGCATGCTCCCCCTTCTTGTTGACGAAGTACATTGCTATAGCATCGTCCATCAGTATTTGTATGGTGATTCCTCAAAGTAGGGATAGGAACGCTAAGCATGCTAGGTGAACAGCAAGTAGTTCCCGGACTTTTGTGAAGAGATTCACTTCTTGAGGGACCAATGACCTTGGATCTGAAGCTGATCCAGATAAGCTCCCTATTCAAGAGAGGATGTGTCTGTCATCAGCATCTTGGTGGGGAAAAGCAATGAGAATGGACACTGTTATTCAAAATTATTTAGTGGGGGATTGGTCCTGCTTTGAGCAGGGGGTTGGACTAGATGACCTCCTGAGGTCCCTTTCAACCCTGATATTCTATGATTCTATGCTTTTGAGGGCATCGGGCACAGGTGTACCAGAAATGGAATACATATAGACAATCACTTGGTGAGGAATATCTTATTACTTGTAAAACAAGAACACATTGTTACAAACAGGTCATGGGCGGCCAGACCTAGTAGTCAGAACCAGAGTCTGCAGTCACATGTCAGGAGTCAAGAATTGGCTGGGTCAGGATACCTGGAGGTCAGAAGCAGGAGAGAAACTGAAGATCAGACCCACAAGACAGGAACAAGAGTCAGACCAGGTCAAGATACCAGGGGGTTAAAGCAGCAGACAAACTGGAGGTCAGAAACCACAAGTCAGATGCCAGGAGTCATGCTGGTTCAGAATGCTAGGAAATCAAGCCAGGGGAGCAGGAAGCAGGGACAGGAGAAGGGAGCAGGAGCATACAGTACACAGCAGGGTGAAGCCCACCTGTTCAGACAGCTTCTTATTCCTGCTGCTGGATTAAGTAGGGCCAGTGGGCCGATCAGCCATTCTGGGACTCTGCCAATCAAGCCTCAGAGGCAGAGCCTCACACTGAGGCTGGGCTTAATGGGCCTCAGGTAAACTATTCCCAGCTGGATGGAGGGCTGGAACATGGCTGCTCCCATGAATTTTGCAGGCCTGGGCTCAAGACCCATGGGTCATGACACATATATGCTTACCAAAACATTAAGACAGTAAACCTGGGACAACCCCAATGTCTTTTTTACAGTCACTTTTCAGAGTACAATGACATTTTAGGCTGAAAAGTGTTAAATTTATTTGCTTATGAGTAATTAAAAATATGTATGAACTAAAATATCCAAATTTGGCATACATTTTTCTGATTGAAACACACAGCAAACTCTTTCAACTCCCGCCCTCCTTCTCACCGACAAAAAAAGAACCTGTCTTATTATCAAGCACAGCAGAAAATTAGAAGTAAGAAGAAAAATCTACAAATCCTGTGATTTCAGGACTTCTTGAGATTCTTCAGATTCTAAACTTTCATTTTAAAAATTAAGCGTCTGCCTTTTTTCACTGTAAACTTGTAAAATCATATGCTCTTGCTCCTTTTACCTGCCTTGTTGAAAATTATACTTCTGCTTTATAACACAAAACAAAGTTGCACTGGTTTAACTAGAGGTGTGATTTTGGGGGCTGTGGTGGATAATCAGCTGAACATGAGTCCCAGTGCAACACTGTGGCCAAAAGAGCTAATGCAATCCTTAGATGCATGAACAGGGGAATCTCAAGTAGGAGGAGAGAGATTATTTTGCCTCTATATTTGGCACTGGTGCGACCACTGCTGGAATACTGTGTCCAGTTCTGGTAGCCACAATTCAAGAAGGATTTTGATAAATTGCAGGGGGTTCAGAGAAGAGTCACAAGAATGATATAAGGATTAGAAAACATGCCTTATAGTGATAGACTCAAGGAGCTCAATCATAGAATATCAGGGTTGGAAGAGACCTCAGGAGGTCATCCAGTCCAACCCCCTGCTCAAAGCAGGACCAACACCAACTAAATCATCCCAGCCAGGGCTTAGTCAAGCCTGACCTTAAAAACCTCCAAGGAAGGAGATTCCACCACCTCCCTAGGTAACGCATTCCAGTGTTTCACCAGCCTCCTAGTGAAAAAGTTTTTCCTAATATCCAACCTAAACCTCCCCCACTGCAACTTGAGACCATTACTCCTTGTTCTGTCATCTGCTACTACTGAGAACAGTCTAGATCGGGGTGGGCAAACTTTTTGGCCTGAGGGCCACATTGGGGTTGCGAAACTGTATGGAGGGCTGGGTATGGAAAGCTGTACCTCCCCGAACAGCCTGGCCCCTGCCCCCTATCCGCCCCCTCCCACTTCCCACCCCTTCACTGTCCCTCTCAGAACCCCCGAACCATCCAACTCCCCCTGCTCCTTGACCCCTGACTACTCCCCCAAGACCCCCACACCTAACCGGCTCCCCTGGGACCCCACCCCCTATCCAACACCCCCTGCTCCCTGACTGCCCCAACCTCTATCAACACACCCAGCCCTGAGAGGTCCCCTGGGACTCCCACGCCTATACAACACCCCTGTTCCTCGTCCCCGAACGCCTCCCCGTCCCAGAACATCTGCCCCGTCCAACCGCTCCCTGCTCCCTGTCCCTCGACTGCCCTCCGGTACCCTCTGTCCCTTATCCAATCCCCCCGCTCCCCACCCCCTTACCATGCTGGAGCCAGCCATGCTGCCGCGCTGCACAGCAGGAGCTCTCAGCCACGCCGCCTGGCTGGAACCAGCCACACTGTCGCGCTGCCTGGCAGGAGCAGTGGGCCAGAGCGCTGGCGGTGTGGCGAGCTGAGGCTGCAGGGGAGAGGGGGACAGCAGGGAAGAGGCCGGGCTAGCCTCCCCGGCTGGGATCTCAAGGACTGGGCAGGACAGTCCCGCGGGCCGTAGTTTGCCCACCTCTGGTCTAGATCCATCCTCTTTGGAACCCCCTTTCAGGTAGTTGAAAGCAGCTATCAAATCCCCCCTCATTCTTCTCTTCTGAAGACTAAATAATCCCAGTTCCCTCAGCCTCTCCTCGTAAGTCATGTGTTCCAGCCCCCTAATCATTTTTGTTGCCCTCTGCTGGACTCTTTCCAATTTTTCCACATTCTTCTTGTAGTGTGGGGCCCAAAACTGGACACAGGACTCCAGATGCAGTCTCACCAATGCCCAATAGAGGGGAATGATCACGTCCCTTGATCTGCTGGCAACGCCCCTTCTTATACAGTCCAAAATGCCGTTAGCCTTCTTGGCAAAAGGGCACACTGTTGACTCTCATCCAGCTTCTCGTCCACTGTAACCCCTAGGTTCTTTTCTGTAGAACTGCTGCCTAGCCACTCGGTCCCTAGTCTGTAGCAGTACATGGGATTCTTCCGTCCTAAGTGCAGGACTTTGCACTTGTCCTTGTTGAACCTCATCAGATTTCTTTTGGCCCAATCCTCTAATTTGTCTAGGTCCCTCTGTATCCTATCCCTACCCTCCAGCGTATCTACCACTCCTCCCAGTTTAGTGTCATCTGCACTAAATCAATTTAGCTTAATAAAGAGAAGGTTACGGGGTGACTTGATTACAGTCTACAAGTAACAAATATTTTATAATGGGATTTTCAATCTAGCAGAGAAAAGTATAACACAATCTAATGGCTGGAAGTTGAAGCCAGACAAATTCAGACTGAAAGTAAGGCAAAAAAATGTTAACAGTGAGCGTAATTAACCACTGGAACAAATTACCAAGGATCACGGTGGATTCTCCATCGCTGACAATTTTTAAATCAAGTTCAGATGTTTTCCTAAAAGATCTGCTTTAGGAATTAATTTGGGGAAGTTCTATGGCCTGTGTTATACAGGAGGTATACAGAAGCGACTTTGTCTGTACAAAGTGCAAGCTGGTCTCCATACTGGAAGAGAAGATTGAAGGTCTGGAGCAACAGGTAACGACCCTGCGTTGTATACGAGAGACTGAGGATTTTCTGGACAAAACTCAGGATAGGCTTCTAGGGGCACAAAGCTCTAAAGATATAGAGCAGGTTGCACAGAGGAGCCAAGAGGCCAGTGAAGAAGCTTGGCAACATGTGACCTCCAGAAGAGGTAAGCGGAATGTCCGGGTTCCAGTAACACAGACACAGGTAACTAACCGCTTTCATGTTCTCTCCACAGGTACCATTGCGGAGAGTGGACCAGATGATATGTCTGGGGGAAGAAAGCAGAAGGAGACTCCGCTGGTTGGAAGGCATGAGATGCGATGTCCTGAGGTTGGGGGTTCCACGACCACCACTCCCAACAGGAGAAGGCGGGTGGTGGTGGTCGGGGACTCTCTCCTCCGGGGGACTGAGTCATCTATCTGCCGCCCTGACCGGGAAAACCGAGAAGTCTGCTGCTTGCCAGGGGCTAAGATTCGCGATGTGACGGAGAGACTGCCGAGACTCATCAAGCCCTCGGATCGCTACCCCTTCCTGCTTCTCCACGTGGGCACCAATGATACTGCCAAGAATGACCTTGAGCGGATCACTGCGGACTACGTGGCTCTGGGAAGAAGGATAAGGAGTTGGAGGCGCAAGTGGTGTTCTCGTCCATCCTCCCCGTGGAAGGAAAAGGCCTGGGTAGGGACCGTCGAATCGTGGAAGTCAACGAATGGCTACGCAGGTGGTGTCGGAGAGAAGGCTTTGGATTCTTTGACCATGGGATGGTGTTCCATGAAGGAGGAGTGCTGGGGAGAGACGGGCTCCATCTTACGAAGAGAGGGAAGAGCATCTTTGCCAGCAGGCTGGCTAACCTAGTGAGGAGGGCTTTAAACTAGGTTTCACCGGGGGAAGGAGACCAAAGCCCTGAGGTAAGTGGGAAAGCGGGATACCGGGAGGAAGCACAGGCAGGAATGTCTGTGAGGGGAGGGCTCCTGCCTCATACTGGGAATGAGGGGCGATCAACAGGTTATCTCAAGTGCTTATATACAAATGCACAAAGCCTTGGAAACAAGCAGGGAGAACTGGAGGTCCTGGTGATGTCAAGGAACTATGACGTGATTGGAATAACAGAGACTTGGTGGGATAACTCACATGACTGGAGTACAGTCATGGATGGTTATAAACTGTTCAGGAAGGACAGGCAGGGCAGAAAAGGTGGGGGAGTAGCACTGTATGTAAGGGAGCAGTATGACTGCTCAGAGCTCCGGTACGAAACTGTGGAAAAACCTGAGTGTCTCTGGATTAAGTTTAGAAGTGTGTGCAACAAGAGTGATGTAGTGGTGGGAGTCTGCTATAGACCACCGGACCAGGGGGATGAGGCTTTCTTCAGGCAACTCACGGAAGCTACTAGATCGCATGCCCTGATTCTCATGGGTGACTTTAATTTTCCTGATATCTGCTGGGAGAGCAATACAGCGGTGCATAGACAATCCAGGAAGTTTTTGGAAAGCGTAGGGGACAATTTCCTGGTGCAAGTGCTAGGGGAGCCAACTAGGGGGGGCGCTTTTCTTGACCTGCTGCTCACAAACCAGGTAGAATTAGTGGGGGAAGCAAAAGTGGATGGGAATCTGGGAGGCAGTGACCATGAGTTGGTTGAGTTCAGGATCCTGACGCAGGGAAGAAAGGTAAGCAGCAGGATACGGACCCTGGACTTCAGGAAAGCAGACTTCGACTCCCTCAGGGAACGGATGGGTAGGATCCCCTGGGGGACTAACATGAAGGGGAAGGGAGTCCAGGAGAGCTGGCTGTATTTCAAGGAATCCCTGTTGAGGTTACAGGGACAAACCATCCCGATGAGTCGAAAGAATAGTAAATATGGCAGGCGACCAGCTTGGCTTAATGGTGAAATCCTAGCGGATCTTAAACATAAAAAAGAAGCTTACAAGGAGTGGAAGGTTGGACATATGACCAGGGAAGAGTATAAAAATATTGCTCGGGCATGTAGGAAAGATATCAGGAGGGCCAAATCGCACCTGGAGCTGCAGCTAGCAAGAGATGTCAAGAGTAACAAGAAGGGTTTCTTCAGGTATGTTGGCAACAAGAAGAAAGCCAAGGAAAGTGTGGGCCCCTTACTGAATGAGGGAGGCAACCTAGTGACAGAGGATGTGGAAAAAGCTAATGTACTCAATGCTTTTTTTGCCTCTGTTTTCACTAACAAGGTCAGCTCCCAGACTGCTGTGCTGGGCATCACAAAATGGGGAAGAGATGGCCAGCCCTCTGTAGAGATAGAGGTGGTTAGGGACTATTTAGAAAAGCTGGACGTGCACAAGTCCATGGGGCCGGACGAATTGCATCCGAGAGTGCTGAAGGAATTGGCGGCTGTGATTGCAGAGCCCTTGGCCATTATCTTTGAAAACTCGTGGCGAACGGGGGAAGTCCCGGATGACTGGAAAAAGGCTAATGTAGTGCCCATCTTTAAAAAAGGGAAGAAGGAGGATCCTGGGAACTACAGGCCAGTCAGCCTCACCTCAGTCCCTGGAAAAATCATGGAGCAGGTCCTCAAAGAATCAATCCTGAAGCACTTAGAGGAGAGGAAAGTGATCAGGAACAGTCAGCATGGATTCACCAAGGGAAGGTCATGCCTGACTAATCTAATCGCCTTTTATGATGAGATTACTGGTTCTGTGGATGAAGGGAAAGCAGTGGATGTATTGTTTCTTGACTTTAGCAAAGCTTTTGACACGGTCTCCCACAGCATTCTTGTCAGCAAGTTAAGGACGTATGGGCTGGATGAATGCACTATAAGGTGGGTAGAAAGCTGGCTAGATTGTCGGGCACAACGGGTAGTGATCAATGGCTCCATGTCTAGTTGGCAGCCAGTGTCAAGTGGAGTGCCCCAGGGGTCGGTCCTGGGGCCCGTTTTGTTCAATATCTTCATAAATGATCTGGAGGATGGTGTGGATTGCACTCTGAGCAAATTTGCGGATGATACTAAACTGGGAGGAGTGGTAGATACGCTGGAGGGGAGGGATAGGATACAGAAGGACCTAGACAAATTGGAGGATTGGGCCAAAAGAAATCTGATGAGGTTCAATAAGGATAAGTGCAGGGTCCTGCACTTAGGATGGAAGAATCCAATGCACCGCTACAGACTAGGGACCGAATGGCTAGGCAGCAGTTCTGCGGAAAAGGACCTAGGGGTGACAGTGGACGAGAAGCTGGATATGAGTCAGCAGTGTGCCCTTGTTGCCAAGAAGGCCAATGGCATTTTTGGGATGTATAAGTAGGGGCATAGCGAGCAGATCGAGGGACGTGATCGTTCCCCTCTATTCGACACTGGTGAGGCCTCATCTGGAGTACTGTGTCCAGTTTTGGGCCCCACACTACAAGAAGGATGTGGATAAATTGGAAAGAGTCCAGCAAAGGGCAACAAAAATGATTAGGGGTCTAGAGCACATGACTTATGAGGAGAGGCTGAGGGAGCTGGGATTGTTTAGTCTGCGGAAGAGAAGAATGAGGGGGGATTTGATAGCTGCTTTCAACTACCTGAAAGGGGTTCCAAAGAGGATGGCTCTAGACTGTTCTCAATGGTAGCAGATGACAGAACGAGGAGTAATGGTCTCAAGTTGCAATGGGGGAGGTTTAGATTGGATATTAGGAAAAACTTTTTCACTAAGAGGGTGGTGAAACACTGGAATGCGTTACCTAGGGAGGTGGTAGAATCTCCTTCCTTAGAGGTTTTTTAAGGTCAGGCTTGACAAAGCCCTGGCTGGGATGATTTAACTGGGACTTGGTCCTGCTTTGAGCAGGGGGTTGGACTAGATGACCTTCTGGGGTCCCTTCCAACCCTGATATTCTATGATTCTATGATTCTAGGTCAGACTAGATGATCACAATGGTCCCTTCTGGCCTTGGAATCTGTGAATCTATGAATTTAAAATCTATTTAGTTAAGCCAGGGCAAAAGGCTGTGTGAACACTTTTAAACTGACACAAACCTGGTCTGTATCAGTTTAAAGATATTAGGAATAGGTTTAAGTTAACTGAAATAAATCACTCTTAAACCGAAATAAGTGTGTCTAAATGGGGCTTGCCACCAGTTTAACTAAATCAGTTTAAAAGCCAGGTGATGAAAACTCCTTACAACATTTGGAGTTATTAGAAATTGAAAATAAACACTTTATGCATTGTAAGACTTTTTGTCTTACCAATAACAAAAATGGATAAACAAATAATTCCAACATTTCACATAAACAGTTCCTATTAAAAAATAAATCCGTTACTAGATTTGGGTGTAAGAGGAGAAATTAAAATTTCTAAGTGATTGAAAAGTCCCTGAGTAAGCTTAATGAGCATTGGCTATAATTTTCAGAAACTCTAAGGAAACCCTTTGGACAACACAATGCACGGTCTCTCTGTCTGGCACAGTGATATGCTTCAAAAGAAAATTTATATTTTCTTAAACTATTATCTTCCCTATCACTGTGTGGAACTTTGGATGAAACTTCTATGCCAGAGGCCAACTCAAATAGCTCAGCTGTTGTACTGTGTGATCTTGATTAGACTGAGCAATAACAGATCTGCACACCTTCCAGTGCAGTAAAAGCAAAGAGTGATCCAGTGACTACCTGAAGATTCTCATCCTCTCGTATCAGCTGCTTCCTGGGAAAGATCTGATTAGCCTGGATGCATTCAAGGCTGTGCTGAGTCTCTTCATCCTAGAAACAAAACTCTACAGTTAATTTCAACACTGCTACCCATTCACAGCAGACCTCTCCATTGACAAAAGGCATGAAGAGTTCCCAGTGACCAATGAAAGGTTTAGGCACTATGAACTATTATGAGAATTCAGCTACTAGTGACCCACAGAAGTGACATAATAGTTGCAATTTTACATTACTAGTGGCCCACAACTTTACAATGTAAAACACAGGTTTGGGACCTCTTTCCTTTGTTAAACACAAAACCATGAAGCAAAGTATTTCCTTTTCAATTTTAAATGCAATATTTAGGAAATTGTAGCGAGGGGGGCGAGGTCTCCCTTCCTGACGGGTGGGGAGAGAACCATGACTGCCCTCTGGTGGGCAGAAACAAGGTATCAGCGGCCACCCACCGGAAGCAGAGGCGCAGGACAGGAACTGGAAATGTAAAGACCGGCCCTCTAGCTCAGTTGGGGCAGAGCTGCCAGAGGAGCAGGACGTCTCTCCCACGCCCCACCCCAACCCCAACCCTTGGAGCTCGGACCTGATGGAGGCTGCTACAGTGTCAGAGACTGCCGGAGCTGCCAGATTCCAGGGAGCTGTTGGGCTGCCACTCGCTGTTTACCCCAGAGAGATCAATGACAACACTGGAACCCAGGTACCCCCAAAGTGGGAGTGTAGGAAGGAGCCCAGGGAAGCCAAATAGGGTTTGGCTGTGTTACTGACTGCAAGCCAGCCAGTAAGTTGCGGCCGGATTTCCCCGCTGACCCAATGGTGGCCCACTCTGCTACCGTTAGGGCCCTGGGCTGGGACGCAGTGGAGTAGGAGGGCCTGCATCCCCCTACCACCTGACCGTCAGGGGTGGCAGCCTCCCCACCTTTAGGCCAGGAGGCCTGCACTAGTCTGACGCCCCACCTGAGCTAGGACCCCAGATGGTTTAGCTGGCTCTCCCATCAAAGAGCTGAACTCCTCTGAGACTGTTTTTTTGTGTTGGGCTGCTCTGCCTGACAGCAGGCCAAAGCCCCCTTACCTGACTGCTGCCCCACCCTGAGTGAGGGCTCTGGGCCATAGACTTGCTGCCACCCGGCCCGACTGCAGGCCAGACCCATTAAATGTGTGCTGCCCCGCTCAGGCTGAGTGCTGGAGCTAACAGACCCAACTGATACCCAGTCTGGACTGAAGGCTAGGGCCTATTAACTGCTGGCTAATTCCCCCTGAATGGAGTTGCTCTAGGAGCATTGCAGCAAGGCGGCGTGGTCTCTCTCCCTGACAGGCGGGGAGAGAACCATGCCCGCCTTACAGAAATGAACTCAGTCCTTATACTACACAAATCTGCATCTTTCCTGCACAATTTAAACAGCCTCGCTCTACACAGTATATCAGTAAAATGCACTAGCAAATTAATTTCAAACAGCCTTGCAATAAATCTGACTTAAATGCCATGAACAGTACATGGCTAATTAATCTGAATTTGGATGGAAGAATACTGCCTTAGTTTATACGCCAGACTACTGGCAGATGGTACACATGGAATAATGATGACTATCATCAGAAAATTAAAATACAAATTGCTCAAAGATAAATAAAAAGGCAACGAAAACCATCCTTTCAATTCAACCAGAAGCCTGGAGTGACAAGTCTGTGAGGTACTGAGAACAGTATCTCTTATTATCACACAGTACCAACTCTTATCCTTCTTGTGCGGCAGTCTGCTTTGTTTTGGTCAGTCCTGACAAAACCCATGTGCTTACCATGACAGGCCCAGGATAGGAGGAGAAATCCTCGTCTTTGCTCGCAACACTTTGAGGATCTTCTTTCCGTAATAATAAAAGCTGGAAAACAAAATAGCAAAGTGTAAATGTGAGGACAAATTCATTTTATCTTCTGGTGGCAAATAAATTATTTTAAATGCAAGTTAACTTTAAAGAGAAAGAATAGCTAGAAGAAAACCGCAATTATACAACAATGAACAGATAAAGTCAATACAAACTAACTTGCTTTACAAGCACACACCATTATGAAATACGCCTGGCTACATTAATGCATTCTCAATAATCACCAGTGAACAGACCACCAGGAGAATAATAGTTTGAATGTAACAATTAGACTAATCTGTTTGTATAATTTAAATTAAACATATGGCTTTCCAGGCTACCCTGAGAACATTCCTCAGTCATTTGTAGATGCAGACTCTTCCCATCTGTTTATTTTTTTATACAAATATATTATGGATTTTCCTACTCACGTGACACAAAAGGATAGAAGTAATATACATTAAAATATGTTCAGCGTTTAACAGTGCTGAAGCTCATCGGCACTTACATTTATATATGGAAGTTTCAGCACTGTGGTTGATGAAGAAAGCCATACTGAATTTACTAGCCCACAAACACAATGACATTGCAATATCACTAACTGCACTCTGTATATTCTACAGAATATTTACTGGGGGGGACGACCACAAAACAGCAGTGGATGCATGTATTTCAAAAGCAAGACATTCCAGTATGCAAAAATGCCCAAGGAGAAAGGAAAACCCAGACCTACTACCTCTGTTGCACCTAAATAGTCCCATTAATATCAATGGGATTCCTGCATGAGCAAGGGTCCATATATCCCATATTAATCAGACTCTGAATTAATTTTTTTTAAAGAGACACTGACAGGTTTAAAGACAGATTTTTTTTAAAAAGCAACTGTTGTGTCTATGGCAGGGTAGGCAACCTATGGCACGCGTGCCGAAGGCAGCACTCACACTGCCCGGGTCCTGGCCACCGGTCCGGGGGGGCTCTGCATTTTAATTTAATTTTAAATGAAGCTTCTTAAACATTTTAAAAACCTTATTTACTTTACATACAACAATAGTTTAGTTATATATTATAGACTTATAGAAAGAGACCTTCTAAAAATGTTAAAATGTATTACTGGCACGCAAAACCTTAAATTAGAGTGAATAAATGAAGACTCGGCACACCACTTCCGAAAAGTTGCTGACCCCTGGTTTATAGTGATTTTGTGCTCTGCAGGGTGCAGTACCATCTACCACCACTGTGGAACTCTTGATGCAACTTTAGCTGCTTCAACTTCACTTGAGTCCTAGGGTAGTGCATACGGGCTACAGGCACTGACACGGCAGGCTCAGACTGGGGAGACTAGGCACCTGAGGGGCTAACTCAAGTTAGCTTCTCAAAGACAAGAATATACAGTCCTCTCTTGCCAGCAAATATGATCTCTTTCTACTGTCTCAGATTCTGCTTCTCCAGGACCCCCAACTGGTATGAAGAGGTTCTGAGACGTGGAAGAAGGGGATACACTGTGGAAGATGAGCTGGAGGTGGGGGACAGAAGGATTTTGAGTCTATGGGGAAACTGAGCCTGATGATGAGGACTGAGGAAAGAGTGGTTTTGAGCTGGGTGCAGGGTTGCTGAACGGATCTGAGCCTGTGGTATCTGCAGCCATCCCACGCATTTATGGCACTGTTGTCACTGTTATAAATGATCCTGCTGAGGTAATTAATCTGCAAACCCCACCATCCATAGTTGATAAAGTCCATTTAGTTAGAGATCCAGAACTGCAGTCCAGCTGAGAAGACCTTTTGACCCATAAGGTCCAGCCTCTTGCCCTCCCTGTCTGTCAGGGTGGAGCATGGGTGTGGCTGCTTGGATCACAGGGAGTTAGGTGGATGGTGTGAAAATAAAAAATCAGACCTTTGATGGAGACACGGTACCTTTCCTCAGTCCCCTTCAAGTTTGAGGGCAAATGTGGCCGGGGCATGCCACATGGTGCGTCGTGCTGGTTGAAGAATGGTATCATTCATCGGTAAGGTTCAGAGTTATTGACATGCTGACTGCAACAGTGCTCAGCCAAATCCAGCATCGTCTCTAGTCTGTGGGTGATGGCGTAATGAGATGCGAAAGTGTGAACTTATGACCATATTGCCACTCTACAAATGTCCTGGACAGGAACTTGTGCTACAAATGCTGCCAGAGATGCTTGGGCCCTTGTGGAATATGCTGTTAGGGCTGGTGGGGCACGAACCTTTGCCTAGTCATAGCATGTACAGATGCAGGATGCGATCCATGATTAAATTCTCTGGGCTCAGATGGGAAGACCTTTTATCCCCTCTGCAACAGCTACGAATAGCTGAGTAGTTTTCTGAAATGGCTTAGTCCTTTCTATGTAGAAGGCCAGTGCATATCTGACATCTAGCAAGTGGAGCCTGTGCTCTTCCCTGTTGGTATGTGGTTTCGGACAAAAAACCAGCAGGAAGATACCCTAGTTACTATAGAACTCTGAAAACCATCTTGGAAGGAAAGCTGGATGAGGACAAAATTGGACCTTGTACTTGAGAATACATGTATGGTGGTTCTGAAGTGAGGGCCCGGATCTCCAAGACTATTCTGGCAGAAGTAAGGACACTAGGAAGGTCACCTTCCAGGACAGCTAGAGCAGAGAGCATGTTGCCAGTGGCTCAGATGGGGGTCCTGTCAGTTTTGAGATCCCAGGGATGGATTGGTTTGCATACTGAAAGTTACAATCTCTCAAGGCCCTTAAAAACCAATCACAGATGTTGTCTGGAAAAACACGGAATGGCCATTCACCCACGGGTGAAAAGCTGAGATTGCAGCCAATGGACCCTAACAGATGACTCAGTTAGACCTCGTTGCTTCAGGTGTAGTAAGTAGTCCAGAATGAATGGTGTTAATAATTGTGTAGGTGAGAGACCCTTCTGCATAGACCAGAGCGAGAATCTCTTACACTTTTGCCAGATAAGTCGCTCTAGTGGACGCTTCCTGCTCTCTAGTAGGACCTCGCGGACCTGCCCCAAGCATGGTAGTTCTGCGGGGTTCAGCCATGGAGCTTCCACGCTGTCAGATGAAGGGACTCGAGGTTCAGGCGATGCAGGCAGATGTGGTCCTGAGAGATCAGGTGTAGGACACAGAGGTAGAAGAATTGACAACTCCACCAATGAGGTCTAGGAAAGTGGCCAACCAATGGCGGGGCCAGGCAGGGGCTATCAGGATGACTCACGTTCTGTCCCTTCTGATCCTCAGCAAGACCTTGTGTATAAGAGGAATGGGAGGAAACATGTAGAAGAGATGTCCCATCCAAGGGAGGAGGAAGGTGTCCGCAACAGATCTGGGGTTGTGACCCAGGAGGGAGCTGAACTGGAAACACTTCCTGTTGTGCTTTGTTGCAAACTGATCTATCTGGGGAGGTCCCCCACCTCTGGAAAATGGTTTCACGATACCTGGATGAATGGACCAACTTGTGGTGGTTGGAGAAGGATCTCATAAGGTGATCGGCTAGCTCATTTGCGAAACCAGCAGATTTGAGGCCTCGAGGTGGATCGAGTGGGCTATGCAAAAGTCCCCAAGCAAAGTGCTTCCTGGCACAGGTGAGAGGAGTGCACTTCTCCCTCCCTATTGATATAAAACATAGTCATTGTGCTGTCTGTAAGAGCTGACATGTTCTTGCCCGCCACATGGGGCTGGAATGCCTGGCAAGCCAAGCGAACCACCCTGAAACCCCTGACTTTGATGTGCAGCGAGAGCTCTTCCAGAGCCATGAGTTCTGACGGGAACCCAAGTGAGCACACCAGCCCATCGCTGAAGAGTCAGTAACGAGAGACACTAATGGTTGGGGCCATGAAAATGGGACTCCCATGTGCATCGCCAATGGGTCTAGCTGCCAGTTGAGGGAGGAAATCATCGATGGCGGAACTGTGATAACTGTGTCCAAATGGTGTTGGTTTGGTGAGTACACAGATGCCAGCCACACCTGGAAAGGTCGTAGTCCAAGTCTTGCGTACTGCACCACACAGATGCATGAGGCCATGTGGTCCAGGAGCTTCAAGCAGTTCCTCGCTGTTGTGATGGGGTGATCTCTGAGGCTCTCTATAAGCATCACTATTGCTTGGAACCACTATTGCTTCTGGGAGGAAGGCTCTGGCTTGGACAGAGTCGAGGATTTCCCCGATAAACTCTATCATTTGAACTGGGGAGAAGGGTAGACTTCGGCACATTTTATCAGCCGACCTAAGTCCTGGAACGTTGACTGGATTAACTTTATATCAGACTCCACTTGGACCTTGGTCCGATCTCTGAGTTGCCTGTCGTCAAGGTAGACTTGAATTGCTTGTCTCATCAGGAAGGCTGCAACGATCAACATGCACTTTGTGAACACTCGAGGGGCTGCTGACAGGCGAATGGGAGAACTGCATACTGTAGTGCACATGGTTCACAATGAACCTAAGGAACCTTCTGTGTCCCTGAATAATCGAGATATGGAAGTAAGCGTCCTTCAAATTGAAGGCGGTGTTACCAGTCCCTTGGACCCAGGCAGGGGATGATGGAAGCCAAGGAGACCATGCGGAACTTTAGCTTCTTAGTGTATCTGTTGAGATTTCTCAGATCCAGAATCAGTCTGAGACCACTGTTGGCTTTTGGGATTAGGAAATATCTGGAGCAGAACGCCTCAGCCCCTTAACACCGGTGGAACCTCTTCCACAGCTCCCACCCTTAGGAGCATCTCTTTGGCTAGAAGCTGCTCATGAGAAGGATCACTGAAGAGGGAAGGGGAGGTGGGGAAATGCATTGAAGGGTATATCACACCGCTATCTTGCTCAGCATCCAATTGTCCGTTGTAATACGGGGCCCACCCCTGATAGAAATGGAAATAAGCGTTCTGCAAATACTAGGGAGGCTGGATCCAAGTTCTGTCCTCGTATGTCAGCCCTGAGCGTCCCATCTTGGACCCACCAGAGCATCTGGGGGAGCAGGCACAGACGCGGACGAAGACTGGGGAGGAAGTATTCTCCTAAAGCCCCTACTCCTCTCCCTGTGAGAGTGCTGCCAGACAGGTGACAAGGAATTGAGAGGCTGGTTGAGGCTTACAATGTTTTCCTGTGGTGCCAGTGTATAAATACCCTAAGGACTTCAAGGTAGATCTGGAGTCCTTTAGGCTCTGCAGCTTGGAGTCCGTCTGCTTGCAAGGAGCCAGATACCAGTGGCTCCTTGGCTGCAGTAAAAGGAGGGAACTGCCACGGTGCTGCCACAACCCTCTGGTAGTCATATATCTGGATTGGAAGCTGCAGACCATGTCGAACATCCAAATCCTCTGACTCAGAGGAACTGGAGTCCTGCACAACTGGTGGTGCTGATGGAGCCATCGACAGCATGCATTAAAGGGGTATGGCCAGCAGGTGGTAGACCTAATGCAGAAGGTGGGGCCCTCCAAACAACACATGGAAACCTCACTCTTTTTTCAGGGCAAACAGTTTGTGAGGTCCAGGAGCACTTCTGAGTTTCCCTGGAAAAAAACAGTTACTCGCCCTTCTCGTAACTGTTGTTCTTAGAGATGTGTTGTTCATATTCTGTGATTCTATGTCCATTCCAATCAGGTGTGTGCGCGCCACATGCACGTCACCCAGAAGATTTTTCCCTTAGCAGCATCCATAGGGTCGGCCTGGGCGCACCCCGGAGTTGCGCCTTCATGGCACCCAGTATAGGGTCCTGCCAACCCCCCACCTCCTCAGTTCCTTTTTACCGCCAGTGACAGCTAGCTGGAACAATGGTCACTTTTGCATTGCCAAGAGATTTTGGCAGTGTCCACTTCAGTCTTCATTGTTTTTAGTTGTAAATAGTTCATTACTTGTTAGTTGTTGTAGCTGTGGAACAGTAACGGGATCTGTCTCAGGACCCCATGATTCACAGGATACAGGTGGAGCAGAAGCAGGAGTGATACACAGGTCCAGGACTGGAGCATATGGTGAACAGTGTGACTTCTTGTCATTCTTGTGAGCCTTGGAACGTGTCACTCGTCTGTGGCCAGAACTCGTAGAGGGTACAGCATCCTTCTTGGATTTGGAGACTTACTGCCATGCTTATGTGCATGCTTCCATGGCTCATGGATAGGCCCTAGCGTGGGGTCCACAGCACTGGTACCAAAGGAGCCGGACCAAAGCTCCGCAGTAGGGGGAGTTCTCTTAGATTGTTCAAGTCAATGTGCAGAGGGGGTTCCCTGGCCAGGATCCAATTGCGAACCCATGCGCAAGGAAGGAGAGGCAAATACTGCACCTAGACCCTGTGTGGGCTTTCCCCCAAACAGTTCAAACAGCATTGGTGCTCATCACTGATGGAAAACGAGTGAGAGCAGGAAGTACAGACTTTGAATCTCAACATCTTTGGCATAATCCAGTACCCAGACGCGGGTGCTGGAAGAGAGGTGGAGGCGATTACTTGGCGGGAAAACTGCCAAAGCAGTGTCCCAAGTTCTTAATCCTATAAAACTTCCAGGACCTAGAAAATTATTGCAAAAACAATAAAACCCTAACTATGATCAAGAGTAAAAACAGTCTTCCTAAAAAGTTTGGAAAATGCGTCACCAAGGACAAGAGGCAAGCAGAAGCTCTGTCTTGGACCATGCAGTGCCGCCCTGCCCTTCATTGCCTCTGGCAAAACCACGAGGCGGTACAAGGGTGCATGTGCGGACCGACAAGCAATACTACTTTGAAAAGCTCCAGCTCCGGGCGCATAACCCCTTAGAAGAATACAATAGGGACCATCAAGATGCCCATCCAACATAGGCTTTGGCTGGACCTGCAGATGGTTCTGGAAGCTCGCACGGCAGGCACCTACAAGTGGGAATATGCAGAGGTCATTCAAAGAAGAATTATAGAAAGAAGATAAATCGGAGTGTGGAAATAATTGAGGCAATGCCTCGCTATCTACAGCAGGGAAATCCTCCTAAACCAATTACTTCCCCTTGCCGAGGAAATAATTGCTGGAATCTCAGTGTGGTTTTAGACCATCCCGCAGGACAACTGACATGATTTTCATTGCCCACCAAATCCAGGAAAAGTCTCAGGAGCAAAATCATGGCCTTCGCTGATTTGACAAAAACGTTAGACTCCCACATTTGATTTATTTGCACAAGCTTACCGAAGCCTAGGACTCTCACTCAATATTGAGGAAAACTAAATGCTCCATCAGCCTGCCTCAGGCCTTGCACGTGACCCACAACAAATCACCATCGAGGGACAGACTTTGGAGACAGTCGAACACTTCTGTACCTTGGTAGCCAACTTACTCAAAATACAAAAATCAACAAGTTAGATCCAGCGCAGAATCCATTGCGCAAGTGCTTCCTTTCGGAAATTGCTCCAGTGTGTTTTCATGGACAGAACCTATGGCAGGACACCAAGATCCAGGTCTATAAGACAATCTTATTCCAACACTCCTTTATGGATGCGAAACCTGGGGTGACCTGTCGACAGCACCTCAAGAATATGGAGAGGTACACCAACGATGCCTCCAGAAGATCCATCGCATCAAGTGGGAAGATCTCTGCACTAACGCCAGCACCCTCACTGAAGCCAATGTCATCAGCATTGAAAGCCATGATCCTCATGCACCAATTACGCTGGCTGGACATTGTATGTGGATGGCAGACTCTCGCCTCTCAAAACAAGTCCTTTACTCTCAGCTCACCCATGGTCAGAGATCCCGAGGTGGTCAGAGGAAACGCTACAAAGACACACTGAAAGCGTATCTCAAGAAAATTGATGTGGACATCACAAGCCACCGACCGACCTCAATGGCACCACATCCTCCATAAGGCAATGGACTGCTTCGAGGAGAAGCGCATTGCACTCAAAGCTGAAAAGAGAGAGAGAAGGAAGAAAAAAGAAAAAACTTTCTCAAGCAGGCAGCTGACCCACCAGGAAATGTTTGTACCTTCTGCGGGCGGATATGTGGTTCCAGGATCAGACTCTTGAGTCATCTCAGGAACCATCTGTAAAGCTGTGATAGAGATCATCCTTGAATCAAGGGATCACCTATGATGATGGTAATTTTCTAATACAAAAGGTACTGTGCCCAACACAAAGTAACCATGGGTGGCGGGTGGAGCCCCCCTTCAGGGAGACTAGCCCCGGCTCCGTCCCTGCTGCCAACCCTTCCCCCCACCTCCAGCCTGAGACCGAGACTACGGTGACCAAATGTCCCTGTTTTATAGGGACAATCCTGATATTTGGGGCTTTTTCTTCTATAGGCGCCTATTACCCCCTACCCCCGTCCCGATTTTTCACACTTGCTGTCTGGTTACCCTACCCGAGAGAGACATACACATCTGGCCAGAGAAGTCCCAAGCCGGAGAAGCCAGGAGCCGTCCGAAGCCCCAAGACACCTGGCTGAAGTCCCGAGCTGCCCTGCTTGGAGTCCCGGGCCAGCTGCAGCCACGCCGCCCCTTTCCTTTCCTCTCCTCTCCTCTCCTCTCCTCTCCTCTCCTCCCCTCCCCTCCCCTACCCCAAGCCACCTGGAGAAAAGTGTGCAGCAAAGTTTCTCTTCTCCGGAAGAAGCTTTTGCTATTCCTCATGCAGGTTCCGGAGTGGCCTCCTCCGTGCCCTGGAACCTGTGTGGGTCATAATAAATTAAAAACTTTCCCCCCAAACCCTGATACCAGTGGTCCAGCAGTGGCGGCAGCACCGGGGACGCTGAGCCTCCCCTGGCCTATTATACCCGTCGCCCAAGAAACTAACTCATTTACACTTCATTATGATTGGTGGTTGCTTAGGGACCAGTACTCATGACCTGATTATACTCAATATGGGCAATCAGAGAACAAACCTAACCAGTAATACATACAATAACTCCTTGCTTAACGTTGTAGTATGTTTCTGAAAAATGCTACTTTAAGCGAAACGATGTTAAGCAAATCCAATTTCCCCAGAAAATTAATGTAAATAGGGGGGTTATGTTCCAGGGAAATGTTTTTTGCCAGACAAAAGATATTTTATATATTTATTTGTGACAGGGTCAGGCCAGATGGCTACAGAAGACTGGTCGAAGGCAGATATATTAGTCCCAGATTAAGTAGATCTCTTTTCCCTGGGTAAGGTGATGGGGCAGTTTTTTGAAACAAGCAGGAATTTGCTGGAACCAGTTAAGGCAGGCAGGCAAATTAGGACACCTGGAGCCAATTAAGAAGAAGCTGCTAGAAACAATTAGGACAGGCTGGCTAATCAGGGCACCTGGGTTTAAAAAGGACCTCCCTTCAGTTAGGGAGAGGTGTGTGAGGAGCTGGGAGTGAGAGGACGTGCTGCTGGAGGACTGAGGAGTACAAGTGTTATCAGACACCAGGAGGAAGGTCCTGTGGTGAGGATGAAGAAGGTGTTGGGAGGAGGCCACTGGGAAGTAGCCCAGGGAGTTGTAGCTGTTGCCCAGCTGCTCCAGAAGGTACACTAGGCAGCTGCAATCCACAGGGCTCTGGGCTGGAACCTGGAGTAGAGGGTGGGCCTGGGTTCCCCCCAAACTACCCAACTCCTGATCAGACACAGGAGGAGTTGACCTGGACTGTGGGTTCCACCAGAGGGGAGGTCTCTGAGCTGTTCCTTGACCTACATGGTGGATCAGCAGAGACTGTGGGGGTCATTCTTCTTTTTTTCCCCTATGCTGGCCAGTGATGAGGTTATCTGAGTGAATGGCAGATTTGAGCCACAAAAGTGGCCAAACTGAGGGCTGCTGTGAATCTTTAAGGCAAGCAAATCTGCCAATAAGTGCAGGACCCACCAAGGTAGAGGAGGAACTTTGTCACTACACACACACAGAGTATAAGTTTTAAACAAACAATTTAATACGCACACAGTAATCATGTTTGTGAAGCTTGGTTGAGGTGGGGGAGTCATAGGGTGGGATATTTCCCAGGGAATGCCTTACTGCTAAATGATGAATTAGCATTCAGCTGAGCCCTCAAGGGTTAACACAGTGTTGTTAATGCAGCCTCACACTCTACAAGGCAGCACAAATGGAGAGAAGAGACACCGCATGGCAGAGAAAGACAGAGATACACGTGCTGTGTGTGAGGGAGAGACAGACTCACACCGTGTGTGTGTGAGAAAGACGCGCATGCCCGTTAAAGTACGCTGACCCCACTTTAAGTACACTGCCTTTTTAAATAGATCAGCAAGTGAGACAGCAGCTGCTGCCAGCAAGCTCCCTCAGTCCTGAGCCCTGTCATATCCCCCCCTGCTCTGTGGAGGTGGAATAACCCTGATATTAGCACCCCTCTTCCCCTGCCCCCACACAGCAAACAGGAGGTTTGCAGGAGCAGCACATGGCAGTGGGGTGTGGGACAGCTGAACTGCCTGGCAATTGATAGCCTGATGGGCAGCTGCCGCACAGGGAACTTAGCTGATGGGGGAGCTGCCGGCCCACCCTGGTTCCAAGCCCCCACCAGCTAGCTCCAACAGGCTGCTCTTTCTGCAAGCAGTGGACAAAGCAGGTGGCTGCCAAACAACATCTTATGGGAGCATTGCACAACTTTAAATAAGCATGTTCTCCAGATGATCAGCAATGAAACAACGTTAACCGGGACGACGTTAAGTGAGGAGTTACTGTATGTGACTGAATGTACCCTGTATTCACACCATACACACTTTTATACTACTCTTTGTACAAAATATCCCTTATGAGGTATCATCTGAAAACTAATAACTCGCTGGTCAATAATTTCATAGTGAAATGTATCTAGCAACATTATATGTAAAGTTATGAATCCTCCCTGTATGATGCTGGTAGCACAGTACAAACCCATGTAGCCCTGATTAGGCAGGAGTGGTTAAGCTGGTCTATCTTAAACAAAGGAATGTTTATTTCAATTTACATATAAGTAGTAAACAGGGTCTTTGAGACTGCAAAAGCAAATTTGCATTTCAACATACACAGGGGAGAAGAAAGAGCATGGGGGCACCTTCACTCCAGACTCCATACAGCCTTCTTTACTGTTTGAATAAACTGTGCTTTGAGGAGTAATCCTCAGAAGAACCTACTTCAAAGGGGGACGGGACTATAAAAGCGAGGGGCAAAACCACCCCAATCTATTTATCTCTCTTATCTTTTCAGCTAAGATGACAAAGGAACCAGTCCTTTGGAGTTTGGGGGCAGATCATGACTTGAGCTAGCAAACAGGAACGGCTAACAGGTGACTTTTGTGAGGGAGTTCTCCAGGTGAAGGAGTGACCCTTGAGGTAAGTTTGTTGTCTGTAGTATGTGTGTTTGAGTTTGTGGTGTGCTTGCTGCTTGACTGAAATATACCATGTAGTCTGTTTGTTTGGGGGACATGTGCTGACTGTGTGTGCTGAGCCTAGCGCTCTGCTAGGCAAGGCTGAGAGCTTCTTGACAAGGCTTTGATCCCTAAGCCCTTTAACCCCCATCAACCCTTAACCAGGGGTGGGGCCACTCAGGAAGACCAGTGCTTTAAAAAGCCTGCTCCTAAGTGGCCAGAGGAGCTAGTGAACAGGAGCAGCTATCAGGGGAGTTTTGCAAGGGAGTTTACAGGGAGAGTGTGAGGGGGGCTAGATACACTTAACATTCCTTAAACTCTTTAAGCGTTAAAGCCAAAAACACCCCCTAATAAAAACAAAACAACAACAAAGAAACAAGCTTCAGGAGTAAAAAGAGAATGCAGGCAGAAGTGCAGCAAACAGAGTGGGGTCCTATCCCGTTTATTGCACCAAATGCAGCATGCAGGATTACCTGCCCTATGGGCAGGTGGCGTATGTATGCAGTCAGTTCAAGGAGCTCCTGGCCCTCAGAGACCATGTCTGGGCTTTGAAGACCAGAGAGGCTGAATTGGAGATGCTAAGGGAGACAGAGGTACACAGATGAGACTTTCTGGGATTCAGTTAGAACAGTCCCACCCCCGGTCTGAGAGCCTCTGTGGAGGACAACAAAAGTCTCAGGGAAAGAGAACATACAACTGGAGCAGAAGGAAAGGATTCCCATAGTTGGGACCCTCTTTCCAGATGATGCTGTGGTATCCTCTGCATAGAGGATAATTCTCTGGGGGAGGGAAACTCCGGTTATTAGGAAGAGACAAGGTATTAGTAATGGGAGATTTGATCATTAGAAACATTAGGTTTGCGATGACCAGGAGAACCGCATGGTGACTTGTCTGCCTGGTGCAAAGATTGCAGATCTCTCAAGACATCTAGACAGAATTATGTGCAGTGCTGGGGAGGAGCCAGTGGTACATGTACGTGCCAATGATACGGGGAAGGACAGGAGAGAGGTCCTGGAGGCTAAATTTTAGGCTGCTAGGTACAAGATTGAAGTCCAGGACCTCCATGGTAGCATTCTCTGAAATGCTTCCAGTTCCACGCACAGGGCCAGTTAGACAGGCAGAACTGCAGGGTCTCAATGCGTGGATGAGACAATGGTTGTAGAGAGGAGAGTTTAGGTTTATTAAGAACTGGGGAAACTTTTGGGAAAGGGGGAGCCTATACAGGAAGGATGGGCTCCACCTAAACCAAAACAGATTGCTGGCACTTAAAATTAAAAAGGTCATAGAGCAGTTTTTAAACTAAGGGCTGGAGGAAAGCCAGCAAATGCAGATGAGCACATGGTTCGGACAGACATCCCTTGGGGAGGAACTATTAATGGAGATTCTCTATGTGCTACTAGGGAGGAGAGGATGGAAAACTATAAAATACAGGTAGGATCTGATGAAAAACAGTCAGTCAAACGAAAAGTCCCATTCAATTACATCATGTAATGGCAGACAGCTGAAAAGTGATATATAAGCACTTTAAAAACACGTCAAAGCTAGAAGTCTAAATAAGATGGCTGAACTAGGAGTGCTTCATATTAAATGAGGATATTGATAAAATAGGCATCACAGAAACTTGATGGAATGAGGATAATCAATGGGACCAGGATACAAAATATACTGGAAGGACAGAACAGGTCGTGCTTGTGGTGAAGTGGCACTATATGTGAAAGGAAAGCATAGAATCAAATGAAGTAAAAATCTTAAATGAACCAAACTACTGTAGAATCTCCATGGATAGTAATTCCATGCTCTAATAATAATATAGAAGTAGGGATATATTACTGACCACCTAACCAGAATGGTGATAGTGACTGACATGCCCAGGGAGATTAGAGAGGCTATTAAAATAAAAAGTTAAAATCCCCCATTTATTATTGAGTTATCTCCATATTGACTGGGTACATGTCACCTCAGGATGGGATACAGAGAGTTTTGACACCTTCAATGACTGCTTCTTGGAGCAGCAAGTCCTCGAACCCACAAGAGGACAGACAGTTCTTGATTTAGTCCTAAGTGGAGCACAGAATCTGGTCCAAGAGATGAATATAGCTGGACCGCTTGGTAATAGTGACCATAATATAATTAAGTTTAACATCCCTGTGGTGGGGTGTAGCAAGGTGCTGCTGCAAAAGCACCTTATTAGCCCCTGCTCAGCCAGCTCCAATCAAGAGAAATAGATTGGGGCTGGTGTAACAGGCATGATGCCTGGCCTGGGGATTGGCTCCACCTGTGAGCCTGACAAGCCAGCAGTTATAAGGGCTGGGAGCCAGTATGAAGGGGCTGCTAGGAGAAGGGACAGTCTCCTGGCTGTGGGCTGACTGTTAGCCAAAGAGGGAACTAACCCTGTAAGCTTTGTAACTAGCTCATCACTGGTGGTGGGAGAACTGTGTGTGTAAATAAAGCCACGGGTGCTGCATAACAGGAAGCCTCTCTGAGTTTTACTGGAGCAGTCAGCGGGCCCTAAGAAGAGGGGCAGGCAGAGGACCCTGTTACACAGGGAAAACACCATAGCAGCCCAACACTGTAGCATTTAATTTCAGAAAGGGGGACTACACAAAAATGAGGAAATTAGTTAAACAGAAATTAAAAGGTACAGTGCCAAAAGTGAAATCCCAGCAAACTGCATGGAAACTTTAAAGACACCATAATAGAGGCTCAACTTAAATGTATACCCCAATTTAAAAAACACATAGTAAGAGAATAAAGTGCCACCATGGCGAAACAACAACAAAGTAAAAGCAGTGTGACACAAAAAGGCATCCTTTAACAAGTGGAAGTTAAATCCTAGTGAGGAAAATAGAAAGAAGCATAAACTGACAAATGAAGTGTAAAAATATAATTAGGCAGGCCAAAAAAGAATGTGTAGAACAGCTAGCCAAAGTAATAGCAAAAAATTTTTAAATACATCAGAAGCAGGAAGCCTACTAAACAACCAGTGGGGCCACTGGACGATCAAGGTATTAAAGGAGTACTCAAGGATGATAAGGCCATTTTAGAGAAACTGAATGAATTCCTTGCATCGATCTTTGTGGATGAGGATGTGAGGGAGATTCCCAAACCTGAGCCATTCTTTTTAGGTGACAAATCGGAGGAACTGTCCCAGATTGAGGTGTCATTAGAAGAGGTTCTGGAACAAACTGATAAATTAAACAGTAATCAGTCACCAGAACTAGATGGTATTCACTCAAGAGTTCTGAAGGAACTCTTATGTGAAAATGCAGGACTACTAACTGTAGTCTGTAATCCACCATTTAAATCAGATTCTGTACCAAGTGACTGGAAGATAGCTAACGTGATGCCAATTTTTAAACAGAGCTCCAGAGGTGATCCCAGCAATTACAGACCGGTATGCTTGACTTCAGTACTGGGCAAACTGGTTGAAACTATAGTAAAGAACAATATTGTCAGACATACAGATCCTCATAATTTGTTGAGGAAGAGTCAACATGGTTTTTGTAAAGTGAAATCATGCCTCACTAATCTACTAGAATTCTTTGAGAGGGACAACAAGCATGTGGACAAGCGGAATCCAGTGACTATAGTGTACTTAGATTTTCAGATTTCAGAGTAACAGCCATGTTAATCTGTATTCGCAAAAAGAAAAGGAGTACTTGTGGCACCTTAGAGACTAACCAATTTATTTGAGCATAAGCTTTCGTGAGCTACAGCTCACTTCGTCAGATGCATACTGTGGAAAGCATAGAAGATCTTTTTATACACACAAAGCATGAAAAAACACCTCCCCCACCCCACTCTTCTGCTGGTAATAGCTTATCTAAAGTGATCATTCTCCTTACAATGTGTATGATCAAGTTGGGCCATTTCCAGCACAAATCCAGGGTTTAACAAGAACATCTTGGGGGGGGGGGGGGGGTAGGAAAAAACAAGGGGAAATAGGTTACCTTGCATAATGACTTAGCCATTCCCAGTCTCTATTCAAGCCTAAGTTAATTGTATCCAATTTGCAAATGAATTCCAATTCAACAGTCTCTCGCTGGAGTCTGGATTTGAAGTTTTTTTTTGTTGTAATATCGCAACTTTCATGTCTGTAATCGCGTGACCAGAGAGATTGAAGTGTTCTCCGACTGGTTTATGAACGTTATAATTCTTGACATCTGATTTGTGTCCATTTATTCTTTTACGTAGAGACTGTCCAGTTTGACCAATGTACATGGCAGAGGGGCATTGCTGGCACACAATGGCATATCACATTGGTGGATGTGCAGGTGATATCAGAGGCTCGTTCACCTGTATGCATCTGATGAAGTGAGCTGTAGCTCACGAAAGCTTATGCTCAAATAAATTGGTTAGTCTCTAAGGTGCCATAAGTACTCCTTTTTTCTTTTTAGATTTTCAGAAAGCCTTTGACAAGGTCCCTCACCAAAGGCTCTTAAGCAAGGTAAGTTGTCTTCGGAGAACAGGGAAGGTCCTCTTATGCACTGGTAACTGGATAAAGGATAGGAAACAAAGGGTAGGAATAAATTATCCGTTTTCAGAATGGATAGAGGTAAATAGTGTCCCCCAGGGGTCTGTACTGGGACCAGTCCTATTCAAGATATTAATAAATTATCTGGAAAAAGGGGTAAACAGTGAGGTGACAAAACTTGCAGATGATACAAAACTACTCAAGATAGTTAAGTCCCAGGCACACTGCGAAGAGCTACAAAAGGGTCTCTCAAAACTGGGTGACTAGGCAACAAAATGGCAGATGAAATGTAATGTTGATAAATGCAAAGTAATGCACATTGGAAAACATCCCAACTATACATAAGAATGGCCCTATTCGGTCATACCGAAAGTCCATCTACCCAGTATCCTGTCTTCCGACAGTGGCCAGTGCCAAGTGCCCCAGAGGGAATGAACAGAACAAGTAATCATTCCCTGTCCCTCATTCCCAGCTTCTGGCAAACAGAGGCTAGGGACACCATTCCTGCTCATCCTGGTTAATACCCATTGATGGACCTATCCTCCATGAATTTATCTAGTTCTTTTTTTGAACCCTGTTATGGTCTCGGCGTTCACAACATCCTCGGGCAAGGACTTCCACAGGTTGACTGTGCGTTGTGTGAAGAAATACTTCCTTTTATTTGTTTTAAACCTGCTGCATATTAATTTCATTTGACCCCTACTTCTTGTGTTATGAGAAGGAGTAAATAACACTTCCCTATTTATTTTTCTCCACACCCATCATGATTTTATAGATCTCTATCATACTCCCACCTTAGTTGTCTCTTCCAAGCTGAAAAGTCCCCATCTAATTAGTCTCTCCTCATACAGAAGCCGTTCTATACCCCTAATCATTTTTGTTGCCCTTTTTCTGAACCTTTTCCAGTTCCAATATATCTTTTTTGAGATGGGCCGATCACATCTGCACACACACATTCAAGATGTGGGCGTACCATGGATTTATATAGAGGCAACATGATACTTTCTGTCCTATTATCTGTCCCATTCTTAATTATTCCCAGCATTCTGTTGGCAGTCAAAAAGCAAATGCACACTGAATGGATGTTTTCAGAGAACTATCCACAATGACTCCAAGGGTCACCAAATGAAATTAATAGGCAGCAGATTTAAAATAAACAAAAGGAAGTATATTTTTTCACACAATGCACAGTCAACCTGTGGAACTTCTTGCCAGAGGATGTTGTGAAGGCCAAGATTATAACAGGGTTAAAAAAAGAACTAGAGAAATTCATAAAGAATAGATCCATCAATGGCTATTAGCCAGGATGGACATGGATGATGTCCCTAGCTCTCCGTTTGCCAGAAGCTGGGAATGGGCGATGGGATGATAATCATTAAGTAATCTGTTCTGTTCATTCCCTCTGGGGCACCTGGCATTGACCACTGTCAGAAGACAGGTTTCAGAGTAACAGCCGTGTTAGTCTGTATCCACAAAAAGAAAAGGAGGACTTGTGGCACCTTAGACTAACCAATTTATTTGAGCATAAGCTTTCGTGAGCTACAGCTCACTTCATCGGATGCATACTGTGGAAAGTATAGAAGATCTTATTATATACACACACACAAAGGATGAAAAAATACCTCCTCCCACCCCACTCTCCTGCTGGTAATAGCTTATCTAAAGTGATCACTCCCCTTACAATGTGTATGATAATCAAGGTGGGCCATTTCCAGCACAAATCCAGGGTTTAACAAGAACATCGGGGGGGAGGAAAAAACAAGGGGAAATAGGCTACCTTGCATAATGACTAAGCCACTCCCAGTCTCTATTCAAGCCTAAGTTAATTGTATCCAATTTGCAAATGAATTCCAATTCAGCAGTTTCTCGCTGGAGCCTGGATTTGAAGTTTTTTGGTGTAAAATAGCAACTTTCTATGTAAAAGAGTAAATGGACACAAATCAGATGTCAAGAATTATAACATTCATAAACCAGTCGGAGAACACTTCAATCTCTTTGGTCAAGCGATTACAGACATGAAAGTCGCTATTTTACAACAAAAAAAAAATCCCACACTAGTCTGGACTGCACTCCAGAATGTGATATTCTTATTATTTGTATTATAGCATCTAGGAGCTCCAGTAATAAGATGAGGACCACATTATCCTAGAAGCTGTATAAACACCAAGTTCTCAAAGCTGAGAAAATGTATGACAAAATTGACTGGGAGGAAAATTTTACACAGAAAAATGTAAACGAAAATCGGGAATTCTTTAAGAGTTTATTTCATGGCCAAAAAACCCATGATTCCACAATCAAGAAAGAGGAGAAATTTTTAGCTAAAAGCCCATCCTAGTTCAGTGGTGACCTGAAAGCAGAAATTAGAAATGAAAAAACAATTAATAGGAAAAAAAAATGGGAAATACATAGCAACCAATATAAATTAGAAGTTATGAGGTGTGGAAAATGGATAAAGAAAGCTAAAGACGTGGAAAATCATGCCTGCCAGGGTTAAGGACAATAAGGAGAAACAAAAGAAATTGTTACTAGATGGAGGAGATAAAATTATTAACAACAATGCAGAAATTAGAGAAACTTTAGTGTTAATAAATATTTTTGTTCTGTATCTGGAAGCAAGCAGGATGATTTACTTATTTCATATGAGGATGATGAAGTCCTTTTCAGTCCATTAGTAACTTAAGAGAATATTCAGAGTTTAAAACCAAAAAGGATAAGTAGATCATCTAGTCTGACCTCTTGTATATTAAACTTTAAACTTCACCCAGTTATGCCTGTATGGTACCTAATAACTTGCTAAGGCATATCTTCCTCAGAAAGGCATCCAGATGGAGAATCCACCAATTTCCTTGGTAGTTTCCAATGGTAATTACCTTCACTGTTAAAATTTTTTTGCCTTATTTCTTATTTGAATTTGTCTGGCTTCACATTCCAAACACTGGTTCTTGTTATGCCTTTCTTGGCACATGCCCAGGTCCTGGGCAACAGATCAATTTTTGGAGTACAGGTAGAGATGAAAACATTTCTTCTTTATTTAGTAAGTGCCTATCCCAATAGCTCTATGCAGTTAACTAAATACATAAAATCAAGGACAAAAGATCCAAAAAGTGAAAAACCTATTCAGCTGAATCTAAAATACCACTTAACTAAATAATGACCTTGCTTGTTCAACCACCCCTGCATCACCAGGGGTAGTCAAGAGGTAGATTGGGGGCTAAATCTGGACGGCCAGATGCTTTTGAATAGACCACAAAACCTTGTTGTTCACTTATTTGTTATTATTGCAGCGTGAAAAATGTTTCTCTGGAATCTGAGCCTTGACCAAGAAATTTGGACCTTGACAAAAAAATAATTGACCATCCCTGCCTCAATGCATCTCCCAACAAAAGAAACTGAGCACGGTATACCCTGCTGCATATCCTAAATGTCAAAGGAGAAGAAGAGTCATGATGCTTGAGGATGGGTTTTAAAATTAAGATTTCTGAGTCTCTCCTTTTCTACCCATAAAATCACTGTTAGCTTACTCATTCAATAGTCAAGTATACATCATCCCCCCCCCCCCCGCCCCCAAAAGAGTCCAAGCACAACTAGTAGATAAATAAATTGCTAATGAGAAAGATAAGAGCTTTACTGAATTTCATCAACAATGCATTTTGCTACATTTGGTCTAAAATTCTTGGTACCATCACGTAACAAAGTTCCTCCTCAACCTTGGTGGGTCTTGCGCTTATTGGAGGATTTGCTCACCTTGGAGCTTCACAGCGGCCCTCACTTTGACCGTTTTTGTGAACCCACAGTCCAGGTCAACTCCTCCTGTATTTGACCAGGAGTTGGGAGGTTTGGGGGGAACCCAGGCCCGTGTGTGTAGTGACAAAGTTCCTCCTCTACCTTGGTGGGTCCTACACTTATGGCCAGATTTGCTAGCCTTAGAGATTCACGGCAGCCCTCAGTTTGGCCACTTTCGTGGCTCAAATCTGCCATTCGCTCAGATAACTCATCACGGGCCAGCATGGGGAAAAAGAGAATGACCCCTGCAGTCTCTGCTGATCCACCACGTAGGTCGGGGAACAGCCCAGAAACCTCCCCTCTGGTGGAACCCACAGTCCAGGTCAACTCCTCCTGTGTCTGATCAGGAGTTGGGAGGTCTGGGGGGAACCCAGGCCCACCCTTTATTCCAGGTTTCAGCCCAGGGCCCTGTGGAATGCAGCTGGCTAGAGTGCCTCCTGGAACAGCTGGGTGACAGCTACGACTCCCTGGGCTACTTCCCCATGGCCTCCTCCCAACACCTTCTTTATTCTCACCAGAGGACCTTCTTCCTGGTGTCTGATAATGCTTGTACTCCTCAGTCCTCCAACAGTACACGTTCTCACTCTCAGCTCCTCACACACGCACCACAAACTGAAGTGAGCTCCTTTTTAAACCGAGGTGCCCTGATTAGCCTGCCTTAATTGATTCTAGCAGCTTCTTAATTGGCTGCAGGTGTTCTAATCAGCCTGTCTGTCTTAATTGTCTCCACAAGGTTCCTGATTGTTACCTTACCCAGGGAAAAGGGACCTACTTAGCCTGCTCTCCAGCTGCTGCCCTCTGGCTTTCCTTGCTTTCTGCCCCTGCTTTTGGCTTCCCCCCTGACCGGGCCAGACACTCTCCCCCGTTTCTTTTCCTTTTGTTGTTTTTTTTCTTTCTCCGCTGTTGCTAGAGTGCTGGCCGGCTGCCGGCTGGCTGTTAGCTCCCGCCCGCCCTCCCTCCCTCCCTCGGATGCTGCTTCTGCTCCAGCTGAAACTACCCCCGGGGGGGGCCTGCCGGCCCACTTCCCCAGAGGGGGGGAGTGGAAGGACCCAGGCTCCAGACCCAGCCACTTGCTGTTTGTCTGCAGACCCGTCTCCGGTTGAGAGGAATCTTATCACTTGCTCCGGCATTTCTAGAATGCAAAAAAGAAAACCCGGAACAGACAAACAGCTGTCTACCAGAGGAACACCACCCGGGGAACTTACAAATCGCCGTGGAGGGGGCCCAAGACTGAGTAACTTTCAAACTGTGCTCTCGTGTGGGGGGAGGCCTTGACTGTGTCGTGACTGTGTTTGTAGGGACACAGGGGGTGTGGTACAGAGCTACCCCCTGATCCATCTGTGTCCTCCCAACCCCCACACTACCATCTTCACAACTGCCTCCTCCACCGTCATTGCTGGCTGTTTAACATCTGCCTCTGGACTTAGCTGCTCGCCCTGATTCCACCGTGTGGGCCAGAAGCACCAGCAACCAAACAGGACTCTCTGGACAAGCGTACAGTGGTTCATGTGCCCCCCCCACCCCCTGAACTGCCCATCCTACAGCCTGTCCCTTTTTACCTGACCCCAACTCCTGTTAATCACCTGCCACCGCTCCCGCTGGGGCATCAGCAATGGAGGGCACCAAGGTGACCTCCACTGCTGCCATGCCCACCGCCTCCCCAGACTCTAGGGGAGCCCCCCCAGCCGGCGGGAAAGGCCAGGGCAAGAAGAAGGGGAAGGGCCCCGCTAAAACCACCAGGCCCTCCATGGCAGGGGCCACCCCCACTGCTGCAGCCCCGCCACTGACCACGGCGTCCCTCCCCACTGCCCCTTCCACCAGCTCTGCGGGTGTCCCTCCCTCACCCCCCAGGACGTATGCCCGGGTGGCAGCAGCCCCCCCGCCTGCCGCCTCGTCATCTCTCCTGCCCACCGCGTCCGCCACCATCAACAGCAGCTGGGGCCCCTTCCCCACCATGACAAGGAAGCACGGTGTCCGATGCCTCCTGGTGCCCGCCTCCCCCACGTGGAGACCTACGTGCGGGCATTGGTGAGGGTGGTGGGGCCCTCGGCCATTGTGGCGGCCTCCAAAATGTATGGGAAGGTCGTCTTCTTCTTAGCATCGGAGGCTGCGGCCCAGGAGACAGTGGACAGAGGCGAGGCGGGGGGGGGGGGGGGTGTTTGTCCCCCTAGAGGACCTGGGCGTCCGCCTGGTCCTGACCTCTGTCCCTCCTTTTCTCCCCAATGCTGCCCTGTTACCCGCCCTTTCCATCCTGGGGAAACCTGTTTCTGTCATCAGCCCTCTCCCGTTGGGCTGCAAGGACCCCACCCTCCGTCACATCTTTTCCTTCCGCCGGCAAGTGCAGCTTCTACTGCCGTCGGCAGCGTGTGACGGAGAGGTGCTCGAGGGGCCCTTCCTAGTCCCCCACCAGGGGGTGTACCGGGTGTATTTCTCCACGGGGGAAGCCCGGTGCTACCTCTGCCGGGCGTCAGGGCATGGCCAGAGGGACTGCCCCTTAGCCCTTCAAGGAGGGGCATCTGGGATCCCCGAGACCCGGCAGGACATCAGCCCTGTCATTGCCGACGCCCCTGGCCACCTGGTACCCGAACCCGCCCCCCCCCCCCGGTACCCGAACCCACCCCCCCCCCCCTTCGGACAACCACTTCTCCCACTCAGGCCCAAGGGGCACTTCTCCTACAACGCCCAGACAAGCGGAGGAGCCCTGCCCTCGCTGCTGACAATCTGGCGGGGCCTATGGAGGAGAGTGTGGCAGAGATACCACCAGGCATGGGAGAGAGCCTGCCGCAGGGAGAATCCTCCCTCCCTTATGCCGCCCCACCGTTCCCCCCCACCGCAAGTCCCTGAGCCATCGCCTTTTACCCCCTGACACAACCCCTGCTAACCAGCCCCAGATGATGCCATGGAGGCCTGGGCCCTAGTCCAGGGGAAGCGAGGCAAGCGGAAGGCTCGAGCTCCGCTTCATCTACCCGAGGCGGAGGGCCCCCCGGAAGACCAGGAAGGGGCGGTACCGATGCTGCCACCTTCCGCTTTGCCCACGAGTGCGTCCCATCCACCAGTGTCAGCCGGGAAAGACACGGTAGCACTGGAGGGTTAGGTGTCTCCCCTCCACGGGAGGACCCTCCCCTCGAGACCCTTGAGGAAGCCCCTTCTGTCCTGACACTACCTGAAGCCCCCATGAACCCTCAGGCAACCGTCGTGCCAGGTGCCAGCGTGGGAGAACCCCGGGGTGACGGAAAGTGTTCTCTCCTCCATGTTCGAGGAGATGGAGGCCCTAGATCTGACCCCGGCTCGCCCAGGGGGAGGACGACCTTTTGCCAGCAAACCTCGATTGGGCAACCTCACTGCACCCCTCTTTTCCCCATGCTCCCTCCCCCTAACTGCTACTTCTGCTCCCACCTCCGAGGAGCCCCTGGACTCCTCCACTGACCCGGCCGCTGATGGCACCCCGCTGACGACCACCGAGCCTGCTCAGGTGACAGCCGGCGCCACGCGGCCGGGACACGAGTCGCCAGGGGCACCCCCCGTTGGTGCGGAGCAATCGATTTCCTTCCCGGGCAGGGGCCCAACAGAAGATAATCCACCTCCTGATGCTGTGGCCGCTAAATCCACCATAGAGCCCGCGCCCGGTATCACTGAGAGCTCCCTCCCCATCCCCTTAACCCTTGAGTCTGATCGGGAGGAACCACCATCCAGCTGCTTGCCTCCCGAAACCCAGAACCTCGCCTCTGCCCCTGCCCCTGCCCCTATCCAATTTACCACCTGCAATGTTATTGCCGCCACTGGGGCTGTCTCCTTCCCTTTCCCAACTGATGACCCCCAGGGAGGACCTTTGTGTTCTCCTGCCCAGCCCCATTAGGAGCTGCTATTTTCCCTCCACCGCTCCCTATCGCCCCAGAGCTTGAGGCGGGCCTAGAAGCTCCAGCCCATCAGGCACCCCATCGGGGGTCTGCACCCTGCTTGTCCGTTTTAGTGGACCACGGGGCTGCACCAAGGGCCCCGCCGGGGAACAACTGGGAAACCGTAAGCCCACCCCTCCATGAGCTGCGAGGAGAGCTGCGGAAGTTTTTAGAGGATGTCCGTGGCTCCCGCAACAAGGTACAGCTTGCTCTCCAGCGATGGGGGGATTTTTTTCAAATCCTCCGGGCCACAAGGGCCCTTATGGGGAAGGTTAAAGGGACGGGGAAGCAGGATGCCAGGCCTACTGGCAGGTCCACGTCTTCCGTGACCAATTACTCACCTACGGGATGGGTCACGGACTGTTGCGCAGCCCGCTGGGGGATGCGAGCATCCCTGCCAGTGAGGATCGCCCCCGGCCCCCCCCAATGACACCTCTCACCATCGCAACGTTGAACACCCGGGGTTGTAGGATGGCTCTCCGCAGGTCCCAGGTGCTCTCCTTCCTTCGGGAGGGAGGGTACTCTGTGATTTTCCTGCAGGAGACCCATACAGAGCCAACCGCCGAAGACAGTTGGCGGCTGGAGTGGGGGGACAGGGTCTACTTTAGCCATTCCACGATTCGGCAGGCTGGAGTGGCGACCCTGTTCTCCCACAACCTACAGCCCGAGGTGCTAGGGGTCGCCGAGGCCGTGCCGGGTCGCCTGCTGCATCTCCGGGTCCGCATAGAAGGGCTCGTGGTTAACCTCGTTAACATCTATGCCCCGACATCGGGCCCGGAGCGGCTGCAATTTTATCAGCAGGTGTCCGCCTTCCTCGGCACCTTAGATTCTCATGAGTGCCTGGTCCTGGGAGGGGATTTTAATACCACCCTCGAGGAGCGAGACCGCTCGGGGACCGAGCAGAGCCCGGCCGCCGCGGACACCCTCCGGGAGATAGTTAAACATCACTCCCTAGTGGACATCTAGCGTAACCACCACCCGGATGACACTTCCACGTTCACCTTTGTCCGGGTGGAAGCCCATCAGTCGAGCCACTCCCGGTTAGACCGCATTTATTTATCACGCCTCCATCTCTCACGAACCCACTCCTCCAGCATTCGGCTGGCCCCATTTTCTGATCATCACCTAGCCACCGTGACAGCCTCTCTCTGTGCGGAGAGCCCGGGCCGGCCCATTGGCATTTTAACTACAGCCTGTTGGAGGATGAAGGCTTCGTGACTTCCTTCCGGGAATTCTGGCTAGCCTGGTGAGGGCAGCGGCGTGCCTTTCCCTCGGCGGGGTGATGGTGGGATCTGGGGAAGGTGCGTGCCCAGCTTTTCTGCCACGACTACACCCGAGGCACCAGCCGATGGAGAAATGCGGCGATAAGAGCAGTTGGAATGGGAGGTCTTAGAGCTGGAGAGGCATTTGGCCGCCAGCCCCGAAGACCCGCTCCTCTGCTGAGCGTGCCGTGAGAAGCAGGAGGAGCTCCAGGCCCTCGAGGACCATCGGGCCCGGGGCGCCTTTGTTCCATCCCGCATCCGCCTCCTTTGGGAGATGGATCGCGGCTCCCGCTTCTTCTATGCCTGGAGAAAACGAGGGGGGCCAAGAAACACGTCACCTGCCTCCTGGCAGAAGAAGGCACCCCCCTCACGGAACCGGCGGAGATGTGCGGGAGGGCCCAAGCCTTTTACGCAAGTCTTTTCTCCCCAGATCCGACCGACCCTAGCGCTTGCAGAGTGCTTTGGGAGGAGCTACCTACGGTCAGCGCGAGCGACCGAGACCTGCTACAATTGCCTCTCACTCTGACCGAGTTCTCGGAAGCCCTCCATCATATGCCCACTAATAAGGCTCCAGGCATGGACGAGCTGACCGTGGAGTTCTACTGCATGTTTTGGGACGTCCTCGGCCCAGAACTAGTCACCGTCTGGGCCGAGTCTCTGCAGAGCGGGGTCCTCCCTCTTTCGTGCAGGCGAGCTGTGCTTGCCTTATTGCCGAAGAAGGGGGACCTCTGCGATTTACGAAATTGGCATCCCGTCTCGCTCCTCAGCACGGACTACAAAATCATAGCGAAAGCAATCTCGCTGCGGCTAGGGTCTGTGCTGGCGGACGCGATCCACCCAGACCAGACCTACACCATACCGGACCTCAGTATCTTTGATAACCTATTTATGGTTCCGGACATTTTGGAACTCGGGCGTAGAGACAGTGTGTCATTCGCCCTCCTGACCCTAGATCAGGAGAAGGCGTTCGATAGGGTGGACCATGGGCACCTCCTGAGCACTCTGCAGGCATTTGGCTTCGGACCCCAGTTTGTGGGTTTTCTCCGGGTGCTGGACACTTCCGCAGAGTGTCTGGTTAAGCTCAACTGCACCCTGACCAAACCGGTCAGCTTCGGGCGAGGAGTACGGCACGAGTTTCCCCTCTCGGGCCAACTGTACGCTCTGGCGATCGAACCCTTCCTCTGTCTCCTCCGCAGGAGGTTGACAGGGTTGGTGCTGCGGGAGCCAGAGCTGCAGCTGGTCCTGTCGGCATACGCCGATGACGTGCTCCTCGTGGTCCAGGACCCGGGCGACTTGGCACGGGTGGAGGCTTGCCAGGCCATCTATTCGGCAGCCTCCTCTGCCCGAGTCAACTGGGTCAAGAGCTCTGGCTTGGCGGTAGGAGACTGGCGGCAGGCGAGCTCCCTCCCACCCGTGCTTCAGACCATCCGGTGGAGCGCGGGTCCGCTGCTCTACCTCGGCGTTTACCTTTCTGCCACGCATCCCTCTCTGCCGGAAAACTCGGAAAATTTAGAGGGCAGGGTGATAGAGCGGCTCCGGAAATGGACGGGACTACTCCGATGTCTCTCCCTCCGAGGGAGAGCGCTGGTGCTTAATCAACTAGTCTTGTCCATGCTCTGGTACCGCCTCAACACCCTGGTCCCGGCCCCGGGTTTCCTGACCAACCTCCGGACATCAATTCTGGGGTTCTTTTGGTCAGGAACGCACTGGGCCCCTGTAGGGGTTCTTTGTCTACCCCTGAAGGAAGGCGGACAGGGCCTGAAGCGTCTACACACTCAGGTCTGTGTCTTCCGCCTCCAGGCCCTACAGAGGCTCCTGGTGCAGGCAGTTCGGCGTGGAGCACACTGGCGCACGCCATCCTGCGCCGCACCCGAGGGCTCCGATATGACCGGCAGCTCTTTTATCTCTGTCTGGGAGGTCTTCCGCGAGACCTCTCCGGGCTGCCAGTCTTCTACCAGGACCTCCTCCGGACTTGGAAACTGTTTTTAACGACCAGGTCCGTGGCGGCCACCGAGGGGGTAGATCTCCTCGCAGAGCCCCTGATACACAACCCCCAGCTCCGTGTGCAGGTGGCAGAGTCCCGCTCGGTGCGCCAGAGCTTGATCCTGGCAGAAGTCATGAGAGTCCGAGACCTCCTGGACTACGACCGGGGAGACTGGCTGGATACCCTGATGCTCGCCCGGCGCATGGGGCTCTCCAGACCTCGCACCCCCCGGCGCGTACTTCAGGAAGCGAAGGCCGCTTTGCCGCCCACTGCTCAAGCTTACCTCGACCAGGTCCTTCTCATGGGCACGCCCCGCCCACCCTCTACCCCAGGCCCGCCAGACCTTTTAATTGGACCCCTGCCCCGCAGACCCAATTGACCCCCTCACCTCTTCACTGCGAGCCGGCTGTATGAACTGCAGCCGGTACGCTTCCAAACCGCGCCAAGGAAATATCTATACACGCTCATGCTCCACACCCTCACCCTAGTGGCCCGCCCTGACACAAAATGGCGAGACCTTCTGCCACCTTTGGAGAGTGAGCAGCCCCGGTGCGCCAGCCTATATTTCACCTTGGTTCCGAGGCCTGTCGGGGACATCAGTTGGCGGCTCCTTCGTGGAGCTGAGCACGGGCACATACTTGGCGCAGTTCACCCCCGTCCCAGATACTTGTCCCTTTTGTGATGTGAGGGAAACCCTGGCGCACGTATATTTGGAGTGGGCCAAGCTGCGACCCTGTTCCAGCTCCTCACAAATCTCCTATTACGTTTTTGGTTGCATTTTTCCCCTCACCTTTTTATCTATGCACTCCCCATCCATGGCCTCACAAAGTCGCGGGATCTCCTAGTTAACCTCCTCCTGGGCCTGGCTAAAACAGCCATCTATAAAACCAGAGAGAGGAGGTTGGCCAATGGAGATTCCTGTGACTGTGGGGGCGTTTTCCGATCCTTGGTCCGTTCATGTATCCGGGCGGAGTTCCTCTGGGTGGCGTCCACCGACTCCCTTGATGCTTTTAAGGAGCGGTGGGCGCTGTCCGAGGTTCTCTGCTCGGTGTCCCCGTCCGGGTCCCTTTGTCTGACCCTTTGATTGGGGGAGAGAGTAAGGGACCCCAGCCCCAGCTGCTGCAGACACCACGACCTTGGAGGGGGTCCTTTCACACGTGGGTGCACGTGCCCCACCCCCCCCGGATTGTCCACCCCTCAGCCTGCCCCTCTTGTTGGGTGCTTTCAGAGAAGGGAATTGTTCATGACACTCGGGCGTGGCACCAGGTAACTCGAAGGGGTGGAAGACCACGAGAGTCGATGAAGCCCCCTCGCTCTGGGCCACCAGGTAACTCGGAAGGGTGGAAGACCACAAGAGTCGAGGAAGCCCCCCGCTCTGGGCCCAGGCAAGCTTGAACACTTCCCACCCCTGAAGCTAATGAGAAAACAATTGTAATTGGTTGCTATGTTACACATTGCATATGCTGCTGTTTTTACTTTGTAAGTGTGTTATGCAAATAAAAAAAACAATCTTTTGACTCAAAAAAAAAAAAAATTACTCTCCTGTAGCCATCTGGCAAGGAGGGAGAGGTCTGCTGCTCCTACTCCTGCTGCTGCTAGGCCTGGGCTCTCCCTGCTGCTACAGCTGCTCCCGTGGCGAGGCCAGACATCACCAGGTGCACTACTCTAGGGGGGAGGCCCGGTACTACTTCTGCCAGGATATGGGACATGTCCAGGGGGACTGCCCCTTGGCCCAGCAAGGAGGGGCATCTGGGACCCCTGAGCCCTGGCAGGGCGCCTGCCCCATAATCGCCGGCGCCCCTGGCTGTCCGGCACCTGAAGCCACTCCTCCTCCTTTCCAGCCCACCACTGCTCCCGCTCGGGCCCAAGGGGCACCTCCCCCGCTATGCCCAGATGAGTGGGAGAGCCCCGCCTCCACTGCTTGAAATCTGGCAGGGCCTGTGGAGGAGAGTGCAGCAGGGATACCGCCGGTCATGGGAGAGGGCCTGCCCCAGGGGGAATCTTCCCTTCCCAGTGCTGCCCCACCGCTACCTCCCCGAGTCCCTGAGTCATCGCCCCTGCCCCAACCCCCTGCTAACCAGCCCCCAGGGTGATGCCATGGAGGGCTGGGCCCTAGTACAGGGAAGCGGAAGGCTCGAGCTCCGCTCCTTCCCACCGATGCGGAGGCCCCCCGGAAAACCAGAAAGGGGGGCACCGATGCTGAGCCTTCTGTCTATGCCCCGACATCGGGCCCGGAGTGGTTGCAATTCTACTAGCAGGCGTCAGCCTTCCTCGGCACCTTGGATCCTTGCGAGTGCCTTGTCCTGGGCGGGGACTTTAACACCACCCTCGAGGAGCGGGACCGCTCAAGGACCGAGCAGTGCCCAGCAGCCACAGACGTCCTCCGGGAGATAGCTGAACATCACTTCCTGGTGACGTCTGGCGCGACCACCACCTGGACGACATCTCCACGTTCACCTTTGTCCGGGTGGAAGCCCATCGGTGGCACCACTCCCGGTTGGACCGCATTTATTTAACGTTTCCACCTTTCACAGGTCCACTCCTCCAGTATCCGGCCGGCCCCGTTTTCTGATCATCATCTAGCCACCATGACGGCCTCTCTCTGAGCAGAGAGGCTGGGGCCGGCCTATTGGCATTTCAACAACAGCTTTTTGGAGGATGTGCGCTCCGTGGCGGCCTTCCACGAGTTCTGGCTGGCCTGGCGAGGGCAGCGGCGTGCCTTTCCTTCGGTGCGGCGGTGGTGGGCCTGTGGACGGTGCGCGCCCGGCTCTTCTGCGTTACTACACCCGGGGGCGCCAGCCGACAGAAGGATGTGGCAATCGAAGCATTTGGATGGGAGGTCTAGAGCTGTAGAGGTGTCTGGCCACCAGCCACGAGGATACACCCCTCTGAGGAGCGTGACGGGGAAGGAAGCGGGAGGAGCTCCGGGCCCTCAAAGATCATCTGGCCAGGGGCGCCTTTGTTTGATCTGCATCCGTCTCCTTCGGGAGATGGATCGCGGCTCCCGCTTCTTCTATGCCCTGGAGAAGGGAGAGGGGGCCAAGAAACATGTCACCTGCCTTCTGCAGAGAACAGCACCCCCCTCATGGATGCAGTGGAGATGTGCGGGAGGGCCAGGGCCTTCTACACAAGTCTTTTCTCCCTGGATCCGACTGATCCTAACGCTTGCAGAGTGCTCTCGGACGACCCCCCTATGGTCAGCGCAGACGACCGAGACCGGCTAGAGCTGCCTCTCACTCTGGCCGAGTTCTCGGAAGCCCTCCGCCGCATGCCCACCAATAAATCTCCGGGCATGGACGGGCTGACCGGGGAGTTCTACTGCGTGTTCTGGGACATCCTCGGCCCAGACCTAGTCACCGTCTGGGCCGAGTCTTTGCCGAGCAGGGTCCTCCCTCTTTCATGCAGGCGAGCTGTGCTCACCTTATTGCCGAAGAAGGGGGACCTCCGTGATTTAAGAAACTGGCATCCCATCTCGCTCCTCAGCATGGACTACAAAGTCGTACCAAAAGCCATCTCACTGCGGCTAAGGTCCCTGCTGACGGATGTGGTCCACCCAAACCAGACCTAAACCAGCCTGGGCCGCAGCATCCTTGACAACCTGTATCTGGTCCAGGACCTCTTGGAACTTGGGCATAAGGATGGTCTGCCATTCGCCCTCCTGTCCTTGGATCAGGAGAAGGCGTTCGACAGGGTGGACAACGGGTATCTCCTGAGCACTCTGTGAGCGTTTGGCTTCGGACTCCAGTTTGTGGGTTTTCTCCGGGTACTGTAAGCCTCCACAGAGTGTCTGGTCAGGCTCAACTGGACCCTGACCAAAACCGTTCAGCTTCGGGCGAGGAGTACAGCACAGGTGCCCCCTCTCGGGCCAAACTGTACGCTCTGGCGATCGAACCCTTCCTCTGTCTCCTCCGCAGGAGGTTGACAGGGTTGGTGCTACGGGAGCCAGAAGCTGCGGCTGGTCCTATCAGTGTATGCCGACAATGTGCTCCTTGTGGTCCAGGACCCGGGTGACTTGGCACGGGTTGGAGGCTTCCCAGGCCATCTATTCGGCAGCCTCCTCTGCCCGGGTCAACTGGGTCAAGAGCTCTGGCCTGGTGGTTGGGGATGGGGTGGCAGGCGAGCTCCCTCCTCACCCACGTTTCAGGCCATCCGGTGGAACGCGGGTCCGCTGCTCTATCTCGGCGTTTACCTTTCTGCCACGCATCCCTCTCTGCCAGAAAACTCGGAAAATTTAGAGGCAGGGTGATAGAGTGGCTCTGGAAATGGACAGGGACTACTCCGGTGCCTCTCCCTTCGAGGGAGAGCGCTGGTGCTTAATCAACTAGTCCTGTCCATTGCTCTGGGTACCGCCTCAACACCCTGGTCCTGGCCCCGGGTTTCCTGGCCAACCTGTGGACATAGATTCTGGAGTTCTTCTGGTCAGGACTGCACTGAGTCTCTGCAGGGGTTCTCCTTCTACCCCTGGAGGAGGGAGGGCAGGGCCTGAAGTGTCTGCACACTCAGGTCCATGTCTTCCGCCTCCAGGCCCTGCAAAAGCTCCTTTATGGTGCATGTAGTCCGGCGTGGAGCATACTGGTGCACGCCTTCCTGCGCCGCTTCCGAGGGCTCTGATACAACTCGCAGCTCCTTTATCTCCATCCGAGAGGTGTTCCGCGAGACCTCTCCGGGCTGCCGGTCTTCTACCAGGACCTCCTCCGGACTTGGAAACTGCTTTCAACGACCAGGTCCATGGCGGCCACCAAGGAGGCAGATCTCCTCGCGGAGCCCCTGCTACACAATCGCCAGCTCCGTGTGCAGGTGGCGGAGTTCCCCTCGGTGCACCAGAGGTTGGTCCTGGCAGAAGTTACCAGAGTCGGAGACCTCCTGGACTACAACCAGGGAGACTGGCTGGATCCCCAGACGCTCGCTCAGCGCATGGGGCTCTCCAGACCTCGTACTCCCCAGCACGTACTTCAGGAGGTGAGGGTCGGTCTGCCGCCCGCTGCTCAGGTTTACCTCGACTGGGTCCTGCACGAGGGCAAGCCCCGCCCACCCTCCACCCCAGGCCCACCAGACCTTTTCATCAGGCCCCCTGCCCCGTGGACCCAACCGACCCCCCCTGCCCTTCACCGTGAGCCAGCTGCACGAGCTGCAGCCCGTCTGCTTCCAGACTGCACCAAGGAAACATCTATACACGTTCATGCTCCACACCCTTCACGTCCTCATCCTCGCGTCCCGCCCCGATACAAAATGGCGGGATTTCCTGCCACCTCTGGGGGGTGAGGAGCCCCGGTGGGCCAGCCTATATTCCACCTTGGTCCTGAGGCCTGCCGGGGATATCAGTTGGCAGCTCCTTCATGGAGCCTTGAGAACGGTCGTGTACTTGGTGTGGTTCACCCCATTTATTTTTAAAAACCTACCAAATTAAATTATTTATATGAAGAAAAATGTGATCTAATAACTCTTTTTCATCGCTAACTATTATGGTCCTAAAATCCAGAGTGAGCTATTAGTCTGAAATTACTTCAGCTATCACTAAAAGCAAATTCCCTCACAGTCCAACTGTAGCAATTATACTGGTTGAACTTAGCAATCGCTATAGGCTACAAACAACTTCCCTGTGGGTGAGGTAATATCTTTTATTGGATCAACTTCTGTCAGTGAGAGACACAAAGCTTTTGAGCTACACGAGCTCTTCCTCAGGTCTGGGAAAGGTACTTAGGCCATGTCTGCACTGGCACTTATGTCGGCAAAACTTTTGTTGCTCAGGGGGTGTGAAAAAACACACCCCTGAGCAACGTAAGTTTTGCTGGCATAAGTGCTCATGTCCACAGCGCTATGTCAGTGGCAGATGCTCTTCCGTGGACATACCTACTGCCACTCCATTGAGCTTGTTTTATTAGGTTGATGGAAGACCTCTCTCTCCCGTCAGCATAATGCAGCTACAGGAGCGCTCTTACAGCAGTACAGCTGCATTGGTACAGCTATACCGCTGTAAGCTTGTAAGTGTAGACATGGCCTTAGAACAATGGCCCCCAAACACACCCCGATCAATGGGAGCTGGGGGGAGGGGGATGCGCGGTGCCTGCAGGACAGAGCCGCTGGCACGCCTTCACCTTGGAACCAGACTTGCTGCAGCCTGTCTTAGCACCCCCGCGGCACCGCTGACCGGGGAGCGCCCAGAGTAAGCCTGCACCCAATCCCCTGCCCCCAGCCCTGAGCCCCGCATACCCCAACCCCCTCATCCCCAGCCCCACCCCACAGCCTGCACCCCCAGCCCAGAGCCCTGACCCCCTCCTGTACCCAATTCTATGCTGCAGCCCTGAGTCCCCCAAACCCAGAGCCCCTCCTGCACCCCAAATTCCTCATCCCCAGCCCACCCCAGAGCCTGAACCCCCAGCCCACACCCCAACCCCCTCATCCCCAGCTCCATTTTCAATCTTCTCTCTATATCAACTTCTCCTCCTCCCCTCAACCCCTGTACCTGGGACCACTCTTCCATTTAGTAGTCTGAAAATCTCAGGGTGGTTGTGGCCGCCTGATACCTGTTTACAAACCTCCTCAGAGCTGTGACCCCCATTTTGAGAAAGAATGCTTCTTTTAGAGGCCAACAGCCAAGCTGTGTCTCCCCCCCCACCCCCCATGCCACTAACTGGCCTTAACACTTGCATTATGTAGACATAGTTATACTTCACAACAACCCTATGGAATAGGTAAACAGCATTACCTCTGTTTTACATATGAGAGAAAGGAGGCTCATAGATGTTAACTGACTTTTCCAAAGGCCACCCCAGCCCCCATTGTCGTAGGCGCTGTCCAAACACAGACCACAAAGATGGTCCCTGCCCCAAAGAGTGTATATCTACAGACCCATGCCTAGTCCATTACACTCCAAGGCCTCTCGAGCAGGCACTTCAACACTCAGAGTGGTATTTTCAAAAGCACTCAGCACTGGTCTAACTCTACCATTAAAGCCAATAGTAAAACTCCCAAATATTCAATGGAAGTAGTGCTTGGCCCATGTTCAGCACTGTTGAAAATCCTAAACAGAGCTGATATTGACTTTCCTCACACAGGGGCTGTAAGAGTAGATTTGTTAATGTATTAATGAATGGTTAACATGTCTGTAGCTGTCCTGATCTTATATATTTACTTCAAAAACAGTGTGCTTCTTTTATTCCCTTAAAGAATTGTCTCTGGCTAAGGAATTTATTTTTGTTTTGAGATTTCCTTTAACAGTTGTGTTAAGTGGAAGAGATGCTGATCCTCTTGGCTAATCTAAGATGGTCTTTCAAAATTGTACACCTAGAGGGCTGCTGAGCCTGGGTCATCATGTAGTCTACAGTAGTGGTTGTCCTACATGTGGCCCTTGTGACTAAATCGTTACCCAAAAGAAGTTCAGAAGAAAATATGTATTTGAAAGCAACTTGAAATGTGCTCCTTGAGCTGTGTCCTGTGATTTTTGAACTACAGTGTTTAAATCAGCCTCTATGGAGAGGAGGATGGTGGCACCATTTCCTTAACTGCCTCTCACACATAACCCCAGCAGCAGCTCTGGTGCACGTGGGCTGAAGCACTCACAAACTACTGTTTCCTTCCTGTTGCAGCACCTCATCAGCTTCCCTGAAGGCCCACGAGCTGCACTGCAGGAGAGTGCAGGTGGTTCCATTGCCTGATTCTTGCCAATCTGTGAGTGCCCCCAGAGAGAGCAGGATAGTTCTCACTGATCCTATGGGAGCTACTAGCAAAGGATGGCTCCACCTTCCCAACACAAACTACAGTAAAGCAGGGCAGCACATGGAAAGAGAAAAAGAGACGCTGAGAAACAACACCTTGATTTTTTGTGTCAGTTCTGGCACAAGTCAGAGCAGCCTGGGATCTGTTCTAATTTAGAACAGCTGGCTATGGTCCCTGTGACGGAACATGCCTGCCCCGCACTGGTACTGCAGGGGTTAACTCCTCCCTTTGGGACAAGGAGGCCATGCCCCCTCAGCCCTGAGGGGCATGCTCCAGCTGGAGACCAGGTATAAAAGGGAGCAGCCCAGCTCATTCTGGGTGGACTGCTGAGAAGGGAGGATGCACATTGCAGGCTCCAGCCTGAAAACTGCAGAGGCCCCGGTGACAGATGCCGAGGTGCCAAAACCCAGGCGGACACCCAAAGAGTGTCGGAGTTGCTGAGAGCTGCACAAGCTGACGGAGCCCACAGACCCTGACAATATCTGGACCACTGTACCAGGGACAGGGTAGGAAGTAGCTCAGGGGGACTACTCATTGTGCTGGGTGGCATTAGCGTGCTTTGGTTATATTCCCCCCTGCCAGGGCCCTGAGCTGGTACCTGGTGGAGCAGGGAGAGCCCAGATCCCCCTACCCTGGCTACCACCACCCCCCTAGGTGGTGGCCCACTCCCCCAACAGGGCACTAGGCCACTCAGCCCTGCTGAAGAGGGCAGCCATATCGACTTTGGCTGCTAGGCCACAAAGAGATATTGACTCCAGACAGAAGGTCACTCTATCCCGATAGGGAGGCTGGCTGTATTGACTCCGGCCAGCTGGAGCAGCCGCGGTTCGCTGGCCTTGGCAGCGGTCCCCGGACAGCCAGAGCAGCCACAGTCGCTGGCTGGAGCAGCTGCTGTCCACGGTCCCCAGAAGCTGGTGTCGCTGTCCCCGGGTTCCCCCAAGCAGCGGTCCCTCCTGGCTGTCCCGCCCCCAGCAGCAGCTCCCTGGATGCCCCGCACCCAGCAGCAGCCCCCCACACCTCCCCCCAAGATTTAATCACAAGTATTTCTAGTATAAATCATGGACAGCTCATGGGTTGCAAATTTTTGTTTATTGCCCGTGACCTGTCCATGACTTTTACTAAAAACACCCATGACTAAATTGTAGTCTTATATATAGACTCTGGCCATTTGGCCACGCAGCCCGCACCTGAGGACAACCATTTAGACTTTGGCCATGGGGTCACACTGCCTGGAAGAAGAGGGCAACCATATTCACTTTGGCCATTAGCCCCACTACCCCGAGACCCAGAGTGATCACGCAGACTCAGCTGTGGGGCTACAACAACTCTTACCCCATCCCAAAAGCGGACTGGGCACACCTGCTCTGCGACAGTCCCCAAGAGACAAGGAGGGAAACAAATATGCAGGCACTACACCCTCTGGGAATGCCATCCCATTAGGTGAATCACCAGCGGAAAACTTGTGGGGAATGGTGGGGTGGGTTCAGCTTCCTTTGTACCATCTGAGGGATGCAAATGGAGAAAAGTGGGCCAGAGAATCTGTCCAAAAGTATTGACTGTGGCCCCTTGACCTTTCTGAATTAATATGATTGACCCTCTGGCTGAAAAATCTGAACACTAGTAGTTTACAGATCCAGGTTACAGAAAACTGTGTTAAATCACTATGATCAGAATTGATTTAGCAGTTCTCACCGCTAAAGATCAGATGAATTAAACAGTGAGCAGGTTTTCAATAAAGTGTCATATGCCTGGAAACAAGCAAGATATTTCTAGACACTAGAAGTAGGATCCTGAACTGTAAAATAAATAGCTGAAAAAGATTTGGCTGTAAAAATTATCAGCAATACTCTGAAAATGAAACCTTGTTTCTGTGAACTTTAGTCCTCTCTCAACAGGCAGCTTTGTTGGATTTCACTGATGTCAATCCACACATCATGCCACATTCCAGGGCAATTCAGTACAGAATGAGATTAGCACAAACCGTTCAAAGAAATCCATTCTCAAGACCACCTTTCACACAGGACCAGAGTTAATCTTCCCTGATTAGTAACTGAATGGAGTAAAAGTTCCAGTCTAGTTTAACTACAGCTAGCAAATCTCCAGTAGTTTACTGTGCGTTAATAACATTTCCCCCAAATCAGATGAAAATTCTCCAATATAGTTTAGGTCCTGACTGTTCAAGAAAACTTGACTCTCAAATTCAAATCCCTATTCCTAGACAGCTGGTTGCTAGTAAAACTAATCCTTGTTGTTAAAAATAAAACTTCATTCTGTGGCTCACCAGTTCTGACAATCAAAAGGATATAAAGTTTTCAAAGTATGGGGCTATCCATTCTACTGTAACTATGTTTCTGACGAAGTAAGGTGTTTATGTTTCTCCTGTTACCTTCTCCATCCGCATGTCCTAGCTGAAAGAGCAAGATGCCTAGTAAAGTTTATACTCTCATATTTAAAAGATATCTGCTTAGTGTTGAGAGCAAAGGAAAGTAAGAGAGAAAGAAAAAGGGACAGAGACCCCAGTATTTAATACTCTTTCCCTTCCTTCCCTGCACCTGAATTTCATTATTTTGATATTAATAGATTTTGTACTACCCACAAAATTTCCAGTGTGATGCATATTTTTGTTCTAACAACCTGTAAGTGTACTGTAGAAGTTGCAGGTAGGAAACTGAAGGTTTTGATTAAAAAAAAAAAAAAGTGGCAAGGTGGGCACGTTAAGCACTCCAGGAGATGGTCTGGGTTTTATTTAATGCCATGTCTACACTAGCAAGCTTACAATGGCACAGCTGTACCGATGAGAACCTCTCCCACCAACATAGCACTGTGCATACTACCCCTTATGCTGGCAAAACTTATGTCACTCAGGGGGGTGGGTTTTTTCCCCCGCACAGATGAGCGACATAAGTTTTGTCGACATAAGTGGTAGTGTAGACATGGCCTAAGAGGCAGGTGAGACAACTGACACTGGGTAGAGAATAAATCTTTTTTACCCTCTTTTACATGAGTGCAGAGATGGCTTGAAATTATTTTTGAGAGGGGCTTGAATTTCCCGTTTCCCCTCCCAGCAACCCTTACCAGTAACTGTCCTACTGCCCTCTCCCTGATGTCTACCACTGCATCTAAAATTCGCTGAATGATTCTGCAAAACTGTTCAGCAGTGAAGTGGTTAGCACTACTGACATTTATGTTGCCATCTTTAGATTTCTCTGTTAATAAAGACTCAGGAAAACTATACTGGTTCACATTTGGAAGATTTTTTTCACAGCCAAAAGGGCTAGAAAACTTTTTTTTAAAGTGGAAGATTCTGGAGCACAATTCTGTGGTAAGTTCCACAGTTGCAAAAAAAGAAACCAAACAAACAGGAAAAAAAAAAAAAAAAAAAACCCACTACTACTGGATCCTGCCCAATGTCTTAGGATGTTGACCTTAGTTTGCCTCTTATTTCTTGAACAGACTAATCAATCATAGCTGTGCAAAACAGCAGCAAAACTTGTCTAGATAAAAATCTATAAACTTACCAAATAGTGATAGGTAACAAATGAGTGTTCTTTGTCCCAGCAAGTTTCAGATGTTGTTTTTCTGACACTTCACCTTGAAAGCTGCAAAAATCAAAGACAGTGCTTTAGAAGTCTTCAATCAAAAAAGCATTTTTTATTTCAAAAATAGGCTATTAAAACAAACTCAGTTACCACACAAATCTTCCCAGTTTAAAAATGAAAAAGTCAACAACTGCTAGCTACTGGATGAAACTTCATAACTAGCCAGATCTCAATATACCTGAAGGTGGTTGAGGTAATATCTTTACTGGACCAACTTCTATTGGTGAAAGCAACAAGCTTTGAAGGGGTCATATAGATTTATGAAGCACACAGAGTTCCGGTTAAAGTCTGACTCTTGGAAGGGAATGAGTCAGAAAAGCTGCCCATAAGGTTTCTCAACTGTTTTTCAACCCTCTTCCCAACAGGGAAGTATCAGAAGATATTATTCAGCAACAGGCTTTAGGAAAGCTAATATCTACACCAGACCCAACCTCTCTTTGTACAGAAATCTTACAATAGATTTGGCTTTTTACCAAAAAATTAAAAAACAAAAACTATTAATGGGAGAGGACGTACTGCATCAGATGGGTAGCCAATTAATCTGTTTTCTTCTCTTTGACCATGCCTAGTACCAGATGCGTTAGAGAGTGTAAGAAACCCCAAAGTGGCCAATTACGTCCATATAAGAAGTTTCTTCCTAATCCCAATTTTTTTAAGTTACCTAAAGCTGTGCAAACAGATAGCTTTGAATGTAAAATATTTCTGCCCCACTTATGCAAAAGCCCAGCCTTTATAGGGATGAAAGGTCTAATCTACATAGGAATGAGGCAATGACTTCACCTAGGATCCACACGCATCTTTCATCACATTTGAATGACTACTCTGACAACTGAAATCACATGAGGCTAAAAAACTGTATGCTAAATTGAATACTAGAACCCCAAAATTAAAACTCCTGTCTCAAACCAGCCATTTCTAGAAGTATGCAAGTACCAAACAGATGGAATACCACTTCCATGCACCCAGTGAACTGCTTGTGTTCTTTACAATAACTTGGAAACCACCCTAATGGCATGCCAGGGGCCTATGAGCAAGGAAAATCAAAATTAAACAAAAATACCATTCTACCAATGGTAACAGTCTATCAATGCGACATTCTATCAATGGAGATATACCCCTCAATTAGATTCTAGCTAAAAATCTCTATTTTCTTATATATGCATTGTCTAAATTAGTTAGTGGTTTGAACAGGAAAGAATAAAAAAAGAAAATACTTTCAGTTCACAAAAAACAGGGATATCTAATTTTAGGTCTGAGGTGCTGGGAGGAGAGAAAACTGAAAAACAAAAATAAAAAGACAAACATAGGAGCAAAATCTATCAAGCACAAGGATTTTTAAAACAGTACGTAGTCAATGCACTTTAGAGAAGAACACAGACTTACATTAACTTTTAGCTACAATAAAAAAAATCTTGCAGTATCAATGTTTTATCTTGATAGTAGATAAAAGAGGATAAATGTGCCACTAATAATCACAATTGTTAAAACACACAGGTTAAAGTAGGATACTGAGAAACTGTATTTTATTATGCCTTGCACAATGGAGCAAAACTGCAGGTTAATTTCCAATTCTAGGGTCTTTATGATTGATGATGGTTAGCAGTGACATATGAAGCAGAGGTAACACAGCCTGATTAGCAAGTCAAGCTTACTGCACAAAGCTCAGTTCTACAGGTTTCAGAATAACAGCCGTGTTAGTCTGTATTCGCAAAAAGAAAAGGAGTACTTGTGGCACCTTAGAGACTAACCAATTTATCTGAGCATAAGCTTTCGTGAGCTACAACTCACTTCATCCGATGCATACTGTGGAAAGTATAGAAGATCTTTTTATACACACAAAGCATGCTTCTATACTTTCCACAGTATGCATCCGATGAAGTGAGCTGTAGCTCATGAAAGCTTATGCTCAAATAAATTGGTTAGTCTCTAAGGTGCCACAAGTACTCCTTTTCTTTTTGCTCAGTTCTACAGTTGCTCAGTTGCACAATGGAGACCAATCAAGTTTGTTACAGAAATTTATTTCTGGCAGTGTTTGGAAACTACCTCATGACAGATTCATTAGCATTCCTCTGTAAGGCTGCTGGTCACAGATAAGCAGCTAAAATATTATCACTTCCTAAGTCAGCAACTTGGGCCAAAAAACAACAGGCTATACCAAGAAACACCACTCTGAATTAAGCTATCTTACAAATACCAACCAGCAGAGAGGGTAACAGTCTCAGTTTCTGATGTATGAGAGTGACTAGCTGTGCAGCTGGTGATTTATTTTTAACATAATAAAGTTAAAGTTAATACTGACAGATTATCTCTGGCACGCAAGTTCCATTTGACCCATGAGATAAAAGGGCCAGAAAACTAGTTACAGCTCCCAAATTCTAAAGGGGTGTCTGTGCTGGTCCCACCCCGAGAGTTAGAGCTGCTACATAGCTGCTTTAAATTATACCATTAAGGACACTATAGCAGTGGAGAATAGGCATAACTCCACTACTTACCCTCCCCTGATGCTTCCCTATCATCTATGATATGCCTCTACAATGGAGTAAAGGGCAGATGGCACAGGAGCCAGCTGGGTCCGCTTCATGCCACCAAGAGAATTTTCTGCTAGCAATTTGTGTTCAGATTCTGGCCTTTTTGCCCCACCAGAGTGGGATAAAGAAGCCATATCTCATTTGATACTCTAGTCTATAATACTGTGATAATGTATAGTACACTACTATTGATTGATATGTCTTAACTGTGTTAAAAATGGGGATGTGTTAATTTCCTATATGCACACTCTGGCTAGATGACGTACTTAAAATATATGATTAATTTAATGATCATGAGGCTAAAAACTTCAGAGACAGTCTCTTGCTATCTGCAATACATAGGCACAATTGAGTGCATAAAAAAGGGGCATGACTGTACAAAACCTTATTCTCCGGCAGAAGTCCAGCTTCAACAAGTACTGTCATTGGCTTCAGTGGGATTGTTCATATGAGTAAGAGTGCATAGGATTGAGCCCTAAGAAGTTAAAGATGACTTGTAAAGGAAAAGTAGTAAGTTTGTATCTCTTTGTTTTTCTTCTTTGAGATGTATAAAGAAGTTACGAAAGAGTCACCCTCACCCACCTGCCAAACTGTTTTTATTCTAGTTGTTTATTACAAGTAGAAGTTTAGGTCTTGTTTACCCCATTGTTCCTGGAAGACTCTATGAAAAACAGAAGAAATAGTAGCATTGTGACATCACAAATACCATGGCAGTGAATTATGAAGAGATGGAATTTTTAGTTAATCTTTCCTTTAACATCTATTTAACTCAAATTCTGACAAACTGCTGGGAGAAAACATCTCTTAGTTAAAAATTTAAACACATCTGCCCTGTCAATTAAAGGCCCGGGAAGCTCCCAATCCACTTCTCTGAACCTCCAAAGAAACCTCCAGCAAAAACCTCAAAAGGCAAAATTTTACATTCCTAATATTTACAAGGCAAGACAGAGTGAGGGGAAGAGCTTTTGGAAAGGAGGAAGGAAAAAAGAAAAAAAAAAAAAAACCCCCACACAAATCCAAATCTTTTTTAGCCTTCAGCAAAAAAGACAACGCACAATTTTGTTTCTTTCTTTGACAATCATCTTTAAGAAAGGGTTTGGGTTTTTTTTGCTTGCTCAAGTATAGCATTTCTGCTTTGACTGTGCCATGTTATGTCGCAACTTAATGTTATGTAAATATGGTTTCATATGAGTAGTTCTTTATTTTTAAATACTTTAATGGAGTGGCTCACACACACACACACCCATTGGCAGTGTGGTAAATTGGCACCTCCCCCCTTTCTTTTTGTCCATGGCACCTGCAACTTTCTCTCCTTTATTTGTCCACTTTGTTTTCCTTACTCTCAACTTTCCTTCTTTTCTGTTTATTTCTCCCCTGCGCTTGTTTCCTTTTACTCCTATTCGTCTCACAGCTTCTTATTCCTAGTCCTCAAAACATCAGAGGGCTACATATTCCTTGGAGTGCTGAAAGCTCTGGGATTGGGCGCCATGTGGTCTCGTGGCTGAGCTGAAAACCACAGGAGCAGATTAGAGACCCTTGAATCTGCAGGCCTATACCCAAGAGTTTCTCCTGCAACTGTATATATCGAGGCTGCTATCTAAAGAAAATCCTAAAACACAGATAGGGAGGGAAAGCAGGAGGCTTTCAGGAAATAGTTGCTGTTTTATTCCCGCACTGTTTTATTCTAGCACTGTTCTTCTCTGTGATACACCTCCCTGGATTAGTTAGGGAGTTAGTTTCCCAGTTTAGAAAATAGCATCCATTGGGCCAGTAGCTAGACATATACCTGTGAACAAATGGGCTGAATGAACAAAGAGCATTCAGCCACACTGATTTTCCTTCCTCCAAACTCAGGTTTTAGGCGATTTCTGTAACTCAGATACTACCTAAAGAGCCTTTTACTTCACTTGGATTCCTGCCTTTCTACAAAATTCCCTAGATGAGCAGCTTCACCAAGAAAAAAAAATATATATTTTAGGTCTACAAATTCAAGAGCTTTTACAAGGTTTTATCATAGAATCATAGACTTTAAGGTCAGAAGGGACCATTATGATAGTCTAGTCTGACCTCCTGAACTACGCAGGCCACAAAATCTCATCCACCCACTCCTGTAACAAACCCCTAACTTATGTCTGAGCTATTGAAGTCCTCAAATCATGGTTTAAAGACTTCAAGGTGCAGAGAATTCTCCAGCAACTGACCAGTGCCCCACGCTGCAGAGGAAGGTGAAAAACCCCCAGGGCCTCTGCTAATCCGCCCTGGAGGAAAATTCCTTCCCGACCCCAAATAGGGCGATCAGCAAAACCCTGAGCATGTGGGCAAGACTTACCAGCCAGGCACCCAGGAAAGAATTCTCTGTAGTAACTCAGATCCCACCCCATCTAACATCTCATCACAGGCCATTGGGCATATCCACTGCTAATAGTTGAAGATCAATTAATTGCCAAAATTAGTCTATCCCATCATATCATCCCTTCCATAAACTTATCAAGCTTTAGTCTTGAAGCCAGGTATGTCTTTTGCCCCCACTGCTTCCCTTGGAAGGCTGTTCCAGAACTTCACTCCTCTGATGGTTAGAAACCTTCATCTAATTTCAAGTCTAAACTTCCTGATGGCCAATTTATATCCATTTGTTCTTGTGTCCACATTGATACTGAGCTTAAATAATTCTACTCCATCCGTGGTATTTACGCCTCTGATATATTTAGAGAGAGCAATCATATTTCCTCTCAGCCTTCTTTTGATTAGGCTAAACAAGCCAAGCTCTTTGAGTCTCCTTTCAGAAGACAGGAGCCAGAGCTTCGCGAACCAGCTGAGCGGCGGCGAACCAGCTGAGCGGCGGCGAACCAGCTGAGCGGCGGGGGACAGCAGAGCAGCTCACAGCAGGAGTTTGCCTGGGAGTTAGCCTGGAGTGAGCCCAGTGAGGCTTACATCTTGCCAACTGCTCTGAGGAAGCTCATAGTAGGTAGGTGATATGGAAGGGGGGGGTTCAGCTGTTGTGACCTGCACTGGATGTGCCATGTTTGTCTTTCTTCCACAGGACAGAAGCGACTTTGTCTGTACAAAGTGCAAGCTGGTCTCCATATTGGAAGAGAAGATTGAAGGTCTGGAGCAACAGATAACGACCCTGCGTTGCATACGAGAAACTGAGGATTTTCTGGACAAAACTCAGGATATGCTTCTAGGGGCACAAAGCTCTAAAGATATAGAGCAGGTTGCACAGAGGAGCCAAGAGGCCAGTGAAGAAGCTTGGCAACATGTGACCTCCAGAGGAAGAAAGCGGAATGTCCGGGTTCCAGTAACACAGACACAGGTAACTAACCGCTTTCATGTTCTCTCCACAGGTACCATTGCGGAGAGTGGACCAGATGATATGCCTGGGGGGAGAAAGCAGAAGGAGACTCCGCTGGTTGGAAGGCATGAGATGCCATGTCCTGAGGTTGGGGGTTCCACGACCACCACTCCCAAGAGGAGGAGGCGGGTGGTGGTGGTCCGGGACTCTCTCCTCCGGGGGACTGAGTCATCTATCTGCCGCCCTGACCGGGAAAACCGAGAAGTCTGCTGCTTGCCAGGGGCTAAGATTCGCAATGTGACGGAGAGACTGCCGAGACTCATCAAGCCCTCGGATTGCTACCCCTTCCTGCTTCTCCACGTGGGCACCAATGATACTGCCAAGAATGACCTTGAGCAGACCACTGCGGACTACGTGGCTCTGGGAAGAAGGATAAAGGAGTTGGAGGCGCAAGTGGTGTTCTCGTCCATCCTCCCTGTGGAAGGAAAAGGCCTGGGTAGGGACCGTCGAATCGTGGAAGTCAATGAATGGCTACGCAGCTGGTGTCGGAGAGAAGGCTTTGGATTCTTTGACCATGGGATGGTGTTCCATGAAGGAGGAGTGCTGGGCAGAGACGGGCTCCACCTTACGAAGAGAGGGAAGAGCATCTTTGCCAGCAGGCTGGCTAACCTAGTGAGGAGGGCTTTAAACTAGGTTCACTGGGGGAAGGAGACCAAAGCCCTGAGGTAAGTGGGAAAGCGGGATACCGGGAGGAAGCACAGGCAGGAATGTCTGTGAGGGGAGGGCTCCTGCCTCATACTGGGAATGAGGGGCGATCAACAGGTTATCTCAAGTGCTTATATACGAATGCACAAAGCCTTGGAAACAAGCAGGGAGAACTGGAGGTCCTGGTGATGTCAAGGAACTATGACGTGATCGGAATAACAGAGACTTGGTGGGAAACTCACATGACTGGAGTACTGTCATGGATGGTTATAAACTGTTCAGGAAGGACAGGCAGGGCAGAAAAGGTGGGGGAGTAGCACTGTATGTAAGGGAGCAGTATGACTGCTCAGAGCTCCGGTACGAAACTGTAGAAAAACCTGAGTGTCTCTGGATTAAGTTTAGAAGTGTGTGCAACAAGAGTGATGTAGTGGTGGGAGTCTGCTATAGACCACCGGACCAGGGGGATGAGGTAGATGAGGCTTTCTTCCGGCAGCTCACGGAAGCTACTAGATCGCATGCCCTGATTCTCATGGGTGACTTTAATTTTCCTGATATCTGCTGGGAGAGCAACACAGCGGTGCATAGACAATCCAGGAAGTTTTTGGAAAGCGTAGGGGACAATTTTCCTGGCGCAAGTGCTAGAGGAGCCAACTAGGGGGGGCGCTTTTCTTGACCTCCTGCTCACAACACCGGGTAGAATTAGTGGGGGAAAGCAAAAGTGGATGGGAATCTGGGAGGCAGTGACCATGAGTTTGGTTGAGTTCAGGATCCTGACGCAGGGAAGAAAGGTAAGCCAGAGGATACGGACCCTGGACTTCAGGAAAGCAGACTTCGACTCCCTCAGGGAACGGATGGGTAGGATCCCCCTGGGGGACTAACATGAAGGGGAAAAGGGAGTCAGGGAGAGCTGGCTGTATTTCAAGGAATCCCTGTTGAGGTTACAGGGACAAGACCATCCCGATGAGTCGAAAGAATAGTAAATATGGCAGGCGACCCAGCTTGGCTTAACGATGAAATCCTAGCGGATCTTAAACATAAAAAAGAAGCTTACAAGAAGTGGAAGGTTGGACACTATGACCAGGGAAGAGTATAAAAATATTGCTCGGAGCATGTAGGAATGATATCAGGAGGGGCCAAATCGCACCTGGAGCCGCAGCTAGCAAGAGATGTCAAGAGTAACAAGAAGGGTTTCTTCAGGTATGTTAGGCAACAAGAAGAAAGTCAAGGAAAGTGTGGGCCCCTTACTGAATGAGAGAGGCAACCTAGTGACAGAGGATGTGGAAAAAGCTAATGTACTCAATGCTTTTTTTTGCCTCTGTCTTCACTAACAAGGTCAGCTCCCAGACTGCTGCGCTGGGCATCACAAAATGGGGAAGAGATGGCCAGCCCTCTGTGGAGACAGAGGTGGTTAGGGACTATTTAGAAAAGCTGGACGTGCACAAGTCCATGGGGCCGGACGAGTTGCATCCGAGAGTGCTGAAGGAATTGGCGGCTGTGATTGCAGAGCCCTTGGCCATTATCTTTGAAAACTCGTGGCGAACGGGGGAAGTCCCAGATGACTGGAAAAAGGCTAATGTAGTGCCAATCTTTAAAAAGGGAAGAAGGAGGATCCTGGGAACTACAGGCCAGTCAGCCTCACCTCACTCCCTGGAAAAATCATGGAGCAGGTCCTCAAAGAATCAATCCTGAAGCACTTGCATGAGAGGAAAGTGATCAGGAACAGCCAGCATGGATTCACCAAGGGAAGGTCATGCCTGACTAATCTAATCGCCTTTTATGATGAGATTACTGGTTCTGTGGCTGAAGGGAAAGCAGTGGATGTATTGTTTCTTGACTTTAGCAAAGCTTTTGACACGGTTTCCCACAGTATTCTTGTCAGCAAGTTAAGGAAGTATGGGCTGGATGAATGCACTATAAGGTGGGTAGAAAGTTGGCTAGATTGTCGGGCTCAACGGGTAGTGATCAATGGCTCCATGTCTAGTTGGCAGCCGGTGTCAAGTGGAGTGCCCCAGGGGTCGGTCCTGGGGCCGGTTTTGTTCAATATCTTCATAAATGATCTGGAGGATGGTGTGGATTGCACTCTCAGCAAATTTGCGGATGATACTAAACTGGGAGGAGTGGTAGATACGCTGGAGGGGAGGGATAGGATACAGAAGGACCTAGACAAATTGGAGGATTGGGCCAAAAGAAATCTGATGAGGTTCAATAAGGGTAAGTGCAGGGTCCTGCACTGAGGACGGAAGAATCCAATGCACCGCTACAGACTAGGGACTGAATGGCTAGGCAGCAGTTCTGCGGAAAAGGATCTAGGGGTGACAGTGGACGACAAGCTGGATATGAGTCAGCAGTGTGCCCTTGTTGCCAAGAAGGCCAATGGCATTTTGGGATGTATAAGTAGGGGCATAGCGAGCAGATCGAGGGACGTGATCGTTCCCCTCTATTCGACATTGGTGAGGCCTCATCTGGAGTACTGTGTCCAGTTTTGGGCCCCACACTACAAGAAGGATGTGGATAAATTGGAGAGAGTCTAGCGAAGGGCAACAAAAATGATTAGGGGTCTAGAACACATGACTTATGAGGAGAGGCTGAGGGAGCTGGGATTGTTTAGTCTACAGAAGAGAAGAATGAGGGGGGATTTGATAGCTGCTTTCAACTACCTGAAAGGGGGTTCCAAAGAGGATGGCTCTAGACTGTTCTCAGTGGTAGCAGATGACAGAACGAGGAGTAATGGTCTCAAGTTGCAGTGGGGGAGGTTTAGATTGGATATTAGGAAAAACTTTTTCACTAAGAGGGTGGTGAAACACTGGAATGCGTTACCTAGGGAGGTGGTAGAATCTCCTTCCTTAGAGGTTTTTAAGGTCAGGCTTGACAAAGCCCTGGCTGGGATGATTTAACTGGGACTTGGTCCTGCTTCGAGCAGGGGGTTGGACTAGATGACCTTCTGAGGTCCCTTCGAACCCTGATATTCTATGATTCTATGATTCTAAGACAGGTTTTCTATTCCTCAGATCATCCTAGTAGCCCTTTTCTGTATCTGTTCCAGTTTGAATTCATCTTTCTTAAACATCGGAGACCAGAACTGCATATAATATTCCAGATGAGGTCTCACCAGTGCCTTGTATAACAGTACTAACACCTCCTTATCTCTACTGGAAATACCTCGCCTGATGCATCCCAAGACCGCATTTGCTTTTTTAACGGCTCACCGTCATCCCGTGACCGACCAGTACTCTGAGGTCCTCCTCCTTCTCTGTTACTTCCACGTAACGTGTCCCCAGTTTATAATAGAAATTCTTGTTATTAATCCCTAAATGCATGACCTTGCACTTTTCACTATTAAATTTCATCCTATCACTATTACTCCAGTTTACAAGGTCATCCAGATCTTCCTGTATGATATCCCGGTCCTTCTCTGTATTGGCAATACCTCCCAGTTTTGTGTCATCCTCAAACTTTATTAGCAGAGTCCAGCTTTGTGCCAAGGTCAGTAATAAAAAGATTAAAGAAGATTGGTCCCAAAACCGATCCCTGAGGAACTCCACTAGTAACCTCCTTCCAGTTCAGCTTTCAGTATGACCTGTTGTAGTTACCCCTTTAACCAGTTCCTTATCCACCTTTCAATTTTCATACTGATCCCCATCTTTTCCAATTTAGCTAATAATTCCCCAGGTGGAACTGTATCAAATGGCTTACTGAAATCAAGGTAAATTAGATCCACTGCGTTTTCTTTGTCTAAAAAATATATATATATATATATCTGTTACCTTCTCAAAGAAGGAGATCAGGTTGGTTTGACACAATCTTCCTTTTGTAAAACCATTGTATTTTGTCCCAATTACCATTGACCTCAATGTCCTTAACTTTCTCCTTCAAAATTTTTTCCAAGACCTTGCATACTACAGATGTCAAACTAACAGGCCTGTAGTTACCCAGATCGCTTCCCCGCCCCCCCTTCTTAAAAATAAGATCTATGTTGTCAATTCTCCAGTCATACGGTACAACCCCTGAGTTTACAGATTCATTAAAAATGTTTGCTAATGGGCTTTAATATTCTCAGATGAAGATTACCTGGGCCCCCCGATTTAGTCCCATTAAGATGTTCAAGTTTGGTTTCTACCTCGGATGTGGTAATATTTACCTCCATATCCTCCTTCCCATTTGTCATCCTACATTATCCCTAAGCTCCTCATTAAACACTGAGGCAAAGTATTTGTTTAGATATTGGGCCATGCCTAGATTATCCTTAACCTCCTCTCCATCCTCAGTGTTTAGTGGTCCCACTTCTTCTTTCTTTGTTTTCTTCTTATTTATATGGCTATAGAACTTTTTACTATTGGTTTTAATTCCCTCTGCAAGGTCCAACTCTACATGGCTTTTGGCCTCTCACTTTATCCCTACAAGTTCTGACCTCAATAGGGATTAGCAAGGAAAGCTACCTTGCTAATCCCTCCCATCTTCCACTCTTTGTAGGCTTTCTGCTTTTTCTTAAACACCTCTCTAAAATGCTTGCTCATCCAGCTTTTCTTTTGGTGAAGTCCCTCTCAACAGTTACTCAAGATTAAATCCAGGCATTGCTAATCTCAAAGCATTAGTGGTGACTGATTTGGCTCTCTGTAGAACTCTGTGAAAATGGGGATATGATAGTTTCCTTCACTCCCCCCAATCCCTAGTTAGGGTTGGGCATTAATCCACATTTTAGAAAAATGTCATTTGATTAATCTGATTATCTTCATTTATCTTTGCACGCTGGTTGAAATTTGAGATTACCTCTCACATCCCCCTAAGAAATGGAATTCAGAAGCAACTGCCAATGGAGAAAATTCTCAAGTCTCAGGCAGCAAGAAAAGATTCAAATGAGAGAAGAGTCAGACAAAAGCACAGCCCAGACCACTACTATCATATTACCTAACAGCTAGATGCAGTTTGAAATTTACCATTGCAATGGAAAGGGAGAGCAAAGGCAGAATCCTGCATTAGAAGGGATCTATACTTTTTCCAAATTTATTATTTCCTACAAATAATCACATGATAAACAATTATTTCAACCTTAAATGGGATTACACTAAGATCCACTTTACTTTGATATTTTAGAGAAAAATCTCTATTTCGAGTTAAGACCCCGTGTACCAGGATTCTCCTGCATCCTCCTCAACACTGGGGAAAGACACCCCAATACCTTCAAGCTTCCATTAGGGCAGAAAAATGGAAGAATCCTTCACTTCCAGGGTGAATACAAATCAATGATTTTTTTTTATTTAAATAGGATTTTTTTTTATAAAATGCTTTGAGGGAAAAAACCCATCTACAGACAGTTTTAATTAAGATACATTATAGCTCAAAGACATCTCATCATGGAATAGGGATTATAAATTCTATAGTATGAAACAATATATTCATGTCATGTTTAAGAAAAGTTTTGTAAATGAGTGTCATGGATTAGGGACCCAGTCTTACGGGGTTCCACAGGCTTCTCTATAGATTATACAGGTTAATCTTTCTATCTACCAAATGGGACTCAGTGCTCCGTCTAAAAGATGCCATCAGAGATACTTAGTTTTGCAGTTCTCGAACTGTGGATTTGTGTCTCCAGAGGCAACATGCTTGTTAACAGTAAAAATGTTTTTAAATAAATATATAGAGGGGAGAAATAAGACCTCAACTCTATTGTCCCCATGCAAATTTGTGTACACAGAGTCAATCCCTTACCTCTCTCTAAAAGTACAAAGTTTCAAAAAGATCAATGAATAGAAGATTCCGGGGGGGTGGAACAGAACTGGACAAGGAGAAGAAGTCTGGAGAAAAATGTGAGAAGGGAGGGACATATGCTTTTTTTGCTAAAATATCATGTTTGCTGTTGAATAAAAAAATCCAGACTACTTAACGTTGTTGTTTTAGTTAAACTGTTTTATTTGTAAAAAGAAAAGGAGTACTTGTGGTACCTTAGAGACTAACCAATTTATTTGAGCATAAGCTTTCGTGAGCTACAACTCACTTCATCGGATGCATCGATGAAGTGAGCTGTAGCTCACGAAAGCTTATGCTCAAATAAATTGGTTAGTCTCTAAGGTGCCACAAGTACTCCTTTTCTTTTTGCAAATACAGACTAACACGGCTGTTACTCTGAAACCTGTTTTATTTGTCTGTCTGGTGATGTTCTCCTCTTAATACAGCATGGCAAGAAAATCCTCCAAACATTAATGATTAACCTGTTGAATTGAAGATAGTTCACCTCCCACTCACTTCATAAATATCTGCTTCAATTACCTTTGGTAAATGAAATAACCAAACAATCATTCATTTTTTGATATAGCTGTAAAACTAATCTGAAAAGTTTTCAGAATAAATCTGTTTAAAAGTGTATAGTGTGTACCTTCTAAAAATGAAACCTACATCTATTTCTGAGTTGTGAAGAATATGTATTATGGTTATAAAAAACAACAAGAATGCACTTTTATGTAGAAAACCATGATTAAATAGAGTCTTCCTGACTTCAATTTGATTTAAATCAAATCCACCCAATTCACTTCCCCTCTGAAATTTCACATCCTCTCTTCTGATTTGCTGTTTTCATTCATCCAACATTTTAAAAGCCAACAGAATATTGTATTGTAAATGTGAGCATTTGTGTACAAAGTCGGATATAATTTCCCTGACACGAACTGCATATCCACAGGGCATTGGAGGTCTAATTTACTCTTTATTAATCTATTCTGTTATTTCTCCTTTTCCCTTGTCCTCTAGTCTGTGTTTTCCCTCTCTGCTCCCTTCACACTGTGCTGGCATTCTGTGCCTGGGGATGTCAGGTAGGAAAAGTTTCAGAGCTGTGTGGGTAGTTCTAAGCTGTAGACAGGAGAAGAGGGGATCTGATCTTAGTGTATAGGTATATAAATTGGGGGACGTTTTTGAGCAGATGGCGATTAGGTTGGAGGGAACTGAAGGGGCTTGGGAAGGCTCTAAGGTGAGAAGAGGATAGGATGGGTTAAATAGGGGCAACTGGAGTCAATTGGTGATTGGTGGGGGGACGGGGGAGGTACCGACAGAAACAATTAAGAGACAAAGCCGGGTACAGCTAAGATGAAGGGAGAGGGGTAAAAGTATGAGAGAAAAGTAAAGGAGTGGAAAGAGGAACAAACACTTTCTCCCACCCTGACCTTTACTGTGAAGTGTCCCAGATTTGCATTCTGAGAGGGGAAGGAAGGCAGAGAGGAAAGAAGATACCCCTTTTTCTTCCCACTTCTCCACCAACCTCCCTCATTCCCCACCAAAGTAGTTCCCTGTGCCATCTCTGCCCCCAACCACGGTGTCTCACCTTCTCTCTCTAAAAAGATGATCAACCTATAGAGGAGGATCGGGGAGGAACAGCTTGCTACCTGCAGGCCCACAAGTAACTGTCTTTTCCATCTCTCCAATACCACTCTGTGTCCTCTTCTGTTCTGTGAACTGAACAGAGAGATTTACTAAAATGCTTCTCTCTGCAGTAGCAGCATGCAGCGCACACCAGAGCAGACTTCCTGTAGCTTTTATTTCACTTGAACCCACTGCAGCACAGAAGTGGGACTAAAGTAACCCAATATGATACATCTGAAAATGAACTAAATTAAGAATTCTGGGCCCCTGAAGCCACTTTGTTCTGAGGAGTCCTCTGGACTTTGTCAGTACCTAGTCCTAGGTTGCCTGTAGGAGCTTTCCTCATAAAGCTATTTTTAGGAGGATGGGCTTAGGCCAAGTTTTTAAAAAATGGATGCCTACAGTAAGGGGCTTACAAATGCATATTCAGGCACCTAAATAAGTGGCCTGATTTTCACAAATGCTGAACAACCCATAGCTCCCATTTTGGCACCCATTTTTACAGTGGTACAATCTCAGTCTATTACTTACTTTACTCAATGGATAAGGCACACTCTTCTAAATTAGAGGGTCAGAAATGTTAATCATTTCAAGCGATGTGACTGACTAAGCACCGGCACTTTATAAAGCTGTCAATCACTCTGGATGTTGCTTGCACTGTCCCTTTCTAATTTCAAAAAGGGTCTAACTGTTAAGATTTAGTGAATCCTTGCAATTTGTTTAGTGTGTTTGCATGGTACATTGCACCTATAAGTTGATCAATAAATAACATGCTAAAACATCGCAAGGGTATTTACAGAAGATGCATAATAATTTAATTGTACAGTCAAAGTTACTGGTAGGGACATCCAGTGCTCAAAGTAACTCAGCTTCCTAGAGCTGTTCTACAAACTGTGAAGTAAGTAATCACCCTATAACTCATGATGTATACACAATAGAAGTATGTATTTTGAGTCCTCTTCTAGCACATTCTAATTATTCTTTTTAAATAAGGACACAGCCAGGTTTCCAGTAAGGAAAAGCTTCCTCTAAGAACTAATAATATCTTGATTTACCAACTCTGGCCCTCTTAATGAAATGAAACAATCTGATCTCTTTTTAAAGTGGGAACTAATACTGCTAGTTTTTAAATATTCAGACATGCTAAGAAATACTGTAAAAATATTTTCTAGGATAATGAAATTCATTACTGCACTTTCCTAGTGTAGTATTTTCCTTACTATTTTTCTAATTAATTTTCGTAGTGGACTTCTGTGAAAACTTGTACCATCGATCAAATTAAAGAATACTTTCTCAACACTTCCCTGAAGAAGCTTGAACAAACAGTTGAGCATGACCTGAAAATTAAGCTGGCTGTGTCAGACTGCGGTGCTGCTTAGTGAAAGAGAAGTTCCACAACTGAAGGTCCACTACTAAGAATGTCCTGCCCTATCACTCTGTGTAGTACAAATCTGCGGACAGGTACTTTGAGTATGACAACTGCTGCAAAATGTCAAGATAAAACAAGGAGAGAGAAGGGCAGTATTTCAGGTACCCGGTGCAGACACTCAGCTGGTATAAATTCACTTATACCAGCTGAGGATCTGCACCCCAATACCCAAACCATAGCAGGATTTATAGTTCAAGATCAACATCCTGAATTACACTCAGAAACAAATTGGATGCCAGCACAATCCATAGACCTCCTGCTCCCTGCATGGAACGGTTACGAAAGTACAGAGCTGTCTTTTGTAAGAGCAAAATCTTCTAGGTTGTCTTCAGGTACAGCCAGCCCCATCAACAGCACATTTCAGTAATGCAACTTGGGGATGACAAAGGCATCTAACTGGAACAAGGACCATAACAGAAAGAAAAGGTTGCCACTGTATGTAAGCATAGATGAAAAAGTATGCTTGGCCTGGACAAAGCCACTACAAAGTATTTACATACTACTGTGCATTTACATCGTTTTAGTCAAAATGTACAGACAAGAAAGCTGGATGAAAAACAGTCAAGAGCTAAGAAATGAAAACAAATTTGGATTCTCTTTTCATAAAATTTAAAAACAAAAATTCTCTCTTCCCTTGCATTAGTCAAGAGTCACTTTCACAGGGAAAAAGTTGGTACAAACAGCCAGTAAGTGTGAAATCACAAGAGCATCTACTAGCCTGATTAACTTAGTAGTTAAATTTTGCATTTTGGAAATTAACCAAGCAACAGGCTGGTTCTATTAAGATCCCTAAGACAGTTCTGTTTGCTAGAAATCAGTCCAAATACCTGCTCCATAGTAAGAAGAAAAGGAGTACTTGCGGCACCTTAGAGACTAACAAATTTATCTGAGCATAAGCTTTTGTGAGCTTACAATAAAAAGGCCAAGAGTCCATCATCAGTTGCTTGACCTGCTTCAATTCTAAAAGCGCTGCAGGAACATTTCTTTTAACCATAGGTATCTGTTATCTCCTTTAAACAGAAATGTATGCATGTGACCGTGTCATATATAAGCGTACAAGGAAAAGTTTTTCATAAAGACACAGTGTCAACTTTTTTTTTTTTTTTCTGATATAGCACTCTTTAAACACTGTCCTAATTATTTTTTTAACCCTGTTATACACAGTTTTTCTGCTCCTCTGCTTGTGTTTGAAAGATCTTTAAGGCAGATCTGAGAGCAACACCAGCTCAAGTTAATTGTGCTAGGGCTAACCAGTTTTCTTTTCTCTCTGTGCACAAAGCTGCCTGCGGCTTACCTGTCACTACAGCTTCAGTTTAAACTCTGCTGCTGCTATCACTGGTAAACACCCTCTTGCAGGCTGAAAGAAAGGCATGCTCCATCATTAGTTAAACTTACTATACACAAAATGCACAATGGAAGCAAACTGAAAAAAGAAAAATAAGTGGATTTTCTTTCTTTCCCATCTCTTTTAGTTACAGTAATCTTACAGTTTACTTGCAATGGGAAAAAGTACAATATTTTCAGATGCAAGTGTGACAAACTGACTATATCATTTTTAAACAACAAATCTGAATGTGGAATTCTTCAACTAAAATACACGTTCAGTAGGTACTGCAGGTAAAAAACAAAACAGTTACCAGCAGTCAACAATTCAAATATACAAGGGACCCTATGACAACAGTAGGGAGAAAGGGGAAATCTGTACCAATATACAAACATCTGTAAACTGAGCTAAATTAACAAAGTCAGAAATTTAGACTGACCAGAGGATCAGTGTAAAATCTAAATTTCCTGGATTCAGAAAGCTTAATCAAACCTTTACTATTTAAACAGTTTGTATGTCTGTCCAATTTCTGTGGGAATGGAATTAATGTAAGTTTCCAAACCTTCCAATGGTACTTTTAAAAAGTGTGTTTAGGGCACCTTTGTAAAATGCATATTTATGTACTCAAATTTACATTCATGGATTCACTTTAAGTGATTCTTGAAGACCCATTATTTACTTGAGCAATTAGGGCTAAGTAAATATGCATTTAGAGACTTTAAAGATACTGACTGAATTATTTAACTTTGATAAACTGTAATATTTATCAATTAAATATTGTCAAGTGCTCTTACAGCCCTATGTAATAAATCAAATTAGCTTTTTGTGGAACATTAAGTCCAGTGGGTCTCAACTTTATCCTTTCTGTGACCTTCATGTTACAACAGAAAAGATTTGGAACCTCCGTCCCTTCCATACGTTTTGGGACTCCCCTCTCACCTAGCAATAAAGAAAGGAAGGATGTTCGTGACTCCCTGAAATCTGCTCATAGCCATCCTTGGTGTCACAACCCACTGGTTAAGAACCATGATTTATCATGTAATTCTGAATTTAGGGAATGTGCTATATGTGTAGTTAAACATTACTATGAAATTTACAGGAAACATGAATTGCAGAAGTCCAGCAAAGGATAGCTAAGGAAACATCTGTCCATTTTTACTTTCCCTACATAACTGCATATGTTTTTAACAAAAAAGAAATAAATAAAGACCACTTTTGATATAGAGGAAAAATTTAAGTTGAATAATTCACATCTATGTTTCTGGTTTCTTAATATAAATGACGTTAGCACTTCATTGGGGTTGACAAGGTGAGGATGCTGCTACCCTTGATGGATCTAAACCTTTGAGCAAATACGGCTGGCTGGCCAATAATGGGCATATAATGCATATTCAGGCCAGCCTATTTAGGTACAGCATGTTTTTCCAGCATTTTTTTTAAAATTGTCCTCAACAAGAAAATAAAGAGCTAGACTAGCAGAAGACCCTCTCCCCTATAAGACAGGAAACTCTGGAGTGTGTAGAAAGGAGGAGGGGGTTTAAGGAAAAAAAAATAAAAAAACACCCTTCTCCATTCCATCAGCCAGGAGGACTAGGGCAGAAAGAGGAACTCAAGTTTCAGAAACCTACCAGCAAAAGGCTGGTATGGAAATACCCAGCCTAGGAACAACACCTTGGCAGACAAAGTCTGAATAACCACTTTCTTTGGAGAATGGCTGGGACCTGCCTACCATCTATGTGTTTAGAATTTATCATTTCTTTCAAAACAAAAATTAAGCTTCTAACCCTTATGGTTGTGAAGAATACTTCACAAATATGAGTAGAGGGTGACCCATGCCATCTTGTCTACCTGAGTCGGCAGATAAAAAGGAAAGTGAGGGAGGGAGGGAAGACTTAGATTTCAGACATCTACCAGCCAAAGGGTTAGATGAAAGAGAGTCCACAGTTAGGGCCCAGGGACAGCATCACAGTAGAAATCATAGCCCCTTTCCCATTTCCCAGTAAATGGTGGCAGGGTAACTGAGCTATTCACTATGGTGTCAAATGCTGAATCTTGTTGCTGAAGCACTGCATCCATCCTCATCTTTGTATCTCTCAGTTTATAAGTGTCCGATAAATGTTACAAGCCCTTCTAGTAAGAATCCCACTGCTCACCACAGCAGTTGAAGATCTGGCTTCTCACGAGGACAGTCTCTGGTCCTCACCGGTTGGGATCCACCCTTCATATGCCTATTGACCCATGGCTAGTAGTATATTAATGTGTATATTAATTTTAGAGCAAGGCTGTGGAAACCAATATCAGCTACATGGAATAGAATACCAGCAAAATAGTGCAGGTCTGGCCATAACGCCAAGCTTATACTGAAGGTCACTTTAAAGGGTCACTGTTTTACAATATATGATTTTTAAATTGACACTCTCTTTACCTATGCAACACCTCAGATACTTAAAAGTGAACATAGTTTTAAAATCCAATTTACTTTTCACTATTTATGTTCTTTGTGTACTTTTGCCACTCACTTTGAACAATGAAAATCAATGAAGTCAGTTTCACTGTTCACAGTGAATTTAACTCTCAGGTTCTTAGTGCTTCAGTGTTTGTTACCAACATTGCAAGAGAATGATATATTTGTTTATTTTTTAATTGAAAATATTTCTTTTGGATTTTGGGGTTTTTTTATTAAACCAAAGAAATTCTGGTCCAAATTTAAGTTGACTGTGTACATTTTAAAGATTAACATGGATCAAGAAACAGTGAGGTTTATTTTTCTGATAAAATATTTTTTAAAGTGCAGAATGTGGCTGCTTGTTATCCACAGACAGCATATTACATGAATCTTCCAACTCCTAAGACTGGATTCTTATTCTTAATAAGTGGATTCTTATTCACTTACGGGTGCAATCAAGGTGTTGATTTTTATCTGCAAAACTATGATTTAAGTCACGACTATTTGAGAAATGACCTCTCCACTTCACCCCACCATGTATTATCATGGCAGCTAAAATTAGTCTAGGATAACTTTAAAATGCTTAGATTTAAGTATCTGAGACTCAAGGCAAAGCTTTATAAGTGGAAGATCCTCAGCCATGTAATCAAATTCCCTCACTAGTCCAACAGAGACCACTCTTTAGGGCACAATACATAGCCTCTCCCTCCTTTCGGGCAGGCACTCATCATGCTTTGTGAAGGCTAGGACTATAACAAGGTTTAAAAGCGAACTGGACAAATTCATGGAGGTTAAATCCATTAATGGCTATTAGCCAGGATGGGCAAGGAATGGTGTCCCTAGCCTCTGTTTGTCAGAGAGCGAAGATGGATGGCAGGAGAGAGATCACTTGATCATTACCTGTTAGGTTCACTCCCTCTGGGGCACCTGGCATTGGCCACTGTCGGTAGACAGGATACTGGGCTGGATGGACCTTTGATCTGACCCAGTATGGCCATTCTTATATTCATCATAAGAGAACTCAAAATGAGAATTCTCTATATATTGATGCTACAGATTAAACATTTACAGATATTTTTCAGCATGCTGATCCCAACTGCAGAAGTTCATCAACTTTATTCCATTTTTGGGTATAAAACTGACAAAAAGTGGTATTACAATTAATGGTTTGCTGCTGGTGAAGACAACAGTGAACTACTGACTTCACTGGTGGCAGCATAAGACCCTTAGTCAGCAGCATTTGGTCTTGTTATGTTTTATATGCATTTGCAATGTGACATCTTGTAGTTCATCCTGGTTATTGAATGATATGGACATGGCACTGGAAACCAAATTCAGACCCTGTTTATATGAAATAATGACGAGAAGTCCCTGTTTAAAGATCATACAGTGAGACATTGCCACAACCTTGCATTGGGAGATGCAGTACAACAAAATGACGTAGGCCACCCCACACAAGAAAAAGGCATCCGGCACTTTTTTTGAGAAAGATTTTAATTTACAAAATGGCTGCCTTTATTTCCAAGTGTATGGTATACATTTTATTTTCTGGTGAAAATTGATTTAAACTGAAAACCAGACTCCTTTATTATTTTGCCTACATTATTTGCCTAGTTTGTAGGATTACATTTCAGCAACAAGTTATTAAAACTATCAACCTCCTCTCTTATAAATCCACAGACAAAAAGCAGAAAAGAAAGGTCACAGAACTAGGGTTTTCTAAGTAACCTGTTAGGATCTTTTCTGACTTACAAGGAATCCTTCAAATTCCATTGACATAAATGAAGAATAAAGAAGAATAGCAACTCAGACTGCATAGTCCAATAGCCTTTTATTTTGATTGGCATATGAACTTGCAGACCCATCTCTAAGTGAAAGTAATCCAGCGGGTTCCAGAGGGAGTACAGTATATCAGTAAAAACAACGAGGAGTCCTTGTGGCACCTCAGAGACTAACCAATTTATTTGAGCATAAGATTTCGTGGGATATAACCCACTTCATCAGATGCATGGAGTGGAAAATACAGTAAGCAGGAATAAATAAATAACTCATGAAAAGATGGGAGTTGCCTTACCAAGGGGGGGCAGGGGGGTCATAACAAAGCCAATTCAATTAGGGTGTACTGATACAGACTAACACGGCTACCCATCTGAAACCTATAGTATATCAGAATTTTAAGAAAAATTGCTTCTATTATATATAAGCAAAACAGCACTGCAGAAACACATCCAATAATACACTAAAAGGATTACTTAATTTCTTAGCCCTGGTTTTACATTTTTCTATATAAATTTAGTACACTTATTTCTGGATCTACATCAGAAACCAACAATGCTTGTACAGTATTGCCCTGGGAACAATCTGCCACCCAAATATTATATTCTAAAGTATCAGTTCTCAAATTTCATTGAACCACGACCCACTTCCGACAACAAAAATTACTACATGACCAGGGGACGGAGGTAGTGCGGGGATGAGCACAGACAGAGCCCAAGCCCAAGCCCAAGCCCAAGCCCCACTGCCTGGGGCTAAAGCACTGAGGCTTCAGGTTCAGTCCCAGTCACTCTAACGCTGGCCCTGGTGACCCCATTAAAATGGGCTCAAGACCCACTTTGGGATCCCGACCCACAGTTTGAGAACCACTGTTCTAAAGCATGCCAAGTAATGGTCCTGGATGAAAATTCTTCTAAGTAGACTGTAAACCAAATTAGAATCAATGAACAGATTAGCTCTTAAAATACCACATGGACTGCATTTCTTTTCCATTATGGACTGTATCTCTTTTCCATTAACCTAGAAGTATACTTTTGTCAACTGGATCTGAAATTGTGATACCTGTACAACTGCATTTTTCCACAATCTTGTCTTTTTCTCTCAAAGTACAACCTCCATTCATATAATTGTTTAAATCATAGACTAGCACTTCTGCTACCAGCAATTTCTATGGTCAATCTCAATACAGCATTAAAATTAGTAAACTGAATGTATTCATTTCTTCCAGCTACCATTTCAGCACCAAGGATATCAGACCTACTGGGAAAGACATGAACACAGAGACCTACTCACTGCTTCCAGATTTCACTTCCTGTTACACAATATCTGAACATATCTTAACATATCTGAACACTAACTTGTAGAACCTGCTGCACAGGAAAGGATCCAGGACTGGGTGGACATGCTTTTGTGATGCGTTTTTGTACTACAAGTTAGTGTTGTTATGGGTACTATCACAACATGTTCTTAATAGAAGCAAATATACACAGAGGCACAAAGCTGCATGAAAAGTCTATGAGATCTGTATATTAATGAGACTGCAACGACTCACCATAATACACATTTTCTGAATAATTCAATTTCTGTTTTACATACACTAAAAAAAATTAAAGAATACTAAAGTTATGAAGTCAAGCTCTCAAAAAGTTAGGAATGCCAGAAATTAAGGTTGCCTGTACAACTTTTAATTCAGCCCTCTTGTGTGTATGCCTAAAGTATTTAATGATCACATACCATTCTTTCCACAGGACCCTTGCCTCACTCAATGCCCTGGATGGACAGTGCTCAACTGAACGGGAAGCTATTTCTTTCTATCTTCATCATTCAATGTGTGAACCCATGCCTTAATTACTTCACACTATTGATACTCTGCACTGAATAAAGATATTTCCTCATGGGCTTCATCTGATGTTCATTACCTTAGCCCAATTGTGCTTAAAAAATGTTTATGAATTTATCTTTGCAACGTCTCTGTGAGGTAAAGTGATGGTGCTATCCCCATTTTAAAGACAAGAAACTAAGACAGAGAATAACTGTCTCAACTGTCCACTAATTTTCGGTGCCCAAATCAAGATATTTAGGTTTTTCAGAGTACCTCACATTTTTTACAGCTCTTTATATGTTCAAAGCATAGCTCCCATAGGTCTGAGTGCTCAGTACTTCAACAAATCATGTCTCTAGTTGGGCACCCAGAAAATGAGGAACACTCAGTGGTCATCTGTGGAAAATTTTGATTTAAATGATTAGGCCAGTGTAGCGAAGCAACGACTCACCAGTGCGGCGCCTCCTGCTGGTCATCTTGGGAATTAGCTCTCCAGCGTACGGAGCGCCTCCTACTGGCCGATGTCTCGCCTGCCGCTGGCCCCCTGTGTCCCTTCCGGACCCCGGTGCTTTTTACCTTGGGGTGCTGCCCTAGCAGTACCCTATCACGCTCTGGGTTTCCCCTTTCAGGGAAACCCCAACTCTCTCACCCACCTTGACTACTGCCATCATCATCTAGCCCCCGCTCATTGGAGCAAACTGCAGTCTGTCATGACCACTCATCATTGGCAAGGAGGTTCGGCCAGCTGCCTCTGTCTAACCCCGGGCTGCACCTCTGCAACCCCAGTACCTGTATAGACCTTCACCAAGGTCTGCAGCCTGGGGGTTTACCAGGCTGGAGCTCCCCAGCTCCCCTACCCTATTCCCCAGCACTGCTCCAGTTTCAGGTACCATATGTTCCCCAACAGCTAGGCCCTCTCCCTCCAGGACTAAAGAGAGACAGCTCCTCCAGCACCTGGCCCCCAGCCATCTTATAAGGGCCAGCTGGGCCCTGATTGAGCTGGCCACAGCTGTGGTCAGCTACTCACTCAGCTTCCCCCAGCTGTTCTCACTCTTCTTACATCAGGAGCAGGGTGACCACCGCACTACAGCCAGCATCATATAGGAACTTCATGGCAGAGGCAAGGATAGATTCCAGTTCTCCAGGATGACAATCACATGTTTTAACCATGAGACAAGACCACCTCTCTCCCCGTTGCCTCCACCAATCACTTCATACTTTCCTGTTTCCACAAAAAATAAGGCAGTGGTCTTACAGACAACAGCCTCATTCACTACATGACCCTGATTCAATCTCTGAACACCACTCAAAAAGGCAGAGGTCCTGTGGAAAAACATGTAAACAGGTCATGTAATTAACAGCTGTATTATAATGCAAGCACACAAGGGGACTGAAATTAAATTTGTACGAGCAACTATAATTCTGAAATTCCTAACTTTTGAATGCTTGATTTTGCAACTTTAATATGCTTTTAATGTAGTTTTTTAAAATGAATTTACCAAGTTTTTTTTTTAACAAAAACCATCTCATATGGAATCACAACAACCTCACACAACTCATCAGTATGGTAAAAACCTTCAGATTTACAGCACAGGCAACTAACACATAAGCCATAGGAGGAGGAGGAGGTTGATATCCTCCTTGTGCATCAGCCACTAAAGGACGATCAGACTTATACTTTGCCAGTGGGTTTCACAAATATTTGCGGACAGCAGAGGAATACTGAGACTCAAGTACCCTGTGTTCTATTCCAGATTCTGGTGAAGAGAGTTTATATAAATCCTCTCGCCCCTTCATATCCCGTTTGTTCCTACCTCCCTTTCCCTGTATCTATCCTCCTTTGCTTCTATGTCCCCCAGCCAGATCTGTTCTGTTTCAGCTCCTGTCCCCATCCTTATTCCCACCCACTGCTATTCCTGTCCCACAACCAATCTGTCCCCTCTCCACTCCTGCACGACAATCAGACTGCATCCTTCTTCTCCTCAAACACAGCATGAGCACTAGCAGTGGAAGTACTGACAGGACAGGAGATACAGTCTCCTTGCTCTCAGTTCTGGTGCCTGGCAGCACAGTGTGCCCCCTCATCCAGGATGAGCATTTGCAGGAAATGTTCTGCTCAGCCCCAGGCTGGGGCATGTCCAGTAACCTCTTTGGGGGTGAGACATGCTCAGTGGAGATGGAACATTTGGACAGTTTTGCTGCTAGTCTCAAACAAACATCTACTGAGCACACGCAAATGAAAATTTTCAGAGGCTAACAATTCAGACAAATTTGGGTGGATTTTCTCAGGAATGACAAAAGGCGGTTCTCTGCCAAATTTTGAATCTCTGCTCCCAAGCACAGGGGCACTAAGCTAGAGTGTCTCAACACAATTATAAGAATTTTGTAACATTTTTCCCTAACTTCATTCTCAGAATGGCTAGACCACTTTTGCTGAACCCTTATTTTACATATATAATCAGCCTGAGGCAGTCACCCAACTTTGAAAATTTCAGCCTGAACAACTCAAGTTCTGACAAGTTGTAAGCAAGTAAAAACAGGGTCTTATAATGGAAAATGTTAGTCAACAATGTGTGTTGCTACCGAATCCACCTATAATATCTGTTTCAAGTTAGAGTCTGATGAGAAAACACATACTTCAAGCTTCTCACCTCTTTAAAAACTTATTTGAGATAAAAGGGTCTATCTTTGACGACTGGTGAAAAAAGTATATAGAAAGGTTGTACTATTATGAAAAAGATGGAACATTTTGAGGGTGGATTTGTGGGACAGCTTTTTATCTTTGCCTCCTAACACTATAAAAATCATGATGGAATAACTAATAATTGAAAAAAGTGGCATTATTCTTGCTTGATCCATGTTAAAACTGTCACAGACATGACCTTCTTCTACAACCCTCCCTGTTCCACTACAGATGGCTCCATTCCCTCTCTTCAATGCCAACTTCCTTCAAGCTTCTGAACAATACTTCTGTGCATTCCTCTTAGCTCTTCTTAAAACTGACACCAGAGCAGCTTTGTGCTAACACTCTAGCAGCCTGGGTTGAACTGTCAATGCAGGCTGAGTAGCTTGCCCTGGGAATGCCACCAGAGAGGCAGCTGTTTGAGCAGTGGAAACATGAATAAGTTTCTAACTGGCTGACTCTCAAGTCTGACATCACGTCCATGAATTAGATGGCTCTTTTCCATCATGGGTATAATGAAACAATTTCTATTGTGTTATTCATTAACTTGCATTTCATTCAGTGGCTTCTAAGAAGATCATGAATGACACTTTAGGGGGATGAACATACATGAGATTTTTGACAGTCAATTAATGAGGGCTTGTCTATTGCTACATTAAAACACACTAAGGAATTTTTAGTGCACATCAGCAGGGTCTACACCGATCAATTAATGTACATTTTAGTGCACTTTAGAAATCAGACCCGTCATACACATTGCCACACCGCATACACAAGCCCTAAAATAAAAAAGGATTAAAATCCAGGGCAACTATGGCAAACTATATTCTTGTTACTCACATGTTTCAAGGATAGTGCAGGTATCAAATCATATACTACACTTCAATGACAAACATTTACTGGATTAAAAATTAGTTTTTTTAATATGGATACTGTTAAGGTATTTTAAATTTCTCCACAGCTAAAATTCATTTGTGGTGCAAAAGACCAAGTGAAGGCCCTTCATACTGCTTAAACCCTGGACTGGGGCTGTATGGGGGAGCAGCAGACTGCATGGCTATGAAAAACGGGTGTGGCTGTATACCCACATAGGCTGGTGTGAAAAGCCTGGAGGCAGGCATAGGGATCCTCATCTAACTACATCAACAGGGTCTGTAATCACTAAACCGGCCTAAACACATATATCATATACTCTTGTGGTGGAGGGTGAATTACCTCAAACCACCATCATTTCTGCATGTAGCCCAATTACTTGGTATTTATGAAAGGTTAAAGTGTTTACAAAGCAGTCCACTGAAGCTTGTTAATGTTTTATTTTATAAAAGCACCCACTGTAGTCCTAACACGAAGTCATTTTTTTAAAATAACTTGTTTTCTTATTGACTTCCCCTCCTCTCTCTCACAAACAGCTCACTTCATCGGATGCATTCAGATCCACTGAATGTGTGAATGCAGGCTGAGCTGTAGCTCACGAAAGCTTATGCTCAAATAAATTGGTTAGTCTCTAAGGTGCCACAAGTACTCCTTTTCTTTTTACAGATACACAAACTTATTGTTCACTTGAATGCAGAGTTACAATCCTTTATTTCAAAAACAGAACAAAAGTTGCAGGATTTCTTTAACAAGGTACATTGACTCTACCTAGGGATTTTTATTATTTATTTTTATTGAGTTTCATTGCAGAGTTTTAAACGAAAGGCACATTCCAGAATTAGTGTTTAAGACTTGAACTTTCAAAGGAGACTGAGGGAGTTAGATTCCCCAAATATCACTGAAGTAAAGCGCTTTTAAAATCCCAGGCTAAAATCAAACTCTGTCATTCTCTTGCCCCAACACATAGCAAAATATTAAAAAAGCACAGAGGTAAAATTAAGAATCCGTGTAACATTATAGCTCTGAGTATCTTAAATCACTTGAAACTTGGTATAGTACTACAAAAATAGTAATACCAAGAATCACAGTTACCAACCTAATTGCACCTCTGACCCCTCCTGGTTTCTTTGAGAGCACCCTCCCCTCCTTCTGGTCTCAGGGCTCCAGTCATCATCTAGCTCTGGATGGAATTCTCCCAATTCTCAGACCAGCTTCTAGATCATGGTCCCCAAACTTTTTCTGTCACGTCTCCCCTTACCCGTAACAAAATATATCTGTCTCTCCCCCCGCCCTCCCTGCCTGGGAGCCAGGACTGGGAGCAGGGCCAGGGTCAGGAGCTGCAGTCAGAGCCAGATGTGGGCAGTGGTCAGAGCCGGAGGCTAGGACCTCAGGGGCCCGGAGCTCCAGATGGGGCCAGAGCCAGGAGCAGGGCCGAGGTTAGGGTCGAGATCTGAGGCGAAGGTCCGGGGCCAGGAGCCGAGGCAGTGGCTAGAGCTGCAGCTGGGGCTGGAAGTGGGGCAGCCTTGGGGCAGAACAGGGCTGGGTGGTCCTCCCTCCCCACTCCCCGTGGGGGCTAGCCAGGGCCCTGCCATACCTACCCTAACATTCCTCCATGTCTCCCTGTGGGGGCGCATCCCACAATTTGGGGACCACTGTTCTAGGTAGTAGACTCCTGGTACTAACCTATGATCTCCTTAGCACGCCTAACAGGCTGATACCCTGAAATTCTTGACAGTTGTTTATACAGCGACCAGGCAGCCTCCTTAAAGTACAGTATTTGTTTAGAACAAAAACAGTTCAGAAAAAAAGAAATCTTAAAACAATAAAACATATCTAGCTTTATCTTAAGGGTTACCATTCCTTGGATCCAGGAAGGCCGAACTGCTTTAGACTCTCTCAGCAGAGTCCCTCCCTTTCTCTCTCACTCTGGCAGCTTATCTCCCTAGACAGCTTCTGGCAAGTGACACCCTCCCTACTCTGTGAAGGACTTTATAAAAGTGTTTTCTTTTGATCTCCAGGCTCCTAGCTTTGCCAAACAAGGCATGCATATTGATGGAGACTGGCACCTTGAAACTAACAGTTTGTCCCATTGTTTTTCAAGTGTGTACTGGGGTGTCCTTATTTAGCTCTATTGTGTTCCTTTCTTCTTACCACAGACCCATTAAGACAGATCAATACATTCATATAGGATATTCCAATAATCCACCACAGTTATACAGTAATTTTACCTCACTGATCAGGTCACATACAATGTTCACAAAATTATATCAGTATTCATACATTAATACATAGCAATTCCACATCTGTCACACTAAGTATGAAATTTCAATACTTTAAGTTCAAAAGAATGAAACGAGCCAGTTTTTCTTCAAAGTTGCAGGTCAGTCATGAGAGAGTCAGAACTACCTTTTTACAATAGTTAATGCAATGAAGAGATCCCAGAGTACATTAAATTCTTCTAATCTGCCCTCCTAATCTGTAGGTAGTTTTATGTACAGGAAGTACCTGTTGGAAATCTCTGATCCAGTCAGTCCTTCTGAGAGGGTGGGTGATCTGACTCCCACTAGCTAGTGATGTCTTTTGGCTAAATGTGTAAATTTCATTTTGTATTTATTCAGTGTAACACCATTCATTTTATGTACAAATAAACTTAGAACAAATGGGATCACTGTAGTTTATTCTGGATACGTGATCTGCTACGTTTCAGAGTAGCAGCCGTGTTAGTCTGTATTCGCAAAAAGAAAAGGAGTACTAGTGGCACCTCAGAGACTAACAAATCTGCTACCTTTCCCTTAAAAATGATATGGACACATATATCCACATGCAAGTTTCATTTCTCACTGTCAGGTTGGTGGACCTGCAGAATGAAAAGCTGTTCCTTTCCAGCCTGTGATCATTCAGGAAAAAAACCCTGACTATTGTACCAAGAGCTTTTTCTTTTTAAAAAAGCATGGCAGTAGTACTATGACTTTCCAGCTCATCTCACTTTGGTGCAAGACCTTCAGAGTAACAGTTGAAATAGTTGTGGGGATTACCTGATAGCTAGTGTTGGCTAAGTACTAATGCTTTCAGCAAAGGACTAGGAACCAGAATACCACCATGAATTACTGACTTTTGTACAAGTCAAAACCTTGTGTCTCAGACCAACCGAGCTAAGGAAGCTGAGGTTTTTTTTAAAAAAAGGTTAATTAGAAAACAAGAAAAAAACAGAGTGAGTATTTAACAGATATAAAAAAAAAGCACAAGTGAACCTGAAAAAGCACAAGAACAAATCCGCACAGACACACCCCTGGAACCCCGACCTGGGGTATTCTATCTGCTACCCAAGATCCATAAATCTGGAAATCCTGGACGCCCCATCATCTCAGGCATTGGCACCCTGACAGCAGGATTGTCTGGCTATGTAGACTCCCTCCTCAGGCCCTACGCTACCAGCACTCCCAGCTATCTTAGAGACACCACTGACTTCCTGAGGAAACTACAATCCATCGGTGACCTTCCTGAAAACACCATCCTGGCCACTATGGATGTAGAAGCCGTCTACACCAACAGTCCACACAAAGATGGACTACAAGCCATCAGGAACAGTATCCCTGATCATGTCACGGCAAACCTGGTGGCTGAACTTTGTGACTTTGTCCTCACCCATAACTATTTCACATTTGGGGACAATGTATACCTTCAAATCAGCAGCACTGCTATGGGTACCCACATGGCCCCAAATTATGCCAACATTTTTATGGCTGACTTAGAACAATGCTTCCTCAGTTCTCGTCCCCTAATGCCCCTACTCTACCTTGCGCTACATTGATGACATCTTCATCATCTGGACCCATGGAAAAGAAGCCCTTGAGGAATTCCACCATGATTTCAACAATTTCCATCCCACCATCAACCTCAGCCTGGCCCAGTCCACACAAGAGATCCAATTCCGGGACACTGCGGTGCTAATAAGCGATGGTCACATAAACACCACCCTCTACCAGAAACCTACTGACCGCTATACTAACCTACATTCCTCCAGCTTCCATCCAGGACGCACCACACGATCCATTGTCTACAGCCAAGCTCTACGATACAACCGCATTTGCTCCAACCCCTCAGACAGAGACAAACACCTACAAGATCTCTATCAAGCATTCTTCCAACTACAATACCCACCTGCTGAAGTGAAGAAACAGACTGACAGAGCCAGAAGAGTACCCAGAAGTCACCTACTACAGGACAGGCCCAACAAAGAAAGTAACAGAACGCCACTAGCCATCACCTTCAGCCCCCAACTAAAACCTCTCCAACACATCATCAGGGATCTACAACGTATCCTGAAGGACGACTCATCACTCTCACAGATCTTGGGAGACAGGCCAGTCCTTGCTTACAGACAACCCCCCAACCTGAAGCAAATACTCACCAGCAACCACACACCACACAACAGAACCACTAACCCACGAACCTATCCTTGCAACAAAGCCCGTTGCCAACTGTGTCCACATATCTATTCAGGGGACACCATCATAGGGCTTAATCACATCAGCCACACTATCAGAGGCTCGTTCACCTGCACATCTACCAAGGTGATATACGCCATCATGTGCCAGCAATGCCCCTCTGCCATGTACATTGGCCAAACTGGACAGTCTCTACGTAAAAGAATAAATGGACACAAATCAGATGTCAAGAATTATAACATTCATAAACCAGTCGGAGAACACTTCAATCTTTTTGGTCACTCGATTACAGACCTAAAAGTGGCAATCCTTCAACAAAACAACTTCAAAACAGACTCCAATGAGAGACTGCTGAATTGGAATTAATTTGCAAACTGGATACAATTAACTTAGGCTTGAATAAAGACTGGAAGTGGATGTGTCATTACACAAAGTAAAACTATTTCCCCATGTTCCCCCCCACCGCTGTTCCTCAGACCTTCTTGTCAACGGCTGGAAATGCCCCACCTTGATTATCACTACAAAAGGTCGGTCCCCCCCATCCCCCCCCGGTAATAGCTCACCTTACCTGATCATTCTCCTTCCAGTGTGTATGGTAACACCCATTGTTTCATGTCCTCTGTGTATATAAATCTCCCCACTGTATTTTCCACTGAATGCATCCGATGAAGTGAACTGTAGCTCACGAAAGCTTATGCTCAAATAAATTGTTAGTCTCTAAGGTGCCACAAGTCATCCTTTTCTTTTTTCTAAAAGAACAGTCACTGATAATTTCATACTGACTCTGAAAATCCATCCTTCCTAAAAAGTTATTTCAGGATATATATACTGAAACCTTTGGGGAAGAAAAACAAAAAATCACACCACACTGTCCACTGCGTGGATAAAGCAGATAAAATGCAGGTGAATAAAGATAGCAGTGGTATGAAGGGGAAGTCACTCTAAGGGGGATGAGAGCCACAATTAGGGAGATAAAAATAGGCCAACCAAACCCATAGGACTTCAGTGAGTAAATTAAAAGGATCCGTTCAATATTAGCTTGCCAGCTGTTCTCCTCGATACTGTTGGTACTGTTGACCATTTTTTGGGAGGATGGGTGGGGGGAAGAAGAATGCAAGAAGGATCTGGTTCTGAAGGAAATTGCCAATGGTGGAGCCAGATAGTTTTACAGGGAGATGGCCACCTTCTGCACCTCTGAAATCCACACAGATCAAGTCTTTTTGTGGTACAGCATCCCTGCTACCATCACACCATCTCCAAGGAAGACTCTGAAGGAAACTCTGAAAGTGAAAACTTAATTTTCAGTCTCCTGCATGACCCTAGGACACAAATCCACATATGTTCTTTGTAAAAATGCTGGTGTTTCTGGTTGCCTGTACTTAAAAAGGAGTCTTTAAATTAACATATTGTCAAGTACTGTTGAAGTTGAAGAAACTGGCTTTAAAACCAAAGAAAAAACACTTTGTATACCACCAAGTGTAAGACAGATGGAATGCAACAGAACTTCAAATCTTGTACATAGCTAAGTCACCTGTACTGTTTTGTAGAAAAATATCATCACTGATTTTCCTACAGACCTGAGGAAAAGAACCACAGAACTGTAGAGCTGGAAGGGATCTCAAGAGGTCATCTAGTCCAGTGCTTCTCAAGCTATCTGATGTGGGGGACCGGCAATTTTTTTTTTCCAATGTGCACGCAGACCAGCAGCAGATGGCTTGCGGTCTGGTGCCAGTCCACGGACCACCACTTTGAGTAGCACTGATCTAGTCCATCCCCCCACACTTAGGCAGGATTACTTATATCTAGACCATCCCTGACAGATGTTTGTTTAACCTGTTCTTCAAAACCTCCAAGGACAGGAATCTAATCTACAGCCTCCCTAAATAACCTGTTCCAGTGCTTTATTATCTGCATAGTTAGAAATTTTTCCTTAATATCCAACCTAAACCTCCCTTGCTGCAAACTAAATAGATTCCTTCTTGTCCTACCCTCACTGGATATGGAGAACGATTGATCACCATCCTCTTTATAACAACTTCTGAAATATCTGAAGCCTGTGTTCTCCCTCTCCCTCCCCAAGAGCCTCTCTTCTCTAGATTAAACATGCCAAACTCTTTCAACCTTTTCTCATATGTCATGTTTTCTAAAATTCTTATCTTTTTTGTTGCTCTCCTCTGGAATCTCTCCAATTTGTTCACAAAGTCTGGTACCCAAAACTGGACACAGTACTCTAGCTGAGGCTCCACCAATGCTGAGTAGAGTGGAACAATTACCTTCCGTATCTTACATACAACACTCGTGTTAATTCATCACAGAATGATACCTGCCTTTTCTGCAAGAGCATCACACTGCTAATATTCATGTAATGATGTACTTGTTTTCTACAGTCAAGTTCTTGTTTCATAATTAATTATTTTGGTGAGGTAGTGGCATTGTTTACATTGAGGTATATTTAGAATGGCACTGGGATTATTCTGGTAACTAGGTCTGCTTCCTAATTTCATGTTGCTGTTAAATTTAACCACCGAGTCAAAAGGTTAACAATATCACTGTTGTTTTTACAGGTTTCAGAGTAGCAGCCATATTAGTCTGTATTCGCAAAAAGAAAACAAGTACTTGTGGCACCTTACAGACTAACAAATTTGAGCATCTGATGAAGTGAGCTGTAGCTCACGAAAGCTTATGCTCAAATAAATTTGTTAGTCTCTAAGGTGCCACAAGTACGCCTTTTCTTGTTGTTTTTATGTAATTTAATAACTGCTGTCCTGTTTTAATTCTTTTAATTTTAAATGTGTTTCAGAAATACTATTGTTATAGAAGACAACATACAAAATTAACTCAATTCATACGAAGAGTGAAAAGCCTGGGGTCCTCAGAATTAGCGGTTTCTGTTTTTTCATATGAATACAATATAGGTTTCCCTGGCAGTTCCTCTTTACCTTGATAAAGGCTTCTGAAAAAAAATCTAAATAAAATGAATCAGTGCGGGCCAACAGGGTTAAAAACCACTTAACACAACATGGAGACAGATCAAAAACTGTACAGGAAATCCTGTACCTTTTCTCATTGCTTTGGAATTAATCAAAATGAGCTTTAGGAATACTCCAAACTAACTGCAGTAATAAGAAAGAACAAATGCACAAACTTTGGTTAAAAGCTTTCAAAACTCAATGGAAGGGTTCTCTAACTGATACAAAAGAACTCAGAGAAAACCATTTTACAAGAGTTGGATGCATAACGGATTTTTCGCAGGGCCAGCCCTGGGGGTGGGCAGTCCAGGCAGTGGCCCAGGGCAGCCACCATGCGCAGGATTTGTCTGATTCCTACCTGACCTGCGAGGCAGCAAGCAGGCAGGCGGAGGCAGCAGCATCTGGAGTGGGGGGAGGGAACCAAGCTGCAGGGGCCAGTTGGACGACCAGCTGAGCCAGGTGACTTCTCCGGAGCAGAGGTGCCATGCTCCCCCCCCCCCCCCCCGGCCCCGACACACCCCACTCCACTGCCATGTGCAGCCACCTCTGCTCCTTCCCCGGCCTCCCTTGGAGCCGCCCCAGGCCACTCTGGACTGGAAGCATCCTCCTGTCTACTGTGCAGTGGGGGAGGGGGTTAATGTCAGGGTGTCCCCCTCCCCATGTACCCAGTCTCCACTGAGCTGGAGTGATGGGACAGGGGGAATCTGTGTGTGCTGTTGCTTCTCTGGGTCCAGAGCTGCTGGCAGCAACTTGTGTCTGAACAAGACTTCAGGCTCCAGACCCTGACGGCTTTCTTAAAGCGTGCTCCTACACCTACACCCACACACACTCACCACCAGGGCTCCCTGCATCCAGGTCACTTTCCCCACCTGGGCTGTGCTGTGAGGCATCAGGAGCTGCTGCTCTCCTGCCCGCTCCTTATGCAGCCCAGGCGGGGAAAGTGACCCTGATGCAGGGAGCCCTGACATAGCTCCTTGCTCCCCCTACCCAAGTCCCTTAGGGGTCTGCAGGGTGGAGGAGCAGCAGTCCAAGCAGGGAATGAGCAACAATGCCAGCGGCTCCGAGAATCCAGGCCAGTTTCCCCGCGTGGGTGCAGTAGGGAGATGCAGAGGTTGGGGTGCAGGGGAAACAGTGCAGGGGTTAGGAGTGCAGGATGGGGGCAGGGGTTGGGGTAAATGGGGCACAATACAGGGATTAGGGGCGTAGGAGGGAGGTTCAGGGGTTACGGGTGAAGGGGGCACAGTGCAGGGGTGGGGGCACAGTGCAAGGGTTAGGGGTACAGGAGGGAGTGTTAGGATATATTTCAGAGTAACAGCCGTGTTAGTCTGCATTCGCAAAAAGAAAAGGAGTACTTGTGGCTCCTTTTCTTTTTGTTAGGATATAGATATTCAGGCCTGTCTGTAAAGGCCTATACTCTAAGAATCTAGGTGCATTCTTATCACTTGGCTAGTTATAGAGGTATAAAAGAAAGAATCAAAATCACTGTCTGCTGGTGTAATGTCCTTCTCTTACTGTGACAGTCTGAGGCCCTGTTCTTAGGCTAAGGCCTTTGGCTAAGCAACAGAGGCAGCCATAAGCTGGGAAGCGACAGGTCACCTCCTAACATTCCAACCTAGTCACATTGAAATAAGGTGCTATTGGGCTGTTAAGATACAATCCTGTCCTGATAATGCCTATTGCCTCCAAAGAAAGGGAAGTGCCTAGAAGATGTAAAAGGAAACTTAGTTTGATAGCATCCTGTCTGGCAAGAACTCACTTATCAATAGCTGGGATGTGAAATTCTCACTTCTGTATTGTTTTGTCATTATAGTTCCCACTTTGCCATTGTTTGTCTGTATAATCTCTGCCTGGTTCTGTGATTGTTCCTGTCTGCTGTATAATTAATTTTGCTGGGTGTAAACTAATTAAGGTGGTGGGATATAACTGGTTAAATAATCATGTTACAATATGTTAGGATTGGTTAGTTAAATTTCAGGAAAATGACTGGTTAAGGGATAGCTAAGCAGAACTCAAGTTTTACTATATAGTCTGCAATCAATCAGGAAGTGAGTAGGTGTGTGTGGGGGAATGGGAACAGGGAATGGGGGTGGGGAAATTGGAATCATGTTTCGCTAAAGGGGGAAATGGGAACAGGGAATGGGGGGGGAATTGGAATCATGTTTGGCTAACAGCAGGAATGGGAACAGGGCCACAGGTGTAAGGCTCTGTGGTGTCAGAGCTGGGAAGGAAGGAAACTGGAATCATGCTTGCTGGAAGTTCACCCCAATAAACATTGAATTGTTTGCACCTTTGGACTTCGGGTATTGTTGCTCTCTGTTCATGCGAGAAGGACCAGGGAAGTAAGTGGGTGAAGGAATAAGCCCCTAACAGGAAGGTTCAGAGGGTAAGAGTGAAGGGGGTGCAGGGACTGGGGCACAGGAGGCACAGTGCAGAGGTTAGGGGCACAGGAGGGGCAATCTATAGTAAGTAAAAATAGTTGAGTCAAATTGAAACATTTAGTTTTGACCCTATTAAATTTTTTTTTTTTAGATTTCAAGGCTTTTTGACAAAAATAGTTGGAAGAGCAAGAGATGGTATCTCCCTTGAAAGCTTTAACCCAGTCATTAGTGCACTCACCTGAGATGGAGGTGACTCAAGTTCAATTCCCCACCCCAAATATAGAAAGGATTTGAACTGGGGCTCCAACACTGCAGGAGAGTGTTCTACCACTGGGTTATGCTGGTGTGGGTCTTTTTCTCTCTCTCCTACTTAAAATGGAGAGAGACCCACAACAGCATAACCCAGTGGTAGCACAGTCGCCTGATGTTGGAGCCCCACTTCAAGCAGGGGCTTTAACTGGGTCTCCCACATCCTAGGTGCATGTTCTAATCACCAGACTACAGAGTCATTCTGATTCTCTTCACCTGTCCTAATATCAATTAATTACAGTGCGATTTTCCAAGCTTCCTTCCACATGTACCTATTTTAATATTTCCTCTTCCTGACCCCATACTCACTAGATTTCTTAATTCCCTAATCTATACTTTCCAGAATCTAATATACTTGTTATTACTTCACTCAGCAAGGCCACCCCTTATTACACTGAAGTCAAGTTGCACATGGTCAGTGGTTTCAGGATTCCCCATTAACAAACACTAATACTCCTTCTGTACTCTGACACCCATCAGAGGCAGCAGATAACTCTGGTGAGGTGATGGCTGTGCTGCTAGTGTAGGAGAGAACCCCACTAAAAATATGCCCAGAGATCCCTGGGGTTTAGACCAGGATTAGTCGTGGATTCCTAGCCGCCACTGATTTTCTCTACTCCTTCCCCGTCTACATCATGACCACTGAGGAGAACACAGACCAAAAACCATACTTTCAAAAAGTAGAGGATTCTGGATTTTGTTTCCTCCACACATTTATAGTTGAGAGAAGAAATGTAAGAACTAAAGTCTTCAGCACAATGCTGAATTCAGAAAGCAGTCATGCGCCTATTTGCTATAGAATTTAGTGGCTTTTTCCCCCCTAAGGCTGTGTGCAACCAAATATATTTAATTAGAGAGGAATAATGTTTACAATGTTTCCCACAGCCTGTGATTTTTACAAGTGGGATTAGATCAGAATCGGGAATGAAGGGCCCTGACAGATTTGCATTTAGAGTGGGGAGGAGCACAGAGGGAGTCAAAGGCATCTTTTTGCATGGTCTACTTTCTATTACCTAAAGGTTTCAGAGTAACAGCCGTATTAGTCTGTATTCGCAAAAAGAAAAGGAGTACTTGTGGCACCTTAGAGACTAACCAATTTATCTGAGCATAAGCTTTCGTGAGCTACAGGTAAACACCCATTTTTTCATGCTTTGTGTGTATAAAAAGATCTTCTATACTTTCCACAGTATGCATCCGATGAAGTGAGCTGTAGCTCATGAAAGCTTATGCTCAAATAAATTGGTTAGTCTCTAAGGTGCCACAAGTACTCCTTTTCTTTTTACTATTACCTAAAGTCAATTCAACTAATGTTTACGGGGCTCAGTTCGACAGTACTCCAGTGGAGGCTACATTTAACACTGGAATCACTTTTCTCATCCTGTTTGAACTTTTGTATGAAAATGCCTTATTTCATTTCCAAAACCAAGGCTGGGGGGGGGGGGCGGGGGGGGCAGAGAGCAGACCATTCACGTGTTCAGCTCATGTTCAGTACACTGCATGGGGTAGCAGACTCATTTCTGAAGCTTCAAAAGGATAAAATAGTGCTGAAGATTTATTTTTCTTTTCTCCAAACCTTAAGATGAACAAGTAATTCCCTGCAACATCTTCCTTCAGTGAAGGCTGGGCATGCAACTGGGTCTTAAGAGCCCCTGATAACAACTAGGGGCAAAGCAGAGGTAGATCCTGAACCAGGCTCACAAGACTACTCTCTTGCTCAATCAGAGTTGTCACAGTCATGCATTGGCTTGGCATGGTTTCCTCCCCACACTATGACTTGTAGGACAGCATTGCAGACCATAGATCAAGTATGGAAGAGTGCCCAACCTGACATCTGGAGGGCAGTATCCAACACATAGCCTCGGTTGATATAAAAGCCATTCTCTGGTTAAGGAACCTGGACCTCAATTGCTAACATCTGCATACAAGAGAGCGACTGACCAGAAGTAGCTAGGATGGTCCTGAAAAGATGGCAGACTCAGCACTGAACAGTTAAGCTTTGCCTGTCCTAAGGAAGTTTGAATTTATTTTCCAGCATTGCTAATGTTTCAGGGACCTGCTTACAACTTAGTTCCAGAGCTCCCTATAACTGTGCTGAAGGCCTAAACCTGTTCCAGACTTTAGCCTGACTACATAACAAGGTTAAGGTCCCAGCTAGTATAGCGGACTCATAGGGTAGCATAAGCTCCCTTTTGTCTGTAGTTTTGAGGGGACTTTAGCAGGTCCCTAGCATCTTGGCTGTTAACTGTCATAACTTTTGTGGTACTTTCAGAATCAGAGAGCATACAGGAAATGTGACCCCCCACTGCCACCTATATGACAGCCGAAGTCTGGATGAAGTTTACTAATTTGCCAACATAAGATTCATTTTCCGAGTCAGGTTAACCTGTAGCACACCCCATCAGGCTAGGACTGGAGAACAGAACCCAAATCCAAATTATTCAACTATCAGTCTCCAAGGGGTTGCTGTTACACATGTAATGGTCACTTGCACCATTAAGGATCCCTCTAGATGAGACCTGATCTACACTAAAAAGTTAGGTCACCCACCCACATCATTCAGGGATGTGAAAAACCCATACCCCTGAGTGACGTAGTTAAACCAACCTAATCCCTAATATAGACAGCATTAGGTTGACAGAAGAATTCTTCTATCAACCTAGCTACTGCCTCTCAGGGAGATGGGATTACCTACACCAACAGAACTCCTACTATTGGCAAAGGCAGCATCCACTCTGAAATGCTATAGCACATTACAGCTGTGCAACTGTAGCATTTCAAATATAGACAAGCTCTAAGATATGAACTGTATTAAAGCACAGTTCAACAGCAGCTGTAACTAACTAGTGATATAAACCAGGCCTACATCAAGGATTGTGATCTTTCTTAATGTAAGTTTTTCCTCTCAGAACCGGATATCCAGGAGCCTGGTTAGCTCAGCTCATACTCTAAACTAAAATGTGTTTATTTGAGAAAGTATATGTTTTACACAAGGGTGACCAACTCATGTTAAACCACCATTTTTGTCACCTTTATATACATAAATATGTTATGTACATATTTACATGTACTTTATATACATAAAAATGTTATGACCATGTTGCCACAGTAACAGTTCATACAGAGCTTGATGAGACTCTGACAAAAAAAAATTCAGCACAAAAAAATTTAGTCCAGTACATAAAGGTTGAAATTTGTCATTATGCTGGCTTACAAGGGTCTAATGCACCAGCTACTATTACAGAATCCACTACTTGTGTAACCTACTCCCTTCACCCATAATGGAATAGTAGGTAGGTAGCAGAGCGCACTGAGCTCTCTCGTGGCCCAGAAGACTAGCCATACTGACTCACCTATTAACAGTGAGTGAACTTAAGTCTGAGGGTTTCATTTTTTTAAACTCTAAAATGTATCCATTTTAGGAGGAAGAATCAGTGATAAGCTTTTGCAGATGGTTGCTGCTGAACATCTACAAGAGCATCCCATTTGTACAGACAACAGAGAAAACTATTTTATTGTTCCCAGTTTCTCAGCTTCTAATAGATCCTTGGTTATAGAAGATATTCTTGCTTATAAAAGATTTAAAAGCCTTTGCACACTCTTGCTTGGTTACAGTTATCCTGACATCTGTCCATTACCAAGATAAGATAAGAAAGCAGTAGACAAGTGCTAAGAGACCTTGGTGAAGTTAAGTCTCCAAGACAGGAACAATCAAAATACAAACATTTTCTAAAACAGTAGGCCAGAAATGTAGTATTACAGACAAGAAAAAGCAAGATACATGCTTTGAAGAAAAAGGCTTTACAAAAGAACTTTTGAAGTTCTATTTGATTTTTCATAGATTCAAAGGCCAGACATCTTTTTCAACCTCCTGCATAACACTGTCCATAGAAGAGCAGTTTCCAAACATGCATCCGATGAAGTGAGCTGTAGCTCACGAAAGCTCATGCTCAAATAAATTGGTTAGTCTCTAAGGTGCCACAAGTACTCCTTTTCTTTTTGCAAACTGGGTTGTGACCCCAAATGGGGTCATGGTGCTATCTAGGGCACAGCAGATGCCATTTTGCTCTACACAGCATGACCTTGCATGCACCATACATACAAGGTCCATGCAGTGTAACCTCATACATAGGGTGCGTGCAAAGTCACACTGTACTGAGGATACCATTTTTCTCTTCAAAAATGGCATCCTCTATGCTGTCTGGGGTTCCTGGAGGAAATAGTTAATTAAAAAAGGATCATATCATGCCTGCAAGAAGTTTGAGAACCCCTGCTATAAACTTCCCCCAAATAATTTCCAGAGCAGTTCTTTTAGAAAAACACCTGATCAGGATTTAAAAATTGTCATTGATGCAGAATCCACTATGAGCCTTGGTAAACTGTTCCAATGGTTAATTACTCTCACCATTAAAAATTTACATCATATTTCCAATTGAATTTGTCTAGCTTCAACTGCCAGCAATCGGATCATGTTATATACCTCCTGCTGCTAGACTGAAGAGCCCATTGTTAGTTATTGGTTCCCCGGGGAAGAATACTTATAAGACTAATCACACCACCCTTTTAAGCTTTTCTTTGTTAAGATAAATAGTGGTAGATTTAGAGCTTGTCAGGGTTCCCTCCCAACTCTGAACTCTAGGGTACAGATGTGGGGACCCACATGAAAGACCCCCTAAGCTTATTTCTACCAGCTTAGGTTAAAACTTCCTCAACGCACAAATTCTTTGCCCTTGGAGGGTATGCTGTCACCACCAAGTGATTTAACAAAGGATCAGGGAAAGGACCACTTGGAGTTCCTATTCTCCCAAAATATCTCCCCAAGCCCTCACACCCCCTTTCCTAGGGAGGCTTGAGAATAATATCCTAACCAACTGGTTACAAAGTGATCACAGACCCAAACCCCTGGGTCTCAGGACAATAGAGAAATCAGTCAGGTTCTTAAAACAAGGATTTTATTTATTTATTTATTTTTAAAAGGTAAAAATCACCTCTGTAAAATCAGGATGGAAAAATAACGTTACAGGGTAACAAAAGACTGAAAAACACAGCAAAACTTCCTTTAGGCAATTTTATATGGCTTGGTGGTTTCTAAATCAAAATGTCATGCAGTACCAAGTCAAATGCCTTACATCCTCATTACTTTTGTATATGATCACCTTCCAGTTGTGCATTAAGCAACATAATTTACATCTGTGTTGTGTTATCTGTGTTTGCATCCTGTCTGCAAGGGGAGAAGTCTGGGAAGTGGAGCATTTTGGTCTATGGTTTATTTTTACAATAGCATCTTTGAAGTCGCTTTATGGGACTACTTACATGAGTGAGTGTTTTAGAACCTGGACCTATAAAGTGTAATTTTATTCAAAACTTCTTATACATCTGAAGTAACATAAAAAGGCTTTTAGCCCCAGGCCTACAACTAACAGTCCACCTGCACCATCAATTTCAGGATTTGTAGAGGCAAAGGGAACAATTACTTATGTTAACACTGAAAAATTCCTTAGAGTTTCAATCAGCACAAGTCTAAAAATGTAACATTTTATTCAGTGTAAGACATCAACATCTATTTAATGCAATACAATACATAATTACAGTCCATAATAAAAGTCAGTTCTCACCATATACAATTCAAAATCAGAGAATGCTTTCAAGATTTTCACACTTATATATTTAAGGAAAGCCAACTTTGTAACTTTATTTGTATTACCTAGGAGTCCTAGTCAAGGACTAGAACCCCATTATGCTTTCTGCTGTACAAACAGAAAGCAAACTGATGGCCCCCGCATCAAAGAGCTTACAATCTACATAACAGTTCCCATTAAACTTTTAATCTTTCAATACTAGGGACAAACAATTAAAAGATTCATTCAAACAGCAGAACAAGCTGAAGCAGTGACTGACTGAGACAGTACTTATACAATCACAACCTCCTTTTCTCCAAGAACATTTACTCATGCACCACTAAATATCTGTTAATTTTTCAATATTTCATTGAGACTATTACTTGAAATGAAGGGAGACTTCACTTGCAGTTGAATTACTGTTGAAAGAAGCCCATTTTCAACATAAATCTCTTCTACATCTCAAGAAGTATGGCTTTTTCTGTTTGAGTAGAAATTGGCACATGTGAAGATCATATTTACTGAAAAAAAGAAAAGGAGTACTTGTGGCACCTTAGAGACTTAGAGATGCATCCGATGAAGTGAGCTGTAGCTCACGAAAGCTTATGCTCAAATAAATTGGGTTAGTCTCTAAGGTGCCACAAGTACTCCTTTTCTTTTTGCGAATACAGACTAATACGGCTGTTACTCTGAAACCTGTCATATTTACTGAAAAATTATAAGTTTTAAAAGCCTGGTGAGAACACTTTCAGAACGCTGTTATTAACATAGAATCATAGAATATCAGGGTTAGAAGGGACCTCAGGAAGTCATTTAGTCCAACCCCCTGCTCAAAGCAGGAACAATCCCCAACTAAATCATCATCAGTATGTAACTACAGGTCACTTTTCAAAAGTTTTTATCTTCTACACTTCAACAGCTTCTGAAAATGAATATAAGTTCTCCTGTACAGAATCAAGTGCCATTGCTAGTGGCTTCAATAATTAGAGTAATTCCTTATCTAACCTCTCCAGCCCAATGTTACGTTACTTTCTGGCAACCAGCACACCTTTCCTGGACCACCCCGAAACAAAACTTCTAAGCAGTCTGCAAAAAACAATTCCACCTTTCAGTCTGAAGATACTGTGATGGTGTATTCCATAATGTTTTGTGGAAATATGCTTATGAGTGTGAATATGATGTAACTGGAATATGCTTTATGCAAAGTGGGGGCCATTAATGGTGGTTTGGAATCTTGATAGCTCCCACTAACTCGGACAATTGGTTGTAAATGGCTTTGTTTACTTGCAAATCTTCCTGGGTATGTACGGGCCAGCCCTGGAAGAATGGAGGCTGGGGTCTCACAGGCACTGTTCCCTCTAAGCTGTGCGCGTGTGCGTGCGCACACAGATCCTAAACCCCGCACACACAAAAAATGAAATACATCGGAGCGAGGCCGAAATATCATTTACGGACGACTTTTGACATTGCTCGCTCGCCATCTATCAACACAGCCAGATTCCACATATATAATATATACATATAATGTATAAACATTTTACTCGCTTGGACGCATTTGCCTCATGGCGCACAAATTCGAACTCTGCTTCAAAAATTTGCACAGAAGAAATTTTTTGCGCACATGGCCTGCCAAAAATTAGAGGGAACATTGCTCACAGGACACGGGAACGTGTCACCTGATACGGAAATCCATTTTAAACCTGGTGCTTTTCCATTTAGAAGGAGGGGTGGGGACCCAGAGAGACAAAAGATTCCCGCCTTGTGGCAAAGCTGTAAAAGGGGGTGGAACAGAACAAAAGGGGCTGCCAGTCATGAGAACATCCCTAGTTTCCACCTAAGATGTATGCTGGAACTAACAAGGACTGTACCGGGGAAAGGACTGGGCCCGGGCTAGGAAAGAGTCTAGTCTGTGAAAAAAGCTTATTGGAATATCTCTGAGGGTAAGATATTACCTGTAATCAGTTTCTTAACGTATTAGGCTTATACTTGCATGTCTTTGCTCTATTTTGCTGGGTGACTTACTTTGTTCTGTCTGTTATTACTTGAAACCACTTAAATCCTACTTTTTATTCTTAATAAAATCACTTTTGTTTATTATTGAACTCAGAGTAAGTGATTAATACCTGGGGTGCATCTCTCTCTATCAATGTTATAGAGGGCAAACAATTTATGAGTTTACCCTGTATAAGCTTTATACAGAGTAAAATCGATTTATTTGGGGTTTGGATCCCATTGGGAGCTGGGTGTCTGGGTGCTGGAGATAGGTGACCTGCTGAGAAGTTTTTGGTTAAAGTCTGTAGCTGTGGGGGAGTGGACCAGAGCTGGGTCTGTGCTGCAGCAGGCTAGCATGCCTGGCTCAACAAGACAAGGGTTCTGGAAGTCCCAAGCTGGCAGGGAAAACAGGCTTAGAAGTAATCTCAGTACGTCAGGTGACAGCCCCCAAGGGCTCTGTGACTGAACCAGTCAGATACTATGGAACCACTCCATTAATCTGGCCTAATCTACACTTAGTAGTTTTGTTGGTACAGCTACAACTCCTGGGGGAATTCTGTGCCAGTGCGCAATGCAGAATTTTGCAGAAATTCATGTGAGCACAGAATTTCCTTTCTTGAACAGAAATGAGCTGCAGTGCTGCTGGCCACCACTAAGGGCTGCTGGACCCAGTAGAGCTCAGCTTGCACATAGAAGACACTGCTGGGGGGACCTAGAGGGTTTCTAGCAGCTGCAATTCCCCACAAGCCCTGAGGGAATGAGACAGTGGCATGCAGGAAACTCCATAGAAGCTTGGAACCAAGCATCAGGCTGTTTCTCCCTCTGGATCCCTGGCCTCTGGGAGATAGGGTGGCTGGGCTCGGAAGGTGGGGGAGCACACAGGTGTCTGGGCTGGGGGGCAGGCAGGAGCTGGGCTCTAGGTTGGAGGGGCCCTGCAGCTAGGCTCGGGGGGGGGGGGGGGGGGGGGGGTTCGGGTGTATTGGAACTAGTTTGTCATAGGGGTTTCTTTAATAGTCTACTCCTGGGGGAAAAAATTGTGTGTGTGTATTGTTACGGACATGCTTGCTGGTAAGTATTTTGAAATTACCATGAAACTGGCATGATTATGTAGTTATTTTTCCAAAAAAAATGCAGAATTTTAAAATATTGTGCACAGACAATTTTTTTGGCACAGAATTCCCCCAGGAGTAAGCTATACCAACAAAAACCTTCCCTTGCATCGATGCAGCTTATACAAATAAAAAAGAATGCTTCTGCAATTATACCGTTACTGGTTCCGTGAGCAAAATAAGCTGATACCAGCAAAATCATTTTTATGCTGGTATAACTACTTCTACAAATATAAGTATCACAAATAAAAAGTCACACCCCTAACACACTGCTATACCAGTTTTAAAAAACAAGTTTATAGTGTAGACCTGACCTTACCTAACATGGAATTAACCCAAATACTAACCTTGTGGCTGGTCTACACTGAAAAGCTGTCATAGCTATGTCTCTTGTGGATGTGAAAAACCCACACTGCTGAGAGATGTTAAGCTGACCTAAACACTGGTTCCGACAGTGCTAGGATGACAGAAGAATTCTTCCATGACTTTTCCACCTTCTAATTTGCAAAAGCCTATCCACCAGTGTGGAGAATGCACTAAAGGCCAAGCTTTCCTCCATAAAGCATGCAAAGCACAAGTCTAATGCAAGGTTGCTATTCATTAAATAATAAAATTAAAACAAACAAAAACAAAAAAACAAAAAAACCCACACACCACTCCTTATTACACTGAAGCGCAAGCTGAACATACGCAGAAAAAACGGTTACTCACTTTCTCATAACTGTTGTTCTTCGAGATGTGTTATTCATGTCCATTCCAAGCAGGTGTGTGCGTGCCGCATGCACGCCAACTGGAAGATTTTCCCCTAGCAGTGTGTGTAGGGTCGGCCTGGGTGCCCCCTGGAGTGGCGCCTTCATGGCGCCTAGTATAGGGGCCTGCCAACCCCCAACCCCTCAGTTCCTTCTTGCCGACTATTCCGACAGACGGGTAGGAGGGTGGGTATTGGAATGGACGTGAACAACACATCTCAAAGAACAACAGTTATGAGAAAGTGAGTAACCGTTTTTTCTTTGAGTGATTGTTCATGTCCATTCCAAGCAGGTGATTCACAAGCTACAGCTCAGGAGGTGGGGTTGGAGTTATCCACAGAATGGAGCACAGCTCGCCCAAAAGCCGCATTGTCCCTGGACTGTTGTGTAATTGCATAGTGCGACGTAAATGTTTGTACCGAGGACCACGTAGCTGCCCTGCAAATTTCCTGAATAGGGACTTGCGCCAGGAACGCCGCAGAGGAGGGGGGTTATCTGCGGAGCGGGCTCCTTTGCCAGGGTGTAGCACTCCCTAATGCAGGACGTGACTTACGACGATATGCGCTGAGAGAATACCGGGAGGCCTTTCATTCTGTCCGCCACGGCTACAAAGAGTTGGATGGACTTCCGGAATGACTTAGTTCTCTCTACGTAGAAGGCTAAGGCCCTACGCACATCCAGTGAGTGTAGCCTGCGCTCCCTATTGGAGGAGTGTGGCCCGGGATAAAACACTGGGAGGAAGATGTCCTGGGTAATGTGAAAATGGGAGATGACCTTCGGGAGAAAAGCCGGATGAGGCCTGAGTTGGACCTTATCCTTATGAAAAGCTGTGTAAGGGGCTCAGACGTGAGGGCCCTGAGCTCCAAGACCCGTCGAGCCAAGGTAATTGCCACGAGGAACGCGACCTTGAACGAAAGATATAACAAGGAGCAGGTGGCCAGAGGTTCGAATGGAGCGCCTGTAAGCCTGGAGAGGACTAAATTGAGGTCCCAGGCAGGGACAGGCTGACGCGTGTGCGGGAAGAGCCTGTCCAAACCCTTGAGAAAATGACTGACTATAGGGTTTGCAAAGACCGAGAGACCATCTGCCCCCGGATGGTAGGCGGAGATAGCAGTTAAGTGGACCCTTATTGATGACCGGGACAGGTCTTGATGTTTTTTTAGGTGAAGGAGGTAGTCCAGTATAAACGGTATGGGGGCGAGGAGCAGCGACTGACTGCGTTGCTCTGCCCAGATGGAGAACCTTTTCCACTTGGCCAGGTATGTAGCCCTGGTGGAGGGCTTTCTACTACCCAGGAGGACTTGTCTGACCTGGTCCAAACAAGACAGCTCTGCGGCACTTAGCCATGGAGCATCCAGGCTGTAAGGTGGAGCGATTCCAGATTCGGGTGCTGGAGTCGGCCCTGGTCCTGTGTGATCAGGTTGGGAACCAGCGGTAAGGTGAGAGGGGCCACTATGGACATTTCCAGAAGCGAGGTGAACCAGATGAACCAGTGCTGATGCAGCCACGCCGGTGCTATTAGTATAACTCAGGAAATTTCACAGCTAACCCTAGGTGGAAGCAAAACTGCTCAACAAATTGAAGTCAGAAATAGAGTTTCTAACTGAAACAGATGTTTAAGCAGAGAAGATGTGAAGTGGTGTTCTGTCTAACTTGTTGTTGGAGACACTGAAGGAATCTCCTTGATTGTTCACAGATATCAACCCATCTGAAGAAAGAGAATGGCCACCAAACCATGCCACAGATGTCTGAACAAGTCTCCAAAACATAAATGGACAAAATTGAGAGGGGTGAGAAAAAAAGTGAAATAGTAAGCAGGAACAAAACTAAGTAGTGAAGAGGAAGGAAGGATCGATCATGATTAAAGCTGAGAGATTTGGTTCCTATTCCCAGATCTGCCACAGACTGACAGACTTTGGACAGAGTATCAGTACACGTTTGCTAATCTGTTCAGAGCAGTAACTCTTACCTACCTCACCAGAGCTGCAGTGCTTTGAGATCCACAAACAGAAGTGCAAAAAAGCTAACTTTTTAAACAGTTACAGGTTTTGAGAAACTGATCAGAATTTATTGTGTGTACTATGAGGTGTAAAAGAATTTTAAAAGATAAAGGCCATTTCAAGTTAAAGCTACAGTGCGAAGCAAAAAGTTCCCATAACAAAGCCACAGATGTTTACAATTCCCAGTTAAAACTGAAAGCTTTAAACATTTAACTTATTTTGCTGACTATGCTGTTTATATATTTTGTATTCTCCCTCAGCTTGGATGAAAAAAGACTAGTAAATTTCACTTTCGGGTGCTCATGTGAAATAAAATGCTGCTGCAGTGTTTGGAATGTAAACATTTAATTCACTATTTTTAAATAGTTTAGGTTTTGTAAGTTTAACTTGTTTCCAAAAAGCTAGATCTGGGGGACTTATGCTACCTGAAAGCATTCCCTTAACCTGTATTCCTGGTGTGAAGCCTCGGTCCACAATACACTTTATTCTTGAAGTTGACTCTTCCTATTTGTTGGACTGGGTTATGACATTCTTACTAAAAAGAAAAGGAGGACTTGTAGCACCTTAAAGACTAACCAATTTATTTGAGCATGAGCTTTCGTGAGCTACAGCTCACTTCATCGGATGCATACTGTGGAAATTGCAGAAGACATTATATACACAGACACCATGAAACAATACCTCCTCCCACCCCACTCTCCTGCTGGTAATAGCTTATCTAAAGTGATCATCACTTTGATGTGTGGGGTGGGAGGAGGTATTGTTTCATGGTGTCTGTGTATACAATGTCTTCTGCAATTTCCACAGTATGCATCCGATGAAGTGAGCTGTAGCTCACGAAAGCTCATGCTCAAATAAATTGGTTAGTCTCTAAGGTGCCACAAGTCCTCCTTTTCTTTTTGCAAATACAGACTAACACGGCTGTTACTCTGAAACCTGTCATTATTCTTACTAAACATGCTTTTGTAATAAATTTTAAAGTGTTTTTTAGCTACAGTCTGTTCTTGCTTTTATATCTGTTTCAATTCTGAAGACATACCTTTTGCAAAGCCAGCCCAAATAGAAGCTGAGTATTAACAGCAATGTTTTTTCTGATGCAGCCAACCTTTTCTGTGGAAGATATTTACTGGAAAAAGCCTGCCAGCATCCAAGTTACATATAAAAAAATTCACATGTAAAGAGCTAGGTTTGGAAAAAAGACACTCACCAGTAGTCAGAGGGAAACATTCCATACCGGGTGCTAAACTATCAGTTTCTGCAGAATTAAGATTTAAATTTTTATTTTTTTTTAAGTTTAGGTTTCCATCTCTTTTCGTTATGAAAGAAGCCTTCCAAATGTGAACTGAATGTAGATTGATCCTGTTGTGCTCCTGGGTGCACCTGCCCTATCCAGTCTTTCAAGCCTATCTCTGACTACCATCAGAGGATTTTTTTGTTGATGGTTTTTAAAACCTTGAAGAGGATTATGCCAATAGTAATTAGAGGAAAAGACTGGGATTTAGTTATATTTTGACTGATTTTAGAACTAACCAATCCATTTTCTCTGTTGCCTACAAAAAATTAAGATAGAAGATAAGACAGACTTAAAAAGCAGACAGGATCTCTTTTCACAGCATTATACTGGACAACACAGCAAAACTCCTTACAGACTGAGGAACCCCAAAGAAGAGCAGTATGGTAGGAAGACAGCGGCTTGGTATGACATTTCTACTGCATGCTCTCTCTCTCACAAAATAGGACCAACAGTAGCAGAACTATTACTATAAACACCAAAAGAAAAAGAAACTGTGTCAAGAGTCCCACAAGACTGGCTCAGACCAGATTTTCTTAGGCCTGGTGACCTTCCCCACTGCTTAAGGAAACAAGTTTGGATTATCAACACTTTGCATTCATTGTCTATGCTCTGTAGCATGTTTCTGAACAGAGGCCAAAAAGCATACTCAAGTCCCTTCCAGGATATCAAGAGAACAGTGTGACAGCCTTATCTCTTAGCAGGCCAAATCTATAAATACTGCTAAATGGCCTCAAACAGAATAAAAAATAATTTATACAGAAACCATTAGCATAGAGATTCACAGCTCTTAAGGTCTCTAGGTCCTATTCATAAAAGGGTAGATATAGCAGGGAGGGTAACCTTATTTTTAGTACCTTAGTATGCCCAGATATTAGATGGTTATCCTTAGTTACATTTCCTAGTGGTGGGACAGGGTTTCACCTCACACTGCAAGAGAGCGTGAATGCAATTACAGAAGTCCCTGCATGTTGTCCATCAATAAACATTCACTTAGACTGTTAATATAGGGTCCGTGGACAAGAAGTTTTACTCTTCATTTGTGTAAGCAGTAACTAAAAAATGAAAGCACAGCTTGTCCATTTCACATTTAACATTCTGACAAATAGATAAAATGTTCAGATAGCATATTTTCACTGAGCATGGCAGACATCTAAATATTAACTTTTATTAAAGTAAGCCTCAAAAGAGTGGTTTCAAGTGACCAGTAAAAATAATATAAGTGAGCACACTACTGTCCCAAACTATCACTTTTTCAACTCAAGGATATTTTTACTAGGCTGTTATATAAAATGTAGCCCAGCCCCACCCTCTCCCCTAAAGTGGAGCTGGAAAAATTGTGAACAGTTTATTCATAAGCTGGTTAGTTACTCCTGAATTGCAATTCCATCTGAACATTTTATACTAGTGTCAATTTTGCCCCACACAAACAAACATTCAAACAACCATCTTTTGTTTACATTAATGTTTTGGAAAGAGCTTTATTTTGTGAGCAAACTAGCACTTTCATGCTAGAGAAACTTGCCCAGACACCCATCCTCATCGTTCTCCCCCTCCCAGAATATGACAAAAGAAAATGAATTCAAAGTCAACTGCTAAGCCAATTCACCTAGCTCTTGTGTAAGGAGGGACAGGAACAGATTTTAGATGTCAAAGTTTCTTAGGCCTGCTTGCTTTCATGAGTCTCAAAGTGCTCCTCACAGTCTTCGTCAACCTACTGTCTGATCAGCCAGCCAGCCAGCTCTGGAATGGCTTCTCTTCATCAATTAAAAAACAGTTGCTTCCTATCTTATATAAGGCAGTCATATTTGGTGATCCACAATGCCGTCACCATGGTATTCACCATGATTAGTGTGTTGGTACCTCTGTACAGAGAAGCTCATTGCTCAGCCCATTAGCCAGCTGAGCTTCCTGAAGTCTTCTCTAGGGTGACAATGGTTTCTGGACTACATGGACATACGTCCTCAGACTTTCATCCATCACAGTGAGGTTTTCAAAGGCTTGATGGGGCACCTACCCAAAAAACTTATTTTCCATTATGTGAGCTAAGGGTGGGAAGCAGTTGATAGTTTGAAGGAGAGGTGAGCCCAAATAGCTGGGGAAAGGAGATTCTATGCTTTTACAGTGGATCATTGTTGGAAGCATAGCTGATGAATTGTTAACAGTATCTTGAGACATCTCTCCAAGATGAGCATCCTAGGGTGCTAAATTATTTGAAAACAAGTAAGGTAACTTGAAAACTGATCAAGAAGCCACAGTCTGGAAAAAAAAAAAAAAAAAAAAACAGCAACGTGTGTCTTAGAAGGTCTGTATCCATAACAGTGATCTTCTGAAAAAAATCAGCAAATAATGGGTGAACGTGGATCCCTCTCTGAGAGCAACGAATACAGCAGCTAAGATTTTGTTAATTGTTTGATTTAGTGAGGCTGAAAGCTACAGCTACATACTGGGAGTAATTCTGACCGTGGGAAAACATGAGGCATTTCTTGAGTGTACCAAAGCAACGGTGAAGATAACTTTCTCCAGGTCTGTCTCTGATCAACCTTGTGAAAGACTATCAAGGTGAACTTCAGGATTGTCATCTTAACTTTTGGGGTCCTGACATGTTCAGGGACACAAGGCCCAGCAAAGTCCTGACTGCTATTTATTTTAATAAAATGGAGATTAAAAATCAACTTCTGGGGAACCAAGCCATCAGACAGATAGTGTAGGTGGAAGTCAGCCATCATTTTAGAATTGGGGATTATCTGGCTACACTGTAGCTATCCAATGCCCCTAGATCTGTTTCTTTGCTCTTTGTTACAGTGGGTATCTCAAAGTGGAAAGCATGGTAGCTTTGAAAGGAATGCCTGCTTTTATAGTAGGGATTGAATTCTGTTTTGAGACTCGGAGCGCTATCTGTAACTTCAACTTCTGCTCTGTCCAATAGCTCTAAATAGCTTTACCTCAAGGAATGAGACTATCATGATTATTGTGAGGTATTGGGTCTGCGAAGCCACCTGTTAACAGCACTGGATACCACGGCTCTGGTGGCAGTCACACATTCAAGCTGCTGGGACAGGCTAGAATAGCATAGCATTTTTAAAAAGAAAAGGAGTACTTGTGGCACCTTAGAGACTAACCAGTTTATTTGAGCATGAGCTTTCGTGAGCTACAGCTCACTTCATCGGATGCATCGGATGCATCCGATGAAGTGAGCTGTAGCTCACGAAAGCTCATGCTCAAATAAACTGGTTAGTCTCTAAGGTGCCACAAGTACTCCTTTTCTTTTTACGAATACAGACTAACACGGCTGTTACTCTGAAACATAGCATTTTTAAGATATTAGAAAGCTGGGCAACGTGTTACAATTAAATACAGGGCACAACAGTACACAACTTATTCCTTTAGATTGCACGTGGTATGTATTTAGGTGGCTTTACAACAAGTTATTTCCTCCCCCATCATAACAAGGGCTCCATGTCTTGTCACGGAGGTCACGGATTCCATGACTTTCCCTGACCTCTGTGACTTCTGCAACTGCCAGGGTGGTTCGCCCCGGGGCCGCCTGAGCAGCGGCCAGTGCAGCTGGCCCCGGGGATTTGATTTGTGTCCATTTATCCTTTTACGTAATATCTGACACAAATCAGATATTAGGAATAGCAATATACAAAAACCTGTAGGAGAACACTTCAACCTCCCTAGACACACAATAGCAGATTTAAAGGCAGCCATCCTGCAGCACAAAAACTTCAGGACCAGACTTCAAAGAGAAACTGCTGAGCTTCAGTTCATTTGCAAATTTGACACCATTAGCTCAGGATTAAACAAAGACTGTGAATGGCTAGCCAATGACAAAAGCAGTTTCTCCTCCCTCGGTGTTCACATATCAACTGCTAGAAGAGGGCCTCATCCTCCCTGATTGAACTAACCTCGTTATCCCTAGCCTGATTCTTGCCTGCATATTTATACCTGCCTCTGGAAATTTCCACTACATGCATCCGATGAAGTGGGTATTCACCCACGAAAGCTTATGCTCCAATACGTCTGTTAGTCTATAAGGTGCCACAGGACTCTTTGCCGCTTTTAACCCTACTAGGCTATTTAGCTCCTTATCTGGCTCTCGGGAGAGCAGTTTTCATATGAACATGTGAAGCAAAAGACATTTGGAATGCTGTTAGACATATCTACATGTCAAAACAAGTTGCTTTTTGTTCAAATTTGCTGCTAACATGACAGCATTTTGGGACAGCTAAATGTTATAAGTGAATTGACCCACTAATTATGTATTCTTTGCTGTCCCATCAACTTCTGTAGCTGATGCATTTTGCCACCTACTTCACTTCGTATATTTCTAGTATTTTCAGTCCCACACAACTAATTTGTTCTACATTACTACTCTAGTTTTAGGTCACAATCACCCTCCCAGTGTGGATGCAGTTATATCATTTTAAAAAGTGCTTTATACCAGTATAGCTATTGTTGTAAAAAAAAAAAAAAAGGTGGGGGGGACCATTATAATCGTATAAGGTATCTTTACCCCAATATAACTGCACACTAAGGACTGTAGTTATATTGCTGTTTTGTTTTTTTAAAAAACACCAATAGAAATAGTTCGCAAAAAGAAAAGGAGGACTTGTAGCACCTTAGAGACTAACCAATTTATTTGAGCACAAGCTTTCGTGAGCTACAGCTCACTTCATCGGATGCATGATGTAGCTCACGAAAGCTTGTGCTCAAATAAATTGGTTAGTCTCTAAGGTGCCACAAGTACTCCTTTTCTTTTTGCGAATACAGACTAACACGGCTGTTACTCTGAAATAGAAATAGTTGCATCAGTACAAAATTGGTGTGTAGACCAGATCTTGGTGGTGTCAGAATTCTACACAACTCAGAGAATGGTCTCCTTTAATCATAGCCAAGTACTTGTGAGATGAGAACAGCCCTATTTCTCTATAAAGCTGTAAATTTAGAGACAAAGATAGGACAACATGATTATCGCCACATAAGTGACAATTCTCCAAGGTTTACATTTGTCAGAAAGGCAAACAAGCAATGAGCTGATGGAATAACACTACTATTATGCCAACCAATACATGAACTTCCATCTGTACATCAACAATACATATTAAACCAAGAGACACAAAATGAGAGTAAAACTCACATTGAAAATGAAACGCAGAAAACACTAGAGTCTGTGCCACAAAACCATGCTGTCATTAAAGATATAGAAGAATGAAGGATAAACAGACTGAGCAGAGCCAAAAGTCTTTTACAACTATAAATCTTGTTTTGCTGAATATATACTATTTAAAAAAGGGATTCAGGAGTTTAACAGTAAAAAGTTTTATTCAGTTTAAAATATCAACTTAGGCATTTCCTTAATGCAAGGCTCAGAGAGGAGAAAGACAGCAACATAATGAACCAGGCTAACAGGAGTTTCAGGGTCAGCTTGCTACTACAAATAGTATTATGACAGAGTAAGCAAAGATCAGAGTTTGGAATGGTTCCTTTTTTGGGGCAGGAGGTGAATGGATGGACTGCATAGAACAGTTCTCTACTGTAAACCTTCCCAACTGCTCACAGAAAAATTGTCTATACAATAATGCAAACACTGGAGGGCGGTCAGAATAGCAGAGTGGTTGAAACCTGAAAAACTCCTCTTAAATTGCCCTGTAATGAAACATTGGTTGGAAAGGCAAGAGATTCTCCAGTTGGCATAGCGAGCAAGGTACAAAGCACATGGACTAGAGTCTCCCACCAAGATCTGCATTTACTTCAGTTTAAGAGCCATACTCTAATTACACTTTAAACACACACAAAAATAGAAAAAAAGCAGCCTCAGTGTTCAGAGATGTCCTAGGAGTTGAACCCACTATTGAAGGTACTCCAAGCAAAGTTAGGCTACGTCAATGAAGTGTGCCATTGTTGCCAAGAAGGCTAACAGCATTTTGGGCTGTATAAGTAGGAGCATTGCCAGCAGATGAGGGACGTGATCATTCCCCTCTATTCAGCATTGGTGAGGCCTCATCTGGAGTACTGTGTCCAATTTTTGGCCCCACACTACAAGGATGTGGAAAAATTGGAAAGAGTCCAGCAGAGGGCAACAAAAATGAATAGGGGGCTGGAGCACATGACTTATGAGGAGAGGCTGAAGGAACTGAGATTATTTAGTCTGCAGAAGAGAAGAATGAGGGAGGATTTGACAGATGCTTTCAACTACCTGAAAGGGGGTTCCAAAGAGGATGGATCTGGACTGTTCTCAGTGGTAGCAGACGATAGGACAAGGAGTAATGGTCTCAAGTTGCAGTGGGGGAGGTTTAGGTTGGATATTAGGAAAAACTATTTCACTAGGAGGGTGGTGAGGCACTGGAATGGGTTACTTAGGGAGGTGTGGAATCTCCTTCCTTAGAGGTTTTTAAGGTCAGGCTTGACAAAGCCCTGGCTGGGATGATTTAGTTGGGGATTGGTCCTGCTTTGAGCAGTGGGTTGGACTAGATGACCTCCTGAGGTCCCTTCCAACCCCAATATTCTATGATTCTATGTCTACACTACCACTTATGTCGGCAAAACTTTTGTCACTCAGGGGTGTGAAAATACACATATACCCCAAGCAATGTAAGTTTTACCGGCATAAGTGGTAGTGTGCACAGCGTGGTGGGAGTGCTTCTCCCGCCGACATCACTACTGCTGCTCATTGATGTGGTTTTATATTGACAGGAGCGCTCTCTCCCGTCGGCAGAGAGTGGCTACACAAGTGATCTTATAGCATACAGCTGTGTAAGCTTGCTACATGGCCTTACTCTTCCTAGAACTCCAGAGCCAACACAAGAGCTGGATTGTATTCCCTTATGCATCATACTTGTTTACCAAGTTTCACTCAGTTACATCTGTGCAAACCTATTTATGGCAACAGGATTTTAAAGGTGTCACATAATATTTATCACACCTCTTTACTACATTTTTTTTTTAATATTCCTTTCACCTGGCAGGTCTGCTTCTTTTTCTGGAAAAGGGAAATTTTTTTGAACCGTGAAATACTACAAATTTGTGACATATGAACGGAGCCAGACTTCAATTAAATTTCCCCTTTAAGTCCAGTTTAGATGTTTTTACTGAGGAGACTCTAGTTTTGCAATGCTAAGAAAGTTAGCATCACAGATGATTGTATGAGATGCAGGTTTTTACAAACAGGAGAGATCTGAAACATGAGTGAAACCCCAAAGCAACATGAATCACTGAGAACTTCTTAAGAATTCAACAGATGTGGATATTTCCATGACTGAAGATTCCCAGATTTTCAGTTTTTTCAAATAGATCAAAACTAGAGGAAAAGGAGAAGCTCTGCAGCATTGTGTGAACTAAACAAACACCTCCAAATCATATGATGCTCGCATTGGAGTATGAAGGGATTAACCAAGATTCCAGTCCAAAGCAAAAACACCCACACAAACAAACTACTGTACTGTACAATGCAGCACCATGTACCCAAACTATAATCCACAAACCAAAATCTACAAGGAATGTCAGTGGGCAGAACACAGACATCAAAATGTTTACCTTGCCCCGCCAAAGAGACACCACTAGGACTCTCTCCAAAATGAAAAGGTACATTATCTTCCTGTGAGAGTTAGTCTAATAAAGAAGGTTCACTGAACATAGACAAAGAGAATGATTTAATTATAATGGGTATCCAACCAGAACGTAATGACCCATTGACTGGAATTTGCTGTCACCAGCAGTATGAACAGCAGTGGTGACTGAGAAAATTCAGTACTTGAACTTTCCCCAAATATGCTATTTGCTTAGACTCATGACTAACAGATCCACATTCCACCACATAATTGAAAGACAAAAACCCAATATGCTCAGAGATTTCAGAGAGTTTGCCTTTCTGATCATTACACGGAATATTCACTCATGTAGTGCAGTTAGATTTATCCATTCTTTAGAAAATGCCAAAAGGCTGCTTAATAGGTTACATGGGAATGATGAAAAAAGCCAAAAATTCTGCAGCTACAAATATGTTCATTTAACATCCAACAAGGACGCATGATTGTTTACCTTCACATGTGGTGGGGATGTAAATCAAAACATTTTAAACACAACAGGATCAGCCAGCCTTAGTAAAGTTAAATTACTCGTCTTAAGCTATGTCTACACTATGAAATTAGGTCAAATTTATAGAAGTTGATTTTTTAGAAATCGATTTTAGTGTTGATTGTGTGTGTCCCCACTTAAGACCATTAAGTCAGCGGACTGCGTCCACAGTAACGAGGCAAGCGTCGACTTCCGGAGCCTTGCACTGTGGGTAGCTAACCCACAGTTCCCGCAGTCTCCGCCGACCATTGGAATTCTGGGTTGAGATCCCAATGCCTGATGGGGCAAAAAACATTGTCGCTGGTGGTTCTGGGTACATGTCGTCAGGCCCCTCCTCCCTCCCTCCGAGAAAGCAACGGTAGACAATCGTTTCACGCCTTTTTTCCTGGGTTACCCGTGCAGACGCCATACCACAGCAAGCATGGAGCCTGCTCAGCTCAACGTCACCATACGTCTCCTGGGTGCTGGCAGACGTGGGACTGCATTGCTACACAGCAGCAGCTCATTCCCTTGTGGCAGCAGATGGTGCATTATGACTGGTAGCGGTCCTCGTCGTCGCCTGGATGCTCTGGGCCAGCCTCGGTGAGGTCGATCAGGGGTGCCTGGACATAAATGGGAGTGACTCAGGTCATTCTCTTCTTTAAGTTTTGTCTAATGGAGATTCCGTCCTGCCTGGAATATTGGCAGAGGGATAGCTCAGTGGTTTGACCATTGGCCTGCAAAACCCAGGGTTGTGACCTCAATCCTTGAGGGGGCCATTCTGCCTCAGGCTGCTCTCCCAGCCAGCATCACTGCGAGCACCCAGGAGACTATGACAGCTAGCAGTTGTACTGCACCATCTGCTGCCAGCCTACCCCTTGTTCCCCCCTCCCGTGAAAGAAATGGCCAACAATCGTTTTATGACTTTTTCAGTGCAGGCGCCATACTGCTGTCAGCATCATCATCCATCCGCCACTTCCGCTGCCACTCTATTCTCCTGCATGGAGCCCGCTCAGATCACCGCGGCAGTTATGACCGTTCTAAACACCACACGCACTATCCAGCAGTATATGCAGAACCAGAACCTGCAAAAGCAGGCGACGGCAGTGCAGTGAGGAGAGTGATGATGACATGGACACAGACTTCTCTCAAAGTATGGGCCCCAGCAATGTGGATACCATGGTGGCAATGGGTCAAGTTCATGCCATGGAACGCTGATTCTGGGCCCTGGAAACAAGCACAGACTGGTGGGACAACATAGTGTTGGCAGGTCTGGGACGATTACCAATGGCTGCGAAACTTTCACATGCATAAGGGCACTTTCCTGGAACTTTGTGACTTGCTTTCCCGTGACCTGAAGTGCAAGAATACCAAGATGAGAGCAGCCCTCACAGTTCACAAGCGAGTGGCGACAACCCTCTGGAAGCTTGCAATGCCAGACAGCTACTGGTCGGTCAGGAATCAATTTGGCGTGGGCAAATCTACTGTGGGGGCTGCTGTGATCCAAGTAGCCAACACAATCACTTAACTGCTGCTATCAAGGGTAGTGACTCTGGGAAACGTGCAGGTCATAGAGGATGGCTTTGCTGCAATGGGATTCCCTAACTGTAGTGGGGCAATAGACGGAACCCATATCCCTATCTTGGCACCGGAGCACCAAGGCAGCCAGTACATAAAACGAAAGGGGTACTTTTTCAATGGTGCTGCAAGCACTGGTGGATCACAAGGGAAGTTTCACTAACATCTACGGGGGATGGCCGGGAAAGGTACATGACGCTCACATCTTCAGGAATGCTGGTCTGTTTCAACAGCTGCAGCAAGGGACTTTCTTCCCAGACCAGAAAATAAACGTTGGGGATGTTGAAATGCCTACAGTTATCCTTGGTGACCCAGCCTACCCCTTAATGCCATGGCTCATGAAGCCATACAGAGGCAGCCTGGACAGTATTCAGGAGCTGTTCAACTATAGGCTGAGCAAGTGCAGAATGGTGGTAGAATGTGCATTTGGATGTTTAAAAGCATGCCTGCGCAGTTTACTGACTCGGTTAGACCTCAGCGAAACCAATATTCCCATTAGAGACTAACCAATTCATTTGAGCATAAGCTTTCGTGAGCTACAGCTCACTTCATCGGATGTAGCTCACGAAAGCTTATGCTCAAATAAATTGGTTAGTCTCTGAGGTGCCACAAGTACTCCTTTTCTTTTTGCGAATACAGACTAACACGGCTGTTACTCTGAAATATTCCCATTGTTATTACTGCTTGCTGTGTGCTCCACAATATCTGAGAGAGTAAGGAACAGATGTTTATGGCAGGGTTGGAGGGTGAGGCAAATTGCCTGGCCGCTGATTACGCGCAGCCAGACACCAGGGCTGTTAGAAGAGTACAGGAGGGTGCGCTGTGCATCAGAGAAGCTTTGAAAACCAGTTTCATGACTGGCCAAGCTACGATGTTACAGTTCTGTTTCTGAGTAGCAGCCGTGTTAGTCTGTATTCGCAAAAAGAAAAGGAGGACTTGTGGCACCTTAGAGACTAACTCAAACTTGAAAGTTTGAGTGAGTGCTTGATTGGTTGGCTGAAAAGGGCGGGAGTTGTGAGCGTTTGTTTCAGGTGAGCCTGGTTGTTTAAAAAAGCCGGCGCTCTGCGAACCAGCTGAGCGGCGGGGAACCAGCTGAGCAGCGGGTGACAGCAGAACAGCAAACAGCAGGAGTTTGCCTGGGAGTTTGCCTGGAGTGAGCCCACTGAGGCTTACACCCTAACGACTTCTCTGAGTAATTACTGCATCTCCTGAGGAAGCTCATAGAAGGAAGGTAATATGGATGGGGGGTGTTCAACTGTTGTGACCTGCACTGGATGTGCCATGTTTGTCTTTCTTCCAGAGGACAGAAGCGACTTTGTGCGTACAAAGTGCAAGCTGGTCTCCATATTGGAAGAGAAGGTTCAAGGTCTGGAACAACAGGTATCGACCCTGCGTTGCGTAAGAGAAACTGAAGATTTCCTGGACAGACGTCAGGATATGCTTCTACAGGCACAAGGTTCTGAAGATTCAGAGCAGGCTGCGCAGCGCAGACAGGAGGATGGTGAAGAAATCTGGCAACATGTGACCTCCAGAAGAAGAAGGGGGAACGTCCATGTACCAGCAACGCAGATACGGGTAAGTAACCGTTTTCATGTTCTCTCCACAGGTACCATTGCTGGGAGTGGCCCAGATGATACATCTAAGGGAAGGGAGCAGAAGGAGACTCCGCCGATTGGAAGGCATGAGATGCACTGTCCTAAGGTTGGGGGTTCCACAACCACCACTCCCAAGAGAAGGAGGCGGGTGGTGATGGTCGGAGACTCTCTCCTCAGGGGGACTGAGTCATCTATCTGCCGCCCTGACCGGGAAAACAGAGAAGTCTGCTGCTTTCCAGTGGCTAAGATTCGCGATGTGAGGGACAGTCTGCCAAGACTCATCAAGCCCTCGGACCGCTACCCCTTCCTGCTTTTCCACGTGGGCACCAATGATACTGCCAAGAATGGCCTTGAGCGGATCACTGCAGACTACGTGGCTCTGGGAAGGAGGATAAAGTAGTATGAGGTGCAAGTGGTGTTCTCGTCCATCCTCCCCGTGGAAGGAAAAGGCCGGGGTAGGGATCGTCGAATCGTGGAAGTCAATGAATGGCTACGCAGGTGGTGTCGGAGAAAAGGCTTTGGATTCTTCGACCATGGGATGGTGTTCCAAGAAGGAGGAGTGCTAGGCAGAGATGGGCTCCACCTAACGAAGAGAGGGAAGAGCAATGGCATTTTGGGGTGTATAAGTAGGGGCATTGCCAGCAGATCGAGGGACGTGATCGTTCCCCTCTATTTGACATTGGTGAGGCCTCATCTGGAGTACTGTGTCCAGTTTTGGGCCCCACACTAGAAGAAGGATGTGGATAAACTGGAGAGGGTCCAGCGAAGGGCAACAAAAATGATTAGGGGACTGGAACACGACTTATGAGGAGAGGCTGAGGGAACTGGGATTGTTTAGTCTACGGAAGAGAAGAATGAGGGGGGATTTGATAGCTGCTTTTAACTACCTGAAACGTGGATCCAAAGAGGATGGATCTAGACTATTCTCAGTGATAGCAGATGACAGGACAAGGAGTAATGGTCTCAAGTTGCAGTGGGGGAGGTTTAGGTTGGATATTAGGAAAAACTTTTTCATTAGGAGGGTGGTGAAACACTGGAATGCGTGACCTAGGGAGGTGGTGGAATCCCCTCCCTTAGAAGTTTTTAAGGTCAGGCTTGACAAAGCCCTGGCTGGGATGATTTAACTGGGATTGGTCTTGCTCTGGGGAGGGGGTTGGACTAGATGGCCTCCAGATGTCCCTTCCAACTCTGTTATTCTATGATTCTATGACATCTATTTGAGCATAAGCTTTCGAGAGCTACAGCTCACTTCATCGGATGCATTCAGTGGAAAATACAGTGGGGAGATTTATATACATAGAGAACATGAAACAATGGGTGTTACCATACACACTGTAACCAGAGCAATCACTTAAGGTGAGCTATTACCGGGGGGGGGGGGGGTTGAGGAGAAGGACACCTTTTTTAGTGATAATCAAGGTGGGCCATTTCCAGCAGTTGACAAGAACATCTGAGGAACAGTGGGAGGTGGGGATAAACATGGGGAAATAGTTTTACTTTGTGTTCTGTTTGTTTTTCCTTGATGAAAACCCCGGCCCCTTGGTTCACTCTACTTCCCCATAAGCAAACCACCCTCCCCTCCCCCCTTCAATCACCGCTTGCAGAGGCGATAAAGTCATTGTTGCTTCAAATTCATGCATTCTTTCTTAATTCATCACACAAATAGGGGGATAACTGCCAAAATAGCCCGGGAAGGGTGGGGGAGGAGGGAAGAACAAGGCCACACTGCACTTCAAAACTTATTGAATGCCAGCTTTCTGTTGCTTGGGCAGTTCTCTGGGGTGGAGTGGTTGGGTGCCCGGAGGCCCTCCCATCATGTTCTTGGGCATCTGGGTGAGGAGGCTATGGAACTTGGGGAGGAGGGCGGTTGGTTATGCAGGGGCTATAGCGGCAGTCTGTGCTCATGCTGCCTTTCCTGCACCTCAGCCATACGCCAGAGCATATCAGTTTGACCCTCCAGTCGCCTCAGCATTGACTCCTGCCTTCTGTCTGCAAGCTGACACTACCTATCATCTTCAACCCACCACTTATTATCTTCAGCCTGCCACTTGTCCTCGCGTTCATATTGTGCTGTCCTGGACTCTAACATAGTCTGCCTCCATGCATTCCGCTGGGCTCCTTCAGTGTGGGAGGACTGCATGAGCTCAGAGAACATCCCATCGCGAGTGTGTTTTTTTTCACCTTCTAATCTTCGCTAGCCTCTGGGACGGAAGTGATAGGGGGAGCGTTGAAACATTTGCAGCTGCGGGAGGGGAAAAAAAAAAGGAAAGTAGTAGTTAAAAAAATAAATTTTAGAGAACAATGGGTAGACTCTTTCAGGATGAACCTTCCTGTTAACATTACATAGCATATGTGTATTCAGTACAAGGTCACATTTTGCCTCTTATATTGAGGGTCTGCCGGTTTGGTGTGAGATATCACACACGCAGGGCAGGCGGGCAACTGAATTCGGCTTGCAGACAGCCATGGTAAGCCACAGTCTTTTGGCTTCTTTAACCTTCATAACATGTGGGAATGGTTTCAAACAGCAGCGTCCTCATTTCCCATACCAAACAGCCATTGGATTGGCCATTTAAAATGGGCTGGCAATTTAAAAGGAGGGGCTGCGATTTTCGAGTAAACATGCAGCACAAACCCAACTAAACCCCCCCACACACAACCAATTCTCTGGGATGATCGCTTCACCCCTCCCCCCACCGCGTGGCTAACAGCGGAGAAGATTTCTGTTTAGCCACAGACAAACAGCCCAGCAGGAACGGCCACCTCTGAATATCCCCTTAATAAAATTCCCCTATTTAAACCGGGTGACCATGAATGATATCACTCTCCTGAGGATAACACAGAGAGATAAAGAATGGATGTTGCTTGAATGCCAGCAAACACCGGGACCATACACTGCCATGCTTTGTTATGCAATGACTCCAGACTACGTGCTACCGGCCTGGGGTAGTAAAATGTCCTACACTGGAGGATGGAATAAGGCTGCCCTCCCCAGAAACCTTTTGCAAAGGCTTTGGGAGTACATCCAGGAGAGCTTTATGGAGATGTCCCTGGAGGATTTCCGCTCCGTCCCCAGACATGTTAACAGACTTTTCCAGTAGCTGTACTGGCTGCAAATTAATCATTAGACACGCTTGCTTTTAAATCATGTATTATATTTACAAAGCTACACTCACCAGAGGTCCCTTCTCCACCTGACGGGTCCGGGGGGCACTGGCTCCAGGTCCAGGGTGAGAAACAGTTCCTGGCTCTCGGGGAAAACAGTTTCTCTGCTTGCTTGCTGTGCGCTATCATCTTCCTTGTCCCCAAAATGTGCATCCCTGTTGCATGATAATCCACTGACGGAGTCAAAGCACGGGGGGGGGGGGGGGGGGGGTAGTGGTGGCTGCACCCCCTAGAATGCACATGTATGGGGCTCGGGCTCTGACTCTGAGCAGCCGTTTGCCTCTCTGGTTTTTCGGTAGGCTTGCCTGAGCTCCTTAAGTTTACATGGCACTGCTGCAGGTCCCTGTTATAGCCTCAGTCCTTCATGCCCTTGGTGATTTTTTCAAACGTTTGGGCATCTCGTCTTTTGGAACAGAGTTCTGATAGCACAGATTCGTCTCCCCATACAGCGATCAGATCCCGTTCCTCCCGTTCGGTCCATGCTGGAGCTCTTTTGCAATTCTGGGACTCCATCATGGTCACCTCTGCTGATGAGATCTGCACTCACCTGCAGCTTGCCACGCTGACCAAACAGGAAATGAGATTCAAAAGTTCACAGGCCTTTTCCTGTCTACTTGGCCAGTGCATCCGAGTTGAGAGTGCTGTCCAGAGCAGTGCAATGGAGCACTCTGGGATAGCTCCCGGAGGCCAGTACCGTCGAATTGCGACAACAGTACACCAAATTCGACCTGGCAAGGTCGATTTCAGCGCTAATCCCCTCGTTGGGGGAGGAGTACAGAAATCGATTTTAAGAGCCCTTTAAGTCGAAGTAAATGGCTTCGTCATGTGGACGGGTGCAAGATTAACTCGATCTAACGCTGCTAAATTCAACCTAAACTCGTAGTGTAGACAGACCAGGGCTTAGTATAACAGTCCTGCTCTGTTGTAGATCTATTGCTCAGCCAAGAAACCCTGCTACTGCTCGGAGAATCTTCCCCTTCTGATACAGGTCAAGGAAAAACTTTTCAGCAAAGCTGCCTTTGGGACACAGTGCGTGCAGCTGAACCCAGTAGTCTCCATCTTTGGAGAAATGGATTTTCATGAAAGTCACCTCTAGTCCTCCTTATAAACTTTAAGTAGGTTATTTTGAAGATTCGCAGTTCATTAATAGTGTAATGGCATTGAAAGTATTCAAAAGAGAACAGCATGTGCTCTACACATACTACACTGTAGCTAATTTGATTAGCTGTAACAAATCAGTGTTGACCATATGTGAATGCAGAGGTCTCAATCATCATACACTTGACCAGATAAATGCCCTAAATTATTTATTATAACCAGGCTGGCAGAGCTATGTGGCATCCCACATCTGTTTTTGGTATAAGTTTCAACACATTTGCCAATTCAAATTCAATGAACAGAGATGCCATTGGCACACTCTCCTAGATCCAGTGCTGCCACAAGAGATTAAAGGAAGTGATCAAGCTGCTATGGGCCTCTTCTTCCAGGAACCACTTCTGAGAGCATGAGGAAGTCTGCTGGAAGTGAGGATCCCAGTCCGCACACACCAGCACACCCTAGAGAAAAAACAACTATTTCTCCAGGATCTGCTACCAAAGCTGGAGGATGCCACAACTGGGCCCCAGTTCCATACTCAAGTTAAAGTGCTAAAAGGCGATTGTTACCCATCAAATTAAAGTCATTTGGACAGTGGATCAATTGGTGAAGACAGTTGCTTACTCCCTCTGTGCATCCAAAACTACAATCTGAAAAGTTACCGTTAATTTAATGTCAGTATCTGAGGATAAAAATGAAACTATGATCAGCCCATCTATGTACTGTGCAGATGAACCTGTATTTGTCTGTTTTTAAAATATATTAAAGGTCACAACAGGAACAGCAATCATGAATAGTTTGTTCTACACAATTATCTTCTGTGCAAATAAACTGCTCTTAAACTCCCTTCATGCCCTGTCCTTTGTTACTGTATTGTCAGTTCATGCTCTTAGTTTTGTTCATATTACCCTTTTGAATATAGCTTCATGTTAGCCACTTGATGAACACCTCAGTCATTAAGGTTTTGATCTCCTCTTTTCCTATTGGGGTTTTAAGTAGAGTGCATGATTGTGGGGAAAGTGACACTTCAGAGCCTTGCTTGCAGTTGTGCAGAAGCCCCAGGAAAGAATCCCAGTCTGTAGGATAGGACAGACAAGGCTAAACCAGCAGACAGTTTGCTGGGAGCTGATCTCAGCTCATGAACTCTCTGCTGCCTGGAACTCTGAAGAGGAATTTAAGACATACAGCCTCATGCAATTTTGGTATTAATGGTCACATAAGAGGAACTCCAGTGTGCTGCATGGTGACTTTCATCCCTCCCTTCCACTCTACAAGGATAGCTTGGAAAACTATCATTTCATAGAATCATAGAATCATAGAATATCAGGGTTGGAAGGGACCCCAGAAGGTCATCTAGTCCAACCCCCTGCTCAAAGCAGGACCAAGTCCCAGTTAAATCATCCCAGCCAGGGCTTTGTCAAGCCTGACCTTAAAAACCTGTAAGGAAGGAGATTCTACCACCTCCCTAGGTAACGCATTCCAGTGTTTCACCACCCTCTTAGTGAAAAAGTTTTTCCTAATATCCAATCTAAACCTCCCCCATTGCAACTTGAGACCATTACTCCTCGTTCTGTCATCTGCTACCATTGAGAACAGTCTAGAGCCATCCTCTTTGGAACCCCCTTTCAGGTAGTTGAAAGCAGCTATCAAATCCCCCCTCATTCTTCTCTTCTGCAGACTAAACAATCCCAGCTCCCTCAGCCTCTCTTCATAAGTCATGTGCTCTAGACCCCTAATCATTTTTGTTGCCCTTCGCTGGACTCTTTCCAATTTATCCACATCCTTCTTGTAGTGTGGGGCCCAAAACTGGACACAGTACTCCAGATGAGGCCTCACCAGTGTCGAATAGAGGGGAACGATCACGTCCCTCGATCTGCTCGCTATGCCCCTACTTATACATCCCAAAATGCCATTGGCCTTCTTGGCAACAAGGGCACACTGCTGACTCATATCCAGCTTCTCGTCCACTGTCACCCCTAGGTCCTTTTCCGCAGAAAATTTATCCCTATTCCCCTCCATAACTCAATATTACAGATTCTTCAGTTTTAAATTCTTCCCCCCACTCCTCTGCAAGACAGTTCTGTCCTCTCCACATGGCTGGTAAGGAGCACTTCTATGACTAAGGCCACATATAGTGGTTGAGGGAGCTATTCAATACCAGCTGGGGAAAGGAAAAGCATTTAGAGGCCAAGGGTCTAATCATCCTCACTACACACAGAAGAGGGAATATTTTTATTCCTTCCTAAAATTTTGCAATCCCACTTAAGTATAAAATTAATGCCACTAATATACATCTGATTTCCCAAACTCTCAGTTACAGCTCCTGCAGCTATTATCCTCATTGCCCTTTTCTGTTACTGTTTCACTTTGATATCTTCTCTAATATGTCCAAATGTGTGTACACCACTCCAGGTTTCATCTCAGAATCAGATGGATTAGAAGAGATGCCTAGCAGGACTCCATTCAGACAAATGATTTTGTTAGCCTTTTTACATCAATCTCTTCTGGCCTCGGTTATGTTTCTCCACTATTTCAAGATGGGGGTCCATTAGTTTTCCTCGCATTATGAATTGTGACCACTTCACCAATGTACAAACGATGAAAATATTCAATTTTTTCACTAAATTCATAAAGGAACCCCGAGTATTAATTAGTCCAACACTACGTTCTCTCACTCCCAGGGTACACAGCCCACAAAAGGGACATACTCTACAGTGTCCGTTATTAGCTAAGTTACAAATAGGCTTGGAAGATAGTTGGAATCCCCAAACCAAAAAAAAAAAAAAATCTAACTAAAAGTTAGTTTTTTCCTATTATAGTGCAAGTTATGTAAGCCTTACAAAGGAGAAAAGGACTTCAAATCATTCTTTGGGAAAGAGAAAGATGGCACTGAGGTAGGGGGAGAAAGTGGAACAGATATAAACAAGGTCAGGGCAGAAGGATTTCAACAGAAGAGGTTGTTCAAGGTGAATGTGATTGTACAATACAAGAGGCAAAGGCAAAAATGTGGGAGAGAAGAGGTCATATTTATGCAAGGTCAACATTACTTAGGACCTTGTAGGGGAAGACCAGGAACTTGAACCTAACTCAGTGGATGGTAGAAGCCTTTGAAAGGATTCAGATTGATGGGCTGGAAAAAATATGGAAGGAGAGAGAAAGCCTAGTAGTGGCATTTAAGCCTAGATAGTTCCTGATCAGAGGATCTCACAATCTTTGGTTTGTAAAGTGCTTAGCACAGTAGGACCCTGGTCTCATTAGGGTCCCTAGGTGCTACTGCAATACAAATAAAGCTAGAGACAGCATGGACAAAGTTATGCAGCAGGGAGAGACAAAAGGGGGGGATTTTGATAATGATGCACAGCAAGAAATGAGAACTTAAAACCTGAATGTATACAATTTAAAATAATAAAATTGTGAACAGGATGACAGTTTGCCCCCCATCCAGTAAGTACTGGGTAAAAAAATTTCAACCCCTGCTCGTGGCACTGTATGATGTATAGATTACTCACAAAGCTTCATCAAGAAAAAAGTTGCTGAAACAAAGCACGAGTATTCTGGTATATAGTCTTCTTACAAATTCAGAAGCTGTTGCACACAGCTCATTAATGACATTTCTTCAAGACAAGCCTTTTCCTGTAGCAGTTAATATGTACATTGATTCACTGGATGGCTAATTAAAATTCCAAGACACACCAGAAATCAGATGTAATGGTTTATCAAACATTTCTAAATGAATGAAAAGCCCAAGCCATTAAAAAAAATGGATGTTTATGAAAACAAAAGGTAAGGATTTGTTTAAGGAGAAGTAGGGAATTCAGACAAACTTGTGAATAGCTTCATTTTTTAGATATATTAATCATTTAGTCAACAATAAAGCTGTGGCAACAGAATAGAGGAACAAGAGCAGAAGTACACTAAGCCCTCAAACTAGGATGTACCTCTACAAAATTGGGGATTATTTTCTGATCTCAAAGTAGCATTCACCCATCTGTGTGCATAATTTCAGATGTTCACTTAATTCTGCATACCAGTTCCCCAAATAAAAATCTCATTTTCCAGTTCTGTCCCCAGTGATGGTCCAAAACAATCTAGAACTATATGAACATGGATCTCTCAGCACTTTGCCTCTAAACTGCAGTAGCAACATAGGACTACTTTTATTTGACAAAAAGTTATACTAAAGCTTGTGTTTTGAGACTAGTCTCCTAATCCCTCTAAACAGAATCTGATGCACATCCCCAACAAGTCAATATCGCACTATTCATATACATCGGAAGACAATCTGAAGAAAATATCACAGAAGAAACAGGAAGACTACACCAGCATCACCAGTAAGGAAGTTCATGACTACTCACACTGTTTTAAAGATAAACATAACACAAGGCAGTCTGCAGAGCTACAGAAGTTAAAAGAGAGTAATGACAGAGAAATCTCTTTTTTAAAAAGGTGGGCGAGAGCACTGAAAACCACAGCAACACATGATGGACAAGCAAGCAAGAAAGCCAAATTAGATATTTTCTTCCAAGTTTACCTGCTGATTGTTTCTGTACTAGAGCCTGAAAGTCTCCTTTAGATCTAGGTCCCTTGACTTCATGATTCCTTACTGCTTTCTAGTTACAATTTTACAGGTATTTTTGCGAACCTGTGAAGATTTCAATTGGCAGCATAGGAGCAAACTCACGAAACATTTTAATTGATATTTATATTTTAAAGTAGAAATTGAAACCAGGAGTCTATTTTCTATTTTACCCTATAACAATTTCATTTGATTTTGAGTCAAGACAACAACACTGTACACATTTCTTTTTATTGCTCAGTGATTGTGACGTTCCCCTGGTGTTATTCGGACCGGTGATCTGTTAGGCCACTCCAATCCTTGACTCTGGGAGGCACCCTTACCCTGCTCTGCTGCGAGAACCCCCACTCCCAGGCTGTTCATTCACAACCTCTATCTCAGTGGTGGACAAACTTTTTGGCCCAAGGGCCACATCTGGGTGGGGAAATTGCTTGCAGGACCATGAATGTAGGGCTGGGTCAGGGGGTTGAGGTGCAGGAGGGAGTGCGGGGTGTGGGAGGGAGTGCGGTGTGCAGGAAGGCGGTCAGGGCAAGGGGATTGGGGTGCAGGAGGAAATGCACAGTGCGGGAGGGAGCTGAGGGCGGGAGTGCAGGGGGCGGCAGGGGGCTCAGGGCAGAGGTTGGGGTGCAGGAGGAGTGCAGGGTGCAGCAGGGGGTTGAGGTGCAGGCAGAGGCTCAAGGCAGGGAGTTGAGGTGCTGATGCAGAAGGGGTTAGGACTCCAGCCCGGCGCCACTTACCTGGAGCGGCTTCGGGGTAGCAGAGGCGTGCACCAGGGCCAGGGCAGGCTCCCTGCCTGCCTGCCCTGGCCCCGCGCCGCTCCACAAAGCAGCCAGCAGCACATCCCTGCAGCTCCTGGGGGACGGGGGGAAGAGGGCTGAGCGTGCTGCCCTTGCCTGTGAGTACCTCCCCCGAAGCTCCCAGTGGCTGCGGTTCCCCGTTCCTGGCCAACGGGAGCTTCGGGGGAGGTATCCACAGGCAAGGGCAGTACATGGAGCCCTCTGCCCCGCTCCCCCAGGGACATGGTGCCGGCCACTTCTGAGAGTGGCGCAGGGCCCGTGGCGCCACGGGCATGGCAATTCCGTGGGCCAGATCCAAAGCCCTGAGGGGCTGGATTCGGCCCCCAGGCCATAGTTTGCCCTCCTAGCTGTCTGCTCTAGCATGTAAGCTGCTCACAGCTACTTGAGTGAGCACTTTTGGCCAGCCACTGCTTGGACTGTGCAACCTAATTACACTAGCCAATATCTCCACTCCCAGACACAACCCTAAGAACCTCCATCCTGCAGTGTCCAGTTGTTCCTTCTGGACGCTGCAAGCTTATATGAATTTGTCAATGTATGAGGCTTGTTATCCCAAGGGGAGTCTCTGACACGCTTCCAACCAAACTCACTGCTTCAGGGTAGAACAAACAAATTTATTAACTACAATAGATATAAACAAACACTTACAGCACAACAAGTCAGATTTGGTCAAATGAAATAAGATCAGCTTAGAATGTGTTTTGCTTTTAACACTTTCAACATCCTTACAAACTTAGATGCTTCTCACCACAGGCTGGCTGGTTGCCCTTCAGTCAGGCTTGCCCCTTTGATCAGCGCTGGTGTGGTGTCTGTAGATGTAGGTGGAAGAGAGGAAGAGCATGGCAAACATCTCTTCCTTTTATCATGTCCCTTCTTCCCTCTTGGGAATGGAAAACTTGTCTTATGAAAGGAGACTCAGGGAGCTTGGCTTGTTTAGCCTAACTAAAAGAAGGTTGAGGGGAGATATGATTGCTCTCTATAAATATATCAGAGGGATAAATACCAGAGAGGGAGAGGAATTATTTAAACTCAGTACCAATGTGGACACAAGAACAAATGGATATAAACTGGCCACTAGGAAATTTAGATTAGAAATTAGACGAAGGTTTCTAACCATCAGAGGAGTGAAGTTTTGGAATAGCCTTCCGAGGGAAGTAGTGGGGGCAAAAGATCTATCTTGCTTTAAGATTAAACTCGATAAGTTTATGGAGGAGATGGTATGATGGGATAACATGGCTTTGGTAATTAAATATTCATGGTAAATAGGCCCAATGGCCTGTGATGGGTTTTAGATGGGGTAAGATCCAAGTTACCCGGGAAAGAATTTTCTGTAGTATCTGGCTGATGAATCTTGCCCATATGCTCAGGGTTTAGCTGATCGCCATATTTGGGGTCGGGAAGGAATTTTCCTCCTGGGCAGATTGGAAGGCCCTGGAGGTTTTTCGCCTTCCTCTGTAGCATGGGGCACGGATCACTTGCTGGAGGATTCTCTGCTCCTTGAGGTCTTTAAACTACAATTTGAGGACTTCAATAGCACAGATATAGGTGTGAGGTTTTTTTTTGTGGGAGTGGTGGGTGAAATTCTGTGGCCTGCGTTGTGCAGGAGGTCAGACTAGATGATCATAATGGTCCCTTCTGACCTAAATATCTATGAATCTATGAATCTATGAATCTCTTGGCTTTGCTCCCCACCTTTCAGAGTTAGGTGAGCATTACCTCATTGCAATCCCAAAATGACCAAAGGAAGGGGGGGTGACTCACTCAGACTACCAGATCCTTTTGTTGTTGCCTAGGCCAGCATCCTTTGTTCCTATGAGGCTGAGCTGGGCTTATCCCATACATGCCCTGATGAGGTGTGAACTGCCTGGGCTTGTTTTAAACCATAGAATCATAGAATATCAGGGTTGGAAGGGACCTCAGAAGGTCATCTAGTCCAACCCCCTGCTCAAAGCAGGACCAATCCCCGTGAGGACACATTTTCAGCCTCGTAATTATATACATTAAATTACAACCTATGACATTACTATAACAATGCTCAGCTCTTCATGAGCCTTCCGAAGACGTTTGCATTGGATACCACAAAATCATATTATAAGGATGATGAACATGGGGGTTCAGGGGGTTCCCCTTAGGTACAGAACATCACAGTGATAAATCTCTTTTCAGAGGCATGTTTCATTACCGCTAAAGGGACATATCAATGTAAAAAAAATATTAGTTAAGTAGTTTGAGGTACCATCCTTTGCCTCTGAACTCCCCTACAGTGTTTTACAATTATATTTTTCTTACTTCTATAATATTTTACTCTCCCCTACTCCTGTGTAAAAAGGCCAACCCCAAACACATACTGCACACAAATTTCTCTATTCCCAGTTCCACTAATATCTAATACTCTGATAAACTCCAACAACCACTTCAACATTTTTTCATTTTGTAAGTAAGTATCATAGACTCTCAGGGTTGGAAGGGACCTCAGGAGGTCATCTAGTCCAACCCCCTGCTCAAAGCAGGACCAATCCCCAATTTTTGCCCCAGATCCCTAAATGGCTCCTTCAAGGATTGAACTTACAACCCTGGGTTTAGCAGGCCAGTGCTCAAACCACTGAGATATCCCCCACCAAGTGTCCTGTTACTATACTTTTCAATCCCAAGCTGTATCAAATTTAAATTCAAACTCAACTGTACAGCTTTAAACATAGGCAATTAGTTAATAGTCATTTATGGTCTGGTTCTGCTTGCCCATCCTCTTCCAAGAGCTTTTATAAAACTAAATCATGTTCAAAGAATCTCTTGTCAAACAGTTTGAATGAATCCACAAACTCAATGCTATATTATCCATTATAAATATGAGGTTAGTGACAGCATAGTTTCAGAGTCTCATTGAAGTACATATACATGTTCACTGAACCTTTAGAGACTATCAGAGCGCCAAAGCCAGGTTCTGTGGAGACTAACTTTGTTAATTTCCATATGTTTGATAAAACAGGATTTGTTTAAATTAGTTATTGCTCTTCAGTATTGTTATCCAAATAAATATTAATTCTGAGAGAACACTGAAGCGGGATTTATATGGTTCCAGTCAACAACCTGACCCACTGTTGCTAGATTTATGTGCCAACCCATCTGCTATTAACCTCAAATTCTGCAGGTCACAGATTTTGAAGTACCTTTTTCCAAGAATTGATGTGGCATCTATACGTTAGATTTTTGTATACTGGATTATGTTTCGTTACAGGCAAATTACACCTGTAATTGTTTTTAATAGAACGGAAATAAAAACGAAAGGAAACAGCTCTGTTCTTGGAACAGTGAAACGTCAGCCTTCTAAGAGAGGCAACTAAGGGAAGAGAGTAACAAAAACTAATTAAGACTCAAAAAGGCTAATTAAGATCTAGCCCTCCTCTCCCCAACACCATAGCTTCCAAAATGACGATTCCAGGTCCCAGCACACAAGAAACTTGCCAAGAAATGGCAAGAAAAATGTGCAGACTTCTCCCAGAGACTAAGCTGAAGGATGATGAGGGATTCCTATCAAGTTACTGTCCCCTGGATCCTACTTAGGTGACTCTGCCTTTCATCTCAGCTTCTGGCCAGTAGGTGGGACATTTTAAGGCCTCCACACTGCTAGCCCGGCAACCGGAAGGGAGAATGAGTTATTTTCTTGTAGAACTTCCCTGACTGCTACATGAGTCTCCACCACTCTAAACCTCCACCAGACCCTATTAACAGTAAAAGGAAACAAATCTCTGTTACTCTACACTTCCTCCAGCCTCCATTGCCAAGTGCTGTGCTACTCATAGCTTTCCTGAGCAGCTGGAGCACAAAAAAATTATTCTTGACAGTTTCCCAGCTGCTACCCACAACAGTATGAATAAAGTACACTTTACTGGTTTCAGAGTAGCAGCCATGTTAGTCTGTATTCGCAAAAAGAAAAGGAGTACTTGTGGCACCTTAGAGACTAACCAATTTATTAGAGCATAAGCTTTCGTGAGCTACAGCTCACTTCAAAGCTTATGCTCAAATAAATTGGTTAGTCTCTAAGGTGCCACAAGTACTCCTTTTCTTCTCACTTTACTGTTCTTTGCCAGAACTACAAGCAGAGGTCCTGGGGCTTTCTGCAGTCTCAGGCAGATCACTGTGCCAGTCTATATTCAGTTTGCATTTGGAAGGTATATTTTGCCAGCATAAGGGCAGGAAATTTTCCACCCCACCCCAAAGAAGTTAAACCTTGAATTCTGATGTCTTCAGACCCATACTTGCCATGAAAAGCCTTTCACTGCCAAGTTAATTTTTCAAGTGTTTGAATTAGTACAAAACAACCCTTGTGTCTGTTGGCAACTACCCTCAACCTACCAGTAATTTTGTGGCATCACACCAAAGATATCAAGTTCTCGATAACTAACAGTATTTGATTTCACCACACAGGGAATTACAGAGATAGAAGCATATTTCCTCAGTTCAATGCATACCCCATTGCAGTTTCCAGAGCAATACAAAGTTATATTTACAGTTTTCCGGGGATCACTGGTCAGGCTATTTTCTAAAGGGGTAAAGCTACAGCTGACTCTCAAACAAAATACATTTTTCTGAAATCAATACTTGTCAGCCTCCAACTCTTCACACAATCTAAACAAAGCAGCTAGCAAAATATAAACGTTTGGCACAAAATAAAATTCAAATGCTGAATTTTTATGACTTGTTTTGTAATAAGTGTAGACAAGTATAGTAAAGAACATGTGGGTGATATAAACATGGATACTTAAATCAAAATTTGTTTCTGAACCAAAGTAACACTTTATTAACTAAGATAACTACAGACAAAATTAAGAAGAAATCAGTGCATATCTACAAGGACTCATAAGAACCTTCAGGTCTCGCTTAAAATACCATCTCTTCTGATATAATCAGCAATATTGTACCAGTTGGAGTCACATGCCCTGGAATACAGGGTCTGTAATTTAAACTATCAAGAGAAGAGATGTCATGTCTCTTCTTCATACCTGATAAGGTGATCCCATAAACCTAACTGCAATTTTGCTCTGAAAACACAATAGTATCAGTTTTGCATTCCTCCTCAGCTTTGCATCCCTCCCTATACACCCTGTAGAGCTTTTTAAAATGCTCCACCCTTTCCATCCCCCTAGTAACAGAAATACCTTGTTTACCAGCACATGAAATGGCACAGCACTTACTGATCTTCCCTATCTAACTCTGGTAACATAGAAATAGGAGCACCATACCCTGGCACTGCCCCCTTCACAGCAAAAACCTGGCAAACCACCACACAGCACTGTTCCCTCCAGTCTCCTTAGACTCTTGGAGAGGTGCCTCTCTCCACCACCCTCAATGACATAAAAGATGATACTGTGATAATTTGGCATTTTACCTCTACCTTCAGCAACTTGGAGATACCCAATCTTCTGGAATGAGATACTGCTGTTTTCAAACCCATCTAAATGGACTTCTATCAAGCTGCAACCACCATCAGCAAACTTAAAAATTTTATTAAAGCTAATGCTTAAAAAAATGACATAGTACATAGGTTGGGAAGAGTGTCTGTACATCTGGGTATAGTAGTTAGATTATCCACAAATACAACGTTAGTTTTTTAAATGTCATATGCTACATAGAGTACATAATCAGCAATAACCCAAATCTAGGTGAACAGATTTAACAGTTTGGAAATTAGAATCCAAATACTCAGGTATATCAATCATGAAAAGTTTGTACAGAGATTTGGTTGTGCAAAGCAAAATATATCAATGAGTGGAGATTGTCCCTCAGTAATTTGAGAATTAGGTTGGTTGTCCATTTAGAAAATACAATCCATGAGGAATATTACACATCATTCACAGTCTGCACAACGACAGGTTTCAGAGTAACAGCCATGTTAGTCTGTATTTGCAAAAAGAAAAGGAGTACTTGTGGCACTTTAGAGACTAACCAATTTATTTGAGCATAAGCTTTCGAGAGCTACAGCTCACTTCATCAGATGCATGTAGTGGAAAATACAGTGGGGAGATGTTATATACACAGAGAACATGAAACAATGGGTGTTACCATACACACTGTAACAAGAGCAATCAGATAAGGTGAGCTATCACCAGCAGGAGAGCAGGGCGGGGGGGGGGGGGGGGGGGGGCGGGACCTTTTGTAGTGATGATCAAGGTGGGCCATTTCCACCAGTTGACAAGAACATCTGAGGAACAGCTCTCCTGCTGGTAATAACTCACCTTACCTGATCACTCTTGTTACAGTGTGTATGGTAACACCCATTGTTTCATGCTCTCTATGTATATAAAATCTCCCCACTGCATTTTCCACTATACGCATCCGATGAAGTGAGCTGCAGCCCACGAAAGTCCATGCTCAAATAAATCTGTTAGTCTCTAAGGTGCCACAAGCACTCCCCCTCTTTTTACCCATCTTCAATTACACATCTTCTCTTGAAAAGTACACCGGCTTAAACTTGTTTAAAGAATTTGCATTAGGAGGAACAAGGAGAGAACACTTCATAGCCAAGGTCTTCAGTTTGACAAGTCATGAATTAAGTTAGCATTTCCTAAAGCGTGGGGCACACTTCCTGGGGACGGGGTCCAGAAGATGTGTAATTGAAGATGGGTAAAAAGAGGGGGAGCGCTTGTGGCACCTTAGAGACTAACAGATTTATTTGAGCATGGACTTTCGTGGGCTGCAGCTCACTTCATCGGATGCGTGTAGTGGAAAATGCAGTGGGGAGATTTTATATACATAGAGAGCATGAAACAATGGGTGTTACCACACACACTGTAACAAGAGTGATAGGTAAGGGGAGTTATTACCAGCAGGAGAGCTGTTCCTCAGATGTTTTTGTCAACTGCTGGAAATGGCCCACCTTGATCATCACTACAAAAGGTTTCCCCCCCCACCCCAATCTCCTGCTGGTGATAGCTCACCTTACCTGATCGCTCTTGTTACAGTGTGTATGGTAACACCCATTGTTTCATGTTCTCTGTGTACATAACATCTCCCCACTGTATTTTCCACTACATGCATCTGATGAAGTGAGCTGTAGCTCTCGAAAGCTTATGCTCAAATAAATTGGTTAGTCTCTAAGGTGCCACAATTACTCCTTTTCAGTCTGCACAACATAATTCCTTGCATAAGAGAAAACCACTTAAACACTGGTCTTTGAATCTTTAAAGCAGTGTAACAATGCAGATGGGAGCTCCAGGGTAGGATCATACATCAACACTTGAGAGAGAGAGAGAGAGAGAGAAATCTAGGCTTATGTTTTCAGGAAAAATAAGCAAGCTAAAGAACTAAATCCCTTTAGAGAATGTAGGAAGGGGGACTACATAGCAACTGCTAGAGAAGCTCCATAACATACAGAAATACTAGAGCTTTATGTTAAAATGCTAAACCAACATGACGCATATTGTAATATTTGACATGAACTATTTTAGAGGTTCTCCCCCTCCCCAATCTTCTCTATTACCTGAACTAAGGATAATCTGCAGGAGGCCCCAGTGTTTATAATTCAAAGCCAACCTCTCTGTCACTGCCTCTCCCAAAATCCATGTGGATCAGATGATACTCTCACCACTGAGATGCCACAGCTACCTCTCAAGACTCAATCTGGAAGTGTCCCCTTTCAAACCCAACCTCCCAAGAAAACAGAGCATTGCCCTTCCAAACACCACAGTAATTTAGCACTTGCCTCAGGAACAAGCAGTGGGCCACAATCCTGCGCCTCATATAAAATTCTAGAAGCATTCTCTCCTTTCCACCCCAAATGGCCCCTCACAATAGCACCCCATAAAATAGCATAGTTCTGCACTTATATTCCTGTACTCTGCTAATACTTTTTCCCAGCCACTCCCAAATATTCCCTCATCTACACCATCAGAACCAAGCTGTGCCACACACCTCACCACATCAACACTCCTTGATCTGATTCAGGAAGACAAGCAGGAGGTCCGTTCTTTCTTCTGAACCAAAACCTGCATCCCTACCACGTGTGCATGGATCACAGGCTTACCAAACAAGGGGAAAAGAGGGATATCTGCGGAGGTGGGGTGGAAGGAATGAAGGGAAATCATGTCTTGTCAGGAAGAGGCAAATCGACACAAAGGTGATGTCTTAAGTGAAAGGGTTGAGGAACCTGACTTCTCCTCTCACCAGAGTGGCATCTATCATGTGGGGAACTCGGACATTTGATGGGAAAGTATGGGAGGTCTCTTGCGGGGAGGGAAGGGAAGGGAAGCCAAGTCCTGGCTCCCTCAAGGAAGAGGATGGGAGAAGGGACATCTCTGATACAGGAGAAGCTCAGGCTCCACAGTTCACTCAGGCTCCCCACACAGTGCAGGAAGTGCCTGCTTAGATTCCCCTGACACATGGGAACAGTTACCTCTGTTCAGGTCAGTGGGAGAGGCAGTCAGGGCTCCACACACAGTAGGCAATAAAAACCTGAGCAATCCCCACTTGAGCCTGGATCCGTGGTACAGTGGGGAAGCAAAGGGGGGAGAAACAGGCCCAATGCATAAAGAGGCACACACCAATCTCCCTCAAAAGCAGGGGTTTTCAACCAGGGATACATGTACCCCTATTGGTATGCAAAGGTCTTCTGGGGGAACATCAACTCATCTAGATATTTGCCTAGTTTTACAACAGGCTGCATAAAAAGAACTAGCATTGTCAGTACAAGCTAAAATTTCATAAAGTGACTTGTTTATACTGCTCTACATTATACCATGCACTGAACTGTAGGTACAATATTAATATTCCAATTTATTTTATAATTATATGGTTAAATGAGAAAGTAAGCATTTTTTTTTAGTAACAGTGTGCTGTGAGACGTTTGTATTTTTAGTCTGATTTTGTAAGCAAGTAGTTTTTTAAGTGAGGTGAAAGTTGGGGGCAGGTAAGACAAATCAGCCTCCAGAAAGGGGTACAGTAGTCTGAAAAGGCTGGGAGAGACTCTGCTCTGGAGGAGGCACAGGCGTGTCTCTGCCACGTGGGAGGGAAGGAAGCCTGGACACCACCCACCTCTGCACCCGGGGGAAGGAGAAGCCCTCCGACCCCAGCGCAGGCGCGCACACAGGACGCAGGAGCTCGCAGAGCACGGGGAAAGCCAGGCGCGGAGAACCCCGGTGGGTTTTAAGGGACCCCAGGGCCGCTGCTGAAGGGACGCGGCTGGGCGGGCGGCCGGCCCGTGCCTCCCCGCTCCGCCAACCTCCCCTCAGAAGAGGCTCGCGGCGGCAGAGGAGAAGGCTCTGCCCGAGGCAGCCTCTCTCCCGAGCCCCGCGCCCCTCCGAGGGGCAGCTCTGCCCGCGGCGCGGAGAGGAAGCCCGAGCCGCCTGTGCGAGCCGAGACGCGGGGAGGGGCGTGCCCGGGCCGGGGCGAGCGGCAGCCTGGCTCGCACTCCGGGCACGAGAGGGGGAAGGGCGGGAGCCCAGGGCCCCGCGGAGTGGCGTGAGGGACGGACGAAGAAGCGAGGGCCCGAGCCTGGCCCGCAGCTCCCGGCCCCCGCGAGGAGCCCGCTCCGCCGCCGCTGACAGCCCGGGAAGCTCCCTCCCCTGCCAGGCCCGGCCCGGCGGCCGCCAGGCGGTGGAGGCCCCGCGCTGTCCCAGCCGCGTGTCTCCTTACCGTGCGACGGGGCATGGCGCGGAGCGCCCCGGGGCACGGCCGCCTGCCTGAGGCGGGAGCGACGGGTCCGGGTCGCCTGGCTCCTCTGCGCGGCCAGCGCCTCCTCACAACCACAACAACATGGCGGCCGCACAGCGCGCGGGCACGGGCGCGCGCGGCCAGGGCGAGGGGCGGGGCCGGCGGCGGCGCGCGCGCTGTTTGCGCCCCGCGCTCTCCCCGCCCTGGCCGGCGGCCCCGTCCCGGTCCCGCGCAGCGGCGCGTCAGGCGCCGGCGGCTGGGCCCCGCGCTCCCCCGGCGGAGCTGCTGCGGCGAGCGGCGTTCGCGGCGGGAGGGGAAAGCAGGGGCTCCGGCGCCGAGCGGGACGGAGGCCGGTCTCCTCAGGAGCCGGGCGGGGCCCTCGCTCGCCGCGCGCCCTCTGCGGCCGGGGCGCTTCGCGTGACGTCTCCTCCCCTGGTTCCCGAGCACCCCGAATCCCTGCGTGGGAGAAACCTGTCCAAGAGTCACTACAAGTTTGCAAGATGGTCTCTCTTCTCCCAACTGTAGTGTATTCCACAAAGCAGGCGTTCTCAAACTGGGGGTCGCCAGGTTATTACATGGGAAAGTCACCAGCTGTCAGCCTCTACCCCAAACCTGCTTTGCCTCCAGCATCTATAATGGTGTAAAATATAAATTAACACTTTTTTAGATAAGGGGGTCGCACTCAGAAGCTTGCTATGTGAAAGGGGTCCCCAGTACAAAAGTTTGAGAACCACTGCCATATAACATCAGTCCTATCGTTCTGTCTCCATAACTTTTCCAACACCACTGGACGGACGGACGGACACACACACATTACAAACCAGTTAAAACAGTCTCCTTTGCCATGAGGCCTACAAAACCCCGCAATAATAGTCAGCCAACTGGTGCGCTATAGCCACTACCCATCATGCTGACCAGTTACCAGCTCATTGCTTTCTGGTCTCTACCTGCTAGCTTACATAAATGCTTCAGGATAGAGGGTCTTATGTTTGTATAAGTGCCTAGTATTATCAGCTCTACAAATAAGTGATGGCTATTGTGAGAAGAGGCTAGGGATTTTATCAATTTCCCCAGCATATTAAACAAAATCTCTGCCTCTGAACAATCTGCAAGACATGGATACAAATAAAATAAAGTTAACTATAGATTGCTAAATACAAAGTTTAGAAGTAACTGCTTGCTGGTGGAAGGTGCTGGACCAAGAGCTTTGGAACCTGCCTACTCAATTGACGGCCTTCCCTTAACTTGCCCTATTTAGTCCTCCCCCCTCCAAGGTAGAAAGAGGAATTCTGTTTCCACAGCTTAGTTCAAGCCTTTCCTTCTCTACAGAACTCTAAAGAAGGGGTTATTTGTGTTTGTGGTTTTGTAATATAGACACCTATCCAAGACATAAACTGAGACCCACATTTCACAGAGGATGATAAATAATGAACAAAGAGCAGATAGTAATGACCTTCAATTAAACCAGATTTGAATTAGAACTTTGTTAAGGCTCTTGACTGAAACCAGTGTTGATTCCCAAGCCATTAAATCCCCACCAAAGGTACTCATACTACACATACCAGACTGTAGTCCTATGAGCCCATTTCCAAAAAGTCCTTCAACCAAAAAGAATTACAGGCAACCTATGGAACTAAAATAAACAGGTTCTTCTTAGGCTGGTTGAAAACACTTCTAAAGTTCCCTCTTCCAGGACCAGACAAGCAATTTCAAAATCACCTTTCCTCTAAGGAAAAGGTTCAGGCAACTTAACCCCCCCACCCCTTTCGTTTCCTTTCCTTTCCTTATGGGTGGGAGGGGGAGAAGGAGAAACCTGTATTCATCCTTTCTTCAGGATTAAGGCTACAAAATCCCAAAGTCCCTTTCCTCTGGGATTAAAGTGAACAAATGAAGTAGTTGCTTCAGAGACCCTTTCCCCATCACAGGAGCTGTTTGACTCACCAGCCAAGCAATTAATTTCCCCTTCCTCCTTTTAGAACCACCAGGGTGGTCTCCTGGAAGGTTAATGGACTCCAGCTGATTTTGATCTTTGCTTATTAACCCTTGCCTCCCAGAATAGAATCATAGGCCTTGTCTACATGGGGAAAGGTTTATTTAAGAAAGAAGTACTAGAAACAAGAGAGAGTGATGGAAATAAATGGCTACAAGGCAAAACACATCAAATGCAAACCTGGATCTACACTTATCAATCATTTCCTTTCCTGACTAATAAAGTAGATTTCCCCCGAAAAGCTCAGTTAGGCTATTTCTACACTACAGCCTATGTCGGCTAACTTGTGTCACTCAGGGGTGTGAATAAACCACCCCCCTGAGCGACATAAGTTACTCCGACATAAGTGCACGTGTGCACAATGCTATGTCGGCAGGACAGCTTCTCCCCTGTCGGCATAGAGCGTCTTCACCAGAAGCGCTGCAGCGCTGTACGTAACCAGGATGCAATTTTTAACACCTCATTCCTTGCAGAGGATCTTTCTCCCTCCTCTCTTACATTGAAACAGATTTTTGTTTCTATTCGTAGACAGAGTAAACCCCCGCCTTTTTGTAAAGATTATTTTCTACCTTCAAGAAAAGGAGTACTAGTGGCACCTTAGAGACTAACCAATTTATTTGAGCATAAGCATATGCATCCGATGAAGTGAGCTGTAGCTCACGAAAGCTTGTGCTCAAATAAATTGGTTAGTCTCTAAGGTGCCACTAGTACTCCTTTTCTTTTTGCGAATACAGACTAACATGGCTGCTACTCTGAAACATGTCTACCTTCAAGAGCTTTCAACTATTTGCAGTTGTTTCTGGTTTTCCATTGAAAATCTTGGGATTGAGAAAGGCTAAACAATTGAGCCTTACATTGCATTACTTGGTAAAGAGGGCCAGGTGACAACTCCCTCCTGCCTGAATGGGCTGTCATCGAGACACATTATCCCCTGGTGACTAATTTTTACTCCCAGACAGTCCCTAAAGCCTACTTTCAATATAAATACATTATTCCTTAAATATTACCCATACATACATATCACAATGATTATGAATCTTGACAAATTATGAACTTTCTGTAGATACCTTACATATTACTCTTTACAGATAAATATCCTGTAAGACATGTGTTTGGTGTAGTGAGTTTGTCAGGTCTGAGGTGACAGTTGTTTGCAAAGGACAGGAGACCCTTTGCCTAAATGCTTCTGTGTCACTATGGGTCCTTTAATGTAGCAAAGAAGAGCTAATGGCTGGAAGTTGAAGCTGGACAAATTCAGACAGGAAATAAGATGTAAATTTTTAACAGTGATGGTAATTAACCATTGGAACAACTTACCAAGGGTTGTGGTGGATTCTCCATCTATCCACATTCCAATTGTCTCCTACTGACAATTTTAAAAAACAAGATTGGATGTTTTTCTAAAAGATCTGCTCTACGAATTATTTTGGAGAAATGCTACAGTCTATGTGATACAGGAGGTCAGACCTACAGCGGTTCTCAAACTGTGGGTCGGGACCCCATTTTCATGGGGTCACCAAGGCCAGTGTTAGATTTGCTGGAGCCAGAGGCTGAAGCCAAAGCCTGAGGATTTCAACCTGGCGCAATAGGGCTCAAGCTCCGGCCCCCCCTCCCCAGGGTCATGTACTAATTTTTTGTTCTCAGAAGGGGGGTTGCAATGCAATGAAGTTTGAGAACCTCCATCACAATGGTCCTTTCTGGCCTTGGAATCTATGAACTGAGATGCAAGGCATGCAGTGAAATGGTTTTCTAGGTTAGGGCCTTTGCTCAGGGATAGTAAACATTTGAAAGGAGGTTAATTAGCATCGTTAAAGGAGGACTTGTGGCATTTTAGAGACTAACAAATTTATTTGGGCATAAGCTTTCGTGGGCTAAAACCCACTTCATCGGATGCATGCAGTGGAGAATACAGTAGGAAGATATATACACACAGAGAACATGAAAAAATGGGTGTTGCCATACCAACTGTAATGAGACTAATCCATTAAGGTGGACTATTACCAGCAGGAGAAAAAAAACTTTTGTAGTCATAATCAGGATGGCCCATTTCAAACAGTTGACAGGAAGGTGTGAATAACAGGAGGGGGAAAATAGCATGGGGAAATAGTTTTTACTTTGTGTAATGACCCATCCACTCCCAGTCTTTATTCAAGCCTAATTTAACGGTGTGCAGTTTGCAAATTAATTCCAATTCTGCAGTTTCTCGTTGGAGTCTGGTTTTGAGGGGTTTTTGTTGGAATGAGAAACGGCAGAATTGGAAATAATTTGCAAACTGCACACCATTAAATTAGTAAAAACTATTTCCCCATGCTAATTTTTCCCCTACTGTTACTCACACCTTCTTGTCAACTGTTTGAAATGGGCCATCCTGATTATCACTACAAACGTTTTTTTTCTCCTGCTGATAATAGCACACCTTAATTGATTGGTCTCGTTACAGTGTGTATGGCAACACCCATTGTTTCATGTTCTTTGTGTATATATATCTTCCTACTGTATTTTCCACTGCATGCATCCGATGAAGTGGGTTTTAGCCCACGAAAGCTTATGCCCAAATAAATTTGTTAGTCTCTAAGGTGCCACAAGCACTCCTCGTTTTTTTTGCTCATACAGACTAAAACAGCTACCACTCTGAAACCCATCTTTAAAGGGATTCTTCCAACAATAAACCATTGTCTAGAGGGTGGGGAATGCAAATGTTATTTGTAAGTCAGCCATATACTTTCAAAGGAACACAGGTAACAGGAGGAAAAACCAGCCTCTTAAACCTGTTTATACCCAAATGCAATGATTATAACAGCAAATGACTTTAAAAAAATATGCAATGGACGGGGCATAAAAAGGAAAATGATACTATCCTCTGCTGCAGAGATACCTGCATGCATCACTGTGTATGGGAGTGGGGAAGATGTTTGGTATTATAACAAGTCAGCTACATCAAAGAAACCTGAACATGAAACCAGGGCTGGGAGGGAGGATAAGAGAGGAAGAAAGGTGACAGGTACCTGTTGGGGCAAGGCTGTCTCATTCATAGGTTACCCAGGAAGGAGTACAATATGCATTTATATTTAAATACTTTAGGCACCCTATCACAAAATTAGTAAAACTACATAATCCCAGCAGCATTAAAATCATTGCTCAAACAAGAATTCAGCCAGTTGGCCACCTATTAAAAAAATTCCTTTCTCCACTTCATCATTTTGGGAGGCATACCCTAAGCTGTCTCCAAAAACCCTATCAAACAGGTGTCTTTTGATGTGTGATTGGAAGGTCACCAAATCTGGGCTATGTCAGACCAAGGAGGGGAACAAGCACCAGAGCCTTTGCAGAGATCGCCCTATCTGCCGCTGTGATGTTCCCCTCTGGTGCTATCTGGACCGGTGATCTGCTAGGTCACTCCAATCCTTGACTCTGGGAGCCAGCCTTACCCTGCTCTGCTGTGAGAACCCCCACTTCTAGGCTGTTCACGCACAGCCTCTGGCATGTAAGCTGCTCCTTGGATTGTGCAACTGAATGTGTTGCCAATATCTCTGGTCCCAGACACAGCCCTAGGAACCTCCATCTTGCAGTGCTCAGTTATGCCCATTGGACACTGCAAACTTATGTGAGTTCATCAATTTAACAAAGAAATTGATATGTACCAGGCTTGTTATCCCAAGGGGAGTCTCTGACGTGCTTCCAACCAAACTCACTGCTTCAGGTAGAATAAACAAACAGATTTATTAACTATAAAGCTAGATTTTAAGTTATTATAAGTCAAAACATAACAAGTCAGATTTGGTCAAATGAAATAAAAGCGAAACGCATTCTAAGCTGATCTTAACACTTTCAACAACCTTACAAACTTAGATGCTTCTCACCACAGGTTGGCTGGTTGCCCTTCAGCCAGGCTCTCCCCTTTGATCAGCGCTTCAGTCGCTTGGTGTGGTGTCTGTAGATGTAGTTGGAAGAGAGAGGAAGAGCATGTCAAACTTCAAACTTCTCTCCCTTTATCATGTCCATTCTTCCCTCTTGGCTTGCTCCCTTCCCCCCGCTTCAGAGTGAGGTGAGCATTACCTCACTGCAATCCCAAAGTGACCAAAGGAAGGGGGGTGACTCACTCAGAGTTCAGCAGATCCTTTTGTTGTTGCCTAGGCCAGCATCCTTTGTTCCTGTGGGGCTGGGCTGAGTTTGTCAGATACATGTCCTGATGAGGTGAGAACTGCCTCTCTGCTCCTGGAGAGTTTTTGCCTGGGCCTGTTTTAAGCCATGAGGACACATTTTCAGCCTCCTAACTATATACAAAAAATTTTACAACCTATAACATCACTATAACAATGCTCAGTATATCATGAGGGAGGGATGGGGGGATAGCTCAGTGGTTTGAGCATTGGCCTGGTAAACCCAGGGTTGTGAGCTCAATCCTTGAGGGGTCCATTTAGGGATCTCGGGCAAAAATTGGAGATTGGTCCTGCTTTGAGCAGAGGGTTGGACTAGATGACCTCCTGAGGTCCCTTTTAACCCTGATATTCTATGAGCCTTCCAAAGATACCCAACATGACAAATTTCAGAGTAACAGCCGTGTTAGTCTGTATTCGCAAAAAGAAAAGGAGTACTTGTGGCACCTTAGAGACTAACCAATTTATTTGAGCATGAGCTTTCGTGAGCTACAGCTCACTTCATCGGATGCATACTGTGGAAAGTGTAGAAGAACTTTTATGCACACAAAGCATGAAAAAATACCTCCCCCCACCCCACTCTCCTGCTGGCTATAGCTTATCTAAAGTGATCACTCTCCTTACAATGTGTATGATAATCAAGCTGGGCCATTTCCAGCATAAATCCAGGTTTTCTCACCCCCCCCCCCCCCCCACACACACACAAACCCACTCTCCTGCTGGTAATAGCTTATCTGAAGTGACCACTCTCCTTACAATGTGTATGATAATCAAGGTGGGCCATTTCCAGCACAAATCCAGGGTTTAACAAGAACGTCGGGGGTGGGGGGGGGGTGGGGGGGGGATTAGGAAAAAACAAGGGGAAAGAGGTTACCTTGCATAATGACTTAGCCACTCCCAGTCTCTATTCAAGCCTAAGTTAATTATATCCAATTTGCAAATGAATTCCAATTCAACAGTTTCTCGCTGGAGTCTGGATTTGAAGTTTTTTTGTTGAGGAATTGCAACTTTCATGTCTTTAATCGCGTGACCAGAGAGATTGAAGTGTTCTCTGACTGGTTTATGAATGTTATAATTCTTGACATCTGATTTGTGTCCATTGATTCTTTTACGTAGAGACTGTCCAGTTTGACCAATGTACATGGCAGAGGGGCATTGCTGGCACATGATGGCATATATCACATTGGTGGATGTGCAGGTGAACGAGCCTCTGATAGTGTGGCTGATGTTATTAGGCCCTGTGATGGTGTCCCCGAATAGATATGTGGGCACAGTTGGCAACGGGCTTTGTTGCAAGGATAGGTTCCTGGGTTAGTGGTTCTGTTGTGTGGTGTGTGGTTGCTGGTGAGTATTTGCTTCAGGTTGGGGAGCTGTCTGTAGGCAAGGATTGGCCTGTCTCCCAGGATTTGTGAGAGTGTTGGGTCATCCTTCCGGATAGGTTGTAGATCCTTAATAATGCGTTGGAGGGGTTTCAATTGGGGGCTGAAGGTGACGGCTAGTGGCGTTCTGTTATTTTCTTTGTTAGGCCTGTCCTGTAGTAGGTGACTTCTGGGAACTCTTCTGGCTCCATCAATCTGTTTCTTCACTTCCGCAGGTGGGTATTGTAGCTGTAAGAATGCTTGATAGAGATCTTGTAGGTGTTTGTCTCTGTCTGAGGGGTTGGAGCAAATGCGGTTGTATCTCAGAGCTTGGCTGTAGACGATGGATTGTGTGGTGTGGTCAGGGTGAAGGCTGGAGGCATGTAGGTAGGAATAGCGGTCAGTAGGTTTCCGGTATAGGGTGGTGTTTGTGACCATCGTTTATTAGCACTGTAGTGTCCAAGAAGTGGATCTCTTGTGTGGACTGGACCAGGCTGAGGTTGATGGTGGGATGGAAATTGTTGAAATCATGGTGGAATTCCTCAAGGGCTTCTTTTCCATGGGTCCAGATGATGAAGATGGATACCACACAATCATTTTATGAAGATGAACATGGGGGTTGGGTATTCCCCCGAGGTACAGAGCTTCACAGCCGCCCTCTCTCTTTTATATCGAACGGGAACCAGCCAAGGCATCTCTGCTGATTGCAGCTGTGGCAGTGTGGCACTGGGAGAGAGGTGACAGCACAAATTGTCCCTACCTAGCTTAATTGTTGACAAGATTAAATGCATTAGACTGAAACAGAAGAGAAAGAGTCAGTGTGACTTTCACACCCTGTTCTTATCTGGGTTGTAACTATACCATTTGAGTCTTGGGTTGTTCCCAGGTAAAATCACAGAGTTTGTCGCTGAATGAAATACCTATTCGGTTGAGGCTATGACCTGAGGCCTTGTCTACACTGCCACTTACAGCGCTGAAACTTTCTTCGCTCACGGGGGTGAAAAAATACCCCCCTGAGCAATGCAAGTTTCAGTGCTGTAAAGTGGCAGTGTAGACAGTGCTACAGTGCTGGGAACCACGCTCCCAGGGCTGGTAGCTATTCCCCTCACAGAGGTGGTTTTCTTACAGTGCTGGGAGAGCTCTCTCCCAGTGCTGGAGCCACGACTACACAGCCATGGCAGCATTTTAACATCGGCTGTGTAGACATACCCTATGAAATCCTTAAAAGAATCCTTATTGACGTTACAGGGACAAACCATCCCGATGTGTAGAAAGAATAGTAAATATGGCAGGCGACCAGCTTGGCTTAACAATGAAATCCTTGCTGATCTTTAAAAAAAAAAGAGGCTTACAAGAAGTGGAAGACTGGACAAATGACCAGGGAAGAGTATAAAAATATTGCTCGGGCATGCAGGAGTGAAATCAGGAGGGCCAAATCACACCTGGAGGTGCAGCTAGCAAGAGATGTTAAGAGTAACAAGAAGGGTTTCTTCAGGTATGTTAGCAACAAGAAGAAAGTCAAGGAAAGTGTGGGCCCCTTACTGAATGAGGGAGGCAACCTAGTGACAGAGGATGTGGAAAAAGCTAATGTACTCAATGCTTTGCCTCTGTCTTCACGAACAAGGTCAGCTCCCAGACTACTGCACTGGGCAGCACAGCGTGGGGAGGAGGTGACCAGCCCTCTGTGAAGAAAGAAGTGTTTCGGGACTATTTAGAAAAGCTGGACGAGCACAAGTCCATGGGGCCGGATGCGCTGCATCCGAGAGTGCTAAAGGAGTTGGCGGATGTGATTGCAGAGCCATTGGCCATTATCTTTGAAAAATCATGGCGATCGGGGGAGGTCCCAGACGACTGGAAAAAGGCTAATGTAGTGCCCATCTTTAAAAAAGGGAAGAAGGAGGATCCTGGGAATTACAGGCCAGTCAGCCTCACCTCAGTCCCTGGAAAAATCATGGAGCAGGTCCTCAAGGAATCAATTCTGAAGCACTTAGAGGAGAGGAAAGTGATCAGGAACAGTCAGCATGGATTCACCAAGGGCAAGTCATGCCTGACTAATCTAATTGCCTTCTATGACGAGATAACTGGCTCTGTGGATGAGGGGAAAGCAGTGGACGTATTGTTCCTTGACTTCAGCAAAGCTTTTGACACGGTCTCCCACAGTATTCTTGCCAGCAAGTTAAAGAAGTATGGGCTGGATGAATGGACGATAAGGTGGATAGAAAGCTGGCTAGATTGTCGGGCTCAACAGGTAGCGATCAATGGCTGCATGTCTAGTTGGCAGCCGGTCTCAAGTGGAGTGCCCCAGGGGTCGGTCCTGGGGCCGGTTTTGTTCAATATCTTCATAAATGATCTGGAGGATGGTGTGGATTGCACCCTCAGCAAGTTTGCAGATGACACTAAACTGGGAGGAGTGGTAGATATGCTGGAGGGTAGGGATAAGATAAAGAGGGACCTAGACAAATTAGAGGATTGAGCCAAAAGAAATCTGATGAGGTTCAACAAGGACAAGTGCAGAGTCCTGCACTTAGGACAGAAGAGTCTCATGAACCGCTACAGACTAGGGACTGAATGGCTCGGCAGCAGTTCTGCAGAAAAGGACCTAGGGGTTACAGTGGACGAGAAGCTGGATATGAGTCAACAGTGTGCCCTTGTTGCCAAGAAGGCCAATGGCATTTTGGGGTGTATAAGTAGGGGCATTGCCAGCAGATTGAGGGACGTGATCGTTCCCCTCTATTAGGCATTGGTGAGGCCTCATCTGGAGTACTGCGTCCAGTTTTGGGCCCCACACTACAAGAAGGATGTGGAAAAATTGGAAAGTGTCCAGCGGAGGGCAACAAAAATCATTAGGGGACTGGAACACATGACTTATGAGGAGAGGCTGAGGGAACTGGGATTGTTTAGTCTGCATAAGAGAAGAATGAGGGGGGATTTGATAGCTGCTTTCAACTACCTGAAAGGGGGTTCCAAAGAGGATGGATCTAGATTGTTCTCAGTGGTGGCAGATGACAGAACGAGGAGTAATGGTCTCAAGTTGCAGTGGGGGAGGTTTAGGTTGGATATTAGGAAAAACTTTTTCAGTAGGAGGGTCGTGAAACACTGGAGTGCGTTACCTAGGGAGGTGGTGGAATCTCCTTCCTTAGAAGTTTTTAAGGTCAGGCTTGACAAGCCCTGGCTGGGATGATTTAGTTGGGGATTGGTTCTGCTTTGAGCAGGGGGTTGGACTAGAACTATTGTATGAACTAATTGAGGATTAAGAAATTAATAAAAATCAAAAAGTTTGTAAAATTTAATATCTCAAAATTACAGTTGGCATGGTGCATAAGTTGCATTGTATCACTTTCCATGTGTCTTTCAAATCACTGAAGGCATCGGAACGTGAAGGGATGTTGTCTTGTTCTTCATTGATATCATAGAATATCAGGGATGGAAGGGACCTCAGGAGATCATCTAGTCCAGCCCCCAGCTCAAAGCAGGACCAATCCCCAATCTTTGCCCCAGATCCCTAAATGACCCCTGCAAGGATTGAACTCACAATCCTGGATTTAGCAGGCCAATGCTCAGACCACTGAGCTATCCCTCCCCACGAACAAAATCAAAACACAAGACATATCACTTTTGTTATGTGATTTATTTTTTCCCGTTGGTTCATATAACCTGTCGTTCATAAGATTGGAGTTTGTAAGGTTATACTTCTTTAGACATTCTATAGTACCTTCTACCTGAGAATCCCGAAGTGCTATATGCATATATGCACCCCGTAAGTCATAACAAAATGATGAAAATGTTATCACCTATAACACCTGTGACACTGGCAGACCAGCCAACCTGTGTATGACCCAGAACAACTTAACCAGAGGCATTACTAGACCAGCAATCATTAACCCATTCATTTGTAGTAAAAGAAGTCAGGGGTAGATGCTAAATGTGTTTGGCTGTGTATCTGTATCCTGTTAGAAGTTTACCAACGTAAAGCTTTTAAGTGCTAAATCCTTTTCATGTCTTAATTGCCTTACATTATGTATGCGCCTGTGTTCAGTTAACCTTAAGATAAAAAATGTGAGATACTGCAAGAAACTAATAATATTATCTACATTGTCTTCAGCTTATCTGTTTCTGTTATAATGAATACCCGGGTGTTGTTTTATTGTGTAACTAGATTACCTGTTTCAGAGTAGCAGCCATGTTAGTCTGTATCCGCAAAAAGAAAAGGAGGACTTGTGGCACCTTAGAGACTAACAAATTCATTTGAGCATAAGCTTTCGTGAGCGACAGCTCACTGCATCGAATGCATCCCTGTGTATGCACAGGAAATTGAATGTTAACTTCAAAGTGGTGGGTCAGTGTGCGCACAACAAAGAAGAATCCCGAGTCACATGCTGTTCTGAAAACTCTTAACAGCCTGCTTCAGCTATAAAGGTGAAACCTCAGTCCTGATCCTGCATCTCTAGTCTGCTGAACTGTAAATAGGGAAAACTTAAGCTGTGGCACTGAGATCTTCCAAGTAGTTATTAATTTGGAATACCCTAGAAAGGGCATGGAAAGACTCCATCAGGCTTTATATCTAAACTGCATTTGGTTCTAATCTTTTGGGATGATTCCAGAGAGACTTTTGCAAGCTTGCAGACTGATCCATCATGGCTACAAATCTGATATAAGACCTTGCAAGCATTTGTAATGTATATAATCTTTTAACCATTCAATAACACTCTTCTTTTATTTTACTAATAAATCTTTAGTTTACTAAGGATTGACTGACAGCATGATATTTGGGTAAGATCTGCTATACATATGGACCTGGGGATAAGTGTGTGATCCTTTGGATTAGTGAATGTCTCATATGGTGAATTTGGTTTTCAATAACCTCTGACTACATTAGACCTTTTTGCTTAGATAGGAGCTAAGGACTGGAATGCCTAAAGGAGACTGTGTTTGGCTACTCGTTAACGAATGTGATAGTACAGAAGCTCTTTTGATACTGGTTTGGTGACTGTAATTACAGAATAAACCACCAGTTTTGGGAGATTGCCTGCCTTGTTTCTTGCTGGCTGACCTGAGTGTGGCATTCTCAGTGTGGCCCATCCAGGCATCTGGTCACAGCACCTTCTACCAATGTGCTTATAACAATCAATAACATACTATTAAAAACTGTAACATCTTGGAACATCTATTAACCCTTTATAACCTATTTAGAAATGTACCATTAACATAAAGACCAAAAAGGAAAAAGTAGGGCGAAGGTTAAAAATGGTGAGGCCTTGGGCTGCAACAATTTGTTATAATTATTATCATTATGTTTCAGCAGCTTAAAAAATTTGATGACCAATTCTCACTACTTTGTAATTTAATGTCAGGGTTAGAATCTTTTTGAGATTACACTGCAATTTTTCTTTAGTCATTTTATAACCCCTGAGTTTCTCATTTATATGCTACATTTTCAATTTGTTTATACCTAACATCCGGTTCCTACTCCCGAGGTTCTCTGACCTAACCATAACCAGCACAAGTCCAGCCGAGTTCTGCAAACACTCCATTGTTTCCCTTTGAAAAAGAGGGGATGACAAGTACACAGTTGCCATGTTTACATGCAAGGAGGAAGGTCACGTGGCCCACAACTAAAGATAGTATGAGTTAAGGAAAAGCACATTAACAGATCTCTTCAGGGAATGTACATAAATGAGGCTTGTCTTTTAAACAGCACCAGCGTTGTCATTTGGGAGCTTCAGTTGGACTTTGAGACAAAGCAGAAACTTTGGAAAACTTCATTCCTTTCAAGAAACAGAACATCATACTGTAACTCACATGAGAGACACAGAGACAGAAAGAGACTGACCTCAAGTAGTTGCATTCCTGGAGAAGGTCCGGTATTTCAAGCCTCCTCTTGGAGCTTGTCACATTTCTTGAAATGAAAATGCTGCTTTTGTGCCTCATCACCAGCCAAGCCAGGAGTGTTTTTAATGCTCAGTTGGAGTCTAGGAGATTAGTGGTATATATCTGTCAAAAACCTAACTGTGCTACTGAAACCAGGGCTCTCTTCCCCTGGTTTGACTTGTGACATCTTGATAATCTCAATGGTTACATTCAGTCCTGAATAATTTCCATCCACCTATGAATCATCTCAGAAGAAAGATCCCTTTTGATAAAAGCCTTTTTTTCCAAAGTTCAATAGTTTGAAGAAGTTCTCCGCTTAGGGTCTGAGCCAAACCCCACTGATCCCAATGACTTCAGTGGGCTTCGGATCAGTCCCTTAGAAAGGAATTTTTCTGTGGACCTCAGCAGTCTGTGAGCTGTTTTTAATCTTTTGTCATAGATAGATAGACAGACAAACTGGGGCCAGTGGCTGCACATAGATTCACCTTGGACTGTCAGGATTTAAGGGTTGTCCTATATCACTGGAAAGGTGATTTTCCCTAGATATGCAATAATGTCTTAGATTTGATCTATGGCTTCAACATCATGAGGCATTAAAGACCAAAGTAAACAAATGTATTTTTGTTTGTTTGTAGAATTGCTTGAATTCTATTCATTTATAAAATTGAATTCAATTCAATTAGTAGAACTCATACATGGAGGGAAAGCTCAGTGGTTTGAGCACTGGCCTGCTAAACCCAGGGTTGTGAGTTCAATCCTTGAGGGGGCCATTTAGGGATCTGGGGCAAAAATTGGGGATTGGTCCTGCTTTGGGCAGGGGGTTGGACTAGATGACCTCCTGAGGTCCCTTCCAACCCTGATATTCTATGATTCTATATATTTACCTGTAATATTCATACGCATTTGAAGGGAAGCTTCAATAGTTCAGAACACCATTGAAAGACAAACACATAGTACACAGATGACCAGATAAGAAAAAGAATCAAAATGGACATTCAGGGTACGCCTACACTGAAACTGGACACCTCTGGCTGGCCCATGCTAACTGACTCAGACTAAGGGGCGGTTTAATTGTGGTGTAGACATTTGAGTTTGCCACCTCTGGGACCCTCCCACCTCTCAGGGACCTAGAGTCTGGGCTCCAGCCCAAGCACAGATGTCTACTCTCCAGTTAAACAGCCCCCTTAGCCTGAGCCAGTGGGCAGCACAGGCCAGCCATGGGTTTTTAATTGCAGTGTGGACATGCCCTCTGGGCCTCCTCTGAAACCCACTGAGTTAACAGCAGACATTCCATTGCCTTCAGTGGTGTCCGGAACAGGCTCTGACAGAGAAACTGAAGCAACCAGAAGTTGCTGCAAAGAATCATGTTGCAGTTGCCAAATATTAGCTTAATCTTCAAAATCTTAACCACATTTGGATTCTTGCATATTCATTCACTAGACCTCTGATAGGATAACCCTCTCAAGTTATGGGAGTGGAGGAAGCCCAGCCTCAGTTGGCCTGAACTTATTTTACGCTTGTGCACATGGTGTTTGCCAAATAATATTAAAGATTGATCATTCGTGTTTGAAAATCCATAATTTAACCGGTGTGACAAAAGTGCTGCTAAGATTGCAGCTTTCCAAACAACCTGTCGCCTTATTTGAAGGGGAAGTCGACTGAACCTTCCAAGAGTTTCCTCTAGCCACACTTTCCAGGAAGAAAATGTTGGCATGTTAATAATTAAATGTTAAATATGGAAACATTACAAATGCTAATAAAACCATCAGCTTTTCCTAATGTCCTGACACAAATCATGCAGATATTTAACCCTACACCATCCTCTCCTTCCTATGCCTATACAATGGAGGGGACACAGGACATGTACACCGAGGAAAACAAATTTCAGACCAGTACTCAAGTGACCTCAGGTTCTTAATTTGCTGAAGGGTAGAAGGCAGACAGTGTATTTCTCAGCTCTCATGGGTAGTATTGTCTAGTGGTCTGGAGTTAGGGCCTGGGAGCCAGAACCTTTCAGTTCTAGTCTCACCCTGACACTGATTGGCCGAGTGACTTTGGGCATGTCACTTAACTTCTCTGCAGCTGTCTTTTGCCTCGTGTCACTTACCAAGGCACATGAGATCTGCTGGAATGACCTTGTTTACCACCCCAAAGTTCAACCTGGATCAGATCAGGGACATTACTGAGCAACATGCCCAAAGACCCTGGACACAGCAGCCTTTCCAATCCAGAGAAGACTCCATGGTCATTGCTCCCTATGCCCATCAATGTGGCAATGTGCCATGAACTCTTCCCCCTACCCCTCCACGCCAGGGGAAAACAAAGAGAACCATGACTACGCCACTCTGTGATAGCCACAGCGTTAGCCACCACGCACTTTGTGCTACATGTTTTGTAACAGGAATGAAATACTGTTATATGTATTTAATATGCCATCCTGTAGGTTTATTGTTTCCATATTTATAATTTTTATAAGCATGGGTCATACTTAAGGCTAAGATTTTGTCATGGATCTTTCTGGTAAAAGTCAGGGACAGGTCATCGGCTTCGGTGAATTTTTCTTTATTGCCCGTGACCTGCCCCTGACTTTTACTAAAAAGATCCATCACAAAATGGGGAGCCACTGAGCAGCTGTGGGGGCCTGGCAGGGAGCTCCGGGGTCCCCCAGCACCATGAGGGCTTGGAGCTCCAGGTTCCCCCTCTCTCTCAGCCCTGAGCTGCGGTGTCCCCCACCACCAGAGGCCAGGAGCTGCAGGGGCCAGCCAGGAGCTGTGGAGTTCCCCCTTGCCCCTGGCTGCTCAGAGCCCTCTGGCACCGGCAGCAGCAAGAAGCTGCGGGGTCCCTCCTGCTGCCCACAGTGGCTGGGAGCTTCCGGGTCCGCCCGACTGCCTTGGGTGGCAGGGGTACCCTGTAGCTTCCAACCGCCAGCAGGTAAAGTCATGGAGGTCTTCGGAAGTCTGTGACTTCTGCGACCTCCGTCATAAAATCGTAGCCTTAGTCATATTTTTACAGTGCTGCTAAACTGTTTTTAACTTGTATATTTGCACTTTGTTTCCTGTCTCTTTGCACACAATAAAATTATATTTTTGGAAACTCTGAGAATATTTATTAGTTTATACTAAGCATAAATGAGCCATTACAAAGTTGATTATGGGAGTCAATAACCTTGACATATTTAAGATCTTTACACACCAGGCTCACTAATTCATAAAAGTATCACACAACACCACTATAGCTGACTGTTAAATGCTCTTTTTAGGCCTCCCTTAGCTATACAGCTCCATGGTTGGCTCTTCTAACAGCTGTTGTGTACTGTGGAGCAGGAGATGCTTAATGGCTTTGCACACTTGGATGAGACTGGCCCTCACTGTGGATTTTCTGGACTGACTGCTCACTGACTCTTAGCAATCTGGTGTTGCAAGCTTCCAAGGTGTGATCGCCACTTGCTTCTCCACTGTCCTTGCAGCTCTCTTTTGGTGTTCATGCGCTGGGATGAGCTCGGCACACAGATCCAGGAATATGGCCTTGTGCATGCGAAAGTTCTGCATCGTCCCAAACCTGCATTACGATGCAGCCCACCAGTCAGTGCTCTTTTCTCCGCCCCAGAAGCGCCAATCCCCATGGAGATGCTCTGTGAATGCCAACAGCAACCCAACGTTTTTATCTGCAGCATCCACCAGCACCCAGTCATCACCATCAGATCTCTCTTCTTCCTCCTCACACCACCAGTTGCAACAGTACTTGTTGAAATTCCACAAATACAGTAGAATCGTGTGTCTGGTTAAAAAACGTGTATTGGACCTGCCAACAATCCAGCTTTCAGAAATGGAAATATTTTGCTCTCCAGAAGGCTGCTTGTAACAGGTTCCCCAATGTTAAGGTTCGTTCTGGAATGTCTGATTCCTCTGGGTTTAGTGTGCATTTATAAGCTTGACAAGCCTAACCTGTTCTTTGACTTCAGTTGGGCCTGTGTTAATTGACAAGAATGGTACTTGTCCTGCAGTGTCAGGCTTGTATTGTACAGGAATCGCCTCAAATACCCGAGAGAAAACAGAGCTTAAGAAATCAGTGGGTGGAAAGTTTAACTGCAGATATCTGATTGTGACAGGCACTGGCTGTCATTCTGGTAACCAGATCCCCGTGGCTCTCCTGTAACAGAATAGGAGACATTTATTTTTGTATTTTACACCAGCTCTATTTTCATACCACGTGAACATTTGTGTCACCCTTTTACAATGAAAGGGTTATTGTGAAAACAGATGTTAGGGAAGTGTGGCCTGGTGGCCCTGGGCACAGGCCTGGCATCCAGGAACATTTTGGTTCTGGCTTGGACATGAATTCCCTCTACGGTCTAGAGAAAATTATTTTGTCATTTATTTCAGGACCCTACTTTCAGAAACCTGTGGGGAGCCAACAGAAGTCTCCCAAGATTCCCTCAGCATAGCCCATCTATCAGAGCTTATATAAAATAATTACAGAAAACCACCACTGAAACAACCGAAAAAGGAATGGGATGAACAAAGGAATGAGAGGAGGGCATGCACTCTTTCACATAGGAATTACCACGGGACGAGTGATAATCATTTTTGTTCAATATCTTCATAAATAATCTGGAGGATGGTGTGGATTGCACTCTCAGCAAATTTGCGGATGATACTAAACGAGGAGGAGTGGTAGATACGCTGGAGGGCAGGGATAGGATACAGAGGGACCTAGACAAATTGGAGGATTGGGCCAAAAGAAATCTGATGAGGTTCAGTAAGGATAAGTGCAGGGTCCTGCACTTAGGACAGAAGAACCCAATGCACTGCTACAGACTAGGGACCGAATGGCTAGGCAGCAGTTCTGCGGAAAAGGACCTAGGGGTGACAGTGGACAAGAAGCTGGATATGAGTCAACAGTGTGCCCTTGTTGCCAAGAAGGCCAGTGGCATTTTGGGATGTATAAGTAGGGGCATAGCGAGCAGATCGAGGGACGTGATTGTCCCCCTCTATTCGACATTGGTGAGGCCTCATCTGGAGTACTGTGTCCAGTTTTGGGCCCCACACTACAAGAAGGATGTGGATAAATTGGAGAGAGTCCAGCGAAGGGCAACAAAAATGATTAGGGGTCTGGAACACATCACTTATGAGGAGAGGCTGAGGGAACTGGGATTGTTTAGTCTACAGAAGAGAAGAATGAGGGGGGATTTGATAGCTGCTTTTAACTATCTGAGAGGTGGCTCCAGAGAGGATGGTTCTAGACTATTCTCAGTGGTAGAAGAGGACAGGACAAGGAGTAATGGTCTCAAGTTGCAGTGGGGGAGGTTTAGGTTGAATATTAGGAAAAAAATTTTCACTAGGAGGGTGGTGAAACACTGGAATTCGTTACCTAGGGAGGTGGTAGAATCTTCTTCCTTAGAAGTTTTTAAGGTCAGGCTTGACAAAGCCCTGGCTGGGATGATTTAGTTGAGGATTGGCCCTGCTTTGAGCAGGGGGTTGGACTAGATGACCTCCTGAGGTCCCTTCCAACTCTGATATTCTATGATTCTATGATAACTGCTCTCTCTACCCTGTCCAGAAGCTGCTGCTGAGACCGGGACTCGATAGATGATGACGACTCTCCGGACCACGATCACCATTGGAATAGCTACCGCAGCAGAGAATGGCAATGAACAACAATGATTCAGGTGAGAGGCCTAACTAACTTCCACCCTAACCCCTTTGCGACGCCCTGTCTGCAGGTGAGAGCCCTAACCACTCAAGGTAAAACCCTGTGCATGGATGGATGCTTCCCTTCAAATAATAAACCCGAACAATAATCTACATATTTTCCCTTCCGAGGTGAGCTGTTATCTAGGTGGATAACTGGTGTCTGACCGCTTCCCTTCTTTCCAAGGTAAGAGCAAAAGGAGAAGCAACGCCTTCCCGCTCTTTCCCAGCCTAGATAATCCTTTCATTGTCTAGCAACTAGCCACTAGATTTCCCGCCTTTTTTTCCTGAAGGGAATAAAAAGGCTGTCCAACATGGCGGCCTATTTGTTCTTTACAAACCAAAATCGTGAACGATAAACAAAACCATCTAAACACCATCACCAAGTATTAGGTCATAATTTGAATAGGGTGGAATTTACAGTGTGGCCTGGTGGCCCTGAGCACAGGCCTGGCAACCAAGAACATTTTGGTTCTGGCTTGAACACAAATTCCCTCTATGGTCTAGAGAAAGTCACTTAGGCCATGATCACAAGGGGTCCCAGGGACTGCAATACTGAACGTCACAGCACCTAATTTCTGGGTGCCTAGAAAATCACAGGAACAGCACTGAGATCCACCAAACTTGAGGCAGGCGCCTAGGCTCCCATACAAACACCTAAGTTAGCCGATAGGGGATGCAGACAAAAGGGGTGTGTGCTGAGTCCCCCCCCCTCTGAGTTGGGCATCTCAGTCCAGGTTTCAAAGAGGCACCTCGCTCTGCTTGCGACTCGTGAACCTGGAGAAGAGAAGCATTCTGCCGCCCAACCACGTGGTGTGTGGGGTCCATCAGCGGCTGCTTAACTCCATACGAAACAGCCGTGAGTGCGGGGAAAGAGGCAGCCCCCCTTTGTAACCTTCAGCCCAGGAGTTAGGGTACTCAGTCAGACTATAGAAGACACCCCCTTCAAGTCCCTCCTCTGCCAGAGTGGGAGAAAAGATTTGAACAGGGATTTGCCACCACTAGGCTATGGAAGATGCTGATGTGGGGGGCATCCCTCAATCTCCTATTGAAACTGTTCCACTTTAATTTAATATGAATTGGGACAGAGAAAGAGCTAGAATGACCTCCTCTTTCCAGTTCTTTTGTGTGGAGCCAGGTGGCCTCCAAGCACGCCTACTGGATTAGGCCCTCGATGCAACTTAGGTGGCCAAACACCTATCGGTCCCCGGTGCCTGGATCACTCTGGGGCTTAGGCAGGAGCTAGGTGCCTGGAATGAGGCAGCAAGTGTGGTTGCTCAGAGGCAGAAATGTAGGCACCTAGGAAACTTTTACTGCAAAAACTTAGGTGGAAAGTGACTTTAGTTGCAACAGGGTTAAACGGCAGTCATGTTGGACTTTTCTCGATAACAGTTATGCCTAAAAACAGGCTTTAGGCACCTAAGTACTTTCATGGCTCCCACACTTACCTCTCTGTTCCTGTTTATTCATCTGTAAAATAATACCTCCCTCACAATAGGGTTGGGAGCTTTAATTAATTGTTTGCAAAAGTGCTTCGAAGACGAAGTCTGCTTTGTACTAGCACAGCCGCAGGCTTACGATCTGCATGATACAAACACTTGGGAGAAAAAGTCATATTCCAATTGTCTGCCACAGTGGAAGGAGTTTTATTTTAAAATTGGGCGTGGGATCAGATCCTTACAGATTTCTGCTGTAGCCAGAATTGTCCTTTTGCTTTTTGCACCCAAAAGAACTACACTGCTGAAACTGAAAGCTGAGTAACTTTTGGATGTTTCTCTCTGCCTTTGGGCTCGTCCACACAGGAGAGTTTTGCCAGTTATACCAGTATACTTACACTGGCATAATTGAGCCAATATCGTGATACCAGTACACACTCCTATATGCCCAGTTATTCCAGAATAAGAGTGGCTTGATTTGGTTTAGTTTAAAATCCTTCCAACAAAAGCTATAGCAAAGGCAGCCCTCTGATATTACACACAAGGTGTTATAGCAGTATAACTACACTGGTTTATATTCACACCTTACCTTATACTGGTATAACTTTCCCATGTTCATAAGCTCTTAGACACAAAGGTCACATGGAAGGTCTAAGCTGTATTCCCTACTCTGGCACGGACTTTTGTGTGAACTTAGACAAATCACATATTTTCTGGGCCTCATTTATTCCATCTGCAAATTGTGATACTTGCCTCCCCCACCACATGTGGGCTGGGAAGCTTAACTTATTTAAGTTTGCAAAGTACTTTGAGATCCTCAGGTGGAAAGCACTATACATGTACAAATTATTGCTATACTCAGAGCCTTCCCATTGCCAGTGAACTGGAAAAGACTCAGAAGGATAAGTAACAGGCTGCATTGTCATCTTCCACAGGAAAAAAAAAATCTAACCGTCCTTTTTTTGTAAAAATCTCTTTTTATTATATTACGTAACGTCTCATCCACTTTGCAGCTGATGCTCCATTCCTGCATCCCCTTTCCGCTGTCATTCTAACCTGGGACTGAAAAGACACCACAACACCATGAAGCATTTAGTACACGAGGACAATTGCAGCCGTGGATTTTGCTCACATACCAGGCATATTCAGCAGCAGTGAAGCAGTTAAGCCTCTGAAGTTAGGTAGCATTACTCATGCGGCTAGCATGGTGCTGGAGATTTTATTTCATTCAGTGAGGTGGTACAGCTATCATAGGTGCCAACTTTCCCAGGCGCTGGTGGGCGCTTGCGCCCCCCCCCCCGCCCTGACTCCACCCTTTCCCCGCCCCCATTCCAACCCCTTCCCCAAAGTCCGCGCCCCAACTCTGCCCCCACCCTGCCCCTATTGGACCCCTTCCCCAAATCCCTGCCTCTTCCCCGAGTGCGCCGAGTTCCCCCTCCTCCCCACTCCCTCCCAGCTGTTTCGCGGCCTAAGTGCTGGGAGCAAGGGGGAAAAAGCGGCACGTGGCATGCTCAGGGGAGGAGGCGGAGGTGAGCTGGGGCTGCGGGGGGCGGGGCGGGGAGCTGACGGTGGGTGCAGAGCACCCACCAATTTTTCCCCATGGGTGCTCCAGCCCCAGAGCACCCACAGAGTCAGCGCCTATGACAGATATGGGAAAGTGCTACCACCCTGGCGCACAAGGAAAAAACACAAACGTCCCATCGACTTCCCTGGGCACTGAATCAAGCCCCTTAATGATTGACTGGCTATTGAAAGCTCAGCTAATCATGTCATTCTAGAGAGACATCTGCTCCTGAAACAACGAGGAGCCTGGTGGCACCTTAAAGACTAACAGATTTCTTTGGGCATAAGCTTTCGTGGGTAAAAACCACACTTCTTCAGATGCGTGGAGTGTCTTTGTGGATACAGACAAACATGGCTCCCCCTCCGATATCTGCTATCGATGTCGGCAAACCCTGTGGGTTGCGGGCATCTGAGGGATGAGGACTATGGAGGCAAAGCGCCCATCCAGGCCCTGCTGGGTCCGTCTGTGAGTCAGGTGAACGGCAGCCATTGCGTTCCGGGCTGTGTTCCCTTTGCAGCATCCGTCAAGCGGCGCAGTGGTCGGGGGGGATAGCTCAGTGGTTTGAGCAGTGGCCTGTGAAACCCAGGGTTGTAAGTTCAACACTTGAGGGGACCATTTCGGGATCTGGGGCAGAACTTGGGGATCGGTCCTGCTTTGAGCAGGGGGTGGGACTAGATGATCTCCTGAGGTCCCTGCCAGCCCTGATCTTCTAGGATACTACTACTAGGACTCTAAGGTTCGCCAAAGGGCCCTGCTGGCGATGGGCCAGGGACGGGCTGAGCCTGCCGTGGGTGAGGTGGGACATGCAGCAGCCTCATCGTCAGAGGGAAGCCCAGCGAATGGAGGCTGCACACGGCGCCATCTCCAGCCGCCTGGCCTCTCCCGTCCCGCGGGGCATCGTCAGCCTTCGCCCACAGCGGCCCTGGGCCAGGTGGGATCCAGGGGACCCTCTTCAGAGACCCGGCACTCAGGGACGGGGTGGCTGCCCCTCCGCCCCGCTAGCGCCACCCCGCCGGGGAGAGCGCAGGGCGGCCGGGCTCCGGCGGGGGCCAGGCCCGGGGCTGGCGGAGGGGCCGTGGCCCTGAGGGAGTGAGGAGGACTCCGCCGGGGCCGCCTTTCCTGCTGGTGGCGGAAGCGCCCTTTGACCCCGGAAGTGCCCGGCCGGGGGAGGCGGGGCGGAGCTGTCAGAGCCGGACTGGCCGGTAACGGGCCGGAGCCGCCGGTCAGCGCGCAGGGACCAGCCGGGTGGGGGGTGGGTCGGGGAGGTGAGGGTGGCTGGGGGCAGAGGGACAATCCAGAAAAGCTGGATTACTCGGCTACAAACAATTGGCTCCCTGAATTGATCTCTGTCATAAATAGAAAGGGAAGGCTAACCACCTTTAAATCCTTCCTGACCAGAGGAAAAACCCTTTCACCTGTAAAGGGTTAAGAAGCTAGGATAACCTCGCTGGCACCTGACCAATGACGAGACAAGATACTTTCAAAGCTGGAGGGGGGAAACAAAGTGTTCTCTCTCTCTGTCTGTGTGATGCTTTTGCCGGGACCAGAGCAGGAATGCAGGTCAGAACTCCTGTAAAGAGTTAGTAAGCAATCTAGTTAGATATGTGTTAGATTCTGTTTTGTTTAATGGCTGGTAACATAAGCTGTGCTGGATGGAATGTATATTCCTGTTTTTGTGTCTTTTTGTAACTTAAGGTTTTGCCTAGAGGGATTCTCTATGTTTTGAATCTGACTACTCTGTAAGGTATTTCCCTTCCTGTTTTCCAGAGGTTTTTCTTTTACTTTTTCTTCAATTAAAAATTCTCTTTTAAGAACCTGATTGCTTTTTCCTTGTTCTTAAGAGCCAAAGGTTTGGGTCTGTGTTCACCTATGCAAATTGGTGAGGATTTTTATCAAGCCTTCCCCAGGAAAGGGGGTGGAGGGCTTTGGGGGATATTTTGGGGGGAATACATCTCTAAGTAGGCTCTTTCCCTGTTCTTTGTTTAACACGCTTGGTAGTGGCAGCATAAGGTCCAAGGACAAAAGGTAAAAGTTTGTACCTTGGGGAAGTTTTAACCTAAGCTGGTAAGGATAATCTTAGTGGGTCTTTCATGCAGGTCCCCACATCTGTACCCTAGAGTTCAGAGTGGGGAAGGAACCTTGACAATCTCCTTCACAGATTCTCATGCTCAGATTGTGCACTCAGAACAAAAACCTGGTACAACTTACAAATCAACGTCAGGTCACTTACTACTGGGAAAATTTTAAAACACTGGTCCACACCTAGACCCAATGGACAAGAAGAACCAGGATGGGTCTATGGAGAAGTCACATTCAGAGACCATAAATTACAACTATGTAACCCAGTTCCCCATCATTCTGCCTTCCTTCCTACACTGCCAGTATGCAATCCTAGGAGTTGTACCAGTGATTTCAATGAGGCCATGATTTCACCCCCAGTGTTCAAGACTAGAGACATTATTACGACGTCCAAACCAAGAGTTTTAGCACCAGCAGCCGTTGTACAGGTTTTCACCCATAGATTGTAAAGCTCTTTACAAGGGTGGGTTGGTGTCTTTAGCCTCGTTTTGCAGATGGGGCAAATGAGATACAGAGAGAGGATGTGACTTGCCCGGTGAGTCAGTGCAATGTTGGGAAAAAAACGTTAGGTCTACTGACGTCTAGCACCCTGCTCATGGCACTACAGCACTGCTGCCATACCTCAGAATACTGCTAAGCAAGAACAGGTTAAAGCTGGAATTCTTAGAAAACGTCTCTCTTTTCAGGGGAGACTATAAAGGCAGAGCCCACTCCCCATAGTAACTGCTGGTGACTTGGAGCCATTTCCTTACCTTGGTAATACCCTCTTCTTCTTCGTCACAATCCAGCCCTTGATGGGAGATCTCAGTAGGGCCGTTCTCCTGCATCAGGCTGCTTCCCAATGTCCTCATCCTCCTGCTCTCAGTTGTCACTCTTACTTTCAGGATATGAAACCCAGTGGATATGGACCCAACTTTCAGGTTGACAGGATCTCCATCAAACAACAGGTTATCTGGGCTGCTGTCTTCCTTAAAGCCAGGGGGCTGGTAATCATCAGGAGTTACTGCGCAGGAAAGAGGGTCCTCGGTTGATAGAGAGACTAAATTCTAAGCCACTTTAATCTGCAATAATGGACAAATCCAGAACCTAGCCCAAGTAATTAGACGCGGCTCTGGATAGATTCAATTGGGGTGTGAAGTGCAAAGGAAACATCGTCCCCAGGACATCAAAGCTTCTGCAGCCCAATGGCGAGAGAAGCCTCCACAAGTCTTTCTGCAGCCCCCTGTTGCCCAGATATACGTGGGTAACCCCACTATCTTCATATTCTCCCCTCATTTACATCATCTAACCCAGCTGAAGGCAGTGAGGTTGAAGAGGTGCAACTGGGCAGCATTTGCTCTACAGAATCTTTATTATTAGTGAAGATACACAAGAAAGAAAGAGACCAGTTTAATGTCAGATCGAAGTTTGCGGGGCTGGCACCTAGGAGGAAAAAATATCTTTTTATGCGTAAACTTGCAGTGGCTTGGTGGTCTAGTGGAAACCTCCTGCTTTGTATGCAAATTCAAATCCTGGCTAATCTCTTACAGAAGTGATAAAAATTCTGTCCTATGATCTATTATGCAAGATGTCAGACTAGATTATCATAACAGTCCTTTCTGGCTTCAAAGTCTATTAACAGAGCACATCTGATCCAGAGTCACTCAGAGATAATAAACTTGGGCCTCTGTGTTGCCATTTATACACTCACTTTCTGGAGAAATACCAGAAGTATTTTTGCTCCTCATACTGAGGTAAAGGGAAAGGATGTGTCCCTTTTCCATTGCCCAGCTGTATTTCTTACACCGTTTGTGACTATTTCCTTAAAAAGCAGGTGCCACATTTTTATGCACTGAATGGCACTATTCTGTTTTGCATGCTGTCTCATCACAACAGCTTTCTGGGTCCAGATTTCACCTTTCTAGCCTTTGTTCCCTTTTACGGTGGCATGCGTTGCTCATGGGAGCTAACAGGAGGGGAAATCAGCTCGACGGGGCAGACTGTTTTCCACTTACCATCACTGTAGTAGAAGAGTTTCATGGTGAGGATAATGTCATTGGGAAGGGGCCCGAGGTTCTGCATTAAGAGGTACAGCTTACGGATCAGCAGGATGCTACCTTTCTTAATCTCTTCACTGCTCACCCCCTTTGCAAAGCTCATTTTGGTGCTGTAGCCAAAATAAAAGAGCAACTGAATCATTAATGTCCAAACCCCAATTAAAAATATTCAGCTCCCACTGGTTTGTCTTCCACTACAGTAACAGAGCTTCAGTGCTTTCATGTAGGCCTAGCATGAATAGGGAAGTGACGCAGACCTTCAACAGTGGGAGATGGCATGAAGGAACACAATAGTCCAGAGTTAAGAATCGTGTAATTGACAAGTGAACAGATATTGTAACTGGGGCAATAAACTTCATTACACAAGCGTCATGATTCACTTGTTAGTACATGACTAAACTGGGCACAAGCAGCCACAATGCAAGTGCCTTTCACCTACTTGACTAGCTTCTAAATAATTTTCCTCTAAGGGATGGAGGGAATTGGGTGAGAATCACATGTACAACAAACTCAAAGAGGTTATGTTCAAGTCCGTCCTGTTCTAATTGAAGTGTGTTGAATGCCCTAACTTCAGTCCTAACATGACATGCTAGTCCAGGGATAAAATTTTCAAGCGTGCCTAAGAGACACAGGACCCTAACTCCATTGATTCTCAGTGAGACTTAGGCTCCTACATGTAGTTTATTCAAAGAACAGGACATTTTAATGAGGCCTGTAACCCATTTAGAAAGTCTTTGAGAGCATACAGGCTTGCTACCACAAGTTACAAAAAGTTGAGATGATTTAAGAAAAGGCTTTTTTCTGGAAAGATAAAAGGACGTAGCCCTAAGTATGTCTAGTGAGTAGAGTTTAGTGTCTGTAGGAGAATCTTGAAGCTTACGAAAACATATTGGTAAGGCAATAAATTATATGGAAGACCAAAAATGCTTTTGGTAAAAAATCTGGATGATGCCTTAGGAAACAAAGTATACAGAGAATGAACCATCAAATCTTGAATTTTGGTTATCCTGCCAGCCAAGGTGATGACTACCAAACACACAGTTTTAACAGAGAAGTAAAAATAGGAGCTGCGGGAACGGCGAACCGTTGACACTGGGAGCTGCGGGGAGCCGTGCCTGCGGACGGTCAACATAAACAAAATGTCTCGCAGCCCACCAGGGGATTACCCTGACGGGCCGCGTGCCAAAGGTTGCCGACCCCTGTTTTAGTGACTGCAGCAGTCATTGAACATACTGCAGCGTCAGACATCCAGTGAGGCTTGCAGAGCTGTCTTGGCCACCAACTGGCCTTCTGTAGCCACTGCCTTCCGTTCATCTATGGTCTCCTGAGGAGGTTTTTCAGACAGATGTAAAACCTTTCCCCTGAAGAAAATTGTTGTCAGCCAATAAGGCTTGATTATCAGCTATGCGAGTCTGCAAACTAGCAGATGAGTAAACTTTTCTCCCCAGAAGATCCATCTGCTTCGGCTCCTTGTTCCTGGGTTTAGTTTAGGGGGCCCAGGCAGCTTAGAGCTTTCCTAAGCTATCACTACAACCAAAGACCCATGGCCTGGCTGTGTGACAAAGTAGTCAAACGCCTCAAAAAGTACAAATGATCTGCCCTCTTAGATGGCAAACTCGAGAATGCCTTTCATTAATAGGCATGGTCCAACAACCCTGGGATACCGGGTGCAGGATGTCAATAAGTTATGTGACCTCTCCTGGACATTCTCCAGGAGAATCTCTAAAGTACCCACCATTCTTTTAAGGGGGTCCTTAAACGCCCTGACATTGCGTATTGTGGACATATCAGACAGAGTCATGGTCTTGTCAGATGGCCAGGGAACAGGTTGGTCCTCATAGTCCTCCATGAGGACTTCCTCACCAATTTTCAGGAGTTCCTGATGAGATGAATGAGACTCCCTAAAAGAATCCCTAAGGGAAAAGGGCAATTTTACTCTGGATCTCGATGAATCTCTTGAAATCCTGGGAGCGGGTTGGCTTCTCAAGGCCTCTCCCTTAGCCTAAAGGGAGGAGCCAATAAACCCAGGGTTCACGTAAAAGCAGGGGATAGCAAATGATTAAACAGGAATGGGAGTGAGGGTCACAGGGTCAAAAGCAGGAAGCCAGAGCGGGACGCTGAGCAGAGAACCCCAGATAAGGCCCACTGCTCCTCGAAGGTGACCAGGGAGCCAGTGGATGCGGCCAAGAGGAACTCTATGTGGATATGTGAGCAAAGCAAGAAGCGGAAGAACCCCACAGTCACAGAGCACTTCCCTGTCCAGCATCCTCCTCCTGGTATGGTGGATGGCCACTTTGGCCAGCGCCAGGAAGAAGATGACCAGGAGGTCTTGCAACTTCATGGGGCCACGGATAGGGTGTGCAGACATCAGAAGGTCCGGGGAAAAGTGCAGCCAGAAGCTGAGGAGAAGGTTCTGGAGGAGGAGCCAGAAAAGGGGCTGCAGCCTGATGCATTTGAGATAGATGTGCACCAGGATCTCCCTCATGCCACAGAAGGGGAAAGTGTCAGGAAGGGGGCTGTACTGCACCAAGTACATGCCTGTGCACACGGTTCTATGAAGGAGCCACCAACTAATATTCCCGGCGGGCCATGGAACCAAAGTGGCCCAGCAGGGCTCCTCACCCTCCACAGGTGGTAAGAGGCCCTGCCATTTGGTGTCGGGGCAGGAGACGAGGGTGAGGAAATTAAAAGTATGGAGCATGAGCATGTACAGCTGTGTCCTAGGCATGGTTCAGTAACGCAGAGGGGGCGGCAGGAGCTCGCAGGGGCAGGCACCGATGACAAGGTCCAGAGGGTCAGGGGCAGGCGGGAAGCATCCTCCCACAGGCTGGTTCTTGACACACATAAATAAGCAGTCAATGGAAGAGGCTGAGGTCTCCACAGAGACCAAGAGGGCCAGGTTTACAAACCACATGGGAAAGGCATATGATACTACAAATGTGGAAACCAGGGCATGAGACCTCTCTGAAGCACTCCTTCCAAGGCCATTCACATGTTGCTAGGTGAGGTGGAGACTTCCTAGAAGGGCTCCTGATGCCATGCAAAGATGAGGATGCAAATGTATAAAATTCCTTTCACAGAGGTGCTGATTCCTGAGGTGTAGAAGAGGAAGAGCCTCACATCTGACAGCATAAGAGATAGTCACCAACACCACAGAGGCTGGACACGGAAAAAATTTCATCTTCGGAACATTCGGCTGTGGTACCAAAAGAGTCCTGCATACTAGAGAAAAAGGACAGAAATCTAGCAGTGGGGACTCCTGTTCCAAAGTGATAGAAGGTGATGTCAAAGCCACTTTAGTGGATGAAGAAGGAAGCACCCATGACTCCAAGATATATGGTACTGATGCCCACAGTACCGAGATAATGTTGCCAGTCACCGAAGGTATAGGATGCAGTACCATAGCTAAGGAACATGATCCTCCCAGTCTTTGAAGGCTCACAATACCAGTGTGGTTTCAAAGGAGCCATTTTAGACAAGTCCTCTTCTTTGTTGGTACCAGGGATGGCAATCGATGCTGAGCCCTGTCTGGAGATCTTTCTTCTTTTCTGGCTCCGGCAGCAGGAACTACTGATTGACCTGAGGAGGACTGACAAGAAGACTCAGAGTGCTTGACAGCAGCATGAAGTCTTCTGAGGACAAAGATCTGTCTCCCAGAGAGATGTCTCTTACAGCTGAAGCACTCATTGAAACTGGTTTCAAAGTCAGAAGAGACTGTTCCCAAGGGGGTACCTCAGAGTCAGACACACTCCACGTAGATCTTTCCATTAAAAATAATTTTAAACCGGCATCATGAGCCCTCTGTATGTGCTTAGAAAGAGTTATAAATTGCACACTAGCTAGGGATATGAGACTCCCCTAAACACTTTCTAGATGCATCATGGGCAGGCAGAACAGTCTTGCAGGCAGGGCAGATTTTAAAGCTCAGAGACCTGTTCTCTGCCATCAGACTTACTCCTTGGTACTGAGGAAAGACTCATGGAAAGCAAAATTGCTTTAATTTATGTTTGTTTGTTTTAGCAGCAAGCTTAACTAAAACTTATCAAGAAAATACACTAACTCCAAGCTAACTACCTACAACCGTAAACTACTAAAATGCTAAGAGGAAGCAGGAGGACACTGTGGGCTGTGACTTGCTACCATGGGCAGTGAGAAAGAACTGAGTAGCTGTTGGGGCTGCCCCTCCTTTTACACCCTGCCGTAGGGGGCAGATGGGGCACATGTACAGCCCCAGCAGACACTGGCAGCTAAAAGATTCCAGGCTCACGCACACAGGGCACACGCACCTACAGTGGGAGCCGAACAAATGTTTGAAGAAGAACAATCCCCATGGTGTCGATATTATGCTGCACGCCAGGGTGGGTCATTGGCAGCCAGAGATCGAACGAGGGACCTCTGAATTTCAAAGCACGACACTCCTGCCTAAAGTACAACCCCCTGCTCAGTTAGCCAAGGCTGTAGTAGGCTCATCAAACTCTACGTGTGGCCCAGCCGCCACCAGCAGAGTGCTACCCAGAGTGGGTGTGGGATACATCGATCTTGTCCTTAATTCAGCTCTGCTGCATCGAGATGTTACAGCACATGTACTGTGATATGTAAGCTCATCAGCGCAGGAATTCAGATCCTGCAGGATGCTGAGTGCCCTTAATTTCCACTGAGTTCAATAGCAGATGAAGCCATTCAGCCCCTCGTGATATTGGAGGGGTGCATGATACAATCACAAGGGACAGTTTTCACTTTAAAAATGTTTTGATGAAGCAAATTTATCACTGTGTATTTTTCAGAAATAAAACAGAGCCATTACCTGAGGATGTCCATCTGGGGCCCGTCCTTTGTATACTTGAATTTGAACTGATACAGCTCAGTCACCCTCTAGACATTCACAAAGGGAGCAGAAAAAAACAAGTCTTTCAGCAACATGCTGCCAAAGAAAGCCCAAAAGATTGTGGAGGAAACTCTCTGGTGTCCATGCTTCCTCATTCCTACGCCTGTCTAGCAGCATCAAATTATTGACTAGGCTCCATTTTGATCTCAAAAATCATCTGCAGATTTTCTTAAAAGAAGCAAATACAAACCCACTTCTGGGCTGAGAAGAAACATGAGAAACTCCAACTCAAAAGGAAGTTGGAGGAGAAAAAGCAGGAGCCACTTAAAACAGGAGGCCATAATGCAAACGGCATGCGAACCAGAGCGTACACCAGTGACGCTATGGTTCGGGCTGGTCGAAAATTCCGCATCCAAATGGGTTTCCGATGGAACACTGGGTTTCTGACTAAATAATTTTTTGTCAAAATTTTTTGCCTGAGCACAGAAAAATGTCGATTTTGAAATGCTGCTGCAGGGTCTCATGGGAGCTGCAGTCCAGGTGCCTCTTGCTCCCATTTTCCTCAAGGGCCAGGCTCCCCAGCCAGACTACATCTGCGTGATGCACCCGGGCCACGCAACTGCCATTGCCAAGAGGGACCTGTGGTGCCCCCTGGCCACGCCCTTCCCTTGCCAAGAGGGGGCCTGTGGTGCATCATGGGAGATGCAGTCCTTCCAGGGAACTCGTAGAGGTGAATGGGAGCGCGAGGCGTTGGAACTACAACTCCTGTGGGACAGCGGCAGCAGATCAGAATGAAAATATTTCCGTTTTCGATATTTTGCTGAAAACTCAACATTTTCTGGGGAAAATAAGAAACCATCAACAGCTCTGGCTATAACACATTTAAAGGGCGTTTCGGTAAGGTTTTGGAGGGGGATAATAATCCCAGCCTTGGTAGCTAAGTATATGGAGTAAATTCTTGCTCTTCTTCCATGAGCCGCATTGCGGGGCAGTGGAACAGGAGTGGATGGGCAGAGGTCCCGTCTTTACAGGACAGATGACGACATAAGGAACAGTGTGCATTATCCCCAGCTCCTGCTTCTGGTCTTCAGCAGAAGGGAGCAAGGTCCTACCTATGCCCCTGAGCTACCCAACAAGCATCACCAGGTGCAACAGACAGGCCCACAGCCTAGTGCTCAACAGGGGCACTGGATCACCACTCTGCCTGGCATCCGAGTTGGTCTGCTGGGGTGAAGGAACAAGAGAAAGATGTAGCTTATGTCTCCTCGCTCAACCATGCATACCTGTCAAATCAAGGCAGAATTTAACCCTATGAGCCCATTCCAAATATAGTACAACTCACCCCTGCAATTGATTTCCCCCTAAGTAGAGCTTGACTACTCCTTACCTGTGGCTCCTTGGGATTGGTGTAAATCTGTTTTAAGAAAGTACAGTGAATGCATCTTTCTCTCTGATAAAATGCAGAGGTGAGACGTAATCAAACAACTGAATCTCTATCATGCCCTAAGAACACGGGGTATGTCTAGACTGCAATCATGGGTTGTGATTAGGGTGACCACCCATCCCTTCGCTTAAGCGATGTCTCCTGACCATTTTAAACATTAAAGTGATGCTTATCATAATTGCATTGTATACTGGAGGGCAGCAGAAATCTACACGTGATACGCTAAGGTAAATCGTGTTTCCCTAAAATGTCCCTTAAAATAAAGCGCTGTCCCTTATTTTTCTTGTGGCTTTCCCTTATTTCCATCCAACAAAGGTGGTCGCCCTAGCTGTGACTGCAGCTTGAGCTGATATACCCAACCTAGCTTTAATCTCGCTAGCTTGGGTATGGGAACAGTGAAGCTGCTGGTTTGGGACTGAGTTGTATAGCCCAGGCCAATGCTTGCAATGACGCAACTTCACTGCTCCGGGGGCAAGCTCTCCATAAAAGATCAAACCATAGGACCGTCTATACAATAGCCTTCCTCTGGCAGCAGCCAATACCTGTTGTTGCAGAGTAAGAAGGAAAAAACATCCATGATGTGAAATTTTGCAGGGCTCAGGGGAGATCCTGACCCTCACCAGCGATCAATGAATGCCCTCATGCATGAGGATTAGTTACCCGGATCTTCGCTACGGTGTCTAGAATACCTACAAGTGCTTTACAAAGGTATGTGTCAGAGGCTGGCCGTGCACAACCTCTGCAACACCAAGGGTGCCAATGGCAACTTGCCAGAAACCTGAGGGCTAAAGGGTTTGTCCCATCAATGGTAACAAGGAGGCAACTGAAGAGAGTGCTCATTGAGATGGGAAGGGAAGGAGGCAGTTGCCCATTTCTGTCTGGGGCATAGGCGGAAGGTAGCAGCAATGTGAAGCACATGGCAGTGCTTGTAATCAGTATCCTAGACCTGGGCTCTGATTACGCTACAGACTTCTGCTGGCACAGGTACATCAGCCGGGGGTGTAAAGAAGTCTCTACAGCAGATGCAAATATACCAGCAAAGCTGTGCTTTTACTGGGATAGCTTGCTTTGCTTGTGGGGGGTTGTTTTACTTTAGCTGGATCCACACTAGGAGCACTTTGCCAGTATTATATACTGGTGTTCCTATACCAGTAAACTGTTCCTAGTGTGGACGTGGCCGTAGTGATTTAAGGATGAATATTCTGCACCACTGATGGAGGCGAAAGCTGCATCCAGCTAATGTTCCCATGCAACCTAAGACATTAACATTTATCTTGTGAAGAGAGAAGCTATTGCTCCAAACTGAGGCTAACTCCATTGCCATGAGCTCTTTAACGCTCCCTAAGTACGGACAGAGATGGGCAGAAGGGCCCTTGGCTTAACGTCTCATCCAACCACAGTGGAGGAAGGAAAACACCTTGCATTCATTTAACGGACGACTTACTGCCAGGACAGCCATATGTAACTGGAAGAGAAGATAAAAACCTAGTCAAAATCTAAGTGCCTCGAGTAATGAAGGACTAAATACATTCAATGGTTTGCAAGTCAGGGCTTTTCATACATTCCCTTGCTAATTCAGATGCACTTGGGTGCAACATCAGTGACACCCTGTGGCCAGTTTTATTAACTACATCAGGAGTCGGCAATCTTCGACACAAGGCCTACCAGGGTAATCCGCTGGCGGCCGCGAGACATTTTCTTTATGTTGACCATCTGCAGGCACGGCCCCCTGCAGCTACCAGTGGCCGCGGTTTGCCATTCCCGGCCAATGGGAGCTGCGGGAAGCGGCGGCCAGCACATCCCTGCAGCCCGCCGCTTTCCGCAGCTCCCATTGGTCAGGAATGGGAGCTGCGGGGGGCCGCATCAACGTAGACAAAACATCTCGCGGCCCGCCAGCGGATTACCCTGGTGGGCCGCGTGCTGAAGGTAGCCGACCCCGAACAACAATCACATTTTTCGAAAGATCTATAAATAAGGCCCTACCAAATTAACGGCCATGAAAAACACATCACAGACCGTGAAATTTGTCTCCCCCAGTGAAATCTGGTCTTTTGTGTGCTTTTACCCTATACTATACCGATTTCAAGGGGGGAGACCAGCATTTCTCAGATTGGAGGTACCTACCCAAAAGGGAGTTGTGTGGGGGTCACAAGATTATTTTAGGGGGGGAGTCATCGTATTGCCACCCTTACTTCTATGCTGCCTTCAGAGCTGGGCGGCCAGAGAGTGGCGGCTGCTGGCTGAAGGCCCAGCTCCGCAGGCAGCAGCGCCCAGGAGTGGCAATCCCAGACCAGGCCATCCTTCCTTCTGCGCTGCTGCTGGGGGCGGCTCTGTCTTCAGAGCTGGGCTCCTGGCCAGCAGCCGCCGCTCTCCAGCTGCCCAGCTCTGAAGGCAGCACTGCTGTCTGCAGCAGTAAGCTTAGCAGTACAGCACCACCCCCTACAGTAACCTTGCGACCCTCCCCTCACCTCCTTTTTGGGTCAGGACCCCTACAATTACAACACAGGGAAATTTCAGATTTAAATAGCTGAAATCATGAAATTTACTATTTTTTAAATCCCATGACCATGAAATTGACCAAAATGGATCAATCTGTGAATTTGGTAGGGCCCTATCTATAAAATAGCTGTACATCCAGTCTTGCCTCACAGTGTTCTCGCTTAACAGATTCCTTCTATTTAAAGCTACTTGATACTGGCACCCTTCTCTATTCAAGTCCAATGTAAGATCCCTTTTTTATTATGAATCTCACTGTTTTTACCCCACCTGCCATTAGCTACGAGGTTTCAGTCTTTGATCTCTGATATGGACTTCATCACAGACACCTAACACCTTGTTCACCTATGGACTGCACTATGGCAAGGAACTGTACTTGACACTAGCCTTGTAAACCACTTGAAAGCGTTGGCTAGAGAAAGCATTAGTTCACTTGCCGACTGAAACAAAGGAGCTGCCTCAGTAGATCAAACCAGTGACCCACCTGGCCTAGTACCATCTCCATGACGCTGACTAGCACCAGGTGCTTCAAAGGAATGTGCAAAAAACCTGGGAGTGGATAATTATGGAATAACTGCTCACAGGAGTTTTTTCCTAATCCCTATCAGTTAGAAGTTGATTTATGTGCTGAAGTATGAGGGTTTGAATCTCTTCTAAATGGTGGAGACCATTATCTATTTAAAGCTGACTGTTTGATTTGTCGGTAAGCAAGTATTTGAGTTCAGAACATTTCACATCATTTCATCTACGACAACAGTAGAATTGACATAGACAAGCGTCAGTCTGATCAGCAGTGCAGATATTGACAAGAATCCATCTGATTTAGGTAAGAGTCATTCAGATATAGATGACAGTCTGATGAACAACGCTGATACGCAGAGAGCAATCAGCACTTTGTATTTACAGGTCAGATTTTCCTCAGATTGCGTAAGTGAGGGCTGGGATTACTTAAAAATGTGCATTTACTCTGAAACCAGGTACTCAAGCCTTGTATTTGAAAGAATACAAAAAGGAAAGGAAATCTAAACTCAGGGCAGGTCTACACTTAAAAACGTTGCATTGGCACAGCCACACGCCGCCGTAGTGTTTAAGTCAAGACGCTCTTAGGTCTTCCGTTGGCAGAGCTAATCCACCTCCCTGAGAGGCAGTAGCTCTATCAATCGGAGAAGCTTTTCTTTCAGCATAGCGCTGTCTGTCTACATGGGGTGGGGGGTGGTTGGTTAGTATAACGATGTCGCTCAGGGGTATGGATTTTTCACACCCCTGAGCAATGTAGTTACACCGATATAAGTCTGAGGTGTAGACCTGGCCTCTGTATGGAAAACAGAGATGACAACAAAATGAAGAAAAAGGAAAGAGGAAAGAAAGGCAAGGAGACGGTAAAAGAAGGGGTGAAGGAAAGAGGGAGCAGAGAAGAATATGGCAAAGAACAAAGGCAGGGAGAGAGATTTGCTCTGACTGACAGAATCTGCATCCATCCATTAAAGGATGTGAATGTAGAACAGAGAATGCAGGGGAGAACCCTGCAGCCTGCAAATTAGTGTGGAAACCATTCACAACAAGCAGGTCTAGACACTAATAATGGTTACTACGCTACGCTACCCAAAGGAGTAAGAGTCCACGTCACAAACACACAGAGCAGCTTTCCTTCCTTCCCTGTGGCACAGATCTCTATTGTGTACTTGTTCTGTATGTACAGTTTCCACTGGGATCACTGGCGAATATATAGCAGAGATGCCCCCTGCAGGAATGCACAAGGAAAACTAGAGCGGAATTTTGCCCATTGTTAGTGAAGAAAGATTATATTACCAAAATATCAAACAAAAACTTACATAGTTCTTTTCCAAAGCATCAAAACAGCCCTGAATCCTGCCAGGAAAGAAATGTTAGTAACTAGTCATGCCAGTCTAGCAGCAGGAAATCCTCACTTATTAGATGGAGTTTAGAGTGCACATTTACAAGCGTTAAGCAGTACGGAGCTGACAGCATTTTTAGCTTGTAACGCCCTCTTCAGGTCACTCAGCAATTAAGGGTCTCTTCTCCCCTCCATATGTGTGCACAGTTTATACACTAAGGCTCTGGTCCTGTGAACACTTCTTACCAGGCGTCCTGGGACTACTCAGAATAGTAAGCCCTAGACTGGGTAGTAATGGCCAGATCGTTGGCCCCATTCTGGCCTCTTTGTGCTGATGGATCCAGCCAGCTGGGTGTTCCTTTGGCATAGCTCTGAGGAAGGAGGCATGGCTGGAGTGCTGCTGCAGTCATGATTTTAGGCTGCTCTAAACTATCCTGAGACAGTGCAGAACTGGCCCCAGGACTGGAGAACTGCATATGGCTCCTCTGCAGCCTCCTCATCTGAGCCTGGTGTTTACAGGACACAGCAGATAGCTGAGCCATAAGTATTTGCAGGATTGGGCTCTTACAGTATTGAAGCAACACAGAAGTGCTGAAGTGAGCTGTAGCTCACGAAAGCTTATGCTCAAATAAATGTGTTAGTCTCTAAGGTGCCACAAGTCCTCCTTTTCTTTTTACAGAAGTGCTACACTCCCTATAACAACTCCCTCTCCAGATAGGAAGGAGTAATGCCATGTTTCTGAAACCTGAAGAAGAGCTCTGTATACGCTTGAAAGCTTGTCTCTCTCACCAACAGAAGTTGGTCCAACACAAGATATTACCTCACCCACCTTTCTCTCTCTGTTTCTGAAATGCATTTATTAACGAGAACTCTAGAAAGCTAAGGGCCTAGTTATGCCCCCAGAAACAGACACAACTTCCACTGAAGAGAAAAAACGGCACATACTAGTTAAAAATCAATCAAGCATAAAAATCACTGAAAAACTAGAAATAGCAAATACGTAACCTATGGAAACAAGTAACCTCACAACTTTGTTTAGAGTGAGCCTCATTCCTCCCTTACCTGCTTTGTTTGTTCAGTTGAGGGCCTGACCCCGCTCTCATTGAGGTCAATAAGATCACATTTACATTGGAAGCTCGTTGGCGAGGGACCATGTCTTCATTATATACGGTGCCAAGCACACACAGCTTTTATAATAAATCAGTGGGCACTGCTTTGGCAAATCCAGTATCATTGGCCCTGAAGGATTTCAAATTTAGGAAGTAAAGGCCTATGGTACAATGCCATATTGCTGTTCAGCATAATCTTATCATAGGACTTGTCTACACGAACAGTTACACTGCGGAAAACTGAGATTAAATCAACCCCACGTAAGCTTGCTGCAGTCTAACTGCCTGAGTGCACCCTGCTGACGTGGGTTAACAGCTCTTTAATGCACCTTGAATTCGTACCATTTCAAAGAAGACTAGATCGAAGCGCTCCAGCAAACCGTCCATGCGTACCAGCAGGGTGCACACGGACATTGGAGTGCAGCAGACTAGTCCAGGATAGATTCATACCCCAGCTTGTCGTGGTCTAATTGTTCGTGTAGGCAAGCCCTAAGTTTCACTGTTATTCACTTACCACTTGACTATCTGCACTGACCCCAGGCAGCTCTTATCTTCCCGAAGGATTTTTAGACAGAGATCTGCAAAACAAAAGTTAGCATCTAGTTACAAAGCGTATCTGGAGCCACTGGGCAAACACTGAAATCAAGTCAGTCATCAACGTATGAAGTATTTTATCTGGAAACACTTCCTGAGCTGGAAGAATGGTTTTAACAGCATCCCAGGTGGGCTGACACAGGCTCACTGCTGTAGTTTACAGTGCCAAAGACCTTTGCTGAAATACACTGAACTCTTCCAGGAAAAAGTACTGGGATTACGGATTTACTGAGTGTGGCTTCTTTTAGAAATGCCAGCAACTTCCTTTCCCCTCAATCCCCATTCTCATCTTATTCTGGCACTTCCCAACAGCACCCTCTAGTTCTGCACTCTAGTGTTCACTAACACACAAATAAGCTAAACAACTGTGCTCAAAATAAGCTAACGCTGAGACGTTTCCCCACCGGCCTCCTGTGGCCCTTTCGTCCTCCAAGTTTAGGAGTTAGGATCCACAAGCAGAAAACTCCTAAAGTTGAAGCCAATGCTGATAGGCCAACCACAAAGGTGAATTAATGCCTTGGGGCCCAATCCTGCAGATCTCTAAGGAATGAGTGGGTCAAATGTCAAGATTCTTGCGCAGAAAGGCACTTGAAGATCTGAAATCTGACCAGAAAGACTGATGACCTTTCGGATGGAAAAATCAAAAGTCAAATTTGGGATTTCCTCTTCCGTCCTCAGCAGGCCATAATGAACAAGTGACCAGATTTCAAGATACTAGCTCTACGAGCACACGGAAATGAACTGTACCCCATTTCACGCATAAATCAAGGATGATAAATCTATGAAGCTGGAAAATATGGAGTCACTCCCTCTCCCCACCTTCAGATCCTAACTTAATATAAAGATGCGGATGACTTAAAGTTTCATCATATGGTGTGACCTTGCCACAAGTCTCACGCCCGGGCGCCCGCCACAGCCCCGAGAAACAGGCCAACGAGCCTGGGAACGCGTTCACGCTGAGGGTGGGTTTTTGGTTCAGTACGTTGGTGGTGGTGCTGGTATTTCCCCTCCTCGTCTCTCTAATTGTGTGCACTTTGCGTTATTATCTGCAGACTATCACATCACATACTGTTCTCCCTAGTCCCCAGCTCTGAGAACTTCACCTGGCTTCCCCAGCTCTGGGAGTGTCACAAAGAGGCGGGTTCAAATCAGTGGTTTGACAGACAGGCAAGAAGAGCCAGCATAAATGTTGCCCACATGCACCCTTATTGGTGCTTCTCTCTCCTCCCTCTCCCTGACCTTTCCTCCACTCGGCAGCCAGTAGCTGCTGGAACCTCAACCCCAGAGGGAGGGGAAACAAGAAGAGTTCCTTAAGTTGCTTCCTGAGCTACTGAAGGGCTCCTGCGATTAAACGCAGACACAGTCCTGGACTGAGGACTGAACCCAGGGCAGTTCTGAACGCCAGCAATTGGACTAACCCCCTGTCATGTTCTGCAGGGTCAGGCGTGTCAGTCATTTATCTACGTGGAGCCCTGGCACCAATCACAAGCGGTGGAAGCTGGGCTGCCTCCTGCCTCGGTGCCCAAAGCTGAGCTGTAGAGGAGCCAAGATGTCAGTGGGTCACAGTCAGAAAGTTGAGACCTGGGACAAATGCACCTCGCAAGAGCTGAAGGTGCCGTTTGCCAGGACTGAAATTGGGACCTTTTTCCAAGAGCAGCCCAGGATTGGAATCATAGAATAATAGAATAACAGAGTTGGAAGGGACCTCTGGAGGCCATCTAGTCCAACCCCCTGCCCAGAACAGGACCAATCCCAGCTAAATCATCCCAGCCAGGGCTTTGTCAAGCCTGACCTTAAAAACTTCTAAGGAAGGGGATCCCACCACCTCCCTAGGTAACGCATTCCAGTGTTTCACCACCCTCCTAGTGAAAAAGTTTTTCTTAATATCCAACCTAAACCTCCCCCACTGCAACTTGAGACCATTACTCCTTGTCCTGTCATCTGCTATCACTGAGAATAGTCTAGATCCATCCTCTTTGGATCCACCTTTCAGGTAGTTAAAAGCAGCTATCAAATCCCCCCTCATTCTTCTCTTCTGTAGACTAAACAATCCCAGCTCCCTCAGCCTCTCCTCATAAGTCATGTGTTCCAGACCCCTAATCATTTTTGTTGCCCTTCACTGGACTCTCTCCAATTTTTCCACATCCTTCTTGCAGTGTGGGGCCCAAAACTGGACACAGTACTCCAGATGAGGCCTCACCAATGTCGAATAGAGGGGAACGATCACGTCCCTCGATCTGCTGGTAATGCCCCTACTTATACATCCCAAAATGCCATTGGCCTTCTTGGCAACAAGGGCACACTGTTGACTCATATCCAGCTTCTCGTCCTCTGTAACCCCTAGGTCCTTCTCTGTAGAACTGCTGCCGAGCCTTTCGGTCCCTAGTCTGTAGCGGTGCATTGGATTCTTCCATCCTAAGTGCAGGACTCTGCACTTGTCCTTGTTGAACCTCATCAGATTTCTTTTGGCTCAATCCTCCAATTTGTCTAGGTCCCTCTGTATCCTGTCCCTACCCTCCAGCATATCTACCACTCCTCCCAGTTTAGTGTCATCCGCAAACTTGCTGAGGGTGCAATCCACACCATCCTCCAGATCATTAATGAAGATATTGAACAAAACTGGCCCCAGGAACGACCCTTGGGGCACTCTGCTAGATACCGGCTGCCAACTAGACATGGAGCCATTGATCACTACCCGTTGAGCCCGACAATCCAGCCAACTTTCTACCCACCTTGTAGTGCATCCATCCAGCCCATACTTCTTTAACTTGCTGACAAGAATACTGTGGGAGACCATGTCAAAAGCTTTGCTAAAGTCGAGGAATAACACATCCACTGCTTTCCCTTCATCCACAGAACCAGTTATCTCATCATTGAAGGCAGTTAGATTAGTCAGGCATGACTTTCCCTTGGTGAATCCATGCTGACTGTTCCTGATCACTTTCCCCTCGTCTAAGTGCTTCAGAATTGATTCCTTGAGGACATGCTCCATGATTTTTCCATGGACTGAGGTGAGGCTCACCAGCCTGTAGTTCCCAGGATCATCCTTCTTCCTATTTTTAAAGATGGGCACTACATTAGCTTTTTTCCAATCTTCTGGGACTTCCCCTGATCGCCATGATTTTCCAAAGATAATGGCCAATGGCTCTGCAATCACTTCCTCCAACTCCTTTAGCACTCTCGGATGCAACGCATCTGGCCCCATGGACTTATGCACGTCCGGTTTTTCTAAATGCAGTACATAGACCAGGGGTGGGTAAACTACGGCCCAGGGGCTGCATCTCACCCTCCAGACATTTTAATCCAGACCTCGAGCTCCCACTGGGGAGCAGGGTCAGGAGCTTGCCCCACTCTGCGCAGCTCCAGGAAGCAGCAGCATGTGCCCCCTCCAGCTCCTATGCATAGGGGCAGCCACGGGGCTCCGCACATACCCCTGCCCCAAGTGCTCCCCCCGCAGCGCACATTGGCCCGGAAGCACAGCCAATGGAAGCTGCAGGGCAGTGCCTGCGGTCAGGGCAGCACACAGAGCTGCCTGGTTATGCCTCCACATAAAAGCTGGAGGAGGGATATACCGCTGCTTCTGGGAGCTGCTTGAGGAAAGCGCCAGTCGGAGCCTGCACCCCTGATTCCCTAACCCCATGTTCCAGCCCTGATCCCCTTCCTGCCCTCCGAACTCCTCAGTCCCAGCCCGGAGCACCCTCCTGCACCCCAACCCTTCATCCCCAGCCCTACCCCACAGCCCACACCCCCAAATGGAGTTCTCATACACCCCCCCTGCCCCAGTCTGGAGCCCCCTCACGCATCCTGAACTCCTCATTTCTGGCCCCACCCCCCAGCCAAAGCCCTCAGCTGCCCCCCTGCACCCCAACCCCCAATTTCATGAGCATTCATGGCCCGCCATACAATTTTCTTACCGAGATGTGGCCCTCAGGCCAAAAAATTTGCCCACCCCTGAGCTAGAAGATGCTTTCCTTCAGCGTTACTTGAAAACACACCTGCCACCCCAGATTTGACCTGTGTGTGTATGGGTTGTGTGCGCAGTACAACCCCCTGTTGCTGAGATTGTGGACACCTTTTCAGGTTATCAGTATCGTCGCAGAGTATAGGTGCTGGAATTAGCAGTGCTGGGGGTGCTGCTCCACCCACTGGCTTGAAATGGTTTCCATTATATTCAGGGTTTACAGTTTGGTTCAATGGCTCTCAACCCCCGACTATACAAATTTCTCCGGCTCTCCTGCTGCAGAGTGAAAACCCTGTATATCACTGAACCCAAGGCTCCTTTATTGCTGAACCATATATCAAGCACAGGTGCATTACTGGTGCTTCCTGACTATGCATTCATTTGTCTTGAAGTTGTGATGGAAAATGGTGATGGGACATGAGCATGTTCCAGCAAAAGTGAAAGGGGTTTAACAAAAAGAACAGTAATACTTGTGGCACCTTAGAAACTAACAAATTTATTTGAGCATAAGCTTTCGTGAGCTACTGCCCACTTCATCAGATGCATAGAATGGAACATATAGTAAGAAGATATATATACACACAGAGAACATGAAAAGGTGGAAGTTGCCATACCAACTCTAAGAGGCTAATTAATTAAGATGAGCTATTATCAGCAGGATAATCTTGTAGTGATAATCAAGATGGCCCATTTCAGACAGTTGACAAGAAGGTGTGAGGATACTTAACATGGGGAAATAGATTGAAATAGATTCAATTTGTGTAATGACCCAGCCACTCTCAGTCTCCATTCAAGCCCAAATTAATGGTATCTAGTTTGCAAATTAATTCCAGTTCAGCGGTTTCTCGTTGGGGTCTGTTTTTGAAGCTTTTCTGTTGCAAAATTGCCACTTTTAAGTCTGTTACTGAGTGACCAGAGAGGCTTGAAGTGTTCTCCTACTGGTTTTTGAATGTTATGATTCCTGATGCCAGATTTGTATCCATTTATTCTTTGATGTAGAGACTGTCTGGTTTGGCCAATGTACATGGCAGAGGGGCATTGCTGGCACATGATGGCATATATCACACTGGTAGATGTGCAGATGAACGAGACTCTGATGGCGTGGGTGATGTGATTAGGTCCTATGATGGTGTCACTTGAATAGATATGTGGACAGAGTTGGCATCGGGCTTTCTTGCAAGGATAGGTTCCTGGGTTAGTGTTTTTGTTGTGTGGTGTGTGGTTGCTGGTGAGTATTTGCTTCAGGTTGGAGGGCTGTCTGTAAGCGAGGACTGGTCTGTCTCCCAAGATCTGTGAGAGTGTTGGGTCGTCCTTCAGGATAGGTTGTAGATCCTTGATGATGCGTTGGAGAGGTTTTAGTTGGGGGCTGAAGGTGACGGCTAGTGGCGTTCTGTTATTTTCTTTATTGAGCCTGTCCTGTAGTAGGTGACTTCTTGGTACTCTTCTGGCTCTGTCAATCTGTTTTTCACTTCAGCAGATGGGTATTGTAGTTTTAAGAATGCGTGATAGAGATCTTGTAGGTGTTTGTCTCTGTCTGAGGGGTTGGAGCAAATGCGGTGGTATCATAGAGCTTGGCTGTAGACAATGGATCATGTGGTGTGTCCTGGATGGAAGCTGCAGGAATGTAGGTAAGGATAGCGGTCAGTAGGTTTCCGGTATAGGGTGGTGTTTATGTGACCAGGAAATGGACCGCTTGTGTGGATTGGTCCAGGCTGAGGTTGATGGTGGGATGGAAATTGTTGAAATCATGGTGGAATTCCTCAAGGGCTTCTTTTCCATGGGTCTAGATGATGAAGATGTCATCAATGTAGTGTAAGTAGAGTAGGGGCGTTAGGGGACGAGAGCTGAGGAAGCGTTGTTCTAAGTCAGCCATAAAAATGTTGGCATATTGTAGGGCTATGCGGGTACCCATAGCAGTACCTTGAGTCTTGTGTGTAGGTTAGTGTAAGACATGACTCCTATGTTCTGTTAGGCTATCAATGCCTTCACTGCATGCCAAGCATGGAGTAAACAATCAGGGGCTAAATTAACCCATGGTAGCCTAACCTGCAACAGGGTGACCACATTGCTGTGTTGTCATGCCCCCCAACAGCACTGGCCCTGCATCTGGCTATGACAAACAATGCAGCTATCTGGGCATCTATCCCCGGTCCACAGCACCACATCTCTCTGTGCGCTCTGTGACAAAGCTCTGTCCTTGCCTCCGTGGGTCCCGCATTTCCTGGCGGATTTCGCTAGCCTCAGAGGCTCACCGTGACCCTGCACGTAACCCTTCTCTCTCTAGAGACAAGGGTCACAGTCCACTGAGCCATTTTCATCATAAGCCAGCAAGGGAGGTGAGGAGACATTATCCTTCCTTGCACAGTCTCTGTTGTCTCCCAGTCTCAGTGATTAATTGGGGGCAAAGGTGGGGGTGCGGGGAGCCCGGGCCCACTCTCTACTCCAGGCTCCAGCCCAAAGACCCTAGTAGTATCAACTATGGTAGCTGACCTTTTAGAAACATGACATGTACAATTCCCTGGGCTACTTCCCCCACAGCAGCCCTCACTTCCTCAAGCTCCACTTCACCCTTTCCTCAGGGCCTCCTTCCTTGTGCCTGATATGGTGTGTACTGCTCAGTCTCTCCAACAGCGCAACTTCCTCCCACAGCTCCTGACATGCACACCCACCTGACCGACTGGGAGGCTTTTAACTAGTTTCAGCCAGCCCCTGATTGGCTTCAGGTGTCCCAATCAACCTAGCCTTCTCCCTGCTTTCTGGAAAGTTCTTAATTGGCCCCAGGTGTCTTAATTGACCTGGAGCAGCTGCCATTTCACTTATCCTGGTACCAGGGATTTGTTTAGCCTGGAGCTAATATATCTATCTCCCACTACTTTTCTATAGCCTTCTGGCCTTGCCCTGTCACAGCTCACATTTGCAGGGTGTTGTGGGACAACTTGTCTGCCTGCTCTGGTAGCTGCAGGCTGTTGCACAGGCATGGTAGTGGACATTGTTGTGCTGTATCAAACACCAGAGTTGTGCGAAGCTGAAGAAACGACAAGCAGGGCACTGAGCAGAGGAGACGAGGTAGTGAAGCAAAGGCAGATGGAGTTCTGGTCACGGGACTTATGGGAAGGGATTGGAGGACCATCATGTCTTGATTGTTATGACTGTGTTGTCACTGTGGTTACCTCAGGGTAGTAATACAAGTAGATAATACTTAGTTCTGCCATGAGTGCAGAGGACAGGACTAGGTGACCTATCGAGGTCCCTTCCAGTCCTATGATTGCTGCTGTATGGCTCAGGGAGCGGTGGCTACCTCACTGTGTAGGACTGACAGAGGAGTGCATATGTGTGAACACAGAGAATGTTAAGGGGAAAATCCACAGCTGGGCCTGAGTTAAGTCTGCATTGAAGTGAAAATTTCCAGGAGAATAGAGAATGCACTGAGATGCCTGCAAACTCTGCTAAGACATTCTGTTTCTCTTGCTCTTAATTTAACTACACTTTGCGAGCAGGGCATTTAAAGAAGTTCCCCTCAGGAAGAAGAATGTATCCATTTCAGTCTGCCACTGGAATGAAAGATCAGGAGTTCTTGTGTCTGCCCTCCTGCAATATCAGTCACTAGGCTTTGTGTTGGCCCTTGGACAATAAGGCCAGAGCTTGGCATTGTATGGGGTCACTGCAGAGGGGGGCTGAATTTGCAGACCCTGTGCAGGATAATTGATGTTCTCTTTGTGCCATGGAGCTCAGCTCTGTAGGAAACCCCAGTGGAGTCTGGGGATGGGACAGAGAAGGAATGGGGGTGTGGCTTATTCCATCCGCTGTACTCCCCTCTGAATGGGGGCATGCACTGGCTCCACAGGCTACTGCAGGTTTTCAGCTTTGGGTGCCAGATCCTTCCATTGTTATCCATGCTGAGTAGCACCTGACTCTGTGACTTGTTCCAAGTCATCCTACTGCTTCTAAAGCTAGGTATTACTCAGGGTGAAAAGGGTGCAGAATCTGGCCCTCAGTGATTGAACTGAAGCTCTTTCTGTCACTGTTAGGTCTCTTCTTTCGCTCAACCCTGCCATAAAACCATAGTCCTATGTCTGTAACACTGCAATGGCTGCTTTGGGGACCTGCTTTTTTAACAGCTGTGCCTGTTGCTAAAGAGAAGGATGAGGTGTCACAATGACAGCATTGCAACCTTGCTGCCAGATCAGCTGAACGAACAGGGCCTGAGACGGAGGATGCCCTGGTTAAACATGAAGACCTTCTTAACTGGCACCTGTGGCAAGAATAGTTTCCAGCCCCCTGAAGAGCGGATGGACCCATGCGTTCATTCTGATGCGTGTCCCCTGGTGTGAGAGCTCTTCTTTGAAGAGAGAAAGTGGCTGGGACAGTGTCCAGCAAATCGTTGCAGGATATTTCATACAGTTACATATTTGGCCACAGAGGGGCAGTGTTGTCCCACCACTGAAAGGGAAGATCCAAGCCTCAAGACCCCTTACGTAACGCATCGCAACAGGGGTCTGGTGATTGCTGCATGAGACAGGAAATTGTACAGGAGTGTGTGAAGCTCTGCGTGTCCCATCCAAGCAAATACCACACTGGAGCCTGACTCCCCATGCAGCTGTGTTCAGAGGTGATTAACAAAGATGCGTCTCTTAGGGTGGTGGTGGAAGATCTGTTGATTCCATGTACTCTAAGGCAACGTTTCTCAAATGCGGATGGGAGTTGGGTGGCAGGCTCCAGCTGCAGGGCTTCAGCCTCTGGCCCCGGGTTCCAGTTGTGTGGCATCAGGTGCTGGCTCCCGGCTCCAGTCCCGAGCTCCGTCTGCGCAATGGCAGGCGCTGTCCACAGGCGCCGACCCCCAGCCCAGCTGCACAGGAGCAGGCTCCAAGCATGGGCCTTTGGGCGCCAACCCCTGGCTCTGGCTGCAGGGCAGCAGGTACTGACCCCTGGCTGCAGAGCTTCAGTCGGCCTCTGGCCCCCAGTTGCGGCCGTTCGGTGGTGAGCGCTGGCCCCGGTCTCCAGCCACTCCTGCCTAGCCTCTGGTGCTGATCCCCTGCCCCACTGCACAGCAGCCGGCACCGACCCACAGCTCTGTTCCCAGGCTCTGGCCACGTGGTGCCGACCCTGGCCCTGGCCATGCAGCAGTGAGCGCTGACTCCTGGCTCCAGCCACGCGTACCTGGGCTCCGGCACACAGCTCTGGGCTCTGGCCGTGTGGCGGCAGGCACTAGCCCTGGGTGCTGACCCCCAGCTTCGTCTGCCTGGCCGCAGGCTCCGATCCCTGGCTTCAGCCACGCAGTTCCCGTCCCCAGCTCCGGGTTCTGGCTGTGCGGCGGCAGGCACTAGCACTGGGTGCTGACCCACAGCTTCGTCTGCCTGGCTGCAGGCTCTGATCCCTGGCTCCAGCCACGCAGTTCCCGTCCCCAGCTCCGGGTTCTGGCCGCGGGCACTGAGCCCTGGCCCTGGCTGCATGGCAGCAGACACCAGGCCCTGGCTCTGGCCACGCAACAGTCAGGCTCACCACCCACCCCCATCGCCCCTGGCCCCTGCTGCCTCCCACAGCCATGTATCCATCCCCCCCTCCCAGGACCTCGCTGCTTTCCTGGCCGTGCATCCATCCCACCATTGCCCCAGGCCCCCGCTGCCTCCCCCTTCAGCTCCCCCAGCCGGGGCTTAATGGGTCTTGGGGCATACTGAGAAAAGTGATTTAACAAACAAGCAAGTCTCACTTTTCACAGCAGATTTACTAGCTATCTGTGAAAAGTGATACTTGCATGTTTGTTAATATCACTTATCAGGTTTCATAGCCTCCCAGGTAGCCACTCAGTGTGCTGTGATATTAACAAAGATACAAATATCATTTTCCACAGCAAGCCCCAGGACCCACGAAGCCCTGGATGGGGTGGGGGTGGGGTGAAGGGCGAGGCAGAATTATTTTTGTTATTGAGTCTGCCAAAAAACCCTACAAATATACATTACAATGATTGGGATGTGAATCTGTGCATATTTAATTGTTTTTTCTAAAATTAATTATTTTAGGAAAATATTAGTGCGGCCACCAGTGAGAGTTGGTGGCTGCACTTTGAGGCCACCAATAAATTTGTTGTGAGAACCCCTGGTGTCATCAATATAAAGGGAATATAAAGGGAAGGGCAAACACCTTTAAAATCCCTCCTGGCCAGGGGAAAAACCCTTTCACCTGTAAAGGGTTAAGAAGCTAGGATAACCTCGCTGGCACCTGACCAAAATGACCAATGAGGAGACAAGATACTTTCAAAAGCTGGAGGGGGAGAGAAACAAACTTGGTTTTTGGAACATACGGACAATGTACGATACAGGGAAGCTAGCTCATGTCACAGCAGAGAAGAGATGCTATAGCTTACACATCCTGGGTGTCAGAGAGAGCAGATGGATGGGATCAGGAAGATTAACAACAGCCTTGGGAGAAACTTTGCTGTTTTCTGGATGGCATGATGGGCAACACCATGAGGGTGTTGCCATTCTTTTGAAGAAGGGAGTGGAGCATTCTCTGCTTGAATGGAAATCCATCAGCAGCAGACTTATGAGAGCCAGACTGAAAGGGAAACATAATAATGTCACCCTGATTCAGTGCTATGCTCTGACAAATGACAGCGATGAAGAAAAGAGGACAAATTCTAGCTTACACTACAGGCGGAGTTAGAGAGAGTACCACGCCACGACCTATCGTTATGGGATATCTGAATGCCAAGGTCGGTAAGGACAACTGCTCGGCAGCAGTTCTGCAGAAAGGACCTAGGGGTTACAGTGGACGAGAAGCTGGATATGAGTCAACAGTGTGCCCTTGTTGCCAAGAAGGCCAATGGCATTTTGGGATGTATATGTAGGGGCATTGCCAGCAGATCGAGGGACGTGATCGTTCCCCTCTATTCGACATTGGTGAGGCCTCATCTGGAGTACTGTGTCCAGTTTTGGGCCCCACACTACAAGAAGGATGTGGAAAAATTGGAAAACGTCCAGCGGAGGGCAACAAAAATGATTAGGGGGACTGGAACACATGACTTATGAGGAGAGGCTGAGGGAACTGGGATTGTTGAGTCTGCGGAAGAGAAGAATGAGGGGGGATTTGATAGCTGCTTTCAACTACCTGAAAGGGGGTTCCAAAGAGGATGGATCTAGACTGTTCTCAGTGGTAGCTGATGACAGGACAAAGAGTAATGGTCTCAAGTTGCAGTGGGGGAGGTTTAGGTTGGATATTAGGAAAAACTTTTTCACTAGGAGGCTGGTGAAGCACTGGAATGGGTTCCCTAGGGAGGTGGTGGAATCTCCTTCCTTAGATATTTTTAAGGTCAGGCTTGACAAAGCCCTGGCTGGGATGATTTAGTTGGGGATTGGTCCTGCTTTGAGCAGGGGGTTGGACTAGATGACCTCCTGAGGTCCCTTTCAACCCTGATATTCTATGATTCTATGAACACAAACAATGACAGAGCAATGGAAAGACAAGGGTGTGGCACCATGAATGAAAACGGAGAAAGGCTTGTTGATTTCTATAATATGAATGACCTAGTCATTGGCGGAACTCTATTTCAGCATCGTGAAATTCACAAGCTGACATGGTGTTCTCCAAATGGCAGAGATAAGAACCAGATTGACCATATCATGATCAATGACAAATGACGACGCTCACTGACAGATGTGAAAGTGAGAAGGGGGGCAGATGTTGACAGTGACCACCACCTTGTGACAGCCTCCATCAAGCTAAAACTGAGAAGTGTGGGTCCACCAAACAAGGGCCATAGGCGTTATGATATTGACAAGTTAAAGTCCCTTGAAATACAGAAAGCCTTCATTCTGCAGTTAAAGAACAGGTTTCAAGCACTTGCAGACCTTGATGAAGAGGAGGGGAATGCAGATGAGAACAGCAAGAAGTGGGACAAAGTAACAGCAATTTATAAACAGAGCAGGGAAGCCTGTCTAGGCTACAGGCAGAAGAGAAGGAAAGAGTGGATTACTCCCAGCACATGGAATGCCATAGAAACCAGATGAGCCCTGAAGACAAAAGTTTTAGACACAAAATCCCAGAAGCTAAAGGACAAATACCACGAGCAGTATAGCAAGGCACACCGACATTATATTGATAATTTGGTAATACAAGCAGAGGATGCAGCTGCTTGTGGTGAACAAGGAACCGTCTACAAAATGACGCGACTTATCAGTGGTAAATGGCAGACATCAACAAACACTCTCATCAGGAACAAACAAGGACACCTACTAACTACCGAAAAAGAACAGGAAATGCACTGGACAGAGTATTTAAAAGAATTGCTGAACAGGGAGCCACCTAAAGAGGAAGCAAACATCCAGGAGGCAGAAGAAGATCTTGATCTCAACACAAACACCCCAACAAAGGAAGAGATCATTCAAGCCATCAAATCCTTAAAAAATGGGAAAGCTCCTGGCAAGGATAACTTGAATGCAGAATTGTTCAAGGTAAATCATAAATTAGTAGCATCTATCCTGGCCCCTCTATTTACATCAGTCTGGGAAAGGGAAAAAGTGCCAGATGAGTGGACCAATGGGGTTATAATGAAGATACCAAAGAAAGAAACTCTCAGTGATTGTAATAGCTGGTGTGGTATCACACTTTTATCTGTGCCAAGCAAAGTACTGTGTAAGATCATAGTCCAGTGTATATCAGAGGCAGTTGATAGCGTTCCCAGAAAAGAGCAAGTTGGTTTTCGGAAAGGGCGTGGATGCACAGACCAGATCTTCACTCTACGAAACATAATAGAACTTTGCTTAGAATGGCAACGGCAACTCTACATAAATTTCATAGACGTTGAGAAGGCTGTTGACAGCATTCACAGGACCAGCCTATGGCGCATTCTGCGGGCATATGGAATCCCTCTCCATATCATCAACGTCATCAAAAGCTTCTATTTCAATTTTACATGTAGTGTTGATCACAGTGAGCTCAGTTTTGAAGTCAAAACAGGAGTATGTCAGGGGTGTGTCATGTCTGCAATCGTCTTCAACATTGCCATTGACTGGGTAATGCGGTGTACAACAGAAGACATGCCAAGAGGCATTAAATGGACACTCTTCTTGTCCCTTGAAGACCTGGACTTTGCAGATGATCTCACTCTCCTGTCACATACCCAACGTCATATACAAGAAAAAAGAACTCAACTCAATGCATTCAGCCAGCAAACTGGACTGAAAATCAACCGCAATAAGACAAAAAGAAAAGGAGGGCTTGTGGCACCTTAGAGACTAACCAATTTATTTGAGCATAAGCTTTCCAATGAAGTGAGCTGTAGCTCACGAAAGCTTATGCTCAAATAAATTGGTTAGTCTCTAAGGTGCCACAAGCCCTCCTTTTCTTTTTGCAGATACAGACTAACACGGCTGCTAATCTGAAACCCGCAATAAGACAGATATCATCACCTTTAATATTGCCTCACAATCACCGGTACGGATAGAGGATTATGTTCTCACCAATGTAGAAACATTCACATACTTGGGCAGCACCATCAGCGAGGATGGTGGAACAAGCCAGGACATCTGGAACAAAATCAATAAAGCCAGAAACACCTCCGGGAGCTTAAATACACGCTGGAGATCATCAAAATACTACGCCAAAACCAAACTTCAGATTTATCAGAGCTGCGGACTTTCAACACTACTTTAGAGTGTAGAATGCTGGGGAATGAGAAAGTATGATATGTCCAAACTGTCTTCATTCCATACAACCTGCCTCAGAAAATCCTCCATATCTTTTGGCCCAGAACAATCTCAAACAAAGATCTATTGACACGGTTCAGCCAAGAGGATCTGAGCACCATCAAACAACATGGTGAAGAGCTGTGGAAGCCAAGCTGAAAAACCTAGGGGCACAGCTGAGGAACCATTGAAAGACTTGCCAGAAACAGACAGGAGTGGAGGAGCTTCATCACTGCCCTAAACGCCAGAGGTGTAATAGGAACATGATGATAATGATGATGATGTACAGGAACTGCTGCAACCACTGCTATATGAAATTCAGTTTCTGGAGCGTTTGGTTCACATTCAGGATCCAGAGCAAGATTTACATTGTCTCCAATGTTATCTTTAGCTAGATTCCATTGATTGATGTGACCCAGCAGGGGATGTTTGTCAGTGCTGCTTAGTGAGTTATTTTTGGAAAAGATGAATTATAACCCTGAGTCTCAACATTTGTCTGGATAACTGTACAGTGTACAAACATCCCATTAGGGAGAGGTAAAGAATGATCTCCATCCTTTCATTTTATGCTCGCAGTACAGGCTCCGGGGCTGAGAGATTGTTGCTTTTGGGGTTTTAAGGTCAGCACACCCTCTGGACTTTCAAATTTTTGAAATGCTGCTCAAATTTTATCTTACTATTTAAGAAATATGTTTTTTTACCTAATTCCCAGGGTTATATTATTAAATTAATTGTCTTGCAGTGGTCATAGGTGATGCATTTGATTATACATTTGGAGTGGAATTTTTATTTAAATAGCATCTGAAATCTGATCAGTTGCTTTAAGAACATTACGTATTTTAACACATGCAAATCTGAGACCCGAGAGCGACTTAGCGGCAGTATAAATTGTTAGAGCATACGGATTACTTGTTTGTAACACCATTTATTCTGCTGTCACCTCCAAGTGACTATTTAGATATTAATAAATTTGTCATTTACATACACAGTGACAATTGTACAGTCCCTTGTGTTTTGTAACTCAGTGTATATGCAGGGCTTAAACTTTTATTTATTTATGTTTAAAAATCCCTCTCCTCCCTCACCCCCAACCCTGCCACACGAAAAAAAGAAAAGGAAAAGAAGGCCAAAGCTCCCAGTTAACATGGATTGTCAAAGCCCTGCACTCCAGGAGACTGGCCCCCTAGCAAGCATCAGGATCTTGGTGGTCTGTTAACCACCTCTGTAAAGAACTCCTAGAACACTAGAAGTTAAATGTGGGTCATTTTATATTGGATCTGGCACACAGAGTACAGGGTGAGCTGTGCTTTAGCCCCCTTAGAGTCCTTCCCAAGCACACCTCTCTGGTGACGGGTTTCAGAACTTTCACCCCGCTCTGCATGGCACCATGTGGGCAGAGCTACACGGAGGTCAGAGGTGTGACTGCAGCACGGGTAGCCATACCTGAGCCAGCCTGACTCTAGCTAACCGGGGTAGCAGTAGCAGCCCAGGGTTCAGCACGTGCAGACTGTCCAAGGCCTGGTCGACCCTGGGGGTCGATCTAAGCTACGCAACTTCAGCCACGTGAACAACGGAGCTGAAGTCGAGGTATGTAGACCTACTCGCCGCGGTGTCTTCACTACGCTGAGTCGACGGCTGCCGCTGCCCCGTCAACTCTGCCTGCGCCTCTCGCGGGGGTGGGGTACAGGAGTCGACGGGTGAGCGCACGGGGGTCGATTTATTGCGTCTAGACTAGATGCGCTAAATCGACCTCCGCTGGAGCGATCGCTGCCCGCCCATCCGGCGGGTCGTGTGGACACACCCCACGGGCGTACCCAGGATCCTGACTGCGCTTGTACAGCCTATGCTGCCTCAGCTTCGCCGATGCTAGTCCCCGAGCTGCCGAGACACGAGGCAGCTCAGGTACGGCCGACGTCTGCCCCAATCACACACCCCTGCTCGCAGTGTAGACGTGCCTCACGAGTGGGTGTGGGCGTCAGCCCCTCTGGCTACAACTGTAGCACAACCGTCCCTTCTGTTTGGCATATGCGAGCCTCTAGGAGCCTGTGACAACAGCTGGCTGAAGTGACTGAAAAACGGGTTCTTCAAAACAGTATTATCTGTTCGGCCAAAGGCAGATAGCAAGCAGAGAAAAGGTAAAATAACAAAAGACCTAAATGTCTGGGTCTTACCTAAATTTATTCTTTTTTCTTAGCCCAGACACCCCTTCTCCTGGCCTGGGACAGACAGCCCGACAGCCCCTGCAGCGTTCTCTGTGTGTCTCCCTGCTCCCCATCCCCCTTCCTCTCTAAGACAAGGTTCTTAACTGTTTACGGTCCTTCTTGAGGTCTAGGCTGTGGCCTTGGCAAAACAACTGTATGAATTTGCTGGTGCCCAGAAAAGATCTTCCCAATAAATAAACTAACCCGTGTTACCTTAACTCCCTTGAAGGTGTTTACCCCAGATGTCTGATCTCCACCATTCTTTCATTTCCTGTTGGCTACTTATAACAACCCCTTTCATTTGACTCTGTGTAGTCAGACAGAATATCAAGCAGATAAACTGCAGTACATATATTCATACAAAATAATACAGCTATTTCCCTTGTTTTCCACAGTAACGACACTTACGTGTCTGCTTTGATGGTGTTTTACTGATTTTTAACCTAAAACTGGAAACCTTATGTCCTGTGTACTGCAGTACCATTAAGGCACATGTGCAAGGGAAATGAATGAGCTCTAATGAGGGCAAAGATTATTTTCCTTTACCAGTAGGAAGCATCTTTCTCATTCTGGGAGCCTGGAGCAAGATTCATATTGAAGTAACTTGTCTCATCCCACAGTAGCTTTTTATGCAGTCGCTTTTGTAGAGTAGCTTCCTGGAACTAGACTGACATTAGTGTTGGTGCCCTTCTGAGGCTTTGAATAACTCAGCAACAAGTGACTATCACAGAAGGCATAGAACCCTCCTGGCTACAGTTTGTTGTTACCTATGTCATTGTCGAAGGAATAGCATGTCTTTGGTAACAATAGTTAACTGTATTTAGCGGTACAGTCACTGGGCTGGGTAAGGCAATGAGCATACTGCATGTCACTGTAATTTTTGGGTGGGGGGAAAAGGCTATCGTAGTGGCAGTGTATTTATGATTCCTTCCCCACATCTGCCCTCTTTATAAGTTGAAGTTCAGTTCAACAGGGAGTTCCACTTACCTGGTATGGAGAGGGGACCTGCTCTGTCTCATTTAAATGTTGAGCACTAGATGTACTTTAAAAAGACAAATGCATGTGTCTTTAACTTTTTCCCAATTCCTTTATTGCAGAATAGCCAAATCACTCAACCATCTTGTTCAAAGAAATGGTTTCACATTTTAAGTTGCTTGCACTGATTATAAAAAAAATTACAACTGAAATGTAAGATCTAAGCAATTTTATCAGCTACCTTATGTATTTGATCTCACCGAAGATGGATTTTTTAATAGCATATAGAGATAAGTTTGGCTCAGTACTGTACCTTAACAATTCAACTTCTAATACACTAAGCCCTGGTCTACACTACAGAGGCAGCTTACGTCGACCCAACTCTGTAATCTACTAAGCTACAATGTAGCTTGCACCGATGTAACTCGCCCACTACAGCGACTTAATAATTCCACTTTCACAAGAGGCGTAGCGCTTAAATCAATGTAGTTTGACCGGTGCCCCCCAAAAGGCTTTATGGAAATATACTTATGAATGTATATATGACATAACTAGAATATGTTTTATGCTACATATGCCATGTAACATATCTCTGTAAAGGTTATGATCTGCTGAATCTATTAATCCTATTTGTATGCAGGTATCATTTTTGTGTTCGAAGTTATGAATATTGGGTGTGTCCTGGCTTGATTTTTAAGTAGCCTTTGTAAAGCATTTGGTCAGCTTCTTGAGAAAGGTATGTGCAAATTAAGTGCCCAATCAAGAAGCACTTAAGGGACAATGGATCTTGGAATGCTCCAATCCACATAAGAAGTCTACTTGAGGATGTTCAAGATAGCATGTGATCCATGGCTGCTACCTGTAAGTTCTAAGTCATGCATAGACATGTGACTGGCCCATGTGACTCCACAACTCCATTTTGGAGCTGGATTCTACACAGGGGGAGGGAGGGGTGTCCACTTAGAGGAGAAAGTCTATTAAAACCCCTGGGAGACCCCTCCATTTTGTCTTCAGCTGGCTCAAGAGAGAGCCTCTCCACCCCCAAGGATACCTGAGAGAAACTGGAAAAAAGGACAGTAACTTCAGGGGGCGTGAGTGATTGCTGGACCCAGACTAGAAGGAGACTAGTCTGTAAAAGGACGCTTACTGGAATTGGTGAGGTTTTATCTGTATTCAGTTTTCTAGACATAGACTTGCATGTTCTATTTTATTTTGCTTTGTAATTCACTTTGTTCTGTCAGTTACTACTTGGAACCACTTAAATCCTACTTTCTGTATTTAATAAAATCACTTTTTACTTATTAATTAACCCAGAGTATGTATTAATACCCGGGGGGGGGGGGGGGCAAACAGCTGTGCATATCTCTCTATCAGTGTTATAGAGGGCGAACAATTTATGAGTTTACCCTGTATAAGCTTTATAAGCAGATTTATTTGGGGTTTGGACCTCATTGGGAGTTGGGCATCTGAGTGTTAAAGACAGGAACATTTCTTAAGCTGCTTTCAGTTAAGTCTGCAGCTTTGGGGCACATGGTTCAGACCCTGGGTCTGTGTTGGAGCAGACTGGCTTGTCTGGCTCAGCAAGACAGGGTGCTGGAGTCCCAACCTGGCAGGGAAAGCAGGAGCAGAAGTAGTCTTGGCACATTAGGTGGTAGTCCCAAGGGGGTTTCTGTGATCCAACCCGTCACATAGTTAGGTTGACGCAGTGACATTGTAGACACTGCGTTGCTTACATTGACTGTTACTGCCTGTCAGGAACTGTCCCACAGTGTCCCACACTGGCAGTTAAATTGGTGCAAGCACTCCAGGTGAGGATGTGCACTGCCGACACAAGGAGCGTCATGTGGACATGTAAAACAGACACAATTACTGCGGTGGCTGTACGTCGACATAACTTAGGTCAACTTAATTTTGTAGAGTAGACTTACCCGAAGGTACTTCTCTGCATGAGGCTGTCTTGTGACATGCATGTCTCAATAGCATCAAGTTTCTATTTAACAATTCCTTGTGTACACTTCCTCACTAATAAAATGTAACCATTTCTTTCAGACCTATCCACAGGGTGACTGGAACTCTGCCAAGCACCCTCCTATAACCATGCTGACCGATATCTGTCTCTTTTTGGCATTGCCTGAGAAAGAGGATCTCATCTTTCCTCATCTGGCCAGATGCTCAAACCATTATGTCTACTCCAGACTCAGCTTCCTCAGAGGTCAGTGTCCTATTTTCCAAGGCCCCCAACAAGAGGCATTCCCAGCTTAAAGTCTCCATGTTATCTTAAATCCAATTATCTTAAGTTAAAGCAAAAATTATTTGTAACAAGGAAGAAATTAAAGAGGAAATCACAAGCACAGCTAGCCGAAATACTACACAATGGTTAGCTAGCTTGGCTCTAGGTTCAGTTACAGGATAATATAAAGTTTTCATCTTAATATATGATATGGTCCTTTGTCCTACCCAGCTGCAATCAGGACCTATTACAAAGGACCATATCATATATTAAGATGAAAATTGCTGAGTTGAGAAACCTAGTTACATCACAGTGTAGATGGGACTTATGTTCTCAAGTTATGCTACAGCCTTGGAGCCAGATTCGTGTGGCTAAAGTGGCCAGTGGAGAATGCCTTTGTGGAGGGGAACTCTTCACTGACACAAAGCTGCTAGAGGCAGCATTGCAGATGTAGGGTGTTGGCTCAGAGAGAGGGGGTGGGGAAGTCGTGTTGCAAAGCTAAAATCCCATTTTATAAACTTTTGCGACTTCTGTGTTTGAGACCTTCAGATGTAGCTTTGGTTTTTTTCTTTGTCTCAGTGTTGAAAAGAATACTCATTAGCACTTCAGAGTCTGCTTATTAAATTCATGATCTGCATTTGACCACCAGGTGTTTGCCTAAAACATTCTAAGCACGTTTCTTTTCAACTCCTCCTGAAAGAGACTATCGGTGATACTCAGATGGTCATAGTCAATTTGTTTAGCATAACCCTAAATATTAAGCATACTATAAGCAAATGCAATTTGTACTGGATGCCCCAGGCACTGGCCAGGATTGTAATCCAATTTCTCTTCCAAAGTGAGGCACGGTTTTTCTCAGTTAGCTTCAGTGAAGTCATAGCTTTCCTTTCAAAACTGGGCTTCTCTCATAAACCAAGGAGGTATCCCGGGAAGCTGCCTCAGCATCATAACAGCCAGCTTTTTCTTCTGAGTCTACTGGGCAAAGATCCTGTTTGCACCACCTGAGTAGGGGATGCAAATAACTTTTAACCAAAGCCATTGTACAGACAATACCTGTTGCAACCTAGCCCCTAGTAGTGTTACAATCTCTAGAAAGGCATGCTGTGGACAGACAATTCCCAGGAACATCATGGAGTGGATTGATCAGATTTCACTGATACCACAGCAGGACTGTTACTTGTCTCCATCAGCAGCGGATGTTGAGCTCTGGGTCTGTCTCCGTACAAGGGGTGACTGACTACTAGAAAGGGATCGGATCACATTAGCCTGCTGAATATACCTAGGGGATCTACTTGGAAGAAAGGGGCTGGAGAAAGGGGTTCTCCTTACCTCTGAGCTGCGTAGGTGTCTGTGGAGGAGGCGTCAGGCCCGGCTGCGTGTTCGAGTAAGAGAGCCCCTACAAAAAGTACACATCAGGTATAAATGTTTCCAGACTCCCATCCCAATAGCAAAGTGTAATGGAAGGGTCAGGTGTTCCTTACTCCAGCACAGCATCTTGCTGGTTCATACCTGAATCTGCTTCTGCTCGAAAAGGAGGCAGTAACCAGCATTCTTTACACCACCACTGTTCAACAACATTTGAAAACCAATCTCCTCCAGCTGAAACCTACCCCAGCATCCGTGAAACTGAACATCCCAGGACTAATTCAGAGTCATTTTGGAGTCTCTGCAGGGGATTGTTTGTCAGTTCTCTCCATTACCTGTGTAGATCCTTGCCAGAGTGTAGGCAAAGTCTCTTGCTGCTAGCTCCATTGCAGCTGCCCCCTTGGAGCCAACTCTTTGAGTGAACTGGCCAAGCCTGTTGAGAGCATCCTGAAGTAGCTGCACAGAAGATTCCAGTTCTGAAATGCTGGAAGCCAGCTCCAGCTTCCCCTGCAAAGAAAGGAGTTACAGGAAAAGTTATCGAGTGCCTCCTGTAGGGAAACATAGCTGCTGAAATCCTAATGAAAGAGATCAAACCACTGCAATTCTCGCTGAGGCTGCCACAGGGAAGCTAATACCACGCCAGCCAACATTGACAGAACGCTGCTCAGCTGCACTCAGGAGAACATTGTTTGAAGGAAACTTGCAGCATTAGTTTAATAACTGAAAAACACGGTGAGCCAGATCCACCATGCTGGCATTCCAGCAAGATGTGGAGACCAACTCATGTACACGCTACCCTGTAATTACATATCTGTATCAGGCAGAAATTATACATGCCGATCACCACTGCATTTGATCTGTTTTACATCCAAATATTTCCACTTTCATGAAGATGTTAGAGCTGTGTTCAGAGTGTGACTGCAGCTACAGCTCCCCTTGAGCTAAAAGGCAGGTTTGAAGAATCCATCCCTTACGAGTCACATATATGTGGGAAAGCCCAAAGCAGCTGGCCTGTGCTCAACTCCCTGAGCATGGACGGCAGAGCTCTGGTTTTTCCAAGGGACTTTGCTGGCTCCTCTGATTAAGCTGATATTTCCCCAGTGGCCTAGCTGTATTGTGGAAATCATGACGGAAGGTCAGCGGTGAGAGCCTAATACCACTCTACACTGGCTTCCTGTTAATAATACAGTGTGCTCATTGCTGCCTAGGTGTGTGAGATCGAGTGTAGCCTTTAATCTGGGTTTCCCATGCTCTCGCATGGTGAGCTCTCAGAAGGGCTCTTGATTCACGTTACAAGTATTTGTATCCAATATATAAATGTCATTAGAACATCACTACGCCATATTACTGATACTGAGTTTCGATCTGCATTTCCATTGTCATTGGGTTGAAAAACTTGCAGTGTGTGTGTGTGAAATCCCGGCCTCTTTGAAGTCAATGGGTGATTTGATACGGACCTTAGTGAAGCCAGGATTTCACACTGGGTCTCGGCCCAAGCGTCTGGGGTGCTATGTTTTACAGAACTGTACATCTTTACCCCAGTAGTTCTGCAATTTGTGCTTTTCTGCTGTAGTACAATATGACCGAAGGGTTACAATGGTTAGATATGCAAAGAGGAGCCGGTATTTTAGAGTAGCATTTTGTAGAAGCAAAAACAACGAGGAGTCCTTGTGGCACCTTAGAGCCTAACAAATTTATTTGGGCATAAGTGTTCATGGGCTAGAACCCACTTCATCAGATGCATGGACTGGAAAATACAGTAGCATATACATAGTACATGAAAAGATGGGAGTTGCCTTACCAAGTGGGGGGTCAGTCTAACAAGACGATTCAATTAACCGTAGAATACCAAGGGAGGAAAAATCACTTTTGTAGTGGTAATGAGGGTGGCCCATTTCAAACAGTTGACAAGAAGGTGTGAGTAACAGTAGGGGGAAATTAGTATGGGGAAATTAGTTTTTGTAATGACCCATCCACTCCCAGTCTTTATTCAGGCCTAATTTGATGGTGTCCAGTTTGCAAATTAATTCCAGTTCTGCAGTTTCACATTGGAATCTGTTTTTGAAGTTTTTTTGTTGAAGAATTGCCACTTTTAAGTCTGTTATTGAGTGACCAGGGAGATTGAAGTGTTCTCCTACTGGTGAGCTGTAGCTCACGAAAGCTTATGCTCAAATAAATTGGTTAGTCTCTAAGGTGCCACAAGTACTCCTTTTCTTTTTGGTTTTTGAATGTTATAATTCCTGATGTCAGATTTATGTCCATTTATTCTTTTGCGTAAAGACTGTCTGGTTTGGCCAAAGTACATGGCCGAGGGACATTTCTGGCACATGATGGAATATATCACTGCGGGAAGGGATGTGCTGACCGCCGCTTCCTGCAGCTCCCATTGGCCAGGAATGGCAAACTGTGGCCACTTGGAGCTGCGGGGGGCCGTGCCTGCGGACGGTCAACATAAACAAAATATCTCGCAGCCCGCCAGTGGATTACCCTGATGGTTGCCAACCCCTCGCCTAAACTGTCATGCTGTTTTGTGTTTAAAGGGACCCAGGTACTGTAGATCCAAAATCTGATCAGCTTCAAAGCATGGTTCTGGTCAGAAAAGTCACAGATTGTATTCTATATGTGTTCTGCATCAAATCCTTTCATCTCTAATTTGCTAATTTTTTACAGGTGATATTTTTATTCTAACTGCCAGCAGTATAAGTTCAACGTACAGGAAAATCAAACTGTGTTTTTTCCACTTCTTCTGTTATAAGGAGAAAAAAAATTCTAGAATGAGAACTCAGCCAGCAGCTTCAGTGATTATGTCAACGGCAGAAACAACTCCAGCTTTGCTTTCCTCCCTGCCTACCTGTTCTAAATCCATAAGAGTATAACTGACAGGAGGGCAGCATCAACAGGGCCATTTTTACCGTCACTTTTCTGACTGATGTAGTCAAGCAGGGAATGACCTTTAGAAACGAAGTATTTCTGAATCCATCATAAAACTGTTTAAGCTGCCACTCTTTTTGCTACAGCTCACTTCATTGGATGCATTCAGTGGAAAATACAGTGGGGAGATTTTATATACACAGAAAACATGAAACAATGGGTGTTACCATACACACTGTAATGAGAGTGATCAGGTAAGGTGAGCTATTACCAGAAGGAGAGAAAAAAAATCCACAGTGGCCAGGATGGTGTTTTCAGGAAGATCACCGACGGATTGTAGTTTCCTCAGGAAGTCAGTGGTGTCTCTAAGATAGCTGGAAGTGCTGGTAGCATAGGGCCTGAGGAGGGAGTCTACATAGCCAGACAATCCTGCTGTCAGGGTGCCAATGCCTGAGATGATGGGGCATCGAGGATTTCCAGGTTTATGGATCTTGGGTAGCAGATAGAATGCCCCTGGTCGGAGTTCTAGGGGTATGTCTGTGCGGATTTGTTCTTGTGCTTTTTCAGGGAGTTTCTTGAGCAGATGGTATAGTTTCTTCAGATTGAGAGAGCCAGAAGAGTACCCAGAGTTACCTACTACAGGACAGGCCCAACAAAGAAAATAACAGAACGCCACTAGCCGTCACCTTCAGCCCCCAACAAAAACCTCTCCAACACATCATCAAGGATCTACAACCTATCCTGAAGGATGACGCATCACTCTCACAGATCTTGGGAGACAGGCCAGTCCTTGCTTACAGACAGCCCCCCAACCTGAAGCAAATACTCACCAGCAACCACACACCATACAACAAAAACTCTAACCCAGGAACCTATCCTTGCAAGAAAGCCCATTGCCAACTGTGTCCAGATGTCTATTCAGGGGACACCATCATAGGGCCTAATCACATCAGCCACACTATCAGAGGCTCGTTTACCTGCGCATCTATCAAGGTGATATATGCCATCATGTGCCAGCAATGCCCCTCTGCCATGTACATTGGTCAAACTGGACAGTCTCTACGTAAAAGAATAAATGGACACAAATCAGACGTCAAGAATTATAACGTTCAAAAACCAGTTGGAGAACACTTCAATCTCTCTGGTCACTCGATTACAGACCTAAAAGTGGCAATTCGTCAACAAAAAAACTTCAGAAACAGACTCCAATGAGAGACTGCTGAATTGGAATTAATTTGCAAACTGGATGCAATTAATTTAGGCTTGAATAAAGACTGGGAGTGGATGTGTCATTACACAAAGTAAAACTATTTCCCCTTGTTTATTTTCCCTCCTACTGTTCTTGTCAACTGCTGGAAATGGCCCACCTTGATTATCACTACAAAAGGTTCCCCCTGCCCGCCCGCTCTCCTGCTGGTAATAGCTCACCTTTCCTGATCACTCTTGTTACAGTCTGTATGGTAACACCCATTGTTTCATGTTTTCTGTGTATATAAAATCTCCCCACTGTATTTTCCACTGAAGGCATCCGATGAAGTGAGCTGTAGCTCACGAAAGCTTATGCTCTAATAAATTTGTTAGTCTCTAAGGTGCCCGAAGTACTCCTTTTCTTTTTACGGCTACAGACTAACATGGCTGCTACTCTGATTCCCAGCAATATTCCTTCCTCCAGAGATGCCACTCGCAGTGGATTCCAACTCCTATAGACAACTACATGAGGGATGGAGCTAAACCAAATGGTACCGGCTAGTAAGAGAGGCAGTAAAAATAGGGAACAAGACTCGTGCCTAGAATGGTAACAATCCATTACTTTTATGGAGGGCTAAACTATCTCCCTGAAAGGCGGGTGTCACATGCTGGCTGGCCCTTTAACAGACGTCTTCAGCCTTGCCTGTGAGGTAGAAGTTATCGCCCAGCTGATTCTGATCTGGGAACTTCATTACAACTAGTGACCCCTGCTGTGAAAAGGTCAGAGTGGACTGCAGAGGAAGGAGCTCCCTCTCCCTGGGAAGGCCCTGGGGAAGGCAGGCTGAAGTGACAGTCTGGAAGTAGGGAGGTCCCTAGCAGAAGTTGCCGGGGTCCCCAGGAAGGGAGGCAGTGTGGAATCCTGCTGAGAAGCAGCACCTGCAGGGGAAGCACTGTGGGAGGGGAGGCTGTGCTCTGCTGAAGAAGTGCACAGGGCCCCGGAGCAGGGAACTGCAGCAGAGCCCAGGAGGGGCAGAAGAATCTTTGTTTGGATGTTTATTGGAATTTTCACTTGGACTTTCATTACCTTGGAAGGGGACTGACCCTAAGAGGTGACCTGGTTGGAGGGCTAGGCCATGGAAGATGAAGACAGAAACAGGCCATCACAGGCCAAAGTGGTAGTCCACAGGTGGCATGAAAGGTGAAGATTCCTGCAGCCCCACAGTCTGATGCCAGGGAGTGGTATGACAGTGAGTGGAAACAGTGGGTAATATAAAGACAACCCAAAATAAACCCAATTTCTAGAGGCCAGGAGAGTTGGGGCACTGGCAGCTCAGAAACAGGTTGTGTAACACCCATATGTCAAACCAGGCTAGAAGTCCAGTCTATGCAATAGTGCTTGGTACCTGGATGCAGAGAAGACCTGCTGTCTCCTGACTAGACAGATCTGAGCTTGGAAGCCCCAAGTGGAATAAGCCTCGACAGGCCCAGCTGGCTGCAGCATGGAGAGATGCAATAAGACAGCCATTTAGCCATGCTTTGCTTGGTGTCACTCAAACCTACTGGAATAGTGTCAAATGAAATGCAAAGCTGGGTGGGCTTTTTAAGGGCTTCAGTCCACTCCAGAGAAAGCTTAGGGGCATTTTTCACATTGTTTGTTGAGGCTCTTCTGTGGGATGGCTATGCAGGCATGGGGAATGTTGACAGGAGAATTGGTTCAGTAAGTCAAACCTTTTTCACCACCTACAGCTCAAGGATGCAACGGATAAAGTAGTGCACGGTTGTTGAAACCAAGAGCCTTAATTGGAGAGCTGTCAAATCCCCCCAGGGTCTTCCCCTTCCCAAATCACAGCCATAAGAAAGGAACATGGGATGCCAGGCGGCAGCAGCCTCAGCACTGAGTGAGAGTCGGGGAGATGCCTGGTTGGATGCTATCAACTCAGCACTCTGAAGCCAGTGGTGTTCCCGGCAGGTCTTGCTGTAGGAGCAAGAAGCCAAGAATGAGGGTCCAGGGAGGTGGTACCTCTGGATGATCAATGTTGCTTCGAGTGAACACACCTGCACTCCAGAGCAGAATGCAGCTAGCACCTGGCCTTGGCTTTTGGTGAGAGAGCGCAGCACGTCAAGTGAGAGGATATTTGTCGTTCCCTCCCAGATGGTCAGCACCTGTGAAGGGGGAGGGACAGGCAGGAAAAGCAGCCGTTATCTGGATTTCTTACCAATGACAGGAGCTCTCAGACTGGTCTCCTCCACACATCCCATAGGGACCGAAGGGTAGAGCTGCCAGGCATGGAGTCAGGGGAGTGGATGAGCAAGGAGAAGTGGAACTGCTGAGCCAGAAAGAGCAGATGTGCGGGGCTGGGGGGGAGAGAACAAGCCAGAGCTTCACAGTGCTTGCAGAACACGAGGTTAAAGGCTGGGGAAGGAGGACGGGGCTAAAGGCTGGTGGCTAGGCAGATGCAGTGCTGTGAGAGTGGAAGGGAGGGAGAGAAGAGAGCTGTGAGGAGCAGATGAGGCTGAGGTTGAATGGGGTATGGGAGGGTGGCATGGCAAAGCCCAAAGAGGAGACGCAGAAGAGGGAATGAACTGTGAAGGGAGGTGAGGAGGGCTTGTAGGGGAGGTGAGAGGGGGAGGGCAAGTTTATGGGAGCAGCCCGGGGGGGAGGGGGTGTGAAGCAGGAGGGGTCGGTTCTCTAAGGGAGGGGTGAACCCATACGAGTGGAAGTCAGTATGTGGCCGACAGCTCAATAGCGCCCCTGAGCAGAAGTCAATCACGAGTGACAGGACAGGGAATGGCCCATCAGGCGAGAAGAACAATGACAGACTGGTCTGTTTTATCACAGTGTTAGAGCTCTGTGGTGATGTGGGGTCCAACAGCAAGGCTGAGGGGAGCCCGACAGGGGCTGGCAAATGGGCAGAGAAGAGCCATGACATTAGGCAGGTAGTGAAGGCCTAGCTGCATGAGCATATACATTTGGAAATCTGTCTTTGGCAGAGAGCCAGACAGTGGTGCAGCGCTGCAGAGGGAATGCCTGAGGGGCACCAAGTGAGGAGCTATGGAGAAGAACTGTCATGCTTTGTTCGTGTTTTCTTACCTGGGCATCTCGAAGTGCAACTGGCAAGCCTGTGTCCTCCATGTAGCCCTGCCCTCCAAAACACTCCAGTCCCTCAGAAATAACAGCAATTGCCTGCAGAACAGAAAGTACAAGACTCCAGGATTTGAACTACAAGATCCAAATGACCCAGAAGGAGAAATTGCTCATGCTGTCCTCCATGCTAATTACCACGTTGCATCCAAACAGTTTTGGGTGCTGATCCTGCGGGGAAGGGGTTAAATGGGTTATACTGACTCAGTGAGGCAGGTGACTCGTTACCCTACATGGACATAAAGGGATTTGGAGGGACTCTCTGGGGAGAGGATCTAGGCCGCAGTGGTTCTCAATCAGGGCTTTGTGTGCCCCCGGGGGGAAACATCAACTCATCTAGATATTTGCCTAGTTTTACAACAGGCTACATAAAAAGCACTAGCATTGTCAGTACAAACTAAAATTTCCTACAGTTACTTGTTTATACTGCTCTATATACTATACACTGAAATGTAAGTACAATATTTATATTCCCATTGATTTTATAATTATGGTAAAAATGAAAAAGTAAATTTTCAGTAATAGTGTGGCTGTGACGCTTTTGTATTTTATGTCTGATTTTGTAAACAAGTAGTTTTTAAGTGAGGTGAAACTTGGGGTATGCAAGACAAATCAGACCCTTGAAAGAAACCCTCTGCAGAAAAGGACCTAGGGGTTACAGTGGACGAGAAGCTGGATATGAGTCAACAGTGTGCCCTTGTTGCCAAGAAGGCCAATGGCATTTTGGGATGTATAAGTAGGGGCATTGCCAGCAGATCGAGGGACGTGATTGTTCCCCTCTATTCGACATTGGTGAGGCCTCATCTGGAGTACTGTGTCCAGTTTTGGGCCCCACACTACAAGAAGGATGTGGAAAAATTGGAAAGCGTCCAGCGGAGGGCAACAAAAATGATTAGGGGTCTGGAACACATGAGTTATGAGGAGAGGCTGAGGGAACTGGGATTGTTTAGTCTGCAGAAGAGAAGAATGAGGGGGGATTTGATAGCTGCTTTCAACTACCTGAAAGGGGGTTCCAAAGAGGATGGATCTAGACTGTTCTCAGTGGTAGCGGATAACAGAACAAGGAGTAATGGTCTCAAGTTGCAGTGGGGGAGGTTTAGGTTGGATATTAGGAAAAACTTTTTCACTAGGAGGGTGGTGAAGCACTGGAATGTGTTACCTAGGCAGGTGATGGAATCTCCTTCCTTAGAGGTTTTTAAGGTCAGGCTTGACAAAGCCCTGGCTGGGATGATTTAGTTGGGGATTGGTCCTGCTTTGAGCAGGGGGTTGGACTAGATGACCTCCTGAGGTCCCTTCCAACCCTGATATTCTATGATTCTATGAAGGGGGACAATGGTCGGGAAAGGTTGAGAGCCACTGATCTAGGGTGTAGGCTGAGCAGTCAGACCTGGGGAGTAGGCTTGATAGGATTCTCATAAGATCTTATTGAGGGTTTCTGTGTTAATAAAGCCAAACCCCTGGGAGGAGACAAGTTTGGGTTTTACATGGTACATGAAATGATCTGTGTGTAGAGCAGGTTGGGAAAGGCACCTACTCAAAGGGCCACTTGGTCAAAATCTTGAAGTTCAGCAGCTTATAGTGTCAACAGTGTGAGGTCAGCAAGTTGCCCTGAGAAGCAGACAGTAATCCCCATGCTCCATTAATAAATAATACAAAAAATAGTGCCTGGAAGTAAAGAAATTTGTTTCAAGACAAACACAATTACCTTCCTCCCTCCTTCCCTGCCTGGATAAGTGGATCCATTCAAATTTCTGCACACATTTAGAGAGAGAGAGAAATAGCGGGAGAGACCTCTAGAGTTAAGGTTGAAACTGAACTTCTACACAAACCCAAGCCCCTTCTTCAATTGCTCATAACTGCAAGAAACAAATTCCTCTGGGGAATGAATTGTCTTTGCTTGGTCTCTGCCCAAAGGAGAATTCTCTTTTTTAATTTTAGCAAAATCTTTTCAGCCAGGTGTACACACACTTTAAAAAAAACCCACACCACTGTTCCATCTGTTCTGATCAGAAATGTGACGTGCCTCATTCACCAATCACTGACTGAAACATGCCTCTCCCCTGCCCTATAGCTGACCTCCACTCCCCCCAGCAGAGCAGCTAATTAACTCACCTGCTCTAAATGGCAGTAATCATTTTATTGTTCTGCTAGCCTTGCAGAAGCAGGTTTTCCTCTTTCTACCCCAAGCGCTGGACACTGAATTGCGGCTGCAATTTGTATTCTCCCTGTAACTCATTCCTCCGTCCAGGCCGGGGTCAGTGACATGCTGCACAGAGCCCATCCCAGGCTGATCGAATGTGGCCACCCAATACCTGTTTCCCAGTGTAGAGCTTAGCGACTGGTGTCAGCAGCCTGAGAAGATGCAGGTCCTGCTCACTGGCCATCTTGGTCTCCTCTAATCCCAGCAGCCTGGCTATCTCCATGAGCATGAGAAAGGCCCCTCGAGTTTCCACCTACAGGGAAAAGGGAAGCAGGGAGCAATCATGTGCAATCCCTATGGGCACAGGCATGCATCGACCACAACTGACCTTGTACCAGGAGAATTACCCTGAATCACTACCAAGCCCCTGAAAGAGAAACTTGTCCCATCACGGCGACAAGCATTTGAATGATGTTACGTTGCTCGGGGCAAGAAGGGAACAGAAGGTTTGGTTGGGTTTGGGGAAGTGAGCAGGGCCATACGTTGCTGCATGTTGTTTTTTGGTGATTTGCCATAACAAACAATATTTTCTCCTCTAATGTCTGTAAAGCAGAGAAGGACCAAGCGGCTAAATCCAGACCCAGGTTTGAAACCCCTTCCACAGCTCGACTGAGCCATCAGAGCCAGAGTGCAGGTTCGCACCCAGCTCGCTTCCAGATCCTCAGTCCTGTTTGTCTGTGTATTGTTATTATTTATTTTTATTACAGCAGGGCCTAGAGCTCCTGAGCAGGATCAGGGCCCCATTGTGCCAGGTGCTGCACAGAGTGGGAGGCACCCACCCTCTGAAGTGCTTACAGTCCCCATAGAGTTTAAATAATACAGCACCATGTACTGCACCAGGGATCCCACAAATTGCTCAGGGACCATTTTGGACATGGCTGAAACCCACTCGGGGGTGCTCTGTCCACCTCTGCTGGTGGCTGGGTCTCCTGTCAAAGTTCATGAGCCAGCTATGGCCTTGGCTAATGGAGCTGAGCCTCTTAGCTCAGGCCGCTGAGGCTCATGCTTTGAGATCCAGAGGTCCCAGGCTCCATTACGTGCCCTAAGGCAAGGTATAGCCTGCACTGAGGTTACATGGGCATCCATGCACTTCTGTGAGGAACAGCGCTGCACCTGCCTGCTGCCTGCGTAAATCCAGGCTCCTGTAGAGAGGCTGGATTCCTGCTCAGCTCAAACCCTGCTGGAGTACGTGTTACATCCCTGTCTAATATGCCATGGATCGATATTAGCCAGTTCTGGCAGCCCTTAGGCCTAAGCAGGTTTGAGTAGGGTGACCAGATATCCCGATTTTATAGGGACAGTCCCGATTTTGTGGTCTTTTTCTTATATAGGCTCCTATTACACACCCCCCCCCCCCCCCGTCCCGATTTTTCATACTTGCTGTCTGGTCACCCTAGCTTTGAGAGCAGCAGTAACAAAACTCCACAGAGCTCTGAGCAGTCTGGTTATGAACACCAGTGGCAGGCTGGCCTTGCTGATTAACAGCTCCCCGCAGCACTGGTGAACCTTTGCCTTGTGTATGAGTGAGTGGTGAGCCAGATGAGCGCGAGGAAGCCTTACCTCCAGCCGGGCCACGGTCTGCATGTGCAAGGGATGGTCCTTGATGAGCTTCCCAAAGACGACCCGCTTGCTGGCATACTCTCTGGCCAGGTTAATCATCCTAGGGACAAAAGGGCAGTCAGGCAAGGAGGGTTAGTGGCTGCAGCCTTTACATTCCCATATATATTAAACGCATTTCCTAACTTCCCCTTTGAGCCATTCACAGCTTGGGGATGCAGAATAACCCCGCCATGGCAGATGGAAGTGACACTGTATTGTCAGCCTAGGAGACAGCTAACCCGCAGCAGTGCTCACTTTTCCCCATCACCCCAGCAAACCTCTTCCCGCTCACCCGCCTGTTGTCAAGTGCTGAAGGCTGGAATGCTGTTGCCTTGGTAATACTGTTTAGGCTGCTCAGTGCATCTGTCCTTGGACTAGCAGCTAATGCAGCCTGCTAATTGAGCAGACCTCGATGTCACTTATAAAGAGAGGCTTGCGGTGACAGAGGCACTCGGCCTGGCGTATTGCCCTCAAGTTGCAGTCCTAGCACCCTGGCTCCATGGTTACAGGAATGCTAACACCAGTATGAAGTGAGCTGTAGCTCACGAAAGCTCATGCTCAAATAAACTGGTTAGTCTCTAAGGTGCCCCAAGTCCCCCTGTTCTCTTTGCGGATACAGACGGACACGGCTGCTGCTCGGAAATGTGGCAAGGAGTGGCTCAGTCAACAGCAAGAGTCTCTGCTGTCCCCTAGGCCACACGAAGGGCTCAGGCGAGGGACCCTGGCATTTACAGCCTGAGACAAACAACTCACCTACCACCCTGCCAGTTTCATGACATGTTTGTTACCTCCCCTTGTGCCTGATATCTCAGACACAACATCCCTATTCATTGTTCTGTTAAACCATCGGCGCTTGTGCAAGATTGGGGTGTATCCGTACTAGCCTTCTGAAAGGTATTTGCGTAAATATTTAGTGTGTTATTCTTTTGCCAAGGCCAGGCCTACTTTGGTTTACAGCCTTCGGTTCAGGCCTCAAGTCTGGCACTAGGCGCAGCGCTCCAGGCTCTCTCTCTGTTACACCGCCTAGCTCCCAGTTATTATTCGTGATCATGTTTAGGGCGGTATTGCCAAAGGCCCAGCTACGAAGGGGGGCCCCTTGTGCTAGGCGCTGTCCTGAGTCGTGGACAGTCCCTGCCCTGAACTGCGTCCAGTCTCAGTAGACCAGACAGACGTGGGCTGGGGGGAGGCAGAACACGTCAGTGGCACATGGCGTGTTAGTGCCGTGAAAGGGAGGGGGCAGGGCAGGGGAAGGAGAGTAAGAAGTAGGCATGGAGTGCCGCTACGGGGAAGAGATGGTGAGGGAGGGGAAGAGGAGGGCTGGAGCAAACAACCAATCAGCACCAAGCAGAGAAAGTCAGTAAAGGTCCTACAGAGTTAACTGGAATGTGCAGAGGTGCCTGCCGTGGCGGCTTCTGCCCATGCCCACTGGAGTCTCTGGCTGGCTGTCTTCTCCCCAAGGCCACATGGCAGGGGTGGGGGGAGGCACCGCCTGGGTCCTAGCACAAAGTTTCTCTGTAGGATGTTTCTGGCCCCCAGTCCTGCCCCAGTGGATGCTTTGGGAGGGTCTAACATGGCTCTGCCATGTCGGTCTCAATGCCAGCTCAGGCAAGAATTGCCCATGTGATGCTGGCATGATCCTCAAGGAGGACGAACGAAGGGCTTGAGTTCAGTTACTGCTGCAACCATCCCTCAGGTCCCTGGGGAGTTTGTCATGGTCTTTCCCTCTACCCCTGCTAGTTCACACCTTCCCACTACCTCCTGAGCTCCTACCCTGAGTGGATGCTGACGCGCCTCCCCCATCCCACTCAGAGGGGCAGCAGCGACAAACCCTTCTCTTGCACTCCCTGGCTGCCCCAGCAACACCACTAGGAGAAACAGCCAGTCCCTGAGCCACTGCTGGCTCCCCACACCCGCATACACATGCCACATTCGTCCCTGGTGCTGCTGCGCTCCTCCCTTCCCAGCCTCACCCCTGAGCTCGTGGTGACAGCAGCATCTTCTCTCCACCATTCCCCAGCTGTGGGGACAGGAGTGGAACCTCCACTATCCCCCCATTTGGATCCAGCCGGGCTCACGTATTCATAGGTGGCTGGTGCCCTGTTGTGCTGGATGCTCGTCAATCTCTGACTGGGGCCCCGGGGCGCTGCTATAACACCAACAGTAGCCAGAGTGGCTCAGGATCTAGCTTGAGCCACCACATGTCCTGCTGAATTGGGAGGGGGAGCAGCTGCCAGAGGAACACTTCAGAGCCCCTACGGGAGGAAGGTCAATGGAGCTTTGTCAATTTACATTTCTTCACCTGGAGAGCTATTGAGGGGAACAACGTACATTTGGGGGCATTCTTTGCGACTCTTAAGACAGGAGGTTGCCCAGCAAGTGTGGCCTCTTGCATAGGCACTTTTCAGAGTGGCAGCCGTGTTAGTCTGTATTCGCAAAAAGAAAAGGAGGACTTGTGGCACCTTAGAGACTAACCAGTTTATTTGAGCATAAGCTTTCGTGAGCTACAGCTCACTTCATCGGATGCATCAGGGGACACCATCACCGGGCCTAATCACATCAGCCACACTATCAGAGGCTCGTTCACCTGCACATCTACCAACGTGATATATGCCATCATGTGCCAGCAATGCCCCTCTGCCATGTACATTGGCCAAACTGGACAGTCTCTACATAAAAGAATAAATGGACACAAATCAGATGTCAAGAATTATAACATTCATAAACCAGTCGGAGAACACTTCAATCTCTCTGGTCACTCAATCTCAGCCCTAAAGGTCACAATATTACAATAAAAAAACTTCAAAAACAGACTCCAACAAGAGACTGCTGAATTGGAATTAATTTGCAAACTGGATACAATTAACTTAGGCTTGAATAGAGACTGGGAGTGGATGGGTCATTACACAAAGTAAAACTATTTCCCCATATTTATTTCCTCCCCCCCCCCACCGCTCCTCGGACGTTCCTGTTAACTGCTGGAAATGGCCCACCTTGATTATCACTACAAAAGGTTTTCTCCCCCCCGCTCTCCTGCTGGTAATAGCTCACCTTACCTGATCACTCTTGTTACAGTGTGTATGGCAACACCCATTTTTTCATGTTGTGTGTGTATATAAATCTCCTCACTGTATTTTCCACTGAATGCATCCGATGAAGTGAGCTGTAGCTCACGAAAGCTTATGCTGAAATAAATTGATTAGTCTCTAAGGTGCCACTAGTACTCCTTTTCTTTTTGCATAGGCTCTGCTGAAATTATTATCTGCCCTACTGTAGTGCCTAGGACCCCCCTCTGCTAGGCACTTACAAACACAGAGCTAAGGGGCGGACGCTGCCCAGAGCAGCTCACAAGCTGAGCCAAAATTAGGAAGTCCTACTTGAAACAAAAACTGCAAACAGGAAGTTTGAAAGCCAAGATGTTGTGAGATAGAAACAACCTTCTCCTCCCACTTCCCGGCAGCACTTAGCTCCCAGATGCAGCCACACCACAGCCCAGTGTGGCTCATAGCAGCAAGGCAAAGCGTAGCCCCTTTGTCCGCCTGGCTGCTCCCCCAGGGGCCTGGAGATCCATGTGGGCTTCACCTCCTCATGCCAGCCACTGCTGAGATGACATTGTGGATCCTAGTTATGGTCAACATGTTGGCAATGGAAGCCACACCCCGACCCTCTGCAGAGATCTGAAAGCATCAAGGAACAAAGGCTAGAATAAATCCCACAATGAATCTCCTTGGGAGCGGAGTGTGTCCATGGGCTGGTGGAAATGGACTCTTCCCTCCATCTCAATCACAGAATCTCAGGGTTGGAAGGGACCTCAAGAGGTCATCTAGTCCAAACCCCTGCTCAAAGCAGGACCAATCCCCAATTTTTTGCCCCAGATCCCTAAGTGGCCCCCTCAAGGACTGAACTCACAAGCCTGGGTTTAGCAGGCCAATGTTCAAACCACTGATCTATCCGTCCCCCCACACTGAGCTGTCCCTCCCCCCAATCTGGCTCAGTCACCTGAAAAATCTGACTTCTTGCCTGGAACTCCCCCCCATGTTACCGTGTGTGTGTCTGCCAGCTCAGCGCACTGAGCAGGGGAGAGCCACCTATCTCGTGGATTGTGATCTGCCCACTGCTGCCCTGGCATACCCGGTGTGCCTGGGCTCCATCCAGCAGCAGCTCAGCTGTTGGCACCTGCCTCGTCCCCAGCTTCTCCTTTAGCCTTTGCACCTCAATGCCGTTCAGCTTCCCCTCCTTATCTCGCACCTCCAAGAAGAACAGGGACAGGCCTCTGGAGCCCTGCACAGAAGCACATGTAAGATCCCTTCACTGCAGGGAGTTCTACACAGGCTGAAGGAGGAGCATTTGGCTGTGATGAAGAATGGAAGGGGAGGAAAACAATTTATCTGCCACCTCCCCGGGCTCCACTGGGAAACTGACCTGTTCTACACGTCCCTGAGCATCCATGATCCTTGCCAGGGTCAGCGTCATGTCTGAATCAGTGGCTGATGTAAACCATTTAAAACCGTAGAGGCAATATGTGCCATCTGGCTGCTCTCTGGCCACTGACTCTGTGCCGCTAGCTGCAAAAAAAGAGCACAAGATCTTGACTTTAGGGGAAGCATCTGTGACAGGCAATGCTGGCTCGTGGCTTAAGCAGCACCTCCTCAGATTGCTCTACGCTGTCAAGATGAAACACGGATCAGCAACTAATCCCCTTCACTGTCCTTGGGTGAAGTGCAAGCCGGGTAGAATACCCACGCCTCCCTAGAAAAGGAGCCCAGCTAGAGTGTGAGCAGCCCATAGCAAACACTGGCAGCACTGACAGGAGAGGAATGCAGCATGACTTATAGGCACAGTGATGCAACGCCATCAGGGCTCCCATTCCACCAAGAATGGCAAGGGGCGCTCTGTACCCAGGAGCCCTGCAGTCTTGCCTCACCCAACAGCATTCACTCTTCAGGTGGCCCTTTAATTTCTCCCAACAGGGAATTACACCTCGCCTTCCAGGATCCTGCTGAGGGGAACACTCCCCTCCCAGAGTCCTCTGTCTCCAATATGCCGTGTTGAGATTTCCCTGCATGCTTAAACCCCCCATATCGCCAACATTTGCACGGGAACAAGAGCGGGGGACTAGCACTTGAAACAGCGTCTTCCAGAGTTCTCTGTCCCATCACAACAGATGCTGGCTGGAACACCTCTGCTGCCCGTGTTCAGGGCTGAACTTCCAGAGGTGGGCGCAGGGCATTCTCTGTGGAGGGTCCATGGCTCTAGACAGCTGAGTGGGTGTGTGGTAGTGGCCTGGAAGATCTGTTTTGTTGTGTGTTTGTGGCAACAGGACAGATTGTCAGACCATCTGTGGGGTGGGGTGGGGGGGAGGAGATGTATGGTTTCCCTTGGTTTTAAGCCACTACATGGTTTTGAAAACAGCCCCAGTTGTTTTACGTTCTTGTTAACACAACCCACTCTGGTCTTATTGGCCTTGTCGGTTATCAAAGAAATGTGGCCATACAGATCACTGCCACTGGAGATGCTTTCAACCTGTGACACCTACCGACATCAGAGCCTCCTTTGCGTTCCGTCATCCACTGGCCAGAGGTCCAGAACTTCCTGGGGTCGCGTGATGTCAGGTGGCCAAAAGCTTTCGCTAGAGGCCCTGAAATACCCAGAGACTGGGGGCAGGAGTGGGAGGGGGAGAGGAAACCAAGAATTTCTTGAGAGAAAGATCCAGAAAGGCCAGCTACACATTTCACTGACAACGTTCATGGAGTCAACGGGGAGAGGATTCCACCTTCCTCTGAGGCATCAGAGATCAGCCACAGCTAGAGACAGGACACCAAACAGGCGGACCAGCACTCTGAGGTGGTACAGAGAATCCTCTTTCCAGATTCCTGGCTGGTGGGTCTTGCTCATGTGCTCAAGGTCACACTGATATCCAGATTTGGGGTTAGAAAGGAGTTTTTCCCCAGGTGAGATGGGCAAGGGCCATGGGTTTTTTCCCACCTCCTTCTGCAGCATGGCACATGGATCACCTGCTGGGACCACCCAGGCATATCCCACCTAATCAATTTCCTGCCATTGCAGAGCCTTGGGCACTGGTGGCACCTCCGTGTCTTCAGTTCTCTCACTGTGACACACAATTTAGGACTGAAATGCTTTAGTCTAAGTAAAGTCTCCATAGAGGCGTCTCTGGGTGGTGGTGGCAGCCTGGGACATACAGGAGGTCAGACTAGATGATCTAATGGTCCCTTCTGGCCCTAAACGCTGCGAAACAATTGTCTTCACAAGCTGCAGAGGGTCATCCAGGAACCTGTCTCTGGGTCAGAATAGGCAAACTCTAGACAGGGCAGGGAATCTTTCAATGTCCTGAGTCCCTGAGTGTCTGGTGACTGCTGCAGAGTCTCAGAAATGGCCCAGCATGTCCATGGGAGAGGGCTGAGAGTAGCATTGTAAAGAGATAAGATCCAGACTCCATTACACAGGTACATGTCCTGGGAGGTGCTGAGCACCCTCAGCTCCCCCTGACTTCAGCACCTCTAGAGATTTGGCCCAAGAGTTTCCGCAGCAGCCTATGCACCAGGATGCAATGTACATCACCAGTGCACAGCAAGCTGGAGGGAGTACAAGGCCCTTAGGATTATTTGCTCACTGTACAAAGGCCAAGCTATGCTGGTGGGCTCAGGGCCTGATTCTCCCCTGCTCTGTAGCTTGTGTAGGCACAGACACCTGTGCAAACCTGGCCAAATCCTCAGCCCTGGGAAGTCAATGGAGCTCAGCTAATTACACCAGTTGAGGATCTGGCCATGGCGTTTAGCACCCACTTTGCACAAGTGTAAGTGACTGAACAAGGTGCAAGGAAATGGAGAATCAGGGACTTGTGGCCTTGAAGTGAAAGTACCTGGAAGGCCATTTATTGTAATTATTTATTATTTGCATTACAGTAACAGCTAGAACAGTGTGGGTCCCAGGCCCCACACCGCTCCCGGAAGCGGCCAGCGTGCCCCGCAGCCCTGGGAGCTGGGGGTGGGGGGTGTCTCCCTCAGCATGCTACTCCTGCCTGCCAGCACCGCCCCTGTAGCTCCCATTGGCTGGAATGGGGAGCTGTGGTGGCGGTGCTTGCAGAGGGGGGCAGTGCGTGGAGCCATGTGCCGCCTGCCCCCTCCCAGGGGCCACAGGGGCGTGTTGGCCCCTTCCGGGAGCGACGTGGGGCCGGGGTAGGGAGAGAGCCTGACTTAGCCTTGCTGCACTGCTGGAGGTAAATGCTGCCCAGCAGGAGGCTGCGCCCCAACCTCCAGCCCTGAGCCCCCTCCTGGAGCCAGCACCCCAAGCCCTCTCCTGCACCCCAAACTCCTTCCTGCACCCCAAACCCCAGCCCTGACCCCCCTCCCAGAGCACCCTGTACCCCCTATTGCACCCCAACACTCTCCCCAGCCCAGAGCCCTCTCCTGCACCCAAACTCCCTCCCAGAGCTTGCACCCCTGATCCCCTCCTGCACCTCAACCCCCTGCCCCAGGTTCAGCCCAGAGCCCCCTTCCACACTGTGAATCCCTAGGCCGCCGGCCCAGAGCCCGCACCCCCTCCCAAACCCTTACCCCAGCCCGGTGAAAGTGGGGGAGAGTGAGTGACGGGGAGGGGGGGAATGGAGTGCATGGGGCGGGGCTTTGGGGAAGGGGTGGGGCCTCAGGGAAGGGGCGGGGTAGATTCTGGGTTGCCCTTAAATTCCAAAAGTGATCTTGGGCATAAAAAGGTTGGAGACCACTGAGCTAGAGGCTTCGTCGGAGAGCAGAACCCCACTGTGCTCCGTGCTGAATTCAAACGTAGTACGGGCACTTCTTGGCACAACGAGCTTGAAATCTCAGTAGACAGGACACCAATGACTTGTCCACACAAGAAACTTGCATCAGTGCAGCTGCACTGCTGCCGAAGCTCTCCCAGGGACATGCCCTGCCCACACTGGGGCGCAGGTCAGTGTAACTACAGCACGCGGGGGGATTAGTCACGCCCATGAGGGACGTGGGGACACCAGTGGCCCTTTGTAGTGTAGACCAGGGCTGAGGCACAGAACAGGGAACTGACTTACTCAGAACCACCGAGCAGGTCTGTGGCAGAGCCAGGAACAGAACCCGGCTCTTCTGGATCTCGTCCAGCACCCTAGCCATGATGCCATGCTGCCTCTGCAACAAATGTAGACACCTGCAATGAAGTAGCCTGTGCTGATGAGCGACTGGCTGTGGTCTTACCTCAATGACTTTAGCTGCTCCATCAGTCATGGCCAGTGGGCAGGTAAAGAGGCCAGCGGAGGGCGCGTATAAGTACAGCTTGGCAACCTGGTACACACGGCTACCAAAGAAAGAGATCAGGAATGAATGTGCCGCACAGCAATTCAGCCGTAGTGAGGAGGAAGGTTCCCGGTTTGGAGAGAGAAGTGGGTGCAGCCATAAAAACTGGAGAGTATCAGGACCACCCAGCTCTGTGAGTAGAAGAGGAACAGTCTCCAATCCAAACCAGTCTATGGCAGGGTAGGAACCGGAGTCCTGGCCCAAGGGCTAGTAGAACCAGGACACAAATGAGCCCCAGGCTTGTGCCCTGGTAGGCAGCATGCAGGGAGTGCAGTTCTAGAGCACGGTAATAACTGAGAGCTCTCTCTTGGGGCTGGAGCTCCTCAAAATTGCTGGTGAGCCAGATCCAGCCCTGTGTTATTCCAGTTTTATGTCAGGGTATTCCGTGCAGTGTATGTGTGTGACAAGCTGGAGTGTGTGGGTGAGTTAGGCCCCCAGACTGATGAAGGAGCATGGTGACATGTTAGAAGATTATGAAAAATTATAGGCAGTAAGGACTGATTAATGATGATGTGGTGTGTTACAGTGGGCAGAAACACTGCTGTTCTTTCCAGTGGGGTAGGGGTGAGTCTGCCTATACAGCATTTATTACCCATGAGAAAACGGGGGACCCAATCCCGTGATGTGCTGAACATCAACTTTTGAGGCTTAACCTGCACCATGCACAGGATTGGGCCCTGGAAGATGCACATGCCTGAGCCTGTGTAGTGGTTTTGATACCCATGTGGTTACCTCCAGTTGGAGTATCTCCTCTCGTAGGCCTCAGCGATCAGCCCCTCCTCTGCTGCAATCTCCTTCATCCTCTTCCAGGCTGGGCAAGTGACAATGTGGTCCACACGCCGCCCCCAAGCATCATAGTGCTGCAGTGCAGGAGGATTCAACTCGCACTCATGCCCCAGAGAGTCAATCTCGGCTGCCACACGGGCCCCAAACCTCTCCAGATCCAGACTCACCTTCTCCAGCACCTGCAAGGCAGCCCCAAGGAGACCTCAGAACACACTCGGTGGGGTGAGGAACCTGCAGGCAGTCCCTGAAATGTCCATCAAGGCAAATGATGGACCCTGTTCCTGGATGGCACTAACCATCTCTTTGCCCACCCTGTCCCCTCTGGGCTGCTCCTTCGGTGGCATCTCTTATGAGTTGGGACAGCAGCCTCTCCCTTAGCCTGGGATCAGAGGGTCACTCCGCTGTCACACTGCCTCCACATTCTCCCCTCCTTTTGCAAAGCAAATCACCCATGGCCGCCCCTCTGGATTTTCCAGACGGCAACAAAGATTTAACGTCCACCAGGCCCTGAGAAAGCAGCACACAGGCACTCATTTACTGATAACAGGGACACTAGCGGGAGAGTCTGCCAGAGCCATCTGGAGAGGAAGGAGCAGTGACCGCTCTGTTCGATGAGGAAAGGAAGATGGCTCAGTAGTTTGGGCCCTAGCCTGGGACTTGGGGACCCTAGGGTCCATTCTCTGCTCTGCCAGCGATTCCCTGTGTGGACCTGGACAAGTCACTTCTCTCTGGGCCTCAGTTCCTCTCTATAACATGGGGATCAGGATGCCCTATCTCCCAGAAGTGTTGTGAGGCTAAGTACTGCCAAGCTTGTGAGACACGCTGGTACTAGGGTAACAGGGGCCATAGAAGTAGCTAAGACTTCTTCCTGCTAAGAGCTGATCTTTTCTGTACTCCTAACCAGTATGACATCGGACACTGCCCTTGCAGGGATCTCTCTTCCCTCCAATATGGGGCAAGGCTCTTTTATCAGAAGGGACATAGTTATGGAGATGAAGTTCCTGAGGCCTGACACTACACAGGCTCTGCTGCTGTGACGCATGGCCAGAAAGGGTTAAACGTCCTGCAAAATAAATGACTCAAATGCAACACTTAAAGCCATATGGGAAGAGAATGTTTGTGGTTCTGTATATTTACACATATATGAGGTAGTGGTCAACAATATAATCAACAGTCCCTGTCTATGCTGTATTCTGTTAATTCAGAGATCAAAAGAAAATCCTAGCATTTAAATGAATTGTAAACATAGGAAATCGCTGTATTCATCTCTCTTCAAAGTTTATAGCAAATCATCAGTGAATGGTGGAAAAAACGGGCAATTGCCTTATGTTAATCTGTGTGAATAATTAACGACGATGCTTAGGACATGAGGGCCTATTGTTCCCCGAGGGACTCCAACCTGTCAAAGGCAGCTTGAAATTGTATAAAATATCCTTGCGTCCCAATCCTTTTTATCTCAGATCTGCTTAAACTTCATCAGGGGAAGTTTGAGTCGCAAGATGAGATCCCAGTTATGCTGGTACACCCTGGATATGATATTGGACATTGGACTATAACCTATGGACTAAATTCTAAAAGAACTCTTTGCAACTACAAAGCTCACCATCCCTGCTATAAATCTGAACCTCAAGAAATGAACTCATGTCTGTATGTTATATTGATCTTTTAACCAACACTCTCTCTCTCTTTCCTTTTTTAATAAATTTTAGTTTAGTTAATAAGAATTGGCTGTAAGCGTGTATTTGGATAAGATCTGGAATATTCATTAATCTGGGAGATAATGTGTCCGATCCTTTGGGATTGGTAGAACCTTTTTATATGACGAAATAAGATTTTCATCAATTTTCATCCTATCTGACTTGGGTAACTAGGTGGAGGCCTGAGGCTGGGTCACTTTAAGGGAACTGTGTTTTGGACTTTGAGTTACCAGAAAGGTATAACAGAAGCTGTTTAGTGCTGGCTTGGTAAATCTAAGTATTAAGATTTCCACCAGCTTTGGAGTTCTCTGCCCCATTCTTTGCAGTTCACCCTAATAGTGACCTCGGCTGGCTCCCCCGGGCATCCGGTCACAGCAGCCACCGTAACAGCAGGGCTCCCTAGTGCAGATGCTGTGTATGCTGACAGAAGGAAGAGTTCTGCCAGCACCATCTCTCTGAACAACATTAGCTATGTCAGCACAGATGTGTCTACAATGGGGTTTTGTAAGCAGAGTTATATCAGCTGGGGGAGAGGGGAGGGTGTTAAACATCCCTGCCCAACATCACTAAGGTGACAAAACTTTACAGCGTAGACCTGACTTTAGTTGCTGGGCCGGAGTAGAGAAATAATAAGACATCCTCGCATTGGATGTTGATGAAATACAAACATTACATTTTTCCTTTCCTTGGTACCAAAGTACATATTGTCTTTTCATTAAAACACACCTATATGATCACCTTCTTTCTCATTTTTCCTTTCAAACTGGATAACCAGGATACTATATTTTCCAGTTAACTCTTTGAATACTCCATCCTTCATATCAACCAGTTTTCTCCCAGGCTACCCCATCCTAAAGGATCAAGCTGTGTGCCCGGGGGATCAGGGGAGAGCTAACACCTCCTGGAGGTCTGTGTATCAATCCCACACTGGTGAGGCAAGGGTTAAGGAGCTGCTCTGGACACTGGAAGTCACGCCCCCTTGGCTCGGCTGGGCAGGCTCCCAGGGGCGGGAGCATTCGAAAAGGAGCAACTCCGTTCCGTCTCGCCGGACCAAGGAGGAGAGCAGCCGGGTGCAGCAACCTCCTGCTGAGAAGCCGCTGGGATGGAGCCTCCTAGCCAAGTCGCTGGAAGCCCATCAGCTGTAGGAGCCAAGGGTGACAACTCGCTATCACCAGGGGAAGGGGCTCCAGAGATGAACCAGAGAGGAAGCCAGGAGAGATCCCAAGACACTGTGACCCCAATGGAAGTACAGAGATCAGGGATAGGAAGTAACTTGCAGGTGTAAATAAGGGTACCAGACCCTAGGCCACGGATATGGTCTACGTTAGAACCCAGTGGAGTAGGGTGAGCCTGGGTTCCCCTAGCCCCCTGCCTTGGGACTATGGCCGCTAGGCAGAGCGGATTTTGACTCTTGCCTTTTGGCAATGCTAACGGGGACTATAGCCACTAGGCAGAGTGGCCCTGGACACTTGCCACTAGGTGGTACTGCCAGCTTGGGGCACCCAGGCAGCCCCTGACAAGGGCCTCGTAGGGCCAGGTGGCTTCCATGACCCCAAAACAGGCCTGTGCCTTACAGGCACAGTCTAAGAGTCCAAGTTGCATGTGCTTAACTGTTCTGGAATTTTCCCTGAAAATGCAAGAGCCCTGGGGCCTCCCGACCTGTTAATCTCAGTCAAGAAGCAGAGCATGACCTCAGTAGGTAAGTCTCCAAACGGTGCCAGGCGTCTAACTAGGCAGGGACTTTGGAAGTGTAAGCAGAGTCAGGATGAGCTCTACCCTGACATCTGGTGGTGAGTCATGGTGGGTTGTGGAAAAGAACTTTAGGGGCTGATCTCATTTGCATAGGCACACCCACCCTGCCTAGATGGTCAGTTTGGCTGCTGTAGGAGCCCCAGTTTCTCTGTTATTGGGGCAGGAATAAACAGTTATTATCCTGATTATGTGAATCAAGGACAGTGGAACTGTACTTGGCCTTTTGTTATGATGGAGGGACTCACCATCAACAATGGAGCACTCGCTAGGCAAGGGTCATGGGTTCCAAAACCCAGTGAATAGAGAGAGGTTGGGGATAAGTATTAATACCTGGTGATATGGGCCTCATAGTGAGGGTCTTACATGCTAATTGCACTATCTCCACTGTAGAATATCAGAGCTAATTTTGATTCTATTAGGAGTCTAGTTATAGGCTGCTGAGCTGAATTCACTTTGGGCTAATGGTGCATCAGCACTGAGGCTCCCCTACTACAAGCTGAAATCATAAAAGAGCTAAACTTACTAAGAGGTGAAATCACTGAGTGTTGTGTTAAGTAGTGGGGGAGCCTGAAGATATATTGCGGAGCAGTTTGTGAGACGGCTGGCAGAGCAGAACGGCTGGTGGAGAGGAGCAGTTTGTGGGATGCCTGGAGCAGCTCATGGGGGTGGCTGGCAGAGAGGAGCAATTCGTGGAACGGCTGGTAGAGCGGAGCAGAGCCCCATGGAGAGGTGGGGCAATCGGCTTTGGACCACGTAAGGTGCCCCTAAACCCCCCCTCCACCCAGGTTGGGAGGTAAAACTCTGCAGTTAAACTTTCAAACTCTGGTGCTGCACTGACCAGGGACAGAGACTTTTGGGGTGTTGGACTTTTGGGACTTTGGGTTGCTGGACTCAAGAACCCAAGGGAAAGGTCACACCCCAATTTGCTTGGGGTGGGTTTTTTGCTCATGGGTTGTGTTATGAATCCTGTTGGTGGTGTTTCCCCAACATAATGCCACATTGTTTGTCTCTGTTATTAAAAGGCTTTGCTACACTCAGACTCTGTGCTTGCAAGAGGGAAAGTATTGCCTCCTGGAGGTGACCAGCAGGGGTGGTATATATTTGTCCCAGGTCACTGGGTGAGGGCTCGAGCCAGTTTTGCATTGTGTTATTGGAATGGAACCCCTGGATACTGAACCCGGCCCTTGTTGCTACCAACTCTGACGGGCAGAAGGGTTACAGAGGTAAAACATGATCATGAGCTTGCAGCAAACCCAGAGTGCTGTGCTTTGTTCACCTCCAAGCAAAGTGTCCCCACCCTCCAGGAGGGGAGAGATTGGCAACCTGCCTGGTAATTCACACGCACTCCAAACGGACCTGCCACAATTACCTTTGTAATTCAGGATGTTGCCCAAGAGTTCTAATAGGCGTGTTGCCTACCACCTGGTAGAAAGAGATCACTGTCCCTGCGTTTGTGACCACAGAACATAACATCCCAGCAGCATTTTAATGGTCTCTTCCACTAGGATCATCCACGAACCATCTAGTCCAAAGCAGAATTTGCTAACTGCCATGCAGCCTCATTCAGTGCTTAACCGTATTCAGTGCTCGGATAGCCCAGTGGCCGGTGTGTTAGAAATGTTTTAACACAGAGATGATAGAGAGATGATCCCTTACACTACAGGGCATTTTACAGAGAGATGGAGGAGTTCCATCTCTTTCAGTGATGGGGAAGATCAGCAATGCAGAAACCAAGTGTTCACAAATCTGTATTATCACTTCTACAGTCAGATCTGTTTCCACCACTAGAAACAGAAGACGCTTCCCTAGAGGGAGATGGGCTCCCCCAGCACCAACAATAACCACACATAGGAACACAGGAGTGGCAGAGCCGGAAGAGTACCCAGAAGTTACCTACTACAGAACAGGCCCAGCAAAGAAAATAACAGAATGCCACTAGCCATCACCTTCAGCCCCCAGTGAAAACCTCTCCAACGCATCATCAAGGATCTACAACCTATCCTGAAGGATGACCCAACACTCTCACAGATCTTGGGAGACAGGCCAGTCCTCGCTTACAGACAGTTCCCCCAACCTGAAGCAAATACTCACCAGCAACCACACACCACACAACAGAACCACTAACCCAGGAACCTATCCTTGCAACAAAGCCCGTTGCCAACTGTGTCCACATATCTATTCAGGGGACACCATCATAGGGCCAAATCACATCAGCCACACTATCAGAGGCTCATTCACCTGCGCATCTATCAAGGTGATATATGCCATCATGTGCCAGCAATGCCCCTCTGCCATGTACATTGGTCAAACTGGACAGTCTCTACGTAAAAGAATAAATGGACATAAATCAGACGTCAAGAATTATAACATTCAAAAACCAGTTGGAGAACACTTCAATCTCTCTGGTCAGTCGATCACAGACCTAAAAGTTGCAATTCTTCAACAAAAAAACTTCAAAAACAGACTCCAACGAGAGACTGCTGAATTGGAATAAATTTGCAAACTGGATACAATTAATTTAGGCTTGAATAGAGACTGGGAGTGGCTGGGTTATTACACAAATTGAATCTATTTCCCCATGTTAAGTATCCTGAGCAGGAAAGCTGGAAAAATGTGTATAGTGGGGGTGTGAAAGCTATTGAACCAAACTGTAAACCCTGAATATAACGGAAACCACTTCAAGCCAGTGGGTGGAGCAGCACCCCCAGCACTGCTAATTCCAGCACCTATACTCTGCGACGATACCGAGAGCCTGAAAAGCTGTCCACAATCTCAGCAACAGGGGGTTGTGCTGCGCACACAACGCATACACACACAGGTCAAACCTGGGGTGGCAGGCGTGTTTTCAAGTAATGCTGAAGGAAAGCATCTTCTAGGTACTGGTTTCCAATCCTGGGCTGCTCTTGGAAAAAGGTCCCAATTTCAGTCCTGGCAAATGGCACCTTCACCTCTTGCAAGGTGCATTTGTCCCAGGTCTCAACTTTCTGACTGTGACCCGCCGACATCTTGGCTCCTCTACAGCTCAGCTTTGGGCACCGAGGCAGGAGGCAGCCCAGCTTCCACCGCTTGTGATTGGTGCCAGGGCTCCACGTAGATAAATGACTGACACGCCTGACCCTGCAGAACATGACAGGGGGTTAGTCCAATTGCTGGCGTTCAGAACTGCCCTGGGTTCAGTCCTCAGTCCAGGACTGTGTCTGCGTTTAATCGCAGGAGCCCTTCAGTAGCTCAGGAAGCAACTTAAGGAACTCTTCTTGTTTCCCCTCCCTCTGGGGTTGAGGTTCCAGCAGCTACTGGCTGCCGAGTGGAGGAAAGGTCAGGGAGAGGGAGGAGAGAGAAGCACCAATAAGGGTGCATGTGGGCAACATTTATGCTGGCTCTTCTTGCCTGTCTGTCAAACCACTGATTTGAACCCGCCTCTTTGTGACACTCCCAGAGCTGGGGAAGCCAGGTGAAGTTCTCAGAGCTGGGGACTAGGGAGAACAGTATGTGATGTGATAGTCTGCAGATAATAACGCAAAGTGCACACAATTAGAGAGACGAGGAGGGGAAATACCAGCACCACCACCAACGTACTGAACCAAAAACCCACCCTCAGCGTGAACGCGTTCCCAGGCTCGTTGGCCTGTTTCTCGGGGCTGTGGCGGGCGCCCGGGCGTTTGCGTCTTTCCCGGGGCCAGTTGCGCAGCTGGGCATGAAGCTGATGAGCCCGCCCGGACTTCAGGCCGCAGGGAAAGGCCTCGAGCGCCTTCCCCCTTTACCCGTCCTCCGGCCCAGGGTCTGGACGGGTCAGCCAGGAAACAGGACAGCAGCAACGTGCCTGGACGGTGGCGTCGGCGGCTCCAGCCCCGCGCCCGGGCTCGAAGTCACGGCCGGGCTCCGCGAGGGCAGGCGAGCGGCCAGAGCCCGCGGCCACCGGAGCAGAGGGTGAGGGAAGAAGCTGGGCCCAAGGGCGCCGCACCCAGCCCGTCCCAGCGCTTCCCAGGCCAGGCCCCAGGGCCCCGGGCCGCAGCCCCTGCTCCGGGGTGCTGGGGAGACGGGGCGGAGGCCTGTGGCCAGGGTCGAACCCTCCCCCATTTCACCCCTTTGTGGCGGGGTGCGGGCAAGGAACCGCACGCGGACTAAGGGGCGCCCTGGGCTCCGAGGCAGCGCGGCGCCCGGAGCGGGAGCCCTGGGAGGCTGCTTCTGCCCGCGCCCCCGGCCCGGGCCCGCTGCCTGCCGGCCGGGGGGGACCCACGGAACTCAGCGGAAGAGGCAACCCTGGTGGGCGGGAAACCGAGACCGAGCGCGGGCGCTGGGGGCCTGAGCGCGGGGCGCTGGAGGGTGAGGGGACGGGGCCTGAGCGCGGGGCGGGGGAGGGGGCGAGGTCTGAGCGCGGGGCTCTGGGGGGCGGGGCCTGAGCGCGGGGCGAGGGAGGGGGCGGGGTCTGAGCGCGGGGCGAGGGAGGGGGCGGGGGAGGGGGCGGGGCCTGAGCGCGGAGAGGGGGAGGGGGCGGGGCCTGAGCGCGGGCCTTGGAGGGCGGGGTCTGAGCACGGGGCCTGGAGGGTGAGGGGGCGGGGTCTAAGCGCGGGGCTCTGGGGGCCGGGGCCTGAGCGCGGAGAGGGGGAGGGGGCGGGGTCTGAGCGCGGGGCGGGGGAGGGGGCGGGGTCTGAGCGCGGGCCTTGGAGGGCGGGGTCTGAGCACGGGGCCTGGAGGGTGAGGGGGCGGGGTCTAAGCGCGGGGCGGGGGAGGGCGGGGCCTGAGCGCGGGGCTCTGGAGGGGGCGGGGCCTGAGCGCGGGGCTCTGGAGGGGGCGGGGCCTGAGCGCGGGCCTTGGAGGGCGGGGTCTGAGCACGGGGCCTGGAGGCGGGGTGTGGGGCCGGGCGGGCTCCGCTCTCGCTCGGTCGATCGCGGGGCGGCGCCAGGCTCCTGAGTCCCTGGTGAGCTACCGGCTGCGGGAGGGGCCCGGGCCATCGAGACCCCCCCACACACAGCCTGAGGGGGCGGCGTCCCCCGGATCCCCCTCAGCCCCCCGCCCCACTCTGAGGGGGCGGCATCCCCCGGATCCCCATCAGTCCCCCCCCACTCTGAGGGGGCGGCATCCCCCGGATCCCCATCAGTCCCACCCCACGCTCTGAGGGGGCGGCGTCCCCCGGATCCCCGCAGCCCCCCCCCACACTGTGAGGGGGCGGCATCCCCCGGATCCCCATCAGTCCCACCCCACGCTCTGAGGGGGCGGCATCCCCCGGATCCCCTTCAGCCCCCCCCACTGTGAGGGGGCGGCATCCCCTGGATCCCCCTCAGGCCCCCCCACACTGTGAGGGGGCGGCATCCCCCGGATCCCCATCAGTCCCACCCCACGCTCTGAGGGGGCGGCGTCCCCCGGATCCCCGTCAGCCCCCCCCCACATTGTGAGGGGGCGGCATCCCCCGGATCCCCTTCAGCCCCCCCCACTGTGAGGGGGCGGCATCCCCCGGATCCCCCTCAGCCCCCCCCCACTGTGAGGGGGCGGCATCACCCTCAGCCCCCCCCCACTGTGAGGGGGCGGCATCCCCCGGATCCCCCTCAGCCCCCCCCCCATGCTCTGAGGGGGCGTCATCCCCCGGATCCCCCTCAGCCCCCCCCCCACGCTCTGAGGGGGCGGCATCCCCCGGATCCCCCTCAGCCCCCCCCCACGCTCTGAGGGGGCGGCATCCCCCGGATCCCTATGGCCCCCAAACACACCCAGAGGGGGGTGATATTCCCCCTTAGATCCGCACCCGTCCCACTCTACTGCACTCCGTGAGGGGGCAGTGTTCTCCCAGCTCCCCATCTGCACACACACCTATATGTTGGATGGGAGCTCTACTTGGAGCCCCTTTTGTCCCTCTCCATATGCTCTCTGTGGACACATGGTTAATCCTTGCTGCGTTAATAGGTAGCCTAATAGTCCTTCCTGCTTTAATACTTGGCCTTGACAATCGGAAGAACTTCATAGTTGAATATTTAAAGGATTGATTCCAAATTTTCAAGCCCTCCCAACATGTGTTGCCTGTGGGCCAAGTGTTGTGACAGAGCAGAATCTGGCCATGTGCCTTTATGCCCCGTACTTTACACAGATCATCCAAGCCCAATAATTACCCCCTGTAAAAGAAAATCTACATCAGCCTGTGGTCCAAGAGCATGTGCCTCATTTACTGGGCTTCTCCTCTCACATTACTGATGTAATCAGGATTAGTTCCATTGGCAATATGATCCAGCGTGTGTTTCGCAGAAATCCCTATGTGCCTTTTCCTCTGTGTATCTGGAGCTGGGAATGATAACTTTTGAAAAAGTGGTGAAAAGCTAAGGCTGAGACCCAGCAACTCTGGGGTTCTGATCCTGGCTCTGTAATTGACTCTATTTGTGGCCTGGGTATGTCACTTTTCAAAAGTAGCCAGTATACTGTCTCAATTTGAGACACCTAAGACATCCCCACAGTAAATCAAAATGCACTAAAAATCAGGAGCCAGATTCTGATTTTATTTATACCAGTGTAAATTGGGAATAACTCTATTGATTACAGTGAGTGACTCTGGAAATTTCATGGTGAACTGAGATCAGAATCAGGCGCCAGGTCACTTACTCAGGTATCTAATTATGGGCTTAGGTGAGTAAGTGTAGGCATCCCCAAGTTGGAAGGTGTTGGCTTAACCGCTCAGGGAAACTGAGGCACAATCTGGGAATTGCGCGTAGGAAAGATAGGAAGTATGGCAAGACACCGCCCTGGCTTACCCAGGAAATCTTCAATGATCTAAAATTCAAAAAAGAGTCCTACGAAAAGTAGAAACTCGATCAAATTACAAAGGATGAATATAAACAAATAACACAAGTATGTATGGACAAAAATGGAAAAACCCAGGCACAAAATGAGATCAAACTAGCTAGGGATATAAAAGGAAACAAGAAAACATTCTACAAATACATTAGAGGCAAAAGGAAGACCAAGAACAGAGTAGGCCCGTTACTCAATGAGCTGGGAAAGACCATAACAAAAAATGTGGAAGTGGCAGAGGTGCTTAATGACTTCTTTGTTTCGGTTTTCACCAAGAAGGGTGGTGGCGATTGGACATCTAAAATAGCGAATGCCAGTGAAAATGAGGTAGGAGCAGAGTCTAAAATAAGGAAAGAACAAGTCAAAAATTACTTAGACAAGTTAGATGTCTTCAAATCACCAGGGCCTGATGAAATGCATCCTAGAATACTCAAGGAGCTGACTGAGGAGATATCTGAACCATTAGCAATTATCTTTGAAAAGTCATGGAAGACGGGAGACATTCCAGTAGACTAGAAAAGGACAAACATAGTGCCCATCTATAAAAAGGGAAATAAGGACAACCCGGGGAATTACAGACCAGTCAGCTTAATTTCTTTACCCAGAAAGATAATGGAGCAAGTAATTAAGCAGTCAATTTGTAAACACCTAGCAGATAATAAGGTGATAAAGAACAGTCAGCATGGATTTGTCAAGAACAAATTGTGTCAAACCAATCTTCTGGCTTGTGGGGGAAGGATAGCTCAATGGTTTCAACATTGGCCCCCTAAACCCAGGGTTGTGAGTTCAATCCTTGAGGGGGACATTTAGGCATCTGGGGCAAAAATTGGGGATTGGTCCTGCTTTGAGTAGGGGGTTGGACTAGATGACCTCCTGAGGTCCCTTCCAACCCTGAGATTCTATGATTCTTTCTTTGACAGGGTAACAAGCCTTGTGTATGGGGGGAAGTGGTAGATGTGGTATATCTTGACTTTAGTAAGGCTTTTGATACTGTCTTGCATGACCTCATAAAGAAACTAGGGAAATACAACCTAGATGGAGCTACTATAAGGTGGGTGCATAACTGGTTGGAAAATCATTCCCAGAGAGTAGTTATCAGTGGTTCACAGTCAAGCTGGAAGGGCATAATGAGTGGAGTCCTGCAGGGATCAGTTCTGGGTCTGGTTTGGTTCAATATCTTCATCAATGATTTAGATAATGGCATAGAGAGCACACTTACAAAGTTTGCGGATGATACCAAGCTGGGAGGGGTTGAAAGTGCTTTGGAAGATAGGATCCAGACAATCCAGGAAATTTTTGGGGAGTGTTGGGGACAACTTCCTGGTACAAGTGCTGGAGGAACCAGCTGCGGCTGTGCTCCTCTTGACCTGCTGGTTACAAACAGGGAAGAATTGGTCAGGGAAGTAGAATTGGGTGGCAACGTAGGCAGCAGTGACCATGAGATGGTTGAGTTCAGGATCCTGAAAAAAGGAAGAAAGGAGAGTAGCAAAATACGGACCCTGGACTTCCGAAAAGCAGACTTAGACTCCCTTATGGAAATGATAGGCAGGATCCCCTGGGAGGCTAACATGAGGGGGCAAAGAGTCCAGGAGAGCTGGCTGTATTTTAAAGAAGCCTTATTGAGGGCACAGGAACAAACCATCCCGAAGTCCAGAAAGAATAGCAAATATGGCAGGCAACCAGCTTAGCTTAACAGTGAAATCTTCGGTGAGTTTAAACTGAAAAAAGAAGCTTACAAGAAGTGGAAATTTGGACAGGTGACTAGGGAGGAGTATAAAAATATTGCCAGAGCATGCAGGGATGTAATCAGGAAGGCCTAGGCACAATTGGACTTGCAGCTAGCAAGGGATGTGAAGGGTAGCAAGAAGGGTTTCTACAGATATGTTAGCAACAAGAAGGAGGTCAGGGAAAGTGTAGGACCCTTACTGAATGGGGGAGGCAACCTAGTGACAGATGATGTGGAAAAAGCTGAAGTACTCAATGCTTTTTTTGCCTCCGTTTTCACAGACAAGGTCAGCTCCCAGACTGCTGCAGTGGGCAACACAGCATGGGGAGTAGGTGAGCAGCCCTCAGTGGTGAAAGAACAGGTTAAGTCCATGGGTCCAGATCTAAGGCATCCAAGGGTGCTGAGGGAGTTGGCTGTTGTGATTGCAGAGCCATTGGCCATTATCTATGAAAATTTGTGGCAATCTGGGGAGGTCCTGGACGATTGGAAAAAGGCAAATATAGTGCCCATATTTAAAAAATGGAAAAAAGAGAACCCGGGGAACTACAGACCTCACTTCAGTCCCCGGCAAAATCGTGGAGCAGGTCCTCAAGGAATCCATTTGAAGCACTTGGACGAGAGGAAGGTGATCAGGAACAGTCAGCATGGATTCACCAAGGGCAAGTCAAGCCTGACTAATTTAATTGCCTTCGATGACGAGATAACTGGCTCTGTGGATATGGGGAAAGCAGTGGATGTGATATATCTTGATTTTAGCAAAGCTTTTGATAGGGTCTCCCACAGTATTCTTGCCAGGAAGTTATCATAGAACATAGAATATCAGGGTTAGAAGGGACCTCAGGAGGTCATCTAGTCCAACCCCCTGCTCAAAGCAGGACCGATCCCCAATTAAATCATCCCAGCCAGGGCTTTGTCAAGCCTGACCTTAAAAACTTCTAAGGAAGGAGATTCCACCATCTCCCTAGGTAACGCATTCCAGTGTTTCACCACCCTCCTGGTGAAAAAGTTTTTCCTCATATCCAACCTAAATCTCCCCCACTGCAACTTGAGACCATTACTCCTTGTTCTGTCATCTGCTACCACTGAGAACAGTCTAGAGCCATCCTCTTTGGAAACCCCTTTCAGGTAGTTGAAAGCAGCTATCAAATTCCCCCTCATTCTTCTCTTCCGTAGACTAAACATCCCCAGTTCCCTCAGCCTCTCCTCATAACTCATGTGTTCTAGTCCCCTAATCATTTTTGTTGCCCTCCGCTGGACGCTTTCCAATTTTTCCACATCCTTCTTGTAGTGTGGGGCCCAAAACTGGACACAGTACTCCAGATGAGGACTCACCAGTGTCGAATAGAGGGGAACGATCACGTCGCTCGATCTGCTGTCAATGCCCCTACTTATACATCCCAAAATGCCATTGGCCTTGGCAACAAGGGCACACTGTTGACTCCTATCCAGCTTCTCGTCCACTGTAACCCCTAGGTCCTTTTCTGCAGATCTGCTGCCGAGCCATTCGGTCCCTAGTCTGTAGCTGTGCATTGATTCTTCCGTCCTAAGTGCAGGACTCTGCACTTGTCCTTGTTGAACCTCATCAGATTTCTTTTGGCCCAATCCTCCAATTTGTCTAGGTCCCTCTGTATCCTATCCCTACCCTCCAGCGTATCTACCTCTCCTCCCAGTTCAGTGTCATCTGCAAACTTGCTGAGGGTGCAATCCACACCATCCTCCAGATCATTTATGAAGGTATTGAACAAAACCGGCCCCAGGACCGACCCTTGGGGCACTCCACTTGATACCGGCTGCCAACTAGACATGGAGCCATTGATCACTACCCGTTGAGCCCGACAATCTAGCCAGTTTTCTATCCACCTTATAGTCCATTCATCCAGCCCATACTTCTTTAAGTTGCTGGCAAGAATACTGTGGGAGACCGTGTCAAAAGCTTTGCTAAAGTCAAGGAACAACACATCCACCGCTTTCCCTTCATCCACAGAGCCAGTTATCTCGTCATAGAAGGCAATTAAATTAGTCAGGCATGACTTGCCCTTGGTGAATCCATGCTGACTGTTCCTGATCACTTTCCTCTCCTCTAAGTGCTTCAGAATTGATTCCTTGAGGACCTGCTCCTTGCTTTTTCCAGGGACTGAGGTGAGGCTGACTGGCCTGTAGTTCCCAGGATCCTCCTTTTTCCCTTTTTTAAAGATGGGTACTACATTAGCCTTTTTCCAGTCGTCCGGGACTTCCCCCGATCGCCATGATTTTCCAAAGATAATGGCCAAGGGCTCTGCAATCACATCCGCCAACTCCTTTAGCACTCTCGGATGCAACGCATTCGGCCTCCTGGACTTGTGCACGTCCAGCTTTTCTAAATAGTCCCGAACCACTTCTTTCTCCACAGAGGGCTGGTCACCTCCCCGCCATGCTGTGCTGCCCAGTGCAGTAGTCTGGGAGCTGACCTTGTTCGTGAAGACAGAGGCAAAAAAAGCATTGAGTATGTTAGCTTTTTCCACATCCTCTGTCACTAGGTTGCCTCCCTCATTCAGTAAGGGGCCCACACTTTCCTTGACTTTCTTCTTGTTCCTAACATACCTGAAGAAACCCTTCTTGTTACTCTTAACATCTCTTGCTAGCTGCAACTCCAGGTGTGATTTGGCCTTCCTGATTTCACTCCTGCATGCCCGAGCAATATTTTTGTACTCCTCCCTGGTCATTTGTCCAATCTTCCACTTCTTGTAAGCTTCTTTTTTGTATTTAAGATCAGCAAGGATTTCACTGTTAAGCCAAGCTGGTCGCCTGCCATATTTACTATTCTTTCTACACATCGGGATGGTTTGTCCCTGTAACCTCAATAAGGATTCTTTAAAATACAGCCAGCTCTCCTGGACTCCTTTCCCCCTCATGTTACTCTCCCAGGGGATCTTGCCCATCAGCTTCCTGAGGGAGTCAAAGTCTGCTTTTCTGAAGTCCAGGGTCCGTATCCTGCTGCTTTCTTTTCTTCCTTGTGTCAGGATCCTGAACTTGACCATCTCATGGTCACTGCCTCCCAGGTTCCCATCCACTTTTGCTTCCCCTACTAATTTTTCCTGGTTTGTGAGCAGCAGGTCAAGAAGAGCTCTGCCCCTAGTTGGTTCCTCCAGTACTTGCACCAGGAAATTGTCCCCTACATTTTCCAAAAAGTTCCTGGATTGTCTGTGCACCGCTGTCTTGCTCTCCCAGCAGATATCAGGGTGATTGAAGTCTCCCATGAGAACCAGGGCGTGTGATCTAGTAACTTCTGCGAGTTGCCAGAAGAAAGCCTCGTCCACCTCATCCCCCTGGTCCGGTGGTCTATAGTAGACTCCCACCACGACATCACCCTTGTTGCTCACACTTCTAAACTTAATCCAGAGACACTCAGGTTTTTCTGCAGTTTCATACTTGAGCTCTGAGCAGTCATACTGCTCTCTTACATACAGTGCAGCTCTGTGACGAAGTGGGACTGTTCTTAATGTTTCCTCTGAATAGTGTGGGGGTGACTCAGTTCCCCTATGAAGTTCTTAAGTATCTAGGGGGTGGGGTAAGGGTGTACGATCATTGCAGAGCCCTAGAGGGCAGGTGTGTGCAGGAGTCTGGACACACAGAATTGCCAACACCCTGTTTCCTGGCAACTGATGGCCTGAGCTCTTTCGCCCTGCAAGGTGAGAGCTAAAGGGTTGGAGAACAAAGGAATCAGGTGACCTCCTGGCCCGGGAAAGGAACAAAGCCCAGAGGAGGAGGGGCTGGAGGGACTTTCAGTTTGGGGCTGGCTGGGACATGGAGTGAAGTGCAGACGTGGTTGTCTGGCTCACTGCCACCCCCCCCCAAAATGGACCCAGCTGAGGGGTCCTGTTCTCTGCACCTGCAAGCTCTGTTTTAGACCATGTTCCTGTCATCTAATAAACCTCTGTTTTACTGGCTGGCTGAGAGTCACGTCTGACTGCGAAGTTGGGGTGCAGGACCCTCTGACTTCCCCAGGAGCCATGCCTGAGCGGACTCGCTGGGGGAAGCGCACGGAGGGGCAGAGGATGCTGAATGCTCCGAGGTCAGACCCAGGAAGGTGGAAGCTGTGTGAGCTGTGTGTCCTGAAGACAGGCTGCTCACAGAAAGGCGACTGCCCCAGAGTCCTGACTGGCTTCATGGGGAGCAGTTCCAGAGTATCGCCCAGGGACTCCGTGACAACTGGTGGCAGCGGTGGGATATACTGCACCCCGTGGACGGCGCTTCCTGCAGTAAGTGACTGGGGAACAGTAAAACGAAGGGGGATTGACGGGGACCAGGCGTGCTGAAGATTCAGAGAGAGACGGTTTCAGGGGGTGGTTAACTCCTGGAAGTGTGTGACCAGAGAGGAGGACTTTTGCAGTAACAGGGTCCCCCGGGGGATTGCAGCGAGCGGTCCCAGGGGCGGAGGAGTCTGCAGCTCGACCCTGGCAAAGAGGTGGTGACCTTGAGAAGGGCTGGCACACTAGGGGTTCTCCCTGGAAACCGTGGGGAGCTGAGAGCACATAGGCCCGTGAGTCCACAACAACTTGGGAAGAGCAGAGTGATGGCCTGTCACCATCTCCTTAAGAAGGACATTGTAACCCTGTGCAGAAAGAGAGGGTTGTACATTGGAAAGTTCAACAAAGCAGAGTTAATCGTGCAGCTGGAGGAGGATGACCGCTCTAAGGGACAGATTCCTGACCCAAATGGGGCTATAGCAGGATCTGGGAGGAGCTGGAGTGGGAGCCAGGCATCGCCAAGACTCCTGTCCCTGACTAGACGAGGGTCTTCACGATCGGGTTCCCCATCCGGGGATCGGAGACGGACGGGATTGGAGCTGAGTCCGAGAGAGCAAGAGGACTGTGAGAGACAGCGAGAGCCCGAGAAAGAGCTGCAGAAGCAGCAGCAGCATGAACTGCCGGTGGGGGAGCGGAGAGGCCTAGGGGACCTCCCAGGTGTGAGTGGGGATAGACCCCGGGGGGCCAGCTCCGCAGGGAACCTCGAGACTAAATTGCTGCCCCTGGTTAAGGAGGGGGGGGATGTGGATGCCCACCTCACTGCCTTTGAGCAGGCTGGAGATTTGAACCAGGGGGATCCTGCGGAAAAGCCCCGGTGTCTAGCTCCCTCGCTGGGTCCCAAGGCCGTAGACTCCGTCAGCCAGATGGGTTGGGAGGTGGACGGGCTCCCACTCCTGGTCCCAACCTATATGTCTGTGTGGAGTTTCCTGGGGTCGGGCCCCTCGGACCCCCAGGGGGAGCGGAAGGTGATGGTCAATGGGGAGACATTCCTGGGGTGGCGAGATCCTGGGACAGAGAGAACTGTTGTCAGGCCCTGGGTGGTGCAGCCTCAGATGCTGAGGGGCTGTGTGAGCTGGGTAAGGGTCCCAGGGATGAAGCCCCTCGCCCTGCCTACTGCCCAGATCCCTGTGCAGACCCAGGAGGGGTCAGGCTGGCTGGTTGTTGGGGTTCTCCGGGATATCGGCTGCGAGACCCTGTTGTGGGGTGACTGTGTCTCTTTGGGACAGGATCCAGACCCTGCTCCTGTAACTGCCAAGGGTTTGAATTTGAATCCAGGGAACCAATCGGTGGAGAGGGAAATGGTCAGTGAAAATGCAGATGACCTGGCTGGCAGCAGGGAGGAGCGGCTAGGCTCAGGCTACCTGCCTGCCTGTAACCAGACCCCTGGGGCTGGGTGGGACAGAGAGATGCTCCCTGCGCCCTTGCACACTGGAGAAGGGGCTCACGCTGGCTCTGATGCTGTGAGGAAAGCAGCGAGCTCGCTGCCTACCCTCACTGGGACAGCAAGGGCAGTGCTGAGAAAGGGGGAAGATAAGACCCCAGCTGAGTGGGGGGAGACACAGGCAGGGCAGGGGATCTGTGGGGAGTGGCAAGGTGTTGGTAAGGAAAGTCTGGATGAGCCTAGGCAGCCTTGTGAGCCGATGGCTGTGTCTAGTCAGCAGGGTGGGAAGGCGAGGAGAGTGGAAGATGAGTGTCCCTGGACCTTACCTGTTAGCTGGGTGGAGAATTGGGACAGGGAAGGAAATGTGCCTGTGTCTGTCAGGGGTATTGACTTGCCTATGGAGGGAGCTACCCTGATCTCCAAGCAGTTGTCTGTGACCAGCCTTGTGTGCTGGGACAAGGGGAATGAGATCCCAAGCTGTGTGTCTAGGAAAGGAGAAAGTGTGTCCGGCTCTTCTTTGTCTGTGGAGCAGACAGAAGGGGCCTTTCAGCCTGTGATGGTTGAGGATAGTGCAGTTGTCTCAGAGTTGGTTCTGGATTCAGCTAAAGCCCAGGAAGGGAAGGGTCCTAAGTTTGGGTCTGCTCAGGAGAATGGCCCTGTAACTAGGTCGCATCCAGTTAGTGTCTATGTAAAATCCCAGAGCCCAGACAATTCTGGTGCTTGTATTTTGCCTGTTGCTAGTGTTTTGTTGGGAAAGGGTGTCGCAACTCTGTCTAGTCAGGGTGAGATCCGAGCCAGGGCACAAGGAGAGCATGAAGGTGTGTGATTGTGTTACCTACTGAGGGTGTGGAAACCTGTAGCAAGAAGGAAAAGATTCCTGAACTTGTGTGTGGCAAAGGGAAGGAGAATGCTTCTGACCTTTTCTCTAGGAAGTCTGTCAGTTTGCCTGAAAGGGGATTGTGTAGGAATCCGCCGGATGGGCCAGAGGTAATTCTGGATGTAAGGGAGACCCAGAAAGAGTCTGTTCTTGCTCAGGAAAGTGTTCCTCTAGAGCAAGCCCTAGGTGAAGAGGGTAAGAGCAGAATTTCTGGGAGGGGTGAATTGTTGCATAGAAAAGCCCTAGGGAAAGGAATCCTCATGGAGACTTTGCAAGCAGTTTACTGCCACTGAAGGGTGTGAAAGTGATTTAATCAAGACAGTTTCAGTTCCTAACAGCCAGAAATTTTCTGTTGTGAATGGATCCACTGACTGTCCTGTTGAAAGATCCAGTGTGGAGAGCCTTGAGAAGGTCTCAGATGAAGTGAAAGCTGTTAAGAAAGTTAAACCGTCCTATAACCAAGTGGCTGTGTTTGGCCAGCTTGATGGGGAGAAGACCCAATCCCAGTTTGACCCCCTGGGGTTTTGGGGTGGCCAAAGGGCACGGGCAGCATAAACCTTCCCACATGCGGCCTGTGAGTGCTATTGACCACCCCCGACCTAAGGGAGGGCGTGAAACTGGAAGGGCCTGGTGTAACTCCTACCAAGGAATGGGAGAGATGCTGGGGCATCCATGGGAACGTTGGTGGCTTTGAACTTCCCCAGGTCACTGGCTAAAGTGACCCCGCTCAGTTCGATCTCGAAGGGGGGAGAGATGTGACGAAGTGGGACTGTTCTTAATGTTTCCTCTGAATAGTGTGGGGGTGACTCAGTTCCCCTATGAAGTTCTTAAGTATCTAGGGGGTGGGGTAAGGGTGTACGATCATTGCAGAGCCCTAGAGGGCAGGTGTGTGCAGGAGTCTGGACACACAGAATTGCCAACACCCTGTTTCCTGGCAACTGATGGCCTGAGCTCTTCCGCCCTGCAAGGTGAGAGCTAAAGGGTTGGAGAACAAAGGAATCAGGTGACCTCCTGGCCCGGGAAAGGAACAAAGCCCAGAGGAGGAGGGGCTGGAGGGACTTTCAGTTTGGGGCTGGCTGGGACATGGAGTGAAGTGCAGACGTGGTTGTCTGGCTCACTGCCCCCCCCCCCCCCCCCCCCCAAAATGGACCCAGCTGAGGGGTCCTGTTCTCTGCACCTGCAAGCTCTGTTTTAGACCATGTTCCTGTCATCTAATAAACCTCTGTTTTACTGGCTGGCTGAGAGTCACGTCTGACTGCGAAGTTGGGGTGCAGGACCCTCTGACTTCCCCAGGAGCCCTGCCTGAGCGGACTCGCTGGGGGAAGCGCACGGAGGGGCAGAGGATGCTGAATGCTCCGAGGTCAGACCCAGGAAGGTGGAAGCTGTGTGAGCTGTGTGTCATGAAGACAGGCTGCTCACAGAAAGGCGACTGCCCCAGAGTCCTGACTGGCTTCATGGGGAGCAGTTCCAGAGTATCGCCCAGGGACTCCGTGACAAGCTCCCCCACCTTTTCTGCCCTGCCTGTCCTTCCTGAACAGCTTATATCCATCTATGACAGTACTCCAGTCATGTGAGTTATCCCACCAAGTCTCTGTTATTCCAATCACATCATACTTCCTTGACTTTGCCAGAACTTCCAGTTCTCCCTGCTTGTTTCTCAGGCTTCCTGCATTTGTGTATAGGCACTTGAGATAACCCGCTGATCGCCCCTCTTTCTCAGTATGAGGCAGGAGCCCTCCCCTCTCACGCGCTCCTGCTCGTGCTTCCTCCCGGTATCCCACTTCCCCACTTATCTCAGGGCTTTGGTCTCCTTCCCCCGGTGAACCTAGTTTAAAGCCCTCCTCACTAGGTTAGCCAGCCTGCTTACGAAGATGCTCTTCCCTCTCTTCGTTAGGTGGAGCCCGTCTCTGCCTAGCACTCCTCCTTCTTGGAACACCATCCTATGTTCAAAGAATCCAAAGCGTTCTCTCCGACACCACCTGCGTAGCCATTCGTTGACTTCCACGATTCGACAGTCTCTACCCAGGCCTTTTCCTTCCACGGGCAGGATGGACGAGAACACCACTTCCGCCTCAAGCTCCTTTATCCTTCTTCCCAGAGCTACGTAGTCTGCAGTGATCCACTCAAGGTCATTCTTGGCAGTATCATTGATGCCCACGTGGAGAAGCAGTTAAAAAAGTTAAAAAAGTATGGATTGGATGACTATAAGGTGGATAAAAAGCTGGCTAGATTGTCGGACTCAACAGGTGGTGATCAACGGCTCAGTGTCTAGGTGGCAGCTGGTATCAAGCAGAGTACCCCAGAGGGTCAGTCCTGGGGGCGGTTTTGTTCAACATCTTTATTAATGATCTGGATGATAGGATGAATTGCACTCTCAGCAAGTTCGCAGATGACACTAAACTGGGGGGAGAGGTAGATACGCTGGAGGGTAGGGATAGGGTCCAGAGTGACTTAGATAAATTGGAGGTTTGGGCCAAAAGAAATCTGATGAGGTTCAACAGGGACAAGTGCAGAGTCCTACACTTAGGAAGGAAGAATCCCATGCACCGCTACAGGCTGGGGACTGACTGGCTAAGCGGAAATTCTGCAGAAAAGGACCTGGGGATTACAGTGGACAAGAAGCTGGATATGAGTCAGCCGTGTGCCCTTGTTGCTAAGAAGGCCAATGGCATATTGGGCTGTATTAGTAGGTGTGACGGGTTGAATGATAGGAACCCCTTTGGGGCTGCCAGCTGATGTGCCAAGACTACTTCTGCCCCTGCTTTCCTGCCCTAGCAGCTTGGGACTTCAGTGCCCTGCCTGGTTTGAGCCAGACCCAGTAGCCTGCTGCAAACCCAGACACAGGTCTGAATCACATCCCCGAACAGCTGTAGGCTGAATTGAAAGCAGCTTCAGAAGTGTTCCTGTCTTTAACACTCAGATGCCCAACTCCCAATGGGGTCCAAACCCCAAATAAATCCATTTTACCCCATGTCATAAATATAAAGGGAAGGGTAACCATCTTTCTGTATACAGTGCTATAAAATCGCTCCTGGCCAGAGGCAAAACCCTTTCACCTATAAAGCGTTAAGAAGCTAAGATAACCTCGCTGGCACCTGGCACAAAATGACCAATGAGGGGATGAGATACTTTCAAATCTGGAGGGGGGAAAAGGCTTTTGTCTGTCTGTGTGATGCTTTTGCTGGGAACAGATCAGAAATGCAAGCCTTCCAACTCCTGTTAAGTTAGTAAGTAATCTAGCTAGAAAGTGCGTTAGATTTTCTTTTGTTTAATGGCTGGTAAGATAAGCTGTGCTGGAGGGAATGTATATTCCTGTTTTTGTGTCTTTTTGTAACTTAAGGTTTTGCCTAGAGGGATTCTCTACGTTTTGAATCTGACTACTCTGTAAGATATCTACCATCCTGATTTTACAGAGGTTTTTCTTTTACTTTTTCTTTAATTAAAATTCTCTTTTAAGAACCTGATTGCTTTTTCCTTGTTCTTAAGGGCCAAGAGTTTGGGTCTGTGTTCACCAATGCAAATTGGTGATGATTTTTATCAAGCCTTCACCAGGAAAGGGGGTGTAAGGCTTGGGGGGATATTTTGGGGGGAAGACGTCTCCAAGCAGGCTCATTCCCTGTTCTTTGTTTAACACGCTTGGTGGTGGCAGCACACGGTTCAAGGACAAGGCAAAGTTTGTACCTTAGGGAAGTTTTTAACCTAAGCTGGTAAAAATAAGCTTAGGGGGTCTTTCATGCAGGTCCCCACATCTGTACCCTAGAGTTCAGAGTGGGGAAGGAAACTTGACACCTCATATCAAGCTTATACAGGGTAAATTCATAAATTGTTTGCCCTCTATAACTCTGATAGAGAGAGATGCACAGCTGTTCCCCCCCCCCACCCAGTATTAATACATACTCTGGGTTAATTAATAAGTAAAAAGTGATTTTATTAAATACAGAGAGTAGAATTTAAGTGGTTCCAAGTAGTAACAGACAGAACAAAGTGAATTACCAAGCAAAATAAAATAAAACATGCAAGCCAATGCCTAATACAGTGAGAAAACTGAATACCTCACCCTCAGAGGTGTTCCAGTAAGCTTCCTTTTACAGACTAGTCTCCTTCTAGTCTGGGTCCAGCAATCACTCACACCCCCAGTAGTTACTGTCCTTTGTTCCAGTTTCTCACAGGTATCCTTGGGGGTGGAGAGGCTCTCTCTTGAGCCAGCTGAAGACCAAATGGAGGGGTCTCCCATGGGCTTAAATAGACTTTCTCTTGTGGGTGGAGATCCCCCTCCTCTCTCCTATGCAAAGTCCAGCTCCAAGATGGAGTTTTGGAGTCACCTGGGCAAGTCACATGTCCATGCATGACTCAGTTTTTACAGGCAGCAGCCGTTGCCCACATGCTATCTTGAATGTCTCCAGAAGACTTTTTATGTGGATTGGAGCCTTCCAAGATCCATTGTTCATTAAGTGTTTCTTGGTTGGGCACTTAATTCGCACATTCCTTTCTCAAGAAGCTGACCAAATGCTTTACTAAGGCTACTTAAAAATCAAGCAAGTACACAGCCAATATTCATAACTTTGAATACAAAAATGATACCTGCATACAAACAGGATTAATAGATTCAGTAGATCATAACCTTTACAGAGATATGTTACATGGCATAAGTAGCACAAAACATATTCCAGTTATGTCATATATACATTCATAAGCATATTTCCATAAAGCCTTATGGGGTGAACTGTCACAGTAGAAGCACTGCCAGCAGATTGAGGGAAGTGATTATTCCTCTCTAATCGGCACTGGTGAGGCCACACCTGGAGTATTGCATGCAGTTTTGGTCCCCCCACTACAGAAGGGATGTGGAAAAATTAGAGAGAGTCCAGCGGAGAGCAATGAAAATGATTAGGGGATTGGGGCACATGACTTACGAGGAGAGGCTGAGGGAACTGGGGTTATTTAGTCTGCAGAAGAGAAGACTGAGGGGCGGAATTTGATAGCAGCCTTCAATTATCTCAAGGTGGGTTGCAAAGAGGATGGAGCTAGGCTGTTCTCAGTGGTGGCAGATGACAGAACAAGAAGCAATGGTCTCAAGTTGCATTGGGGGAGATCTAGCTTGGATATTAGGAAACACTGTTTCACAAGGACGGTGGTGAAGCACTGGAATGAGTTACATAGGGAAGTGGTGGAATCTCCATCCTAAGAGGTTTTTAAGGCCTGGCTTGACAAAGCCTTGGCTGGGATGATTTAGTTGGTGTTGGTCCTGCTTTGAGCAGGGGATTGGACTAGATGACCTCCTGAGGTCTCTTCCAACCCTGATATTCTATGGTTCTTTGGTTAAAATGCAAAATGATCTGGACAAACTGGAGAAATGGTCTGAAGTAAATAGGATGAAATTCAATAAGGACAAATGCAAAGTGCTGCACTTAGGAAGGAACAATCAGTTGCACGCATACAAAATGGGAAAAGACGGCCTCGGAAGGAGCACTGCGGAAAGGGATCTGGGGGTCATAGTGGATCACAAGCTAAATATGAGTCAACAGTGTAACGTTGTTGCAAAAAAAGCAAACATCATTCTGGGATGTCTAAGCAGGAGTATTGTAAGCAAGACACGAGAAGTAATTCTTCCGTTCTACTCTGCACTGATTAGGCCTCAACTGGAGTATTGTGTCCAGTTCTGGGCTCCACATTTCAGGAAAGATGTGGACAAATTGGAGAAAGTCCAGAGAAGAACAACAAAAGTGATTAAAAGTCTAGAAAACATGACCTATGAGGGAAGGTTTAAAAAATTGGGTTTGTTTAGCCTGGAGAAGAGAAGACTGAGAGGGGACATGATAAAAGTTTTCAAGTACATAAAAGGTTGTTACAAGGAAGAGGGAGAAAAATTGTTTTCCTTAACCTCTGAGGATAGGACAAGAAGCAATGGGCTTAAATTGCAGCAAGGACGGTTTAGGTTGGACAGTAGGAAAAAATTCCTAACTGTTAGAGTGGTTAAGCACTGGAATAAATTCCCTAGGGAGGTTGTGGAATCTCCATCATTGGGGACTCTTAAGAGCAGGTTGGAGAAAGACCTATCAGGGATGGTCTAGATCATACTTAGTCCTGCCTTGAGTGCAGCGGACTGGACTAGATGACTTCTCGAGGTCCCTTCCACTTCTATGATTCTATGATGCCTCTCTTCCTTTGGGGAATGTAGTGAGCGTTAGTTTGTTAATGTTCGTCAAGAATTTTGAAGGTAAAAAATGCTATATTATGAAGACATCTATAGTGGCTCAGTAGGAAGGCTCCGATAAAATTTTCACTTAAAAGGGGATTAAATCGCTATATTTCTATGGAAGATAAATGGAGATTACTATTATTTTAAAAATGTGTGGGATGTTTCAGATAGAGGCTTAAAATGGGTCAAGATTAATATTTTCCTTTCAGCTCAACAGTGCTCTTTTAAAAGCACAATGCTCTTTGGATTGTTAAAACAGCTGTCTGGGAGTCGGCTCAGCATTTCTGAGCAGTAGCACTGTTCTGTGCACCAGCATGAGGATCAAAAGCACCTCTGTCAAAGAGATAGAGAGCCAGATCCTCAGTTGATGTAAATTGGCCTAGCTCCATTGAAGTCTCTGGAGCCACAACAATTTCCACCAGCTGTGGATCTGGCCCTGAATTTCCAGTACTATTGACAGTTTGTTTATAGATAATGAGGTGTTCTTCCTGCCATGTGAACTTCCGAACTGTGGCACAGAGTGACGTCAATCTGACACCATTCAGCTGTCCTGGCAAGAGTTTGGCTTTCAGTCCTGGGGAGAGTTCTTATGCAGTCTGGTTCTTATGCTCAGGAAGATGAGAAATTTCAGGAATCCTGTATTTGCCAAGTGGTTAATGTCTATTTCTCTGCAGGTTCTAATTGCATGTGGAAGGCAGCACTTTGAGATGCTATGGCCATGGCTCAGCTCTCACACACTGGGCAGAAGCATAAAACCTCCAAGGTACAGGATTTAGGACTTAATGTTACTAATCAACATGCTGGCCCAGTAGTACTCAGCCCTGCAGAGCTGGAAACCTAGCTTTGATTACCGTTCCCATCCCTTGCTCCCAGGGCAGGCAGTGTGCTCAGTGCTGATTACACTGTGTCTTTGTTGGGTTTTGAAAGCAGTTGTCTCCAGACCAGGGTAGCCAAGAAGATGCTGGCTAAGCAGCCTGAGGATTTGTAGGCGAATTGGTGCTGAGGTGCTGGATACTGGTGCTTGGCTACGTAAAAGTCCTAGGGCATGCAGAGCCGCCCTAGAGGAGAAAAAGACAATGAACTGGTAGTGAGACTCCTTTTCACAGAGATTTTGCATGTTAATACCAGGTGTCATGAAGATCAGAAGGGACCGCTAGATCGTCACCATTACTTGATGTTTAGTATTCATAATTAAGGCTACGATTTAGTCATGGAGGTCACGGCAGTCACAGATTCCGTGGCTTTACCGGACCTTCGTGACTTCTTAAGCTGTCAGCAGCTGGAGCTGTGGCTGGGGCTGGAGCCGGGGCTATGCTCCCCACATAGCCTCGCGGTGGGAGCTGCCATTGGAGCCATATGCTCCTGCCCCGCGGCTTGCGGCGGGGGCTGCTGCTGGGGCCGTGTGCCCCTGCCCCGCAGTGGGGGCTGCAGCTGGGGCTGTGCGTCTCTGCCGTGGCGTGTGTGGTTATTTTTAGGAAAAGTCACGGGCCCCATGAATTTTTATTTATTGCCCATGGCAAAATCTTAGACTTATTCATAATAAACAGAGTCCTAGGCATGGAAAAGTGTATGAGTGCTTAGCTCTTACTAAGCAGAATCCCACATTCTTTTAGAAACCGGATTTGCCTATAACCTCTGGTTTTGTTGGAAGCCTTTCTGCAGGCTGTGTCTGCCTTCTGGAGTCAAAATATCTGAGCAGTTGAGAAGCGCCCCCCGCCCCCGGAATAGTGCTTCTTTTCCAGTGTGTAGACCTCAGAGCCCTTTTTTGTCACTGGAATTCGGTGACACCAGCCCTGTGGAACTGTGGCAATAGTTCTCTGCCTGTATGACAATGTATTAATACTGTCAGCGAAAGCTTTTGTGTAGCAATAAACTTTGGGCTAAGTGTGTTAGATGCTCCTTGAGCTAGTTATACTTAGTCCACCAACGTGTAAGTGAGTGGCATACACACTATGGAAACCAAAAGAAAGGGTAAAATTACCCCAATTTAGACTACCTCTAAACCTGCTGATTCTCCCCTCTAGCGCTGGGCCTTTGCACGGGTCTAAAACCAATAATATTTTTGTCTTTGTCTTTTTTCAGGAATCAGTGTTGTTTCCACACAAAATTGCCACTGACCAGCAGTCCATGGTGCTGGTGAAAAGGCTTTTGGCCATCTCTGTCTCCTGTATAACGTACCTAAGAGGGCTCTTCCCAGAGAGCTCATATGGAACTCGCTATTTAGATGGTAATGTTTTCAATGCATGTTTCTATGCATTATCTTTGCCCAGTACAGATTAGTCCAGTGCTGTTCACATATTTGACAAGTTCAGTCTTTCGTAGGAACATTGCTGACCGTGGCCCAAATCCTCAGTGCGTGGTATGTAGGTGCCAGATTTCTATTGAAATCAATGGGAATTAGGCACCTAAATATCTTTCAGGATGTGAGCCTATGGGCCTTATCCAGCAGCCCTGATACAGAGACTGGCTTAAATCACGAGACTGGCTTAAAAATTCATTAGATTTTTAAAAATAAAAGTAGCTACCCACAGTGCACCTCTCTGTAAATCGATGCTAGCCATGGTATTGAGGATGCATTACGCCAACTTAATGCACTTAGTAGGGACATAGACAATCGACTGTATAAAATTGATTTCTAAAAATCGACTTCTATAAAATTGACCGAATTTGGTAGTGTAGACATACCCTTAGAGCTAGTGGCAACCATCAGCTGTTTCTCTCAGCGTTTGTTTTGTTTTCCAGTTGCATTCATTACTCAGCAATTTCATCAATATTGCCAATCCCAAGCATTCCAAAACCATGTGTCAGGCTCCCCCAGAATCACGAGACTGGCTTCAAAATCATTAGATTTTTAAAAATAATAAATGTCAGGTGTTTTTTTTATTGTTGCCTTCTGTTTTTTGAGCCTCAGGGGTCAGATTTTCAAGCTTTTCTCCATAATCTGGAGATTTTGTAAATGAAAACTGAGATTCTCACATAATCACGTGGCTTCAGAGATGAGGCTTTAAGAAAAACACAAGGTATTGTGAGACTTGTGGCAAGGTCACACCATATGATGAAACTTTAAGTCATCCGCATCTTTATATTAAGTTAGGATCTGAAGGTGGGGAGAGGGAGTGACTCCATATTTTCCAGCTTCATAGATTTATCATCCTTGATTTATGCGTGAAATGGGGTACAGTTCATTTCCGTGTGCTCGTAGAGCTAGTATCTTGAAATCTGGTCACTTGTTCATTATGGCCTGCTGAGGACGGAAGAGGAAATCCCAAATTTGACTTTTGATTTTTCCATCCGAAAGGTCATCAGTCTTTCTGGTCAGATTTCAGATCTTCAAGTGCCTTTCTGCGCAAGAATCTTGACATTTGACCCACTCATTCCTTAGAGATCTGCAGGATTGGGCCCCAAGGCATTAATTCACCTTTGTGGTTGGCCTATCAGCATTGGCTTCAACTTTAGGAGTTTTCTGCTTGTGGATCCTAACTCCTAAACTTGGAGGACAAAAGGGCCACAGGAGCCCGGTGGGGAAACGTCACAGCGTTAGCTTATTTTGAGCACAGTTGTTTAGCTTATTTGTGTGTTAGTGAACACTAGAGTGCAGAACTAGAGGGTGCTGTTGGGAAGTGCCAGAATAAGATGAGAATGGGGATTGAGGAGAAAGGAAGTTGCTGGCATTTCTAAATGAAGCCACCCTCAGTAAATCCGTAACCCCAGTACTTTTTCCTGGAAGAGTTCAGTGTATTTCAGCAAAGGTCTTTGGCATTGTAAACTACAGCAGTGAGCCTGTGTCAGCCCACCTGGGATGCTGTTAAAACCATTCTTCCAGCTCAGGAAGTGTTTCCAGATAAAATACTTCATACGTTGATGACTGACTTGATTTCAGTGTTTGCCCAGTGGCTCCAGATACGCTTTGTAACTAGATGCTAACTTTTGTTTTGCAGATCTCTGTCTAAAAATCCTTCGGGAAGATAAGAGCTGCCTGGGGTCACTGCAGATAGTCAAGTGGTAAGTGAATAACAGTGAAACTTAGGGCTTGCCTACATGAACAATTAGACCACGACAAGCTGGGGTATGAATCTATCCTGGACTAGTCTGCTGCACTCCAATGTCCGTGTGCACCCTGCTGGTACGCATTGACGGTTTGCTGGAGCCCTTTGATCTAGTCTTCTTTGAAATGGGACGAGCTCAAGGTGCATTAAAGAGCTGTTAACCCACGTCAGCAGGGTGCACTCAGGCAGTTAGACTGCAGCAAGCTTACGTGGGGTTGATTTAATCTCAGTTTTCCGCAGTCTAACTGTTCGTGTAGACAAGTCCTATGATAAGATTATGCTGAACAGCAATATGGCATTGTACCACAGGCCTTTACTTCCTAAATTTGAAATCCTTCAGGGCCAATGATACTGGATTTGCCAAAGCAGTGCCCACTGATTTATTATAAAAGCTGTGTGTGCTTGGCACCGTATATAATGAAGACATGGTCCCTCGCCAACGAGCTTCCAATGTAAATGTGATCTTATTGACCTCAATGAGAGCGGGGTCAGGCCCTCAACTGAACAAACAAAGCAGGTAAGGGAGGAATGAGGCTCACTCTAAACAAAGTTGTGAGGTTACTTGTTTCCATAGGTTACGTATTTGCTATTTCTAGTTTTTCAGTGATTTTTATGCTTGATTGATTTTTAACTAGTATGTGCCGTTTTTTCTCTTCAGTGGAAGTTGTGTCTGTTTCTGGGGGCATAACTAGGCCCTTAGCTTTCTAGAGTTCTCGTTAATAAATGCATTTCAGAAACAGAGAGAGAAAGGTGGGTGAGGTAATATCTTGTGTTGGACCAACTTCTGTTGGTGAGAGAGACAAGCTTTCAAGCGTATACAGAGCTCTTCTTCAGGTTTCAGAAACATGGCATTACTCCTTCCTATCTGGAGAGGGAGTTGTTATAGGGAGTGTAGCACTTCTGTAAAAAGAAAAGGAGGACTTGTGGCACCTTAGAGACTAACACATTTATTTGAGCATAAGCTTTCGTGAGCTACAGCTCACTTCAGCACTTCTGTGTTGCTTCAATACTGTAAGAGCCCAATCCTGCAAATACTTATGGCTCAGCTATCTGCTGTGTCCTGTAAACACCAGGCTCAGATGAGGAGGCTGCAGAGGAGCCATATGCAGTTCTCCAGTCCTGGGGCCAGTTCTGCACTGTCTCAGGATAGTTTAGAGCAGCCTAAAATCATGACTGCAGCAGCACTCCAGCCATGCCTCCTTCCTCAGAGCTATGCCAAAGGAACACCCAGCTGGCTGGATCCATCAGCACAAAGAGGCCAGAATGGGGCCAACGATCTGGCCATTACTACCCAGTCTAGGGCTTACTATTCTGAGTAGTCCCAGGACGCCTGGTAAGAAGTGTTCACAGGACCAGAGCCTTAGTGTATAAACTGTGCACACATATGGAGGGGAGAAGAGACCCTTAATTGCTGAGTGACCTGAAGAGGGCGTTACAAGCTAAAAATGCTGTCAGCTCCGTACTGCTTAACGCTTGTAAATGTGCACTCTAAACTCCATCTAATAAGTGAGGATTTCCTGCTGCTAGACTGGCATGACTAGTTACTAACATTTCTTTCCTGGCAGGATTCAGGGCTGTTTTGATGCTTTGGAAAAGAACTATGTAAGTTTTTGTTTGATATTTTGGTAATATAATCTTTCTTCACTAACAATGGGCAAAATTCCGCTCTAGTTTTCCTTGTGCATTCCTGCAGGGGGCATCTCTGCTATATATTCGCCAGTGATCCCAGTGGAAACTGTACATACAGAACAAGTACACAATAGAGATCTGTGCCACAGGGAAGGAAGGAAAGCTGCTCTGTGTGTTTGTGACGTGGACTCTTACTCCTTTGGGTAGCGTAGCGTAGTAACCATTATTAGTGTCTAGACCTGCTTGTTGTGAATGGTTTCCACACTAATTTGCAGGCTGCAGGGTTCTCCCCTGCATTCTCTGTTCTACATTCACATCCTTTAATGGATGGATGCAGATTCTGTCAGTCAAAGCAAATCTCTCTCCCTGCCTTTGTTCTTTGCCATATTCTTCTCTGCTCCCTCTTTCCTTCACCCCTTCTTTTACCGTCTCCTTGCCTTTCTTTCCTCTTTCCTTTTTCTTCATTTTGTTGTCATCTCTGTTTTCCATACAGAGGCCAGGTCTACACCTCAGACTTATATCGGTGTAACTACATTGCTCAGGGGTGTGAAAAATCCATACCCCTGAGCGACATCGTTATACTAACCAACCACCCCCCACCCCATGTAGACAGACAGCGCTATGCTGAAAGAAAAGCTTCTCCGATTGATAGAGCTACTGCCTCTCAGGGAGGTGGATTAGCTCTGCCAACGGAAGACCTAAGAGCGTCTTGACTTAAACACTACGGCGGCGTGTGGCTGTGCCAATGCAACGTTTTTAAGTGTAGACCTGCCCTGAGTTTAGATTTCCTTTCCTTTTTGTATTCTTTCAAATACAAGGCTTGAGTACCTGGTTTCAGAGTAAATGCACATTTTTAAGTAATCCCAGCCCTCACTTACGCAATCTGAGGAAAATCTGACCTGTAAATACAAAGTGCTGATTGCTCTCTGCGTATCAGCGTTGTTCATCAGACTGTCATCTATATCTGAATGACTCTTACCTAAATCAGATGGATTCTTGTCAATATCTGCACTGCTGATCAGACTGACGCTTGTCTATGTCAATTCTACTGTTGTCGTAGATGAAATGATGTGAAATGTTCTGAACTCAAATACTTGCTTACCGACAAATCAAACAGTCAGCTTTAAATAGATAATGGTCTCCACCATTTAGAAGAGATTCAAACCCTCATACTTCAGCACATAAATCAACTTCTAACTGATAGGGATTAGGAAAAAACTCCTGTGAGCAGTTATTCCATAATTATCCACTCCCAGGTTTTTTGCACATTCCTTTGAAGCACCTGGTGCTAGTCAGCGTCATGGAGATGGTACTAGGCCAGGTGGGTCACTGGTTTGATCTACTGAGGCAGCTCCTTTGTTTCAGTCAGCAAGTGAACTAATGCTTTCTCTAGCCAACGCTTTCAAGTGGTTTACAAGGCTAGTGTCAAGTACAGTTCCTTGCCATAGTGCAGTCCATAGGTGAACAAGGTGTTAGGTGTCTGTGATGAAGTCCATATCAGAGATCAAAGACTGAAACCTCGTAGCTAATGGCAGGTGGGGTAAAAACAGTGAGATTCATAATAAAAAAGGGATCTTACATTGGACTTGAATAGAGAAGGGTGCCAGTATCAAGTAGCTTTAAATAGAAGGAATCTGTTAAGCGAGAACACTGTGAGGCAAGACTGGATGTACAGCTATTTTATAGATAGGGCCCTACCAAATTCACAGATTGATCCATTTTGGTCAATTTCATGGTCATGGGATTTAAAAAATAGTAAATTTCATGATTTCAGCTATTTAAATCTGAAATTTCCCTGTGTTGTAATTGTAGGGGTCCTGACCCAAAAAGGAGGTGAGGGGAGGGTCGCAAGGTTACTGTAGGGGGTGGTGCTGTACTGCTAAGCTTACTGCTGCAGACAGCAGTGCTGCCTTCAGAGCTGGGCAGCTGGAGAGCGGCGGCTGCTGGCCAGGAGCCCAGCTCTGAAGACAGAGCCGCCCCCAGCAGCAGCGCAGAAGGAAGGATGGCCTGGTCTGGGATTGCCACTCCTGGGCGCTGCTGCCTGCGGAGCTGGGCCTTCAGCCAGCAGCCGCCACTCTCTGGCCGCCCAGCTCTGAAGGCAGCATAGAAGTAAGGGTGGCAATACGATGACTCCCCCCCTAAAATAATCTTGTGACCCCCACACAACTCCCTTTTGGGTAGGTACCTCCAATCTGAGAAATGCTGGTCTCCCCCCTTGAAATCGGTATAGTATAGGGTAAAAGCACACAAAAGACCAGATTTCACTGGGGGAGACAAATTTCACGGTCTGTGATGTGTTTTTCATGGCCGTTAATTTGGTAGGGCCTTATTTATAGATCTTTCGAAAAATGTGATTGTTGTTCGGGGTCGGCTACCTTCAGCACGCGGCCCACCAGGGTAATCCGCTGGCGGGCCGCGAGATGTTTTGTCTACGTTGATGCGGCCCCCCGCAGCTCCCATTCCTGACCAATGGGAGCTGCGGAAAGCGGCGGGCTGCAGGGATGTGCTGGCCGCCGCTTCCCGCAGCTCCCATTGGCCGGGAATGGCAAACTGCGGCCACTGGTAGCTGCAGGGGGCCGTGCCTGCAGATGGTCAACATAAAGAAAATGTCTCGCGGCCGCCAGCGGATTACCCTGGTAGGCCTTGTGTCGAAGGTTGCCGACTCCTGATGTAGTTAATAAAACTGGCCACAGGGTGTCACTGATGTTGCACCCAAGTGCATCTGAATTAGCAAGGGAATGTATGAAAAGCCCTGACTTGCAAACCATTGAATGTATTTAGTCCTTCATTACTCGAGGCACTTAGATTTTGACTAGGTTTTTATCTTCTCTTCCAGTTACATATGGCTGTCCTGGCAGTAAGTCGTCCGTTAAATGAATGCAAGGTGTTTTCCTTCCTCCACGGTGGTTGGATGAGACGTTAAGCCAAGGGCCCTTCTGCCCATCTCTGTCCGTACTTAGGGAGCGTTAAAGAGCTCATGGCAATGGAGTTAGCCTCAGTTTGGAGCAATAGCTTCTCTCTTCACAAGATAAATGTTAATGTCTTAGGTTGCATGGGAACATTAGCTGGATGCAGCTTTTGCCTCCATCAGTGGTGCAGAATATTCATCCTTAAATCACTACGGCCATGTCCACACTAGGAACAGTTTACTGGTATAGGAACACCAGTATATAATACTGGCAAAGTGCTCCTAGTGTGGATCCAGCTAAAGTAAAACAACCCCCCACAAGCAAAGCAAGCTATCCCAGTAAAAGCACAGCTTTGCTGGTATATTTGCATCTGCTGTAGAGACTTCTTTACACCCCCGGCTGATGTACCTGTGCCAGCAGAAGTCTGTAGCGTAATCAGAGCCCAGGTCTAGGATACTGATTACAAGCACTGCCATGTGCTTCACATTGCTGCTACCTTCCGCCTATGCCCCAGACAGAAATGGGCAACTGCCTCCTTCCCTTCCCATCTCAATGAGCACTCTCTTCAGTTGCCTCCTTGTTACCATTGATGGGACAAACCCTTTAGCCCTCAGGTTTCTGGCAAGTTGCCATTGGCACCCTTGGTGTTGCAGAGGTTGTGCACGGCCAGCCTCTGACACATACCTTTGTAAAGCACTTGTAGGTATTCTAGACACCGTAGCGAAGATCCGGGTAACTAATCCTCATGCATGAGGGCATTCATTGATCGCTGGTGAGGGTCAGGATCTCCCCTGAGCCCTGCAAAATTTCACATCATGGATGTTTTTTCCTTCTTACTCTGCAACAACAGGTATTGGCTGCTGCCAGAGGAAGGCTATTGTATAGACGGTCCTATGGTTTGATCTTTTATGGAGAGCTTGCCCCCGGAGCAGTGAAGTTGCGTCATTGCAAGCATTGGCCTGGGCTATACAACTCAGTCCCAAACCAGCAGCTTCACTGTTCCCATACCCAAGCTAGCGAGATTAAAGCTAGGTTGGGTATATCAGCTCAAGCTGCAGTCACAGCTAGGGCGACCACCTTTGTTGGATGGAAATAAGGGAAAGCCACACGAAAAATAAGGGACAGCGCTTTATTTTAAGGGACATTTTAGGGAAACACGATTTACCTTAGCGTATCACGTGTAGATTTCTGCTGCCCTCCAGTATACAATGCAATTATGATAAGCATCACTTTAATGTTTAAAATGGTCAGGAGACATCGCTTAAGCGAAGGGATGGGTGGTCACCCTAATCACAACCCATGATTGCAGTCTAGACATACCCCGTGTTCTTAGGGCATGATAGAGATTCAGTTGTTTGATTACGTCTCACCTCTGCATTTTATCAGAGAGAAAGATGCATTCACTGTACTTTCTTAAAACAGATTTACACCAATCCCAAGGAGCCACAGGTAAGGAGTAGTCAAGCTCTACTTAGGGGGAAATCAATTGCAGGGGTGAGTTGTACTATATTTGGAATGGGCTCATAGGGTTAAATTCTGCCTTGATTTGACAGGTATGCATGGTTGAGCGAGGAGACATAAGCTACATCTTTCTCTTGTTCCTTCACCCCAGCAGACCAACTCGGATGCCAGGCAGAGTGGTGATCCAGTGCCCCTGTTGAGCACTAGGCTGTGGGCCTGTCTGTTGCACCTAGTGATGCTTGTTGGGTAGCTCAGGGGCATAGGTAGGACCTTGCTCCCTTCTGCTGAAGACCAGAAGCAGGAGCTGGGGATAATGCACACTGTTCCTTATGTCGTCATCTGTCCTGTAAAGACGGGACCTCTGCCCATCCACTCCTGTTCCACTGCCCCGCAATGCGGCTCATGGAAGAAGAGCAAGAATTTACTCCATATACTTGGCTACCAAGGCTGGGATTATTATCCCCCTCCAAAACCTTACCGAAACGCCCTTTAAATGTGTTATAGCCAGAGCTGTTGATGGTTTCTTATTTTCCCCAGAAAATGTTGAGTTTTCAGCAAAATATCGAAAACGGAAATATTTTCATTCTGATCTGCTGCCGCTGTCCCACAGGAGTTGTAGTTCCAACGCCTCGCGCTCCCATTCACCTCTACGAGTTCCCTGGAAGGACTGCATCTCCCATGATGCACCACAGGCCCCCTCTTGGCAAGGGAAGGGCGTGGCCAGGGGGCACCACAGGTCCCTCTTGGCAATGGCAGTTGCGTGGCCCGGGTGCATCACGCAGATGTAGTCTGGCTGGGGAGCCTGGCCCTTGAGGAAAATGGGAGCAAGAGGCACCTGGACTGCAGCTCCCATGAGACCCTGCAGCAGCATTTCAAAATCGACATTTTTCTGTGCTCAGGCAAAAAATTTTGACAAAAAATTATTTAGTCAGAAACCCAGTGTTCCATCGGAAACCCATTTGGATGCGGAATTTTCGACCAGCCCGAACCATAGCGTCACTGGTGTACGCTCTGGTTCGCATGCCGTTTGCGTTATGGCCTCCTGTTTTAAGTGGCTCCTGCTTTTTCTCCTCCAACTTCCTTTTGAGTTGGAGTTTCTCATGTTTCTTCTCAGCCCAGAAGTGGGTTTGTATTTGCTTCTTTTAAGAAAATCTGCAGATGATTTTTGAGATCAAAATGGAGCCTAGTCAATAATTTGATGCTGCTAGACAGGCGTAGGAATGAGGAAGCATGGACACCAGAGAGTTTCCTCCACAATCTTTTGGGCTTTCTTTGGCAGCATGTTGCTGAAAGACTTGTTTTTTTCTGCTCCCTTTGTGAATGTCTAGAGGGTGACTGAGCTGTATCAGTTCAAATTCAAGTATACAAAGGACGGGCCCCAGATGGACATCCTCAGGTAATGGCTCTGTTTTATTTCTGAAAAATACACAGTGATAAATTTGCTTCATCAAAACATTTTTAAAGTGAAAACTGTCCCTTGTGATTGTATCATGCACCCCTCCAATATCACGAGGGGCTGAATGGCTTCATCTGCTATTGAACTCAGTGGAAATTAAGGGCACTCAGCATCCTGCAGGATCTGAATTCCTGCGCTGATGAGCTTACATATCACAGTACATGTGCTGTAACATCTCGATGCAGCAGAGCTGAATTAAGGACAAGATCGATGTATCCCACACCCACTCTGGGTAGCACTCTGCTGGTGGCGGCTGGGCCACACGTAGAGTTTGATGAGCCTACTACAGCCTTGGCTAACTGAGCAGGGGGTTGTACTTTAGGCAGGAGTGTCGTGCTTTGAAATTCAGAGGTCCCTCGTTCGATCTCTGGCTGCCAATGACCCACCCTGGCGTGCAGCATAATATCGACACCATGGGGATTGTTCTTCTTCAAACATTTGTTCGGCTCCCACTGTAGGTGCGTGTGCCCTGTGTGCGTGAGCCTGGAATCTTTTAGCTGCCAGTGTCTGCTGGGGCTGTACATGTGCCCCATCTGCCCCCTACGGCAGGGTGTAAAAGGAGGGGCAGCCCCAACAGCTACTCAGTTCTTTCTCACTGCCCATGGTAGCAAGTCACAGCCCACAGTGTCCTCCTGCTTCCTCTTAGCATTTTAGTAGTTTACGGTTGTAGGTAGTTAGCTTGGAGTTAGTGTATTTTCTTGATAAGTTTTAGTTAAGCTTGCTGCTAAAACAAACAAACATAAATTAAAGCAATTTTGCTTTCCATGAGTCTTTCCTCAGTACCAAGGAATAAGTCTGATGGCAGAGAACAGGTCTCTGAGCTTTAAAATCTGCCCTGCCTGCAGGACTGTTCTGCCTGCCCATGATGCATCTAGAAAGTGTTTAGGGGAGTCTCATATCCCTAGCTAGTGTGCAATTTATAACTCTTTCTAAGCACATACAGAGGGCTCATGATGCCGGTTTAAAATTATTTTTAATGGAAAGATCTACGTGGAGTGTGTCTGACTCTGAGGTACCCCCTTGGGAACAGTCTCTTCTGACTTTGAAACCAGTTTCAATGAGTGCTTCAGCTGTAAGAGACATCTCTCTGGGAGACAGATCTTTGTCCTCAGAAGACTTCATGCTGCTGTCAAGCACTCTGAGTCTTCTTGTCAGTCCTCCTCAGGTCAATCAGTAGTTCCTGCTGCCGGAGCCAGAAAAGAAGAAAGATCTCCAGACAGGGCTCAGCATCGATTGCCATCCCTGGTACCAACAAAGAAGAGGACTTGTCTAAAATGGCTCCTTTGAAACCACACTGGTATTGTGAGCCTTCAAAGACTGGGAGGATCATGTTCCTTAGCTATGGTACTGCATCCTATACCTTCGGTGACTGGCAACATTATCTCGGTACTGTGGGCATCAGTACCATATATCTTGGAGTCATGGGTGCTTCCTTCTTCATCCACTAAAGTGGCTTTGACATCACCTTCTATCACTTTGGAACAGGAGTCCCCACTGCTAGATTTCTGTCCTTTTTCTCTAGTATGCAGGACTCTTTTGGTACCACAGCCGAATGTTCCGAAGATGAAATTTTTTCCGTGTCCAGCCTCTGTGGTGTTGGTGACTATCTCTTATGCTGTCAGATGTGAGGCTCTTCCTCTTCTACACCTCAGGAATCAGCACCTCTGTGAAAGGAATTTTATACATTTGCATCCTCATCTTTGCATGGCATCAGGAGCCCTTCTAGGAAGTCTCCACCTCACCTAGCAACATGTGAATGGCCTTGGAAGGAGTGCTTCAGAGAGGTCTCATGCCCTGGTTTCCACATTTGTAGTATCATATGCCTTTCCCATGTGGTTTGTAAACCTGGCCCTCTTGGTCTCTGTGGAGACCTCAGCCTCTTCCATTGACTGCTTATTTATGTGTGTCAAGAACCAGCCTGTGGGAGGATGCTTCCCGCCTGCCCCTGACCCTCTGGACCTTGTCATCGGTGCCTGCCCCTGCGAGCTCCTGCCGCCCCCTCTGCGTTACTGAACCATGCCTAGGACACAGCTGTACATGCTCATGCTCCATACTTTTAATTTCCTCACCCTCGTCTCCTGCCCCGACACCAAATGGCAGGGCCTCTTACCACCTGTGGAGGGTGAGGAGCCCTGCTGGGCCACTTTGGTTCCATGGCCCGCCGGGAATATTAGTTGGTGGCTCCTTCATAGAACCGTGTGCACAGGCATGTACTTGGTGCAGTACAGCCCCCTTCCTGACACTTTCCCCTTCTGTGGCATGAGGGAGATCCTGGTGCACATCTATCTCAAATGCATCAGGCTGCAGCCCCTTTTCTGGCTCCTCCTCCAGAACCTTCTCCTCAGCTTCTGGCTGCACTTTTCCCCGGACCTTCTGATGTCTGCACACCCTATCCGTGGCCCCATGAAGTTGCAAGACCTCCTGGTCATCTTCTTCCTGGCGCTGGCCAAAGTGGCCATCCACCATACCAGGAGGAGGATGCTGGACAGGGAAGTGCTCTGTGACTGTGGGGTTCTTCCGCTTCTTGCTTTGCTCACATATCCACATAGAGTTCCTCTTGGCCGCATCCACTGGCTCCCTGGTCACCTTCGAGGAGCAGTGGGCCTTGTCTGGGGTTCTCTGCTCAGCGTCCCGCTCTGGCTTCCTGCTTTTGACCCTGTGACCCTCACTCCCATTCCTGTTTAATCATTTGCTATCCCCTGCTTTTACGTGAACCCTGGGTTTATTGGCTCCTCCCTTTAGGCTAAGGGAGAGGCCTTGAGAAGCCAACCCGCTCCCAGGATTTCAAGAGATTCATCGAGATCCAGAGTAAAATTGCCCTTTTCCCTTAGGGATTCTTTTAGGGAGTCTCATTCATCTCATCAGGAACTCCTGAAAATTGGTGAGGAAGTCCTCATGGAGGACTATGAGGACCAACCTGTTCCCTGGCCATCTGACAAGACCATGACTCTGTCTGATATGTCCACAATACGCAATGTCAGGGCGTTTAAGGACCCCCTTAAAAGAATGGTGGGTACTTTAGAGATTCTCCTGGAGAATGTCCAGGAGAGGTCACATAACTTATTGACATCCTGCACCCGGTATCCCAGGGTTGTTGGACCATGCCTATTAATGAAAGGCATTCTCGAGTTTGCCATCTAAGAGGGCAGATCATTTGTACTTTTTGAGGCGTTTGACTACTTTGTCACACAGCCAGGCCATGGGTCTTTGGTTGTAGTGATAGCTTAGGAAAGCTCTAAGCTGCCTGGGCCCCCTAAACTAAACCCAGGAACAAGGAGCCGAAGCAGATGGATCTTCTGGGGAGAAAAGTTTACTCATCTGCTAGTTTGCAGACTCGCATAGCTGATAATCAAGCCTTATTGGCTGACAACAATTTTCTTCAGGGGAAAGGTTTTACATCTGTCTGAAAAACCTCCTCAGGAGACCATAGATGAACGGAAGGCAGTGGCTACAGAAGGCCAGTTGGTGGCCAAGACAGCTCTGCAAGCCTCACTGGATGTCTGACGCTGCAGTATGTTCAATGACTGCTGCAGTCACTAAAACAGGGGTCGGCAACCTTTGGCACGCGGCCCGTCAGGGTAATCCCCTGGTGGGCTGCGAGACATTTTGTTTATGTTGACCGTCCGCAGGCACGGCTCCCCGCAGCTCCCAGTGTCAACGGTTCGCCGTTCCCGCAGCTCCTATTTTTACTTCTCTGTTAAAACTGTGTGTTTGGTAGTCATCACCTTGGCTGGCAGGATAACCAAAATTCAAGATTTGATGGTTCATTCTCTGTATACTTTGTTTCCTAAGGCATCATCCAGATTTTTTACCAAAAGCATTTTTGGTCTTCCATATAATTTATTGCCTTACCAATATGTTTTCGTAAGCTTCAAGATTCTCCTACAGACACTAAACTCTACTCACTAGACATACTTAGGGCTACGTCCTTTTATCTTTCCAGAAAAAAGCCTTTTCTTAAATCATCTCAACTTTTTGTAACTTGTGGTAGCAAGCCTGTATGCTCTCAAAGACTTTCTAAATGGGTTACAGGCCTCATTAAAATGTCCTGTTCTTTGAATAAACTACATGTAGGAGCCTAAGTCTCACTGAGAATCAATGGAGTTAGGGTCCTGTGTCTCTTAGGCACGCTTGAAAATTTTATCCCTGGACTAGCATGTCATGTTAGGACTGAAGTTAGGGCATTCAACACACTTCAATTAGAACAGGACGGACTTGAACATAACCTCTTTGAGTTTGTTGTACATGTGATTCTCACCCAATTCCCTCCATCCCTTAGAGGAAAATTATTTAGAAGCTAGTCAAGTAGGTGAAAGGCACTTGCATTGTGGCTGCTTGTGCCCAGTTTAGTCATGTACTAACAAGTGAATCATGACGCTTGTGTAATGAAGTTTATTGCCCCAGTTACAATATCTGTTCACTTGTCAATTACACGATTCTTAACTCTGGACTATTGTGTTCCTTCATGCCATCTCCCACTGTTGAAGGTCTGCGTCACTTCCCTATTCATGCTAGGCCTACATGAAAGCACTGAAGCTCTGTTACTGTAGTGGAAGACAAACCAGTGGGAGCTGAATATTTTTAATTGGGGTTTGGACATTAATGATTCAGTTGCTCTTTTATTTTGGCTACAGCACCAAAATGAGCTTTGCAAAGGGGGTGAGCAGTGAAGAGATTAAGAAAGGTAGCATCCTGCTGATCCGTAAGCTGTACCTCTTAATGCAGAACCTCGGGCCCCTTCCCAATGACATTATCCTCACCATGAAACTCTTCTACTACAGTGATGGTAAGTGGAAAACAGTCTGCCCCGTCGAGCTGATTTCCCCTCCTGTTAGCTCCCATGAGCAACGCATGCCACCGTAAAAGGGAACAAAGGCTAGAAAGGTGAAATCTGGACCCAGAAAGCTGTTGTGATGAGACAGCATGCAAAACAGAATAGTGCCATTCAGTGCATAAAAATGTGGCACCTGCTTTTTAAGGAAATAGTCACAAACGGTGTAAGAAATACAGCTGGGCAATGGAAAAGGGACACATCCTTTCCCTTTACCTCAGTATGAGGAGCAAAAATACTTCTGGTATTTCTCCAGAAAGTGAGTGTATAAATGGCAACACAGAGGCCCAAGTTTATTATCTCTGAGTGACTCTGGATCAGATGTGCTCTGTTAATAGACTTTGAAGCCAGAAAGGACTGTTATGATAATCTAGTCTGACATCTTGCATAATAGATCATAGGACAGAATTTTTATCACTTCTGTAAGAGATTAGCCAGGATTTGAATTTGCATACAAAGCAGGAGGTTTCCACTAGACCACCAAGCCACTGCAAGTTTACGCATAAAAAGATATTTTTTCCTCCTAGGTGCCAGCCCCGCAAACTTCGATCTGACATTAAACTGGTCTCTTTCTTTCTTGTGTATCTTCACTAATAATAAAGATTCTGTAGAGCAAATGCTGCCCAGTTGCACCTCTTCAACCTCACTGCCTTCAGCTGGGTTAGATGATGTAAATGAGGGGAGAATATGAAGATAGTGGGGTTACCCACGTATATCTGGGCAACAGGGGGCTGCAGAAAGACTTGTGGAGGCTTCTCTCGCCATTGGGCTGCAGAAGCTTTGATGTCCTGGGGACGATGTTTCCTTTGCACTTCACACCCCAATTGAATCTATCCAGAGCCGCGTCTAATTACTTGGGCTAGGTTCTGGATTTGTCCATTATTGCAGATTAAAGTGGCTTAGAATTTAGTCTCTCTATCAACCGAGGACCCTCTTTCCTGCGCAGTAACTCCTGATGATTACCAGCCCCCTGGCTTTAAGGAAGACAGCAGCCCAGATAACCTGTTGTTTGATGGAGATCCTGTCAACCTGAAAGTTGGGTCCATATCCACTGGGTTTCATATCCTGAAAGTAAGAGTGACAACTGAGAGCAGGAGGATGAGGACATTGGGAAGCAGCCTGATGCAGGAGAATGGCCCTACTGAGATCTCCCATCAAGGGCTGGATTGTGACGAAGAAGAAGAGGGTATTACCAAGGTAAGGAAATGGCTCCAAGTCACCAGCAGTTACTATGGGGAGTGGGCTCTGCCTTTATAGTCTCCCCTGAAAAGAGAGACGTTTTCTAAGAATTCCAGCTTTAACCTGTTCTTGCTTAGCAGTATTCTGAGGTATGGCAGCAGTGCTGTAGTGCCATGAGCAGGGTGCTAGACGTCCGTAGACCTAACGTTTTTTTCCCAACATTGCACTGACTCACCGGGCAAGTCACATCCTCTCTCTGTATCTCATTTGCCCCATCTGCAAAACGAGGCTAAAGACACCAACCCACCCTTGTAAAGAGCTTTACAATCTATGGGTGAAAACCTGTACAACGGCTGCTGATGCTAAAACTCTTGGTTTGGACGTCGTAATAATGTCTCTAGTCTTGAACACTGGGGGTGAAATCATGGCCTCATTGAAATCACTGGTACAACTCCTAGGATTGCATGCTGGCAGTGTAGGAAGGAAGGCAGAATGATGGGGAACTGGGTTACATAGTTGTAATTTATGGTCTCTGAATGTGACTTCTCCATAGACCCATCCTGGTTCTTCTTGTCCATTGGGTCTAGGTGTGGACCAGTGTTTTAAAATTTTCCCAGTAGTAAGTGACCTGACGTTGATTTGTAAGTTGTACCAGGTTTTTGTTCTGAGTGCACAATCTGAGCATGAGAATCTGTGAAGGAGATCAGTTCAAGGAGCTAATTGTTTTTAGCCGAGTAATCTAGCTTTTCTGGATTGTCTTCACCCCCTTCCGTAAACAGATTGAAAAATCTTTTTTTAAAATCCATGGGATCTGAATCTCCGTTACTCTGAACCTTGTGGCATCGTTTCCATCAGTGCAAAGTGGACATGAAAATGCTATCATATCAGAATTGTCTCATGTACCTTTTCTGGCATTAAATTACCTCTCTTGAGCCCAGTGCCAGTGGGATTGCATGTGCATAACTGAGAATAGATTTTGGCCTGGTTTTCGTTAGTCTCTACTTCTTCCACTGACCTCCTGTTTCTTTAGAATTTGAGAAACCTTAATTCCTTGGGTAAATAACATAATTTTCTTCTCCATCTCATTACTGTGGGTAGAGCACTCAACTGGGATTCAGGAGACTTGCTCTTCGATGCCCAGCTCTGCCACTGGATTGCTGCGTGATCTTGGGCAAGTCATTTCACCTCCCTGTGCCTTGGCTCTCTCATTTCTGAAATGGGGATAATGATGATCACTTCTTTTGTTCAGTGCTTTTAGATCTACAGATGAAAAGTGCAATATAAAAGCTAGTTGGTGGTGGTGGTGTTTTTAAAAAGTGTTCTCTTCTTTGTATTTCCCAGTGTGTCCTTACTTCTCCCACGTCTGTCTTCTAGATCATGAGATCTTCTGGGAGAGTCTCTCTCTCCACGTTAGTGTCTTGTACAGCTCAGACCTAACCGTGTCACAAACATAATTGTTATTATTTTTATTCTGGTAGCTGTGATTCAGCATGGCCAGAAGGCAGCAGGAGAGTGATATAGGAGAGATATGTAAGTCCCAGGATGAGGAGAAGCCTTATTCCCTGTAGAGGGAAGAAAGGTTTCTATAGATTAATTAAAAGCACCTGAAGCCAATTAGAGCACCTGAAGCCAGTCACCTGATAAAACCCCCCTGCTTCAATCAGCCGGGGGAAGGAGTTGGAGCAGAGTGCAGTTTGGAGGAGTTGAAGAAGAGGAGAGTTTGGAGAAGTGCCATGGCTGGCTAGAAGACCAAGACCCTAGGTAAAGAGACACCCGGCTTGTGCAGAGAGAGGGCAGGAACCCCAGAAGCTGAAGAGCAGGAGGGGGAATTAGCCCGGGGAAGGAAGCACTAATTCAAGTGGTTTGCCACTATCCCTAGGGCCCCTGGGCTGGGACCTGGAGTAGAGGGCGGGCCCGGGTCCCTCTCTCTCCACTACCCTTCTCTGGGTTACTAGTGGGACAGTAGATACCCTAGTTCAGGGGCAGGAAACTGCGCCCTGAACCCCCCTTCACAAGAACAAGAAGCGTGGGACCCATCATAATCGCGCCAGCAATTTGCCACATAGCATTTAGAAGCCTCAAACATAGAGCAGGGACCCACTGTGCTAGTTGCTGTATAAACACCTAAGAAGCGACAGTCCCTGCCCCAGAGTGTCTGCAGTCCAAATACAAGGGCTTGTCTACACAGGGCTATTGGCCAACATAGCTAATAGTTATTCCCCTGTAGCTATTCTGGAATAACTCCCTGTATGGTTACTGGATTCTGAAATAAAAGTGACTTTATTCTGGTATAGTTGTTCCGCTTCCAAAGGCCTAAAACAAGAGAGAGGCCAATGTGTACAAATAATTACCTTTTCAAAGTTATGAAGCCTCATGTCAAATCAAAATATGTATGGTGTCACAGTTTTCTGGGTTAACTGCACCTTTGTCCCCCACCCACCTAGCCACCCCTGGTCTTTTTTGAGGGCACCCAGTCATCACCTCTCCTTGGGGAGAGACCTGCCACTCTCTCCCTTCAGATGGGGGTTTGGGCTTGCAGTCTTGTTGCACCTCACTGTGGTTTTTTGCAGGTCTAACTGGGGTCCAGCACCTGTGGTTTACTCATTCTTTAGGGACCATAACAGTGTTCACCAGTCACCAACCAGCCTTCACAAAACAAACTGCATTTATTCTTAGGGCAAAAAGCATTACAGAGAAAACATAAAAAACAATTTAAGAACCTACATGCATTCTAAAAGCTTATCAGAGGTCACCCCCAGCTCCAACACAGGGCTCTGGTATGTGTCAGTCTTTCAAATCCTACGCTGAGTTTACCCCTTTGGTTACATGTTTGTCAGTTTTTAGATCAGGAACCAGACCCACCTGGACAGTTCAGCAGCTTATTTATACAGCTCAGGCCTTTGATCTCTAGGAACAGGTAGTCACCAGTCATAGCTTCAAAAGGGCATAGCTTCAAAAGGCTGAGTTTTTACATAAATGCAGTTGTGGAATTTGCACTAACCATTCCCCAAGGATTCCCAGGGAACTCAAACAGCTTATTGTCCCAAAAGTCCATGCCCATCTGGCACATTCCAGCATCACTGGTTGAACTCCGTACACTTCCCACGTCTCAAATCTGTCACAGTTCAGTGCACGTTGATCTGAAAATCTGCCTCTGAATGTCACGGTGGGAGCTGTTGGCAGCTGAGCAATTTTGAAAATCTGGCCCCAGCTTTTGGTGCTGACCTCTTAAAAACCTGGCCCTGACCTCTTTTGAAAATCTTCCCTTTGTTACATTTCCACGCAGGGCATGTAGTTGAGGATGGGCAAGTGGGATTGGGAAAGCACTGAAAGCATTTAAGTTCAGAATGAGTGATCTTCAATCAGGGTGGATTTGATTTAAATCAAATTGATTTACATCACTAGTCAGGAAGACTTGATTTAATCATGGATTTCTACATAAAAGTGCATTCTTGTTGATTGTTATAACCTTAATACATATTCTTCACAAATCAGAAATAGATGTAGGTTTCATTTTTAGAAGGTACACACTATACATTTTTAAACAGTGATTTATTTTGAAAACTTTTCAGATTAGTTTTACAGCTATATCAGAAAATGAATGATTGTTTGGTTATTTCATTTACCAAAGGTAATTGAAGGAGATATTTATGAAGTCATTGGGAGGTGGACTATCTCCAATTCAACAGGTTAATCATTAATATTTGAAGGATTTTCTTGCCATGCTGTATTAGGAGGAGAACATCACCAAACAGATATTTAAATTGCTTTATTTAACTAAAACAACAACATTATGTATTCTGGATTTTTTTCTTCAATAGCAAACATATAATATTTTAACAAAACAAGCATATGAATTTTGAATTTAGTTAGGTTTCAGAGTAGCAACCGTGTTAGTCTGTATCCACCTTAGAGACTAACAAATTTATTTGAGCATAAGCTTTCGTGAGCTACAGCTCACTCCTTTTCTTTTTGTGAATTTAGTTAAACATTCAAGTTTTTAAAATGAGGTTTGTTTTTGTTAATGTTGTTTTTAACTAAAATAGTTAAATGAAATATTTAAAAACAAAAACCAAAAATTAAATAGACTATGTCAGCCAGGTCAACATGAGAAACTTAAAATATTGGTTTCAGAGTAGCAGCCGTGTTAGTCTGTATTCGCAAGAAGAAAAGGAGGACTTGTGGCACCTTAGAGACTAACCAATTTATTTGAGCATAAGCTTTCGTGAGCTACAGCTCACTTCATCGGATGCATTCAGTGGAAAATACAGTGAGGAGATTTATATACATAGAGAACATGAAACAATGGGTGTTACCATACACACTGTAAGGAGAGTGATCACTTAAGATGAGCTATTACCAGCGGGGGGGGGGGAAAGAAAACCTTTTGTAGTGATAATCAAGGTGGGCCATTTCCAGCAGTTAACAGGAATGTCTGAGGAACAGTGGGGGGGTGAGGGGGAGGCATGGGAAATAAACATGGGGAAATAGTTTTACTTTGTGTAATGACCCATCCACTCCCAGTCTCTATTCAAGCCTGAGTTAATTGTATCCAGTTTGCAAATTAATTCCAATTCAGCAGTCTCTCGTTGGAGTCTGTTTTTGAAGTCTTTTTGTTGAAGAATTGCCACTTTTAGGTCTGTGATCGAGTGACCAGAGAGATTGAAGTGTTCTCCGACTGGTTTTTGAACGTTATAATTCTTGACATCTGATTTGTGTCCATTGATTCTTTTACGTAGAGACTGTCCAGTTTGACCAATGTACATGGCAGAGGGGCATTGCTGGCACATGATGGCATATATCACATTGGTAGATGTGCAGGTGAACAAGCCTCTGATAGTGTGGCTGATGTGATTAGGCCCTATGATGGTGTCCCCTGAATAGATATGTGGACACAGTTGGCAACGGGCTTTGTTGCAAGGATAGGTTCCTGGGTTAGTGGTTCTGTTGTGTGGTGTGTGGGTTAAGTGATCACTCTCCTTACAGTGTGTATGATAACACCCATTTTTTCATGTTCTGTGTGTATATAAATGTCCTCACTGTATTTTCCACTGAATGCATCCGATGAAGTGAGCTGTAGCTCACAAAAGCTTATGCTCAAATAAATTGGTTAGTCTCTAAGGTGCCACAAGTACTCCTTTTTTTTAAATATTGGCTTCTGCAGCTAACTCAGTCGTCTTTACCTTCATTTTCCTGTTTGTTCATAATCTGGAAAAGAAAAACAACCTTTCCTGCTTTTTCAGGTCCCAAATGATTTCTCAGTTTGGAATGAATTAGTCCAAAGGAAGAAAATATTCTTTCTACACTGGCAGAAGAAGCTCCTGCTGTTAAAAGTGAGATTATCACTTCAATAGTCTCTGAATCCAAGTGCTTAAGTGATTTCCACCAGTTCACTGGTGTGACTTTCTTTCCAACATCATCACCCTTAGCTCTGAAGTTTATTATAGTTGGCATTATGGAGGGATGATTGCTGGATGTCCATGTCATAGCAACTCTTCTTCTTCAGCAGTTAAAGTTTGACTCTGGTACCAAGTATTGAGAAAATTTGTATAACCCTTCTGCCGGTCAGAGTTGGCAGCAACAAGGGCCGGGTTCAGTATCTAGGGGTTCCGTTTCTATAACACAATGCAGAATTGGCTCGAGCCCCCACCCAGTGACCTGGGACAATTACATACCACCCCCCTGGGTGCCTCTAAGAGGCAATACTTCCCCTCTTGCAAGCATGGAGTCTGAGTGTAGCAAAAGCCTTTTAATAAAGGAGGGAAACAATGCGGCATTACGTTGGGGAAACACCACAAACAAGATTCATAACACCAACCATGAGCAAAAGTCCCACCCCCAAGTAAGTTTGGTAGTGTCCTTTTCCCCTCAGGATCTTAAGTCCAAAAAACCAATTGTCACACTCCCCCCCCCCCCCCCCCCCAGTTTCTGTCCTTGGTTAGTGCAGCCCTCCAGAGTTCAGAAGTTCATATGCACAGTTTACCTCCCAGCGTGGGTTGAAGTGGAGGAAGGTATGGGGGGCATCTTATATGCTCACTGCTCGGGGTAAACAGCCAAATGCCACTCCTCTCCATGGGTTCTGCTGCATTCTTCGCCGCCAGCTGCGCCTCTCCGCCACTGCCCTGCTGTCTGCTCCACTCTGCTCTCAGTGCTAGCCGTCCTGTGGCCTCTCACAACTTGGCTTCAGGCCCCTCCCCCTACTTAACACAGCTCTCAACAATTTCAGCTCTCAGTGATTTTTAGCTGGTAGTAGGGAAGCCTCAGTGCTGGTGCACCACTAGCTCAAAGTAGGTCTAATGCTTAGACCTAGTTATCAGTGATTTCAGCTCTGCAGCATGTAACAAGACTCCTAATGGAGCCAAAATTAGCTCTGTTATTACACAGTGGAGAGAGGAGGGGTCAAAGTAGTATTTGGGGGCCCACACTACCAGGTACACATACCTATCCCCAGCCTCTCTCAATTCACTGGGTTTTGGAACCCATGTCCCTCGCCTAGCAAGTGCTACTTAGTTGAGGGCAAGTCCCTCTGTCATAAAATGCCAAGTACAGTTCTACTTACGTCACGTAACCAGGACAACAACACTTTATTACTCCTGCCCCAAAAACAAAGAGACGGAGGATCCCACAGCAGCCAAAGTGACCATTTGGGCAAGCAGTCCATCATGCTAGGCAGGGTGGGTGTGCCCATGCAAACGAGATCAGACCCTGAAGTCCTTTTCCACAGCTCACCACCAGATCTCAGGGTAGAGCTCATTCTGACTCTGTTTACATCTGCAAGAAAATGAGCTAGAGATAGTGCTTGTCATTTTTTTAATGCTTGTAATTTAACTCTGTCATTGCATATTTCTCTTTTTAAGATCTCACTCAGTTCCTTCCAAATTTCAGTAGCGTCATCAATAAAACAGCGATTTCCCTGCATTTTGTGCAAGGCTACAGAAATAGGCTTCAAGGTACTCAGCACATGTTCAACATTTCTCTGAAGCCTAATGTTGGGAACTTTGGCTGTGACAGGGCCATCTATTTTTTTCACGATTTTGTTCACAAACTGTCATCAGATTAGGCCAGTTCTTGATCTAGTGCTCAGAACAGTCCACTGCTGAGTTCCATCGCACGTCCTGTGGGGGAGTTATCTTGGTTCCTCCCGCTTTTTGCAGAGCAGCTGCTGCAAAGTGGTTGTTACTGAAGTATTTTGCAAAAGTCTTTGGCTAGGAGGTGCATCAAATAAGCACTGCAACCTATGTTATGAGCTTGGGACTCTCTTCTAAATAATTTCTTCTCATCTTGGATACATTTGCAGCATTGTCTGTGACCAAGATGCATACTAGACATTTGAATTTTTTTTTCACAGTTTGTTATAGCTTTTACTGCTACTTCTTGTAAGTATTCTGCTGTGTGTGCATTTCCTGATGTATCAATTGTTTCTGTAAGGAAGACATTCCCTTCTTCTATTGTCACACAAGCACATACAACAGGATCATTGTGGACATTATTCCACCCATCAAGACTCAGGTTAACAATTTTACCCTCCAGACCTTTTGCACACTGCTCAATTTCTCTTTCATACACTTTATCCAGAAATTTGCCTGCGACATCTGCTCTGTTGGATGGACTGTATCCTGGTCCTAATGACTGAACCATGTTAATGAAGTGTGGGTTCTCAATCATAGGGAAAGGAGAGTTTGTTGTATAAACAAACTGGGCATTTTTTTCATCAATTACGTCTTTTTGTAATCTGCTGGTTCGTATCACAAACTTATCTATGATTGTTTCTGGATGATGGAGATTTTTTTTTCTTTTTGCTACAGGTGATATACTGTGGCTATGTGACATACATGATGTGACTGAAACACGATCATTGGCAGATAACTCTGAAACTATAGAAAATGATGGTTATCTTGAAGGTGGATAGTCTTCAGAATCGTGTATGTTGAGGATGGATTCTCCTAAACAAAATAAGTCAATGCAGTTGTTTAATTATTATTACCATACTGCTCATTTAGTATTACTCATTGCATTCACTGACACTCAGTACTACTTTAAAGGTGAAATTGTAAAAGGAAGATCTGCCTATTTCAGCTATTTATTTTTTATCACAACTGTATCTAAAATGATAATACCATAGAGTAACAACTATATTTTTTGCTCGAACATGAGAATTCAAGAATAGTCCAGAAGGAAGGCAGGCAGTCCTTAAGAAAGAAGTATGAAATAAAAAAGTTTACCAACCTGAAGATCCTGCATGTTCTGACATGTTCCTTTCATCATCTTCAACGCAGCTTCCTCTTGAGAAGGAACACTTCTCATTATATTGTTTCATTCCGGCAACCTGGCCTTGCATTTCTTTGTTGCACTGTTTGCATTTTGCATGCATGCCTGTCTTACCCACAGGTAGAGGAACTTCATTAAAATATTCCCAAACTGGGTCTCTTTTATGGTTCCTGCTGCCATTATAGGTTTTCCCTTCTAGTGAGAGAATAGTATGATAGATCTCAAATCAATGAAGGCTACACTCAGAAAGATCTCAAGACTTCTGGAATATGCTGCTCAAATAGTTTCACTTTTGTTTCTACTGCCTGTCCCTCCCTTCTCACATTTATATCCAGACTTCTCCTTCTCCAGATCTATTCTGCCCTCAACAATCTTCTATTCATTGAACTTTTTGAAACTTTGGACTTTTAGAGAGAGGTAAGGGATTGACTCTCTGTACACAAATTTGCAGTGGGATAATAGGGTTGAGGTCTGTTATTTCTCAACTCTGTATATTATTATTTTATTTTAAAACATTTTTGCTGTTAACAAGCATGTTATCTCTGGAGACACAAATCCACCGTTTGAGAACTGAAAAACTAAGCATCTCTGATGGTATCTTCTAGACTGAGCACTGAGTTCCATTGGGTAGATAGAAAGATTAACCTAAATAATCTACACAGAAGCCCCTAGCATTCCATAAGATTGAGTACCTAATCCATGAACGATTGGAACTCATTTACAAAACTTTTCTTAAACATTACATGAATATATTGTCTCATATTATAGAATTAGAATTTATAATCCCTATTCTATGATGAGATCTCTTTGAGCTATAATGTATCTTAGTTAAAACTATCTTTAATAGGTTTTTTCCTCAAAAAGCATTTTATTAAAAAAATCCAATTTAAATAAAAATCCAGTTTTATTTATTTATTTTTTAAAATCATTTATTTTTATCCACCCTGTCTTCAGTCTGAGTAGTTCTTGTGGGTAAGGTTTTATTTCTTAGTGCTTGTCTATATGGAGACTTAGTGAATGGCAAGATGGGGTGTAAATCTAACTGGCCATGTGGACCCTGCTACCGCACATTAAAAGCTCTGTAGTGCACTCTCTGATGTACTGTTGTCAGAGTGTCCATTTTCTGGACACTACTGTGCTAATAAACGATAGTCACAAAAACACCACCCTATACCGGAAACCTACTGACCGCTGTACTTACCTACATGCCTCCAGCTTCCATCCAGGACACACCACACGATCCATTGTCTACAGCCAAGCTCTATGATACAACCGCATTTGCTCCAATCCCTCAGACAGAGACAAACACCTACAAGATCTCTATCAAGCGTTCTTACAACTACAATACCCAGCTGCTGAAGTGAAGAAACAGACTGACAGAGCCAGAAGAGTACCCAGAAGTCACCTACTATAGGACAGGCCCAACAAAGAAAATAACAGAACGCCACTAGCCATCACCTTCAGCCCCCAACTAAAACCTCTCCAGCTCATCATCAAAGATCTACAACCTATCCTAAAAAACGATCCCTCACTCTCACAGATCTTGGGAGACAGACCAGTCCTCACTTACAGACAGCCCCCCAACCTGAAGCAAATACTCACCAGCAACCACACAACAAAAACACTAACCCAGGAACCTATCCTTGAATCAAAGCCCGATGCCAACTCTGACCACATATCTAGTCAAGTGACACCATCATAGGACCTAATCACATTAGCCACACCATCAGGGGCTCGTTCACCTGCACATCTACCAATGTGATATATGCCATCATGTGCCAGCAATGCCCCTCTGCCATGTACATTGGCCAAACCGGACAGTCTCTATGCAAAAGAATAAATGGACACAAATCTGACATCAGGAATCATAACATTCAAAAACCAATAGGAGAACACTTCAGCCTCTTTGGCAACTCAGTAAAAGACTTAAGGGTGGCAATTTTGCAACAGAAAAGCTTCAAAAACAAACTCCAACGAGAAACTGCTGAGCTTGAATTAATATGCAAACTAGATACCATTAACTCGGGTTTGAATAGAGACTGGGAGTGGCTGGGTCATTACACAAATTGAATCTATTTCCCCCTGTTAAGTATCCTCACACCTTCTTGTCAACTGTCTGAAATGTGCCATCTTGATTATCACGACAAAAGTTTTTTTCTCCTGCTCATAATAGCGCATCTTAATTAATTAGCCTCTTACGGTTTGTATGGCAACTTCCACCTTCTCTGTACGTGTGTATATATATATATCTTCTTACTATATGTTCCATTCTGTGCATCCGATGAAGTGGACTGTAGCCCACGAAAGCTTATGATCTAATAAATTTGTTAGTCTCTAAAGTGCCACAAGTACTCCTTTTCTTATTGAGATGAGAATATACCAGAGTGTGTTTGTTTCTGAGAAAGAAATGTTAGCACCGTCTGAAAACAAAGTGCAACTTCAAAGCCACCATGAGATTTTGATCTATCAAATCCAGTCACGCTGCTGGACAATGTCTTTAAAGTTGACACGTCTGACATTATAATGTTTACGTTTTAGGTAAAAAAGAAGACATGGGAGTGAAGGGGGCAGACAGCCTACTCTGCACTAAGGCTTCTCAGCAGGTGAGCATCACTCTGGCTTGCTTGTGGTTAGCATTAAGAAACTCCTGGAGAACTGGAATTCACTACCGAGTCCTTTTATTTTGCCTGGGAGCTTAGTAGGATTGTTTTTAAAGAAGAATGAAACATAAATATGATTAAGAATATCAACAATTTTATTAAATAGGATAGAAGTTTGTAAAGGACATAAACTCTCATGGCCCAGGGCATAAACCCTGACTGATGGGGTTTACAAAGACAAAGTGGGTAAGGTAACATCTTTTATTGGACCAACTTCTGTTAGTGAAAGAGACAAGTGTTCGAGCTAAACAGACCTCTTCTTCAGGTCTGCACACAACAATGAAAGAAACTTCGCATTGGCAGTTTATTCCATAACTGTCTTCTACAAGAGTTTTTGCACATTTCTCTGGAGCATTGTTACGAATTATACCTGGTAGGACACGCACACAAATGCTACGAATTACACCTGGTAGGACACGCACACAAATGCTGCGAATTACACCTGATAGGACACGCACAGTTCGAATCTAGGCTGAGGCACATAAACAAAGTCCACAACTGCAGAGTTCCCAAAAGACACTAAGTTTATTACGCTCGAGCGTGGTGCCCCCTGCTAGCCAGGAGGGGACCCTGAATACAGATTATACAAAGGTTATATACTTTTTAGCAAAGCATGTTGCCCTCGTGCATCGGAAACCTTAGCCAATAAACAAACCCTTGTCTTATCTACCACCTATCCCTGCTTGGTGCATTCCTCGTGCTATACCAGTATGTTAATTACACAGCATGGTCCTAAAGCCATGCATCGGTAACTTTTATTATCAGGATGGGAGGCCTCACATCAAGGCCAAGAGACAGGGAGTTAGAGACTGACAAAAACCAGATACTGGGAGTCAAGGCAGGCTGGAGACAAGGAGGAGGATTTTCACAGGGATTCAGTATCTAAGGATCACTCCTCCTGGTGTATGATGTGCTGGCATTTAAACAATGGTGGGCCCCAAACCAAAATGGAGTCACATGTGCTAACTTTTCCTTAACAGCATCCAGTATTGGCCATTGTGGAGAAAGAATACCACACTGGATGGGGTCATTAGCCTAACCTGGTTTCATTCCCTCTGGGCATCGTGGAGCAGCATTCCTCAAAGAATGTATGCACCACCACAAGTGGTGTTTGAGGATTATTTGGATCTACTGGCCAAAATTGGATCTCCCATCCCCACCCCAAGAAGGAGTGCGTGGGCCACAGGCTCTGTTGGTTCTTTGTCTCTTAGATAACAGGTTTGTCAAAGCACTGCAGAAAACTTCTTTACAAAGCCCATTTATTTGAACATTGATCAGGAGCCTAGAATTTGATTTTATACATCACATTTCATACTTAGGGATCTGTACACTGGTCTCCATTGAAAAATCAATATTCACTCACCAGAATGTCTAAGAAACTAATATTTTTCCTGTTCAATGTCTCAGATACCATGGGACGAACGCGGTTGGTAAACGAGTGCCAGCCACTGAACAATCAGTCTCCAAACAACTTAGGGCTTGATCCTGCCCCAATTCAAGTCAATGGAAAAACTCCCATTGACTTGAATGGTGCAGGACCAAGCCCTTACACAGTGAGTTAGTTTGAGTGATACAAAAAGTGCTCCACGAGCATATTCTCATCATAATGGACCATGGGATGTCTATCTTTCACCCACACATCAAGTGGAGACCTCAGCTTAACATCTCATTCAAAGGGTGGGAATTTGAACCCATGACTCTCTAACTCAGAGATAAGAATGTGCTACCAAGAGAGCTTTGCCTTTCAGCAGCTAAACTGTCCCTGTCTGAAACATTTGCCATCTGTTTGTCTCTCAAAGATGAAGATCTCTGCCCAGGTTTATCTTTATCAAACTTTAACCACATCTTTCTCTGAAGTACAGCCTCCAGTTTCCTTCTGATTGTTGTTTATTCCATCATCAGTGTGAAAACAGGAGCCTTCTTGTTGGTAACTCATTTTGTCCTACTGAATCATGCTCTGACATCCTTAGTGTGACATCATGTTCTATTCATAGCATCAGACACATACCTCATGCAGTGTGATGAACTTTAGTCTGCATGCAATGGTGTTGACGAGGAATTGTGAAGGTGGTGCTCGGAACCACAACGTTGGTGACTGAAAAAACAGAGGAATCACTCTACCTATTGAACACGTCTAAAGAATATTCACCCCTCAAATCCACCTGCACTGCACTAATCTGCTTAACAAAGGGTTTCTTCACTTTATTGACTCTTCAGTACCATTTTTATTGGCAAAAAATTCATCATGGAAGATTAGAAGTTGGCCAATTTTTTGTTTTTAGGTCAATTTCGGGGAAAATGAAATCAGGTCACTAGTCAGAAGAAGCAGATTGTCCTGATAAAGTCATTGCTAATTTGAATTCATCATTATTTTCCATACCAAAGGGACTTTCCCTTCTTAATGTGTGAGTAGAAAGGAAGCAAACCAAATGACCAGTATAGATTCCACTTGAATCAGGAAGCCAGAGTATTGAGTGAAGTTTGTGGGTTAAGAATTGCCAGATGTGGTCAAGTGTAGGTGATATGAGCAGACACAATCATTTTATCAGACATAATGATTGGTGAGTGAATGAAGGCATCCTGTTTTGTAGACAGCTTCCTAGAATTAGTAGTCTCTTATTACAGATTATTTTTTGCAGTCAGGTAAATGTTTTCAGATGAGTTCTCTTGTAGAAGAAATCCTGAGGTCTTTATTGTGGTTATTCTCTGATGACCTGATTCTCATTTACATTAATACCCCTTTACACTGCTCTGAGAATGCAAAGGGGCCTATAAATATAATGTACACCTTCCTTAAGGACACTGCCAGAATGGTGCAGAGGGGGTTTTAGTATAAACCAGGCCCATAAATGTGACCATAAACATGGTATTGTAGGGTTCCTGATTTCCCTCAGTGACTGCAGATCAAATTTTACAAGCTAAAAGTTGAGACCAAGATTTTCAAAAGTGACTGACATGATTCTGGAAACCTCAATATTTGGGTGTCCAACTTGAGACATCTTGTAAGGACTGGGTATTCAAAAAGTGCTGAGCACCCATCCTTAGTAGATGAGGCCTCTTTAAAATGTCACAAGTTGAAAACCCAAAAATAGAGGTTCCCAAAATCACCAGTTGCTTTTGAAAATCTTGGCCAGAGTGCTGTTATTTTTTTAACTGCCAGTCCTACAAATTCACCCTGGGATCTGAGTCGAGCTGCTTCATTCTGTCTGTCTTGTGCATCATCACCAAGTCAAAAGCTTGTGCAATTGAAAAGTGGACATTCACATACAAGTAACAATGTGCAATTGAGCTGCCCTATTAAGGCTTAAATTGGGCTCATAAAAAGCAAGTGAGAAGTACTGAAAGCTGAATTCATTGATCTGTAGATGAGCTCTTCATAGGGATGGATTCCAGCTCCCCCTCCCATAGCTGTAAAGGGAAAGCAGGATTAAAAAGTATTAAAGTCTTACTTTTGTCCATAGGGAGACATACAGGGTGCAGATCTGTCGAAAAAGAAAAGGCCATTGTTATTATTAATTATTTTTGTTTTGTTTTATTTATTATTTGCATTATGATAATCTCTAGGAGCCCCAGTTGTTGACCAGGATCCCATTGTGCTAGGTGCTGTACAAACACAGAGCAAAAAGATGGACTTTTCTGACTATAAATACACTTTTTAATAAAGGCCTTAGGGATACGCTTACAGAAGGACTTTTACACATATTGAATCTAAAGCAGAAGCCCCTTCACTTACTTTTCATACTACTTCTTTATTTTTCAATGATTGAACAGGCTTGGATTTAAACGAGAACTTGCTGCTTCCAACCAAAGCTTCTCTTCCTACTTAACCCTCTAGCGTTAGACAAATGGGACCATATCCTCACCGGGTGTATGTTAGCCTAGTTCCGTTGACTTTAATAGAGCTATGCTGACTTTCATCAGCTGAGGATCTAGTCCACAATGCTATATTTTGATATCATGCTCCTCTCCACTGCTGCTCTAGTAGATACCAACCTTTGAGAGGGGTAAGAAATAGAGTTTCTACCTAGTGTTTTCATATATGGACACCTGCTAATGGAAATGGGGTCTTGCAGTTAAATTAAGGTGTGTTTTTGAAGATTTTAGTAGACTGCTCTCTGTGCTCGTGTTTCTTTGAAGTTTTTTATCCATAGAGCATATTGGTGGCAATATCTTGGGGTAGGAAGATAAAGATATTACGACAGAAACATTTGTGTGTTTGATATTAAATGTTTAACACCTAATCTTTCTTGAATGGAAGTTCAGAAAGTTCAAGGCTCTGTCTGATTGTTTGTGTCTTTTGTGGAGACTGAGGGCTTCATCCTGAAAAATGCTTGGTACTTTCAATTCCAACAGAGTGCTCAACAGCTTTTAAGAGGCATTCAGCAGATCAGGCCGTTAGGGTATGTTTCTGTTGCTGTAAAACTGTGGAACTGAGTCTCACAGGGCTTGGGCTCTGGGGCTAAAAATAGCAATGTAGATATTCAGGCTTGGGCTGGAGCCTGGGTTCTGAGGCCCCATGAGTAGGGAGGGTCTCAGAGCTTCCAGTCTGAGCCTGAATGTCTATACAGCAATTTTATAGCCCTGCAGCCTGAACCCCGCAAGCTTGAGTCAGCTGACCCAGGCCAGCCACAGCTGGTCTGCAGGTCTTTTATTTCAGTGTAGGTATACCCTAACTCAGTGGTTCTCAAAATATTTCATCGGGGCCCCCTTCTTTGTGTCTACAGTTGTTTACCCTCCAACCCCCACAAGGACAGATACCAACCCCCAGCTCTGAAGGCAGAGTGGAACAGCAGCTGCTGGCCGGGCACCCAGCTCTGAAGGCAGCATGTGCCAGCAGCAGCACAGAAGTAAGAGTGGCAATGTGAAAAGTGATATTTGTCAGTATCGCTTTTCACAGCAGATTTAGTGCCCCATTGCCACCCTTATTTCTGCGCTGCTGCCGCTGCCAACCCAGGAAAGCCGGAGCCCCACCACCTCCCAGTGAGGGACTGAGGGAGGGGAAGGAAAGCCCAAGCCGGATGGCAGGGCTCCAGCTGTCCTCTTTATCCCCACCTTCCTGGTTTGCACAGTCCTTCTGTACAAGCCCCAGCCACCCAGGACTCACAGCTGGAGCTCTTAAGAAAAAAAAAAGGGCACACAGCTGGCATCTCCTTTGACACATTCCCGCACCTCCCTTTGGAGGCCCGCCCCATTGTTTGAGAACCACTGTCCTAACAGTTAGGGCACTGGACAGGGACTCAAGGCCTGGTTGCTGTTCCAGGCCTGCTGTGTGACCTGAGCGCGTCGCGTCAGCTCTCTATGCCACTGTTTCCCATTCCATGCTTTTTCCATCTTGTTTATTTATATTGTAAACTCTGTGAGGCAGAGACTGTCTCTTACAATGTGGATGTACAGTGCCTAGCACAATGAGGCCCTGATCTTGTTTGCTTCATCGAAGCCTGTCATAAACATACAGCTAAGGTAGCATAAAATCCCTCCTTTACTTGTAAAGGGTTAAGAAGCTCAAATAACCTGGTTGGCACCTGACCAAAAGAACCAATAAGGGGAGAAGGTGCTTTCAAATCTGTGGGGGATTGTTTTTGTTTTGGGCTTGTGTGTTCTCTCCGGAGACAAAGAGAGAGACCAAGCAAGTAATCCAGCTCCTACTGAATGATACATCTAAACTTACAGAAATAGTAAGTAATAGCAAGGAAATGCATTAGATTATCTTTTGTTTTAGCTTGTGAATTTTCCCTGTGCTAAGAGGGAGGTTTATCCCTGTTTTTTGTAACGTTGAAGTTTTGTCTAGAGGGGAATCCTCTGTTTTGAATCTGATTACCCAGTAAAATTACCTTCCATCCTGATTTTACAGAGGTGCTGCTTTTATTTTGTTTTTATAATAAAGTTCTGTTTTTAAGAACCTGATTGGTTTTTAGTGTCCTAAAAACCCAAGGGTCTGGTCTGTGCTCGCCTTGTTTACCTATCTGGTTGGTAGATTATTCTCAAGCCTCCCCAGGAAAGGGTGAATGGGCTTGGGGAAATATTTTTGGGGAAACAGGAACTCCAAGTGGTCCTTTTTCTGAATCTTTGTCTAACTCACTTGGTGGTGGCAGCAGTACTCATCCAAGGACAAGGAAGGATTTGTGCCTTAGGGAAGTTTTTAACCTAAGCTGGTAGAAATAAGCTTAGGGGGTCTTTCATGCGGGTCCCCACATCTGTACCCTAGAGTTCAGAGTGTGGAGGGAACCCTGACAAAGCCCTACTGTAATCTACTACTAATAAGGCCCTAGCAAACTTTTTGCAGGATAGATCAGAGCCATCCAACCAAATATACATCTACCACTTGGACTGAGATCTCATTAGAAGGTGAGTACAAGGTAGCCGAGTGTACATCTCCACATGTTTTTCTCTCATATGGCAAGCTGTGCCTTGGGGCCTTGGAATGGTTCCTAGTGACCCGAGGAGTTTTAGCAAACAAAATGAAGGCCTAATTTTTTTAAACGTTGTTTAATTCTGCCACCTAGTCTTAAGAAATCTTTCCGTTTTCCAGCAGACAGTGGAGGCTGCTGTTTCTGGGAAGTCTCTGCTAACAGTTAAAAGGGGAGTAACAAATCAAATACAAACTTGGGCAAACAAAAATAGGTTAATTTTAAAATTGCACTGTGCCTTTGTAATTTGAAAACTATTCAACTTTTAATTTCAAATTCACTTGTTTCTGATTGCCTGAGGGACTAACCCCTTATTGAAGCCAGTGGGAATGCAGCCTTTCATTGAGGGGACAGTATAACAAGGAGCATCCATGTCCATCAGACAGAATGACAGCATCCTGTTAGTGACTAAGGCTGTGATCTTACAGTTATATCTGTGAAAGCAGATTTTTGTGCTTATGGTGAGTCCCACTAATACAGATGGGCCTTTGCCTGGATCGGGCTTGTATAATGTCCTTGATGTCTGTGTCCTATGATCTTCCCACCGAAAACAATTTTTAAAGAGGTGGGGGACAGAAAGCCATTGCAAGGTGAAAATTTCCTGCTGCAGCATCTCAGCTGAGTGATGGAAGAACATTTTTTTTGTAGTAACGTCATTATCTTAAACATTTGCAAAAAAAGCTTATCTCTAGTCCCCTTATCAACACAATACTGTATCTGATGAGAACTTCCCAGAACATCTCTCTTCCAATACAGCTGGGGTTACATGCACCCAATCAGTGCAAAGAGAAATTCAAAGCTGAGTTTGCCTCTTCCCTTCCTGTTAACTTAGGCCATTCTGGGAGGAACGAGACAACACTGTGAGGTCAGGAAATTCCTGGCTGCTTCTCTTGGTTCTCATCAGATTCTTAGCTGTGTCTTGGATAGGTCCATTAATTCCCTGCATGAGTTATTCCTAAGGATAGGATTCTGTCATGGAGGGCATGGATTCTGTGACTTTCTGGGACCTCTGGGGCAGGGCTGAAGCAGTGGCTGGGGTTGAGTCAGCACCACTGGGACTGGAGCAGTGGCTGTCAGCCCCTGGGGCATGAGCTGATGGCTAGAGCCGCTGCTGGCAGCCAGCCCCAGTGCGGCCGGAGCAGGAGCAGCTGTCCCCAGGGCCACCGGAACAGCTGACCATCACCCTGGACCACCAGAACAGTGGCTGGCAGCCTGCAAGACCAGCAGCCAGGGTTAAGTCAGCTCCTACTGCAGGAGCAGTGGTGGGGCTGGAGCAGCTGCAAGTCCCTGGCAGGGCTCTATTTGTCCCCCCCCACTCCCCATGGTATTTTTAGTAAATACCAGGGACAGGTTGCAGGCATCTGTGAATTTTTGTTTATTTCCTGTGACCTGACCCTGACTTCTACTAATATACCCATGACAGAATCTTAACCTTAATTATTCCTGTCTAGGGTGCAAGAAAGAGTGTCCTAGTGATCTGTACAATGGGAAGTGAGGTTTGCTCCCAGGTAGAGCTGGTGGGATTTAGATCTGATACCTTCAGATCTCCTGAGATCTGCCAGAAGGACATCTACATGGATGCGCAGAGCTTCTGCCACTGGCTGTCAGCAGCACTGTCTCCACAAGATGTTCATGATATACATGCTGGCCACTGGCTCCCAAACCCCCTCTGGAGGAACCCTCAAAAGTTAAGAATGACTGATTCAGCATTAACTTTAATATCCCCTGTGGGCTGAGTAGGGAAGTTGCCATGAAGAATGTTCATCAGTGGGTCAGCATGGAAGTTTGATAAGATTTAGTTGGTGTTGGTCCTGCTTTGAGCAGGGGGTTGGACTAGATGATCTCCTGAGGTCTCTTCCAGTCCTAATCTTCTATGGTTCTAAGAGGGGACAATGCCATAAAGCTGGGCCCCAATCTTGCAATCAGATGTACTAATGATCTACAGATGAAAAATGTTAGGTAAGAGCCGGAGACACAAGGTGGGTGAGGTAATCTTTTATTGGACCAACTTCTGCTGGTGAAAGAGAGAAGCTTTCGTTTAGAGCTGTACAGAGCTCTTCTTCAGTTCTGTTAGGCTCTGATATATTGGGACCAACATGGCTACAATACCACTGCAAACAACAATGGTAAATAAGAGGTAGGTATTATTATTAATGCAGCCCCATTTGCCTTTGGGAGACCCATCAGGGCTTGGGTGAGGGAGTAGAGAGGATCTGGAACTTTTTTCTTCTGAACCTGTTTTTCTTTTTTACATTTGAACATTCTGTTCCTTAGTCCCTTAAAAGGCACAAGAGAAACCTCAAGGTAGAGATAAGGTCTGTGAGCTTCCCAGCCTGTGGAAGAGGAACTCGTTTTTCATGATAGTGTTTTCACCACAATGAGCAAGGGAAAAAAGAAGAGTCACTTCTAGACAGTGACGTCTTGGCATAATTTACTGGGGACACGAGGATGGCAAGTTTCCATAGGAACGCTGCAATGACAGGCTTTCATTCTTCCGCCTCTCCCTTGCATGAATAGGTTTAAAAAACTAATAAGCCTGAGTCTCCATCCATGCTGGTATAAGTCAGGAGTACCTAAGACAGTGAAGACACATCAGGGTAAACTGGTATAGATCAGAACTGAGCCTTGCAATACCACTTTTTGCTTCCGTAGCATCTTCCAGCCAGCGTTCTTACTGCACTTTGCAAGCATGGATTAATCCCTGTCTGTGAGGCAGATAAGAATTACCCCCGTTGTAGAGGTGAGGTAGTGAGAGAGATTAAAATGGCCATTGATTTTGGGTTCCTTGGGTTTTGGGCTCAGTTTGAAGAGCCTTGGGCCTGATTTTCAGAAGGGCTGAGCACTCCAGCTCCAGTGAATCAGGATAAATTGCGGCTGATTACACAGAATGTATAGCACTTTGACCAGCTTACTTTAATTAAAGGACTTTTGAGATTATTTCCCCCCTTGAAAATTATCTGCTGTTATGACAGATCCCTGAGGATCATTCTGCTGTTCTACACCTTCCGGGACCTGTGCTGTAGACGCTGTCCTCCAGGCTTAGGTGATGGGGCATGACTCTCCTTAGCATCCACTGAAATGCTCTTTAATTTACCAGGGGATGACTGTAAGTCACTTCCCTGGATTTGAACACTTTGGGACTCCGGGGTAAGGGACTTCCCTGCTGGCATGAAACAGGGTGGCTCTGTGCCAGCCCCACTCTCAGCCCCTAGCATGCAGGCAGGCCAGGGAAAAGAGGGGGTGTGGCTGAATGTTGCTGTTCTCTAGTTATTTTCTCCTTCCCATAATCCACAGGGGGCTATGGGAAGCAGAAAATAAGTTAGAGGAGCCCTAGGTTACCTTTAACTTACATTGAGGGCTTGGCAGGTCTGTGACTACCCTAGAATATGAGGGGGGCAAAGATGATATAATGCTACCAGTTCTGTAGAGAACTGGACTCTCATTTTGCAGCGTGTGGCTGGGGATGGCGCCCCAATCCTGGTCTCTGCATGGTAGTTCAGATCACAGCTACTCAGCTGCCAGATCCTCCCTGCCCCCCCTGACTTTAACAAGGCTTTAATCTGGCCCTAGTCTATTTTTCACATAATACCTTTTCCCAGACTACATCCAGCTGCCCTATTTTATGCCTGAAATTAGTAATGTCATGATTCATATTTTAGCTGCAGTTCTACACAAAAAAATTCCACTAAGAAATATTGCACCTTGTCACGCAGTACAGTGCTGAAATGCATTGCATTCTGCAGGTTAATACATAGTAGTGCCTTTGTTTACGTTCAAGGAGGTGGTATGATCTAGTGGATAAGACTCTGGACTAAGAGTCTAGAGACCTCTGTTCTGTCCTAGCTCTGCTGCTGAACAAGTCTTTCCCTTTCCACCCGTTTTCTGTCATGTCTATTTCTATTGTAAGTTTATGGGGGCAGGGACAGGCTCTCACTCTTCAGTTTATACAGCACCTAGCACAGTGGGACCAAGCTTGGGGCCTCTGTAAGCTGCTGTAATACAAATAATAACATTCATATATCCCTGACTTTCCCATCAGGTGTTCCAGTGCATGCATTCCAAGACATCTGAATAATTAAAACTAAGCAGCTACAGAAGGATTTGATCTGTTTGTTTTCTCATTGGTAGTGCTTTCCTGCTCTTCACCGTACTATTAGAGCAGTGTACTTTTTAGTTAAAGAAAAATACTTTTATGTAGGATCTGCATTAAACTGTTTAGGCCCTGAGAGAGCACTGTTCTGGGGAAGAAGCATAGACATGTAGTAAGGCTAGGATCTGGAGATTGGGAAACTTGGGGTCTATCCCCAGCTGCATGAACTTGAATAATGACAGGTTTCAGAGTAACAGCTGTGTTAGTCTGTATTCGCAAAAAGAAAAGGAGTACTTGTGGCACCTTAGAGACTAACCAATTTATTTGAGCATAAGCTTTCGTGAGCTACAGCTCACTTCATCGGATGTATACTGTGGAAAGTATAGAAGATCTTTTTATACACACAAAGCATGCTTCTATACTTTCCACAGTATGCATCCGATGAAGTGAGCTGTAGCTCACGAAAGCTTATGCTCAAATAAATTGGTTAGTCTCTAAGGTGCCAAAGTATTCCTTTTCTTTTTGCGAACTTGAATAAGTGGCTTAGGACTAGTGGAAGCAGCTCAGCCCCATAGTGTCCCATGTGAGCAACAGATTCACAGCACTTTCCAAGATCTTACTCTTAACCTCCTCTGGAAAATGAACATAAGAACAGCCATACTGGGTCAGATCAAAGGTCCATCTAGCCCAGTATCCTGTCTTCTGACAGTGGTCAATGCCAGGTGCCCCAGAGGGAATGAACAGAACAGGTAATCATCAAGTGATCCTTTCCCTGTCGCTCATTCCCAGCTTCTGGCAAACAAAGGCTAGAGACACCATCCTGGCTAATAGCCACTGATGGACCTATCCTCCATGAATTTATCTAGTTCTTTTTTGAACCCTGTTATAGTCTTGGCCTTCACAACATCCTCTGGCAAAGAGTTCCATGAGAGGACCTTCCCTCTTATCCCATGACAGCTTACTTTGCTTAAGAGCCTTTGGTGGGGGACCTTGTCAAAGGCTTTCTGAAAATCTTAGAACACTATATCCCCTGGATCCCACTTGCCCACATGCTTGTTGATCCCCTCAAAGGATTCTAGTACATTGGTGAGGCATGATTTCCCTTTACAAAAACTATGTTTACTCTTCCCCAACAAATTATGTTTATCTATGTGTCTGACAATTTTGTTCTTTACTATAGTTTCAACCAGTTTGGTTGGTACTGAAGTCAGGCTTACCGGCCTGTAATTGCTGGGATCAGCTCTGGAGCCCTTGTAAAAAATTGGCGTCACATTAGCTATCTTCCAGTCATTTGGTACAGAAGCTGATTTAAATGATACGTTACATATCACAGTTAGTAGTCCTGCAATTTCATATTTGAGTTCCTTCAGAACTCTTGGATGATACCATCTGGTCCTGGTGACTTATTACTGTTTAATTTATCAGTTTGTTCCAAAACCGTCTCTAATGACACCTCAATCTGGGACAGTTCCTCAGATTTGTCACCTAAAAAGAATGGCTCAGATTTGGGACTCTCCGTCACATCCTGAGCCGTGAAGACCAATGCAAAGAATTCATTTAGTTTCTCCACAATGGCCTTATCGTCTTTGAGTGCTCCTTTAGCATCTCGATCGTCCAGTGGCCCCACTGGTTGTTTAGCAGGTTTCCTGCTTCTGATGTATTTTAAAAAAAATTTGCTATTATTTTTTGAGTTTTTGGCTAGCTGTTCTTCAAATTCTTTTTGGCCTTTCTAATTATATTTTTACACTTCATTTTCCAGAGTTTATGCTCCTTTCTATTTTCCTTACTAGGATTTAATTTCCACATTTTAAAGGATGGGGTTAATACTTGTCTGTCTTCTGGGGGTGTTGCAAAGATCTTTATAGTTCCATACTCAGATCCTTATGCTGCCCATGCTATCTGTTGTGAAGGGGAACAAAGCTGCACTGGTCTCTGCAAAGACAAAATCAGCTGCATGGAGTCATTGGGATTCTCCCATGGACACTCCTCTCCCAGTCCATTGTCTTCCACCTAAAAATAGTCCAGGGGACATGGGAAATCTAGGTGGGATCAGAGAAGTGGGAAGAGTTTCACTAACTAGCTTGCTCTGCCTCAGGACCCACAAGAAGATGCGCAGATCGGCAGAGACAACAAGGAGTCCTGTGGCACCTTAAAGACTAACAGATTTATTTGGGCATAAGCTTTTATGGGTAAAAAACCACTTCTTCAGATGCAACAGAGATCGGCAGAGAGTTGATGTTGGGTGAAGTAACTTGACTCCCCCTGAATGCTTTGTGGTTCTGCTGAAGGGAATACAACACGCTTGTGATCTACCAGTCAGCAGTGATGTGACTCCTACTCCTGCCATGGCAAGAGCAGCACAGACGGAGGGTCTCCCTACACCGCTGACTGGGAATCTCGCCTTTGATTCATCATCTGGCTAGTGGGAGAATGTACTAACCCAATAGTTTCCCTCTGTACCTGTCATAACCATAAGGGTAGCCTAAAATTCCTCTTTACCTGTAAGGGGTTAAGAAGCTCAAATAACCTGGTTGGCACCTGACTAAAGGAACCAATGGGAACAAAAGATACTTTCAAATTTGAGGGGGGGGGGACGCTTTGTTTTGGGTTCTTTGTTTCTGTGTTCCTTCGCTCTTGGGACTAAGAGGGACCGGACATCAATCCATGTCCTCCAAACCCTTCTGAACCCATCTCTCATGTTACAGAAATTGTAAGTACAGCCAGGCAAGGCGTATTAGTTTATCTTTGTTTTCTCAACTTGTGAATTTTCCCTTTGCTGGAGGGAGGTTTATCCCTGTTTTTTGTAACTTTGAAACTAAGGCTAGAGGGGGTTCCTCTGTGTTTTGTGCATCTTTTGTTACCCTGTAAAGTTATCTTCCAACCTGATTTTACAGAGGGGATTTTTACCTTTTTTTTTAAATAAAATTCTTCTTTTAAGAACTGATTGATTTTTTTTTTGTAAGTGTCCAAAGATCCAGGGGTTTGGGTCTGTGTTCACTTTGTAACCAGTTGGTTAGGATATTATTCGCAAGCCTCCCCAGGAAAGGGGGTGTAAGGGCTTGGGAGAATATTTTGGGGGAATAGAAACTCCAAGTTGTCCTTTCCCTGATTCTTTGTCTAAATCACTTGGTGGTGGCAGCGTACTGTTCAAGGACAAGGTGCAATTTGTGCCTTGGGGAAGTTTTTAACCTAAGCTGGTAAAAATAAGCTTAGGGGGTCTTGCATGCGGGTCCCCACATCTGTACCCCAGAGTTCAGAGTGGGGAAGGAACCCTGACAGTGTGCCTTTTGTGTGGGATAAGGAAGCAGATGGGACAAAGTGATTCCATGGGGAGGAGCATAAATACCTGCTTGAAGTGACCATTTGAGAAGCCATTCTCAACTTGGGGGCTCTGACCTAGAGATCTGTTCATTGCTTGTAGTTGCCAAGCCTCCAGGATTGTCCTGGAGTCTCCAGGAATTAAAGATTATGTCATTTGATGAAACCTCCAGGAATACCTCCAACCAAACTTCGCAACACTATCATTGCTGCCTTCTTATGCAAAAACTTCCTTTTGATTTCAGTGGAAGTTTTGCTGGCCTAGAGCATGCCTGCCTCACTTTGTGGTTCTGGTTTTTTCCATTCTTGAATTAAGAAAGGAAGTTGTTAGCAAGTGTGTCTCTGCTTTGCTAGGTAATGAAGAGGAGGAAAGAGAAACAAGTTAAAAACCGATGAAGTGAGCTGTAGCTCACGAAAGCTTATGCTCAAATAAATTGGTTAGTCTCTAAGGTGCCACAAGTCCTCCTTTTCTTTTTGCGAATACAGACTAACATGGCTGTTACTCTGAAACCAGTTAAAAATTGAGTGAATCATGGAGTGGGGGAAAGTTTGGACTATTTTATGCTACCTGTAATCTGTGTATTTCACGTGTTTGAAAGACCATAGATACCTACATGTTACGAATTTCTGTTCCAAAGCCACATGGGCTAGATAGAAAGTCTTGATGATATGACTGAGAAATTCTGCAATGACCACATCATGCCAACTAGTGGCCTTGAATATGTGTTGTATTGGGAGCATCTCTTCAGTTCCTAGCAGTAAGGGCTAGATTACTAAAGAGTGCACTTTACATCGGCAATAAGGGACAATTACATAAGCAGCTGAGAGTGCAAAGCGAGATCATTATTTTGAAAAGTACAACTGAAGTGTCTAGTGCAACTGAAAACGAGTAAGGAAGTTTTTGGTCTGTCTGTCTGTCTACACCAATCCCTATGGTATTTTGATATGGTATGGTATCTAGGTATCCTCAGTGTCCTTCCAAATGTCTACACTGAAGTATAATAGCCCTGCAGTCTGAGCCCCACGAGCCCAAGTCAGCTGACACGGGCTAGCCGCCAGGTGTTTAACTGCAATGTAGACATACCCTATGTCTCCTGCTAAGAACCAGTTTCTAGCTGCCTTTTGTTTAGTCCATGCAGACATAAAGAATACCATCCTTCCAGGGCTGGTGCAACCACTAGGCGAACTAGGCAGTCGCCTAGGGCACCAAGTGGTTGGGGGCGGCCAAAAGCGCGCTCTGGGGAGGCGGTGGAGCGGAGGTGAGCTGGGGCAGGAGGCGCGGGGAGGGCCACCTACAGCAAGTAACGGGGGTGGGGGGGGCGCACAGGAGAACTGCTCCCTGCCCCAGCTCACCTCTGCTCTGCATCCTCCCCGAGCACGCCACCACGCTCTGCTTCTCTCCCTCCCAGGAGTGCACGCCAAACAGCTGATTGGCGCCGCAAGCCTGGGAGGTGGGAGGAGCAGCAGCATGCTCAGGGAGGAGGCGGAGCAGAGGTGAGCTGGGGCGGGGAGTTGCCGCACGCAGCTCCCCGGGCCAAGGGAGGGGATGGCGGGGAGCTGCCGCAGGGGGGGCGCCCCAGGGCAGAGCGGGGGGCGTGGAGCTGCTGCAGGGGAGCGCCTCAGGGCGAGGGGGGGTGGAAAGCTGCTGCAGGGCTGGGGGGCGGGGGCGGGCGCAAAGTGGAAGTTTTGCCTAGGGCGCAAAACATCCTTGCACTGGCCCTGCATCCTTCTGCTCTTTGTTTGAATGGCTAGATGAATTTGGTGACAAGAGTTTTTACCCCAAACGCTAACCAGCTCCCTGAAAAGTTCTCTGGTACCTGTATCTTCTTTCAGCAGTGAGGAATGGATGCTGCTCCTAGGAGCTACCAGATGTGTTCCCTCTCTGTGAGGCTGAGCCTCCTGCCTTCACAAAGCGACCAGCCCAGGTTGTTCAGGACACTAGTTTTGATTCCCTGCCCGATTTCCTTTCTAGAGAGCAAGGCTGAACTAGTCAAACCAAAAGGATCCCTGAAGTAAGATGTGGGATTTGAAGTTTGGTTTTCTTGTCTCATATTGTGCTTAGAAACCACCCAGCAGTCTGTGCTATGAGCATGACCTCCTTCTCTGGTGGTTCTTGCAGACATACACCCTGGACCTTGCATTTAGCCAGGAAGAGATGATGGGGCCAAGGAAGAAGAGGAAGGTCAGTGAGCCAGTGCAGCTGCTTCCAGCAGGCAGGAACTGATGGCTTCTGTGGCGCATAGGATATTTTAGAATGTGCTGGTTTGGATTATAACACACCTTATGCATTCTTTTAGAGATGGCTGATCTTTTCTCTTCATATTTAACTCTCTAGACAGTGTACATATTTCTATTTTTACATAGATTATCTCTCTCTCTTCTGGTTTTAAACCTTTTATTGAATAGAGATAACAAAAAAGTTACTGTCAGAGCGCTGTAGATTAGAGATACTTGTTGGATGCTCTAAAGCTGAGGACCAGTGATCTCTCCTGGGCAGCTTCTCTGGGTTTCATTCCCACACTGACTGCGTTCCTTCTCACTCTCTAACCTGGCCCCCAGCATCAATGGCAGTATTTCAGGATGATCTCTCTAAGGTGCCAGTGTCTGCAAGTAGCACAAGTCATATGGTTCAGTGTTTGTATCTAACTGCATCAAACCTGCCATTTCCGGAGAATAGTTCTGGTTTGTTTTTCAAAAGAGGGTTTTTATCTATCTGTATTATCTGTGGAAATAAATTATCTAGACATTTTATGCCACTGAGTAATTTCTTCTGACTCTGCAAATAGTGTTGCTATAGTTATATGATCAATTTATTTCTAAAGCATCACCCCACCTCATACCAAGAAGCTTAGGCTGTTGTGTGATGTAAACCATTTTGAAATATAGCACACTTAAAACATTCCTATGATAAAAAGCCTCCCTGGTTACAATTCAAATCAAATGTAAGAGGATCCAAAGCAATACAAAGTGGTTTCTGTGCTCTTTGGGGTAAGGAATCTGTATTTTGTGTCTTGTACAGCCCTGAGTTCATTGTCAATGCTGAACATTAATTTAGGGATGTTCTCTGGCCTGTGTTATACAACAGGTCAGTCTAGGATGATCACAATGGTCCCTTCTGGTGCTGGAATCTATGAATAGATAATGCGGGGGGGGGGGGAATGTAATAGCGGAGGTCAGTCCTGATCATACCGATTAAAAAAAAAAAACCCTCTGGGGAAAAGGTTTTAAATCAGTTTATTATCATGGTGGGGAGCAAGAGAGACTAGGATGGATAGCAATGGAGACAAGAACCAAGGACCCACCACAGCAAAGATTCCACTTAACGGCTCAGATACCATGGTGATGAGCACAGTCTAATGCCAGTCAAAGTAGGATAGCTCACACCCCACCTGCCTTTCAGCTATCAGGGGAGGGTGAGGTCTCGAATGTAGAGCTGTTACCCGGGGTTGTCAGAACCCCCAACAGGGGCAACTTAACTATTTTACTTTAGGCAGTGTAAGGAATAAATTAAGAGGAACTTAGCGATTTTGTCTGATTAAGGAGTAATGCAAGTAAGCATGCTCTTGTTTAACACTGCAGTGTATTAGATTTAAGCATACATAGACATAAGCAATAGGTTTAGAACAGAGGTCTCAAACACATGGCCCGTGGGGTTCTTTCGTGCGGCCCGCCAAGCTCCCCGTGCACCCCCCCCACGCTCCCCCCTGCCTATCCCGTTGTGCCGCGAGCCCCGCGCTGCTCCCTGAAGCGGCTGGAACCATGTCCCTGCGGTGTGCACCCCACACCCCTCCTGCACCCTGCACCCCAACTCCCTGCCCTGAGCCCCCTGCCACACCCTGCACACCTCCTGCACTCCCTGCCCTGAGCCCCCTCCTGCACCCCACACCCCAACTCCCTGCCCTGAGCCCCCTGCCACACCCTGCACACCTCCTGCACTCCCTGCCCTGAGCCCCCTCCTGCACCCCACACCCAACTCCCTGCCCTGAGCCCCCTGCCATACCCTGCACACCTCCTGCACCTCAACTCCCTGCCCTGAGCCCCCACCACACCCTGCACCCTCCTGCACCCCCTGGGGGCAGGGAGGGGGCAGAGTTAGGGTGGGGACTTCAGGGAAGGGGTTGGAATGAGGGCAGGGAAGGGGTGGGAAGAGGCTGGGCAGGGGTGGGGCCTCATGGAAGGGGTGGAGTGGGGGCGGGGCCGGAGGGCAGCAAGGGGGGGCATGCCAGTGATGCGGCCCTCGGGCCAATGCACTAGTCCTCATGTGGTCCTTGTGGTCATTTGAGTTTGAGACCCCTGGTTGAGAACATTTTAGATATTTACCTATATTTTGACAGGGTATTGAGTAATTAACGACAGGTTAGCGCTGGCCAAACGCCTCCTTGCCAGGGAGTAAAGATGTTAGGAAAACGTCTTTGCCAGGATAGCTTCTGAGATCTGCTTAAGTACACTTTATTATTTAAACTTTTTATCATTAATTTTTATTAAACACATGGGTTATAACAATTTTTATTAAATTATTACTTTATTAATTTTAAATAAATGTTTATTAGAAGCATTTAGACTTGAGGCTATTTATTTATAGTTTTTTTTTATTTTTAGGGGTTTTTTTTTAATATTGATTAGCAAAACTGCTAATAGTTGTGACCTTGCTTTCGAAAGCCTGTTTTTAAATTAACTTGTAACTATGTGGTGTTTTATTTTATTAACGTTTAGTGGCTGAGTGCACATAATATGGTTGCAATTGGCTGGATCACATTCTGGGGTATATATACCCCTCAAATCCAGGGCAACAGGGCTCATTTCTCAGCTTGTGTAAATAAGTGTGGCTCCACGAAAGTCAGTGGTGCTACTCCAGTTTACACTAGCTGAGGATCTGGTCCATAGTGTTTAGAAGTCATCCTTCTGTATGTTGACCAGTGGAGAAGGGACATATGTGTGAGGGACCTCACCTATCCACTCCCTCGCCAAAGACACACAATTGTCCATCACCATCAACTGACTCTACTGCTGGAACCACTGCGAGCTGTTCCAAACATCCAGCAACCTCTTTTAATTGCCAAAGCAACCTTTGATTGGTCATATACAAATCTGCTGGGAAATCCAGTCTGCCCAAACTGGCCAGCTGACCCTCATTTAAAGCCAGCAAGATATCTTGCGTGGCCTGACCAGTATATCCCCGAGAAGAGCCAGAAGCTAGACTGGAATGTACAGACTGGAGTAGAAGGGCATCTGAAATTGAACAACACTGAGTACTCCACTGAACTCATCTCCACAGCTAGCTGAGTCATGCATTACAAACAGGACGGTATCACATCCCTCTTTCCACTTGCTTCTGTACAAGGTAGGTGGACTACAGAGAAGCCTGCTGATACCAGGCATTGCTGAACCTGCACCAGCATCCAACTGGGTTTTACTGACTGATGCCTAATCCAAGAGACATGCCACCATAGAAATCTGAAGGACCTAAATTTTTGTCTGGCCTTCAGTATTGTGGCTATAACTTTGCACTTGTTTGTAATTAGCTGATTTGCCCACTGTGACGTTGCACTCTATGTGATTTAATGAAAACATGCTAATGAGTGTGAATATAATGTAACTGGAATATGCTTCATGCAAAAGGTCTCTTGTAAGGTATCATTACAAAGCTTATAAGCTACTGAGTGTGGTCATCCTATTTGTATGTATGTATCATTCTTGTATCTGAAACTAGAAATATGAAATATAACTCTGAGGTCCTATTGCAACGATGCAAAGTGTGGGCCATTGTTAATTGTGGCTTGGAATTTTGATGGATCCCATTAACCAGGACAATTGACTGTAGATGGCTCTATTTATTTGTAAGTCTTCCTGTGTACCTGTGTGCTGGCTAGTGGGTAATGAAGTCCTCCAGTTCCATGTGATCATGTTACCTGAACTGGAATCCATCTTTAACCTGGTGCTTTTCCATTGAGAAGGAGGGGTGGGAACCCAGAGAAGGACAAAGGATTCCTGCTTTGTGCAAAAGATATACAAGAGGGTGGAACAGAACAAAGGGGGCTGCAGTCATGAAAAATTCCCTAGCTACCACCTGAGCTGGAACAAGAATTGTACCGGGGAAAAGGACTGGGCCCAGACTAGGAAGGCATCCAGTCTGTGATAAAATCTTACCCTCAGAGATGTTTCAATAAGCTTCTATCTGTATTCAGTTTTCTTACTGTATTAGGCTTAGACTTCCGTGTTTTATTTTACTTGGTGATTTACTTTGTCTGTTATTACTTAGAACCACTTAAATGCTACTTTTTATATTTAATAAAATCACTTTTTACTCATTAATTAACCCAGAGTATGTATTAATACTGGGGGGGGGGGCAAACAGCTGTGCATATCTCTCTATTGGTGTTTGTGGTGGGGCGGTGCCCCACCCCCATGCCAGATTGGCCTACAACAGGCCAGAGCGGCTGCGCAAGGCAGCAGCCAATCAGAGAGGGCCTGTTAGAGAGCCAATCAGGGCTAGGCTAGGCCTATATAAAGGCTGCCCAGGAAGGGAGCAGGCAGTCTCGCCCAGGCCTTCAGAAGGTGAAGGTTAGTCTCCTGTATGAGGAGACTAGCGCCAGGGCCAGGGCCAGGGCCAGGGCCAGGCCGGCAGGCAGGCAGGCAGAGCAGAAGGGAACTCCTGCCTGGTACCTGCTGGGCTGCGGGCCCAGAGAAAAAGGGCCTAGCTGGTGCAAAGGGGCCGAAGGGGAAACGGCCCAGGGAGAGAGATGGACAAAGGGAGAGGAGGAGGGCAGGCAGGAAGGCCACCAAAGGGTCCCTGGGTTGGGACCCAGAGTAGAGGGTGGGCCTGGATCCCCCTGCTTCCCCCTTGCACTTCCACCTGGCCGTTAGGAGTGGCCATCACAGACTTCACCAGACCCCTGCCAAAAGGGGTTAGACTTTGGGGTGTGGTTGGCCATTGTGGCTGGGGTGAAGAGAAGGACTGCTGATAACACCAAACCCCCCGGAATGGGGTGAGACCAGAGCAGTGGGCACTGCTGGAGGGCAGTGTCCTGAAGAGGACGCCACAAGCTGGGAGCAACGCGGGTCGATACCCCAATCTAGGGTGAGAGATGGATGGGATGCCACCGGCAGAGGGCACTCTGCATGAACTGAGCTAATTCCCAGAGTGAACAGCAGGAGGCGCTGTGGTGGTGAGTCCCAACCTCGTCACAGTGTTATAGAGGGCGAACAATTTATGAGTTTACCCTGTATAAGCTTTATACAGGGTAAAATGGATTTATTTGGGTTTTGGACCCTATTGGGAGTTGGGTATCTGAGTGCTGGAGACAGGAGCACTTCTTAAGCTGTTTTCAGTTAAGTCTGCAGCTTTTGGAAGACGTGGGTCAGACCTGGGTACCAGGCTAGCATGTCTGGCACAACCAGGCTAGCGTGTCTGGCACAACACTGAAGTCCCAAGGTGCCAGGGAAGACAGGCTCAGAGGTAGTCTCAACACATCAGGTGGCAGTCCCAAAGGGGGTTTCTGTGATCCAACTCGTCACACCCACTAACCAAACACACACACTCTTTAACTGGAGTCCTTCATTTCTCCACAGGGCAATTATAACATGGGTTCCACCAATGTGTCAACCTGGAAGTTTTGACACTAAAGTCAGTAGAATTCATCACCCTCCTTCTCTATTCAGTCCTTGGCCTCCTTGTCAGCCCAGGGAGCAGTTATGGGGCTGTGCTTTTGTGATGTGGAGACTTGACCACAACAAACTTGAACTGAGACTCACTGACTCACTTCACATTGGTCCCTAATCAGTTATTACATGGTAATGACTTTTGGTCCCTGCTGATCTAGGCTAGATAAGAAATAATGTGTCTCTTGATTAATTTCCACAGTATTATCTGATTCTCTTTTTCCCCCACAAACCACTGATTACCATCAAATTCGAGAACAATGACTTTCTACTGCAAGTTGCAGTTATCCAAGCCACTTATATCCTTCTGCTCTGAGTCCATCACAATATATATAAGAGTAGTCCTATTGAGTACTGGGAAATGGGTGGGCACAGTTAAAGGCCCCATTCCCCTCTATTCAACATTGGGGTGGCCTCTTCTGGAGTACTGTGTCCAGTTTTGGGCCCCACACTAAAAGAAGGGTGTGGAAAAATTGGAAAGAGTCCAGCAGAGGGCAACAAAAATGATTAGGGGGCTGAAACACATGACTTATGAGGAGAAGCTGAGGGAACTGGGATTGTTTAGTCTTCAGAAGAGAAGAAAGAGGGGGGATTTGATAGCTGCTTTCAACTACCTGAAAGGGGGTTCCAAAGAGGATGGCTCTAGACTGTTCTCAGTGGTAGCTGATGACAGAACGAGGAGTAATGGTCTCAAGTTGCAGTGGGGAAGGTTTAGGTTGGATGTTAGGAAAAACTGTTTCACTAGGAGGGTGGTGAAGGGAATGGGTGACCTAGGGAGGTGGTGGAATCTCCTTCCTTAGAGGTTTTCAAGGTCAGGCTTGACAAAGCCCTGGCTGGGATGATTTAGTTGGGGATCGGCCCTGCTTTGAGCAGGGGGTTGGACTAGATGACCTCCTGAGGTCCTTTCCAACCCTGATATTCTAAGATTCTACTGAGCCCAGACCTCAGCTAGAGTTGTGAGACAACGAAGGAAGAAAACAGGATGGGTGTGGGGGCCGAAGAGCCATAACTAGGGAACTGATCAAAGAATGAAAACAGGCCCCACAGTCGCAGGCCACCCCCCTCAGCCGACCTCCTCTCCCTGGTGTTATAAATGGCCACTTTGGCCCTGGCTAGGAGGAGGTTGACGAAGTGGTCCTGCGACTTTGTGGGCCATGGATGGGGTCCGCATATAGAAAAAGGTGCGGGGAAAAGTGCAGCCAGAACCTCAACAAGAGGTTCTGGAAGGGCCGGAAGAGGAGCTGCAACCTGACTCACTGTAGATAGACATGTGTCAAGGTCTCCTGCACACCGCAAAAAGGGCGTCGGGAAGGGGGGTGAACCGTGCCAGGTATACGCCAGTGCTCACAGCTCCATGAAGAAACTGCCAAATGTCCCTGGTGGGCCGTGGAACCAAGGTGGAACACAGGCTGGCCCACTGGGGTCCCTCACCACCTGCAGCTAGTAAAAAGTCCCACCACATAGTAGCGGGGTGGAACACGAAGGTGGGGAAATGAAGAACATGGAGCACGAGCGTATAGAGATGGTCCTGTGGTGCCATTCGGAAATGAACAGGCTGCAAATCGCGCAGCCAGCTCGGGTACAAAGGGGTTGGGGTCTTGAAGGCTCATGGGGCAGAGGCCCGATGAAGAGATCCGGCGGGCGGGGGATACCCTCTCGCAGGACCCGCTCAAAGAAAAACCGAGAAGTGGGCAATAAGGCTGCCTCCACCTCCTGAAGTAAGTGCCGGGGTGCTAAGGGTGGAGAGGCCCATGCATCTACCGAGCGCATAGGGAGCCACCCAGTCCCCCCAGGTTGTAGTGCAGGAGGTCTCCGATCCTGGTAGCTTCCGCCAGGACCAACCTCTATCACACCGAGGGGGACTCCGCCACCTGCACACGGAGTTGGGGATTGTGTAGCAGGGGCTCCGTGAGGAGGTTCCCCCCCCCCCCCCCAGTGGCCACCATGGACCTGGTCGCCGAGACCAGCTTCCAGGTCCGGAGGAGGTCCTGGTAGAAGACCGGCAGCCCGGAGAGGTCTCGCGGAAGACCTCTCGGATGGAGATAAAGGAGTTGTCGGTCATATCGGAGCCCTCTGAGGCGGCGGAGGAAGGTGTGTGCCAACGTACTCCAAGCCACCTGCACCATAAAGGAGTCTCTGCAGGGCCTGGAGGTGAAAGACGTGGACCTGTGTGCACAAGCACGTCAGGCCCTGTCCTCCCTTCTCCAGAGGAGGATGCAAAATCCCCGCAGAGACCCAGTGCAGCCCCGGCCCAAAATCTGGAGCCGGGCCAGGAATCCCGGGGCTGGGCACAGGGTGTTCTGTCCATGCCCCTGGCTCGACTAGCTGATTAAGCACCAGTGCCCTCCCCTGAAGGGAGAGGCACCAGAGCAGTTCTGCCTATCTCTGCAGCTGCTCAACCACCCTGCCCTCCAAATCGTGCCAGTTCCGGCAGAGACGAATGCATGGCAGAAAGATAAACACCAAGATACAGCACTGGACCCATGCGCCACTGAATGGCCTGAAGCGCTGGTGGGAGAGAGCTCGCCTGCCACCCAGCCCCAACCATCAGCCCAGAGCTCTTGACCCGGGCAGAGGAGGCTGCCGAGTACACAGCTTGGCATGCCTCCACCTGCACCAGGTCGCCTGGGTCCTGCACCACAAGGAGCATGTCATCAGCGTACACTGACAGGACCAGCCACATCCCTGGCTCACGGAGCACCAACCCCGTCAACCTCTTCCGGAGGAAGGGCTCAATGGCCAGAGTATACAATTGGCCTGACAGCGGACAGCCTTGACGCACTCCTTGCCCGAAGCTGACAGGTGCAGTCAGGCTCCAGTTGAGCCTGACCAAGCACTCCGTGGAAGCATACAGCACCTGGAGAAAACCCATGAAACAGGGCCCGAAGCCGACTGCCTGCAGAGTGCCCAGGAGATACCCGTGGTCCATCCGGTCCAACGCCTTCTCCTGATCCAGGGAAAGGAGGGTGAACGACAGACCATCCCTACACCCAAGCTCAAGGAGATACCGGACCAAATAAAGATTTTTGAAAATGGTATGGCCCAGGATGGCGTAGGTCTGGTCAGGATGGACCACATCTGACAGCATGGACCCCAGTCGCAGCGAGATGGCCTTCGCCACGACCTTATAGTCCGTGCTGATGAGCGGGACAGGACTCCAATGCCTAAGGTCGCAGAGGTCCCACTTCTTTGGAAGCAGGGCGAGCACTACTTGCCTGCATGGCAGAGGGAGGACCCTGCTCCCCAAGGACTCGGCCCAGACGATGGCAAGGTCCAGGCCGAGGACGGCCCAGAACGCACTGTAGAACTCCATGGTCAGCCTGTCCATGCCTGGGGATTTGTTCATGGGCACGTGGCGGAGGGCTTCCGAGAACTCTGCCAGAGTGAGAGGCAGCTCTAGCCGTCCCGCTTGCCTGCGCTGACTGCTGGGAGTTCATCCCAAAGCACCCCACAGACATCGGCTTTGGTTGGATCCGAGGAGAAAAGACCAGCATAAAAGTCCCTGGCCCTGGCCCTTTTGGCATCTCCACTGGATCCGCGAGGGGAGTACCAAAAGGCAGAGGATGTGGTTTTTCGCCCCCCTCTCTCTCCAGGGCGTAGAAGAAGCAGGAGCCGCGATCCATCTGCCGCAGGAGATGGATGTGAGATCGAACAAAGGCATCCCGGGCCCCGGAATTCGTCAAGGGCCTGGAGCTTCTCCCGCTTCTCCCAGCAAGCACCACAGAGGGATGGATCCCCAGGGCTGGCAGCCAGATGCCTCTCCAGCTCTAAGACCTCCCGTTTGAACTGCTCTATCGCCACATCCCTCTGCTGGCTGGCGCCCTGGGTGTAGCAATGGCAGAGTCGGCCGTGAACCTTCCCCGCATCCCACCACCATTGCACTGAGGGAAAGGCCCGTCTCTGCCTGCGCCAGGCCAGCCAAAACTCCTGGAAGGATGCCACAAAGCCCACATCCTCCAGCAAGCTCCTGGACGTTCCTCCATGCCAGGCCAGGGGGCAGTCCCTCCGGACGTACCTCATCGCCCGGCAGAGGTAGCACCAGGCCTCCCCTGTAGAGTAATGCACCCGCCTTGTTCGCAGCCATAGTGAGCAGCGATGGAGGGGAAAACGCCAGCGGGAGGAGGGGAAAGGGGCGAACAATCCTCTTCTTCCCCAGCTTGAGGTTCCGGCAGCAAGCCCAGCAGCCGTGGCTCCAGCAGGCAGCCCGGTGGCCAGGCATGAGGGACCCTCCGCAGGGGGTGGTGTTGGTGTCGGTGTCCACAGCAGCAGCACCAGCTGGGGCTGGGATCCCTCACTCCCCTCTCCCAGGGAGTGGGCCAGCAGCCCCCACCCCACAAAGGGCTGCAGCAGGAGCAGCCATAACCTGAAGGGGGGAGGGGGGGGGGCATCCACCAGCCAGCAACCAGGTAGCAGAGAGGGAGGAGCAACAGGGAGGGCCCAGCAAGGAGCAGGGGCCTCCTACCTCCCTTTCTGCAGGCCAGAGGGGAAAGCAGGGAGAGCAGCCAGGGTAGGAGCAGGTCCCTGGATAGCCAATCAAGACAGCTGACACCAATTAACCAGTTCAGGTCATTAGGCTAATGCCAGCACCTGACCCCAGTTAACTGGCAAAGGGTCAGTTAAGGCCCTTAGGTTAATGGAGACAGCTGGAACCAATTTCAGTCCCACTCATACTGCTTAAAAGCTTTTCTTTCCACTGTGCTCTCTCTCTCCAGAGCTCAGGTGAAAGGAGCTGGAGGAGAAGAAACATTGCTGAATCCTGAGGTAAGGGTGAAGACAGGAAAAGGAGACCTTTGATTCCCTGGGGAAGTGGCCCAGGGAATCAAAGCAGTGTCAGTGGTGAAGGGAAAGCCACCAACAGCTACTACCATTCAGGTCCCTGGGCTGGAGCCCAGAGTAGAGGGTGAGTCTGGGTTTCCCTCCCTCCCATACTTTCAAGAGATCCCCTTGAGTCCTGTTTCCCCTTTCAGTCCAGGCAGGAGGCTGAACTGCACTCCCTGAGCTCTAAGGAGCAACAGAGACTGTGGGATATTCCCCCTTCCCATCTCCTATGCTGGCTGGTCATGAAGGTAACTCAAGGGGCTGTGACTCTTGCTGCTACACTGAGAAAGGGAGGCCACACTGGGGTCTTATCGAGTTTGAGGCCACTGAATCTGCCCAGAAGCGCGGGACCCACCAATACAGGCTTGGAACTTTGTGATTCAATGTATATATTTTTATTCATTAGAAAGTTTGTCATGCCCGTTAAAGCTAAAACCTCTCTTCTCTTGTGCTTGTTTCAACCACATTTCTAGTTAAATGATCCATCACTGATTTTAATATGCTATGTTAGTCGTCATCAACTGTGTTACACCCCAACATAAAACTAGTTCCTTAGTAGTACCAGGTCCATGACTCTTCGTGAACTAAACTACCCTGTAACAGTTTGCTTCAAAGGGTCTCTTCTCTCCTAGGCAGCATTTAATAAACCCCATGAATGCTAAAAGCAGCTGTGTGTGCAGTGAGAGGAGACTAGTACATTTTCTGGTATTTTGGCTTATGGGGTAACTTCCATGCTAGTAACCCTATGAGTAATACAGAGAATCAGAGATAACATCCTCCCTTTGATTTGTCAAAGGGCTACAAATTCTAGTGAATGTTACAAACCAGTTATTTTAGAAAACCAATGTATTGGGAAAGTGCAGTAGGGCGAAAGTGACTGTTTCCTACAGGGTTTTCAGAAAGTTGGTGAGTAGTGGTAACCCTTTTTGGTCTGTCATGACCACAGGCCTTTTAACCAAGTGTGTGTGGAAATCCTTCACCTGTGGGAGCCACGTCTGAGTCCTCGGTGATTCTAAAAATCACTCTCTAATTCGGGTAGCATTTAACAAGAAGAATACCGTCTTTGTGTGACTTAGCCAGGAAGTCAAGCTGAATGTGTAAGGATGTGGTTTGAGACCCTGCTAATCATAACGCACAGTTAGCACTCAGTAACAAAATACACCTACTTGCAGCATCACAGAGTAGAAATACAGCAGGTATAAATGTGTGGTTTTCAACTGAAGAAAACTGAATAATTTTTAGGGATTTCCACAGCTCCATGGGAGCTAGTCTGGAAAAGAAGGAAGGAAAAAAAAAAGCTTCTCTAATCTGATCACTTCAGGCTTTCAAAATAGACTAGCAAGAAGAAATGAAATTTAACCTCCTGTAAGTAAGAGAAGCTGATGCTTTAGACTTAGATCCTGCTCTCATTGAAGTGAACAGGAGAATGAGAGCTTTGCCATTGATTTCAATGGGAACTTGACAGAGCTCTTTATTACCAAGCACAGTACTATCATAGGTGGCAGTACAAACCAGATCACCATAGTGCCTGAGTAATTAATCAAGGACTAAACTCTGCTCTCCTTTCCATTGGTGAACATCTAGAGGATATCTAGCAATTCCTCTAGATTTGCACGAATGTAAATGAGATCAGAATTCCCCCTATGTTTTTCATCCGTACAGTTCAACTGATAAAATTGTGTCTCAAGAACTATGTTCCTTGTCCATCTCTGTATTTTGAATGGTACTTTAATTTCCAGTGCCCTTCATCTTTCCTTTCCAATCAGCAGTTAATATAGACAGTTGTGGCCTGCTGCTGTATACTGCATCCCTGAGTCATGCCCGACTGGGTTGGCATTCTTGAAGTTTTAGGATCAAGGTCTCCTACAGCGAAGCATAGTTACCCTATCAAAAGCCCACACACACACCCTTGACTAAAGTGAATACATGTTTTTTGGAGGGTAAGCAAAGTAACGTTAGATTTCTCACTGTCATGGTACAGGTCAGGAGTGGGTTTTGCATCTTAGATGGTACTTTTTCCATGACCTGTTTACAAGGCTGATTCATGTCAAGTGCCCTTCCTTTAAATGGGCTAAAATTTTTAAAGTCATGTAATGGATTTGGATGCCCATTTAAAATCTCACCTTGAATGTATACGACAGTGTGTGTATGTATATGTATATATAAATAAATTATTTCCCTGGGCATCAATAACTTCCTATGGAGCTAATTTAGAGTCCAGCAAACATAACATGGTGTTTTCTAAATAGCCTTTAATGAGGCACATTGCTTTCATGCTAAATAAAGACTTAGGGCAATCTTGTCATATACAAAATTTTCCATTGACTTAGTACAATTGCAGTAGTGTACTCTAAGTGCTACTGTAACACAAATCATAATATATAATAAGGATGCACTCATGGTACAGTTAACCCTGGCTTCTCTTGGAAAGGGAGAATGCTTTCTCTGCTCTCCAAGGCCTGTGTTCTGAACACACTTCCGTCTGCCCAGCTAATGCAGTTAAAACACCTCTTGTATTTAATGGATTCTTTCCTGGATGAGGTGCCTCTGAGAGCATGCACCCGTAAATATATAGTCACTAGAGTTAACATTTATTACCACTCTTTACAACACAGGATCTGCCCCAAAGGCCAGACTCACATAAGGTCAGACCGCTGTGGTTTATAAGTGCAACGTGGTTGTTTCCTTCACAAACATTTCATGACATGTTCTCTTCTTGATACTCAGGTGTTTTATGGGAGGCTCAGGGAGGGGTTATTTGTGCTGATGAAAGTTTAGGCTTGTCAACAGGAAATCAAAGTCCTTGATATAATGAAGCGGCCTCAGATCTCACACACTCTTTCACTGATATACCCAGGCTAAGACAGCTGAAAATGCTCAGAGGAAAATAGTATCAATAGGAAATTTGGTATTCAGCTATTATCTGCTTAGACCTGTGACTGGTATCCGATCCATGAATGTCCAGTTTGCTCAAGCATCCAGAGCCAGTGGTACTAAATTAAAGATCTAATACCTTAGCCATGAGAACCCTCAGGGGAGCCAGGGAGCTGCTGCTGAAAAGATGTTTTCCTTGTGTAATTTTGTTTAACAGGGCAGGTCTTCCCTCAAGAATTGACTTTGTAAATTGAGCACCGTGAGATCCAGTGACTATGGAGGGTTATATGCACCATTTGGGCTACCTACAAAAATGGGGACCCCAGGCTGTGATCACTTCATATTGACCTGGTGGACTTCCTAATGTCAGACAAAAAAGACCACCTCCCTTGGCTGAGGTACATGGCCAAACGGTAACTTTGATTGAGCCCACTTTGAGATAGGTTGGCCCTGAATAGAAGGAGCTACCAGGGAGCCTGAACAATGAAAACCTCTTCAGACAAAGAGGTCTGAGAGGAACCCTGACTAACTGCAGCAAGGGGACGGTTAAAAGCTCTCCAGGTAGAGAGACCTGGGAGAGAAGTACCCTGAGGAAGCAAGGCAAAATTAGTAGAAGACCTGTCCCAGGGCTACTTAAGAAAGGAGCCTGAACTTGAAAATCTCTTCAGGTAAGAGAGGCCTGGTGGGAACCCTGATCAAAAAGGGGCAATGATTATAAAAGATCTCCAGGTAGAAAGGCCTGAGGAGAAGACCCTGATCCACTGGGGTGAGAGTGCCAAATCTCTCCAGGCAGAGAGGCCTAGCAGGGAAACCAGGGCAAGGACTACTAAAGCTCCCTGGGTAAGAGAGGCCAGGAAGGGAGAGCCCTGACAAATGGGGCCATGTGCAAAGGAACTCTCCCGACAGGAAAGGTTGGAGAGAGTAAATACCCTGCTAAACTAGGGCAAAAGACTGGGTAAGCAGAGACCGTATCTGCAAGAGCATCCCCTCAATCTTGTCTGAAAGAGGAGGGGTGTGATAGTGGACTAGGCCCTGAGGCCCCTGTTGGAGGCCTTGTGGCCCTGCCACACCCTCCCCAGAAAGGGGCAGTAGAGGGGTCCCCTGGCTGCCTGAAGCAGCTGTGTGGGAAGCAGCCAATCAGGGCCCAGCAGGTCAGTATAAGAAGAGCTGCAGGGCCAGAGTGAGCTCAGTTCCTCGCTAGAGCTGGAGAAGAGTGGATGGTGCTCCAGGCTGGTTGCTGGAACGCCACCAGGACACGGCCCTCAGGTAAGGGTGAAGAATGTGCTGGAGCTACAGGGAAGTGGCCCAGGGAATGGTAGCAGTAGTGCAGTGTATTTAAAGCAGAGGTGAGCAAACTATGGCCCGCAGGCCACATCCAGCCTGTGGGACCACCCTGCCTGGCCCTTGGCCTCCTGGCTGGGGAGGCTAGCCCCCGGCCCCTACCCTGCTGTCCCTTCTCCCACAAGCTTGCTGTGCTGCAGCACCCTGGGCAGCGGGGTTGCAAGCTCCTGCCGGGCAGCACAGCGGCATGGTTGGCTCCAGCCAGGCGGCACGGCTGCCAGACATGCTGCTCTGAGCAGCATGGTAAGGGGGGGGAGTACAGGGGTTGGATAAGGGGCAGGGGAGCAGTCAGGGGATGGGGCGGTTGGATGGGGTGGAGGTTGTGGGGGGGCGGTCAGGGGATGGGAAATCAGGGGTTAGATAGGTGTGGTAGTCCCAGAGGACCTGGCAGCGGTGTGGATGGGGGCGGGAAGACTGAGCAGGGGGTAGTGGGTGGGGTCCTGGGAGGGTGGTTGGGGCAGGGGGTCCTTGGAGGGGGCAGTCGGGACAAGGAGCAGAGGGGTTTGGATGGGTGATGAGTTCTAAGGGGGGGCAGTCAGGGGGTGGATGGGGGGGTAGGCTCTTTGAGGAGGCACAGCCTTCCCTACCTAGCCCTCCATACAGTTTTGGAACCCCAGTGTGGCCCAGAGTAGAGGGTGGGTCTGGGTCCCCCCCAGCAGCCACTGGGAAAGTGGCCTGAACATGGAGACACCTCAAAAGGGAAACTTAACTGTAGCGGTCCAGTTGGAGAGCTGCAGCCAGAAAGGCCATGAGAGGGCAAAGACATTGCCTCCAGGGAGGCAAACCTGGGCACCACTGAGCAGGGACAGCTTGAGGGAGACATATGGCAGTGAGAGGTCCTAGTTGGACTTGTACCCTGGAAGGGGTTTGCTTTGCTTTTATCTCAGACAGACTGTGTGAGAGTCAGCTGGAGGGCTGAGTTGCCAAAGACCCACCACATAAGGAGCGAGAGAGTGCAGGCACTGAAACGGGGGTGCTCACGAGGTGAGTGCACCCCATTGCAGTGACCTCAAGTGAATCACTTCCACTCTCATGCTTTGGCTGTTGCGCCTATTTACACTGCAGGCTCTTTGGGGCAGGGAACCATCTGCCACCACGTGTTTGTGTGGTGCTGTTTCTGGGCAACAACTCACCAGTGCGGCGCCTCCTGTCCATCATCCTGGGAATTAGCTCTTCTGGCCAGGAGCACTCTCGGCAGGCTGGTGTCTCGCCTGCTGCTGGCCCCCATGTCCCTCCTGGACCCCGGTGCCCTCCTCATCAGGGTTCCGCCCCAGCAGTAACCCACAGTCTGAGTCTCCCCACCCAGGGGAACCCCCAACCCTCACCTGCCACTGCCACATCTAGCCCCCACTCCCCGGGGCAGACTGCAGTCTAGGAACCACTCCTCATCGGCAAGGGGGGTTGGACCAGCTGCCTCTGCGTGGCTCTGGGCTGCCCCTCTGCAGCCCCAGTACCTTTTATAAGCCTTTCACTAGGCCTGCAGCCTGGGCCTTTGCTAGGCCAGAGCTCCCCAGCTCCCTCTGCCCTTCCCCAGCACTGCTCCACCCTAGGAACCCTTCTTAGCTTCCCAAGCAGCCTGGTTGGTTGGTTGGTTGGTTGGTCGGTCGGTCTGTCTCTCTCTCTCTCTCTCAGAAGCTAGAGAGAGTGTCTGTCTTCACTTCTGGCCCACAGCCCTCTTAAAGGGCCAGGTGGACCCTGATTAAGCTGGCCACAGCTGTGACTGTTTTCCCAATCGGCCTGCTTTTCCCACTCTCAGCCCTCTCCTGGGATGCTTTAACCCCTTCAGGGCAGGAGCAGGGTAGTCACCCTGCTACAGGTGCCTAGCATAATGAGACTTTGATCTTCACTGAGGCCTCTAGGAGCTACCTCAATATTGATGATGATAAAATGACATCATAGGTTTCCATGTTTAGCAATGATTCCAGAGCAAATGAGCTCAGTTTATATATAATCTCACACACAATGGGGGGAGCAACTGATTCTTCCCCCTTACCTAGTCTCTGTGGGCTTTGAGAATTGAGCTGGGCTCTTAACTTCTCAAATCATCAACTCTAGTACATAAGAACTTAAGAATGGCCATGCTGGGTCAGACCAAAGGTCCATCTAGCCAAATATCTTGTCTTCTAGCAGTGGCCAATGCCAGGTGCCCCAGAGGGAATGAACAGAACAGGTAATCATCAAGTGATCCACCCCCTGTCGCCCATTCCCAGCTTCTGGCAAACAGAGGCTAGTGACACCATCCCTGCCCATCCTGGCTATTAGCCATTGATGGACCTATCCTCTATAAATTTATCTAGTTCTTATTTGAACCCTGTTATGGTCTTGGCCTTCACAACATCCTCTGGCAAGGAGTTCCACAGGTTGACTATGCATTGTGAAGAAATACTTCCATTTTTTTTAAACCTGCTGCCTATTAATTTCATTGGGTGACACCTAGTTCTTGTTATGAGGAGTAAATAACACTTCCTTATTTACTTTCTCCACACCAGTCATGATTTTATATTCACCCTTAGTCATCTCTTTTCCAAGCTGAAAAGTCCCAGTCTTATTAAGCTCTCCTCCTATGGAAGCCATTCCATACCCCTAATTATTTTTGTTCCCTTTTCTGAATCTTTTTCCAGTTCCAATATATCTCTTTTGAGATGGGGCGACCACATCTGCATGTACCATTCAAGCTGTGGACTACCATGGATTTATATAGAGGCAATATGATATTTTCTATCTTATTATCTATCCCTTTCTTAATGATTCCCAGCATTCTGTTGGCTTTTTTTACTGCTGCTGCACATTGACTGGATGTTTTCAGAGAACTATCCACAATGACTCCAAGATCTTTCTTGAGTGGTAACAGCTAATTTAGACCCCATCATTTTATATGTATATTGGGATTGTTTCCAATGTGCATTACTTTGCATTTATCAACATTGAATGTCCTCTGCCATTTTGTTGCCCGGTCACTGAGTTTTGAGAGATTCTTTTATAGTTCTTTGCAGTCTGCCTGGGATTTAACTATCTTGAGAAGTTTAGTATCATCTGCAAATTTTGTCACCTCACTGTTTACCCCTTTTTCCAGATCATTTATGAATATGTTGAATAGGACTGGGCCCAGTACAGATCCCTGGGGGACACCACTATTTACCTCTCCAGTCTGAAAACTGACCATTTATTCCTATCCTTTGTTTCCTATCTTTTAACCAGTTACTAATCCATGCAAGGACCTTCTCTCTTATCCCATGGCAACTTACTTCGCTTAAGAGCCTTTGGTGAGGAAACTTGTCAAAGACTTTCTGAAAAGCTAAGTCGCTATATCCCCTGGATCCCCCTTGTCCACGTGCTTATGGACCCCCTCAAGAATTCTAGCAGATTGGTGAGGCAGGATTTCCCTTAACAAAAAATATGTTGACTCTTCCCCAACAAATCATGTCTATCTCTGTGTCTGATCATTTTGTTCTTTACTATAGTTTCAAATAGTTTGCCCGGTACCGTATTCAGGCCTATAATTGCCAGGATCACTTCTGGAGCCCCTTTTTAAAAAAAATTGGTGTCACATTAGCTATCCTCCAGTCATTTGGTACAGAAGCTGATTTAAATGATAGGTTACAAACTACACTTAGTAGTCTTGTAATTTCACATTTTGAGTTCCTTCAGAACTCTTGGGTGAACACCGTCTGGTCCTGGTGACTTATAACTGTTTAGTTAATCAGTTTGTTCCAAAACCTCCCCTAATGACACCTCAATCTGGGACAGTTCCTCAGATTTGTCACCTGAAAAGAATGGCTCAGGTTTGGGAATCTCCCTCACATCCTCAACCATGAAGACCAATGCAAAGAATTCATTTAGTTTCTCCGCAATGGCCTTGTAGCCTTTGAGTGCTCCTTTAGCATCTCGATGGCAAAAGAGTAAAAGTTATGCAGATCACACCCTTCTCTCGGTGACTCCTTTTCAGTCCCATTATCTTCACTGGGTTAGCAAAAGTGTAACTGACTGCAAATTAATAAATGAAGGCTGCTCTAACATGTGCCAGTGGCTAATGGTCATCTCCATGGGGCTATTGCACTAAGGGATCCCCAGGGCATAGGAAAGCCCTGACCATGCTCCCTGCACAGAGCTGGGAGATGGGTGGCATACAACATCTGTATGCTACCTGAAGATTCCCCTATGCAAGGGAGGCTAGATCAACTGAAACTGGAGACACTTTTTGCCCACAGAGCAGTACATGGAGACTGCAGTGTGGCCCAGGAACACGGTCAACAATCCAAATTCTGCTCCTATTTACCCTGGTGTAAATCTGGGGTATCTCCATGGATGCCAATGGTGGTGTTCCAGTGTAAAACTGGAGAGAATCAGGCCCAAGTTCTGCCCCAGAAAAGATCCTGAAAGAACTATGTATAGTCAAAGTGTAGTGGTCTGTGAGCACAACATCACTGTTCCCTTCACAAACATTCCATGTCGTGTTCTCTTCCCGTTACCCAGGTTTCTTTACTGGAGGTGCAATGGGATTGCACTAGGGTAATTGAGAACAGAACTTGGCCTGACATCCTGGACCACGCACTTCTCCATTTTCAAAGTACTCCATGAAGGTTTTGCCAGTGACTCTGGGGCAGAAGTGTCCGAAATAGGTTCTGAGGACCAAACATGGTCAGTCCTCCAGCCATTCTGCAACTGCTGGGTGAGCCTAAGAGAGGTCATCCATCAGTGCTTGCTGCCGATGAACTCTGGGTGGGAGGCTCTGAAGTCCCTCAGGCGTTCTTGAACATCTGACCCGCAATCAGCAGGCAGTATCTCTGGGAAGGAAGGCAGAAGCATTCTACTTCTGTGCATCTATTTTTGGTTTTAAAGAATGTCAACTCACAGGAAATTTTTGGCCCAGTGGCAAGTTGCAGTCTCAAAGTTTAGGTACCTGCTGCTTTAACAGGAATCACATGGGTAGCTGGCCTGCATTCTCTTTCCTAGGCTGACCTTAGGAGCCAATATATTTGGCTCCCAGCAATGGGAAGTCCTCATTTCTCTGTTAAATTGGCAGCTGCTCATCAGAGAGGAGGATGAGCAGATTAGCCACTGATTGCAACACAAAAGGGAAAACACATTTTCCAGTTCTCCTTTCGCTTCATTTTGCTCTAAACAGGGAGACATTGTCTGTAATGGGGTGATATTTACTACTGAGGCATTGTGGAGGGTTCTGTTCTTCCCCTTTCACTTAAGAGCAGTAAAAAAAAATACTCGGGTCTCACAAATGTCTCAAAACACAAATTTACTTTCCTCCAGCTTCCTGGGAGCAAGCCGGTGTCATGTTACTAATTCGATCATGCTTACACAGCAAGCTCTTCCACGTCATGGCTTCATGAGTCAGGATTTTCAGTCTGAAAAAGATCACGTCAAGGGTCCCAGACACACGCTCCCCAGAGCCTAGCAACGGGAGCATAATGTAAGCCCTGATTATGGACTCGAGTGAGAATGTTTCAGTGGTGCCAGTGTGTGCCAGAGTCGGCACTTGCAAAGATATTTCTGCCCCTGGCAATCTTCCCTATTGGACAAAGGGAGTAACGGTCAATGAGACATCTCATGACTCAAATGCTTTGCTTCTCAAGTAGAGTGTGAAACTCCATAAACCTGCAATACATCTAGACGGAAATGTAAAGGGTGGGTTTGCTGATGCAAGGATGCCTTTGAAGTGTCTGTCTGTGAACTGTTTGCTGTTCAGTTTCCTTCAGCACTAAGGAAACTCCAGTGGTCTGTTGCGTGTGGTTGTGGCTGTTGTTGTTGGCAGAAAACTTCAGGCCTTGCTAGGGCATGTAGTGATCTTAGAGCAACATGCAGACAGCCCATTGCTGAGTGATTCAGATTCATTACATCCAGGGTCTTTGCTCAGTCATACTTTGATGCTTCATGCTTTTTGATGTCAGGAAGTTTTGTTTCTGTGTAAATTTGGAATTTTCACAGGCTTTTAATTCTTTGATATTTCCTCTCCTGTCTGATCATTATAATCCTTAACACTTCCCTTTTCATCTATAGGTCTCAAAGTACTTTGTACAGGAGGGTAAGTATCATCCCCATTTTACAAATGGAGAAACTGAGACACTGAACCAGGCATCCCATCAGTGATGGGCCCAAGAATAGAACCCCAATCTTTAGTGTTCTGTTGGAAACTTGTCTGGAGTTTGTACTAACATAACCCTGTTTAGAATTTAATCTACCATTAAAATACCAGAAGAGCCTTGTGAAATGGGCTCTGGGAAGATGATATTCCTTTCTTTGAAGGCAGCATTTCTATTTATAGGGCACAATTCTGGTCTGCACTGTCTCTTATCTTTAGTCTGAATCTCTGTTGTATATTCTGGCTGCATTTCAAATCTGGACCTGTCGCAAAGAGTGACAAAACAGTTGCAGAATATGCACAAGGAATTCCTGCTGCAGAGCTTTTGTAATAATAATAATAATAATAATAATATCTAGCCCCTATATCATCTGTAGTTTTCAAAGCACTTTGTCTAAGAGGTCTCTCTCATTGTCTCATTTTGCAGAAGGGGAAACTAAGGCGTGGGGAAGGGACTTGCCCAAAGTCACTCAACAAACTGGAGTTAGAACCAGGAATTGAACTATTGTTTCCTGAGTCCTAGTCTTCCACCCTAACCACTAGGCCATGCTATTTTAATATCCACACCTTTCTCTATCAGTGCACTCTATCTTATATATTTGCAAGAGCCGCAGGGACCTAAATGTGGTGCAGATTAGCCCATGTTTTCCTGTGAGCTGCTTGTATCTTTTCTCTGAAGCTTCTGGTGCTGGCCACTGTTGGAGATGGGATACTGGAGTAGATAGACCAGAAGTCAAACAAATGTTTATGCATCACTAGCTAATCTCACTGGAGATGAAAATTTTGCTGACACTCAGTACTTCTGCAGTCCTTTGAGAAACAGAGGGTATTTTCTTTGGGTTTCATAAGAGTGGAGCTTAGAGAGTTGATCCATATACCTCCCTCAATACATACAGCATTCCACATGGAGTACGGATAGGCCACCATCTCTCTGCCTAGCCCCAGAAATAAAGCAACTTACCTGTTTCACAGTTGCCTTGAGAGCTCTGAGTGTGGGAAAGAACTGCTGGGGAGTTGAGAAAAGATCCCACTTGGCACATAATATAATGAGGAACAAGTGAACGTGTGTGTTGAAAAAACTTTGTATGGTATGAAGAGCTTTGCAAGCGAAGTGTGGTAGAAAAGGATTAATCAGGTACATGGACAGTGCAGGGAGGCATCAGTGGCTAGAAACTAGGACGGAGACAGGGCTTGTAACTGGCCTGGCATTCACTTACTGTGTGACCTTCATGGCTGCCTAAGCCTGAAGGCTCTGCAAAACACTGATTGAAAAACACTGCGTTAGAGGCTGAATGCTCCACCCCTGCAGCAGTCCCCACCCAGCTGCAAGTCCCATAACTCCCAGCTTTGTGCCCCAGACTTTGGGGAGGGCGGGGGGGAATGATGCTTCCCATGACCCCCAGGCTGCCTTAGATACTGGGAAGAGGCAGGTTGTGAATATTTTTTTTTTTTTAGAAGAACTGAAGCCCAAAATATTTAGAATGTGATATGTCATCCCAGATCCTCATGGGCGTTATAGTTGTCGCATGATTCCCATTCTCCGTTATGGCAGGGCTTCCCATTCACACAACATCTCCCATTATACAGCACTGCCATGATGCAATGCTTCCCCCCACCAACAGAGGAGACCGTGATGCATCATGGACAATGCAGTCCAACCAAGGAGTTGAGATCATAGAGGAGAATGGGGACATGAGACATCTGAACTACAACTCCCGTGAGGCACCATAGTGACATATCAGAATCTTACATCTATTGGTTTGGGATTTTTCAACAAAAACTTCAAATTTTCTGTGGTAATTTTTTTTTCTCCCAACCTGGCTTAGCTCCTCTTTCTTTCATTAGCACTGGCCAACAGGAGTGGGGGCATCAAACTTATCTGACATCAGAGGCTGATGCAAAAGACAGTGCCTTCGCAGGAATCCCAGCACCTTCTCAGCAACTGAGCGTGGGCATTTCATTAGCATTGCCCCGGACCTTGTTCGGTTCCCAGCTTCTTCTTTCCTATCAACTGCTGGCTAGCAGGGCTACTCCTTTAGCTAGGTCTGTGGGTATCTGGTAACTTTTTTTTTCCAAGACCTGCTCGCAGCAGCGTTGTAATACACTTCTGGTTTGATTGAAGCCAGATGAGAGTGTTGTGATTGACTTCAGTGGGACCAGAATTTAGACTGCTAGGTATAAAATATGAAGGAGCTGGACTGGCCTACTTGGACAGGAGAAGGAGGGGCGGGGGGAAAGGCTCCTTGACCTCCAAGGACCCGCCAGCTATTTCGCCTGTTCCCAGACCCAAGGAACGCACCTCGGCTGCAATCAAAGAAAGGACATGACTAGGCAACTCTTTGCAAAGAGCACAACTCCTTGTGGGAGGGGAGTGAGGCCCAGCTAGCTCTGGGCTCTGCTGTGAGACAAAGCGCTATTTAGAAGACAAGGAAGTCTTGATAACTGCTGAGTAAGAGTAAATTCTAAAGCAGGGGAAGGATGCTGGATTCGGCAAGGCAAGTCTGTTCTTGGAGGAAATTTTCCTCTGAGGCCAGTTAGGAAATAAAAAAGGGAATATAGGAACTGCTGGGGTGGATCCAATCCAAGGTCCATTAGTCTGACCCTGACAGTGGCCAGTACCAAATCTGCCAGAGGAACCCCACAGTAGCAGATGTGGGGTAATCTGCCTCCACGCTTGGTTTCACCCTGAGCTCTAATAGTTAGAGATCAGCTTAAGCCCTCGAGCAGGCAGTTTAATATCTCTTCCCAAAAAATTGTTCTCAGGAGCCCGGGAACCATCCAGCACTGCCAAAACCAAACCGTTTGCTCGGGGGGGAAGAATCCAGCCAGTAGAGCTGTTCTATGGTATTGGTGTACGAATCACATTGCTGGAAGCAAAAAGACTTCCAGCTGGACCGCTCCGATAGAGGCATCACTCTATATCATAGAAACATCAGCCTGGAAGGAACCCTGCAAGGTCATAGAGTCCCACCCCCCCTACATCGAGGCAGGACCTTGTAACCTGAGACGGGTTTGTCCAACCTGTATTTAAAAACCTCCAGTCTCAGGAAGGTGCTGGTAACTTGACCTGGATGCACTATGCTTCAGTGTAAGACTCACTGTCGGACCCCACTGGCTACTTCAGAGTCTGAAATAAACTTAAACTGGAATACATGGACACAAATCAGACGTCAAGAATTCTAACATTCAAAAACTAGTTGGAGAACACTTCAATCTCTTTGGTCACTCGATTACAGACCTAAAAGTAGCAATTCTTCAACAAAAAAACTTCAAAAACAGACTCCAGCGAGAGACTGCTGAATTGGAATTAATTTGCAAACTGGATACAATTAACTTAGGCTTGAATAGAGACTGGGAGTGGATGTGTCATTACACAAAGTAAAACTATTTCTCCATGTTTATTCTTCGCACACACACACCCCTCACTGTTCCTCAGACATTCTTGTCAACTGCTGGAAATGGCCCACCCTGATTATCACTACAAAAGGTTTTTTTCCTCTCCTGCTGGTAATAGCTCACCTTACCTGATCACTCTCCTTACAGTCTGTATGGTAACACCCATTGTTTCATGTTCTCTGTATATAAAATCTCCCCACTGTGTATTTTCCACTGCATGCATCCGCTGAAGTGAGCTGTAGCTCACAAAAGCTTATGCTCAAATAAATTTGTTAGTCTCTCAGGTGCCACAAGTCCTCCTTTTCTTTTTGCGGATACAGACTAACCCGGCTGCGACTCTGAAACAAACTTGACACCACTGTGCATGTTTGCGCAAAGAACATGCAAGGCCTTCCTGTGACTATCCAGAAGGAGCATTCAACCACTGGGGGTTTCTGAGGCTGTGGTCAAAAAACAATTCTGCTACACATAGGGGGCCAGACCATCCTGTCCCTTACACCCTTTCTGCTCCATTAAAGTCCCTCTAGACTAGGCTATCGGCACTTCCTCCCAGCGGGGGCAGAGCTACTCTCAGCCACGCACCCTGCTGAGAGCCCAGCAACTATGTTTCTGTCCCCTTTTTCTCCGAGGCAAGGAACCTGCAGCTCCACATCCACACCCAGGGGTGACCCTGTGGCACAGAGAGTGGGTGAGGGGAGGAAGCTTTAGGCAAATTGCTGATCGATCGAATGGGAGTGAGTCAGGGGTAGGAACTAAAATGTGCCCTGCTCTCTCGTTTTCCCTACTTTGCCTTCAGGTAAGGAGCTGTGCCAAGCACCATGCTGGTCCGCGTGCGGGCTGCCACTGATGGAGCCAGGCCCCTCTGGATGCTGCTAAGAAATCCCTGACTAGTAGTGTGAGCCCTGCAAGCTCCAGTTAGTCAACCTGCCTCTGAGACTCTGCTGTGGTCTTGTGGGGGGATTGTGTTTTGGGTGGTGGTTTGTTGTTTTTTTGCAGTGTAGACATACACAATGAGGTCTACAGCCTTCCCCAATTTCATATTGCAAGGGTTGAAACCTACTTATTTGCCAAGCTTTTGCTTAATAGTGTCCCCATTCTCACTGATTTAAAGCCATAGGCCTGTATCTTGCTGGCAGGAAAGAGAGAGGGGACTGTTTAATTTTAACCGGAGGTGCTCACGTACTACAGTGTTGAAGGATAGAGCCTCAACATACAAAGTATCTCATTTGTGCTCAAGGAGCTCGCATCATAGGTTCTTCCAGTGGCCCAGAGGAGTACAAAGATCAGGGAATCTCATCTGCACGGATGTGGGAGGAAGCAGCATGAGGAATGACCAGATAATTGGGATGGGGTGGGATCTGAATTACTACAGAAAATTCTTTCCTGGGTATCTGGCTGGTGAATCTTGCCCATATGCTCAGGGTTTAGCTGATCGCCATATTTGGGGTCGGGAAGGAATTTTCCTCCAGGGCAGATTGGAAGAGGCCCTGGAGGTTTTTCCCCTTCCTCTGTAGCATGGGGCATGGGTCACTTGCTGGAGGATTCTCGGCACTTTTAAACCATGATTTGAGGACTTCAGTAGCTCAGACATAGGTGAGAGGTTTTTTGCAGGAGTGGGTGGGTGAGATTCTGTGGCCTGCATTGTGCAGGAGGTCAGACTAGATGGTCAGAAGGGACCATTATGATCTTAGTATCTATGAATCTAGATGAGTGGGGGGGGGGGGGGGAATAGAGGGGTATGGATGATAGATTAGATTCAGATTGTGCTTTGAAACAAAATTTTGTCATTTCCAATGACACACCCTCTGTATGTTTGTCTCCCTGGCTGCCTTCCTCCTTTGTTGTCATGAGCAGACATTTTCAAGTCAATGGCCAAAAGAATGATTAGCTTCTCTAGCCCTTGCTCGTAGCACCAGCACCTGCAACACTGGCTTTCTCACAGATTAAGGCAGGCGCTGCTGGTTATGGCCCTGTGTTGGAATACTGGAAGTTGATTGATTCCTTTCCTTTCGTCTCTGCTCACATGGATCCTCTGCTGTAATAAAGGTGTGATCTACTTGGCTATTGCTGGCCTGAGTCTCTGCCAGTGTCCACCCAACGCTCTCCCAGATTTGTGCCAGCGACTGCCCCATTCTGCCACTACCCACCTAAATTGCTGCGAGTGCCTGGCCAAACTTTACCATGGGATTTGGCCCATTTCTATTGTGCATTGTTCCTGTGTCTGCACCACCTTTCCCTTTTGTCGGCTTCCCCCGCATGTTGGCACATTGCTTATAAACATCCTCTCCTGAAAATGCCTCTGGAGGGGGAGTTTTCCCAGACACATGTAAAGCCAGTTGTTGCTCTTGTGACATTTATTACTGTCAATATATCATTTGTTTCTAAGAAACTAGCAACCCAATTGGAAAGCCCTGAGGGAAGTGTGTCTGCTAGATCATCAGGGTTATGGTTACTGTCTGGCTGGAGGCTGCACTGAGGGCAGGTGTCAAGAAACAGCTGCCAAACATCTCCTCTGCCTCTTAGAAATCAAAAGCAATAGTCAAAACTCTGAAGTGCGGGGACACCTGCACGCACAAATACACACAGAAACATGCAACCATAGACATGTCCACCTAGAAACACGCACACAACAATGTGTACACACAGGCAGGCACACACATGCACACAGATCCATACATGCATTGACATGCAAACACCTATGCATGCACACAAACATATGCAGATGCCCATGCCCACACGCGTGTACACACAAAGAAACATGCACAGACAGCATAAATGATTATTCCTTCATGGGTCTGAGAAATGCTGTCAGCATATTCAAACTCACATTTTTCCCTTTTGTGATTGAAATTAAACATGGCTCGTTGGTCCAAGGTTTTCTTTGCTTCAGTGTTTCTACTACAATCTGGAGTACTGTGTCCAGTTTTGGGCCCCCCACTACAGAAGGGATGTGGACAAATTGGAGAGAGTCCAGCAGAGGGAAACAAAAATGATCAGGGGGCTGGGGCACATGACTTACGAGGAGAGGCTGAGGGAACTGGGCTTATTTAGTCTGCAGAAAAGAAGAGTGAGGGGGGATTTGATAGCAGCCTTCAATTTCCTGAAGGGTGTGGGGTACCGGGGGTGGGGGGGGGAGTCCAGAGAGGATGGAGCTCAGCTGTTCTCAGTGGTGGCAGATGATAGGACAAGGAGTAATGGTCTCAAGTTGCAGTGGGGGAGGTTTAGGTTGGATATTAGGAAACACTATTTCACTAGGAGGGTGGTGAAGCACTGGAATGGGTTACCTAGGGAGGTGGTGGAATCTCCTTCCTTAGAGGTTTTTAAGGTCAGGCTTGACAAAGCCCTGGCTGGGATGATTTAGTTGGGGATTGGTCCTGCTTTGAGCAGGGGGTTGGACTAGATGACCTCCTGAGGTCTCTTCCAACCCTGATATTCTGTGATTCTGTACTATAATTTGGATGTGGGTAGCCCTTTTGGGATCACTCAGTCTTTTCTCCCCTCTAGGTGTGGAGGGACACCCCCCACTTCTCTTTGGAGCCTCCCAGTCTTGATGGATGGTTCGCTAGGAGCGCAACTGATCAATTTTGTGTTTGAAACTTTTGTCAACAAAAAACCCAACCTTTTTACAAAAATGAAAAATTGTCCTGTTAAAATTTTCTGCTATTTTGACCCCCAAAAAATCAAACGTGAAAATTTTTTCTGGGGTTCTTTCATAGAATCATAGAATATCAGGGTTGGAAGGGACCTCAGGAGGTCATCTAGTCCAACCCCCTGCTCAAAGCAGGACCAATCCCCAATTAAATCATCCCAGCCAGGGCTTTGTCAAGCCTGACCTTAAAAACTTCTAAGGAAGGAGATTCTACCACCTCCCTAGGTAACCCATTCCAGTGCTTCACCACCCTCCTAGTGAAAAAGTTTTTCCTAATATCCAACCTAAACCTCCCCCACTGCAACTTGAGACCATTACTCCTTGTCCTGTCCTCTTCTACCACTGAGAATAGTCTAGAACCATCCTCTCTGGAACCACCTCTCAGGTAGTTGAAAGTAGCTATCAAATCCCCCCTCATTCTTCTCTTCTGCAGACTAAACAATCCCAGTTCCCTCAGCCTCTCCTCATAAGTCATGTGTTCCAGACCCCTAATCATTTTTGTTGCCCTTCGCTGGACTCTCTCCAATTTTTCCACATCCTTCTTGTAGTGTGGGGCCCAAAACTGGACACAGTACTCCAGATGAGGCCTCACCAATATCGAATAGAGGGGAACGATCACGTCCCTCGATCTGCTCGCTATGCCCCTACTTATACATCCCAAAATGCCATTGGCCTTCTTGGCAACAAGGGCACACTGCTGACTCATATCCAGCTTCTCGTCCACTGTCACCCCTAGGTCCTTTTCCGCAGAACTGCTGCCTAGCCATTCGGTCCCTAGTCTGTAGCGGTGCATTGGGTTCTTCCGTCCTAAGTGCAGGACCCTGCACTTATCTTTATTGAACCTCATCAGATTTCTTTTGGCCCAATCCTCCAATTTGTCTAGGTTCCTCTGTATCCTATCCCTGACCTCCAGCGTATCTACCACTCCTCCTAGTTTAGTATCATCCGCAAATTTGCTGAGGGTGCAATCCACACCATCCTCCAGATCATTTATGAAGATATTGAACAAAACCGGCCCCAGGACCGACCCTTGGGGCACTCCACTTGACACCGGCTGCCAACTAGACATGGAGCCATTGATCACTACCCGTTGAGCCCGACAATCTAGCCAACTTTCTACCCACCTTATAGTGCATTCATCCAGCCCATACTTCTTTAACTTGCTGACAAGAATACTGTGGGAGACCGTGTCAAAAGCTTTGCTAAAGTCAAGAAACAATACATCCACTGCTTTCCCTTCATCCACAGAACCAGTAATCTCATCATAGAAGGTGATTAGATTAGTTAGGCATGACCTACCCTTGGTGAATCCATGCTGACTGTTCCTGATCACTTTCCTCTCATGTAAGTGCTTCAGGATTGATTCTTTGAGGACCTGCTCCATGATTTTTTGCCCCACCCATTTCTCCCTTTTTTCACTTTTCCACTGGAAAGAGGCAAAAAAGTAGGGGAAAAGTCAGAAGGATGGGGGGGAATGAGAAAAAAGGGGGATTCATTTTTTTGCATTGAAAAACGGGACTATTTTGGAATTTGTTGTGGAAAAATGGCCAAAAAATGCACAGTTTTGAAAATTATTAATGAAAGAGCCTCATTGAATGGTGAGCAGTTCTAGCTAGGAGTGAGAGGTGCCATAATATTGCCAGCTGTGAAATGAGGCATCTGCTTTGCCACTTCCAAGGGGAGCCTGTGTGGATCCTTGTTTGCCAGCCGCTCCAAGAGTCCCAGATGGAACCGCACAGTCCTGTAGTGTCGCACTAGCTGTAATGTTTCAGTGTTGGGTGCAACCCTGGCCACGCTGAAGTCCAGTAGAACCACTCCCATCGACTTCAGTGAGGTCATGACTTCACTGCGCAGCAAGAGGTCATCGTTGAAAGGATGCTGTTACTAGCTGCTCTGGGCTGTGAATCAAGCTCTTCCCCCCACCTCCCCCCCAGTCCCTAATGCTCATTATATAGACTCATATTTACCTTGTGAGCCCCAGATCTCTTTCCGCAGTACTCCTTCCTAGGCAGTCATTTCCCATTTTGTATGCATGCAACTGATTTGTTCCTTCCTAAGTGGAGTACTTTGCATTTGTCCTTATTGAATTTCAGCCTATTTACTTCAGACTATTTCTTCAGTTTGTCCAGATCATTTTGAATTTTAATCCTATCATCCAAAGCATTTTCAATCCCTCCCAGCTTGGTATCATCCACAAACTTTATAAGTGTACTCTCTATGCCATTATCTAAATCATTGATGAAGATATTGAACAGAACCAGACCCAAAACCGATCTCTGTGGGACCTCACTCGTTATGCCCTTCCAGCATGACTGTGAACCACTGATAACTCTCTGGGAACCTCTCTGGGAACAAGAAAAGGAGGACTTGTGGCACCTTAGAGACTAACAAATTTATCTGAGCATAAGCTTTCGTGAGCTACGGCTGCATCCGATGAAGTGAGTTGTAGCTCAAGAAAGCTTGTGCTCAAATAAATTTGTTAGTCTCCAAGGTGCCACAAGTCCTCCTTTTCTTTTTGCGGATGCAGACTAACACGGTTGCTACTCTGAAATCTCTGGGAACAGTTTTCCAACCAGTTATGCGGCCACCTTATAGTAGCTCCGTCTAGGTTGTATTTCCCTAGTTTCTTTATGAGAAGGTCACGCGAGACAGTATCACAAGGCTTACTGAAGTCAAGATATACCACATCCCCCCTATTCACAAGCTATCAGGTTGCTTTCACATGATTTGTTCTTGACAAATCCATGCAGACTGTTACTCATTACCTTATCTTCTAGGTGTCTGCAAACTGGTTGCTTAGTTATTTGCTCCATTATCTTTCCGGATACAGAAGTTAAGCTGACTGGTACAGAGTTAAGCTTTCCTGAGAAAGCAGGATGATCAGCAAGTTATCTTAAGTGCCTATACACAAATGCAAGAAGCCTGGGAAATAAGCAGGGAGAACTGGAAGCCCTGGCACAGTCAAGGAATTATGAAGTGATTGGAATAACAGAGACTTGGTGGGATAACTCACATGACTGGAGTACTGTCATGGATGGTTATAAACTGTTCAGGAAGGACAGGCAGGGCAGAAAAGGTGGGGGAGTTGCACTGTATGTAAGGGAGCAGTATGACCTCTCAGAGCTCAAGTATGAAACTGCAGAAAAACCTGAGAGTCTCTGGATTAAGTTTAGAAACGTGAGCAACAAGGGTGATGTCATGGTGGGAGTCTACTATAGACCACCGGACCAGGGGGATGAGGCGGACAAGGCTTTCTTCGGGCAACTAACAGAAGTTACTAGATGACCGGCCCTGGTTCTCATGGGGGACGTCAGTCACCCCGATATCTGCTGGGAGAGCAATACAGCGGTGCACAGACAATCCAGGAACTTTTTGGAAAGTGTACAGTCAATTTCCTGATGCAAGTGCTGGAGGAACCAACTAGGGGCAGAGCTCTTCTTGACCTGCTGCTCACAAACCAGGAAGAATTAGTAGGGGAAGCAAAAGTGGATGGGAACCTGGGAGGCAGTGACCATGAGATGGTCGAGTTCAGGATCCTGACACAAGGAAGAAAGAGCAGCAGAATATGGACCCTGGACTTAGACTTTGACTCCCTCAGGAAACTGATGGGCAGGATCCCCTGGCAGAACAACATGAGTGGGAAAGGAGTCCAGGAGAGCTGGCTGTATTTTAAAGAATCCTTATTGAGGTTACAGGGACAAACCATCCGGATGTGTAGAAAGAAAAGTAAATATGGCAGGTGACCAGCTTGGCTTAACAGTGAAATCCTTGCTGATCTTAAACACAGAAAAGAAGCTTACAAGAAGTGGAAGCTTGGACAAATAACCAGGGAGGAGTATAAAAATATTGCTCAGGTATGCAGGAGTGAAATCAGGAAGGCCAAATCACACCTGGAGTTATAGCTAGCAAGGGATGTTAAGAGTAACAAGAAGGGTTTCTTCAGGTATGTTAGCAACAAGAAGAAAGTCAAGGAAAGTGTGGGCCCCTTACTGAATGAGAGAGGCAACCTAGTGACAGAGGATGTGGAAAAAGCTAATGTACTCAATGCTTTTTTTGCCTCTGTCTTCACGAACAAGGTCAGCTCCCAGACAACTGCACTGAGCAGCACAGCATGGGGAGTAGGTGACCAGCCCTCTGTGGAGAAAGAAGTGGTTCGGGAATATTTAGAAAAGCTGAACGAGCACAAGTCCATGGGGCCGGATGCGTTGCATCCGAGAGTGCTAAAGGAGTTGGCGGATGTGATTGCAGAGCCATTGGCCATTATCTTTGAAAACTCATGGCGATCGGGGGAAGTCCTGGACGACTGGAAAAAGGCTAATGTAGTGCCCATTTTTAAAAAAGGGAAGGAGGAGGATCCTGGGAACTACAGGCCAGTCAGCCTCACCTCAGTCCCTGGAAAAAGCATGGAGCAGGTCCTCAAGGAATCAATTCTGAAGCACTTAGAGGAGAGGAAAGTGATCAGGAACAGTCAGCATGGATTCACCAAGGGAAAGTCATGCCTGACTAACCTAATTGCCTTCTATGATGAGATAACTGGCTCTGTGGATGAGGGGAAAGCAGTGGACATGTTATTCCTTGACTTTAGCAAAGCTTTTGATATGGTCTCCCACAGTATTCTTGCCAGCAAGTTAAAGAAGTATGGGCTGGATGAATGGACTATAAGGTGGATAGAAAGCTGGCTAGATTGTCGGGCTCAACGGGTAGTGATCAATGGCTCCATGTCTAGTTGGCAGCTGGTATCAAGTGGAGTGCCCCAAGGGTCGGTCCTGGGGCCGGTTTTGTTCAATATCTTCATAAATGATCTGGAGGATGGTGTGGATTGCACCCTCAGCAAGTTTGCAGATGATACTAAACTGGGAGGAGTGGTAGATACGCTGGAGGGTAGGGATAGGATACAGAGGGACCTAGACAAATTAGAGGATTGGGCCAAAAGAAATCTGATGAGGTTCAACAAGGACAAGTGCAGAGTCCTACGCTTATGACGGAAGAATCCCATGCACTGCTACAGTCTAGGGACCAAGTGGGTAGGCAGCAGTTGTGCAGAAAAGGACCTAGGGGTTACACTGGACGAGAAGTTGGATATGAGTCAACAGTGTGCCCTTGTTGCCAAGAAGGCTAACGGCATTCTGGGCTGTATAAGTAGGAGCATTGCCAGCAGATCTATGGACGTGATCGTTCCCCTCTGTTCGACCTGGAGTACTGTGTCCAGTTTTGGGCCCCACAATACAAGAAGGATGTGGAAAAATTGGAAAGAGTCCAGCGGTGGGCAACAAAAATGATTAGGGGGCTGAAACACATGACTTATGAGGGGAGGCTGAGGCAACTGGGATTATTTAGTCTGCGGAAGAGAAGAATGAGGGGGGATTTGATAGCTGCTTTCAACTACCTGAAAGGGGGTTCCAAAGAGGATGGATCTAGACTGTTCTCAGTGGTAGCTGATGACATTACAAGGAGTAATGGTCTCAAGTTGCAGTGGGGGAGGTTTAGGTGGGATATTAGGAAACACTATTTCACTAGGAGGGTGGTGAAGCACTGGAATGGGTTACCCAGGGAGGTGGTGGAATCTCCTTCCTTAGAGGTTTTTAAGGTCAGGCTTGACAAAGCCCTGGCTGGGATGATTTAGTTGGGGATTGGTTCTGCTTTGAGCAGGGGTTTGGACTAGATGACCTCCTGAGGTCCCTTCCAACCCTGATATTTTATGATTCTGTGGTCGGTAATTCCCTGGATTGTCCTTATTTCCCTATTTATAGATTGGCACTATAGTTGCCCTTTGTAGTCCTCTGGAATCTCTCTCGTCTTCCATGACTTTTTGAAGATAATCGCTAATGGCGGAGATCTCCTCAGTCAGCTCCTTGAGTATTCTAGGATGCTTTTCATCAGGCCCTGGGGACTTGAAGACATCTAACTTGTCTAACTAATTTTTAACTTGCTCTTTCCTTATTTTTGCCTCTGATCCCACCTCATTTTCATTGATATTCACTATGTTAGACGTCCAGTCGCTACTAATCTTTTTGGTGAAAACTAAAACAAAAATGTAATTTAGCACTTCTGCCATATCTGCATTTTCTTTTATTGTTTTTCACCCTCTTGTCTCCAGTGCAGGGGTAAGGCCAGGATGTCCCTATTCCCTGTGATCCCCAGAGTGACCCCTTCAGGGCTATTGGTAGCTGGGGTAAATTAGAACAGCTCTGAGGCTGCTCTAATTTACTTTGGGGACTGGCCCAGTTTCCAGCTGGTCCCAGGATCTGTGTCGTCATGTTCTGAGTGCAGGGTTGGCAGAATGTCCAGGCAAGGAAATGAACAGTCAAAACCTCCTCACATTGTAAATGGCCTAGTTACAAAGCTGGGCTGACCTAACGCAGCCTGAAGCCCAGAATGTTCTGCGACTTCATCTCTAACAAGGCAGGGTGGCCCACAGTATCTGTAATAATAGCTCCTTCTGGAGGGAAACAGTGGTCCAAATTCACCTTGGGTGTAACACTGATGAAGTCAAGAAAGGGATGGATTTGGCCCAATCCCTGCTTCATCTCTGCTCCCACCATGGCTTTGCCTTGCTCCCAGATGGTCACACATTGTATTCATTAGACACCTGCTGTCCTGTGGAAACACCAGCCTAAGAACTGAGCAGAAGAAACCATCTGGGCTAAATTTAACTGTTGAAAAATATGTGGGAAAAGAACTTTGTCTATTATGAAAATAACTGAATAGGATTTTACTAGTGGAAATTAAAGGTCCAACCCTTGGGCCTGGTCTACCCTAAAAAAATGAATCCAGTGAAGCCCCTAGAACCCACAAATATATGCCAAAAGATCTTTCAATAGCCAGTTAAAGCTGAGCTGCTTCAGTCTGAACTAATGTAGAGCTAGTGCAGACACAGACAAGCTGATATGGTTCAATTCATCCTCTCCAGGCACACCAGGCCTTTTGAAATCTCCCATAATGCATTGCTTCTGGGAGATTGGCTGGGAAACTGGTGGGACAGGTACCCAGATTGCAGCTGAAGCGATTCTGGATACCACCAGCATGGCAAGGCTCAAAACTGACACTGATTCAGCATGGCTGGTGTGAATGCACTTAACTATTGGTGCTTAGACCAGTTTGGTTTGACTACAAACATTTCTATTTGTTAGTGCAGACAAGGCCTTGCGCTTGGTTTGCAATGAAGCTCGGAGCCAGTAGCATGGAATGGGAAATCTACAGGGTAAGGAGTTGACAGGTTGTGAGAAGGGTACCTGAACTCTGACTTGTAGATGAAAGCCAATCTTTGTACCAGGTGAACTCTTCCTCCAGCTTCAAAGTCCCAGTCTGCTTCAAAGGAAGATGGAACTCCAGCAGCTGGTTCCTCCATCGCTACCCTTGATATGCCACTCTGCTGCAAACTTTGTGTATCAGCATCAGTGATCACAGCAAAGGCAGATGGAGACTTTACAGAAATGAAATTGTATGAAAAATGCCAAAAAGGAGATTAGATCTTGGCCATGACTATTTCATCGCCTTTGTCTCTAGAAAGAGACTTCTTACCTCCACTTTCTTTTCTTTCTTGCTCTTGAAGCCTTCACCTTCCCAGCTAATTTTCTGACTGTGTTCCTTGGTAGGGCTAGAAAATGATGCAAAGGGCTTGCCCACATGACAGGGTGCCAGCTTAACCACCGGAGTGTGTTTAAAACTAACATAATGAAACCAATACAAAGGGCTGTGTGGAGACAAGGGTGGGATAGCTTGGTGGTTTGAGCATTGGCTTGTGAAACCCAGGCTTGTGAGTTCAATCCTTGAGGGGGACATTTAGGGGTCTGGGGCAAAAATTGGGGATTGGTCCTGCTTTGAGCAGCGGGTGGGACTAGATGACCCCCTGAGATTCTATGATTCTATGATGCTCTTATTTCTCTAAAACCAGACTTAGTTCAGTTTAACTTAAATCCACTGGGAACATGTTTAAGCTAAACTTAAATTGCGTGTGATGGGGCAGTCAGGGCTCCACACTGGCACGGAGAGGGTTAATGAGAGCCTGAGGACCCACCCTGCTACACCTGCAGCGAAGGACGAGACCTAGCCCAGTTCAGGGTGAAGCAGGGATGAGAACAGAGCTCTGCAGAAGCCTGTTTGCACAGAGGCTGTGACCGTTTTCCCCAGGAGGCTTGTCCCCAGCAGGGATTGACCCAGACTCTGGCAGCCAGTCAAAGTACTGGTTCTGTAAAGCTCTTCTAGAAGGGGGGGTCCTGCCAAAAGTTCCTTCGAAGACCCTGTTTGAGAGGCGGTTTGTCCTGATTTCTGTGGACATTAATACTCCAGAAGGGACTGGGCTGGAGGGCTCAAACAATGCTGCACTGGGCCTTGCAAGAGACCCTACCAGCAGAGACCTGCGGCTGGCTGAGTCATGCCAAAATAGGTCACAAGGGGGCGCTGCAGAGGCAAACCTGGTCACATTGCCCTTAAACCAGAATAGGCAAGTCCACACAAAGGGCTGCACCATTGTGAATTTGACAGTGGTGGGGTTACTCCTCATTTACACCTGAGTAAGTAAGAGTTGAATCAAATCCATATTTTCACTTTACTCCCTTTCACTGGTCTAGCACTGACCTTCTCTCTGACCTTCCATGCCGTCATCACAGCCGCTGCTCTTGGCGTCTGCTCTCAAGCATCTTGACTTTGCTGCTGTTTTCAAACCTCTTCTGAAATGACTCATCATTTTTCTCTCTCCTCTTTCTTTGCTTCTTTATGATTGATACAGAAAGCCTGGAAAGTTGGCTTTGGTTGTTTGATCTTGTTTTGTCACAGTATCAGTTCAGAGTGGCAGCCGTGTTAGTCTGTATCAGCAAAAACAACGAGGAGTCCTTGTGGCACCTTAGAGACTAACCAATGTATTTGAGCGTAAGCTTTCGTGAGCTACAGCTCACTTCATCGGATGCTCAAATAAATTGGTTAGTCTCTGAGGTGCTACAAGGACTCCTTTTCTTTTTGTGAATACAGACTAACACAGCTGCTACTCTGAAACCTGTCGGTAAGCAGTATGTATATGGAAAAAATGGGAGTTGCCTTACCGAGTGGGGGGTCAGTGCTAATGAGGCCAATTCAATTAAGGTGGAAGTGGCCTGTTCTCAACAGTTGATTACTTTTGTAGTGCTAATGAGGCCAATGCAATCAAGGTGGACGTCGGCCATTTCCAACAGTTGACAAGAAGGTGTGAGTATCAGCAGTTTCCACGATATGCTATGCATCCGATGAAGTGAGCTGTAGCTCACGAAAGCTCATGCTCAAATAAACTGGTTAGTCTCTAAGGTGCCACAAGTACTCCTTTTCTTTTTACGAATACAGACTAACACGGCTGTTACTCTGAAACCTAGCAGAGGGAAAATTACTTTCTGTAAGGCAACTCCCATCTTTTTATATATATACTGCTAACTGTATTTTCCACTCCATGCATCTGATAGAAATGGGTTTTAGCCCACGAAAGCTTATGCCCAAATACATTTGTTAGTCTCTAAGGTCGCCACAAGGACTCCTCGTTGTTTTTGCTAGTATCAGTTCAGGTCTTGTCTCTTCCTGCTTTCCCTTGACAGATTCTATGGAAGGATGAAAAATCAGTAGGGATTATGACACCACAATCCCAGCGAAGTTAAACTTGGTTCATTAGGAGGGGGAAGAGATTTGGGCTCCGATCCTTGGTCGCATGGGATTTGGGCACCTAGATACCTTTGAAAATATGGGCCTTGGTATCAGACAGTTTACAATTTGTTTTCTGTTTGTTTTGTTTTTTGTTAACACCTTTTTAACTCGTACACCTGGCAAACAGCTGGGAGAAAAGAACTCGGTGAAAGATTCAGTATCTTTGCCCTGAGAAAGCACCCACTCAAGTTCTCTAGTTATCCACGGAGACCTCCAATGCAAACAGAGAAAATTAGAGTAGAAATTCCAGAGATTTTTTAAGGTAAAAACCAAGCAGAAAAAAATTAAAAACTAATTCAGGCCTTCTTTCACCATGATGTGGAAGAAAAATAGGATAAAACACCCTTATTTTCTCCCTTGCAAGTCACATTTAAGGCCGTGCAAAGGGCTTGCACAGCCTTAAGCATGATTAACTTTACACAGTGAGCAGTTCCAACTTTGTAGCTGTTTCATTTAACTGTGTGGTGCATTTTGGGCTACAGTTTTTAAGCAAAAAGAAAAGGAGGACTTGTGGCACCTTAGAGACTAACCAATTTATTTGAGCATAAGCTTTCGTGAGCTACTGCTCACTTCATCGGATGCATTTAAGACAGATTTTATGCCAGAGAAAGTTGCGTGAGGTTTCACTGTGGCATAGTAGCTAGAGTGGACTGGGACTCAGGAGACCTTAATTCTCTTCTCAGCTCAGCCAATGACCTGCTGGGTGACCTTAGGCCAATCACGTTAAGACCTTGTTAATGAGTAAAATTGGGGCTATTGCTGTGCGTTTGATCATTCTGGATCTCTTCTGCTCTTTCTAGGGCCTGCTCTTCAAATGCAGCATAGCTGAGAGCCTCTGTGCAAAGTCGGTTCTTATTAATGCTACCCCATCAGAGGCAAAAAGCTACCGAGACAGTAGCAGAAGTTTCTACATTTTCTCTTTTCAGCCAAGGCCAAGATAACTGCATGCTGTGATCAGATACTTTATCTGATTGTGGTGCTGCCGTTGATGATGATAACGTAGGATATTGTTGCTGACTCAGGGCATAAGATGAAGCAGAATGTTCTGTTCGCAGAGTTGGCCCCATTTGTCCCCAACCTCACACACACATCTGATTTCCTTTTTAAGGAGGAGTGAACTTTAGTGATGGTGAAAGGTAGCAGACAGGCCACTTGCGGGACCAAAGCAGGGGTGGTAATCTTGGGGGATGGGGAGGGTGAATCCACACACCCTCCCTCCTCCCCCCCGGTTTTTGCAATTGCTCAAAGTTTCACAGGCCACAGAACCAGGGGGCCGGCCCACGGCGTGAACACTTTTAAATGCAGCCGCTGCTGGAGCTGTCTGGAACGTGGCTCTGGCTGCATGGTCGCAATGCCACTGGAATTTGACCTAGCTGCCCCTCCGTACAGACAGTGGGTGGCAAGGCCAAATTTCAGCAAGTGGCATTGTGACCTGGTGCACAGGGTTGCAGCAACACTCAGATTTGGCGGGCTGCCCCTCTGCCCAGAGAGAGGGCTGGCGGGGCCAAACGGAGCTGTAATTAGCACACAGGGAGTCTGTTCTGTGCAGCAGAGTGCAGGGGAGTCTGCCGAGAACCCAGCTCCTCCTGGCAGCACCCCCATGCTAGCACTATGTCGGGAAGAGAGGGGAGACTCGTGTCCCTGCAGCAGGAGAGGGGCACAAGTGAGGACAGGACAGGGTTCCCAGTGGGGCAGGGCATGGAAACAGGGAGTGGAATCTCTCCCTCACCCCAAGAAATAGCTGAATTGACACCACTGGAAATCCTTTTCTCCTTCACTGAGCAGGTATAGTCACAATGCAACAATCGGGCTCAACCCTAATCTGGGGAATGATCTGTAGGGGCTGGGGGTGAGTTCTGTCTGTCTGGGTTTGTATTCAGCACCAAAGCGTCTGATCGCTGAGTCTCTGGGACACGTTCATTCCTAATCTCACCTGCAAAACTAGCAACAAGGATCAATTTAATGTCAGGTGGGATGTGGGCATCTGCCTTCCAGAAGCTGGACTTAGGCCTGTAAGGGTACAATTACACGTCAAAACCCCTGGCAGCAAGTCTCAGAACTGGTCCTCATGGGTGGCCACTGGGAACCCGGACATTGAGGGAGGCTAGGCCCCGGTACCTCCCCTTCTGCCCAAGGCCCTCTCCCTCCCCCAAAAGAGTCCAGAGCACCCCCACTGCGGCCCCCAGCCCTGGGCCCCCTGAGCGTCCCAGCCCTGGAGCACCAGGCAGCACAGTCCCAACACCTCCAGCCCCGGAGCGCCAGACAGCGTGGCAGCCGCGCCCCCAGCCCTGGAGTGCTGAGTGGTCCGAGCACGGCCCAGGCCCCAGCACCAGTCACCCCGAGTCCCGGCGGCAGGCCGCCCGCCCCAGCCAGCCTGGGCCATGGAAGAGTGCTGGGAACTGCAGTAGGAGGCCTGGGAGCGGAGCATGGGCAGGGCCATGCCAGGCTGTTTGGGGAGGCACAGCCTCCCCCAGCCTATGACAGCTGCCACCCATGATGGGCCTACAGCTCAGGCTTGTGGGGCTGATGCTGCAGCACTAAAAATAGCGATGGAGACGTTCCAGTGTCGGGCAGAGCTCCGGCTCTGGAGCCCGGTAAGGTGGGTTCGTTTCTGAGCCCGAACTCCAGCCCAAGCCGGAGCATCTCCACTGCTTTTTGCAATGCTGCAGCGTGAGCCCGGGTCTGTAGCCCCAGGCTCAGAGGCTTGCTGCCAGGTTTTTGCAGGGTGGTCTTTGACATGTAGATGTTCCCTTTCAAAGGGGTCACAAAGTGCTGTGAGAGCCGCACTCTTTGCCAGTTCTAAGATGACAAAGCAATGACAGGCTCCATAACTCACTTCCAGCCCTCTGCGCCTTCCAGGCCCTTAGGTAATCTCTGTGGAAAGGGACTGGAAGCTGTGGTCCCTCTCTGTTTTCAGCACTCTCGCTGAGTGTTACCCACTGCTGCTTGCTGTCATTGCTTTGAGGCCCGTCTCCGTTACAAAGAGTCTAAACACTCGCTTGTGAAAGCTTTGTACACCGATCTCGGATGAGTCCAAAGGGCTTGTTTCTGATCTCACAATGAGTGTTACATCTGTCTTTATCTTTGATGGAATTACTCCTGATTAACCCCTGTACAAGGGCAGAATCCAGCCCATGTTTTCTACATTTCTCTTCAACTCCTGATGTCCTGTCCCCTTCTTTGTGATAGAATAAATGCTTAAGATGTAGCTAGTCTGAGTAAAACATGCTGAATTACTGAGGCTCTGCCCTCACTTCCTCCTCAGGCCCATTTATTTGTTTCGCTTGCCAGTTATGTCGTGTCTTTACTTAAGATTGTAAGTTCTGTGGGGCGAGGCCCATCTCTCACTAAATGTGTGTTCCACACCCAGAACAATGGGGCGCCGACGTGGTTGGGGTCTCGAGGAATTTCTGTACTAATAAGACCTATATAGTCTTGTGGTAGCCATGCTGTCCTGGGATATTGGAGACACAAGGTGGGGGAGGTAATGTGTTTTATTGGACCAATTTCTGTTGGTGAGAGAGACGAGCTTTCAAGCTACACAGAGCTCTGCTTCTGGTCTGACCTGAAATTGGTCCAGTAAAAGATCTTGCCTCACCCATCTTGTCTCTATAATAATCTTCTTCTTCTTTTCCCTTTACGCCACTTTTCCTGCTGAGGGTCACGGCGGCAGCGTGGAGAGTAGGGAGGTCCAGACCTCCTTTTCCTCCGCAAACAGATTCCAGCTCCTCCAGAGGGATTCCCCAGCGATCCCAGGCCAGCCCGGAGATGTAATCCCTTCAGGGGGTCCTGGGTCAGCCTGGGGCCTATGCCCAGTGGGACATGCCTGGTACAATTCCAATGGAAGCCTCCCCAGGAGCATCCTTATCAGGTGCCTGAACCACCTCTGTTGGCTCCTCTTGATCCGGAGGAGTAGCAGCTCTACTCCGAGGCCCTCCCCAATAGCCGAGCTCCTCACCCTGTCTCGGAGAGCAAGCCCAGCCACCCTGCGGAGAAACCTCATTTCTACCACTCGTACCCATCATCTCGTCCTTCGGTCATTACCCAAAGTTCATGACCATAGGTGAGGATGGGGACATAGAGCGACCTGTAAACCGAGAGCTTTGTCCAAGAACTCAGCTCCCACTTCACCACCACAGATCGGTACAGCACCCGCATTACCGCTGCCGTCACCCCAATCCACCAGTTATTTTGCGCTCCCGCTTGCCATCACTTGTGAGCAAGACCTCTAGATACTTGAACTCATCTACGAAAGGCAGCTACTCCCCCATCACCTGAAGAGAGCAGTCCACTTTCTTCCAGGAGAGGACTATGACCACTGATTTGGAGGTCTCTATAATAATAATAATTAATAATAATTAATTAATAATATCTCTGGAACAGGTGAATTTCTAAAATACTAAGATCTTGTTTTCTTGTCCTTGGCTATGTGAATTTCAGATCCATGATCTCTTTCAAATCAGAACCTTCCAGCAGTGGTGGGTGCTTAGATTCAGGGATCTGGTTTAAATTCCCTTAAAGACCGCCCCAAGTTTTGGAGATCAGTTCCAGATCTAATTCTCACCACAGCCCAGGCATGTTTTAAGCCAGATTCTGGCTTGAGCCAGGCTCTCTGGAAGAAAGACCCTAAAACTCCACCCAAGCCTGAAGAATCCCATGTATGGATTCATAGATGGTGAGGCCAGAAGGGATCATCTAGCCTGACTTCCTGTATAGCACAGGCCAGAGAATTGTACTCAGTGACTCCTGTAGCTTGGGGAATTGCTCTCACCTACTCGATAAGTGACATTATCAAGCCCAATACCTTGTGGGTGAACTAGACACAGCATGTTGTTTCAGAAGGCAGCCAGTAACATTGCAGAGACTGCAGGCGACCAGCCACATCCCTTGGTGAGTTGTTCCAATGGCTAGTTGCTCCCACTGTAGGGGAGGAGGCTCCAGTGGATAATTGCCCTCTCTGCAGGCAGACATCACATATCTGACATCACATCTTTCAAAAGCTCCTGCTCCTCTCTTCTGGGTAACTTCCGCTTAGCAGCACCTGTGGACTATAGGAATTTCTTTAACCACAGTAAAGGGCAAGTCGATTATTTAAACTGGAACTCCTTCTCTCTGGGGCTAAGTCATTCCACTTGTGTCTGATGCTTTGACCCACTCAGTGGCCTATTCCATGGTGAGTGTTTCCCAGGTTTGGTGAACCCTTGAAGAAAATCTCATGTTTCAACAGTAAGTGACTTTCTGAGCCAGATCTAAAACTATTTGATGTCAGTGGAAGGACTCCCATTGACTATAAGGCCTTTGGGTCAGGTCCAGGATCCATCGGTATTAGGGGCGGAGCTGGCCCAACATGCTTGCGGCATGGCAGGAGACATATTTCCTTCTGCCATCAATTTGCCTCTGCAGCGTGATGAGGAGAGAGCAGGTCACCGGGGTGACCATGGAAGGCCAGGACTCCTGCTTCTGCTTTGCACCAGGAAGTTTTGCCACACTGATTAGTGCTGCTTTATCTTTCAGTAGGATCATAAAATGTTGTTATCTGCTTTTGGCTGACTCAGTGTTTCTAAAATGATGAACTGAAACTAGGCTGAGGAGCTGGGCCCGGATATGCCTGGGCTTGAGTCCTGCGAGTCATGCTGAGTTCAGTCTGCAGGCCTGAGTCCTTTAGGAAGCACGAGTTTCTATAGGGATCCAGATTTCAGAGTAGCAGCCGTGTTAGTCTGTATTCGCAAAAAGAAAAGGAGGACTTTTCTTTGTGATTGCAGAGCCATTGGCCATTATCTTTGAAAACTTGTGGCGAACGGGGGAAGTCCCAGATGACTGGAAAAAGGCTAATGTAGTGCCAATCTTTAAAAAAGGGAAGAAGGAGGATCCTGGGAACTACAGGCCAGTCAGCCTCACCTCAGTCCCCGGAAAAATCATGGAGCAGGTCCTCAAAGAATCAATCCTGAAGCACTTACACGAGAGGAAAGTGATCAGGAACAGTCAGCATGGATTCACCAAGGGTAGGTCATGCCTGACTAATCTAATAGCCTTCTATGATGAGATTACTGATTCTGTGGATGAAGGGAAAGCAGTGGATGTATTGTTTCTTGACTTTAGCAAAGCTTTTGACACGGTCTCCCACAGTATTCTTGTCAGCAAGTTAAAGAAGTATGGGCTGGATGAATGCACTATAAGGTGGGTAGAAAACTGGCTAGATTGTCGGGCTCAACGGGTAGTGATCAATGGCTCCATGTCTAGTTGGCAGCCGGTGTCAAGTGGAGTGCCCCAGGGGTCGGTCCTGGGGCCGGTTTTGTTCAATATCTTCATAAATGACCTGGAGGATGGTGTGGATTGCACTCTCAGCAAATTTGCAGCTGATACTAAACTAGGAGTGGTAGATACGCTGGAGGGCAGGGATAGGATACAGAGGGACCTAGACAAATTGGAGGATTGGGCCAAAAGAAACCTGATCCGGTTCAATAAGGATAAGTGCAGGGTCCTGCACTTAGGACGGAAGAACCCAATGCACCGCTACAGACTAGGGACCGAATGGCTAGGCAGCAGTTCTGCGGAAAAGGACCTAGGGGTTACAGTGGACGAGAAGCTGGATATGAGTCAGCAGTGTGCCCTTGTTGCCAAGAAGGCCAATGGCATTTTGGGATGTATAAGTAGGGGCATAGCGAGCAGATCGAGGGACGTGATCGTTCCCCTCTATTCGACATTGGTGAGGCCTCATCTGGAGTACTGTGTCCAGTTTTGGGCCCCACACTACAAGAAGGACGTGGATAAATTGGAGAGAGTCCAGCGAAGGGCAACAAAAATGATTAGGGGTCTGGAACACATGACTTATGAGGAGAGGCTGAGGGAACTGGGATTGTTTAGTCTGCAGAAGAGAAGAATGAGGGGGGATTTGATAGCTGCTTTCAACTACCTGAGAGGTGGTTCCAGAGAGGATGGTTCTAGACTATTCTCAGTGGTAGAAGAGGACAGGACAAGGAGTAATGGTCTCAAGTTGCAGTGGGGGAGGTTTAGGTTGGATATTAGGAAAAACCTTTTCACTAGGAGGGTGGTGAAACACTGGAATGCGTTACCTAGGGAGGTGGTAGAATCTCCTTCCTTGGAAGTTTTTAAGGTCAGGCTTGACAAAGCCTTGGCTGGGATGATTTAATTGGGGATTGGTCCTGCTTTGAGCAGGGGGTTGGACTAGATGACCTCCTGAGGTCCCTTCCAACCCTGATATTCTATGATTCTATGACTTGTGACACCTTAGAGAATAACCAATTTATTTGAGCATAAGCTTTCGTGAGCTACAGCTCACTTCATCGGATGCATTCGGTGGAAAATGCAGTGAGGATGTTTTATACACACAGACCATGAAAAAATGGGTGTTCATCACTTCAAAAGGTTTTCTCTCCCCCCACCCTACTCTCCTGCTGGTAATAGCTTATCTAAAGTGATCACTCTCCTTACAATGTGTATGATAATCAAGATGGGCCATTTCCAGCACAAATCCAGGGTTTAACAAGAACGTCTGAGGAACAGTGGAGGGGCGGGGGGGAAGGTAGGAAAAAACAAGGGGAAATAGGTTTCCTTGCATAATGCATAACCACTCCCAGTCTCTATTCAAGCCTAAGTTAATTGTATCCAATTTGCAAATGAATTCCAATTCAGCAGTCTCTCGCTGGACTCTGGTTTTGAAGTTTTTCTGTTGTAATATCGCAACTTTCATGTCTGTAATCGCGTGACCAGAGAGATTGAAGTGTTCTCCGACTGGTTTATGAATGTTATAATTCTTGACATCTGATTTGTGTCCATTTATTCTTTTACGTAGAGACTGTCCAGTTTGACCAATGTACATGGCAGAGGGACATTGCTGGCACATGATGGCATATATCACATTGGTAGATGTGCAGGTGAACGAGCCTCTGATAGTGTGGCTGATGTTATTAGGCCCTGTGATGGTGTCCCCTGAATAGATATGTGGGCACAGTTGGCATCGGGCTTTGTTGCAAGGATAGGTTCCTGGGTTAGTGGTTCTGTTGTGTGGTATCATATCATAGAATATCAGGGTTGGAAGGGACCTCAGGAGGTCATCTAGTCCAACCCCCTGCTCAAAGCAGGACTGATCCCCGACTAAATCATCCCTGCCAGGGCTTTGTCAAGCCTGACCTTAAAAACTTCTAGGGAAGGAGATTCCACCACCTCCCTAGGTAACGCATTCCAGTGCTTCACCACCCTCATAGTGAAAAAGTTTTTCCTAATATCCAACCTAAATCTACCCCACTGCAACTTGAGACCATTACTCCTCGTTCTGTCATCAGCTACCACTGAGAACAGTCTAGAGCCATCCTCTTTGGAACCCCCTTTCAGGTAGTTGAAAGCAGCTATCAAATCCCCCCTCTTTCTTCTCTTCTGAAGACTAAACATCCCCAGTTCCCTCAGCCTCTCCTCATAAGTCATGTGTCCCAGTCCCCTAATCATTTTTGTTGCCCTCCGCTGGACGCTTTCCAATTTTTCCACGTCCTTCTTGTACTGTGGGGCCCAAAACTGGACACAGTACTCCAGATGAGGCCTCACCAATGTCGAATAGAGGGGAACGATCACATCCCTCGATCTGCTGGCAATGACCCTACTTATACATCCCAAAATGCCACTGGCCTTCTTGGCAACAAGGGCACACTGTTGACTCATATCCAACTTCTCATCTACTGTAACCCCTAGGTCCTTTTCCGCAGAACTGCTGCCGAGCCATTCGGTCCCTAGTCTGTAGTGGTGCATGGGATTCTTCCGTCCTAAGACTCTGCACTTGTCCTTGTTGAACCTCATCAGATTTCTTTTGGCCCCATCCTCCAATTTGTCTAGGGCCCTCTGTATCCTATCCCTACCCTCCAGCGTATCTACCACTCCTCCTCTGCAAACTTGCTGAGAGTGCAATCCACACCATCCTCCAGATCATTTATGAAGATATTGAACAAAACCGGCCCCAGGACTGGCCCCTGGGGCACTCCACTTGATACCAGCTGCCAACTAGACATGGAGCCATTGATCACTACCTGTTGAGCCCGACAATCTAGCCAGCTTTCTATCCACCTTATAGTCCATTCATCCAGCCCATACTTCTTTAACTTGCTGGCAAGAATACTGTGGGAGACCGTGTCAAAAGCTTTGCTAAAGTCAAGGAACAACACGTCCACCGCTTTCCCTTCATCCACAGAGCCAGTTATCTCGTCATAGAAGGCAATTAGATTAGTCAGGCATGACTTGCCCTTGGTGAATCCATGCTGACTGTTCCTGATCACTTTCCTCTCCTCTAAGTGCTTCAGAATTGATTCCTTGAGGACCTGCTCCATGCTTTTTCCAGGGACTGGGGTGAGGCTGACTGGCCTGTAGTTCCCAGGATCCTCCTTCTTCCCTTTTTTAAAGATGGGCACTACATTAGCCTTTTTCCAGTCATCTGGGACCTCCCCCGATAACCATGAGTTTTCAAAGATAATGGCCAATGGCTCTGCAATCACATCCGCCAACTCCTTTAGCACTCTCGGATGCAACGCATCCGGCCCCATGGACTTGTGCTCGTTCAGCTTTTCTAAATATTCCCGAACCACTTCTTTCTCCACAGAGGGCTGGTCACCTTCTCCCCTTGCTGTGGTGCCCAGTGCAGTAGTCTGGGAGCTGGCCTTGTTCGTGAAGACAGAGGCAAAAAAAGCATTGAGTACATTAGCTTTTTCCACATCCTCTGTCACTAGGTTGCCTCCCTCATTCAGTAAGGGGCCCACACTTTCGTTGACTTTCTTCTTGTTGCTAACATACCTGAAGAAACCCTTCTTGTTACTCTTAACATCTCTTGCTAGCTGCAACTCCAGGTGTGATTTGGCCTTCCTGATTTCACTCCTGCGAGCCCGATCAATATTTTTATACTCCTCCCTGGTCATTTGTCCAATCTTCCACTTCTTGTAAGTTTCTTTTTTGTGTTTAAGATCAGCAAGGATTTCTCTGTTAAGCCAAGCTGGTCGCCTGCCATATTTACTATTCTTTCTACACATCGGGATGTTTTGTCCCTGTAACCTCAATAAGGATTCTTTAAAATACAGCCAGCTCTCCTGGACTCCTTTCCCCCTCATGTTATTCTCCCAGGGGATCTTGCCCATCAGTTCCCTGAGGGAGTCAAAGTCTGCTTTTCTGAAGTCCAGGGTCCGTATTCTGCTGCTCTCCTTTCTTCCTTGTGTTAGGATCCTGAACTCGACCATTTCATGGTCACTGCCTCCCAGGTTCCCATCCACTTTTGCTTCCCCTACTAATTCTTCCCAGTTTGTGAGCAGCAGGTCAAGAAGAGCTCTGCCCCTAGTTGGTTCCTCCAGCACTTGCACCAGGAAATTGTCCCCTACATTTTCCAAAAACTTCCTGGATTGTCTGTGCACCGCTGTATTGCTCTCCCAGCAGATATCAGGGTGATTGAAGTCTCCCATGAGAACCAGGGCCTGCGATCTAGTAAGTTCTGCGAGTTGCCGGAAGAAAGCCTTGTCCACCTCATCCCCCTGGTCCATGGTCTATAGCAGACTCCCACCACGACATCACCCTTGTTGCTCACACTTCTAAACTTAATCCAGAGACTCTCAGGTTTTTCTGCAGTTTCATACTTGAGCTCTGAGCAGTCATACTGCTCCCTTACATACAGTTTTCAGAGTAACAGCCGTGTTAGTCCGTATTCACAAAAAGAAAAGGAGGACTTGTGGAAATTGCAGAAGACATTATATACACAGACACCATGGTGTCTTCTGCAATTTCCACAGTATGCATCCGATGAAGTGAGCTGTGGCTCACGAAAGCTCATGCTCAAATAAATTGGTTAGTCTCTAAGGTGCCACAAGTCCTCCTTTTCTTCTTACATACAGTGCAACTCCCCCACCTTTTCTGCCCTGCCTGTCCTTCCTGAACAGCTTATATCCATTTATGACAGTACTCCAGTCATGTGAGTTATCCCACCAAGTCTCTGTTATTCCAATCACATCATAATTCCTTGACTGTGCCAGGACTTCCAGTTCTCCCTGCTTGTTTCCCAGGCTTCTTGCATTTGTATATAGGCACTTGAGGTAACCTGCTGATTGCCCCTCTTTCTCAGTGTGAGGCAGGAGCCCTCCCCTCTCACGCGCTCCTGCTCGTGCCTCCTCCCGGTATCCCACTTCGCCACTTTTCTCAGGGCTTTGGTCTCCTTCCCCCGGTGAACCTAGTTTAAAGCCCTCCTCACTAGGTTAGTCAGCCTGCTTCCAAAGATGCTGTTCCCTCTCTTCGTTAGGTGGAGCCCGTCTCTGCCTAGCACTACTGGTATGTGGTTGCTGGTGAGTATTTGCTTCAGGTTGGGGGGCTGTCTGTAGGCAAGGACTGGCCTGTCTCCCAAGATCTGTGAGAGTGATGGGTCATCCTTCAGGATAGGTTGTAGATCCTTAATAATGCGTTGGAGAGGTTTTAGTTGGGGGCTGAAGGTGACGGCTAGTGGTGTTCTGTTATTTTCTTTGTTGGGCCTGTCCTGTAGTAGGTGACTTCTGGGTACTCTTCTGGCTCTGTCAATCTGTTCCTTCTCTTCAGCAGGTGGGTACTGTAGTTGTAAGAATTGTTAAACCCTGGATTTGTGCTGGAAATGGCCCACCTTGATTATCATACACACTGTAAGGAGAGTGATCACTTTAGATAAGCTCCTTTTCTTTTTACTGTAAGAAGAGAGATCACTAAAGATGAGCTACTACCAGCAGGGGCGGGGGTGGGGCGGGAGGGAAACCTTTTTAGTGATTATCAGTACAAAAAGCTCCCCCCTCCCCCGCCCCCCCGCTCTCCTGCTGGTAATAGCTCATCTTTAAAGTGATCCCTCTCCTTACAGTGTGTATGGTGACACCCATTGTTTCATGTTCTCTATGTACATAAATCTCCTCACTGTATTTTCCACTGAATGTGTCCGATGAAGTGGGCTGTAGCTCACGAAAGCTTATGCTCAAATAAATTGGTTAGTCTCTAAGGTGCCACAAGTCCTCCTGTTCTTTATAGGGATCCAGTGGCTGCCTAGGCCACTGCTGCGCATTAAGATTGAATCAGAAATTTGTGCTGGAAGACAGGAAAACTGAACCACTTCTCCTTTGGAAGCTAAGTGTGGTGAGCAGTCTGCTGACTGCTGCTTAGGTCTAGAGCCTGGGCTGGGGCATCTCTTTGTAAACGTAAAACCAAATACAAAGTAAGTTTCTGTTTGGTAGCCCCCTCTTTCTTTTTATCTTTTTGTCCCCTCTGAGCACCCATAATCTTTTGTGTGTCTATCTTTACAACCCCTTTCCCCCACAATGGCATGGTTATTATGTGCATTTTACAGCTGGGAAACTGAGGCACGGATAGGGTAAGTGATTTCCCTGAGACTGCACGGAAGTCTGCAGCAGAGCAGGGACTTGAGAGACCTGGGCTCAAGACAGAGCGCTCACCATGAGTCCATCCTTCCTCTCCTCCTTCATATAGTAACTAATCCATGGCTATCTAGGAATTTACAAGCATCACTAGGCTTCATGGGGACTGAAGAAGTAGACTCGGATCTCCCCAGCTACCAAAGCATAGGTCCCAACCACCAGAAAGGAGAATCTCCAGTGGTTATTTGTGGTAAAGGGTCTATAACTAGAACAGGTTGGAAATTTTCTGATGAAATATGGTGTCATTGGGAAAATTCTGTTCTAGCAAAATATTTTGCTGGATCTATTACATATTTGATAAAAAGTTTGCCAAATACAGGCAGCTTTATGGAAACCCACCAGTGTTTTAGGGTCCACACCTGCCAGCCCCTGGACCCCAACTGGAGCCAGAACTCTGGGGGCCGGCAGGCTCCGCACTCCATGGTAGCAGCCCTGGGAGCCCCAGTGGGGAGCCTGCCAGCCCAGAAAGTCCCAGCTGCCTCAGAGCTGCTAAGTGAAATTGACATTCTTGTCAGTTTCATGGCTGCTAACTAGAATGTCAGTATCATATTTTGTTTCAAGAACCTATATTTTGGTGTTTCTGAAACATTTTTGGGGATCTCCGGCTTACTGGAAAACATTGGTAAATTTGCTTTGGTTTCAAATTGGTTTCAAAGCAAATTCATAAATGCCAAAATTCCCTGCATCCCAAAATCCCCAGCTGTGGCCGGCTCGTGCTATGGCACAGAGGGGAGTTGCTTCTTGCCACCCACAGAGGCTGGTAGTAACACAGAGCAGCCAGCTCTCTGAGAACAGCAAGAGAGCCACGGGGCATTGATGAAGTTGCAGAGGCTGCCAAAGAATAAATGACTTCGCATTGCTCTGGGTCGGATGGCAGCCTGTACAGATGTGTGCCTGAGCAATTATGATTGTAAAGCCTGGGCTGAACAACCTGAAGGGGCATGTTATTAAGAGAGAGAGATTTTGTGCTCCTCCGAGACATGAGGGATGATCAAACAGGATGTTAGCTCATCCGCTTTGTCTCATGCCTGGGAGGCTTGGCTGGAGCCGCATGGGCTCTGGAGGAGGGTTTCATCACCCTGCTCAACTGTGCTCATAATCACCCTCTTGTTAAGTGATACAATCCCATTTTATTGGCCAGCACAGGATCATTGTTCTGTCTGAAAGTTAGGTGGTCTGGGTTTAGTTAGACTTTTATGAACCTCTCCAAGGGTGGGACTGGAGCCTTTGAGGTGGTTATTTTTTATTTTTTTTTAAATCTGATTTGGTTTGTTTCTCCTCACTGGCCTGTGGGCTTTGTAACACCTGTGGCCTCCCCGGCTGTGCAGCCACCCTTTGGCACCAGCATTATTTGTGAAATGCCAGCAGTACGCTAGCTGCTTCCTGCCCTGAATCTCCTCGGTGTCCCGGAGTGCTTACACTGCCTCTGATGGCGTAAAGAAGCTGCAAAGCTGCCATAATCCATTCGGTGCCCTCTGGGGGGTTGCCCAGCCTGGGGGAGTCCTGGCAGGCATAGAGTGGCAGGCAACTCTGCAACCCACTGCTGCAGCTTCTGGCACAGGGGTGGTCCTAGAGGAAAGGGGGTGTGGCCAGAGCTACTCTCCAGCTATTTCCAGCTGTTGCAAAGGTCTGTTGGACTGTGAGCAACTGGACATAGGTTAGGGCAGCAACTCTGGCTGTTCTAATCTCACTGAGGGATGACATGGCCCCCAACATAGTGGTGCAGAGGTGGCATATGGCCAGCTGTCTAACAGCCAGCTCCTGTGCCAAGCTCAGCTCTGCCCCCAGTGATTTCAGCCCCATGGTCCCATTCCTGAAGAGCTGATAAGGGCCTGATCCTGCCAACCCTTGGATACACAGGGAGGGTAAAGGTGGCTTTATGCCACTTGGACCCTTGGGTTTCCAGCTGCTTCAGGGTCTGCAAGAGCTCCTGGTGTAATTTCATAGAATCACAGAATATCAGGGTTGGAAGGGACCTCAGGAGGTCATCTAGTCCAACCCCCTGCTCAAAGCAGGACCAATCCCCAACTAAATTTAGGCAACTGGAGCAGTTCTAAGCCTCCCCCAGGCTGCCCAAGGTCACTGGTGCTGCCAAGAATGACCTAGTGCATGCCCCCTCCAGCCTCTGCCCTGCCCCCAGCATGTGCCCATCTGCGGGAGGATGTGAAACTTTTACAGCCCTATTCAGGGGCCAGGCCATGGGGAATATTCCCCCATGTTGAGCACTTTTTAAATTCTGCCCCAATTGTGGGTGCTGAACACTTGAAAATCTGACTCCGAGGACCTGCTCCAAAGGCTAGAAAGATGCCCATGGACTTCGGTGGCCTTCGGCTCGAGATCATAATGAAATGGCTTCCAGAGAAACTGATCCAGCATTGCTGAGATGCAACATTGCAGGAGATGCATTCGCAGCTCTACAATTACTGCAGTTTGGGGAAAGACCAGAGGTAACAAATGTAACACAACAGGGGAGTGCTAAGAAAAACACAGGGGAAAAAAGAGACTGTTTCAAAATATTTATTGTAAAAAAGACATTCTAAAAAGTATAAAAATAAATATTTAAATATCATACAATATATTATTATTATTTTATTATTATTATTATTATTTATTATTATTTATTAAAAGTCCTGTCAAATATGTGGCCTGGGGCATACCTTCCCATAAGGCTTTACAGACACACAGACGCCATGACACACACAGACTACCCTGTCACAATGGAGCACATCAATAGTTTTGTATGTCATCATCATTAGCACTCATGTCACCAAATATTAAATAGCCTCACACCAGCCCTGTGAGGTATGGCCTCTTGCACAGCAAAGCCATATGGAGTCTGAGCCCGCTGCAGAGGTGCAAACTGTGATTTGCACGAATGTAAGGAACAGGGGAAACAGAGTCCACAGAGCTACAGCAACTCGGTCGTGCAGATCAGTCCAGTTGGGATTAGCACTTGGGCTCTTTACTCCCAGCTCTGGGCTGAATCTACTAGACAGCTAATTCTGTGGTCTGGATACAGAATTCATCTGTCAGTGTAAGAATACTTGTGATACAGCCTTTAAAGTGCACTTTGATGGAGGGGGTTAGAATGAAAGATATTTGTGCCTAGCCGGAGGCACCCAGCCCTGATTTTCAGAGGTGCTGGAAATCCCCTGACTTCACCTGCAGTTGCACTCGTGTTCCAGTACCTCTGAAAACCAGGTTCTCGGTGTCTCAAGTCGGACTCCCAAAAGCAGAGGCTGAAATTGTGCTGCCTCAGTTTCATCACCTGTAAAATGAGGTGAATGAGAATAAACAAACCTTGTCTGCCGCTGGGAGACCATGAGGGTCCGTTAGCTAATAGACCTGGTTCCCTCCCGCTTGCCCTGCTTGAACTGGTGTCACTGCTGATTTACACTAGAGTAAAAGGGGAACCAAGGCTGCCAGATTTACCCGCGCTGGTCAGCTCCTAACTCTACAAGGGGGTCACTGACCCACTGGAGGAAGGCGCTTGTGATAAGGACACCAGAGCCCGGCTGCCTCGAGAGAACCAGCACTATTGTCTTCCCCTTGCGACGTTCCAACAGCTCATCTAGACATGACACAGAGCCCTTTATAAGGACTATTAATTACATTCACAGTGGCCTGAGCCCCTTCATGATGAGAAAGGCCCTTTTCCTCACTACAGGGGTGAAGTCACTGAAAATGTAAGTGAAGATTTAACAAAATCAGTGATATTTGAGCCTTCTAAACTATGGGTTCCCTCCCCCAGCTGCTTGGGGTTTGGGGAGAATGATCCAAAATGGTAGGTGGCCAACCAGCACCTCAAGACCCACCCTCCCCCACCTCCACCCCTTGCAACTGCCCTTCGATTGGAGTGCCTTTCTCATCATTCTGGTTTGACAGCCCAAGCCATGCACAGTAAATAGTCAAGTTTGCAGAGCCAGCTGCGTGGAAGATGTCAGTGCAGAAGAGAGAGTCTGTCTGTTTCAAAGTAACCACACCTTTCACTCACCTGACAAGTGCCTTAATACGGTGTGCAAGTAACAACAAGGAAATACAAATAGATGGGAGTTTACAAGATTGCTCAGGTAGTGCAATGGTTCTGTCCAACTCCCCACTTCTAATTGTTATGGGCCATAAATAAGAAATTCACTGTATTAAATTTTAAGGCTAGAAGAGACTGTTACGATCATCTTATCTGACCTCCTGCCTAACACAAGCCAGCTGATTCATCCAGCATTGACTCCAATTCCTTGAGGTTGAACTAGAGGAGATCTTTTAAAAGGACACCCAATCTTGAGCTGAAGATCACACAGGTCAGCTGTGTCCTTTAGCTCCTTCCAGATGCTCTGACTATCTTACAGAGACAGGCAAAACTAGGGCTGCTGTAGGTTTTGTCAAGATCCTGGTAGTTCAAATCCAGGTCTCATTTTATCTGATCCCAGACACTTTTTTTGGAGGAGTGTGATGGGGAGAATGAGCTAAATGGTTCTGGTTTTCCAGTAACCCATCTCTTGATATCTTCCTTTAGAAACAGACCCTCTTCCTCCACAAAGAGGAAAAGCATCTCAAAAACCAAGCATCTGCCATGGTGGAAGTTGGTACTGAGTTTGATAGGGAGTTTTGGTTTCTGTTTTAAGTGAAATTTTGTGAGAAAACTCACTCACTGGATTTAAAAGCACCCCAAGGCCTGCCCCCAAATGGTTCAGCCCCATGATAGAAAGGTTGCCGCTTTGAAAATAAGCCAGGAAGGAATTCAGGCACCTGCAAGACTGTATTTGCCATGTGGTGCATAGTGCACAAGGGGGAGCCAGGGCAGAGAGATCTGAGGGGTGTTCCCTTTCCGTGTGGGCGCAAGGGGAAGCCTGTGTGACTGGAGAGGCCAGGAGGAGATTATCAAAACCATCCATTGGTGTCCATAGTCCTTAGGCAATCTGGAAAATCTCAGCCTCCTGGCATGAGCTGAAGCCATTAAAGATTCCTATGGATTTCAGTGGGCTTTGGACCTGCTCTCTGAGACATTCTCCTTTGTTAACTCTGAGCAAGGCTGAGTCTCATGCTGGCGTTCACAAAGACAATGTGTGCAGGGATGGTGTTAGACTCACTGGGGCCCAGGGCAGAAACTCAGGAGTGGGTTCCCACCCCACTTCCTTACCTGCTCACACACTGGATTTCTGCAACATTTCAGAAGCTGAAGCCTGAGCTGCCCCATGTGGGGCCCCCTGTGGAATAGGGCCCTGGGCCATTGCCCTGCTTGCTACCCCCTAACATCAGCCCTGAAGGTGTGGACTTTGCAGCGGCTGTGTGACCTCCGCTCAGGTTCACAGAAGGGCATGCCACAGTTTGCCCAACCCATGGGACACCCTCCAAAGAGTCAGGTTCTAGGCTGAAATGGAGAACTTGTAGGGCGCCCATTACTGCAGAACCTGGACTCAGCTGAGCAGACCCTGTTCGTAAATCCTTGCCACTGGCGATTTTATACGCGTACGGGAGGTGTGTCTCACGGAGCACCGGGCTCCTGCGACAGGCCTGGTGCTCCAGCAGTTCCAAAGCTTTGTTTCTAATCAAGATTTAAAAAGGCCCCGGGGGGGGAGGGGGCTAGAGAGGGACAAAGAAGAAGCAGTGAAACCCAACTCCCAGCTGCAGTGCAGAACCTCCTAGAATCAAAGGACCAAACTCTCTGCTCGCTTCCCTTTGAAGTCAGAGGAAAGGGTGGCCCAAAGATGGACAAGAGCTACCCAGTCCATCTCGCTGGGGCCAGGGCAACGTCCTTCCCTCTTGCTTTCCCCATCCTGCTTTTTGGCAACCCAAGCAATGGTGCGTCCATGAGGGCCATTGCCAGACTGCTCTGCAGCCCAGCGCCTCTCGCTGCCAGGCCATCATTCCCTGGTCTTTTGCCCAACCGTCCTTTGTCTCAATTCCAGCCCATTCGGCCTCCCACAGACTAATAATTCAGGTAATTCATAACACACCCTATCCCTAAGGCACTTGGGCACTGAACAGCATCATAAAGACACAATTAAAATACCAGACAAACATGATAGAACTCAACCCTCATTAACATTCAAATAAATAAAGGCGCGGGGGGAGCAATAGCACAAAAGGGATTGGGGGGAGATAATAAATAGGAAGCAAACAAGGCTCATTAATAATAAACCACCCGTGAAGGAAGCGTCCGGAGGTGCAGAGGGCTGGATGGAGGCGGATGTCAAGGGGGATCCAGTCCTATGCCAGGGAGCCACCGCAGCCCCACTGGATGGATGAATTCCCTGAAAGCTGAAAGTGTCTTAAAGGTCAGGGGCTTTCCAAACCAAGAGGGCTGCCCAAAGGACAATCATGCCTCCTTGCCCTTTGGAGTCTGTAGCTGGTTGTCGTGTGCCCTCTCCGCCCCGATTCACTCCCTGCAGGTCCCTGCTTACCTCGGCCACGCTGCACTGAGCCCGCCGCAGCCAGGCCCAGCAGGCGAGGGGGCAGCAGCAGGGTCCATTGGCGGGCAGCTCATGCCTGCGAGAGGTGAGGTAGCAGGACGTGTACCGCCTGGGAGACAACCTGCACGTACCTCCTCAGCACCTGGCAGCCCTGCTGCTTCTTCTTGAAGACGTTCATGCCCTTACTGCTCTTGCCGTAGGTGACGTCCACCTGGGAGACGTTGTACTTGTTGCACAGCAGGCAGGTCAGATTGGAGATCAGGCCCCGCGTGGTCTTGGTGGTGTTGTGGAGCCGCTCCAGCAGCTCCTTGGCTGTGGGGTTGAGCTCCTCCTGGTCCCTGGTGATGTTGCCCAGCGAGGCGTTCAGGAAGGCAAAGACCTTGTACAAGGCCACCATGATCTCCTTCTTGTGGCTGGTTCGGTTCACTTGGAAAGCAGGGAAGTCGGTGGTGGTGGCGTTGCAGAGTTCATCCAGGTGGCTGCTGAACGGGTCGCCCTGGCAGTCCAGCTGGGGGAGACAGGAGGAGAAATAATGACGAGGGAATCTCAGTCACACACCCCCACACACACGCTGCCCCACCTTCAGCCCTCCCCCACTCACTGTTTTATCACACGTCTCACACTGCTAGGTGGGTTTTAAAGCCCTGTCCCTGGAGCCCTGCAAGAATCTCAGCTGTCGTTAAACAAGAAGGTTTCTAGCCCTCCTAGCTGTGCAGAAAAGCTTGAAAACTTGGCCCAATTGTGCCCGAAAGACTCCTAAACCTCAGTAAACAAGAGCTTGACGCAGGACTGTTGAACCCTTGTCGTTGGCAATGCTGTAAGAGCTGAGGCACCTCTCGTGAGGTACTTCTCTAGCCCCCCCGGTCATAGCACCCGAGCATCTGGCAGTCTGCAAAGGATTTACAGGGCTAATACCCTGTCTGTCATGCGTGTGGAAAACCAAGGCCCGGAGCCCTTTGCCCAAGATCACACAGGCCAGCTGCGGGGAACAGGAATTAGAGTGCAGGTCTCCTAAGTCTGGGCTCATGCCCAATCCACTGGGCCGTCCTTCTTCTCTGCCATCCCCTGACTGCACCAATAACTCACCTACCAGTGCAATGTGGTCCTGCTTTGCAGTCCCTCCTGCTCCATCCACCGCTGGGACAGGGACAGCAGGAGCCATTAGCTGTGCTGAACCGTGAGGTGGGGAGGGGTGATAGAAACATAACCCCCCAAGGGCTGGAAGGTGACCCACCAATGGCTTTCCCCAGCTGAGGCTGGCATCTAAACTCAGCACTCCACTCCTGAAAATCTAGCCCACTAATCCGCACCCCTCCCTGCAGGCCAGCGCTCATTCACCCGCCCTAGATTTGTGATGGGAAAATCCGGGGCAGGGTCTGATTTTCAGAGGTGCTGAGCACCCGCATTCCCAGCTGACATCCATGGCTCGTCCCCGAGGTCCTGCACAGGGCAAGCAAACACCTGCCAGTTTTATGTAAACTCTTCCTATGAGTTTCTAGCAAAAAGCACATTCCACTTGCCCGAAGCAATGTCCTTGGGGATGAGCAGCTCGGCGGGGCGAATAGGACGGGCCTGTCTCCTGCCTGAGTAGCTCACACAATTTTAATCTAGGCGGAGCTGAGGCTCCAACGGGAACTTACGTAGATGCTGAAGAGATCCGGAGCTGTCGCATTGAGCAGCACCACTAGTTTCCGGGTCTGCTCGACCACATTGGGTTTGCACAAGTTCATGTTCTCGCACATGGGGCTGGGGGTATTCACCGGCAGTGCCTTGCCAACCACCAATTTGCAGTGGATCATCAACAGCAAGGGGACAACACCTGTGCAGAGAAGAAAGTGGGAGTGGTGAGATGATGCCATGGGGAACCAGCCATCAGAGCCATTCACTTCAGAGTCCAGTGCCCACCTAGCCAGATGAGAGCTCTGAAATCTCCTCCGGGAAAGTGTCCAGTGTCACTGGGATTGGACCACCTCAGTCACGAGGAGTTCCTGATCTTGCCAATGCTGGAGGGAAAGGAGGATCAAAAGAAGCTCTCCCCCATTGCCTCCGGCCAGGATCTCTCTAGGGTGTCAGATCACTAGGAAGGGAACCAGCTATTGCCTGGGCTGGAGCGGCTGATCTCTGGGACCAAGAACATTTCCACCGCCCAGGCCAGCTAGCGCCAGGACTGCAGTCAGAACTACGTGCCACTGAGGCACATGGTCTGCTCTTTGATAAAGCAGAGGAAACGTCCTACCTGCCCTGAACCATCCAGCTGGCACCCAGCTTCCCTTTGCTCCCCCATGCCCACGTATCTGGTGTAGCTCCTGTAGATAGGGGCTGGAGTTTGTCCTAGGGGCCATTATTCTCTTCTCACTTCTACCAGTGTAGCTAAGAAGAAAATTCCTATTTCCCCATCTCCCCAACCCCCGATGCTCTGCTGTCTGCATCCTCCAGTACCGCCTGAGCACTGCCCCCGGCTCAGCCCTGCCCTGCAATGGAGCAGGAATTCCGCTGCATTTTTCTTTCCTCTGAGAGCTTTTTGTGTTCCCCCAGGTTGCGCAACTGCCCATGACTACCTGTCAGATTTAGTCAAGCATGCAAAGCAAGGGGCAGGGTTGGGTGTGGGTTTTGTGCCCATTTTCCAGGCTCGTGTTGTCGAAATTGATCAAAGTTTTGATAGTGGCCAACTGAGGTATTTCCAAGGGGTCATCTAAAAGGAAGGGTGGTCTAGTGGCTAGCACTGTAGCTTAGGCCTTAAGATATTTGAGTTCTATTCCCAGCTTTACCCCTTACCTGCTGGGTGGCCATGGACAAGTTTCTCAGTTTCCCCTTCTGTGAAGTGGGGATAATGATACGAGCTGCTTTGCCGTCTACTGATGATAAGCGCTAGGACCTGCCCCCCAGACCCGTGAGCATTCTTGAAAAAATGCTGGTTTGAATCCCTAGTAGGAGAAGCTGCTGACACGCACCAGAACGCATAGACCTGGGTTATGGATGGGGCTGGCCAACCAGGCTGAGTCCGAGTGGAGCATTGATTCCCCCAGCACCTGTCATAACACAATAGTAAAGAATCCCAGAACCAGCTGTTCTCTTCTCACACTCCACAAGGAGCTTTATAAAATGTAGGAGGTTGGCATTATCCCTAAAGCTTCTCTCTCTCTGATTCACTGTAGGGTTTCTGCCTAGGACCTTTCCTGGGCCTGCCCCAACCTGGCTGCCTGCTACGCATTTAAAGACACAGTGCTATTATTCTTCAAGCAGAATCTTCTTTCTAGCCCCTCTCCACACCAAGGTGAGCTCTTGTCTTCCCTTGAGGTCCTGATCCTCCCCACCCGGGAGGTGGCCTGCTGGTGATCGGCAATCAGCTGTGTGCTGCATCACTGCCTGCTGGCCTGTCTCTCACTGGGCACTGATTCGGGTTCCCCTCCCTGGTATGGCCCCATAGGCAAAGATCCCACCTCTCCCTCGCGGCTTAGCCATCTTGCATGAGAGGCAGCCCCATCATGGGTTAATGGGAGCGGATGCAGGAAGGCATCAGTGCCTGCAGTCATGGGTCAAAATCACAAGTTCCCAGTTGCACTCAGAGGAGTCAGTGTGGTCTAGCCCGACTGGAAACCTGGGGTGACGGCCTGGCCCTAGGGACATCAACAGGGGTTTTGTCATTGATGTTCCCAGGATCTCACCCCTGGTTTCTAAACCTCCCTTTGCCTCTGGGTGATCTAGGGCAAGTCACTGTCACTCTCTGTGCCTCAGTTTCGTCTGCCCTCTTGTCTGTTTAGACTGTGAGCTCTTTGGGGCAGAGACTAGTACAATGGGGCCCTGGTCTTGGGTGTAAGATGTCATTATTGTAGGCCCTACTGTAATATGAATAGCTAATAATAGCAGGAGCCTAATCTTGCATCTGATGATATTACCAGGCTGAGGCATTGTCTTTGGGCTGAGACTCCAACTATCTCCCCCCACACACGGCACACACCCGGCCCTTCACTGCCTGGGGTACCAGCACCAGTCCAGCACACAGCCGCGAGCCGGACAGGCTGCCAGATGGCCAAAGCGCCACCTAGTGTGTCCCAGCGGAACACAGCAGGGTTAGGTCAGGATGTTATGAAAGATGAGCTGTGTATCCTTTCCCTCTCTGTTTCAACCCCTGGACATTCCTGCTTGTTCTCTATCAGCCCATGCAGCCCAGAGATTGATATGCTGCCGTTTGGGAATAGTATCACATGTGGTAATGGTGCTGTTATGAATTATTATTATGAATAATAATCCTTGGCACTTACATGGTGCTTTTCATCCAAGGATCCCAAAGCCCTTTACAAAGACAGGTAAACCTTATCATCCCCACTTTACAGATGGGGAAACTGAGTCACAGAGTGACACAACCAAGGTCACCCAGCAAGGCAGTGGCAAAGCTGGATAGCTAGAACCCGGGGTCCTGACCCCCGCAGTCCCATGCTACAAACTGCACAGCGAGGGAGAAAAATTACACTATTCAGGTTCTATGGAGCATAGTATCTTAAGGGCGTGATCCTGTGCAAAGTAGTAGATACTCAACCTCTTTGCCGATTGGGCCTAGAGACAGCCAGTTCAACAAGCAATGTCGCAATGCAGCTGCTGAAAAACCACATAGTTCTTGGGATCTGACAAACTCTGAAGTTGTCCACACTTGTCAGAACCTCAGAATCGCTGCAGGTCACAAGTCATACAATAATTACTTTATTTACACTTGCTGTAGCAGCATCTGTGCCCTAATTTGTACATTGCAACTGACAGGACTTCCCTTCTGTGTTGCAATCACTCACATAGCAGTGATCATGTTTGGGACAAGGGCATTTTCAGGGAAAGCAAAGGAGGATGGAGAGCAAAGGACACAGCCAATGTCCTCCCTGATGTAATTAAACTCTCAGTGTGGAGGAACATGGTCTGGTGTGGACAAGTACTATGCAATTTCCTCCCATGCATATTTCAGCTCTGGGACTGTCAGAGAGCCCAGCAGTGCTGAGGTGGCTTGTGACATTCACCACTGAATTAATATTAACTTGCAATCTCATTCAGTTTCTCTAGCCCAGGACCTCAGTAATACCTTGCTCTCCTGTAGCTTCATTCTTATTAGATCTTGACGTGCTTTAAGGTGGCACTCACTACCATTATCCCCATTTCACAGAGAGGAAAACTTAGGCACAGTGATTTGTCCAAGGGCACTCATGAGGCCGGGTGGCAGTGCTGGGACTAGAAGCCAGCTCTCCTGAGTCACAGAAGTGCACCAGCCAGTGGGCCATGCTGCCTGCTCTGCTTAAAACCCTTAAAACTCTTTTCTCCCTATTGCACTGGTTTGCATAGCGCAATCTATCCTACAACACTTCACATAGACATGACTTGTACTCAGGCCACGAGAACAACATTCTGGCTTCAGTGCCTATCCTTTAGATAAGCTCTACTCTAATCTGTTCAATGCAAAAACTTTTTGCACTTGGCAACTTCCTTATTTCTCTGATTTTTCAAAAATCTAATTAAACAAGTTACCAGTGTTTCTCAGCAGCGAGAGACCCAAAAGAATTCAAAAACTCTTTGGAAGAATTTAGAGTGGTATAAATTTCCAGATGTTGGTGGAAATATGCCAGAGAGCCATGTTTGCTTTTTACTGCCAATTCCCAGAGATGCTAAGACTAGGGAAAAAGTTTCTTAAGGGTTTCTCTCTGCGCCAAACAGCAGAGTCTCAGACAAAAGGTGTGACTGATTGCTTCAAAATCAGCAACGTTTAAAAAAAATCAAATAGGTTTGACAAAGATGGTTTTACCTGCTGGAATGAACTTCATTTTGAGCTGTATCCCAGGAGCAACTTAACAGAGATTGATGTTGACAGAAGGAGTTTTCAGAAATTCATGTTCATACTGGGGGATTTCACTGGTTTATATACAGTCTGTGTTGTAAGAAAGAGGTGGAGGGGGGGGGAGAAGTTAGGCAGATTCATTCAAACTAACAATCAGGAAGTAGCGATCAGTTTGGAAACAGTGAATGGTTATTTCTAAGTAAGTTTTTGTGATAAAGTTGAGGTCATCATGCTGTGGTTTTACTGAATGCTTCATTCTGGAATTGTTTGAAGCAGAGAGATGGGTTGATTAAAGGAAAACCCATGAATTTGCAAACTGACTCCAGAAAAAAAATTCTGCCTACGTTCATAGGACAATACCGCGACTCACCCAGGGAAAAGTGCTGCAGTTTCCTGAGGGTGAGTCTTCTTCCTTAGAAAGTACTTTCACCTCCCACCTCCCCTGCTGGTGGTTTCCCCCCAACAGTTGCTTTTCATCATTTCAGATGCTGTGTAATGCATAGGTAGAGCACCGGGACTGTCTCATTTAGAAAATAGCCAGGGTGAGAGCTAACATTGAATGAAACCAAAGGTCATGCTGGCCGGGAAAGTATTTAAGTGGGAGGGGATGTTACAAAATAGACATTTACATGAATCAGGGAGGGAGAAAGGGATGGAATTGCAACTGCTCGGCTGTGTGTCATGGTCTCGAACATGGCTGCAATCACTTGGGAATTCTCTGCCAGCTCAAGCAGTTGATGTGCTGCAGTGGGCTCGTGAATGAGGCGTTCCGTGCCGGGCTGTTGTAGGCAAGTCCTGGGTCACTTCACTGCACACTCCTGAGTGTGACAACAGCCTATGGCAGGCTTATGGGTTTGAACTTGACATGGAAACTAGCCCATCTGCTGTTGGGGGTTCAGGGCTGGCTCCTTGCAACAGCCATCTTGCTCCACAGGAAAGTGTTTCTGGTCCCAGGCATTGGGGGTTTTAACATCTTTTACAGACAGCGAACGCTTTTCATTAAAAATCTTCATTAGGCTGAAAACCCAATTTCCTGGCAGAAAATAGTTTTGATGGAAAATTGTCCACTGGCCCTGCTGTGCTGCTGACCGTGAAGGGCGTTAACCCTTTAGTTCTGGTAGCAGCAGCTCATGCTTCTAACTCTGTAGGTTGTGGACTCAGACCCTGCATTTGGTTCAAGGCCGGGTTGATTTTATTATATTAGCACTGCAAGAAACACAAGAGCCATCTTCCCCGGGACGCTCCCTTGCAGTGTGTGCTCAGGCTGGCTGCTAAGCCTGCTCAGGAAGATGCAGTTTAATTTCCAGCTGCAACGCTGGGGGTTATGCTGAAATCCCCTCCTCCTCAATTCCTACTTTGGCTCCTTTTCTGAGTCAGCTCCGCCTCGTGGATGCTGTCTGAACACACAGGACTGGGCTCCTTGGCTGGTGGCCAGGAATACAGCCCCAATAACATCAGAGAAGCACAACTGCCCTTGAACACAGCTGTGCTGTAAGGTGCGGATAGGGCACAACGGGGTTAAAGTGATTTTTTAAAGCCGTGCTCAAGCCCGGAAGCAGTTCTAACAAGTTTATATCCTGTTCACACCAGCAGCCTGAGCATGTTCCAGTCCCTGGGTGGGAGAGCTCCAAGGAACAGCCAGCCAATGCTTGTGTCTCAATGCAGCAAGCTCTTCCTTCTGGGTCAGGACTGAACCAATGCCCAGCAGGGTGCTCGAGGGCACAGTGCTGCAGGGAGCAGAGTGGGGACTCAGTAGGGGGCGCTCTCCCTTCTGAATCCATGTTGACCCCAGTGCCTAAGCATGATGCTCGGGTGCCTTACTGCAGACAGTGGCATGGTTCATTCAGGAGGGGGGCTGTCGGCTCTGCGTCAGTGCTAACTCCAGCGCGAGGCTAGGGAGAGTTGTGCAGCAGTCACTGGTGTGAGCAATCAATAGGGGGCGCCATCTACTCTGAGCCCTCACTAATTCCAATGCCCCTGTGCAGTGATAGGGGCTGCTATGCAGCAGGGGGCACTCTCCTCTCTGAGTAGTGACTGTGTCACCCAATTGCGCCAATCCTCAGCAAGGCACTAGCAGGGGCTATAATGGGAGGTGTGACATCACACGCCGCAAGCTTTATGAAAAGATGCTTATAAATGTGAAGATGATGTAACTGGAATATGCTTTATGCAAAAGGTCTCTTGTAAGGTATCATTACAATGATTATGATCTAATGAGTGTGGTCATCCTATTTGTTTGCATGTATTATTTCTATGTCTGGAGTTAGGAGAATAAGATATAAACTTGTATCACTGATGTAAACATTTAAGTGGAAGCCCTTAAGGGTTCCATTAAGGGTTCCAAACATTAAGGGAAGCCAGTTCATTCAGAGTCAATGAACTGTAAGTGGCTCTGTTTACTTGCAGACCTTCCTGTGTACCTGTGGGCCTGCCCAAGAAGAATGGAGACTGGGGTCTCGCAGGACATGTGACCATGTCAACTGATAATGAAATCAATCTTAAATCTGGTACTTTCCCATTTAGAAGGAGGGGTGGGGACCCAAAGAGACAAAAGATTCCTGCCTTGTGCCAAAGCTATAAAAGGGGATGAAACAGGACAAAGTGTGGTGGCCAGTCATGAGAAAGCCCCTGCTTACCACCTGAGATGTCTGTTGGAACTAACAAGGACTGTACCGGGGAAAGGACTGGTCCCAGACTAGGAAGGAGTCTAGTCTGTAAAAAGAACGAGGAGTACTTGTGGCACCTTAGAGACTAACAAATTTATTTGGGCATAAGCTTTCGTGGGCTAAAACCCACTTAATCAGGTGCATGCAGTGGAAAATACAGTAGGAAAAAAATATATATATACAGAGAACATGAAAAAATGAGGGTGCTATACCAACTCTAACGAGACAAATCAATTAAGGTGGGCTATTATCAGCAGGAGAAAAAAACTTCTGTAGTGATAATCAGGATGGCCCATTTCAAACAGTTGACATGAAGGTGTGAGTAACAGTAGGGGGAAATTAGCATGGGGAAATGGTTTTTACTTTATGTAATGACCCATCCACTCCCAGTCTTTATTCAAGCCTAATTTAATGGTGTCGAGTTTGCAAATTAATTCCAGTTCTGCAGTTTCTCGTTGGAGTCTGTTTTTGAAGTTTTTTTGTTGAAGAATTGTGACTTTTAGGTCTGTAATTGAGTGTCCAGGGAGGTTGAAGTGTTCTCCAACTGGTTTTTGAATGTTATAATTCTTGATGTCTGATTTGTGTCCATTTATTCTTTTGTATAGAGACTGTCTGGTTTGGCCAATGTACATGGCAGAGGGGCACCGCTGGCACATGATGGCATATATCACATTGGTAGATGTGCAGGTGAATGAGCCTCTGATAGTGTGGCTGATGTGATTAGGCCCTATGATGGTGTCCCTTGAATAGATATGTGGACACAGTTGGCAACGGGCTTTGTTGCAAGGATAGGTTCCTGGATTAGTGTTTTTGTTGTGTGGTTGCTGGCGAGTATTTGCTTCAGGTTGGGGGGCTGTCTGTAAGCGAGCACTGGCCTGTCTCCCAAGATCTGTGAGAGTGAAGGATCATCCTTCAGGATAGGTTGTAGATCCTTGATGATGTGCTGGAGAGGTTTTAGTTGGGGGCTGAAGGTTTCCCCTACTGTTACTCACACCTTCTTGTCAACTGTTTGAAATTGGCCATCCTGATTATCACTACAAAAGTTTTTTTCTCCTGCTGATAATAGCCCACCTTAATTGATTAGTCTCATTAGCATTGGTATGGCAACCCCCATTTTTTCATGTTCTCTGTGTGTGTATATATATATATATATATCTTCCTACTGTATTTTCCACTGCATGCATCTGATGAAGTGGGTTTTAGCCCACGAAAGCTTGCGCCCAAATAAATTTGTTAGTCTCTAAGGTGCCACAAGTCCTCCTCGTTCTTTTTGCTGATACAGACTAACATGGCTACCACTCTTTAGTCTGTAAGAGAAGCTTATTGGAACATCTCTGAGGGTGAGATATTACCTATAATCAGTTTTTTAATGTATTAGGCTTAGACTTGCGTGTTTTTGCTTTATTTTGCTTGGTGACTTACTTTGTTCTGTCTGTTATTACTTGAAACCACTTAAATCCTACCTTTTATACTTAATAAAATCACTTTTGTTTGTTAATAGATCCAGATTAAGTGATTAATACCTGGGGAAGCAAACAGCTGTGCATATCTCTCTATCAGTGTTATAGAGGGCGGACAATTTATGAGTTTACACTGTATAAGCTTTATACAGAGTAAAACAGATTTATCTGGGGGCTGGGTGTCTGGGGACTGGAGACAGGTAACCTGCTGAGCTGTTTTTGATTAAAGTCTGCAGCTTTGGGGGCATGGCTGAGACACTGAATCTGTGTTGCAGCAGGCTAGCATGTCCGGCTCAACAAGGCAGGGTTCTGGAGTCTCAAGCTGGCAGGGAAAATGGGTTCAGAAGTAATTTCAGCACATCAGGTGACAGTCCCAAGGGGATCTCTGTGACTGAACCTGTCACAGGAGGAGATGCCAATTCCTTAGTGAAATGTAAAACTGAAGCCCTGGCCACTCAGAGTCATTGAAGAGCTCTGGGACTGATCAGGAAAGGTGACAGTGTTCTTGCTCCATTTCAGTGTGGGTGTCTATGTCCCACCTCCCTACATTCTTCCTGTTCAATTCTGCAGGAATTCTTCTTCACTTCCTGTCTTAAACTATTGTCTAGTAGGGCTGGGCACATGGTTGAGTCTTTGTAGCCAAAATATTTGTGTTTACATTTTTCACTGGCTTTGTAATGCTCCAGGGAGCCATACACATGGGTCTGAAATAACCCAAGGTCTGATCCTCAACCTGTATTGCTATTCCTGGACAGTGGCAATCCCATGGGAAGAGCTGACCCTGAGTTATGTGGCCCCTGAGGCATCCAAATCACAGTGAAACAGACACCACAAATGCTGAGACATTTGGTTTTCCCCAAATAGCACTAGTTTGGGCTTTATTTGGGTCCCTGCCTTGTCCTGATGAGCTGCCCTCCTGTGCAATATTGCTGTATGCTGTTGCACAGCGGCCACATCCCATCCCAGAGGAGGCTGCATTTCACTGAAGGGTGAAGTAAGTCCCGATTACCAGTGCTGCATAACTTTGCAAGATTGACTGCAAGGACCACACTTAATTTGCATATATTGTTACACAGAGTTTTAATTTTAACACAGAAATTAGTAGGGGCTTTTGTGTTAGAGAGGAAGGATGTGGAGCTGAAATTTGGCCTCAACTGCCTACTGTCAGGATGGCTGCAATGACTGGCTACAGCTGAATAAATGATCACCTGAAATGTCCTGGCCTGTGCTAAGGAGGAGCTAACTTCTAGATGGATACATGGAAATAGATTTTGACATAAATCTAGCTTAGCCTGCGGAACTCACTGCCACTAGATAGTGTGGTGGCAGCCAGATTGGCAAGACTCATAAAAGGACTGGACATGTATATGAATAAAAAAGAGCAACTGCAGTTGCAATAAGTAGGCTAAGATTATGAGACAGCATTATTATCCTCGTTTCACAGAGACTGAGTGACTTGCCCAGCATCACATAGGATGTCTACTGTGGAACTGGGAATTTAATCCAGATCTTGAGAGGGCTATTGCAATGCCCTAACCACGAGACCCTAATGCTTCCCAGCCTCAGTCTTTATGATAAGAAAGTGAATCACTAACTGGGATTAGGAAGATCTTTCCCTCCTACACCCTGTTTAGTACGACACAACAAGGTGAATAATGAGATTTGTATGACTTTGTGTGAAGCATTTTTGGATTGGCTGCTCTCAGACAAAATAGGAATTGCCAACTAATAACACCTAGCTCTTATGCAGCACTTTTCATCAGATCTCAAAGTGCTTTACAAAGGACGTCAGTGCCATTATTCCCGTTTTACAGATGAGGAAACTGAGGCACAGAGAGGGAAGTGACTTGCCCAAGGTCATCCAGCAAGCCAGTGGCAGTCAGCAATATAACTCAGTCCAGAGTCCCAGTCCACATGTATGAGGGCCAGTACCAGATCCCTCACTGGAAGGTGCAAGAACCTTGTAGTAGACACGTGTGGGATAATCTTCCCCCCAGGGAAAGTTTCCTACTGACCCCTTTAGTTAGTGATTGGCTTATGCCCTGAAGCATGAGGATTATTATTATAGTGCTAGTGCCTAGGGGCCCCACTCAAGGACCACAACCCTATTAGGCTAGGCACTGTACAAAACAAAAAAGACAGTCCGGGCTCCAAAAAATTTGCAATCTCTAAAACTCATAGGATTTTAAAAAAAATCTTACTATTGTAACTCTGGATGGTGTTGTTATTCACATAGATGTCCAGTCCCTATTTGACTCCTGCTGAGTTCTTAACCTCAATAACTTCTTGTGGCAATGAGTCTCACAGGTCCATTGTGTTCAAGAGGATTTCCAAACCAGATGTGGCAAGGGAACTTGGTACTGGACTCAGTGGTTCTGTTCCAAAGTGCCCAGTCCTATGAGGAAGCATAGAATTTACATACACATGAGCAAATTACCTTGTCTCCAGGCAGGTCTGATCCTTGTCAGCAGAGGAATATTAGAACATCAAAAAAAAAAAAAAAAAAAAGAGGGGGGGTCAGGCAGGAGTTAATGCCATTGTTCAAATGCTTAAACTTCATGTCTATAGGATGATGTATAAAAATGACATAGCAAAGATTTAAGCAAACATTCTGTGGCCTGTGAACCTCGTAATGTTTTATGGAGTCATTCACCACCCAAGCGAGGGATATTACAGAGAATACAAGAATGTCCTGGATATGCAGGTAACTCCCTCAAGTCTTTCCAACAGCACATCAAACACAGCACATTATTCTGAAGTTGATTCAGAGCTGAATGTCTCTGAAGCCAAACATTAGGGCACTCTGAGCTGCAGTGAGGAGACCAGGCAGCTGCCTGTGAGATATTTACTCATGTCATGGCTAGTGCTCATCAGTGAGGGGAGCACCTTTAAAAAAGCATAAAGGGACAGTGCTTGCCCTCTGACATCCTGCTGGCCATAAAGGTGAATAAAGGCCATAAAGGTGAATTTGCTTTTTTATTACATAGGCCATAAAGGTGAATTTGCTTTTTTATTACAGTAAAAGAAGGCCTGTAAAGTTTGATTATTGCAGTAGCACTGAGAGATCCAAATGAGGGATCAAGGCCCCCTCATCAAGTCACTTTTCTCGCTGTGTCTGTTTCCCTGTCTGTACAGTGGGAACATGGCCTCTTTTGTAAAGCACTTTAAGCGCTGCTGATGCAAAGTGCTAGATGAGCTTCGGTATCACTATTAATTATTTCTGTGCTAGGTGCTTATGCATATTCAATGTGAAAGATGGGGATTTTTAATGTTTATTTTCTCATCTTGGGTCTTTCCCCCTTTGTATTAGAAATTCAGCTCTTTCCTACCCCAGAAGGCTCTATGGATGACTGGAGAGCTGGTGGGATTCTGACAGCAGCCTGCTTCCCTCCTGAGCGTTTGAGTGAAACAGGTCGTTAAACAGTCTGAGTGAAAATGACTCTCCCTTCGATGAATCAGCTTTCACTTTCTTGGTACTTGGGCTAAGATCTCAGTGTGTGTTTCCTTCAGCTAACGGCGGGAAAAGCTACCAACTGGCATTTCTGAGTCACCCAACAAGTCGTTCAGCAAAAGAAGGAAGGCTTCAGTGAACACTGCTGATATTTCTAAGGGAAAAACATACCTGCCCCTGGTTAGGGCTCCACTCGCCCTCACAAAGCAGAAAAACAGAGCACAAGCCCAATTTGGCTGGTTGTTGCAGCTTCACCTTTGATGGCAGCCACGGCACACAGCTGAGGGGGTGAATCTGGGCACGATGTCTCCCAGGGAAGGTGATCCCAGTGCTGGTTATGGCGCAGACGGGTAACCCCAGGTGAGGGTGCGCTGCAGTCTCCCATGTGCCTGTGCAGGACAGGCCACGAGCCAGTTCCGGAGCCAGGGTGTTTCAGCTCTGGAGGTTCTTGGTTCATTCCCCACTGTACACGCCAAGATGGCAGGTGTTACAAATGCCCAATCAGCTCAGGCCTCGCCCCTTTGCCACAACGTGCCCCACAAAAAGCAAATATTATAGAACAGAGGATGGCAGCTAGGAATCGTTTTACCTAAACTATTTCCACCCATGCGATAACACAGTCGAGCGCATGTTCCAGATCCATGGGGATTTCACAGTAAGTAACATCTGTGAGAGGCATTTGGTATCTATTATTAATCATTTGTATTACTATCATATTGGGGCCCCACTGTGCGAGTTACTGTACAAGCACAGAGAGAGTCCATACCCCAGAGAGTTTACCACCTAAATAGACAAACTCAGTGACTAGAACCCATGTTCCACTGGGCTGCGCTTCCGTCTCACCCGTTAGCTCTGTCTTCACCTCTTTCACTGGATTTTGTAATGTCTCAACTAGCCCAAATGAGGCAAGGGCTGAACTGGTGATATTTCACCTCCTGGATGGTGGCCATGAGAAGCATGGATCTCACTTTGCTTGGGCCCTAGAAAAGGCGGTGTGGGTAAAACAAACAATGGAGACCACGTGTACAAATATGAAGATACGCCGGCTTGTTCGAGCTTCTTTGAGCCTGAGTGTGCAGCCCCAGCATGTTGCTGGGATGTACCATTGCTGGGGGTGTCCAGCTCGGTCCAGCATGTATGTTTTGTGTATCTGAATTAAATGTCAATGAGCAGGACATGGTCAAGCAGCAGCTTCCAGGGTGGAGTAAGTTCCCACAGCTAACTGTGCCCGCACTAGCTGCGACTGCATCAGGGTGTGTGCAAAACCCCACCCCTTGCAAGTGGGAAACTTGTGCACGCAGCTCAAACAGCTGTATTGTGGGATGCTCCACTCTACACGGACAAAAGGATTGTTAGCAGCAAGAAAAACCAACAGCAGTTGTTGGTGGAGGGGCATCGTCAGGGGAGCTCAACTGGCAGGCCCCACACTAAAGTGGGGATCACATTTTGTCCCCAGGCTCCGCTTGAGGCACTATCTTCAATCTGAAGAGTTAGCAGGCAGTGTGTCCTAATGGTTACTGCCTTGGGGGGAGTTAGCAGACCTAGATACTAATCATAGCTTTAACACTGATCTATTGAGTGACCTTGGGAAAGTCTTTTTGTCAACTCTTTGTTGCAAGGATTGTCTCTTTCTGCATTTGTACAATACCTAGTGCAATGGGACCCTGAGCTCAGTTGGGGCTACTAGGTATTATTTTAATTACTAATAATTAATATTAGATACCTTCCCCTGCTACAGGCAGATGCTACTTGCTGTAAAAACTCCACTGAGCTGGTACATGTGCTGGATTGTGTTATTCCCAAAGCCATTTAGAGGCTTTAGCTGCACTAATCTCACCAAGTTCAATGGGAGTTTTGTAATTTAATCCATTAATTAAGCTTTGATGCATAACTTTAAAATCTGCTACATTGCCTAGAAAAGTCTTTGCCCAGAAGATCTTTCCTGTTTTCTTTCTGAATATCAAAGACATATGAACAGGGGTCAGAGATTCTAGGATCAGCTCCAAAAGCCATCACTCTATGTGAGGAGTGAGAGTGGACACTGGTTTGGCAGAAAAATGATTTTTAAAATCCCAGAAATTATCACCAATTCTTGCAAAATTCCTGTGTGAGTTAGCCCAAGCGCCTATAATGGTCATCCCTACCCCAGGGGAGGATGCCAAAGAAGAAAGAGTGAACCACCTGCGTCAATTTGGAGTTGAAGATTTTTGCTTCAATTCCCCAGAAGCACCTATTATTCATTTGTGTTACTGTATCAGCTAGAGGTCCTACCTGAAAGGAAGACCCCATTGTACGGGGTGCTGCACAGACACAAGAGACAGTCCCTGCCCAATACAGCTTAAAATCTGAATAGACAAGAGAAGAAAGAGAGATGACATGACCAAGGCCACAATGCAAGTCAGTTTGTAGAGCTGGGAATGGAGCCTAGATTTCCTGAGCTGCAGGCCTATGCCCTACCCACTAGATCACACTGCCCCTCATAGCAAAGCCTGTCATCTCTGGATTGGTAGGTCTAAACCAGGCAGGAGCCCATCGGAAGATAGCATCAATCATATAGTCAATGTGATGCATCACGTGCATTACATAGAATTTTCATCAGAACATCTCAAAGAGCTTTACAAAGAAAGGCGAGTAGTATTGTCCTCATTTTACAGAGGAGGAAACTGAGGCACAAATACATGAAGCAATTTGCCCAAGGTCACTCAGTAGGCCCATGGCAGAACCAGGAATAGAAGCCACCTCTCCAGAGTTCCAGAGCAGTGGGCTAACTTGTCAGTAACTCACCTTCCCCAATGAGGGAGGTGCAATTTTCTCACTTAACAAGGAAAAACCATTTGAGTGGGCTGATTGACTTTTTAAAATTAATATGGATTTGGGAAGGTGACAGAGGGTGGCTCAAGACAGGGAGTCTAAAGAATTTGGGGTGAGATTTTTTCAAAAGAGGGGCCTGAGTCCCCTAAATTCAATGATTCCAAGGCCAGAAGGCACCATTGTGATCATTTAGTCAGGCAGTTCTCAAACTGTGGGTCAGGACACCGAAGTGGGTCCCAACCCCATTTTAATGGGATTACCAGGACTGGCTTAGACTTGCTGGGGCCTGGGACCAAATCCAAAGCCCGAGCCCAACTGCCCCAAGTTGAAGCTGAAGCCCAAGGGCTTCAGCCCTGGGTGGTGGGGCTCAAGTTGCAAGCCCCCATTGGGGCTAAAATCCTTGGGCTTCGACTCACCCCCACCCCGCCTGGAGCAGTGGGGCGGTAGGGTTCAAGTGGGCGCAGGCTTTGGTCCTCCCTCCTGGGGTCATGTAGTAATAGGGGGTCACAGTGCAATGAAATTTGAGAACCTCTGGTCTTGTCTGACCTCCTGTATCACACAGGCCAGTGACAGGTCCCACAATAACTCCTAGAGCAAAGCTTTTAGAAAAACACCGAGTCTTCATTTACAAATTGGCAGTGATGGAGAATCCACCACGACCCTTCGTAAATTGGTCTATTGATTAATCACTCTCACCATTCAAAATGTGCACCTTTGTTCAGTCTGAATTTGTCTAGTTTCAACTTCCAGCTGTTGGATTGTGTCAGACCTTTCTCTGCTAGCTTGAAGAGACAATTATTACATATTTGTTCTCCAAATAGGTACATATGGGCTATAATCAAGTCACCCTTGGCTCAAGAGGTCTCAGCCAGAGCAGTGCCCGACATGAAAATTAAGACGATAGGAACATTCTTCTCCAGACTGCAAATCGCTGAAATCTGGATCTCTGCCCTGCTGAATAGGTGCCTCTCTGCAGTTCACGTTGGCTGTAGAACCTGCAGGACCACCGGGAAGGACATGCACAAAAGTCCCCTATATGCAGCTGATCCTGTTTCTGTCTCGTTCAACTGAGTCCAGTGAACTCCCGGTCCGAACCCTGAAGGAATCCTGCCTGGCTTTCAGGGTATAAAATCAACCTGGGTCCCAGAGTGGCTTCCCATTAACTCAGCCCCAGTTCTGTAGCTGATTTCTCCATCCTCTTGGCCTCTCCAAATGGATTTTGACACTTTGGAATACAGATCCCCAAAATTGTAAATCTGTGCGGTCCAATCATAACAAAGATAAAAGAAGATCGGAATAACTGGTATGGCCTCCTGGTTTCTGGGCTAACAACTCATTAAAATGGAAGTGTTGATTATTCTCTGCCTTTCAACATAGTCCTATACCCCATCTTCATTGATAGCCTTGTCTGGACTAAGGATTTGCCCTGGTTACAGCCATCAATGTGGCTGCACCCCTGGGTTAACAGGCACAGCAATTACTTGATGAAATTAAACGAGCCCATTGCAAATCGCAGCTTGACCTTTTACACTAGAGGTCGTATCTGTGCAGCTACGCTGATGGCTGTATTGGGGCAAATCCCCAGGCTGATTCAGAGTATTTAAGGCCAGGAGGGCCCTTTTGATCATCTGGTCTTGCTCCCATGTATAACGCAGGCCGGAGAACCTCCCCCAGTAATTCCAGCATTTAGCCCAGATCTGGCCGTGGAGCTGAAGCAGGCTAGCCAAAGCCATGCACAGAATATTCTCAGGGTTCTTCTCGAGAGGCGAAAAACCTCACGTCTGACTAAACAAAGCATGGATGAGCTAAAGAGGAAGAAGGAACGGGCAAATGCAGTTGCTGCTCTTCCTTTTGGACTAGGTTCCTGAGTCTGCTGGATTAGAGAAGCAAAAGCTCTCACCTCATTCGGAATCCATTGTGGGTCTGGTTGTATATGCCCACAGCTCAGCCCCCCTCTGCTTCAATTTCAGAATGAACTTGCTGGCTGGCTCACATACCCTCCAATTCTAGTCATGTTAAAAAAGACCATGGGGGGGGGCTCTCATCTCACTCAACCTTTGAAACAGCTTCCCCCCAGCCAGTGCTTCAAGCCCAAGCAAGAATTGCACACACCGTCTTACTGCCATTATCCCCTTGCGCCATCTCAACACGGGGGCTGGAACAATGTGTATAGTGGGGGGGAAGGGCTGAGAGCCATTGAACCAAACTGCAAACCCTGTAGATGATGAAACCCCCTTCAAGCCGGGGGGGGAGCTGCTACACCCCCTGCACCCTGAGTTGCAGCACCTGTGCATCTCAACCCACCTGATATGCCTCACCATCTAGCCTTTGGGGCAAGGCCTAGCATTTACTCTGGGGCTCTCAGCACTGGCCTGCAGTGACAGAGAGATTTGCCATGACTAACCATGAGACCTGAGTTAGGCCAAAGCTGAGCACTGTCAAAAGAAATCACCTCAAATGTTAGCATGCCACGAGCACAATGGGGCCCCAAGCTTGTCATCCTCTAGGTGCTCTCGCAAACAGCTCGTCAGCACCATTATCAAGAACAAGTTCATTCTGGCTGTGCCAGGATTTTAAGGTCAGCGGATTCCACCCCTTCCGGTACCTGAGGAGCTCAACTCAGGCTCCGTATTCCACAGCCCCTGCACGTTACCTTGTGTAAAGCACCTCTCAGCTTCGGTCCCAGAGGCGAGCTGCCCAAGTCCTGGCTCCAGCCGAAACCCTGCTAATGGCTTGAGCTGACCAAATGCTAAGCTCTGCTGGCATCTGTGCCAGGCCAGAACTAGAAGAGTTCTGAAAGGTCAAGGAGCCTGCACACTAGGGACTGAACTGGCAGAGTGGCTCGGGAGAGCACGTGCCCCAAGGCCCAAGTGAGCCGTGGATGCTGTAAGAGAAGGGAATTATTGGTCAGACTATTGCATCACACCCTTGGTTCCCAATGTTCTACGAGGGAGTCGCCCTAGCATGCCCCGCAGCCCACTAGCACAGCTCAGGAGGGCCTATGGCCTAGCTGGCTATTCAGCCCCTCAGGTCCACTATTTCTGCTTTTTGTATTAAGCAGCACCCAGGGGCTCAGTCAGGAGCGTGTTCCCAGTGTGCCCTGTACAGCTTTAGTGAGAGATCCTGGGCCTATTTAAGTCAATGGCAAAACTTCCATGGATTACAATAGGGCCAGGATGTCATGCGCATACTAGAGTCCCAGGCCCCAAGAGCTTATCCTTCCTTATCCTTAGGCCGTCTAAGAAAAGCCTTGCCATTCCTATGGGAGCACCCCGATACATTCGCTAGGCTAAGCAACACCAAGCGTGGGATTTAAACCCTCACGGTCCAGGGCACGAGCCAACGGCCCGAGGAGCAGGCTGTTCCTTAATTGTCCACAAGGGGGTTTCTTGCACTGTTGTCTCAAGCGTCTGGTGCTGGCTGCTGTCAGAGCCAGGTTGCCGGCCTGCGTGGACTCGGGTCTGATTTAAAGTGGCCACTGCTCCATTCCTATCCCCAGCCATCTCTCTGATACACTGGTCCCTGTGACTGGGGGTGGGCACTCTCAGAGGTGGTGGGAATGCCAGTGGGCTGTGATGTTTAGACTCAGCTTATTGCATCTGTGAGGGAGGTCAGTCACTGCTGGGCTGTTCCAGCCCCTGCAGCCGGAGGAGCTCGCTCTCCCGCGGCCGCCAGCCGGAGGAGCTGGATCTCCACCCGTGTCCGCAGGGCTGGAGGAGCTTGCTCTCCCTGCCCCAGCCCTGGAGGAGTTCTGGGCCTGCACTGATTCGGGGGGGGAAGCATGCCCCTGCTTGCCCCCACCCCCGCTCACACCCCTGAGCCCCTCCAATCCTGTTGCTGAGATGGGGCAGCCAGAAGAGCGGAGCAGCCATGGCACCTGCTGGCTTCGGTTCTGGAAATCAGCCCCCAGACACCAAAATCAGTGGCCGCCTTTGAATACCACATGACTAGGTCTCAAAGACTTTATAAAGGTGGTTGGTGTCATCAGTTGGAGAAACTGAGGCATAGAGTGAAGAACTGCCTTGCCCAAGGTCACCAGCAGACCAGTGACAAAGCCGGGCCTAGGATTCAGGTTGTCTAAGTCCCAGCCCAATGCTTGAGCCCTAAGCCACATTGCCTGGGTGGATAGACTGAGAAAAGGCTGACCGAGTGATGGAGAGGGGAAGGTGGCTCGCTCCTGACATCCAGGGTGGGGCTCTGGTGTGTGTTTAACTAAAACACCTCATCTCCAGCAAGCAGCAACGTCCAGGTCTGAGGTCAGAGTTCCCCACATCTGGCGAATGTGACATCAAGGAGAGTTTCGCTAAGTAGGGACTGAGTAAGGAGCTCAGGACTTCACCCACGATCTGGGGAAGCCCAGGATTGAATAATTACAGCCATAAATTCCCCTTTGACTCATGGAGATGAATGATCCTTCCATACCAAGGACTGAGATGCTGTGGGCTGATTCTCCACTGCCTTGTTCATGGCAATTAACCAAGATGGTCATGGACGCAGCCCCATGCTCTGGGTATCCCTAAACCTCTGACTGCCAGAAGCTGGGACTGGATGGTAGGGGATGGCTCACAAGATAACTCCCCTGTTCTGTTTGTTCTCTCTGAAGCACCTGGTACCGTCCACTGTCAGAGACAGCATCCTGGGCTAGATGGGCCATTGGTCTGACCCAGTTTGGTTCTTATGTTCTTGCCAGCACTTGAAGCACCTCCTTAACTTTAAACAAAGACTTGAAAGTCCCATTGATTTTAAATAAAGCCTGTGCATAAGTGCTCTGATCTCTGCAAAGTGGGCGTAAAATGCCGCTGGAGCAGAATGGTTTGAAGACTGCCTGAAAGGGTTGGTTTGTTTGCAAGTCCTCCTGTTGTTTTGTACATAAGAAGTTCAGGTCTTGTCTACCCTGGAAGACTCTATGGCCAGCTGGAAAACTAGGAGGAATCTGCCATCACAGGTACTAGTGAAATGAACCAAATTAACTGACGTGGGGAACAGCTCATCTCCTTAGGAGTGAGAGACAAGGAATAACTAGCGGAGCACATCAGAGGAGCTGGGAATGTTCAGCAGCCGGACTAGAAGGAGCTGCAGCCTACTTCTGACTTAAGCACGTACCTTGCTCAGGGCTTTACCAAGGAAACAGCTCCTAGGGAAGGGGCTGAAATACCCCCTTTCTGGGAGGGCAGGGGTCTGGGTGTGGGAGCAGGCCCAGGGTTTCAAGGAGCATGGCGTGTTTCAAGTAGTTGTGTCTTTTTGTTGCCTTCTTTGCTACAGTGCTGGAGATTCTGAGACAGGCCAGAACTAGACTCGGGGCACCAAGGGGGAGGAGGCCCAAAGACCTCACTGTTCTGCCTCCTCCCCTAATCCTGGAATGGGCAGCTGGGCGTCAGGCTGCTCTCCATTAAACTGGCCTGTAATGACCCTTAGGGCTCATTCTGCCAGCAGGGCTTGCCCAAGTGAAGCATGCACCAGCCATGTGCATGTCTCACTCCTGGCATGGCCCTGACCTGTCCCTCACACTGGGAGAATCCTTAGCAGCAGACAGGCTGAAGTCTTCTCTGTGTTGTTGGAGACTGGGAAATGTCTCCATGGTCCTGTAAGAAAAGCTTAGATGCACTTTAGACATCAGCTCTTTTCTTGGTTAAAATCCATCCCAAGGCAGTGACATGCCGTCTGACCACTTCCAACTCTTCTTTTATCAATAGCGATTTAACTGAAACCCGGCTGTTCTAACCACAGGGAAATGGTCTCCTTGCAAAGGATCACACACTTCTGGCCCTGTAAATCGAGAGCTGAGAAAGCTCCCAGTGGATTCCGGGGCACTCAGAGACACAGTCACAGAGCACGGACCATGCCAGGCCTTCACTTAAAAACAAGGGCATTTGTGTGTTTGTTTTTTGTGGGCCTCCATTCTGGACCCTGCCCAGGGCTGGGTTTTGTTTTGTTTTTTGTCATGGCAAATGTTGGGGGAAAGGCAGAGCTTTGTCATGGCGAATGGGCAGAAGTCACAAATTCAAAGGAAAACTGATTGGAGAGAAAGTCACACGTTGTCACTGAGTGGAGCCAAATCTTTTTCATTTTGCAATGGGGGTGATTTGAAAACATTTCATCCTAACGTGTTGTTCTGAAGAAAACGATTTAAAAACCCAGGTCTGGCTCAGATTTCTTTACACTGAACAGACAGGGCTGGAAATTTCAAAAGGATAATAAGGGCCAGATTTTCAGTTCTGCTCTCATTTAGATAAATAAATGGCCAGGTTTTCAGAATTGCTCAGCCCATTGGATGCAAATGGGATGCCGGGCTCCCTTAAAAATCCAGCACATAGAGAGTACTTCTGTATAAATACATGGGAATCTCGCTCAGCAGCTCGGGTTACAAAAGCATGGGCCTGATTCCCCACCCTTACATTTATACAGAGTGCTCATAAAACCCCAGCACCGCTATCTTTGGAGAATTCTCATCTCAGGGTATTTTATGCCCTCATGGTACAGATGAAAGAGGTGCAAGGCCCTGGGGGAAGCCGGCCCCATGACTTGGCAGGCAACCCCCTTATAATTCACTGGTTTCAGAGTAGCAGCCGTGTTAGCCTGTATCCGCAAAAAGAAAAGGTGGACTTATGGCACCTTAAATACTAACAAATTTATTTGAGCCACACGTTCTCCTTTTCTTTTTATAAGTCACTGTTGTCACAAAAGTCCTGGCCATGGCAAACGTACAGCCTTAGCCAGAATGGAGCAAGGGCACCGAGTTTTGTCACCAATGTGCTAGTGACCCAATGGCCCAGATTCTCTGCTGCAATCAGTCCCCATGGGGCAGGAGCCACTTACAGCTCCCTGATCCTCCAGCCAGTTTTACACCATCCCCTTCCTCATCATCTGCCCAGGCGCTAAACTCTGCCAAGTAATTACAGGTGTCTAAGGAGCCATCTACCAATCAGGGGTAGCCAGAGCATGCTCCCACCCTGCCCAGCCCTCACTACCCACTCTCCTGGTTGCTGCAAGGGCTGGGAACATAGGAGCTGGCTTTGCCAGCTACATACCTTTTGGAAACTCTCTCCTGCCAGCAGAGGAGATGTGGCCAGGTTCTGTGCCCATCGCACTGCCAGAATGCATAAGAACGGCCCTACTGGGTCAGACCAAAGGTCCATCTAGCCCAGTATCCTGTCTTCCAACAGTGGCCAATGCCAGGTGCCCCAGAGGGAATGAACAGAACAGGCAATCATCGAGTTATCCACCCCCTGTTGCTCATTCCCAGCTTCTGGCAGAGGCTAGGGACACCATCCCTGCCCATCCTGGCTAATAGCCATTGATGGACCTATCCTCCATGAATTTATCTAGTTCTTTTTTGAACGCTGTTATGGTCTTGGCCTTCACAACATCCTCTGGCAAGGAGTTCCACAGGTTGACTTTGCGTTGTGTGAAGAAATACTTCCTTTTATTTGTTTTAAACCTGCTGCCTATTAATTTCATTTGGTGACCCCTAGTTCTTGTGTTATGAGAAGTAGTAAACAACACTTCCTTATCTACTTTCTCTACACCAGTCATGATTTTATAGACCTCTATCATATCTCCCCTTAGCCGTTTCTTTTCCAAGTTGAAAAGTCCCAGTCTTATTACTCTCTCCTCATACGGAAGCCGTTCCGTACGCCTCATCATTTTTGTTGCCCTTTTCTGAACCTTTCCAATTCCAATATATCTTTTTTGAGATGGGGCTATCACATCTGCACTCAGTATTCAAGATGTGGGCGTACCATGGATTTATATAGAGACAACATGATATTTTCTGTCCTATTATCGATCCCTTTCTTAATTATTCCCAGCATTCTGTTAGCTTTTTTGACTGCCGCTGGACACTGAGTGGATGTTTTCAGAGAACTATCCACAATGACTCCAAGATCTCTTTCTTGAGTGGGAACAGCTAATTTAGACCCCATCATTTTATATGTATAGTTGGGATTATGCTTTCCAATGTGCATTACTTTGCATTTATCAACATTAAATTTCATCTGCCATTTTGTTGCCCAGTCACCCAGTTTTGAGAGATCGTTTTGTATCTCTTCGCAGTCTGCCTGAGTCTTAACTATCTTTAGTAATTTTGAAAATTTTGCCACCTCGCTGTTTACCCCTTTTTCCAGATCATTTATGAATATGTTGAATAGGACTGGTCCCAGAACAGACCCCTGGGGGACACGACTAGTTACCTCTCTCCATTCTGAAAACTCACCATTTATACCTACCCTTTGTTTCTTATCTTTTAACCAGTTACCAATCCATGAGAGCACCTTCCCTCTTATCCCGCGGCAGCTTACTTTGCGTAAGAGCCTTTGGTGAGGGACCTTGTCAAAGGCTTTCTGAAAATCTACGTATACTATATCCACTGGATCTTTTGGTCCACATGCTTCATGACCCCCTCAAAGAATTCTAGTAGATTGGTGAGGCATGATTTCCCTTTACTAAAACCCATGTTGACTCTTCCTCAACAAATTATGTTCATCTGTATGTCTGACAATATTGTTCTTTATTATAGTTTCAACCAGTTTGCCCGCTACTGAACTCAGGCTTACAGGGCTGTAATTGCCGGGATCACCTCTGGAGCCCTTTTAAAAATTGGCATCACGTTAGCTATCCTCCAGTCATCTGGTACAGAAGCCGGTTTAAATGATAGGTTACAGACTACAGTTAGTAGTTCTGCAATTTCACATTTGAGTTCCTTCAGAACTCTTGGGTGAATACCCTCTGGTCCTGGTGACTTATTGCTGTTTAATTTGTCAATTTGTTCCAAAAACCTCTTCTAATGATACCTCAATCTGGGACAGTTCCTCAGATCTGTCACCTAAAAAGAATGGCTCAGGTTTGGGAATCATCCTCAGCCTCAGCCACATCCTCAGCTGTGAAGATCGATGCAAATAATTCATTTTGTTTCTCCACAATGGCCTTATGTCCTTGAGTGCTCCTTTAGCACTTCGATCGTCCAGTGGCCCCTCTGGTTGTTTAGCAGGCTTCCTGCTTTGATGTACTTAAAAATAAATTTGCTATTACTTTTTGAGTCTTTGTCTAGCTGTTCCTCAAATTCCTTTTTGGCCTTCCTAATTGTATTTTTACACTTCATTTGCCAGTGTTTATGCTCCTTTCTATTTTCCTCACTGGGATTTAACTTCCACGCCTTTTTGCCTCTCACGGCTTCTTTTACTTTGTTGTTTAACCACTGTGGCTCTTTTCTGGTTCTCTTACTATGTGTTTTAATTTGGGGTTTACATTTAAGTTGAGCCTCTATTATGGGCAGGGGGCAGGGCCGAGGAGGCGCAATGTGTTTATCCCTGAAGCAGCTCTATAGGATTTCACATGGTCCACAACACATCACAAGCAAATTGTTCCAGCAAAGCTCCCCTCCAGCACGAGATGCGGAGACCCCACACATCGGCTCTGGTGAAACGGACCGCCCTCTGCCACTGAGCACCAGGGGAAAAGAGCCAGCGTTTAGAAACAGATCCCATGCTCTTCACACAATGTTCCACTAGCTGTTTGGGAACCATCCCGTGGGGATTCACGTGCCTGCCTGCCACCAGACAATAATTTCCAATCTACCCGTCCTGCCTGGTCCCCAGCTGATCTCCCCTGGCTTCCACTGAGTCTCAACCAGCGGCATCCCAGCACTGCTCCCCAGCTCCCGTCGTGAGATGTCTTGTATTAGGGGATGGAGACTAGCCCGAAGACATGTAACTGGCCAATCACCGCTCTCCTAGGCAGGATTGCACTGCAGGGCAGCGTACTCCCCTGTGTTAGTTTCCAGCTGTCAGCTCTCAAGGCCAGATAAAAAGGGCCAGAGTTAATGGGGTGCCCTGTGTTAAACACTGCCATAGGGAGACCTCCATTCCCTGTGATGCAGGGTGGTGCAGGCCCGTCCTGGGATGGCCACTGAGACCAGGTGGATTCCCCCTAGGAGAGACGAGGTGGCAAGCACCGTGCCCAGTACAATGGGGTCCTGAGCCATGGGTAGGGTGCCTAGGCGCTACCGTAATGCACCTAATAAATAACATACAGTGCCCAGCACAATGGGGTCCTGAGCCATGACTAGGGCACCTAGTGCTACCATAATGCACCTAATAATAACGTACAGCGCCCAGCACAATTGGGTCCTGAGCCATAGCTAGGGCTCCTAGGCACTACGATAATACAAATAAATAATAATAATAATAATAATTAATAATAAACTCATCTCATCATCATCTCCACTGTGCCCTCCCCTGGGCTCTGGGCCATCAGGGCAGTTTGATCTTCACCGAGAGAGCGCCATAGGAGCTGAGCTAGCAGCAAGTGCAGAAGGGGTGCTCTCAGCTTACACAGCCACGACTACCCCGCTTCCTGCCTTGCCAAACCAGCGCCAGCCACTTTGGAAACTGCGGTGGCTGCCTGTGAAGAGGTGGGCCGCCAGGCAGGGCATGGACTCTCACAGGAAACCCACAGTCCTGCTCCCACCCTTATTAAACATGACTATACAATCTGCCCCCTGCAAGCTGCATGAATCCTGCACCACACTGGACTGGCTTCCCCCTTGGGGCCGTGTTCGAAAGCCTCAGTCACACGTAGCGGAGATGCCGCTCCCCTGTGAATGAAGGCAGCATATTACCTCAGTCCTTGCATTCGATGCCCGTGCAGACAACGTCCTCTTCGGAGCTCAGCTGGCGGGCACTGGACAGACGTAGAACATGAACCCGGCCACTGCAGCCTAGGGCCTGGAGCGTGTCCACTGGCTGCAAAGGAAGCTGACACTGGCTGCTTCATTGTGACATCTCTTGAGGAGCTCTGGTGCTTGCCTCTTGCAGGAGAAAGGGTGGCCTCCTCCGTGGAGCAGCTGCTGCGCTGGACCTTCCTCAGTGGCCCTTTCGCGGGGTGGCCCAGTCGAGATGCTGCAAGTTAGGAAGTTGTTGAGCTAGAATGAGGAGACTTCATGCCATCAAGTTTGACCATTCCCTAGCAGAGTCAGGCAGTGGGCACTGGCCCTTTGGGTGAGCCCAGAGAGTGTACAGCCCTCATGTGCAGCCGAACAGTGATCCTTCCAGGGACTGACTCACAGCGATGGCTGATTCCCCAGGGCTCTGCTCCGGGCAGTGCTGACCGGGGCCAGACACAAGGGAATGACTGACTCCTCGTGTGCTCATGACCAGACGATGCGTGCCTTAGGACTTTTGACTCAGACAGCCTGATTCCCTTGCACCAGTGTAAGGACATTGACTTCAATGTGGCACTCCTGAGTTACATCAGCAGGTGGAGCGGCCCACCCTGTACATTTAGGCAACCCCTTCCCAGGGCAGAGAATAAACAGCCCTGCTCCAGGCAGGAGTCTGAGGCTGCTCACTGCAAGGCGTGAGGGGCTGGGGCCCAATGTCTTGTGCCTCGGGGGATCACTGCACCTGTGCTACGGGATGTAAAATGCTCTGAGTTTGATGAGTGTTTCACGCTCCCTTTGCACAGGTATAAATGACGAGGGGCAAAGCCAGGGGAGAATCAGGCCTCAGATCCGCTGCTCACGTGCCAAAGTGCCAGAGTACAATGGCTTTTTGCAGGGCGTCACACTGGGTGCTGTCCATGAGTGACTTCTCTGTTCGGAGGAGCCCCTGGGTTGGGTCACCCCAGCTGGTGTGACTCAGCCCAGCTCCACTGATGTTGGTGCACTCCCGCGGGGATCCGGCCCCGTTTGGAAGGTTGTGTAAAACCAAAGGAGACGTGTGGGCTTTTGGGTTTGGGGGCTCTTTGCAGGGGCTGTTCTTCAGGATGGAGACTCCACTAGACTCTGTGTCTAAAGGGCTCCTGGCGACTGATGCGCTGTGCTGTCACTTGGCTGAGCCCGGATCAATGCACTACAAGCCCTGGGCGACGAAGCACCACAGGAAGGGCTGCCCATGGAAGGATCTTGGCAGTACGCCGGTGCCCTCTGATTGGTTCAGGTGCACTATTTAAGCCTGCAGGACAGTCCAAGAAGCTGTCTGTGTAACTTACCAGTACCTGGCCTGCTGCTACTACAGGCTCTGCCCTTATTCCCTGCTTTGGACCCCAGCTCTGTGCTTCAGTGCAGATTTTGACTCTGGTTCCGACCTTCTGCTTGACTCCTGCTCCCTGACTCTGGCTGGATGGCTGCTCTCACCACTAGGGCTGACTCCTTGCCCCACCCGCTAGGCCAGGCCGCCCAAGTCCCAGTCACGACACTTTGGCTGCACACCTGTGTCACTCCGTTGGCTCCTTTGGAGTTACTTCTGACTGTCAGCCAGGACAAGGAAGCAGGATGAGGCCCTGGGAGTCAGGTATTGACACAGACTCCTGATGGATGTGAGTGCAGGGCTCAGGAGAGTCAGTCCGCAGACAAGATACAGCACGAGGAGGATCTGTGTCACCGGAGCGATCAGTGTGCCTCAGAGGGCGAGGGGGACTAGAGTCTCCACGTTCTCTTTCTGGGGTTTGAAATCATTTTAACCTGACTCCAATATCACCCACGTGTCTTTCTGTGACCTCAAAACCATTCACGTCTCCCCACATCCCAGAATCCTTCGCAGCCATGTCCCTTAGTGCAGAACGCTTTGGTTTAGCCTCATGCATGTCACTGTGTTGTTTCTTTTGTTGGCGTGCTTTCTGCCATGGACAGCCGAAGCCAGCCCTGAGAGGCCTTGCAGTGAGAGACCCTTACGCACTGCATCACAAAGCACTATCCCTCTGTGGAAATGGCAGGATTCAGAACCCAAACCCTAAATTCACGAGAGTTTGCTGCAGCAATTGACAGGTGGGAGATTTCCTTTTGCAAGCAGAAGGGCTGAGTCTGCTCTCAGTTGCACTCAGCGTAAAGCCGGCGTAACTCCCCTGCACACAAGGAGCCAGATCTTTTGCCCTGACACAGCCTCTTTGTACTTCTGGGCAGCACAAAGGGGCAATGAAGCCAGCTTAACCAACTTCCTGGGGACTTCTGCTGGTGTGGGGAATCTCAGGGCTGCACAGATCTATCAGAACCAGATCCACACCACTTCCCTTGCAGCCCCCAGGATAGGGGGTGTGGCTGGGAAAAGGGGAGGGGTGGGGGCACTGCTGTGGTCCAGCAACCTCCAGCAGTTGGAGATGATCATTACCAGCCAGCGCTACTTAGATCAGCCCACAATCAGAAGGGTATAAAGGTGTCTTAAAGCATCTCTTCCTATGCCAGCACAGCTGAAGACTGAGCCCAACAGAGTTATCCTGGGGTGAAACTGGAGGGGGTGGAAAATCACACCTGTATCTGCAGTAAGTTGTGTGTTGTTTACAAAAACCCCTTTGTAAACAACAGCTGGGCCCCGCCAGAGGCTGTGACATAGTTTTGCTCTCCCTTAGAGATGGCCTAAAGGATTTGGGGACGTCTGGATCCAGATGTGGAGCTAAACTTTGTTGCTCAGGCCCATCTCTGCTCAAAATTCTTTAACAATGGGGACCCAGTTAGAGGTTTCTTCTTTAGTCCCAGTTGGGGAGGGGAGGGGGGGGCTGGGTGCAGAAATACATGCACACAGTGCTGGGTGGATGGGTCAGGCAGGAGGAATACAGGAAGTGGTGCGGCTGATTCAGTGGGTGGCCTGCTCCCTCTGAGTCAGGGCCTATTCTGTGCCATGGAGGTGGCCCCATTTCAGTGCTGGGTGCAGGGTGCAGGGGCCTGTTACAGAGAGCTGGAAAATGTCATCTCTGCGCCATTGACTTTTTGGTGAGAAATTGAAAACAAATCTTTTGATTCAGAAAAGCTGCCTCAGGGCCCCATGGGAGTGTAGTTCAGGTTCCTCATGCTCCCTTTCACTGCTGTAGACGGCCGGGATCCGTAGGAGAACAACGCCTCCTATGGTTTCATGGGCTCCCTTCTTGGCAGGGTGACCATACGGCCCCTTTTGGCTGGGGCAGCCCTCTTTTTAATCTCTGCCCCAGATGTCACTGGGCATAGGTGCCGACTCCGCGGGTGCATGAGCCACGGAGCACCCACGAAAAAAATAGGGGGTGCTTAGCACCCACGGACCGTGGCCCTACCCACACTCTGCCCCAAGGCCCACCCCCGCTTGGCCTCCTCCCCTCGTAGCCCTGGCCATGCTGTGCCTCTTCCTGCCCCCGCTCTGCCTCTTCCCCCAAGGCCCCCGCTGCTTGCTCCTCTCCCCGTCACTCACCCTTAAGGCAGGAGAGGGCAAAGAGGAGTCAGTGAGCAGCGCTCGAGGAGGGGGTGGAGAGGTGTTAGTGCCGGGGGAGGTCCTCGGGGGAGGGAACAAAGGTGGGAATGGGGGGGGAGGGTTCTCAGGGGAAGAGGCTGAGTGGGACAGGAGTGGCGCACCCACCAGCAAAAACAAAAGTCAGCGCCTGGAGGGTTGGCAACCCTAGTGTCACAGGACATTTGGCCTGTTTGCTCTTGCCAGCTGATGACATGTACGCTATTCAGAATAAACTATTCTAAATCATAGAATCATAGAATATCAGGGTTGGAAGGGACCTCAGGAGGTCATCTAGTCCAACCCCCTGCTCAAAGCAGGACCAATCCCCAACTAAATCATCCCAAACAGGGCTTTGTCAAGCTTGACCTTAAAAACTTCTAAAGAAGGAGATTCCACTACCTCCCTAGGGAACCCATTCCAGTGCTTCACCACCCTCCTAGTGAAAAAGTTTTTCCTAATATCCAACCTAAACCTCCCCCACTGCAACTTGAGACCATTACTCCTTGTGCTGTCATCTGCCACCACTGAGAATAGTCTAGATCCATCCTCTTTGGAACCCCCTTTCAGGCAGTTGAAAGCAGCTATCAAATCCCCCCTCTTTCTTCTCTTCTGCAGTCTCAACAATCCCAGTTCCCTCAGCCTCTCCTCACAAGTCATGTGTTCCAGACCCCTAATCATTTTTGTTGCCCTTCGCTGGACTCTCTCCAATTTTTCCACATCCTTCTTGTAGTGTGGGGCCCAAAACTGGACACAGTACTCCAGATGAGGCCTCACCAATGTCGAATAGAGGGGAACGATCACGTCCCTCGATCTGCTGGCTATGCCCCTACTTATACAGCCCAAAATGCCACTGGCCTTCTTGGCAACAAGGGCACACTGGTCTACTTATAATAAAACCATTTTTACTATTCAGACCATCCAGCATAGTGTTAAAAAAAGTATTTGGCTCAGTTAAATGGTGACTTACTCCAACACCATAAGCCAGAGGTTTTCAAACTGTGGGCCGAGCAGTGGAGCTCGGCCATGGTGTCAGGCAACTTCACACCCAGAAGAACAGTAGCAAGACAAGGAACAATGCTAGTAGCTACTGAATTGCAAGTAAAATAAATGACACTATAAAATTGATGAACATATATATATACAATATGTGAAACTGCCATATCTTTTTTGCATGCTGTAAGTAAATTCCCTGAGCACTGATGATCTCTCAGCCAGTGTCCTGTTTTCAGTTTAGGGGACTATGGTCCCCCTGCTTCTTGGTGAGAGGAGATGGTTACAGCCTGGGAATCCCTAGACTTGGCGCATCCTGGAAGGTGTGGGCCGGCTGCAGAACCTACGACAAAGAGGAGAATGGGGCCATGCGGAAACTGACTTAGGACTCCCATGGGGCACTGCAATGCAATAGCTGACTCAAAATACTTAGATTATTTTGGCAAAATATTTCAATTTTGGGGCATTTGTTTTTTCAACCAAAAAAATGGAAATTTTACATAGAAAGCTATTTTTCTCAAAATAATTTTTCTCAAAAAAATCTCTAAGTTACAAACCCATTTTCCACTGACAACCAGTTTTGATGGAAAATTTTCACCCCGTCCAAGTTGCCTTGAAAGTGTGAGTGGCCTTGGTGAAAGGCTGGGTGGCCAAAGCCTGGTTACAATGATAAGCTTTGGGCCATGTTTGATTTTCTGCCGATAAAGTGACTGGCTGTAGCTAATGCTACCTTCTGCTCTTGCTGTAGGGCCTGCTGAAGATTATTCCAGAAGAGTTTGCCCTTTAGTTTTACTTTTTAAACAGACTTTCTCCAACAGGTAACCCCCTGCGAGTTCTTTCACCAGTTCTTACTTTCTTTTCAGGTTATTGCTAATTAGTCACTATCTTGTCTAACTTTCACTATTAGCCTCCGAACCTCCCTTCCCTCCCACACATCCGTTTCATTTACACATTCCTGGCATTTGCTAGACCTTGTGGCCAAAAATCCCCTGAAGGAACAGAAATTTGGTTTACAAAATTCGTTACCTTGCTCTGGGGCCTAATGACTGTGACAGTTTCTTGGGATTTATGATCCATTCATAATGATATGTTGCAAAAGAAAGACTCAGCTCCTGGCCATGAAGAACAGCACCTGTAGCTGGGCTAGTTAATTTAACTGGTGTAGATTTCTAGTTTCCATCTCTGCCACCAGCATGAGTTCTCTTGTTGGTGCTGTGACACTTGTTCATGTGAGGGAATCATAGAAGATCAGAGTTGGAAGGGACCTCAGGAGGTCATCTAGTCCAACCCCCTGCTCAAAGCAGGACCAATCCCCAGTTTTTGGCCCAGATCCTTTAATGGCCCCCTCAAGGATTGAACTCACAACCCTGAGTTTAGCAGGCCAATGCTCAAACCATTGAGCTATCCCTTCCGCCTGGGATAGCTCCTTAGGACTGGCTACAGAGTTCCTTGCAGAGTTCCTTAGGACTGGCTACAAACAGCCATCAAAGATGAACTCTTCCACCCACAACATGGAGCTACCAGTGATGCACGTAGAACCTCCCCCACTTCAGTATCCAAGAGCTTTTCCAGCTCGGCTTATCTCCGTAGCTAATTAAGCAAACCTGCATTCTGCCTGCCCCATAAGGCTTTATGGAAATATGCTTATGCAGGTATATATGACATAACTGGAATAGTTTTATGCTACATATGCCATGTAACATATGTCTGTAAAGATTATGATCTACTGAATCTATTCATCCTGTTTGTATGTAGGTATCATTTTTGTATTCGAAGTTACGAATATTGGCTGTGTACTTGCTTGATGTCTATGTAGCCTTAGTAAGCATTTGGTCAGTTTCTTGGGAAAGGAATCTGCAAGTTAAATGCCCAGTCGAGAAGCACTTAACGGACAAAGAAAAGGAGTACTTGTGGCACCTTAGAGACTAACCAATTTATTTGAGCATAAGCTTTCGTGAGCTACAGCTCACTTCATCGGATGCATACTGTGGAAAATACAGAAGATGTTTTTATACACACAAACCATGAAAAAATGGGTGTTTATCACTACAAAAGGTTTTCTCTTCCCCCACCCCACTCTCCTGCTGGTAATAGCTTATCTAAAGTGATCAGTCTCCTTACAATGTGTATGATAATCAAGGTGGGCCATTTCCAGCACAAATCCAGGGTTTAACAAGAATGTCTGAGGAACAGTGGAGGGGGGGAGGAATAAACAAGGGGAAATAGGTTACTTTTTATAATGAATCAACCATTCCCAGTCTCTATTCAAGCCTAAGTTAATTGTATCCAATTTAACAGACAACAGATCTGAAAAGACACCAATCCACATCTGAGCATTCCCAGGAATGTGGCTTGGCTGGTAAGAAACTCAGTCATACATGGACATGTGACTTGCCCATGTGACTCCAAAACTCCATTTTGTAGCTGGATTCTACACGGGGAAGGTCCACTCAGAGGAGAAAGTCTATTTAAACCCCTGGGAGACCCCTCCATTTTGTCTTCAGCTGGCTAAGGAGATAGGCTCTCCACCCCCAAGGATACCTGAGAGAAACTGGAACAAAGGACAGTAACTACAGGGGGTGTGAGTGATTGCTGGACCCAGACTAGAAGGAGACTAGTCTGTAAAAGGATGCTTACTGGGTGAGGTTTTTATCTGTATTCAGTTTTCTTAGACATAGACTTGCGTATTCTATTTTATTTTGCTTGGTAATTCATTTTGTTCTGTCTGTTACTACTTGGAACCACTTAAATCCTACTTTCTGTATTTAATAAAATCACTTTTTACCTATAAATTAACCCAGAGTATGTATTAATACCGGGGGGGGGGCAAACAGCTGTGCATATCTCTCTATCAGTGTTATAGAGGGCAAACAATTAATGAGTTTACCCTGAATAAGCTTTATATAGGGTAAAACTGATTTATTTGGGGTTTGGACCCCATTGGGAGTTGGGCATCTGAGTTCTTTCAGTTAAATCTGAAGCTTTGGGCACCTGGTTCAGACCCTGGGTCTGTGTTGGAGCAGACTGGCATGTCTGGCTCAACAAGACAGGGCGCTGGAGTCCCAAGCTGGCAGGGAAAGCAGGGGCAGAATTAGTCTTGGCACAGCAGTTGGCAGTCCCAAGGGGGTTTCCGTGTTCCAACCCGTCACACTGCTTTAGCCAGAGGAGCTTTGGATCACACCATGCTCCCTCTAGTTCTGCTCTCTCCCAGACCCAAACATTCGGAAGAGATATAAATGCCCATGCTTCAGGGCATAGTCCAGTCACGCACTGCTCCAGGTCAGGAAGAAACTTCCCCTATGAACAGTTTATTGTACAGATCCTAACACCTTCCTCTGAAGCATCTGATTGTGGCCACTGACACATCTGATTGTGGCCATGATACTGGATTGGATGGACCACTTGTCAGAGCCAGTCTGGCAATCCCTAAATTCCCCCAGGCACTCTAGTGGTTATCTCTGCTGCACTGCATTCTTCAGTGATTGCCATCTCATGCTTGGCTAGATAAAAAGAGCTTTGCAAGTAAGGAAAACAGGGAAATGTGCGGCTATTTTGTAACAGTGGTAAATCCATGCAGGCAACTGGGAATCCCACTGAACTAATTTCCATTACAGGATGACAACATTTATGAACATGGGCAAGGGCTGAGAAAAGAGAGAGTTACATTGGATGAGCCACGTCCTGAAGTCTTTATGCAGGCAAAATGCCCATTGACTTCAAGGAGAGATTGCCCCAGTCAGCAAGGACTTCCAAAGAGCTGAGCGACATTTTTCGCCCAAAACTTATTTTCCCTCAGCAAAGAAATGCATATTCAGGTCGACACAGACATTGAGAATATGGGTCAATTTCACGGAATTGTTTTGGTGAAACAAAAACCCCCCCACCCATTAAAAAAATCCAAAAAAGTCAAAAAGTTTGTATCCCCATTTTCTAAATGGAATGGTTCTACTTTTCAATTCAGATCAGCATTTCATTTCAACATTACTTTTAATGAAATATTTTAAAATAAAATTAACAATCTGGTTGTACAAAAATAAGTGGGTCTGACTTACACATTACCAGAATGATCCAGGTAGCCTACTGCCATAAGAAAAAAATAAAATAAAATCCATAAATAAAATATTCTTGTGTTCATATTTTAACATATATTAAAAACATACACACACACATATATATACACCACATATTTTAAATAGATCTTTCCAGTACAAAGCTATTTTAAATTAAACCATTGTACATAATAAATACAGAACCTGTACAAATATTAATCTATAAATTATTACAGAGCAAGGCATGCTGGTTGTTTCAACGGTCACATTTCATTAGGTTGGCATCAGTGCCATACTACCCTCCAGGGGTACAGTGCAATGGTGCCTTAGGACATCAGCACAGCACCAGCAGGTGATGCCACTCCCAGATAATACTGGGGAATTAAAACTCATCTAGAGTCATTTTGACGGCAATACAAATTGCCAGGCCAGATCCTTAGCGGGTGTGAACTGAAGTCTGTGGAGATAAACCAAGTTACTCTAGCTGAAGATCTGGACCATGGTTTGGGATCTCAAAACTACTTCTAGGAAAGAACAACAAGGGGCATAAAGAGAACAAACATCTGCAGCAGTCATGTGCTGAGTGTTGTTGGATCCTGGGTAGGAGAGACACATACTCCACAGTGCACAGCCACTTAGTCAGGCTGGGTCACTGGACCTTTGAATCACTGGAAAATCAGGCCAAGTTTAACAACATGTTTAATGTTCAGACAGTCAGTGCTGCCGGGCCACAGTAACCTCCTGATCTGATCTGACCTGGGAGTGACTGGTGTGAATCTGCTTCACAGGCTAGCGGGCCTGAGCCCGCTTCAGTCCAGCTAGCGCAGGTAACAATAGCATGGCAGACATGGCAGGGAAGGCAGTACAAGCCTGGTATGGACCCTGGGTGGACTCAGCTTGCTGTCTTCAGTGCTATTGCTCCTCATGCTAGCTGGAGTCAAGCTAGCTAGGTAGCCCATACGCACCTTTTGCTGTGTAGACATACACTTCGCCAACCCCCAACGGCTCTGTGCTGCTGGTGACTTGGAGTAACGAGTTAATTTCACATGCAATTTAAGTTTCTGTACCTGGGATCAGATTGTCCATTGCCCAGCGCCTTGGGTCATCATTTGCCCCAGTGCTAAGTGAGCGTAAATAGTTACCATTCTGTTTTAGAGGCATTTTATTACACTCAGCACTGGGGCAAATGATGACCCAAGGTGTTGGGCAATGGAAAACTCAGCCAAGTGGGCAAAATAGGTTAAACTAGGGTTGGATCATCAGGATAGATCGGGGTGGGCAAACTTTTTGGCCTGAGGGCCACATCTGGGTATGGAAATTGTATGGTGCACCATGAATGCTTATGAAATTGGGGGTTGGGGTGAGGGAGGGGATGAGGGCTCTGGATGGGTGTCTGGACTCTGGGGTGCAGGAGGGTGGGACCGAGGGGTTCGGAAGGTGAGAGGAGGATCAGGGCTGGGCAAGGGTTGTGGCGTGAGAGGGGGTCAGGAGTGCAGGCTCCAGGTGGTGCTTACCTCAGGCAGCTCCCGGAAGCAGCGACATATTCCCCCCTCTGGCTCCTACGCAGAGACACGGCCAGGTGGTTCTGCGTGCTGCCCCATCTGCAGGTGCTGCCCCTGCAGCTCCCATTGGCCCCGTTTGCTGGCCAATGGGAGCTGCAGGGGCGGCGCTTGGGGAGCCCCCTGGCTGCCCATATGCATGGGAGCTAGAGCAGGGATGTGACGCTGCTTCCGGGAGCCACGCTCCTCAGCAGGAGCTTAAGGGCTAGATTAAAACATCTGAAGGGCTGGATGCGGCCCTTGGGCGGTAGTTTGCCCACGTCTGGGATAGATGCTGGGTCTTTGTGCATTTGAATCCAGCCTGTTCTTCTGCAAAGGGTCTCAAACAGTGCAGTAATGAACCGTTCCTGCAGAATCCAGTGGTGCTTTTGATAAGAAAAAAGGCACCTTGGCTTCTGTACGCTGTGCAGAGGTACCTGGAAGCTCTCAGGCCGGCCTTCCATACGTGCGTGGCCCCCAGCAGCTCCCACTGAGAGCGAAGGAGAATCCCCTCCAACCACTTGAGAACAACAGAGAATACCCCACACTCCTGAGAGCAAAGGTGGTTGCTGGGTGCCAAGCACTTTGCCAATCTGGCCCCAAGGGACTGTCTGTCCTAGCACATTGAATGTGGGACCAGGACACGACATGGCTCTGGTGTCCCTGCACCAGGCTCCTGTGCAGCCACTTCTCGGGGTTAAACAGGGGTTGTGTATTTCGTTCAAGTATTTTTTGGAAGCCTTCCTGGCTCCGTCCTCACCACCAGATCTGAGCGGCAGCCATCTAGGGTTCCCTGGCTCCCGCTGGGTGGCTCATTCAGGAGTGTGAGGAAGCCTCCTTTCTTTTTGTGCCTTTCCGTCTTTTCCTTTGATCTCTGAGTCCCTGCGGCGCATTCTCCCCTGAGCCCCTGACCAGTTTCTCCAGGAACTTGCTGTAGTTCCAGAGCACTTTGCATCCGTCAATCTTTTGCTGGAAAGCGTTAGTGGCTACAGGTCTCTCTGGGATGCCCCTGGAGTTGGGCGAGACTCCCTTGAGACAGAGGGCGCAGCCGGTGTTGGAGAGGAGCCCTCTCACCGACCACTGGGTGCTTTGGAGTTTGCGGAGTAATGCAGCCCCTGGGGTGCTCAGCACCTGCTGCTGCTTCCCGATGTTCTCGAGGGCGTCCTTCATGTGCTCCAGAGTCCGGTATAGCTCCTGCAGCATGACACTCTTCGGCTGGTCTCTTATATTCTCCGTGGGAAACCACTGTACAGCCTCGTTGCAGAGTTGGCGAAGGTCGGGTGGAAGCAAGCCCTGGTGAGTCAACTGGAAATACAAATAAACAAATGCAATACCAGCCACCATGGGAGAGACTGACAGAGTCGCCTGGGCCACTGTCACATGGACAGTAAAGGAAACCCTCTCAGACAAACACCTGTCAATGATTGTCTCACTCCTGCCTCCTCAGGAGGGGATGGGCTAAATGACCCCTGGAGGTCCCTTCCAGCCTAAATGTCTATGAATCACTACAATACATTACATATATAGCAACAGGACACTACCTATCATGGGCCTTCAAAGCACTCTGCAGACATTAAGGAATTAATTGTCACACCAGCCGACAGAAATAGGTCAATATTATTACAGCCATTTTATAGATGGTGAAACTGAGGCATAGAAACATGAAGCAACTTGATTAGTGAGCTGATGACAAAGCCAGGGCTAGAACCAGACTTTTTGGTACTTAGGTCAGTGCTTTAATTAACGAACCATGGTTTTTCTACTATAGTCCTTGCACGAGAGGATCCAGTACTAGTGCTTGACAAACTACATACATATCCAACAACAGGAAAATGCAGCTACTTCTGGGCTGGAGAGTAGCAGCCAGCATGCTAAACAACAGCAGAATGGGAGATGTTGGCTGAAGACATGACACAAATTTCAGCTCTATGTTCATACAGTGCAGGCAGGACTGCGGCTTTTAAGATCTAAGAAAACTCCCACACTCTAAATTGCTTCTCCTCTGGCAACATGGCAGGGTGGGGGCTGTGCTGGTCATGGTGCTCTAAGGGACATGAGTATGTCAGAGGGAATGCTTACGCTGCTTCGGCCTGCCGAGCTGGATGGAAGTGCTCTCCACAGCCAGTTCCCAGGCGATTACTCTTTGACAATAGCAGTCAGGTACACCCAGCCAGACGGCACCAGCTGTGCTGCTGGAGGCACCAAACACGTCTTAACGTTCCTCTGATCTATGATTCACGGGCCTGTGAGTTCCCTCCCACACACACATTCTGGCCAAAGCTCGGGGAAGCATTGATGGGCTCTGGGGAAATCTAGCTGGAGGGAAGGTGACTGTGTCAGTGGGGTTATTCCCCCAGACCACCCACACACCTCCAGCGACTCACGGCGCACCAGTCTGCCACCCCAGCTAGTCATGCTGACTCCACCATGTGATATTTCCAGCGAACTCCTGCCCAACAATAAGGCAGGACCCAGAGCAGGCCCCATGCCTTTTTTGGGCAGAAGGATCCCAGCATCATTGCATGTCCGTGAAACATCCACCTTCGTGGCAGACACTGGGGACCAAACTAGGGGCCTCCAGAGCTAGAAACATGAGTCTTTACAGCTCAAGCGAAAGAGGGAGGTTGTGTGCTGCAACAGGCCCATATGCACTGGGCATGAGGTGCTACACACATCACCGGCCTCCATCTACAGGGAGATCAGTCAGCCCCTTGCTGGCTCCATGGGGCCATCCCTGTGGCTGCCACCTTCTGGGTACAGTTATGCAGTTACCAGCATGGGCCAACCACTTTCCCCCACCCTGCTTCATGCTGCTGTTCTTCAAAGCAGTGCCTCGGGTGCTGGAGAGCTGTGCCCCCCATGCAGAGCTTAGTGGCATCCCTTAAGAGATTCTCCCCAGCCAGAGATGTCCCCTGGAGGGCAGCACTTACATAGGATCTGAACAGCTCCTTGGCTTCCTTTTCCATCTGTCTGGTCTTTGCTGTGATTTTGCCCAGGGAATTCCGATGACATCCTCGGCAGGGGGCAGTGCTGGAGTTTACACGTGCCAGGCATTGGATGAAGAGACCCTGAGTCACGGCTAGAAAGGAATAGAAAAGAGTCACATCAACTGATGCAGATGGCAGGGAGACACCAAGATACCTCAGCCCATATTGGAGGCCTTGTATCAAGGCAGGCAGGAATGAAGGAGGCGCTAACTGGAAACCTCTGTGCTTTCTTTGGAAGGAAAAAAAGTAACATGTAATTGCTTCTCCTTTACGCTCTCAGATCAGCTACTAGCCACATACCACTCTGAGAAAGCTGGCGAGATCAGAGCCCGGTGTCTCTTTTAGCACCAGCAATGGCTGAGCACACCCGCTGGGCATATAGCAACGTGTGGCAGAGCAAGAACGTGGTTATCTAGTGTGTTTTACCCTGGGACCTCAGAGCGCTTTGCAAAAGCAGGAGCCATCCCTGATTTTCCCCGGGGGGAAAGTGAGACCAAGCGTGGTTAAAGCATTAATGAAAACAGTCTTCGGTTTGGATTTCAACATTCCTCTGCATGTTTGCAACCCACACTCTGTAGCATTGCGCTAGTGCAGGATGGCCAAAGCCTGATTCGGGAGCCAGGCTACCTGCCCCTGGGAAATGGATTCTAGTGTGTCTAGCGTAACTGAGCTAGGATCCCTGCATCTGCTCTCAAGGCTGACACGTGCCTGCTTCTTAGTTAGCCAGTTAAAATCCCTCTGTCATTTATTTTCCTGTTAGCTCATAGGTGGCCTGATTTTACTCCCAGTGAAGTCTATGAGGCCCTGAGTCATGTGCTCCATAACAGTGTTTGCCCGAGGGCACCCAGGCTCAGGTGACCTGCCTGGGGGCTCCCTAGTAGGGGGCCATTCTGGCTTTCAAGTGGGATTTCCCAGAGGCTGGAGTAAAGGAGCCCAATGTGCCCCTTGTCCTTCTAAGCAGCAATGTTCGTTGGAGGTGTACATGACACCGTGGGGCTAAGCACGGAGGGGCTCGTCCCTTGGGACAATCCTAGCCGGGTATCTGGGGGCATCTAAAGGGTACTAGAAGAGACCTAAGAAGCTACAGGTTCTGCTCCCCCACCTCCCCCCGTATAAATATTGCAGAAAAACTAGAATTCAAGATTTCTAATAACTCCTTGGGCAAAATTCGTAGATTCTAAGGTTGGAAGGGTTAATTCTGGTCATCTAGTCTGACCTCCTGCAGAACCCAGGCCAGGGCACTGCCCCAAATTACAGCTCCATCCAGTCCAGAACCACTGTCTGAGGCAGACTCATCAACGCCAGCAGATGCCGATCCAGGTGTTCCTGGCCAGAAACCTCTGGGGTGTCTCAGGGTAATTTTTTTTGTTCATGCTTTATCCCCTAACTATATCTACTTCCCTAGATCTATAGCTGGGACACAAGGTACCCGCAAGGGTGGGGAGGAAGATGTCTAAATACCTTTGTGAATCCTACCCTACATATCTCCCTGTTTCTCTCATACGCATCACTGTGGTATCTGCCTTTGGTTATTCAGCATTCACCCCCTTGGCTTCGAGGACAAGATGCAGCCACCTGGGTCTTGAAGTGAACACGGCCTAGATAATACTTGGCCCTGCCATGAGTTGCAGGGGACTAGGTGACCTCTCAAGTTCCCTTCCAGTCCTACGATTCGATGATTCTGTGCTCCTCAGGCTGTTTAGCCAGGAGAGTTCAGCAAAGGATTTCCACCAGAAGTTTTCCCTTGAGAAATGACGATTAGACACAATGGACATTCCATGGGAACGTGGCAAATCCATCAAAACTTTCGAGAGAAAGCAGGCAGGCATTCTGGGCAGCTCTGAGCCGGCTAGCTGCCTGGTGCCCAGGCTTATTTACCTGTCCTGCTCCCTGGGCAGCTGGTTCCCCGGGCTCCTGGGGCTGCCTAACTCCCTGCTGGCAAGGTGGGCAGCCCCAGAGGTGGCGAGCCTGGGCATCCGAAGCTTTTTCGGGAAATATTTCTGAATTCCTGTCCAGCAAAAAGATTTGAGATTTTTGACTTTTGGTCTGAATTCAGGACAATTTAGCTTTTTACACTAGAAATTTTTCACGGGATGGAAATTCCACTTCCCAGCCAGTGCTAGGAGCCAGGATCCACAGGGCCAACACCAGAGCTGCTGGACGCAGCACCTTGGGAGCACTTGAATTCCTCCGAGTGCTGCCCACATAGCTCCCAGGTGGGAAGAAACGAGACGCGGCTGCAAGTTCACTCCTTATGCAAAGGGGGCCAACTCCACTGACGCTGGCAGAAGTGCCCCACTTACGCCAGGTCTGGGGGCAGCTCTCCCTCCTGGGGAAGGTGATGCTTGGACAGAAATTGAGCTTGGTGAACTTTGCTTGCTCCTGACACTCACACAGCTCATGGAGAAGCCCCTGAGTTTTTAGATGAGCAATCTCCCAGAACATGCTGCACCACAGGCTAGCTGAAGTCAGCAGGGCTGGGCTGCAGAGATGCTAGCGAGGACAGTGTTGACTTGCTCTTTCCTGTTGCAGAATGAGTTGTAATCTCCAGAAATGCCAAGTATGTTTCTTTAGCAGCATTGCCGTGTGTGTTAATAATAGAGAGTTGTATATAACACAGGCATTCACACATTTTCAAACAACTACCGCACCATTAACCCATCATAACTGCGGCTAAGCTAATTTGCCTACGTAATTCTCAGACACGCTGCTCACAGTGTCATGGGACAGCATTTGACCCTGACACCTTTGACTCTCCAAATGTCCTTCTGGGACATACAGTGGAATTTCACCTTGGGACTTAGGTGCTTTCGAAAATGTTACCTGTGGAGAGGGCTCATGTGGTAGACACCTCTCCCTGCTAGTTTCCAGCCCTTGTGCCACTTGAAGCTGGCTGTGGTGGAGGCATCTGAGCGATGGAACAGGGTTGTTTTACACATCGACACAGTGTTCAGCTCCGTGCTGGCTGACTTTGCCTTCATACAGTGATCCTGCAGGTGCCACTTCTAGCCAGGGTCACCTCATGCTGAACTTTCACCTCTGCCAGCAGTTAAGGAAGAGACAGCTACTGGCTGGTCTCCCTCTGGTACCAGATCGTGCCCACGTGTCTGTCAAATCAAGTCCTAGACCTAGTCTCATCTGCCTGGCTCCATATGAAAGTAAGGAGAACATCTCTACATATCTCTGGGCTAAATGACGGTGAAAGGCACCAGACTGACTACTTGGGGACTCCCTAAGCTGTCCACAGACAGGCACAGACTGCATCTCATCCCAACCCACCCCGATGTGGAAGGATCTGCTCTATGGGGGAGAGAAGAGATTGCTATAACCTCCCACCCGAGATCTCTTCGTGGAGGCTGCCTACAGTTCTGCTGACACAAGAACACCTCCCTCTCCTGCTAGAACCATTAGGCAGACCCACCAAGCTGCCATGGAACATCCATGCGACAGAAACCACTTGGCGTTGGTACCAGCAGTGGCTGGTCTCAAACCAACAACTCAGAGGCAAAAAGCACCGTCTCATTCCCAAAACCAAGACTAAACCCAATGGCAGTCCCCTCTATGCCAGCCAGTGCCCCCAAACTGCCTTGTACAGCAGCTCACACACCCCAAACCTAGGGTGTAAGCACTTGCAAAGCTAAACCCTAATGCAAATGTTTTTCAGACCAGTACAAAGCATATCTTCTGTGAGGGAGCAAGTACTGATTTTCACAAGCAGTTTTCACTCTTCTTTTTACTTGTTTCCAGTAAAAGAGCCATTTCCCCAGAAAGCTTTCCGATGCTCACTTTCCAGTGACCCAGCTTAGCAGAACAGGTCACAGATTCAGCAAAACACCTCTGAATTTCAGTCTGATAACACAGTGCTATTTGTCTTTAGAGTGACTCAGTCTCCTAAAGTACTGTAACTCTCTCTCACGTACTCCTCCACCAAACCCTACACAGCCTTTTGCTTCTGATCACAGCCTGCCGCCAAAGGAGAATGGCAGCGACTCACTGTGGGACTTTTTCAAAGCTGCCGCGACAGCAAGCGATTGGCCGAAGAGCTGAGCAAGGGAAGAAAATGTCGTCACCTACCTAGAAGAAAGCCCAGGGTCTCCACATTCCACAGCATGCTCAGAGTGGCAAGCGTTCAGCGCAGCCTGCTGCGAAGTGCACTGCCACTTCCTCTGCTAATGGCCCAAAATGGGGAACCTTGCTTTCTTCAGTATACTGATTAGCCAACCCCTACTGCAGGAGGTGGCCCAGTGTGACAGGAAAAAAAGAGAGAAGCTAACGGAATGACTAGCACCAATGAGTTCTCCACTGTGCGGCCACCCAGAGGAAATGATGTCTCTTCGCGCTGGCTAATTCTTCGAATAAGTTCCTCGAGATCCCACCAGAGCTCATCCGTGATGCAAGCAGCGTCCCAAGTGCCTAGTCAGAGGGCTGCTTCAGAAAAAGACCAGGCTGCTCCACCCTTCGGAGCCACATGGCATTTCAGGGAGTTCCTTATTTTGAAATAGGAAAAAGAATCAGAATGGCAGCTGCTCTGGCAGCTGCTGAACCAAAAGCCAGCCCTCCTGTGGGCATGGAGAAGATGCTGCTTAGAGTCACCTTGCAGCCGCTGGCGATAGACCATCCTCTACAGCCCTTGCCCCTGCGTAGGCTGCAACGGAGTTACACTCCCATACAGCTTGAGAAGAACAGGGCTGAGTCAGGCCCCAGCCATCCAGCAGGAAAGGGGGTAGCTTGGTTCATAGCTTCTTATTCAGTGAGCCTTCCCCCTGCAGGGTCGAGGGAGGGGCTTTGGAGGCTCCAGGCTTGCAGACAGGAGACCATGTGTGATCTGGTACCTAGCATGCAGGCCAGTGAGTTGGGAGGCCTGGGTTTGGCTCCCAGCTCTGTCATTGCCCTGATGGACGATCTTGCTCTCAAGGAAGATCATGCACATTTCTCTGTCTGCCAAATGGGCTGATGACAGTGGCGGATTTAGAGTTGTGTGCAGCTTCATCTTTGGGGGCCCCTCGGAACCCAGACAGGGAAAGGACATTCTATCTTCTCTCTCCCACATTTTCCGTTCTTTTTTTCTTCCTCCTCCTCCTATATTATAAGTAATGGGAAGTAAATGAAAATAAAGTGCGGTACCTTGATTGGGCAGGTGGTTGGGGTGCAGGAGGGTGTGCGGGGTCGGGATGGAGTTTGGGTGTGGAGGGGTGCGGGGGTGGGCTCTGGGAGGGAGTTTGGGTGCAGGGTGTGGGCTCTGGACTGGGGCAGGGGCTTGGGGTGCGGGAAGGGGGCAGGGGGGCGGCACTTACCTTGGGTGGCGCAGCTCCCAAAGCGACTGGCACACCCCACCCCGGCAACAGCTCCTAGGCGTGGGGGGGGCCAGGGGGTCTCAACGCGCCGCTGCCCACAGGTGCAGCACCCGCAGCTCCTATTGGCCACAGTTCCCAGCCAATGGGACCTGCGGAGTCAGCCTTGGGGTGAGGGCCACAGGGACATGCCAGCTGGTCCAGCACTGGCATGATGCAGAGGGAGGGAAGCAGAGCGGGCAGAGAGCTACCTTAGCCCTGCTGCTGGCACGTCTCTGCGTGCCCCTTACGGGGAGGGGGCAGCGGGTCTCTGTGTGCTGCTCAGGGTGGGGGCAGCGTGCGGAGCCACCTACCCCCCGCCAGAGACGTGCCGGCCGCCTGAGCCGTGCTGCGCTGCCAGCCAGGATTAAGGGGCAGGTTGTCAGATGAGATTTGTCCTGCCTTTTGCCGGGGGGGGGGGGGTCCCTGTCGTTGGGGGCCCTGTGCCACTGCATGGTTTGGTTCATGGTAAACCCGCTCCTGGCTGACGACATCCACCTCTGAGTCTGCATGATGGAAACTGCTGTGTGAGTGCCAAGCACTATTATACTGCCCAGCTCCAAGGAAGCTCTACGGCCCTCCAGCTCCCCTAACGTCCTGGGCTGTAGTGCCCCATGGTGCTCCCTTTGGGCACGCTGGCGTAACCCACTAGCGTGTGCATGTTACCGGTCCCCCTCTGTGCCGAGCTGCAGCGATCAAACATGAATCTCTTACAGCCCTAAGCTCTGGAGGGGCGCTGTGCTACCCTCCTGTGTGCTGGCTAAGGCAGCAGCTGCCACAATAGCTCAGGGGAGAGCCTGGGGGCCTGGATGTTCTCTGCTTTCCATGGACACCCAGGGGACTGGACTGAGCTCACTGCTGTCTTTGTGCTACCTCCAGAGCACTGATGCACCTCACCGGTACAAGAGCTGGCTCCAGCCTGAACGCTGGCGCTGCTGCCAAACCCCAACGGAGGCGGTGCCTAGAGGGCCAAGTACGATCAGGCCCCCACTGTGCGAGGTGCTGTACAGAGGAAGAGCTCACCACCCACAGAGACCAGGCAGAGAGGGAGCAGTAACATCCCCAGATGAGGAATTGAGGCACCACGAGATCAAGAGCCACACAGGACGATGCTCAGTCCGCACAGAAAGTTTGTAGCACACTACGAAACTGAAGCCGGGCCAACTGAGCGTGCGGCCAGTGATTTATCAAGCCCTCCTTCCTCTTAGGGACTTGATGATAGTTGAAAAGCATCTACCCCCAGAGACATCACCATGAGCTGTTAGCCCCCCGTCATCTCCTGGTCACCAAAGCAGCCCCCCAATTTTCATAGAAGAATCATAGAATCATAGAAGATCAGGGTTGGAAGGGACCTCAGGAGGTCATCTAGTCCAACCCCCTGCTCAAAGCAGGACCAACACCAACTAAATCATCCCAGCCAGGGCTTTGTCAAGCCTGACCTTAAAAACCTCAAAGGAAGGAGATTCCACCACCTCCCTAGGTAACCCATTCCAGTGCTTCACCACCCCCCTAGTGAAAAAGTTTTTCCTAATATCCAATCTAAACCTCCCTCACTGCAACTTGAGACTATTACTCCTTGTTCTGTCATCTGCTACCACTGAGAACGGTCTAGATCCATCCTCTTTCAGGTAGTTGAAGGCTGCTATCAAATCCCCCCTCACTCTTCTCTTCTGCAGACTAAATAACCCCAGTTCCCTCAGCCTCTCCTCATAAGTCATGTGCCCCAGTCCCCTAATCATTTTTGTTGCCTTCCGCTGGACTCTCTCCAATTTGTCCACATCCCTTCTGTAGAGGGGGGCCCAAAACTGGACGCAATACTCCAGGTGTGGCCTCACCAGTGCCAAATAGAGGGGAATAATCTCTTCCCTCGATCTGCTGGCAATGCTCCTATTAATACAGCCCAATGTGCCATTGGCCTTCTTGGCAACGAGGGCACACTGCTGACTCATATCCAGCTTCTCATCCATTGTAATCCCCAGGTCCTTTTCTGCAGAGCTACTGTTTAGCCAGTCAGTCCCCAGCCAGTACTGATGCACGGGATTCTTCCTTCCTAAGTGCAGGACTCTGCACTTGCCCTTGTTGAACCTCATCAGATTTTTTTGACCCAATCCTCTAATTTGTCTAGGGCCCTCTGTATCCTATCCCTACCCTCCAGGGTATCCACCTCTCCTCCCAGTTTAGTGTCATCTGCAAACTTACTGAGGATACAATTAATCTCATCCTCCAGATCATTAATGAAGATACTGAACAAAACTGGCCCCAGGACTGACCCCCTGGGGCACTCCACTTGATACCGGCTGCCAACTAGACATTGAGCCGTTGATCACTACCCATTGAGCCCGATGATCTAGACAGCTTTCTATCCACCTTATAGTCCATTCATCCAATCCAGACTTTTTTAACTTGCTGGCAAGAATACTGTGGGAGACCCGATCAAAAGCTTTGCTAAAGTCAAGATATATCACATCCACCGCTTTCTCCATATCCACAGAGCCAATGATCTCATCATAGAAGGCAATCAGGTTGGTCAGGCATGACTTGCCCTTAGTGAATCCATGTTGACTGTTCCTGACCACCTTCCTCTCCTCCAAGTGCTTCAAAATGGATTCCTTGAGGACCTGCTCCATGATTTTGCCAGGGACTGAAGTGAGGCTGACTGGTCTGTAGTTCCCCGGTTTCTCTTTCTTCCCTTTTTTAAATATGGGCACTATATTTGCCTTTTTCCAATCGCCCGGGACCTCCCCCAATTGCCATGAATTTTCAAAGGTAACGGCCAATGGCTCTGCAATCACATCCACCAACTCCCTCAGCACCCTTGGATGCATTAGATCTGGCCCTATGGACTTGTGCATGTCCAGCTTTTCTCAATAGTCCTTAACCTGTTCTTTCACCACTGAGGGCTGCTCACCTCCTCCCCATACTGTGCTGCCCAGTGCAGCAATCTGGGAGCTGACCTTGTCTGTGAAGACGGAGGCAAAAAAGGCACTGAGTACTTCAGCTTTTTCCACATCATCTGTCACTATGTTGCCTCCCCCATTCAGTAAGGGTCCCACACTTTCCCTGACCTTCTTCTTGTTGCTAACATACCTGTAGAAACCCTTCTTGCTACCCTTCACATCCCTTGCTAGCTGCAACTCCAATTGTGCCTTGGCCTTCCTGATTACACCCCTGCATGCTCTAGCAATATTTTTATACTCCTCCCTAGTCATCTGTCCAAATTTCCACTTCTTGTAAACTTCCTTTTTGAGTTTAAGCTCACCGAAGATTTCACTGTTAATCCAAGCTGGTTGCCTGCCATATTTGCTATTCTTTCTGGACTTCGGGATGGTTTGTTCCTGCGCCCTCAATAAGGCTTCTTTAAAATACAGCCAGCTCTCCTTATCTTACAATGGTTTATACCATCGCCTCTGAGTCATGTTTCCTGCTCCGCCCTCCTCCTTTCCTCTCAGCATCTCAATTCCAGCATCTGACACAGATAAGAAATCTACATAGCGCTCCATTGATACGCACTCAATCTATTCCGCAGCGTGCGACACACACCCTGCAGGCCTCGCCATGTGTACACCAGTACTGTGTTCTTTGTGTGAATCGTGCTGGACGCTAGGAAGAGAATTTCACCTCATGTCAAAAGCAGATTGATAGGCCCCTGCAGTCTGCAGAATCACCCCACCTTTGTCTGGTTGAAGTGCGAGCAGAGTTAATTCATGCTTTTGAGTTTGGTTCCGCTCTGAATGTTTACTCTGAAAATAGCATCCTAGAGTCCCCTCTTCATTGAGTCCCAGTGACTAACCAGACTGCTCTGTTTACAGGTCAAGCCCCTCTAGCTGCTAGCCCTGCCAGCTTGGCCTGGGATCTGAGAATCAGGCGGGGCTCTTTCTGGCTTGCGCATCCCCAACAATAGATTCTGCCAGAGGTATGGAGCCAGAAAAGACCCAGCTCCCTCTCCCAGAGCTGGGTTGGTTCTGCAGGAAGAATAGGTAACTCAATCCAGTCAGCAAATAGGATTCTGAATTCCCACTTTCACCTCCTCCCAGCTTCCTTTCTTTCCCTTTAGGGCCCTGAGTACCCCTGCTCCCCCCATCATATCCCCCCTTCTCGTTTCATTGGCTGCTGTCTCCTATGCTCTGCTGTCCCCTGTGCCCCTAACCCACCCCTTACCCCTTCCTGAGCTGGCCCCAAAGCCACCAGCCCACATCACAGAATCCCATGAGCACTTTGCCAGCTCTGGTACCTCCATAGCCCCTATGACTGCAACCTCTGGGAGCCTCCTTAAGGCATTTACCCTCCCGACCCCCCTGTGTGTCGGGGCAGGCCTATTATCCCGCTGTACAGCTGAGGAGCTAAGGCACAGGGAGGCCCCAGGAACCTGAACCCGGATCTCTCAAACCCTACTGTCTGTCCGGTCTGGATATCCACACGCAGGCCAAGCTTGAGAAGCGACTGGGCCACCATACACTGGGATCCCTGGCCTTGCCTGTTATCAGGCTGTAAGCTGGCTGGGGAAAGCCGCCCCATGAGGTTGGGCAGTGGGTGTTGCCGGAAACAATTAATAAATAATAATAATAATGATTATGTGGGTGACCCAGTGAGTAACAAGGGGCTATTTCTACACAGTCACTTTACAGAGCAGAATTGCACATCACTCTTCCTGTTAACGCTTTCAGCCCAAAGAAGCTGGAATACTGGCAAGAACCTCACAGCAGTCAGCTTAGATGGTCTAAAGCTGTGCACTTGTCAATGGAGCTGCGTGAGCTGCAGGTCCCTTAGTGAAACATGGCCCAGGAAGGAGCAAACATAACATGGAGGCACTGAGGCATTTGGGACATGGAGGGTGGCTTTGTGGTTACAGCACAGGAGTGGTCTCGCGGGCCCTTGAGATGAGCTAGTAGTCCCTTCTGTCCTTGAACTCAACAACTCAGAAAAGTGACTTTTCCCCTCTGTTCAGGATTGCCAGAGACCCGTGTCAACCCCTCCCCAGCCTCTATGCCTAGCGCCAAGCCAACTCGGGGCTGCCTCTGCTGTATTCCAAGGGGCAGGGGGAATTCTGGGAAAGGCAGCATTGCCAACCCTAAGTGTTCCAAACTTCTGATTTCCGAGTCTCTATGTTACACCCGAATCACATTTTCAAGCTTTTCTCCACAACTATGCGGGTTTAAAACTTACCATTGTGTTTAAAGAAAGCCGAGATTTCTGGGTGAGAAAATGACTCCAGAGGCTGGTGCTTTAAAATAAAACCAAGCAAATATAGCAAGACTTGTAAGAGTTGGCAAGCCTGCAAAGGCCAAGGATTGGCTGGAGGAGGGAAGGGGTTTGGCGGGGGCATTCTAATACCCTGGTTGTTCTGTGCCCTGCAGAGCCCCACAGCACCAGTGAAGCAGGGGTGCAATTCAGGGCATTGCTCAAGGCTGCTGTAGCCTGTGCCAAGGGCCCAGCCAGCCCCTTCAGCTGCTGAACAGAGGATGCATCGCCTCTGTTGCTGTACAGAGGCAAAACTGGATCTGTGTTTCCTTGCCAGCCCAGGAGGATGACGATGCTTTCGCTGCTTTGCACAGTGATGGGCCAGCTTTATCAGAGAAGGGCTCTGTACACATAAAACCCTAATCACATTCTAGGAAATTGTGCCCACTTGCTAGGAGAAGCCGCTGCTTATCTGCATGACAAACTTGTTCAGTTTCCTTGCACTCAGACATTCCACTGAAGTGCTGACAAACTTTCCCCCATGCAGGTGTTTCCTTCCTGGCTCACACAGCTGCCAAATTACATGCTGATGAGCAGGCCGGGGATGTCCAGATCTGAGAGCTGTGGGGCCTGTGGTATCCCCTCCCCTTACATGTGACATCCCAGGTACACAGGGAGTTCATCTACATGTCATGCGACCTCTTTCTTTCTCTCTCACTCACACACCCAGACTCACCAGTGTAAAATCTCTCTTTATAATGTTGTTCTCGTACATTCTTTGGGTGCATGTGTGTATCTGAATAAGTGCCTGGGGGGTGAAATAAAGAGAAGTTAGGAAAAGACAGACAGAGAACTGGGGGACAGACAAGGCATACATTGTGTAGGGGAGCTGAGGCCCAGTTAGCCCCGCTGTGTGACAGATGCGTCGAAGGAAGGTGTAAGAACCTCACAGTAGCAGGTGTGCTATCATCTGTCCCCCACATTAGGTTTCATCCTCAACTCTAAAAGAGATTGGCTTGAGCCCTGCAGCATGAGGTTTAATTTCCCTTCCCCATTAATGAGAACTGGCTATTGTACTGATCAATGCAGATGGTCTCCTGCCAATCGATGGTGCCATATGCTGCTAAGTTGTTGTCTTGCATGTTATTAGGTTGCTGTAGCAGAGTTTGGGGGACAGCGGGGTGGTAGCATGCTGCACATTTGAGTCCTGCCTGCGTGTGCAAGGGTTATTGCTTGCAGTTTGTCCGTAAATCCTTTGGGTTCTGTGAGTATTACACTATTGTTGTTACCCATATAAATGCCCGCTTTGGAGGTCCGTGCTCTGAGCTTTGTCTCTCTCTCCCCTGAAATCCATTGTGCTGCCAGCATATGGGGTCTTTTCCAAATTGTTCCATTTCATCCGGATACAATTGAATACAGAGATTTTTTTTAATTGATAAGAACTAAGCAGGTCATCCCCACTGCCATATTGGATCCAAAGTCACCTGCAGGGGCTCCCAGGATCACTTCCTGCAGGTCATTGAGGATGGATTCTCCAGGTTGTAGCATATCGCAGCGTAAGCTCCTTTGAGCGGAGATTCCATTCAAACCACTTTGGGGTTCAATTTTGGAAAATCCAGTTGACTCATTTGAGGCCCAGTGTTGCCAACCCCAAATGTGCAAAAATCCTGAGACGGTCTTAAAAAATCATGAGATTTTTTTAAAAAATGTACATGGTTCGGCTCCTCTTTTTTTGCCTTCTGGCATTGGAGCCGCTAGGTTTCGTCACAACCACAAGGGCTAGACTTTTTTTTTTTAATCAAAGCTGAGATTCTCACATCATCTCCTGACTGGGATGTTGAAAGAGTAACATTTATTGCAGTCTGAAGGACAGATTGTCACATTTCCAAAGAGGAAGCTGATCGGAGCCTTCGTAAAACATCAGATATCATGAGACTGGTGCCAAAATGGCAAGTTTGCAATAGTGGGCCCTCTTTTTTACTGGAGCCCTTTTTGTTCTCCCTTGTCTGTCACCAAGATGAGTCAAACCCAGCCCCATTTCTCCTGCACTGCCAAGCTTCCTCTTGCAGGGAATGAGGGGCAGATGTGACCCAGGCTTACTTAGGGATTTGGAGAACAAACAACCTCCCCTGAAATCTGACTGACAAGGTTTGGCACAACCAAAGGTGCTGCATCTTTACAGGCAGGGAATGTCAGCGTAGCCGCTGCCAAGGCACCCCCTCAGCACAACTCCGAAAGCAGCAGCTACCTCAGTATCCCCACTCAAAGGACTTCATCAGTAACTCCCAGAACCTCTATACATTCACAGCCCCTCTGAGGTTCTGGTTTATTAAATTAAAGTTCTCAAGTCCATTCATTTTCCCTCTTACTGGATCACTGCCAAATTTGCTGCTTCTCACTCCCAGCAGCCTCTGTGCTCCACCTGAGCATCCCCCACTGAGGCTTCCTGCTGCTCTTTCTAGAAGGATCAGCTGATCCCTGCTCAGATGGGCCTTCTTAGTAACCTAAGATTGGCTGGCCCCAGGCCTCCAGCCCTTAAAGGGCAAGCCACCCTGTTCCCAGGAACATGATCTAGTGTTTAAACCTAGGAAATGGCACTTGAGAAATACATCTATCTCAGCTCTGCCACTGACTCACCGCACAGGCAAATCACTTGACTGCTCTGTGCCTCAGTTTACCTGTCTGCAAATCAATGCAGCAAAGGGTTCAACAGGATTTGAAAAGGGGTGCAGCAGTTTTATGAATGGGATAACATTTGCAGATACTTTTATTCTAGACCTAGACGTTGCAGAAGAACAGCAACCAGCCTTCTTCAGGGCATATGCTTTTGGCGGGTGTCAAGAAGGAATGTTTCTCTTCTGATCAAGGAGGAAGGATAGACCAGTCAGGATAGAACTATGATGTGACAGGGTACTAGATGACAACTCCTATAGGTATTATAACAGTATTTCCAACCTATTCTTCCTGTGAGTCACTGCATGGGAGAAAGTTAACTAGTTCTCACAACCACTCATTCTGAGGCCCACCACCATAAATAGCTCTGCTGAGCCACAGAGCATAGTCTGAGAATGCTTGGGCCCAGCTACGAAGAAATATTTAGGCTCCTAAAGTCCCCGGAAATCAGTGGGAGTTAGGAACCTAAATACTTTTGAGGATCAGGCCTTTGTTCTCCAGCGCAGAACTTAGCCCTGCCTGGTGGTTAAATAGGTAACACAGTCTGAATTTCAAGCTTGAAGGAAATCTTAAGATGGCCACGGTTCCCAAGAGGCAGCTGATTGTCAGTTTGTCTGGGTTTAGTGTACGTGCAGATGGGACAATCTCTTGGGGATGGCTAAGACCCCATAAGTACTTCTCTCTATGGGGAATTCTGTTCTCTCCAGAGCAGTGAGGCCAACTTTTCAGTACTGAACAAGTTTCACTGTTCTGAACTTATCCCCACTGTTGTCTGCCCCCATCCCATCCAACAATTATTGCTGATTTGCTCTTCATGCCTCTCCTTCATTTTGCACATTCTCAGTGCTGTTGTGACAGGTCTCCTGTGAATGGCCAACCCAGAGAGACGGTAAGAGCCTGCTACAAGCAGCTAACAGAGTTGTTCTCTTAGTTCAAGAGGTGGAAACCTGTGCTTTTGGTGCTAACTGTCCTGAGCTCTACCCCTGCTGATGCCCCTGGGGGAAACTGCAATATGGTGCATCTCATGCCATTTCTCCTCCATCTCTGCATACCATCTCTGAGACTGCCCTGAGCTTTACCATTCAGACTGGGAATAAGACGTAAATATTTGACAGTGGGGATCATTAACCATTGGGTCGTGGTGGATTCTCCATCACTGACAATTTTTAAATCAAGTTGGATGTTTTTTCTAATAGATCTGCACTAGGCATTGCTTTGGGGCAGGTCTCTGGCCTGTGTGATACAGAAAGTCACACTAGGTGGCTACAATGGCCTCTTCTGGCGTTGGAATCTTGTACTCCAAGGGTCTTTATCACAGGCTGTTGGTCTTTACCGCTGGCTGTCATTCCAGCTAGGTCTTCATTCTGTTCAGCTCTCCGTTGGTTGTTCGTTAGCTCCCCCAGTCCTCACCTGGGAAGTGTTGTGGAGGCAGTGTTGACTGTATAAGAACATAAGAATGGCCAGACCAAAAGTTGATCCAGCCCAGTATCCTATATTCCAAGAGCGGCCAATTCCAGGTGCCCCAGAGGAAATGACCAGAACAGGTAATCAGCAAGTGATCCACCCCCTGTCGCCCGTATAACACACCTGGCCCCAGCTCAGAGGGACTAGACCTTCCCCAGTGTTTGTGACTGATCCTTCTGTGCTTGGTGGAGGCCTTCAAGGAGGAGAGGAATCCCAACAGCAAGGGACTAACAGAACGTCTCTCTCAGCCCAGGTGGGTGGGTTCTGGCATAGAAGGTCCTGCGTTCTACTCCCAGGGCTGCTAGCTGGCAGGTGGGCTTGTCACTGTGGGGTCTTCCCAAGGGCCTGGATTTGCGACCTGCCCCTAGGGAAGGAGTTGTGCAGCTTTTGACCCCAGTGGGGATTTGCATCGGTAGACTTTGGGCTCTTCTATTTTTTAAATGAAAATGGGAAAGAGAATGTCTGGGAGTGAAGAGGGGGAGGTGTTGACTCCAGGAAAACTCTCCCCTTCCCCATTGACCTGACAATGCCTATCCCAAACTGGAACAGGACACTGACAAAGCCCCAGCAAACTCGTTCCTCATACTCTGCTACCAAGTTTTATTCAACAGCCAGCCGCAGGCCTGCTGCATGGCCTGGGGCAAGTCACTGGCCTGTGCCTCAGTTTCCCCATCTGCAAAATGAAGGTAATGACACTGCCGTCCTTTGTGAAACACTTTGAGATCTGTTTCAGAGTAGCAGCCGTGTTAGTCTGTATTCGCAATAAGAAAAGGACGACTTGTGGCACCTTAGAGACTAACAAATTTATTTGAGCATAAGCTTTTGTGAGCTACAGCTCACTTCATCGAATGCATCTGATGAAGTGAGCTGTAGCTCACGAAAGCTTATGCTCAAATAAATTTGAGGTGCCACAAGGACTCTCTAAGGTGCCACAAGTCCTCCTTTTCACTTTGAGATCTGCGGATAGAAAGCACTAGATAAGGGCTAGGGGTTGGTATTATTGCACTTGAAAGACCTTGCGTCTTTTCTCACTGGGAGCATATGATGGGCATTGGTGGCAGCGGCCTGTACTCATACCTCTCCACTGGCCTTCATTTCAAGGGATGCCTGTCCTTTTATCCCCGAGTTCCCTTCGTTCTGCCCCGATTTGGCCTCCCTTCCCCTGCGCTGCCAGCTGTGATTGACACCACCGGTGGGACGAGGGCACTGCAGGAAGGAACCACGCATTGTACGTTTCCTGTAGGGACCCTTTTTCCAGGTCCATCACGTGGGGTCTGTTGCACTCTACCCTTGGCCTTTGCTGGTTGAAGGGGGCAGCCCCAGTGCTGGGGTTTCACGGCGGGGGGGTGTAAAGGAAGGATGCAAGCCCCAGTATGACGAGTTGCCATAGTCACCGTGGCATGGCGCTGCCTCCTGGAGGTTCTGGGAATTAGCTCAGTCGGGTCAACGCCCCATTCCACAGTTACACCCTGTCAGCGTGTAACCTTCCGCAGCCTCTCTCTTGCTCCAGGAACCACAGCATCCTCTTCATGACTTGGCCTTCCACCCAGGTCACTAGTGTGACTTCCCCTTCAGGCCGTCTTCTGCTTCACAGCCCCACAGTGCCAGGCCCACTCTCTACTCCGGTTCCAGCTCAGAGACCCTCTGCACAGCCGCCAAGGTCCGTTCCCTGCACCTTGCTGCCTTTCCCTGAGCTGCTTCCGTACCTCCTGGCCCTCCCCATGCCTCTAAGTTTGCCAGTCTCCTCACTCCCGCCTCCTCGGGAGTAACTGCAGGCAACTCATCTCTGCAGCCCCCCAAACACTCCTCCCTTCTCCCAGGGAGGGACTGCAGCCTTCTCCCTGCTGCCCCCTCTGCTTCCCATTCCCTGGCTTTTGTAAAAGCCAAGCCTGTCCCTCGCAGGTGAGCTTCTCGAATTAGCTGCCTTCAGCCTAAATCTCCCCTGTTTAATGCAGCTAATCAGCTGATTGGGCCCACCTGGCCTAATTCAGCTCTTGCAGGGCCAGTGTGGGGAGCTCACCCATCATACCCAGGAACGAGCATGGTGCTCTTGAGATGGTGCCATGAGCATGCACAATGCTCCCCAGAGATGGCTCATCCTCCCGAGTCACCATCTATGAGAAACACAAGCGGCCAAGCAGAGGCCAGGTGGGAGGAGGGAAATCCTGGTCTCAAATACCCAGAATCTCTGTCCTGCCCCCAAAAAGAGAGAAGGAAATGCTGGTTTTCCTCTGAGGTCAGAGCCTTTAGGTTACGTTGATTGAACCAGGATAAAGATAGAAGGGCGGGGGGGGAAGGTTTCAACACCAATTTCAGTTAAAAATAGAGTCTGTGACCACCCTGGCAATGACTGGTTTCTTAATCTTCCTGGCATACGTCACTGCTGCCTTATGACTCTGGAAAAGGCAGCGAGACAGAGGAAGGAAGGAGCCTGTGGACTTCACAGGAACTCAAGGGCTTTGGAGTGCGAGAGCACTTGGCAGAGCTCTGCATACCACTGCTGCGTAGCAGGAACTTGAGATGGCTGGGAGCTCGCAAGCAACTGGCTCAACTCGTGTTGGGCAAACATTTGGTATAGGCATGGCCATGCCAGGGCAGGTTCTTTGATGGGGGTGGAACCAGCTGCTCCCCACATTCCCTCCACCATTAATAGTTCATGTATCAATCATTTTTACATTGTTCTCCAGGCATAGGGAACCGCCATCCACTGGCACAAATCCCCACAGCAGTCAATGGAGTTACACTAGAATTACACCAGACAGCAGAATCTGGCCTCCCTATGTCTGTTACGGAAGGGAAAGGTTAATGAACTTTGCATCAACGGCCACATCTTAATCAGGCCCTTTCTCAGGCCTTGCTGAGCTAATCTCCCATAGATTCCACTGCCTAAGTGAGAATTGAGCAAGGACTAAGGGTGAAATTCACCTCGGGGACAAAGGACAATACCAGGGCTATGTACCACTTAAGACCAGTTTTGAGGCAGTGGAGAATCAGGCCCTGAGTGTGAGTGACCTTCCATCATGTTCTGGTCTCCTGAGGGGCAGGGAGCAGCTTCTTAAACAAGAGGTTTGCCTGAGGAGGTTGTGAAGGCTAGGACTATAACAGGGTTTAAAAGAGAACTAGATAAATTCATGGAGGTTAAGCCCATTCATAGAATCATAGAATATCAGGGTTGGAAGGGACCTCAGGAGGTCATCTAGTCCAACCCCCTGCTCAAAGCAGGACCAATCCCCAACTAAATCATCCCAGCCAGGGCTTTGTCAAGCCTGATCTTAAAAACTTCTAAGGAAAGAGATTCCACCACCTCCCTAGGTAACGCATTCCAGTGTTTCACCACCCTCCTAGTGAAAAAGTTTTTCCTAATATCCAACCTAAATCTCCCCCACTGCAACTTGAGACCGTTACTCCTCGTTCTGTCATCTGCTACCACTGAGAATAGTCTAGAGCCATCCTCTTTGGAACCCCCTTTCAGGTAGTTGAAAGCAGCTATCAAATCCCCCCTCATTCTTCTCTTCCGTAGACTAAACACTCCCAGTTCCCTCAGCCTCTCCTCATAAGTCATGTGTTCCAGTCCCCTAATCATTTTTGTTGCCCTCCGCTGGACGCTTTCTAATTTTTCCACATCCTTCTTGTAGTGTGGGGCCCAAAACTGAACACAGTACTCCAGATGAGGCCTCACCAATGTCGAATAGAGGGGAAGGATCACGTCCCTCGATCTGCTGGCAATGACCCTACTTATACAGCCCAAAATGCCATTGGCCTTCTTGGCAACAAGGGCACACTGTTGACTCATATCCAGCTTCTCGTCCACTGTAACCGCTAGGTCCTTTTCTGCAAAACTGCTGCCGAGCCATTCGGTCCCTAGTCTGTAGCCGTGCATGGGATTCTTCCATCCTAAGTGCAGGACTCTGCACTTGTCCTTGTTGAACCTCATGAGATTTCTTTTGGCCCAATTTGTCTAGGGCCCTCTGTATCCTATCCCTACCCTCCAGCGTATCTACCTCTCCTCCCAGTTTAGTGTCACCTGCAAACTTGCAGAGGGTGCAGTCCATGCCATCCTCCAGATCATTAATGAAGATATTGAACAAAACCAGCCCCAGGACTGACCCTTGGGGCACTCCGCTTGATACCGGCTGCCAACTAGACATGGAGCCATTGATCACTACCCATTGAGCCCGACAATCTAGCCAGCTTTCTATCCACCTTATAGTCCATACTTCTTTAACTTGCTGGCAAGAATACTGTGGGAGACAGTGTCAAAAGCTTTGCTATAGTCAAGGAACAACACGTCTACCGCTTTCCCTTCATCCACAGAGCCAGTTATCTCATCATAGAAGGCAATTAAATTAGTCAGGCATGACTTGCCCTTGGTGAATCCATGCTGACTGTTCCTGATCACTTTCCTCTCCTCTAAGTGCTTCAGAATTGATTCCTTGAGGACCTGCTCCATGCTTTTTCCAGGGACTGAGGTGAGGCTGACTGGCCTGTAGTTCCCCAGATCCTCTTTCTCCCTTTTTAAAAGATAGATTAGTCTTTTTCCAGTTGTCTGGGACCTCCCCTGATCGCCATGAGTTTTCAAAGATAATGGCCAATGGCTCTGCAATCACATCCGCCAACTCCTTTAGCACCTTTGGATGCAGTGCATCCGGCCCCATGGACTTGTGCTCGTCCAGCTTTTCTAAACAGTCCCGAATCACTTCTTTCTTCATAGGGGGCTGGTCACCTCCTCCCTATGCTGTGCTGTCCAGTGCAGTAGTCTGGGAGCTGACCTTGTTCGTGAAGACAGAGGCAAAAAAAGCATTGAGTACATTAGCTTTTTCCACATCCTCTGTCACTAGGTTGTCTCCCTTTTTCAGTAAGGGGCCCACACTTTCGTTGACTTTCTTCTCGTTGCTAACATACCTGAAGAAACCCTTCTTGTTACTCTTAACATCCCTTGCTAGCTGCAACTCCAGGTGTGATTTGGCATTCCTGATTTCACTCCTGCATGCCCGAGCAATATTTTTATACTCCTCCCTGATCATTTGTCCAATCTTCCACTTCTTGTAAGCTTCTTTTTTGTGTTCAAGATCAGCAAGGATTTCACTGTTAAGCCAAGCTGGTCGCCTGCCATATTTACTCTTCTGTTCCTGTAACCTCAATAAAGATTCTTTAAAATACAGCCAGCTCTCCTGGACTCCTTTCCCCCTCATGTTATTCTCCCAGGGGATCCTGTCCATCAGTTCCCTGAGGGAGTCAAAGTCTGCTTTTCTGAAGTCCAAGGTCCGTATTCTGCTGCTCTCCTTTCTTCCTTGTGTCAGGATCCTGAACTTGACCATCTCATGGTCACTGCCTCCCAGCTTCCCATCCACTTTTGCTTCCCCTACTAATTCTTCCCAGTTTGTGAGCAGCAGGTCAAGAAGAGCTCTGCCCCTAGTTGGTTCCTCCAGTACTTGCACCAGGAAATTGTCCCCTACACTTTCCAAAAACTTCCTGGATTGTCTGTGCACCGCTGTCTTGCTCTCCCAGCAGATATCAGGGTGATTGAAGTCTCCCATGAGAACCAGGGCCTGCGATCTAGTAATTTCAGCTAGTTGCCGGAAGAAAGCCTCGTCCACCTCATCCCCCTGGTCCGGTGGTCTATAGTAGACTCCCACCACGACATCACCCTTGTTGCTCACACTTCTAAACTTAATCCAGAGACTCTCATTAATGGCTATTAGCCAGGATGGGTAAGGAATGGTGTCCCCAGCCTCTGTTTGTCAGAGGGTGGAGCAGGATGGCAGGAGAGAGATCACTGATCATCACCTGTTAGGTTCACTCCCTCTGGGGCACCTGGCGTGGGCCACTGTCTGTAGACGGACACTGGGCTGGATGGACCTTGGGTCTGACCCCGTCTGGCCGCTCTTATTCACTCTTTAGAGCACAGAGAGACATCTAGTGGCTGAATAACATAACTGCAACCACATAGCATTACAGCACAGACGCTCCCACATGCTGCCTGCAGGGAGATGAGACTGGCAGGTCTCTCCCACCTCCAGTGTCCATGTGACCAACAGGCCAGCCTGTGTAAATGCACCCAACTCTCAGCTGCGGTTCACACACACACCATGCAATTCCCTCCCCCTCCCCTCCTCCCCCCGCCCAGTTCCGAGGGCTACAGGGTTTGGAAAACTAGGAATAGTGATGCCTTAGCAAAGGCCGCTGGCCACCAGCTGTGCACCGTGGTGGAAGGTACCTGGGCAGAAAGCAAAATCTGCATGTAGCCATCCAGCAACTAACTCATCCGCAGGGGGATTAGACCTGGGGCATGGCTCTTCCCTAGAGGAGGAGCCCACTCTGAGCAGAAAGTGAAGGTGTTCCAACAGGTGGGGCAGGTCCTGCTCCAGCCGCTGCTTGGAAAACCCACTGCGGTCAGGCCTGGTCCCAAGCCTCGGGCCAGGAACGGGCTGTGTGGGGCAGGGAAGCCACACCCAGCGCTGAGGTTGGGCCACTATGTGGCAGGAGGTGGGGAGAGGCCTTGTTCAGCTGGAGGGGAAGGCTGGGCCTGAGCGTTGGGAAGGACACCCTTGCAAGTTAATGGAAGAGAGACTGCAGCTGGACCCTGCAAAGTGCCTGCAGCCTCTGGCCCTGCCGAGCTTCCCAGCCCATCTCACCGGCACATTGTTGTTAGCCCGTGACTTGAGCAGGAGTGTTGTTCACGCTCCTAGGCTGGGGGCAGCGGGGCAGAGGAAGTGGCAGGTCATCAGGCAGTTTGCTCCAGGCCCTGTCTCTGCCTTGGGCTGGATGTGAAGTAGCCAATGAAAAGTGACACCCAGTAGCTGCTGGCCCCTTCTTCCTGTAGCTTAGCTGTCCCCTCTCCCCATCTGTAACCCCCCCATCGTCAGCCCCAGCATGATGGTTAACGGGGAGAACACACGCTCGCCCTGCTCAGGGCTGCTGTGACCTCAGAGCGGGAGGTCAGTCGCATCCCCCTTGCCTCTTCATGGAGGGTCTGGCTACCCTGCAGAGGGAGGTGTGACTGCAGCACCGGCAGCCATACCCGGGTTAGCCTCAGCTAGCTAGCTCAGGTACCAACAGCAGTGAACCTGCAGCTGCCTGGAGCACAGAGTACGTAGGGTGGCTTGGCACTCTCTAGTTCCTGCGCCCTTTCTGAAGCGGGCTCAGTTATGCAGCCCCACACCCTGTGCCTTGGCATCAGGCAGGGTATCTTGGCATCAGGCAGGGTATCACAGAGCACCTGCAAGAAAGATGGACAAACGCTTCTGGGGGCCAGTCTGAGACCTGTCAGAGGCCTGATTTGCAGCGAGCAGGTGCTCAGCACATTCTAACAATCAGGCTTCTGGGAGGCATCTGAAGTTGGACCTCACAGAACTGACCCACCCAAAATCACTAGCTCCCTCTTGCCATTTTAAGCCAAGCCGATCAGCTCAGTGCATCGCAATGGAAAGCAGCTAGCCAGCCCTTTTTTTGTGCAAGTGACAAGTGTTTGACTAACTAGCACCCAGGGATGTGTGAACTGAGCATGTGGGTCCAGTTTCCCACATGCGGGTTGGGAAACAGCCTCTGCCCCAAGGAGCTGGCCATCTCAGTAGCCAAGGCAGCCAAAGCATGGGGGAAGGGGACAATCAGAGTGCGGGGTTTACTGTCATCACAGCTTCACCTGCGGTTTTGTTACTGCAGTGACTGCAAAGCTCAGAGGTTACAATGGCCTGTTAGTATTATCACCCATACTGGTGTGACCAGCCTCTCAGCCCCAGAGACCAAGCTAAATTCAATAGGGAGCTCCAAGGGAGGGCACTAACAAGGCACAAATGGGGAGGTGCAGGGCCGTCAGTAGTGAGCACACACGTTTCCTTGGTTACTGGACACATGGTGCCTCTCACTTGCTCTTGAGTCTCGCTTCCAGGAGGGTGCGCCGGGGGTGCTGATCCCAGCTTTGCAGACCTGGGCTGAATTCCCTTCCCTGCCGGCTGCGTGCCCTTGGGCAAGTCACTTAGGCCCAGATTGTTCAAGGTATTTGGGTGGGGCTGCACCCAGCAGTGTAACGCCTCACTCATCTAGGTGCCTAAATCCAATGAACTCTCCATGGGAGTTTGGCTCTCAGTGCCTCAATCAGTAAGTTGTTGCATGGCTGAGCTCAGCAACCCCTAAACATCTTGAAAACTCTGGGTCTTAGCCTCTCTGTGCTTCAGTGCCCATCTGTACAGGGGCTAAAGGCCCTGCCCTCCCCGCACTGGAGGGGGCCTGGAGGAGAGCACAGTTAAAGACTGAGAGGGGTCAGATGTGGCTGGGGAGGGGGTGTTCGTTGTGACACTGCACCCATATTCTTCACAGAGATATGATGATGATTATGGCATAATTCTGATGTATTTTATGCAAGATGGGTCACATGAGGGGTCATTGGAAAGGTTATGATTTACTGAATACGATTATCCTATTCGTATGCGGGTATCATTTTTGTGTCTGAAGTTAGGAATATTGACTATGTATCTGTATTACAAATGTTTTTACATTTGGGGAATGCCCACTAGGCAAAAGGCTCTCAGTCCAGATGGCTGGCTGGGAAGGGCCCATTCAGGTTAATGAGCCATTGGGGGAGAATAGGCCTTAGTAGAAGCTTATCTCCCACCTGGGGGCCTTCCTGAGGACGCTGCAGACACTCATGGCTGTTGTGACACTACAGGGACATGTGACCAGGTCACCTGGTGCTAGACTCCATCTTGGAATATCAGTGTTTTTACATTGACTGGCGTGGGAACCAAGCTCTGAAACAAAGGGTTACAGCAATATGCAAAGGCTATTTAAGGCAGGGTAGTCACATCATTGTGGTTCACTGACTCCCCACCCAAAGAGACTCCTGGAAACACGCTAAGAAACAAAGACTGAACTGGAGGAAGTGCTGGACCATGGCTAAACGGACTTTTAGCCTGTGAATGGAGCACCTGGGGATTCCAAGCTGTAAGCAAGTGCAGTTTACCCCTTAAGAACATGCAGCTTGCCTGTGTCATCACTTAGGGTGAGGATTTGCTATTCCGATCTGATCTATGTAGCATATTAAGATCAGTTTGTGTGTTTTGTTCATATGCTAGGTAATCTGCTTTGATCTGTTTGCTATCCCTTATAATCACTTAAAATCTATCTTTTGTAGTTAATAAATTTGTTTTTGCTTTGTCTAAAACCAGTGTGTGGGAGTCATAACTTGGGGCAGAAAGCTGTTGTATATTCTCTCCACATTGAGGGAGGGAGTGAATTTTATGAGTTTACACTGTGTGGTTCCCTGTGCAGCGCAAGACGGTATAATTTGGGGTTTACACTCCGGGGGGGGAGGGGGTGTGCCTGAGTAGGTGCGAAGCTCCGTAGCTGGAGCCTTCCCATGCAGTGCTGATCACAGGGTCTGCATGTAACTGGAGCTGGGTGTGTCCCTACCTGTATGTGTGCTGGTGAAAGTGCGGGCTGGTCACAGGTGTAAAGGGAGCCAGGCTGGTGGGTCAGGGGGCTCAGTAGCACCCCAGTTCCAGGTGGCACCCCGGGGGAACCCGTCACATTCCTATCAAAGGCCCTGCGACTAGTTTCCGTTTTAACTTCATTTCAGGCTGGGCCAGCCTTGGAAGACAGCAATCAGCGTGGAAGAGGCCAGCAGAGGATGGGATACCTGCCGACTGAGCAAAAGAGAGTTTCCAGCATCTGGTGACAGAAACAGCAGATCTACGAATGGATTAGCTATATCGACAGCCATAATAAGTACACCCTGCCCAAAATCTAACTGCCTATCCAGAGCTGGCAAACCATGGGAAGTTTTCCTGCACCACCAGCCCAGAGGGGGTGAAAATTCATAGGCAAATCGATATAATGCTGTGCTACAATGAAGATACCATATAGTTTCCTGACAACCCATCTTCCACACTGGACAACACTAGACAGCATGCCATGAGCAGACGAAACCCAGGAAACAAAATCCACCTGCCACGGCAACTGGGGTGGATAATCCAGGCAGCTCAGACACTGCCGCCATGCCAGGCGGGCATGCCAACGAACCAAGCCCAACAGGCTGAAATACGCATCCATGCTTGCGAAGGCTAATTCCCTGCTCCCTCTTTCCCATAGGTAGTGTATATCTAGTTACACTAGTAAAATGTAATCACTGGCTGCTTGCTTAATTTTTCCCCTGGCTTGGAACCCATTTTGGATCCCACATGGGGTGGGGAATGGGGGGGAGGGGGCAATGGTGCAGCTTCTGCCCTCAACAGAAGCAAAATTCAACCCCCTGCATGTGATTTTCTGCCTAATACCAATTGCAAGGGCACAGCCTGGAAATCCCTCCCATCTTAATGCCAGACAAGGCAGTGGTCGCACTGTCTGAGGCTCCCTGTTTCCTCTGCAGGCTACTCACTGGGGCCATCCCCAAATAGTTCCTCCAAATACAGGCCCACGCTGGCCCGTCTGATCCATCCCCTTAGCCTGGGCCAGTGGGTCTGCTCCTATGACTTGGGGCCTCTCTCCAGCGGTGTCCCTGTTCCCTCTGCCTCAATGGTTATCAGCACAGCGTCCCAGCTCAGGAGACAGGCACGCCGGATGGCGTGCTCAGAGCTGGGCAGGGTTCCCCGCACCCAGTCAAATTCTCCCTAGTAGGGGCAGGGAGTCCCTGGACCTCCCAGTCCCACCCTTTGCTTTGCAGGAGATGGGCTGGAGGTGCTAAAGAAGCACGGCACCTCCAGGAGCAGGGATTGGTGCTTAAGGTCCTGAGCTCCAAGCCTACAATGTCTGTATATAGGTGTCCACTGTGCATGCGCGTGAGAGACCCCGACACAGCACCTTAGCACAGGGACTGCTACAAACTCCAAGACTCATCAGCATTAATGCTGTTTGTGACCATATGGAGTCAGGATCCTCGCTCAGCAGGGGTGGGGTGGGGAGTTCAGCCTCAGACTTTCTTTTAAACCAATTTTAGGGTTTTTTACTTAAACCCAGCCCCCACTGATTGCACTGGGCAAGATCTGGACCAGCAGCCTTCATTCACATCAGGCTGTAGGAGCTACAGCCGCTTGACCCCACTCCAGCACCCATCTGCTGTGTCATACTCTAGTTTGTCCTTTTTAGGCAATGCCGAGACGCTTGGTGGTTAAAGGGGCGGTGAGGGGAGGGAGAGGCGGAGACTTCCTCGGGGGAAGAGAATTCAGTGATACAGAGGGGTGCAGCATGGTTTTCCCCAAGGCTATTTTATTCGTAATGGATTAAATCCCCCCCTGCAAGGCCGATGGGTGCTGTTGGGGGATGGCAGCGGCAAGGCCCACTCCTTGCGCTGGCTCTCTGGGTACAGGCTGAATTTCACCCTGTGCACCAATCCTCCCACTTGGAGCAGCACAGTTGAGTTTGACGACACAGGGGACCTGACCACAATAGCTAGGGGAGAATAAGCTATTTTGCAGCAGCTATTGTGGAGTTGCTTGCCATATGGACAGAGTTCCAGAATGAACGTGATTTCATTGCAACATAATTACTCCACTTTGGAAGCCCACCAATTATTTTGGAATAAAGTGACTCTTTAAAGAGCATACAGACAGCGTAGTCTACAATTAGTAAATGTGTGTATTACAGGAGGGGCTGAGGGCCAGCCAAGATCAGGGCACCATTGTGCTAGGCCCTGCATATTTGCAGAGCAGCCCTGAAGAACGTACAAGCTAAAGAGACCAGCTAGATGCCGGGTGGGAAAAGGGGTCTAACACGAGGCGCTGCACAGCTGCTCTGGTCAATCTCCCTGAGCAGACACCTTTCCCTAATCAGCCGGAAACTGCACCTCCCTCCCCCGCACCCCTCGCTCCACATCCTTCATCCTCTGGAGACGGGTTCAGTCCTCGCAGGAGCCAGGCTGTCTGGAATTCTCCTTCCTCCCGAGTGAATGTGCCCCCGCCTTCCCTGGGCCCTTGGGCTGGGTGGGGCTCTAGCAGGCAGCAGAAGCCAATTGCTTGTGTCAGATTGTTACCATGGTCAAAGGGCCTGCTGAGCTCCATGTGATGAGCCAGCAGATGGTGGGTCGGAAGCATGGGAGGATTAGTCCATCATAGGCTGGGGCCAAGTCAGAGGAAGGCTAGTGGAGTAGCTGGAGCTCAGCTTGGAGGCAGCAGGGCATTGAAAGGAGGCCTGCTTAGTAGAGATTGTGGCAGCCCTGTATTTCTATGATTTAACAGAGACTTGGGTTCAAGTCCTAGCTCAGCCAGAGTGCACAAGTCAAGTCACTAGCCTGTGCCTCAGTTTCCCCATCTGTAAAATGAGAATAGCACTTCCCTGCCTAACAGAGGGTAGTGAGGATAAAATCCAGGAGCAATTGTAAGGCACTCATAAACTACAGTGAGCAGGGCCCTATAAAGTAAGTGTCTAGACTGATAAACACGGCAATTCCTCTGCTCTCCTAACCTGATCAAGGGGAAATTCTCTCCCCTGTTGTGCACAGTGCAGGTCCCAAGGACTAACAGGAGCCGAAAGGGCATAAGGGGCAGCTGCCTGCGAAGCAGGACAGGAGATTCCGAGCAGGAAAGCCCCTCGGCTGAGTAACAGGCCTCAGGGCCACGTTCTCCCAGCTCGTGGAGAGCAGAGGCTGCACCGAGCCTGCTGTTAACGTGCAGGGAGGGTGGCTCCTGGTGGAGCAATTGTAGAACAGAGGAATGGAAAGTGAGGCACAGCCTTGATTTCAGTGCCCTTAGCAGCAGCAGCCCAACTAGCTCCTCTCAGGCCCCCTAACTCCTGTGACGTGCAGGGATAACGCACTCTCCCTTCAGTCATTTCCAAAACACAGAGAATCACATTAAAGAATCCAGGGTCATTCCCTCCCTCTGCCCGCCAAAGGATTCTCTGGCTCTGCGCATGTGTGGGCAGCTTCCCACGCCGCTCAGCTCAGCCTGGGCTGGGCTGCCAGGGCTCCAGGCATTTCCCTGCAGAGCAGAGGGTGAGCACGCACTGCCAGACCCTGAGCAGGAGCAGGGGGCGGCCGGAAGAACGCAGTGCGGCGTGCTCGCTCCAGGCCCAGGAGATTCTCCCCTGGTGCTGTCACATCCTGGCCCTTTTTCATGCTCCGACTGCAGCGACCCGTTCAGATCGTCCTGGGGGGGTGAGTGGAGCGTGGGCCAGGAGAGGACGTCACAGATGCAGATAACAGTGAGCTAGGCGAGGGCATGGCCTGATGAGATACAGCCCCGTGGGTGTTATTAATGAGCCCAGCAGACGCTCCGGCGGCCTTGGGAATGCGCTCTCAACGAGCCCCACCCTCTCCCCTCTGTTCGCAGCCACCCTGAGGTAATGCCTCTGGATCGCCCGGGGCTCACTCGCTGCCCTGGAATGAGGAAGAGGGAGAGTTGGAGAACAAGCGGGCCATGACGCTCGGCAGGCCTATCCCGAGACTGGGCCTCTCGCTGCTCCAGGCCTGCTCCCTCATGGCACAGGCTCCTGCTGACTCAGGGAGACGATGCTGCGGCCGGAAGGAGAGCGTGGGCCTGTGGCTGGAGCAGCGAGGGCAGACGCACAGGACTGAGATTGCGCCATAGGTTTGGACTAAGAGGAAGAACGTTCTTCGCAAGAGACAGGGATGGTACGGCCCAGCGAGCCAGGACCACCCAGTCTCACCCCAGCTCTGCCCCAGCCTCATTGTGCAACCTTGGGCCACTCACTCCCCCCTTCTGCGCCTCAGTTTCCCTACCTCTCTAACAGCTTTCACTGCCCTTTAACAGTGGCACAAAGGGCTCAGCAGGGATAATAGGGCCAAGCCCAATTCTTCTCCTTCAGGATCTCCTTATTTGCCAAGCTGGCTCCACCGTGAAAGCTGCTCGTCCAAGGAGAGGTTTTGAACATTCTGCCGAAGAGAAGGGATGGGACGGCACCAGCGGTGATGCTGAGCTCTGCAGGCGCCTGCAACAGGAGAAGGCAGAGGCCTGGTGGCGGTTTCAGATGCGGGGGGTTGCTCAGTTGGTTCTGGTGGACAGGAATACGGACTCTGCCCGAGTGCTGGGCAGCGGCACAGCCGGGCAAAGGGACGAACGGTTCAAAGGCAGGAGGTAGCAAAGGCCAGTTTTTTAATGGTTCCTTGGAGCCGCGACTGACATTTGAATTTGTTTGAGGGGGTTTTAAGTTTGGGTTTTTGTTTTTTTTTAAGTGAAAAGTGAAGTAAAATTTGAAACAGAGTCTGACTGGTATGTCTGGAAAACATTAACACACATTGTGCTTGGGGGGTGTGGGTCACAAAAGCAATTGGGCAAATGTGACACATCTGCACAGTTCAGTCGCCCCAAATCTGCATTTGCTGGCAAAAAAGCTGAACATTTTTGCCCATTTTTGCTCTAGCCAACAGCTTCAGTTCATTAACCTGCCCCCTTCCACTGGGCCATAAATAGGCCCTCCCAGCGAGGCAGATGGGGTATTATGGCCAGGAAATGGGGCAGGTGGGCGGGCTAGATAGGGAACTAGATCCACATTGAGGTGTTTTATTTTGCAAAATTCCACCTCCCTGGGAACTCTCCCATTGGACAGGAAGGACAGCTCCGTGGTTAGGGCAGTATCCTAGGACCTGGAAGGCCTGGGTTCAAGCCCCTGTTCCGTCATATACTTTCTATGTGACTGTGGGCAAGTCACTTTGGCCCAGCTGCTCAGAGGTATTTAGACTCCCATTGAAATCGGTGCCTCAGTTCCCCATCTTTGACATGAGAATAATGACACATCCCTACCTCACAATAAAGGCATTGAAGATTGTGAGGTGCTCAGACACTCTAGGAATGGGAGCCAGAGAAGGACCTCAGATTGATTTGTAATGAGCAAAAGTTTCACTTCCTTGCTGTCTTAATGAGCCTAGCACCTTTCAGATCCAGGTAACTCTAAACCTCACTCGCTTTTATACCCTCCGCTGGCATCACCTCATCGGCCTCCGTGGGTTATTGCTTGGGGGCTAAAAAAGAGAAGCCAGATCTGCATCTCTGTGGACAAGGAATCTGGGCTTACACAAGCACAAACTGTCCCCACAATAAATAGGGAGAGCATTCTGGGTAGTATGCAAATTAGTATATCATCTACAGCATTCCAGAGTCAGCAAAATTCTGCTCCAGGTTCAAAAGCCAAGGGCAGTCACCCACGCGGCTCGTGGAAAACCTGGGCTGGGCAGCAGAGCTGCTAGGGTACAAGCCGGAGGAATGGAAGCTGAAGCGATCATCATGGCAAGGCCCAAGGGGACAGAGCCTCTTTGCCGATGGAGCGCTTCCCCCCTGTACTCCTCACACTTCTTTGCACAGGTGGGAAGGGTCCCCATCTTACAGAGGGGAACTCACACAGACCACAGCCAGGAATGGCTACTACAGCTTATGGCTGCCAGCTCTCCCCCTGCCCCGTGCTCTCAGCTTGCTGCTAGTTTCTTCAACTCATCACCTTCCCAGGAACAGGCTGCCAAGTCTGCGGTTAACAGGTCCTCCCTCTGATGCAGCGTCAGCACTTGCTGCTGTGGGGAAGGAGGGGGGAAGCAGCAGGCCGTAACTGAGGTGAGAGACACCCGACCACGGAGATAGACAGAGCTCGTGGTAAAGCATGGGGCACCTCCCATCACCACGGCTTCCCGATCTCACTCAGCTCAGCCTGGGGGACCCATCAGATCACGCCACATCCTGAGTAATTAGGAGCTGGGGTGTGGAGTTCATTAGTACACAGGGACCTGAGCCTTCAGCTGTTGTTTATGATCATGGGAAACATTCCCAGCAAAGCAGAAAAACCTCAACAGCAAGAGGATTTTGCCTCATTGCTTCCATTCTGCAAGCTGGCTCCATTCTCCAGAACCAGCAGCAGTTGGCTTTGACCTGCTCACAGACCAGGTGACATGGGCATGAAACATGCTTACCCCCACACACCAGGAACCAAGAGCTCTGCTTGGCAGAGTCCAACATTCCCTTTGGGCAAAGAACAAGCCGGGCCTCAAAACAGAAGGACTGGGCCGGGGGGGAAGGGGGAGATTTCAGTTCATAAAACCACAAGGATTTGTGGAGGATTGGGCCAAAAGAAATCTGATGAGGTTCAACAAGGACAAGTGCAGAGTCCTGCACTTAGGACGGAAGAATCCCATGCACCGCTACAGACTAGGGACTGAATGGCTCGGCAGTAGTTCTACAGAAAAGGACCTAGGGGTGACAGTGGACGAGAAGCTGGATAGGAGTCTACAGTGTGCCCTTGTTGCCAAGAAAGCTACCGGCATTTTGGGGTGTATAAGTAGGGGCATTGCCAGCAGATCGAGGGACGTGATCGTTCCCCTCTATTTGACATTGGTGAGGCCTCATCTGGAGTACTGTGTCCAGTTTTGGGCCCCACGCTACAAGAAGGATGTGGAGAAATTGGAAAGAGTCCAGCGAAGGGCAACAAAAATGATTAGGGGTCTGGAACACATGACTTATGAGGAGAGGCTGAGGGAACTGGGATTGTTTAGTCTGCGGAAGAGAAGAATGAGGGGGGATTTGATAGCTGCTTTCAACTACCTGAAAGGGGGTTCCAAAGAGGATGGATCTAGACTGTTCTCAGTGGTAGCAGATGACAGAACAAGAAGTAATGGTCTCAAGTTGCAGTGGGGGAGATTTAGGTTGGATATTAGGAAAAACTTTTTCACTAGGAGGGTGGTGAAGCACTGGAATGTGTTACCTAGGGAGGTGGTGGAATCTCCTTCCCTAGAAGTTTTTAAGGTCAGGCTTGACAAAGCCCTGGCAGGGATGATTTAGTCGGGGATCGGTCCTGCTTTGAGCAGGGGGTTGGACTAGATGACCTCTTGAGGTCCCTTCCAACCCTGATATTCTATGAAGGGATTTCCCCCAAAGATCATGGGTTATTCATACGTGCCAGCTCCCCAATCCCCCAGCATCCTCTCTGCCCCCAGCCTCATAGGGAAGCCAGCAATAAAGTCCCTCCCCAAGCATCCCCACAGATCCCTGCTCTGAAACCAGCAGCTGCCCCATTCCCTGAACTACGGCTGCTGCCCATCAACCCAGCCAGCAAGGGGGGCTGGGGGTGGGACACGGCCGAGACAGAGGCAACAGTGCGGGATGGAGGGGGGACAGACGCTTCCAAGTGGAAGTTGGAGAGAATGCTGCGGTGAGGTAGCACTTGGTCACATCTAGCCCCTGGTACATGGAACGAGTATCTACCTTTCATCACCCTCGTCTCAACAGGGCCCATGGGGGGGCAGCTGCTTCTCCTCCCCCGCAGGAGCTGTGCAGGGGTAGCAGGCAGGGCCGGTGCAACCACTAGGCAAACTAGATGGTCACCTAGGGCACCAAATGGTTGGGGGCAGCGGTGGAGCGGAGGGGAGCTGGGGCGGGGGCGGGCTGCCTGCAGCAAGTAAGGGGGTGGTGGTGCACAGGGGAACTGCTCCCCCCCCAGCTCACCCCTGCTCTGCCTCCTCCCCTGAGCCCTGCCCTGCCTCTCTCCCTCCCAGGCTTGCCGCCAAACAGCCGATCGGCGCCACAAGCCTGGGAGGCGGAGAAATGGCGCGTGCTCGGGGAGGAGGCGGAGCAGAGGTGAGCTGGGGCGGGGAGCTGCCTGGGCGGAGGGGCGGGAGGCGCCTCAGGGCGGAGAGCTGCCGTGGGGGAGGGGGCAGGCAAGGTGGAAGTTTCGCCCAGGGCGTGAAACCTCCTTGCACCAGCCCGGGTAGCAGGAGACAAGTCCCACAGCAGCCAGCTGTCTGTCCTGCAGGCTGAGCTGGCTCGGTGCTGGAGAGGGCTCCAGAGGGGGCACGAGAGCCGAGGGGGCGGAAGCCAGGAGAGGTGGCAGCTGCCCTGGCACTCCCGGCTTAGGGCTGGGAGTCTAGATGCCGAGCGCTCCTACACACTTTGCCATGTGACCTTCACCTCTGTGCCTCACTCGTTCCAGCACACTGGGGAAGAGGTTTCCTTGCCTAATTCACGCATTGGTCAGCCACCAAAACCCGGAGTGGGGCGGCTAGCAGCAGCATTCATTCTTAGGACTGTCACAAGGCCTCGGCTATTGGCACAAGCCTCCAACAGCCCCTGGGAACCCCACTGAAGGCCTCAGGGTGTTCGTGCCTGCAGCCCCGCAGGCAAGATACAGGCCTGCAAGTAACTGGCACTTCAGTTTGTAAGTAAGCTGGGGTTCCTTGCTCGGAGATGGGGTCAGGGCACCAGGTCCAGCTGAACTGCATTGCCCAGCAGTCTGCGGCTCCTCTACTGCTTGACAGAACAGGGGGGCTGCCTGCTACATAAACTCCACCGGCCCAGGCTTCAGTGGGCCCTCCAGACCTTGGAGACCATGGGCTTCTCTACACAGCACTACCGTAGGAATCCACCGTGCACCAGCTTGGTGTGCAATAACACCCCCTTTGGATGCTGTTACGCAAGAGTGTCAGAATGTGGCTTGGCTTATCGCCCTCTGAATTAGTATGTCAAAGCACCTGCTGGGACTTTCCCTGTACTGTAGCACCGTCCACACCGGAGGGCACAGTGCGCTGTCGATTCGCACCCTAGCTTGCCACGGAGGAAGCCCTAGGAGACATCTGATCCTTGCTCCCACCCCACAAGCAGAGTGCTAGAGGCAAGGCTGGATTAAGGCAGGGGCTTTAGGGGCTGCAGCCCAGGGTCCCGGCTCAAGGGGATATCCGCAAAGTAAATCACAGGCAGCGATCTCCAACTCCGGGCCGCTAAGAGTCTCGCAGCGCAGCACTCAAGCAGGCTGCCTGAATGCCGTGGCCCCACGCTGTTCCCGGAAGCGGCCAGCTGCTAGCACAGTGTACAGAGACACGCTATTCCCCTCCCCACAGGGGCCATAGAGACATACCAGCAGACAGCTGCTCCCACAAGTGGCGTAGGGCCACGGCATGCAGGCAGCCTGCCTAAGCCCTGCTGCACCACCACCTCCTGTCCAGAGCCTACTCCTCACACCCCCTCCTCCATCCCAACCCCCAGCCCCCTCCCAGAGCCTGCACCCCATCCCACCGCCCCAGCCCTGAGCCCCCTCCCACACCCAAACTCTCTCCCAAACCCTGCACCCCTCCTGCACCTCAACCCCCTGCCCTAGATCAGAATCCCCCTCCTGCACTCAAACTCCTTCCCAGACCCTGCACATCATTCTGCACCCTAATCCCCTGCCCCTGCCCCCTCCTGCACCAAATTGCCTCCCAGGAAAAAGACTCTTATACAGGGGCCCCAAAAAATATAATAGCCCTGGGCCCACAGGAGAGTTAATCCGGCCCTGGCTAGGGGAAAGTGCTCTAGGTCAGTCAGTGCCATGGGCTGCAAAAGTAGCAGGGCTCTTTATAAGGGTGGGGACTAGCTCCCCATGCTGGTTTGCAGGAAGACTTCATGGAACTCTACTTGACCTACCCTCCGAATTCATCCCTTCCGGTACTGATCATTCAGACATCTGCCAACAGCTCCACATGGCAGGATCAGGGCACCTCATCTGTCCTCCCCAGCATCTTCCTCTTGCTAGGTCTCCCCTGCAAGCTGAGAGTGTGCCATCATCTGTCCTGATCCCAAGCCCAGAGCCACTGAGCTCTGAGAGCTTTCCCCTGTTCCCCCAACGTCAGCCCTACGGCTATAGGTGGCTTCGCACCTGGTCATGGTCTGTCAGCGCCAGTACACCAAATGCATCCAGCAGAGTGGGTGGGAGACGCTTCGGCTGAGCCTTTGTCCATCAGAAGAAGCAGTTCAGGCACAAGGCAAAATGGAGCATGAAATCAAGTCAGTTTTGCCAAAATTTCACTTAAGAAAACCAAAAAGTCCCGGCCCTGTCAAATGCCCCATGGGGACACTTTTCAGGGCAAAGACACTTCCATGTTGAAGTTCAGTTAAAAACAAAAATTTTTTTTGAAACAAAGTTTGTCATGGTGTAAACACAATCAGGAGTCAAAATTGAAAGAAAATGGTACAATTGACCCAAAATGATTTTTAAATTTTCCTTTGGAGAATTAAGATTTTCAGGTTTGCTCCAATTTAGACTCCAAGTTCCAAAATCCTTTGCAGAATGGAACTGCTGTTCTCTGCCTGAAGACTGTTCAAAAATAATCCTCCAATTTCTTCATCCACAGCCTGATCTTTCCATTGCATCCCACCCCATAGCTTGAATGCTCACCCAGGGTCAAGGCACCTCCTTCCTGGACTGTTGCAACTTAGAATCATAGAATATCAGGGTTGGAAGGGACCCCAGAAGGTCATCTAGTCCAACCCCCTGCTCGAAGCAGGACCAATTCCCAGTTAAATCATCCCAGCCAGGGCTTTGTCAAGCCTGACCTTAAAAACCTCTAAGGAAGGAGGTTCTACCACCTCCCTAGGTAACGCATTCCAGTGTTTCACCACCCTCTTAGTGAAAAAGTTTTTCCTAATATCCAATCTAAACCTCCCCCATTGCAACTTGAGACCATTACTCCTCGTTCTGTCATCTGCTACCACTGAGAACAGTCTAGAGCCATCCTCTTTGGAACCCCCTTTCAGGTAGTTGAAAGCAGCTATCAAATCCCCCCTCATTCTTCTCTTCTGCAGACTAAACAATCCCAGCTCCCTCAGCCTCTCCTCATAAGTCATGTGCTCTAGACCCCTAATCATTTTTGTTGCCCTTCGCTGGACTCTCTCCAATTTATCCACATCCTTCTTGTAGTGTGGGGCCCAAAACTGGACACAGTACTCCAGATGAGGCCTCACCAGTGTCGAATAGAGGGGCACGATCACGTCCCTCGATCTGCTCGCTATGCCCCTACTTATACTTCCTCCTCCCCATGCCCCCATCCAACTCGTCAGAAATCCCCCCCACATACTACCCCTCCAGACTGCTGCAGCAAAATCAAGCTTAGTGACCCAGAGTTCAGGTTGCTAGGCCCTGTGCTTGTCAGGCTCGCTACCAGAGCACTCCTCCATTCCAGGGACCCACAGCTATCACATTCCTTTGGGGCTGCAGTGGTCTCTGTTCCACTGTGAATTCCTGGAAGAACCCAGCAGCTATTTTTGAGTTAAAAGGAAAAGTGACTTCCCCTCCTGGTAAAGGCACCAGATACAGTATGTCCTGGTTCTGTTTTAGCGTCCTACTGCTTATTCTGTACCACGTGCCCCACGAGCTGCATTGCCCAGACACTGCCGTGCGTTAGTGCTGGGGCTTTTCCAATTTCCCAACTATCCGGCCTACCGTAACACAAGGGCTTTTGCATTAGCCTGGCCCTAGACTGCAGCACCCAGTAGCACTTTAGGAGCGACTTAGGGCAGTTGCAGTAGAAGTGAAACCTGTTAACAAGGGAATTGGGTAATACGATCTTCTTAAGAACTACAGGCCTCTAGTTTGTTGCTTGCTGTAGCAGATTTGCTGAGAGACAGCTGCTCTTCTCCATTCCTAGCAAAGGAAGAGCTGGCTTAACAGTATTTGGCTCCCACCCCCAACCGCTTGTTTAGCTCCTGAGCAACCTTTGCTGCAGTATGCCTCTCCCCCAAGGCCAGCTTGGCTCCTTGATGTGTTGAGAATCCATAACGGTGCTGGCCCAAAAACCATTTCCCTAAACTCCCGCTACCCACCTTCCCACTCCAGGACAGCTGGAAACACTCAACACAGCTAGGTCCCATTCCCTTTGGCAATGGAGTGGAGGGATTAGAACTGGTCTAGAGACAGATGCTTGGTTTGTGTAGTGGAGACCAGTGAAGTGCCCTTCCATCCTTGTTCAGTGCCTCACTCCTCAGGGAAGCTCGTGTCCCCTGACGCATATGCTCTGGCACTGCAAAGCTAGACGCTCTGAGCATGAGAGGGCCGTTCCCCACCAACACCGGGCATATACACAGCAGCAGCCACCACATGTTCTTCAAAATGGGAGATTTATTGATATTAAAAACCCTATGCAAAACTAGAAGATTAAGGAAATCTGGTTTTGCTGCACAAACTAGTGGGCACCTTGCTGCATTGGCAAGAAACTCAACAGGGATAAAGTCACCTGAGGATGAACCAGTCAGCCACTGGGCTAGCAGCCAGAGGCCTTTCCTATGCACACTAAACGGCTGAAGAAGAGTCGCCAGTGGAGGACAGCTGCCCTTTCCCAGAAGATGACCCTGCTGTTCTGAGAACCTGCGCGTGGCCTCCCTGAACACACCTAGTTCAGCCCTGACCTCTTCATTGTGGCACACAGGCTGCCCTGTCTAGTGAGTGCTTCCAGCAGCCCAGGCCGAGCCTGGGCATGGGGCAGTGGACCACAGAAGTTTCTCAGGGGTTTTCCTATGCTAAGGCGTGGGGGGAGTGTTCATCCTGGTGAGAAGTGGTACCGCTGCCAACCCAGCTCGCTCCGTCCAGAAGGCTCACAGAAAAGGGAGTTGAGGGGTAGGCTGAAATCCAAGAACAGGCTCTGGGAGAATCTTTCAGTCACTGCTGGCAGCTGTTCCCTCATGCAAGAGGCAGAGCTGTGCTTCAAAAGGGGAATGAGTTTTGAGAGGAAGAGTGCCCTTGCGATGGCCTGGAGATTGAGAGCCACTCCCTTGCAGAAACAAGAAAGATCTCTATATGGTAACAAGCTACGCATTCACCTACAGGCAGCTTTCCTGACCACCCAGGAGGGACTGCCTCACCACTTCAGGAGGACCATCCCCCTCTCTGGGAAACAGCAGGCCGTGGCAGAGGCTTGTGGGGGGGGGGAGGTGTCCCTTGAAAGCCACTGCCATGACAATGCCCCAGAAAACAGGGGTGCAGGAGACAGAGGGAATTCCACCTCCATGGATACCAATGGTTACAAGAGGAAATATTGTGGCTTTCCTACTCCAGTCTGAGGGGAATGTGAAAAAACAAACCAGGCTCCTGGATCTCTCAGTGTCCATCACAAAGGTACCGCCAGCTAACCCAATGCACACTCCAGCTGCAGTGCGGGCACTTCCACCACCCAACTCAGACACGCTTTTCTTCCACAACTGTCTTGCTCCAATCCAGGGAAATTCTCAGCTTCACAACCAGAAGATTTGTATATTTCCACCATCCTCCCTTCCCTGCCTGGAGTTGCATATATCCCAGAAATCCTACAAGAACTCAACTGTCTAGCATACCCCATCCTGGCACAGATGCCATCCCGCCCATCAGATGGGAGTCTGAGCCAATCAATCCCTGCTCGCCTGCCCTAAGGAGAGGGGGCTTATAAAAGCAATAAAAATATCGTATCCAAGTACAGCTAGGCAGCCACAGAGGGGTTTGGATCACATGATATTTCCCAGCACGTATAGAAAGGACAGTCTACCCTAGAAAGCTCTCTGCCCCTCCTTCCTTGGGAGGGCCATGCTATAAATAGGGGCCATTCTTACACGCTTTAGGTTACCTGCAATTCTTAATACTGTACTAAGCCAGGACTGTCCAAGAGGCTGAGCGCCTGTCCTGAGCACCCAGCAGAGGTGTTAACACTGGTACAAGACCACACAACCCAAGAAAGTCATTTCTCCCACATCCTTGACCATTCGGCAGGAATGATTGTATCATAGGAACCCTCTTCCTTGGCAACTCAGCAGCTGCCAGACAACCCAATGCCCAGCACCTCTTCTCATGCCGCCAGCCACTGCCCCCCCGACACGTGGCGGGAAGAAACCCCCTACCCCCTACACAGAGATGCCCACTAGCCACGTTTTAGGGAGAGAGCCCCACTGCTGCCTAAGCCTGGCACTGCGAACGACACACTAAGCACTGGAGGCGCTACGCAACTAGGCAGATGGCTACAAAAACAGTCAAAGGGAAAAACAACGTGACAGGCTTGACTCCAAGCCGGAAGAGTTACAATCCGGGGATGGGCAAAGTCTGCCCAACACCACCTCACGGTCCACGACGGACTCTGCTCCCTGCGGGGTGGGTCTGGGGATACAAGGAGCCCTAGGGCAGGTAACACTGAAACTGCTGCAGGAAACTCAGTTTCCCAGTGGGACGCTCTGGGAGCCCGTCAGAGCCCACACTCCTGCGGAGAATGCAAGGACTCTCCTGCTGGAGCCCAGGGCTAGCTCTCCAGAGATGGAGCAGTGCCCCACACCGCAGGGCAAGCCACACCCCGGAAACTTGAAGACAAACAAGAGGCCCCTGCTGATGTGGAGCCAGCCATCAGAAACAGGAGACTGGAGTGTTGAGCTCCCCCTCGCCTTTCCGGACAGGTATCAGAGCGCACGGGAGCTGCCATGCCAGCTATCTACTGCTCTCCTGGCGCTTCTGGAGCAGCTCGATGATGCTGTCAATGCCTTCCTCTGGGACCTAGCAGCAGAGAGAGGAAGTCAGGGCTATGTTACACAGACAAAGCTTCAGTCACTCCTTTGCCAACTGTACTTGGAAGGGGGGTGCTGGAGGGAGGACTGGAGTCTGTTCCCATGCAGCTCCACAGGGATCACTAACTCCCACTGCAAGGTGGGATCAGATCCAACTCCCCAGCTCTATTCATCCCCCCTCGGCAAGGAAAGCAAGATTTGGACCAAGCTAGTTATCGCCCACTTTCTCCACACAACATGGAGATGGTGCTTCATAGCCTCAGGGCAAGGTGGCAGCTAGGCAGGGCTCCCACAATCCCCTCAGCACCCCTTTTCCCCCGCCTTTGTGGGGCTGGCACTGACAGCCAACAGGTCAGCAACAGACATCCTCCTGGACCCACCTGGGGCCCCTCCTGCTGCCCCACACATTCCTGGTACCAGCGTTTCTCACGCCGCAGCCCTGGCTTGGCACTAATGCCAGTGAGCAGGAGCCAGTGAGGTTCATTCTTCGGATGAGACGCATTCCTGTGCCTCCCACCCCGGGTGGGCCCCACACAATGGTGCATTGAACCTTGCACTGGTGTCAGAGCAGCCAGGCTGAAATGCCACCTTCCAGGGAGCCATGCAGGGCTAGGAGACTGATGAGCAAGGCTGGCACTGAGCCACAGGGACAATGGGGAGAGGCCCATTCAGAGAGCAAGGCAGTCAGGTGGCCTCACCCCCTCGGAATGTCTGTCCCCAGCAGTGGCCTCTGCTCCCCCCCTCCCCGGGCTGGGAGAGAACTCCTCAGTTAAGGGGCTGGGAAGTTGGTCAATTAGCAGCATCTGTTTGCCTGGTTCATTTCCAGCATGCTGGGATCTGGGCAGGGGAGTCTACTTACCAGGGCATGGTCGAAGTTAAAGGTGCTGATGTAATATGCCGATATGTCTGCATCGGCCAGAGGCTCGGCGATCTGAGCCACTATACCACACTCATCTGAGGAAGGGGAACAGAGGGGTCAGCGTGGGTACCAGCCCAGTGCCTCTGGGGGGCATCCTCCTCCTCCTATCACCCATGTACCCCTGCCCCCTAGGCAAGGAGCTCTCTAGTCATTGGCTAAGACTGAGCTGGCAGACCCATGCCTGAAAAGGGCTTTGAGCAGGGGGTTGGTCTAGATGACCTCCTGAGGTCTCTTCCAACCCTAATCTTCTACAAACTCAGATAGGACACCATGAAATGAGTGCCTCTTGGCTCCTGGCCAGGCAGCCCACAGCCATTGAACTCCCTGCCATTGAGTGGCCACAGGGTCTGGGCAATGGGGCAGGGGCCTCATGGCCAGGCACTGGTGTTCAGTACCAGCATAGTCTGTTGCTCTCTGGGGCCTGATAGCGATGGGAGGAATGGTCCCCTGGTTACAGCGCTGGCCTGGAACAGGGGAGCCCTGGCTTCAAGTCTGCTTTGCCACTGGCTTCTGTGACTTTGGGCAGGTCACAGTGCAGCACCCTGTCCCACGGGAACAGCAGCCCGCTCTGCCCCCTGGAGTGCATTGAACATCTCAGCTGGGGAGGGCTCAATGCTGCACTGAAGACAGCTGATCCGCTGTGCAAGAGAGCTTATGCCCGATTCCACTTACCGAAGCCCAGTGGCTGCCCGCCAATTCTCACCATCCGCCAGAGCTCCCCAGAGGAGCTGGTCAGCAGCAGGTCACTGGGGAACCTAGAAGCATTTAATGGAGTACGTCACTCCTACCCTAAGACCGTTCCTCATTCCCCCGCTAGCTGGCATGAGCCAGGGCACAGACTCCCATGAAGCTGCTCCCAGAACCCTGGGCCCACCCTGATTCCAGCAGTGGTTCCCCAGCCCTTGAAGCCCTACCCCTCTGCACAGCCCACCTGCTGACTTGGGACTAGGAGGAGAAACACCCACCAGTTCCCAAAACATCACAGTGGGGGGAGAAAACAGGAGCAGGCAGGAGCCAAAGGGAACGTGTGACCTCCAGAATACCAGCCTCCCAATCCCCAGGTCAAATCTTCAGAGCATGTGGGCAGCTTTAGGTGGGGTGAAGGATGGATCCGGTGGATGGAGGATACCTACTTCTTCTGGGTCTCTGCATCCATGACAATGGAGATGTAGCCTTCGATCAATGAGAAAGCGAAGAACCTGCTGGAGTCGAGATCCTGACTGCCTGAGGCAGCTTCCTTTGGAGGGCTGCAAACACACAGGGGACCGAGGGGTCAGCCCCCGAGGCAGGCTGAGCCCCAGAAATGCATAGCAGAACATAGCAGCCATTCCATGGCTGGCTCCTGGAGCGTTACAGGGGTGCAGCCACCCAAGAGGTGCCCTCCCCGGGAGTCAGTGAAGCTCCCTGTTGGCATCTCTAATACCAGCTGGCTAGTGATGCCATGTCTAGCCCACTGCTGGGAGTAACAGATCTTCTGGGCCAGCCCCTGAAACAAGCCAGGTCAGACCCAGATGCTCTATCTCCCCTCACCTTGAGCACCTGTTGTCTGATCCACCTCCCGCTGGTCAGGAAGGTCCCCCCTTTCCCTCCCCCACCAACAGCCCAGCTGAGCTAAGGCTGAACTCCAGCCCATTCTCTGCTGGGGGATGCGGTCCTGTGGGAAGAGCCTTACCCCATCTCTGCCTTTGACAAGGTTCTTTAAACACTGGTGCTGCACGCAGTGTCCCAAGTGCCATCCAAGCCAGGTGCTGGAAGGCTTTATATCACCACTGTAGCCCCTAATGCCCCCATAGGGCACTGTGGGCACCCCCAGGTGGGCTGCAAAGGCCTTGGTCCCCCGCCCGTCAGAGCCCTTGGGTGCCTGAAGAATTTATGAACCACTAAAGAACTTTCAGAGATCTGGAAGTTTTTGGCCGCACTCCAGCCCTCCACCCTTCTCTTCAGGGCCTGTGCTGAGGCGAGAGGCCAGTGCCTCCCCTGCCCCCTTCTAGCTGCAGTCACACCTGCACGGCAGTGCATTTTAGTACGGAGAACGCCCGTGCTAAGGGGTGGGGTGAACACAGTCCCCTCCCGCTGCCCCGTGCGGCTGCCTACCTGTGCGAATAGAACAGGACGTCGAGGAGCATGGTCGCAATGGCCGGCAGGGTGTCAGGAGCCACGGTCAGGATGCAGAACCTGTTCTGGGGACTCTGCACAGGGTGCACAGTAGGGCTCACGGCTGGGAGGAGACACAATGACGCGTACAGCCCGGACTGCCAGAGTGCGCGGCCCCTTCCTCGTGCCTGGCGATCAAAGCCAGGCCGTGGCGCTGGCTGCCTGGGAGCCTGGGCCGGCAGCGCGAAGCTGCTCTCACGAACTCAACCAGCTGTGGGACGAGCACCTCAGCCTCAGGAGGGCTGGGCTGCGTGGCCAGCACCCGGCCTGGCAGACCAGCTTCCCCCGGGGAGACGGGACACTGGAGGCGTGAGCCACGGCAGCCCAGCGGCGCCACCTTGAGGCGGCACTGCACAGAGACCGAGAGGGAAAAAATTCCTTCCAGGGCTCAGTTCCTACAGCTGCACTGACAGGGAGCAAGTGGAGACACGTCAGCAGAGCAGCCTCGGCTGTGGAGCGGGCGGGGCCTGGGCCAGGCCAGGGACGCTCAAGCCACCTGCACAGACGGCCGCTTCTGGGCGCGGAGCAGGTGCTGGATGGAGGAACTCAAACTTGAGGTACTGGTGCCCTCCAGTGGCAGAGCCATGCTACTGCTCCTCTGAGCCATCAGTAAAAACGTACCTTTGGTCACATGGTCTATTAACGCTCCATTTACAGGGGATTCGAATGGGTTAATAGACGGATGCTACAGATAACAGTGCTGTGTGCTATGCATTGTTACGGGCAAACCAGCAGAAGGCATGACAGACTGGCCTGATCATGTATTCTCTATAAACCATTTATAAATGGAACCTTAATACATGAGCACGCACATTTTGGATTGTCCCCTACCCGGGCTCCAGTCTCTCCCTGGATCCCCAGGCACTTCCGGTGTCTACCAGAGCGGCACCCACAGCCATATGCATGTCATGCCTGCTGCATACCACCAGCAGAAGCAGGACTGCTTAAGGGGGCTGGGGAGGAGGAGGAAGGCAGGCAGCTTGTGCGAGGCCCTCTGTTTGAGAGGACCCCATGCCAAGTGGCATGGTGACCTGGCACACTGGGTCACAGTGCCACTCACTGAGTTTTGGCCTGTCCATCACAACAGAGGGGCTGGGCCACTGAACCAAAGCTGAGGGGTGCCAGCTAAGTTGAAGTGCGAGTGGTTCATGCCACAGGAGGTACGTCTGGGGACCCCTCTGGTTTCCCACCATCTGGCCTGTTCAGTAACTCCCCTGAGCTGGCGTGGCCAGAGCACGGAGCTGTTCACGCTGGTGGGGTCAGCGCACAATAGGCAGTCTCTGTTGCAGGGGACAGCGGAGTTCTTCGTTCAAACCCTCCTCCACTCTGAAGAGGGCAGACAGGGTGAGAGCCCGGAAGCCGGGTCCTGGACTCACCATGCTTGGGTTTCAGGAAGCCGTTGCTCGCATCATCACAGTTAACAGGGATGGACTCTCCATTCACCTCCTTGTAGATATCAAACTCGCCAGCCAGCGTGTGGATCACCACAGGCAGGTCCTTTTCTCGCACCTGGGGAGGGCAACAGGCCTCAAACCTCACCTTTCAGCTTAACCTCCCCATGAAAGCCTGCCGTCGCCTTGTCATTCTTCTCTACCCCGCAAGGAAGAGCTGAGCTTCGAAACCCACATCTCACCTATTCAACTGAACAGCATGCAGGGAAAATCTCAGGCACCACCCTTCTCGGGTGAGTCCTACTGCTATGGCGAGGACAGCCTGACCCCTGCTGTCCTCTGAATGGCACATCCCAGTATTGAAGAGATGGATACATTCATCTGACTGTTGCCGTAGGAGAGCCTGCACCATTCACCTAACGAGGGTTACTGTGTCACACTCCCTACATAATTGCTCCCCTGCTTCTCCCCTTAGGGCCAATTAAGAGTCCTCCACTCACACTCCTGCCCGAAGAAGCCTGCTACAGGGGATGGCCATGAGGAGAAGGTGCGGGGCTCACCAGGATGAAGTCCGTTTGGTAGGTAGACAGCATCAGCACCGAGACGTTGTGCTCGGCCAGTGGCGCGATGACCGACTTGGCAATCTTCGTCACTCCTATGGCCTGGGAGCTGGTGGAGGACCTGCCGTTGGACAAGACGTTGAGCACCAGCCAGGTGGAATCCACCACCTGCATGAACTCTGACGGGGGCAACTCTGAAATGCCAAGAGGCTGAGGTGAGACTCCAAGCAGGGATTCAGACGCAGCATTAGAAACGGACATATCAGACCACCTAATGACTAGGTCACCTAGCACCTATCCCTTCCCAGCCACAGCTCAGAGTGCTTTACCAGGAAGTTAGCGGTTATCAGCCGGTATACAAATTGGGAAACAGACACAAGCTCTCACTGAGCTGCTCAGCATCACGCAGCCAGAGGGAAATAAGCCAGTTGCATAGAACTGTTTCAGCACATTCAATGCATTCCCATTAGCCACGCTGACCATTTAAGAAACTGTATTAATTATTTGTGTTGCAATAGCACATAGGAGCCTAGTCATGAACCAGGACCCCATCGTGCGAGGCGCTTACAGAGAGGACAGAAAGAGCTTGCACTTTGACTCCACACCCACTAAGTCAGTGGCTCTCAGCCTTCCCAAACGACTGTACCTCTTTTAGGAGTCTGATTCGTCTTGCCTACCCTCAAGTTCTACCTGACTTAAAAACGACTTGCTCACAAAGTCAGATCTAAAAATATATTAAAAAAAAAAAAAAAGTGTCACAACACACTATTATTGAAAATTTGCTTCCTTTCTCATTTTTACTATTTATAAAATAAATCAAATGGAATATAAATATTGTAGAATCATAGAATCTCAAGGGACCTCAGGAGGTCATCTAGTCCAACCCCCTGCTCAAAGCAGGGCCAATCCCCATTGTACTTGCATTTCAGTGTATATTATATAGAGCAGTATGAACAAGCTTTGTATGAAATGTAATTTGTAGGGACTTTGCTAGTACTTTTTACGTAGCCTGTTGAGTTGACATACCCCCTGGAAGACCTCTGCGTAGCCCACGGTGTACGCGTATCCCTGGTTGAGAACCACTGGACTGCGTGTCCTACACCATTCCAGTTACAGTGCTCTCTGGCTAACCATCCCACAGCGCTCCCAGAAGGGGTGGTTCTGGAAGGTTTTGAAAGGCCACCTGGGACCCAGTGAACTATTGCAGCTTCCTAGACCACAGGGCGGGAAGAGAGCATTGTGATCCAGTCGGACGGCCTTTCTAACAGGCCAGAGACCTTTCCCGGAACTTGTTCCTGTTTGAACCACAACATCTCTCAAAACATCCAAGTGAAAAAACAGCTAGTGCTGAGAATCCACCACAACCCTGGGGAAGTTGTGCCACTGGTTAATTGCCCTCAAAAATTTGCACCTTCTGTCTAGCCAACACATCCAGCTTCAGTCTGCAGCTGGTGACTCATCATACCTTTGTTAGGCTGACGAGACCTCTGTTGTCAAGTGTGTTCCCCATATAGGTACTTAGACTGATCAACTTACCTCTTAATGGTCTTTGTTAAAACAGATTGAGCTCCTCGAGTCTATTACTATAAGGACAGGTTTCAGAGTAGCAGCCGTGTTAGTCTGTATCCGCAAAAAGAAAAGGAGGACTTGTGGCACCTTAGAGACTAACCAATTTATTTGAGCATAAGCTTTCGTGAGCTACAGCTCACTTCATCAGATGCATCCGATGAAGTGAGCTGTAGCTCACGAAAGCTTATGCTCAAATAAATTGGTTAGTCTCTAAGGTGCCACAAGTCCTCCTTTTCTTATCACTATAAGGCATGTTTTCCAATTCTTTAATCATTCTCCTGGCTCGTCTCTTAACCCCCTGCAATTTATCACTATTAGTCTTGAACTGCGGACACCGGAATCCTTGGCAGCAATTGCATTAGTGCTAAATACAGAAGTAAAATAACCACCCTGCTCGTACTCTCTGTTCCCTGTTTATGTATCCAAGGATTGTATTAGCCCTTTTTGCCATAGCAGGACACAGGGAGCTCACGTTCAGCTGACTGGCCCCCATGACTCCCAAGTCTTTCAGAGTCACTGCTTCTCAGGATAGAGTCCCCCCATCCTGTAAGCATGGCCTGCATTCTTTGTTCCTAAGTGCATGACTTTACACTTCGTTGTATTTAAACACTGCTTGTGCCCAGCTTCTTGAGTGATCCCACTCTGTATCAGTGACCTGTCCTCGTCATTATTTACCACTCCCTAGTCTTTGGGTCACCAGCACACTTTCAGCAGTGATTGTTTTCTACCATGTCAAAAAGTGTTAAATACCCTAGAGCCAAGAACTGATTCCTGTGCCCCTCCCCACTGGAAACACACTGTTATGGTGGATCATATTAAAGAAGTTCTGTATTAAAATCACAAATGAGTTTGATACCCTGGAATTTAAACTATGGGGAATTACTAATTAAGAGGTCTCTTGGTTTTTGGTCTCTTATTTTTTACTGTTTCTTTCCTTCTGTGTGAAACTTTCAAGCTGCTAATTGTGTTAGTACATCTTAAGACAGAGTCTGTTCTCAAAGCAACACTTTGAAACAACAACTACTCACACAGAGAGAGACTCAAAGCAATACTTGGTGACAGAAACAGCACACAGACTCCCCGCCCTTTTGTTCTATTTATCTTGCTTTGTTAACCATTGCGATTAAAATAGAGATAAAGGATGTATGTGGATGGATGCTTGGAGTGGATAATAAATTATCAGGAAGGTGCCAGCCTAAGAATCCAGCGTCCATCGGCCGAAGAAGGCGTCAAGTGGAAACAACCAGAGGACCCCGGAGGGCAGACTGGAATCCACCTAACAGCCTCAAGGATGGGAGAACCGAAGAAGATAACATCTGGCAGCACGGAGCTGTCAGGAATGTGCCATCTGCTGATTGATTCAGCAACAGCATGATGAAGCAATTCCCGTAGACTGGCATAGGAATAAATTCCTATAAAAATGGACTCTAGAAACAGAACTTTGGGTCTGATTCTGCAAACCAACTTCCAGGAGCATCTGACAAGGCCCTGCTCCCTCCTCGTGTCCAGGCCACTTCGCCAGTGGCTTGGCATGAGCAACTCTAAGGCTGGTAACTATGATAACAACCTTGCAGAACCTGTGTGTGTTTGAATGAATGTGTGAATAAATATGAAATTGAATGGAATGGTATAGCTATAACTAACTGCTTACTATGATTCTTTCTGTACCCACAATAAATGTGGCATTTTGCCTTATTCCCTTTAATAAGCTCCCTCTGGTTTTTATTTTATTGGTATAACACCCACCTGAAGAAAATTCCACATTTAACCTTTCAGCTAGTTTTTAATCCATTCAGCATGGGCCATGTTAATTCTGTACTGTTCTAATTTTGTAATCAAAAAGCTTGTCTGCATCCACACTGGCACCAGAGGATGCAGGCTGAACACACCACAGAATGAACTAGTTCTTAGCATGCACATCCTCCAGTTGGAGCACACGGTCCCTTACAATCATGCTAAGGAGACAACAGTTCCTACAGCATTAGATTTCTCTAGTAAAGAGAAGGCCAATGTGTCAGCAGCAGAGTTGGGAAGAGCTATCTAATCTTTCAACTCCAAGACCTGCGCTCTAGGCCAACGGGCTGAGCTGCCCATGCCACCACCTAACCCCAGCCTGTGCAGAACTGCACAGCCTGGTTTATCCAGCCTAGATCTAAGAGAATCCAAGCCAGGCCAAGACTGGCTCAACATGCAGTCCTGGGGAAGAAGGAGAGCTCTGCTCATAGCCAAGAGGCTCAGTCACTGCTTCATCATCGCTCCCATAACCGCATTGGTCGCTGGGGCATCCTCATTGATGAGCAATCAATCGTCTCCACCCAATGATTGTGTGGCAGTGCTTGAGTCTCCGCGAAGTCCATTCCTGTCCACTCTTATGTTGTCAATTCATCTCTTCTTCTGTCTACCTCTTCTTCTCTTCCCCTGCATTTGCCTTGGATGATGATCTTGGATAGCCCAGATCTTGTTACATGGCCGCACCACTTCAGCTTGTGCTTCTTGACGGTCAGGAGGTCTTCGTATGACCCAGTGCATTGGGCGATGATGTAGTGGACCTCTTCAGTAGTGACATGGTCGAAGTAGGAGATGCCCAGGATTTTAAGGAAATCTCCCATCTCTACTATCTCTATTTTCCATTCAAGTTCTGCCATAAGGGTCCGTGTCTCGCACGCATACAGAAAAATGGAAATGACCTGCAGTTTCAGTTTGGATTCCAGGGAGATGTTCTTATTCCTCCAAATTGGCTTTAGTGGTGTGTGTGTGTGGGAGGGTGCAGGGGTCAGGGCAGAGGGCTGGGGGTGTGGGCTGGGGTTGTGGGGGTGCTCCCAGCCCCCTGCCCTGAGCGGCTCACGGCAGGGGCTGGAGGGGATATGCCCTGATTCCACCCCCTTCCCCAAGGTCCCAGGAGCAGAGAGCGCACTGCAGCTCCGCTTTTACCTCGCCCGCTGGTAGCAAAGCTGATCGGCCACAGGGAGGGGGAGAAGGAGGGGCAGGAACCCAGCACGCTGGGGGAAGAGGCGGGGGGAGGAGGAAGCTTGCCTGCCCTGCAAGGAGAAAGGGGTGGGCAGAAAAGAGTGGGCTGGGCAGGATTTTTAGTGGCATGCTGCTGTCTGCCTGGGTCCAGCAGACAGCAGCGTGCCATTAAAAATTGGCTCGCGTGCCGTAGGTTGCCGACCCCTGGCTTAGAGGGAATTTAGCAGGCACGAGGTGAGTTCAGGGAGTCTTCAATGAAGCACAGAGATGACAGATTTAGGGGTAATACATTCTTCCTTGTACTAACCGTTCTATTTGAAAGTAAATGGTGGTGGTTCTGTACCTTTGATGCCAGACAGGCTGCATAAAATAAATGAACAAGGTGCAGTTTGAAGCTGTATCCACGGAGTCTCTCATTTGGTTTAATCATAGACTCCTAGAAGATTAGGGTTGGAAGGGACCTCAGGAGGTCATCTAGTCCAACCCCCTGCTCAAAGCAGGACCGATCCCCAACTAAATCATCCCAGCCAGGGCTTTGTCAAGCCTGACCTTAAAAACCTCAAAGGATGGAGATTCCACCACCTCCCTAGGTCACGCATTCCAGTGTTTCACCACCCTCCTAGTGGAAAAGTTTTTCCTAATATCCAACCTAAACCTCCCCCACTGCAACTTGAGACCATTAGTCCTTGTTCTGTCATCAGCTACCACTGAGAACAGTCTAGATCCATCCTCTTTGGAACCCCCTTTCAGGTAGTTGAAAGCAGCTATCAAATCCCCCCTCATTCTTCTCTTCCGTAGACTAAACAATCCCAGTTCCCTCAGCCTCTCCTCATAAGTCATGTGTTCCAGACCCCTAATCATTTTTGCTGCCCTTCGCTGGACGTTTTCCAATTTTTCCACAGCCTTCTTGTAGTGTGGGGCCCAAAACTGGACATAGTACTCCAGATGAGACCTCACCAATGTCGAATAGAGGGAAACTAATTTAAAATTAAAATGCAGATCTTATCAGTTTAGTCTGATCCTTGTCCTTGCTTTTCCTTGCTGAGTTTTCCAATGTCTGGCATGTATTTGGATACTTTAAGCTGCACACAGGCTTTTGAGTAATCAGTGGTGAACCGGCTCCGAGAGGGACAGAGGACAGATTGCATGTGTGAAAATACCTGTTCACACAGGTATGTGGATCCAAATGCTGAAAGCATTGCAAACACAATTTTCTTCAAACAGTTAAATTTCACTGGCAGGGACGTCCAGCAGGACAGAATAGAGGCCCCATGATCTCTCTCAGTAACTTCAAGTTCACTCTGCAGATCTTCAAACTTTGATGCCCAAAATTCTGAGCTTTTTAACTGAATGAGCTGCATTTCGAAATCTTCAACACCCATCCACTGAAATACAGACAAATCCAAGTTGCTTTCGTTGAACTTTTCAGGTTTAATTAGAAAAGAAAGCACTGGGCCAAATCGCTGGAAATCTTGAAATCTGTCAGAAAATTCTGATTCCAGTTCTTGCATGTACATTCCAATCTCATCAGCACTGACAGTGCAACATGTCGATAGCTCTTCTATGTGTTGGAAGTAGCAGAAAGTCGAAGTTCGACTATCCCAAGAAAAAACTGCTAGTTTTACAACAAATGCCTTCCAGGCTTCATAAAGATCCAGAACCGTTTGCCCTGCACCCTGGAGACACAGGTTGAGTTCGTTTAGGCGAGTGGCGATGTCCGTTAGAAACATAAGGTTACACAGCCATTTGTCATCATCCAGTTTGGGGTAGTTTTGTGCTTTTTCTGACAAAGAGACCTTGATTGCATCAAAATAGTTTACAAAGCGCACCAAAACCTGGCCACGACTCAGCCACCGAATGTTGCTGTGAAGTGGAATGGCGTTATAAGCACTGTCCATCTCGTCTAGCAGTGCTTGAAACTGTCTGAGTCAAAGCAGGTGGAGCAACAAGGACATTCACAATTCGTGCCACTGTATTTATCACATTATTAAGCTCGGAATTAGAAAGTTTAATATACGGGTTTTCTTGATGGAGGATACAGTGAAATTTGACTGTTGGGCAGCCAATTTGATCAAGTAACTTTACAAATCCCTTCTGTTTTCCAACCATGGCAGGAGCACCATCTGTTGACATCAGAAAAATATTGTGTGTGAAAACTCCTCATTCTTCAAAATGGTTTACAAAACTTTCCAATGTATCTTCCCCCTTGGTTGTGCCATGCAGGGGTTTTAGGCAACAAAGTTCCTCTTGGATTTCATCGGAAGCACAATATCATGCAACAACTGCCAAAATGTGGAGCATCGTTTATATCCACGCTCTCATCAACTGCAACGCTAAACACTGCTGTCTCTTTTAATGCAGTGGTCTGCTTTTCGTTAATGTATCTCTCAACTGTTCTGGCAGAGACAGGCAGTTCTTTTATTCTAGATACAATCACATCTTTATTTGGCAAATCATGGAACAAAACCTCTGAACTGCTGAGAAAAACTTCTTATATATTCCTCATCTGCAAACGGCTTTCCGTTTTTTACAGTGCACTGTGCAATCTTGTAACTTCCTTCTGTAGCTTGATTTTTACTTACACTTAAGCATTTAAAAACACTGCTTTGCTTCTCATATCCTGCTACTGCCTTTTGGATCGATTCAGTCTTGTCTGCTTCGTCAAAAAAGGTTTTCTCTTGCTTCGTTTCAAAATGTCATCGAACACTTGATGTGCGACAAACAACACTTTCACAACAGAAAGCACAAACAGCACAGTCCTTCTTTTGAATAAATCCAGATGTGTCTGTCCAAGAAGGCTAAAATGAACGGACATCTGACTTTGCTTTCTTAGGAGCTGACATTTTGTCAAATGTACTCCGCAACTCAAAGCAGGAGAAAAAAAAAATCGCGACAGACGGCACGCACAATGTCAAACGCAGTGCGCTGTTCCACGTGATGTGGTATAAGCAGCAAATCAGGACTTAAAAATATCCCAGGGGTGCTGGAACACTTTTTAAGGTGGGGGTGCTGAGCTGCGCCTCCCCTTGCCCCTGTCTGCACCCCTCACTGCCCCAGGCCAGGGCCAGTGGGCCTCAGCTGGGGGCGGCTGCAGCACGCCAGGCTGAGGCAGGAGCAGAGCCCTGGGCCGGTGGCCGGGACCCGAGGCCAGCAGCGGGCTGAGCGGGGCCTGGACGGAACTCCAGCTGGCAGGGGGTCGGCAGCCGGTGCCCCAAGCGGGCAGCAGAGTGCCGCTGAAAATCAGCTCGTGTGCCGCCTTTGACACACATGCCATAGGTTGCTGACCCCTGCTCTAGAGACACCTGCCCCTCAGCCGCTCCAGCAGGAGGGACCCTTCCATCGAAGAGCCAGCATTAGCACTAGGTGCCAAGACTGCTCCCCACACCCTGCCACCTTTCCTGCCTCAGGATGCTCTGTGGGGCTGGCGTCCCTGCCAGTGCGCTTCCTGCCTAGCCACAGCATTTCCACCAGGAAGCCAGGCCCTACAGTCTGGCAGGGCAGAGCCTGGGTCCAAGGTGGCTCAGCTGAAGTGGGGGAGATGAAAGCAAGACAGCCTAGGAGCCAGTCAAGAGCAGGGGGCATGGCAGAAGCCATGAGGCTGCGGCAACAAGTACAGAGACCCAGCTGCACCTGCTGCCGGAGCAACGCACGACCCTTCCCCACGGCAGCTAGTAACATCCCATTTGCACAGCCATTCGCTGTGCCAAGCCTCGCCAGCTGCAAGAGCTGTGCAAGCAGGCCAGGCCACCACTCAAGGAACGAATGTAGGCAACAGCTGCCTCGGATGGGGACTTCCTGTTCCCATGCTGCAGTGAGACACACGCCGACTGGCGACAAAGCTTGCTAGTTCCAGAACAGGGCTCTGTCCCTTTGCTCGTGCATGCCTCTCCCTGCACAGGAGAGCGAACACAGGAACAGTCTCCATGGAGCCAAAAGAATTTCCTGCTTAGCTTGGAATCAGTGCTGCGTGTTTATGCAGTATCTGAAGAGCGAGTGCCAGGCAGGCAGGCTGGGGAGGTGGGGCTGCAGTCAATATCAGTAGGGAAGAGATGGTTCACTGACTCAGATGGTATTGGGGGACCCAGCTCGAGACAGGCTAAGGAAGGGGTGTGCCAATCCACGTTGGGATGGGGCCCAGTTCCAGGCCACAGCAGGGATCGGGTTTGGGATGTTATGCCAGGAGTCAGACAACAAGGTTTTGGTCACATCTTAGGCTGAAGGAGTGGGTTTGGATATGGCTTTTCAAATCCTGTATTGCTTTTGTTTTATCTCCCGTCTAGCTTCCATAGAGCCTGCTGCAATCCCCAGCATGCCCAGCTCTGACATCAGAAACCAGAAGGTCTGTTATTTGCATGGCCTTATGCACATTGTGGTTTTCCCACCAGTGTCAAGGTGCCACAAGTCCTCCTTTTCTTTTTGTGAATACAGACTAACACGGCTGCTACTCTGAAACCTGAAATTTTCAGGTCTCTCACCGTTACTGCAGCGGAGTCCTACTGTAAACGCATAAGCTCAGGTTAACACCCACTAGCAGTTCTCATCATGATGCCTGATCACTATACAGAGAGCTGCCTGACTTGGACAGGCAAAGCAGAAGAACAGCCAAAGGCAGCCAGCTAGAATGGGTTCAGACAGGCAGCTTAGTGCGAAGGCAGGACAGGTAGGTGATTAAAGCAGTGTCCGTAGCTTGCCCTTCCTCAAGCTGTGTGCTCCTCCCCCTCTGCAAAAGAAAGGTGAGAAATCCTCTTTCCCATGAAAGCAAAGGGACTGACAGTGTTTACTTCTGTCAGTATTTCAGACCGTAATTGCAACAGTAACGGCCACGATCCAGCAATTGGTGTTACTACACCCTGACTTGCCCTTGCGCCAGGTGCTGGATCAGGGCTATTCCCTAGTGCAGGTAAGGACTTATTGCTCCAAAAATCCGCGTGAGTGGGGCAGGAGCCAAAACCTGAAGGGCCTCTACTGCACCTGTTCCCAGGTATCTTGGGAGCTAATGGACAATTCAGAGCCAGTGAGATGGATAATCCTCAAACCAGGACCAAAGCCAGAGCCCTCTCCATTTACAAGCTATGAACTCCTTGATGAACATTGAAGTGCAAGGTCCTTTCCCAGAACTCAAAGCAATTTAAGTCTCAACCCTCCTGACCGGAAGGGCATGGTCTTATTTTACAGATGGGAAAAGGTAGAGTCGTTAAGTGACTTGCTCATGGCCACAGCAAGTTGCTGGCAGCACTGGAAGTAGAATACGGCACCCACCTCTCCTAGTCCTGTGCTCGCACCACGAGACAACACTCCCCCACAGATGGAAAGGCTTCTTAATCCAGCCAGAAGTCTTGTCTGCATTAGGATTTTAGCCACCAGCGTAGCTGTCCCTTAGCACAGACACACAGCACTAGGATAAGCTGCACCAGGTGCAAGTCATGGCTTATACTGGGGCACTGCATTTAGGGCTTGTCTACACTGGCACTTTACAGTGATGCACCTTTCTCGCTCAGGGGTGTGAAAAAACACCCCCCTGAAGCTGCAAGTTTCAGCGCTGTAACATGCCAGTGTTGACAGTGCACTATCACTGGTAGCTATTCCCCTCGTGGAGGTGGGTTTTCTATACCATGACTACACAGGCACGTCAACTAACGTTGCTAGTGAAGACCTGCCCTTACATTGGTGCAGCTCCACCAGGTCTGAAAAATCCCAGTGTAGAAAAGGCCAGAGTGAAAGCTCACATTGGCATTTGTAATTACAGTCTAAAGCCCCCTTTACACTGAAACAGGATAGAGTCATTAGCTTTAATGTGCTGCTGTCTGAAGCACAATCACACAAATAAGTCTGAACAGTTGGGGCCCTGGGTGCTGGAGATCCAATTACACATCAAAAGAGGCAGCTAACCCACATCAGGGGCTCTGCTAATAAAATGCATCTCAAAGCAAAGAACAATTGCCACCTCAACCAACTGGAGCTATGCCCCAGGCTCTATCACTAATTCCAGCTTGTTTATCCAGGCTCTGGGAGAGAGTGGTACTTTGTTAAAAAAACCTAGGGGGAATACACAGGAAGATTTGTCACAGCGGTACAGTGCCCCATATGGGCCTCCTTTTTCTGGAATCTGAATGGCTTTTGATTTAGCTTAAACCTCTTTCTAGGCGACAAACTAAACCAAAAGGAGGACGTGTGGCACCTTAGAGACTAACCAATTTATTTGAGCATAAACTTTCGTGAGCTACAGCTCACTTCACACAGTCCACTTTATGACAGGTTTCAGAGTAACAGCCGTGTTAGTCTGTATTCGCAAAAAGAAAAGGAGGACTTGTGGCACCTTAGAGACTAACCAATTTATTTGAGCATAAGCTTTCGTGAGCATCCGATGAACTGAGCTGTAGCTCACGAAAGCTTATGCTCAAATACATTGGTTAGTCTCTAAGGTGCCACAAGTCCTCCTTTTCTTTTTGCGAATATAGACTAACACGACTGCTACTCTGAAACCTGTATATGCATAGTGAGGCGGTGCGGTCCCCGCCGCTCGCTCGGAGAGAGACGGGTCCTCCGGACATCAGAGTGGGTGGAGCCAGGGAGCTCTGAGCCCGCCCCCCAGAGGGTCAGGCGTGGCAATGGAAGTATAAAGGCCTGACCCCAGAGCTCACTGAGAGAGCAGCGGCCGGGGAGGCCAGACGCCTCCGGCCTAGCTCGCGACTGGGAAACCCCAAGGACTGGCCCGACCTGCCCCGCGCCAGCTAGCCAGAGACGTTGCCGAGTCTGCCCTGTGCCAGCTATCCTGAGGAACCCATGAAAATGCTGGACCCCGCTGAGGACACCACCCTGACCCAGGTACCTCAAGAGCGGGAGTCTGGAAGTAGCCCGGGGGCAGCTGACCCGAGTCTGGCTGCAGCTCTGCCAGAGCCCATGTCAGTGTTGCGGCCAGGATCCCCATGGACGCGGGTCTTCTGCCGCTGCTAGGGCCCCGGGCTGGGACACAGTGGAGTGGAGGGCCTGCGTCCCCCCTGCCACCCAACTCACGGGTGGCCGTGGCCGTCTCCCCCTCTTTGGGGCCTGGGCTTGCTATTATATACGGTTACTGCTCAGCCCCTGCCTGAGCGCCTGACTCACCACTGCCCCGCCCCGCCCCAGGTCCTGGGATTACGGTGTTTAGTTCTACCTTCATAAAGGCCGCAGAGGAAGACTCCCGCAGCCAGACTAATTCCCCGCAAGATCTATTCCCAAATTTAGTGAGGCGGTGTGGTTCCCCACCACCCCAGAGAGAGGCGAGCCCCGGCTAACCTCTCTACAATATGCAATAGCTATTAAGGCCCCAAAGCACCAATTACCACCCCACACTCACACTATGCGACATTTAAAGTACTGGACTCCTAAAAGAGGAACAAATTACACCGAAAGCAACTACGGGAAACAAGTGATTTTTACGTGGTTCAACTACCTGAAAAGAGACACTCCAGGAGCTGATAAAATACTCGAGTTTCCTAGTAGACAAAGCCCTGCTATCCCAGCTAGCAGGGGTCTTGCTTTGTCTGGCACTGAGCCCTTCAGCTCCCTGGATCTAGAACAAACAAACTTTTGACATGGCTGTGTCTCCACACTAGGCTTTATGCCAAAGATTTCCCACCGGTTGAGTCCCAGCAGCAACAGAAGTAGGGCTAACACTTGAGCCATCTACATCTGCTCACCACACAAGGTCCTGATGCCACCAATCCAAATCAGCACTCCCACTGGTGAGATCTTCGTGGCACTGGAATGGTGGTAGCAACAGTGGGAATTTCAAATTAAAGAGACTAGTGCAACAAACCAAAGAATCTCAAGGCATCTTCAGAGCATCAGAGAGTTTACCACTGGTTTTGTCCACAGTGAAAACTCTCATTAAGGTTGGTCTTAAGCAGCATTCTCAGAAATAACCATGAAACAGGACAAACAGGAGTTAAGATTCCAACAGCAGCCTAAACTCTGCTAGGCTGCACAAAGGGCTTTGCTTCACAGCTATATCAGAGTTAAGAAAAACAGGAACAGCAGTACCCAGTTTTTAGGAGGTGCTAAGCATCCTCTGCTCCCATTAGATGGCCTTAGGCAAGTAGCTTCCTCTGTGCCTCAGTTTCCCCTAACAGTAAAATTGGGTCCATAATGATACTGACTGCTTGTAAAGCGCTTTGAAGTTTACAGGTGAAAAACATCAGGTCATGTATGTGCAACTCAACTGAGATAATACTGAACGAAGCTTAGCAAGGAATTAAAGAGGAGATGACACTCGGTTGTGCCTTCAGACTGAGTTACTCTTGGTTTGCCCTTCCCCTTACTCGTGAGCCCACTTCAGAATGGCAGGGCCAGCTCAAGCAGGTGGAAGGCTCTCCACAAAGAGCATCCGAATACCTCTCCTGCCTTTCCTTCCCCCTGCCCACCTGCCTTAAGAGCCAAGATTTAAGCTGGTTTCAGAGTAACAGCCGTGTTAGTCTGTATTTGCAAAAAGAAAAGGAGTACTTGTGGCACCTTAGAGACTAACCAATTTATTTGAGCATAAGCTTTCATGAGCTGCAGCTCACTTCATCGGATGCATACGGCGGAAAGTGTAAAAGATCTTTTTATACACACAAAGCATGAAAAAATACCTCCCCCCACCCCACTCTCCTGCTGGTAATAGCTTATCTAAAGTGATCACTCTCCTTACAATGTGTTTGATAATCAAGGTGGGCCATTTCCAGCACAAATCCAGGGTTTAACAAGAACGTCTGAGGAGTGGGGGGGTAGGAAAAAACAAGGGGAAATAGGTTACCTTGCATAATGACTTAGCCACTCCCAGTCTCTATTCAAGCCTAAGTTAATTGGTATCCAATTTGCAAATGAATTCCAATTCAACGGTTTCTCGCTGGAGTCTGGATTTGAAGTTTTTTTGTTTTAATATTGCGACCTTTAGGTCTGAGATCGAGTGACCAGAGAGATTGAAGTGTTCTCCGACTGGTTTATGAATGTTATAATTCTTGACATCTGATTTGTGTCCATTTATTCTTTTACATAGAGACTGTCCAGTTTGACCAATGTACATGGCAGAGGGGCATTGCTGGCACATGATGGCATATATCACATTGGTGGATGTGCAGGTGAACGAGCCTCTGATAGCGTGGCTGATGTTATTAGGCCCTGTGATGGTGTCCCCTGAATAGATATGTGGACACAGCTGGCAACGGGCTTCGTTGCAAGGATAGGTTCCTGGGTTAGCGGTTCTGTTGTGTGGTTTAAGATTTAAGCTGATCCCTTTCCCCACACCTGTGCCAAACTGCTCTGCCATGCTCACTGCATCAGTCCCACAGGGAGGTAGGGAAACCAGAAGGAGGGGTAGTTAGAATAGTGGAGGGAGGTTTCCTACTGAACAGGGAGAGGGGTAACCTGCCATATACTCCTGAAGTGGGAATGGGGTCAAGTGAGCACCAGAGCTTAGTCCCCAGGTCACACCACTCCACACTATGCAGCATGAGTACAAATGACAACAGCAGAGCAGCCTCTGTGGGCTTGTTCCCCTTCCTTCCACTCCCATGACACAGCCCTTAAAACCACAGTTGAAGCTGCTCTGGGACTTGGACATGGGGGGAGGATGGGCCTAGGGAACATGGAGAGGAGTCCAGCCACCCCAAGGGACTGCAGCTTTGCAGCCTCTTGGAAGGTGCTTATTTGCTTTCAAGCTATAGAGCAAATCGCATTGGGGTGGGACAGCTGAGCCAAATGAAGAGGTTGATGAGAACCCAGGCCCTTGACATGCATTTAACACATGCCCTCCCACCCAAAATACCAGGCTCAGCAGGAGGGCAACAACCCAGAATTGGCTGACCAGCATTCAAAAGATAACAGTAATGTATCAAGTGGGTTCTAGCCCATGAAAGCTTATGCCCAAATAAATTTGTTAGTCTCTAAGCTGCCACAAGGACTCCTCATTTTTCAGCAATGTATCACTCTTTAGATCCTTCTGCATATCCTTTTAGCCAGTTGAAAGGCATCCTTTCCCTGAATGCAGACTAGAGCTGCATGCCCTTGCTAGTCAATACCCTCCCCTTTCTGTTGATCTCTCCTCTCCGTTACAGATTATTTGCTTCCATCACTTCTCCTTGCCCTTCCTTGTCTTTCTCCAGATTCCCTAGCCACTCCTGGGCTGCTCAGCTGGAACAGCTCATTATGCAGACCATCAGTAAGATTTCCCCTTGCAGAAGTGGCAACAGAACTGGGCTCAGCCTCTTGGAGGGGAAAGCAAGAGTCTCATCGTAGCATTGCAAGCTGAACGATGTCGAGTCCCATCCCACCCCCCCAAAGACCCCCATCAAAAGCCTGGTCCTAGACAGGTCTTTGTTGCACCAACTCCAGCCACCCTGGTGCACCTCGTCCCACCAATAAAACCCTTGAAGTTGTGCAGTCCCGTGGCACAGGCAGAATCTGAAGTGCAGCGGCCACGCGCTCAGCGGCCCTGGCTCCACTCTCTCAGGTGTGCATGGCAGACGTCCCCCTGGCAGTCACCAGCATGAGACACTGGCAGGCACAAGAGAGGACTCAGGACTGGGTTAGAGCAGCAAGGGTGCAACTGCCCCCATCGTAACCTCAGGCACATCTCAGAGGGAGGGACCGCTCCTGTGTTTAGTGCCCCTCCTCCTTCCCCTGCTCCCAAGTGATCAGGAACATCCATAGCCCCCCCCATACACATACACACTAGTGATGCAGAGCAGGTAGCCCTCCCCCTCAGGAAGAGGGGAATGTAATGAATGGTCGATTCCTCCAATCAGCCCTGAGTGTTCAGCCAAGCCCACTCTGGCTGGGATCCAGGAACTAATTACACAAAAGCTGCCTTTGCAGGCATCAGCCAGGCATCCTTGTTGCTTCCTTCCTGCCCCCACTGCGCTGAACCTCCTGCCCCTTCCCAAGGCAGGAAAAAGAGATCCTGGTTGTGATTCTCTCCCAGCTAGGTTTTGGGGATATCTGTTGTGCATCTGGGGCCCCAGCTTCTTCAATGCATTGGGGACCCAGCTAACTAGTCTCTGCATCATTTGACATGAGAAAAAGCCACAATCTGCTTCCCTTGAGAGGCTGAGGACTGCCAAAGCCAAGTAGTTGCAAATTACTTTGGTTTAATTGCCTGGTGACATTCCCCCCTGCATCCGAAGCAGCATTCCAGATGCAGGCACCACATTACAAAACACTCTCCTCCCTGACATCCAGAAGCTTGAGTGACAACAGGATTCCCTGTAAAGACTGAAAATGCAGCTCCCACGTAGATGGGAACCTGCCCAAGAAAGTTATTCTGCTACAGCCCGGATCTCACCTGCCCAAGGTTAACAGCGCTCCTCCATCAGAGCGAAAGGCCAACTACAAACCTTCACTGGGGGGAACAGAACTGCTGAGCAATGCCATCTGGGACAGTAGTGACTGGCAGAGTCAGCCAGGGGCTGGGACAGCCAGGGTCAGCAATGGATGCAGGCTTTGCAAGGGTGAGAATTTGTCCAACTTGACCAAGTGAGCTGGTCTGGCCAAACCATGCAGAAGGAGTGTGGGACAAAGACCTTCAGTGACAGATGAGTCAAGCTGTAACTTTGCATCAAGAGCAGCATCAGGGTTAGCAGTGAAGCTCTAATTGTAACTGAGCTGAGAACAGAAACATCACGCCTAAGAACTCAAGATATCGCATCAGATCAGGGGAAGAAAGGAAGCAGTGTGTTGGATCTCGGCAATGCAGTTAGACTGTGAATAGACGTGGCAACTCGAGTGGTGATTGGAAGAGAGAGAAGAATTTAGTTACCTGTTGCTGCAGGGCTCCTTAAGCAGCAAAAGAAACATCAAAACTGAGCTCTCCTGACTGATCAGAGATTGCTTGTCTGACTACAGCTAACCTAAAGGAATACAGTATAAAAGCTTTGGTGGATCAGATTCAGTCCAGACCTTCTGGGGGTTTCTCCAAGCCATAGCGGTTAGTGATGGACCAGAGATTCTCAAACTATGGTCCGCAGATAGTTCCCTCTAAGGTGCGCGTCTGGGTGGCTGCACACCAGAGAACGAAGGGCCACCCCCCTAATTAGTGGAGCCGTGCAGGCGGGGCTCCACTAATTAGGTGCCTGGACCCTGGAGAAGACGCACATGTAAGGTGAAAGGGTGGCCTTGGGGGAATAGTGGGTAGGTGGGAGGGGGCAGTGGAGTGAGAAGAGAGGGTGGTGGGGGGGGGAATTTGGGATGTGCAGGGCTGCAGCAGCCAGAGAAAGAGGTGACTTTCCCCGGCTCCAGGGCTGCGGCTGCCAGGGAGAGACGGCCCTCCTCCCCAGCCCCAGCTCTGTGGCTGCTGTGGCAGGGGACAGATCCTGCCCCTCCTTAGGGGGCTGCCGCAGCGGGGGAGAGAGGGCACATCCATCACCTTAGAAGGGTGAGACTACGGATATTAAAATAGGAGTTGTGCGCTTTTATTTGTAAAACAAAAAGTTAATTAAGGTTTTTTTTATAGAGTGCTTTTATCCAAAGCGCTTTACAATAGTTAGTTAACAGTAAAATCATTAAGTTGTTCTTCAAGAGCCACCGCAATTTTCAAGTGGTCTGTGGAAAAAAAAAAAAAAAAGTTTGAGAACCAATGTGATAGACTAAACCCAAGCAAGGAAGCGTTTGGGCAAAACCATCAGGAATCTGCATTGTGATCACTGATCCTGGACCACTGCTTAAAAACACTTACTGGTTTTGAAGACCTTTGTACTGTCCTAGAGCACTGTAGCTATGGCAGGCTGAGCAATACTAGACTCTAAAAGTCACAATGCCAAACATCATCATGCTCTTTCCCACCCCCACATCCATTTCTAACTTGGCAGTAAGCACATCTGACGTGAATTCTCTGCTGCTGGAAACCTGATTCTTAAACGGGACAGCTATCCCACAGTGATTTCTAGCTCCAGCAAAGACAGAGGCTGCTAAAATCATGTCAAAGCTTAAGTGATGGGGGAAAATAAGCTATTAAAGAGAATGAGACTCAATTATCTGATTCAAGTATAGAAGAAACATTGCACAGCATTCAACCCTAATCCTGATGGGTTGTGAGACATGATGTCAGAACTGTCACAAGTCTTTGCTCAACACTGGTACAGGATGCACTCTAGCAAATCCCAGACTGATGTTCAACATCCTCCTCAATCCCTTATGGACAGGAACCCTTGAGGGAGATAGTCACCCAACTTCAAAAGAGGCTTAGACAGCTCCAGCTTCCCTGACACTGCAAATCCTGTTATAGTCCCTTGTTAAAACAGCTCTTGCAGAAAAGGAGCTCTTTGGCTTGACATCTCAATGGAGGTGGCTGGTATCAATCAGCAGGAAGTACAGGGTAAGGGGAAAGAGTAACACAGACATGCCCAGGTACATTGCCCTGTGTGTGACTACCTCAGTATTTCACTGAAGGGTGTTGGGGGGGGGGAGGGGGGCGCAGTGTTCCGCTGAAAGTTAACAGCTAGCGAATTGCCTTGGTTATTGTGATGTGTGCATGGGAAATAAATTCTGTAACACATAGAAGATTTGGTTTCATAGAATATCAGGGTTGGAAGGGACCTCAGGAGGTCATCTAGTCCAACCCCCTGCTCAAAGAAGGACCAACCGCAACTAAATCATCCCAGCCAGGGCTTTGTCAAGCCTGATCTTAAAAACCTTTAAGGAAGGAGATTCCACCACCTCCCTAGGTAACGCATTCCAGTTCTTCACCATCCTCCTAGTGACAGTTTTTCCCCTAATATCCAATCTAAACCTCCCACACTGCAACATGAGACCATTACTCCTTGTTCGGTCATCTGCAACCACAGAGAACAGCCTAGATCCATCCTCTTTGGAACCCCCTTTCAGGTAGTTGAAAGCAGCTATCAAATCCCCCCTCATTTTTCTCTTCTGCAGACTAAACAATCCCTGATCCCTCAGCCTCTCCTCAGAAGTCATGTGCTCCAGCCCCCGAATCATTTTTGTTGCCCTCTGAGGGACGCTTTTCCAATTTTTCCACATCCATCTTGTGGTGTGGGGCCCAAAACTGGACACAGTACTCCAGATGAGGACTCCAGATTAGGCCTCACCAATGCCAAACAGAGGGGAACGATCATGTCCCTTGATCTGCTGGCAATGCTCCTACTTATACAGCCCAAAATGCTGTTAGCCTTCTTGGCAACAAGGGCACACTGTTGACTCATATCCAGCTTCTTGTCCACTGTAACCTCTAGGTCCTTTTCTGCACAACTGCTGCCGTGCCACTCGGTCCCTAGTCTGTAGCGGTGCATGGGATTCTTCCATCCTAAGTGCAGGACTCTGCACTTGTCCTTGTTGAACCTCATCAGATTTCTTTTGGCCCAATCCTCCAATTTGTCTACGTCCCTCTGTATCCTATCCCTACCCTCCAGCATATCTACCTCTTCTCCCAGTTTAGTGTCATCCGCAAACTTGCTGAGGGTGCAATCCACGCCATCCTCCAGATCATTTATGAAGATATTGAACAAAACCGGCCCCAGGACCGACCCTTGGGGCACTCCACTTGATACCGGCTGCCAACTACGCATGGAGCCATTGATCACTGCCCATTGAGCCCGATGATCTAGCCAGCTTTCTATCCACCTTATAGTCCATTCATCCAGACCATACTTCTTTAACTTGCTGGCAAGAATACTGTGGGAGACCATGTCAAAAGCTTTGCTAAAGTCAAGGAATAACACGTCCACTGCTTTCCCCTCACCCACAGAGCCAGTTATCTCATCATAAAAAGCAGTTAGATTAGTCAAGCATGACTTGCCCTTGGTGAATCCATGCTGACTATTCCTGATCACTTTCTTCTCCTCTAAGTGCTTCAGAATTGATTCCTTGAGGACCTGCTCCATGATTTTTCCAGGGACTGAGGTGAGGCTGACTGGCCTGTAGTTCCCAGGATCCTCCTCCTCCTCCCCTTTTTTAAAGATGGGCACTACATTAGCCTTTTTCCAGTTATCCAGGACCTCCCCCGATCGCCATGAGTTTTCAAAGATAATGGCCAATGGCTCTGCAATCACATCCGCCAACTCCTTTAGCACTCTCGGATGCAGCGCTTCCAGCCCCACGGACTTGTGCTCGTCCAGCTTTTCTAAATAGTCCCGAACCACTTCTTTCTCCACACAGGGCTGGTCACCTCCTCCCCATGCTGTGCTGCCCAGTGCAGTAGTCTGGGAGCTGACCTTGTTCATGAAGACAGATGGAAGGAAAAAAAAAAAGCAGCATTCAGTACATTAGCTTTTTCCACATCCTCTGTCACTAGGTTGCCTCCCCCATTCAGTAAGGCACCCACACTTTCCTGACCTCCTTCTTGTTGCTAACATACCTGTAGAAACCCTTCTTGTTACTCTTAACATCCCTTGCTAGTTGCAACTCCAAGTGTTATTTGGCCTTCCTGATTTCACTCCTGCATGCCGGAGCAATATTTGTATACTCCTCCCTGGTCATTTGTCCAATCTTCCACTTCTTAAACACAAAAAAGAAGCTTACAAGATCAGCAAGGATTTCACTGTTAAGCCAAGCTGGTCGCCTGCCATATTTACTATTCTTTCTACACATCAGGATGGCTTGTTCCTGTAACCTCAATAAGGATTCTTTAAAATACAGCCAGCTCTCCTGGACTCCTTTCCCCCTCATGTTATTCTCCCAGGGGATCCTGAGGGAGTCAAAGTCTGCTTTTCTGAAGTCCAGGGTCCGTATTCTGCTGCTCTCCTTTCTTCCTTTTGTCAGATCCTGAACTCGACCATCTCATGGTCACTGCCTCCCAGGTTCCATCCACTTTTGCTTCCCCTACTAATTCTTCCCAGTTTGTGAGCAGCAGGTCAAGAAGAGCTCTGCCCCTCGTTGGTTCCTTCAGCACTTGCACCAGGAAATTGTCCCTACACTTTCCAAAAACTTCCTGGATTGTCTGTGCACCGCTGTATTCCTCTCCCAGCAGATATCGGGGTGACTGACGTCCCCCATGAGAACCAAGGCCTGTGATCTAGTAACTTCGGTTTGTTGCCAGAAAGCCTCATCCACTCATCCCCCTGGTCCGGTGGTCTATAGTAGACTCCCACCACAACATCACCCTTGTTGCTCACACTTCTAAACTTAATCCAGAGACTCTCAGGTTTTCCTGCAGTTTCATACCGGAGCTCTGAGCAGTCATACTGCTCCCTTACATACAGTGCAACTCCCCCACCTTTTCTGCCCTGCCTGTCCTTCCTGAATAGTTTATATCCATCCATGACAGTACTCCAGTCATGTGAGTTATCCCACCAAGTCTCTGTTATTCCAATCACATCATAATTCCTTGACTTTGCCAAGACTTCCAGTTCTCTCTGCTTGTTTCCCAGGCTTCGTGCATTTGTGTATAGGTACTTGAGATAACCCGCTGATCGCCCCTCTTTCTCAGTATGAGGCAGGAGCCCTCCCCTCTCACGCTCTCCTGCTCGTGCTTCCTCCTGGTATCCCACTTACCTCAGGCCTTTGGTCTCTTTCCCCCGGTGAACCTAGTTTAAAGCCCTCCTCACCAGGTTAGCCAGCCTGCTTCCAAAGATGCTCTTCCCTCTCTTCATTAGGTGGAGCCCATCTCTGCCTAGCACTCCTCCTTCTTGGAACACCATCCCATGGTAAAAGAACCCAAAGCCTTCTCTCCGACACCACCTGCGTAGCCATTTGTTGACTTCCACGATTCGACGGTCTCTACCCAGGCCTTTTCTTGCGACGGGGAGGATGGACGAGAACACCACTTGCGCCTCAAACTCCTTTATCCTTCTTCCCAGAGCCACATAGTCCGCAGTGATCCGCTCAAGGTCATTCTTGGCAGTATCATTGCTGCCCACGCGGAGAAGCAGGAAGGGATAGCGATCTGAGGGCTTGAAGAGTCTCGGCAGGCTCTCAATCACATCGTGAATCCTAGCTCCTGGAAAGCAGCAGACTTCTCGGTTTTCCTGGTTGGGACGGCAGATAGATGACTCAGTCCCCCTGAGGAGAGAGTCCCCGACCACCACCACCCGCCTCCTTCTTTTGGGAGTGGTGGTCATGGAACCCCCATCCCTAGGACAGGGCATCTCATGCCTTCCAATCGGTGAAGTCTCCTTCTGCTCCCTTCCCTCAAATGTATCATCTAGTGCACTCTCCGCATTAGTACCTGTGGCGAGAACATGAAAACGGTTTCTCACCTGTATCTGCGTTGCTGATACATGGATCCTCCCCTTTCTTCTTCTGGAGGTCACATTCTGCCAAACTTCTTCACCATCCTTCGGTCCCCGATGCACAGCCTGCTCTGATTTAACAACTGTTAAAGTGAAACTTAGCACCGAGACCTGCCTTACCTCAGGTGAGCACAGACCTCCATTAAGCCAGCCCTACATTCATCATTTGGACCAGTGCAGGCTTAGGGTGGCCACTCTCCCCTTTCTGGAACGCCAGACATTTTTGCAAGGCATGACGCCACACACACTGCATGCAAGATCACACCACCCAGAGGTGCCAGTTGGAGGAGCACACTGCTTCACTCCCGCCAGCATGACCTTGTATGCAAGGTCACACTGGTGGGGGCAGAGCACACATTCACTAGGGTGTCCCCGGTTCGATTTGGTCTCAGTATCGGATAGGGGACAAGCCCCACAGAAGAACACCGTTCAGCTGATAACCAGATGAATGGCCTCTCCACGCAGACATGAGGATTTACAAAGACAAAGGAACCCTAAGAAATGTTTCTGACTATGGACCCCCTGGGGTAAGAGACAACAGTGTGTAACTGTGCAAGAGAAGAGAGCACAAGATTTTATCCATTACGAAGGAGATTCTGCCAGCAGGGGTGTCTCATGAAAGGTGGATCCCAGCTTTCTGGACTGGGCAAGCACTGTCAGAACCAAGCCTTGGGTGACAGATACCTTAGGCCGGAAAATAACTTGATAAGTATAGGTGCTTTATGGTTTTCCTTTACCTGTAACCTTGTTTCCAAACCCTTATATCTGAATCAGTTAAATAAACTTCACTTTGGTTTTAGTATAGACCTGTATGAGTGCCTATATGCTAAGGAGAGCGTGGAATGGAGGTGAAATCAGTGAACTGGCGTGCCTCCACGAAGACAGCCGATCAGTGTACATTGCAGGCATCCAGAAGGGACGAGGCACTCGAGTAACAAGGTACAGTGTGCTAACTGCTAGCCTGCAGAGGGAAAGGGCGGGGCTCACAGAGCCCAGAGCAGAGAGCCCTGTGTTGCAAGCAGCTAATGGCTGGGGAGAGTTCCTCTCATGGGCACAGACAGGGCTCCCTCCTTCTGTAGTAGGGATTTACCCCAGACACCCCAGGTAATCCTGAAAGGTGCCAGAGAGAAAGAAAGCAGGTGAATGCATCGTGATACATGGCATGAGAGAAGCTAAAAGCCAGCTGTGTTCCCCAGGCAAAGCAGACAGTCGGTTCTTCAGTTATGATTTCCTCGTTAGCCTCTTTCATCACATACAGGAATTACTGGCATTTGTTTTATAATAACATCTGGCATTCAAAAGCTCACCATAGTTTCTCTGCTGTAATGTTACCTTGTATTTAAGGCTAGCTGTGTAGGAGGGTGTGATTGCAGAGTGATCTTTGATGCGATCTTTCCTGAGCCAGGTAACAAGCAGGGTGATTGACACCCTGGTTACTGATCCTGGGTAAGGAGTGGGGCTGTGGGTGCCGATTTAACTCTTTGGCCAGGTCTCCACATACAGCGCAGCTGCACTGCTGTAGCACTATGTGAAGACACTACTGTGTCCTGTCCGTGTAGTTCATACACCTCCCCAGGAGGGGGTGGCTCGGTCGACAGAACTCTCCTGTCAACATACTGCTCTCTACACGGGGGTTATGCCTTCGCTAGAACGGTGTTGCTCAAGGTGTGGATTTTTCACACCCTGAGCAATGTAGTTATACTGATATAGGTCTGTAGTGTTACTAGCGAAGGCCAGGTCTACAACACTGGGCTCTAGTGACACTTCCCTGCTGTGGGTCACATAACCCACCCCAGCAGAGCGTGGACATCCACTTCTAGCGGCTTTACCTCAAGCTTGTCCTTTCTCTCAAGTGCCAGAGGTGTGTGTTTCGGTATTGAAGGTCCCAGGTTCAAACCCTGACAACCGAAACAAAAGGGTTGTTACAGCAACTTGGCCACACTGCACCTATGTAGCATTTGCTATTCCAGCTCCTTTTAAAGACGTAGCTTAGTGATACTGGGCAGGCTTTATCTACACTAAGACAATCCCCACTAGTAGAATTACTATGTAGCGATGTAGTTATGCCAGTGCTGTGACAGGTATGTGTCACACAGTCACTTCAGTACTTCACACCAGCAGGTCACCTGTGTAAACTGCACCACATGAGCTCCCCTGATCCATAAACCTGGAAATCCTGGGCGCCCCATCATCTCAGGCATTGGCACCCTGACAGCAGGATTGTCTGGCTATGTAGACTCCCTCCTCAGGCCCTATGCTACCAGCACTCCCAGCTATCTTCGAGATACCACTGACTTCCTGAGGAAACTACAATCCATCGGTGATCTTCCTGAAAACACCATCCTGGCCACTATGGATGTGGAAGCCCTCTACACCAACATTCCACACAAAGATGGACTACAAGCCGTCAAGAACACTATCCCCGATAATGTCACCGCTAACCTGGTGGCTGAACTTTGTGACTTTGTCCTTACCCATAACTATTTTACATTTGGGGACAATGTATACCTTCAGATCAGCGGCACTGCCACGGGTACCCGCATGGCCCCACAGGATGCCAACATTTTTATGGCTGACAGAACAACGCTTCCTCAGCTCTCGTCCCCTAATGCCCCTACTCTACTTGCGCTATATTGATGACATCTTCATCATCTGGACCCATGGAAAAGAAGCCCTTGAGGAATTCCACCATGATTTCAACAATTTCCATTCCACCATCAACCTCAGCCTGGCCGAGTCCATACAAGAGATCCACTTCCTGGAAACTACAGTGCTAATAAACGATGGTCACATAAACACCACCCTATACCGGAAACCTACTGACCACTATTCCTACCTACATGCCTCCAGCTTTCACCCTGACCACACCACACGATCCATCGTCTACAGCCAAGCTCTGCGATACAACTGCATTTGCTCCAACCCCTCAGAGACAAACGCCTACAAGATCTCTATCAAGCATTCTTACAACTACAATACCCACCTGCGGAAGTGAAGAAACAGATTCATAGAGCCAGAAGAGTTCCCAGAAGTCACCTACTACAGGACAGGCCTAACAAAGAAAATAACAAAACGCCACTAGCCGTCACCTTCAGCCCCCAACTAAAACCCCTCCAACGCATTATTAAGGATCTACAACCTATCCTGAATGATGACCCAACACTCTCACAAATCTTGGGAGACAGGCCAGTCCTTGCCTACAGACAGCCCCCCAACCTGAAGCAAATACTCACCAGCAACCACATACCACACAACAGAACCACTAACCCAGGAACCTATCCTTGCAACAAAGCCCGTTGCCAACTGTGCCCACATATCTATTCAGGGGACACCATCACAGGGCCTAATAACATCAGCCACGCTGTCAGAGGCTCGTTCACCTGCACATCCACCAATGTGATATATGCCATCATGTGCCAGCAATGCCCCTCTGCCATGTACGTTGGTCAAACTGGACAGTCTCTACGTAAAAGAATCAATGAACACAAATCAGATGCAAGAATTATAACATTCATAAACCAGTCGGAGAACACTTCAATCTCTCTGGTCACGCGATTACAGACATGAAAGTTGCGATATTACAACAGAAAAACTTCAAAACCAGACTCCAGCGAGAGATTGTTGAATTGGAATTCATTTGCAAATTGGATACAATTAACTTAGGCTTGAATAGAGACTGGGAGTGGCTAAGTCATTATGCAAGGTAACCTATTTCCCCTTGTTTTTTCCTACCCGCCCCCCCCAGACGTTCTTGTTAAACCCTGGATTTTGTGCTGGAAATGGCCCACCTTGATTATCATACACATTGTAAGGAGAGTGATCATTTTAGATAAGCTATTACCAGCAGGAGAGTGGGGTGTGGGGGGAAAGAAAACCTTTTGTAGTGGTAAACATCCATTTTTTCATGGTTTGTGTATATAAAAAGATCTTATGTACTTTCCACAGTATGCATCCGATGAAGTGAGCTGTAGCTCACGAAAGCTTATGCTCAAATAAATTTGTCTCTAAGGTGCCACAAGTCCTCCTTTTCTTTTTGCGAATACAGACTAACATGGCTGCTACTCTGAAATCTGACCCCTGAGGGCTGCCACTGCTGTGATGACATCAGCATAGTTCTCCAATGGTGTGCATGTCTTTGCTGTAGACAGGGCCTAGGTTAAATAGATCACAAAATTCACAGAATCGTCAACAGGGCCAAGTGCTGTGGGAGCTTTAACTGAACATTTCTTGGCTGATTTTAAGCTTTGCAGCCTTCACACTACTAGTGCAGCATTTGACCGTTAACAGGCATTCTGCTTCTTGCCAACACTCTCCACCGTGTCCGTATGTGCTGGCTTTACATCACCTCACCAAGGCGCTTTGCTCTGTTGAAGTTACAGCTCAGGAGGAAGAGGGAGCAATTCAGCAGGGTCCAGCATGCTGCTCTCAGATCTATTGTTCTACATTTCCTGCCCTCCCCAGGGTTATTGTGTCCTATGTATAAACATGTATCAATGAACAATGCATTAAAACCAGCTTTTAACTGACTGGTTGTTACAGTACAACTCACAATAGAGACCTGGCTGTGAAGCTCTTTGTGTTCACAGCCCAAAATGATTTCACTGAATTACTTCCCACCCCCTGCCCTGAAGGGACAGATTCCAAATTGGCCTGAGCGACACAGGGCAGCTTGTAATGGATTAGAAGCTAAGTGACCACCAGACCCTCAGCTACTATAGAAGGACCAGTGCCACTGATAGATCCACCAGACCCAATCTAGTGCCATGCTGCAGCTGGAAGAAGCAGGGAACTTGAGTTCAGCTTCCAGGCCAGTGACCCTCCTGGGCCAGATCCAACAAGGTAAAACATTCATTTTAGTCTCTGCCAGCCTGTGCTGTCCTGTAACAGGAAGATGCAGGAGCAGGAAGTCGGAAACAGACCCAGATTGGGAAGCACAAATCAGAGGCCTCGTTCGCCAAGCATCCTGCATCTGGTGTGCATGTAAAGGGCTAGGTTAGCTTTAGGCTGCATCATGCATGTAGCTGGCGAGAGTTGTGCAGATAGTGCAGAATTGTGCACACACAATTCCAGTGATACGGTCCCTTCCCAACTCCTCTGACAAGCACTGAGTGAGAGGCAGAAATCTATATATAGGAATGAATTCCCTTCTGCCTCCACCATTTTTTGGAGTGGGAGACAAGGGAACCCTACAAAAGTACACTAAAGGGATTTGGATTTGTGCTTGCTCGTATAATATGCTAACCGAGAAGGAATGGAAGCTTCTCTTTCTGGTGCCAGTTTCACCAGCACAGAACCCATATGTCGCAGACAGAGGGCCAGTGAAGTGCTCGGCGCTGCAGAACAACCCCATCAGGTTAGAGCAGTGGTTTTTAAACTTTTTTTCTGGCGACCCAGCTGAAGAAAATTGTTGATGCCTACTACCCAACAGAGCTAGAGAGGAGAGGTTTGGGATGTGGGAGGGGCTCAGGGCTGGGGCAGAGGGTTGTGGTGCAGCGGGTCATAGGCGCCGACTCTGTGGGTGCTCTGGGGCTGGAGCACCCATGGGGAAAAATTAGTGTGTGCTCTGCACCCACCGGCAGCCAAGCTCCCCTCACCCCCTGCCCCACCTCCTCCTCCCCCCATTCCCCTGAGCGTGCTGCGTCCCTGCTCCTCCGCCCACCTCCCAGTGCCTCCAGCCCGGTGGCCACCAAACAGCTGTTTGGTAGCACGCTCCAGGAGGGAGGGGGAGGAGGAGGGAAGAGGTGGGGCCGGGGCAGGGATTTGGGGAAGGAGTTGGAAGAGGGGCAGGGACGGGGCGGAGTTGGGGTGGGGACTTTGGGAAAGGAGTTGGAATGGAGGTGGGGAAGGGGTGGGAAGAGGCAGGGCAGGGGCGGGGCTGCATGGAAGGGGTGGAGTGGAGGCGGGGCTGGGGGTAGAGTGGGGGGTCGAGCACCCATGGAAAAGAGGGGAAGTTGGTGCCTATGGCAGGGGTGAGGGCTGCAGGCTGAGGCCAGGGATGAGGGACTTGGGGTGCAGGAGGGGGCTCCAGGTTTGGGGAGGCTCAGGGCTGGGACAGGGGGTTGGGGTGTGGGAGGGGGTCAGGGCAGGGGGTGCAGGCTCTGGGGTGGGGCCAGGATGAGGGGTTTGGGGTGCAGGTGGGGCTCCAGGTTTTGGGGGGCTCAGGGCTGGGGCAGAGGATTGGGGCATGGGGTTACCTCAGGTGGCTCCAGGTCATCAGGGGTGCTAAGTCAGGCTTCCTGCCTCTCCTGCCACAACGGACCGCGCTACGCCCCGGAAGAGGCCAGCAGCAGGTCCGGTTCCCAGGGGCTCTCGCCCGCAGACACCACCCCCCCAGCTCCCAATGGCCAGGAACTGGCCAATGGGAGTGCAGAGCCGGTGCTTGAGACAGGGGGAGTGTGCGGAGCTGGACCTGTTGCTGGCTGCTCCCCCCCGGCCTAGGAGCTGGACCTGTTGCTGGCTGCTTCCAGGGTGCAGCGTGGTGTTAGGACAGGGAAGGACTAGCCTGCCTCAGCTGGGCAGCACCGCTGACAGGACTTTTAACAGCCCTGTTGGTTGTGCTGACCAGAGCCGCCATGACCCAGTGCCTTACGTTCTGTGACCCAGTACTGGATCGCGACCTGCAGTTTGAAAACCACTGGGTTAGAGTAGGGACAGCCCTGTACTGAATGGCGAATTGATTGCAGTGCGGGAGGTCTAGGCTGGATATTAGGAAAAACTATTTCCCTAGGAGGGTGGTGAAGCACTGGAATGGGTTACCTAGGGAGGTGGTGGAATCTCCATCCTAAGAGGTTTTTAAGGTCAGGCTTGACAAAGCCCTGACTGGGAGGATTTAGTCGGGGATCGGTCCTGCTTTGAGCAGGGGGTTGGACTAGATGACCTCCTGAGGTCCCTTCCAACCCTAATCTTCTAGGAGTCTATGATTAAACCAAATGAGAGACTCCATAGATACAGCTTCAAACTGCACCTTGTTCATTTATTTTATGCAGCCTGTCTGGCATCAAAGGTACAGAACCACCACCATTTTCTTCCTTGTACTAACCATTCTATTTGAAAGTATGTATTACCCCTAAATCTGTCGTCTCTCTGCTTCATTGAAGACTCCCTGAACTCACCTCCTGCCTGCTAGATTCCCTCTAGGCCAGGAGTCGGCAACCTACAATTTTTAATGGCACACTGCTGTCTGCTGGACCCGGGCAGACAGCAGCATGCCACTAAAAATCCTGCCTGGCCCACTCTTTTCTGCCCACCCCTTTCTCCTTGCAGGGCAGGCAAGCTTCCCCCTCCCCCCCCGCCTCTTCCCCCAGCGTGCTGGGTTCCTGCCCCTCCTTCTCCCCCTCCCTGTGGCCGATCAGCTTTGCTACCAGCGGGAGAGGTAAAAGCGGAGCTGCAGTGCGCTCTCTGCTCCTGGGACCTTGGGGAAGGGGGTGGAATCAGGGCATATCCCCTCCAGCCCCCGCCGTGAGCCGCTCAGGGCAGGGGGCTGGGAGCACCCCCACAACCCCAGCCCACACCCCCAGCCCTCTGCCCTGACCCCTGAACCCCCCCCAGCCCTCACCCCTGCACCCTCCTCACACATACCCAGCCCCCCCACACCCCATGCCCTGACTATTGCACCCCCCACATCCCCACTCCCACCCTGAACACCAAACAGGAGCTCCTGCACATACCCCCACACATTCCCACCTGCACCCCTCGCACCAAATGGGAGCTGCCGAGGTAAGTGCTCCACACCCCCAACCTCCTGCCCCAACCCTGAGCCCCCTCCCTCATTCTAGCTCCTGGCCAGACCCTGCACCCCAACCTGCTCCTTCACCCCCAGCCCTGTTCTCAGTGCACTCCCACCCTCAGCTCAGTGCAGAGAGACGAAGAGAATGGCTAGAACCAGGGAGAAGGTAGGTACCTACTCTATGTGGATAGGGCCGGGACTCCAGACCGGCAGCGGGCTGAGCGGGGCCGGCAGCCGCGACCCTGGCTGGCAGGAGCCGGCGGATGGAACCCCAGACCGGCAGCGGGCTGAGTGGCTCAGCCTGCCGCCGGCCCCGGGGTCCTGGCTGCTGGCCCCGCTGAGCCCCACCCCAGAGCCCGCACCCCCAACCGGAGCCCTCACCCACCCACACTGAGCCCCACCCCAGAGCCCACACCCCCAACCGGAGCCCTCACCCACCCACCCACACCCCAATCCTCTGCCCCAGCCGAGCCCCCGTCCCACGCTCCGAACCCCTTGGTCCCACTCCCACCACATGAAATTTTGTTACGTGCACCAATGTAGAGGTGATGTGTCACACAACACCTCCATATTGGTGCACATAACAAAATTCATTCTGCACATGGGCAGGAAAAATTAGAGGGAACACTGCTTCCCTGGCTTAATGCTACAGTTTTAAAGAAACAATACATCCTCTTCCAGCCTTATCTATATTGCTTCATTATGCTGTAGGAATTTGGAATAGTAAGTAAGTCTTAGCAAAAGTCTACAAGCAGCAACAACTCAAGCAACCAGAGATTATTTTCACTCGAGTTCTGCTGTATGCCAGGGTGATGGATTCTTCCTAAAAGTGAAAAGAAAAGGAGTACTTGTGGCACCTTAGAGACTAACCAATTTATTTGAGCATAAGCTTCATCCGATGAAGTGAGCTGTAGCTCACAAAAGCTTATGCTCAAATAAATTGGTTAGTCTCTAAGGTGCCACAAGTACTCCTTTTCTTTTTGCGAATACAGACTAACACGGCTGTTACTCGGATTCCTAAAAGTGGAGGAGCAATGAAGCCCTCCCCACCCCCGTGAGGCCCTGCCCCCCCAGCCAAGCTGGAAGCCGGAGCTGGGCCAGGAAGGACAGGCCCCTCCACCTGCCTGGGGTGGGAGGGTCTGGGAGCAGACCCTGGCAGCGTCCCTGTCCCCAGGGGTCCCCTGCCCAGGGCAGGGGGAGGTTCTGTGTCTCCCCACAGCTGCCTACATGGCTCTTACCCCAACCCGGCTCCAACTTCCGGTGTGGCCAGGGGGCAGGGCCTCGGGGGCCAAAACACCACAGGCAGGCCATGGTAAGAGCCACCCGGGAGCCGTGAACCCTCCACCTGCCCTGTGTGGGGGGACCTAGGGAGCAGGGACATGGGCCAAGGGCTGCTCTCATGACCCCCACCGCAGGCAGGTGGAGGGTCCATGGCTCCCCACAGCTGCCTGGGCTGCTCTTATGCAGGCCAGGCACCAGCTTCCAGCCTGGCTGTGGGGCAGGGCTTCGGGGGGAAGAGGAGGGGCAGGAGGCTGGGCCCATGGCAAAAAGTGGACAGGCCAGGCCTATCCACTTTCAAAAGTGGTGGGGCCACTGCACCTTGGCCCCCCCGTTCCGGCATCCCTGCTTTATACTGCACCATCTGTACAGCATTAAGTTGCCGCACCTTCTTGTCTACAGAAGTACGCTCGGCAGGACCACCTCACCAGCACGTCCCCGGCCTCTCTAGGCCAGCGGGCAAGGTCCCACGGTGAACACGACACCAGCAGCACCGCAGGCTGGGAAGGTGCTGAGCAGGAGCCACAACTCCAAGTAGAAGTCTGGCCGGTTTTGAGAACCCCACCCGATGTGGAAAAGCCCCACCCTCACATATCCAGGTTATGAGGGGCATTCAAGCTCGCTACACTAAAGCTGGTTGATATTTGCATTTCCTCTTTAAATACCGAAGCGCATCTAGCATGCAAAACGCTAACAAGCCCTCATCCAGCATTAACATGTACAGACAGCTACCGGGCACCCAATGCACATCGACATGAGCATTCATAACACGGACCGACGCAAACACATTATACTGACAGACCCGTACACCACGCCCACAGCCAGCGACAGAAATGGGGCTCTACAGAAAAATCTGCCCCGTGTCCTGCAGTTGCCCTCTTACGTAGGGTTTTCAAAGCAGCAAAGAGAGACAGTGGGCCTGAACATCATTTGAACGGCAATGAAACAGGAAGCCAGAGCGGGGGGAAGCATTGTGTCTCCAGGAATTACAGCCTTAGCATGAGAGAGTGATCACACCTTACCTTTAAAGCCTTCTTCATCCAGCATAAGGGTGTAGTCCTCGGGAGTCTCGGTCAAGCTGAAGAATTTGCACCTACCAACACATAACTGAATGTAATGCGCACGCCGAAAGATTCTGCAGTACTGGTTCACTTGCCACGGCAGCACAATTCCTCTCAGGTGAGGACAATTAAGGTGCTTTTCCATGGACCTGTACGCCTTGCCCACCATCTCCCTGCTGCCAACTGGAAGGAACCATCTACACTACACAGCCACATCTAAGCAGGGTTGTGAAACTCAGCAGTGGCCCAACAGGATCAGAAACATCGTGTTTCACAACAGCGCTTAGACAGGACCTCAGTTTCCTTCCATCCCATCATGTTTAGTACTGCAAGATTACTGGCTTTGATAAAGATGCATCCAGTCTTTGAGGAGGGAGATCCAGGCTACAGCATGTCTTTATAAACCCCTCCTCATTATTATCTGCAGCAGGACTTGGAAGCATTAGCACTGTTCTAGCAAGAATCAGGGTCAAACATGGCTCTAACTAACGTGACTGATCTCTGGCATACAGCAATGCCCACAGACAGCACCACATCCAAGGGCGGCTGGGATGCTTCAGTGGATTTGGGGTGAGAGGGAATGGTTTTAAAGAGCACACCTGAATTCAAAAGCATACTTCTCAGTGGAGAGAAGACAAGCAGCAGCAGAGTTAAGTGTTCTCATGAAGGGAGCCAGGGCTCTCTGAGCCTGGGGCAATTTCATTCACAGATACGCAACAGATGGACCTGGGTTTTGTAGGCACATCAGGACAGGGAAATTTCCCCAGCTGCTGAATCACAAGGAAGTTTGATGCAACCCAGAGAAGCAACAAGCATGGCAGCAAACAGCTGCCCACTGCCAACATTCACTTGTGTTAGGAGTGAGCAATAGACCCAACTTGGAGTGAGCACAAAGCGGACTTATCCATGATTGTATGTGAAAGTCTCAGGTAAGTGTGTCTGGCACGCACAGCCTACCAGCTTCCAAATAGGCTATGCATTTTTGCACAGGTTAAAGTTCTATTTACATCAGTACTCATTACACAAAGTTCCAGAGCACCAGCCTGTGAACAAGAACGTGCAAAGAGCGATCGAGCACAAGAGTGTGCATAGTTGTAAAAGCACCGTGTATTAGGAGACCAAAAAAAAGCTTCTCATACTCACACTTCTAACATGTGTGCCTACCCTGGGAATGTGGGAGAAAGGAAATGTTTGAAATTTCATAGTCTCCATATTAAAGGAAGCCAGGACTCCCTTCACCCTGGCCCAGTTTCATCTTATCATAAAAGCGGCCTCCCAAAGCAACGAACTCCGCACATCCAGCCTGCTAGGCACTGCATCCCACCTCACCCTGCAAGCAAGGCAGCCATCCTCCTGTAATCTGCCCCAATCCAACCCACTATCGATGCCTGCCCACCTCAGTCCTGGCCCCCATCTAGCTAACGCTCATCCACCTGGGATCCCTCAATTACGGCTCCTCCCATGAGCTCCTACCACAATCAGAAAGAGGGCACAGGGCACCCAGAGGGAGGACTGAGGGTCTCCATCTCGCCCCATGTCCATTATCTACCACCCTGACTCACTGGGGGCGCCCTGCTTGCCACCCCAAATTAACCACCCTCCTGCCCCCTCTCCACGCCAGTATCTCCCTCTCTCCCTGAGCCCACCACGTGCCACAGACCAAGGGCTCTCCCAGCCCCCCAGAGCCTCTGCCCACCCCCAGGGACGCTGCCGCTCGGGAGGGGAGGCGAGCCGAGCCTGGGGCACGGGCTCTCCATCAGCTGCCCCAGCCCGCCCCGCAGGGCAGCGCCCCGGCCGGTACCTGCTGCGGCGGGGCAGGAGCAGCAGCTTGAGGAGCGGGTGCGTGTAGAGCCAGAGGCCGCGGCGGGCGAGGCTCAGCACCCGCACGCGGTGCTCCAGGATCTGCAGGTCCATGGCGGAGCCGCTCCGGAGCGGGCGCGGGGGAGGCCGGCTCTCGGCGCGGCTATAAACGGGCCGCCCCGCCGGGCGGAGCCCGGGACCCGGATCCTCCCCCGACCCGGGGCCGCGCCTCCCGCGGGCCCGGACTCCGCCCGCCTGGGACCGGCCCGGCTCCGGGGCCCGTGGGTCTGGGGCTGAGCCCGGGCGCCGGACACTGGCGCCAGCCCGTCGGCCCCAGCCCAGCGCCATAGCCAGCAGCCGAGCGCCACGCCCGTTCCCAGCCCCGAACCGGACTCGGGGAGCCCAGACCCGGGCCGCTTCCGAATGCCCGCCCGACGCAGAGCCGGCCAGCAGGCTCCCGGAGCCACCGGCCCCGAGCCCCGCGCTCCTTCCTCCCCTGTTCCCTGCGGCCGGGCCGTCTGACCTGGCCAGGCAGGCGCCATAAAATGTGCTTTTAGGTTGCAGTTTAAACATGCCGGCTGCTGCAGTGACTGGAGCTCAGCCATGGGACTCTGAGGGACGGGAGACAGTCTCCTTTTCCCCTTTAAATGTGCAGTGTTATGCCTGCACCCTGGGCCGACTCCTGCTCTAATGGGCTCCACACAGATGACCAGTTTTCAGAGTAGCAGCCGTCTTAGTCTGTATTCGCAAAGAGAAAAGGAGGACTTGTGGCACCTTAGAGACTAACCAATTTATTTGAGCATAAGCTTTCGTGAGGTGGAGTGAGGTGAAGTGAGCTGTAGCTCACAGAAGCTTATGCTCAGATAAATTGGTTAGTCTCTAAGGTGCCACAAGTCCTCCTTTTCTTCTCACTTAAAAACTACTTGCTTACAAAATCAGAGATAAAATACAGACGTGTCACAGCCACGCTATTACTGAAAAATTGCTTGCTTTCTCATTTAACCATATAATTATAAAATAAATCAGTGGGAATATAAATACTGTACTTACATTCCAGTGTACAGTCTATAGAGCAGTATAAACAAGTCATTGTATGAAATTTTAGTTTGTACTGACTTCGCTAATGCTTTTTATGTAGCCTGTTGTAAAACTAGGCAAATATCTAGATCACAGAAACATAGACTCTCAGGGTTGGAGGGGACCTCAGGAGGTCATCTAGTCCAACCCCCTGCTCAAAGCAGGACCAACACCCACTAAATCATCCCAGCCAGGGCTTTGTCAAGCCTGACCTTAAAAACCTCTAAGGAAAGAGATTCCACCACCTCCCAAGGTAACCCATTCCAGGGCTTCACCATCCTCCTAGTGAAAATTTTTTTCCTAATATCCAACCTAAACTTCCCCCACTGCAACTTGAGACCATTACTCCTTGTTCTGTCATCTGCCACCACTGAGAACAGTCTAGATCCATCCTCTTTGGAACCCCCTTTCAGGGAGCTGAAAGCAGCTATCAAATCCCCCGTCATTCTTTTCTTCCGCAGACTAAACAATCCCAGTTCCCTCAGCCTCTCCTCATAACTCATGAGCTCCAGCTCCCTAATCATTTTTGTTGCCCTCCACTGGACGTTTTCCAATTTTTCCACATCCTTCTTGTGGTGTGGGGCCCAAAGCTGGACACAGCACTCCAGATGAGGCCTCACCAGTGCCAAATAGAGGGGAATGATCACATCCCTCGATCTGCTGGCAAGGGTCCTACTTATGCAGGCCAAAATGCCGTTAGCCTTCTTGGCAACAAGGGCACACTGTTGACTCATATCCAGCTTCTCGTCCACTGTAACCCCTAGGTCCTTTTCTACAGAACTGCTGCCTAGCCATTCGGTCCCTAGTCTGTAGTAGTGAATGGGATTCTTCCGTCCTAAGTGCAGGACTCTGCACTTGTCCTTGTTGAACCTCATCAGATTTCTTTTGGCCCAGTCCTCCAATTTGTCTAGGTCCCTCAGTATCCTATCCCTACCCTCCAGCATATCTACCACTCCTCCCAGTTTAGTGTCAACCGCAAATTTGCTGAGGGTGCAATCCATGCCATCCTCCACATCATTAATGAAGATACTGAACAAAACTGGCCCCAGGACTGACCCTTGGGGCACTCTGCTTCACACCGGCTGCCAACTAGGCATGGAGCCATTGATTGCTAGCCATTGAACCTGACGATCTAGCCAGCTTTCTATCCACCTTAGTGTCCATTCATCCAGACCATACTTCTTTAACTTAGTGGCAAGAATACTGTGGGAGACAGTATCAAAAGCTTTGCTAAATTCAAGGAACAACACATCCACTGCTTTCCCCTCATCCACAGAGCCACTTATCTCATCGTAGAAGGCAATTAGATTAGTCAGGCATGACTTGCCCTTGGTAAATCCATGCTGACTGTTCCTGATCACTTTCCTCTCCTCGAAGTGCTTCAAAATTGATTGCTTGAGGACCTGCTCCATGATTTTTCCAGGGACTGAGGTGAGGCTGACTAGCCTGTAGTTCCCAGGATCCTCCTCCTTCCTTTTTTGAAAGATGGACACTATATTAGCCTTTTTCCAGTCATCCAGGACCTCCCCTGATCGCCATGAGTTTTCAAAGATGAATTGATGAGTTGATGTACCCTCTGGAAGAAATCTGTGTACCCCCAGGGGTTCACATACCCCAGGGTGAGAACCACTGTAAGTGTAGCCCACCCACGCAGTGCTCATTGTGGAACTGGGGCCTTGTCCTATATTGTGGCCTTCAGTGTATCTCATTTGCAGGACATGCAACACAACTAATAGGTTTCCCAAGTTGTCAACTGTCCTGGGAAACTGGCCAGGATACCAAGGCACTGAGATTGGCCCAGTCAAACTAGTACTGTTGGCCAGTACGTGGAGCCCAGACCTGCTTCTGAAATGTGCAGGAATCCTCTGGTCTGTTGACATTGCTGCAGGAATCTGATCTCTTTAGATTTCAACTGTGCGGCCTGAACACTGAACGAATGAAGGTTTTATTTGTATTTAATTTCTTAGGTATTTTGGTGGGAAGGGAATGGGGTTTGAAGGAAAACCAAGAAAAAAATCTCCATATCAATTCCAACAGGCCTCAACTGGACTTACTGCTCAGTGGCAGCTTGTCTTGCTCAGAAACCACCCAATGCAACTGGCTCAAAATTATATATATATATAAAAAACCCAACTAAAAAAACCCCACCCAATCATCACGTTAGTGTGGAGCCCAAGCATGGAAAATTTCAACCCCCCCAAAAATTGTGTTGATACCAGTCAGCTCTGTGTTCTTGAGGAAGGAGGGTGCAGTATCCAGCCTGTCTGGCTCATGAAGGACACCCTGTTCCCGCAGCCTCTGTTTAAACCAAAACCCATCAGAGAAAAAAACTTGCAGAGAGCAGTGAAGGGTGTTGGGAGACACACCTAGACTCGTCCTGACAAGGGTGACAAGTTTAAGACATCTCCATTAGCATACAGAATGAAGAACAGAGACAACTCCCCTAGCCTCATCTGCATGAAAGATGGGACAGGGAGACATCTCAATTTGCATACAGAATGGAGAAGGGAGAACCGCACTGAACTCTGGGACCAGAAAAGCAGGGAAGCACAGCAAGATGGGGGATCTCTGCTCCAGATGTTAATGAACCCATGCCTGCACACACCCAGCTCAGCAATTATCAGACCAATTCTAGTAATAAATCCTTGATTGATATCCAAAATACTGAAGCAGCCTAGTTGCATTGTGAGCTCCCTGGAAGAAAACCATAGCCAAGAGTGATCAACTCCTATTGTCTAGTCTAAAAAAAACCCTTGAGTAATCAGTTTACCTATAAACAAATCTAGTGTTCTCCCTTGAACTGTTGTATTTTCTCTACAAAAATCCCTGCTCACCCTCCGGTCAGTGTTCTGATGCTTAGATCCAAACTCTGCATCAGTTCCACTGGGACTCCATCTTCTCCTGACTGATCGTGCTGGGGGTTCTGCCTGTTTCCTGCCCTCAGGACCCTGAGCAACCACCGTCACCTGGGAACCCTGATCAGTTCAAGCCTCCTGGAGTGCATGAGATCCCCCTCTTTGTCTCTCTGTTTTCCTTTCTACCTCAGGTGTTAACCTTTAATATTGTAACTGTTATGTTGGTTTAGCCCTCCTCGGGTAGTTATCACTATTATTCAATACATAACTTTTATGGTTAAGCTGGTTGCTTCTCTCTCCCTCTCTGAACTCTATTCTTTTGTGTTTTTAGCTTCCCCCATTTACTCTGCAGCAACGTTTCTTTTACCTAAGCTAAAGGTCCCTGTAGTGCCCAAAAATCCTGTGGGGTTTGCTCATCACCTGGGTTACTGCCAGTACAATTGTGACGTGAAAGTGGGAGAGAGACGTGTTAAACCTGTGGCACGTGGGGGGGGGGGGCAGCTGAAAGTGCTGCTCGACCCAGCCCATTGACTGCAGGGACAGATAAGGGGGTCAGCTGGAGGGAGCTGATGGACCCGGTCCGCTCAGACTTGCTCTGTTCGTGTGGGTGTGTGTGTTCATCTGGTTCTAGGGCTGGAGGAACCCAGTCCTGGGGAACCGAGGTCTTTCTGGACAGCCCCATTGGCAGGGGACTTGCGGAAGGGAGGAGTAGAGCTCCATATGAACACACACGTGACATAAGCAGTACGTTAATAGAATTACTGAATCTCCCCCCCCCACCCCCCCGAAGAAGAGTAACCCAAATAAATGAGCATACCCCAAAGTAATGGGCACATCTGGTAACACTGTGGAAAGCTACAAGCAGCTATTGGCAGGAGGTCATAGCAAAAACCATTGTGCACCTTATCTTAGATGATTGTTACCCACCAAAGTTATAATTCCAGTTAATCCAGGTTTTAGTTCATCATTGACAGAAATACGAGTTAATTAACAAATGATAAACAGAAGCAGCTGGGCAATAATGGGACTGACCCCATGGAGCTCATTACAGGATAGAACTGGTGGGAAATTTTTCAATAAGATTTTGTTGGAAAATACAATTTCGTCAAAAATGATTTGTATGTGTGGAAACGTATCAGGGTAGAGAGCTTCCCTGTGCTAGAATAGTGACTAGCCCGGTGGTTAGGCCACTTACCTGCAATGTGGGAAAACCCAAGTTCCAGACCTTGCTCCCACTCAGGCAGAATAGGCACTAGAATCTGGGTGTCCTACATGCCAGGTGAGTGTCCTAACCACTATGCGTAGAGTCAAACTCTCTTGTAGGAACTGTTTCCCTAAATAATTCAATACTCACTCATGGGGTTGGTTGGTTGTTGTATGGGAATGTTGTGAAGGATAAAAGTATAACTGGGGTCACAAAAGAATTTGATGCTTTCATGGAGGCTACGTCCATCAATGGCTATTATCCAAGATGGTCAGGGCCACCATCCTATGCTCTAGGTGTCCCTAAACCTCTGACTGCCAGAAGCTAGGATTGGACGATGGGATGGATCACTCGATAACTGCATTTTTCTGTTCATTCCCTCTAAAGCAGCTGGCCATTGTCGGAAGACAGGATACTGGGCTAGATGACCATTGGTCTGACCCAGTGTGGCCATTCCTATGTTGAAAGGTTGCATTCTGATGAATTTCTTAGAACAAATTCCAAAACCTCAGTTTTTTTTTTCACAAAGCCAATGGGTTTACCCTTGGTTTCAAAGAGAGCAGTCCAGGACCTTGTTTTACAGCTAAAAACCACGCATCGTTCTAAGCTCCCTCATGGGCACGTGTCCCTCCTTTTGTGATGTGGCCTGGCGGTTAAGGCACACCTGGCCAGTGGCTCAGATATGGGCTCAGTTCTTGCTGCTGCCCTAGACTTCCCTTATGATCCTAGGAAGACTCTATGTACTCCATCTGTAAAATAGGGAGCATCACACTCCCTTCTCCCATTTTTTATTTGTCTTATCTAGTTAGATTGTAAGCTTTTCATGGCAGAGACTGCCTCTCCCCATATGTATGTAAAAGGCCTAGCACAACTGATCTCACCTGGAATTTCTGGCTGCTACTGGCATACACATACCCCATTAAAATGAGTCTCTGTTCCTGTGACTGGGCAGTCTTCTCCACACTTTGGACCACCTCAAACACCCTGAACATCCACACATTTGCAAGTAGCACCATGGTATTTATTGAGTCCCTTCCACCAGTTCAGTCTTGTGCGGCAACATACAATTGGAAGTAAACTTTCCTTGTCTTAGCCCACTCTCCAGGGAGGGGGAGGAAAAGATCTCCTCATCCTGAGATCCTCTTTCATCTGCCAGCCTTTCCCTTGCACTTCCATTCTGTCCTTTAACTGTTCCCAGCTGATGGGTTGATTGCTCATCAACCCCACACCTAATAGGCCACTGAGAACCCATCTCCCAAATAAGTCCACTCCAGGGCAGGGGATAGCTGGGTCAGCACTAAGCTCCTAGTACTCTGTCATGTTCCAGTCTTAAAACCCCCAAATCTCTAAAAGAATGCCCATACTGCTGCCAATGAAATAAATGGAGCTTAAAGATGACAACAGATATATCATATTACAGCCGCCCTGACATAAAACTGTTGCTTAACTCTAAAAAAGTATCAAATATTTTACAAACTGTTGAAAGCAAGGGAGAAAAAATTCAGACATTCAAAACACTGTGTTGAAGTATGCATGTCTGAATTTTCAAACTTCTACAGTAAACCACTCTTTGGCTACCAGGGGCCAAAAAAATCACGAGGATCTGGTTTTTTCCACTGTGAGTGGAAAATTTGAGTACTTGCCACATAAACCCGTGTGATCCTACATTTTATAATACGCACTCACATCAATCAGAAACACATTTGAACCAATAGCTTCTTCAATTAAAAGATGGGGGCTGTCAGAATAGGGTTTATAATGGAACATTAGTCACAATCTCAGCTTGGTCTTATGACGAGCAATTCCCTTTGTATGGGATGTTGTTAGCTAGTGGCTGTTGCAGAGCGGGCCAAGTGGCTGAGCTGTCCTTTAACTCAAGTGGCAGAGGTCTACATTTTTGCAGCTGTGCCCTGTAATTCTGTTCCCAGCTCTCTTTGTGAGTGTGATTTATTACCCAGTAAATGTGCGCTTGCTCTGCAGATGTGAGTTCTGCTGGGCTTTAATAAGCATTGCTTCCATGCTGGTTGTGCAACATCCTTGCAGAACCTCTCTATTCATGATTTTATCTTCCCACTTCATATGCCTGCTAAATGCCTTGAAGGTTGCTATTGATGGAATGCTTCCAGTTCAGTGACAGGCCAGTGAAAACTTTTCTGTGTTTCATAGCTCGAGTTCACTGGACAGTGACAGTCCAATGGAGTTTGGCCTTTTTGGTGAGTCTGTGCTGATGCCCGAACCAATATTATAAGTTGTTGTATGTAGAACATGCCTGACAAGTCAGCTAGAAATTAGACTCAATTCACTGCCTGGCCTAGGGAAGGTTAAAGCCCCTCACCAGTCACAGTTGAATTTGGGGGTCTGTAAGTAATCAGAGCCTCAGAATATGTGGATTGAGGTATGAAAAATGTATCATGGAAATAATAGGGATTATTATTATTTTATACCATCCACACATATACTAGGGCTCTGATCCAGCAAAGCACATAGGCATATGCTTCTACTTTAGTCTCAGTGAATTTCAATGGGACTATTTACATACTTCAGGTGTTTAATTTCTTTGCTGAATTGGGGCTTAGGTGCTTTATAGACTCCACGGAGGAGGTAGGTTCTGGCTTCAAAGAATTTACAATCCAAATAATAGAGAGACAAGGTGGGGGAGGTAATATCTTTTATTGGACCAACTTCTATTGGTGAGAGAAATAAGCGTCCACCTTCCACACAGCTGTTCTTCAGGCCTGGGCCTGGGAAAGGTACTCAGGAAACCAACATAGCTAAATACAAGGTGGAACCGATTGTTTAGCATAAGTAGTTTACACGTATTTCAAGGGACCATTCAAGTGAACGGTTTCAGTGTTAGTCTGTATCCTCAAAAAGAAAAGGAGGACTTGTGGCACCTTAGAGACTAACAAATTTATTTGAGCATAAGCTTTTGTGAGCTACAGCTCACTTCATCAGATGCATAGAATGGAACATATAATAAAAAGAGATATATACAAGTGAAGTGGCCTGTTAATACCCCTCCAGTCATGGAGGGGGAGGTAGCTGCAGGGGTTGTTAGTAGTGGGTTACAGATTGTTGTAATAAGCCATAAATCCAGTGTGTCTACTTAGTCCCTGATTTTTAGTGTCTAGCAAAGTTATGAATTTAAGCGCCCAGGCTTGTCTTTTGAAAGTACTGTGCAGATTTTCTTTGAGCATGAGGACTGATAGGTCAGCTATAGAGTGATCGCTTTGTGGAAAGTGTTCACCCATTGGTGATACAGTGGTTTTGTCTTTTATCATTTTTCTGTGTGAGTTCATTCAAGAGTTTAGTGATTCTCTGGTTTAGTGCACTGGATGAGGTGCACCACACTGGATTTATAGTTTATTAATCTATAATCCCCCAACAAGCACCCCCAAGTAGCTTTCCCCCCTTACTATTGGAGAGGTGTTAACCTTGAATGGTCCCATGAAATATGTGTTAGCTACTTATGCTAATCAATCTGTTCCACCAGCTGTGACGCTCTCCTTTCCCAGACCTGACCCTGAAGAAGAGCTCTGTGTAAACTCAAAAGCTTGTCTCTCTCACCAACAGAAGTTGGTCCAATAAAAGATATTACCTCCCCTTCCCCTCTTGTCTCTCTAATGTCCTGGGACCATCATGGCTATCACAAAATTGAATCCAAATAACAGAGACCCTGGTATATAAACTCCGCGAGAGAGGGCCTGGGCCAAGGGAGGGCACCCGTTACAGGAAGGAGACAGTGAGCTCATTCCGTTTTGGCTACACATTTTAAATGTGTCTCGGTGGTTCAGCTTGTGGGGACTGACTTACTAAAAGTGCAGACACACTCATTCTTTGTAGGCACTTCTGCACATGACACCAAATATAAACAGCATCCAAAGAATGGGCAGAGAAGAGTGGAGATCTGCCCAGACTTGTTCATTCAGAGATGGGTCCAAAGCAAAACCATGCCTGGTTCCCCCTGGCTTTTATTAATGTGGGTGCACCTGTCTCCCACCTACATCCACAAACCAGTCACAGATGCTTCACTGGCCACCAGCCAGCTCGCTGAGGGCTGTGCTCAGAGGCCACCCTCTGCACTGGGTCCCATTCAAAACCCAGCCAGATGAAGAGGCGCTCACTCACCTTCTAGCCAAGTGGTTAGCCCACTCACCGGGGATGGGGGAGGGCCAGGTTCAATTCCCCACTTTGATAAGGGAGCTCTGTAGCAGAATATCCCACAGTCGTGGTTAGCCCACTCTCTGGAGAGGTGGGAGACCCCTGGTCAAATCCTTTCTCCCGCTGTGGCATTGCCGGGGGAATTGACCCAGCTCTCCCACATCCCAGTTAAGTGCGAAATACCAGGCTCAAGTTAGAAGGTCACAGCCGGCTTGTTGCTCCAGCAGCATAAGGTGCCTAACCCTGAAGAGGGTTCCCAGCTCCAGAATCGCAGGCTGCCTGTCTCCAGGAGAGGGGTGGGGCTTTGCACACACCTCTCTGGCGGGCATCTCCTATTGGCTAGCTTAGGCAGCTCCCTGCCTAGGGTGCAGGGGTTTGTGAATTGCAGTCCCAGGGGCCTTGCTCACCCCATTCATTGTATAGGGACTCAGGGACCTGACTCAGGCTTTGAGAATCGCAGTGAATTTTCCAGGTGCCTAACCCCTTTTGGGCATGCAGCCCTAAATCCCCCCAGGCTTTACTTTATGGCCCGTTCCTAGCCAATCATTAACTACCCATTACAGGATCACACCGAGGTAGGTTACTAGTGGGTTATTCATGTTCCTAGTGGCTCAGTCTCACAGCAAGCCAGAAACCTGGATCCACTCCCCATCCTGAGCCCTCCCATTCCCGCAGAGCAATGGGTACATCATACTTTCCAGTGGTGTCTGGGCAGCGTTCAGAATCAGGTGCCTCTTGAGTCCCAATAATAATGACCCATGGCCTGGGACACAGACTCTTGTCAACTCATTAATTCCCTTCAGGCTTTGCCTCATGCCCTTTTCCTAGCCAATCATTAACTACCCAGTAAAGGATCACACCAGGGTACATTACTAGTGGGTTACTCATTAGGTCTACAGTATTTATCCAGGTGGACTTATGCCTTCCTATTAACTTCTCGCTTTCTGGCTACTGCCGTGACAGCACATTCCTTCAGCACGGAGATCCAGTCAGGAAGGAGGGGTTACTGAGTTAGGAGTCTTGTGGAACAAAAAGGGGAATCAGGCCTGGGGATCTGGGAGTAGAGGAGCCGCTGAATAATTGGGGCTCAGGGTGGGGGCCTGTTCAGAGTGAGCCTAAAGTAGTATAAGTGACTTACCATCAATCAAACATAGTCCCCACCCCCTGACTCCTCAGGCTCTGCCCACCTGTCACCCTAAGGCCCCCTGGGTGTATTACTTCTGGGGTCAAGACGGAGACATGACCAGAAACAAAGGGTGTTATGTGACCCCTTTAAGAACTCCACCCACCGCCCTCTATCAATCAGGATAGGTTTTGTCCCCCGGTAGGACCACCCCAAGAGGAGGAGATTTGACCACACAGGGGGTGTTCCGGGGTGGGGTGAGCTGTCTGGAAGTGGGACACGTGACCCCTCTAAGAACTCCTCCCACCACCCTCGACCAATGGGGATGGGTTTCAGCCACAGAGGACCTCCCCGAGAGCAGATTTGACCAATCAGGGAGTTCTAGTGACCCGCCCAGAAGAGGGTTGTGTGACCCCTCTAAGAGCTCTCCCTACCACCCTCTACCAATCAGAGCTCAGCACCACCCCCAAAAGTCCCAGCACCACGCGGAAGAGGCCGTTTTGTTCCAAGAACACATGTTTTAGAAATCATGGTGAGAGGAAACATGGACTCCTTCACCACCCCCGTGAGAACTTTGGACTTTGTTTTAGCTCCGAGGGCCTTCGACCGCCCCGTAGAAAGCTCTACATCTGTGACAGTTCCAAGGAGGAGGAGGGAGTGGCCGAGGGAGCCCTTTGGCCCAGCCATTGATGGGTATGCCAGAATCTGACCCCGAAACCCAACCGCTCGTGAGGAAGACCGACAAGCATGACGGCCTCTCATTTTCCACCCCATGGAGGAAGGCGACCACAGCTCCTGGGAGTCACCAGTGGACAAGGTGAACGGAAAAGATATCACTCAGGTAAATTAACGATTAAGAAGTGATGGTCGAGGATGGGGTGTAATGGGGTTAGGAAACAACCCAGGGTTGCGTAAATCTAAAAACAAGCAGTGGGAGCTTACAGTTGTTTCTTTTCTGAAAATCTCTCGACAGCTCAACGATGCCTTTGTAGAGGACCCGGAGGCCCTGGACAGCATTGCGTCAGACAACGAAGATGAACCGGGCCCGTCCTGTTTTTGCTCAACGCCAGTACAAATCACTGATGAGGACGCCGAGGATGACGGCTATGCAGATTTAAGGAGGAGGCTTGGCATGGAACTAACTGAGCCAGTGCCACATCAAGAGCATAAGAAAGTCATGCGGTCTATTGTACGTGTTGCTGTTTATGCTGTCCTTAATCACTGCCTTAGGGAAAAGCTTTTTGAAGATTGTGAGGGCTGATATAAACGGAGGATATAAACTGCAAGCTCTGGGACCTGTGCGCTGACCTGTGTTTGGAAAGCTTATTAAACACTGTTATTGCCATAGGTTATGCTTTGCAATGTCTGTGGCTAACCCAAGAAAATTTAGCACAAGGGGTGACCTTGGTAAATGTTGTACTCTTCGGTCGAGACCCTGACAGTGTTTTAAAGAAAATGACCAAACAGGAAGATGCCTGCTTACAGCGTTATATTGACCATCTGGTCTGCACAAAAAGTTACAGAACCCTGCTAAGAAAAAGACTATTTGTATGAAATCTAAAAGGATTAAGAGAATGGTGAGGGGACAAATATGCGATATAAAACTTGGTAGCTGTAAATAAAAATATCTATTGAAAAGGGCTTTGTGACTATCTGTGTTTCTGTTAGAAGGTCTGTGTGGCCCTTAAGTAAGATAAAAGTTTTGATGGCGCATCTTGGTTTGTTTTCAATGGCCGTATGTCTTTTAAATAAAAAAATAGTTTGTGAGAAACTAGCTCTTGTGTCTTTGTGTAAAAAAGACCCATTTACAGCAAAAAGCTGAAATGTGTGTAGTAGAATCTTGTGAGGAACCCGCTCTCCCCCGCAACAAAATGTGTTTAAAATGAAAGCCAAAAAAAGAGGCTTCTCTATAAAACAGGGATGTTTGAGATGTGTTTGAACAGAACAGAGCTGACTCACCCTGTTGAGCTGATGGTTTAACCACACCCCCACTGAATAGCGAGGGTGACTGTACTGAGTCTGTAGGTCTAGATGTGATTACTTCCTCTTGTTGCCATCAGGGTTAAACATATTCATGATCGGTAATGAAGTTTTGATGGGTGTACAGGAGGTGGGTTTGGATGGTGAGCTCTGATTAATAGTAAATGAAATAAAACCCCACGAGTTGGTAGAACTCTATGGGACAATTTAAATATTACCACAGGAGTTTGTAGAACGCTATTGGACAGTTTAAATATAACCCAGCAGCTGGTTGAACGCTATGGGTCACCCTTTCTAGCAATTCAAAGTCATTACAATAATATATTTAAAAAATAAACAAGGGTCTAACCCCAAACTGAAATGTTTCAAGGGTTCACAAACCTCCACTATACTTTTATAGAATAAGCATTTGCTGTAGAAACATTTAAAAGCCATGGGTATTCGTATGGTGTTTACTATGGTTTCAGAGTAGCAGCCGTGTTAGTCTGTATTCGCAAAAAGAACGGGAGTACTTGTGGCACCTTAGAGACTAACCAGTTTATTTGCGCATAAGCTTTCGTGAGCTACAGCTCACTTCATCAGATGCATTCTGAGCTGTAGCTCACAAAAGCTTATGCTCAAATAAATTTGTTAGTCTCTAAGGTGCCACAAGTCCTCCTTTTCTTTTTACTATGGTTGTGATACATCCATTTTATTTCTAAACAATCCAAAACTTTAAGCATGAAAGAAACATGTTTAAAAAACAAACAAACAAGACATTCATTGATATCAGTAGCATTAAGGATTGTTGTGTATGGTGATTTTCTGTTTAATACTATAAGAAGGCCCTACAGTGCTCTGTTTTTTCATTGAAACAGAAAAATGTATTTTAACTAAAAAAAAAAATAGCCAAAAGCAGCCCAGTTGTGCAGACAACTTAATTCCCCCACCCCTCAGATCACAAAAGGGAACTTTGGGGAGGGGTGCCTCATTTCTTAAGTATCTATTAATTCACAGTTGTAAGTGATCGAATCAACCTGCTAACTACAGACTCTGAAACAAAGAGTTAGGATGGTATAAAAACCTCAGTTTTTTGGGAGACTGTCCTCTTTCAGCAAAAACTATCTTGAACAGAATAGCTTCTGGACTGCAAAACGATGTATGCTGCTTGTTTTTAAGTCGGAAAATATATATTATATAAAGAAAAGGAGTACTTGTGGCACCTTAGAGACTAACCAGTTTATTTGCGCATGAGCTTTCGTGAGCTACAGCTCACTTCATCGGATGCATAGCATATCGTGGAAACTGCAGAAGACATTATATACACACAGAGACCATGAAACAAAACTTCCTCCCACCTCACTCCCCCGCTGGCAACAGCTTATCTAAAGTGATCCTCAAGTAGAGCCATTTCCAGCACAAATCCAGGTTTTCTCACCCTTCCCCCCCCCCCCCACACACACACATACAAACTCACTCTCCTGCTGGCAACAGCCCATCCCCCTTTGAAACCCCTCTTTATAATGCGCATGATAATCAAGGTGGGTCACCTCCAGCACTAATCCAGGTTTTCTCACCCCCCCCCACACACCCCCTTTTTTTAGTGCTGGAGGTGACCCACCTTGATTATCATGCGCATTATAAAGAGGGGTTTCAAAGGGGGATGGGCTGTTGCCAGCAGGAGAGTGAGTTTGTATGTGTGTGGGGGGGGGGGGGGGGAAGGGTGAGAAAACCTGGATTTGTGCTGGAAATGGCTCTACTTGAGGATCACTTTAGATAAGCTGTTGCCAGCGGGGGAGTGAGGTGGGAGGAAGTTTTGTTTCATGGTCTCTGTGTGTATATAATGTCTTCTGCAGTTTCCACGATATGCTATGCATCCGATGAAGTGAGCTGTAGCTCACGAAAGCTCATGCGCAAATAAACTGGTTAGTCTCTAAGGTGCCACAAGTACTCCTTTTCTTTTTACGAATACAGACTAACACGGCTGTTACTCTGAAACCATATATTATATAATGTCACTCTTTGTCCATGCTGTCCTTACTAAATAATAAAAACAACGAGGAGTCCTTGTGGCATTTTAGAGATTAACAAATTTATTTGGGCATAAGATTTCATGGGATATAGCCCACTTCATCAGATGTATGGAGTGGAAAATACAGTAAGCAGGAATAAATATATAGCACATGAAAAGATGGGAGTTGCCTTACCAAGGGGGGAGGGTCAGTGCTAGCGAGGCCAATTCAATTAGGGTGGATGTGGTCCATTCCCAGCAGTTGACAAGAAGGTGTGAGTATCAACAGAGGGAAAATTATTTTTTGTAGTGACCCAGCCACTCCCAGTCTTTATTCTGGCCTAATTTGATGTTGTCAAGTTTGCAAATTAATTCCAGTTGTGCAGTTTCTCGCTGAAGTCTGTTTTTGAAGTTTTTTTTGTTGAAGAATGGTGACTTTTAAGTCTATTATTGAGTGTCCAGGGAGATTGAAGAGCTCTCATACTGGTTTTTGAATGTTACAGTTTTTGATGTCTGATTTGTGTCCATTTATTCTTTTGCATAGAGACTGTCCGGTTTGGCCAATGTACATGGCAGAGGGGCATGGCTGGCACATGATGGCATATATCACGTTGGTAGATGTGCAGGTGAACAAGCCCTTGATGGTGTGGCTGGTGTGGTTAGGTCCTATGATGGTGTCCCCTGAATAGATATGCGGACAGAGTTGGCAACGGAGTTTGTTGCAGGGGTTGGTTACTGGGTTAGTGTTTCTGTTGTGTGGTGTGTAGTTGCTGGTGAGTATTTGCTTCAGGTTGGGGGGCTGTCTGTAAGCGAGGACTGGCCTATCTCCCAAGGTCTGTGAGAGTGATGGGTCGTCCTTCAGGATAGGTTGTAGATCCTTGATGATGCGCTGGAAAGGTTTTAGTTGGGGGCTATAGGTGACGGCTAGTGATGTTCTGTTACTTTGTTGGGCCTGTCCTGTAGTAGGTGACTTCTGGGTACCCTTCTGGCTCTGTCAATCTGTTTCTTCACTTCCCCAGGTGGATATTGTAGTTTTAAGAACGCCTGATAGAGATACTGTAGGTGTTTGTCTCTGTCTGAAGGATTGGAGCAAATGCGGTTGTATCTGAGGGCTTGCCTGTAGACAATGGATCATGTGATATGGTCAAGATGAAAGCTGGAGGCATGTAGGTAAGTATAGTGGTCAGTAGGTTTCCGGTATAGGGTGGTGTTTATGTGACCATCGTTTATTTGTACTATAGTGTTCAGGAAGTGGATCTCTTGTGTGGACTGATCCAGGCTGAGATAGATGGTGGGGTGGAAATTGTTGAAATCCAGGTGGAATTCCTCAAGGGCTTCTTTTCCATGGGTCCAGATGATGAAGATGTCATCAATGTAGCGTGAATAGGGGCATTAGGGGACGAGAGCTGAGGAAGCGTTGTTTTAAGTCAGCGATAAAAATGTTGGCATGCTGTGGGGCCATGCGGGTACCCATAGCAGTGCTATTGACTTGAAGGTATAAATCATCCCCAAATCTGAAATAGTTGTGGGTGAGGACAAAATTGGCCTTGTTAGCAATAAAAAAAGTAATTTTCCTTTTGTTGATATTCACCCCTTCTTGTCAACTGTTGAGAATGGGCCACATCCATGCTAACTGAATTGGCCTCATTAGCACTGACCCTCCCCCCTTGGTAAGGCAACTCCCATCTTTTCATGTGCTATATATTTATTCCTGCTTACTGTATTTTCCACTCCATGCATCTGATGAAGTGGGTTATATCCCACAAAAGCTATGCCCAAATAAATTTGTTAGTCTCTAAGGTGCCACAAGGTCTCCTCGTTGTTTTTACTGATACAGACTAACACGGCTACCCCTCTGAAACCTGTTACTAAATAATGGTACCTATCTTTATTGCAGTGTGATCTGTTTAGCATGGAAATAGCAACTTCAAGCTGCCTTTCACCAGGGCCAGGTAAAACCCCATTTTTAACTATAGTTGTGCTTAATATTGTTAAATTAAAAAACTCCACGTATAACACAGATTGCATAGGGAATAATACTAACTAAACATTTTGCTTCTTCTTTAATCCAAAGGCCCAAATACACAGGGGGGAAAACAGAATAACCATGTGCCAGCATCCGTTTACCCTGTGGTGGAAGGTAACTTTCTGCAATTGGCTTTTAAAAGCGTGTGTGTGTTTTAAAATGTTTTTTAATTAGTTTTAAAATTTAAATTGTGAGTTGAGATCTGTGCAAGATATAGTAGTGGGGGGTTTTAAAGTATATGGTTGCAAACTGTTGGTCTGATGTGTTTCAAACGAACAGGGGTTTTTTTACTCTGCAAAATGTGATGTGTTTTTTAAAATGGGTTGTTTTAAAATAAATTAGTGTTTACATTGTTGTTGGTCATTCAGGGGGCCTATGCAAGACATAGTTATAGTGGGGGATTTAAAAAGTATTTTATTGCACACTTTGTTTTTGGGTGCATGGTGGAAAAATATGCTTGTATTAAAAATGTCTAGGTTTTAGAGAAACACTAGTGGTAGAAATAAACCAAAACCTATGTTTGTTGTACAGCCTGAAATGGATTATTTCGTTTTAAAGCTATGACTTTTTAAATAGAAAAACACCCTAATGAGTATTTTATTTTTTAAGTTTACAAGACAGTTTCATGTGTTTTATAATAATAATGTTGTCTGCTCCCTGGTACGGTCAAAACATGAGAGGTCCTTAGACCAGAGGGTAAACAAGTTTAAAAGAAAAAGGAAAGAGACTCCTGAAAAGGAAAATTCACCAGCATCAACGGCTGATGGATGGATGAAGCCCAGTAAATATATTTTGCTTATTGGTTTGGATATTTAATGAGGTTATGTATTTTAAGCAAATACATAGATGTGGGTGAGAAAGATGGTAAAATTAAGTTTTGTAAAATGTTTATTTGATGCTAAATTGGAACATCTCTGTTTTTCATAATCAGGCACGGGCAGCTCTCCTGACAATGCTGTAGTCAGAGCAACAGGGCACCTTCATCAGAACTGCCAAAGAACCAGAAATCTGCTCTGAGACCTTTAACAACAACAAAGCCAACCCAAAACAGCACAAGAGCCCAGACAAGTCATCAGGGCAGTCCAAAGCTCGAATACATCTAACCCAAGGACAAAACAAAAGACTCTGGTAAAAAGCAACCACGCAAACACAACTCCAGTTCCTCAGCGGTGAACACCACACCAAACCCTGAGAAAACTGTGATTGAAAACACACACATTCCCAAACCCGGAGCATGTGCTTTAGGGGTTGTGAATGTGAAGGAAAACACACACATTCACTAACCCGGAGCATGTGCTTTAGGGGTTGTGAATGTGAAGGAAAATACACACATTCACTAACCCGGAGCACGTGCTTTAGGGGGTTGTGAATAAAAAAACAAGGACTGAAAGCTCCTGCGATGCTGGGGTATCTCCTTATGAAGTATATGAAAATTATTACGAATCATTCTCCCAACACAAGGAGCTCGGCACAGCTCTTTGGTATTCTAAAAAGATTTGGGAAAATATGACGCTTCATTCAGAAAGCTGGTGGGCGCTGTGTCCGCAGCGGTTCTAAAAGAAAGGAGGAGGACTGGAAACTGTATCCAAAATGTAAAAAGCTCTTGCAGGTGACTTTCTGAAAAATACTTCGATTTTTCCAGAGGGTGGCTCTGAGCAGGTGTGACTAGTCATGGAAAAGGGTCTGGGTAAAAGGATCATCCTCAAGGGTACACATCAGCTAAGGCATAAACAAAAGGGGGGACAGCATTTGGCGGATGTCACGGAGTCCCCGGTCGATGCTGTGGAACTGCTCCCTACGAAGCCAGGCAGGACTCTGGGGGAGTCTCCTTTCTGGGAGCAGCCTGTCTGCAGGACACAGCTCTCATGGCTTCCCCCTTCCTGTGTCTGACCTCGGAGCATTCAGCATCCTCTGCCCCTCCGTGCGCTTCCCACAGCGAGTCCGCCCAGGCGGGGTCCGGGGGAAGCCAGAGGGTCCTGCCCCCCAACTCCGCAGTCAGATGTGACTCTCAGCCAGCCAGTAACACAGAAGGTTTATTAGACGACAGGAACATGGTCTAAAACAGAGCTTGTAGGTGCAGAGAACAGGACCCCTCAGCCGGGTCTATTTTGGAGGCAGTGAGCCAGACAACCAAGTCTGCACTTCACTCCATGTCCCCAGCCAGTCCCAAACTGCAACTCTCTCCAGCCCCTCCTCCTCTGGGCTTTGTCCCTTTCCCAGGCCAGAAGGTCACCTGATTCCTTTGTTCTCCAACCCCTTTAGCTCTCACCTTTCAGTGGGGAAGGGCCAGGCCATCAGTTGCCAGGAAACAGGGTGTCGGCCATTGTCTATGTCCAGACCCCTGCACACACTTGCCCTCTAGGGCTCTGCAATGATCATACACCCTTATCCCACCCCCTAGATACTTAAGAACTGCATAGGGGAAACTGAGGCACTCCCACAATATTCAGAGGAAACATTAAGAACAGTCCTGCTTCGTCACAGGGGATAAACAGATGGCTGCCCAAAAGCGATGGGCCAGGGTCGCTGTAAAATATTTTTAAAAGGCTAAAGAGGTGATGAGGAGAAAAAAACAAAAAGAGAGGCCCCCTACTGGAGACTATCCAGCTCGCGTGTCTGAGAATGCGGAGGCGGAATCTAAGCTGCAGGGTGGTGGTGACTCTCACACAGAGTCTGATTTAGAAAATTCCCCAGAAAGTCTTTTGTGTGCTTCCAAGACACACTGGTTCATCATCAATAAACTTGCAGGATGAAACCTTGTAATTGGGGGGAAACAGAAACTGAAAGAGTTCATCAGGTTCTCTCATGATGCTGGTATTGGGTAGGTTTGTTCTTTGGCCGAATTTACCCCACAGAGAATTTAAAAACAGTTTAGCCATTTGGTGCTTAGTGGGGTTCAACTTGATCTCATGTTGGCGTTAACTCACGCCTTCTTTCTGTAGAAATCATTAACATACTTATTTTGTATTTCTTCATCTGTGTACCAGCTGGGATACCTGGAAGCCTCTTGTTTTTGGAGGAGGTGTTATTTTATGTGCTCTGAAAAGAGTTTTTCAGCTTTTCCTTCAAAATGCCAGATTTCATAGATTTTAGCCACCGCATACCCCTTAGCTACGGCCGCGTTCAATTCCACCGTGCACCAAGTCCCCAGGATGGCCCTCTCCTCGTCAGTATGGTTGCATGTCTCCCGCTGCTCGGTTTCCGCACAGGTTCGGCATAGTGGGAACATAAGTTTGCCGCCCACTCTGACAGGTAACAACGGGAAAAAGAGGCCTCTTGGAGGGCACGCTTTAACTTTCGCAATTCCAAAATAATTTGCAAGGAGTCCAAATTTATCATGACCTATATCGGGGTGTCCGATAGGGTAGTCTTTGGTTTTGTTTACGAAAGGGTACAAGCTGGTAAAATCATAACAGTGGATTTTTTCCACGGGGGTTAGGTTTGTAATATAGGCGGAAGCGTTCGTCCTCCCCCCAGAAAGAGCATCCCTAGGCACGAGAGGCTGGGGTAGCTGGGCTTTGTTTAAGAAATCTGCACGTGCCCTGTCTGTTTCATCACCCCCCTCATGCTCCCAGAGGCTCCTCACTACATAACCAAGTCTTTTCAGATAGTCGGTCTTGAGCTGCGTCTTGTACCAAAGAAACCCAAAAGTTGTTCTTGTCATAGAGTTCCGTGCTTTCCCACAATAACAGGTGACACAGCCCTGGAAAAAACACCCATTAAACTCAAAGGCCGTGCATACCCCGTTAATGATGGCATAACCGTCTAGAAAGTAGGGTCCTACCTGTAATTCCCCATCCTATAAAGCATGCCGTATCTATATATTTTCTTTCAGCCACTGAATAGAGAGGGTCAAATATCTCTTTTTCTGCCTGTGATAGTTGTCTGGAGGGAGATGAGCTACTATGTTAGGCTATAAAAACATAAACCTGTACATAGCCATGCAGTCAGATGCCAGTGTTATGTACCGGAAAGTATCTATATACAATTTTACCTCTGTGAATTTATCAGGGCCTCTCTCGACAATATCTCCCATCTCTGTCATTTTCATGATTTCTTCTCTGTACAGGATGCAAGCCCGTGTCAAAATTTTGACCTCCTGCTGACAGTAATACGTGAGCTCTTTCTGCAAGTCAAACATCTCATATCTGTTGTCCTGATACCAGTCAAGAAATTCTGCTTTCTCCCTGGGCATCATGCTGTCTACGCCATAGTGCTCCACCCCGGGCATAGGCCCCACGTAATTTTGGTTTTCTAAAGTGTTTTTAAAAATGTGGGAAACACCCTTTGCAACCTTCAAACCCATCACCTGCGGGAGCTTGCTAAGCTTCATGGGCAAGAAGTTTAAAGAGTCTATAAAACGAATGCCCAGGCCCTTAACTTCCACACACATTAGTTTACTACCCTGAGTGATCAGTTCTATGCACATCTTTTCCTTCAGCAACTGTCTAATGCTGAAGTATGCATCGTAACCTTTGGAATTGTGCACTAGGAACGTGTGGTCCTGGAACTTTTTGCCAACGAAGGTCTTAACAAAGGTAAAAAGACACTCGCTGCCCTTAAATTCCCAGAATTTTCCCAGCTTTAGGGACATAGCAAAAATGTAATTGGGCACATGCAACCCCGTCTCCTGCGTGCATTCAAAATTGTTAAAAATATACTTTTTCGATGATTTGGGCTTTCTAATGCTCTCCATAAAACACAGGTGGCCGTTGACATCACCAGTGATCAAACCCTGACACTGCGTATAGCACCTTCCTTTACACCTGTGCCCCTTGTCCCCGTAAGACTGACCCTTATCACATAAAGTTTTAGACAGCTGTTCGACTTGTTTTTTCGATGCACCGTCGACGTGTCTGTCTAAACACCCTTTGGACCAACAGTACAGTCTACAGCTAGGACACCTCCGCTGCACGCCCACACTGTCCAAGCACATCACACTCAAGTAGAGGTGGCAACGAGACCTGCAAGAGTGCTCGTGACTATACACCGTGTGGCAAAACTCACAATAATTTTTCGCACCGAACAACTTTTTCACATCCAGAACCCCATAGTAATGCTCATCGTGCAATGGGTTGAAAAAAGTCTTGGGGTACACCAGGCCCCCCCTGTTTTAAAAAAACCCACCCACCTTTTGCCACATAAAGCACCACCCCTATGTTGACTCCTAAATGCTGTTCAAATGCCGCAACGGCGCTGAGCAGAACCTTTTTTGATCTGACCCCCTGTAGCCAGACAGCCAGCCCCCCCCGCCCCTCAGACCAGCATTGCTGGGAACACAAGGGAGCCAAAACAACAGGGCACTTAACATAAATTCCAGCACAGCCTTTAGAAGCACAGGTGTGCTGCTACAATGTGCCTCTGGGAACATATACAACGATTAGGCTCACAGCAGACAGAGAAGCTGTGACAGACATGGCTCTTAGCCCCTGCTAAATAGCGTGATGCACACACCCCAACATCCTAGGTGGGAAAATATTTACCCTAATAAAAGGAATGTCCAGTAGTCGAAACTTATTGTTTCTCTCCCTTGCAAGTGTAAACTACTCTTGCGAGAGCTGGCGTCGCCCAGACAGACCAGCCCCAATTTGGCATAAGAAAGGAGAAAGAGAATAAAGGAGTACAGAGGTATAAGTATGGGACCTACAGCACCATGATTTTTGAGTGCTTTTCACTATCTATCTGCTGGTCAGATAAGTGACAGCCTCCCAAGGCTTCTGCAGCTAAGAGGGTCCCTAAGCCTTGTCCCTTATTCGTCTTTCCGCGGAATTGAGTGACTGATCCTGGCTTGGCACCGCTGGAATCGAGAGATGCAAGGAGGGTAAGAAGCACCCACACCTGATCTCCTATCTTTAGTGTACACATATTTTGAAATAGAGCTCTATACTTTGTTTTCTTTCTTTGGGATTGTGGCTTCAGTTTTGTAACTTGTTTGTGTGTGTAACATCTCTACATTTAAATAAGTAGGCACTAGCAATTTTGTAACCACATGATTAGAATCTAGTTTAATAAATTTTGGTAACCATTTGTGCATAAGCCTGACTTGTTTCTCTGGTTTACTGTAAAGCAGCCAACACAATTAAAGAACCTCAGCCGTTTTGGCTATAAAGCCTGGCCATTAGGTGAGAGTACTAAGAGCCTAGCGTTGAGTTTGCCGCCTCCACGGGGCAAACTCTTGGGGCGCCTGTCAGTCAATCCTGACTGCCCACTGCGAAGGAGCTCTGAGCTCTAGCAGTTAAAGTCACGGGTGTTTAGGACCTTGGGGCATCCGTCAGCCTAGCCCGGGCTGCCCGCCGCGAAGGGACAGTGCGTCCTAGCGGTTAAAGTCACGGATGGTATAAAACGGGCATAGCTGGCACCTCACCAAACATCCTTGGCCATCAGCTAACACCCCCCCAGTTTCTCATGCAACTTTCTCGTCCCATCTGCCCCGTCCATGTCTGTGGGTTTGCAGTCAGACATGACGGCCAAGAGCCCGCCCACAAAACACAGATTGGTACTGGTGTAAGTCAGGTCTACTCAACACGGTCTCTTTTCATGGGCGATTTGACAACTGAGGCTAGAATTTAAAACTCTACAGCCACCCCGCCCATGTTTTTTACAACCATCACGATGAGGCGCAACATCCCATTGACATGCAGCTCTCCATTACTCTGTAACTGCTTTGAGGTCTCGTTTAAGAAATCTTCAGCAGACAGCTCATCCCTAGTTCTTCTTACCAAAAACAAAGGGTTGGTTAAATTACGACTTTCTAAACGTAACTGAATGTAATTGTCAGGGGGTACCCTACTGTTAATGTCATCGAGAATGAACTGTATCCCCCGGCTTCAGCAACCTGCTAAGCTGAATTTATTCACTCAAGACTGACAAAACAAAATTCCTCACAATACACCGAACCCCGAAAACTAGGTAATTCCCATTGCCAACTTCTCACTCTCTCCATATATACGTCTGTATGAGGGATTGCATCTGCACTTTCACGGTTACTTGAGGGTTCCTCTGTGGGACCATCAGCTACGTCTTCTACGCCAGATGCTAGATGTAGACCTGGCAGATGCTCACGGTCGATTAACAGAGAACGAACTTTCATGTGTTTACCAGCTGTCTGTACCAGATTAATGTATTCTCTCACGCAGCATCTGGCCTTGAAGTCTGGTTGCAGAGGCTTGGTTGGTATCTGTTCACCATCTGCATACACGGCCACAAAATTAATATCGTAATGTTTAAAATGCAAGAGGTTCTGCTAAAAGCATCATTATCCACAAACCCTAGGACAAGCATTTTGGGTAACTGTCCCAAGAACAGGTTCTCCTGGTTACTGACCCTGCTGCCCATGGGGATGCTAAACACTTTCATTCCCACACGGACCACAGGGGATTTAGGATTAGCAGTAAGCCGGGCCTCCACATGCCCCAGACGGACACTCGGGGCCACCCGTATTTTCTTCACAAAAAGGGACGCTGATACAATGCACAGTTTAAAGCCTTCGGCTGCACTGCCCATTAAACAGAAAGTGTCTTTACTGCGCATCAGTTTAATTTTCACATCCACTCCATTCAACAAAAGTTTTTCTTGAAAAAGCAGGTCGCTGTGTAGATGACCCAACAGCTCTACCATTCTGCTCTGGACCGGCAGCTTTGCACGTCTCACAAACCCTAGATTCCCACCATCCAGCTCTGTTTCTTCATGTTGTCCGGGAGTGCCTTTGTAAAACAGGCTGGCGGAAAATTGCATGGCGAGGCTGTCATTGCTGTAATTGAGCACCGATTCTATAAAGGCCCTGTAAGGGTAACAGTTTGTTGCTTTAGCTTATGAGGTGATCTCCCAGTGTGACATCCAACTGACTGAAAATAGAGGCAACGGGGTAATTCACCAGGCTCACCTCAGTGTCCCCGGCAAGTTCAGTTCCATCTCCTTTTACACTCTTGCAACACAGGTTCAGCAGCGTGTTGTTTAAATCCATATAATCTACGCCATTCCCGGCTACAAAGACGTGGATGGGGGCAGCCTCTGTAACAGCCGATAGAGGCGGCACCTCGATGGAGATGCTTTTCTTGATGCTGGCCTGCGTAGGGGCTGTTTGGAACACTTGGTTTGGTGCACTCTTCAGACCCGCAGTGAACAAAATGAAGTGGGCTGTAGCTCACAAAAGCTTATGCTCAAATAAATTTGTTAGTCTCTAAGGTGCCACAAGTCCTCCTTTTCTTTATGTTCATTTAAATATCTCTCTTTTACCCAGGCTTCCTCTTGGATTTCGCTTATGGCCAGCCCTGCATGCCAAAGCCCTTCTTTTAAAGGGTTTCGGGGGACCTGCACATCATGGGTATGATGCATTTGTCTTTGTCTTTCTCCTTTTAATGTACATCAGCCCCGATCCCTCCTGTACAGCTGGATTCCCCACCTTCTCCAGAACAGCGTGGGAGACATGGCCTAGCACGTCTTTAGCTATGTTTTGAGCCGCAGTTTTTACATGGGGTTTAATAATCTCTAACCCCTTCCTCAAAAGCGGTACGGCTTTTCGAAAGAGGCTATGGAATATTCCGCCCATGCTGCTCCATACATCACCGGGTCCCCATGATATCCAGGAAGGGCGTATCCAGCCTGGGTTTTGTAATAGCTGCTGTAGATGGTGGGATCACCATAGCGCTTTGCTTTATAAAAACCTCACTCTCTTTGGGGACACAGGTACATCTTGATGATCACCTTGCCAAAGCAAAATGAGATGTGTCTGTTCTTATCTGTCTTTATTTCAGCGGGTGATGGTGTCGATATGATGTTTACTGACAGGGACATAATGAGGTTCATCGTAGGTGATGGTGACAAACTCATTGTTCCTTCCTCTGATAGGGACGCAGCGTAACAGGGGAATGGAAAAGTCCCCCACAAACTGGTGTTCTAGGATATTTGTGTAGAGATACAAGGAGTTGAAACCCCCTGTGATGCCTGCTGAGAAGGGGATTTTTTGGACACTGCACTTGGGGCCCAAACCCAGATTGTTAGCTAACTCCCTGCCAGTAGAAAACATATAAGGAAAATTGGCGGATTTAAGTCTAATTTGTCTACCCACAGTGTGGTAGTTCATGACCACCTCAGGCGGTCTGGGATGACGGCCACGGTACTGTTCATATGATCCAGTAATTCGGGTATGGTTGAGTAATAACCTCGTCATAGGATGAAACTCCACGCCATATCGCCAAAGGTGATTTCGAAAGGGGTGTCTTCATTGATAGTGTTCCAGCTGTCCTGGTATTGTATTTCCACGAACCCCACCTCCCAGGCACCCCGGAGATCCAAGGGCTTAATTAGCCCTATTGTAAAGTTTGAGCTGGTCTTTTGGGGAAAAAACCCAGAGCTGGCGTTGCTGGGCAAAGTGATGTAAAACCCGCCGTCGCTCATCTCTCTCTCTCTCTCTCTCTCTCTCTCTCTCTCTGCAGGAGGAATCCTTTCTGTTGGTGTCTAAGTGTCACAGACTTGAAAAGCTTCCACCCGCTGTTAAACTTATTGGGCCACCCCAACCATTTCACCAGTAGCTGCTTTTTTCCCCCGTTTCCTTTCTCCGCTAGAACTTTTTCAATCCTATCTCATTTGGGGTTTACTTTTTGTAATTCTTCAGGGTAAAAAGATCCAGTAGCAGTCTCACCCTTGTAATCTTTTAATCAGTATACAAGTCTCTGGCCCCTGGTTAAGGCTTCATCCACTATGAATATCTCATCGGTAAACATTTGTTAATAACCTTTTTCAAAAGCTCCTTTGGTTTTAGTCTCACGTGGCCGCCTTTTCTAAAAGGGGCAACAACCGGTTTATTTTAAAACTGTCTCCGTCAGGGCCGTCTTTAGGCATAAACAGCATACATGACTGCGTAGGGCACCCGAAAATTTGGGGCACCCCTGGGTCTTAGTGTCAGCTCTTCTGCTTCTTCTTATCCCTGTTCTGACCCTTCCTATCCCTGTTCTGACCCTTCCTGCAGTCTCTCACAACTGCTGGCTGCTGCAGCCTGGTGAGTCTTCCTCTGGAGGGGATCTAGTAACTGTCATCGTGAATAGGTCGGAATATGAACAAGAGGGTGCTCGGCAGCTCTCCAACACCACTTTCTACAAGCCATTACCCTCTGATCCCACTGAGAGTTACCAAAAGAAACTAGAAAAGGGAGTACTTGTGGCACCTTAGAGACTAACCAATTTATTTGAGCATAAGCTTTCGTGAGCTACAGCTCACTTCATCGGATGCATACTGTGGAAAGTGTAGAAGATCTTTTATACACACAAAGCATGAAAAAATACCTCCCCCCACCCCAATCTCCTGCTGGCAATAGCTTATCTAAAGTGACCACTCTCCTTACAATGTGTATGATAATCAAGTTGGGCCATTTCCAGCACAAATCCAGGTTTTCTCCCCCCCAACCCCAACCCATTCTCCTGTTGGTAATAGCTTATCTAAAGTGATCACCCTCCTTATAAACCTGGATTTGTGCTGGAAATGGCCCAACTTGATTATCATACACATTGTAAGGAGAGTGATCACTTTAGATAAGCTATTACCAGCAGGAGAGTGGGGTGGGGGGAGAGAAAACCTTTTGTAGTGGTAAACACCCATTTTTTCATGGTTTATATGTATAAGAACATCTTCTGTATTTTCCACAGTATGCATCCGATGAAGTGAGCTGTAGCTCACGAAAGCTTATGCTCAAATAAATTGGTTAGTCTCTAAGGTGCCACAAGTCCTCCTTTTCTTTTTGCGAATACAGACTAACACGGCTGCTACTCTGAAACTAAGATGGGGGGAGAGGTACGCTGGAGGGTAGGGATAGGATCCAGAGTGACCTAGACAAATAGGAGGATTGGGCCAAAAGAAATCTGATGAGGTTCAACAAGGACAAGTGCAGAATCCTGCACTTAGGACAGAAGAATCCCAGGCACTGCTACAGCCTAGGGACCGACTGGCTAAGCAGCAGTTCTGCAGAAAAGGACCTGGGGATTACATCAGATGAGAAGTGGATATGAGTCAACAGTGTGCCCTTGTTGCCAAGAAGGCTAACGGCATATTGGGCTGCGTTTAGTAGGAGCATTGCCAGCGGATCGAGGGAAGTGATTATTCCCCTCTATTTGGCACTGGTGAGGCCACACCTGGAGTACTGCGTCCAGTTTTGGGGCCCCCACTACAGAAAGGATGTGGACATATTGGAGAGAGTCCAGCGGAGGGCAACAAAAATGATCAGGGGGCTGGGGTGCATGACTTATGAGGAGAGGCTGAGGGAACTGGGATTGTTTAGTCTGCGGAAGAGAAGAATGAGGGGGATTTGATAGCTGCTTTCAACTTCCTGAAGGGAGGTTCCAAAGAGGATGGAGTTCGGCTGTTCTCAGTGGTGACAGGTGACAGAACAAGGAGTAACGGTCTCAAGTTGCAGTGGGGGAGGTTTAGGTTGGATATTAGGAAACACTATTTCACTAGGAGGGTGGTGAAGCACTGGAATGGGTTACCCAGGGAGGTGGTGGAATCCTCAGAGGTTTTTAAGGCCCGGCTTGACAAAGCCCTGGGTAGGATGATTTAGTTGGGGATTGGTCCTGCTTTGAGCAAGGGGTTGGACTAGATGACCTCCTGAGGTCTCTTCCAACCCTAATTGTCTATAATTCAGCAAGACAGCTGACTCACCCTTACTACAAAGTTTTTGCAAATAAATCTCTGACAAACTTCAGGGCATATCAAAAAAACCTGTGACTGACATTTTTTATTCCCAAGTTTAGTGCTTTTAATTAGGTACCTTCTGCATGTCCAGTCTTCACCATCTGGCATGCAGTGGAAAACATGCTCCATTTTCTTTAGAAAGAAATTGCAGAAGAGTGGTTTTTTCAAATGTCATTTGCTTCATTTGGGTTCAGGGATTTGGCTGGAAGAGGGTGAGCAGGGATGGGGAGTGAAGAGAGGAGGGAGACAGTGGGGAGAGGGCAGGGCCTGGGCAGAGTGGGGCAGGGCCTGGGGCGGAGCAGGAGTGGAGTATAGGTGTGGCCACTGGCCGAAGAGGTGGGCTGGGGAGCTTCAGCCACTGCCCATGACAGCAGGTGAGAGTGGGCCGGCTCCCGCACAGCCAGTGCGCGCTGCAGTCCCCTTAGGCAGGGGCCGTATTCACAGAGCCAAATGCGTCAGCGCCGCGCATCCTGCCTGAGGGAGAGGGTACGGGGGTCTCTGCGGGGAACTGTGACTCTCTGCCGCCCTGAGGAGGGCCGGGTGGCTTGGTATCTATCCTTTGCTGCCCCACAGCGCCTCTCCCCCCCGCCCCCCGCCCCAGGCTCCGAGCCTGGGCTGCCGTTGGGTAGAGGGACACCAATTTAATAATACTGCGTAGGGCCCCATAAATCCTAAGGATGGCCCTGGTCTCTGTAAACTGTTTTCCATATCTTTAGAGAATTTGAAAGGTTAACATCAGCGGGTCTGGTATGTATAGTGCCTTTCAGCCTGTGATGGTTGAGAATAGTGCAGTTGTCTCAGAGTTGGTTCTGAATTCAACTAAAGCCCAGGAAGGGAATGATCCTAAGTTTGTGTCTGCTCGGGAGAATGGCCCTGTAACTAGGTCGCATCCAGTTAGTGTCTATGCAAAATCCCAGACAATTCTAGTGCTTGTATTTTGCCCATTGCTAGTGTGTGGCTGGGAAAGGGTGTAGCAACTCTGTCTAATCAGGGTGAGATCCTAGCCAGGGCACAAGGAGAGCATAAAGGTGATGTGATTGTGTTACCTACTGAGGGTGTGGAAACCAGTAGAAAGAAGGAAAAGATTCCTGAACTTGTGTGTGGCAAAGGGAAGGAGAATGCTTCTAACCTTTTATCTAGTGAGTCTATAAGTTTGCCTGAAAGGGGATTGTGTAGGAATCCGCCTGATGGGCCAGAGGTGATTCTGGATGTAAGTGAGACCCAGAAACAGTCTGTTGTTGCTCAGGGAAGTGTTCCTGTAGAGCAAGCCCTAGGTGAAGAGGGTAAAGGCAGACTTTCTATGAGGGGTGACAGAGTAGCAGTCGTGTTAGTCTGTATTCACAAAAAGAAAAGGAGGACTTGTGGCACCTTAGAGACTAACCAATTTATTTGAGCATGAGCTTTCGTGAGCTACAGCTCACTTCATTGGATGTGAATTGTTGCTTAAAGAAGTTCCTGAAGAAAGGAATCCTCGTGGTAGTCTTTGCAAGCAGTTTGCTGTAGCTGAAGGGTGTGAAAGTGATTTAATCAAGGAAGAAAAGGAGTACTTGTGGCACCTTAGAGACTAACCAGTTTATTTGAGCATGAGCTTTCGTGAGCTACAGCTCACTTCATCGGATGCATAGCATATCGTGGAAACTGCAGAAGACATTATATACACACAGAGACCGTTTCAGTTGCTAACAGACAGAAATTTTCTGTTGTGAATGGATCCACTGACTTTCCTTTTGAAAGATCCAGTGTGGATAGTTTTGAGAAGGGCTCAGATGGAATGAAAGCTGTTAAGAAAGTTAAATAGTCCTATAACCAAGTGGCTGTGTTTGGCCAGCTAGCTGGGGAGACAAGGTTGTTGAGAGAGCAATGTCTCCATGCTGATTCTGCAAGTGAACAGTCTGTGTCTCAGGTTCAGAGGGAAGACTGGGGAGCTGAGTCTGCAGAGCAGAACAGCTGGGCAGTTAATCTCTCGAGAATGCAGGGGATGGCAGGTTTACTCTCATCTCTAGACACTTTGGATATGACTTGTAGTCTCTCAGTGAACTTAACATCTAATTCCATGTGGAAGTGGAGGTTGGTAAGGGAAAGACAACAAAACTTTGAGTTTAGCTTGTTAGTGAAAATGAATGGTATCTCTTTAAGACAGAGTCCATCCTTGGGCTCCGTAGCAGTTAAGGATCTGAAAACTGGTGAACTGGCTTCTGTCTGTGGTAATGCAAATTACATGGCTGGCAGGGAGAAGAAGGACTTGCTAATAGCTAAAAGAAAACGAGTACTTGTGGCACCTTAGAGACTAACAAATTTATTATTGCTAATAGCTGTTAGCACAGAGAGCACACTCAGTCAGCCAGTGAATTCTGTTAAGCAAGAGAAATCAGGAAGGAAAGAGAAACCTTAATTTTGAAAAGGGAAGCCACAGGCTAACCCTAAAAGGCCCAAACCCCAATGGTATTGAGCCAAAGGTGTGGCATGACAAAAATTATTGTAAATGGACACTTGCAATGAATTTGCTGTTATTGCTAATGGTAATTCTTGTAACTAATGTTAATATTACCAAAAACTGTAAAAATGTACAATGTGCCTAATCTTTTGGAAAATCCCTTAAATATGTTAAAAGTGATACATAAGATCACACTTTATGTTAAAAGGCCTTGTTATATTGATGTTGCACAGTTAATGCCTGTAAACAGTATTGGAACTTTTCACAGGAGAAAAGACATTCCAGACCTGATGTGCTGTATGAAAAGGGAAACTGAGGCACACTACCCTATTGCTTTCATGGTTAAATGCCAAGATTCCTGTACTATGAACAACATTAATATTTACATTGACTTGATGTTAATTGGGTTCCAGACATTTGCGAGAGCGTGTATGAATAAAGTAGCTATGTTCTTTAGCTCTTGGCAAGATCACATATGCTGCAAGAGCAGATCCAATCCACTATTGTTCTAACTAAGTTTTACCTTAAGTTTGTAAAGAAATTCAATCATGTTATTGAACATGACTTTGATAAACCATTTCTGTTATACACGGATACGGCTTCGAACCCAATACTAGCTGTAGTAAGACAGAACCAAGGATGGGGAGCCCTTGGGATGCTGGTTATGGTGGGATCCAACTGAGAGTGCCAATTCATAGAATCATAGAAACATAGAATATCAGGATTGGAAGGGACCTCAGGAGGTCATCTAGTCCAACCCCCTACTCAAAGCAGGGCCGATCCCCAATTAAATCATCCCAGCCAGGGCTTTGTCAAGCCTGACCTTAAAAACTTCTAAGGAAGGAGATTCCACCACCTCCCTAGGTAACGCATTCCAGTGTTTCACCACCCTCCTAGTGAAAAAGTTTTTCCTAATATCCAACCTAAACCTCCCCCACTGCAACTTGAGACCATTACTCCTTGTTCTGTCATCAGTTATCACTGAGAACAGTCTAGAGCCATTCTCTTTGGAACCCCCTTTCAGGTAGTTGAAAGCAGCTATCAAATCCCCCCTCATTCTTCTCTTCCGTAGACTAAACATCCCCAGTTCCCTCAGCCTCTCCTCATAACTCATGTGTTCCAGTCCCCTAATCATTTTTGTTGCCCTTCGCTGGACTCTTTCCAATTTCTCCACATCCCTCTTGTAGTGTGGGGCCCAAAACTGGACACAGTACTCCAGATGAGGCCTCACCAATGTCGAATAGAGGGGAACGATCATGTCCCTCGATCTGCTGGCAATGCCCCTACTTATACACCCCAAAATGCCGTTGGTCTTCTTGGCAACAAGGGCACACTGTTGACTTATATCCAGCTTCTTGTCCACTGTCACCCCTAGGTCCTTCTCTGCAGAACTGCTGCCTAGCCATTCGGTCCCTAGTCTGTAGCGGTGCATTGGATTCTTCCGTCCTAAGTGCAGGACTCTGCACTTGTCCTTGTTGAACCTCATCAGATTTCTTTTGGCCCAATCCTCCAATTTGTCTAGGTCCCTCTGTATCCTATCCCTACCCTCCAGCGTATCTACCTCTCCTCCCAGTTTAGTGTCATCCGCAAACTTGCTGAGGGTGCAATCCACACCATCCTCCAGATCATTAATGAAGATATTGAACAAAACTGGCCCCAGGACCGACCCTTGGGGCACTCCGCTTGATATTGGCTGCCAACTAGACATGGAGCCATTGATCACTACCCGTTGAGCCTGACAATCTAGCCAGCTTTCTATCCACCTTATAGTCCATTCATCCAGCCCATACTTCTTTAACTTGCTGACAAGAATACTGTGGGAGACCGTGTCAAAAGCTTTGCTAAAGTCAAGGAATAACACGTCCACTGCTTTCCCTTCATCCACAGAGCCAGTTATCTCGTCATAGAAGGCAATTAGATTAGTCAGGCATGACTTGCCCTTGGTGAATCCATGCTGACTGTTCCTGATCACTTTCCTCTCCTCTAAGTGCTTCAGAATTGATTCCTTGAGGACCTGCTCCATGATTTTTCCAGGGACTGAGGTGAGGCTGACTGCCCTGTAGTTCCCAGGATCCTCCTTTGTCCCTTTTTTAAAGATGGGCACTACATTAGCCTTTTTCCAGTCATCCGGGACTTCCCCCGATCACCATGAGTTTTCAAAGATAATGGCCAATGGCTCTGCAATCACATCCGCCAACTCCTTTAGCACTCTCGGATGCAACACATCCAGCCCCATGGATTTGTGCTCGTCCAGCTTTTCTAAATAGTCCCGAACCACTTCTTTCTCCACAGGGGGCTGGTCACCTCCTCCCCATGCTGTGCCGCCCAGTGCAGTAGTCTGGGAGCTGACCTTGTTCGTGAAGACAGAGGCAAAAAAAGCATTGAGTACGTTAGCTTTTTCCACATCCTCTGTCACTAGGTTGCCTCCCCCATTCAGTAAGGGGCCCACACTTTCCTTGGTTAATCATAACCAGCAAACCATCGCCTTGTGTCAGACACCTCATCTGACCCCCTTCATACAAGATTTGATGCCACTACAGCACTTTGTTTCAGAGCAGCAGCCGTGTTAGTCTGTAGCCACGAAAAGAACAGGGGGACTCGTGGCACCTCAGAGACTAACAGATTTATTTGAGAACAAGCTTTCGTGAGCTACAGCTCCTTTTCTTTTTACAGGACTTTGGTTGCAACAATGATCTATGCGGTCCCAGTTCATGTCAATAACGTCACAGGAGTCCAATAGGGGCAGGGAGGTGGCGGAATTGGGGCGGGGAATTTGGGGAAGGGGTTGGAATGGGGGTGGGCAGGGGCAGAAGGGGGCAGGTCAGGGGTGGAGTTGGGGCGGGGGGGGGGGGTCGAGCACCCACTGGCGCCAGGAGAAGTTGGCATCTATGCCATTAGAGAGTCTGAGCTGGTTCATTCTTCCATTTTGTCCTTTTCCGGATTTTCTTCTTGAGATCTGTGTCTCAGACATGAGCAAAAACAGCTGATTCACAATATATTTACTCCCACAGGGCTACCGATGCGTAAGTTCTCAAAGGCCTCTAGAAAGGCTTCATTGAGCTGTCAAGAGATATTCAGAAAAGAAACAGTGTAAGCCCCCCACTGCTTGTTTTTAGATTTACGCAACCCTGGGTCAGTTCCTAACCCCATTATACCCCATCCTCAACCATCATTTCTCAATCATTCATTTACCTGAGTGACGTCTTTTCCATTCACCTTATCCACCGGTGAGTCCCAGAAGCAGAGGTCACCTTCCTCCACAGGGGTGGACAACGAGAGGCCATCATGCTTGTCGGGCTGCCTCACAAGTGCTTGAGTTTCAGGATTGGGTTCCAGTGTATCCCTCAAGGGCTGGGCCTAAGGGCTCCCCATGGCCGCTCCCTCCACCTCGGAACTGTCACTAACGTAGTGATTCCTCCACAGGCGGTCAAAAGCCCTCGGAGCTAAAACAAAGTCCAAAGTTCTCATGGGGGTGGTGAAGGAGTCCATATTTCCTCTCAGCATTTTCATGATTTCTGAGGGTAGCTATGTTAGTCTGTATCAGTAAAAACAATGAGGAGTCCTTGTGGCACTTTAGAGACTAACAAATTTATTTGGGCATAAACTTTGGTGGGCGAAAAACCCACTTCATCAGATGCTTGGAGTGGAACATACAGTAAGGAGGTATAAATACACAGCATATGAAAAAATGGGAGTTGTGAAAGATGGGGGTCAGTGCTAACGAGCCAATTCAATTAAAAACTAAATCAATTTGTTAGTTTCTAAGGTGCCACAAGTACTCCTCATTGTTTTTACAAAAACTAATTTCCCCTTGCTAAATACTCACACCTTCTTGTCAACTGTTTGAAATGGGTCACCTTGTTTACATTGGCCTCATTAACACTACAAAAGTGATTTTCACTCCTTGTCAACTGTTGAGAATAGCCTACTTCCAGCTTAATTGAATTGGCTCATTAGCACTGACCCCCAACTTGGTAAGGTAACTCCCATCTTTTCATGTGCTGTGTATTTATACCTCCCTACTGTATGTTCCACTCCATGCATCTGATGAAGTGGGTTTTAGCCCACCAAAGCTTATGCCCAAATAAATTTGTTAGTCTCTAAAGTGCCACAAGGACTCCTCATTGTTTTTCCATGATTTCTAAAACACACATTCTTGATACGAAATGGCTCTTCCATGCGGTGGGGCGGTGCTGTGCTCTGACTGGAAAAGGACAGTATTGGGAGCTCTTGGAGGGGTCACACGACCCTCTTCTGAGTGGGTCTCCCTGCCCCAGAACGCCCCCTGATTGGTCAAATCCACTCTTGGGGAGCTCTCTATGGCTGAAACCCATCCTGACTGGTAGAGGGCAGTCGGTGGAGTTCTTAGAGGGGTCATACAACCCACTGCCAGACAGATCACCCTGCCCCAGAACATGCCCTTGTTGCCGGCACCCAATCCCGAGAGGCAAAACAACAGCAGGGGTTCGTTACCCGCTGTGCTTCACTCAATAATTACAACGGGGTGGAGAAGCAGAAAAGTTTATTTGCAGCTACAAACAAGGTACAGGGAGAACAGAATCTCAAATCCTGCACACCAGAGCAGGTCATTACACACACTTTTATATTCCTTAATGCTACTGCACTACACATCAGCCAATTAAAACTTTGCACAAATACTCTGCCTTCCTTATATGGGTTACAACAATGTTTATTTCCTGCAACCTCTAACAAGTATTCCTAGCAACTGAAACAACCAGCACATTCTGTCTGGCCTTGTAACTATCTCCTATTATCTTTAGCTTGGTGTCAGCAAACCTTACATTATGAAGAATTATCTGCGGCTGCAACATTGTTTTAAGAGCAAAAGAGCTTACTCAAACCAGCCAGGCCTGAATTCTATTAAGGGGGGTTGAGAAGAAGCCCTTAGGCCTTCAGCAGGGAGACTTCCTCGACCCTTATGGCCTTCCATCCCCTCGACTTAACTAGTGGCCATGCCCTGGGGTCTCCAACAATTCCCTCCTTGAGAATACTCATTTCTATTGCTTGAGTCTTTTCATCTTCATTTACTTACTAGCGGGCTATGCATAAAATTAAAATTTTCAAAACTATGCAAAATAAGCGTTTTTACAAAATAAGCGTTTTGGCGTCCCAACGCGGAGCAACGAGGCTGCAATTTAGCCTTGCCTGGATCCCTTCCGGAGGTCGAGGATTGCAGCAATAACCGACGCCCAGCGCGCACCGGTGAATTCATCAGGGGCCTCGGAGGAGACACAGTTTGATCGACCCCGGAGGGCACGACGGTGCAACGCACTCACATAGTGGAGAAGCAGCTGTGGGCGACGGTGGGGAACCGGTCCCTTGGATAAGGTAGGAACCTTTTGAAATCCGGATTGTATGCTCTGTTGGAACCTGGGGACGCCCAGAGTTACCCTGTAGGTATGGGACAGGAACAGAGCATGGGAGGTAGGGTACGGTGCACTCCCCTAGAGTGTATTTTAGTAAATTGGAAGGTATTTGGATCAGATCCAATGACTAAGGGTAAACTGAAGCGATTTTGTACGGTTGACTGGCCTCAGTACCAATTAGAGGACCAGGAACAGTGGCCTCCTGGAGGATCACTAAATCGTAATACAATCCTCCAGTTACTCCTGTTCTGTCAGCGAACGGGGAAGTGGAATGAGCATTCGTATGCTTACTTGTTTATGACCTTGTGGTCTCATACTGGTATTTTACAATGCTGTAATTTAACCCCGATTGGCCCGGTAGCAATTAATGTCAGTCCCCGGACCCCCACCCTAAATGTAATGGCAGATCCGGTGTCTCCCTTGGCCCTTACACCCACACAGAGCGAGGCTCAGAGTAAGATTCCTAGTGAAGCTCATAGTGAGGTTCGAGCTCCATCTGCTGGATTATACTCATTACTTACCGAGACTAAAATTGCTCGGAATGCAGCGGAAGGTAGACCAGCTGTTACCGTGCAGGTCTATACTCATGCACCTTTTAATCCTATGGACCTGGCCGCTTTCAAAGCACAGGCTGGAGAATTTTCTATCAACCCAAGCAAGTTTGTATCGGTTTTTGAGGGATGTCTTAGCAGCTACAAGCCAGATTGGGATGATTGTAATGTCCTTCTGCAAACATTATTGACTGAGATTGAACGAGAACAGGTCATAGCTAAAGCAAGGGAGGAAGCAAAGAGGCGATATGACCAGGAGTGTAACAATATCCTGACCCCAGATGATCAGGTTTCTATAAAGAATCCTAGGTGGGACCCAAATGACAATCAGGCTATGACCCACCTCACCTCCTATAAGGAGCTGCTACTGTACGGACTCCGTCATGCAGCTGTCAGACAGAATAATTGGACTAAACCATATGAGGTAGTGCAGGATCCAAAGGAAAGCCCTGGAGCCTTTTTACAGCGCATTCGAGGCACGATCCGACAGTATACCAATGCAGATCCTAATGATCCGCAAACTGAGGCAGTTATTAAAGGAGTATTTACAAGCAGGGCAGCCCCCGACATTAAGAGAAAGCTACAGAAAAAGGAGGATTTGATGGGTATGACCATGGCACAGATTTTAGAAGCAGCAAATCGAGTGTATAGTTTAAGAGAAGTGGAGAAGGAGAAGAAGCAAGTGAGATTGATGGTAGCGGCGGTGCAGGCAGGCACGAAGGGAAGTGAACGAGAAGGAAGGGGCTGTGGACGCGGACGTCCAGGCCCGCGGGAGAGATGGCTGGGGCGCAATCAGTGTGCCCTGTGTCGGCAAGAGGGACACTTGAAGAATGAGTGCCCAAACAAGAAGGAAAGGGGGGGTACCTCTATGATGGCGATAGAAGAACAGGAATAGGGGTGTCAGGGGAGATGGATCATCCTTCCCCCGGAAGCCCGAGTAAAAATGCGGGTGGAAAATGAAGAAATAGATTTTTTAGTGGACTCTGGAGCGGTGCGAACTGCTGTAAATCAACCCCTTCAGTTGCCAGTAGCAGACTCCCTCACTGTGACAGGAGCCACAGGCAAAGATACCAAGTGTCTAGTGTATGCCCCAGCAGAATGTGGTTTGGGAAGCAGAACCATATCCCATAAGCTGGTATACCTCCCTGAATGCCCAACACCGTTGCTGGGACGGGACCTGCTGTGTCGCCTAGGTGCCACCCTGCATTTTACTCAAGATGAAATAACCCTTACCTTACCCCCGAAAATGCATGGATTATGGCCCTTGCAGTTGAACCCTCGGCTATGCAAGCCCCAGAATGGGACCAGTGGGAAGTCCAATTGTATCCCCTTGTGTGAGCATCAGGGATCCCAGGAAAAGCTACTCACCAAACCCCCATTCATGTCCAGCTCATACCCGGGAAAGGCCCGGTGCGGGTAAAGCAATATCCAATCAAGAAGGAAGCCAGAGAGGGGTTACAGGAAACCATAGATCGATTTCTAACTTACGGTATTCTCCGGGAATGTCAGTCAGCCTGGAACACTCCCATTTTACCCGTACAGAAACCTGATGGCACGTACCGGCTGGTACAAGACCTAAGGGCAGTTAATGAACGGGTTAAGACTCTGCACCCTCTTGTCCCTAACCCATATACCCTATTGGCTTCTATATGGGGACAGTATACCCATTTTTCAGTTCTTGATTTAAAAGATGCTTTTTTTGCCATCCCAGTTGACACCTCATCACAGGAGATTTTCTCCTTCGAATGGGAGGACCGGAACAGAGTTAAAAAGCAACTTTGCTGGACAGTGTTAGCCCAGGGGTTTAAAAATTCCCCCACCCTCTTTGGCCAGGCTCTGGCCAGGGACCTAGAGGAGTGGGATAATGAGGAAGCCCTCCTTTTGCAATACGTAGATGATCTGTTAATTGCCTCTGTGGGCTTAACCCCTTGCCTTAAAGCCACCGTGAATCTCTTGAATTTTGTGGGACTCCGAGGATATCGGGTAGCACGAAGTAAGGCTCAGATTGCTCTCCTGCAGGTACAGTACCTCGGGTTCTACATACGGCAGGGGGAACGCCAGCTTTCAAATGAGAGGAAGGAAGCCAGATGCCAAGTTCCTATCCCAAGCGGCAAGCTCAGAGCATTTCTGGGGATGGCAGGCTTCTGTAGGATATGGATCCCAGAGTTTGGACTATGGGCTAGACCCCTGTACGACTGTGTAAAAGGAGCAGACCATGACCCCTTTCACTGGACCCCAGAGGCTGACAGGGCATTTAAAATCCTAAAAAGAAAGCTGATGGAAGCCCCGGCTCTAGGTCTGCCAGATCTCTCCAAGCCATTTCAGTTGTATGTACATGAACGAAAGGGGGTGGCCCTGGGAGTACTCACACAGCTGCTAGGAGCATGGAAACGTCCGGTGGCATATTTTTCTAAACAACTGGACCAAGTAGTCAAGGGCTGGCCAGCGTGCCTGCGGGCAGTGGCAGCCACTGCCCTGACCCTGGCAGAAGCAGAAAAACTGACACTAGGGGGAACAATACAGGTTTTTACACCACACATGGTTCGCGCTTTACTTCATGTTAAGGGCGGCCTCTGGCTCACACAAGCGCATATAGCAAGATACCAAGCAAAGCTCTTAGAGAACCCTGAGGTCACGCTGCAGCCTTGTCCATCCCTTAACCCTGCCACCCTCTTACCAGAAACTGAGAAACAGGAACATGACTGTTTGGAGATCATAGATGCCCAATATTCTAGCCGCCCGGACTTGAAGGATGTGCCCCTCCCAAATGCAGATTATGAGTGGTACACTGATGGCAGCAGCATGGTGATAAATGGGCAAAGAAGGGCGGGTTATGCTATTGTGACCCTCAATGACACCGTGGAAACCCACATTCTCTGGCTTCTAGAGGCCGTGCAACTCCCCTTGGAAGTGGCGGTGGTACACTGTAAGGCCCCTCAGAGGGAGGATCAAGATGTAACCAGGGGTAATGCCAGGGCAGATAGAGAGGCGAAGCATGCTGCCACCCTGATGTCCCCTCAGACTGAGAACACCTATATGCATGCCCTTATCCCATCAGTGGGGGAGCTCCCGACCCCTCAGTATTCTGGAGAGGAGAAACAGCTAGCTGACAAACTTGGTCTCCAGGAAAAGGAGGGATGGCTTCATTCCCCGGAAGGGAAAGTCCTCTTACCAAAGGGCCTAATTCTGCCAGTATTACAGAAATTACATCAAACCACTCATGCTGGCAGGGAGGCACTTATCCAGCTAACGGGAAAGTACTTCATAACCTCAGACTCCGACCCCTGGCTGCCCAGGTACAAGCGGACTGCTTAGTCTGTCAAAAGAACAACCCCCGACCAGGACACCCAGTGCCACCAGCGGCCCTGGAACCCACTCCAGGCCCTGGACGGGTGTGGCAAATAGACTTTACTGAGTTTCCCCGGACCCAAGCGTTCAAGTATCTCCTTGACATAGTGGATAGATTCAGTGGCTGGCCGGAAGTCTTTCCATGTCGCAATTGCACTGCCAGGACAGTGGCTCTCAAGTTTGTTAAGGAGATTATTCCTTGCTTTGGACTTCCCCCGTGGATGGAATCTGACAATGGAACACACTTCACGTCAAAAATCATCCAAAGCATCTCAGGTTTCAGAGTAACAGCCGTGTTAGTCTGTATTCGCAAAAAGAAAAGGAGGACTTGTGGCACCTTAGAGACTAACCAATTTATTTGAGCATAAGCTTTCGTGAGCTACAGCTCACTTCATCCGATGAAGTGAGCTGTAGCTCGCAAAAGCTTATGCTCAGATAAATTGGTTAGTCTCTAAGGTGCCACAAGTACTCCTTTTCTTTTTGCAAAGCATCTCAGACGTCTTACAGATTCCCTGGAAACTCCATACACCCTGGAGACCGCAAGCCAGTGGGGTAGTGGAGCGGACCAATCAGACCCTTAAGCGACATCTCTCGAAAGTATGCCAGGAGGCCTCCCTACGGTGGCCCGATGCCCTGCCCCTAGTTCTGCTCCGCATCCGTGCTCTCCCAAGGGGTAGATTAGGGCTCAGTCCCTTTGAAATTATGTTTGGAAGGGCATGGCCTATGAATGGTACACCGGTTGTGTCAGGGGGAGAGTGGGAATTGGGGAATGGGTTTTTGTCTCAGTATATGTGTTCCCTGTCTGCTGTTCTTTTGTCTCTTCACAGGTATACTAAGGATTCCCAGCCTCTACCCTTGGATTCGCCCATCCATTCCCTGCAGCCTGGTGATTCAGTGCTCGTACGTACCTGGAAAGACGAGCCCCTCCAGGAAAAGTGGAAGGGACCCTGTACCGTCCTGGCCCAACTCTCACATGAGTTAGGGGAAGTACATCAGGGGATGCTACAGAACAGACTGGCTGTGGACTAGTTGCTTCTACGCCATGGTCACCTATGCCAGGAGTTTGCAGGCATGTGTTGCTTTAATATGACAGATGCAGGGCCGTCCGTAGAAGCTGATTTACAACGCCTAAAGCAGCTGTAAAGGGCATTCATCAGCAAGCTGGGGAGGATTGGCTAGGCTCTTTATTTCCTGGTTGGGGCCTTTCCCCGTGGCTAGGGGGGTAGTTTAGCCTCTTATTTAAGGTTTTTTCCCCTGTATTAATCATGTTACGTTCACTGTGTTGTATGTGGTCCTGTGGTGGTTCCACTGTTCTTAGAGGGGTCACGCAACCCACTGCCAGACAGATCACCCTGCCCCAGAGCATGCCCTGATTGGTCACATCTGCTCTCAGGGCGGTCCTACGGAGCGTGAAACCCATCCTGATTGGTAGAGGGCGGTGGGGGGAATTCTTAGCGGGGGTCACACAACCCTCTTCCAGCTCGGTCACCCTGCCCCGGAGCATGCCCTGATTGGTCAAATCTCCTCTCGGGGCGATCCTACGGAGCATGAAACCTGTCCTGATTGGTAGAGGGCGGTGGGGGGAATTCTTAGCGGGGGTCACACAACCCTCTTCCAGCTCGGTCACCCTGCCCCGGAGCATGCCCTGATCGGTCACATCTCCTCTCGGGGCGGTCCTACAGAGCGTGAAACCCATCCTGATTGGTAGAGGGCGGTGGGGGGAATTCTTAGAGGGGTCACACAACCCTCTTCCAGCTCGGTCACCCTGCCCCAGAACATGCCCTGATTGGTCAAATCTCCTCTCGGGGCGGTCCTATGGAGCGTGAAACCCATCCTGATTGGTAGAGGGCGGTGGGGGGAATTCTTAGCGGGGGTCACACAACCCTGTTCCAGCTCGGTCACCCTGCCCCGGAGCATGCCCTGATTGGTCAAATCTCCTCTCGGGGCGATCCTACGGAGCATGAAACCTGTCCTGATTGGTAGAGGGCGGTGGGGGGAATTCTTAGCGGGGGTCACACAACCCTCTTCCAGCTCGGTCACCCTGCCCCGGAGCATGCCCTGATCGGTCACATCTGCTCTCGGGGCGGTCCTACGGAGCGTGAAACCCATCCTGATTGGTAGAGGGCGGTGGGGGGAATTCTTAGAGGGGTCACACAACCCTCTTCCAGCTCGGTCACCCTGCCCCAGAGCATGCCCTGATTGGTCACATCTGCTCTCAGGGCGGTCCTACGGAGCGTGAAACCCATCCTGATTGGTAGAGGGCGGTGGGGGGAATTCTTAGCGGGGGTCACACAACCCTCTTCCAGCTCGGTCACCCTGCCCCGGAACATGCCCTGATTGGTCAAATCTCCTCTCGGGGCGGTCCTACGGAGCGTGAAACCCATCCTGATTGGTAGAGGGCGTTGGGGGGGATTCTTTGAGGGGTCACATGAAACCCTTTGCTTCTGGTCATGTGTCCGTCTTGACCCTGGAAGTAAACCCCCCGGGGGGGGTCTTAGAGTGATGGATGGACATAGCCTTGGGGGTCAGGGAGAGGGACCTTTGTTTGATTAATGGTAGGCCCCTTATACTTCTCCTGCAGAGTTCCTACCAGCCGTTGGGATGGACCAGCATGCCGGCCTGTTGGCCTGGCTGTAAGGGAGAGGTGCCACGCGTGGGGAAACGTAGCCAACGGAGGCAGCCTCCTCCCGCTCCCTGATACGCCTGCTTTTCACGCTGCACCAACAGCCATAATACCGGGGGAGGCCCATAGGCCAGATGCTTCCCATCGAGGTCTAGAATAGGGTGCCGGAGACTAGAGGGTCCAAGATGCCATCATCAGTCGTGGTCCAGCCCGGCCAACACTCCTGCATGCTGGGACCTGTAGTCTCTGGAGGCAGCTCCTCCTGATTAAAGATGAGGACGACGACCATCTCCTCCAGTTCAGGACAGTTAGGTGTTGCCCTTGGGCTCCCACCATATCGTTAAATCCTCAGTTTAGTAGTGTTTGGGCCAAATCCCGCTCTGAGTTACACCAGTATCAATCTGGAGACACTTCACTGAATCAGCTGAGTTACTCCAGATTTGCACTGGTGTAACCAAGAGCAGGAAGCAGCCCCCACTGCTTACCATGACCCTGCCCATGACAGTAGTAATTCCTCAGCTGCCTCAGGCTCTTCACTATAAGCAATGGTTTGATTTGTAGTGTGTGAATGAAGGCCCCAAACTGAGCATTTATCTGGGGCTCCTAGAAATCTTAAACACCCCACCTGCCCCCAGCAGGACACTGGAACTGAGTTCCCTAGGATTTATGCAGCAAATGGGTCTTCTCCTTTGTCTCTGGACTCAGAAGACAATGCAGGCATCTATCAGGCTCATCATGTGAACTATGAGCGATCCTGGACCAAGTGTTCAACTAGAGAGGTTTCTCCATAGCAAACCAATAAATATTCATGGGCCATTAACCCCAAAGTCCCCGATGCTGGGTTCCAAGGGACATTTGCTGAGATTAGTGGCATTTATCCCCATTCCCCAACATACTGATCTTTCTCTTTCTCCCCAAACCCTCTTGAAAGGCAAATCAAACGTGGTGAACGAGGCGCAGGCCCTGGGAGATGGGAAGGTTCAAAAGGAGTCTGAACAGGATCTCAGGCGCTGTTAAATATCTCACTGACACACACACACAGAAAGCTCCTCCAACAGGAGGAGGGAGACGAATGATGAATCTGAAAGGAGGAAGGCCTCCCTCGCCAGCCAAGGCTTGGCAGCTGCTCTAGAGGCCTGAGCTTCGCCCATTTTCAAAGGTCGGATTCCAAGCAAGTAAATATTTCATTAAAACCATGAACACAGGACCTGGGGAAAGCCTTCAGATTTCACCCTGAGCCCTCCCACAGGGAAGGGCTATGGTGCAGTTGTGAGGGGCAGAGGTACAGTCTGATAATCTGGACCTCCACTCCCTAAATCACTACACAAACCAGGCCCTTACACCCATCTGCTTTACATGAAGACTGGCCAAGAGAGAGTGCAGTCGCATTTTCCATTCAAGCGGGCAGCATCACTCTCTCAGACCTGGCCTCTGCCCAGGTCTGGCCTGTGAGTGTCACTTGCTCATTTCAAATTAATTCACACAGCACAGCGTGCTCCTGGCTGGAGTTTCCTTTCCCATCCCCTGTGGGGAGATTTCTCTTTTTTTCTCACAGCTTTCCTGTGCCTCAGATTTTAAAGAGAAAGTGACCCTGATCAGACGCACACCCCAACCCAACTGAATCTTTCGCTTGAACGCAATAGCTTGTTGGTATAATTGTATCTCTCTTCACCAAGGCACAGAAGTTACTTCATGGTGTCTTTCACAGACAGATCCCCAAATGCTCACTCCCTATTAAAATGCTCTGCCCTACTGGGGCGGAAGGTGGCAGCTATTTAGCAGTGCACACCCACACTACACCAGTTACGGGCAAGAAGCACAGAAATAGCCAACTGATATTGGAGGGGGAATGTAGGGAGGCAGAATGTACTGACCTAAACTGAAATTTTGCTAGGACACTAGCACAGTGGTTTTCAACCTTTTTTTCATTTGCGGACCCCTTTGGACATCATAAACATAGTCTGCAGACCCCCAGGGGTCCATGGACCACAGGTTGAAAACCACTGCTCTAGGGTTCAAGTATCAGAGGGGTAGCCGTGTTAGTCTGTATCCACAAAAACAACAAGGAGTCCGGTGGCACCTTAAAGACTAACAGATATATTTGGGCATAAGCTTTCGTGGGTAAAAATCCCACTTCTTCAGATGCATGGAGTGACATTTGATATATTTCCTTTTGGTAACAGAGAGAATGATTGCCTCCACTAGGGTGACCGGAACACCCGGTCGAAAAGGGATCCTGGTGGCTCCAGTCAGCACCACTGACCGGGCCATTGACTGGCCGGAAACAGCTGGCATGTCCCCATTCCAGCTCCTATGTGTAGGGGCAGCCAGGGGGCTCTGCACTCTGCCCCCGCCCCAAGCACTGCCCCCGCATCCCCCATTGGCCAGGAACCACAGCCAAGGGGGTGGCATCTGCAAACAGGGCAGCATGCCCCAAGCACCTGACCACTCCTCCGCGTAGGAGCCGTAGGGAGGACATGCCACTGCTTCTGGGAGCTGCTTGAGGTAAGCGCCGCCCAGAGCCTGCACCCTGGATCTCCTCCTGTGCCCCAATTCCCTGCCCCAACCCTGATCCCCCTCCCACCCTCTGAACCCCTCAGCCCCAGCCCAGAGCCCCCTCCTGCACCCCAAATCCCTCATCCCCAGCCCCACATCAGAGCCCACACCCGCAACCAAAGTTCTCACTCCCCCCCACGCCCCAACCCCCTGCTCAAGCCCTGATCCCTCTCCCTCCCTCCCATCCCCTCAATCCCAGCGCAGAGCAGCCTCCTGCACCCCAAGCCCCTCATCCCCTGCCCCACCCCAGAGCCCACACCAACAACTGGAGCCCTCAACCCCCACATGCCCCAACCCCCTTCCCCAGCCCAGAGCCCCCTTCCACACTCCAGACCTCTCAGCCCCAACCCAGAGCCCCCTCCTGCAGCCCCAAATCCTTCATCTCTGGCCCCACAACAGAGCCCCACCCCAAGGTGGAGCCCTTACTCCGCCCCCTGCACACCAACCCCCTGCCCAAGCCCTGATCCTCCTCCCGCCTTCTGAACCCCTCAGCCCCAGTCCAGAGCCCCCTCCTGCACCCCAAATACCTCAGTCCCAGCCCCACACCAGGTCCCGCACCCCCTCTTGCATCCCAACCCACTGCCTCAGCCTGGAGCACCCTCCTACACTCTGAACTCCTCATTTTTGGTCCCCCCCAGAGCCTGCCTCCCCCCCCAGTGGAGCCCTCACCCCCTCCTGCACACCAGCCCCCGGGGCCAGCCCGATGAAAATAAGCGAGCGAGTGAGGGTGGGGAGATCAAGCGACAGAAGGGGGGCGGGGATGGAGTGAGTGGGGCGGCGGGGCCTCAGAGAAGGGATGGGGCATGGGCGGGATCTCGGAGGAGGGGTGTGGCAAGGGGCATGGCAAGGGTGTTCAGTTTTGTGCAAGTAGAAAGTTGGCAACCCTAGCCTCCACTGCAGGAATCCCGTGGTGAAATACAATGGCCTGCACTGCGCAGGACATCAGATTACAGCGGTTCTTCTGGATCTTAAAAATCTATGGGCCTGCTTCTCATATACAGCAAGGCCCCTTTCCACCAGTTTGGCACAGAGAAGTGGGGATTTTAGTGTAAAGCATTTCAGGCCCTTTGAATCTATCCATATAGTCGCCTTTCCTGCTCTAGAAAATTTCAAAATGTATTTTTTAATTTTATTTTATTCTATTTTTTCATGTTTATATTATATCATTTGTACAGTATGTCATAGCATGTCAGTGATAGCTGTGCGTAACTATGGCTGACAGGCCAAAATATAACACAATACTTGTTTCAGAGTAACAGCCGTGTTAGTCTGTATTCGTAAAAAGAAAAGGAGTACTTGTGGCACCTTAGAGACTAACCAGTTTATTTGAGCATGAGCTTTCGTGAGCTACAGCTCACTTCATCGGATGCATAGCATATCGTGGAAACTGCAGAAGACATTATATACACACAGAGACCATGAAACAAAACTTCCTCCCACCTCACTCCCCCGCTGGCAACAGCTTATCTAAAGTGATCCTCAAGTAGAGCCATTTCCAGCACAAATCCAGGTTTTCTCACCCTTCCCCCCCCCACACACACATACAAACTCACTCTCCTGCTGGCAACAGCCCATCCCCCTTTGAAACCCCTCTTTTATAATGCGCATGATAATCAAGGTGGGTCACCTCCAGCACTAATCCAGGTTTTCTCACCCCCCCCCCACCCCCCACCCCTTTTTTTTTCAAAAACCACACACACAAACTCATTCTCCTGCTGGCAACAGCTCATCTTACAATGTGCACAGCAATAATCCAAGTTTAACCAGAACGTCTTGGGGGGGGGGTTTGCAGGAAAAAAACAAGGGGAGACAGGCTACCTTGCGTAATGACTTAGCCACTCCCAGTCTCTATTCAAGCCCAAATTAATAGTATCCAATTTGCAAATGAATTCCAATTCAGCAGTTTCTCGCTGGAGTCTGGATTTGAAGTTTTTTTGCTTTAAGATAGCGACCCTCATGTCTGTGATTGCGTGACCAGAGAGATTGAAGTGTTCTCCGACTGGTTTATGAATGTTATAATTCTTGACATCTGATTTGTGTCCATTTATTCTTTTACGTAGAGACTGTCCAGTTTGACCAATGTACATGGCAGAGGGGCATTGCTGGCACATGATGGCATATATCACATTGGTGGATGTGCAGGTGAACGAGCCTCTGATAGTGTGCCTCCACAGTTTAAAACTGTGCCAAATAGGCCCTTTACTGAACATTTCCCAGTGCGTTTGGACTCAGGCCCTGCTGGAGGGCACCAGAGACCTGCTCCATGCCTTTTCCCAAACCGCCTGGCTGTCTCCGTGGTTGAACTGAGATGAGCCCAGTCAGCTAGCCCACATATCTTAAGGCATTAGTGGCAACAAATTTTACTTCAAGATCTGGAGCCAGCACTGATTGTGCCACCCTAGTTCTGGGGGTGTTTGGATCTGGGGTTCTGAACCACGCCCATCTTCAGTTCAACCTTTTCCAATCCTATTGTCTGATTTGTTCCTTCCCAGAATATCTCAGGCTCTGTTTGGGGTTCATTAGACAGGGCTGTTGCAATCCTTCTCTGTGCCTTGGTTCTTTGGAGGACTCATGATTGCCATTCTTTTTGTTTTTCCTAATGGCCTTCCTGATACGGTTACGCCAAGCCAGACGCATGTTGCAAATCTAGCAGCTCACGTTTGGGCGTTCCTCGACAGGAGAGGGATCTCGGACTCATTTTCTGGCCATGGCCTCTTGGGCTGATGCCAGGACTGCTCGCCTCCCCCACAGGACTGCAGTGGCGTGTTTAAGTAGCACATGGCCTTGCTCTTGCTTATCTCGCCACTCTTTCACAGTGAAAAGCGTTTAGGTTGTCACCGCTGTTCACTGGGTACTGAAGCACCAGGCTGGGATTAGTCTGTCATTAGAGCTTTGCATTGATATAGAACAAGCAGGGTGGCTGGGCAGCTGTAATGAATCCGACACTGACCGTCCATGCCAATTGCATTCCATCGCCCATCGCCATTCGGACCCTGCTGTTCTTTCACTCCAAAGCTCCGTTTGTGTGTCCTTTGCCGCTGCCCCAGCACTCCCCAGCTCCTACTGCCCCAGCGAGTGAGGCAGTCCCAGGTCTCTCATTATTCAGCTCCTACGGAGAGAGTTCTTTCTGATTATTACCATACAACAGGTCCAACACTGACCATGTTGGTGCAAGCTCCCCCTGTCTCGCCCTGCTGGTCCAAAGTGCCTTAATGCTCACCCAAGGGGATCCTTGCCAGGAGTGAGAGGGGAATGGACTCTTCCTGGTCCTTCCTACCCTGAGCTGCTACACTGAGGGTACCAACTGGCATCAGGGCCAATTGTGGTGGGGTCTTCCGTGATGTTGCCACCTGTCCATGAGGCCCTGGATTGGGACCTGTTAGACTCCTTTCACGAGTCACTGCGTTGCCACCAGATGGTAGTGACTGTCAGTCACTAACCTCAGCTGGACTCCATAGAATCCAGGCAATGACACACTAGGACTGGGCCAGTCATGCCAGCCGTCCTCCAAATGTGCTGTGAGCTGGACATTCAGAGGTGAAAGGGTTTGTAGCTCGTCCATCCCCACGATGCCTAAAGTCCGGGAGTAACACGTGGGTTGGATTAGGAACAGTGAGCACCACTGAACAGTAATCATCTACTGCAGCTCAGAAAAGTCCCTTCACTAGAGGCCACATTCTAAACCCAGGTGACACTGGGCTGCGATTCCCCCGCCACAGAACTGTCATTTTCGAGGGGTGAAAGGGTAATGCCACCGAACTTGCCTGAGGTCTCTGCAGCCTGGTCCCTCCTCACATGTCTGTGCATTTGCTTTGAAAAATGGCCCAAACCCTCAATTGGTGTAAATCCTCCCAACTGTCTACATCCTGAACCTTATGCACCATGAAATGTCCCAGCAGGCCAAGGGAAGCGGTTCAGGCTCTGCCCACTTTCCACCGTTGGGGAGATCCCAGGTGAGCCAGATTCCCACCGTCCCACTCTGGATTAGGGATTAAACTGGATGCGAATGGACTCCATTAAAACCACTGCAGCAGAAAACGTGACAAGGGGGTAGAGGAGGAAACAGTCCATGTACAAAGGAGACTTTCCTGGACGGACAGGAGCTGCTCTGTCTCTGCTGTGGCTGCTCGGTTTGTGTTGTGTTCCTGGGGTTATGTGCTAATTTCATTTCTGCCCCCTCATAATCCCAATATACCAGACCATTTGGGCAAGTTTCTCCGTAGATTCGGCCACAATGCCTCTTCCCCTGTCCCGACCCCCGGGTTCCTGGAGTCCATTGTATAAGGGTCACATCCTGTTCCTCCTGAGGCTCTGTCACCTCCAGTTAATTTGTCACGGATGGAGCAAGGATGTGCGATGCTGCTAGGGCCAGCACTGCAGGTCTCTACTGGATCCATATCTGCTTCTGGGATAAATATTTACAGAGCGGAGAGCGAGAGCTACCATCATGATGGCCAATAGGAAACCACATTGTGTAAATAACGTTGGCAAGTTTGGGTCTGTTGGGCTGTTATTTTGGGGAGAGTAAATTAAGTGCTCATAAAAGTGACAGATTGGCCATGCTAGCCAGAGATGGGAATAGGGCAGGAAGGGTTCCCCCCACACCTCTGATGATGGACCTCAGTCCTGACCTGGCCACACCCTGCCATTCATCCTGGGAACCCCTTACATCTTTGATAACACACCCAAGTTATGAGCACGCCCTGCTATTTCAGTCCTTAGCTGAAACTGTATGCAATGTTGTAGCCATGTCGGTCCCAGAACCAGAATAAGAGAGAGACAATGTGGGTGAGATAATAGTTTTTATTGGAGCAACGTCTGTTGGTGATAGAGACAAGCTCTGTGTAAGCTTGAAAGCTCGTCTCTCTCACCAACAGACGTTGCTCCCAGTGAGGAGCTGCCAAAATCTTAACAACGGGTTCCCTCCTCAGCCCACGAGGGGATCGTTGCCCACCCCCGCCCCCCAGGACTCCTGTCCCATCCAACCCCCTCTCCTGTCCCCTGACTGCCCCCAGAACTGGGCAGGAGGGTCTCGTGGGCCACAGAAGTGGGTGCCCGCCCCACCCCTAAGAGCCAGAGGGACCTGCCGGGGGGCGAGTTGGGGAATCCGGTGGTGCTTACTTGGGGCAGCTCCCAAAAGCATCTGGCGGGTCCCTCTGGCTCCTAGGGGTGGGGGAGCATAGCTGGAGGGAGCAGCCGCTCCCCCCCCGATCACATCAAAAGTGGCACCTTAGGCGCTGTCTCTCTGGGTGCTCCGGGGCTGGAGCACCCACGGGGAGAATTTGGTGGGTGCAGAGGTGAGCTGGGGCGGGGAGCGGTTCCCCTGCGGGCCCCCCCCCCCCGGGTTACCTGCTGCGGCGCAGGTGGCCCTCCTCGCGCTCCCCTCGCCCCCCCCGAGCTCACCTCTGCCTCCCCGGGCCTGAGCGGGAAGCCAGCGCCTGCTTCTCAGCCCCCCGGCTTCCCACGCGAACGGCTGATTCCTGGGAAGCCGGGGGGCGCGGAGAAGGAGAGCGGGGCGGCGCGTTCAGGGGAGGAGGTGGAGGTGAGCTGGGGCCGGGGGTGGGGTGGGGAGCTGCCGGTGGGTGCTCTGCTCCCACCAAATTTTCCCCTTGGGTGCTCCAGGGCTGGAGCACCCGTGGAGTCGGCGCCTAAGGTGCCACTTTGGGCCGGTTAAATTTAGCAGCCCTTTTAGAACCGGTTCTCCCTCGTCAAATAACCGGTTCTAAAAGGGCTTCTAAATTTAACAACCGGTTCTCACGAACCGGCTCCCGCTCACCACTGGTTGCTCCAGTAAAAGCTATCGCCTCACCCACCGTGTCTCTCTGAACAGGAGCTGTCTGTCAAGTCAGACCATGCAGTGAAACAAGTAGGAAGTAACACAGCAGTGGTGGGTTGATCGGGGACGCACTAGTCCACCCATAACTTTGCACAGGCCCCTGCTGCTTCGGTGAGCGACGCCCCTGTAAAATGCTACCACAATCGCAGGGATGCTAAAGTGCTGCTCAGCAACACGGCTAGAGACAGGCGAACTGAAGAACATCCATTTCCGCCACTCACGCTGTGTGCTTGACTAGATCAGCTTTGTGTGAGACCTCCCGTCACCCCTTCCCTGGCTTCTTCTCACAGAGAAAGGAAGCAGAGGACCAGAAGTCCGAAGTGCAGACAAGGTGGGGACTCCTGGGGTTAGTTCCAAGCAAGCTGCTCCAGAGCCCTAGACACCAACAGAGTCTGTTCCCCAGTGTTCGGTTCCCCCGCGTCCCCCTCCCGCTCCCCGGCTCCCGCGCCGCAGAGCGTTCACCCCGCGCCCCCTTCCCCGGCTCCCGCACCACAGAGAGTTCATCCCGCGCCCCCCTCCCCGGCTCCCGCGCCGCAGAGCGTTCACCCCGCGTCCCCCTCCCCGGCTCCCGCGCAAAGGAGCGTTCACCCCGCGCCCCCCCGTTCCCGGCTCCGATGCCCCAGAGCGTTTACCCTGCGTCCCTCTTCCCCATTCTCATTCCCCATTCCCTATTTCCCACCTCCTCCTTCTCAGTAGGCCCAAATACACCTGCCATGCACGCCCACAGTCTCACCCCTTACAACTTAGGGTCATGTTCAATTTTGGGTCTGGGGTCTTTGTCCCACCTCTTTTGTACCCCATGGGAGGGGTAAGGAGTGAGGTGGTGCTGCGGTCAGGGATTGGCATTTCTTTGGTCTTTTAGTGTTTTATACCTTCCCCCCCAAGCCTCTTTGCCCCTCCCGACTGGTTGTTTGACTTGCCTTGAGATAGGGGTTGAGGCAGTCTGGAAGTGTGCTCCGAGGAACACGTTAACAGCTCTGATCTGTTCCCATTGCACGTGGCAGAAAAGAGCCCACAAGCCAAAACTGGCCAAGGGAAAAATCTGCCACGGCTGTGGAAAGATGGGACACTGCAGCTCTTCACAGAAATAAAGCTGGGAAAAGTGCATGTGTCCGCGATGGTGGAGTCATCCGCGGATGAATGTACAGAGAGACAAGAGAGACACTGAGGCAGAAAATGTTTCAGCGAGCAGTGAGGTCTACACAGTTGCACATACTTACTGATGGAGGCCCTGCCTGTAATATTATTAGACTAGCAGCCAGGGAAGACCTGAAAGGTGACAGAGAAACAACCACAACTGAGACAGATCAGAATAAATGGAGCTGTAGGGCCCCAAGAAAGCTTTGCCTATCACTGGGAAATTCCAAACACGCATCAAGTCTGAGAAAAAAAATTCCACACCAGACAGAATTCCTTGGACTGCCAGGGAAAGGAATTGCTCTGCTGAGCTGGAAAACTAGAGCCAGATCCATATATGGGATGGACATTCAAGGGCTATAGCAGAGGAATTTAAGGAGTGTTTTGTGAGGTCAGGGATAGTACATGGACCCAGTATGAAATGGTAGCTTTACGACAGCTTACAGGGAAGCTGCTGAGGACAAATTAACCTGGAAAAGAAATATCATAAAATGGGTAGAAGGACCAACAACCTGGCTCTCAGGTGTCAGAGTGGTAGCCATATTAGTTCGTATCAGCAAAAAGAACAAGCAGTCTCCAAGAGGCCACAAGTGCTCCTTGTTCTTTTAACCTGGCTCTCATCACTCACAGCAGCGTCAATAGCTGAGGGGTCCGTTTTGGTGTTGACATGCCTGGAGGCTAATGAAACCATAAGCAGGGGGACACACTCAGTTCTCAGAACTGAAGACAGCCTGCAGAACAGAAATGGGCCATATATTTTTAATAAGCTTGATTTAAAATGGAGTTTCTGCTGGGTTAAGCGATCACCCCAGGTCAACAAGATGACCACATCTGAGACCCGCACTCATACAAGTTTGGGATATCCTCTGCTCCACAAGCGTAGCAGCCAGTCATTCAGGGGGTTTCAACGGGTTGCAAAGGGACCAGAACATAGCCAATAGCACCATAGTCCATCACGTCATTTAATAGGCCCTAGGCCAGGGCCAGAACCAGAACCAAAAGAAATGCTACTAGCCTCCTGGGAGGAACTCTCTTTTGATCTCTTGGGCATTCCCATGGAGGCTCATTTACTGGTCCAATTGGCTATTAGTCACAGTGGCAGGGACTGTCTCTGGGAGCAAGGCTACTTCTGCTACCATTATTAACAACCTTGGGCAAACATTTGTGGCACATAAGTGCCATAAACTCTGTGTACGTGACAATGGCTCTTCAATTGAGTCCAAGGACCTTCAAGTATCAGGGGGTAGCCGTGTTAGTCTGTATCCACAAAAACAACAAGGAGTCCGGTGGCACCTTAAAGACTAAGATTTATTTGAGCATATGCTTTCGTGGGTAAAACCCCCACCTCTTCAGGCCTTTTTACTGGAGAATAATGTTCCACAAAGACAACCACCCCAGACTGGCCTCACGCCACCAGGGAGGTTGAACATCAGAACAGGATACCTCTCAAAACACTTAGCTCTCCTAGAAATAAAGATTGGAAAAGAGAACTTTTTCCATGAAACTACATCTCGTACCAACACTGGGAAAGGTCCACTAAGGCTACACGGTGATGAGAGACCCCAGAAGGCCAAGTGTCTCTGCAGTTTTTGTAGAACAGGACAGTACCCATGGAGATGTTCTACAGACCAGCAAAACTCATGATGTCAAGACAACGTTGATCGAAGGGCGAGCCAGGCCTGCCATTGCTGAGCCAGGAGAACAAGTTTGTTGCAGTAAAATCACTACGCACAGCTGTCTTCACCAAAGCTGTGTTGTGTGTTGGAAAAGCCTGGGAATAAGCCATCATTAGAAACCTCATGAGAGGGGACAGATCTTTTCCTGTGTAAAGGGGCTTGTGGAACCAAACCCAAAAGAGGAGCAGCACTGTGTTGAGGGGATCACATATACTCTACCAGAAGCAAGTACATCTTGCTCACAGCAGGTCAGGAATTCCCCCCTCAAATAGCTGCAAGCCTGTGTCTGGAAACAAAGGAGCACAGAGATACAGGCTGCCCACCGAAGCCAAGTTATCCCTTACCCTCTATCAGATGAGGGTGGAAAGTGTGGTTGAAGTACTTTGTTAAATGTAAGGAGCAGGAGTTGGAGGAAAAGAGGGACTGTATTCACACAGTACAGAACTAATATTGTTGAATTGCTCATAAGCTGCTCCCTTGAGGCAGCCGGCCCTGCCTGGAGTATTGCTGTGTAGGAACGGCACCTCCCATAACAGAGCTGGATACGTAGAAGCACCAGCTTCTGCCCTCCTGACCCAGGAGAGGGGTCTCCCCAACTGTCCTGTTGGCTTTTTCACTTCTGCTGTAGGTTCACTCCCACCCTGTGGGTCAGTTCTCAGTGGGGTGCAGCTTGCGAGTTGTTCCCTAGGGCTATGCTGGAAAACACCCATGGTGGCTCTGTCTGGGTCTCTGAGCCCAGCTCCTATACCAATCGGTGCATACAGTCATAGCCCCAGCCTCACTGTGGCACGCTGGCCAGCACCCAGGTAGGGCTTCAGCCTAGCATCACGCAGGGCAAAGCTGTTCCCATCCAGGGCAGGAGCTGGTTTACAGAGTATCTGGGCCCTGGCCCACGTTACAGTTTAGCCTCTTCGGTGCCGGATCCCTGCCAACCCCTAGCCCAGTCCTGCCAGCCTCTAGTTCAGAAGCACAAGCGAGGCCCAGAAACCGCCCTCACAGGAGCTTGGCTGCTGACTGAGCTCTGCAGCAGAAAAGCACATGCTCCTGGCCCCTGCACCCCCAGCAGCAGCCAGGCGGCAGGACCACGCTGCTTTTGCTGACACCTGGCTGGTGGCTGCTCCTGGGACTCCCCCCTGCCTCCCCCTGAGCAGCTGGGGGCCCAAGGGCCAGGAGCTACAGGCAGTACTAGATCCTGCTTGCCGAGGCAGTGACAGGGAGGCCTGTGGTGGCCAAAGCCCGTACTGCAGCCACCGGGATTTAAGAAGCCTCCAGAAAGCACTTGGTGAACCAGCTGGTTGAAGAGCCCAGCGCAGCTGGATTTGCAGCACGCACTCCAGAGGCAAGCTGCCTACTCTGCCTGGGACAGGCTGGTTAGAACTGGCCTGCTGAGGGGGAAGGATGGCCGAGTGGTAAGGGCACTAGCCTGGACCTTTGGTAGAACAGGAACTGGTACCCGAGCCTCCACTGCTTTGCTGGGGGCCCTGGCTGAATCAGTCTCCGCACCATGGCCCAGCTGTATCAGCAAGCCAGCAGTGACCAGCCTCACTGGGGAAAGGACAGAGGGAGAGTGATGTCTAGAGTAACGAGGAAAATAATCAGACCTCCCCCCAATTTTTCAAGCCTTCAGTCAAAGAGCAGCAAGGAAGGGACACAAAGCTCCGACCGACCCTGTTCCCAGATCAGCCCCCTCCCGCCGTGTCTGAAAGATGCGGGAATTGCCCTTGAAGTGATGGCGCCCCAGCATGGCTCTGACCCACTACCCTTCTGGCCCTGGCTGCTCTCCCGTAACATTATGCCTGCCTTGCACAGCCCCAGAGGCAGCCACATTCAAGTGGGACGTGAAGCTTTAACAAATGGAAGAGGATGGGGACAAGGGACCTCCAGGGCAGTCAGTTGGTCTGGAGCATTTGAAACACAAGGTCCAACCATGGAGCAGCCATGGAACAGCTGGGGAGTCCTGGCTAGGCCCATGTCCCTCCCACTCCCTGGTTGAACAATTAACTAGTGTATAAGTACCCAAGACTTGCAACAAGGAAGGGCTTTATGCAGAGAAGTCGTGGCCAATTGTTTAGGCTCTTACAAAGCTGAAGTGAAAGCAGTCGCTGGGTCAGGTGAATTAATACCCCTGGATGCCAAGGCAGGGGCTGGACTGCACCCTGGGCTCCTCACTCGAAGGAGGGGGAGAACCCCACTCCCAGCAGCACACGCCTTCTTTACACAATCTGCTTTATTGATTCTCTGTACAAAAACATTGCAACTTCATTCACGGATTTATTTTACACAGTCTCACCCGCACAGGAACGGTGTCCAGCATAGTTGAGGTGGGCAAGGAGAAGCCTCTCCAGTCAGATCCCTTCCACCCCCAGGAGGCAGTCTGCAGAAAGCCTAAGACTGAGTGAAGAAGTACCCAGAGGATTCCTAAGAGACTCGCCCCGGACTCATTAATGCTGCGAGCTGGAAAAATAGACCCTCCTTCCCTTTCACCTTTGCTATCAATATCTAGGGCTCCCCAACTTCAGGCCACCCTAGGCTGCACCAGAACCAGCTAACGCTGCGCCCCTCAGTGTGGAAGTGCAACCTGCAGTAACTAATACAATATGCCAGAGACTTCCTGGATATGAGAGCTCTGCAGTCTGGGATCTGCAGGCTGCACCCCCATTGAGGAGATAGTTGTTGCCCTTCCACATCTGGATTAACCCTTGAATACACTTGTTCTCTATCAGCATTTGGGGCTGAGCTGCCAGGCCTAGCACCAGCTTTCATCAGCACAGCACGTGCTCCAAGTGGCCTCATTTATCTGCCATACAGCCACCTGCAGGTGACCTCAGGAAGGGCTGCCCCTGCAAACCCCAAAGCAGCAGGCTCAGGTCAGTCCCCTGCAAGCAGGGCTTTCACCCAGGTCCTGAGCAGCCAGTGCTAGCCCTGCCTCATGCAGACCTTGTCCCCAGCCCCTTGCATCCTGCCCAGGATTTGCAGGCACCCACCGGGGCGGATCTGACCTTTCCCTATATAGTGGCAAGGCTCCTTTTGAACAGTAATGCTACACAGACCAATAAATAGGCTCGCTGCAGTAGAGAAAGTCAGTAATAAATGCTCAGGTCATTTCCTCCCTAACAACCGCCCCCCCCAGACACAGCAGGAGTTTGGAATCCGCCGCGCTCAGGCCAGGAGAGCCACCCCCCTTGGGCAATAGAGACCCTCCTGCAGCACGGGCTGGGGCAGGAGAGACCAGCTCAACTCTTCCTCTGCAGCTCAGGCAGAGCATGTGCAACAGCTGAGCCTAGGATGCTCCTCCTGGACACTGGGTACACACTGCTCCAGCCCACTTAGCGATGGAGGATTGGCCCAGCCAAGACAGCAGCTGGGATCCTTAGAGGGAACTTCAGCAGGGAGAGAAGCCACATGGACTGCTCAGCCCCAGGCTGGGAGATCAGTTCTGCCCCCTGCTCTGCCTGAGGTCAGTTCATCAGCTTATTTCAAACATCAGCCAGCCCCCACTGGAGCAGCCAGCCAGACCCCGGACCTTTCCTGGGAACGGGGCTTTGAGCCTCCCAATGGAAGGAAGAGACGCATTCAGCCCTCAGGCAGACGCAGGTTCACAGCCCTTTGCCTATGGGTCTGAATGGCCGCCCCAGGCACAGCCTGGCTCCCTTGGTCTCCGCTCTGCAAATCAGCTGCGGCCAAACAATAAATAAAAACTTTACTCCCACAGATAAGGCTCCTCCCCCGGCACCCAGAGTGGCAGGAGAGAGGCCCCCAGACACATGCTGCTCCCCACTTTGGCTGCAACAGGGAATCAGTCCTGAGTCTAGGCCCAGCTGGCTGGCCCCTCAGGCGCAGAGGAAGCAACCCTGGGCACTCAGCCACCGCGGAGCTGGAATGTGCTGCAACCCCATTACAAGTAGGTGTCCTCGCTCTCGCGGGAACTCAGGCTCTCCTTGGACTGGTGATGCGGGGAGGCCGCAGGCTCGATGAAGGCCTGGGCTCCGTTCTCCTCAGGGATGGGGCCATTGGCCGGCTTGCCTTTCCTTTGGTCTTGTTTCTTCTCCTTCTTGCGGACCTTGGGTGGGAGCGCCTGCCTGGGGGGCAGGATAATGGCGGGCGAAGGGTCCAGCTCCTTGAGGGAATGTGGCTCCGAGTTGCTGATGGCTTTGGCGCCATGTAGGCGTGGGGGAGACCTGCACTGCAGCTCCCCATGGGTCTCCTTCCACTTCTTCAGCTGGATCAAGTGCTCCCGCTCGATGTGCCGCTCTGTCACTGGCAGCTCTATGATCTGTGGGGACAGCACATGCTCGTCAGGCCCCTGCCCACCCAAACAGCCCAGGCCAGGCCAGGCCAGAACTGGGGGCTGCCAGCACAGCTGTCTTCCCAGGGAGCAGTCCCAGCCACATGGGAAACCCAACAGAAACTCAGACCTTCCGACTGGATTGTCAGCCACCTGTGCTGTACAGTTTAAGAGACTTGGTCCCTGTGATCTAACAGGCGATCAGTACATGAGCCTAAGAAAATGTGACCCCTCCTGGGCCCCCCAGTCTCCTCCCTATTCGTTGTGGGGTTTTCCTCCTAGGGACCAGCACAAGGGCACTGGAACAAGGGTGACCAGGGGGCCATGGCCCTCCCACTTTTTACTGGCCATAAGGGCAAGCGACGGGGTGGATGGGTGGGACGGGTCCTCCAGGAGAAGGGCGGCATGAGGGCAAGGGCATGGTTCAGGCACTGGTGGCCCCCCCACTTTTAGGGACCTTCTGCTGCTCCTGGACCAGCATCCACATAGTTCATGGTTTCCCTGGAAGGCCTGCAGTTCCCTGATGGAGAGGACCTGCTTGTTACCCAAGCCTTCACCAGCAGAGGGCAGCACTGCACCGCAGACTTCTGCCTCACTCAGTGTCTGGGGGGGAAGCCCTTGGATTTGAACTTAGAAGCTTCTAAGTCTGGGGCTCCTGAAAGCCCTTCACAGCAGAGCCAAGGGACCCTCCCCCAGCCAGGGCTCTCCCACGCTGAGCAGGCACCTGCTTCCAGCCCAGGGACCCTCCAGAAGGGGCTCTGTGGGAAGCTTATGATCTCGCCCCCAAAGCTACTTTCCCAGGGCTGGGGGATCTGAGCCAAGTGCATCGCAGGGAGTGTTTAGCTATTTACAGCTCCTCCTGGGAAATGCCGCAGAGCAGCATGGGGCAGCAGCTTAGTCATGGTCCCCAGGAACTGACAGATCCCCCAAGCCAGGAGCTGCCCATCTGCCATGGCGGGATGGGGGCTGTTTGCCCCCATTAGGGAGCTCCCTCGCCTGCTGGAGCAGTAGACAGAGGGGAGAGCAGCAGCAAGGTGCACTGGGAGGGAGCAACCAGGGCCCCGCATCAATCCCTAGGCCTTCTCCACGCCCCAGCCCATGTCCATGTCCATTAGAGGGAACGTGAGTGCCGAGCGCCAGCCAGGCGGTGCTAGGCTTTGATCACTGGATGAAAGGTTCAGGCCATGCTGTGGGGGAGAGGGCTGGTGAGCTGCTAACTGTGGACATGCACATGCCAGGGCAGCCTGGGATCCCACCCCCACCGACGTCTCCTCACCTCCTGCACCAGGAAGGCCTCTTGCATCATCTTGGGGTTCAGCGCCCTCAGCCTCTCCATGGTCTCGTATTGCCCCTGGCAGGACTTGAGCTTCTCGGAGGAGCCGAGCGTGTGTTTCAGCAGCACCAGGCCAACCCGGAACAGGATCTTCACCCCTGGAAGAGCAGAGCCACCAGCTGGTTAGTACCCACTCAGCCCCAGGGCTCGGCCACCCAGCAGCCAGAGGAAGGCTGTATACCAGCCTGCCCCACGCCAGCCATAGGGACTGGAAACGTTCTTTGCCCTGCTTTTCCCCATCGGTTTAAGGTATGTGACCTAAAACAGGGATCCCCACCCCCACATGGGCCAGCTGGGAGATGTAATAGACTCAGTGGGCCGCAGCATGGCATGCTGGAACGTCATGCTCTGAAGATGACAGTGGGTGCAGCGGTGACAGTTTAGGGCAGTGACCCTCAGAGCTGCCCCCATGCTCTCCAATGGGCAGTTTGGGGTTAACAGCTGGCGGGAGGTTTCTCAGAGCCAGAGAGACAAAGGCTCAGACAGGAGGGGGATGATCCAATGACTGCTCCCCTCCCCAACCCACATACACCCACTAACTCAGTGACAGTGAGGGGAACTGACTTGCCCAAGGTCACAGCAGGGCAGGAGCAGAAACCACCTTGCAGGGGAGAGGGCAGGAGCAGAACCACCAGTGTTCTATCCACTGCACCATACTGCCTCCCCAAGACACCCCCACCCCCTACTGAAACACACAGCCAGAACACACAGCCTGCCTGGGGAGCAAGGCCAAATCGTGCCCTGGTAACTCTCATGGCAGACTCAGGGCTGGGTAACCACAGCTCAGACTGACCCCATCTTTTGCTTCTACCACAGCTCAGACACAGCCTCTGTGCTGGGGACGGCCTTTCAGATCCATCCATCCCAAGCTGTACCCAGCCACCCCCCAGCCAGCATGGCCCCCCACCTCCCTACCAACCCTAGGCCACAATCTGGTCTTCCTGAACACCCCTTCCAGAAATGAGCAGGCAAGCTGCAGCACCTCTGCCCAGCTCTCACCACTCAGAGACAGAAAGCACCAGCAGGCGCTAAGAGCTGGTTCTTTTTCCGGGGCTCTGAGACTCAGAACGCTCCTGCAGCGCCAATGCCCTTGAATAGGGGCAGCCCTGGCCCTTTCCCTGGCAATAAGGCAGGTTTTTTAGGTACCCAGTGAGGATACTGAACCAGCACGACTCATCCAGGGCTGGGGCAGATCTGCCATCACAGGCGAAGTTTGCCAGCCAGACTGGACACGTCGTTACGACTCAGCTCAGGTGTGAATGCCCCACCCTCCTGTCCTAACAGGAGTCTCTCCACTGAGGTCTCCCCGACACAGGCGAAGGAGGGTCGGGGGCCCCCCCAAGCCTAGCCCAGGGGCACAGCTTAGCAGCAGCGTGGAGACAAAGGGGGCATATTCAGAGCCCTCTGGAGGTGGGTGAGTAGCTGGAGACCCCGGCAGAGGGAGGGAGACTGAGACTTAGAATCATAGAATATCAGGGTTGGAAGGGACCTCAGGAGGTCATCTAGTCCAACCCCCTGCTCAAAGCAGGACCAATCCCCAACTAAATCAGGGACCTCAAATTCAAATCACCACGAGGGCCACATGAGGACTAGTACACATTGGCCGAGGGCCGCATCACTGACACCTTTTCATATGAAGATATGAAAGCCTCCCCCCTCTGCCCCCATCCCCACTCCACTCCTTTCATGAGGCTCCACTTCTGCCCCGCCTCTTCCCACCCCTATTCCAACCCCTTCCCCAAAGTCCCCACCCCAACTCCGCCCCCTCCCTGCCCCTATTCCAACCCCTTCCCCAAATCCCCACCCCTGCCCCTCCTCCTCCTCCCCTGAACACATGCCTCACCACTCCTCCCCCCTCCCTCCTGGAAAGCGCTAAGCGCCACCAAACAGCTGTTTGGTGGCAGGAAGCACCTGGAGGTAGGCAGAGGAGTGGGGACCGGGGAGGGAGAGAGAGCTTGGCGGCCGCAGGAAATAACTGCATGCAGCCCACAGGCCACGTGTTTGAGACCCTTGAACTAAATCATCCCAGGCAAGGCTTTATCAAGCCAGGCCTTAAAAACCTCTAAGGATGAAGATTCCACCACCTTCCTTCGTAATCCATTCCAGTGCTTCACCACCCTCCTAGTGAAATAGTGTTTCCTAATATCCAACCTAGACCTCCTACACCGCAACTTGAGACCGTTACTCCTTGTTCTGTCACCTGTCACCACTGAATAGCCGAACTCCATCCTCTTTGGAACCCCCCTTCAGGTAGTTGAAGGCTGCTATCAAATCCCCCCTCACTCTTCTCTTCTGCAGACTAAATAACCCCAGTTCCCTCAGCCTCTCCTTGTAAGTCATGTACCCCAACCCCCTAATCATTTTCATTGCCTTCCACTGGACTCTCTCCAATTTGTCTACATCCCTTCTGTAGTGGGGGGACTAAAACTGGCCGCAGTACTCCAGGTGTGGCCTCACCAATGCCAAATAGAGGGGAATAATCACTTCCCTTGATCTGCTGGCAATGCTTCTACTAATACAGCCCAATATGCCGTTGGCCTTCATGGCAACAAGGGCACACTGCTGATTCATATCCATCTGTGTCCACTGTAATCCCCAGGTCCTTTTCTGAAGAACTGCTGCTTAGCCAGTCGGTCCCCAGCCTGAACCAGTGCATGGGATTCTTCCATCCTAAGTACAGTACTTTGCACTTGTCCTTGTTGAACCTCAGATTTCTTATTGCCCAATCCTCCAATTTGTCTAGGTCATTCTGGACCCTATCCCTACGCCTCCAGCGTATCTACCTCTCCACCCAGCTCAGTGTCGTCCGCAAACTTGCTGAGGGTACAATTAATCCCATCATCCAGATCATTGATAAAGATGTTGAACAAAACCGGCCTTATCGTCCATTCATCCAATCCAGACTTTTTTAACTTGCTGGCAAGAATACTGTGGGAGACCCGATCAAAAGCTTTGCTAAAGTCAAGATATATCACATCCACCGCTTTCCCCATATCCACAGAGCCAGTTATTTCCTCATAGAAGGCAATCAGGTTGGTCAGGCATGACTTGCCCTTGGTGAATTCATGTTGACTGTTCCTGACCACCTTCCTTTCCTCCAAGTGCTTCAAAATGGATTCCTTGAGGACCTGCTCCATGATTTTGCCAGGGACTGAAGTGAGGCTCACCGGTCTGTAGTTCCCCAGGTTCTCTTTCTTCCCTTTTTAAAATATGGGCAATATATTTGCCTTTTTCCAATTGTCTGGGACCTCCCCAAATCACCACGAATTTTCAAAAATAATGGCCAGTGGCTCTGCAATCACATCAGCCAACTCCCCCAGCACCTTTGGATGCATTAGATTCGGCCCCATGGACTTGTGCACGTCCAACTTTTCTAAATAGTCCTTAACCTGTTCTTTCACCACTGAGGGCTGCTCACCTCCTCCCCATACTGTGCTGCCCAGTGCAGTAGTCTGGGAGCTGACCTTGTCTGTGAAGACCGAGGCAAAAAAGGCACTGAGTACTTCAGCTTTTTCCACATCTGTCACTATGTTGCCTCCTGCATTCAGTAAGGGGCCCACACTTTCCCTGACCTTCTTGTTGCTAACATACCTGTAGGAACCCTTCTTGTTACCCTTCACATCCCTTGCTAGCTGCAACTCCAATTGTGCCTAGGCCTTCCTGATTACCCCCCTGCATGCTCTAGCAATATCTTTATACTCCTCCCTAGTCATCTGTCCAAATTTCCACTTCATCTAAGCTTCGTTTTTGAGTTTAAGCTCACCGAAGATTTCACTGTTAAGCTAAGCTGGTCGCCTGCCATATTTGTTATTCTTTCTGGACTTCGGGATGGTTTGTTCCTGCGCACTTGAGGCTGTCTACAAAATTCTCAAGCTTCAGCTCCGAGTGAAGATGGGGCAGTGTGGAGAGCACAGTGAACCTGGTGCAGCGAGCCAGGCTGCCAGCAGGGGGCACGAAAAAGTGGAGCGAGTTTGGACATGCATCATTGCCCAGTGCAAACACTTGAGGGAGGTCGTAGCAATCCCGGCATTGGTCCCAGTCAGACCCTGGCCATGATGGACGCTCAGCTCAGCCTCCCTGGCTCACGGGCTGGCTCAGCTGGAGTCCTTTGAGGGCGAGGGGCCCTGCGTCTCCTACCCAGCGGCTAGACTCCAGGTCCTTGCTTCCGGAGAGTCGGCTCTCCACAGCTGCCCACAGGCACCATAGCCGGGGGATGCAGCCAGAACAAGACGGCGCTTCCAAGCAGCCCCGACAGGGAGCAGAGATGCTGATGAACTCATCCCTGCCGGGGCTGGCTCATGAGGGGGCTCAGCCAGGCCACAGTACCAACTCCAGGGGCCTGAGAACCCCTCCGCTTCCCAGTGCTCAGGGTGACAGCGGACGAAGTACGGGGAAGGAGAGAGCCCAGCCCTTTGGAACAAAGGTCCTCAGTGTCATGGGGACAGGAAAGGGCCTGGGCTGCTGATAGATGGAGTATGTGGGATCTTGCTCCTGCCCTGGCCCTGTTCAGCACAGGGAGACGCCCAGCACTAGTGATCTGTATCCCCATGTTAAACGGCCAATCCTGTTTGTTCCCAAGGCGCACAGCGGCTCCTGCCCTTCCAGGAGTGAGCCCAAAGAGCAGCTGGGGCCCAGCTGAACCTGCCAGAAAGCAGCTCCCGCTGCACTGTCACTTGCCAGCAGAGGCCAGTTGAGCAGGAGTATTGGTTTGATCATTTCCACTTCTGCAGCCAAAGATCTGATAACTTCGTGACAGATGGGGAAACTGAGGCACAGAGAGGCAGCCAGTGGCAAAGGCAGGTATAAAACCAGGCCCCATGGGTTAGAATGCTACGTTAGGGCCATGAGAACATGGCTCCCCTCAGTGCAGACAGCTGAACTGGCAGCCAGGCTTGCAAGACCCCCAGATGCCTGTAAGCTGGGTCCCAGACTGGAAGGCTCTGCCCCAAGAGCACAGAGCAGCCCAGGAGACCCATGCGCTACCTTCACAGAAGAACATGTCCCAGACGCGCAGCACGGAGCTCCACGGTAGGGTCCTGGAGAAGGCACACATGAACCACTCCGTCATGTACAGGATGGGATCAATCTTCTGCTTGCTCAAGTGCTTGTAAGCCACGGGTGCGAACCTGTGCAGCAGTGAGAAGAGGATCTCCCCATCCAGCTGAATGGCCTCCTGCAGGGAGAGCGGCAGGTTACGGGAGGGGAGAGGCGCTGCTGGGGAGGACCAGGGATGGGCCATCCCTCCAAACGGTGCCCACCCGCCATCCACACACTTATGGCCACCAAAACACAGCCAAACAGCTGCCGTCTGCCAGCGGTCGCCCAACAGGAGAGGCAGGGCCGACTGCACCCACTCCCAGCTGGCCACAGTGGTGCTACCATGCTCCAAGTTACTGGGCTTTCCATTTCTCACTCTCTCCAGCTGGAACCCTGACAGGCTGCTGAGGCAGAGACTGGGTATTTGGGGCTGACCCAGGTGCCAAGAGGAAGGCGTCAACAGCTGTGAAGCCAGCCACCAGGTGCCACCACCAGCAGCACAGAAGTAAGGTGCTAAGTCTGCTGGGAAAAGTGATACGGACAAAGTTTCTTCGTGTCCCCCCAGTGTTAAACAGTAACTAGTTAAAAAATAATTTTTGCTTACAACAATTCAATAAAAATGTATTTTAGTCTTAATTTAAAAGCGGTGAGAAAAGATAAATTCAGTTTAAACAACAAGGTTATAAGTTTAGCAAGTAAAATAGTGTTAAATATAAAAATGTGTTTTTAATTCAGAAGGGAAGGTGGTCACACTCAGAGGCTTGCTGTGTGAAAGGGGCTGCCAAGACAGTGTTGGAGAACCACTGGTCTAGGTTTACATGCGCCCCACCAGTGCAGTCTGCAAGTGTGCCCCACAGCTGAGTCAGCATCACCCCCATTGTCCAGGAGGAAACGGAGGCGGGGGGGGGGGGGGGGAAGTGACTTGCTAAGGTCAGACGACATCTGGCAGAGCCAGGAATTGGACCCAGAACCACGGAATCCCAGTCCACGGCCATCCTTCCTCTCCGCAGTTGCTGGAGCTCGGTCTCCAGGGCTGCCCAGCCAGAGGCATGTCCTACCAGTGCAGACACACCGGTAAACCCCAGTCCCCCGGGACTCTCCTCCCCGGCCTCGGAGTGACCAACTCCCGATGCATTATGGGAACCCACTGCCCTCCTGGTGGAAGCAGACACTGCAGAATGGGAAGGGGGAGGGGAGAAGTGGTTTGGACTCCAGCAGAGAAGCCAGTCCTCGCTAGGAGGGTCTGGTGCAAGCCCATGGCCCTGCGCACGGTGGCAATGCAGTCTAAGTGAGGTGCTCAGGGCTGCGTGGGCCTGGAGGGGACTGGCAGGACTCCTGTTTGGGGAGGTGGAGAAACAGCCTGTGAACAGAGCCTCTTGCTGTGTCAGATAAAGATCTCAGTATGTGAGAGCGGGATTCACGCTCCACTGCGGCTGCACACAGATCAGCTACGGCAAGCGCAAGGTCAGCGCACGGGACCCAGCTCCCCCCTCATCCCGCATGAGCCACCTCCCCAGTGCGCAGTCACTGCCCCGGGCTGGCCATTGTAAGCCACAGGCTGCTGATGGGCCATGGAAGGAAACCCAAAGCAACTCCCTATGGGCGCTCTAGACATCCCAGCCTAGCCACAGAGCTGCTTTGGGAAGGCTGGAGCATCCACCTGCCTCTCTGATCCATCCAGGACAGGCCATTGCTGGACTAACCCGACGTGTAGCTCAGTAGCACCCAATGTGCCCATGAGGTCAGGAACCCACTGGGCCAGGCGCAGAACAGCCTCTGTGCCCAGCCTAGCGAGGCAGGGCCAAGGAAGCAGCATCCCCAGGGTACGGGCGAGGAACTGAGGCCCAGGGCCACACAATCCTGCAGAGTGGGGCTGAACTCCTGTCTCCTAGCGCAGGGCCTAACCCTGTGGCCACGCTCCCTCTGGAGCAGGTGGCCCAACAGGGCCTTTGCTACAGACCCTCTGCAATCGACCCTCTCTGGGCTCTGCTCTGGTAAACCAGGTCTACCCGCAGCCCCTGGTGACTATCACAGGCAGAGGAAGCCAACTGGCCTCCTGCTGCTGACCCAGGTGACTACCAGCTGCTTTCTGGGGGGCAGGCTCAAGGGTGTCAGAGGGACCCCTCCCTCCCGCCCACCCTCACTCACCAGCTTCTCACTGTAGTAGCCGGGGAGGTACTTCTCGCAGATCTGCACCAGGCACCAGAAGGCTTGCTGCAGGAGGGAACGGGCCATCAGTGCAGGACAGGGCAGAGCGCGCTGCAGCCCTCCTGGAGATGCTCTCCATGCGCTCACTGCTGTCAGTGCAGCCCCAGGCCCCCCGCTTGCCAGCGCTGCTCCTCCCAAGCCACGGGGCCCAGTAAGGGGAAACGCAGCCCTATGGGCACCCTGCTTCTGTGTAGCGGTACCACTGTGCCTAAAAGCAGGGCCAGCCTGCGCCCAAAGGGCCTGCCTCCTTCCCTGTGGCCATGCAGCAAGCTCCCCCCTTTGGCACAAGTCATCCTGGGCCCTCACCATCCCTCTCCCCAGCCTGCCCAGAGGCACCTCATTCCCGATTTTCAGAGGGCTGGGCACCCAGCTCCTACTCATCAGTGGGAGCCCAGGTTGAGCACACCAGAAAGCCAGGCTGGTTAGTGCTGGTGGTGGGGACACGTATCTGAGATGGGAAGGGCTCAGGGGACAGAGCCCCGGAGAATTCAAGGCCGTGCTGTAACGCGGCTGCACTCCAGGAGAAGTTTATTAATCCCAGCTCTCTGCTAGAGCTAGTCACCAGCCATTCCCAGCGCCTCACAGAGGCCAGGCTCACTATCCCCATTCTGCAGATGGGGAAACAGGCAACAGGGAGGGGAAAGGACTTGCCCAAGGTCACCCAGCAGCAGAGCTAGGCATGGAACCCAGGTCTCCGAATCCCAGGCCAGCACATTAGCCATTATGCCACACTGCCATAACCCAGAGCCGGGAGCCCTGCCAGTTACAATGTCTCGGGCGCTGGGAAGCCCCATCCCCCAGAAGGCAGACAAAGCTCCTGGCATTCTCAGGATGGGGGAAGAGATGACAGAGCAGAAGCCAGAACCAATGTCGGTGGGATGCCTGCTTTAGTGTTTCCTTAGGCTGACTCCATATCCTCCAGGGCCCAGAGCACTTCCGATACCGCTGGGGGGTGCGGCAGCCCCGTGCAAGGGGCAGTCGGCTGTGGGAGGAAGTGGGTGGGAGATCCTTTCTGGGGAGAAAGGAACGAGCCCTCCACGCCGCTTCCTTAGCTCAGCCTGAGCAGGCACCAGCCAGCTGTCACACATTGCTGGAGAGAGGAGAGGCTCTGCAGCGAGCGCCCAGTGAGAGCTGCCGCTCGCTGGTGCCCCTGGCTGGGTGGCTGCAGGCCAATCCACACGTGAGCAAGGTTGTCTGCAGGGGCCAGACATGTCTCAGTTCTCAGCGGGCGGAAACTCAAACAAGGCAGCTGCAGCAGCTCCTCCACCATTATAAAAAGTTGGGGAGACCCAACAGCCCATCCCCCGTGGGCACAGGGTCCTGCAGTCCCTGGCGAACAGCTCCTAGGCCATTCCCTAGGTGGCTACTCCACCCCTTGGGCTGAAAACAAGGTTAACCCCCCATCGGGAGAGCTCCTTTCCCCTGCAACTCCTATTCCTAGGCACAACCAGCACCCCAGGGAAGGCCCTACTCACCGGGGTTTTGCAGCCACAGCCCCTTGCCCTGCCTCTCCTCCTTGCGGGCGGGGGGAGGGGAGTGTCAGCCCTGCAGTCTCCAAACACAGTTGTGAGTCCTCGGTCCCTTCCCAGCCCCCTCGCTGGAGGACAGGGAGCCTCCCGAGAGGACTAGAGATTCCCTCTCCTTAGCATGGGTCAGATCCCGCCAGAGCATCGCTACCTGCCATTACACCAGACAGCAGCCCAAACCAGCCCTCAGGCCAATCTGCGCAGGGAGCACGCAAAAGGGGCCGCTTCCGTCGTGCTAGAAGACGTCCTCTCCAGGATCTGAGATCACTGCAGGCAGGAGATCATGCCTGGGGCAGAAAGGAAACAGGGACCCCCTCCTCACTCCCTCACAGCTGCTCCACCCTCAGCCTCCTCAACCACCTCCAGGGAGTTAACTGGGCTCTTTCCAGTGCAAGGGCCAACCCAGGTGGAAATACCGATACCGACAGGGCAGGATGACAGGCCATGCTCTGGGCCAGAGTCCCAGGAGGGGCTGTGTGTGTCAGAGCCCTCCCCTGGCCCCGGCTGAGGCGGTGTGCAATCAGTACCTCGGCAGGCATGTGCATGAGCAGCACTGCTGCGACGGGAGCCTGGGCCTGGCAGTAGCCCTCCTCTGGCCGGTACAGCGTGTAGGCCTTCAGCACCCGCAACAAGTCTTGCTGCCTGCAGAGAAACAGCACCCTGAGCAACGGGCAGCAGGGACACAGACAGGAGGCACGTGGGGCTGGTGTCTGATCTCCCACCTTATGGCTCTGGAGCCCAGGAAGGGCACCTTGCCCCAGCATCTGTAGGTGGGCAATCACACAGTGCCGGGAACAAAAAGATCTACTTAGCACCTCACCACTACAGCCCCAGGAGCCAGAGGCAAACACTGGTTGGTTGAAGTCCTGCATGAGGACACCTCCCAGTCCACAGCAGCAAATCAAGAAGATGCCGACCTCAGCACAAAATCACTTTTCTTTCAGTCGGACGCCAGGCACTAGTCTAGCATGCTGCTGAGGACTGGAGTTCGCCCAGCCAGATGACTCCAGTCCATCTCAGCTCTGTTCCTGTACCAGGAGGGCAAGACACGGGCCGAATGCAGTCCAAGTCAGCTATTGCACGGAGGGCCTTCCAGGCACAGCAGATCGCAGCCCAACAAGGCTTTGCACTGGGTTCTGCTCCACCACTCTTCTCAGAATCCGCCTAAGCCCTGACACCTGCAACGCCCTGTACCAGACAGGCAGCTGGATTGCAAGGACTGCTGCTTATGGCAGTCACTTCACCGGACCTGGCATTTCCCCACCAAGATTAAACTCTTTGGCCGGGGCTCTTATGCACATAAACAGGGCCATACAGGCACTACTGCAATGCACATAACCAGACTGAGGCTTTGATCTCATCAGCAACAACTCCACGGTTAGCTCTGTTGTCTTGTTCTCACTGGGTGCGTACAAGGCGGTTAGCCCCGTCATCCTCTCAGACCTGGAGCCCTTCAACAAGGTTAATCACGTTTCATCAAGGGGCTGACAACCAGCCTCCGACTCCCGCCCTCGCTGATCTGGCTAGGAGATGCTGACTCAGCATCTGACTCACGCGCCTCTCCAGATGGGAGAAGGAGAACCTGCCTTGCCCTGGGAGCCTGGCACTAGTATGATGGAGACCTGGGATGGAGCTACTCAGTCACGCTCTATTGACGTGCCCAGGCCTGTAGTTTTCTGCACAGAGGGACACAGCTCAGGACATGCCTGGTTACCAGGTCACCCGGAGAGGCCTCTCCCATTGCTATGTACACATCTCCCTTTCACTCCACACTTCATGTGAATAGCAAGCTCGCCCTGCCTCTGTTTGATCACGTGTCCACATCCCCCCAGCCCGTAGCGTCTCTTTTGCAAGGCCCTTCACCAGGTCCATCAAGGGGCTTTGTGCAAGTCACACTAAAGACTGAATGCCAACATGGAGCCAGACAACCAGGACCAGGTGATGAACAACAGAGGGAGCCCGGCCCACATAAACTCTGACCACGTCCATTACTGCTGGGTCTGAGCACCAGGGTGGGCTGGCTGCGGGAGAGGCAGATGCAACACTGGAGAAGGGAGTAAACAAGACTCTACTGAGCTGATCTGCAGGTATCCTGGCTCAGCTGCGGTCAGCCCAGAGCCTCGGCTACCAGGCCCTATGGATGCTGCAAACAATCAAGTCACATGCCAGAGAGTGGGAGCACTTACCCGTGTCCTCCCCGAGACACAAACATTTCGTGGAATGGGAACTGCCTGTGGAGATCCCGCTCAATCACATCCAGCCACTTGGGGTCCCCCAGCGAGAGATCCAGCTCCTAGGAAGGAGAGCGAGCACATGAGTAACCACAGTACGTTGGGGGAGCTCACCACCCACTGGCCTCAAACGTCACGTTCACCTCTCAGCGAGGTCATAGATTGGCTTGGAAGGATGAAACTGATGAAAAACGTTTCCAGGGATGATGATGAAATTTACAGCTAGGCAAGTAAGAAAAACGCTATTTGAGAACAGAGTAAAAACCCAGTGATTTCAACTTTTGAATGAGGCTTGTTACAAATGGACTCGCAACTATATAGTACAAACAGGTGTGATCTGTTGATCAAGGGTATTTACTTTGTATATTTTGACACGTGATGTTGACAAATGTGTTTTAACGTTTATACACTTTAACTTCCTGAATCTCAGTGCCAGTCACTAAATAATGTCTAATGCTCCCATAATTCCCTGCAACTGTGAAATTTAAAAATCAATAAACATTGAAAAACATGCTCAAAACCAAACACCAATATCCATCAGAATCATACAGTGTTAAAAACTCAATCCTGCCAGCCCTAATCCTAGTGCAGCTACCACCCGCCAGCGTGCACCAGGACCCATGGTCAATGGCTCATCTCAGCGCCAGCCACCAATACCACATTCCTTGGTGGCTGCCTGTTCTGAAACTTCCCAAGTGCAGCCCCAGCAGGGAGAGGCTACTGGCGCCCTGCAGTCAATGCTCACAGCAAGGTCTGAATGAGCTCCATCTTATGGTGAAGCAGCTTCCATCTCCCTAGATCATCCCAAAATGGGGTCGGAGGATAAGAACCCCAAGGACCAAGTGCCTTGCCCTGCACCTGTGCGGAGCCACGAGAGAAGAGATTCCAGCTGCACAATCCAAAGGCTCCCCTAGCCCTCATCAGCTGGGATGGGACAATGTTTCAGATCCACATTCACTCCCCCGCACCTCACATCCCAGACACCTGGATCCCTCCCCTGCAGCCCGTACGGGTGGGTGACAGCGGCTGAGTCAGACGGAGGCTACGGAAACCTGAATCCACGAGGAGGTGAGGTTTGGCATTTCTCACTCCCAACTGTGGTATCAGCTCTTCCTTTGGGCCATGTCCCACATGCAGGCCTTGGCAGGTCGAGGGGCTGTGACTCCAAGGGCTGTGGGAATGGCTCCAAGCAAGTGAGCCATAAACAAGAGCTACCCTGTGTGGCCAGCCTGGGACAGCCAGCTCAGGCTGCATCCACTCCACTTGGGAGCTCCTCCGCACTCGTCAGCCCCTGGGCCCCCACTACCAGCATCCCTACTGCTGCCACACTTCTCCCCTTATCATCAGATCAGCGGCCACTCCCTAGTGATGGGCAAGCAATTCCCCAACAGAGCCACCACTCCGGTGAACTGGAGGAGACCAGCAGTGGGAAACTTGAGAGAAGGCCTCTGCGCAAGGCTGGCTGGAGCTCATCTGTCCTGTCAAAGCAGGTGGCCACAGGAGCCACGGCTGCACCTAGACCAGGGAAGGGGTTGGAATAGGGGCAGGGGCAGAGCCTCATGGAAGGGGTGGAGTGGGGACGGGGACAGGGCAGCAGGGATGGTCAGTGGTGCGGCCCTCGGGCCAATGTACTAGTCCTCATGTGGCCCTCGTGGTCATTTGAGTTTGAGACCCCTGACCTAGACCCAGCACTTGCTCTCCTGAGCTGGTGAATGGGGGGCAGATGAAGCCCCAGCTAACCTCAGCCCAAGTACAGCACACAGCAAGTGCCCCCTCCTGCCCCCCAGCCTTAAATATGGACCTCAGCGTTGACCTAGAGGGATCGGTCTCATCTTCTATGGCAGCACCCACCTGTCCATGCTACAAGAGTCACCCAGCACAGGCTGGCAGCTGAACGAGCTCAGGTGCCCCCTGCCAGCAATAGGTAGTCTCCAGAGCCGACAGGGCTGCAGAGTGGAGTACAGAGGCCCATGTTTCATTTACAGCAACTCTGACCTTTGTTTCACTCCATTCAATTCAGGTTTCTGTGCTAATCCCCTGGAATGTGTTTATCACCAGCTGGTCAGGGTTAAGTGATCCATACCCAGGGATTAGCACAGCCCAGAAGGAGGGCAGCTGGCATTATGGGGTGGGAGGGGGGTGAAGAGCCCTGGCTTTCAGTTTTGCTGCAGTAGCTCCCAGCAAGAAGTGGAGGGGAGACCAAAAATCCGCTTCCCACACCTCTTCTCCGAAGGGGGTGGGGAGGGGGCTTGTTTGCTAGTTAACTCCTTCTCCTAAGCAAAATTCACTGCATAGAGGGAGTGCCTGGGAAGCACTTGTGGGTGGCTAGTTACACTGAGTTCTTTGGGGCCGGGCCCCTGGGGGCTGTGTCTATACAGCACCTGGCACAGTCCTGGGCCACAACTGGGGCTGCTATGGGTGACGGTACTAAAAATAGATCTAGTTAGTGCTGGCTCTCCCCATTTCCAACTGCGCATGCTAAGCAACCCCTAACTTTCCTGCTGCTGGAGCAGCAGTTGCTGGAGGTGCTAGCAGGACGTTATATCTGGGGAAGGCTGGGCAGTGGGGTGGGATCGGGGTGATGGCCACAAGACGCTAGCACTACGAAGCCTTGATTTTGGGGTTGTCCCTCTGTTTCAGGCCACGGGGGGAGAAGTGCAGAGAGCTCTGGGAGGAGGGGCAGCTGGCCACCTGATCGGAAGCAGACACTACCCTACTACCCTACAGTGTCTGCCCCATTCCTACTGCTGTACTGGCACTAGCTACAGCACCTGCCTCAACGGCAGCCACACGTGTCTATACCCAACGTTTAATTCTGAGCTATGGGGCTGCCACAGAGCCCTTCAACCTCGGTGAGATCAGGCACGGGCATTCTGCATCCTTACCTGAGAGCATCAGCAGAGGAGGGGGAACCGACCACTGCACTGACACAAGATGGGACGCTTGCACTGCAGCTGGTGGGGTTAGTGTCTGCTAGATACTGGATCACGGCCACCAGGAGTTTAAACAGGAGATTGACACAGCTTCTCAGCCCTGCACAGTGGCAGCTGGGCGAGCGGAGATGGAAGAGGATACCAAAAGGGCAGGACTGGAGCCAGGGAGAACAAGCCAGTCAAAATATCACCACTCAGACTGGCCCCCAAGCCTCTCACCTCAGCCTCAGGGAGGGTGCCAACACCAGACTGGCTGGGACCGTTTTGGTCTTGTAACGAAAGCTCAGATAGGTCTGGGATACCCATGCAAAGGCGCAGAGGGGGTAGTTTGTACCTTGAATTGCTAACACTCTGGGCAGCACGTGTAGGTGTGGGCTCTTCGGCTGCTGGACGGAGATCCAGTCCCAGTGGTGCAAAGGGAAATGTGGAAGCAAGAGCTGCCATGACCTGCTGCTGCAGGCGACGGGCAGGTCATCCTAGTTAGGGAGGCCACCCAAGACGCCAGCAGCGTCCCACATGGGCACATCCTTTGGGCTCATTTTGCAGCCAGCACCACTAACCCCTGGGGAGCTGCAGATCAGATTGGAAAAGGAGAAAACGAGAACAGCTTACGTCAAACCTGCCAGCATTCTGTTCCAGCTTGACCTTGCCCCCCGAAAGGTACTGCCAGGCCCGGCCCCGCAGGGAGGGCGGGATCCCCTTCTGGCAGCGCAGCCGGATCTGAAAGGCAAAGGAGGACAGGCACTGAGACCAGGCGGGGCCCGATATGAACGCAGGGGCTAACCACAGAGAGAAGCGCAGCAATCTAACAGGCATCCAGCAGCTGGCACCCCAGAGTGATTCACTAGCCCAGCCGGCAATCTGCGGCCAAAGGCGGCACACGAGCTGAGTGTTAGTGGCACTCTGCCGTCCCGGGGTTCCGTCCGTCCAGGCCGGGACCCTGGCTGGCAGCAGAGGGCTGAGCGGGGCCAGCGGCCAGGACCCCAGCTGCCAGGGGCCAGCGGACGGAACCCCTCAGCACGCTCAGCCGGTCTGGGGTCCTGGCCGCCAGCCCCACTCAGCCGGTCTGGGGTCCCGTCCACCCAGGCCGGCAGTGGGATGAATGGGGCTGGCGGCCGGGACCCCAGACCAGCAACGCGGGTGACAGACGGGACCCCAGACTGGCAGCAGGCTGAGTCAGTCTGGGGTTCCAGCTGCTGGTTCTTGCCAGCCAGGGTCCCGGCCGCCGGCACCACTCAGCCCGCTGCCACTCTGGGGTTCCATCGGGAGGGGAGGGGGGCCTGTAAATTTAAAATTTATTACTGGCACACGAAACCTTAAATTAATGAAGACTTGGCATACCACTTCTCAAAGGTTGCTGACCCCTGCACTAGCCAGACGCACACTGGCTTGCTTCACTCAAAAAGCAGCCACCTCTGGGCGACAGGCAGCAGCAGATTGAACAGAGCACAGTGACACTGAGCATGGCAGGGCAGCGAGTGAGGCACACTGCAGGGGACTGGAGAGTAGCAGAAGGAAATTTGGCACAGAGGCTGAGGCTGGCTCACCAGCTGTGTGGGAAGCACCACAGGCCCCGACTGAGCACTGGGATGAGGGGCTTGGGCTGACATCCCGCTCCAAGTTCTGGCCAGGCTGGGCTAGCACCTGACAGAGGCAATGGGACGGGCATACAGACACAATGCTGGCCGACGCTACGGCATCTTGCCAACACTGGCACTGTACAGTTCAGAGCACGCTATGGAGTGACCCTCAGGCACACAGAGAACCAGACCACTCCCGCCCTCCTGCACCAGCATTCAGACTGGGGATCAAACTCACAATTTGGGGCAGCCGCAGTCAAGGCTTCGAGTTGCTCGGGAAGCTCACGGGAAAATTTCCGCGGCACCAGGAACCAGTTCACATTAGGAGCCCTGACGTTGCGGGAATGATCAGCCCAGCTCCAACACACTCTGGGATCTTTGAGGCAGCAGCCACAGCATGCCAGCAGAGATGCCAGGCTGCCTGCAGGGGCTGAGGGCTTGCAACTGCTTCGGTGGCTCTTCCATCCCCCCAGCCCTGCTCCTGAATGTGGCCTCAGCTTTGGGAGAGGGACCTGGCTGCTGCAAAGCCCAGCCTATCCGAGGGAGCTGCCATTTCACGCCAGGAGCCAGAGGGACAGGGTTTTGGTTTTGCAGCCAGCTGAGCAGTGGCCAAAGAGCCGCTCGAGCCCTCTTCACCCAGGATGTGGGGCTCTGGAATCTGCATTTTGGGGGTGTCAGGGCAGATAACAAGCCACTTCCCTGCTCCCTGAGCAAAGCTAACAGGAAACCCCAGGAATTCAATTCAGGCCACCACGGCTTCATTAATGATTTCAAGGGAATCATGCTACTATGCAAACCCCTCAGCCTCAATGGCTCCCTGCAGCTCCGGGGAAGGGTGGCTGCCCAGGGCAGCACAGGGGAAAGTTTAAAGGTTCAGATACAGCAGCCGGGGCTGGGGATTGCTGCAGTTTCACAGTCCACATCAGCAGCAAGACAAAGCAGCGTCTAGATCATGATCAGCCCTCCCCAGGACTCAGCCAGCCAGCAAGACTCAGCCACAACACAGACTAGGCTGGGGCTTTGTATTATGAAACAAAACAGAGCCCTTCCTCGGCTCCTGGAGCACACTGACCCTCCCAGCCTGCACACAAGCTCTGCAGTGCCAGAGAGCAGCTGAGTGCCTGGACACAGAGGAAGAGTGGAAGGCAGTCAGGCATACGGAAGCTGCTGCTTCCCACTGCTTCCTTCTTGCAGCCCTGGTGCTGAGCCAGGGCTAGGGCTGCTGGGCACGAGGTGGCACGCTCCAGGGCGGAGAGGCAGCAGTGCTGCAGGAGGGGTCTCCCCACTAGGGAAGGGGAAGCTTGACTCTCCTGTAGCTTTGGTGCACCAAACCAATTGTCAGGGCTCCCTCCCCACTCTGAACTCTAGGGTACAGATGTGGGGACATGCATGAAAGACCCCCTAAGCTTATTTCTACCAGCTTAGGGTAAAACGTCACCAAGGCACAAACTTTTTGCCCCCGCCCCCGGGGAGGGCACCGCGGCGGCGTACGCTGCCACCACCAAGTGATTTAACAAAGAATCAGGGAAAGGACCACGTGGAGTTCCTATTCCCCCAAAATATTCCCCCAAGCCCTCACACCCCCTTTCCTGGGGAGGCTGGAGAATAATCCTAACCAACTGGTCACAAAGTGATCACAAGCCAAACCCCTGGGTCTTAGGATCATACAGAAATCAGTCAGGCTCTTAAAAGAAACAGAACTTTATCAGAAAGAAAAAAAAAAGGTAAAAGCAGCAGCTCTGACATCAGAATGGAAGATAATCTCACAGGCCGTCAGATTCACAACATAGAGAATCCCTCTTGGCAAAATCTTCAGTTACAAAAAGACACAAAAACAGGAATACACATTCCCTCCAGCACAGCGAATTTCACAAGTCAAAAACAAAAGCAAAATCTAACTCTTTCTAGCTAGATTACTTACTAATTCTATAGGAGTTGAATTGCTTGCTTTCTTGATCTGTCCCCGGGCAGAGGCATCACACAGACAAAACCTCCCCCACCCCACCCCCAGATTTGAAAGTATCTTGTCTCCTTATTGGTCATTTCGGTCAGGTGCCAGCCAGGTTACTTGAGCTTCTTAACCCTTTACAGGTAAGAGGATTTTATAGTACTGTATCAGAGCTTTTTAACCCCTTCCCTTTAAATTCTGACACCGACATACTGTTTGGGGGAGCTCAAATGATCAGCCCCGCTCCCCCCATGACAGCAGTGCCAGCTGGCTTCCACCACAATGCCCACCTTTGCAGAGACAGAGCCGGGAGGTGGAGGGCCCCAGTGACCCTTTTTTAGGAGCCTAGGAATTGCCACAGCACATCAGACCTTAGACCCATCTAGGCCAATACCCTGTCAGACAGCAGCTAGCTCCGGCTATTTCAGATGCAGGTGCAAAAAACCCACCAGCTGGCAGTTCAGGAATAATTTTTCTCCCAGGAAGTTTGTTCCCAACCTCCATCAGTTAGTAGTTGGCATGAGGGTCTCTCTCTTACCCTGTGTACTGCAACAGTAGATACTCATTGCGGCAAGTGTCCAGTCCTTGTCTGAATCTAAGCTAGTGGCCACATTTTGTGGCAGTGAGTTCCACAGGTTAACTGGGCATGGTGTATCAGAAAGGACTCCGCTGAGCCAGGCTGTCTTGTAGGAGCCAGCCAACATTCAGTAGCTCTGTGCAAGAGGAACAAGGGAGCGTGTCCATCAGAACATCCTTTGGCTAAGTGGGATCCATTAATCAAGGCTGCAGCATAACGGCAGTGGCTGGAGCCAGGCAGGAGCAGTGACAGAGACCTTCCCATGCCAGCACCACCAGTGCATTCCCATCCAACCCCCCCTGCTACCCACATGCCAGGCCAGGCCTGAGGGGCAGCAGCAGCCACCACAGCTGCCACCTGAGTCAAACGTCCACAACCTGCAGTAGTTTTTGGATGCACGTGTTCAGTTGGGACCAAAGCCCAAATCATGAGGCAGCTGGCTGCTTCCCCATGAAGGGGAGAATCAGTAGAGCTCTCTAGCTACCAGGAAACAGGCTGAGGCACAGAGACAGCTGCCCAATGGGCTATTCAGCCAGATGAATTTAGAGCCTGAGAATGATTGCAGGGTTAGAAGACACCTTAGAGCAACAGATCCCAGGAGCTCCATGTTTAGCTTAGAGAAGGATAAGGGTGACGTGATCAGTCTAAGTACCCACATGGGGAACAGATATTGGACAGTGTGCTCTGCAGGCTAGCAGAGAAAGGTATAACACAATCCAGTGGCTGGAAGCTGAAGCTAGACAAATTCAGACGGGAAAATAAGGCACAAGTTTTTAAACAGCAAGAGTAACTAACCACTGGAACGATCCACCAACAGGTGTGGTGAATTCTCCATCATGGGCAGATTTTAACCAGCATCGGAAGCATCTCCGACAGCCACACCAGTTCAGACAGGAATTCATTCAGGGCAGTTCTCGGCATGTGTTAGGTCAGACTGGAGGGTCCCAGGGGTTCCTTCAGATCAAGGAAGTGGCTGTCAGTGGATTGCAGCGGAGCTGATCCAGTTGCCCCACCCAAACCACACCATATGGAAGCGGCTCTGGGAACGCAGGAAGGCGCCCTGAGGTTTCCTTATGCAGCCCTCTCACAGTACATGGTCTGGCCGGGAACCTGCCACACATCTGCCTCTAGGGCTACCAAAGCCAACCTGTCAGCTTCCCCAGTGCCCTAGAAGCACCCAAGGCCCCCAGCCAGGAATTACCCACCAAAGCCCAGAACTGCCACTCAGATCTTGTAACTTAACGATGCTAGAAACAGCTTCTCTGTATACAACAGCGACATTAGGAGGAGACGGGGGTGGCAGCAGGGGGAGCGCAGGCCCAGGCTATGGTCCAGCCAGGGGGCAGAGGGTAGATTTAGGGGGACCTCTCAGCATGGCCCAGTCATTTTATAGCAGCTGCTTCCATCAGGAGTCCAGCTGTCTGACACTGCACTGATCAGCCCAGCAGACACCTTCTCTACCAAAGACCCTGATGCCCCACTGGCCAGGCAGGGGGACATCTCCAGTAGGGGGAAGGCAGATAAAGCTGGAATCGCAGCACCCCCCACAACCCCACTGGTACTGGGGGGACTGGAGGGGTGCAGTCAGCTATGTGAGAGGACAAATCCGAACCCAGTGACCCCTATGTATAACCAGAAACCTCATCCCATACACGGTTCTAGACCCTGCTTCGCCATTGACTTCGCATGACCTTGGGCAAGTCAGTACAAGTAGGGAAACTGAGGCACAGAAGTTGACCACTGACCCCTTGGAGAGTTCGGAGAGATGCTCTATTGGGCATTATCCAGCAGGCTGCCCAGATCCCAAACAGGAGGAAAGCACAGCCCTGCAATCCTCAGCTGGCTGTGCTCCAGCTGCATTCCCATTAGATCTGCTTCTACTCCCTAATGGGCCAAACTCTGAGCAGTTGTCAGGAAGGCTCTGGAGGCAGATTGTCACCAGAACGAGCTGGAACTGGGCTTGTTTGCTCACTGCAGTTCTTACAGCGAGATCTGTCCACCAGGCATGCAGGGAAGCACCAGAGACAGACGGAATGCAGAAGGGAGTGCAACCCAACAGAGAGCCCCAGATCTCAGACTTCTCTTGCTTTTCAGAGCCCAGTAAGGACGACACCTGGTCTCCAAGGGAAGCCAGGAAATCAAGACACAGATCTGAGGGGAGGGCAGGTGCAACTCCAGAAGCCCTCTCAATGACCCACTTCACCGCTATGGAACACAGCGCTCCTCAGTTATGGGACAGAGAAGATTTCTCTTGCATGTACCCAGTGCCACCAGTCAGAACGTGAGGTCCTGCACCTTTCATAGAGTATCAGGGTTGGAAGGGACCTCAGGAGGTCATCTAGTCCAATCCCCTGCTCAAAGCAGGACCAATCCCCAACTAAATCATCCCAGCCAGGGCTTTGTCAAGCCTGACTTTAAAAACCTCTAAGGAAGGAGATTCCACCACCTCCCTAGGTAATCCATTCCAGTGCTTCACCACCCTCCTAGCGAAAAAAGTTTTTCCTAATATCCAACCTAAACCCCTCCCACTGCAACTTGTGACCATTACTCCTTGGCTCTGCCATCTGGTACCACTGAGAACAGCCTAGATCCATCCTCTTTGGAACCCCCTTTCAGGTAGTTGAAAGCAACTATCAAATCCCCCCTCGTTCTTCTCTTCTGCAGACTAAATAATGCCAGTTCCCTCATCCTCTCCTCATAAGTCATGTGCTCCAGCCCCCTAATCATTGTTGTTGCCCTCTGCTGGATACTCTCCAATTTTTCCACATCCTTCTTGTAGTGCGGGGCCCAAAACTGGACAGTACTCCAAATGAGGCCTCACCACTGCCGAATAGAGGGGAACGATCACGTCCCTCAATCTGCCGGCAATGCCCCTACTTATACAGCCCAAAATGCCATTGGCCTTCTTGGCAACAAGGGCACACTGTTGACTCCTATCCAGCTTCTCGTGCACTGTAACCCCTAGGTCTTTTTCTGCAGAACTGCTGCCTAGCCATTCGGTCCCTACTCTGTAGCGGAGCATGGGATTCTTCCGTCCTAAGTGCAGGACCCCCGCTCTCCTGCTGGTAATAGCTCACCTTAAGTGATCACTCTGGTTACAGTGTGTATGGTAACACCCATTGTTTCATGTTCTCTATGTATATAGATCTCCCCACTGTATTTTCCACTGAATGCATCCGATGAAGTGAGCTGTAGCTCACGAAAGCTTATGCTCAAATAAATTGGTTAGTCTCTAAGGTGCCACAAGTACTCCTGTTCTTTTAACATCCCACACTAGCTGCAACTCCAGGCGTGATTTGGCCTTCCTGATTTCACTCCGGCATGCCTGAGCAATATTTTTATACTCGTCCCTGGTCATTTGTCCAATCTGCCACTTCTTGTAAGCTTCTCTGTGTTCAAGATCAGCAAGGATTTCACTGTTAAGCCAAGCTGGTCGCCTGCCATATTTACTATTCTTTCTACACATCGGGATGGTTTGTTCCTGCAACTTCAACAAGGATTCTTTAAAATACAGCCAGCTCTCCTGGACTCCTTTCAGCCCCTCTGCCACCGCACAGCAACCACCATTCTGTTTCGCCACTGAGATATTGGCCAGTCATATCTGGCTTAGCAGAAGCTGCTTTGGCTTAAGGTAGCATGGCTGAGGCTCCCCAGCAATGGGCAGTAACAGCACATGCTAGCCCCCACCCCAGCTGGAAACACAGCACTTCCTGGTCTACGCATCAGGGCAGCTTCCAACACAATCAGCCTGAACAAACAGCTCCCGAGCAGAGCAAGGCCCTGGGCAGCGCAGAGCCTTCACACTAACAGGAAGCACTGTGCACAGCGCCCAGAGTGGCGGGCCACCTCTGAAACGCTGATGGCTTCTTTTAAAGCCACAGGCCCCTTCCCACTGGTTTCACGGGCAAGGAGGAAGCAGAGCTGGGAACAAGAAAGCCAGCAGGATAGCTGACCCAAAGGTGAAGTGGCACCTGAGCCGGCCCTGCACCGACAGCTGGAGGCTGAGGGATTACCCATGCACTGGTCTCTACTCAGCTCGGCAGCGCCTGTGCAGCTGTACAGTCACCGCCAAGCTCCGCTCCCCCCACCTATGCATGAGGCTGCACACAGGGACAGTGGGAGTAAGGACCGGGTGCAAGCCCTGCAGCGCAGGGAACGAGGATGCAAATCTGGGTGCTGAACACAGCCCTGAGGAGATGGCAGCCCAGCCACGATGCCTGAGATTTTTAGGTCGCGAAAGCTCACCTGGAAGCTCATTCACCGCAGCCCTTTGGGCCAGGGATGGGAAGAGCCGAGGCCAGAGCTGCAGCATCCCAGGCTTCACAGATACTGTGCTTCAGGCTCGAGGGCTGAACCGATTTTGGTAGGCATAATTTTAAGCACAAGCAACATCCAGAGTCCTGCTGTTTCCATACCACACTGGGCCCTACGCTGGTGGGCAGCCACGAACTCTGCACTGTCCTCCCACATCTCCCAGCACCAGCACTGTCTGCTCGCGCCATCCCGCAATACTGCGGCCAGCTCAAAGCTCGGCCTTCACCTCCGCCCACCTCCCACCCCCAACAGCGAGGATTCTCTGGGTCCCAGCTCTCGACTCGAGCCTGTGCACAGCTCTGCCAGCCACCCTCTTCCCCACTTGCAGCCCCGTGGCTTCCCCATTCGGATCAGGAGCCAGTTCAGAATCACCCCCTGCCAGGATTGCTCAGCAGGCCTCAGCGCCCCTCTCCTTCCTGCCCGCTCAGCCAGTCAGGCACCAGCAACCCCTGTCCCTGCTGGCGGAGAGCGCCTTCTCTGCAGCACCTGCCCAACCTCCCTTTTCAGGGTTGCTGCTGACTAAGTCTTGCCAGTTTCACTTGTTACTTTAACTCTAGTGTTTTGGGGATACCGCTTGAATGAGTACTTCTCCCCAAGTCACCTGTCCAGATCCTTTCTGGGGGCAGTGAGAGACAGGAAGGGGCTCTGGACCAAATGCCTGGTGGGCAAAGTCTGGCAAGATAGGAAGCGATGCACAGCAGGGAGACGGTGAAGCTGGAGCAACATGCCAAAGCTGCGTGTCTGGAGGGCGCACGGGAAGGAAGAGCAGGGAGAAGCAGAAGCGAGGGGTGCAGGCACCTGGGATGTATTGCTGAGCAAATTCTCCAGAGCACTTGAGAAGGGCTGAGCGAGAACAGGCTCAGGAGGGAGTCTCGGCATGCCAGGAGACAGAGAATCCTGGTTAAGTCTTGGGTGACAGAGACTCGCACTCCCCACCCCCCAACTCTACACACACCTGACAGAAGGCTGCAAGCCCAGAAGCAGAGCAGTGAGGAGCCTCAGTGCTGGAATTTTACAGGGAGCCCCCAACCCCGGGAACAGACTTCCCTCCCCACAGCCTTAGCCCTGCCACTGATGTTCAGCAAGAGGTGCTGGCAGCCCTCTGTTATTCATGGAACACAGGCCAGAGCCTCTGGTCGGCTTGAGGAGAACAGTCACATTCTGGGGCAGTGCAGATGGGAACTGGCTTCTGCCTAAGCCCAGCAAGCCCTCCCCAGCAGAGACCCTGGGTTTATCAATCATCTACCAGCCCTTTGCAATGGGATCTGGACAAATGTTTGCTCCACGGAGACATGTGACTCTGCTGGGCTGTGGCAGAGCCATAAATGCTGAGCCTGGCTGTTGGCTTCATGCTCTGGCTCCATTCAATGGTCTCATGGCACTAGCATTAGAAGTTCCCCTTTCCTGCATAGCTCTGTACAGAGGAACAGTGGAACGGACAGGTCAGGCAGAAGCAAGGAATGGGAGCTCAGTTCAGACCTGCTTGTGCAACTGCCTTTGCCCAGCCCCAAAAGGGAAGAGAGGATTTGGAGAGTTCGGTGCTTGGGAATGGTGTAGAGACTAAGCAGCCTGTTTTCTCCAAATGCAGCAGAAAGATCTGGAACGAGAAGGGAGGGCAGGCTTTGGACTAAAGCAATGGGACTCGCTTTCCAGTAGGACTTGTCCATTTCAGGCTGTCCCACCCTGAAAACGTGCACAGGAAGGCAGTGAAAAGATGCATGAATGGCTCACGTACAATGCCCGAGCTGATCAGTGAGGCTGGGGAGGTTTGAAGGGACCCTTACCGCAGATGCACATGTGCAGTACGTGATCACGTTTCCCTTTAACCAGTCCCACAAGGTGAGAATGAGGTGACACTAAAAAGGAATGCTGAAGCCCAAGGCATGCACAGCATAGCGTGCTCACAGCTGGATTTCAACAGGCCAGGATAAGGGACCATTGACATCAGCAGCTAAAGATAAGAGACGTTCAGTCTTGATGCTTCAAGGTAGGGAGGTCTGCATGAAGGGAGTTACCCCAAAACAGCCTTGCACAGACTGGACAGCTGTGGTCCCGCCAAAAAAATCACTCCCAGCTTGGAAGCAAGCTGGGACCCTTCTGCTCCTGACAGCTAGCCCTGGACACTCAGCCCCCAAGTGCAGCTCTAGGAGGCTGCTCGGCACTTTCAGTCAGACCCTGGGTGCAGTACTGCAGAGATCTGCGCAGGGATCAGTCCTAGCTGCAAGGAGGAAGTCTCTCAGGCTTGCAAGCATGCAGGTGGGGCACCACCACAAGGCTGGAGCCGGCGTTACTAGCAAGAGGCCTTGGCAAAAGCAGTTTGATTGCCCAGGAGCTTGCCTGGCCTGCTCACCTGCCTTCTCCTGGGAGCTCTGTGGACTCAAGCAGTAAAATGAGTGATTGCTCTGCTCAAAGAAACAGCACAAGAGTTAGGAAAGATGCTACTAGAAGCATCCTCAGCTGCATTTGGTTTTTTTAGGGACGGTAACAGAGAAACAAGTGGGAGCCAGGTGGGCTCTGCACTCCAGACAAATCTGCCAAGGGGCAAAAGAAGAGAAGAACCTTGTTTGCCCCGTACCAAGGGCCCACGAGTAACAGTAGGACCCATCTCTCAGATCCCAGCGACAGGGATGGATGCAGATTGGAAATCTATGAGAAATCTCACTGACCTAAATAGAGAGGACGTAGGAATCTAACTTCAGGGCAGAGTGCCAGTCCGCATTGGAGCCGGGTGCTGCTCAGCGGGCTCCAATGGTCCCTGAGCCTTTGGGCACTGCAGCAATACGAACACAGACCTAGCTAAGACACTGCACTGAGCTCTGCAGTTCTGTTCTTCATTTTTAAACAGTTCAATCCCCTCCCAGTAATGACAAAACAGGCCCTGGCCCAAGAGGAAACGGCTCCTCGGAGGGGTTCAGCCAGCAAGTCGCTATACTGCCACCAAGTCCTTAGCCATGTCCATTCAGGTCCAAAAAGGAAAAGTTACAGACAAAAGCTCAGAGTTTGAGATTCCCATGATGCCAATGAAGTTAAAGGTGCCAATGAAAACGCCGTTTGAGTTCCCGTTGCTCCGTACTTGCAATGCAAACACTTCAGCACAGGCGTAGGGAACAAAGAGCCAGAGGTGAAACTGACCAGCACGTTGACATTGTCTGAGCAGACCACAGAGCAAGCAGCATCAATGAGGAAACGTGGATTTCAAACATTCAGGGTTAAGTCAGGTGTTAGACTCAGAAGAAATTTGGTTTCTAACCTTTAAGCACCCCTCCCGCCATGCTAAGACTGGGCTGTGGCTCAGCTCCCCAGAGCTGATGTCTGAACATGGGACTTTGCCTTTGAAGACCCTGGGGAGACGGGAACAAAGCGGGCCAGGCCCCTCTCCCCTTCACATTAGGGCACCTCCCAGTGGGGGAACAGGAGGCTGTTAAGGCCAAGCTGCCGTGCTACTAGCTGCTCCAGTACAGTGACGCTGCAGCAGCTGAAGCCAAACAGCTCCCAGAAAGGCAGGAGAGGGCACCACCCAACCCCGCAGTTCTCTCCCTGGATGAGAGAGGCATGTCAGAAAAGCTCCCAACCCAACTCCCAGGACGAGTCAGCCCATGATCAGTCCTCTGCTCACACCTCTGAGCGCCCTGCTTGGATGAGCACAGCTGAGATATCCGGAGAGGGAACTCACACCAAGGAAGGAAACCCCCAGCCCAGGGGGCATTTACACAGACCCTCTGGATCCCAACACCCCAAAGTGAGAACTACCAGAGCCAGGGTTACAGGACAGCTGGGAGAAGAGCACTGGAGCTCTCAGGTGCACTTACCTTCTTATGCTTCTTGGCCATCCATTTGTCCCAGTTATTGAGCATATCCAGCCATTTGGACTCCCTCTGCCTCAGCACCTCCAGTGGCACCTCCTCCAGCCTTGGGGACAGGGGAGAGAAGAGAAAATGTCACATGGGGCAAAGCCGCTCCAGTCACAGCAAGTGGAACTGGGAGCCCGCAGCCCTTTCAAGGATTTCACCTCCAAGAGCGCCTGCTCCATGTGCCCCATCCCCCCGTGCTGCTGCCTGGAGAACCCAGGAAACTGCTCTAACCCACCCGACTCCCTAGGACAATGGGGTCTGGAGAAGTGCTTGCTGAGAATCCCCCTTGCATAGACACAGACCTCTAACCCGGGGCTCAGCTTTGACTCCCCCCACCATTCTCCTTGCACATCCAGGCAGCATCATACCTTGCTGCATTCCTACAATCCAGGCTGCTCTGTCCTAGCCCCTGGCGCTCCACCTTGTTCTTCCAGTCTGCGTACAGAGTCCTCTTCCCAGCCTGCTGCTCTGCCACCTCCACTGGCTCCCACCATTTCACCACCGGAGATGCCAGCGCCTCGGTCCCATCTTCGAGAACCCTCCCAAGTGCCCCTTCTCTACCCAGCCTTGCGTCTTGCCAACCCCCACCTCCACTGCACCAGCAATGACACCAGCCTGGCCTGCCCATTCCTCTCCTTTCACCCTTCCTGACCCAACCCCAGCCAGCTCCCCACGTCTGTGCCTGTCAGACACTGGACAGCAATGGCCTGAGGGGGCGGGGACAGCTGCCACTAGTCAGATCGTAAGCTAAGCAAGGCAGGCACTGCGTCTAGACAGGTCTGGACAGAAGCTAACACAATGGGGGCCAGGCCTGATTAGGCCCCAAATACTAAACCTTTAACAGCAGCAATGTAAGTCAGTATCTGGTTCCTGAGCCAGAAGCAGGAGAAAGAACAGGATACAGGCGCCATCAAGCTACTCCAGAACCCTGGAGCATGTGGGCCACTCTGCACACAGAAACAGGCAGCAGCCCTTGCCCTGCTCTGCTGGGCAGGAGCGTTCTTCAGAGCCCTGAAGAACAAGACAGGGCAGGGTGCTGCACTCTGGCTGTCAGTGACGACTGGCAGCACCAGTTTCTTAGGGTGCACCTACACTGCAACAGGGAGACGCAAGTCCCAGGGCAGGCAGAGGAATATGCACTAGTTTGATTGTGCCCGTGTTCTAAAACCAGCGGCGTGGCCATGGCGGCCCAGGCTAGCCATCCAATAGGGACTGGAGCTGGGTGGTCAGCCGGAGCCGGCACCCAGAGCGCTGTAGTCACATTGCTGGTTTTAGCGCACTAGTTGGATCCGAGCAAGCACATGCGTGTCTACCAGAGCTGGGCATTACTCACGGGTATGCACGAGCCCGATCCTGACCTCGGCAGCCCAGGAGGCCTTCCAGCTCCTCCGCAATTCCTACCAGCCATCTTCTGCACTGCCCCTGCTCCCTGCATTTGGGGGATGGATTTTGAGAGCCTGGGCTGGAGTCAAAGCCAGCTACCAGACATCGCTCCAACCCCCTTTTAACAGCTTCAAGTACTGCCAAGGGGATGATTCAAAGCCAGGGTCCAGGTCTGGCAGAGATCTACCTCCCACCAGCCCCAGACTGTCCTACAGAGCAACAGGAACACCTGGGCTCAGGCCTGGGGATCCAACGGCAGATCAGCCCTGGCTCAGAAGGACGCGCTCGGGACAGGATGGACTTGAGAGCTCCTGAACTTGGCAGCAGTTTTACCATCTCCACCGGTATTAAGACTTTTACTGGGTGTAAAACAAAGCCAGAGCCCTCTTCCTCCGAGGCCAGCCCCCGTCCAAAGGAGACCAGCCTGCCAGCACACCACAGATACTATCCCTCAGCACAGCACAAGCCCTGAAGCTAAAGAATTGGCACCAACCCAGTGCACAGAGGCAAGAAATTGAGTTAGATCCTGCATCCAGGAATAGCCTGTGCTGTGCCCACAGGAGTAATCCACATGCAACTTGGATGGCACCTGCAATAGAAGGGAGACAGGCCTTTCACACAGGCTCCTTGCCACTCGTGCACCAGCCTTTAACAGCTGTGCGCACCTCCGCCAACCCAGGAAAGATGGAGCCCAGCAGGCGCTGGGCTGGGAACAAGCAGCATGTCATGAGAAACTCGATTCAATTCAGATACCCTGGGGGAGATTTTTAATGCACATCAGGAAAGCCTGTAACACAGCCTTCCCCCACCACCGGGTATTACTGTACACGGCTTCCTGCAAGCGATACGGCGTGGTGCTGAACCTTGGAATGCTAGTGCCTGTGTCACCCCAATAGCGCTGAGCTACAAAGCAGATACTGGAAACCTCAAACCAGCACAGTCTGAGTTTAGCCCAGATCTGATTTAGCGCTTGTACTACACAAGCTCAGGCAGAAGGGGGGCAGTTTGGTCACTGCGCAGAGCGAACAGCTATAGTCACAGGACGTGTGGAATAAGCATGTCCCCCATTAACCTTCTGCAAGAACCAGACACACCACAGCCGCAGTCACACCCTCACTTCTGCTTTCAGTGCACAGCCATCACGACCAGGCTGCACCTCTGCCTCGTGCCGCACAGGCCCTGGCTCCGCATTTACTGGCTTTGCCAATACTGGAGCGATTTGACTCCAGCTCTCCCCCATTAGCCTGGGCGCCCACCCACCTCTGTTACACAGCCCTCCTCACCATAGTCTGAGTGAGGGCCTCACAACCAGCCACCTATTCCTCCCACAGGAGGAGGTAGAATTACCTCCAGTTACACACTGGGACTCTAAGGGACTAGCTTGAGGTTACACAGGATGTCCATGTCAGAGCAGCATTTGAACCCAGGCCTCCACAGGCATCTGTCTGACTGCAGGGCAGCAGGGTTTCAGGCATGTCCTGAGCTGGGTGAGAGGGCGGGGGCAGCCCTACACCAGCACAGCTCCCACAGAGCAGGTGCACCAGGCATAGCACAGAGCACAGCAGGAAGTTTGGGGCAGCCCATGGGACGATGGCCAGGCCTTGCTCCCAAATGACCCCAGCCCGATCCGACTGACACCAGACCCACCAGCTTTCCAAGGGCCTGTCCTCCCAGCAGAGGGACTCAGCGCTGCAGCGACTCCAGGAGTGGGGGTTTCAGTTTGGTCCAGTCACATGACGACAAGCTGAAGACGCAGCTGCCAACTGGCCCACTCCCCTCCCCTGATTTCACATGCCCGGAGCGCACAGCCAGCAGCTTTGGGAATGACTGGGGAGCAGGAGGGCTTGGCTGGACCCTTTGGGCTCTTCATCACCTGTGTTCAGCAAGATCAGTAGCTCCCACCACATGGGGAGAGACAAAGCCTGCACTAGCTGAGCTAGCCCTCCCTACCCACAGGCCTGCTCGGGGCCTCCGAGCCTCCCCACCGGGCCCCGGGGCACAGGATAAGGGCACATGCGTCCAGCAGGCAGCGCCATGGGACCCAGTGGAGGCGTTACTGGGTACCGGGGTCAGGAAGCAGGACTGCCCCAAAGGGGAGGTGCTGGCTGGCTGGCCAGCTGCTGGAAGGGAGGCTGGGCAAGGCTGTCCCCGAAGAGGCGACTCCAATGCTCGAGGGAGCTGGGGGCTGGAAGGGTCCCATGCCGAAGAGGTAACTGGGGAAGTAGGGCATGTGGGGACCACGTCAGCACCTCTGTCCCGGGGAGACAGAGGGTAGTTTCTTAGTACATGGCGCATGGTTAACTGCCCACCACCCTGCGGTCAGAGCTGTCCGTGCAGGGTGACCCAGCGAGCCAGCCGCTGTCACCAGCCCTCACACTGTGCACGCAGGGGCACATCACCTCCTCCCCACACCACATGGGTCCCCATGGCAGGAAAGTAACGCAGCCACAGCAGAGAAGCCACAGGGACAGGAGGACACTTCAGCCCCTAGCGCTCCAGTGAGCTGATACCAACTCACGCTGCAGCTGCCTTGGGCAATGGACTTCATTCACTGGCACAGCTCAGAGGCAGTTACCCTGGCAAGCAGTGCTTGCCAGTCTACAGCCCCTTGAACAAAACAAGCCTCCCCCCACTCCTAACCCCCCCCCCCCCTCCACCCACACACAGAGCTGCACAGGATGCTCCCTTGTTCTCTGTCTTTCCCCCCTACCCCTCCCCCAAGCCCAGTAGCTGCTCCCTTCTGCCAGGTAGTTAATGGGATTAGCCGCCTCACCTTCGGTTGGATGTTTGGAAGGCTGCATTATGGCACGCTCCTCCAAGTGCCTAGTACCACTACGCAACAGGCCTGTGAAGAGCATGCCAGTGCCACGCTGAGCGCACGCCAGGCTTTCTGCAGGAGCGAGGAGTCAAGGAGCGGGAGGTGCTGGGGATTGGTCACTGGATACAGAGCCTGTGCTCTAGCCCGCTGGGCCCAAGACAGCACAGGCTGGAAATCGTTGCCATCTGATGGTTGTTTGGCAGCCTGCATGAAGTGAGTTTTGTGGCATCTCAGTCCAGTTCCTAGTGAGAGGAGCCACAAGGCATCCCTCCCACAACCATGAGTTGGCAGGCTCAGCAGAGACTAGGAAGGAGCGGGTGGAAGGACAGCCTAGGGCCCAGACAGGGACTCCGGAGACTGGGTTCAATTCTTTGCTTTGCATGAGCTGGGACAAGTCATCGCTCCGCGTTGCTTCCCCAATTGCAGGCTAGGAAACATACTGGCCCCCTTCTCCACCCTTCCCTTTGTCTCCACAAGCTCTCTGGGGCAGGGGCTGTGTCTTGCATTGGGTATGTACAGTGCCAAGCACAATGTGGTCCTGATCTTGGGGGGCGCCCTAGGTGCTACTGGAATACAAGCAATGAGACTAAATTCCCCGTTATGGGGGACAGCACAGAGGGATAAACAGCCATTCAGTGTAGCACCTTTCACCAGCACTAAATCTACTCTGGAAAAGCTCTGCAAGACAGGCATGAGGACCAGGGCAGAGCAAAGGCTAGACCCTTGACACTCTGCAATCAAGCTGGCACTTCAGAACACCCCTGCGCCTCACTGCTCTTTGCTGATGCTGACTGCACACCCAATAAGACACCGCCAGAAGACATATGGCCCAAAGCAGGGAGGGAGAGCTCCCTACCCCAGCAGATCAGCACTGCTTCTGGGGCGGGCACAGCAGGGCCCCTGTATTGCTTTGCAACCCTGAACCAACCTCAAGCCTATCAGAACAAAGAGGCATTGTGCAGCATCTCCTGGGTGGCTCCCCCTTGGCGCCAGGTGACTGGCTAACCTGTCTCAGAGGTACACAAAGGGCTGTTCAGTCCACATTGGGGCACAGCAACGGGGGCGCTTGGCTGTTTCAGCTCACTCCACATACAGCTGGGAGCTCTGCTCAGCTAGTGAGCATAGAGCTTCATCCCATGAGCTCTGCGACTTCAGCCATCCATCCAGAGGGGGGCGCTGTGACCATGACCCAGCCCAGGGCCCCGCTGATGGGCCCCTGAAACAGCAGCAGATGGCATCGCTGATCCAAGTGGGGCGTCTATGGGAGATGAAGGGTCAACCCCAGAGATGGCAGGTGACCCTTGCTCCCAGCTGCCATTCGAACCCACCTGGCCCAGCTTGGGGATTCGGCCCAGCTATCCAGGTCAGCTGGCCCCCAACACCCAATGAAGTCCAGGGGTGAGGAGTGTGCTCAGGGGGTTAGGCCCTGTCTGTTGAGCTCGAACAAGCTCAAATAAGGGGGTTGCAGGGTCCAGATCCATTTACCATGAGGAGGAACCCACCATACGAGGTCAGGACGGTGGGCGGGGAGGGAGGACTCGGCAGCTGCTGCTGAACGCTCTGTGAGCTGGGCCCCTCGGGAGGCTCAGGTGTCCCCCGAAGGCAGCTGGCACAGCTGTGTGCCCTCAGGGATTCCTGCCTTTGCGTCTGCTTCTCCATGGCCAACCGCACGGCCACGGCCTGACTCCGCAACACCAGCACGTCAGCACATGGCACTTGAACCATGCAGAACCGCCCCGATGGGACAGGGCCACAGGTTTAAAGTTCCACATGCGCATCAATATTTTGCTGGATCAGGAGGATATAGCACATGCTGCCCAAGCCACCAGCCTCGGAGATCCCAAAGTTCCCCACACAGCCCATTCTGATACCAGCTGACGTTCGGGGACTGTCGAGAGCCATCATCCTCCAGCGAAGTCGCCTCCCCTCTGCTCTAGAAGCTACCCTACACATGGATGCAGCGGAGGGAAGCCTAGATTACAGGGCAGCAGCTCTGGAACCCCCCTACAGAAGAGCCCCTCCAGCTAAACCATTAGCCTCTGACCCGGGCTAACTTGCCTGCGAGTGCTCCTTACCATGCATAATGCCAGCTCCCCACTGCCAGCCCTTCGCAACATGGCAGCCACACAGGAGGAAGTGAGCCACCTCTATTAGAATTCTCTTAAAAAGCATTCACTTGTGGGGGCGGGGAGCTCTGTTCCTGGAAAGAACTAAGGGTCCTTGCACAGCTCTGACTCCATGGGGATGGGCACATGAGAAGGGACGGGTCAGTGTGACCTGGCAGCTGGTTGGTTGGATGGTTTAAGAATCAGCCTTTGCCCTGACTCCGTACCAGCACCCGCACAAGGATTCCCCCCGCCTCCAAGAGGGATTACACTACCCAGAGCCAAGCTTCCCTTTACAAGCCAGGGCAATCCCCTCTCACCAAGATGCGCTGGAATGGCAGAGGAGCCTGTCCATAAAATGCTGCCATGCACCAGCCCAGGGTCCTGTATTGCTGCTCCCACAGCATGTGGCAGAGGCAGCAGCTCCTTCCCTGAGGAGTAAGCCCCTCACCCCCCCACAAATGACACTGACTGAAGGAGCAGCATGAGGATAGGTGGGAAGCTAAAGGCTGCAGGCGGGGATCTGAAGGGGAGAACACGATGAAGCCCAAATATCCCCCATCTCAAAAAGCAAAGACCCCGTGAGTTGTTCCCAACTATTTGGATTACTGCATCCTAGCCCCGGAAACTAACACAAATAGCTTTGGATTGACATCAGTCCTTTCGCACCCACAATCCCAGCAAGTCAGGACCAGCAAGTCAGAAACACAGGGCCAAGGCTGCGCCAAAGGGAGGGCCAAGGACCAGGAAAACAGAGCATTAGCTGAAGCGGATTAACAGAAACAGAAACCAGTTATTGGAATTCAAAGACATGCCACAAGCAGAGAAAGCTCCCTGTATGGAAACAGGAAATGCATGCGAGAATGCCATCAGTCACGAGCAGGGAATGCAGGAGAGGCACAAGAGCCCTACGACTGTTCTCAGCAGGAGTGTCGCTGATCAGATCGCTTGGAGGGGGAATTGTATAGCCCAGAGCCAGTGACAAATCTCCTGCCCCCCTGCGTTAGGCATGCCAGTTCCCATGGGTCCTGGTGAGGGTAAGGGAACTCAAAATCCTGGCTGTAGCATCTCCCAGAGGAGGTGATGCCTCACACTGCCTGATCCAGCACAAGGCACTTCTAATTCCCTTGGCTCTAGCTAGCAGAGCTTTTGGAACTGCCCATGCACCTTCCAGGTATGTCACAGCCACCTGCAAAGGCACTCCTTGACGGCTGGCTGATTCTGATTGGGGTTTCAATCCTTGAGGGGGCCATTTAGGGATGGGGGAAAAATTGGGGATTGGTCCTGCTTTGAGCAGGGGGTTGGACTAGATGACCTCCTGAGGTCCCTTCCAACCCTGATATTCTATGATTCATACAACTCAGCAGCCTCAATCACAGTCTCAGACCGAAAGATCTTTGGTGCAGCTGGTACAGCGCTGAGCCCACTGATGGCCAGAGGCCAGGCTCAAGGACAGTTTTAAACAATGAGTTAACACCCTCCTACAGGTACACAATCACAGCAGCATTGCACCAGGATTCCCTTTACAAGAGGAAAAGGATCAAATGGACTTCTGTTAAAAAAAAAAAAAAAAAAAAAAAAAAAAGCCATGAGACACCTTTCCCCCCCACCCCCTTACTACATCGAGGCTGATGTGTGGGTATTAGGCATGCCTTTACTGCTCAAGAGGACACCTACACCTCCATTTTACAGATGGGGAAACAGGCATACAGCAGTGATTTTCACAAGCCAGTGAATCTGTGGCAGAACATGGACGAGAACCTGAGGGTCCCAGCTCTACCCACTAGACGGCACTGCCTGGCATTTTAGAGAACTTTACACTCATGTTCAGAGTTCTAAGGAATAACTCGCACAAAGGGGTGAAACAACCTTACGAGACACCCGAGCTGCTGACTGTGCCAAGCTAGATGGGCCCTCTCGCTGACCCACTATCAACCCATCAGCAGCAACGCAGCGGCACAAAACGAATGGGCTACTAGCGGCTTATCTCATGCCCACAAATTACCAGGGTGCCAATCACAGGTAGCTACGCAGCCAGCCAGAGGCACATGTTGTAGTTTCCACTCCTGCCCCAAATGAGGTCACAGCTAACACATCCGGCCCGGCTCACTTTCTCTGGGTGTCGCCATAGAAATAACTCTGGAAGCAACCATGCTGCAAAACCGGATTCCAATTAGAGTGGGGGAGACAGCACATTCCTTACAGTTCTACAGCCCAGTCAGGGCCATTCCATCTCTACAAGAGGTGGGGCCCGCAGCCTGCAATCCTCCGCCATGAGCAGAGGTCACAGTGCATGCTGGGATACGGCGTGCATCTCTGCTAAACAGGAGAGAATCCAGCCTGTTCTATACAAACTCAGTGCAGCCTTTGGGCTCCCAGCAAGCTGTCAATGCTGCCCCTCAGCCGGGCAAAGTTTGAGCAGCTCCTAAAGAAAGCCGAGTCAGACTTAAGCAGCCAGACTTCCTAGTGGTAGATCAGCTGCAGGAGTTGGGGGGAGGGGGGGCGCGAGGGGGTTCAGCCAGGAGCCGGCTCATGGAATCTTTCTTCTGCAGTTGGGAGCCCTGACAGTCCGCTTCCCCGTTACTGCAGCCCTTCTGGATCACTTCATATAACCTCTGGCTCTTACAACAGCTACAGATGTTCCGTTCCCCTCACAGGAAGCCAGCACCCATGGGAACCAGAGGATGGGACAGTTTCCCCAATTACACTATGGCCAAAAATGCACAACCATCTAGTGCTTGGAATTCAAAACAGGTCTCAAGGTAACCAGAAGTTGCCATCACTGGATGGAAGGGGAACACTCAGGCCTTGAAATTATTTACAAATTTAACAGAAGCCTCCTCTATTCTCAGCTTCCTCCCACAGGGCCAATACTTTACTGTTAAGACCCTCCCTGAGCTCGCTCCATCTTCACATGTAGGGGCCACCTCCTCTGTTCCTGCAGAGTCCTACCCCCTAGGGTGAGAATGCCTTCTCCTTCACAGCCTGTGAAGATCTCCCAGCTCCTCCCTCTCCATCTTTTCAAGGCTCGGCCCTTCTTTGCATTGCAACTTGGGAGCACTGTCCGCACAATAATACCAGCCACAACAGAGCTACCACTGAAGCTTCACTAAGTCTCACATATCCCTTAAAGCATTTGCAAGGAAGGACGGGATCTAATGGTTAAAGCACAGGTCTGGGGTCAGGTGCCTAGGATGTATGCCTGGTTCTGTAATCTTGGGCACGTTAAACCATCCATTTGCACAGTTGTCAGAAGGAATACAACCTCACAGGGGCAACGTGTGGCTTAGTCCATCAGCGTTTATAAAGGTTTCAGAGTGGCAGCCATGTTAGTCTGTATTCGCAAAAAGAAAAGGAGGACTTGTGGCACCTTAGAGACTAATCAATTTATTTGAGCATAAGCTTTCGTGAGCTATAGCTCACTTCATCGGATGCATTCAGTGGAAAATACAGTGAGGAGATTTATATACACAGAGAACATGAAACAATGGGTGTCACCATACACACTGTAACGAGAGTGATCACTTAAGATGAGCTACTACCAGCAGGAGAGTGGGGGGAGGGGGGGGGGAGGGGGAGAGGGAGAAAACCTTTTGTAGTGATCAAGGTGGGCCATTTCCAGCAGTTGACAAGAACGTCTGAGGAACAGTTTGGGGGGGGGGGGGGGGATAAACATGGGGAAATAGTTTTACTTTGTGTACTGACCCATCCACTCCCAGTCTCTATTCAAGCCTAAGTTAATTGTATCCAGTTTGCAAATTAATTCCAATTCAGCATCTCTCGTTGGAATCTGTTTTTCAAGTTTCTTTTGTTGAAGAATTGCCACTTTTAGGTCTGTAATCGAGTGACCAGAGAGATTGAAGCGTTCTCCAACTGGTTTTTGAACATTATAATTCTTGACGTCTGATTTGTGTCCATTTATTCTTTTACATAGAGACTGTCCAGTTTGACCAATGTACATGGCAGAGGGGCATTGCTGGCACATGATGGCATATGTCACATTGGTGGATGTGCAGGTGAACGAGCCTCTGATAGTGTGGCTGATGTGATTAGGCCCTAAGATGGTGTCCCCTGAATAGATATGTGGGCACAGTTGGCAACAGGCTTTGTTGCAAGGATAGGTTCGTGGGTTAGTGGTTCTGTTGTGTGGTTGCTGGTGAGTATTTGCTTCAGGTTGGGGGGCGGTCTGTAAGCAAGGACTGGCCTGTCTCCCAAGATCTGTGAGAGTGATGGGTCGTCCTTCAGGATAGGTTGTAGATCCTTGATGATGCGCTGGAGAGGTTTTAGTTGGGGGCTGAAGGTGATGGCTAGTGGCCTTCTGTTATTTTCTTTGTTGGGCCTGTCCTGTAGTAGGTGACTTCTGGGTACTCTTCTGGCTCTGTCAATCTGTTTCTTCACTTCAGCAGCTGGGTATTGTAGTTGTAAGAATGTTTGATAGAGATCTTGTAGGTGTTTGTCTCTGTCTGAGGGGTTGGAGCAAAGGCGGTTGTATCGTAGAGCTTGGCAGTAGACAATGGATCATGTCATGTGGTCTGGGTGAAAGCTGGAGGCATGTAGGAAGGAATAGTGGTCAGTAGGTTTCCGGTATAGGGTGGTGTTTATGTGACCATCGTTTATTAGCACCGTAGTGTCCAGGAAATGGATCTCTTGTGTGGACTGGGCCAGGCTGAGGTTGATGGTGGGATGGAAATTGTTGAAATCAGGGTGGAATTCCTCAAGGGCTTCTTTTCCATGGGTCCAGATGATGAAGATGTCATCAATATAGCGCAAGTAGAGTAGGGGCGTTAGGGGACGAGAGCTGAGGAAGCGTTGTTCTAAGTCAGCCATAAAAACGTTGGCATCCTGTGGGGCCATGCGGGTACCCATAGCAGTGCCGCTGATCTGAAGGTATACATTGTCCCCAAATGTAAAATAGTTATGGTTGAGGACAAAGTCACAATGTTCAGCCACCAGGTTTGCCGTGACATTATCGGGGATAGCGTTCCTGATGGCTTGTAGTCCATCTTTGTGTGGAGTGTTGGCGTAGAAAACTTCTACATCCAGGATGGTGTTTCAGGAAGATCACCGATGGATTGTAGTTTCCTCAGGAAGTCAGTAGTGTCTCGAAGGTAGCTGGGAGTGCTGGTAGCGTAGGGCCTGAGGAGGGAGTCTACATAGCCAGACAATCCTGCTGTCAGGGTGCCAGTGCCTGAGATGATGGGGCGTCCAGGATTTCCAGGTTTATGGATCTTGGGTAGCAGATAGAATACCTCAGGTCGGGGTTCCAGGGGTGTGTGTGTGCGGATTTGTTCTTGTGCTTTTTCAGGGAGTTTCTTGAGCAAATGGTGTAGTTTCTTTTGGTAACCCTCAGTGGGATCAGAGGGTAATGGCTTGTAGAAAGTGGTGTTGGAGAGCTGCCTAGCAGCCTCCTGTTCATATTCTGACCTATTCACGATGATGACGGCACCTCCTTTGTCAGCCTTTTTGATTATGATGTCAGAGTTGTTTCTGAGGCTGTGGATGGCATTGTGTTCTGCACGGCTGAGGTTATGGGGCAAGTGATGCTGCTTTTCCACAATTTCAGCCCGTGCACGTCGGTGGAAGCACTCTAGAAGTCCACTCTGTTGTTTCGACCTTCAGGAGGAGTCCACCCAAAATCCTTCCTTTTGTAGTCTTGGTAGGAAGGTCTCTGTAGGTTAGTACGTTGTTCAGAGATGTGTTGGAAATAGGCCTTGAGTCGGAGACGTCGAAAATAGGATTCTAGGTCACCACAGAACCGTATCATGTTCGTGGGGGTGGAGGGGGCAGAAAGAGAGGCCCCGAGATAGCCCAGCAGAAGAATCTGTCCTAAGAGTATAGTTGGATAGTGTTTATAAAGAGGCTTGGAATTCCTCAAACTGACGGAACTGGGCAAAGCATTATTAGGTGCAAAGACAAGCACAACATTGTTAGATCTAAAAATTCAGTTGAGGTGTGGTTACCACCACCCTAAAGCTCACTCCATCACACCACAGGGGCCACCGTGTTACACCCTTATGCCAGCCAGCAACAGCAGCCGGCCTTCAGGAAAGACAGAGCCTCCTGGATGTTTTAAATGTTGACCATAAACGTTAAACATCAATCCACTGGATGGCACTGGCAGTGAGTGAGCTAACAGGTGACTGAGCTATCGATTCCTAGAAGTCAGTGCACAGCTGTGTACTCTCCCAGCTAGCCCAACTGCATCCACACACCCCTACACAATGCCGGACACAATATCTTTCAGTCTTTGTTAAAGGACATTAGTGACACGACCCCACTGCATCAGAGAAAGCATTCAGGGACCTGGATTCTAATTCCCGACTCCTACTGACTCACTTGTGTGACTTCAGGCAAGACACTTAATGTCTATGCCCTAGCTCTCCACACCCCTCGTGCAGCACTGCCAGCCTTAAGCACTCAAAAGTCAGGAGATTTTAAAAATAGCTCGTTTGTGGGGTTTTTGTGTCTTCTGCTTTTGAAGCTTCCCCACAACCACAAAGCCCAGAGCAGGGGTGTCAACTCGCGGCCGCGGGCCATCTGCAGCTCACAAAACTCCCCAGTGTGGCCCATGGGGCTCCAGCAGTTTTGGGGCCAGGTCTCTCCCTTGGCCCCACCTGCTGCCCCCACTGCTCGCTCCACTGGCTGCTAGCCCCTCCCTGCAACCCTGGGGCAGGGCTGTGTTTCTGTGCGCTGCCCCCGCCCCGAGCACCCCTGTTGCCAATGGGAAGCTGCGGGGGCGGTGCCTGGGAGCAGTAGCATATGGAGACCCCCCCCCCGGCCTTGGAGCCCCAGGTAAGCGCTGCATCCCCCAACCCCTCCCAGAGCCTGCACCCCCTTCCCACACACACCCTCCCGCTCCTAAACTCCCTCCCAGACCCTGCACCCGTCCCCCCTCCTCCCCTTCCAGAGCCTGCACCCCCACCCCAACCCAGAGCCTGCACTCAGCACCCAAACTCCCTCCTAGAGCTCGCACCCCAGACTCCCTCCCAGAGCCCAGCCTCTCACCCCTTCTGCACCCAAACTCCCTCCCAGAGCCTGCACCCCAATCCCCTACCCCAGACCACCTCCCCCACCCAAACTCCCTCCCAGAGCCTTAGACAGGTGGGAGACGGAGTGGGGGGGGGGGTGGGCAGGTTCTGAGCAGCTTGAGTGACATTATTGGCTTGCTGGGAGGATTTCAGGACTGGCACTGGCCCTAATATAAATTGAGTTTGAGACCCCTTGCCTAGAGACTTTTAAAAAAACAAAAGCTGAGATTCTCAGGTGATCACCTGACCCCAGAAGCAGGGGATTTAAGAAAAACACCAAGTGTCACAAGAGCTGGCAAAACACTGCTCATGTGATGCATGTGATTCTACCAGCCCTACAGGAGTGTCAAGGCGCCAGTCGTGTTTGCAGAGTAGGTGAAAGGTGCTACAAAAGGGCAAAGTATTATTAGTTATTTCTGCTATGTCAGAAATGAGAGACTGTCCCCTCCTGGAAAACAGCAGTGTAACATGTGGGCTCCTTCAGCAAGATGGAGCGATCTACTCAGTCCTTTTAAGGCAAGTAAAGCAGCTAGTTACCCAGACCCAAGTAGTAAGGAATATAGCCAAGGAAACGCTAGTAGAGGGATTCTCAGGAAACCACTGCCAAGATGTTGTGGGTAGGAACTGACCCTCACAGTGCAACTATCCATGCAGGAGTGCCAGCTCCAAGACAGAGAAAGTGACTTGCATCCTTTCTGAGCAGGATCCTTTGACTGAAAGAGCTGCCCTGAAAGGCCAAGTACAAGCCAACTCCAGACCCCCTAAAGGTAGTGCCCCTAACATACAACTTCTAAGTACACAGCATGGGGGTCACAGCAGGCTGGTTTCACGGCATCTGTGTGTTAGGCATGCTCTCTCCCAAGGCAGGTCCTGGGAGGCTCCCCTAGACTGGGAGTTGCACTGAATTTCCCCTGAACGAGGGGCTGCATCGATACAAGGTACAGCTCACGGAGACTGCTTGCCTTAGCGCATGACTGTCGGGCTTGATTTGAGCTCTGTATTAGAGGACGAAGGGGGGCTGCACAGTAGAACTGCAGGGGCCACGCTCTGACCACTCAAACTCTCCAGTACAGAGCTCAAATCAGGTACCCACAGTCAGCCTCTTTCCATCTCCAATCCGGGCGCTGGGATTGAAAGCACCTATTACACCACCACAAGACCAGTGTCGGATTCATCCCTACAGCATGTTTCTCCACAAGTTAGTGCTTTGTCCAGTCTAGTTTTAAAACATCCCAACAGCTGGGGCTTCCACCCCTTCCTCTGGGCAATCAGCCAAGCTCATTCAGCCTCCTGATCTTTTATTTGGTGCTTCCCAAAGTCCCTTCAGTTCATCAGTCTCTTTTCTAGAAACAATGTGCTTAGAAGCAAATAATCATCCAAGAGCAGCTGGGCTTGAACTGTGCAGAAGGGCTGTCCCCTTCCTGCTCGGGGACGTGATGCCATAGATTGGAGACACGTGCTCAAAGTACAGACACTGTAGTACGGTATCTAGAAAAACTCTGCAGATGCACACTGCAGAGTTAATAGGATCAATGCTTCCTCCAATGCACTCTTCATGGATGTTTTACTTCCCCATTTTATAAGCCAGGGCTGCCAAGAACAGCTTGCTGGCTGTGAAGCTGTGATCATGGCAACCAAGGGCTGTCTGCCCCACACACCTTTTGTGTCCCACTCTCCCTCTTGTCCAGGATATGATGAAGCAAGGCAGGAAAGTTAGCAGGTTTGCACCCAGTTGGTCCTGGGATTGTGCTCTGATTTGAGACAAACTCCTGAGAGCCCTCCCCCTCTCCAATAAAGCCAGGACAATCTTTGAGAAACAAGACAGCCCAGACCCTCTCTGCTACCCAGAGCGCAGGAGCTCCCGACTCCACTCTGCTGGCAAGGAAGCTGACGGGTGGGGTTCACTCTCCTCCACTCCTCCCCAAATACCAGAAGTGGTTGTTTATTCCCCTGGCTCTCACTTATCTCCTGTTATGTGCTCCAGACTCTTTTCTTTGCAGACATTTGTATGTGCTTTCATCACCCAGAGAAAGCTTCCCACAATCCTTGGTGCCAAGCCCCTTCCCCTGGAGCCTGTGCCAACCTCGCACCCAGGCCTTTCCGAGGTCAGACCCTGCCAGACATAAGCCACCCTCCCACTCTTCAGTTACATGTCCACCCCCCCCCAACTTCCTCCTGGCCACTTACCCCCCTCACACTTCCCAGGGTTACATGGCCTCCAGCCAGACATGAGCTCCCCACCCCCAAACAGGTCATCCCCTTCCTAAGAAACCCTCACAGTTACACCCCCACAGCAGCAGCAGCCTCTGCCAAGAGGGGGTAACACCCTCCCCCTTGCCCATCACGAGCAGGAACAGAGGGAACCTCAGTCTCCCAAACCCAGGCCAGAGCCAGATCCCCCCTCCCAGGAGGGGGCTTCTCCCTACTGACCAAAGGGGAACAGGCTCAGGAGGGGCGCTGGCCACAGGCATGCAGGCAGCATGCAGCGGAGTTTCTCGGGGGTGCGGGCAGGCTTGGGGTCCCTGTGTGGAAGCAGCAAGGCTCACCCAGAGCCACCCCAGGACAATGCTGAGGGCAGCGTGCGGGCCCTATTGGGGTCCAGGAAGGTGTCCCCGCAGGAGTCTCCCGCAGGGCAGAGGCTGAGCAGGGTGGAGGGGTCCCCCGGGGGGGCAGAACGGGGTCTCTCCCCGGGCCAGCGCTCACTGCCCCGCAGCCTTTGGCAGCGTGGAGAGGAGGGTCGGGGGGGGGGGGGGGCGGAACCGGAGGTGGGGGCTCTTCCGCGGCTGCTCCCCGCCTGCCAACGCTTCCGGGGGGGGGGGGGGGACGCTGCCCCTCCCCCCATGCAGCGGGCTGGAGCCCACGGAAGCTTATGCCCAAGCAAATGGGCTCGTCTCTAAGGCGCCACGAGTCCTCCTGTCCTTTTTGCGGGTACAGCCTGACACGGCTGCTCCTCGGAGACCTCCCCCAACGACAGCCAACTAAAAAGTGGGGGGCATGGCCCCCTGCCTCCGGCAACGGTGCCCCCCCACTTCCACAAAGCTGTCAGCGCCCCCTCGGCCCCGGGGTCCCGGCAGGCCGGGGGGGGGGGGGGGGCGGCCCGGGGGGGCCGGCGCGGGGGCGGGGGCCGGCGCGGGGGGGGCAGGTCCCGACAGGCCGGCGGGGGGGCAGCCCGGGGGCGGGGGGGGGGGGCCGGCACTCACGGCCCCTCGGCGCTCTGGCTGCCCACGATGAAGCCGAACTTGTCCACGCGCCGCTCCCCGCCGTTGGTCTCGGAGTCGGAGCCCAGCGAGCTCAGCTCGTCCCCGGCGCCCGCCGCCCCTGGGGCCCCGGCCAGGCTCTCGCGGCTCCCGGCCGCGCCCGGCCCGCTCGCCCCGCGGCTCTTCGCCATCCCGCCGCCGGCCCCGGCCTCCGCGGCCCGGGAGAGGCCGCCGGCCCCGCCCCCAGCCCCGCCCATCGGCGCCCATGGGGCGGGCTCGCCCGGCCGCCCGGCACCCGCCTCCTCAGCCGCTACCAGCCAGTAGGCGAGCAAGGCTCGCCTCTGCCGGGCTCTGATTGGCCCCTCTCGGAGGGAGCCGCCCCAATCGCTCACTGGTTGGGGTGTCAATCAACAAACCTCCATCCCCCCTCCGTCAGCCCGCGGCCGACCAGGCTCCTGCGGCTGCCCGCGAGCGGTGGGGGCGAGAGGAGGCGCGTGGGCTGGGGGGGCGGGAACAACGGGGGGGGGCGCGTGGGCTGGAGGGGCCGGGAACAGCGGGGGGGGCCGGGAACAGCGGGGGGGGGGCGCGTGGGCTGGAGGGGCCAGGAACAGCGGGGGGGGGGGGCGCGTGGGCTGGAGGGGCCGGGAACAGCGGGGGGGGGGGGCGTGGGCTGGAGGGGCCGGGAACAGCGGGGGGGGGGGCGTGGGCTGGAGGGGCCGGGAACAGCGGGGGGGGGCGCGTGGGCGGGGGGGGCCGGGAACAGCGGAGGGGGGGGCGCGTGGGCTGGAGGGGCCGGGAACAGCGGAGGGGGGGGGCGCGTGGGCTGGAGGGGCCGGGAACAGCGGAGGGGGGGGCGCGTGGGCTGGAGGGGCCGGGAACAGCGGGGGGGGGGGCGCGTGGGCTGGAGGGGCCGGGAACAGCGGGGGGGGGGGGGCGCGTGGGCTGGAGGGGCCGGGAACAGCGGGGGGGGGGGGCGCGTGGGCTGGAGGGGCCGGGAACAGCGGGGGGGGGCGCGGGGGCTGGAGGGGCCGGGAACAGCGGGGGGGGGGGGGGGCGCGTGGGCTGGGGGGGGCCGGGAACAGCGGGGGGGGGCGCGTGGGCTGGAGGGGCCGGGAACAGCGGAGGGGGGGGGGCGCGTGGGCTGGAGGGGCCGGGAACAGCGGAGGGGGGGGGGCGCGTGGGCTGGAGGGGCCGGGAACAGCGGGGGGGGGGGGGGCGCGTGGGCTGGGAACAGCGGGGGGGGGCGCGTGGGCTGGGGGGGCCGGGAACAGCGGGGGGGGGTGCGTGGGCTGGAGGGGCCGGGAACAGCGGGGGGACAGGGGCCCCTGCAGAAAAGCTTCTCTTATCCCCCACTGAAATGCAGCCACCTCTGGGGTGGGACGCGGCAGGTGTTTAACAGCAGGGGATGGGACTGCCGGGGGAAGAGAGCGGCCAGCTGAAACTGGAGGCGGCAAGGGGGAGGAGGTGATTCCTTGGGTCAGGTGGTCTTGGGTCAGACCCAGTGGCCTCACTCCTTTCCTTTCAGAAATAGCATTTTACAAGCAAATACATTCTGAAAAGGAAACCCCTGGAAAACAGCCCCACCCTCCGCTTAGTAGCTGAGCCCTGAATTCCAGGATCTGACCTGCACTCTGCCATGAATGGTGATGGGGAAATGACTAGGAGTCAGGATACCCGGATGCTGCCCTTCACCACTGACTGTGCCATGTGTTCGTTCTCATACCCGTTCGCCTGGCCAGACTGTTGAGAGGCTAAGTGAGTATTGGGGTTTGGAACATGCTGTGAAATACTCGGACGAAAGGCCCTGTTCATCTCAAAGGTGCCACAAGTCTTCCTTTTCTTTTTGCGGCTACAGACTAACACGGCTGTTCCTCTGAAACCTGACATGATGTTGTCTCTAGGCAGCCTGAGCTGCGGCCTTGGCAGGTGAAGACCTGAGGCTAGTTCAGCACTCCAGTTGGAACATAAGACATCAGTCGGGGAAGGGGAACTTGAGATTTCACTGTCTGCAGTTTTAGCCTTTGAGGGGTTGAGAGACAATACCTCATCCTGTGGCAGTTAATCAGTTCAGAAATGCCATTCACAGCCCAGGCCCCCTAAACTGGCAGGATTTACTGCTGTCTGAACACTGGGGAGTGAGGGTAGTACAAGGGCAATCAGGGGTGGGGCCAGAGGAATTCCTACTTCTCCCCCAAAAAAGCAGAAGTTCCAACAACTACATAGTCAAAGTAGGGCAGGGAAGGAAAGGGATGGAAGCAGGGATGTGTTAAGGGGAAACAATGCCCAGATCCAAAATCTTATGGCATTCTTGAGAGACTCTTCCTTTCACCTTATCCCCAGTGGACTCATGTCTTGTTCCTGAGTCCTCAATATTCCTTCTTGTCCCAAGTAAGGAAAGCTCAACTTGCCCACCCCAAGAAGACTCTGGAATCCTGGTCCTCCTCGACGGATACCTTGCTGCCTGGAGGCCAGGCCTCTTGTGAGAACTGCCGGACAAAGATTCACTCCTGGCTAGGATCAAAGTTCAGCAGGTCCTTTAAAGATTTACAGTCGTGGATAGAGAATAAAGTCCTTGTTTGTGTTCAGAGTATCCTCCTCTAGAGCAGTTCTTCTAGGGCTGATTAAAAAGATACACACAAATGAGCAGGGAGTGGCTATGTACCATGTGCTCTCATTGGATGCCAGCCTGAGTGCCTCCAGGGAAAAGGCTGCAAACTAATGGCTTAGATGAATTCAAGTCAGTCTATGAAGTTGAGTTTTTTGGTACCAGCCCTGGAGCCCCCAGAGTCATGCAGCAGAGCAAGTCCCTCCTCTACCCTGCTGCACCCTGGTCTCCAGGGACTACCCCTGCATATGAGAAGTCGGTTCAATTTCTATGACATTTTGATCCTCTGAGACTACCACCCAACTGCTAATTAGTATCCACTGGGGGTGTCCATCTTTCCATTCACACAGGCCCAGGCCTATTACATAGCTCCCCTCTTTCTCACAGCTCCCAAGTCAGGCAAGGGGGAGGACAGGGTTGGGTGCTCTCTTTCCCCCACACCCAGGCTAGGGGAGGCAGATTGCCTGGTATTGGAGCTCCCATGTACACCCTCCTTGCTCTGGGGCTGGTGCAGGTGGAGCCCTGTAAGCACAGATAAGAGCTGCAGCCAGCTGCTAGTGCCCTCTCCTCCCCCCATAAATCAAGTACTTGGCCGGGGATGTGATGGCTGGGGCAGAAGTGTCCTCTTACTACTCCCAGACTTTGAGTCAGGCCGTTCCCCTCCTCTCAGTGGGGCCAGCGACAGTGGCTGGCTGGGAGCCAGCCAGGGACGTAGGTGTGTGGGGCTGCAGAGGCTCCCCAATGCCCCAGTGCAGGAGTTACGTGGCCTGCTCAGGGGGCACGGCTGGGGCTGGCTGCAAAACACTGCCGTGAATGATTCCCAAGGTGCAAGGCAGTGGAGAATCAGTGCCTGGGACCAGATCTGGACAGGGAACTTACAAATTCAAGGAACTTTCCATTTCCGGGACTAAGTGCAGGAATCAGAGAGTGAAAGTCTCTGGTCAGTGTGATACGAGAGGTCAGAAATGATCAGAACGGTCCCTTCTGGTCTTGGAATCTCTATAAGTAAAACACCACCATGGATCCCTTCCCATCCCTCCCCCCGACCTTGGGCAATGAGAGTCTGTAATTATTGGCTGTAATTAATACATACAACTGTCCTTTAATCAAAACTGCAACTCCAGTGATTGGGAGCATGTGGATTTCTATAGCCCAAAGTTAGGTTAGTCTTTATGTGGTTCTTTCCCCTAACCCACTGTGGTAGGTCAAGTTCAAAGCACCTGTGTGAAGCAAGCTTCAATCTTTCTCACCATCCTAAACCTTGCAGCGTTGATATTAACAAGTGTGTTTCTGAAAGTTGTTATGCTTTAAAAGCACAAGGGCAGCTCAAATCTGGCCCCAAATTTTGCTTAAAACTAAGCTTTTACAAAACTGAAGCCAGTTGGAAATGTTTCCATCTGTTTCCCCCCCCTTCACATTCTAATGGAAATTGGCTTTTTCATCTATTAATAAGCAAAAATTCCCCCCCAGAGTATAGGCAGGCCAAACATTGCAGCTTTGTGTTAATGCACCAGAACCTGACAGCAAAGTGACTGTAAACCATAGGGAAATCAGAGTTGCCAACTCATGTGATCTTACTGCAAGTTTTGTGATATCTGAAAGTTTTCTTAAAGCCTCAACTCCAGGATTCATGTGATTACATGAGAATTTCAGCTGTCATTTAATAAAAGGGTAAATTTCTAGCTCCCATGGTTGCAGAGAAAAATATGGAGACGTGGATCTAAAGGTTACCACACCAGAAGACAAATGAAAATACCCCAAAGTTGTTATTTTTTAAATTGCGGAGTTTCTCCCGTTGACCCCCCGCGGTGTAGGCCCCGCGGTAACTCCACCTAAGGTACGTCGACCCCAGCCATGTTATACACGTAGCTGGAGTTGCATAGCGAAGGTCGACTTACCGCAGTAGTGTAGACATAGTTTAAGATCTGGAACATTCTTAAGTGCATTGTGGGTTGGGAGCCAGTACATTTGGATGGGGAGAGGTAGTAACACATTGGGGCCCATCCCCACAGATTACTATTGAATTAGAGTGGAGGAGACGAGAACAGCAGCCACAAAAGGTTGACGTGTCAGTACTGGGCTAGGAACCAGTGGAGTGAAATGGTTTCTGTGGCCTCCCTCCAACCTAACAATATAGTCACTGAACTCACAGCTAGAAGAGACTTACTGGGTTTGCCTGGGCTGATCCAAAGGGCTCTCAAACCACAGACCACATCTAAGGTTTATCTACCCTGGAAAGTTATATCAACCTAGCTACGGTCAATGGTGTGAAAGAACCACACTCCTGACAGACACAGCTATCCCAAAACAACCCCAGTGTAGACGCCATTGTGTTGACAGCGGGTTATCTCAAGTGCCTATACACAAATGTATATCTCAGCAAATTTGCAGATAATACTAAACTGGGAGGAGTGGTAGATACGCTGGAGGGCAGGGATAGGATACAGAGGGACCTAGACAAATTGGAGGATTGGGCCAAAAGAAACCTGATGCGGTTCAATAAGGATAAGTGCAGGGTCCTGCACTTAGGACGGAAGAACCCAATGCACCGCTACAGACTAGGGACCGAATGGCTAGGCAGCAGTTCTGCGGAAAAGGACCTAGGGGTTACAATGGACGAGAAGCTGGATATGAGTCAGCAGTGTGCCCTTGTTGCCAAGAAGGCCAATGCCATTTTGGGATGTATAAGTAGGGGCATAGCGAGCAGATCGAGGGACGTGATCGTTCCCCTCTATTCGACATTGGTGAGGCCTCATCTGGAGTACTGTGTCCAGTTTTGGGCCCCACACTACAAGAAGGATGTGGATAAATTGGAGAGAGTCCAGCGAAGGGCAACAAAAATGATTAGGGGTCTGGAACACATGACTCATGAGGAGAGGCTGAGGCAACTGGGATTGTTTAGTCTGCGGAAGAGAAGAATGAGGGGGGATTTGATAGCTGCTTTCAACTACCTGAGAGGTGGTTCCAGAGAGGATGGTTCTAGACTATTCTCAGTGGTAGAAGAGAACAGGACAAGGAGTAATGGTCTCAAGTTGCAGTGGGGGAGGTTTAGGTTGGATATTAGGAAAAAATTTTTCACTAAGAGGGTGGTAAAACACTGTAATGCGTTACCTAGGGAGGTGGTAGAATCTCCTTTCTTGGAAGTTTTTAAGGTCAGGCTTGACAAAGCCTTGGCTGGGATGATTTGATTGGGGATTGGTCCTGCTTTGAGCAGGGGGTTGGACTAGATGACCTCCTGAGGTCCCTTCCAACCCTGATATTCTATGATTCTATGAAATGCACGAAGCCTGGGAAACAAGCAGGGAGAACTGGAAGTCCTGGCAAAGTCAAGGAATTATGATGTGATTGGAATAACAGAGACTTGGTGGGATAACTCACATGACTGGAGTACTGTCATGGATGGATATAAACTGTTCAGGAAGGATAGGCAGGGCAGAAAAGGTGGGGGAGTTGCATTCTATGTAAGAGAGCAGTATGACTGCTCAGAGCTTAAGTATGAAACTGCAGAAAAACCTGAGAGTCTCTGGATTAAGTTTAGAAGTGTGAGCAACAAGGGTGATGTCGTGGTGGGAGTCTACTATAGACCACCGGACCAGGGGGATGAGGTGGACGAGGCTTTCTTCCAGCAACTCGCAGAAGTTACTAGATCGCACGCCCTGGTTCTCATGGGAGACTTCAATCACCCTGATATCTGCTGGGAGAGCAAGACAGTGGTGCACAGACAATCCAGGAAGTTTTTGGAAAATGTAGGGGACAATTTCCTGGTGCAAGTGCTGGAGGAACCAACGAGGGGCAGAGCTCTTCTTGACCTGCTGCTCACAAACCGGGAAGAATTAGTAGGGGAAGCACAAGTGGATGGGAACCTGGGAGGCAGTGACCATGAGATGGTCGAGTTCAGGATCCTGACACAAGGAAGAAAGGAAAGCAGCAGAATACGGACCCTGGACTTCAGAAAAGCAGACTTTGACTCCCTTAGGGAACTGATGGGCAAGATCCCCTGGGAGAATAACATGAGGGGGAAAGGAGTCCAGGAGAGCTGGCTGTATTTTAAAGAATCCTTATTGAGGTTACAGGGACAAACCTTCCCGATGTGTAGAAAGAATAGTAAATATGGCAGGCGACCAGCTTGGCTTAACAGTGAAATCCTTGCTGATCTTAAATACAAAAAAGAAGCTTACAAGAAGTGGCAGATTGGACAAATGACCACGGAGAAGTATAAAAATATTGCTCGGGCATGCAGGAGTGAAATCAGGAAGGCCAAATCACACCTGGAGTTGCAGCTAGCAAGAGATGTTAAGAATAACAAGAAGGGTTTCTTCAGGTATGTTAGGAACAAGAAGAAAGTCAAGGAAAGTGTGGGCCCCTTACTGAATGAGGGAGGCAACCTAGTGACAGAGAATGTGGAAAAAGCTAATGTACTCAATGCTTTTTTTGCGTCTTTCTTCACGAACAAGGTCAGCTCCCAGACTACTGCACTGGACAGCACAGCATAGGGAGGAGGTGACCAGCCCTCTGTGGAGAAAGAAGTGGTTCGGGACTATTTAGAAAAGCTGGACGTGCAGAACTCCATGGGGCTGGATGCGTTGCATCCGAGAGTGCTAAAGGAGTTGGCGGATGTGATTGCAGAGCCATTGGACATTATCTTTGAAAACTCATGGCGATCCGGGGAAGTCCCGGACGACTGGAAAAAAGCTAATGTAGTGCCCATCTTTAAAAGGAAGAAGGAGGATCCTGGGAACTACAGGCCAGTCAGCCTCACCTCAGTCCCTGGAAAAATCATGGAGCAGGTCCTCAAGGAATCAATTCTGAAGCACTTAGAGGAGAGGAAAGTGATCAGGAACAGTCAGCATGGATTCACCAAGGGCAAGTCATGCCTGACTAATATAATTGCCTTCTGTGATGAGATAACGGGTTCTGTGGGTGAGGGGAAAGCAGTGGACGTGTTATTCCTTGACTTTAGCAAAACTTTTGACACGGTCTCGCACAGTATTCTTGCCAGCAACTTAAAGAAGTATGGGCTGGATGAATGGACTATAAGGTGGATAGAAAGCTGGCTAGATTGTCGGGCTCAATGGGTAGTGATCAATGGCTCCATGTCTAGTTGGCAGCCGGTATCAAGTGGAGTGCCCCAAGGGTCGGTCCTGGGGCCGGTTTTGTTCAATATCTTCATAAATGATCTGGAGGATGGTGTGGATTGCACCCTCAGCAAGTTTGCAGATGACACTAAACTGGGAGGCGTGGTAGATATGCTGGAGGGTAGGGATAGGATACAGAGGGACCTAGACAAACTGGAGTATTGGGCCAAAAGAAATTTGATGAGGTTCAACAAGGACAAGTGCAGAGTCCTGCATTTAGGACGGAAGAATCCAATGCACCGCTACAGACTAGGGACCGAATGGCTAGGCAGCAGTTCTGCAGAAAAGGACCTAGGGGTGACAGTGGACGAGAAGCTGGATATGAGTCAGCAGTGTGCCCTTGTTGCCAAGAAGGCCAATGGCATTTTGGGATGTATAAGAAGGGGCATTGCTAGCAGATCGAGGGACGTGATCATTCCCCTCTATTCGATACTGGTGAGGCCTCATCTGGAGTACTGTGTCCAATTTTGGGCCCCACACTACAAGAAAGATGTGGAAAAATTGGAAAGAGTCCAGCGCAGGGCAACAAAAATGATTAGGGGACTGGAACACATGACTTATGAGGAGAGGCTGAGGCAACTGGGGATGTTTAGTCTGCGGAAGAGAAGAATGAGGGGAGATTTGATAGCTGCTTTCAACTACCTGAAAGGGGGTTCCAAAGAGGATGGCTCTAGACTGTTCTCAGTGGTAGCAGATGACAGAACAAGGAGTAATGGTCTCAAGTTGCAGTGGGGGAGGTTTAGGTTGGATATTAAGAAAAACTTTTTCACTAGGAGGGTGGTGAAGCACTGGAATGGGTTCCCTAGGAAGGTGGTGGAATCTCCATCCTTAGAGGTTTTTAAGGCCTGGCTTGATAAAGCCTTGCCAGGGATGATTTAGTTGGGGCTTGGTCCTGCTTTGAGCAGGGGGTTGGACTAGATGACCTCCTGAGGTCCCTTCCAACCCTGATATTCTATGATTCTATGACAGAAGAAGGCTTTTGTTGGCACAGCTACCATCATTCAGGATGCGGCATTCCTACGCTGACAGAAAATCTCCTTCTGTTGGTGTAGGTTGCGTCTACACTGGAGGGCCTTGCCTGTGTAGGCTCTGTAACACAGGCATAGCTTTACCAGAGACAGTGGTAAACAGTGTCTTGTTGAACCCCATCTCCCTTTCCAGTTCCCATTCACCATCATTATCACCACCATGCAGATCAGCCTTCTCCTGCCCAGACATCCTCCCCCGCATTTGTGACTGCTGCGTCCCTGCCCATTTGTTGCCACCTTGACCCGTCTCCCATCCCATTTGCAGTTGCCTGGGCCAACTTTCCCACCCATTTGTGATCGCGCAGACCCCCCCCCTCCACCGCCTCTGCCCCCATTCATGACCCGCCTCTCCTCTCGTTCCTGGTGTGACACTGATAGACTGGTCTACCTGTGTGTGACCCATAACAATTTAACAGGAGGTCCTGAAATGATAAACAAGGCCATTCCTTGCAGATAGCTATCAAAGCCCTGTTGAGTAGACTAGAATCTTTAATATGTTTGCCTGTATTGTTAGCGAACCAAAGGATCGCTCATAGGATCATAGAATATCAGGGTTGGAAGGGACCTCAGGAGGTCATCTAGTCCAATCCCCTGCTCAAAGCAGGACCAATCCCCAACTAAATCATCCCAGCCAGGGCTTTGTCAAGCCTGACCGGGCTATTGTATTTGTCTGTTTTTGCCTATATCTTGATAGAAGTTAAGTGTGAGGTAATTAGTTTGTTTAGCTTAGTTTAGATGCTAAAATTCTCTTCTTGCCTCACAATGCTTCATTACTGTATTCTATTGCTTCAGAGATCAAAAGGGGATATTATCATTTAGATGGGACTTGTGCTGTAATGATATTATGGTCCTAATCTTTCCTCCAATCTTGTAATTCTACGTAGCAAACTACCTGTGAGCTGTTTTTGTAATTTGAATGGCTTCCTGTACAGCAAGGCCTCCCTTAACGTCCTCCCGGGTTGTTCCAAGGCTGACCAATTAGGGAACTTGCTCGTTGGCAGTTGCGCAATGCTCCCGTATAAGGTCGTTTAGCAGCCGCCTGCTTTGTCCACCGCTTGCAGGAAGAGCAGCCCGTTGGAGCGAGCTGGTGGGGGCTTGGAACCAGGGTGGGCCGCCAGCCCCCCATCAGCTCCCGTAAGTTCCCTGTGCGGCAGCCGCCCAGCGGGCTACCGATTGCCGGCCGTTCAGCTGTCCCTCCCCGCACTGCCCTGTGCTCTCCCCAGAGCCTGCTGCGCGGGGGGGTCTAATGTCGGCGTGTCCCCCTGCCCCCCGCTTACCCGTTCCCCACATAGCGCAGGGTGGGGACAGGACGGGGGCGGGGGGGGCTTGCTGGCTGCAGCCGCTGTCTCAACTTCCTGATCTACTTTAAAAGGCAATGTACTTAGAGTGGGGTCCATGTACTTAAAGGGGCAATGCGCATCTCTCTCTCTCTCCCCCCCACACAGGGGGTGTGTCTCTGTCTCTCTCTGCCAGGCTGTCTCCCCGCTCTCCGTTCCTGGCCTTGCAGAGCGTGAGGCTAGTTAACAACACTGTGCTAACCCTTGAGGGCCCAGCTGAGTGCTAGTTCTGACGTGAGCTGTAGCTCACGAAAGCTTATGCTCAAATAAATTTGTTAGTCTCTAAGGTGCCATGAGTCCTCCTTTTCATTTAGCAGCAAGGCATTCCCTGGGAAATATCCCACCCTCTTCCACCCTCTGACTTCACCACCTCAGCCAAGATTCACAATCATCACTGCTGTGTACAGTATTAAACTGTTTGTTTAAAACTTATCCTGTTTGTGTATATATATAATATAGTTTTTCGTCTGGTGAAAAAAATTTCCCTGGAACCTAACCCCCGCATTAATTTACATTTACATTAATTTACGTTTACATTAATTCTTATGGGGAGATTGGATTCGCTTCACATCATCTCGCTTAAAGTCGCATTTTTCAGGAACAGAACTGCAGCGTTAAGCGAGGAGTTACTGTATTGTCTGCAGAAGGGCTCACTGAATAGAACAAACTGTCAGTTCACTTCCATCAAAGTCATCTGGGGTGAGATTACCTGTCAGCACTCCCCGGCTTCAACTATAAAAGAAGCTTCAGGCCTGACCCTTTTAATCTCAGATCTGCTTAGACTTGGACAGGGAAAGTCAAAGCCACAAGACTGAAGTGTCCAGGTTTACTCTGGATTCACCCTGGAATTCTCATGGAAGAATCTGAACAAACTCTGCACCTGGCCTGCTCATTGGACTATAACCTTTTAAGTTGATTCCAGAAAGGCTTTTACAAATCAGCAGCCTCACTCTCGCTACGATGAAACGGAGGTAAGAACTTTACTCAGATCTGTATGTATATCGATCTTTTAACCATAGCAACTCTCTTTTTTATTAATAACTCTTAGATTTAGTTAATAAGAATTGGCCATAAGCATGTGTTTGGGTAAAATCTGAAATATTCATTGATCTGGTGGGCAATGCATTCAGTCTTTTAGGACTGGTAGAATTTTAAGTATGGTGAATAAGGTTTTCAGTAACCTCTCACTATATTAGACTTTGCTGTCTGGATGGTAGCCAAAGGCCAGATTGCTTAAAGGGGACTGTAGTTTGGCCTCTTGGTATCCAGTGGGGTGTTACAGACACTGTATTGTTACTGGCTTGGTGAATCGAATCATAGATTAAACGCCCAGTTTTGGGGATTGTCTGCCCTATTCCTTGTGGCCCTGAGCGAGCACTCTCAGCGTGGCCCTCCAGGCAGCACAGTCACTCTGGTGACACCATCTCTTTGGGAACTGCAACCATTACTTACCTAGAAAAGGAATGTAAGGAAGGTATTTTGTTGTTTTATGCACTTGCCTCCAGTCCCCGAGGGCAGCTCCTGTTTCCTTCTCCTATTTAGCAGCCACTCGTGGAGGTAGATAGTCTGGTTTTGCCTTTGTTTTTTTAAACCGGGATCCAGGTTTGTCTTTGCAATGAAGCGCCTGGGCAACCCGAGGAGGACAGCAAACAAGGAGCCTGCGCCTTGTAACATGCCCACTCCCCGTAGACCACCAGCAAGTCAGGTACTGCCTCCAGTGCTCCATAGGCTAAAGGTTGAGAACCGCTGATCCACCTAGTCCAGCTCCATCTGCCACGGCAGGATTGGTCCTTCTAGCCCATTTTCTAGTGCTTGGTCTGACCTCACATGTCTCTGGCTTCCATCCTATCCCCAATGGGAAACTCGTGCCCTCGCAGCTATCGCTGTCAGGAAGCTTTTACTGATTTTTAGCCTCAATTTCCCCACTTGTTCGATGGGCCCATAGGCTTGCACCCAGCTTCCAAACCTGGTTTACGCGTGGCTTGACCCATCCATACCACCCCACCAAACCGCATTTAAACCAAGTAACCAGAACAAAATCACATTTCAGTAAATCCAGCTCCAGCCCCTGGGAAGATGGAGCCTAAGATCGGACTACGTTGCAAATGTAAAGGTGGTGATGTGACCAAGCATGAATTTTTTATGAATTCTACCCGAGCCTCAGTTTCCCTCTGTACTTTGCATTGTTACCCAGTGGAGGAAGAAGGGTTAAGCCTACACTTAGGGGCAGCACAGGACCGGAGGTGGAAGTGTCATCTTGGTGTCTGGGCCAGTTAAGGAAGTAGCTGTGACCTACTGAAGGCAACTCCTATCACTGCAGAATCTAAAAGAGACAATGGAAAGCCCCAATCATCAGAACATTCACCTCTAGCAAGCCACCCATCATGGGAAGGTTTCCCCACCTCGCAGAGACGCCAGCTCAAGGACAAAGGACAGAGACACGACCAGAAGGGGGAAAAGGGGGGTGGTGTGGTCTGGCTCTTCTCAGCTAGGTTTGACTAGGGAGTCAGAGACAGAACCTGAAATTGAGTTTACTGCAGCTTAGATGGTGAATTGTGTTGGCCTGGCCAGAATGGACAATGTTTCACCTTCATTCCTCTGTGCTAACCTGAGGGCTTCCCATACTGTGGCCACTGGACTAATAAAGCCAGCTCTGTTTTGAAAAGGTTGTTTGGTGTCTCTGCAAACACTAGCTGAGGTGCATTAGTTCCTGAAGAGTCTACAGGTCTCTCCCCAGGAGCCTGGCTCAGGGAGACGTGCTGGGCAGAGCTTACTCTGTGAAGGAGGAGGACTGGATTCCAGAGGCTGGTCTCAGAGGTGGTGAGGCCACGTGGCCTGCCCTGGAGGGGGAGGGGGCTCCTTGGGGGTCTGGCACACTGAAGGGGTTCCTCCAAGACTGTTTAAAAGTTGGGGTGTAGCACACATCCCAGGGGACAGTTTTGAGCTCTCCTCTTAGAGGAGGCCTTTCAGAAGGCAGGAGCATCTCTCATTCCTCTGAGCTCACAGACTTATAACTGGATGGAACCTGTCACCACTTGGCCCACCCTCCCCCGCACCAGGGAGATGAGGATCAACAAGCTCTCCCCGCCAAAGCACTCAAGCCTATGAAGCACAGAACTACTCCACAAACACAGGTAGGAGATAACTGGTTACTAAATCTGTGAAGCTGCCACAGGTCAGCAGGCAAACAACCATTAGCTTAAGTAAATAGTGCATGTTTCTCTGGGATACAGACTTTTTCAAAACAAATAATTCAGTTTTCGGGGCCTGCTCTGGCCTTGGCTCTTTGCTGAAACAGTCAACTGCAGTCAGTCAGGAGACCCCTTGTCCACCATGATCTGAACTGAACGTCCAATTCCACAACAGCCAAAGAGACACCAGCCTGTAACTGTTCTATACTTGAGCTGGGTTTGAACCAGTGACAGACAGGCAATCCCATTACAAAAGCTCTGAGCCATCCACCTATTCCTACTGACCACAGATTAGAGACAATCATAGAATATCAGGGTTGGAAGGGACCTCAGGAGGTCATCTAGTCCAACGCCCTGCTCAAAGCAGGACCAATCCCCAATTAAATCATCCCAGCCAGGGCTTTGTCAAGTCAGGCCTTAAAAACCTCAAAGGAAGGAAATTCCACCACCTCCCTAGATAACGCATTCCAGTGCTTCACCATCCTCCTAGTGAAAAAGTTTTTTCTAATATCCAACCTAAACCTCCCCCACTGCAACTTGAGACCATTACTCCTCGTTCTGTCATCTGCTACCACTGAGAACAGTCTAGATCCATCCTCTTTGGAACCCCCTTTCAGAGAGTTGAAAGCAGCTATCAAATCCAACCTCACTCTTCTCTTCTGCAGACTAAACAATCCCAGTTCCCTCAGCCTCTCCTCATAACTCATGTGTTCCAGTCCCCTAATCATTTTTGTTGCCCTCCGCTAGACTCTCTCCAATTTGTCCACATCCTTCTTGTAGTGTGGGGCCCAAAACTGGACACAATACTCCAGATGAGGCCTCACCAGTGTCGAATAGAGGGGAACGATCACAGCCCTTGATCTGCTGGCAATGCCCCTACATATACATCCCAAAATGCCATTGGCCTTCTTGGCAACAAGGGCACACTGTTGACTCATATCCAGCTCCTTGTCCACTGTAACCCCTAGGTCCTTCTCTGCAGAACTGCTGCCTAGCCATTCGGTCCCTAGTCTGAAGTACTGAATGGGATTCTTCTGTCTTATGTGTAGGACTCTGCACTTGTCCCTGTTGAACCTCATGAGATTTCTTTTGGCTCAATCCCCTGATTTGTCTAGGTCCCTCTGTATCCTATGCCTGCCCTCCAGTGTATCTAACTCTCCTCCCAGTTTAGTGTCATCTGCAAACTTGCTGAGGGTGCAATCCACGCCATCCTCCAGATCATTAATGAAGATATTGAACAAAACTGGCCCCAGGACCGACCCTTGGGGCACTCCGCTTGATACCAGCTGCCAACTAGACATGGAGCCATTGATCACTACCCGTTGAGCCCGACAATCCACATTATAGTCCATTCATCCAGCCCATACTTCTTTAGCTTGCTGGCAATTATACTGTGGGAGACCGTATCAAAACCTTTGCTAAAGTCAAGGAATAACAAGTCCACTGCTTTGCCCTCATCCACAGAGCCAGTTATCTCGTCATAGAAGGCAATTAGATTAGTCAGGCATGACTTGCCCTTGGTGAATCCATGCTGACTGTTCCTGATCACTTTCCTCTCCTTTAAGTGCTTCAGAATTGATGCCATCAGTGCCAAAAGATAAATAAATACAGACCCATAGATTCCAAGCCCAGAAGGGATCATTGTGATCACCTCGTCAGACCTCCTGTATAACCTAGGCCATAGAACTTCCCCAGAACAATTCCTAGACCAAATCTTTTAGAACAAAATCCAGGTCAATTTAAAAATTACCAATGAAGGAGAATCCACCATGACCCTTGGAACAAACTTACCAAGTGTCAATTACTCTGTTAAAAATTTACATCTTATTTCCAATCTGAATGTGTCTCGGTTCAACTTCTGGCCACTGGATCACACTATCTTTTTCTCAACAGCCTTAGTTTTCATGTGCTGCCCTTTGTATTGCAATTGAAGAAGATACAAGATTTCAACAAAAGTTGCATTTTTAAATCATATGCAATGTTTCAAATAATTTTTTTCCACTTTATAAGCATGTACTTACCGTGGTCTCTAGATTAATGTACCAACAATGGCTGAACTAGATCTTTCTATAACTGAGCCAATGACGATTGAGAATGGATGTTTGTACAGCGCCTAGCACAAGAGGGTCCTAATGCACGACTTGGCTTGTAGACATTACAATAATGCAACTACTCATTGCCCCAGAGAAACCTGTTGGACCACCTCATCTCCATATCCTCAAGAACAGTCTCTGAAAAATAGTCCCTACAACATACTCTGAAGGTCAGCAAACTTGGGCTACGTCCAACCAAGTTCCAGTATCATAGGCCTTCCACTACAAACACTGCTCCAGGCAAAAACACCGGGGAGGTCAATCTCAGTGCTAGAGTACTTCTCAACAGCTGGGATGGAGCATGCAGGGAGAGGGGGTCACCAAGATGGCAGCCATAAAAGGCTTTCTAGATCAAAGCCAACACTTTGAAGTGCACCTGGAAAAGAATCAGAAGCCAGGGAAGTCCAGAGCACCCAGGTCTCACACTCCCTGCATAAGAGTGAGGAGGCAGCCATGTTCTGCACTGCTTGGAGGTTTCCCAGTGGTAGTCCCAGAAAGCACATGTTGAAATAATCCAGCATGGCGGTAACCGGAAGGTGTAGATCACTCATGGCAAGGTCCCCAGCCAACAGGCGTGGGTGCAATCTCCTTGCCAGGTGTAGATGGAGTAAAGCATTCTTGGACACACTTCTGTTTCCAGACTAGCCAAGGACCCTGCAAGACCCCTAGGCATGATCAGTCCCCAGAACTTCAGTGGGATTTAGGGGTGGTCAGACCATCAGATGGCAAACACCATTAAGGAAAGACAGGAGCTTCTTCATTCCTCTGTCCTGCCATGTTAGTCACAGCTTCACAAGGACATAATTCCCACCAGACCTTAATCCCCGACACCCCAAGCTGAAAATGGGTTTCATAGAGATGACTCTCCAAATCTGTAATGAGTAAGACTGTACAGGGTTGTAGATTAAAAACCCCAGAGAGTGAGTTATACCAGTGTCTGTTGGTTGATTCTGGGGTAAACCCCACCCCCTGGCTATGCCAGTTGTTTTAACACCCAAATCTAGGCCCATCAGACCCCACCTAATGCTCTCTTCCTGAATATGCCCCTGCAGTTCTGTGACCTGAGGTACTGCTCTCTGCTTTCTCCAAACACTGAAGATCTGAGACACCCGTAATTGGTTACTGACCAGGCACCGAACTATGGTCTTCTTGTTTTGTCTTTTTAAAAAGGAAGTCAGCACCATATTCCTCCCAGATAGAAGCAAGAACCACCTCCATCCCTAATGAGCCCAACACTACATTCCGCCCGGCTTTCAGCAGCCATGAGCACAGGTCCCTCCCCTATGGCATAGGTCACATTGGTCTAGTCTAGTGCATCCAGCTCACTACCATGCTGCTCTACTTTCTCAGCCACACATGGCCAGCTGAAGAGTAGTTGGCCACCAGTAACTGCTGGTTTCCATGGGCCTGGAGTGCTACCAGCTACCACTGTTGGGCTCTGGCCATGCCCACTTTCTACAGCAATATCATCTGCTCTTGTCCACCCCTTTGTGGACTGGGAGCATGTCCTAGGTTGTCCTTGACCCCTGGTGTAATGGGCATGAAAAGACAAGTCTCTTTCCTCATGCTGCCACCTCTAAGAAAAGAATTTTCTTTCATATTTAAAAAAAAAGACTTACAGGACATGGCTAGTTTTGTTTAAGATGTCTGAGCAATAGATAGTAAATTCTGAACTTTTAAAATCATCGCTATCGAACAATGAAGATCTCCTGAAGCACCAGACAACAACTGACTGAAGGATCCAATGACAGACAGATATACTCTCCTGGAAGTACACAGTGGGCTCAAAGCAGCTCTATGTTGAAAAGACCTTAAGTGCTTGCATATAAGTTGCTCAAAAGCCTTTTGGGATAAGTGTAGGAGTGCTACAGAGTTGGGTAGGTCTCAATATAGAGGACATCCACAACTAGGAAATGAAGAGTCACTGCTGAGATTCCCCACTGAGATCAGAATTTTATTAAAACAAGTCACATACTGTACAGGATGATCAGAAACACAATCTCAGAGCCTCTTTATCAAAACCAGCAGCAAAGTATAGTTATTCCGAAGAAGGATAAAATCCAAAGACAATTACTGCAGGAGATTCTTACATGTACATTTCACAGAGAAGGAGCAAGGGCTTTATTATACTAAATAAAGGAGTTCTCAATTACAAAAAAGATTAAGTGAAAAGGCTAACATTTTAGTCAGGCAGGTGATATTCCCTGTGTCATCACAAACCCTGCTGCAAAATGAAGATGGATTTTAAAAGTCCAATCCGGACAAGACCTCAAACTGAAATGCTGCCATCACTGCTGTAGGGAATTAAATGAAAATAGTGATCATTAAGACCAGCATTCTAGCAGTGTCACAAGAGCTGTGAAGTTATACGCAACGTCACAATGTTTACATGGCTGTGTCTGGGCGATACGAATTCTCTCCAGCTCTGTAACGGTCTGACTTTTGGATACAGGACTAAGGACCAAAATACAGTCAATAGCTCCGAAGTGGGGGGATTAGTAAGTATCAAAGGTTGATGTTTCAGCTTGTCAGTGTCCCCAGAAGCTGCAGGATTCTAGTCCTTAGGTTCACACAAATAGCAGAGCTTTTGACAGCTGTAGGCACCCTGACTCCTACTTCTTTCTGCCTCCTCTTTCTTTGAGTGCCAGGTGAATCACAGAGCCACTTATCATGTTGTAGTAAGCCAAAGAGTTGGAGTCCTTGATGAAAATGCCCTGCAAGAAACAACAGGAGGTCTCAGTGCTCCCTCCAGAAATATTCAGCTATCTGGGCAACTAGGAGGGACCTAGGGTGGTTCGGTGTACAGAGGAGGGATCCCAGTCTCCCAGAGAGAAGGATGATGTGGAGGAGCTGGATAATAAGAGTTAGGCTTCAGTGCTGTCACAGTATTTCCACATTGCAGCTAGAGTGCAGAGACAAATGTTTACTCTTTTTCAGGGTGAAGTTTAACAGACTTAGGTTTTGCCCAAAAGTGAATTCTTTGAAAGATTAGAGCAGAAATATCACTGGTTTCAGAATCTAGATATCGTGTGAGAGAGAATATACATATCTGCCATTATAAAAGAAAGGAGTTTGTTTTATTTTCCCCTCTTTTTTAAATAGCTCTACAGCCTTGGCAGGAAAGGCCAAAATTTGGCAGGGATATGTTCCTTTTGGTGTTCTAGCAAAAGTCTCTCTAGAGTTGGCTGGGTTACAATGGCTTTAAAATCCTACTTCATGCATGATTATACTTTGTAGTAAGTGTTTTTTTTTTTTTAAAAAGTTTCTCAATATTTTGATGTTCTGCACATACATGTGCATGAGTTGTGGAATTTTCATGGGCAAACCCTGTAAATCAACATGTACACAGTCTTTGGAGTAAAGATGAGGAAAGCAGAGGGAGACAGTCTCATTCAGTGCACACAAGAATACACTCAAGAAGCTACTTCAACGAGTATATACTATATGGTACAGTGTTCAACACCAATACACACAGAGGGCTCAAATCAGCTTAGTTACACCAGTGTAAATTCACAGAAAGCCCATTGGCTTCAAGAGATTTATACTGCAGTGGTGACAAGATGAGAGCAAATCCACAGAATCTCTCTCATTCACTGTCTGCCATCCAGCCTGTGCACTTAATGGGGAAGGGCCTCTGCCCAATCTGTGAGTGATGTAATTAAAGATTGCCCTGTACTGCATGCACACAAGAGGCAGAGTGAGGCAGCTTTCAGGGCCTTACAAATTTTTTTTGTACAGAAAAAGTGCAGGGAAGCAGCAAGGCAGCATTTGAAGGGTTAACACTGTCACATACTCACCTCATACTGCAGCTTCTGTTTCCCTGCTGGCATCCCTGTGGCCTCGTGGATCTTAACCTTTATAACAGAGACCTAAGAAAAAGCAGAGAGAGCTCAGTCCCTCCAGTGCCCGGGCCACAGCACAAGTGGCCAGCTCCACCCACCTCCCTCCCTCACAAACTGTACACAGTTGCAATGTGGGGAGAGTCCAGAGTTTACAGCCTCAGCCAGGTAGTTTAGCTACTGTTCTCCCAGCAATGGAATAGCAGGAGTTAAGGCCAGGTTAACAAGCCATTTACCTGATCCGAGAGCGGAAGAGTGAACACCAGCACCTGGCCATTCAGTTTCCATTCAGTCTTGTCCTGCATGTTGGGAACCTGAACTTTAACTGTGACTGGACCCTAGGAAAAAAATTAAACGTAGTTACACACACAGATGGTCCTTTATGCATAGAGACAGATGTGGTGACAAGAGGCAACCACTTTGCTGTTCCTTTGGGTGCCGCCAACTTGCACCTTTCAATTCCCTGTTACTAGGGAGTCAACATTAATTGTTTTATTTGCTTCATTACTCTCACTTGGCAAGTTATTTTGTCAAAAGTCCGTTAAGAGTTTGGTCTGCCCCCTCTCCCCCCAATTATTCCTTATTAACTTCTGGCTGTTCATTGGGTGGTTTCACTCAAGTGACATGGGGAACACTACCAAGGTCCTTCTACGAACAGCATTAACTGTACTGTATGCATGCACACAGCACTTACCACAAAGGGCCCCTATTGTGCTGTACAAGTACAGGACAATAGTATTCACTACCTTGAAGAATTTACAACTCATTTTCAGAGAAGATGCAATGAGTGACCGACAAGGGGAAGGAATTATAACTCAGTTTAATATCCAAGTCTCCTTGATCTGGGGACATTTCCTTCCTTGTAGGGAAGTGGACACACTTTAATAGGTCTTTACCATGTGTGTGTTACTTGGAGAACTACTAAAAGCTACTCTGCATACTTAGCCTTTCCTTAAGATTGACTTCCCCATGCTGCCCTTCTCTCCAGGGGAGGACGTTTTAAGTTTTTGTAAACAATCATAAAACTTTTCAGGTAAATTTAAATTAACTCAATTGCTCTAGGCAGAGTGACAGGAAGGAGCTACTTCATAGAGACACAGTCAATTTCTCATGGGGCACTTGTGCCTACCAGCTGCCCTCCTGATTCAGGTTCCATTTTAGAGGAGATGGCCTCTTTTGGGGAGAGACTGAATACTCCAGTGTGGTCAGAGTTCCCGGCAATGCACAGTGAGCGGTTGGACTGTGGTGCTACTCAAATTATATACCTTGTTCCTGCGCAGGAACTCCTCCTCTGGCATCAGGCTGTCCTCACTTTTCGGTTTCTTAGACACAGGTTCATCCTCCATGGGTGGTGGGGGGTGAGGAGGCATTGGTGCTGGGGCAGGGACTGGAGCCACAGGAGGGGCTGGGACAAATGCTGAAATAGGAGGGGAAAAAACAGCTACATATACATCTACCCATGACATTCAAGAACAGTTCCCTTAACACGTTTCTGCAGTAGACTGGCACAGACCCTAAAGGAAACACCACTAGACAAGGGGGAAATTAATATACTTAGTGGTAACATGCAACATATGATGCTACATGAAGGCCTTCCCATGTGGGGAAGAGACCGGGGGAGCCAATAAACAGCACATATTTTTGTGGCTCATGTGGAAAAGTAAAAGGTCCCAGTCACACACGTCAACAGGAGCACAGACCTCAATGTACAGTTGGTTTGAAAGGTACTCTAATTAAAGGCTGGTAAGTTACTGCAGTAATTAGAGTGTTGTAGCTGTATCAGTCCCAGGATATTAGAGAGCGAAGGTGGGTAAGAGAATATCTTCTATTGGACCAACTTCAATTGGTGAGAGAGACGAGCTTATACAGAGCTCTTTTTTCGGCCTGACCTGAAGAAGAGCTTTGTGTAAGCTTGACAGTTTGTCTCTCTCACTAACAGAGGTTGGTCCAACACAAGATATTGCCTCCTGCACCGTGCTTGCAGTAAGGGGCAGTTACTACAGCCATTATTCACTCAGCAATAGCTCATCCACAGGGTTGGAAGTTAGAACGGATTTTAATGACAAGAAATGCGGGCCAGGTCACTTGGATCTATCTGACTCATTCAGAAAGTGCCACAGAGCTTTAATTTTCACTGGGATGGCACACCAGAGAGTAGGGATATTCATATAAGCATCTTCCAGGAGCAATTACGCTGAAAAATTATTCGACTCACTGACCTGTTGGTACTATCATGGGAGGCGGGCGAGGGGCCATCATGGGGGGACCAGATGGCGGCATCGGGACAACATTGATGCGTGGGGCATGTATTATTGGTGGCATGGGGGCTGCGATGACAGAGCCTGGGGGTATACGGACCACAGAAGTCATAGGGGGACGAGGCATGACAGGAACTGCAGAAACAACAGTGGTGCGAACAGGAGGCGGCATCTAGAAAGAAGACATTTATTACCAGGTGCAGCTCCAGGCACTCAGGGATTCAGTTTCTTATACTGGTCACAAGAGCTGATCAACAGCCGCAGAGTGTCACATTCTGAATCTTTTGGCTGGTCAGTTTTAGGAATATAAGCTTAGTGGTTGGGGGGTGGGGGGGGTGGGGGGTGTACTTTTAGTTGCTACTGCCGTTCTTCCAAATTCCCAGGAAGTTTGGGATTGGGTATAGAAGCCTCAGTAGCAGCAAAAGTCAGTAGTTACTTTCCCCCCCACACTCAGGAGCCACATTGCACAGCCATTTAAAAAAAAAATTAGTCTCAGAAACAGAAGCTCTTTGAACAGAGCCACATGAGCAGAATGCTGCTGACCTCAAACATCAGGACAACTTCAGTGGGGCTGACTGAGTGAGCTGCACACCATTACCACTATTTCTCGTGCCTACGCCTCTGCCTAAGATTACTACTTTCACTTCCCACCTTGGCTCTCACCCTTTAATCTAGTTCACCTTCCTGTCCCTCTGAGTGACTCCCCAGCCCACACTTCCTTCCTCTCCCATTTGTCACTGTCTGAATTTCTCTCCTCTCCAGTTCAACATCATCTCCTCTTTACAATACCTCAGCTGCTGGAAAACTCCTTCCTAACGTGTTTTCCATTTTGAATATATTTTAAACTTACTTCTAGGATCCATTTTATGGTTTAGAGCTAATTTGGCAAACTGATCTCTTAACTTGCTACTCCCGTTTCCAAGCAGCACCCTACCATGACCCATTTCAGCAGCAGTAAAACCTACTTCCAATTTAGCATCAAAGCAGCTGTTTGTCCTTGACAGTAAGAATGCTTACCGATGGAGGGCGTGGCACAGATGCGATTGGGGGAGCATTAGATGGGGGATTCGATGCTGCCGAGGGAGGTGGAGGCTGGGGCATCTCATTGGGCTTGCTGGGACCAATCTTCTCTTTGCTGTCATCTTCTGGCACCAGCCCCTTGGCCTTATGGATAGCCTCGATCTGCTCTTGCAGGGTGATATTGGCCTGAGCAGCCTGCTGTGTGCGGGCCATACTGCCAGAGTGGCCATCCCAGGTCACCTGGAAATCAGAAGAACATATCAGACTGTCAAAATTTTGATCAGATTAGCAGATAAGTGAGGGCTACTGTTTCACAGCAAGAACAAGTCCCTGGAGACTCCCATTTCTACAGGTTAAGGACAGCGGGCGGCGAGGTTACAGCAGGATTTGCACTGCACCTTTTCCTCTGGTTTCTGGATCTCCTCTTCTCCAATCTTTTTACCGATAGCAGTCTCTTCCACACCAAAGATATCAGTACGGCGCTCAGCCAGCTGTTTCAAGCTGCTCTCAATATCCAAACCTGCAGACAGGCAGAGGTCGGGGAAAAATGATGTTAGACATTTTCTCTCATATGACAAAACAGAACAAGGTAACTCAGAGTCCTGCTTAATTCTCTAATCCAGTGGTTCTCAACCTATTTACCACTGTGGGCCTCATATGCAGCTCAGTGTGTGTTATGTGGGCTGCATCCGCACAATATATATATATATACACACACTACCTGTATGGCCCAGAGGATGTCACATGGGCCGCATTTGTGTGCTGACTGGGCTGCAAGCGGCCCACAGGCCACAGATTGAGAACCACTGCTCTAATCCATTTTGTTTAACAGAATATTTTCAGTACCAATGGGTCCAATACCACTGTTACTAAAGAATGAACTTCAGTTAATAAGGTGGGTGCAGAACAATGTTTACAGGAAAGCTTCAGCGTTCTTGATGGCTATCAGAATATGTATACTAAACCAGCACGGTACACAAATCACCATTTCAAGATATGTCAAAGTCCCCATTGATACAGAGCAGTTTGACATGACTAATTTAGATTTAAACTGTGTACTGGGTTTTTAAATGAGTAACTCTTGGAGGCTTGTGAGGGACACCAGACTAACCTGGGGCATAGACCTCGTCATCACTCTGTTTCTCACGGATAGACCGATCCCGCTGCTCCAGCCAGCGGGGATCCAGAAGGCCGATTCGCATGTGTTCTTGCATTTTACTGGCAGGAATCTTCTCTCCAGTGATGGGAGACACAAGATATTCGTCTGGGGCTGGTGCTGGTGGTAATGGCTTGGAGGCTGAAGGAACAAAACCACATTGTTAAAAATGCCTAACTTGACTGCACATCTTAGAAGCAAGTTCTTGTGTGACTATTCAGTAAGAAATTAAATTGCTCATTGTCACCAAACTCTAGTTTACCTTTGGGATCGTAGTCTTTCCGCACAATGACCTGATCTGGAGTTGGAGGAAGAGGTGGTGGCATCGGGGTCTCAGGAGGAGGTGGAACTTTCTGACTCTCATCTTCGTCATCTGAGCCCTTAAAATTAAAACAATGATTACAAGTTATTAACAGCAGATCAAATATCTTAGAACACAGAATATGCAGCAACAGCAGTGAAAGTCGTATAGGGCAAAAATCTATGCATCCAGTGAACAGAGCTTATGCAGTCACTCCACGACTGAAACAATCTTGGCTCTAGAGTACATGTTACAGAAGTGAAACAGGCTCTCTTCTTTGCATACCTAAGCTTCTCATTTTTCATTTGTTGACAGTTTCTCCATGGGAAACCTCAAGACACTTGAAATATCTTTATTAGCAGGTTGTGTCATGGGACCACACCTCATTCAGAAAATGGAAGTGTCAGATCAACACGCTGCAATCAAGCAGTTTGCACTAAGCTTCTACAGAGATTTTTAAAACAGCAGCAAGCGTGCCAGCACTAGTGTGGCTGTAATTTAAGGAGAGTGGAGAGTCTCATTATTGCCCAAAGAGGGAACCAGGTGCCCCCTTTTTCTCTAAATAATTGCATCTCTCATCTTTAGTTCTGGCACCAAGGGGCTATGGTTTACCATAGCTAGGGCCCTACCAAATTCATGGTCCATTTTGGTCAATGTCCCGGTCATAGGATTTAAAAAAATCATAAATTTCACGATTTCAGCTATTTAAATCTGAAATTTCACCGTGTTGTAATCGTAGGGGTCCTGACACAAAAAGGAGTTGTGGGATGGTTAGGTTGCAAGGTTATTGTAGAGGGGGTTGCAGTACTGCTAACCTTACTTCTGAGCTGCTGCTGGCGGTGACGCTGCCTTCAGAGCTGGGCAGCTGGAGAGCGGCGGCTGCTGGCCGGGATCCCAGCTCTGAGGGCAGAGTCACCACCAGCAGGTGGCGTGGTAGGGCATTGCCACCCTTAGTTCTGCGCTGCTGCTGGTGGGGCGCCGCCTTCAGAGCCGGGTGCCTGGCCAACAGCTGCCGCTCTCTGGCTGCCCAGCTCTGATGGCGGTGCAGAAGTAAGAGTGGCAATACTGCGACACCCCTAAAACAAGATTGTGACCCCCTCTGCAGCTCCCTTTTGGGTCAGGACCCCCAATTTGAGAAACACTGGTCTCCCCCCGTGAAATCTATCTAGTATAGAGTAAAAGCACATAAACAAGCAGATTTCATGGGGGGAGACCCAATTTCATGGTCCCTTACTCATTTTTAATGCCTGTGAATTTGGTAGGGCCCTAACCATAGTCCTTTCTCATCTCTTCTCCCTTAAGGCAGCTAAGTTAGTAGTTTGACAAGTAAACGTCTCAGGGGCTTCTGAATGTGTCAACTGTACAATGAAAAGTGATCTATTTAATGACAATCTTTTAGGGTTCTCTCTACAGCAACATTCCTGGAATTCTCTCATGGAGATTGTACTTTGTTAGAGAACATGCAAACACAGTCCTCCTCATTGGTTCAATGGAGGAGAAGGGTTTCTAGCCAACAGATTAATGGGCCAAGATTGAGCTCATTTTTAGGGATAATGGTCATTGAACACTAAGAAGCACAGGGACTCTATGAAGTCAGAGCTTGCAGAGCCCCATAAGCCACATTAATCCTATCAATGGAAGTACTCTTTATCACACCAGCTACTTACCTCATCCATATCCTGCACTTGCGTGTCTTGGTCTAGTTGAGATGGGGTCTCCTCGGTCTTCTCTTGCTTTTCATCTTCTTCATCTGACTCCACCTCCATCTCCACTTCCTCACTTTCACCAAACTTCTCATAGCGCTCCTGGATCAGTATGCGAGCCCCCAGCTCCTCAGGAGTGGTGGGAGGAGGAAAGTTCCCTGCAACAAAGAAACACAGGCACCAATCCCCTTTAATGAAACTAACGGGGGGGTGGGGGGGTGGGGATCAGATTGTTGTATTGATGGGCTCATGGGAGCAAAGGCATATAGAAGGGAAAGGCTAGGGATAAGACTGATCTAAATGCCAACATGAAGATATGTGATGACACAGACTGAAGGCAGCAAAGAAAGGGAAGCAGCTACCACAATGGGGTGCTAATGCAGCAATGGAGTTCAGGGATCTTGGTTTTCAGTGGATCAGTTGATGACACTGGAAGCTGCTAGTCACAAAGAAAGCAGTACTGATTAAGTATCAGTGACATCACTATCTGCAGAAGAAACAGGACCTGAACTCAGCAGATAAAGTTTTTCAGTTCATATTCTAAAAGGGACATCATACGCTTCTACCTTGCACCCATCTAATATTTTTTTTACTTACAGCATTTTCCAGCAGCTCTCAAGAGGCACGTATCATCCCCACCAAACAGAAGCTGAGTCACAGAGCGGTTGTGTCACTTAGTTTTCCTACCTTGCTCATTGGGCTGGAAGTCCACTGTTTCCACAACAACAAAGTCATGCCAATCAATCTGGGCATAAGCAACACGTTCCTTCTCCTTCTCCTCCTCTTCCTTCTTTCTCTCTCGTTCCTGGAACTTGGCCCACTCCACTCTGTAGCACACCTGCACAAGGAGGCATAAAGCACTGAGTCACAGAAGTGGGAAGCATGTCACAGTACACAAAGGAGAACCCATTAGGAATCATAAAACAAGTCACAACACCCACAAGTGTTCACCTCTATTCTCCAAAATATGTAAGACCCAACATAGTCAGTGCCTCCAGGGCAGCCACATGGGCACCCCTGGGAAGTCAGTTAATTCAAAATTTAGAAATTGAATCTGATCTTGCAGCAACCAGGCAAAACTCCCACTGCCTTCAAGGAGTGGTTTGCTTGGGTATGGGCTGCAGGTTCGGCACTGTGCAGATGTCAAACTTTTTAGATTAAGAATAGTGAGAACTCCAAAAGACAGATCTCAAATCCTGACAGATTCACACCTGGAAATGTTTGACATACTTCTCACAAACACGCAGTCATGTTCCAAACTGAAAATATAGTCTGATAGAGGAAAACTTTAATTTTTAAAGATCTGAGGTACTGTATATTAAGAAACCTACAAGTAGCAACTGAGATCTTAGATTGTAAACTCTTTGGGATGGGAAAATGCTTTACGCAGTACAGCTTCATGAAGACATTACTCCTGGGCAAATTCTGCACCACTGTGCAATGCAGAATTTTGCATAAATTAATGTTGTGCATGCAGAATTTCCTTCCTTTCCCCCCCAGCCGCCAGAAACGGACTGCAGAGATGTTGGCCGCCAGTGGGGGCCGCTGGACCTGGCAGAGCCCAGCTTACAAATGGAAGACAAGGCTAGGGGGAAGGGAGGGAACTGGAGGATTCCCAGCAGTTGCAGTTCCCAGAATGCTCTGAAGGAAGGAGATGGCAGCATGCAGGAAACTCTGCATGTCCAGGACCCAGCATCAGGCTGTTTCTCCCTCTGGATCCCTAGGCTTAGGAGGGTAGGGGGTGTGAGTATGAGTATGTGGGCCAGCGGGGGGCCCACAGCTGACCTCTGGGGGGTAGAGGGTGAGTGTCTGGGCCTGGGGTGCCTGGGGGAGTGGGGGGGTGTAGAGAGCATGAGTATCTGGGCCAGGGTGCCCTCTGGTCGGGCTCGGGGGGGAGGAGGGAGGGAGAGCGGGAAAGTGTCCGGCCCCCTGGCTGAGCTCTAGGGGGGAGGGGGCAGAGAAAGAGGAACTGGGTTGTCATAGGAGGTTTAACTCTTTACTCCTAGGGGAATTTGTGTGTCTGTATTGTTACGGACATACTTGCTGACAGGTATTTTGAAATAAATTCCCAAAATAATTGAAACTAACGTGATTATAGAGTGTTATTTTGACAAATAAAATTAGCAGAATTTTAAAATATTGTGCACAGAATTTTAAATTTTTTGGTGCAGAATTTCCCCAGGACTAAGTCAAAGTGTGCTACACAAAAGTGGTTGATCAGACCAGCTTATTTTCCCATGTTTGAAAAACTGTTTGAAATGCCCAGTTCCCACACTTTATTCTCGTTGTGCTTACATGTGATGTCAATAATTAGAAAGATGCTGAGCTCAAAACCAGAAATAATTCAGAACAAGACAGCTTCAGCAGTTTTGTGGAAATTAGTCACAAGTTACCTGATCCAGGACTTCTCTAGGGTTTTCAGCCTCCTTCTTGAGTTTGATAAGTAAGCCTTTAGGCGGGATCAAGATCTGAAACACATTTTCAGGAGATCATGGATGACTATCATATAAATTGGTTCATAATTAAGGAAGCTGTCATAATTATCTTTTTTCTGCACTAGACAAAAATGAATCTTATGACTAGATCCCCTGAAGCTAAGCTCCATTTCTCCTGTTACCCTATTTTTAGCTATCACCAATACTCAGGTATAGTATTCTCACACTCGGCCATTTCACCTGCTTCTCTTGCTATAGAGGGACAACTTTTATCTGCATTACAGTAGCACTCAGAACATCCAAATCAAGTTTGGGCTCTCATAGTGTTCGGCACCGTACACCTTTTTCTGACAAAGAAGAAAACATCCTCTCCCTGTACTCAAAGACAGGTATTTAAAAGAAGACAGCTAGAAGAAGTTTTTCTTTCTTTGTAGACTGGCTATTTCATAATGCTGAAATAATGCTTTCAGAAGAAGAGACAGAAGCCCAGAGAGTACCTTCGTGTACTGCTCAACCAGTTTGGTGAAGTAGTTAAAAAGGCTATGCTGTGGGCGCAGGAAGTCAAACTGGTAATTCCTCTGCTCTTTCTGCATCAGCTGAGTCAGGAACTGCCGGCCATTCCGAGCTACGAACTGTGCAGTAAGCTTCACCACATCCAAGTCAAAGGCTGAAATTGAGGGAGGATCTGCGATGAACTCAAACTCTGGAGGTGGCTCTTTTGGAACGACTGTCTCCTGGATCACCTGAGCCTGTACCTACAGAGGAAAATTCGGACAGCTCACTAATTGCACCCATGAAAGCCATTACTTACTCCTAAGTAACTGTTTGGCTTTTATTAACTGAAGGGAAAAAAATCACTAACACATCTCTGGTGCCATAACTGCAAGGAAGGGAAAAGGTAGTAACATAATATAGTTCATGAGTGAGTCATTTAAATAGGCCCACTGCAAAAAGATGACAAAAGTTTACTCAGACACAAAACATAGCTGGAAGCAGAAATGGGATGTAGCTGTAATCTCCTAACAGACATAACCACAAAACATCTGATCACTGACTGTACAGGGCACACAAAGCAGGTAGGTTCAGCAAGTGGCCTTGTCAGCTAATGCATACTTGACCTAGGTCCCTACTAGGTCAGATTATCTCAAAGCATGGAGTACAAAATGTTGTTGAGAAGCCAACATAACTGGAGAAAACAGTCTTGGAATAACCTCCTTGGAATTAACAATGCATACCACAAGACCCGCAAAATCTCGCACTGATTGCAGGGTGCTGTCAAGCAATTTACTTCTGACAGGATATTCTAGATATATACAAGACTAGCGATCACATGAATACCCGATCAGGAATATTCCTAGTCAAGCCAGCATTCAATTGTGATCAATACCTGTAGCAAATTACCTTTCTTTGAGATACAAGCAGGCTTCTCAGCTTTGTCAAGTTTCAGGAATATGACCCCTGAGCACCGAGGGGCATACATTATGTGTCCCAAAAGGAAGAGGCCTAGGCACTTACAGAATTCAGAGTCTCTCCGTGTTGATTTCCATTGTGAAAATGTGAACACACAAAACAAACCCACAGCTTGTTTGAGCAAGGAGGTTGAAAGACCAAGATCAGAACTGACACCCTATGAGCCACCTCCTGGTTAACAACAGACATGAACCATTTACCTTCTGGGGAAGCTGTTGCTGAGCACTTTGCTGCTGTTGCATGACCTTGGGGATGGCAGCTGAAGGCTCCTGTGCCTTGCCCTCTTTGAACTCACTGACTTTGTGCCGGTAGTATGCATGGTAGGGATCGTTGGGATTCAAGAAATTGAACTTGGGGTTGTTTATTTCATTCTGACGGATTCGAGCTTCAAACTCTGGACCATTTCTGGGGGGAGGCAAAAAAGTGAGTTGAGAAGAGTCAGCATCAACACTGAAGTAAAAAACCCATTTTCTTCATAATTACTAAAAGTAATGTTGATGCACCAACTTCCCTCTTCCCCTCTGAGGATGAACATGGTCTTCCTCCCCACGCTACCAAATATCACTTCCATGTAACGTGCTTCTGTGTTGGAGCCCTACACTATTTGCTTTCTACCGCACCACAGTAATGGGAAGTGTAGTAGGATGCTTATCTACAGGAGCACAGGCTAGCATAATGGGCCCACCATAGGCAAACTGCTTGGGCAGCAGGTAGAATGGAAAGAGGGGGCAGAAGAAAGTTACTTCCGTTACCATCACAACCTAAACAATTCTCACTAGTTACATTTATTCACCCCACCAAGCACACACGATCATGCTTAGCACTAGTTCTGTTTACACCAGAAGTACTGCACCAAGGAGAGTCAGCATTTAGAACAATGATTCAAGTAGCCCTAGATCTCATTTCAATTTTTAAAAACTTGTTAAACTAAGACCCCAAAAACTTTGCATGCCCTTCTAGTAGACTCATTTCATACCAACTGAGTCGTTTACAGAGCCATATACTGGTAAGTATAGGAAATTACCCTCACACCCCAACAAGGAAGAGGCAGGTACGTCTGTTCTTGACATTCTATAAACCTTATAATTTGGTCTGCAGATTGAAAAAGATGTTTAAAGTAATATTGTCACTGAACCTCTAGTTAATTTGATCTCTCGAGAAGGCACTAGTCTCTCATTTTTGTTAGAATCCTGGAATGTACCAAGTTCTCTTTCAGATCAGGGAGTGATCCACCATAAAAACAATTATGCAAACTGCTAAAGCACCCTTAGCAAATTTTACTCACCAGCTTACCTTGAGGGTGTAATTTTTGACAGAGAAATAAAATCTTGTTTTTGTCTACCATCCTCCTTGTGACAAAGACAAGCAAGTAGATTTTGCACCTCAACTGGTAAATTTTCGTTATAATTTTGCAAGGCAGCACAAAAACATTCACCAGCCCCACCAAATGAACAGCACATTCTGATGCCAATTAACATGGAGACCTGCTCCAGTTTCTGGATCAGTGCAGTGAGTGGCATTCCCAAGAGGGCTTGAAAAATCCCATGAAATGAGAGCCCATCTAGTGTTACTTACCTGGCTACAAAGCTGGCAGTCTTGTCCACAATATTCCTGACTTCTGGAGGAGGGTAAATAATTCCCACAACGGGTTTGGCTGGTGCCGCTTCCTCTTTTGGCTCATCTTCTGGCTGCAGTAAGAACAAATGAGAGCTTTTTCTACAATCTTACCATATTCCCACCTCATTTAACCAAAACAATAGTCCTGCCACCCAGTACATAGTGGTTACATGGAGATAAGATGAGGTATGGAAGCATCTCTCTTCACTGTAGAATTTGCAATCAGCATGTCAGGATATTAAATTATAGCAAACAAGATCAAAGCTGGTGATAACAGAAAGGGAGATTTTCATCATCTGTTAATCAGGTTCTGAGACAAAGCAGAGCAAATCTGGATCAACAGGTTTCCTTTTGCTGTTTGAGCTTGGGAGACAGAGACCAATTAGCAGTGTCAAGTAGTAGCCACTGGACTGTGATTCAGGAGATTGGGTTCTATTCCCAGCTCTGATATTGGCCTGCTGGGCGACCATGGGCAAGCTACCTCACCTCCTGGTGCCACAGTTTCTCCATTTATAAAATAGAATAATGATACTTACCTCCTTTGAAGCCACATTGACATCTGCTAAAGGAAAGCTCTGTAGAACAGCAAGGTATTATTAAAAGCCTGAAAGGGTCAAATGCTGGATTGTCAAATGCTTTGTTGAACAAATTCAGGTTACTGATAAAGTGATTTTTCCTTTTTGCTCCTACTCATTCAACAATTTGAACCATTAGGCTCCAAGTAACAGCATCCACTGGCTCCCCTGCTCTTTACCAAGCAACAATACTGAGCACTAACCTGCCTAGGGCATCTGCTGCGGAGGATAACACATCAAAGGAACAGTGCCTCAAGAGATATATGAAAGGCCACCAGGTGGCAGCCTTAAACAATTCTCACTGAAGCCCTTTCCCTTTCAGCCCACAGCCCAGTAGAGTGGGCTTTAAGTGCTGCTGGGGGAGAAGTCCCAACATCATATACAAAATACAGGACTTTGACCATCTAGCTAGAGCAGATCTGGAAGCTTTGAAACTTTCTGGAGACCCTTTCAGACCCCAAATAAGGAGCTAAAATCTGAATGAATTTCATGTAAATGAGACTTAAGGGTTTTGACCCTCTCCAAACTGTGCCAAAAGTCCTTCTGTAAGAAATGAACTGAAGCTTGTAAGTCAATTTCCTGACTGATATGAAAGAAAGACCTTAACCTGAGCACAATCCCTGGAATTCTTCCTGAGAACTGCTTTATCCTTGTGGAAGACCTGAAGCAGTTATTTACTGGAGTGGACAGATCTCTCTCCAATATGCCTGAACAAAGGAAAAATTGCCAAAGCAAAGCTGTTTTAGAAAAACGAAGTGTAGGGGGAGAGTGGTCATAGACTCAAAAGGGAGGAACAAGGAGACTTAAAAACATTAGTACTCTAATAGAGTAGAGTAGACTACTGAGGGACTGCAGGGTGAAAATGGTTTCAGATGGATAGAGCCTAAATAAAATATGTGATACGGGAATAAAAGACTGCTATAAACCCTTCTACTTTCCTTCCTGTTGCCCTGAGAACAAGAATTTGACGTTAGAAGACTCAAGCCGACAACCCAAAATGCAACTAACTCAATCTTACAGGTCTTTCAAGCAAATGGGCCCATGTTTAGAGAAATGTATTTGTCCAAACAGCACAGAGAGTTGCCTACACCCTTTACAGGCTGTGAAGAAAACTGGATGTCTACTAGACACTAGTCATCCCAGGGAGAAAAATGTGATAATTCTGTATCACAAAGGACATGCCACTTAGTCTCCAAAATGCTAAGGAAATATTTTTTTGGTGCATGGTCGGGGAGGGAAAGAATTCGGAGGCAGAAGGAATGGGACAACTAGACAGATGATTTTAAGCTTCTGGTTAAGAGCAGGAAGTTGGAACATCAAGTCTCCCAAAGTCACATTGGAGTGGTAAGTTTAACAAATATTCCATCTTTAGAAAGAGCAGAAATCTGTATTTCAAGCTCCCTGCCCATCTCATATAGGCAGCATCCACTGCATGCACCCGTGGCTTCCTGAACCTGCTAAACAATTTGGTAACTTTCTAATTTACTGGAGTGGCAAAAGAATCTACTTCTGGCATCCCGCAGTATCTTCTATTTCTTAGCAACATTGGGACAGCTTCTATTCATCAGAGTTAGTTCTGGTCGGCCTGGAATGTTGAATGCCAGTTTTGCTGTCTATTTTAGGGTTATATAGCAGCACCCATCACATAAGTATCTGAGCATTTCACAGGTTAATTAGATTGGCATGACAAGATCATTAGTGATTTCATGCAATCTTCAGCTGTCTTCTGGTTATGAGAAGCCCTGCTTGGGGTAGAGAAAAAGATACTGCTCTACCCACATGGCAGGAGAAGAACATGGATCATCCAGGGGAATACCAGGCTGTGAGAATCCTCTCACCACCATAAGGACTCCTTGGGCTGGACAGAATGTGTCAGAGGATGGAACCGCACTGAGCCCAATGGGGGATGAATGAGTGAAGAAAAAATGGTCTGGACAGTATCTTGCTCATGGGACCAGTTTGAACAACAGTAACTTTAGCCCATCCCACGCAGTGGGATGAGAGAACATCTTGAAGACCTGTGGCCTTGAAAGTCATCTTTACGTGGTCTAGACTGGGCAACCTTGCTTTCTGCTATGCTAATGGCAGCTTCCAGGTGGGAATTACATCAAGAAGGAGCTAGAGAACTTTCTTCCATGTTTGTCACAAATTCCAGGTTAGAAAAAGAACCAAATGACCTGGGCCACTGCATCTCAACTGGATGCATTGTAGGGAATCACTTGGATTTTGCTTTTGCTGCTACTTTTAGGGTCTTTGTGAGTAATCTCAGTGCTAGGGTATCAAGCCTTGCTGTAACAGGATGTAACAGACCCTTCTGCCTTCAAGGAGAAAGGATTCCAAGCCTCGGACTTCTTCATTTGGATTCAAAGAAAAGCAAGAGAGGCCATCACAACTGCACCACCATGAGCCTTTCACTGAAAGAATTCTGGCTCATACACAAATGCAGCATTTTTTGCTTGCCTAGCTGGTTGACTGCCTCATAAGGAGTTGCAGGTGTCTGTGGGGAGCTTAGGCACAAGATGAATATAAGAATGTGGGAACCAGCTGCCTGTAGAGGCATGCAAATGGGCAGGTAGGAAGAAAAATTCTTAAGAGCAACCAATCACTGTCTTCCAAAATTGACCGAAGTGCAACTCCTTAGTCCACACTGTCAGCTGTGCAGGAACAGAAAGCACCAAACAGAATTTTACCAATCTAGAAAAATAAAACCTTTACAATGAGAATTAATCTTAAATAATTTGAGTCAGAGATTTTTTTTCCAGAACTGTAAGCACCAGAATGAATTTCTCTCTCCCTTCAGTCAAACATAAGGCTCTGCGATGTTTGCAGATCCCCTCTTCTGAATATCAAATCACTCTACACTGTGTGCAGCCATATCTAGCTAAGCCATGATAGTACAGATCAGTACTTGGATAGGAGATTCTGTAGGTGATATTCTCCCTCTTCCTCCAGTACAGAGCCAACAGCCCAAGCAATGATAAGCTTTTCATAAATCCAGATTTCCTGGCAAATTCCAATTTGTATACTACAATTCTGTCCCCTGTTGCTCCTTCAGTTTCCAGTGGATAAACTATTCTTTTTAGCATTCTGTCCTGAACTAGCATTAAGTTGGGTTGTAGTGAGCTGTTCAACAGCTTCTGCCTTCAGGAGTTGCATTTTAGTGGTGGGTGAAGCAATTCCCTGTTTAGTTTGCCAAGCACTGTGGGGGAGAAACCTTGAGATAACTCACTTCACACAGTGCTGAAATGCAGCCAGTTCGAAGGTAGTAAGAATAGCTACCTCATATAGTGATTTTCATGAGTAGATCTCAAAGCACGTTACAAAGGAGGTTGGTATCATTATCCCCCTTTTACAAATAGAGAAACTGAGGTACAGGGCAGTGACTTGCTCAAGGTCACCCAGCAAGCCAGGAATAGAATCCAAGTCTCCTACATGCCAGTGCTGTAGACTCTAGGCCACACTGCCTCTCTAGAAGAAGACAGCAGATGTTTAACAGAGCACAGCAAACCTAGATAAAAGTTTAAGAAATAAGGAAGATGTTATGCATTAAAACTCCACAAAGAACTCAGGGAGCTGGGACATCAAGACCAGAAATGGCAGTGTTCCAGGACACAGGGCTCAAGCAAAGAGAGCCTGGGAGCTTTTAATACCCACAAGCGAGGTAGAGCCTGAGTTTTATTCATGCCTTGCACCCTAACGCTTTGTGTTGACAGAGATCAGTACCCCTACAAACCCACAGTCTTGCAACACTCCCTGCAGCACATAGGTGTCAGAGCCCCTGCTGAGCACACCTCAGCACAGCGCCCCCTAGCAGAGCACTGGGACAAAAAAACTTAATTGGCATCAATTATTCTGACCTGATAAGCTTATTGAGGGGATGATAATGATGAGACTGCTTACAATGGCATATAGCCAATCTGTAACTGCTAGCAGTAAATATCGCCAATAGCTGGAGATGGGACACTAGATGGGGAGGGCTCTGACTACTACAGAGAATTCTTTCCCAGGTGTCTGGCCGGTGGGTCTTGCCCACATGCTCAGGGTCTCTCAGAGGTCCCCAGTGAGTGGAGTGCTTCCCCTAGGAGGGCACCGGGGAACGTTGCAGGGGTTTGTGGCAGGGCCAGCCCAGCCCTCACAGGGGGAAGGAAGGGACTGCCACCCAGCCCCTTCCCACCCGCAGCTCCGCTCCCAGCCCGGGCAGAGGCTGGCAGCAGAGTTGCACCCGGCCCCCACCGCAGCCCAGCTGTGGCTCCGCTCCTGCCTTGGTCCAGCCCAAGATCCACCCCAGCTGTGGCCCCCTTACCCCATCCCTGCTGGGGGGCGGGGGGAGGAGAGGGACCATCAGAAGCTTAGGGACCACTAGTCTGATTGACATATTTGGGGTTGTGAAGGAATTTTCCCCCAGGTCAGATTGGCAGCGACCCTGCGGCTTTCTCGCCTCTCTCTGCAGCATGGGGCACAGATCTCTCGCAGGTTTAAACGAGTGTCAATGGTGACTTCTCTGTCACTTGACGTCTTTAAACCATAATTTGAGGCCTTCAGTCGCTCAGCCGGAGGTGAGGGGCCTATTACAGGAGTGGGTGGCGAGGTGCTGTGGCCTGCGCTGTGCAGATCGGACGGGACAGACCTTCTGCCCTTACAGGCTGAGCGGGCGCTGACCACAGCCCGCGTGGGGGTTCCGGGTCGGAAGGAGAGGGCCGGGTCCCCCATCCCAGCCCTGACCGGGGCAGGCCCTGCTTAGCTTGTCAGCCTGCTCGGATCACAGACTCCTGGTGCCCAAGGAAACAACCCCTCCCAGCATGCACCGCGCCGCTTTGCATGCTGGGAGCTGCCTGCTCGGGACCCGCGGGGAGCCCGGGGCCGCGCTGGGGACCCGCCGGCTGGAGCGCGCGGGCCTTCCCTCCTCGCCGGGCCCCGGCTCGCCACGCCCGCCTCCTCGGCCCGCCCCGGACAGCCCGGTACCTGTTTGCCTTCTTGCGGCGCTGGCTGCGCGGGCGGCAGCGCCTGCACCGGACCGGCCGGCATGGTGCCGCCTCAGCAGCCCGCGGCAGCCTCTGCTTGTCCTGGGGCGGCAAGGGCCGAGCCGCTCACTGACCGACACCGCCGCGCACAAAATGGCGGCGACCCCCGCGGGCTGCGCGCGCAGCGCGGTCCTGCTCGCTGACGTCGAAAACATAGGCCGGGCGAGGAAGCGGGCTGTGGAGGCTGCGCGGGTAGCCCAGTTGGAATGTTCTACTCTGGGGACGGAGAGAGGGGTGCCCGCAGCCCAGCGATACCAGTCGGGGTTGGTACAGTCGGAAATGATGCGCGCGCAACTCCTCGGGCTCGTGTCCCGGGGTGGGGGGCGGGAATAGGGCTTGTTCCCGGCAAGACGGCGGAGTGTACTTCAGAGGGAGCGAGGGGGGCGTACTCGGAATGTTCCACGGAGGGAACCAGGGGGGTACTCTCGTGACGTTGACTTGTGGGGGAAGGAGCTGGGAGCGCTCCTGACCTGCCACGGGACAGCTGTACCTGGCTGTCTGCCTCTGTAACTTCCACCCCGCGCATCTGGAGCGGCGGGGCTTTCACCCCCCAAAGCTGATGCCCAAACAAATCGGCCCGTTCACGGTGCCGCCGGCCTCCTCGCTGTTTTTGTGGACACAGACGGGCACGGCTACCCCCCGACAAGGGACAGATGGTTCACTCCGCACAGCGGAGGGGTGGGGCCTGTGCGGTTGCCGTGGTAACGGGTAGCGACGAAGGCGGTAACGCAGGCCGCTCGGGGGCAGGTGGGTTCCCTCCCGGGGCCTTGTGTCCGCGGGTCCCGGCCCGGGCCCCGCCCAGGCTCTCTGCCAGGCTGGGGCGTCGGGGGTTTGCCCGGGTCGCGCGTCGGGGAGCCGCGAGTCCGGGCGCGGCGCTTCGCGAGCCGGGTCTCTGGGCTCCGCGCGACTGGCTCGGGGCCTCCGCTGCCCCGTGGGCGGGCGCTGGCAGAGAACCGGCCTCGGGGCGCTCGGCTGGAAGCGGCCGGGGGCAGGCGGGGGTTACCCGGCCGCCCCCCGTGCGCGCTGCGCGGGGCTGCTGCGTCCAGAGCGGTCCAGACCGGCGAGGGAATGGCTGAGACAGAGGAGTTGGGTGGTGCCATGTCTGCAGTTCATCGATCCGTGTCCAGGGGCCTGGGGGTCCGGGGACGGAAGGGCAGCCAGTGCTAGTGGTGCCATGTGCAACGCGCGCACACCTTACTTGTGTCTGCGGGTGAAGTGTGGTACTTGTCTCTGACACGTGTATACATGCCACTGCTGTCTCCTGGGTGGACTCAGAACTGCTTGCCCGATTGCCAACCTGATTGCCTTCCATGGCGAGATCACTGGCTCTGTGGATATGGGGAAAGTGGTGGATGTGATATATCTTGACTTCAGCAAAGCTTTTGACACGGTCTCCCACAGTATTCTTGCCAGGAAGTTAAAAAAGTATGGGCTGGATGAATGCACTATAAGGTGGATAAAAAGTTGGCTAGATTGTCAGGCTCAACGGGTAGTGATCAACGGCTCCATGCCTAGTTGGCAGCCAGTATCAAGCGGAGTGCCCCAGGGGTTGGTCCTGGGGCCAGTTTTGTTCAACATCTTTATCAGTGATCTGGATGATGGGATTAATTGCACCCTCAGCAAGTTCACAGATGACACTAAACTGGGGGGAGAGGTACATACGCTGGAGGGTAGGGATAGGGTCCAGAGTGGCCTAGACCAGCGGTTCTCAAAGCCGGTCCGCTGCTTGCTCAGGGAAAGCCCCTGGCAGGCCGGACCGGGCCAAGGGACGTGCTGGCCACCCTTCCCACAGCCCCCATTGGCCTGGAGCGGCGAACTGCGGCCAGTGGGAGCAGCGATTGGCCGAACCTGCAGACGCGGCAGGTAAACAAACTGGTCCGGCCCGCCAGGGTCTTTCTCTGAACAAGCGGCGGACCTGCTTTGAGAACCACTGACCTAGACAAATTGGAGGATTGAGCCAAAAGAAATCTGATGTGGTTCAACAAGGACAAGTGCAGAGTCCTGCACTTAGGAAGGAAGAATCCCATGCATCAGTACTGGCTGGGGACCAACCGGCTAAGCAGCAGTTCTGCAGAAAAGGTCCTGGGGATTACAATGGACGAGAAGCTGGATATGAGTCAGCATTGTGCCCTTGTTGCCAAGAAGGCCAACGGCATATTGGTCTGTGTTAGTAGGAGCATTGCCAGCAGATCGAGGGAAGTGATTATTCCCCTCTATTCGGCACTGGTGAGGCCACATCTGGAGTATTGCATCCAGTTTTGGTCTCCCCACTACAGAAGGATGTGGACAAATTAGAGAGAGTCCAGCGGAGGACAACGGAAATGATTAGGGGGCTGGGGCACATGACTTATGAGGAGAGGCTGAGGGAACTGGGGTTATTTAGTCTGCAGAAGAGAAGAGTGAGGGGGGATTTGATAGCAGCCTTCAACTACCTGAAGAGGGGTTCCAAAGAGGATGGAGCTAGACTATTCTCAGTGGTAGCAGATGACAGAATAAGGAGCAAAGGTCTCAAGTTGCAGTGTGGGAGGTCTAGGTTGGATATTAGGAAAACTGTTTCACTAGGAGGGTGGTGAAGCACTGGAATCGGTTACCTAGGGAGGTGGTGGAATCTCCATCCTTAGAGGTTTTTAAGGTGCAGCTTGAGAAAGCCCTGGCTGGGATGATTTAGTTGGGGATTGGTCCTGCTTTGAGCAGGGGATTGGACTAGATGACCTCCTGGGGTCTCTTCCAACCCTAATATTCTATGATTCTACGTTCACCTATGTGTGATGCCTGGCACCTTGCTCTCTCCTGTTCTCTGCCTCTTGTAGGTTAAGCTCCTGAGGACTGAAATACTTTTTTCCAGCTAGAGTCTTTGGTCTCAATAGAGGGGTAACTGGGTGAACTTTAATAGCGTGTGGTATTCTAGAGGTCTAATGGTCCCTTCTGGCCTTAAATTCTATGGGACTAGTATCAGAGGCTCTATGCAACTAACAGCTAAAGGGTATTCTGTGATTTGGAACAAGAGGAGATGAGTTTTATTCGTGGTGTTGTTGTGAAGTTCCAGTGGCACAACATGCGGTATAATGACAGCTGTGAAGTCTTAGGACTTGTTACAATGCTATACACTGGGCCATAACTTTTATGCCATAGCAGAAGTGACAGCACTTTATCCCACAGTCATGAAGAGCTGAGAGGTACAGTAATGAGTCTGACCTGCCTTGATTTTCTTTCCCTATGGAATCTGCTGGTTAATTTGTTCAGTGTTGTTGTCCGCTGCAGATCTGTCCATCCTGCCAATGAGGGGCATTTTCCTATTGGTGGCCTAAAGTCAACTGACAGAATGGCATACCTGTTGGGCAATCCAAACTGCATGGAGAGCTTGAGGAAGGACATCACCGATCTACAAGGAACCATTATTGATGTCTTCTCCCGGGCTGGAGCAGTGCGTTATCCTTCCTGGAAGTTCCCCAATAAAGTGTCTTGTGATCTGGATCTGGTGGCTTTGCTGGAGCATTACGACTATGTGGAAAATGACCCTGAATTTACCCAGCATTCCCATGTAATGCTCCTCGAACTGGTGATTGACAGGTGAGAGGATGAATACATCTCAGATCTGTTAAGAGGTTGGTCAGTGGACATCCGCAACTCCTTTCAGAAATGCCTGTTGGGAAAACACTACATTCATACAGACCATATATCTGTGTTCAGGTCTTTAGAGTCACATGCATCTGGAAAGCATGGAAGACGTTTCTGTATTCAGCCACTTATCTATGGCTGAGCAACTGTATTTCTTCTTTGAGAAATGTCTCTGCAGAATTCTACCGATAGGATACCTGCCCCTAACACCATGAGCATAGATCTGTATGCACAGTATATTCAAAGAACTTGCAACAGCTTTTAGCTATCTAGCAGCATTTCCCTGAAATTCTCTTCTTATAGGGGGTTGGTAGCAACATAGTATAAGGTTGCCTGACATTTCCCATTATAAGACCCTGTTTTCAGTTAGTTATACATTTACCAAACTTTGATTGTTTGAGCTAAAATTTCCTGTGCTGGATGTCTGCCTCAGGCTCAGTCTTTTGGGAAAGCTTCAGCCAAAATGGTTCAGCCATTTCCAAGGATAGGGAAAAATATGTTGTTTTGGCAAAAACAGTTGTTGACCTTTGAGAAATTCTAACATCTCCATACTTTAGAGCACGGAGAAATTTGGCCTGTGTCAGGGAGGTGCCTTTTGCTGTTCATATGAAAATCTGCCCAAATTTGGCTGTTATAAGTCCTTGAAAAATCTCAGTTTGCACATGCTCAGTAGAGACTTTTTAGAGTTTAACTAAAATCTCTGAAGAGTCCATTCTCACTGAGTATGCTCCAGCTCATCACTGGTTTTGGTGCTGACCAGGCTGTGCATGTGCCATCCCTCCAGAGTTACTGAGCATGATCCATCCCCTCACAGTTCCCAGGTGTGACTGGACTGTGCATGCCTCATTCAGTGCACAGAATGGACCTGCTTTGGGGATGAATCAGGACTATAGTGAAGGAGCCTGCTGTCTCATTTGTGGATGAAGTTGGAAGGTGTCTAGTGAATGAGGCAGAGGATTGTGGGAAGAGAAGGGAGGGCCTTGTGGTTAAGGGAGTTGAATGCTACCCTGGAGAATTGGATTCTATCCCTGCGTCTCCCACAGAGTTCCTATGCAGTGTTGGGCAAGTCACTTAAACCAAAGTTTTCACAGGTGGTCCCTAAGTATGCTCCTCATTTTCGGGGTGCTCAACATGAGAGCCTGGGTCTTGATTTGCATTAGTGCTGAGCACTCCCAGTTACAACTGACGTCAATGGGAGCTGTGCTTTGAACATCTAAAGTGCTGTATAGTGGTAAGTATGTTGAAAAATCAGGTCCTAGGTGTCTCAAGTTGGGCACTGAAAACTAGTGGATACTTTTGCCCTGTGTCTCAGCTCTGCATCTGTAAAATGGGGATGATCTGCGCACCCCCCATCTCACAGGAGTCTTGTGAGGAAAAGTTAATGTTTGCACAGCAGCTACTGTCATGCTGAGCGTCATAGAAAAGTCTATGAGGAAATTAATAATTCAGTCTTCAGAGCAGGGTTTGAATGATGTGCAGTGAACAAGGCCTGGGGCCACACATTAAACAATGAGGATAAAACAAAATATTGAATAGCAGTTCATACAGTGAGCATTGTCCATCATGTGCACTGAATAAGGCAGAGGTTCTATGGAAAAAAATGGCACGAGATCATGTAATTAAGGACTGTGCATTGGCACAAGGGGGCCAAATTAAGAATATGTAGACAACCTTAATTTTGGCATTTCCTAACTTTTGGGTGCTTGACTTTGCAACCTTGACAGTGTTCTTTTAACATAGATTTTGTGTGCAATGTACAGAGGTTTGTGAGTACATATTTGACAGTTACATTAATACTTGGTATTTCTAGAACACTTAACTTGTTCAAAATATTTTACAGCCATGAACTAATTAATCCTCACAGCCTCTCATCTACAATAAGTAGATGAGTTTAGTTATCCCCTCTTTGCCAGTTGGGAAACTGAGGCACAAGTGAACTGAGTTGCTCAAGGCCACCCAGCTAGTGAATGGCAGAGCGGGGACTAGAACTGCATCTCTTGAGTATATCGTCCACTAGCCTGCATTGACTTTTGGCATGTGTAGTTATCAGTACAGATGTCAGTTTTATATTTTAAATCATGGCTCAATCACTAGGCATTTGGGGTGCTTTTTCCATCGGCTTGAAGTAAAATGGTGCTTAATTTTAAAAAAGTAACTCTCAGTGCAGCTTCTCAAGGCTTTACCTTTGTTAAGGCCCATTTAGGATTGCCTTGAATTCATCCACCAGCCAGAAGGCCTGATCACTGGGCTAAAGGGGGACCTACCTCCACATACCCCATCTACAAGCACAGGGGATGGCTTTGAATCTGTGCCCCTGGGAAAGGACAGTCAGGCCCTGAACTCGGAGGAATGTTGCTCCGTAGAGTGACCCAGAACTGGGGAGTTGCACAAGTGGTGACCCACGACTATCCAGCCCCCTGGGATAGAGAGGGTCCCCCTGCCTTGTTTCCACCCCTAAACAGCCTAGGAAGCTGGGGTTTCCCTCTGGGGTATTTTGTGTGCCAAATGCTAACCCTGGGCCACCTCCTTATGTTGTCCCCCAACTTGAAGGGCGGTAGTGACCGACAGCAAAAAGCCCACTCCCAGAAAGAAATCCCATGCAGCTCTAATCCACGGTTTGTTTCTGTCAGAAAGGCTGCTGTTGCTGCTTCAGAGCTTCACAGGCTACATGGAGAATCTCATCAGCGAACAAGCTGTGCCCCCGTCCCGGGCAGTGGGACCCTGCATGTCCATCGGGCTGGCTGTGAGGAAGTACGGGAACAGCATGTTGAAACTGGGAGCGCTCCATCAGCAGCTAGTGACTGAGGTAGGATGTGGCCTAGCGATGCTGGGACCTATGTCATCTAGGATTTGCTATACTAAACCAGATCGTGGTTGAACCTTCAGTGATCAGATTACACTTCGAAGCATGAGCTTTGATTAACCTCATCTAATCCTCAGAACTAGATAAAATTAAATTAGTGGCTGTAATATTAGCCAGCCCCTTTTAAAATCCAGCTACTGTATTTAGCTCTCTGGCCTGCTGAAGCAGGGAGGTCTGCTGGCTGCCTACATGCAGTGTGATCATAGAATCATAGAATATTAGGGTTGGAACAGACCTCAGGAGGTCCAATCCCCTGCTCAAAGCAGGACCAACACCAACTAAATCATCCCAGCCAAGGCTTTGTGAAGCCAGGCCTTAAAACCTCTAAGGATGGAGAGTCTACCACCTCCCTAGGTGTGACGTTGCAGTCCATATGATTTTATGAAAATATGCTAATGAGTATGAATATAATGTAACTGGAATATGCTTCATGCAAAAAGTCTCGTGTAAGGTATCATTACAAAGCCTATAATCTACTGAGTGTGTTCATCCTATTTGCATAAATGTATCATTCTTTTATCTGAAACTAGAAATATGAAATATAACTCTGAGGTCCTATTGTAATTATGCAAAGTGTGGGCCATTATTGGTGGTTTGGAATCTTGATGGCTCCCATCAACTAGGACAATTGACTGTAGATGGCTCTGTTTACTTGCAGGCCTTCCTGTGAGTCAGACTGGGAAGAATGAAAGCTTGGTTTCAGAGTAACAGCCCTGTTAGTCTGTATTCGCAAAAAGAAAAGGAGTACTTGTGGCACCTTAGAGACTAACCAATTTATTTGAGCATAAGCTTTCATGAGCTACAGCTCCGATGAAGCTTATGCTCAAATAGTCTCTAAGGTGCCACAAGTACTCCTTTTCTTTTAATGAAAGCTTGGGGTCTCACAGGACATGTGACCATGTCACCTGGTACTGGAATCCATCTTAAGCCTGGGTCTTTTCCATTTAGACGGAGGGGTGGGGACCCAAAGAGACAAAAGATTCCCTCCTTGTGCCACAGCTATATATAAGGGGGTGGAACAGAATAAAGGGGGCTGCAGTCATGAGAAATGCTCTAGCTACCACCTAAGCTGGAACAAGGACTGTACCGGGGAAAGGATTGGGCCCAGACTAGACTGTAATCCCCAAGTCCTTTTCTGCAGAACTGATGCTTAGCCAGTCGCTCCCCAGCCTGTGCCGGTGCATGGGATTCTTCCTTCCTAAGTGCAGGACTCTGCACTCGTCCTTGTTGAACCTTATCAGCTATCTTTTGGCCCAATCCTCCAATTTGTCTAGGTAACTCTGGACCCTATCCCTACCCTACAGCATATCTACCCTCCCCCCAGTTTAGTGTCATCTGTGAACTTGCTGAGGGTGCAATTAATCCCATCATCCAGATCATTGATAAAGATGTTGAACAAAACTGGCCCCAGGACCAACCTCTGGGGCACTCCGCTTGATACCGGCTGCCAACTAGACATCAAGCCATTGATTACTACCCGTTGAGCCCGACAATCTAGCCAACTTTCTATCCACCTTATAGTCTAGTCATCCAATCCATACTTTTTTAACTTGCTGGCAAGAACACTGTGGGGACCGTATCAAAAGCTTTGCTAAAGTCAAGATGTATCACATCCACCGCTTTCCCCATATCCACAGAGCCAGTTATCTCGTCATAGAAGGCAATCAGGTTGGTCAGGCATGACTTGCCCTTGGTGAATCCATGTTGACTGTTCCTGATTACCTTCCTCTCCTCCAAGTGCTTCAAAATGGATTCTTTAAGGACCTGCTCCAAGATTTTGCCGGGGACTGAAGTGAGGCTGACCAGTTTGTAGTTCCCTGGGTTCTCTTTTTTCCCTTTTTAAAATATGGGCACTATATTTTCCTTTTTCTGATCATCCGGGACCTCCCCCCGATTACCACGAATTTTCAAAGATAATGGCCAATGGCTCTGCAATCACATCAGCCAACTCCCTCAGCACCCTTAGATGCATTAGATCCGGTCCCATGGACTTGTGCATGTCCAGCTTTTCTAAATAGTCCTTAACCTGTTCTTTCACCACTGAGGGCTGCTCACCTCGTCCCCATACTGTGTTGCCCAGTGCAGCAGTCTGGGAGCTGACCTTGTCTGTGAAGACTGAGGCAAAAAAAGCATTGAGTACTTCAGCTTTTTCCACATCATCTGTCACTAGGTTGCCTCCCCCATTCAGTAAGGGTCCCACACTTTCCCTGACCTTCTTCTTGTTGCTAACATACCTGTAGGAACCCTTCTTGTTATCCTTCACATCCCTTGCTAGCTGCAACTCCAGTTGTGCCTTGGCCTTCCTGATTACCCCCCTGCATGCTCTAGCAATATTTTTATACTCCTCCCTAGTCATCTGTCCAAATTTCCACTTCTTGTAAGTTTCCTTTTTGAGTTTCTCCCCAGAGATTTCTTGGCTTGTTAAGCCAAGCTGGTCACCTGCCATATTTGCTATTCTTTCTGCACTTTGGGATGGTTTGTTCCTGCGCCCTCAATAAGGCTTCTTTAAAATACAGCCAGCTCTCCTGGACTCCTTTCCCCCTCATATTAGCTTCCCAGGGGATCCTGCCCATCAGTTCCCTAAGGGAGTCTAAGTCTGCTTTTCTCAAGTCCAGGGTCCATATTCTGCTGCTCTCCTTTCTTCCTTTTGTCAGATCCTGAACTCGACCATCTCATGGTCACTGCTGCCTAGGTTGCCACCCACTTCTACTTCCCTTACCAATTCTTCCCTATTTGTAAGCAGCGGGTCAAGAGGAGCACAGCCCCTAGTTGGTTGCTCCAGCACTTGTACCAGGAAGTTGTCCCCAATACTCTCCAAAAACTTCCTGGATTGTCTGTGCACTGCTGTATTGCTCTCCCAGCAGATGTCAGGGTGATTGAAGTCTCCCATTAGTACCAGGGCCTTTGATCTGGAAACTTCAGTTAGTTGTCCGAAGAAAGCCTCGTCTACCTCATCCTTCTGATTCAGTGGTGCATAGCACATGCCCACCACAACATCACCCTTGTTGCTCTCGCCTCTAAGCTTAACCCAAGGACTCTCAACGGGCTTTTCTCCAGTGTCAAACTAGAGCTCTGAGCAATCGTACCAAAAAAGTAATGCTTTTGTTTGAAATTTATCTGTTACTTTTTTCAAGTGACCCTTTGTTCTCCTATTATGGGGCAAAAAAGGGACGCTGATCACTGTCCCCTTTGTAACCTTAACACTGTTCCTCAGTCATGTTCCCTGAAATAATTCTCTTTCCCAGGATAAATAGTCCCAGTATTTGCCAGACCACCTCCCGAGGGAATCTGGCCAGGTCTCTTTGTAGCCCCTCTTTGAACCTATTCAATCTCAAAAAAAATGTAGCAAAGGTGAAGTTACCATAGCTGACCGCAGACTCCCGCTGACATTCCCTCCCAGTGAGGATGTGCCAGTGTTCAGTCAGGCTTTTTAGTGTTGTACTTTTGGTCCTGTCACCAGCCGTGAAGCAAAGGGGTCTCTATTGAGTTACAGGAATTATTCGTTTCCTGTGTTCCATTTAAAAAAATGGGCACTATTTTACCGGCTTTCCAGGCCAATTTCGGAGCATCTGTTCTGTGAAGATAGTTGAGAATAACTTGTTTAAACATGATAGCAAATGTCTTCGTTCTCCTATGTTTTCTCTCTAATAGAAGAAATCTAACAGGAGGGACATCTCTGCACTGAAATCTACCCTGCAAGATGTGAAACCTGAGAATGAGCCTTTGAAAAGCTGCTCACCTGTGATTTCAGAATCAAGTGCATTATTAGCCAGTGCCCAGTCAACCATGCCATGTCTACCACAAACCATCCGTGGGCCAGACTGTGATTTCTCAGACACCTCACAGCCACGGTCTGCATATGGTGTCACCAAGAACGTCTGTAGTGTCCATTCTCAGACAATTGATTCATCTCTGGTGCCCTGTGATGCATGTGCAGGTGGCCAGGCCAGCCTCCGGGAGGTCGGTAAAGCCATCATCAGCATCTGCCACAGCCAGAACATCCCCTCGTCCCTGGGCAAATTCCAAGAGATGGTTGAGGAGACCCTAGGCAACAAGCCACTCACCGCTACGGACATAAGTTTCTGGGCATCAGAACAGAGCAAAGACCTCTCTCGTATCAACAGACATCTTGGGGTGCTGATGCAGCTGATAAACCCTTTGAAGGCAGATCTGGAAGAATCTGAGAAACAGAAGGATGAGCTGAGGAAGCAGGTTGAGGACTTTGACAAGCTTCTTCAGAAGGCGACTGAGACCCAGGAATGGCAGAGGAAGGAGGCTGAGCAGTACCTGGAGGAAAAGATAAAAGAGAATTTTCAGATCACAGCCAAACTGGAGAAGGACAAGGAAGATCTACAGACAGGTGCGGTGCCAGTCCCAGCTTGTCCCTAGTCAATAGGTGTTTTTGTTAAACACAACCAGAGTCCTTAGTGAAATCCTAGTCCCACAGAAGTCAGTGGGAGTTTTTCCATTGACTTCAATGGGATTAGGATTTTACCCCTTGACAGTTGATTGTTCCCTTTAAATTAACTCTTGTTCACAAATCTCTTCTTTCTCTGTATTTCTGGTGGCCGAGAGGCCAGGTATTGCAGACTCCCTACTTCATTTCTGCTTCTGGAGGGGTGGCAGTTTCCTACTCACTCTCACCTTCTGGGCTCCTTTTATTCCCTGGTGTTCTCATGAGCTGCATACTTGTTTGATTCTGAGTAGGTTTTAGTGAAGCAGTTGGTCAGCTTCCTGAGAAAAGACTATTCTCAGTAAGTGCCCAGTCAAGAAGCCCTTAAGCCAGCAATGAACTTGGAGATGCCAGTCCACATCTGGGCTTTTGGGGGACATAAATCAGGTATGTCCCACATCTTTAAAGGGTTAACCACTAGTATTAACTCCTTTGTCTTGACCCATAGATGAAATAGTAAAAGACACAAGAGTAACAGCATATCTATGGTGGACAAGCTTTGTTCACACAATTTAGCTTGTTTAGTGTCTACTGTATTTTCCCATTTCTTTGTGCCCCCTGGTAGGCACTCTGATGCAGACTCTTCTGCCTCTTTGGAGAAGGCTTTCAATTCAGGCATGTGTTTGGGGCTTTGGCAAGGAAAGGGTGTACTGCAACCATGGCTGCCCTCGGCCCCTCCCTCTGGAATTTCTCTGGGCTGGACCCCACTCCCTGGTGAAGTTTCACCCATGCAGAGATTTTTCCCTTCCTGTCTTGGAGAGAGTTTTATTTCTTACAAGCATAGCAAGAACAACATCTTTCAGAGGAGTGCCTTGGATGGGTAAAACCCCTTTGGACACCCCACTTTCTGTTCCTAAAAGGTTAGCTGGGGGGCACCCCCTTCCGGGAGATCTGACCCCCAGTCTTCCCTTAAACCCTGTTCCACAGGAGAGGGGTCTGGCATTTTAAATGCAGATTCTTCACCCTCCTCCTGGGAAACATCCTCCCTAAAAAAGGTGGGCACCTTCTGTCTGGGCTTCCCTCTCTGGGCTCCCTGCTGGGTCAGACACTCCTGTGTCCCCCAAAAGGGAAGGTGTCCCTGATCCACCTGTGGGCTCACAACTACCAGCTATGACAGACCCTTCACTGGCCAGCAAAATTCCCCCCTTTTCACTCAGGTTGGGCTTGCTTCCAGCTACAGAGTCCTGGGGGTCTGTTCCCACCGCAGCGGTCACCAGGACCCCAAATTCCACCTTCGGGATACATGTCTCTGTGCACCCCAGGGCAGGCCCTGCCCTCTGCTGACCTGCAACTTCCTAGCAGTCAGCGGCTGGGGTGGCCCCCCTGTTACAAGATGATACATTCCCCTCCCCCGTGGAGATGATCATGGGACAGGAGCTGGCTTCGTCCAGCCCCTCCCTCTGGACCTGGCCCGGGGCTTTTAGCACAAGATTCCTTCTCACTGCTAACCAACCCTGGGACAGATTCTGTCACATTAAAGAAATCATTCCCCAGTGAAAACAGTGCAAAATTGTGTGCCACCATTACAACAGTCAATTCAGCCTGCAAATCCTTAGTTTGCACGTGTACTTTAGCTAAAGGTGCAAGGACTTTGTAACCTCCCACCAGTTCTAATTCTTCCATTTTACCTGGCGACAAATCCTTCTCCTGGATCAGGTCTCTCCTGACCACAGAAATCTCAGCACCTCTGTCCCTCAATCCAAGAAGCACTTCACCACTGATTTTAACCGCATGCATATGCTCATTGCTTGGTTGTGCAGAAGCAAGCTTTACAAACCCTGTGTGCAAAGAGGCCGCAGCCTGGCTCTGAGAAGTAGCAGCTTCAAGTGTTACTTGCTGCCTGTTTCCACTCAGCAAGGGACACTTATTCCTCAGGTGCTCAGTGGACTTACAACGATAGCACCTCTTGGGCGCCTCTGCTTGCACAGGAGATTTGGGACGGGTCACAGGGGAATGGGGAGGTGAACGCCCCGCCTCCTTTTTCCCAGGGGCGAAACGGTGGTTCTGCTTTCCCCCAACCCTGTGCCCCTCTGCCAGTGGTTCATGTTTAATTGCAGCCTGTGTTGGCTCATAAGAGCCTGCAAACCCAGCTAATTCACCCACTGCGTCCACCTTTTTGTCCCACAAATACTGTTTTACATCATCACTGCACATATTCAGGAATTGTTCCTGAGTAACCAAATCACAAATTCCGTCAAAGCTTGTAATGCCTTTCCCCCTCACCCACTTGTCTACCAAATCTCACATTTCATTTACATAAGCCACATTACTCAATCCAGATCCCCCCTTAAGACTCCTGAATTTAATCCTGTAGGTTTCAGGTGTAATCTGAAACTGTTTCAGAACCAAAGGAGTACTTGTGGCACCTTAGAGACTAACCAATTTATTTGAGCATAAGCTTTCGTGAGCTACAGCTCACTTCATCGGATGCATACTGTGGAAACTGCAGAAGACATTATATACACAGAGACCATGAAACAATACCTCCTCGCACCCCACTCTCCTACTGGTAATAGCTTATCCAAAGTGACCACTCTCCTTACAATGTGTATGAAAATCAAGGTGGGCCATTTCCAGCACAAATCCAGGTTTTCTCACCCTCCCCCAAAAACACACACACACAAACTCACTCTCCTGCTGGTAATAGCTTATCCAAAGTGACTACTCTCCCTACAATGTGCATGATAATCAAGGTGGGCCATTTCCAGCACAAATCCAGGTTTTCTCACACCCCCCCCCCACGCACAAACTCACTCTCCTGCTGGTAGTAGCTCATCCAAACTGACCACTCTCCCTACAATGTGCATGATAATCAAGGTGGGCCATTTCCAGCATAAATCCAAGTTTAACCAGAACTTCTAGAGTGCTTCCACCGACGTGCACGGGCTGAAATTGTGGAAAAGCAGCATCACTTGCCCCATAACCTCAGCCGTGCAGAACACAATGCCATCCACAGACTCAGAAACAACTCTGACATCATAATCAAAAAGGCTGACAAAGGAGTGCTGTTGTCATCATGAATAGGTCGGAATATGAACAAGAGGCTGCTCGGCAGCTCTCCAACACCACTTTCTACAAGCCATTACCCTATGATCCCACTGAGAGTTACCAAAAGCAACTACAGCATTTGCTCAAGAAACTTCCTGAAAAAGCACAAGATCAAATCCGCACAGACACACCCCTGGAACCCCGACCTGGGATATTCTATCTACTACCCAAGATCCATAAACCTGGAAATCCTGGGCGCCCCATCATCTCAGGCATTGGCACCCTGACAGCAGGATTGTCTGGCTATGTAGACTCCCTCCTCAGGCCCTACGCTACCAGCACTCCCAGCTACCTTCGAGACACCACTGACTTCCTGAGGAAACTACAATCCATCGGTGATCTTCCTGAAAACACCATCCTGGTCACTACGGATGTGGAAGCCGTCTACACCAACATTCCACACAAAGATGGACTACAAGCCGTCAAGAACACTATCCCCGATAATGTCACCGCTAACCTGGTGGCTGAACTTTGTCCTTACCCATAACTATTTTACATTTGGGGACAATGTATACCTTCAGATCAGTGGCACTGCCATGGGTACCCGCATGGCCCCACAGTATGCCAACATTTTTATGGCTGACTTAGAACAACGCTTCCTCAGCTCTCGTCCCCTAACGCCCCTACTCTACTTGCGCTATATTGATGACATCTTCATCATCTGGACTCATGGAAAAGAAGCCCTTGAGGAATTCCACCATGATTTCAACAATTTCCATCCCACCATCAACCTCAGCCTGGTCCAGTCCACACAAGAGATCCACTTCCTGGACACTACAGTGCTAATAAACAATGGTCACATAAACACCACCCTATACCGGAAACCTACTGACCTCTATTCCTACCTACATGCCTCCAGCTTTCACCCTGACCACACCACACGATCCATCATCTACAGCCAAGCTCTGCTATACAACCGCATTTGCTCCAACCCCTCAGACAGAGACAAACACCTACAAGATCTCTATCAAGCATTCTTACAACTACAGTACCCACCTGCGGAAGTGAAGAAACAGATTGATAGAGCCAGAAGAGTTCCCAGAAGTCACCTACTACAGGACAGGCCTAACAAAGAAAATAACAGAACGCCACTAGCCGTCACCTTCAGCCCCCAACTAAAACCCCTCCAACGCATTATTAAGGATCTACAACCTATCCTGAAGGATGACCCAACACTCTCACAAATCTTGGGAGACAGGCCAGTCCTTGCCTGGAGACAGGCCAGTCCTTGCCTACAGACAGCCCCCCAACCTGAAGCAAATACTCACCAACAACCACATACCACACAACAGAACCACTGACCCAGGAACCTATCCTTGCAACAAAGCCTGTTGCCAACTGTGCCCGCATATCTATTCAGGGGACACCATCACAGGGCCTAATAACATCAGCCACACTATCAGAGGCTCGTTCACCTGCACATCCACCAATATGATATATGCCATCATGTGCCAGCAATGCCCCTCTGCCATGTACATTGGTCAAACTGGACAGTCTCTACGTAAAAGAATAAATGGACACAAATCAGATGTCAAGAATTATAACATTCATAAACCAGTCGGAGAACACTTCAATCTCTCTGGTCACGCAATTACAGACATGAAGGTCACTATCTTACAACAAAAAAACTTCAAATCCAGACTCCAGCGAGAAATTGCTGAATTGGAATTCATTTGCAAATTGGATACTATTAATTTAGGCTTAAATAGAGACTGGGAGTGGCTAAGTCATTATGCAAGGTAGCCTATTTCCCCTTGTTTTTTCCTACGCCCCCCCTCCCCGCCCAGATGTTCTGGTTAAACTTGGATTTGTGCTGGAAATGGCCCACCTTGATTATCATACACATTGTAAAGAGAGTGGTCACTTTGGATGGGCTATTACCAGCAGGAGAGTGAGTTTGGGGGCGGGGGTGGGGGGCTGAGGGTGAGAGAACCTGGATTTGTGCTGGAAATGGCCCACCTTGATTATCATACACATTGTAAGGAGAGTGATCACTTTAGATAAGCTATTACCAGCAGGAGAGTGGGGTGGGAGGAGGTATTGTTTCATGGTCTCTGTATATATAATGTCTTCTGCAGTTTCCACAGTATGCATCCGATGAAGTGAGCTGTAGCTCACGAAAGCTTATGCTCAAATAAATTGGTTAGTCTCTAAGGTGCCACAAGTACTCCCTTTTCTTTTTGCGAATACAGACTAACACGGCTGTTACTCTGAAACCTGTTTCAGAACCAGTTCCCTAAATTTACCATAGTTTGAAGCATCATCAATAGGCATCTTATTGAATATGTCCAGAGTTCTGCCAGTCAATTTTGTAATCAATGTGGTCATCTTTTGGTCTTCAGGGATTGCATGGAGGGTGCACAGTCTCTCAAAGGTGATGAAATATTCGGCAATGTCGCTGGATTCGTCATACTGGGGACATAGTCGCTCCCATTTGTGGATTTTTGGGGAAGTGGAGCCAGCTCTTCAACTCCATAACAGCCAGTTCATGCTTCTGGGCCTCCATAGCTCTCTTGTGGGCAGCTTCTTCTGCCTCCGCCTTGGATGTTTCTGCCTCCACAGCTCTCTTGTGAGCAGCTTCCTCCCTGGCTGTTTCTGCCTCCACAGCTCTCTTGTGGGCAGCCTCCTCTGTATTAATTTCTAATTGTCTTAATTCCATCCGTCTCTTATGTTCGTTTTCTTTCTCTTTTGCTTCCAGTCTAGCCAGCTCTAGTTTATTAGCTGCTTCACTGGTAGTCATTTTCCTACTTTTTTGTGCTGGGCCATGCCCCCTCTGTAGTTCACTGAAACTGGGATGCATTCACCTCAGGGGGTTCTTAGTTAACAGAGACTTTCACAGCGCCCAGTGTTCAGCCTTTCTGGGCAATTTGCAACTTGTGTAGTTCTAGCTTCTTCTGATCTTCACTCTTACTTATTTTGCTTCCTTTTCTGTCCCTATTTCCCTTACCCGAAATAAGCAAACAGAAAATAACAAACAGTAACCACTTTGTCTGTTCTCCAGCCACCACGCTTAAAACTCACTTAAAATCACTACCAGTATCTCAAAGCAATCAGCTGTGCACAGATCCTGCTCGACTACGCCACTGTGACAGGTTGGATCACAGAAACCCCCTTGGGACTGCCAACTGATGTGCCAAGACTGCTTCTGCCCCTGCTTTCCCTGCCAGCGTGAGACTCTAGCACTCTGTCTTGCTGAGCCAGACATGCCAGTCTGCTCCAACACAGACCCAGGGTCTGAACCACATGCCCCAAAGCTGCAGACTTAGCTTTCATGCCCTTTCAGCTTAGGACTTCAGTGCCCTGCCTGGTTTGAGCCAGACCCGCTAGCCTGCTGCAAATCCAGACCCAGGTCTGACCACATCCCCAAAGCTGCAGACTTGACTGAAAGCAGCTTACAGAAGTGTTCCTGCCTTTAACACTCAGATGCCCAACTCCCAGTGGGGTCCAAACCCCAAATAAATCCATTTTACCCTGTATAAAGCTTATACAGGGTACACTCGTAAATTGTTTGCCCTCTATAACACTGATAGAGAGATATGCACAGCTGTTTGCCCCCCCCCCCCAGGTATTAATACATACTCTGGGTTAATTAATAAGGAAAAAGTGATTTTATTAAATACAGAAAGTAGGATTTAAGTGATTCCAAGTAGTGACAGACAGAACAAAGTGAATTACCAAGCAAAATAAAATAAAACACACAATCTAAGTCTAGTACAGTAATAAAACTGAATACAGATAAAATCCTCACCCAGTAAGCTTCCTTTTACAGACTAGTCTCCTTCTAGTCTGGATCCAGCAATCACTCACACCCTCTGTAGTTACTGTCCTTTGTTCCAGTTTCTTTCAGGTATCCTTGGGGTGGGGAGGCTCTCTCTTTAGGCAGCTGAAGACCAAATGGAGGGGTCTGTCGGGGGTTTAAATAGACTTTCTCTTGTGGGTGGAGACCCCCTACTCTCTCCTATGCAACGTCCAGCTACAAAATGGAGTTTTGGAGTCACCTGGGCAAGTCACATGTCCATGTATGACTGAGTTCCTTACCAGCCAAGCCACATTCTTGGGAAAGCCCAGATGTGGATTGGCATCTCCAAGTTCATTGTTGGCTTAAGGGCTTCTTGACTGGGCACTTACTGAGAATAGTCTTTTCTCAGGAAGCTGACCAACTGCTTCACTAAAACTTACTTAGAATCAAACAAGTATGCAGCCAATATTCATAACTTCAAATACAAAAATGATACATGCATACAAATAGGATTAATAGATTTAGTAGATCATAACCTTTACAGAGATATGTTACATGGTGTATGTAGCATAAAACACATTCTAGTTATGTCATATATACATTCATAAGTATATTTACATTGTGACGGTGCCCCCCATAAGGCTTTATGTATCTAACTCACTAGCCCATAAAGTGGCCATTCAAAGGGAGGGAGACATCCTCCTTTAGGGGTCAATATGGCATCTTCACAATATGCTTGATCATCTTACCTGATCCTCACCAACCTAAAGAGCGAGAACACAGGTGTCCTGAGTCTGTTGATTCAGCTGTGCCAGTGGGTGACATCTCTCTCTCTCTCTTTCCCCCAGGCCCACTTCCCCCCCCGCCCACTTGGTGTGATGATATGAAGAGTTTATTGGGATGCTGGCATTGCTGATGAGTGATGCATTATGTAGCTTGTCCCTAATGAGTGTCAATAAAACCTTCACCCCATCCCATCCTGTGTTCTGTATGTGGCACATCTGTTCCCAGAAAAACTATTTCACAACTTTTTTCAAGAGTTTTTTAAACACATAAAGGTGCTATTTTCCATATCCCTCCAACTGGAAGGCCAGGTGTCTTAAGACCAGAAGTTCAGTAAATAATAAAGATGATCAGCTATTTCATTTTTCCTGGCTCGTCCCTTTAGTGAAGCACAGAATGATACACTCAGTTGATGAGAAATGCCATGGTGTGATTGTTATGTGTAGATAAGTGCTGTAAAGGACCTGGGAGGTCCTTGCTAAGTCATTTGTTCTGGTTGGTTTAGGAGCTGCTGTGCTGGAGGAGAGAATTTCCATCTTGAAAGAAGAGCTGCTGTCACAGCAAGCTGCCATGCGAGAGCTGGGTAAGAATTCTCATGGGCTCATCCATCCATCTGATCTCATCCATAGACTTTATTCTCCGCTCACGCTGTTTTTACACCAGTGTAGTTCTGTTGACTTTAGTGGAGTCCCTCCCGATTAGCACTGGTGTAAGTGAGAGGAGAATCGGCACTAATGTATTTAAATGGCCTCCATTGTTGTAGTATCTGAGTGCCTTCTAACCTCCACTGCCCAGGTAACACACTAGGGAGAATCCTGGGGCAAGATCCCATGAGCCTCTCAGAATCTCAGCCACTTCAGCACAGGGAACAGCAAACTTGAAATCCCTAGGAAGAGAAGTCTTGGGGCTAGGCTATTCCTTACAGGGGTGTGGAGATGATGTGCTGCAGTGGGAGCCGCAAATGGACTCCTAGCTGACTCCCAAAATTCCTCCCAGGGCTCTTGGTTGACTGTTCTCTGCCACCCATCAGATGGGTATAACAGTGCTCCCCCTGCACCAAGCCAGCTCTTGGTACAGAGGTGGGCCCATAGCTTTGGGAAGACTAATGCTAGCATGATGCAATCTCTCTGCTTCCTGCTTACACAAGGGGAAGGCTCCATGTGCCACCTTCCCGCATCTCATCCACCCATGCAGAGCCAGCCACAGGGTGGCCCTTAAAGACTAACAGTGAAACCTGTCTACCTGGCTGATAGCTGTGGGGTGCTAGCATCATGTGTGGGGACTCACAAGGTTGCAGGCATAAGTGGGAATGGTGGCTCCCCTTCTGGGAGGCATCCATGAGAGAATTTAAGTCATGCCAGAAAGCTTCCTCTCACCTCTCTCATCCACTTCCCACAGGATCATGGAACCTAGGGAAGGAAGAGCCCATCTTGCCCATCTCCACCATTATGAGCTCCCCCCATCCACAGCACTGGTTACAGGATGTTGTGTATTCACAGAGCTGACCAAAAGCACCCTGCTGGAGGAGATGAGGACTAAGATGGCCCACAAGAGCCAGATGACAAAGCTGGAAGACCAAGTGCAGCTGCTAACCAGCCAGTTGGAGAACGCAAGCCACGAGCTTAGCAGGGCCACCACCCAGCTAGACAAGGAGAAGGCCAAAGTGGAAAGCATGCTCAGGCATGAGGAGGTGCGGCCATGGCAGGAACCAGGACCTGTTGTTCCCTACCTTACCCGAATCTAATTCCCTTCTACTCTCCACTAGGCCATCTCTGGCTGGTCCTGGTCCATGCTGCTCTATCCATACCTCTCCTGTCATCCCGTCCCTTCTTCTGTTCTGCTCCCTCTGCTGCTACCCAACCTTGTTTTCATTTAAGACTTATGCCAGGATTGTAAATAGGGTCTCTGTGGGAGGCTGAGGGCTCAGCTCAGTGTTCCTGCTCCCCTCCCCGCCCTGCATTGCTTTGCTTGTACTTCCCTGGCAATACCTTGTGGTATCCCTTTTTTCAGGGGTGAGTATCAGACAGGTAAAGAGGTGCTGTGCACCTGAGCAATGTTGCCATCTTACTTGTGTACCGTCACCCTGACCTGCGGGGGAGCTGCCTTCTGAAAGCAGCCTGTTTGATGGATTGTTGCAACTTACCTTCATCAGCATCCCCTCTGTGCCTATTTCATTCCCTCAGTGCAATGGCATTTTGCTGTCAGTAACACACTCACTTTTGAAAGTGGCCACTGATCAGTTCCAGCATTCCAGGGAGCACTCTAGGCAGAAGCAGGCAGGGCCCCATGCTTTTGGTGAAAGCTGGAGAAGCCTGCTCCCCCCGCCCCCTAGAACCAGGCCCATCGGCAGACATGCCAAACCCACAAAAAAAATGCAGAAATTGGGCTTGCTTTTGGCTTAATTGGCTTGTGAGTTGCTTGTTGGCTAGTTTTTGGCTTGTAGCTTGTTGCTTCTTTTTTTTGATCGGCTCCCGGCAAGCAGGGGTAAGGGGGAGCAAACAGAGGCAAGGGAGGGAGAGAGTCAGGGGTGCACACCGGGCGCACCACAGTCCCAGACTGCATGCCGGGGGGATCTAGTCACATAGAGTGTTGGGGTTCTTAGGGATTGGCTTGTTTTGGCCTTGTTTTGAAATGGGATTAGCTTGATTTTTGGCTTATTGTACAAGTCGGGGTGCTTATTTACCACGTGAAAGTTGGCAACTCTGCCCACTGGTGCCCATTTGATGCTGCAGGCAGAGGAAACTCTCCGGTGCCCTCTGCTGCTACCTACACACACAGGCCACAGGCCATAGGCACCGACTTCCCCTCTGACCAGTGGGTGCCCGACCCACCACCCCTGCACTGCCCTTGCCCCACCCCCATTCCACCCCTTCCCCAAAGTCCCCGCCTACCCCACCTTTTCCCACCCCAACCACTTCCCACCCCATTCCACCCCCTTCCCCCAAAGTCCCTATCCCTGCCCTGCCTCTTCTCTGCCTCCTCCCCTGAGTGGGCCGTGTCCCTGCTCCTCCCACTCCCTCCCAGAAAGTCCTAAGTGCTGCCAAACAGCTGTTTGGCCTATATCACATGTGGAAGGAGGGGGAGGAGCGGGGGACGCTGCGCTGGTACGGGCGGGGGTGGAGAGAAGGAGGCTAGGAGGGGGGAGTTTGGCTTCCGGTGGGCGTGGAGCACCCGCTGATTTTTCCCTGTGGGTGCTCCAGGCCCGGAGCACTCACGGACTTGGTGCCTGTGTCACAGGCTGTGGCTTACTAGTGGGTCACACGCTTCCTTCGTGATATAGGCCAAGCTGTACACCCAGTTAGGCTCCTCTTGCCTCCCCCTGTCACACACTCTAGCCCATCCCTCACAGTTTGGTCCCTTGACCCCCCTCTTTATTATTACCCTTCCTGCTTTAAAGCTACTTGGGCCGCTGAGGGTGACATCTGTACATATCATCTGCCTTCCTCTTTCTGTGAAGTCGCTCCAGGCCAAGCAGAGGACCGTGTTGCAACAGCTGGACTGCCTGGATCAGGAGTGCGAGGAGCTGAGGGCCAGCCTAGGCGAAGTTGAAGATGACAAGGCTAAGCTGGAGCAACAGCTGAAGGCGACACAGGCTGAGAAGCAGCAGATTCAGGGCCAGCTGGAGGCCCAGCAGGTCAGCGTTAATGTCCCCGGAGCAGCAAGAAGTTCCTTCAGCAGTAGGGGCTTCCCTGAGAGGCAGTGAAAGGGGAGCTAGAGCTGCACTGTGGAGCTCAGGTACGGGAGGGAGCCATTAAGGGGCTCAGAATGAATGCCCCCCACTTGGGTACACCATGGAGTGCCAGTGTGCTGGGGGCGGGTGAACAGGCTGCACTGTGCAATGATGGAGGGTGAGAGAAGAGTGAAGAGCACTGAGATGTCTTCCTCTTGCACTGGCTCCAGCCAGGCAGTCTGTCCATGGTTAGTATCTCTGGGCCACTCCTGAGAACGCTACTCCATTTTACTCAGTCCTTCTCCCTCTGACTGATGGGAATTTGTTCTAAGCAAGTAGCAGGGGGGAGCAGGGGCCTCAGGGATTGGCCCTCTCAGCAGAACCCTGTTAGGCACTGAAGGTTGTGGGCATTCCAGGACAAGTGCCACATCTGTCTGGTGCTCCCACATCACACTGAGACCCGGTGGTTCATCACATTGGCGTGCCGCTCACTGGACAAGGAGATCAGATTCAGCCCTGAAGGCAATGTTACAGCTGCATGATGAACTCTTCTCCTCTCCTAGCCACTTCGCAGCACCTGCCCCTGAGCAGAATCACTCTGAGCTGGCACCACAGCAGGGAAGGAGCTTGATGAAACCTAACCATACTCTTCTTGTCCAGTGCAGCAGCTAATGGAGAACCTGCAGCAGGAGAAGCTGAGCCTGGAGCAGTCCACATCCGAACTACTCAGGAACATCTCCGAGCTGGATGAGCTGCTCCAGGAGCTGAAGGAGAGGGAGAGGTTGCTCGTGTCCTTTCCAGACCTCCACATCCCTGCTGAGGCGCAGTTTGAGAGTAAGAGAGGGTGTGGGGAGGGGCAGAGGGCAGCAGACAGTAAGAGCCTGTGCAGGGGGCAGCACACACCAGAATGGACGATAACAGACTTCCATCCCTGCCACCAATAGTGCTCACGCACTGGGTGCCCTAGAGGGCGCATCTCCCCCAGCTCACATGCATGGGAGTGTGCGATTCCAGCAACTGTTTTAGAATTACACGAATATAAAAATCAGACTTTCAATTAAACATGGAAAACCATCCCACTGAAAAAATCAGAGTTGCAGTCCAGAGGGATCGCCCTTGAGACAAGTGACTATGAGATGTGACCACATGGCTCTATGCTATGTTAAGGGTCATCTTAACCCTTTACAGACTGCAGCTGTGTATTCTGTCTACGTCCCCCTCAACCCACCTTTGGCTAGCAATCAGCTACAGCTGATCCTGGCCATGTGTCCATAGGAGAGATGCTTGGTGGGATCTGGAATAGAGGTTCCTCTGGTCACACAACGTCCCTGCAGATCAGGATAGTATGTCGCTAGTACAGCAGGACAAGATAATTCCACCTGGAAAGGTTCTGCTAGCAGCCTGTCTGCCCCAGTGTTCTGCAGTTGACGGGTTGCACGGTGCTTAGTGGAGTGTAACTGGGCACATCCCTCCATGGTTACTGTTGCTACCCAATGTCCTTTCATAACAAAGAGCTCAGTTATCCGCTGTATCCAAGCTTGGTCTGGTGCAGGGAAGGAGGAGGGAGCATCCTCAGGAAGTGAGCAGCAGCTCCACCATCCTGCATGCCTAGTCCCAGTGTAAGGTAGAGGTGCTGAGGAATAAGGTAGTTAATGACTTTATGCCAGTGGCGTTCCACTCTACCATGCCCCCTTCTTCCTCCCAGCCCATCTCCATCCCCCAATAGGACCCATTGGCCTCACATGCCCCTAGTGCTGGAGAGTCGGGGGAAGATGCAGCTGGTGCAGGTACTAAGTGGCCATATCAGCCAAAGAGTCTGTCCTAAAGCCTCCAGCTAAGGGAAGAGATTGGTCTGAGGACATGTGGAAACTGTTTGAATGTAATGGGGTGGGGGAAGATGCATCTTGGTTCACTTGTTCAGCATGTTCCACTTTGTGGTGGGATGTCACATCACTAAAAGGGGAAGCCAGCAGCATGCTTCCAGGGGAGGCTTTTGCTGGGCACCCAGACCCTGGAGAGGTAAGATGGCTGGCCCGTTGGAACCGAGACTGGTCTATGGTACGGTTCAAGAACTCAGCCTGGTCTGCAGTGCTGGCACTAATGCCCTAAAGGTCAGGTGAAGCACAGAAGCTACTGACAGACAGTTGAATGAGTGTTGGGCATGGGTGTAGGCTGTGGGTTAGAGCAGTGGTTCTCAACCAGGAGTCTGGGGCCCCCTGTGGGGCCTTGAACAGGTTTTAGGGGGTCTGCCAAGCAGGGCCAGTGTTAGATTCACCGGGGCCCAGGGTGGAAAGCTGAAGCCCCGCTGCATGGGGCCGAAGCCTGGGGCCCTGACCTCCACCACCGGGGCCTGAAGCCAAAGCCTGAGCAACTTAGCTTTGCGGGGACCCCTGTTGCGTGGGGCCCCAGGTAATTGCCATGCTTGCTACCTCCTAACACTGGTACTGGCTTTTATAAGCAGAAAACCAGTTGTTGTGGCACAGGTGGGTAGTGAAGTCTTTATAGCATGTTTGGGGGGGCCTCAGAAAGAAAAAAGTTGAGAACCCCTGGGTTAGAGGGTGGCTCGTGGGCACAATGGGAGATTAGTGAGGATAACACAATCCTGGCAAAGTGGTGGAGACAAACTTCAGCTAAGAATGAGTACCCTTGCAATTCTTGCTGTCCTTCAGAGTAGCATGGGAGGGTCAGAGGTGTAATAGGATGGGCCACTCACAGCTCAGCTGGGGAATTAGCTCACCATGGTCTGTTCCGTTGCCTCAGTCACTTGCTCTACAGCAGTGGTCCCCAACCCTTCCGTGGCAAAGAGCACAGGCATGCCTTCAGAAGAGTGTGGTGGGCAGCAACGCTTCTTGGCGGCATTTCGGTGGCGACGCTTCTCCGGTGACTTTACTCCTCGGCAGCATTTCAGTGGCCGCTTCTCTGCAGGAAACGCTCATCGGCGGCATTTCGGTGGCAGGTTCTCTGGCAGATGCGCTCCTCTCCTCTTTGTTCCTTGGCGCCAGTCCTGACGGCGGGTGCACATAAATGCCCCAGCGGGCACCACGGCACCCGCAGGCGCCACATTTGGGACCACTGATCTACAGCCTCTCTCTCACTTATCAGGAGCTGTAGCCTCTTTCCAGCCAAGTTACCATCATCCTCCCCTTCCAGGGCCTCATCAGTCTCTTCCCACAAAGTCTCAGGCAGTCACCATCTCCACTCCCACAGCAGTTGGTAGGGGAATCAGGCCCACCCTCTGCACCAGGTTCTAGTCCAGGGACCCTCAAACCAGCAGTCCAGGTCTGTGCTCTCTTGGACTTTACTGCTCCTTCCCTGGACGGCTTCCTGTGCTGCCTTTTCAGGCTCCTGCTCTCCCCCTTGTATTGGGGGTGCATCTGCAGGCTCATCTCCCTGCTGCCTCTGGTGGCCTCAGCTCCTCAGCTTTGTAGAAGCCTCCACCCGTTCCTGCCCAGGTGAGCTTCATTCTCAATTAGAATCCTTGGCAGTTAGCTCCCTCGCAGGTGCAGCCTATGGCTAGTTGGTATCCCTTGCCACCATAACCCCTTCAATGGTGCTGTGGGGTCAACACGCCATCACAGGAGGGTTGTGTCATGTGGCTTGCGACCGGCTGCCCCGAGGGCATGATTTCTCTTACTAGCTTTGTACCCATGGGAAAGTCACTGCTGGAGGCTGGTCTCCCACTCCTCCGTTCTCCTCCTCTATTTCCCCACTGCCTTACACACAGCACAGACCCTGCACCCGCAAGTGATCGCTTTAGTTACTAGAGGAATCACATACTGGTTAAGGAGAATATAGCTTTCTCGCTACCATTGCTGCATCCTTTCTGCTTTGGCCCTGCAATGTCTGTGCCTTTCGTTTTTAACTGGCCTGCTGCTTTTGTGGCATAATTATCATCCCTAGACTACATGAAAGGACTCGACCAGCCAGTCTGCTCTTGCTTTTCAGCATTACTAGCGGTTACCTGCACATGCTCTAGGGCTGTCTGTGCCAGGAGGTGAAGGGGGATGTCCTTCTCAGGAGGAGTTAGGGACGGACATGCATGCATGTATGCGCCAGCCCTGCTGTATCCAGATGATTTGTGCACACCCACTCCCCTTGCCCCGTTGTGAAGGGGAATCCTGTTTCATTGCAGGCACTGGGAACATCACTGATGATATGGAAAAGCAGCTGCAGGCGAACAACATCCGAATTAGCATCCTGGAGGAAGAGAACTCGCGACTCAGGACCGCACTAGCCAAAATGAAAGAGGCGGCCCAGCAAGGAGCGTTAAGGGTGAGTCTGACCCCAGCCACAGGTGGAGAGGGCACCTCTCAGTGCAAGGGGGGCCAGCTGCCATCAATAGACAATTGGCAATGCAGGCAGAATAGGGGGTCAGTGCAACAATGTGATCCCTACTGGGCATGGAGGGTCTGTGACCCATCCCATGGCCCCTGGGACCCTGAAGCAGAGGGATTGGATGTCAATCCCATGGTCTCCCTAGACTTTGGGGATGGGGGATTGTGGCTTATCCTGTGCTCCCTCGAGACTGTACAAATGGGAGACTTAGGACACATCCCACTCCCAGTAGAGTTTAGGGCTGGGGAATAGGAGACCCGTCCTGTTTGGGTCTGGGGAATAGGAGATATGTCCCATGGCTCCTGGAGGCTGAGGAATAGACGATCCGTCCCATGATCCCTGTGGGGGCTGAGGGACTACACCTCCACTGTTCTTGGGGGCTAGAACCTCAGGACTGTTTTCATACAGCCTGTGCTCCAGGACTAATCCCACTACCTCTGTTCTCTACAGCTGTAGGTTTAATGCTGCCTCCCTGTACTTCTCAGTGAGGCTTATATGCCCCATTCTGTTCCCCCTTGCGGCAATGCAGTCTAGTAACAAGAGCACAGTTGTAGAACCAGTAGGAGTCCGGGCTCTAATTTAAAACAGAAATGAGTGCAGATTGCTGGACTGTGCCAGAACTGCTGTGAGGCCTTGGGTAGACGTCACAGAACTTCCTTGCTCGACAGCTGGCTCAGCTGGAAAACGGGATCTAAAGAGCCACTGTGTTTGGACTGAGGTCTCCTGAAGAATAACCCAAGTCTGGAAATCTCTATTGTTACTTCCCCAGCATGGCCCTCGGCGGGAGCAAGGCTCTCCGCTGAGCATGGCGCCTGTTCCAGAGAGCGATTTCTGTATTAATATTTTTCATGTGGGCCTGCGGCCAATCCTGGGCTCTGCGATCACAGGGGAGGCTCTGGGGTCCTTCCCTGCGGCCGATCCTGGGCTCTGCGATCACGGGGGGGGCTCTGGGGTCCTTCCCTGCAGCCGATCCTGGGCTCTGCGATCACAGGGGGGGCTCTGGGGTCCTTCCCTGCGGCCGATCCTGGGCTCTGCGATCACAGAGACAAACAGCAAGGAAAACCCATGTCTGGAGTGCAGCGAAGACACATACAGCGCCTGACCCAAAGCCCATGGGGGCAGGGGGATCTGTCCACGCCTTTAGAGAAGCACTGCTGGGGGGCTTGTCCATCTGTCTGAGCTTTAATTGTGATCTCCTTTGGAACTCACAAAAGTGAGGAATTAATATCACCCCTTGGGGCAGGGAGCAGTAAGACCGGAGCTGTTACTAGAACTGTAGAGAAAGCTAATGCTCTTCTCCTGCTCTTCCCATCCTGACCTTTCTGCCCAACTTTACTAGTACCCCCCAGTCACACCCTACAGCAGCCCTTATTGCTGTACACTTGGCCCTCATCGTTACTTGCTTGTAAATCTTGGGTTAGAGATCCCCTTGTTGGAGCGGTGCAGGCCCAGGACAGTGCTACACCAATACAAATAAATAACAATACCAGGTTTGGCCAGACTGGGCCCCCCCCAGTAATTGCACATAGGACGGTCACCCCTCTCATTTAAGCCCTCCCACTTTTCAACTCAAACCTGAGCCTACTCCTGGGAAAGGCTACTGCAACCAGATGATGGAGTTGCATGTTAGTCAAGCCTAGTGATTAAGGGTTCCTTAGCTCGATTACCAGGGCAGAAGAATATTAATGTAAGGTATTTTCTGCTTCTCTGCTGCTCTCCGAGCCTGTGCCATCCCTCAGGCCACAGTTGCATTATGTGTTGTGTAGACTGCCTCCTTGAGGAGGGGTTGGTTTAACATTCTCCTTGTTAAAAGAGCAACCACTAGGCTGAAGGCATGAGACTCAGCGGGCCTGACTCACCATTGGCTTGCACCTTACGCTGTCACTTTCACCAGTGCGAAATGCTACCAGACTGGGAGCATTTCACACCCATTTGCAGTGGATAAGGAGCAAGGCAATGGGGAGGTAGGTACAGCACGTTTGAAGAGGTGACAAGCTCTGCAATGGTAGCACCCTGCTCCTAGCGCACCACTGCTGGGAGATGCTCACAGCTGCGAAGAATTAAGTCCTAGCTGAAAGAAAAGCTTGGGCCTTTTGGAGCTTCTTCCAGGAGATGAGCCCAGCACAACAGCTGCGGGGGGGGCTCTGGGGTTCAGTCATGGGCCACAGCAATCAGGCTCGGGGCTTGTTGAAAGGAACATGAAGGTCATGCCTACACTTCAGCAGCTACAGCATGGCAGCTGTGCCACCGTACGTAGAAGCTTCCTACGTCGACAGAAGGAGCTTTTCCGTTGAAGTAATTAAGACATCTCTCCAAGAGGCAGTAGCTAGGTCGATGGAAGAATTTTTCCACTGACCTAGCTGCACTGGCCTAATTTTGTGCACAGAGTGCAAAATTTTTCACAGCCCTGAGTGCTGTAGCTAGGTCGATCTAATTTTAGGTGTAGCCCAGGCCCAAGTTCGCAGCAAGTCAGGGTGTGAATCTACCTCGCCCTAGCCTGCTGCGCACAAACTCCATCGTCCATTTTGATCTCCCTTGCCCGGAAACAGGAGTGAATCAGAGCTCTCTGTGGAACAGTTAGTCCAGAGCAGCAGGGTGCATATGGGCGCTCAGTGCACGGGAGATTGACACCAGGTTTGCTGCGAACTTGGTTTGTGTAGACAAGAATAACAGTAAAGGTCTGTTCTTGAGACCAGTTTCCATCTTGTATCCAGACAGTGTCTCTTGCACTGGTCCCACCCTGCTGGGGTGACCCAGCAGAATTAGCCCCACGACTCTGGACCAGTGAAGCACAGGCCTTGGGCTGGCCCTCTACACAAGGCCGAGTTTCAGTCATCTCGGCAGCTCAAGGCCCTTTCCACGATGGCCCAGCCCATTCCGATCATCGAACAGGAGTATTCAAAGCCACGGCCTCCAGCTAGGAGCAGACTAAGCCCAGAATGGAGTGGTTTCTCACCAAAGAGATGGTAGGAGAGACTTTCCCCACACCCTGGAGCTCCTTGGGCCCGAGCAAGGAAAGCACTTGACACTAGATAACACAGGCACCCACAAGCACTGGAGACCTTTGGGGCCTAGATGCCACCCATCCAGTTCTGAGTCAGTCCCCGACAGACACCAGCCATGATAGCGCCATGAACGAGGTGCACGATGGGGAGGAATATTCTTTCTGATGCATCCCAGCCATGGCTTCCTGTGGATGCAGGGGGAGCTCCCAGCATCAAGCAGTGACCAGGGAGGTTCTAACCCCGAGTTCTCCTCTCCCCAGCTCATCCCACAGACCCAGCTCTGGGCTCACTCCTCCTCCAGGACTGGATCCAAGGACGGCATGATGGACCTCCACAAGGCTTCCACAGGGTGAGCAGGCCTGCTCTAAACTTCCCCCAACCCCCAGCAAGGAGCTGCAGGGCTTGGTTTGCATGGAGACTTTACATGGCAAGAATGGTGTCCCTAGCCAGTGGCGTAGCCAGGTGGAGAAAACAGGGGGAGCGGAGATTAAAAAAAAAAAAAAAAAAGGAGCCACCTGCTTGTACTCACCCAGCGGCGCTCCGGGTCTTCAGCGTAAGGTCCTTCACTCGCTCTGGGTCTTCGGGGGGGGGAGGGGGTCCTTCAGTGCCGCCGAAGACCCGGAGCGAGTGAAGGATCCGACGCCGAAGACCCGGAGCGCCGCCAGGTGAGTACAAGCGGGTGCTGCTGAAGAGCCGGAGCGCCGTCTGACCCGCCCCCGAAGACCCAGATTGCCGCTGGGTGAGTAAAAATTAAAAAGGCACCAAAAAATTAAAAAGGCACCACCTCTGCTCGGTGGGAAAGCGGCCACTGCCCCGCTCCCCGCCAGCTACACTGCTGTCCCTAGCCTCTGTTTGGCAGAAGCTGGGAACGAGCAACAGGGGAGGGATCATTTGATGATTGCCTGTTCTGTTCATTCCCTCTGGGGCATCTGGCATGGACCACTGTCGGAAGAGAGGATACTGGGCTAGATGGAACTTTGGTCTGACCCAGTAGGGCTGTTCTTATGTTTTTATGAGACTTTCCCTGCCTCAGGGGCTGCATCTCTAATGCCTTGTCCTACATCTCCTACAGCAACCCTAACCTCGCACACAGACCTCCAAGCAGCACAGTACCCCACCGGCTTGCGAGTGGCCAAGCCAGCAGCCAGAGCACGGCCCTCCAGAGACCGCCAAGCAGCCAGCCAAAGCCATCCTCTGCAGAGGCCACGTGGAAGGCAGTGTCCTGCGTCTCCCTTCCAGCCGAGAACTCAGCCATCAGCATTTATGCCAGACTGAAAGGGAAAGGCAGCACAGCCAGAGTCCAGGGCCTCTCAGCTCACAGCCCCAGGAATCACCGGAAATAGAACCGCAGGAGAGCAACCCCTGCTGGAGGTGTTCAGCCAGGGACACAAATAAAGCCATTTACTGTTCTTCCCCAAGGCTCCCTCCGAGAGCAGGGCTACTGTCTGTGACAGTGACAGAGCCGCAAAAGGGCTGTGCCACATGGGAGCCCAGGGCTTCTCTGCCACTCGCCTGTTCCCTAACTGGGATGGGCCACCTGCTGGAGTCAGGGCAGTCAGCTTGTGGGGGACGCCACGCCTTGCAAACAGCATCTCCTTTGGTGGAGGAAGGAGCATTGGCAGCTCCACAAGGAAAACCAGCCAGACCTCCCGGAGCAGCAGGATGGCTGCTGTGAGGGAGGCTGCCCAGGAAGAGGTGGGAAGGATGCAAGGACTGAGGGATCCTCTCAGCGATCCAGAGGATCTCATGAAGACAGAACCCATACAAAAGGCTGTATGCTTTCCCACCTTCCAGCAGGAGACATCGTTCCATTCCCACATAGGAACTGCCCCATTTTGTACAGACACGAGGGACTTTTCTTCTTCCTTAGGGAGCTAGGAATCAAGAGCTCCATCACAGCCTGGATCATACCCCCCCTCCTGTGACTTAACATCCAGCGCTTGCTGCAAACCCCTGCCACATCCTGGTTGGGTTTTGACAGTACATTGTGCTGCAAGGGCAGGAGGAAACAGCAGGGAGTTGAGTTTCAGTAAGAGATTCAAGAGTTAAGACTTTTAACCAGTAAGATTGCAGTTGGCAAATGACTGCAAGAAAAGGGGTGGGGAGAACAGGAAGGACTGTATTGAGTGACTGCTATATAACAATTACAGTGGGCATTGACAGCATACACTGTCCTATTCCTTTTCAATGGCTCTGTTACAAGTTAGGCTCCAAGAAGTTAGACATGAAAGACTAGCTTAGATCATACTGTCCTTGCCCCTGCAGGGAAAGGGCATGGTTCCCAGAGAGAGGACAGTGCTGTTAATAAACTAGTATTTTACATTTAAGCTTAGTCATTCCTTAAAGAGCCTCTGACAATTACTTCATTATACTTCCCACCACCTAATTTATGCTGGTCAACACCCTCTTAAGAAATTGCATGTGCAATTTCTCCTCCCAATTTCTCCTCCTTTATCCCGCAATACTGTTTGTCCGAGGGCTTTTAAAGCAAAGGCCGACATGCCTCCTTGATCTGGATAACAGCACAGATTAGCAGCAGGGAGAACTCTGTGCGTCTGCAGGGAGCATGTGCCCGTTTCATATCTCACACCATAGCACCAATTTACTGGACTGAGGGAGACTAAGTGTCATTGGACCCCACAATAAGATTCATCAGCAGTAGAGATGCGTAAAAACTGAACCAAATCGAGGCTCAGCAGATGTTCATTAACTTCAGTCTAGAGGACTAAGCCCATGCCACTGCATTCTGTACTACATCCCACACTCCCCAGCTTAAGTCATGGCATGCACCCTGTGGAAACTAGAGGACCCAGCATGCAGTGGGCTTCTGGTGGAATTCTCTGCACTATACTAGGCAGAAGACAGCCTAGATGATCGTAACGGTCCCTTCTGGCCTTGAAATCCATGATCCTTCATCAGACTAGCCAGGCTGCATTGCATGCAGGTTCCTGTAGTCCTCACCAATGTGGCCCTTGGGTAGGTATATTTGCACATCCAGATGAAGCTGGGGGAGGCAAAGGGAGCTGGCTATGTGCCCAAAGGTTTGCTCTAGGAGAGAGGCATGGGCTAGCAGCCTAAGCATATGACTGGGAGTCAGGGCCTCTTGAGCTCTGCTAACACCTTGGCCACATCCATCCTCTGGCAAGTTACTGGACTGCTGTGTCCAACCTGGAGATCAGATTATCCCTGTGCTGTGAGCAAAGACTACTGTCTGGTATATACCATGCCCTAGTATTTTTCTGGCCCCTGAACCTGCAGCCAGACACCGCCTTGAACTCACAGCAAGGATCAAGCCAGGCTCTTGTCCATGATACACACCCCTTTCAGCTTCTCTGCTATCTTGGGAGGGACCCTTTCTAAATGGCAGCTGGAGACTAGGAGAGAAAGGGGCTTGCTAGCCAGGCAGAGGGAAACTGAACCCATGCAGGGAGCAGGAGGGGGAATCAGTGCTGGATTGTTCCGTAAAAGAAACAGCAACAAGAGCAGTGCAGGTTTCTCCTTGCTCTAGATTTAATAGCGCAGGCAGTTTACAGACATGTACAGTGCATCGAATCCAGCAACCTCTGGCTGCTGAGTGGGGCTGGGACCCAGCCAGGACTCCCAGCAAAGGCCTGGACACTGCAACACATCCACAGATATTGTTCTGCCCCTGCAGCTACCTCATGCCATTCTCTCTAATAAGTTAGTATAAATAAAGCAAGCATTCAAACCCTCCCCACTTCCTGCCCCTGCCCTCCAGCAAGGTGATCTCCCAAGGGCCAGTGAGAAGGGAAGCACATCAAAACATGGCAGATCAACGCAGCTTCCAGGCCCACTCCCCTGCTCCAGGTGCGGGCCAACACCCTGTGAGGGATGAGAGGGGCTCAGTGCTGCCTTTGGCGACACCCAGGCCACCCTGCTGAGATAGCCAAGGAGTAACTGAGAGCTGAGCCAGCCCAGGGGCTCCTAGCAGCAGCCATGGGAGTATAGAAAATAGAGATTTATAAAAGGAGAGAGTAATAGTCCCTTAGGAGCACTGGGCGGGGGCAGACTAGCCTGCCCCAGGGAGCACAGGGAGATCAGCTTACAGCAAAGTGCTCGCACCAGCCTCTCCCATGGTAGCTGAAGCTTCCCCACTAACCCTTTAAGACTTTGCCTAAGAAGTCTGGCATCCCCTCCTTATTCCCCTGAGCAGGTCTCAGATGCCTCCTTAGCTTATTTTACCTGCCCCCACAACCCCTACCCCTCCAAAGACGCTACACTAATATCGACAGATCAGCTGCCCAGATGCACCCCCACCCCCTACACACATACTCAGAGGCCAAGTTCTGCCCTCCCTAGTCTCAGGGGGCTTGCATGGATTTAAGACAGCGCACAATTTGACCACATCCATCCCTACACTGACCCAGCCAAACAGGGCTGTCTGAGTGCACTCTAAAGGGAGCAGAACCTTTTCCCCACCCCAGTGCTCAGGTTCCCACTCTCTGCTGCCTGGGGATAACTGCTGAGCTGAGCATGCAGCCCTGGGGGTCTGCCCAGCCCTGGGGACACATGCACAGTGCTGCTGCTTCCCCCTGCTCAGCCACTTGCTCTGCTGATGGAGCCACACTCCTGGTGTCCCCTGCCCCCTCCAACAGGCACCCCCAGCCCCTGGAGTGTAGGTGGCTCTGTCCCCGCAGCATGTCCATAGGCCAGCTAGCTCTCACCGCAGCAGTTACCTGGAAGGGAGATCAAGAGGGGTGTCACTGGAGGGTCAGTAACCCCTTCACTGCCAATGAGCTCTCCCTAGGGAAAACAGGGCGAGAAGCTGCCACGGGATTCTAAACCCAAGGATGCAGTTATTGTGTACTTAACACACCTTCCCAGAGCCCCCCCAAGACATTGCACCCCTCCCCCAGAGCCCACATCCCCCAAACCTCCCAGACCCCCTACTGCAACCATGCTGAGATCACCAAGGTGGGGCCTGGGGGGGCAATGGCTGGGAGACCTGGTCTCATATTTAGGCCACAATGTGTGGACAGCCTGTTACCCAGCTATGAGGCTCATTTATTAGGTCTGTCCCATTTCTGCATGTCATGGGGGAGAGGGGGCATCAAAGGAATCCACAACCAGGGCAGGAGCTTGCAGGGCTTTGCCCACATCACAGTGAGAGGCCTGAAGCCTCAGGGCCAGCACAGGCAGCTGTACAGGGGGCCACCCTCCAATTCCACCCTCCGCTCTCACCCAGGATGTTGTGCTTGCACAAAGGGCAGGTCTGCTGCAGGAGCAGCCATGGATCCACGCAGTCCCGGTGAAACTCGTGTGAACACGGCAGCACCCGCAAACACTGTGGGCAGAAGGCGAAGCAATGAACGTCCGGGACAAATACATGCATCACAGCAGCCATCTTAGCACCCTGCCTCGGAGACGTGTCAGGCCAAAGCAGGGAGCCAGGTAGCCCAGTATCTGCCTTCCTGCTGCAGTGGGATGCACTGATAGGCCAGCTGGGGAGAGTGGAGTCCCCTGCGTGTCCAAATGGCCATGGGAAGACATCTAACCACCACACAAGTATCTGAAAAGGGCAGGCACAGCAGAGCTGCTGGCAGTCTGCTAAGCGAGGGCAGAGGCTGGGGACTGCTCCAGACAGGGAGCACTGGGATGGAGCTGAACATAGGTGGGAACTCTTGTGCCTAGAGGAGAATCCATACCCAGGTTCTCCCATGGTTTAGGGGCAATAGCTTTAACTGGCCTGTGACTTTTCAGCCCAGGTTCTGCCACTGGCTAGCAGGCTTCTCGCAGACCTCCTGTGTCTGTCCCTAGCACCAGTCTGGTAAGGCTGGTGCACAAGGCATTGGTCCCAAGACCCCAGCACGTCTTGCCCCAGCCAGGCTCTACCTGGTTCTTGTGGAACTGGTCCAAGCAAACAGCACAGCTATCAATGTCATGGGCCTGGCTCCAGTGGTGTTTGCCAGGGTGGTAGCGCCGGGTCTTCAGTGCCGACAGCCTCCGCAGGATGTGCTGCTTGAGGTCCAGCTGGGAAGGCAGAGCACACAGTCAGTTCCCAGCTGCACGTCCCCAGGAGGGGGAGGAGAAGAGAAGTGAGCCCACCTCGGTGTCCTGGTCCGGCTGGCCCTGCCGGGACTGCCGCTGGGCCTGCACGATCACACCCGTGCACAGGATCAGGGCGATGAACAGGATGGCATTCCACAGCTGCTGGAGGTACTTCTGCAGGGCCAGCACACAGGAGCCATTAGGACACACCTGGGACTCCATTCTCCCCCAGCGCAGCTGCAGCACCCCCCGCGAACCCCCCCGCATCTCAGCCAGGGACAGAATGGGATCCTCTTTGGTACTGCTGGTGCTCTCTGAAGCTGTAGCTCATCAAAGCTCATGCTCTAATATATTGGTTAGTCTCTAAGATGCCACAAGTCCTCCTTTTCTTTTTGCGAATACAGACTGACACGGCTGCTACTCTGAAACCTGTCATTGTGGAGCCCCAGGGACACCCTTCAGCCAGCAGCAACACAAACCTGGACCCGCGAGCTGTTCTCGCCCGTGCAGATAACTCCTTGCCACTCTCCATACAGCCCACCCCGGGACAGGCCACAGGTCGACCACAGGGTGAGAGTCACTCCCTGCAGAGAAAACACAGCACCATGCATCAGCCAGTGGTAGGGCAGGGCAACACCAACACATGGAGGCAACAGTGAGACCATGCAGGGGCAACAAGAGATAGCAGCGCAAGATGGCACTGGGAACAGGCCATACACAGACAGCACCATGTCACCGAGCAAGGAGGGCAGGATCCTGCTCTAAGTGGCTTGCCTGGCGTCTGGTCACCTCGATGGGCACTGCTTTACCAGACAGATCCTGACAAAGCAAAGGGAGCCTGGAGGAGCGCAGTGAAAGCGGACGAGTTAGGAGGGAGCCTATGTCTGTCTATAACATGGCTAAGTGACAACAGGACATGAGTCTGCAGTTAGTTAGGGGCTCCCTAGGGAACAGAAAGCAGGGTAACGGGGTGAAGTTAAGGGAAACTTGGTGTTGAGATGGAAGGAAGGACGGTCTAGTGGGTAAGGCACTGACCAAGGATTCAGGAGACATACGTTCAATTCCCAATTCAACCCCAGGCTCTGTGACCTGGGGTAAGTCATTCAAGTGACTGTGCCTCAGTTTCCCCATCTGTAAAATGGAGATAGTGTTTCCCCATCTCTGAGGATAAATACATTCAGGAACGTGGAACCCCGATAAACTGGGTATCGAGGTGTCTCTGGCTGTGGAATCAGCTCCCAAGGGAAAGGGCAGAAGGCCAGCCGGGCCAGGCCATTTCACACTGGGCTGGAGAAAGTACAAGGCCAGGATGCTATGATCACACACACATTCCCCAGTCTGAGCTTCAGAGAGCACCAATATGCACCCAGCCCAGCCCTGAGCATGCATGCACGCCGTCCCCTCCCTGCTGAGACTACGTACCAGGTTCTCCAGCAGCACCGCTTGATACGTGATCTTGGCTGTCACCCGGAGCCCCCTGTTAGCAAAAGTTGAAAACAGTGTTAGCCCTGCAGGTTCCCTAGGCACAGGCATCTCTGTCATGCAGCCATGAGGGGAGCTCAACTTTCTGTGGGGTAGGGGATCTCAGCCCACAATCTCATCCTGCCACCTCGGCTGCAGCTGAGGTACCCCAGGAATGCCCCCTAGCCTGCCTCTCCTGTAGAGGATGGCTTGTGAGCCTGGGTCACAGGATGGCACAAAAGCCTGCAGGAAGCCATGGAACCCACATAGAAAATAATGGGGAGCCCAAGACACACACATGGAGGGTGGTCATCCCAATGCCCACAGAGAGCAAAAGGGAGGCAGTAAGAGAATGGAGTGCTGGGACTGACTCCTTGAGTGACCTTGGGCAAGTGTTCGGCAGCACAAGGATGCTGGTGGCCAGTATAGCAGCAGGCAGGCAAGAAAAAGAAATACAACCCGTGCTTCCCACCAGTGAGTGCGAGCCTGACCCCCGCTGTCGGTGCCAGGCCTCCCACTAACCCCCCAGGCACCCCTACCCCCACCCCCCCGGGCTAGCCTAGTGCCCCCCTCATGACTCACGCACACTGAAGCGCAGGGCCCCCCAGAGCGCGGTGCCCGGAGAGGTCACCCTGATTCGCCATACCCAAGGGACAGCTCTGAGAATGACACACGTGAATGGGAGGACAATGCAGCCCAGATAGCACCACACACAGGCCGGCAGGGCCCCCAGGGGGGCAGAGGAGAACACACAGAGCCCTGGCTGGGTCCCAGGGTAGCATGTGCATACCAGCACAGGTAGTGCGGGGCTAAGGCTCACCCCCCAACACTTTTCTGGAGCTCAGGGTAACGCATGTGCGCACGCACACACACGCTACAAGGGCTAAAGATCACACACACAGCACTTGCTGAAGCCCTTGACAGTGCTTGTGCATGCACACACAAACACACCATTGCAAGACCTCGACACTCTCCAGCTGCCCCCACCAATCCCTGCCGGCGGTCTCTTACCGTAGCAGAGCCCCGAGAAGCCGGGTGACATTGTCTGAGGTCTGGATCACAATCACGGGCTTGGAGAGCACCTCGGACACATCCAACTGCAGCAGGGAGGAAAGCGACAGACATGTCAGCAAGGCCATGGAGCCAGCCAGGCTGCAGCACTGAGCCCCCAAGACAGGGTCAAGGGGAGCCAGCGTGACGCTCCTACCTCTCGGATCGTGTTCTGATTCAGCGCGAGAATGAGCAGGGCCGATGCTCCCAGAACTAGGGCTCGCTTCATCTGTGGGGGGAGAGTGCACAGGGCCAGGGAGAGACAGAGTTGCACACGCTATCAACCACACACAAACATGGAGGCCAAGGGAAGGAGACAGGAGGCTTGGCCCAGCAGCCTCAGGACAGGGTGGGTGGGCAACTGAGCCATTCCTCCCCCTTCCCCTCCCCTCCCCCACCCACCCCCAAAGGGGATTTTCCTGAGGGTCACCCTCTGACTCAGGCTCAGTGAGCCAAGCTGTGGTGATAAGAGGGGTCCTGGTCTCCAGCCCACCGCTGGCGTTCCAGGAAGTCACTCCAAGACAGGAGTAGCCTGGCTCCAGTTTGCCCTCGCTGAGCGGCTGCAAAGATCCTCTGCTTCCAGGCAGAGTCCTAGGGAGCACGGGACTGACTGGATAAAAGGGTTGCCACTGCCAGGGGGACCTGCAGTGTGCCCCAGGGACAAGGGGCACTGTCACAGGGAGCACGCGGTGCTGGAGACCCTGGCATGCACAAAGGGGCACCATGGGGAGGAAATCCCCACTGCCAGACTCCGCGGTGGGGACCCAGGGGGCCATGCCATGGAGAAGCTCCTGCTGCCGCTCTCCCAGTGGGCACCGCTGTGGCCCAAGGACGGCCCATGAGGCGGCGCTGGTTCACCTTGTTGACCACGGCTGCGGTGAAGGACTCCTCCTTGCTGCCCCGCGGGATCTCCGCCTGCTCCTCCCCCACCGGCACCACCCCAATCCAGCTGCCCTCACCCTCCAGCTCAGGCTCTGCACCTCCCATCTGCAGGAGGAGAAAAGGCTGTCAGGGGCCGCCTAGCCCATCGCAGGGCCCGGGCCCAGCCCCTCGCCCGCAGGTCCCGCAGCCAGCTCCCCAGGGCAGCCAGCTCCCCAGGGCCGTGCTCCCTTCGCCGCACCCTTGGCAGCGGCTCCACCTACCACCCACAAAGCCGGGGGCAGCCTCTGCCCCACTGCCTGCCAGGCACCTGGCAAGGGCTGGCTGGGGGGGCTGAGCCCGCGGCCCGCCTTGCCCAGCCCTTTGCCCCATTGTGCCCCTGGGTCCGGTGCTTGCTCCCGGGGCGGGGCCCGTCTCTGCGCCGGGCTGTACAGCGCCTGACACCGCGGGGTCCGGGCCACGCGGGGCGCCCCGGCCACCCAAGAGAACAGAGGCGAAACGCCAAACCCCGCCCGGGCCTGCCCGGGCCCCGCTGCCCGCCCCCGCCGGCTCGCTGGGCCCGGTGCCCTACAGGGGAGAGGCCCGCGGGCCGCCGCCCGCGCTGCCGGGGCCCCCTACCAGGACCAGGCTCCCCTCCGTCGCCTCCTCGCGCGGCCCCGGGCGCCCCCCCCAGCAGCGCCCCCTGCAGCGTGTAGCCCCCGGCGGGCGGGGAGCGCGGCGCGGCCTCCCCCGGCTCCCGCAGCGCCAGCACCTCGACCCGCGCGGCCGCCGGCCCCGCCAGCGCCGGGCCCAGCGCCGCCACCTGCCCCAGCAGCACCGGCAGGAGCAGGCGGGCCATGGCCGGGGTCGAGCCGAGCCGGAGCCGCCCCGCGAGCCGCCCCGCGAGCCGCCCGCTCCCTCTGCTGGGCCTGGAGGACTCGCCGGGCGCCGGCCGCCTCCCCGGGCCTCGGGCGGACGGACACCCGCGCGGGGCGGGGCATCGCCACGGGGAGCCCCGGGCCGAGCGGGGGAGCAACGAGCCCCGCCATGCGGGGCTCTGCAGCCCCCAAACCGGAACCCGCGGGGGACGGTCACCCCCGCCGCCCGGGGGGACCCCCCGAGTCCGCTCGAGCAGGGCGGGAAAGCGAGGTCTCCGCTCCCCACAAAGCCACCCCTCAGTCAGGGCAGGCAGCCCCAGTCAGCTGGTGGGGAGCCCTGCCCCCTCCCCAGGGGGAGCCCCCGGCTCCCTGCAGTTCCTATGGGGGGTGGGCGTCCACCCCGCAATCATGGCGGGTGCCCCACAGCCGCAGCGGGGAGAGGGACCCCATGTTACAGGGGAGAGGGAAGGGCGGGCTCTCTGGGGGCGCGTGTGGAGAGGGACACCCCAGCATCGCAGGCAGAGGGTGAAGAGACACCCACAGCAGTGAGGCAGCGGAGACGGGCGCCCAGCAAGGTGCGGGATGGGCTGACGAGGGGATGTCCCCATTTTGGCCTGGTCAGACACTACGTCTGACAGAGGAGTCTCTGGCTCAAGGGGATGCACTTGGGCCCCCCCAGACCTTGGGGGCTTGAGACAGGGAAACCTTTGATGCCACCAGGCAGAGCACCCCACTCGGAGCCAGATGGGGAGGCTGTGGGCCGAAGTCAGAGGGGATGATGAGAGGGAGCATTCTTTGGTGGAGCAAGGGCAGCAGGGGATGATGTCCCCAGTCCCTGTGAGCCAGGCTCACTCTCCCAGGAGGCCCTTCCCTCCTCTCCATCCCACTGCGCCCTGGCCATTGCACGTGTGCCCTCTACATGTGACCCATTCAGCCCTGCCAGCCCATTCACACATAGGGCAGCTCTAAGGTGTCACGCTGGCTGCAGGGATCTGCAGCGGATTGAGAGGGATTAGCCCCAAGGTTGGCCTTAACAGGCAGGATAGGAGCCAGAATCAGGGGGAAACAGCCTGGCAAGGGGGAAGCAGGAGGGAGGACTGAGGTAAATGCTGGTGAGGCAGGGGGGTGAGGCAGGCATAACCTGCTTTTGGCCTTGGCAGAAAAGGGAGGGTACAGCTTGCTGCAGGTCTTATTGACAATGGCTGAGCCTAGGCAGGGCCAAGCTGTGGGGTGAGGAGTGGGAAAAGTGAGCTCGAGCACATGCGGATGAGCTGGAAAGGGTGGAGAGGACACAATCATGGCTATTTAGGGCTGAGCAGAGCGATCTTCCCATTCTCCCATCTGGGATCCCCCCACTCCACTGGTAACTCCCCCCATTCATCTCCCACAGCTTGGGGAATAGGATCTGGCAGGAGAGTTTTCCTGATGTGCCAAAGAACCCCCCCACCCAGCCCACCCCTCAGCTATCAAAGCACAGCACCAGTAACAAAGGTGACTAGCAAAGGGCTAATGAGTTTGTGCCCTTTGTTTGCGGGTTTATGACACACAAAGGGGCCAAAAAAGGCTTTTTAAAAAGATTTCCTTTCTGCTTGTTTTTCTGGCTTTTTTGGTTTGGCTGGAGGAATTGTTGGAGGTCTCTCCTATGGACTGGGAGTCCCTCCGTTCCTGATGGAAGGGGCTAATTCCAGAATTTGAGGCGTTAATGAAGGGCCCACATTTTGAAAAGTGGCCACTGATTCTGGGCACCCAGTGAGAGATGCCAGGCTCTCATCCCTGCGACAGTATACAGCTGGTGGATCCGGCCCCTTTGTGTAAGAATCCCTGGGCGGCACAGAATGGCTCCCTTCAGCCTCGAGACCAAGGAAGTGTCTGGAGAGATGGGAGCGTGGCCAGGATCTCCTTATGCCCGAGATTCCTAGCTGCCAGAGCCCCCTTGGGTTATGGGCAGCTGGGTGTAAATTAGAGGGTCCTGACACTGTTTTGCCGTGGACTGTCCCAGGCCCCATCCAGCTTCAGGATCAGGGAGGGTAAAAGTGCTTAAAGTCACCTTTGCCCCTCACCCCTCTGGCCCTGTGTTGAGTCCAGCTCAGCCAGACCAAATAATTTGGTATTTGGTGTCTCTTGCTGGGTACCCAAAATCAATACCCACTTCACTGAATATTTTAAAAGTCTGAATAAAAATTACTTCCTCTTCCTATTCATCACAGGGCTCTTGCATAGTATATCTGATGTCATAGTCCTACTGGATTTCCAGCTGCCCACAGTCTGCCAGGGGCAAGGCGATCTCATTTTTTAACATTAAAAACAAGTAGAAAGAAAATAAATTTTGATCCCAACAGGTTTCATAAATGACCCAGCTCTCCGTTGCGCAAAGCCCAGCATCCATTAGCTTTTGATTATGACACTTCTCCCTTCAGCAAAACAAAAGCACACATTTGCTTTATCCTCAGATATCTGAGGACACTAAATTAGCCACAATTCCCCTCCTAATCTGTATCAGCCCCACAAGTTTGTCTGCACTCACGAAACCTCCTGCTGCTGCATTACCACCACTGCGGCTTCACCAAGGGCGCTAGACTAGACGGAATACAGGAATACCTTGTTGTCTAACCCTGCTCAGAGTAGATCTAGGTCTGCAATTCTCAATCTTTTCCATGCTCCACCTCGCTTTTCCATAGCGACACACCCCACTGTAGATCTCCCCTTCCAGGCTTTCCAAGATCTACCTGAATTCTTCTCCCATTTAGCAATATGGGAATGGCAGAGTGGTCATGACCCACGGACACCTGTTTGCAGCCCCCCAGGTTGAGAACCCCTGGTATCGATGACACAGTTGTTAAAAGCTCCATCTACACTAGCTCTAATGGCATTGCAACAGGGGTGAATTACAGGTCCTACATTTGCCATTGTATTTTCTGTGTCTTCCTACTGACCCTGGTCTAGACTGGGCAAATATCTTACCTACTGCGCACTAAGTGTATGTGGCTGATTGTAAGCAACTCCTTTCCCAAAGCTTCATTAAGGCATCCATCAACCAAGCATGTCTGTGCATCAGTGGAACAAAGCAAAACAGGGTCTAATGGTATGAGGAAAAACCAGCCTACCCTACAATTACAATCTAGCCAATTACAACACGATTGTGCCATGACCCAGTTACAACCCCATACCAAACTTTAAGTGTACATGGCCCTAAGCTGCATTTTGTAACCTGAATTCCAGGCTCACAGCCAAGGTCTTAGCCTGGTTACAGAATGCATCCGAATGCCATTTCACTACAAACGGGGCCTGTGCTGGACCCAGGTCCCCTGACTTGGATGGAATTGGAAGTGGGGCCAAAGGTGAAATAAATAAAATGAAAACAATCCCTTTTAGTTTTGAAAGTGACCAGCTGTCTGTAAAGAAGCAGTGAATTGTCGCAGAGTGCTGGCCAGTTACCACAGCACCTGGGAGTGCCAGTCCTGAGCCAGGACCCCCTTATGCTAGGGCCTGAACAAACAGGACAAAAAGATGGCCCTGCCTCAGGGAGTTTCCAGGCTAAGGATCTGACAAAACACAAGAGATGCAGACAGAGGTGGGAGTACAGTGAGACGATATAGTCTCCCTAAGACTGGGAACTTGATTGGAATGAATCATAGAATATCAGGGTTGGAAGGGACCTCAGGAGGTCATCTAGTCCAACCCCCTGCTCAAAGCAGGACTGATCCCCAATTAAATCATCCCAGCCAGGGCTTTGTCAAGCCTGACCTTAAAAACTTCTAAGGAAGGAGATTCAACCACCTCCCTAGGTAACGCATTCCAGTGTTTCACCACCCTCCTAGTGAAAAAGTTTTTCCTAATATCCAATCTAAACCTCCCCCACTGCAACTTGAGACCATTACTCCTTTTTCTGTCATCTGCTACCACTGAGAACAGTCTAGATCCATCCTCTTTGGAACCACTTCTCAGGTAGTTGAAAGCAGCTATCAAATCCCCCCTCATTCTTCTCTTCCGCAGACTAAACATCCCCAGTTCCCTCAGCCTCTCCTCACAAGTCATGTGTTCCAGTCCCCTAATCATTTTTGTTGCCCTCCGCTGGACTCTTTCCAATTTTTCCACATCCTTTTTGTAGTGTGGGGCCCAAAACTGGACACAGTACTCCAGAGGAGGCCTCACCAATGTCGAATAGAGGGGAACGATCACGTCCCTCGATCTGCTGGCAATGCCCCTACTTATACACCCCAAAATGCCGGTAGCTTTCTTGGCAACAAGGGCACACTGTTGACTCCTATCCAGCTTCTCGTCCACTGTAACCCCTAGGTCCTTTTCTGCAGAACTGCTGCCTAGCCGTTCAGTCCCTAGTCTGTAGCGGTGCATTGGATTCTTCCGTCCTAAGTGCAGGACTCTGCACTTGTCCTTGTTGAACCTCATCAGATTTCTTTTGGCCCAATCCTCCAATTTGTCTAGGTCCCTCTGTATCCTATCCCTACCCCCTAGTGTATCTACCTCTCCTCCCAGTTTAGTGTCATCTGCAAACTTGCTGAGGGTGCAATCCACACCATCCTCCAGATCATTTATGAAGATATTGAACAAAACTGGCCCCAGGATTGACCCTTGGGGCACTCTGCTTGACACCGGCTGCCAACTAGACATGGAGCCATTGATCACTACCCGTTGAGCCTGACAATCTAGCCAGCTTTCTATCCACCTTATAGTCCATTCATCCAGCCCATACTTCTTTAACTTGCTGGCAAGAATACTGTGGGAGACCGTGTCAAAAGCTTTGCTAAAGTCAAGGAACAACATGTCCACTGCTTTCCCTTCATCCGCAGAGCCAGTTATCTCGTCATAGAAGGCAATTAGATTAGTCAGGCATGACTTGCCCTTAGTGAATCCATGCTGACTGTTCCTGATCACTTTCCTCTCCTCTAAGTGCTTCAGAACTGATTCCTTGAGGACCTGCTCCATGATTTTTCCAGGGACTGAGGTGATGCTGACTGCCCTGTAGTTCCCAGGATCCTCCTTTTTCCCTTTTTTAAAGATGGGCACTACCTTAGCCTTTTTCCAGTCGTCCGGGACCTCCCCCGATCTCCATGAGTTTTCAAAGATAATGGCCAATGGCTCTGCAATCACATCCGCCAACTCCTTTAGCACTCTCGGATGCAACGCTTGTGCACGTCCAGCTTTTCTAAATAGTCCCGAACCACTTCTTTCTCCACAGAGGGCTGGTCACCTCCTCCCCATGCTGTGCTGCCCTGTGCAGTAGTCTGGGAGCTGACCTTGTTCGTGAAGAGAGAGGCAAAAAAAGCATTGAGTACATTAGCTTTTTCCACATCCTCTGTCACTAGGTTGCCTCCCTCATTCAGTAAGGGGCCCACACTTTCCTTGACTTTCTTCTTGTTGCTAGTATACCTGAAGAAACCCTTCTTGTTACTCTTAAGATCTCTTGCTAGCTGCAACTCCAGGTGTGATTTGGCCTTCCTGATTTCACTCCTGCATCCCCGAGTAATATTTTTATACTTCTCCCTGGTCATTTGTCCAATCTGTCACTTCTTGTAAGCTTCTTTTTTGTATTTAAGAGCAGCAAGGATTTCACTGTTAAGCCAAGCTGGTCGCCTGCCATATTTACTATTCTTTCTACACATCGGGATGGTTTGCCCCTGTAACGTCAATAAGGATTCTTTAAAATACAGCCAGCTCTCCTGGACTCCTTTCCCCCTCATGTTATTCTCCCAGGGGATCTTGCCCATCAGTTCCCTAAGGGAGTCAAAGTCTGCTTTTCTGAAGTCCAGGGTCCGTATTCTGCTGCTTTCCTTTCTTCCTTGTGTCAGGATCCTGAACTCGACCATCTCATGGTCACTGCCTCCCAGGTTCCCATCCACTTTTGCTTCCCCTACTAATTCTTCCCGGTTTGTGAGCAGCAGGTCAAGAAGAGCTCTGCCCCTAGTTGGTTCCTCCAGCACTTGCACCAGGAAATTGTCCCCTACACTTTCCAAAAACTTCCTGGATTGTCTGTGCACCGCTGTATTGCTCTCCCAGCAGATATCAGGGTGATTGAAGTCTCCCATTAGTACCAGGGCCTGCGATCTAGTAGCTTCTGTGAGTTGCCGGAAGAAAGCCTCATCCACCTCATCCCCCTGATCCGGTGGTATATAGTAGACTCCCACCATGACATCACCCTTGTTGCTCACACTTCTAAACTTAATCCAGAGACACTCAGGTTTTTCTGCAGTTTCATACTTGAGCTCTGAGCAGTCATACTGCTCTCTTACATACAGTGCAACTCCCCCACCTTTTCTGCCCTGCCTGTCCTTCCTGAACTGTTTATAACCATCCATGACAGTACTCCAGTCATGTGAGTTATCCCACCAAGTCTGTTATTCCAATCACATCATAATTCCTTGACTGTGCCAGGACTTCCAGTTCTCCCTGCTTGTTTCCCAGGCTTCGTGCATTTGTGTATAGGTACTTGAGATAACCCGCTGATCGCCCCTCTTTCTCAGTATGAGGCAGGAGCCCTCCCCTCTCACGCTCTCCTGCTCGTGCTTCCTCCTGGTATCCCACTTACCTCAGGGCTTTGGTCTCTTTCCCCCGGTGAACCTAGTTTAAAGCCCTCCTCACCAGGTTAGCCAGCCTGCTTGCGAAGATGCTCTTCCCTCTCTTCGTTAGGTGGAGCCCGTCTCTGCCTAGCACTCCTCCTTCTTGGAACACCATCCCATGGTCAAAGAATCCAAAGCCTTCTTTCCGACACCACCTGCGTAGCCATTCGTTGACTTCCACGATTCGACGGTCTCTACCCAGGCCTTTTCCTTCCAAGGGGAGGACGGACCAGAACACCACTTGCGCCTCAAACTCCTTTATCCTTCTTCCCAGAGCCACGTAGTCTGCAGTGATCCGCTCAAGGTCATTCTTGGCAGTATCATTGGTGCCCACGTGGAGAAGCAGGAAGGGGTAGCGATCCGGAGTTCAGCTGCCAGGATCTCCAGAGCTGTCACGGACTCACCATGTGATGGTGGCAAATCCCATCTCCCTCTCTGTCTCAGTTTCCCCATCTGTAAAATGGTGATAATAATACTTTCCTACCTGCCAGGTGAGTGTGTCCCAGGGGCTGGACTAAGTAAACCTAGACCATCCCTGCATTTGATTTTTCCACCCTAAGTGAAGAACTTCGCACTTGTCTTTATTGAATTTCATCTTGTTGATTTCAGACCAATTCTCCAATTTGTCAAGGTTGTTTTTAATTCTAGTCTTGTCCCCCAAAGTGCTGGCAACCCCTCCCAGGTTGGTATAATAAGCAGATTTTGTAAGCATACTTTCCGCTCCATTATCCAAGTCATTTACTGTTACTAATGTTGGGGCTTGTCCACACCTGGAGTTATTCCAGCATAGCCACTGCGCATCAAATTCACACCCTACCTTAATTCAAAATTAGGGCTGTCAAGCGATTAAAACAATTAATCATGATTAATTGTACAATTAATCATGCTGTTAAACAATAACAGAATATCATTTATTTAAATATTTTTGGATGTTTTCTACATTTTCAAATATATTGATTTCAATTACAACACAGAATACAAAGTGTACAGTGCTCAGTTTATATTTATTTTTATTACAAATATTTGCACTGTAAAAAACAAACAAAATAGTATATTTCAATTCCCCCATTACAAGCACTGTAGTGCAATCTCTTTATCATGAAAGTTGAACTTACAAATGTAGAATTATATACAAAAAACTGCATTCAAAAATAAAACAATGTAAAACTGTAGCATCTACAAGTCCACTCAGTCCTACTTCTTGTTCAGCCAATTGCTCAGACAAACAAGTTTGTTTATATGTGCAAGAGATAATGCTGCCCTCTTCTTGTTTACAGTGTCACCTGGAAGTGAGAACAGGCATTCTCATGGCACTGTTGTAGCCGGCGTCGCAAGATATTTACATGTCAGATGCACTAAAGATTCATATGTTTCAGAGTAACAGCCGTGTTAGTCTGTATTCGCAAAAAGAAAAGGAGTACTTGTGGCACTTTAGAGACTAACCAATTTATTTGAGCACAAGCTTTCGATGAAGTGAGCTGTAGGTCACGAAAGCTTATGCTCAAATAAATTGGTTAGTCTCTAAGGTGCCACAAGTCCTCCTTTTCTTTTTCAAGATTCATATTCACTTCATGTTTCAGCCACCATTCCAGAGGACATGTATCCATGCTGATGACAGGTTCTGCTTGATAATGATCCAAAGCAGTACAGACCGACACATGTTCATTTTCCTCACCCTCAGATTCTTAAACCTTGGGTCGAGTGCTGTCACTATCTTTAGAAATCTCACATTGGTCCCTGCTTTGCATTTTGTCAAATCTGCAGTTAAAGTGTTCTTAAAATGAACAACATGTGCTGGGTCATCATCCGAGACAGCTATAGCATGAAATATATGGCAGAATGTGGGTAAAACACAGATCAGGAGACATACAATTCTCCCCCAAGGAGTTCAGTCATAAATTTAATTAACACATTTTTTTAATGGGCGTCATCAGCATGGAAGCATGTCCTCTGGAATGGTGGCCGAAGTATGAAGGGGTATACGAATGTTTAGCATATCTGGCACGTAAATACCTTGCAGTGCCAGCTACAAAAGTGCCATGCAAATGCCTGTTCTCACTTTCAGGTGACATTGTAAATAAGAAGCAGGCAGCATTATCTCCCATAAATGTAAACAAACTTGTTTCTCTTAGCGTGGCTGAACAAGAAGTAGGACTGAGTGGACTTGTAGGTGCTAAAGTTTTACATTGTTTTGTTTTTGAGTGCAGTTATGTAACAAAAAAAATCTACATTTGTAAATTGCACTTTCATGATAAAGAGATTGCACTACAGTACTTGTATGAGGTAAATTGAAAAATACAATTTCTTTTGTTTGTCATTTTTACAGTGCAAATATTTGTAATAAAAATAATAATATAAAGTGAGCACTGTACACTTTGTATTCTGTGTTGTAATTGAAATCAATATATTTGAAAATGTAGAAAAAAATCCAAAAATATTTAATACATTTCAATTGGTATTCTATTGTTTAACAGTGCAATTAAAACTGCGAATAATCACGATTAATTTTTTTGAGTTAATCACATGAGTTAACTGCGATTAATCAACAGCCCTAATTCAAATTAACTTGTAAGTATAGACAAGCTTAAAAACACACCATCAGCTTTATAGTTATTTTCCTGTCTGAAAACATTTTACCAATTCTGGTTATAAATTTCCTTTAAAACCAATGTAACTGGAAACAATTATTAATTCATTCTATTTATTCATTTGTTCAGTGCATCTGAGGGCACTTTGTGTAGTCCATATTAGAGCTGCTCAGAAAATATCCCTCAACTCGTAGAAAATTTTGATGAAAAACAAAAAACAAAAGTTTTCATCTAAATTATCTATGGAACATTTCAATTTTTTGTCAAAAGTTCAAATACGGAAAAGTTTTGCCTAACCCCTAAAAATTGATAATTTCAGGCATTTGCTTTTTAGACTTTCAACATTTTCCATGGAAAGCAGCCACTTTTCACAAAAAAATCATTGAGTCAAAAGACACTTTTCTGTTAAAACAAATGGATGGAAATTGTTTTGACCAGCCGTACCATCTGCCCATGTATATCCGTGTCACCCTCCAGTGGTTAGAGTTCATACAAATTCTACTTCAGCTGAGAGATTTCTTTAAGTCAGGAGGTAGGAGCTTTGGTTTCTGAAGCCTAAGGTCCTGTGTTCTAGCCTTAGTGATGGTGTCTGTGTCTACGTTTTAGATCGATTCATACGTTCCAAGCCTAGGGGGGACCGCAGTGACTATCTAGTCTGCTCTCCCTTATAACAGAGGCCAGAGGACGTCCAGCAATTCCCGCAGTGAGCCCACCCATTTCTGGTTGAACTAGACTGTATCTTTAGAAAGAGACGCCCAATCCTGGTTTAAGGACTTGGCATGACGGTGACTCCACCACTTCCCCTGTAACCTGCATCCGATGAAGTGGGTTTTAGCCCACGAAAGCTTATGCCCAAATAAATTGTTAGTCTCTAAGGTGTTATAAGGACTTCTCATTGTTTTTGCTGTTCCAGGGGTTAACAAGTGAACAAGTTGAGGCTTATTTTCAGTTGGAGTTTTTCTAGCTTCAACCTTGAGCCATCGGATCTTGTTCTGGGTCTGTTAGATGAAAACACCCCTTAGTATCAGATCTCTGCTCCCAGAAAGGTTTCTCACAGAATGATCAAGTTGCCTCTTCAGAAAGTCTCGCTTTGCTGTTTGAACCCTCTCCCATTTTTCAAACGTCCTTTTTAAAGTGTGGACACCTGAACTGGACACAGGATTTCCATCCTAGTCTCCCCAGTGCTGCACAGAGGTAATAGCCATCTCCCTACTCCTGCTTATGTGTCCAAGGATTGCATTAGCTCTTTTGGCCACAGCAGAGCACAAGCTCACATTCAGATCAGTCAGCATTTTAATATCCCTGTCATCCAGAACTGCTGCGTTAGAGATAAATAAGTAATTGTGCCCCCAGGTCATGGCTCTAGCCGCATGCTGCGATTGGAGAAGTGGGCGTGGACCCCTCTCTGGGGTCCCTAAATCCAAGCCAAATATGCACCTTGAGATCATGTTTTAATAATCCCCTGGATTCTCAGCTTCCCCTGCAGTTATCAGTGAGCAGAGGCTGGGGCATTTTGCTACAGAGAGAATCCCAAGAAGGGTGGGAAAGCAATTAAAGGATCAGAAGAAACTTAATATGCAGAGGTCAGGAGCGATGGGACCAGAGAAACTGTGTGAAACTATCAGGGTTGGAAGCATAAGTGGTGGCTGGAAATTGAACCAGGAAAAACAGAGGTTAGATATGAGGAAGTCTTACCTAGTAGTGAGGGCAAGTGGTGTCGCAGCCCAGCCACACTATAGCTATGATGTTAATGAGAGCTGGTCATGAACCAGAATTTCCATTCCACAGCAAATGCCAACATCTGGGAAAAATTCCCTTCCAATTCCAAACAAAAAGACAAAATTTCCTGCAAAACAAAAATTCCAAAACGCTTTGCTTTGATAATGTTGTTTTGATTCATTTAATCTTGTATATTATACTGAAATATTAAATATAATATAGATTGTGTATTCCTAATATAGATTATGTATAATCTTATAAAAGTCTGAATGTTTTGACTGTCAAAATGAAACGTTTCATCTAAAATGTATCAAAATCAGCATGTTCCCGCAAACCATTTAAATTGTGAAAAAGCTGCATTTAAAACTTCCTTTTTTTTACCAGCTCTAATGGAAGTTTCACGGGAAGGAAGCGAGAGTACGACAATGTCCTTAACACTTGCTTCCTTCGGCTGCAAACCAGAGGCAGCTAACATAACTCCTTTAAGGGAGAGTCAGAGCACCCAGATCTTTGATTGGCACCAGTGGGTGCTACTGCAGTATGAACTGCACATTGAGTTTTGCCCTTTGACCCACCTGAACCCCCACCCCTTCAGCAAAATCAGCCAGGGCAGTGTGGGAGAGGAAGGGGGGAATGGTTTATATCAGGGGTCGGCAACCTTTCAGAAGCGGTGTGCCAAGTCTTCATTTATTCACTGTAATTTAAGGTTTCGCGTGCCAGTTATACATGTTAATGTTTTTAGAAGGTCTCTCTCTATAAGTCTATATTATATAACTAAACTATTGTTGTAGTAAAGTAAATAAGGTTTTTAAAACGTTTAAGAAGCTTCATTTAAAATTAAATTAAAATGCAGATCTTATCAGTTTAGTGTGATCCTTGCCCTTGCTTCTCCTTGCTGAGTTTTCCAATGTCTGGCATGTATTTGGATACTGTAAGCTGCACACAGGCTTCTGAGTGATCAGTTGTTAACCGGCTCCGAGAGGGACAGAGGACAGATTTCATGTGTGAAAATATCTGTTCACACAGGTATGTGGATCCAAATGCTGAAAGCATTGCAAACACAATTTTCTTCAAACAGTTAAATTTCACTGGCAGGGACGTCCAGCAGGTCAGAACAGAGGCCCCATGATCTCTCTCGGTAACTTCAAGTTCACTCTGCAGATCTCCAAACTTTGATGCCCAAAATTCTGAGCTTTTTAACTGAATGAGCTGCATTTCGAAATCTTCAACACCCATCCACTGAAATACAGACAAATTCAAGTTGCTTTCGTTGAACTTTTCAGGTTTAATTAGAAAAGAAAGCATTGGGCCAAATCGCTGGAAATCTTGAAATCTGTCAGAAAATTCTGATTCCAGTTCTTGCATGTACATTCCAATCTCATCAGCACTGACCATGCAACATGTTGATAGCCCTTCTATGTGTTGGAAGTAGCAGAAAGTCGAAGTTCGACTATCCCAAGAAAAAACTGCTAGTTTTACAACAAATGCCTTCCAGGCTTCATAAAGATCCAGAACCATTTGCCCTGCACCCTGGAGACAGAGGTTGAGTTTAGGTGAGCGGTGATGTCCGTTAGAAACATGAGCTTACACAGCCATTTGTCATCACCCAGTTTGGGGTAGTTTTGTGCTTTTTCCGAAAAAAGGCCTTGATTGCATCAAAACAGTTTACAAAGCACACCAAAACCTGGCCACGACTCAGCCACCGAATGTTGCTGTGACGTGGAATGGCGTTATAAGCACTGTCCATCTCGTCTAGCAGTGCTTGAAACTGTCTGTGAGTCAAAGCAGGTCGAGCAACAAGGAAATTCAAAATTCGCGCCACTGTATGGATCACATTATTAAGCTCTGAATTAGAAATTTTAGCACACAGGTTTTCTTGATGGATGATACAGTGAAATTTGACTGTCCGGCAGCCAATTTGATCTTCAAGTAACTTTACAAATCCCTTCTGTTTTCCGACCATGACAGGAGCACCATCTGTTGTCACACAAAGTATTTTTCTGATGTCAACTCCTCGTTCTTCAAAATGGTCTACAAAACTTTGCACTATATCTTCCCGCTTTGTTGTGCCATGCAGGGGTTTTAGGAAACAAAGTTCCTCTTGGATTTCATCGGAAGCACAATATCTTGCAACAACTGCCAAAAGTGGAACATCGTTTATATCCACGCTCTCATCAACTGCAACGCTAAACACTGCTGTGTCTTTTAATGCAGTCATCTGCTTTTTGTTAATGTTTTCTGCCATTTCGCTTATGCGTCTCTCAACTGTTCTGGCAGAGACAAGCAGTTGTTTTATTCTAGGTACGAGTGTAGCTTGATTTTTACTTACACTTAATGTGACAAAGCTCTGTTCTTGCCTCTGTGGGTCCCGCGTTTCCTGGCGGATTTCGCTAGCCTCAGAGGCTCACTGTGACCCTCCACGTAACCCTTCTCTCTCTGGAGACAAGGGTCACAGTCTACTGAGCCATTTTCATCATAAGCCAGCAAGGAAGGTGAGGAGACATTATCCTTCCTTGCACAGTCTCTGTTGTCTCCCAGTCTCAGTGATTAACCGGGGGCAAAGGTGTGTGTGGGGGAGCCCGGGCCCACTTTCTCCTCTGGGCTCCAGCCCAGGGACCCTAATAGTATCAGCTATGGTAGCTGACCTTTTAGAAACATGACATGTACAATTCCCTGGGCTACTTCCCCCACAGCAGTCCCCACTTCCTCAAGCTCCACTTCACCCTTACCTCAGGGCCTCCTTCCTTGTGCCTGATATGGTGTATACTGCTCAGTCTCTCCAACAGCGCAACTTCCTCCCGCAGCTCCTGACATGCACCCCCACCTGACCGACTGGGAGGCTTTTAACTAGTTTCAGCCAGCCCCTGATTGGCTTCAGGTGTCCCAATCAACCTAGCCTTCTGCCTGCCTTCTGGAAAGTTCTTAATTGGCCCCAGGTGTCTTAACTGACCTGGAGCAGCTTCCATTTCACTTATCCTGGTACCAGGGATTTGTTTAGCCTGGAGCTAATATATCTATCTCCCACTACTTTTCTATAGCCATCTGGCCTTGCCCCGTCACATATCTTCCCCCCCCCCCCGCTCAACACCATAGAGTGGACAACTTGGGACGCCAGGCAGTATGCTCGTGACAGACCATCAGTGTTGCCATGGTGGCATCCAGCCCTGTGCATTATGCAGAACTGGAATGGTTGGAGGGAAAAGAACGACCTGGTGACCCTTGCATTCTTTTCCTTATTCCGCTGCATCCACTGGAGGGGTGCATGGTCTGTCACAAGAGTAAATCACCAGCCTAAGAGGTAATAACACAATGTCTCCATAGCCCATTTGACAGCAAGGCATTCTCTCTCAACTACTGCGTATTTCTGTTCTCTTGGGAGAAGCTTTCTGCTTAGGTAGAGGATTGGGTGTTCCTCTTCTCCCACCATTTGCGATAGAACTCCCCCAACCCCACCTCGAAAGTGTCTGTTTGTAAAATAAATTCCCTGTTAAAGTCCGGGGCTATGAGTACGGGGTCATTACAGAGGGCCGTCCGAAGGTCTGTGAATGCCCCCTCTGCTGCGTCAGTCCACTTCATCATGTTTGGACCTCGGGCCTTCACCAGGTCCGTTAGGGGACTTGCCCTAGTGGCGAAGTGGGGAATAAAACGCTGGTAGTAGCCTACCACACCTAGGAATGCACGGACCTACTTCTTTCGGGTTGGCTGGGGCCAGTTTTGAATTGCCTCTAGCTTATTCGTTTGGGGCTTCACTATGCCCCTTCCCACAATATATCCCAGGTACCTAGCCTCTGCTAGCCCTATGGGGCATTTAGCGGGATTAGCAGTGAGGCCAGCCCGCCTTAAGGTGCGCAGTACTGCCTCAAGTGTCTCCAAGCGGGTTCCCCAGTCTGGCGTATGGATGATGACATCATCTAGGTATGCAGCTGCATAACTAGTATGGGGGCGCAGCAGCTTATCCATGAGGCGCTGGAATGTGGCCGGGGCCCCATGTAGCCCAAAAGGGAGGACGGTGTACTGGAATAGCCCGTCCGGGGTGGAGAGCGCTGTCTTTTCTTTAGCTTCTTTGGTCAGAGGAATCTGCCAGTACCCTTTTGTCAGATCCAGTGTAGTCAAGAATCGGGCACTACCCAGTCGGTCAACCAGTTCGTCGATGCGTGGTATGGGGTATGCATCAAACTGGGATATTTCATTCAGTCGGCGAAAGTCATTACAGAATCTCGTGGTACCGTCAGGTTTAGGCACTAGAACAATTGGACTGGACCACTGACTGTAAGATTCTTCAATAACCCCTAATTCTAACATTTTCTTTACTTCGGCCTTGATTTCTTCTCTTTTGGCTGCTGGGATTCATTGTTACCTTGGCTCCGGGGATTGTGCGGATATGGTGATAGGTCTCAGTTGTCCGCCCTGGTTTTGTAGAGAACACATCTCGGTTGCGATTAATCATGTCGGCTGCCTCGATCTTTTGGATCGGCGTCAAGTTGGATGATATCGTCACTTGCTCGTGTAAGTTATTCTCCTGGGGAAGGGTCTCCTGCATGACTAAGCATGCCTCTCGATCGTGCCAAGGTTTTAGAAGATTGATGTGGTAAATTTGCTCTGATTTCCGGTGGCCTGGCTGCCGCACCTTATAGTTCACTTCTCCCACAGCTTTGATTATTTCGTAGGGTCCCTGCCACTGGGCCAACAGTTTACTTTCTGCTGTGGGCAACAGTACCATCACCCGATCCCCTGATTGGAACCGTCGAAGCTTCGCTTGGTGGTCATAATGGGTTCGTTGGGTCTCCTGTGCTCTCTCCAAGTGCTCCCGTACAATGGGAGCTATCCGATCTCTCGTCTGCAGTACGTGCTCAACTATGTTCCTTCCGGGATTTGGCTCCTCTTCCCAGGCTTCTCTGGCTATATCCAATATGCCCCGAAGGTGGTGCCCATATAGCAGTTCGAATGGAGAGAAACCTGTGGAGGCTTGCGGAACCTCCCGGATGGCGAACATGAGGTAAGGCAATAGGGTATCCCAGTCTTTCCCATCCCGGCTCACCACTTTCCTGATCATGGCCTTGAGGGTCCTATTGAACCTTTCCACAAGGCCATCTGTTTGCGGGTGGTATAGAGAGGTCCGTAGGGCTTGTACATGGAGCAATGAACAGAGATCTTTCATCAACTTGGACATGAAAGGTGTCCCTTGATCAGTCAATATCTCCTTGGGTAGCCCAACCCGGGCAAAGATCTGTACTAGCTCCTTAGCTATTGTCTTGGAAGCTGTGTTGCACAGGGGAACAGCTTCCGGGTACCGGGTACCAGTACAACAAGCACATGTTGGTGGCCCCGAGCTGTCTTCTCCAGGGGCCCTACCAGATCCATGGCTATCCATTCGAAAGGAACCTCTATTATTGGAAGAGGTATCAAAGGAGACCGCAAGTGCGGGCAAGGGCTATGTAACTGACACTGACAAGAGGTGCAGTATCATAGAATATCAGGGTTGGAAGGGACCCCAGAAGGTCATCTAGTCCAACCCCCTGCTCGAAGCAGGACCAAGTCCCAGTTAAATCATCCCAGCCAGGGCTTTGTCAAGCCTGACCTTAAAAACCTCTAAGGAAGGAGATTCTACCACCTCCCTAGGTAACGCATTCCAGTGTTTCACCACCCTCTTAGTGAAAAAGTTTTTCCTAATATCCAATCTAAACCTCCCCCATTGCAACTTGAGACCATTACTCCTCGTTCTGTCATCTGCTACCATTGAGAACAGTCTAGAGCCATCCTCTTTGGAACCCCCTTTCAGGTAGTTGAAAGCAGCTATCAAATCCCCCCTCATTCTTCTCTTCCGCAGACTAAACAATCCCAGCTCCCTCAGCCTCTCCTCATAAGTCATGTGCTCTAGACCCCTAATCATTTTTGTTGCCCTTCGCTGGACTCTCTCCAATTTATCCACATCCTTCTTGTAGTGTGGGGCCCAAAACTGGACACAGTACTCCAGATGAGGCCTCACCAGTGTCGAATAGAGGGGAACGATCACGTCCCTCGATCTGCTCGCTATGCCCCTACTTGTACATCCCAAAATGCCATTGGCCTTCTTGGCAACAAGGGCACACTGCTGACTCATATCCAGCTTCTCGTCCACTGTCACCCCTAGGTCCTTTTCCGCAGAACTGCTGCCTAGCCATTCGGTCCCTAGTCTGTAGCGGTGCATTGGATTCTTCCGTCCTAAGTGCAGGACCCTGCACTTATCCTTATTGAACCTCATCAGATTTCTTTTGGCCCAATCCTCCAATTTGTCTAGGTCCTTCTGTATCCTATCCCTGCCCTCCAGCGTATCTACCACTCCTCCCAGTTTAGTATCATCTGCAAATTTGCTGAGAGTGCAATCCACACCATCCTCCAGACATCGCCGGACATCTTCATGTACTTCTGGCCAGAAGAACCTCCGCAGGATCCGTGCCTGGGTTTTCTCTACCCCTAGGTGTCCTCCAAACAGGCGACTGTGGGCGAGACTCAATATGGCTTTTTGATGTTTTCGTGGCACCAGAAGTTGTTGTATCTTTTGCTCCTGCATTTGCACCACGCGGTACAGGAGATCTTTCTTCACTATAAAGTAAGGTGTGGGACCCTGGACCTTCCCATCCACGGGTATCCCATCGATCTCGGCCACCTCTTTCCTGGCGTTATCATATCTGGGGTCCTCCGCCTGGTCCCACCCAAAAATCTCTCTCCCGGGACTAACCTGCACAAGCTCCCAGGGGCCGGCTTCTGCTTCTTCCAACGGCTCACCGCCGTCATGGCTGGGGGCAGCTTCTGGCTCACCTTCTGTGGTGGAAGTTTCTCTGTTGGCTGCTCGCGTCCATCTGCCTACTAGGGAGGTCGTCTGGCCCTGGGTCAGGATCTGGGTTCCCAAGGCCTTCTCAGCCTTCCTCTCTTTTTTTGTCTTCCAGGTCTTTCGGGGGCCTGAGAACAGATCCTGAGAAATCTCAGCAAACATTGGGGGTTGACATTCCCCCGGTGACGAGTCGCTGTCTTCAGGGTCCCCACCTCCCTCCAGCCTCTCCCGGGGGAGTAAATTATCAAACCCTGGATAGTCCTTCCCAATGACTACAGGATATGTAAGTTTAGGAACTACGCCCACAGTCACCTCAATGGGGTTTCCGTGAACCTCTATCTCCACTGGGATGGTAGGGTAATGGCTCACGGCCCTATGCACGCACGTCACTGCTGCACATTTGGCTTGTAGCAGCTGACTGATTTTTACCAGCTTACCCGATATGAGGGTGATAGCACTCCCAGAGTCCACAAGCGCTGTAGTCTCTGCTCCATTTATCCTCACTGGCCTGGTGTAATTATGAGGGGCTAATGCGACCCCTGCGAGGTGGATAAGGGAGCATGGGACCTCCCAGTCCCTCAAGTTACATTGCATAGGCTCCTCGGTGCTGGGACACTGTGCTGCTATGTGTCCCCACTCCTCACATGCATAACATCTATAATTGCTTTTAATCACTCCCCTATCCTGGGGGTTAAGGAGTTTAGTCCTTTACTCAGGCCAATCCCTTCCTTCTGGGGTCCCCGCTGGTTTTCGGCCCCCCCCTTCTTCCATCTAGGACTCCCTGGGGGTTTGGCTGCCCAACCTTCCAGGGTTGGGGTCAGGTGCCTGCTTCGAAAGGGGCCTTCCTTGGGTAGTCAGGTCAGTTCCCTGGCTGTCATCCGTCTTTCTACTAGTGTGATCATCTCGTCGTACATGGACGGATCGTTCTGGCCTACCCATTTGAAGAGATCTGGCGGCAGTCCCCGCATGTAATGATCCATGACCAGGGTCTCCAAAATCTCCTCTGGCCTGCACACCTCCGGCTGTAACCATTTCCACGCGAGGTGTATGAGGTCAAATAGCTGGGACCTCGGGGGTTTGTTCTCCTGGTATTTCCACTCATGGAACCTCTGGGCCCTTACCGCTGCCGTTACCTCTGATCGTGCTAGGATCTCTGCCTTCAGACGGGTATAGTCAGTGGCATTTGTGGCAGGCAAGTCAAAGTAGGCCTTCTGGGCCTGTCCACATGAAAAAGGGGCGAGAATGCTGGCCCACTGCTCCTGGGGCCACGCCTCACGCTGAGCAGTCCTTTCGAATGAGAGGAGATATGCCTCTACGTCATCTCCTGACGTCATCTTTGGCAGACAACCAGTGGCCCTCAGGGTTCGCATCCCGTCGGACCCCCGGGCCTGGGTGGTGAGGATCTTCAGCTGGTCCACCACCTCTCTCAAGAGGCACGATCTTGGGTCACCTGCCTCATCAATAATTGATTGGTTTCCTGCTGTAGACGCATAGACTCCTGTTGCGCCATTGCCTGAACCCGGGTGGCCTCCTGCTAGGCTGCCGTGGCTTGTACCAGAGCTCTGACCACCTCCTCCATTGTGGTACAAAGGAAACAAACAAAAACAACAACAAAAAAAATCCAAAACCCCAGTGCACTTTTTTTTTTAAACCTCTTTCTTCCACCACACTGTGAACGAAATCCCACTTCTTACAGCAGTTGTGACAAAGCTCTGTCCTTGCCTCCATGGGTCCCGCATTTCCTGGTGGATTTCGCTAGCCTCAGAGGCTCATTGTGACCCTCCACGTAACCCTTCTCTCTCTAGAGACAAGGGTCACGGTCCCCTGAGCCATTTTCATCATAAGCCAGCAAGGGAGGTGAGGAGACGTTATCCTTCCTTGCATAGTCTCTGTTGTCTCCCAGTCTCAGTGATTAATCAGGGGGCAAAGGTGGGGGGGGGAGCCCGGGCCCACCCTCTACTCCGGGCTCCAGCCCAGGGACGCTAATAGTATCAGCTATGGTAGCTGACCTTTTAGGAACATGACATGTACAATTCCCTGGGCTACTTCCCCCACAGCAGCCCCCACTTCCTCAAGCTCCACTTCACCCTTACCTCAGGGCCTCCTTCCTTGTTCCTGACATGGTGTGTACTACTCAGTCTCTCCAACAGCGCAACTTCCTCCCACAGCTCCTGACATGCCCCCCCACCTGACTGACTGGGAGGCTTTTAACTAGTTTCAGCCAGCCCCTGATTGGCTTCAGGTGTCCCAATCAACCTAGCCTTCTGCCTGCCTTCTGGAAAGTTCTTAATTGGCCCCAGGTGTCTTAATTGACCTGGAGCAGCTGCCATTTCACTTATCCTGGTACCAGGGATTTGTTTAGCCTGGAGCTAATATATCTATCTCCCACTACTTTTCTATAGCCCTCTGGCCTTTCCCCATCACATTAAGCATTTAAAAACACTGCTTTGCTTCTCATATCCTGCTACTGCCTTTTTGATTGATTCAGTCTTGTCTGCGTCGTCAAGAAAGGTTTTCTCGTGCTTTGTTTCAAAATATCGTTGAACACTTGATGTGCGACAAACAACACTTTCACAACAGAAAGCACAAACAGCATGGTCCATCTTTTGAATAAAACCAGATGTGTCTGTCCAAGAAGGCTAAAATGAACGGACATCTGACTTTGCTTTCTTAGGAGCTGACATTTTGTCAAATGTACTCCGCAACTCAAAGCAGGGGAAAAAAAAAATTGCAACAGATGGCACGCACAATGTCAAACGCAGTGCGCTGTTCCACGTGATGTGGTATAAGCAGCAAATCAGGACTTAAAAATATCCCAGGGGTGCTGGAACAATTTTTAAGGTGGGGGTGCTGAGCTGCGCCTCCCCTTGCCCCTGTCTGCACCCCTCACTGCCCCAGGCCGGGGCCAGTGGGCCGCAGCTGCAGAGCACCAGGCCGAGGCAGGAGCAGAGCCCCGGGCTGGTGGCCAGGACCCCAGGCCAGCAGCGGGCTGAGCGGGGCCTGGACGGAACCCCAGCTGGCAGGGGGTTGGCAGCCGGTACCCCAAGCGGGCAGCAGAGTGCCACTGAAAATCAGCTCGTGTGCCGCCTTTGACACACATGCCATAGGTTGCTGACCCCTGGTTTATATTCTTCAGAAACTGAGACACTAAAGAAACATTTCTGTCATCAAAATTCCAAAGGGTTCTGGTATTTCGCCCACCTTGCTTGTATTTGATTTCATTTGATACACCCACGCTATGCTGAGTGATAGTTAGTATGAATGATGATTACCTTGGAAAGGAGACTGATGCCTGGATTACACAGGCAGAATATTATGGGGAAACAGGGTGTTTATACAGAGTAATAACTCCCAGCTGAGGAGCATGCCACTGAGGGGCAGTTAAAGAGACCACTGCACCAGGAACCTAATCGCTGGGCAGCCACAATGCGAGCGTGCGATAGGCACCTGACCGCGCAAAACAACCATTAGTGCTATCTTAGAGGTCTCAAGTGGACAAGTGTCCATGTTACAAAGTCATCACCATTAATCAGCCTCTTGTTGGCAATCTCAGCTGAGAGACTAAGGGTTGGATGGACAGCAGAGACCAAACTCCCCTCCCAGTGTACATTCCCATTGCGTGAAGTGGATTTGGCCTGGTGGAAAGTGCTGGACAGCTTGCCGTGGAGTCTGTAGGCCTCCCCTGATCCACTGAATGAGTGGTGCACAGTGGGTAGAGGCTTCCTCCCACTGTCCTGCCATTGTCTGTAGGGTTGAGAAGATAGCTCAGTCTCGGTTTCCCATTAAGGCCTTGGTCTCTCCAACATGGTATTGAGTGAGTTCCGGGAAGTGGACACACGGCACCAGATTCAGAATCAGCAACTAGTGATGTGTGCCTCAGGTTTTGGGTGCTTAACTGGAGACTTGGGCCTGATTGTTGGAGCTTGCACACCTGCAGCTCCCCATGACTTCAGCTAGGGGTCTGGACTTTAACTGATGCCATTCAAGTCACTTATTAAAGAAGGTGCCAAACAGCCAGCTCAGGGTTCCAACTCTCAGTCGCGACTGATCAATTTAAATTCAAACTGTTGAATGCATAGGGTTTTGTATTCCATGATCAATGCCCTGAACCATCCGGTAACCCCAAACTCCAGGGATACAGCTGGGGTTCTTTGCCCAGTGCAGCCAGCCTGGGTGGCGGAATAGAGCAAGATTTTCTCCCAGTAACACCCTGGGCCAATTACAAATTCTTGCCACTATTTACAAACCATTGGGGTTCGGCATTCACGTATCCCTCCATTGGTGCCTCTTCATATTCTGGGCAGAGGCCACAGTGAGCCAGCCAGCCCTGTGGGCATGTGTCTGGAGCCATTTGGGGCCCAATCCAGCTCCCACTGAAGTCAATAGAAAGACACCTGTTAACTCCAAAAGGGGCTGGATCAGACCCTTTGCAGCACAGCTGCTCTACTGGGGGTAGGATGTTCACTTTCTGCCCTCCCAATATCTAGTGATGAAACATGGTATGAAAAATTCTCACCTCTGCCAAATACACCAGTAGTCTAATTTTCTTTGAAGTAGTGTCCTTGGGCAGTCATTTGGGATGCCTTCAGGACTGAATGAGGGTGTGTGAGAAGACGGCCCCCACCTGGACCATCCTCCTGTGACAGGCTGCAGCATGATGTGAACCCACCTCAGTTTCCCCTCTCGGCCACTTCAGGGTCTCTTCCTTAAACAATGCCCTTCATGGGGACCAGTTTGTTACCAAACACAATGCAAATAGTCTATAACAAAAGTCCCAAGCCATAGCCCTTATCACCCCCAATGTACAGAGCCCTGAAAATGCCAGTATTCCAGCAGCAACCCCACAGCTTCTTGCTCCCCCGGGTTCTCTGGAGCCACTAGTGGGTGAGCTCCTCTGCTGCTCTTCCTGCCTTCAGCCCTCCCCATCCTCAGCTCGCTGGCCTGGGGGCACCAGCCAGCAAACTGCTCTTCTGCCTTCAGCCTTCTCCCAGGAACCACAGTCCCCAGCTCTGGCAGCTCGCATTTCCTGCCCTTCTTGACTGACTCAGTCTGCCCTGACTCCCCAGGGCTCTCACTCGCCAGATGGGTGGGAGATGTCACGCGCAGGGCTGGATTTAGGGGCAGGTGACACGGGGGACCACCTGGGGTGCCAGACTTGGGGGCGCTGGGCTCATGGTGCTGTTTTGTTATTAGTGACCAAAGGGAAAATAAAATGTTTGAAGTAAAATGTTGCAGATATTCCATTTGTGGATTCATTTTTCACTAACCTCCTAGAATGTTCTGGGCCTTTGTAGAATCTTGTGGAACCTTCCAGACTTTCTGAGAACTACACTTTCCTTGAACCTCCTAAAACCTTGCAGGCATATTAAAGGGCAGGGCGTCGCCAGTCAGTCAGTGAGATATAAGAACAAAGTGAAGTGAAAGCCCAGCTGTGATATTGTGAACCTTGTTTTATTGCAAAAAGAAAAGGAGTACTTGTGGCACCTTAGAGACTAACCAATTTATTTGAGCATAAGCTTTTGTGAGCTACAGCTCACTTCATCGGATGCATACTGTGGAAGCTGCAGAAGGCTTATGCTCAGATAAATTGGTTAGTCTCTAAGATGCCACAAGTACTCCTTTTCTTTTTGCGAATACAGACTAACACGGCTGTTACTCTGAAACTTGTTTTGTTGCGTAATTGTGACAGCGTACTTGAGTTTTAAGACTTGAAGAGTGTCAGTAGTGACTAACAAAGGACATATTTAATGAGACGCCAGAGATATCCATCGAACCCCTACCTACACAACAATCAGAGGTGAAAGTAAGACGGTCCGGTCCGGTCCGGCGTACCGGCAAGAGCAATTTAAGGGGCCCAGGGCTCCCTGCAATGGCCGGAGCCCCAGGCCCCTTAAATCACCTCCCAAGCCCTGCTGCTGGAGCCCTGGGGTGGCAGCGACAGGGCTCCATCGGCGATTTAAAGGGCCTGGAGCTCCGCTGCAGTAGTGGCGGCCGGAGCCCTGGGTCCTTTAAATCGCCCCTGAGCTCCGGGGCTCCCCGCCGCCTCTGCAGCTGGGTGATTTAAAGGGCCCGAGGCTCCCAGCCGCCGCTACCGCAGCCGGAGCCCCGGGGCCTTTAAATCTTGATTTAAGGGGCCTGGGTATTTAAAGGACCCGCCTCTTCCTGTTGAGGCCACGCCCCCTGCTCAGGACTCCGGCATAGCGGTAAGTCCTTTAAGTTACTTTCACCCCTGACAACAATATAAAAGAAATACTGTTACATCTTTTGCTATGCTTAACACGTAATGTTTGATGACTTTCTAAGACTGTGGAACATAGACTTTCGCTCTCCCTAATAATGTCTGTTTTCCCCTGTAGAAAATAGAAGATGCCCCCAAAGAAGCCTTCAGGAGCTCAGAATAGAAAGTGTAAAGCTCAACTGCAAAAGGGGCAAATCTGATGGGAAAATATCTGAAACAGAACCACATAGACCGGGCTTTAGGCAGTAGCGATTGTCCCAATGCAGAAGAAATTGAGGAGTGAAGTGTAAATGACGAAAGTCCTATTACTAAGGAACTAGCAAATTTACCTGAAGATAAGGAATGGAAATGTGACGAAAATGATGGAGAATCGTCCTGTTTTCCTGGCGGTGTGAAGGAGAGAGATGATAAAGAAGGATGTGGCTTACATGGAAAGGAGAGTAATGCTCAAGAAGAATCAGCCTCGCATGATGACAGAAACAGCAGTGAGAAAAATTGCACACCATAACTCGATACATCAGATCCTGCTCTATGGCCGGCACTCCTAAACTCTGCCCATATTTGATCGTACAATTTTGAACGGGCCGGGAAGAATTGAGGATATGACATTTCCAGCAAATGAGCAGAATCGACACTTCTCAATGTCACACTGCGAAAGAGTACTCGAGAATGGTAAGAAACTGAATTGGCATTGGCCAGTTTTGTCGAAATCAACTGACAAAGTGTTCTGGTTTTCTTGCAAAATATATTATGCATCCGATGAAGTGAGCTGTAGCTCACGCAAGCTTATGCTCAAATAAATTGGTTAGTCTCTAAGGTGCCACAAGTACTCCTTTTCTTTTTGCGAATTACGACTAACACAGCTGTTACTCTGAAACATTCGACATGAATGTCATCTAGAGTAACACTATTTAATACTGGGCCACCAATGTTGGTGCACAGTTCAATTTCTTGATGTTAGTACATTTCAGTTATTCTTAAAATTAAAACATTTCCATAAGCTTAGAGGAAACAATTTTTTTATTTACTTATATATGGCATGAATAAACACAAATTTATAGATCCTAGCATGCACATTTATTGACTTATATAACAGGGATAAATCATGCATGTAAATCGTGCATCAAAGTCGTGAAATGGGCTACAAATGCAATAAGACAAGGTATTCAAAAGTTTAACAAATGGAGGGGCGGGGGGCACTGAAAACACTCCTCGACTGGGGTGCCATTTGGTCTAGGGCCAGCCTGGGTCACACGTGCGCTCTCACATCCGCCCTTGGCCAAATGGGAGCATCGGCTCTGGCGCTGGACCTGCTTCATGCACTGGGGCCAGCCACCCTGCCAGAGGGTGGTAGGAAAGATTTTGGCTTAGTGGGTAAGGCAGATGTAATATTTTTGAATCCAGGGTTCGTTGCCTTGCCTGCCTGTTAAAGACAAGCTAGTGGCCTGTTGTGTTGACTCCCCCATGGCTAGGCTCCGGGATGGAAGGGGAATGGTCTCAGCATGTCCACACCTGGGGTTTAGAACCCACTTGGAGCACTACTGCACTCACGGGCTGCAACTGGCCAGGAACTAATTTGGGAACTTTAAAGCGGGAAAGGAAGTGGCTGACAATCCTAGTTTCACACAAAGCTGGACACTGGGCATTGTTACATCTGGCCCTGCGCCCGTTTTATCACAGGGCAACATCGGTGAAATGAACCTGGGATCACCCCAGGGCCATAACCAGGGCAGGGTGAGCAGGCCAGCCCCCTGGGGGTGTGGGGGGCGCAAAACCATGGGGGCAGAAAAATGGGGCCAGAGGCTATGCGTGGTGGGGGTCATGGTGGCTCATGTGCCCCCCCGATTTTTGGTTGTGCCCCCCTAACCTGCGGTGAATCGGGGGGTGGAGGTGGCACCCCCACCCCGAGCCCCTGTCATGCAGGCCTGCCTGACCAAGCCCCACCTGGTGTTGCTGACCCGAGCTGCCTGGCATCGCCACTTGCCCCCTGAACGTTCCTCTGCACCCCCTAGGGAGGTGTGCCCCACATTTTGAAAGCCTCTGAGGGGCGGTCATGTGCCCACGCGTTGTCTATGAATAGGGTGGAAAAATGACAGAAAAAAAAGGTAGGGTGTGCAAATACGCTTGCTTGCCCTGGGCACTAAAATGCCACATTATGGCTCTGAATGGCCCAGGGCTGAATTAAACTGTGACGTTATCTGATTAAAATATGACCATGCAAACCATTGTTGCTACCACTGTTATATAATTGCAACAAATCTTATACAAAGAATGACACATGGCTGGAAAGGGTTAAGCAGCTTGCAGACTAATTGACCCAGATTCAACCATTAGATGCAAATGGTAATTCTGGCCATTCTATCCTAGATAGGCTACAACTTTGAACTGCAAACCTCTATTGTTAGAGAACAAGAGGTGATACTAATTGTGTGTGTTTACTTATAGATGCAAGTCATGTAAACAGACAGTTCCTGTCTGTCACTGTAGCTATTGATTCAGAGATCAAAGGGAAATATTAATATTTAGATCAGGGGTCGGCAACCTATGGCATGCGTAAGATGGCATGCCAGCTGATTTTTAATGGCACGCTGCTGCCTGCCGGGTCCCAGCCGCCGGCCCCGCTCAGCTCCCGCTGCTGAACCCAGGCCAGGACCCCAGCAGGCAACAGCATGCCATTAAAAATCCTGCCCACCCCATCCCGCTCTTCTCCGCCCCCCCCCCACGCGGGGGCAGGGTGAAGAAGCTTGGTCCTGCTGGCTGCTGCTGCAGGGCAGGCGAGCTCCCGCCTCCCCCGCCTCTTCCCCCAGCGTGCTGGGTTCCTGCCCCTCCTCTCCCTTCCTGCCACCGATCAGCTGATGGCCCTTGCGAGGGAGGGGGAGAAGCGGAGCCAGAGCGCTCTCGCTGCTCCAGGGAGGAGGCGGAGACGAGGTGGGGACGGGGCCGTGGGGAAAGTGAATAAGGAAAAGTTCTTTACTTGTTCCCATAATATAAGAACTAGAGGCCACCAAATGAAATTAATGTGTAGCAGGTTTAAAACAAATAAAAGGAAGTTCTTCACACAGCACACAGTCAACCTGTGGAACTCCTTGCCTGAGGAGGTTGTGAAGGCTAGGATTATAACAGGGTTTAAAAGAGAACTGGATAAATTCATGGAGGTTAAGTCCATTAATGGCTATTAGCCAGGATGGGTAAGGAATGGTGTCCCCAGCCTCTGTTTGTCAGAGGGTGGAGATGGATGGCAGGAGAGAGATCACTTGATCATTATCTGTTCGGTTCACTCCCTCTAGGGCACCTGGCATTGGCCACTGTTGGGAGACAGGATACTGGGCTGGATGGATCTTTGGTCTGACCCAGTATAGCCATTTTTATGTTCTTATGTTCTTAAGCTTGAGAGAATCTACCAGTGTTCTTTTGAACCCTTCATCACTTCTGAATTCCTCCAGAATATTTTTAGTCTGCTGCAGTTTTTGAATGGCAGAATGTATGTTCAAGTTCTTTTCCTGAAGCTGCTTACTAGTGAGGTTAATCTCGAAAAGGATATTATACCATAAAATGAGTGAAGTCACAAATTTGAACTTGGAAAGGCCATTTGCAAGAGCTTCTGCATCTCAACATGCTGTATTGCCAGATGATCCAGTAAAGGCAGTGTCATCAGAAATTTCAATTAGGGCATCATAAATGTTTTGAAGTTTATAGCAAAGAAGCTTCAAAGCATCAATGTGACTCTCCCATCTTGTCTGACTAAGTGGTTTCACAGTTAGAGAATTCACATGGTGAGTCAGAATTTCCCAGTGGCATGTTGATCCTGAGAAAAACACATAAACACATTGCACCAGGCCAAAGAAACTGCTTGCCTCCAAACAGCATCTAGCGGCATCATTGACAACCATACTCAGAGAATGCGCACTGCAAGGAACGAAAAAGGCCCTAGGATTGATTTCCATCATTCTCCTTTGCACACCATTGTCTTTATCCTTCACATTACTCCCATTATCATAGCCTTGGCCACGTAAGTTTTCAACAGATAATGACATTGTTTCAAGTTCTTGTAGAATAGTTTCAGTCATAAATGCTCCAGTCGTCTCCTTCAGTGGTACGAAACCCAAAAAATGTTCCTTTATGAGCATTTCAGCATTATCTTCATCTGCAGACTTTTCCATGTCCACTAAACGAATGATCGTCATCATTTGTTCAACACGACTCACGCCGGATGTACAGCCCAGTGTTATTGAAAAGCATTTTGCAGAATGGGCAGCTTCTACCATTTTCTTTTAATGGCATTTGCTAGGATTTGAATCAGGTCATTCTGCTTGTTTCTGCCTAAGTAATGAACCCGTGTTTCATGATCAGTTATTTTATGTAGCTGCTCCTTCATGACTGGATCAAACAGAGCGAGGTATTCAACACATTTTAAAAAGTTTCCATTACCTGGAGTGTATCATTTTTCATTTCTACTGCGGCCACAGAATGCTAAATTTTGCCCACTGAGAACTCTCACTAAAGCAATCAGACACTGTAATGTTTGTTGCCAATATTCTTCTTTTTCCTTGATCACACGTACATTTTCTTCATCGATAGTTTTTCCTCTTTTTCAATCATAATTCAAGTTCTTTCCAATTTGGAAAACATTCCAAATGTTCTGTACTTCTTTCATGTGAAGAGAGAATTGAAGATATGTTTTTCCAGTCCTTCAAACCATTTTCAGTAAGTGATGTACCAATTGTTTGATTTCTAAACAACTTGCAGCAAAAGCAAAACACAGAGTCCTTTGACACTGAATATTGTAACCAGTTTCAATGAATTTCTTCCCCATTAATGAGTTTCCTCTTGTAATGCTGAGCAGAGAATTTTCTTTTATTTCCATCCTTAGGGAAGGGAAATTCATGAACTTGTTCGGGTCCATGTTCCACGAGAATTTGCTGCACACTGTCATCACATCTGGGCCATGAAGCTGGGTCCCCATCCTGTAACTTGTTTGTAACTTCCTCATCCTTTCTTCCTTCTACTTCATTTACTTCAATTTATGCATGTGTCTCTGAAGGTGAATAAATTTTCTCCACTTCCATATCAGTCTGATGCTGTGAGCTGCCTTCAGCTAGAAGTAAATTTCCATCATCTTGATGTTCCAAACTGCTTCCATGTGGATGTGAGCTAACCTCCCCTCCAAGTAAAATTCCTTCATCTGGATGCTGTGAACTGCTTCCATCTTTATTTGGATTAAAGAGAAGATATTTCAGGAAGGATCCCTGTTGTTTTGCTTGGTCCTTTTCTTTCTCAGCCTTTCGTTTACGATACTCAGCTCCTGAGGGTTTTCTTTTTCCTCTTTCTGCCATGGGGCATTTGAATATTGTTATGTACTGTGCTCCCGACGTGGTTGGTGATTGATGATTTAAACCACATTGCAGCCATCCCAACACGTCTTTTCACTGCCTAAAGGTTCAATGATTAGTAACATACACTCACTTACCTATTAAAACAGTTACAGTGTTTACATGGAGACAAAATGACCTTTTTCGACGTTATAACCCGACAGCGGTTGTTTGGAAAGTAATCCCCTTCTTCATGGTTACCCGCTTGGAGTGTGACATCATCAGTCTATTAAGCGTTAATGCTGTTACTTTTCTTTTATGGACCTTATTTATTATATGTGAACCAGTTATAACAAAGAAGAGTTCATAATTATACAGCCCGATAATAATGCTAAGGTTTAATAACGCTTAAAGATGCTCACATTTTGGATTTATAATGCTGAAAGACGTTATTCTTTATTCTTTGGCACCAAGAAACACAATTTTCCACAGTATTCACTTGATTCTTAACCATCTACCTGCGACGTGTGTTAAAATGACCGTTTGACATGTATCAACTCGTGATATCGCCCCTCTACATGAATTTCCGGCTGTGCGACCTTGAGGTATATTCGAGTTAGGTGTCACTAGCATTGCAGCTCTTGCCGCTGGTGGATGTGTGTCACTGTGGCTGAGTTATTGCTTATCAAAATTGCGGAGTGGGTCATCTTGACCCTATGTCGCAAAATGAAAAAAAAATTTGCTAAAATATTATTTATTTTTGCAGTAAACAAAAGATTTGACATATTTAATAAATTCTCAGAAATGCAGAGAAATGAATTATAATTAATATTGCCTCTGTACATGCACAGGAATTGAAATAATGACATCTTCGTTATTTTATTTGTAATTTTTTTCATCTTTTTCATTTTTTTTTTCATTTTTCTTTTTCATTTTATTTTTCCCCTCGAATTTGGTGCCCCATTTAACTTGGCACCCTAGGCGACTGCCTAGTTCGCCTACATGGACAGGCCACCCCTACCCGTTTCCATTTTCCAATTTCCTCCAAATCAATAGGGCTCCGCCCATGGATGGCTGGAACATTCCCTGACATTTTGCAGTGTTGAAAAGTTACCATGTTACATGCAGACAGACCAACACCGAAACGCTGCTGAGTTGGGAGTACGGCCTGCTGCAGCTCAGCCAGTGAGGCCAGGGAAATGGCAGCTTTGGGCACCTGCAACCATGCTATTGCAGGGGCCCCCCTGAGATGGTGACTCGGTTACTCATCCCTGGGGACAAACACAGTTGTGGAGCTGGAACACACCCTACCTGGGTGGAAGATACCACCCTCCATGCGGTGCACACCTGGTGTATGCAAGGCACAGCTAGGGGCCCTGGAATTGAGCTTTGCAGGGTGCCTCTGGGGACAGATGCCACCCTTGCTATGTGCTCCCAGCATTCCTGGAGCCACACATGATTGAGCAGAATGCCAGTGTGGACACAGGACTTGCTATTTTGCAGTGTGGCTGCTCTTCTTCCTGAGAGACTAACCCCAGGGGAAGCACCTCGACGCTGGATCATGCAAGTTCATGCTGGAGCATGGATGCAGCCTGTAGCTTCCTGTTTGGGTCCTGCAGCCATAGAAGAACACCAGGAACTGAATGACCTGAAGACCCTCGTCTACGCCTTCCCCTCCACATGTTCTCTGCTCAAAAAACAAAACATAGCCCCAGCCTGCCTACCCCAATCCTGCAGCGGAACTAGAGGCCACAAAACTCTAAGAATCCACCATTTACATCAAGTCAGGAAAACTAGCATCTCTAGCAGAGTGACAAAAATGTTATGAAAAGTCAAATCCAGACAGCAAACTTCTCGTGCAGACACTAAAAAGCAGGAGCGTCTGCCCAGTCTGCAGAGTTATAGTAGGAATCCCCAAAAGCTGCGTTAATGAGAATGTGGGTTTGTCTGCTCTGCTCTCTAGTAGTAACTGGCCCTAGTTATTGCACTTCCAGGAGTACATAAAAGGGGGAGAGGTGCTCAGATATTACAGTAATGGAGACCATAAAAATACAATAGGCAGATACAGAATTGTTTCCCCATTCTGCCGAAAGATCCCAGTAAAATAAAACTACTTCTGGTCGTTGCCACTTCACATCGGAGACCACAAGAACAACTTCACCTCCCTGTTCCTCTCTAAAGGAATCCTTCAGATCAGTGATTTACTAGCTGGAAAGAATTCTGTCACCCAGCAAGATCCACGCTGGTTATTGTCTATAATCAAGGCATATCGACCTTGGTGGCAGGTCCCTTTATTGCAAGTCTAACAGACCTTTGGCTATCCTTGGGTGCATAAGCAGGGGAATAGCGAGTAGGATACTGTATACAGCGTTAGTGAGGCCATTACTGGAGACTCTGTCTAATTCTGGAGTCCAGGCTTTAAAAAGAACGTTGACAAGTTGGAAAGGTTTCAGAAAAGAGTGACAAGGATGATCTGAGGTCAGGAAAGCTGCCTTCCAGTGAGAGATTAAAAATGCTCAGTCTATTTAGCTTAGCCAAGAGAAGGTTAAGAGGGGACTTGATCATGGTCTATAAGTCCCTACTGGGGAAAGAGATTTCTGAGCGTAGACAGCTTTTTAATCTAGCAGCCAAAGGCTCAGAGCGATCCAATGGCTGGAGGCTGAGGCTGAACAAATTAAAAGTAGAAATAAGGTACAGATTTTTTTGTTTACAGTGAGGGTAATTAACCATTGACACATTTTACATCATAGACTCACTGACTTCAAAGCCAGAAGGGGCCATCATGATCATCTTGTCTGACCTCTTGCACATTGCAGGGCACAGAACCTCACCCACCCACTCCTGTAAAACTCTGGCTGAGTTACTGAAGTCCTCAAATCAGGATTTCAAGACTTCAAGTTACAGAGAATCCACCATTTACTCCAGTTCAAACCAGCAAGTGACCCATACCCCACGATGCAGAGGAAGGTGAACCCCCTGCCCCAGGGTCTCTGCCAATCTGGCCTGATGGAAAATTCCTTCCAGACCCCAAATATGATGATCAGTTAGACCCTGAGCATGTGGGCAAGACTCACCAGCCAGACACCTGGGAAAGAATTCTCTGTAGAAACTCAGAACTCTCCCCATCTAGTGTCCCGTCTCTGGCTGTTGGGATATTTGCTATCAGCAGTTCGGATGGGCCATATGCCATTGTAGACAACCTCGTCTTACCATACCCTCTGTAAACTTATCAAGCTCAATCTTGAAGCCAGTTAGGTTTTTTGCCCCCACTGCTCCCCTTGGAAGGATGTTCCAGAACTTCCCTCCTCTGATGGTTAGAAACCTTCGTCTAATTTCAAGCCTAAACGTGTTGAGGGCCAGTTTATATCCATTTGTTCTTGTGCCAACAGTGGCCCTTAATTTAAATAACTCCTCTCCCTCCCTGTTTTTTATCCCTCTGATGTATTTACAGACAGCAATCATGGTCCTGCTTTGAGCAGGGCGTTGGACTAGGTGACCTTCTGAGGTCTCTTCCAACCCTAATCGTCTATGATTCCATATATCAGCCTTCATTTTATTAGGCCAAGCAAGCCTCCTTTAGTTTCCTCTCATAAGGCAGGTTCTCCATTCCTCTGATCAGCCTAGTAGCCTTTCTCCGGACCTGTTCCAGTTTGAATTCATCTTTCTTAAACATGGGAGACAAGAATTGCACACAGTATTCCAGATGAGGTCTCACCAGTGCCTTCTACAAGGGTAATAATGCTTCCCCATCTCTAAGGGAAATACTGCACCTAAAAGCATCCTAGGATTGCATTAGCCTTTTTCACAGCCACATCACATTGGCAAAAGCAGCAAAGAGTCCTGTGGCACCTTATAGACTAACAGACGTATTGGAGCACACGCTTTCGTGGGTGAATACCCACTTCGTTGGATGGATGTAGTGGAAATTTCCAGAGGTAGGTATAAATAAAAAATAAATAAATAAAAATGCCCACTACATTGCCGCTTTTACAGATCCAGACTAACACGGCTACCCCCCTGATGCTTGATCACACTGGCAGTTTATAGTCATCCTGCAATTGACCAGTACGCTCAGATCTTTCTCCTCCTCTGCTGCTTCCAACTGCTAAATTCCCAGCTTGTAGTAAAAACTCATTGTTAGTCCCTAAGTGCATGACCTTGCACTTTGCACTATTAAATTTCATCCCATTTCTATTACTCCAGTTTTCAAGATCATCCAAATCTTCTTGTATGGTATTGCAGTTCTTCTCTGTACTGGCAATCCCTCCCAAATTTGTGTCATCTACAGATTTTATTAGCACACTGCCACTTTTGGTGCCATGGTCATTAATCAGAGAATCATAGGAATGGAAGAGACCTTTAGAGGTCATCTAGTCCAGTCCTCTGCACTCATGGTAGGACAGAGTATTATCTAGATGAAAATTTTAAATAAGATTGGACCCAAAACTGATCATTGAGGAACTCCACTAGTAACCTCCCACCGGCCTGACAGTTCACCTTTTAATATGTAGTGTCCCCTGTAACCATGGGATGTAGTTGATTCCCCATCACTTGAAGTCTTTAAATCAAGACCAGATGTCTTTCTAAAAGATCTGTTTTAGCTCATCTAGATATTCTGAGCTTGATGCAGGAATTGCTTGGGGAAGGTCTCTGGCCTGTGCTGAGCAAGAGGCCAGACTAGATGATCATCATGGTCCATTCTGGCCTTATGTAAAACTCCAGCAGAGACTCTGGCCAATCGATAGCGCTGTAACTATAGCAACCATTCAAGAGGACTCATCTGTCTTGGTTCCACTCCAGGCTCATCCTTGCATTCCTCTTCCAAATGCTCCCCCACCCCTTGGGACAGTGAACACTCCCTCAATGGAATCAGGCACAACATTTAATTGAGCAGAAGGTTCCATTTGTTCTGAATTCTGGAGTAGCTACAATGTAGGAATCGATTTATCCAGTTGGTTACACTTCTGGGTGCTGCTCCTACAGGGTGTTGTAAAAAAGAACCAGCAAAATTCCGTTTTATTTGACTCTATAAGCAGGAGTGCCCATTATGCCCTATGCTGTGACACCATTAGTCAATACTGCATTGCAGGTATGGACTATGTGACCTCCTCTTCCCTCTTTGCTGTGATACCCTCACCTACTGTAAGGCTCCAGTCCAGCATGTCCATTACCCACCACCCTTGAACTGATGACAACCCCACCTGTGGCTGAAGGTAAACTGGAATCTAACTCAGATTTGTTCCCCTTGGACTCAACAGCAATTTCACACCCAGATAACTTTACAGCCATTGGGTCCAATTCTCTTTTCCACTAAAGGGGGTGGAACTGCCCTGTAGAACTGCCCTGGTGTAAATGGTTTCTCTGGCTGGGAGAGAGCTATTAAAATGGTTCTGTTTTGGCCCCCTGTCACGGAGTCCCTGGGCGATACTCTGGAACTGCTCCCCATGAAGCCAGTCAGGACTCTGGGGCAGTCGCCTTTCTGTGAGCAGCCTGTCTTCAGGACACACAGCTCACACAGCTTCCACCTTCCTGGGTCTGACCTCGGAGCATTCAGCATCCTCTGCCCCTCCGTGCGCTTCCCCCAGCGAGTCCGCTCAGGCAGGGCTCCTGGGGAAGTCAGAGGGTCCTGCACCCCAACTTCGCAGTCAGACGTGACTCTCAGCCAGCCAGTAAAACAGAGGTGTATTAGATGACAGGAACATGGTCTAAAACAGAGCTTGCAGGTGCAGAGAACAGGACCCCTCAGCTGGGTCCATTTTGGGGGGGGGGGGGCAGTGAGCCAGACAACCACGTCTGCACTTCACTCCATGTCCCAGCCAGCCCCAAACTGAAACTCCCTCCAGCCCCTCCTCCTCTGGGCTTTGTTCCTTTCCCGGGCCAGGAGGTCACCTGATTCCTTTGTTCTCCAACCCTTTAGCTCTCACCTTGCATGGGGGAAGGGCTCAAGCCATCAGTTGCCAGGAAACAGGGTGTCGGCCATTCTCTGTGTCCAGACCCCTGCACACACCTGCCCCCCAGGGCTCTGCAATGATCATACACCCTTCTCCCACCCCCTAGATACTTAAGAACTGCATAGGGGAAACTGAGGCACCCCCACAATATTCGGAGGAAACATTAAGAACAGTCCCACTTCGTCACATCTCTCCCCCCTTCGAGATCGAACTGAGCGGGGTCACTTTAGCCAGTGACCTGGGGAAGTTCGAAGCCACCAACGTTCCCATGGATGCCCCAGCATCTCTCCCATTCCTTGCTAGGAGTTACACCAGGCCCTTCCAGTTTCACGCCCTCCCTTAGGTCGGGGGTGGTCGATAGCACTCGCAGGCCGCATTTGGGAAGGTTTCTGCGACCCGTGCCCTTTGGCCACCCCAAAACCCCAGGGGGTCAAACTGGGATTGGGTCTTCTCCCCGACAAGCTGGCCATCACCTTCCGCTCCCACTGGGGGTCCGAGGGGCCTGGCCCCAGGAAACTCCACACAGACATATAGGTTGGGACCAGGAGTGGGAGCCTGTCCACCTCCCCACCCATCTGGCTGACGGAGTCTACGGCCTTGGGACCCAGCAAGGGAGCTAGACACCGGGGCTTTTCCGCAGGATCCCCCTGGTTCAAATCTCCAGCCTGCTCAAAGGCAGTGAGGTGGGCATCCACATCCCCCCCCTCCTTAACCAGGGGCAGCAATTTAGTCTCGAGGTTCCCTGCGGAGCTGGCCCCCCGGGGTCTATCCCCACTCACACCTGGGAGGTCCCCTAGGCCTCTCCGCTCCCCCACCGCCAGTTCATGCTGCTGCTGCTTCTGCAGCTCTTTCTCGGGCTCTCGCTGTCTCTCACAGTCCTCTGGCTCTCTCGGACTCAGCTCCAATCCCGTCCGTCTCCGATCCCCGGATGGGGAACCCGATCGTGAAGACCCTCGTCTAGTCAGGGACAGGAGTCTTGGCGATGCCTGGCTCCCACTCCAGCTCCTCCCAGATCCTGCTATAGCCCCATTTGGGTCAGGAATCTGTCCCTTAGAGCGGTCATCCTCCTCCAGCTGCACGATTAACTCTGCTTTGTTGAACTTTCCAATGTACAATCCTCTCTTTCTGCACAGGGTTACAATGTCCTTCTTAAGGAGATGGTGATAGGCCATCACTCTGCTCTTCCCAAGTTGTTGTGGACTCACAGGCCTATGTGCTCTCAGCTCCCCACGGTTTCCAGGGAGAACCCCTAGTGTGCCAGCCCTTCTCAAGGTCACCACCTCTTTGCCAGGGTCGAGCTGCAGACTCCTCCGCCCCTGGGACCGCTCGCTGCAATCCCCCGGGGGACCCTGTTACTGCAAAAGTCCTCCTCTCTGGTCACACACTTCCAGGAGTTAACCACCCCCTGAAACCGTCTCTCTCTGAATCTTCAGCACGCCTGGTCCCCGTCAATCCCCCTTCGTTTTACTGTTCCCCAGTCACTTACTGCAGGAAGCGCCGTCCACGGGGTGCAGTATATCCCACCGCTGCCACCAGTTGTCACGGAGTCCCTGGGCGATACTCTGGAACTGCTCCCCATGAAGCCAGTCAGGACTCTGGGGCAGTCGCCTTTCTGTGAGCAGCCTGTCTTCAGGACACACAGCTCACACAGCTTCCACCTTCCTGGGTCTGACCTCGGAGCATTCAGCATCCTCTGCCCCTCCGTGCGCTTCCCCCAGCGAGTCCGCTCAGGCAGGGCTCCTGGGGAAGTCAGAGGGTCCTGCACCCCAACTTCGCAGTCAGACGTGACTCTCAGCCAGCCAGTAAAACAGAGGTGTATTAGATGACAGGAACATGGTCTAAAACAGAGCTTGCAGGTGCAGAGAACAGGACCCCTCAGCTGGGTCCATTTTGGGGGGGGGGGGCAGTGAGCCAGACAACCACGTCTGCACTTCACTCCATGTCCCAGCCAGCCCCAAACTGAAACTCCCTCCAGCCCCTCCTCCTCTGGGCTTTGTTCCTTTCCCGGGCCAGGAGGTCACCTGATTCCTTTGTTCTCCAACCCTTTAGCTCTCACCTTGCAGGGGGGAAGGGCTCAAGCCATCAGTTGCCAGGAAACAGGGTGTCGGCCATTCTCTGTGTCCAGACCCCTGCACACACCTGCCCCCCAGGGCTCTGCAATGATCATACACCCTTCTCCCACCCCCTAGATACTTAAGAACTGCATAGGGGAAACTGAGGCACCCCCACAATATTCGGAGGAAACATTAAGAACAGTCCCACTTCGTCACACCCCCCAATCTAGATTCTTGGACAGGATGTGGCCCAGGGATGAAGGGGGCACGGTCATAGCACACGGGAATGCAGCTTCCTTGCTTGGTGAATGACTCATAAGGAACCATTGCAGACAGAACATTGATTAAGGCACCTTCGAGGTCACTCTAATGGCATGGCTACACTTGCAGATGTACAGTGCTTTGAGTTAAACCTGCCTTCGGAGAGCGCAGTAGGGAAAGCGCTGCAGTGTGTCCACACTGACAGCAACAAGCCCACTGGCGTGGCCACATTTGCAGCGGCATTGGGAGTGGTGCATTATGGGCAGCTATCCCACAGAGCACCTCTTCCCATTCCGGCACTGTGGCTTGTGGGAAGGGGAGGGGGTGCAGGGCATTCTAGGTCCTGTCCCAACTCCCCATGATGCATCGCTTCACATCCCAGCAGTCCCTGTGCTTCCGTCCGCATTTGGCGCCATCTTTCAATGTTTTTTGTACGGCACGCTCTGTCTTCCCTTTCGCTTTGCGGGAATGGAGCCCGAACCGCTGAGGAGTACGCTGACGAGTCTCGCCAGCACGTCACGTTTGGCAGTTGAATTATTCCTTATGATCCAAAGTGACAGTGAGGGCTCCGCCGATGATATCGACTCGAGTAACACATATGACACGAGTTGGCTTGTGGCATTCACGGACATGCTCACCACCGTGGAACGCCGCTTTTGGGCTCGGGAAACAAGCACCGAGTGGTGGGATCACATCGTCAGGCACGTCTGGGATGACGAGCAGTGTCTGCAGAACTTTCGCATGAGAAAAGCCACTTTCATGGGGCTGTGTGAGGAGCTCGCCCCACCCCTGCGGCGCAAGGACACGAGACTGAGAGCTGCCCTGACGGTGGAGAAGCGGGTGGCTATTGCAATCTGGAAGCTGGCAACTCCAGACAGCTACCGATCGGTCGCTAACCAGTTTGGAGTGGGAAAGTCAACCGTTGGAGTCATGTTGATCTAAGTTTGCGGGGCCATTAATCGCATCCGGCTCAGAAGAACCGTGACTCCGGGTAATGTGCGTGGCATTGTGGATGGTTTACCTAACTGCGGAGGGGCGAGAGATGGGATGCATATTCCAATTCTGGCACCAGCCCACGTAGCTTCCAAGTACGTTAATCGGAAGAGGTATTTCTCTATGGTTCTCCAGGCGCTTGTGGGTCACTGTGGGCGTTTCATTGACATGAACGCAGGCTGGCCCGGAAAGGTGCATGAGGCACGCATCTTTCGGAACACTGGCCTGTTCAGGAAGCTGCAAGTCGGGACTTTTTTCCCAGACCAGAAGATCACCGTAGGGGAAGTCGAAATGCCCATTGTGATCCTTGGAGACCCCGCTTACCCTTTAATGCCGTGGCTCATGAAACCCTACACAGGGAGCCTTGACAGCAGCAAGGAGCGGTTCAACAACAGGCTGAGCCAGTGCAGAATGACTGTGGAGTGTGCTTTTGGCCATTTAAAGGGCCGCTGGCGCTCTCTGTATGGGAAGCTGGACCTGGCCGATGACAGCATCCCCGCGGTGATATCCGCGTGCTGTACCCTCCATAACATTTGTGAAGGGAAGGGTGAACAGTTCACTCAGGCATGGAACTCGGAGGTTCAACACCTGGAGGCTGAATTTGATCAGCCAGAGGGCAGGGCTATAGAGGGGGCCAGCGTGGGGCAGCAGGGATTAGCGATGCCTTGAGGGAGCAATTTGAGGCTAAAAGCTACCAGTAGCGTCTGGTGCCCTGCACGGGAGTGAAGTGCAGTGGTTCCAATGTTAGTAGGAATCTGTGTTTGCTGTGCTGACTTGCAGTGCCGGTTTCTTTCCTGGGCTAAGGTATCTTTTACTTTATGCAATAATAAAGAATGTTTTCAAAGCCAAAAAATCCAAGTATTGAAAATAAAATTCATTTATTGAAAAGAAACACAACTGCTTGGGAAACAGAGAGGGCAAGGGGGTGGGGTGGGGGGTCCAATCACAGATTTGTGTCTGTCATTATCACACTCAGCCTTCCTGTCTGGAGTGCTGTGCAATGACTGCTGCACTTCAGGATGGCTATACGGCATGTTGAGGGGGGCTGAGTGCAGTGGGTCAGGGTCGTAGTTTTCAGGGCTGGGTGGTGAAGCTACAGGTGTTGGAGGCAGCTGGTGGCGGTAAGAACCCAGATGTCGGGGAAGGTGGGTTGGAGGTGACAAGGGGGCACAAGGGAAAGAGTTTTGGGACAAGGGCTGTAGGGGGGGTCGGGCACGGTAGTGCTCCGCCTGCATGGTTACGAGCGCCTGGATCGAGTCCACTTGACGCTCCATGATGCTTATCAGCCGCTCCGTGCTTTGCTGCCAGAGCACCGTGCTTTTGTGCCGGCGCTCCTCATTCTGCTGGCGGGTCCTCCTTTCACCGTCCCACCACTCCTGCACTTTTTGATTTTCATTACTTGAATGCTGCATTACTTCATGCAACATGTCTTCCTTGCTTCTACATGGCCTCTTTCTGATTCTTTGGAGTCTTTCGGCCGGTGATAACATGGATGGCTGAGATCTCAAGGTTGCATCTGTAAAGGCAAAATGCAACACTTAACAGAGGCAGCATTGTTCACACCAGACAGAGCAATGATTCCCCCGTACTTAAGTGCAAGCACAGTCTACACAATAGCATAATTTGCCGATCCCAAAGCGAGCGCACATAACCCACAGGAGCCCCAAAATGGTGAGTAAGCACAGGATCAAGCATGACTGATTGTTTCACGGCCATACTGTCCTCTGGGTTTCTGTGCCTTAGGGAGAGCCAACAGTGGCGGGGGGCCCTATACTGAACACTGTCCCCACATTTTCCACAGGAGTTCGTCCTGGAAGAGATCTCGCTGCTGAGGGTGACCTGGGAAGCAAGGGAGGGTCTTCTGCTGATTCCGCCCTGGCCCATATGCAGCTTGCCTGTGTGCAGCAATGGTTCCCTCGCCCCTCATGGCATGGTGGTGCGGACATGTTAGCCTTACTGGGACAAGGACCACAGTGGCTCTCCCGAGAAACCTGCACAAGCGCATTGCCCAAGCTCTGGATGAGACCTTTGAAGAAATCACGGAGGCCGATTACCGCGATGTGAGAGAGCACATCAACGCCTTATTCCGCATCTTATTCTGCATGCGGCCCTAACCCTCCTCACTCCAAGAGCCCGCACCGAATAACTTCCTTCCCAAAATAAAAGCCGCTTACTGGGCACCTCCTCTGGTGTTTGTCCTTCCCCAGGCACTGACCACTGCGACCCTCCTCCTGGCTTGAGAACAGCTCTTGGCTGCATGCATCTAGGGATTCCGGGGTGTCTTCCTCCGCCTCAGCACTTGCTCCCACTTTCTTCCTCCTCCTGCCTTGTTGAACTGGGCTCTGAAGTGTCCATGGTGGTCTTCAGAGTGGAGGTGGGGTCGGCCCCAAGTATTGCGTCCGGCTCTTTGTAGAAACAGCAGGTCGCGGGGGCAGCACCGGAGAAGCGGTTTGCCTCGTGGGCTTTGCGGTAGGCATCCCGCCGCTCCTTCACTTTAACCCTGCACTGCACTGCGTCCCAGTCATGGCCCATTTCCATCATGTCCCTTGATATCTGCCCAAATGTATTGTAATTCCTGCAGCTGGAGCGCAGCTGGGACTGGACAGCTTCCTCCCCCCAAACACTGATGAGGCCAGCACCTTGCCGTTGCTCCTTACTGGGGATCGTCTGGCGCGTGGAGGCATGGTCACCTGGAAAGATGCGCTGAGAGCACTCCACGCCTGGCTGAGCAAACAGGAAGGGGATTTTCAAAATTCCCAGAGAATTTAAAGGGTGGGTCTGACAGGTGGTCACCTGAGGGCAGGCCAGTAGAGTTCAAAGTGATGACCAGAGTGGCTAGCACAGGCATCGTGGGACACGTCTGGAGGCCGATCTGAGTGCACTAACAGACCAGGGCGTCCACACTGGCGCCGCAGCGCTCCAGCGGGGGCGCAGCAAACGTCATTCCACTCGCCTAGGTGGAGACAGGAGTGCTCTAGCCACGGAGTCCGAGCGCTCTACGTGCCTTGTCTGTGTGGATGGGTAGTGAGCTAGGGCGCCCGGGGCTCCTTTATTGCGCTGTAACTCGCAAGTGTAGCCAAGCCCTAAGATACTGTGCACTGCGGGCTGGGAAGACCTCTGGTTGAATGGAGCATTCAGGACATGCAAGCTGGTCCTTTGCCTCTCCTCCTCCTTCATCCCTTAGCCAAGTGCAGGAACAGAGAGACAGAATTTGGGCCAAAGCACCCAATTCTCCTGATGGAGGCAAAGCTCAGATGGAATCTGGTAGGGGATTTATCCGTGCCTGGGCTGCAGACACAGATAATTTTCACTCCATTAATCCTCTGCTATGTTTCTCCATGTCCGCAGGTGAACAGAAGAGACAAAGCCAGGCTGTGCCTGCAAACTCAGCAGCTGCCCAACCGGAGGGAGCTAGCTCTCCCAAATGCCTTCCAATACTATTTGGCAGCACAGCTCCAGTTCACATCACTCTGGGCCTGACCTGAGGCTGGCGCTCCAGACCCAGAGTAAGCCAGGGGACCCCATAGCCACTCCAGCAGCAGAGAGGGCCAGACCTGTGCGATGAGAGGCTGGGGCAGAATTCCCCTGGATGTACTGAGGGCATGAGGGGTGAGGGCCATAGTGTGCCCCTGAGGGGGTTCCTAGGGAGCCATCAGGAAGCAACTGTAAATCAGGGCACTTCTGCAGCTGCTCATCTACACCAAGGACCCTGCCAGCCCCCAGCCAGCTCATAATCCAAAGGCACAAATGTGGCGTGAAGTTGGTTTGACCCTCTGCCCCCGTGCTGCACTCTATGGGGGCAGCGTGCAGACGCTCAGCCTAGAAGACTCACGGGGAAGAGGCCAAGGAGGAGCCCAGCCTCAGGGACACGAGTGGGGCCGGGGCCACGTCTGTGATTTGGTTATTGACAGCACACTCTGCAGGAGCCAGCACATGCCGCTGCTCACAGTCACCCCGCCAGTGCCCTGCCCACGAGCGATGGAGTGCCCAGCATGTAGGATTCCCAACTTTCTAAGTGCAGAAAATTGAATACCCTTTCGCCATCCCCTGCCCAGAGACCCGCCCCGCCCCACCCCTTCTCTGAGGCCCCGCCCCCTCCCTCTGTCGCTCACTCTCCCTCACCCTTGCTGACTCGTTCATTTTCACCGGGCTGGGGCAGGGGTTTGGGGTGCAGGAGGGGGTGTGGGCCTCAACTGGGGGTCTGGGCTCTGGGGTGGGGCCAGGGATGAGGATTTTGGGGTGTAGGAGGGGGCTCCGGGTGGGGGGGTGGGGCCAAGGGTTTTGGAGTGTGGGAGGGGGCTCTGGGCTGGGGCAGAGGGTTGGGGTGCAGGAGAGGGTACAGGCTCTGGGCTGGGGGTGCGGACTCCAGGGTGGGGCCAGAAATGAGGGAGTCAGGGTGCAGGAGGGGGCTCTGGGATGGGGTTGAGGGTGTGGGCTCTGGGGAAGTGGCAACATGTCCCTGTGGCTCCTAGGTGGAGGGGCGGCCAGGTGGGTCCGCGTGCTGCCCCCACCCACAGGTGTCACCCCCGCAGTTCCCATTGGCCGCAGTTCCTGGCCAATGGGAGCTGCGGAGCCGGTGCTCGGGGTGGGGGCAGCACACGGAACCCCCATGGCTGCCCTTCCACCTAGGAGCTGGAGGGTGTCAGCTGCTTCCTGGAAACTGTGTGGGGCCGAGCAGGGAGCTTGCCAACCCCGCTGCACCACCAACTGGACTTTTAACAGCCCAGTCAATAGTGCTGACCGGAGCCGCTAGGTTCCCTTTTCGACGAGGTGTTCCGGTTGAAAACCAGACACCTGGCAACCCTGCGAGTGTGCCCAGGCTGACGGATGGGCCAGAAACAGCCAGCCCTTGACCTGTATCTAGACACGGCCTCTCCCTACCTCCTCACCACAGGCACCAGGGAAAGAGCTGGGTCTCTGATCCCACGACTGGTTTCCTCGCTGGTCCAGTAAGAGTTTCTCCCCACCTTGATTAACACTGTGTGGGCATTGCCTGGGCACCCGCATAACATCCCTGGGTGGGCCAGGTGCAATAAGCTGTGAGGGTACACCCTAACCCAAGCCACGTCAGTGCATGTGGAAGGCCTCCCCAAACCGCCTAATCCCAACTCACGCTGCCAGCTCAGGGCCTGCAGCGAGCCCATCCCACGGCACCTTCCAGCCTCCAGGCAGCGTGATTCTCGCCGCTTCGCGGATGAGACTGTGGCAGAACTGGAGCTGCTCTCTAATAACTGATGCGCACAGTATGTTGGGCGGGCTCCTGGGATGTCACTGCAGGAACGTATTGGTGTCGTTTTATAGGAGGCTGTAAGGAAAAACAAGGAGGAAGGGAAAGACTGGCTCAAGATGAGGCACCCCCTTGGCAAATACATGAGGGGTGGTAAGGAACAGTGGCCGGGCCAGTGGCTCGGAGGAGTCTGGTTCAACCTGCTGCAGAGCCTGCAGGATCAGAAGGGCCAGAGCTTGGGAAGACAGAAGAACAAAAGGGCTATAGCTGTTTAAAAGGGAACCCTGTTAAGAGAGGGGGGAACCAGTCTGAGACATAGGCATGAAGAAGCCAGGTCTGTCTACGTCAGGGGTGGGCAAACTTTTTGGCCTGAGGGCCACATCTGGGTATGGAAACTGTATGGCGGGCCATGAATGCTCACGAAATTTGGGGTTGGGATGTGGGAGGAGGTGAGGGCTCCGGCTGGGGGTGCAGGCCCTGGGGCCAGAAATGAGGAGGTCAGGCTGTGGCAGGGGGCTCTGGATAGGGGCAGGGGGGTGGGTGCGGGAGTGTGTGTGAGGGCTCCGTCTGGGGGTGTGGTTTGTGGGGTGAGGCTGAAGGTTTGGGGTGCAGGAGGGAGCTCCGGGCTGGGACTGAGGGGTTTGGAGAGCGGGAGGGGGATCAGGGCTTGCGCATGGGGTTGGGGGGTGGGAGGGAATCAGGGGTGCTGGCTTCAGGCATTGCTTACCTCAAGCACCTCCCAGAAGCAGCGGCATGTCCCCCGTCCGGCTCCTACACGGAGGCGTGACCAGGTGGCTCTGCACACTGCTCTGTCTGCAGGTGCCACCCCGCAGCTCCCATTGGCCATGGTTCCTGGCCAATGGGAGCTACAGGGGCAGTGCTTGGGGCAGCAGCAGTGTGCAGAGCCCCCTGGCTGCCCCATACCCATAGGAGCCAGAGGGGGGACATGCTGCTACTTCCGGGAGCTGCGCAGAGTGGGGCAAGCCCCTGACCCTGCTCCCTGCCTGGAGCACCAGTGCGGGGCAAGCCCTGGACCCCGCTCCCCAGCGGGAGCTCGAGGGCCAGATTAAAACGTCTGGATGCCCCTGGATGTGGCTCCTGGGCCGTAGTGGAGGATAAGCCATGCCTGTGGACTGCTTTAAAAGCATTGTTCTCTAAATGCTTTATTCCTACTGTTAAAACAACCGTACTTTGGTTTAAGCCAGCTGTCGGGTCACTGTTCACCCCGGTCAGACTCCTGCAGGGAAGAACCGCAGGTGCTGCACTCAGGCAGCATGGTAACACACAGGGTGCTGTAGCCCAGGTGTGGGAGAGCGGCAGGATTCTGCCCCAGGAGAGGAAAAGGCTCAAGGCTGACACCTGAGGAGGTGGCCCAGAGAGTGAATGGGGGTGCTGCTTGCCCTTTGCCCATGACACCGGTGACCATCCTTGCTTACCCTGCCGCCGCCCTGAATGATTAGAATAGTCAAAGAGGAAATAATAAGCCAACCCCTGCAGCCTATACCCACAGTCCCCCCCACCCCCCTCCACATCAATAACGGGAAACAGCCACTTAACAGAGAACCCAGAGGAAACAGGACTAGAAGCCTGGATGGGTTACCCCAGCCCTCTGCTGGCTCCAAGGGGCGGCCAAAGGCCAAGCTTTGCTCCAGGGTACCCAGTGGAGCTGCACCATCTTCAGTGGCTGATTCCCAGAAGCTCTGGTGAAAGACGAATCGTGTGTTCTCACTCCACCCACCTGCCGTAGCTTGAGGTGACCAGACGTTGCCCCCACAGTGACACAGCAACAATCGGCACAAGAGAGGAACGACCCCTTCCTGGAGAACTCCCTGGTTCCTGCTAGCACCTCACTGTTGGCTCGCTCTCTTAGGTCCGCTCTTTTTCCCAGAATGCCTTTCTGGGGGTGGCCCTTTACATTTGGGAGAACCAAGTAGCTGCAGCGCCGAAGTGCCTCTTTTGCAGGAGGTTGGATCTGTTTCCCTTCCAGCCAGTTCAGACGTCTCTGTCAGATTTGCCCTTTCCTATTACTAAGGAGCAGACCTAGGAGGTGGGACTTGTTCCAGGGCAGGGGAACTATCCACTCATGCCAATGGCTACAGTTCCAGCTTTGTTTTCTTTTTTTAAATCAAATGCAACTAAATCCTAACCTCAGCCTAGCCCCACAGCTGCAAACACACACAACAGGTGACTACATCCCCTGACAGATGAGAAGACTGAGCTGCCTCTTGATGGGACATTGGAAAACAGTTCCCATCTCTGAACCTCCATGGCTTCCCAATGGCATGGCTGCTTCTCTCACCTGTCTGCAGGGGCCTGTTTGGCCGTTGAGGCTGATGCACCATGTGGGGCCTGGATTTGCTGCTGCTGTTTCCCATTGTTAGTGGCTGTGCACTGTTGCCAACACAGGACCTGGCAGCCGCATCCAGGGCGTTCTCAGAGCTATTCTCCTCCTTGGCGTTGGTTAATCGCCATGTGTTCCTGCCATAGGGTGGATCTTCGGGGTGGCTGGGACGTAGAGCCGCGGGGTGGATGCAGTAGCTCTTCCGAAGGGGAACCCAGTGGGCACCGAACTTGCTTGTAGCCCATGCCCCGGTCACATGGCAGGGGCCAGTATCCATTAACAGCATCAGCTCCTGTTAGAGCCGCTGGGCCGAGTAAGGGTAACAGAGTAGCTTCCCCGGAAATAGAGTCCAGCCGGGGAGTGGGGTCCGGCCCGGGGCCCTGCCCCGCACCACCTGCCTGGTGCTCCTGCCACCCCGACAGGAGTGCTGGGCAGAGCGAGGCCAGCCCCCGCGCCCTGATCCTGCTCCCTGGTGTAGCAGTGAGCTCACAGAGGCCTGGGGGGGGGGCAGGGTCGCTCTGGGTACAGGGGCGTCGCAATGAGCTCACAGAGGCCCGGGGGGGGGGGCAGGGTCGCTCTGGGTACAGGGGCGTCGCAATGAGCTCACAGAGGCCCGGTGGGGGAGCAGGGTCACTCTGGGTACAGGGGCGTCGCAGTGAGCTCACAGAGGCCCGGTGGGGGGGCAGGGTCGCTCTGGGTACAGGGGCGTCGCAGTGAGCTCACAGAGGCCGGGGGGGGGGGGGAGGGTCGCTCTGGGTACAGGGGCGTCGCAGTGAGCTCACAGAGGCCTTGGGATGGGGGCAGGGTCGCTCTGGGTACAGGGGCGTCGCAGTGAGCTCACAGAGGCCTGGGGAGGGGGGCAGGGTCACTCTGGGTACAGGGGCGTCGCAGTGAGCTCACAGAGGCCGGGGGGGGGGGGGGGGGGGGGAGGGTCGCTCTGGGTACAGGGGCGTCGCAGTGAGCTCACAGAGGCCCGGGGGGGGGGGGCAGGGTCGCTCTGGGTACAGGGGCGTCGCAGTGAGCTCACAGAGGCCTTGGGATGGGGGCAGGGTCGCTCTGGGTACAGGGGCGTCGCAGTGAGCTCACAGAGGCCTGGGGAGGGGGCAGGGTCGCTCTGGGTACAGGGGCGTCGCAGTGAGCTCACAGAGGCCTGGGGAGGGGGGCAGGGTCGCTCTGGGTACAGGGGCGTCGCAGTGAGCTCACAGAGGCCGGGGGGGGGGGGCAGGGTCGCTCTGGGTACAGGGGCGTCGCAGTGAGCTCACAGAGGCCTGGGGAGGGGGGCAGGGTCGCTCTGGGTACAGGGGCGTCGCAGTGAGCTCACAGAGGCCGGGGGGGGGGGGGGGCAGGGTCACTCTGGGTACAGGGGCGTCGCAGTGAGCTCACAGAGGCCCGGGGGTGGGGGGCAGGGTCGCTCTGGGTACAGGGGCGTCGCAGTGAGCTCACAGAGGCCGGGGGGGGGGGCAGGGTCGCTCTGGGTACAGGGGCGTCGCAGTGAGCTCACAGAGGCCTGGGGGGGGGGCAGGGTCGCTCTGGGTACAGGGGCGTCGCAGTGAGCTCACAGAGGCCTGGGGAGGGGGGCAGGGTCGCTCTGGGTACAGGGGCGTCGCAGTGAGCTCACAGAGGCCTGGGGAGGGGGGCAGGGTCACTCTGGGTACAGGGGCGTCGCAGTGAGCTCACAGAGGCCGGGGGGGGGGGGGGGCAGGGTCGCTCTGGGTACAGGGGCGTCGCAGTGAGCTCACAGAGGCCTGGGGAGGGGGGCAGGGTCGCTCTGGGTACAGGGGCGTCGCAGTGAGCTCACAGAGGCCTGGGGAGGGGGGGCAGGGTCGCTCTGGGTACAGGGGCGTCGCAGTGAGCTCACAGAGGCCGGGGGAGGGGGGGCAGGGTCACTCTGGGTACAGGGGCGTCGCAGTGAGCTCACAGAGGCCGGGGGGGGGGCAGGGTCACTCTGGGTACAGGGGCGTCGCAGTGAGCTCACAGAGGCCGGGGGAGGGGGGCAGGGTCGCTCTGGGTACAGGGGCGTCGCAGTGAGCTCACAGAGGCCTGGGGAGGGGGGCAGGGTCGCTCTGGGTACAGGGGCGTCGCAGTGAGCTCACAGAGGCCTGGGGAGGGGGGGCAGGGTCGCTCTGGGTACAGGGGCGTCGCAGTGAGCTCACAGAGGCCTGGGGAGGGGGGCAGGGTCACTCTGGGTACAGGGGCGTCGCAGTGAGCTCACAGAGGCCGGGGGGGGGGGCAGGGTCACTCTGGGTACAGGGGCGTCGCAGTGAGCTCACAGAGGCCTGGGGGAGGGGGGCAGGGTCGCTCTGGGTACAGGGGCGTCGCAGTGAGCTCACAGAGGCCTGGGGAGGGGGGCAGGGTCGCTCTGGGTACAGGGGCGTCGCAGTGAGCTCACAGAGGCCTGGGGAGGGGGCAGGGTCGCTCTGGGTACAGGGGCGTCGCAGTGAGCTCACAGAGGCCTGGGGAGGGGGGCAGGGTCGCTCTGGGTACAGGGGCGTCGCAGTGAGCTCACAGAGGCCCGGGGGGGGGGGCAGGGTCACTCTGGGTACAGGGGCGTCGCAGTGAGCTCACAGAGGCCCGGGGGGGGGCAGGGTCGCTCTGGGTACAGGGGCGTCGCAGTGAGCTCACAGAGGCCTGGGGAGGGGGGCAGGGTCGCTCTGGGTACAGGGGCGTCGCAGTGAGCTCACAGAGGCCTGGGGAGGGGGGCAGGGTAGCTCTGGGTACAGGGGCGTCGCAGTGAGCTCACAGAGGCCGGGGGGGGGGGGCAGGGTCGCTCTGGGTACAGGGGCGTCGCAGTGAGCTCACAGAGGCCGGGGGGGGGGGCAGGGTCGCTCTGGGTACAGGGGCGTCGCAGTGAGCTCACAGAGGCCTGGGGAGGGGGGCAGGGTCGCTCTGGGTACAGGGGCGTCGCAGTGAGCTCACAGAGGCCGGGGGGGGGGGGCAGGGTCACAATGGGTACAGGGGCGTCGCAGTGAGCTCACAGAGGCCTGGGGAGGGGGGGCAGGGTCGCTCTGGGTACAGGGGCGTCGCAGTGAGCTCACAGAGGCCTGGGGGGGGGGCAGGGTCACTCTGGGTACAGGGGCGTAGCAGTGAGCTCACAGAGGCCCGGGGTGGGGGCAGGGTCGCTCTGGGTACAGGGGCGTCGCAGTGAGCTCACAGAGGCCTGGGGGCGGGGGCAGGGTCACTCTGGGTACAGGGGCGTCGCAGTGAGCTCACAGAGGCCTGGGGAGGGGGGCAGGGTCACTCTGGGTACAGGGGCGTCGCAGTGAGCTCACAGAGGCCGGGGGGGGGGGGCAGGGTCGCTCTGGGTACAGGGGCGTCGCAGTGAGCTCACAGAGGCCGGGGGGGGGGGGCAGGGTCGCTCTGGGTACAGGGGCGTCGCAGTGAGCTCACAGAGGCCTGGGGAGGGGGGCAGGGTCGCTCTGGGTACAGGGGCGTCGCAGTGAGCTCACAGAGGCCTGGGGAGGGGGGCAGGGTCACTCTGGGTACAGGGGCGTCGCAGTGAGCTCACAGAGGCCGGGGGGGGGGGCAGGGTCACTCTGGGTACAGGGGCGTCGCAGTGAGCTCACAGAGGCCGGGGGGGGGGCAGGGTCGCTCTGGGTACAGGGGCGTCGCAGTGAGCTCACAGAGGCCTGGGGGGGGGGCAGGGTCACTCTGGGTACAGGGGCGTCGCAGTGAGCTCACAGAGGCCTGGGGGAGGGGGGCAGGGTCGCTCTGGGTACAGGGGCGTCGCAGTGAGCTCACAGAGGCCTGGGGAGGGGGGCAGGGTCGCTCTGGGTACAGGGGCGTCGCAGTGAGCTCACAGAGGCCCGGGGGGGGGCAGGGTCGCTCTGGGTACAGGGGCGTCGCAGTGAGCTCACAGAGGCCTGGGGAGGGGGGCAGGGTCAGCTCTGGGTACAGGGGCGTCGCAGTGAGCTCACAGAGGCCGGGGGGGGGGGCAGGGTCGCTCTGGGTACAGGGGCGTCGCAGTGAGCTCACAGAGGCCGGGGGAGGGGGCAGGGTCGCTCTGGGTACAGGGGCGTCGCAGTGAGCTCACAGAGGCCCTGGGGGAGGGGGGCAGGGTCCGCTCTGGGTACAGGGGCGTCGCAGTGAGCTCACAGAGGCCGTGGGAGGGGGGCAGGGTCTCTCTGGGTACAGGGGCGTCGCAGTGAGCTCACAGAGGCTGGGGGGGGGGCAGGGTCGCTCTGGGTACAGGGGCGTCGCAGTGAGCTCACAGAGGCCGGGGGGGGGGGGGGGCAGGGTCGCTCTGGGTACAGGGGCGTCGCAGTGAGCTCACAGAGGCCCTGGGGGGGGGGGCAGGGTCACTCTGGGTACAGGGGCGTCGCAGTGAGCTCACAGAGGCCTGGGAGGGGGGCCAGGGTCGCTCTGGGTACAGGGGCGTCGCAGAGGTGAGCTCACAGAGGCCGGGGGGGGGGGCAGGGTCGCTCTGGGTACAGGGGCGTCGCAGTGAGCTCACAGAAGCCCCGGGGGGGGGGGCGGGCAGGGTCGCTCTGGGTACAGGGGCGTCGCAGTGAGCTCACAGAGGCCCGGGCGTGGGGGGCAGGGTCACTCTGGGTACAGGGGCGTCGCAGTGAGCTCACAGAGGCCTGGGGAGGGGGCAGGGTCACTCTGGGTACAGGGGCGTCGCAGTGAGCTCACAGAGGCCGGGGGCGGGGCAGGGTCGCTCTGGGTACAGGGGCGTCGCAGTGAGCTCACAGAGGCCGGGGGTGGGGGGCAGGGTCGCTCTGGGTACAGGGGCGTCGCAGTGAGCTCACAGAGGCCGGGGGGGGGGGCAGGGTCGCTCTGGGTACAGGGGCGTCGCAGTGAGCTCACAGAGGCCCGGGGGGGGGGGCAGGGTCGCTCTGGGTACAGGGGCGTCGCAGTGAGCTCACAGAGGCCTGGGGGGGGGGCAGGGTCGCTCTGGGTACAGGGGCGTCGCAGTGAGCTCACAGAGGCCCGGGGGGGGGGCAGGGTCACTCTGGGTACAGGGGCGTCGCAGTGAGCTCACAGAGGCCCGGGGGGGGGCGCAGGGTCACTCTGGGTACAGGGGCGTCGCAGTGAGCTCACAGAGGCCCGGGGGGGGGGGCAGGGTCGCTCTGGGTACAGGGGCGTCGCAGTGAGCTCACAGAGGCCGGGGGGGGGGGGCAGGGTCACTCTGGGTACAGGGGCGTCGCAGTGAGCTCACAGAGGCCTGGGGAGGGGGGCAGGGTCGCTCTGGGTACAGGGGCGTCGCAGTGAGCTCACAGAGGCCCGGGTGGGGGCAGGGTCACTCTGGGTACAGGGGCGTCGCAGTGAGCTCACAGACGCCGGGGGGGGGGGGCAGGGTCGCTCTGGGTACAGGGGCATAGCAGTGAGCTCACAGAGGCCTGGGGGGGGGGGGGGCAGGGTCGCTCTGGGTACAGGGGCGTCGCAGTGAGCTCACAGAGGCCTGGGGGGGGGGGCAGGGTCGCTCTGGGTACAGGGGCGTCGCAGTGAGCTCACAGAGGCCGGGGGTGGCGGGGGGGGGCAGGGTCGCTCTGGGTACAGGGGCGTCGCAGTGAGCTCACAGAGGCCCGGGGGGGGGGGGCAGGGTCGCTCTGGGTACAGGGGCGTCGCAGTGAGCTCACAGAGGCCCGGGGGGGTGGGCAGGGTCGCTCTGGGTACAGGGGCGTCGCAGTGAGCTCACAGAGGCCGGGGGGGGGGGGGGGGCAGGGTCGCTCTGGGTACAGGGGCGTCGCAGTGAGCTCACAGAGGCCCGGGGGGGGGGGGCAGGGTCGCTCTGGGTACAGGGGCGTCGCAGTGAGCTCACAGAGGCCGGGGGGGGGGGCAGGGTCGCTCTGGGTACAGGGGCGTCGCAGTGAGCTCACAGAGGCCCGGGGGGGGGCAGGGTCGCTCTGGGTACAGGGGCGTCGCAGTGAGCTCACAGAGGCCTGGGGGGGGGCAGGGTCACTCTGGGTACAGGGGCGTCGCAGTGAGCTCACAGAGGCCTGAGGAGGGGGGCAGGGTCACTCTGGGTACAGGGGCATCGCAGTGAGCTCACAGAGGCCGGGGGGGGGGGGCAGGGTCGCTCTGGGTACAGGGGCGTCGCAGTGAGCTCACAGAGGCCGGGGGGGGGGCAGGGTCACTCTGGGTACAGGGGCATCGCAGTGAGCTCACAGAGGCCGGGGGGGGGGCAGGGTCGCTCTGGGTACAGGGGCGTCGCAGTGAGCTCACAGAGGCCTGGGGGGGGGCAGGGTCGCTCTGGGTACAGGGGCGTCGCAGTGAGCTCACAGAGGCCTGGGGGGGGGGCAGGGTCGCTCTGGGTACAGGGGTGTCGCAGTGAGCTCACAGAGGCCCGGGGCGGGGGCAGGGTCATTCTGGGTACAGGGGCGTCGCAGTGAGCTCACAGAGGCCTGGGGGGGCGGGGCAGGGTCGCTCTGGGTACAGGGGCGTCGCAGTGAGCTCACAGAGGCCCGGGGGTGGCAGGGTCGCTCTGGGTACAGGGGCGTCGCAGTGAGCTCACAGAGGCCCGGGGGGGGCAGGGTCGCTCTGGGTACAGGGGCGTCGCAGTGAGCTCACAGAGGCCTGGGGAGGGGGGCAGGGTCACTCTGGGTACAGGGGCGTCGCAGTGAGCTCACAGAGGCCCGGGGGGGGGGCAGGGTCACTCTGGGTACAGGGGCGTCGCAGTGAGCTCACAGAGGCCTGGGGAGGGGGGGCAGGGTCGCTCTGGGTACAGGGGCGTCGCAGTGAGCTCACAGAGGCCTGGGGAGGGGGGCAGGGTCGCTCTGGGTACAGGGGCGTCGCAGTGAGCTCACAGAGGCCTGAGGAGGGGGGCAGGGTCACTCTGGGTACAGGGGCATCGCAGTGAGCTCACAGAGGCCTGGGGAGGGGGGCAGGGTCACTCTGGGTACAGGGGCGTCGCAGTGAGCTCACAGAGGCCCGGGGAGGTGGCAGGGTCACTCTGGGTACAGGGGCGTAGCAGTGAGCTCACAGAGGCCCGGGGGGGGGGGGCAGGGTCACTCTGGGTATAGGGGCGTCGCAGTGAGCTCACAGAGGCCCGGGGGGGGCAGGGTCACTCTGGGTACAGGGGCGTAGCAGTGAGCTCACAGAGGCCCGGGGGGGGGCAGGGTCACTCTGGGTACAGGGGCGTAGCAGTGAGCTCACAGAGGCCCGGGGAGGTGGCAGGGTCACTCTGGGTACAGGGGCGTAGCAGTGAGCTCACAGAGGCCCGGGGGGGGGGGGCAGGGTCACTCTGGGTACAGGGGCGTAGCAGTGAGCTCACAGAGGCCCGGGGGGGGGGCAGGGTCACTCTGGGTACAGGGGCGTCGCAGTGAGCTCACAGAGGCCCGGGGGGGGGCAGGGTCACTCTGGGTACAGGGGCGTAGCAGTGAGCTCACAGAGGCCTGCGGGGGGGGCAGGGTCACTCTGGGTACATGGGCGTCGCAGTGAGCTCACAGAGGCCTGGGGGCGGGGGCAGGGTCGCTCTGGGTACAGGGGCGTCGCAGTGAGCTCACAGAAGCCCGGGGGGGGGCGGGCAGGGTCGCTCTGGGTACAGGGGCGTCGCAGTGAGCTCACAGAGGCCTGGGGGGGGGGCAGGGTCACTCTGGGTATAGGGGCGTCGCAGTGAGCTCACAGAGGCCCGGGGGGGGCAGGGTCACTCTGGGTACAGGGGCGTCGCAGTGAGCTCACAGAGGCCTGGGGGGGGGCAAGGTCACTCTGGGTACATGGGCGTAGCAGTGAGCTCACAGAGGCCTGGGGAGGGGGGCAGGGTCACTCTGGGTATAGGGGCGTCGCAGTGAGCTCACAGAGGCCGGGGGGGGGGGCAGGGTCGCTCTGGGTACAGGGGCGTCGCAGTGAGCTCACAGAGGCCGGGGGGAGGGGGGCAGGGTCGCTCTGGGTACAGGGGCGTCGCAGTGAGCTCACAGAGGCCTGGGGGCGGGGGCAGGGTCGCTCTGGGTACAGGGGCATCGCAGTGAGCTCACAGAGGCCCGGGGGGGGGGGGGGGGGCAGGGTCGCTCTGGGTACAGGGGCGTCGCAGTGAGCTCACAGAGGCCGGGGGTGGGGGCAGGGTCGCTCTGGGTACAGGGGCGTCGCAGTGAGCTCACAGAGGCCCGGGGGTGGGGGGCAGGGTCACTCTGGGTACAGGGGCGTCGCAGTGAGCTCACAGAGGCCCGGGGGTGGGGGGCAGGGTCACTCTGGGTACAGGGGCGTCGCAGTGAGCTCACAGAGGCCCGGGGGGGGGGCAGGGTCACTCTGGGTACAGGGGCGTCGCAGTGAGCTCACAGAGGCCTGGGGAGGGGGGCAGGGTCACTCTGGGTACAGGGGCGTCGCAGTGAGCTCACAGAGGCCGGGGGGGGGGGCAGGGTCGCTCTGGGTACAGGGGCGTCGCAGTGAGCTCACAGAGGCCGGGGGGGGGGGCAGGGTCGCTCTGGGTACAGGGGCGTCGCAGTGAGCTCACAGAGGCCTGGGGAGGGGGGCAGGGTCACTCTGGGTACAGGGGCGTCGCAGTGAGCTCACAGAGGCCTGGGGAGGGGGGCAGGGTCGCTCTGGGTACAGGGGCGTCGCAGTGAGCTCACAGAGGCCTGGGGAGGGGGCAGGGTCGCTCTGGGTACAGGGGCGTCGCAGTGAGCTCACAGAGGCGGGGCGGGGGCAGGGTCGCTCTGGGTACAGGGGCGTCGCAGTGAGCTCACAGAGGCCCGGGGGTGGGGGGCAGGGTCGCTCTGGGTACAGGGGCGTCGCAGTGAGCTCACAGAGGCCTGGGGAGGGGGGCAGGGTCACTCTGGGTACAGGGGCATCGCAGTGAGCTCACAGAGGCCGGGGGAGTGGGGCAGGGTCACTCTGGGTACAGGGGCGTCGCAGTGAGCTCACAGAGGCCTGGGGAGGGGGGCAGGGTCACTCTGGGTACAGGGGCGTCGCAGTGAGCTCACATAGGCCCGGGGGGGGGGCAGGGTCGCTCTGGGTACAGGGGCGTCGCAGTGAGCTCACAGAGGCCGGGGGGGGGGCAGGGTCACTCTGGGTACAGGGGCGTCGCAGTGAGCTCACAGAGGCCGGGGGAGGGGGGCAGGGTCACTCTGGGTACAGGGGCGTCGCAGTGAGCTCACAGAGGCCTGGGGGGGGGCAGGGTCGCTCTGGGTACAGGGGCGTCGCAGTGAGCTCACAGAGGCCGGGGGGGGCAGGGTCACTCTGGGTACAGGGGCGTCGCAGTGAGCTCACAGAGGCCGGGGGGGGGGCAGGGTCGCTCTGGGTACAGGGGCGTCGCAGTGAGCTCACAGAGGCCTGGGGGCGGGGGCAGGGTCACTCTGGGTACAGGGGCGTCGCAGTGAGCTCACAGAGGCCTGGGGAGGGGGCAGGGTCACTCTGGGTACAGGGGCGTCGCAGTGAGCTCACAGAGGCCTGGGGAGGGGGGCAGGGTCGCTCTGGGTACAGGGGCGTCGCAGTGAGCTCACAGAGGCCGGGGGGGGGGGGCAGGGTCGCTCTGGGTACAGGGGCGTCGCAGTGAGCTCACAGAGGCCTGGGGAGGGGGGCAGGGTCGCTCTGGGTACAGGGGCGTCGCAGTGAGCTCACAGAGGCCTGGGGAGGGGGGCAGGGTCACTCTGGGTACAGGGGCGTCGCAGTGAGCTCACAGAGGCCGGGGGGGGGGGGGCAGGGTCGCTCTGGGTACAGGGGCGTCGCAGTGAGCTCACAGAGGCCTGGGGAGGGGGGCAGGGTCGCTCTGGGTACAGGGGCGTCGCAGTGAGCTCACAGAGGCCTGGGGAGGGGGGCAGGGTCACTCTGGGTACAGGGGCGTCGCAGTGAGCTCACAGAGGCCGGGGGGGGGGGGCAGGGTCGCTCTGGGTACAGGGGCGTCGCAGTGAGCTCACAGAGGCCTGGGGAGGGGGGCAGGGTCGCTCTGGGTACAGGGGCGTCGCAGTGAGCTCACAGAGGCCTGGGGAGGGGGGCAGGGTCACTCTGGGTACAGGGGCGTCGCAGTGAGCTCACAGAGGCCTGGGGAGGGGGCAGGGTCACTCTGGGTACAGGGGCGTCGCAGTGAGCTCACAGAGGCCTGGGGGCGGGGGCAGGGTCACTCTGGGTACAGGGGCGTCGCAGTGAGCTCACAGAGGCCTGGGGAGGGGGGCAGGGTCACTCTGGGTACAGGCGGTGACCTCAGAGGCCTGTGGCTGGGGAACAGGGCTCTTTCTGGATACGGGGTAAGGGAATCACATTAGTGTTAGGTTAGGATGAGGGTTAATGCGCCACTTATCTCACTCCATCTGGGCCCTCCAAACTGGGACCCTCACCCCCTGCTCTAGCTAAACACCCCTCAGCCATGGCCTTGGCCACCCCAACTCCAGCCAGCACCGCAGCTGAGCCTCTCGATCCCACTCATCAAGAGGTCAGAAAAAAATTAAAATGGAAAGTGCCACATGTTTTGAAAAAACATCTGCAGAAATGCTTTTGCCCTTTTCGGCCAGCTCTACCATGAGCCTCCCGTACTAGAAGTGAATAGGGAAACCGAGGCCTGGATTCTAAGTGACATGCTCCAGGTTACACAGTGACTCTGTGAGTCACTGGGAATTGAACCCAGGAGGCGGGGATCTTAGTTCTCTGCTCCCTTATAAATATTAATACTTTTGATAGTGCTGTGATACCCTCACCTCCTGTAAGCCATTAAGTGCCACCCTTGAACTGATGACAACCCTGCTTGTGGCCGAAGGTAAACTGGGAGCTAGGAGAGATCAGAGAAACACAGATGAGACACGCCAAGACCTGACAGGAGACAGCTGTTCGGGGACAGGAGGCCATGGGGAGGTTATTAGCACAAACATCAACATCTGAAGCATTCCTGGGTGAAGCAGGGCTTCCAGGCAAGATATGAAGTGGGGGAAGGGAGGGGTTGCTCTGAAGTGGGAATCTGTTCCACGCATCTGGGTGTGGGGGCAACAGGTAAGAAGCTAAAGGTGGGAGAAGACTATGGAAGGAGCTGCACCAGGCCTAGCATAATGGGGGTCTGGTCTATGATAAGGGTTTCTAGGTCCTACTGCAATACAAACAATAAAAGCCGGTACCAGGTTAGATACCATGGGGCTAAAACACCTGGGTTCAGTCCCCATTAGTGTGTCCATTGGGCAGCTGCGCCGGCTCTAGCTCAATGGTGCAGGAATTTTTGATGATTGCCAGGCTAGATGCAGTTCTGGTGTCTCTGCCATGGACACCCCAACCCTGCTCCCCGGTGCCCGGAAATGGCCTCTCTAGCACTTGGGGCCTGAGTCTAGAGCTGCTTGATAGCTACAGAAGGACCTAGAATGGTGGAAGTGCCCTGTGCACTCTTCTTGGCTGCTGGAATGGGGCTTTGGGTACCACTGCAGCTAAGCACAAGTTAGAGCAGCTCCCTGGTTGCTCTAGCTTGTGCCAGGGGCTGGCCTGCTCCCTGGAGGGCCTCAGACTCAGGCAGGAAGGTGGCATAGGGCTGCTTTTCTCTTCTCCCCCTCCTCTAAGCTGCACGGACTTTAGCTCAGCCGCCAACCAAGGGTCAGGACCCTAGTGCCCGACCCTGAAGGAACCTGGCCTGGAGTCAGTGGGAGCTGTGGGTGCTCAGCACTGCTCAGGGGCTGCTGAGAGACCCCCGATTCCTTGCGTTCTTTGACTGGAGACTGCAAGGGAACAGTGTGTCTGCAAAATAAAAACGACAAAGGGGAGGGGGAGAACTCTGGCCTGGGACAAAGGTTTTCAAAGGCAGCTGTGTCTGGGGAGTGGGGCATGTCCTGTGTGTTGGTGGCGCAGACACTGGGGGATCTCTGGGTGAATTCATCATTTTGATTCAAAGGAACAGAACAAAAACTTGGCATCAAAATCTGCCACCTCTTCTCAGTGCAAACACACTCCTGCAGGGACCATCCAAGCTTCTGGCAGCAGCTGGGCCCAGGCAGGGCAGAGTTAGAGACCGAGAGGGCAAACTGGGCAACAGAGCAAGAGTCCAAGGCCAGAGGCACAAAAGTTACCTCTATTATCACAGGTCGCCAAGGGGCAGGGGACTTACCCGACGTGCCAGCCACGCACGGGGGAGGCTGCTGCCTGCCCAACGCCGCTGCCCGCAAAACCGGCCCTGCCCGGCCGCCTCCGCGCTCCCGGCGCGTCCGAGGCCCGCCGGGCTGCGGGGCGCGGCCCCTTTAAGGGGTGGGCTTTGCAGCCTGGCGCAGGAGGATCTACTCGGGACCGGGCTGCCGGGCGCAGGAGGCTGCGGATCGGCGCCGGCGGGGCCATGAGCGGCCGGGTGGGAGACCTGAGCCCCGCGCAGGCGGAGGCGTTAGCCAAGGTGAGATCTGGTCCCGGTTCTTCGCCAGCGCCGGTCACTTCCTCCCGCGGGGCGGTGTTCGTCTTCTCCGCGGGCACCGCGCCTTCCAGATGCGGGGATCCCGGTGCTGGGCGCTGTACAAGCACCGAGCGGCGCAAGGGACTGGAGAAAGCGCCTCTCCGCCCCGAGGCTGTTTGCCTGACCTCACCCGCAGGCCGTAAGCGAGACTTCGGATCTCCCTGCGCCCAGCTTTCCGCAGGACCCTCCCGCTCCTCAGCACCCAGCCCCGGGGACTCAGGAGCAGCCCAGGCCGGCGGCAGGAGCTGACTGTGGGAGTGGGTGGCAGCCCCAGCTGTGATTAGCACAGAAAGCCCTGGCAGAGGAACCCGCGCGTGGGAGCGCGATCGTGCTGGGTTGCTGGGGCCTCTGATAAGCTCCCTCCAGACTGTGCAGACGGGGCAGAGGAAGCTCTCAGGGTGACTAGGAACAGGACCCCCCCACCCTCCGTACCCCGAGATGTGCCAGGAGTAGGGACAGGGACGGGGATGCTGCTGGGCCCTAGGTGACGGAGCTGGCACCGCCGCTGGGGCACGTGGTTGCCTGGCGGCTAGCAGAGGGGACTGGACACGCGGGAGTATTCATGGCCTGTGTCTGGTGGAAAAGGCTCACGGCCGCAGGCTGATTACTGAGCAATTGTTCCTTAAGCAGCTTCTGAATGAGAGCGCACAGCGGCGGGGTCCTCGCTGCACAAGGCACCACCACCCTGTTCCCCAGGGCGCCTCCTTCATGGAGAGGCTGGGAGCTTCCCCACAGCCCCCACCGGTCCTGCAGTGCCAATTCCTCCCTGGACAGGGGTACCTGGGCTTTTGCACAGTGAAGCCTGAGGTCTTGTTCCCTGCAGCTCCTGGAGAGAAAGGTTTGGACTGGAGTAGCTCTGAGCCCCTCCACAGCCTATGCTCCTTCCCCATGTCATAGTGCCTCTTGCAAGGCCAGACAGGAAGAAGTGGCTTAACTCACATGGTTGCTTCTTTGCCCCCTCTCTGTTCCTCTCCTTGTAAACCGTGAGCCTTTCCTGCCTCCTGTGAGCCTTTCATCCCTGCTCCCCATCTTTCTTTCCCTTGCCCTTCTGCACACACTTGCTCTTTCCTAGTCTCTGTCCCAACATGCACCTGTGGGGGCCTTTTATGAAACTGCTCTTCCTTTGATGCTAACTCAGACCCATCTGTACTGACCTTAGGGAGGGGAGAGAGGGCTGAGGGGGGTGTTAAAGGAAAAGGCCCCTGTTCTGCTATCCAGCATTGTTGGATCCATACTTACATACAACCCCCCACCAGTATTACAAATACCTGGGAAGCGTGAGCATTGCTGGTGGCAACCACTGGCTCAGAGCTCCCTGTACGGAGCAAGGGAGTTTGCTCAGCTGGGCTGGGAGAACCTCTTCCCCAGTGTGTTCAGAGGGAAGAGCTGTCAGCTTTGAATGGGCGTTTGTCAGTCTGGGGGAGCAAAACGTGGCTTTGTCGTATAGCACCTACTTCAGTGTATGTACAGGCAGGTAGGGGCAGGGATTTGTGCATGAAGGCAAACTGCACCCACCCCCAATGTGCTCCTCTGCGCCCCCTTCCTGTAGACCCCACTGCCTTGAGCCAGGTGTGCAGCATGAGCGGGAAGTACCCTTTTTACGTGCTCTGGGCATAGGTGCTGATGATGGCACAAGGCGGTGGAGAACCAGCCCCCACCACATTTGAAGAGCGCATGTGCTATAGGGATTTAAACCCGTTCCTCTAAGGGATAAAGAATAACCTTGTAGGTAAGGTGTGCAAGTGGGTCCTGGGAGATTTGGAGTCTGTTCCTAGCTCTACCTGCATGGACTATGGCAAGTCACTTAACCTTTGTGCCTCAGTTTCCCCAGCTCTAAAATAGGGACAATTCTATTTCCCTACTTCTCTGGAGGGTATTCATTAGTGCTTGGGGAACCTTGGCAGCCATAGAAGTGCCGTGTGCTATCGACAGTTCTATTTTGCATTCTTCTCAACTGGTTTTCATGACTCCTCCTGTCAGTTTCAATGGAACTTTCAAGTTAAAATAAAAAGAAAGTGAGGGATGCTGGCTGGCAGGGAAACCTCTTCCCTCACCCCACTTCCTGGCATTCAAGGGAGAGGGAGGCCATGGGTTAAGAGTGGGACATCCCAGGAGCTCTCTGTGGTGTGTTTGTGTGGGAGTGAGGGAAGGATCGCAGCTAATCATCATGTACACCAGCAGGTCCTCCTATCTGTCTAGAAAGTAAACAAATCCAAGTGACAGTAACTTAGTGCAGAACTACATTCATAGTTCCCCCTAAAGATCACCTGAAAGTCACCCTGAAACAGCATTCAAAGATGGCTGCCTTCCCCATTGAAATCTGCATTCATCAGAGGAAGTCTCAGCTCCACAGATTTCACAGGGCTATGGTGGCTGGCATAGGAAAGGTTTCTGGTGTTAGACTCGGGAGCCTGATTCTTGCACCTTGCATGGCCATTGACTCCTGTGCAAAGTTGCTGGGCAGCATTTCACCCCCCCTCCCTTTTGCACAGGTGTCAGTGATCTCACGAGGGGCAGGGCAGGGCAGGGGAGAATCCGATTGCACACTGATTTATTTCTGGATGCAGTTCAGTTGGTTTTGATGATCTGTTGCGTCATTCCAAACAACGACGTGTATCTTCCTTTAAAGGATCATGGAACTTGGGTCCCAAGATCCCAGCTCATTAACAATTGAGAGCCACTGTTGTCTGACAGCCGCGCAGGGCCCCCTGTGAAATGCATCTGTGGGTTGCAGCCTGGTTTCTAGCGGACAAGTGTCCACATGAAACCCAGAATGATTCAGCCTCAGCAGAGGTATGAAGGACTGCCTGGCCACAGTTGCCAACTTTCATGCGATAAATAACCACCCTAACTTTCACAATAAGCCAAAAATCAAGCTAATCCCATTTCAAAACAAGCCCCCAAAAAGCCAATCCCTAAGAACCCCAACACTCTATGTGGCTAGATCCCCATGGCGTGCAGTCGGGGACAGTGGTGGGCCTGCTGTGCAATCCTGACTCTCCCACCCTTGCCCCTGCTTGCTGGGAGCTGATCAAAAAAAAGAAGGAACAAGCTACTAGTCAACAAGCAACTCACAAGCCAATTAAGCCAAAAATAAGCCCAATTTTGGCAGGTTTTTTTTTGTGGGTTTGGCATGTCTGTGACTGGCCAAGAGACTGAACCCTCCCTCGCACCAAGAGGTGAATTCCTGGCACATTTGCATAGTAGTGAGGGGGGAGGAGAGGTAGATACGCTGGAGGGTAGGGATAGGATTCAGAGGGACCTAGACAAATTGGAGGATTGGGCCAAAAGAAATCTGATGAGGTTCAACAAGGACAAGCGCAGAGTCCTGCACTTAGGACGGAAGAACCCAATGCACCGCTACAGACTAGGGACCGAATGGCTAGGCAGCAGTTCTGCAGAAAAGGACCTAGGGGTTACAGTGGACGAGAAGCTCGATATGAGTCAACAGTGTGCCCTTGTTGCCAAGAAGGCCAATGGCATTTTGGGGTGTATAAGTAGGGGCATAGCGAGCAGATCGAGGGACGTGATCGTTCCCCTCTATTCGACATTGGTGAAGCCTCATCTGGAGTACTGTGTCCAGTTTTGGGCCCCACACTACAAGAAGGATGTGGATAAATTGGAGAGAGTCCAGCGAAGAGCAACAAAAATGATTAGGGGACTGGAACACATGACTTATGAGGAGAGGCTGAGGGAACTGGGAGTGTTTAGTCTACGGAAGAGAAGAATGAGGGGGGATTTGATAGCTGCTTTTAACTACCTGAAAGGTGGATCCAAAGAAGATGGATCTAGACTATTCTACGTGATAGCAGATGACAGAACAAGGAGTAATGGTCTCAAGTTGCAGTGGGGGAGGTTTAGGTTGGATATTAGGAAAAACTTTTTCACTAGGAGGGTGGTGAAACACTGGAATGCGTTACCTAGGGAGGTGGTGGAATCCCCTTCCTCAGAAGTTTTTAAGGTCAGACTTGACAAAGCCCTGGCTGGGATGATTTAGTTGGGGATTGGTCCTGCTCTGGGCAGGGGGTTGGACTAGATGACCTCCAGAGGTCCCTTCCAACTCTGATATTCTATGATTCTAAGGGGGCAGTTTATCCTGTTGCTGGCTGTTTGACCTCTTCTGTGGCTAAACGTAGGGCCTGCAGGGTTGTCAAGCCAACACCTTGTGCTACTGCTTACATTTGATTTTAAACATGTAGACACAAACTTCAAACAAACCAAGCCCCAAAAGACAGGCTGGGGATGTCCAAGTCTCTCCCTTTGAGGTGAAGCTGGAACCTGCCATGTGTCCTAATGTCAGGGGCAATTTGGAGACTCCTCTGCCTTTTTGACTCAGGCTGTAGCAGGACGGAGGAGTTGCCTGCCTGGAACAGACCCAAGGAACCTCTGCTAGAGCCAGGACACTGAACTAGTGGCCAGCACTAGATACTTCAGAGGCAGGTATCAAAACCCTTCCATAAGGGACAATAATGCCACATTTTCCAAAGTTCCCTCCCAGACTGTAGGCGCTGAGAGATCTGTGGCCAAATTTCCAGGGATGCTGGGGGCCTGAAGCTCCCTTGGTTTCAAATGAGGTTGGGGGTGCTCAGCACTTGGAAAATCATGTCTCAAACCAGACACCCAAAATCAGGGACAGTCTCGAAAATGTGGACCTTAAGAATAACAAGCCCATTTGGGGGCCATTTCTAGCCACAGATTTATGGGTGTGTGGTTACATCTTGGAGCAGGAAGGTTGATCTCCTTTATAGTGATGATCAGAAAGAATAAAAATGTGTGAACACCTTATTCTTTTTTCAAAACCCTATCAAACTCTTTACCTCACCCATGTCTTGTGGCAGCGAGCTCCAGAGATAAATTAGACATTTTAAGTGTTTCCTCCTATCAGTTTTAGCTGTGTTGCCTTTTAATGTCTTGAGAGGTCCTCTTGTTTTTATATTATAAGAGGCAGACTGGGATGAGATCAGTGAGGATGGAGGGGGTATTTTAGATGGACAGTCGAATTAGAGAGAGATGGATTTTAAGCACTGGGAAGGTCAGGGAAGTTTTGCAAACTGAGAAGTGTTATATTCTCTGCAGAGGGTCTGATCTGATGCATAATTGCACGTAACTGAAATCTCTTTTGTGCAATATCTTTGGTTCAAGGAATCAGAGATTGGGCACAGCATTAATTGACAACAGATCTTTAGAAATTCTCCTCTCCTGTTTCCCAGAGCTACTGATGGGCTTTCATCCTATCCTCCCTTCGCAATGCTCCTCCGGGCTGTTCTCAAGGCAAAGGAATTAATCCCGGATTTAATTACACCTAATTTCAGACCACAATAATGTAACCAGCCCCATTAAGACGTGAAGGGAAGGACCTAGAGTGCTGTGGCCCTCTGAGATTTATGCTATTCATTGCCCTGGTGCGGCTGTGGCTGACCCCGGTGTGTGTCGTGGGAAAGGGGGGGGATCAGCTGATCTGCAGGCTCAGGCTTAACTCGCATATCTGTTATTTGGGACTGATTCCTCCCCTGCCCTTTGCACCCCTGTGTTGGGTTTGCCATTGACCAAGGCACCTGCTGGGGCTCCCCTGCTGCCTCTCAAACTGGTGGCAATGTTGCACTGCACAGCAGCCTGCCGGGGGGGCATGCATAGCGATTCCCAGCCACTAAGCCCTTGTTCTCCATGTATCGGACAGGAGTCAGCTCTGTGATTCAGAAGAGGACTGCCAACCCAAGGAGAGGAATGCTGCCTCCTACACAAATTGCCCACATGCCGCCATCCACGTGTCTTTGTGCCCTATGCCAGCACCTGAAGGTTCCCTTCAGGAACTCTAGAGACCTCTTTAGACCCCTAAAGATTGCTTTAATGCCTCCCCTTTTGGGAGACTGAGATCAGGGCTACCCAGTAGCACTGACCCCCATTTCTCTTCCAGCTCAGCTATGCTGTTCCTCACTTGGCCAGAAGGAGCCTTGTGGAGCATGACAAGCATCCCCTCTCGTGGGGTGGGATGTGCTGCCCTGCGCCCACCACTGCAAGGAATTAGACGTGCTCCACCACCCCACCTGGCTCCCCTCACAGCCGTGTCCAGGGTTGCGCTGGTTAGCTGGCCAGGTGTAGGGAGGTCCCCAGTAGACTTCATGGTATCTTTGGCCCCTCCAGGAAGCTCTTCCTGGGGCGGTTTGGGGAAGCGTTGCTCTGGATGGGGGAGTGTTGTGGTGACTGGCAGTCTGGCTAGGGCAGGAAGGCTTCATCCCTTACACTCCCCCATGAACGGTCAGACCCTGGGTTAGGCTCATCTCATGGAGAGCTTGGTTCCACAGCCAGACCAGACCCCATCTCGCCCCTGCCTGGGGCCTGTGCCAGCACTTCCTAAGGAGCGCAGCGGGCTGAGTGACCGGTGGCCCTGCTTCTTCTTTGCTCGCTTCCTGCTTGTGCCTTTGAACTGCCTTTGGTCTGCCCCTATTCCCAGGGCAGTCTGGGCCTGGGCAGCCCCCAGTTTAAATTACAAGAGCCCCAGGGCTGAGGCCAAGCCCCCTTTGCCCGCCACATCTCTTGTGCTGGCCGGGGAGTCCCCTTATGCAAGGGCTATTCCCAGGAGCAGTAACAACCCCCTTGTGCTGCCCAAGTGCCGTGACCCTTCTGGCACGAGCGATTGCTGGGGAACGGTCCTTGATGGAGCTGGCTCCTCACTGGCTCATGGCTTTGACGATCAGGACTAAGGCCTTGATCTGGCAGTGGCAGCATGGAAACCAGAGCTGTGTGCTGAGCGTGATCGAAGAAAGCACTGAAATGCCCTTGCGAACAAGAGACCCAAGCTGAAAGCAACTGGAGCCCCAGCCTGACGCCCAGTGCACAGGACCTCAGGGGTGGGTGTGGGTCACAGGACTGAAATATTAACTTGGGGGGGCGGGAGGGGGATGCTGGTTATCTGAAAGACGTCAGCCACACAGGCAGTTGTACTGCATAGGCTGCTGCGTGGGGTGGGGTGGAAGGAGAAGAATGCCCCCTTGGAGTGACGCCTTGGAAAGGAGCAGCAGGGAAACACCCTGCCAGCAAGATCTCCGGGGCTATGGACAGGCCTGCCGGGGAGGTGGTGGGAGTGCCTCCCATGGGACCCTGCAGCTAGACTGGACAGAGAACAACTCTGTCTCCAGCCCAGAGAGCTGGACTAGATGGGCCCTAATGGGTCTCTTCCACTCTACAGCGTCTTCCCTGGAGCCCTGATCTCTAGGGGCCAGGGTATGTTGCAATGCTGAAAAGCTCCTTATTAGACAGCTCCCTGCCTCCGCCCCCCAATACTCCTTCAGTGCCGGCAGGCAGCCCTGCCTGCGGCATAAGCGATGGCAGAAAGGGAGAGACACCCCACCTCCCACCCCCCCCCGGAAGTCACTGCACTCTATGCATCTCCAGTTGGGGCCCAAACATCGGGCTCAGGCCTTTTGCTGTTCTGTAGCCCCCAGCTCCAGGAGCACAAGGCCCATGCAGGAGACAAGTCCTGCTGTAGACATGCTCAGCAGTCGCTTTGCCCTTTGGTCTTGGTGGCCGAGGGAAGCAGGTCAGGCGTGTGAGAGGCCTTGGCCAGATGGCAGGGCAGGCATGGGGCTGTCTGTGGCCTGGCAGCTGGGCACTTCCTGGGCAGCTGCATGCAACCGTGCCCCTTGGGAGTCTACCTTCTCCTTGCCCCTGCCTTGACTAAAGTCTAGCCGTGGGATCAACCTTGGGAGTCCCAGGGCCCAGCACCTGGGGATGAACGGGGCGGGTCATGGGGGCTGAGTGAGAAGTCCTGGCCTGTGCACTGAGCTTGCGAACCCTGCGGTGCCCAGTTGGTGCCTCCAGCTTTGCTGGTCCTGCACTGGGAAGTGCCCATGATGTTGTCCCTGCTCCTCTTCTCTCCACAGTTCCGCGAGAACCTGCAGGATGTGCTGCCCTACCTTCCCCATCAGGACGACTACTTCCTCTTGCGCTGGCTCAGAGGTAATGGGGGCTGGAGGGAGGGGGGAGATGCGGTGTGGAGCCAAGCTAGCCCTAGCTGCCCCCCAGCCCCTTGAGCCAAGATCAGCCGCAGGCACTGAGCCACTGCTAGAGCTTTCTTGTTGTTCCCGCTCCTGTGAGACAGGAAGAAAATGGACAAGAAAATGGACGGGCCTGAGGTTGCCTGGGGTGTTTTCGGTTTGTCCCGTAGAGGGAGTGGGGCGTGTCACCACTGAGCAGGGAAGGGGGGAAATGCCTCCTTGGGCACAAGAGGAGGGAATGGCGGGGAGGGGGGGAATGCCCCTGCTGAGCCCTGGGGAGGAGGGGGAAGGGGAAATCCCTTAGCACCACAGCGGCACTCATGAGCTTTTGCTGTAGGATTCAGACCCCAGGCTCCAAGCAGCCCTGGGATGTCGTCTGGGTGCAGTGGAAGATGGTTCAGGTGTGGGAACTGGATCAGAGGAGGGAGAAGCTGCTCTTTTGTCTGGGGCAGCTGCGGTTTTGGGTTACACACAATCCCTGTGAGCAGGCACAGGGAGCTAGCCGCGTTCCTTGGTTGCATTAGCTGTGGCCCGAGCCAGCCCTGCAGCAGGGAACCCAGAGGGGAAAGGGCTAAGAGCTCAGCTCCGCGAGAGGTCTGGGCCCTGGCCGTGGCAGAGCCAGCCTGCTCTGTCTGGGGCATGAATGGGCTGACTTGGCTTGTGGGGGCACGTGGCTTCCTGAGCACCCAGGCCTGAGTGTTTCCAGCCCTGCTGCTCCTCTCACATGGGGCCTGAGTCCTGGAGGGATCCCCAGGTCTGATTCCCAGCTGGGGGCACCAGTGGGACACCCCACAGTTACAGCCAAGCAGGGAAGAAAGACTAACAGCATCCCAGTGGCAGCCATGGCATCTTTGCCTTTGAGTAACAAACGGGCAGGGAGCGCATCCATATGGGGAGGCAGGGAAAGGGCCTGCCCCTGTGGGAGAAGAGTAGGACCTTGGCTGCCAGGGTGCACATCTCTCTGCAGAGCGAAGATGGCCCTGTCCTGTCAAGGAGCTTTTATTTCCCTGGCCCTCCCCTCCCCTGCAGGCGCATTCTGGATGGCTCCGTGCCATCTACAGGAATCTGGGTGGGTTGGTACAGATCAGGCCGATATCACAGGCCGGAAAAGGGGCCTTATCTTGTCCGGGGGGTGGGGCAGTGAACTGTGAGCTCTATTGTCACAGAGAACTCCCTTCTTCCCACTTTCTCCCGCTATCTGTTTTGGAAAGTCCAAAATTCAGAGTCTTGTCCAGCCCTGACCTGGGAGATTTCTATCCCCCTGCGCAGAGGCCAGGCAATGCCAGATCCAGGGCAAGTCCCAGTACAAGGGGCTCTGTGGGTCCTGTCTGCTTGGCCTCTGCGCTAGGGGGAGGCTTCTAAAAGCACAGAGGGCTGCGGGTGCCTGCCTCTCCTTGACTGGCCCATCCACCCTTCCTACCTTTGCATATCTCCCCCATAGTCTCTGACCTCCCAGGCTCTCACTGTAGCAGGCCCCAAAGAGAGGCCCTCCAAGATCAGGATCTTTCTACTTGGCCCCATGAAGCCAGGACCCTGAACACACCCACAAGGCCCTGAGATCACTGCTCTGGTCTAAGGGGGTGTGGAGTACCCCCAGCACTGAGAGCAGGAGGGGCTGGGGGGGATCAGTCCGTCCAAGCAGTGGGCTACTTTTAGTTTATGGATGGAGGGTCAGCTCTGTAAGTACCCAGCTGGACAGCATGGGCCCAGGTCGCTTAGCCCCAAATTTACATTGTTCTGTCATTAAAATACAGGGCTTTTTACAAACCTCAGTATTGGGACCAGCATTATAGCAAAGGGAACTCCTTTCCCTGCAGTCTCTGGGATCCACTCAGACACCAGAGTAGGCCAGCCGGCTTAGGATTCCTGCTTCCTATGCCAGAGGTCATGGGTTCAAATCCATCTGCTGCCATGGGGTATGGGGGGGGAGAAGAGTGCATGACTGGGGCAGTAACCTGAGATGCAAGCTGGTGAGTGTGTGTGAGGGCCCCCTCCTCTGCCAGACCTGCAGCTGATCTGAGTCTGGTATAGCCCCAGCTAGGGGGCTGAGGCTCTTTTGCTCAAGCTGCAGCAGCTCATGCTCTTAGCTCAGGAGGCCACCTGTGGGCTGGTCAAGATGGCGGCTGTCACATAATGGTCCTTTTGGGTGGATCCACGTATGAGGTTGGGTCTTAACACATGTTTCTACAAAGCCAAGTATTCTGCAGTACTGGTTCCGTACCCTACAGCAGTGGTGCCAACCCCATGTGTTAAACAAATACTAAATTAAAAAACACAATTGCCTTCAAAATCACTAGACTTCATAAGCTTTCTGAGTGACTAGGTGGCTGCGGTAATATCTCACTGGATCAATGTCTTTTGGTGAGGGACAAGCTTTCAGGCTTCCACACAGCTCTTCCTCTGTGCAAGCTCAAAAGTGTGTCTCTCCCACCAACAGACGCTGGTCTAACAAAAGATATTACCTCATCCCCTTTGACTCTCCAGTGTCTAACACGTCAGCAGGACCAACACGTCTGCACCACCCCTGCATCCAATCAACTTTCTGCTTCTTTTGCTTTGCCGTCTGCTTTCAGAGCCTTTAGAGGACATTGGGGTCTGAGCGTCGGGCTATTCTCCACAAACCCAAGGGCCAGAAACTTACTGTATTTTCCACTGAATGCATCCGATGAAGTGAGCTGTAGCTCACGAAAGCTTATGCTCAAATAAACTGGTTAGTCTCTAAGGTGCCACAAGTCCTCCTTTTCTCTTTGCGAAGACAGACTAACACGGCTGCTACTCTGAAACCTTACTTAGGTGTGATTCTCACCTAATCACTCGACTCCGGAGGCTGGGACTTGCCGACAAGACACCGACTCTCATGAGCTCAGGGATAAAGTCCAGACAGTTGGAGACACTGCCCCAGCAAACACGGCAGGGCTTGGGAGATAGCTGCAGTGCTTTTTCTTAGGGCAGATTCCCCCCCTTGACAAGCTACCAAGAAGGCTCTGCCTGTTGGACTTTACAAAGCAGATAAGCACTGCGATTGGAGAAAGGGCAAGAGACGGCGCTTTCTGTGATAAAAGGAGCTCACTGTTCACCCTCTCGCCTGTAGAGGTGAGGTAAAGCTGCCCTGGCACAGAACCCAGGGGATTTAAGCCCTAGCAGCCCTTCAAAGAGAGATCATAAATGGAGCTATTAAGGGGGGAGGGGTGTTGCAAAGCCTTTGATCTGTGCACTCCTGCACCACAGGCCAGTCTCCTTCCCTTGAGCCTGGGTGTTAGGGGCTTATTCCTTCATGCACTTACTTCCCTGGTCCTTCTCACATGAACAGAGAGCAACAATACCCGAAGTCCAAAGGTGCAGACAATTCAATGTTTATTGGGGGGGGGAACTTCCAGCAAGCATGATTCCAGTTTCCTTCCTTAGTATCCCCCTTCCCAGCTCTGACACCACAGAGCCTTGCCGGTGTCCCTGTTCCCATTTTCCCCCCCTTAGCAAAACATGATTCCAATTTCCCCACCCCCATTCCCTGTTTCCATTTCCCCCCCCCCTTACTTCCTGATTGACTGCAGACTATATAGTAAAATTTGACTTCTGCTTAGCTATACCTATCATTTTACTGAAGTTTAACTAACCAATCCTAACATATTGTAACATGATTATTTAACCAATTATATCCCACCACCTTAATTAGTTTACACCCAGCAAAATTAATTATACAGCAGACAGAAACAATCACAGAACCAGACAGAGACCATGCAAATAAACTATAGCAAAGTGGGAACTATAATGACAAAACAATACAGAAGTGAGGATTTCACAACTACATCTATAAAGACATAAGGGTTTCCCAGCTGTGTCTATTGATAAGTGAGTTCTTGCCAGACAGGATGCTATCAAACTAAGTTCCTTTTACAGCTTCTAGGCACTTCCCTTTCTCTGGAGGCGATAGGCGCTATCAGGACAGGATTGTATCCTAACAGCCCAATGGCACCTTATTTCAGTGTGACTAGGTTGGAATGTGAGGAGGTGATCGGTTGCTTCCCAGCTTATCCTCTGCTGCTTAGCCAAAGGCCTTAGCCTAAGCACAGGGCCTCAGACTGTCACAGTAAGAGAAGGACCTTACACCAGCAGACAGTGATTTTGATTCTCTCTTTTGTACCTCTATAACTAGCCAAGTGATAAGAATACACCTAAATTCTTAGAGTACAGGCCTTTACCGACAGGCCTGAATATCTATATCCTAACACTGGGGTTACGCTCCAGCTTCTCCTCCTAAGGAGCGGAGCCTGCTGGCTGGGGGTGGGGGGAGAGGGGGCTCCAGCATGGCATTGGGGAGCACAGGCCACTGGCTGCATAGAGGTGGGAGATCACTGTGCAGCTTGCCTCCGGGACACGGACTCAGCAGTGAGGCTGCACCCAACCCTGACACAGTGCAAGGACTGGGCCTGTCCCAGAAACCACCCCAGGGCCTTGCCCCTCTGTGCCAGGTTCACGAGGTGTGGGCAGGCAGGCACAGCAAGGCCAGGCGCCAAGTGTGGAGGGCCTTAATGTGGGGGAATCCAGGTGTGGGTAGAGAGGGTTCTGTGTAGGGCAATCTGGGTGCAGGCGGCTCAGTGGGGGATTCGGGTGCAGGGGGGATCTGGATGCACAGAGGATTGTTGGGGGCTTCTGGGTGCAAAGGGACTCTGCAGGGGGGTCCAAGTGAAGGTAATTGGGGCTCAGCAGGAAGGGTGTCTGGGAGGGATAGAGCTCAGCAGGGGGCTTTGGGTGTAGGGAGCTCAGTGTGGGGGTCCTGATGCTGGGGGAGTGGGGCTCAGTGGGGTGGGGATCCAGGTGCAGCTGGTTGGGGCTTGGTAGGGTGGGGGTACGGGTGGGTTGTTGGGATGGTGCAGGGTGAGTGGGGCTCATTGGGGGGGGTTCTGAGTGCAGAGAGGTGAGGCTCAGTGGGAGGGTCTGGGTACGAGGGGGTCTGGATGCACGGGGGTTGGGTGGATGGGTTAGCAGTTCCCTGTTCAGGGATCCCCCCCCGCAGCTGAGGAGCAATAGGTGCAGGAAGCGCGTGTGGGTGTGTGTTGGGGGGGGGGAGGGGGGGCAGTTTGCAGAGCTTCCTACAGTCAGGGGAGAAATCTGGGGGTGGGTCTGATACAGGGGAAGAGGAAGTCTGTGCAGGGGAAGAGGAAATTCTGTCCTGCCCAGCCCAGCGCAGGGTAGGAGGCACCAGCCAGGTCTTCCCCAGTCCCACCTCCTGCCCCTCAGTGATTTACCTTTCTGCCGGCTGCCCTGGGCACCCGACATATACTGCTGAGGAGAGTCGCATGACTGCTCTTGTGGCTTCCCTTTGCCTCTGTCATGGAGTGTAGGGCAGTCAGGGCCCTGCACGCCCCACTTCCTGCAATTCACCAGGACTCTCAGCCAGCCAGTAAAACAGAAGGTTTATTAGACGACGGGAACACAGTCTAAAACATAGCGTGTAGGTACAGGGGATTGTTGGGGGCTTCTGGGTGCAAAGGGACTCTGCAGGGGGGTCCTCAGTCAGATCCCTCTTGGGGGGTGGGGAGCCCAGACCCAGGTTCTGGGCCTCCCCCCATCTCCCCAGCCAGCTCCAAACTGAAACCACCTTCCTGCTGCCTCACCTAGCCACACCCCCAGCCTTTGTCCAGTTTCCCAGGCAGAAGGTGTCACCTGGCCCCAACCCGCTCCTGGGCTCAGGTTATGAAGGGCAGCCACCAGTGCTGGCCATCAAGATCATCCCTCAGTGAAGTCACACCCCTATTTCCCGTCACCATCTAGTATTGGTGCAGTACCGCAGGGAAACAGAGGCACGCCCTGTGTTAACAGAAGACGGTAAACTAGTAAAACTCCCATGCAACATTACCAGGTTAATATTCCCTACTCCATCACAGCTTCCCTGGCAGAAAGTCATTTTTCTGCAGGGAAGCAAAGAAATCTGTGGGGGACATAAATTCTGTGCATATGCAGTGGTGCAGAATTTCCCCAGGAGTATCTTATAGGGGAATCGCCTGGTTTCTGCTCAGGTGTGTCTACTTGGTAACTAAGGTTGGCTGGTCCCAGGCCTCTAGCTCTTAAAGGGGCATGCCATCCTAATCCAGGCCCCTTGCTGCTCCCTGCATGTATCAGACTCAGAGCTCCTGGCTTCCATGACTGGAAAGCATGGCCACCTGTTGGTTCCTGCTAGCTCTGCGGAGCTAACTCAGCTGAGGGAGATGGAGTCTATTCCATCCTGTGCAACCTCAGCAGAACTGTCCAGCAGTCAGTGACTTCTGCACAACTCCCTGCTGGCATCACTGGCTGCAGAATGATAATGGGAAGGAGCTTTTCTCTTGTAGGTCTTTGGTTTGGATGCAGCCCAGGTAGTGGTGGTGGGGATTGGAACTCATCAGCATCTGATGGCAGGCAGATGGCTTGTGCGCAATGAGTTGGTGGGTCTCAGCCCAGTTTGCAGCAGGCAGATATCCACATAAAACAAATTGCCACCCTAGCTGGTGCTATTCGCTCCAATAGTGGCAGCTCAGCTGAGAAGCCATGGACTGAATGGGTCACGTGGACTGATCCCAGGAGTTCAGTCCCTCTGGTTGAGGGGCCAGGAACAATTTGGGGGCTGATTTTTCCCTGCTACTCCTGTACCTTACTGGCGCTGTGCTCCAGCCTCCAGTGCTGCCCTGCTGGCATCGTTCACCAGCAGGAACTCCTTGGGGCAAGCTTTTCAGATGGGTAATAACAGAATGGGCCTGGCCATGAGCATAACCTCCCCGTTCTGTTGCAGCTCGATGTTTCGACCTGCAGAAATCCGAGGCCATGGTCCTCAAGGTAAGAGAGCCTCCCAACTCCCGTTCCTGGGGTTTCTACTTCCCAAAGAGGGGGTGGGGGAGAGAACAAAAACAGTCCCCAAGCCCTGTGCCCCTGCACTGCCCACCCCTCTGTACACACATGCTGATTCCAACAGGATCCAAGCCCATGATCCCATGTGTGCAGCCATTCATAAACCTGTCCAGGCCCCCTAGCTACATGGCGGGCACTCCCAGCCTCTGGTTCCACAGAGTCCTGCTCACACCAGAAGTCTTTGAAGTATTTATTTAATTGATTGCTCTTATCTTATATTTTAAACAAGATATACATTCCTTCCCTCTCTTCCTCACTTCCTGCTGCCCCACTCCCTCACCCCAGTACACCTCTTCTTGTCACAGAGTCACACGGGGTTTAAGGCCAGAAGGGACCACCTGCTATTCCAGCCCTGAGTCCCCAGCACAGTGCAGAGGATGCACTTCAACCCAGCCTGCTGCTCCAGCCTTACCCTCCACACACACACCCAGCTCTGCTGATGCCCCACAGTCCTGATGTGCAGCCCCCTGCTCCTGCCCCAATTCCAGTCCTGAGTCCCTCTTGGGCAGAAGCTGTCACTTACATGTAGGATCTTTCCCGATGCTGCAGCTGTGTAATCCATACGTCACTCCCAGCCTTGCTGAGTTTTGTTCCACAATGTCAGTGTTTATCGGAGGAGGGTGGAAGACGTACCAGATTGCTGTATTTACTGTCCCTGTCCCTGCTTGAAAGTGACCCAGACTGTTTCCCCCCCATTCTCAACCACTCCCCTCTGGTTTGTTTTAACAGTACCTTGAGGTTCGGAAGCACATGGATGCTGACAACATCATCAACTGGCAACCCCCGGAGGTGAGTCCCCATTTGCCCTCTCCCTCCTGTCTTCAGGGCTGGATTTCCGCACCTGTTCTGGGTGTGGCCTGTGAACAGCTGTGCTTAGTGGAGGGCGTCTAAGGCCTGTGTCTCTTCTGTGCAGGTGATTCAGAAGTACATGTCTGGGGGGATGTGTGGGTATGACCAGGATGGCTGCCCCATCTGGTACGAGATCATTGGGCCCCTCGATGCCAAAGGCATCCTCTTATCAGCCTCCAAACAAGATCTGCTCAAAAACAAGTACCGTGACTGCGAGATGCTGCTGCAGGAGTGTAACAAGCAGACCCAGAAGGTGAGACCTCACTGCCTCCATGAATCATTGTCATCTGGGCCTGGGGAGCCCAGGGCAGGAAGGAGCCTGTAGGAGCGGCTGGGGGCTTTCTGTCTTGAGATCTAGGGTCCTAAACTGGAGTAGGGCTCAGGAGAAACCTGCATTCGGACTTGGGCTAGGATCCTAGTAACTGAAATGCATTACAGGCTCTCTGTACCAGGGTCACTTTGCCCACCACTGAAATGTAGCCACCTCTGGGATGGAAGAGAGCAGCTGTTTAACAGCACACAGCAACACTGCAGAACATCTCAGAGCAGGTAGTGAAGAAGAAAACAGTGTCCAGTTGAAACAGTGGGTGGAATTCAGGGAGGCAGAATATACGTTACCTGCCTGTGTTGGAATATGCTCAAGACTTCGGGTGTTAACAGCCCAGCACTGTTGGAACAGCTTTGGAATCTCAGATGGCCACCTGAAGGACAGGGTCTCCTGCAGTGCCCCGTCACCATGCTGGAGCACTGGGGCCCGCGCTGGGATGGGAGAGCATCCCCTGCTGAGCCACATACACCACTCTGCCAGGATGACAGGTCATGCAGGGGGTCATGCAGGAAGGCTCTATGCCCCAGGGCCTAAGCAGGAAGCGAATAGGAGAAAACCACCCATCACACAGTAAAACAGAGTCTTGATTGAAGATGGCAGTGTGTTTCCCTGGGACGTTACCCTGCAGACGGCCGGAATGGCGTCCGTCTGAATCCTCTTGCTCTGTTCTCTTGCAGCTGGGGAAGAGGGTTGAGACGGTCATGATGATCTATGACTGCGAGGGGCTGGGCCTGAAGCATCTCTGGAAGCCAGCCGTGGAGGCATACGGAGAGGTGAGGAGGTAGGGGTTGGGGGAGGGGGGTCTCTGTTTACATATTGCTTATTCTCCATCCTGCAGAATGGTTTGGTGCATGGGTTTCCTCAGATCATATGCTTCCCTCCGCCAAGTCCACTTCATGGTGATTTTCATGGTTAGTCCTCAGGTCTATGAAGCAGGCAAATAGATCTTCCCCTCTTTGTTAACAAGCATCTACAGGCTAAAAGATGTGGTTGGTGGTTCCTTTCTCGGGAAGGAATCCAACTGGACTTTCAAGGATTACACTGGCGTTGGCCAGACCCAGTATTATTCTCTTATTGAGGATATGACAGGATCACAGATACCGCAGTAGATGTTTGCGCTGAGGGCCTTTCTTTTGGCTATCAGGTTAACTAGCCCAGCTGAGAAAGGATATGGCCGCACTGCAGTCAGCAGATGCGATTGCAGCATATGCAGACGTAGCTTTGATTTAGCTCGAGTAGCAATAGCAGTGAAGCTGGCAGCTGGTCCAGTGTGTACCCTGGGGACCTGGGCAAACTAGCTTTGCTCTACCTAGATCAAACCTAGCTTGGGTATGCTATACATGCTGCAATTACACCTCCTGATTGCAGTGCGCACACACCTACATCTTGGATAAGTGTCTGGATTGGAAGGTTGGGCTGGATAGTTTTAGAAGGGCTCCCTGAATGCGTTCAGTGGAGTGTTTGATGTCTTACCTTGGCTCTCCAATCTTCTAGATTTGAGGTGCTTAAGGCTGACTTTGGTTGCTTCTCTTGTTCCTACAAAATCCATGGAGTTTGGGTAGTTTTCCAGTGTTGCCAACTCTCACAGTTTTGTTGTGTTTCTTGTAGTCTTTGGTGGTTTTTCTTAAAGCCCCAGCTCCTGGAGTCTTGGGAATATGTGAGAATCTCAGCTCTCATTTACCAAAATAATAGTTTCTGGCCCTTATGGCAGCGGAAAAAAACCTCAAAACCCTGAACCCTAAAGGCTCAAAGAAACACAGAAAGCAAATACAAATAATTCCAAGTTATTTTTTTAAATCTCATGATTTTGGGAGATCTCACTCTTGACTGGTTGGCCATACTGACAGTGTCTTCCAGCATAGCTGGTTTGGAATGATTCTGTTCTATCCTTCAATACTGGCCAACCCCCCACCATTTGAAAAATCATGTCGGTGCCCCAAAACCATGAGATTCTGTAGAAATCGTGAGAGATGCTTTCCCCTATGGTTGTGGGGTTCTAATAAGCATGGAAAGGCTTTAACGGTGTTATTCTTTTGGGGTCAAATTCCACCCCATGCAGAGGGCTATTGCTTAAGCCTGGGCACTGCATGAGTCTCGCTTCAGCCCTACGGGTGCTATAGCCCTCTGCACGGGGGTGAATTTCCTCCTCTCTGCAGATGTCATCTGGTGACCTGCCGTGGGAACCCTTCATGGGCAGGTTGTGACACAACAGGCACGCCTAGCCTCAGTTTCCCTTTGAGTATCCCTGAAAGGAATATTGTCTCTCAATGTGCACTACCAAGCCCACCTCTGGGTATAGCTTGCTCACATACACCAGTGCAGTAGTTCCCCTGAAGCCATTCTCCAGTGTGCACAGTAAACATAAAGGTACTGTGGTTTCTCCATTCCCCACTCCAGGGGAATCACCTCCATCCACCCACCCACTCCATAGCAGCACATTGTTCCCAGTTCCTTTCACCCCCGATGCAAGGCCCCGCTCTCCAGGCCATCCACTTGAGAGTGGCCAGTCTCCACAGCCCCCATCAGGTGTCCCCAAGAGAGCTCCCCAGTGTCCTGCTCCCCAGGCCTCCCTGCCAGGGGGGATCGACCCTCCCCCACCAACCCTCTTGAGCCCAGGCTCGACTTCCCTAGATAAGCTGGATCTTCCCCATTTGCCAAGGAGCCACTGCCTGAGCCTTAAACGCCTCAGGGGTCCTGAGCTGTGGCCAGTTCTCGCTAGCAGTGTTGTTCCACACAGCTCTTTCTACCTGCTGCTTCCCAGCCAGCTGGCCAATTCTCCCAGTCCCCTCCCTTCTAGGGCCCAGGTGCCCTCTCTTAAGCCCAGCTGGGGACAGGGAGGGGTCAACTGGCCAGTCACAGGTGCACTGGCCTCTTTTCTCCCCCTCTCTCCCCCCATGACAGTAGAGCTAGTGAGTTTATGTCCTAGACTGACCCCTCTTTCCTGAGGAGCTGGGATTTGAATTGCTTGTTGGTCCTTTCTTTGTATTTATGACTGGCCTTTGCTCTTTGATTTCTGTTGCTCTCTGTTTCTGGCATGGGCGGGGGGAGATTCAGATTGGGGGACGAGAGGGTCACTGGGGTTTAAAGCAACCAGAACACCTCTCCCTTGGTGCAGAAGCCCTGGAGGGGAAGGAAGAGATGGGGAAGGGCTGTCTCTTATCTGAAATCATTGCAAGCTTTGTGCAGGTTTCTGATCTGGCTCTGGGGAGGGGTGTGGGTCTGGTTCCGTCTCCTCCTGCACAGCTGTTTGCTACTACAGCCCAGGGCTGCTGGCAGGGCCTGAGGCAAGGTCCCAGACATGAGGTACTAGGGTTGGCTGGAGGCAGGGAGGGCTTGGGATAGGTTTCTGTCTCCCTGACTGACAAGCTCTTTTGGATTCACAGCTTCTGTCCATGTTTGAGGAGAACTATCCTGAGACCCTGAAGCGCCTGTTTGTAATTAAAGGTGGGTTTAACTGCAATGCAGGACAAGGCTTGCATGCTTCCCCTCCCCGCCCAACTGTGCAGTTGCATGCACACGCACACATACATGCATGCACACGCATGAATATACATGTGTGAGCTGGGACAGCAGACTTGCATTTGCAGGAGATACTGCATGCATGTCTCTGCCCCCCAGGGAGAGAAACACAGAATACCCAGTCTGGAGGGTGCTCTGTGCAGACCCTCTACCTTTGCCACCTGGGGTACAGGGCTACAGAGCCCTGGCTGGGATGATTTAGTTGAGGATTGGCCCTGCTTTGAGCAGGGGCTTGGACTAGATGACCTCCTCGGTCCCTTCCAACCCTGATATTCCATGATTCTATGATACCCAGCTGGGGAAGCATGGTTGTTTGTCCCATGGCCCAGTAGGAAACACCACAGTCAGCCCAAGAGATGCACCATGTTGTTGGCCATGTGGTATGTTGTTCTCCCACCTCTATCACATTGGTACAGCACTGGCACTCCATGGCAGGGATCGGTGAGAGGTGTGAGGAAGGCATTGCAGATCCCTGGCAGGGGGTGGTGCTGGAGGTGGAAGGCCAGGGTGAGAGGATGGTGTGAAGGATTTCTTGCCCATGATGCTATGTTCTCTCTGTACCATTCTTGCAGCTCCCAAGCTCTTCCCTGTGGCCTACAACCTCATCAAGCACTTCCTGAGCGAAGACACCCGCAAGAAGATTGTCGTCCTAGGAGGTGAGTTTGACCCTGCCCTCTTTCCCTGCCTTGCACCACCGCTTCCAGCCTAGCTCATGGGCCCAAAATGACCAGGCCCCCAGTCCCAGAGCCCCTTTTCTAATGGGAAGTTGCTGCCCAGCCCGAGTCTAACCCCCTTGCTCAGTGCAGGGACATCACCAGACTGCTGCTTCCTGTGGCCTACTTGATGCCCCAGTCCCACCATTCACAGACAGTTGTTCTGTTTGGGCACGGAGGGCCTCATGATGATCGTGATGCTGGGCAGGATAAATGAACCCATTCAAAGTGTCTTTGTACATCTCACTGGCTCAGCGGGGCTGGGGCTGATCAGCCGCTGGATGGGAGACCTCCCAGGAAGACTCAGGCGGGTGTGAGTGACTTGGTGGCCGTGCTTGCCCCTGCGTGGCACTAGGGGGCAGCGCACTGCTGGAAGTACCATATTTCAGATGAAATGTAAAACCGAGCTGGTGTGTTTTAACTGCCTGCGGGTGTCTTTGTAAACTGATCCACCCTCCTGGCCAAGTTTCAGTTTGCAGGGCTACACCCTGTCTCCCTAAATCTCCCCCACGCCCCCTTCACTACCTGTCCTGCAGGACTGCCTAGTGGTGCTGTGAATGATTGTAAACAGCTGTCCTCCCCAGAGGCTGGTGCAGTGATGTACAGTACACAGTCTGTAAAGCCCTTGGAACTAGAGCTGTCAAGCAATTAAAAAAATTAATCGCAATTAATCGTGCTTTTAAATTATAATAGAATACCATTTATTTAAATATTTTTGGATGTTTTCCACATTTTAAATATATTGATTTCAGTTACAACACAGAATACAAAGTGTACAGTGCTCACTTTATATTTATTACAAATATTTGCACTGTAAAAAACAAAAGAAATAGTATATTTCAATTCACCTAATACAAGCACTGTAGTGCAATCTCTTTATCATGAAAGTTGAACTTACAAATGTAGAATTACGTGCAAAAAATAACTTCATTCAAAAACAAAACAATGTAAAACTTTAGAGCCTACAAGTCCAATCAGTCCTACTTCTTGTTCAGCCAATCGCTCAGACAAACACATTTGTTACATTTGCAGGAGATAATGCTGCCCGCTTCTTGTTCACAATGTCACCTGAAAGTGAGAACAGGCATTCTCATGGCACTGTCATAGCCGGCGTCACAAGATATTTACATGCCAGATGTGCTAAAGATTCACATGTCCCTTCATGCTTCAACCACCACTGCAGAGGACATGCGTCCATGCTGATGACGGGTTCTGCTCGATAACAATCCAAAGCAGTGCAGACCGACACATGTTCATTTTCGTCATCTGAGTCAGATGCCACAAGCAGAAGGTTGATTTTCTTTTTTGGTGGTTTGAGTTCTGTAGTTTCCGCATCGGAGTGTTGCTCTTTTAAGACTTCTGAAAGCATGCTCCACACCTCATCCCTCTCAGATTTTGGAAGGCACTTCAGATTCTTAAACCTTGGGTCAAGTGCTGTCGCTATCTTTAGAAATCTCACATTGGTCCCTTCTTTGCGTTTTGTCAAATCTGCAGTGAGAGTGTTCTTAAAATGAACAACATGTGCTGGGTCATCATCCGAGACAGCTATAGCATGAAATATATGGCAGAATGTGGGTAAAACACAGATCAGGAGACATACAATTCTCCCCCAAGGAGTTCAGTCATAAATTTAATTAACACATTTTTTTAATGGGCGTCATCAGCATGGAAGCATGTCCTCTGGAATGGTGGCCGAAGTATGAAGGGGTATACGAATGTTTAGCATATCTGGCACGTAAATACCTTGCAGTGCCAGCTACAAAAGTGCCATGCGAATGCCGGTTCTCACTTTCAGGTGACATTGTAAATAAGAAGTAGGCAGCATTATCTCCCATAAATGTAAACAAACTTGTTTGTCTTAGCAATTGGCTGCACAAGAAGTAGGACTGAGTGGACTTGTAAGCTCTAAAGTTGTATATTGTTTTGTTTTTGAGTGCAGTTATGTAACAAAAAAACCCTACATTTGTAAGTTGCGCTTTCACAATAAAGAGATTGCACTACAGTACTTGTATGAGGTGAATACTATTTCTTTTGTTTATCATTTTTACAGTGCAAATATTTGTAATAAAAAATAATATAAAGTGAGCACTGTACACTTTGAATTCTGTGTTGTAATTGAAATCAATATATTTGAAAATGTAAAAAAAATCCAAAAATGTTTAATAAATTTCAATTGGTATTCTATTTAACAGTGTGATTAAAACTGCAATTAATCATGTTTTTTTTTTTAATCTGCATGAACTTTTTTGCATTAATTGTGTGAGTTAACTGTGATTAATTGACAGCCCTACTTGGAACCCTTGTGTTAAAAGGATAAAGAAATGTGAGATCATTAGTCCATTGCTATTAAAGGGAAACAGTTAGGTGAGCCAGGGCACCTTAATATTGTGACCTGTGTATTTCCTTCTTCACTTCTTGGCTTTCTTCTTGAAACAAAACCCAGTGTGACCGCTCCTCCAGCTGGCTCTGTGCTGCCACTGGGCTAACAAACCCTTTTCCCGGGCTGGCACTGCTTACACCACTGGTGATGCCGTTTCCTGCACAGGGAGCAATGGAATCTGATGAGGTTCAACAAGGACAAGTGCAGAGTCCTGCACTTAGGACGGAAGAATCCAACGCACCGCCACAGACTAGGGACCGAATGGCTTGGCAGCAGTTCTGCAGAAAAGGACCCAGGGGTTACAGTGGACGAGAAGCTGGATATGAGTCAGCAGTGTGCCCTTGTTGCCAAGATGGCCAATGGCATTTTGGGATGTATACGTAGGGGCATAGCCAGCAGATCGAGGGACATGATTGTTCCCCTCTATTCGACACTGGTGAGGCCTCATCTGGAGTACTGTGTCCAGTTTTGGGCCCCACACTACAAGAAGGATGTGGAAAAATTGGAAAACGTCCAGCGGAGGGCAACAAAAATGATTTGGGGACTGGAACACATGACTTATGAGGAGAGGCTGAGGGAACTGGGATTGTTTAGTCTGTGGAAGAGAAGAAAGAGGGGGGATTTGATAGCTGCTTTCAACTACCTGAAAGGGGGTTCCAAAGAGGATGGCTCTAGACTGTTCTCAGTGGTAGCTGATGACAGAACAAGGAGTAATGGTCTCAAGTTGCAGTGGGGGAGGTTTAGGTTGGATATTAGGAAAAACTTTTTCACTAGGAGGGTGGTGAAGCACTGGAATGCGTTACCTAGGGAGGTGGTGGAATCTCCTTCCTTAGATATTTTTAAGGTCAGGCTTGACAAAGCCCTGGCTGGGATGATTTAGTTGGGGATTGGCCCTGCTTTGAGCAGGGGGTTGGACTCGATGACCTCCTGAGGTCCCTTCCAACCCTGATATTCTATGATTCTATGAAACAAAAAGCCATCATTCATTTGAGCCCCATTCAATGTGCATCAGCGGATGGCAACCCAAACAGTGCATTTCATGTTGTGACACTGGCTTGAGAGCCACAGGGAGTGGAGTCCACAGCGGTGGCCAATGCACCTAGAGCTTCACTCTTACTGTTAATGACCAGCAGGGCCCCGGCCCAAAGCTTACAGTCTGAACAGACAAGCCAAACCCAAGCGGGGCATTCTCAGCCCTATTTCATGTGGGGGGACACTGAGAGCCAGAGAAACTCAGTGACTTGCCCAAGAGCTGGGAATTGAAGCCAGCTCTCCTGAGTCCCACTCCAGCACCTTCCTCCTAAGAGCTCACTGCCTTTCTCCTCCGAGCTGAAGGCGTAGCCCCTCCAGTGGGAGCCAGGTGGTCACTCTCCATGGCCCATTCAGTCATTAGCCTGTCTGCTAAGACTGCCCCCGAGGGAGCCAGTGGAGTGTGAGGAGATGGGTGGTGTTCTCTAAACCGGCAGGCTGGGTTAGGCAGGGGTCCAGGCAGTGACAGAGAGCCAGAGCCAGGCACTGTTCGGGTAACACCGTCCTATGCTAATAAGGCACCTTGGCCAGTGCCTCTGATCTGTCCCCATTGTCACAGGACTATACGCACACCTGTGTCAGACGGGGCTGGGCTGAGAGCTGCCAGCTCGCTCCAGCCATTGGCCATGTGGATGGTGTTCAATTCCTGCTAGCCCAGGCTGGCTCTGGACCCAGGCTGTAACGTGATGACACGAGGTGGAGAGTGGAGCCAAACGTTTGGGTCAGGCCTGGCCTGTTCTGGAGCAGGGACAAGCTCGGCAGCCGTCACTGTCCTGGCCTTTAGTGCTGTGTGTTCTGTGTGTCACTGACACAGAAATGCCCCCTTAAGAGCAGCTGTGGGAGCATTGTCATGCTTGTGCTACGGGCACACGTGGGCACTGGAGATGGCTGCCAGGGACTCACCCTTTGGCTCCTAACCCCCGCGTGCTCTGTGCTGAGCTCCCTGCACTTCTTAGCTCAGCTGGCCAGACATGGTCAAACTACAAGGCTGACGTTGGTTCCATTTCCCTTGGTTATCTCAGCTCCTTGGCAGGATCCCTGCAGCGCAGAGAGCGTTACTTGTCTCCACCCCTCCTCTCCTTGTCTCGGCTAAGGGGCGGGGGACGGCTAATGAGTGGGTCTGCTATGCGCCAAGCCAGTCTCCACCACGCCAGAAACTGTGCCATCCCAGCTCCATGGCATCACCACTCCCAGCGCTCACATGCTGGGGTGGAAAGACATGGGGAGGGACTGGAAGCGCAAACAGATCTTTTCCATCCCTCACCTCTCTGGTTCTGTTTCCCCCACCCCAAGGATCTCAGTGTGCTGTAGGTACCTGTGTTCCCTTCTGCCCTGTGATCCCAGCAGAGGAGAGGGTCCCCCTAACTCCCACTCCAGCTCTCTAGCCACAGAGGGCGGCTCCTGCAGATGTAACCTCAGTGCTCCTCTCTCTTCTGCCAGCAAACTGGAAGGAGGTCTTGCAGAAGTACATCGCCCCCGAGGAGATCCCTGTGGTGTATGGGGGAACCCTCCGGGATCCAGACCAGAACCCCAAGTGTGTGACCAAGGTATAGTGACCCCATCCTGAACACCAGCATCCCCCACTCGCATGCTGGGGTGTCAGCCACTGCTCTTCCAGTCACAGCCCAGCTCTTCTAGTGCAGCCACCAGCTGGGGAGCCCCAGTGGGAGACGTGGCAGGGGAGAGGCCTGTGGCCTCCAATGCAGGAGTCCTCTTGTGTCTGTGATCCCAGGGTGGGAGTGATGCTGGGGGGCGATGCCCTCGTGGCTCAGGGCCTGGTTCTTGCTCGTTCCAGATTAACTACGGCGGTGACATCCCCCAGGAGTACTACGTGCGGGACCAGCTGAAGCAGCAGTACGAGCACTTGGTGGTGGTGAACCGGGGCTCCTCCCACCAGGTGGAGTATGAGATCCTCTTCCCAGGCTGCGTCCTCAGGTAGGGAGAGCTGGTGTAGAGCTGTCCCTGGAGCTACCAGCAACACATGGGCCCAGCCTGGGGCAAGCAGATAACAGGGGCTGTGTGAGGATGAATTGGGGCGGGGGGCAGTGCCAAGACATGGGTCCCCCCAGCCACCTGGGCCAGCCCACCTACACAGACGGAGGTGGGGTAGGAAGGTACCAAGGCTTGGGTCAGATGAGCTATCTAAAGTTAATGAGTTCTGGGTCACACACACCAGGCATGACGCTCTGGTCAGGGTGAGCCCACTGAGTGTGCGTGGGGGTAGTTACTGAAGCATGGGTTAGCCCCACTGTATTAGGAGAGGATGGATGGCAAGGTCTGGGTCAGCTCCACAGGCTGCGGGGTGGTACCACGGTCTAGACCAGCCTCATTGTATTGGGGTGGGGTGGTTATGAGGGGAAAGGGTCATGGGAGCCCCCTGTGTCTACGGCCTCATCCCGTCAGGTGGCAGTTCATGTCCGAAGGGGCCGACGTGGGCTTTGGGGTCTATCTGAAGACTAGAATCGGGGAGCGGCAGCGAGCTGGCGAGATGACGGAGGTGCTTCCAAACCAACGCTACAATGCCCACCTGGTGCCCGAGGACGGCTCCCTCACCTGTTCCGTGGCCGGTGTCTGTAAGTGGCTCCCTCTCCTTTGCTGCTGGGAGCTTCCCCATCTGTTGGCTGCAGAGGTCATGCTGAATCTGTTGGGGGGAGGAGTTGGGACCTAAGGGGCACCATCTCTGCCAGCATTTATGGAAAGAAAATACAGAGAATTCCCCAGGTAATTGAGACACTAATTTCAGGGCCAATCTCTGAGCTTCCCTCCAGCTGCAGGTTAATCTGCCAGCTGGAAATGCCACCCTCGGAGCGAGTTTCTGCCCTGTTCTGGCCCATGGTGTCACTGACACCACTTCATGTGGGCTGGGGAATGGGTGGATGACGCGGGAAAAATGAATCTATTTAAGCCTGAATAACTCTAAAGGCCACATCAGCTTGCATCACAGATACAGAACGCTTCGCTCATTAGTTTGCCTGATCTTACCCATGTAACAGAGTCAGCCAGTTCAACCAGAAACCCATTCGGGTGATAAGTAGTGTCACGGAGTCCAATGGCGATGCTCTGGAACTGCTCCCCATGAAGCCAGTCAGGACTCTGGGGCGGTCGCCTTCCGGTCAGCAGCCTGTCTGCAGGACACACAGCTCACACGGCTTCCACCTTCCTGGGTCTGACCTCGGAGCATTCAGCATCCTCTGCCCCTCCGTGTGCTTCCCACAGCGAGTCCGCTCAGGCAGGGCTCCTGGGGAAGCCAGAGGTTCCTGCACCCCAACTTCGCAGTCAGACTTGACTCTCAGTCGGCCAGTAAAACAGAGGTTTATTAGATGACAGGAACATGGTCTAAAACAGAGCTTGCAGGTGCAGAGAACAGGACCCCTCAGCTGGGTCCATTTTGGGGGGCAGTGAGCCAGACAACCACGTCTGCCCTTCACTCCATGTCCCAGCCAGCCCCAAACTGAAAGTCCCTCCAGCCCCTCCTCCTCTGGGCTTTGTTCCTTTCCCGGGCCAGGAGGTCACCTGATTCCTTTGTTCTCCAACCCTTTAGCTCTCACCTTGCAGGGCGGAAGAGCTCAGGCCATCAGTTGCCAGGAAACAGGGTGTCGGCCATTCTCTGTGTCCAGACCCCTGCACACACCTGCCCTCTAGGGCTCTGCAATGATTATACACCCTTACCCCACCCCCTAGATACTTAAGAACTTCATAGGGGAACTGAGTCACCCCCACACTATTCAGAGGAAACATTAAGAACAGTCCCACTTCGTCACATCTCTCCCCCCTTCGAGATCGAACTGAGCGGGGTCACTTTAGCCAGTGACCTGGGGAAGTTCGAAGCCGCCAACGTTCCCATGGATGCCCCAGCATCTCTCCCATTCCTTGGTAGGAGTTACACCAGGCCCTTCCAGTTTCACGCCCTCCCTTAGGTCGGGGGTGGTCGATAGCACTCACAGGCCGCATGTGGGAAGGTTTATGCGGCCCGTGCCCTTTGGCCACCCCAAAACCCCAGGGGGTCAAACTGGGATTGGGTCTTCTCCCCATCAAGCAAGCCAAACACAGCCACTTGGTTATAGGACGGTTTAACTTTCTTAACAGCTTTCACTTCATCTGAGACCTTCTCAAGGCTCTCCACACTGGATCTTTCAACAGGACAGTCAGTGGATCCATTCACAACAGAAAATTTCTGGCTGTTAGGAACTGAAACTGTCTTGATTAAATCACTTTCACACCCTTCAGTGGCAGTAAACTGCTTGCAAAGACTCCATGAGGATTCCTTTCCCTAGGGCTTTTCTATGCAACAATTCACCCCTCACAGAAATTCTGCCCTTACCCTCTTTACCTAGGGCTTGCTCTAGAGGAACACTTTCCTGAGCAACAACAGACCCTTTCTGGGTCTCCCTTACATCCAGAATTACCTCTGGCCCATCCGGTGGATTCCTACACAATCCCCTTTCAGGCAAACTGACAGACTTCCTAGAGAAAAGGTCAGAAGCATTCTCCTTCCCTTTGCCACACACAAGTTCAGGAATCTTTTCCTTCTTGCTACAGGTTTCCACACCCTCAGTAGGTAACACAATCACACACCTTCATGCTCTCCTTGTGCCCTGGCTCGGATCTCACCCTGACTAGACAGAGTTGCGACACCCTTTCCCAACAAAACACTAGCAACAGGCAAAATACAAGCACCAGAATTGTCTGGGCTCTGGGATTTTACATAGACACTAACTGGATGCGACCTAGTTACAGGGCCATTCTCCTGAGCAGACCCAAACTTAGGACCCTTCCCTTCCTGGGCTTTAGCTGAATCCAGAACCAACTCTGAGACAACTGCACGACCCTCAACCATCACAGGCTGAAAGGCCCCTTCTGTCTGCTCCACAGACAAAGAAGAGCCGGACACACTTTCTCCTTTCCCAGACACACAGCTTGGGATCTCATTCCCCTTGTCCCAGCACACAAGGCTGGTCACAGACAACTGCTTGGAGATCAGGGTAGCTCCCTCCATAGGCAAGTCAATACCCCTGACAGACACAGGCACATTTCCTTCCCTGTCCCAATTCTTCACCCAGGTAACAGGTAAGGTCCAGGGACACTCATCTTCCACTCTCCTCGCCTTCCCACCCTGCTGACTAGACACAGCCATCGGCTCACAAGGCTGCCTAGGCTCATCCAGACTTTCCTTACCAACACCTTGCCACTCCCCACAGATCCCCTGCCCTGCCTGTGTCTCCCCCCACTCAGCTGGGGTCTCAGCTCCCACTGTGCTCAGCGCTGCCCTTGCTCCCTGCTTTCCTCACAGCATCAGAGCCAGCGTGAGCCCCTTCTCCAGTGTGCAAGGGCGCAGGGAGCATCTCTCTGTCCCACCCAGCCCCAGGGGTCTGGTTACAGGCAGGCAGGTAGCCTGAGCCTAGCCGCTCCTCCCTGCTGCCAGCCAGGTCATCTGCATTTTCACTGACCATTTCCCTCTCCACCGATTGGTTCCCTGGATTCAAATTCAAACCCTTGGCAGTTACAGGAGCAGGGTCTGGATCCTGTCCCAAAGAGACACAGTCACCCCACAACAGGGTCTCGCAGCCGATATCCCGGAGAACCCCAACAACCAGCCAGCCTGACCCCTCCTGGGTCTGCACAGGGATCTGGGCAGTAGGCAGGGCGAGGGGCTTCATCCCTGGGACCCTTACCCAGCTCACACAGCCCCTCAGCATCTGAGGCTGCACCACCCAGGGCCTGACAACAGTTCTCTCTGTCCCAGGATCTCGCCACCCCAGGAATGTCTCCCCATTGACCATCACCTTCCGCTCCCCCTGGGGGTCCGAGGGGCCCGACCCCAGGAAACTCCACACAGACATATAGGTTGGGACCAGGAGTGGGAGCCCGTCCACCTCCCAACCCATCTGGCTGACGGAGTCTACGGCCTTGGGACCCAGCGAGGGAGCTAGACACCGGGGCTTTTCCGCAGGGTCCCCCTGGTTCAGATCTCCAGCCTGCTCAAAGGCAGTGAGGTGGGCATCCACATCCCCCCACTCCTTAACCAGGGGCAGCAATTTAGTCTCGAGGTTCCCTGCGGAACTGGCCCCCCGGGGTCTATCCCCACTCACCCCTGGGAGGTCCCCTAGGCCTCTCCGCTCCCCCACCGCCAGTTCATGCTGCTGCTGCTTCTGCAGCTCTTTCTCGGGCTCTCGCTGTCTCTCACAGTCCTCTTGCTCTCTCGGACTCAGCTCCAATCCCGTCCGTCTCCGATCCCCGGATGGGAAACCCGATCGTGAAGACCCTCGTCTGGTCGGGGACAGGAGTCTTGGCGATGCCTGGCTACCACTCCAGCTGCTCCCAGATCCTGCGATAGCCCCATTTGGGTCAGGAATCTGTTCCTAGAGCGGTCATCCTCCTCCAGCTGCACGATGAACTGCGCTTTGGTGAACTTTCCAATGCTCAACCCTCTCTTTCTGCACAGGGTTACAATGTCCTTCTTAAGGAGACGGTGACAGGCCGTCACTCCGCTCTTCCCAAGTTGTTGTGGACTCACAGGCCTGTGTGCTCTCAGCTCCCCACGGTTTCCAGGGAGAACCCCAAGTATGCCAGCTTTTTCGAGGTCACCACCTCTTTGCCAGGGTCGAGCCGCAGACTCCTCCGCCCCTTGGACTGCTCGCTGCAATCCCCAGGGGAACCCTGTTACTGCAAAAGTCCTTCTCTCTCCCAGGGCCAAGCCGCAGGCTCCTCCACCCCTGAGCCTGCTCACTGCAGTCCCCAGGGGGACCCCATTACTGCACAGTCCTTCTCGCTGGTCACACACTCCCAGGGGTTTACCGCCCCCTGAAACCGCTCCTCTCTGAGCCTTCAGCACGCCTGGTCCTCGTCAATCCCCCTTCGTTTTACTGCTCCCCAGTCACTTACTGCAGGAAGCGCCATCCACGGGGTGCAGTACATCCCACCGCTGCCACCAGTTGTCACGGAGTCCAATGGCGATGCTCTGGAACTGCTCCCCATGAAGCCAGTCAGGACTCTGGGGCGGTCGCCTTCCGGTCAGCAGCCTGTCTGCAGGACACACAGCTCACACGGCTTCCACCTTCCTGGGTCTGACCTCGGAGCATTCAGCATCCTCTGCCCCTCCGTGTGCTTCCCACAGCGAGTCCGCTCAGGCAGGGCTCCTGGGGAAGCCAGAGGTTCCTGCACCCCAACTTCGCAGTCAGACTTGACTCTCAGTCGGCCAGTAAAACAGAGGTTTATTAGATGACAGGAACATGGTCTAAAACAGAGCTTGCAGGTGCAGAGAACAGGACCCCTCAGCTGGGTCCATTTTGGGGGGCAGTGAGCCAGACAACCACGTCTGCCCTTCACTCCATGTCCCAGCCAGCCCCAAACTGAAAGTCCCTCCAGCCCCTCCTCCTCTGGGCTTTGTTCCTTTCCCGGGCCAGGAGGTCACCTGATTCCTTTGTTCTCCAACCCTTTAGCTCTCACCTTGCAGGGCGGAAGAGCTCAGGCCATCAGTTGCCAGGAAACAGGGTGTCGGCCATTCTCTGTGTCCAGACCCCTGCACACACCTGCCCTCTAGGGCTCTGCAATGATTATACACCCTTACCCCACCCCCTAGATACTTAAGAACTTCATAGGGGAACTGAGTCACCCCCACACTATTCAGAGGAAACATTAAGAACAGTCCCACTTCGTCACAAGTAGCCTTTGCTGGGATTACTCTGTAAACTAGCACCTCAGCAGGATTTCCAGGAGGAGTTTCCTGGGCTCTCCCTGGGAACCCATTCTGCTGAATTAAATGCAAAGAAGGAGCAGTCAGACTCCTGCAAAGTTGTATCTGATCTCTTTATATAGAACTATTTGATATGTGGCCATTTAAATAAGAATATAAGAACGGCCATACTAGGTCAGACCAAAGGTCCATCTAGCCAGGTATCCTGTCTTCCGACACTGGCCAATGCCAGGTGCCCCAGAGGGAATGAACAAACAGGTAATCAAGTGATCCATCCCATCATCCATTCCCAATTTCTGGCAAACAGAGGCTTGGGACACCATCCCTGCCTATACTGGCGAATAGCCATTGAACTTATTTAGTTATTTTTTAAATCCTTCATGAACTTATCTAGTTCTTTTTTGAATCCTGTTCTAGTCTTGGTCTTCACAACATCTTCTGTCAAGGAGTTCCACAGGTTGACTGTGCGTTGTGTGGAAAAAAATACTTACTTTTGTTTGTTTTAAATCTGCTGCCTATTAATTTCATTTGGTGACCCCTAGTTCTTGTGTTATGAGAAGGAGTAAACAACACTTCCTTATCTACTTTCTCTACACCAGTCATGATTTTATTTCCCCCCCAAGTCGTCTCTTTTCCAAGCTGAAAAGTCCCAGTCTTATTAATCGCTCCTCAAATGGAAGCCATTCCATACTCCTAATAATTTTTGTTGTCCTTTTCTGAACCTTTTCCAATTCCCATATATCTTTTTTTGAAGTGGGTGACCACATCTGCACTCAGTATTCAAGATGTGGGCGTACCATGGATTTATATAGAGGCAATCTAATATTTTCTGTCCAATGATCTATCCCTTCCTTAATGATTCCCAACATTCTGTTGGCTTTTTTGGCTGCCGCTGCACATTCAGTGGATGTTCTCAAAGAACTATCCACAAGGACTCCAAGATCTCTCTTGAGTGGTAACAGCTAATTTAGACCCCATCATTTTATATGTATAGTTGGGATTATGTTTTCCAATATGCATTACTTTGCATTTATCAACACTGAATTTCATCTGCCATTTTGTTGCCCAGTAACCCAGTTCTGAGAGATCCTTTTATAGCTCTTCGCAGTCTGCCTGGGACTTAACTATCTTGAGTAGTTTTGTGTCATCTGCAAATTTTGCCACCTCACTGTTTATCCCTTTTTCCAGATCATTTATGAATATGTTGAATAGGACTGGGCCCAGTAAGGACCCCTGTGGGACACCACTATTTACCTCTCTCTATTCTGAGAACTGACCATTTATTCCTACCCTTTGTTTCCTATCTGTTAACCAGTTACCAATCCATGTGAGGACCTTCCCTCTTATCCCATGACAGCTTACTTTGCTTAAGAGCCTTTGGTGAGGGTCCTTGATTTTTCTGAAAATCAAAGTACACTATAGTCACTGGATCACCCTTGTCCACATGCTTGTTGGTCCCATCAAAGAATTCTAGCAGATTGGTGAGGCATGATTTCCCTTTTCAAAAACCTTGTTGACTCTTCCTCAACAAATTGTGTTCATCTATGTGTCTGACAATTTTGTTCTTTAGTATACTTTCAATCAGTTTTCCCAGTACTGAAGTCAAGCTTACCGGCCTGTACTTGCCGGGATCACCTCTGGATCCCTTTTTAAAAATTGGCGTCAAATTAGCTATCCTTCAGTCGTTTGGTACAGGAGCTGATTTAAATGATAGGTTACAGACTACACTTAGTAGTTCTGTAATTTCACATTTGAGTTCCTTCAGAACTCTTGGGTGAATGCCATCTGGTCCTGGTGACATATTACTGTTTAGTTCATCAATTTGTTCCAAAACCTCCTCTAATGACACCTCAATCTGGGACAGTTCCTCAGATTTGTCACCTAAAAAGAATGGCTCAGGTTTGGGAATCTCCCTCACATCCTCATCCATGAAGACCAATGCAAAGAATTCATTTAGTTTCTCCGCAATGGCCTTGTCATCCTTGAGTGCTCCTTTAGCATCTCGATTGTCCAGTGGCCCCTGTCATGAAATTTGGGGGTGACAGGGCCCTGCACTTCCCCCATTTCCTGAGATTCCACCTGACTCTCAGCCAGCCAGTAAAACAGGTTTATTAGACAACAGGAACACAGTCCAAAACAGAGCTTGTAGGTACAGACAACAGGATCCCTCAGTCAGGTCCATCTTGGGGGGTAGGGAGCCAGACCCAGTTCTGGCCTCCCTCCATTTCCCAAGCTAGCTCCAAACTGAAAAACCCACTCCAGCCTCTCCTCCAGCCACACACCCTGGCTCCTCCTCCAGCCTTTGTCCAGTTTCCCCGGGCAGAAGGTGTCACCTGGCCCCATCCTCCTCCTGGGCTCAGGTTACATGCTCAGGTATCGTCCCTCAAGTGAAGTCACACCCTGGTATCCCATCACCAATGCAGACAGTACCTGCAAAACTCCCATGCAAAATCCCCAGGTCAGTCCTCCCCATTCCCTACTTCGTCACAGCCCCACTGGTTGTTTAGCAGGTTTCCTGCTTCTGATGTACTTAAAATTTATTTTGCTATTACTTTTTGAGTCTTTGGCTAGCTGTTCTTCATATTCTTCTTTGACCTTTCTAATTATATTTTCTTCTTCATTTGCCAGAGTCTATGCTCCTTTCTATTTTCCTCACTAGGATTTAACTTCCGCTTTTTAAAGGATAGGAGTACTTGTGGCACCTTAGAGACTAACCAATTTATTTGAGCATAAGCTTATGCTCAAATAAATTGATTAGTCTCTAAGGTGCCACAAGTACTCCTTTTCTTTTTGCGAATACAGACTAACACGGCTGCTACTCTGAAACCTTTTTAAAGGACGCCTTTTTGCCTCTCGCTGCTTCCTTTACTTTGTTGTTCAGCCACCGTGGCTCTTTTTTGGTTCTCTTACTAAGTTTTTTAATTTGGGGTATACATTTAAGTTGAGCTCTATTATGGTTTCTTTAAAAAGTTTCCATGCAGCTTGCAGGAATTTCACTTTTGGTGCTGTACCTTTTTAATTTCTGTTTAACTAACTTCCTCATTTTTGTGTAGTTTCCCCTTTCTGAAATTAAATGCTACAGTGTTGGGCTGCTGTGGTGTTTTCCCCGCCACAGGGATATTAAATTCAGTTATTTTATGGTCACTGTTACCAAGCGGTCCAGCTATAGTCACCTCTTGGACTGGATCCTGTGCTCTACTTACGACTAAATCAAGAATTGCCTCTCCTCTTGTGGTTTCCAGAACTAGCTGCTCCAAGAAGCAGCCATTTAAGGCATCAAGAAACTTTATCTCTGCATCCTGTCCTGAGGCGACATGGACCCAGTCAGTATGGGGATAGTTGAAATCTCCTATTATTATTTTTTTTATTTTTATAGCCTCTCTAATTTCCCTGAGCATGTCCCAGTCACTATCACCATACAGGTCAGGGGGTCGGTAGTCTATCCCTACTGCTATATTCTTATTATTAGAGCATGGAATTACTATTAATAGAGATTCTATGGTACAGTTTGGTTCATTTAAGATTTTTACTTCATTTGATTCTACGCTTTCTTTCGCATATAATGCCACTCCCCCCACAGCATGACCTGTTCTGTCCTTCCGGTATATTTTGTACCCTGGTATTACTGTGTCCCATTGATTGATTATCCTCTTTCCACCAAGTGTCTGTGGTGCCTATTATATCAATATCCTCATTTGATACGAGGCACTCTAGTTCACCCATTGTATTATTTAGACTTCTAGCATTGGTATATAAGCACTTTAAAAACGTGTCACTTTTTAGCTGTCTGCTATTAAATGATGTAGTTGAATAGGAATCTTTTTAATTTGACTGTTTCTCATCAGCTCCTACCCATATTTTATCATATTCCATCCTCTCCTCCTTACTAGGACATAGAGAATCTCCATTAATAGATCCTCCCCTAAGGGATACCTCCGGCCGAACCATGTGCTCCTCCACACCTGTCAGCTTTCCCCCAGCCCTTAGTTTAAAAACTGTTCTATGAATATTTACTACCAACAGGGTGTTAATGCAACCTTCTTCTGGGGAGTTGATATCTCCCAGATCTGTATCCTCCAGCCACTAATGGGCAAAACAACTACACACATTCACAGGTCTGGTTCTGTCCAGCTGGGGGCAGGGCCCATGGATCTCTCCTTCGCACTGAATGTGGAATAACCTCTCTCCCCTCTTCCTCCAGACGTTCTGCGGTTTGACAACACCTACAGCTACCTCCATGCCAAGAAGGTCAGCTACACAGTGGAGGTTCTGCTGCCAGACAAGAAGTCGGAGGAGCAGATCCAGCACCTGGAGGAGACCATGAATGAGTTGGACCTCAACGATGTCCACAAGTGACGGCTCTTAGAGCCCCCTCGTCGTCTGACCCCCATCACCAGCCTCACTCCCAGCTCTCTCTCATAAGCAAACCCAGGGTTTCTCCCAGACCCAGCCAGCCGGCTCCCATGGGGAAGTGAAAGTGGAACCATTCTCCAGAGAATTTCTGCTAGTTGCCATTAGAACATTCAGGCAGCTTCTCTGGAGTGTTCTTTTGGGCATTCCCTCGCCCTGGGCTGGCCGTGGGGCATAGAGGGGGTGTTTGTAGGCAGGGGAATGGATACTGCAGGGTGGAAGGTTTCCCATCTCTTCCTTGCAGTTGCCTAGAATGAACATAACTGAGCTGGGGAGTCAGTATCAGCATGGCCAGGGTCTGGGATCTAGCACTCTGTGCCCTGACATGCACCAGTTCAGGCTGCCAATCTAGCCAGCATCTGCCAGATTAATCTGTCCCTGATCTGAACTCCAGGCTTTAAGCACCTGGGGCTAGTGGGAGGGTCATGGGGTGTTCTGGAGGGAAACCCCTTCTATTATCGGTGGGTTTGCCCTCCACCTGGGCTGAGCTGAAAACAGGGTGGGAAAGGGGCACTTCTTGGCATGTCCCCTATAGCATAATGAGGTGAAACAGCTGAGAGCCGAAGTCTTGGGGTGGTAGCAGCTGGTGTTGGTGGCAGGGCCCTGGCCATCCAGGCCAGCAGAGCTTTTCAGGAGGGCAGGGTGCCCCTTCTTCCCCACCCCTCTGAAAACTTCCCCAACACTTGTTTGTGTAATTCACTGCCTTGCTCATTAACCTTCACACCTTACGAAGGGCTGGAGCTTCCCTGGGGCCAGCAGATCCAGGCTTCACGGTCCCAGGGGGTATTGCTACCCATAGCACTGTAGTGAGGCTTGCACTGGGCTCCATGGCCCAGTGTGCCCTAGAGGGGCAGGGATCCGTAAAGACCAATCAGCTACAAGGGAGTGGGGCAACTTGAGAAAGCAAATCACATTGGGGAGAAGGGGCAGGGCCAGGGAAGCACAGACATAGGGGGAGGGGAAGTGGGATGTAAGGACTTGTTTGGGGCATCTTCCCCTTCATGTTAAAATCAATAATAGAGAGCAAATCCCAGAGATGGCAATGTCACCTTTCATGCCCCCCTCCCCGCCCCCAGGGCTGGTCTGAGGCATAAACACACGTCACCGCACTTTAAGGAGGACCCAGGCATTTAGAAGGTGGCCTGACCTATCTTCCCCCTGTGGGAAGGAAACTCATGGTTGGCCTCTCGCTCCCGCAGTCCCAGCAGGAAGCCTAGCCCCTGCCAATGGTAAAGCCACCTCCAGCCCATCCTGGGGCACTAGGAGGGGAGGTTCCCATGAGACTCACACCCAGCAAAGCTTTCAGTAATCTCATTTTCCAGGTCAGCATCAAGAGATGGTGGGGTGATCCAGGGCCACTGAATTCCTGACCCCTCAGCTGGCCCAGAGTTACGTGCAATGAGGACATTGGTTCTGAATGCAGCTGTTGCCCATTTCACTGACTTCCCAACCCTCAGCTTGCGGGACCTGATCCCCATCCACAGGGGAAAGGGAGCGGCACTGGGGGTGGGGTAGGAAAAAGATGCATGGGGAGGCCAGGAGCAGGTATACACTGCAGACTGTACACTGCATTAGGGTGCAAATGGAGCAAGTGGAAATGCCTGAGCCAAAGACATATCAGAAAGCCAGCTCTAGACTGGAACCAAGATGGCTCAAGCATCCACAAGCAAGTGGAAGTCTCCCGTGCAGTTGCACTGTGTTCTGGAACACAGAGAAACAGCCAGTGCAAATTGTATGTGCAGCAGATCCCAGAGACAGCAAAGATGGGACACAGTCCCTGCGCAGCTCTGATTTTTGAGGACATCTCTGGAACAGCCAAGCATGGTGTCAGTATGGGAAAGCACTGACCATAGAGGGGGAACCAGTGGATTTCATGAAGGACAAATTCCTCCCAAGTTTTGAAGGAAGGCTGCAGCACTCACTCAGCTGGCTGGAAAAGATATGGCACTTTTTATTCTTTGGATCATGGACAGTAGAGAAAAATAATAAGTTAATATGTGATGGGTGGGCATTATGAGGCTAAGCAGCCTAGACTGTATCACCCCATCTGTGCCTCGGGCTCTGACCATCCTAGGTGGGCCATACTGGGTGATACAGCCCAGCTTATGTTGGCCCATCAGTGCCTTACATAGGTTGCACTGGTAATAGGAACTCTAGTCTTAAAGGGGGACCAGGTCTCTTCTTCCAGGGAATGACTAGCTCTGTAGGTTGTGTGTCTAGAAGGGATGTTTACAGGACGATGAGCATAGCATGATTGTTAGCAGGTGGCAAGGCCATCTGGAGGCTGCTGGTTCTGCAACCTTTACAGAAGCTCCAGGCTAGAAAGGTTACAAAATGAGAGTAAAAAGAAAAGGAGGACTTGTGGCACCTTAGAGACTAACAAATTTATTTGCGCATAAGCTTTCGTGAACTACAGCTCACTTCATTGGATGCATTCAGTGGAAAATACAGTGGGGAGATTTATATACACAGAGAACATGAAACAATGGGTGTTACCATACAGACTGTAACAAGAGTGATCAGGTAAGGTGAGCTATTACCAGCAGGTTTCAGAGTAACAGCAGCATTAGTCTGTATTCGCAAAAAGAAAAGGAGTACTTGTGGCACCTTAGAGACTAAGCAATTTATTTGAGCATAAGCTTTCGTGAGCTACAGCTCAGTTCATCGGATGCATACTGTGGAAAATACAGAAGATGTTCTTATACATATAAACCATGAAAAAATGGGTGTTTACCACTACAAAAGGTTTTCTCCCCCCCACCCCAACCCATTCTCCTGTTGGTAATAGCTTATCTAAAGTGATCACTCTCCTTACAAACCTGGATTTGTGCTGGAAGTGGCCCAACTTGATTATTATACACATTGTAAGGAGAGTGATCACTTTAGATAAGCTATTACCAGCAGGAGAGTGGGGTGGGGGGAGAGAAAACCTTTTGTAGTGGTAAACACCCATTTTTTCATGGTTTGTATGTATAAGAGCATCTTCTGTATTTTCCACAGTATGCATCCGATGAAGTGAGCTGTAGCTCACGAAAGCTTATGCTCAAATAAATTGCTTAGTCTCTAAGGTGCCACAAGTACTCCTTTTCTTATTACCAGCAGGAGAGCGGGGGGTGGGGGGCAACCTTTTGTAGTGATAATCAACAGTGTGTATGGTAACACCCATTGTTTCATGTACTCTGTGTATATAAATCTCCCCACTGTATTTTCCACTGAATGCATCCGATGATGCTCACGAAAGCTTACGCTCAAATAAATTTGTTAGTCTCTAAGGTGCCACAAGTCCTCCTTTTCTTTTTGTGGATACAGACTAACACAGCTGCTACTCTGAAAAATGAGAGTAAATTCACATAGGAAAGGGAAAAAAGATGGAGCCATCTGGAGCCTCCATCACAGCCACTAGCTCCCAGCCCACCTGCCCTTTCAAATCCTCATGTGCCAAGGTAAACATCGGAGGTGAGATGGTTTGAAATAACAATGGATAATTATAGGATGGAATAATATATATTTTGTGCTATCTCTCGGTGTTCACAGGCTTTATTAGTAAATGGCTGAACAGATCATTGTCTCATCTGTTCATTTGGGGGTGTGGGTTCATAACTGATCAAGGTGGCCAGACTTCTGTGCTCCCTGCCTTCAGCCCTGGCCCTTGTGCTCACACCAGCTGAGAGTCCTTCCCCTCTCCCTGCAGCAAGAGAGCCCCCATGCTGGTTTAATGTCATGGGGGTTTAAGCCAATCTCATGGCTTAGGGGGCCTCATTGTGAATGTTCGGGGTTGGCAACAGCTACTGCTGCAGCAACACCTGACTTCCCGCCACACCCAGCATCCCCCCCACAATGGCATCTTCTCACCCCCACCCCACCCACCACACAGCCAGCATCCCCTCACCCCCCTCAGCCAGTGTCCCCTCACCCCCCATCATCCCCTCACCCCCCTCAGCCGGTGTCCCATCACCCCCCATCATCCCCTCACCTCCCAGAGCGTCCCCTCACCCCCCATCATCCCCTCACCCCCCTCAGCCAGTGTTCCTGCACCCCCCCAGCATACCCTCACCCCCCTAAGCCAGTGTCCCCTCACCTCCCAGAGCATCCCCTCACCCCCCTCCGCCAGCATCCCCTCACCCCCCTCCGCCGGTGTCCCCTCACCCCCCTCAGCCGGTGTCCCCTCACCCCCCATCATCCCCTCACCTCCCAGAGCGTCCCCTCACCCCCCATCATCCCCTCACCCCCTCAGCCAGTGTTCCTGCACCCCCCCCAGCATACCCTCACCCCCCTAAGCCAGTGTCCCCTCACCCCCCATCATCCCCTCACCTCCCAGAGCATCCCCTCACCCCCCTCAGCCAGCATCCCCTCACCCCCCTCCGCCAGCATCCCCTCACCCCCCTCAGCCGGTGTCCCCTCACCCCCCATCATCCCCTCACCTCCCAGAGCGTCCCCTCACCCCCCATCATCCCCTCACCCCCTCAGCCAGTGTTCCTGCACCCCCCCAGCATACCCTCACCCCCCTAAGCCAGTGTCCCCTCACCCCCCATCATCCCCTCACCCCCCTCAGCCAGCATCCCCTCACCCCCCTCCGCCAGCATCCCCTCACCCCCCCACAGCCAGCGCCCCGCCCCCATCCAAGCAGCCGCATCCCAGCGCCCCCTCCCCCCGGCACTGCCCCGCCCTCTCTAGCCAGCCTGCGGGCTCAGTACCCGGCGCGGCCCCGCACGCGCAGGCCCAGAGCTGTGGGGGGAGGGGCTCCGTGCAACGGGGGCCCCTCCAAACAACCTCAGTGGGGGCCTCTTTAAGGGGGGGTCACTACAGTGGGGAGGAGGGGCGCTAGCGCAAGGGCAGTGCTGCATCAGCCCCCCGGCTGGAAAAATATGTGCGCACGCGCACTATCAGGCGCATCGCTTCCAGGGGGGCCCGCGACCGTTCCACGCCGCGTTTCCCCGTCACGTGGCTGCCAGGGCCGGAACTCTCGGCAGGCAGCTTTCTTCCGCCCGGAAGTCCCCCACGCTCGGGATGGGCGGGGCCGCAGACGAGGGATTGGAGGGGCGTAAATTAGGGACCGTCTGAAAATTCGTGTCCCGAACCTGGGCGGGCAACAGGGGCAGCGGTCAGCTCCGCTGTCTCCTCGCCCAGCGCGCTCCAGGTCCCCGGGTCCTCCCCCAGCCACTCCGCCCCCACCCCGAGCCCGGCCACTCCCAGCTCCTCCAGCCCCATATCCCAGGCCCCGAGCCCGGCCACTCCCAGCCACTCCACCCCCACCCCGAGCCCGGCCACTCCCAGCTCCTCCAGCCCCATATCCCAGGCCCCGAGCCCGGCCAGTCCCAGCTACTCCGCCCCCACCCCGAGCCCGGCCACTCCCAGCTCCTCCAGCCCCACGGCCCGGGCCCCGAGCCCGCCCAGTCCCAGCTCCTCCAGCCCCACGGCCCGGGCCCCATCCCCGAGCCCGGCCAGTCCCGCCCTCCCCAGACCCCTCACCACAGTCTGTTCCCTTCCCTCCCTCAACCCAGCATTTGTTCCCTCTGCTTTGAAATCAGGTGTCTTCCCCCTCCACGAGCTGGGCCGGATCAATGGGCCCCCCGCTCTCAGGGTGGTCGCCAGCCCCAGCACGGCCCAGAGCAGGCGGGCCAGGGCCAGGGCCAGGGCCTCCGCGCCGCTCTCGTCGTGGGCTGGAGGGAGCGTGATCCGGGGCCCCGGTGCGGTCCGGTCTGGCACAGGCCCTGTGGGGGGCTGCTCGGCGGCTCTGGGGGGCTCACGGGAGGGGACGCTCGGCGCCTCTGGGGGGCTCACGGGAGGGGACGCTCGGCGCCTCTGGGGGGCTCACGGGAGGGGACGCTCGGCGGCCCTGTAGGGCTCACGGGAGGGGACGCTCGGCGGCCCTGTGGGGCTCACGGGAGGGGACGCTCGGCGGCCCTGTGGGGCTCATGCGAGGGGACGCTCGGCGCCTCTGGGGGGCTCACGGGAGGGGACGCTCGGCGGCCCTGTGGGGCTCATGCGAGGGGACGCTCGGCGCCTCTGGGGGGCTGACGCGAGGGGACGCTCGGCGGCTCTGGGGGGCTCACGGGAGGGGACGCTCGGCGGCTCTGGGGGCTCACGGGAGGGGACGCTCGGCGGCTCTGGGGGGCTCATGCGTGCGCGCTCTGCTGAGCCCTAACTGCTTTTAGGGGCTGTGTCATGCACAGGGTTACACGACAGCTGGCATGCCACAGGGCCACAGCTAGAGCGCGGCAGCAGATGGAAAAATTCTTCTATCCACCTACCACTAAGAAAAGGAGTACTTGTGGCACCTTAGAGACTAACCAGTTTATCTGAGCATAAGCTTTCGTGAGCTACAGCTCACTTCATCGGATGCATACTGTGGAAAGTATAGAAGATCTTTTTATACACGCAAAGCATGAAAAAATGGGTGTTTACCACTACAAATGGTTTTCTCTCCCACCACCTCACTCTCCTGCTGGTAATAGCTTATCTAAAGTGATCACTCCCCTTACAATGTGTATGATAATCAAGGTGGGCCATTTCCAGCACAAATCCAGGGTTTAACAAGAACGTGTTGGGGGGGGGGGGTAGGAAAAAACAAGGGGAAATAGGTTACCTTGCATAATGACTTAGCCACTCCCAGTCTCTATTCAAGCCTAAGTTAATTGTATCCAATTTGCAAATGAATTCCAATTCAACAGTCTCTGGCTGGAGTCTGGTTTTGAAGTTTTTTTGTTGTAATATCGCAACTTTCATGTCTGTGATTGCGTGACCAGAGAGACTGAAGTGTTCTCCGACTGGTTTATGAATGTTATAATTCTTGACATCTGATTTGTGTCCATTTATTCTTTTACGTAGAGACTGTCCAGTTTGACCAATGTACATGGCAGAGGGGCATTGCTGGCACATGATGGCATATATCACACTGGTGGATGTGCAGGTGAACGAGCCTCTGATAGTGTGGCTGATGTGATTAGGCCCGGTGATGGTGTCCCCTGAATAGATATGTGGGCACAGTTGGCAACGGGCTTTGTTGCAAGGATAGGTTCCTGGGTTAGTGGTTCTGTTGTGTGGTAGGTGGTTGCTGGTGAGTATTTGCTTCAGGTTGGGGGGCTGTCTGTAGGCAAGGACTGGCCTGTCTCCAGGCAAGGACTGGCCTGTCTCCCAAGATTTGTGAGAGTGTTGGGTCATCCTTCAGGATAGGTTGTAGATCCTTAATAATGCGTTGGAGGGGTTTTAGTTGGGGGCTGAAGGTGACGGCTAGTGGCGTTCTGTTATTTTCTTTGTTAGGCCTGTCCTGTAGTAGGTGACTTCTGGGAACTCTTCTGGCTCTATCAATCTGTTTCTTCACTTCCGCAGGTGGGTATTGTAGTTGTAAGAATGCTTGATAGAGATCTTGTAGGTGTTTGTCTCTGTCTGAGGGGTTGGAGCAAATGCGGTTGTATCGCAGAGTTTGGCTGTAGACGATGGATCATGTGGTGTGGTCAGGGTGAAAGCTGGAGGCATGTAGGTAGGAATAGCGGTCAGTAGGTTTCCGGTATAGGGTGGTGTTTGTGACCATTGTTTATTAGCACTGTAGTGTCCAAGAAGTGGATCTCTTGTGTGGACTGAGGCTGATGGTGGGATGGAAATTGTTGAAATCATGGTGGAATTCCTCAAGGGCTTCTTTTCCATGGGTCCAGATGATGAAGATGTCATCAATATAGTGCAAGTAGAGTAGGGGCGTTAGGGGACGAGAGCTGAGGAAGCGTTGTTCTAAGTCAGCCATAAAAATGTTGGCATCCTGTGGGGCCATGCGAGTACCCATAGCAGTGCCGCTGATCTGAAGGTATACATTGTCCCCAAATGTAAAATAGTTATGGGTAAGGACAAAGTCACAAAGTTCAGCCACCAGGTTAGCCGTGACATTATCGGGGATAGTGTTCTTGACGGCTTGTAGTCCATCTTCGTGTGGAATGTTGGTGTGGAGGGCTTCTACATCCATAGTGGCCAGGATGGTGTTTTCAGGAAGATCACCGATGGATTGTAGTTTCCTCAGGAAGTCAGTGGTGTCTCGAAGATAGCTGGGAGTGCTGGTAGCGTAGGGCCTGAGGAGGGAGTCTACATAGCCAGACAATCCTGCTGTCAGGGTGCCAATGCCTGGATTTGTGCTGGAAATGACCCAACTTGATTATCATACTGGCAGAGCTATAAGCAACTGAAAAGGGGATTCACACTGGGCAGCGTTGCCCCGCTCCCCCCGGGATGCTCACTTTTGAGAACAAACATCTGTGCTGCTGTTCCAACAGCGCCACCTAGAGACAATGAGATTCATGCCAGGACTTGAATAAAATCCTTAAAATTTTAACAGTCTAAAAATAGAGAGTATTATGTTAACCCCGTCCCCTCATCCTGTGGATGTTGAGAGGAATAACACAGCAATGTCATTTTCCAGTGCTGCTCTGTGTTCATTTGCATGAGGTAGGCAGTGCTGAGCCTTCTACGTTACCCCTCGGAGAGAGATGCAAGAAGAGGGACTCACTCAACAGCACACCCCTTCGTGGCTGGGCACAGCATCGCAGGACCTTGCCTTCAGTCACTTCTGATGGCCCTTCAGTTGTCTGGTTCTTCTACTGACTTGATCCTCTGGGCAGGTCATGTAGTCTCACCTCTTACGAGCTGACAATGTCCCAAATAAACAACGTCCATTACCACAGAACATCTTCCACTCCTGCTGGGCTCCTCTTCACTCCCCCTCTTCTCTCAGCACAGCAGGGTCCCAACGCAAGGCTTCCCAGCAGAACTCAGAAACTCCAGCTGGAACCACATACAGCTTAAGCCACTTCTGCCTGCCTCTTGCTTGAGCTTTTAGTCCCTCCCAGTCCTCCTGAGCTCCCTGTTCCTCTTCCAGAGCAGCAACCCCCGGGGCTTTCTCCTTGGAGCTTTGTAGGCAGACCCCACTCCTGGGTCTCTCCCCCCAATTCTCTGAGCCCCTTCCTTTATGAAGACCTAGCTCTTCCCCAGCTGGGTCTCACACACCCTCCAGGTGTAATCTCCTAAGCTAATGGGGGTCACAAGCTCCCATTTGACAGGTTTCAGAGTAGCAGCCATGTTAGTCTGTATTCGCAAAAAGAACAGGAGTACTTGTGGCACCTTAGAGACTAACCAATTTATTTGAGCATAAGCTTTCATGAGCTATAGCTCACTTCATCAGAAGCATGTAGTGGAAAATACAGTGAGGAGATTTATATACATAGAGAACATGAAACAATGGGTGTTACCATACAGACTGTAACAAGAGTGATCAGGTAACCTGAGCTATTACCAGTAGGAGAGCAGGGGGCGGGGGTGGGAGCGCCCCATAACAGGTGATTTTATAAAGTGCTGGGTTCTTGGGAGTGGTTGGACCATGATATAAAACAGCGAGGGGTCTGTGCACAGTGGGTCTATGCAGCTCTACTGATTCCAGCCCTGGATCTGTCTGTCTGCATTTTGAAAATACTCATCACGGTAATATCAAGACGTTGAAGAATCACTAGAGTGTTGGAGAGCCAGGGGCTGAATATCATGCCCATAACACCTGTGCCAAATTAGATCCCCTCTCAGCTACCAACTGCCTCACTTGGAGCTCATGCATCACTGCTAGGCTGGGTTGATACAGAACAGTGGCGTTTTGTTCACTCAGACCTTCCACAGAGTCTAGGCTTGAGGGTCCTGTCACCATCTCAGCACTGCTCATTCCTGTCCCTTCTCTGCTCATTCAGGAACCAGCCTGTTGGCTTTGAAAACCACAGTCCCCTATTTATCCACAGGGCAAGCGTCCCTCACATAAGTCCTCAATCCCCTTCTGGAGGGCTCATCTTCAAAGAACGAAGGTAGTTTGGTCTCCAGCGCCTGCTCAGTACAATACTAGGGCCTCCCAACTGAGGCTTCCACCAAGGGGCCAACGAATGCCAAATGTGATGATGGCTTTTGTGTCATGGCCACCAGCTGAATAGGAACTTGACTGACACCCCTCGTTCATCCCAAACTGGCCCCTGAGATGCCATCAGTTAAGAAGATAAGAACGGCCATACTGGGTGTTACGAAGTGGGGTTTTATTCATTTTGTTATGTTGCATGTGAGTCTTACTGTCCAATACTAATACTGTGTGTACCTCTGTTTCCCTGTGTGCCTTACCAGTATTTTGGTGGTGGGAATTGGGTGTGTAATTTTTGCTGAGGCCCTCGGGGCAAGTGAGGCTATCCAGCTTTCTGCATGTGTGTAACCTAAGACCAAAGATTTCCCTACACCCCCGCTATGGGGGTGTTTGTCCCCCCTGACTTTCCCCAACCCCCCACCCCCACCCCAGTTTTGTGAACTAGTTATATGCAGTGTTGCTAATTTAGTGATAGTTTGGAAATTTGAATTGAAATTGAAACATTGGTACACACTTTAAAAGCATATTAAATGTATGATAAAATACGTGTATCTGAAAAAGTATAATAGATTTGAAAAGTATGAACATAGACTAGCTTCCTTATTCAGCTGTTGTTTTTATGACAATGTCAGTGCATTCATTTCGCTGATGTTGGCCAACCAAATAATTTCAAATGATGATTTGTAAGCAAAGTCTAAATGAGCTCTCCCTGACAGCTAGTGATGAGCTGGGGGCTGCGGGGAAAGGCTTCAGGACCAGATTGTATTTACATTCACATCTAATATACCTAGGTATCCAGCAAACAGAGCTGTGTTGCCCGAGTGATAGATTTTGGCTGGGGTTGGGTTACAAATCACTTGAATGCGAGGGGTAAAGCAACGTTGTTATTCTTATTGTATAAGTAAAGGGCAGTAGAACTGTACTTTGTCTCTGCTGATTGAGGGCATCAAGAGAGAGGGTGGGGACAGGTGTTTTGCTTGATGGTCTGTCTGAGTCACAACTACTATTAGACCTACCCCTCTTCACTGTTTAAAGACAGAGCTGATTAGGCTCCATAGATAGTCTTTTGTTCTGTTAAGTGATTACTACAGCTGAAATCACTGATAATCAGGTCTAAGCGCTTAGACCTGCTGTTGGACACTGTTTCTGTGGAAGAGACGGCCCAGTCTGCACTAGCACCGAGGTTCCCCCACTGAGAGCTCAGCTGAAATTACTGAGAGCTGGTGGAACCTCTAAAGACCAACTCGCAGAGATCACAGTGGCAGGTGGCAGCAGAAGGTGATGGCACAGGGCTATTGGCAACAGAGCGATGGAGTGAACGGTGGCACAACTGTTGGGGGAGGGAGAGCTCAGTGGTTTGAGCATTGGCCTGCTAAACCCAGGGTTGTGAGTTCAATCCCTGAGGGGGCCATTTAGGGATTTGAGGATTGGTCCTGCTTTGAGCAGGGGGTTGGACTAGATGACCTTCTGAGGTCCCTTCCAACCCTGATATTCTATGACAACGAACAACAGTGGCCAGAGTGAACAGTGAGCAGCTGGAGGAACGAGGCAAGGTGCCTTCTTGCCCCCCACCTGGGAGGTGAACTCATGTGAAAGCAGCTCTGAACTCTGAGTCTCTGCTGACCAAGGACAACACCGGTGAGTGTTAATGAGGCTGTTAAGAATGCTGGAGACACAACACAGTTCATGTGAACAAACATGGCTGTGGCATCCTACTTTCTATTTACCGCATACTGCAAACTAGAGGCCAATGTTAAGTTCATTGTCACTTGTTCATCCTGAAGTTGAACACTAAGACCAGCAAATGCTCACTGTCTTTCTGCAAGAAACTCAACTGACTGGCTAGACACATGTGGTGCGACAGTGAAAGACTCAACAGCTGAAAAAGTGAAGAACTCTCTCACCACATTCAAAAAATTTGCATACATGGCTGATGAATGCACCAATGCAAATGGTCATCAAGTATTAAGTCATGTACGTTATCTTGATGTCAGTGATAGGCCAGTAGATGCATTTCTAGATGTTCAAGTTATAGAAGACAGATTGGCTGCATCTGAGATAACCCACATCTTAGAAGAGTTAAATGCTTGTCAATGGGACCCCAAACAGATGGCTGCTTGTGCATTTGATGGAGCTGCAAACTTCTCTGGAAGACGTAGTGGAGTACAAGCTTTGCTCAGAGAAAAGTGTAACCCTAATCTCTTCTGCACACTGCAGAGTCCATCTACTCCAACTAGCGCTATAAATTTATAAAGCTATAAATTTAATGTCTTCATTTTTTTTTTCAGCAAGAGTCCAAAAAGACTGAATATCTTGGAAAATATAGAAGATACACTGGGACTGAAGTTCAAATTAGTCCAACCTGGAAAACCCTCTGGCTTTCTCATGAGCGATCCTTGGCTGTTGTCTTAAAATTACTCCAGCCATTATTACTGGCTTTGGAAAGAATCTACCAAGATGGGATGGATCTAAGCAGTGAGGCTGGTGGATTACTTTTGCTACTACGTTCAGAGAAGACTATTGCTATTCTCTCTCTTGTAAATCTACTGTTGAAACCACTTGGGTCATTAAACAATGCCATCCAGGCATCTGCTACAACAGTGAATGTGGATGGCATTGTGTTCTGCACGGCTGAGGTTATGGGGCAAGTGATGCTGCTTTTCCACAATTTCAGCCCGTGCACGTTGGCGGAAGCACTCTATGTAGAAGTCCAGTCTGTTGTTTTGACCTTCAGGAGGAGTCCACCCAGAATCCTTCTTTTTGTAGTCTTGGTAGGAAGGTCTCTGTAGGTTAGTATGTTGTTCAGAGGTGTGTTGGAAATATGCCTTGAGTCAGAGATGTCAAAAATAGGATTCTAGGTCACCACAGAACTGTATCATATTCATGGGGGTGGAGGGGCAGAAGCAGAGGCCCCATCATCCCACCATCAACCTCAGCCTGGACCAGTCCACACAAGAGATCCACTTCCTGGACACTATGGTGCTAATAAGCGATGGTCACATAAACACCACCCTATACCGGAAACCTACTGACCACTATTCCTACCTACATGCCTCCAGCTTTCACCCAGACCACACCACCCGATCCATTGTCTACAGCCAAGCTCTATGATACAACCGCATTTGCTCCAACCCCTCAGACAGAGACAAACACCTACAAGATCTCTACCAAGCATTCTTACAACTGCAATACCCAGCTGCTGAAGTGAAGAAACAGATTGATAGAGCCAGAAGAGTACCCAGAAGTCACCTACTACAGGACAGGCCCAACAAAGAAAATAACAGAACGCCACTAGCCGTCACCTTCAGCCCCCAACTAAAACCTCTCCAGCGCATCATCAAGGATCTACAATGTATCCTGAAGGACGACCCATCACTCTCTCAGATCTTGGGAGACAGGCCAGTCCTTGCTTACAGACAGCCGCCCAACCTGAAGCAAATACTCACCAGCAACCACACACCACACAACAGAACCACTAACCCACGAACCTATCCTTGCAACAAAGCCCGTTGCCAACTGTGTCCACATATCTATTCAGGGGACACCATCATAGGGCCTAATCACATCAGCCACAACTATCAGAGGCTCATTCACCTGCACATCTACCAATGTGACATATGCCATCATGTGCCAGCAATGCCCCTGTGCCACGTACATTGGTCAAACTGGACAGTCTCTACGTAAAAGAATAAATGGACACAATCAGACGTCAAGAATTATAACATTCAAAAACCAGTTGGAGAACACTTCAATCTCTTTGGTCACTCGATTACAGACCTAAAAGTAGCAATTCTTCAACAAAAAAACTTCAAAAACAGACTCCAACGAGAGACTGCTGAATTGGAATTAATTTTCAAATTGGATACAATTAACTTAGGCTTGAATAGAGACTGGGAGTGGATGGGTTATTACACAAAGTAAAACTATTTCCCCCTCCCCTCCCCCCCCCACTTTGTTCCTCAGATGTTCTTGTCAACTGCTGGAAATGGCCCACCTTGATTATCACTACAAAAAGTTTCTCCCCCTTCCCCCCACTCTCCTGCTGGTAATAGCTCACCTTAAGTGATCACTCTTGTTACAGTGTGTATAGTGACACCCATTGTTTCATGTTCTCTATGTATATAAATCTCCCCACTGTATTTTCCACTGAATGCATCCGATGAAGTGAGCTGTAGCTCACGAAAGCTTTTGCTCAAATAAATTCGTTAGTCTCTAAGGTGCCACAAGTCCTCCTTCTCCATTGATGACAATGTACTCAATTCTTCGTACAGTTCAAGTCCATTTAAATCAGAACTATCACTGTGCTTCAGGAGGCTCTCTAGGTTCTTGCACTTTGTCATTAGCTGCTCTTGTTTTCCTATTTCGTTGAATTTAGTTGTGTCATACAAAAATCCAAACTGTTCATGGTGTGCTCGTAAGGTATTAAACCTTTCATCAATGGCAGATATTGCTTTATCCATCACAACATTAAAAAATTCAACCTCAAATTTCTTTTCTGGATCGTCTATGGGCTCATCTGCTCCTTCATATTCTGCTTCCCATTTTTTCCTTGAAACTCGTGTCATGTTTGGACATGGAAATTTTGGTTCTACACCGAGTGCCTGTGCAAGCTCTCTTGAATCCATTTTCTCTGTATTTCACTAAAAAGTCTCGTGTGTTGTTTAGTAAGGTAAGTGTTGAATCAAGCTGCATCATTGGACTCTGCATTATTTTGCTTACACGTGAGATTTTAACTAGAATGTCTTACCAGATTACAACAGATGTTAGAAACTTGAAGCTGGATATTTCAGAGGCCAATGACTGTGCTTCACTTTTAGCTTTTGGATCTCTGGCTTCTTCCGAAATAGCAACCAGTGCTTCGTAAACTTCCTCAGATTGATAGCTCAGCATTTTTGCACTTTCTACTCCACTTTCCCGGCGTGTCTCAGATAGAGGCTTAACGGTAATACCATTGACATGTGCTTTGAATATTTGCCATCATCGAGTGGAAGCTGAAAAGAGCACATAAATGCGTTGCAGCAAAGGAAAAAAAGAAGTAGCTTCTACAGAAGACTTGGCCATATCACACAAAATCAAATTAAGGCTGTGGCATGCACACGGAACAAAAAAGGTTCATGGATTTTATGCCAGCAATCTAGCTTGCACGCCAGAAATGCATCCTCTCATACGGCGCCATTATCATAGCCTTGTCCTCTAATGGCCAATACGGACAATCCCATTCGTTTTAGTTCATCAAGGAGAACTTGAAGAAGTCCAAAACCTGTAGTATCCTCTACTTCTAAAAATGTGATAAACAATTCCCTAACTGTAAGCTGAATCACTAATGTCGACAAATCTCACTACTAACGACATCTGTTCTTGATGACTTATGTCCAGAGTGCAATCTAGAATTATGGAAAAATATTTCCCCAGAGTAACCAATGAAACAATTTTGTCTTTCAGTTTATCACTCATTAGCATGATGAGTTTGTGACGAAGTGGGAATGTTCTTAATGTTCTCTCTGAATACTGTGTGGGTACCTCAGTTTCCCCATGGCATTTCTTAAGTATCGAGGTGGTGGAATAAGGGTGTGTGATTGTTGCAGAGCCCTAGAGGGCCAGTGTGGTGGTGGCTGCACAGAGAATGGCCGACACCCTGTCTCCTGGCAAATGATGGCCTGGGCCCCCCCTCTGCAAAGGTGCCAACTGAAGGTGTTCGAGAACAAAGAGATCAGGTGGCCTCCTGGCCCAGGAAAGAGACAAAGGCCAGAGGAGGGGCGGGAGAGTTTCAGTTTGGAGCTGGCTGGGGAAATGGAGGGAGGCCCAGATGGGGCTCTGGGCTCCTTGGCCCCCAAGATGGACCTGACTGAGGGGTCCTGTTTCCTGTACCTACAAGCTCTGTTTTAGACTGTGTTCCTGTCATCTAATAAACCTTCTGTTTTACTGGCTGGCTGAGAGTCACATCTGACTGCAGCATTGGGGTGCAGGGTCCTCTGGCTTCCCCAGGAGCCCCGCCTGTGCGGACTCGCTGTGGGAAGCGCACAGTGTGAGAAGGGGACCTCGAATGCTTCGAGGTCAGACCCAGGAAAGTCGAAGCTCTGTAAGTGTCTTGCCCTGGAGACAGTCTGCTCACAGAAATGAGGCTCCCCCAGAGTCCTGCCTGGCTTCGTATGGAGTAGTTCCGGAGCATTGCCCGGTGACTCCGTGACAGAGTTCATTTTGAATTCTTGGTTCTAAATAGTGGTCATGTATTTCATTTTCAGTTACTCTTGGGAGATGTTCACTCATCACTCTGTCAAATTTTCCCAGCAGTTGTACAAGGCCCCCAAAATTGCCATTTTTGGGCTGGAATAATTTCTCAATGCTTCCTCTAAAAGCAAGATTGTTTGTTGATAGCTATTCATCAATAGATAATAGACGTTCAAGAACACGACACCAATGCTGCTTCTCTGACCCTAGCAATCTTTGGTGTTGGGCATCAAGAGTTGTCTGATTTTTTAACCTTACACTCAGCTCACACCATTTGTGCATTCTTTCAATGTGGTGTTGTGCCTTTTCATGTTGCAGTAATGTGTGACTAAGATTTTGCCAATTATTAATACCCATGGCTGCTATCTTAAAATTGCAACTGTTGAAAATCTTGCATGGAAAATAAAATACAGCATCCTTGCATTTAGAGTACACAAGCCCCCATCTGTTGACAATTTCACCATTAGAAAGTCTTTTGTAGTAATTGTTTTCTGTGAATTTCCTACCTCTAATGTCTTTAGGATATTCAAGACCTTTTCTTTTCACAGGGCCTTTCTCAAGTATAACGGCACGTAATTCGTTGTTTAAAGATTGCGGCCATGCATCCATATCCCATGCTAGTACAGTTTCAACTGTTGTAATTTCTTGTTTTGTATCTGCATCTGTTTCAAATGATTGTTTCATGTGTTGTTGCGTTTCTTGAGCTTCGTCTGCATAAAAATTTTCTTCGGCAGTTACATGATGATCTTGATCAACTTTGTTGTTTTCATGATGTACAAACTTAAGTATAGAACCCTTCTGTGCTTGTACAGCTAATCCTATTTCATCTTTCTGTTTTCTTTTTTGTGACCCAGAAAGTTGTTTTCGATATCACATAACTTACAAGGGAGTTTTTTAAAGAAATAACTATTTAAATTATTGTCAGATTATCAAAAATATTATTTAAAATAACTAATATAGGATAGCCATGAGTCTGTGACCTTGAGCTAGTGTGAAGACTCCTCACAAGGTGCTCCACCCTGATGGAGAAACAGTAGAGTTGGAAACCCATGTCATTTTTACAAAGTCACTTTTTAGTTTTACATGTATAGTGGGCACCAGTCTTAATGTTAGTTTTAACTCTATATCACTGTTACACTGTAACTAGATCAATGGCGTTATCCAGTTTAATAAGCAGGGTTTCCAAGCAGTGGGAAAATAGAACCCTAGTTTTATTCCTAGGTGACCAAAATGAAGTCAGCACAGAATCATCTCATCTAGATTAAGGTAGGACAGAAATGTCCTGAAAACAGCCCAGGAACTGGAGAGAGAGGTCAAGGACATGCTGGCTTTCGGGGTGGTCCAGACATCCTCCAGTCCTTGGGCCTCTCTCTTGGTGTTGGTCCCCAAGAAGGACGGGTCAATCCGGTTTTGTGTGGCCTACCAAAAGCTTACTGCCATCACCAAGTTTGATGCCTACCCCATGCCTAGGCCTGACGAGCTCCTAGACAAGTTGGGGGGGCTTGTTATCTCACTATTATGGATCTCACCAAGGGCTACTGACAAGTACCTTTGGATCCGGATGCCAGGCTGAAATCTACTTTTATCATCCCTCTGGGACTATATGAGTTCCTGGTCCTACCTTTTGGCCTAAAAGGGGCACCTGCAGGGCTGTCCCTATAGATTGTGGTGCTCTACGCAGCCTGCCTGTGGGAGGGACGGTGGCTCCAGGCCTCCGAGGTGGGGGGCATGCCAGGCCTCTGCAGGGGTTGGGGGCGGGTCTGCGCCCAAGGGCTTTGGGAGGCAGGAGCAGCCAGTGCAGGAAGGCAGCAGGTGTCAGGCCCGATCCCGCACTCATGGGGTGGCGGGAAGTGGAGTGACCCGGCCCCAGCCTGCTCCGCTCTGCTCCACTGGCTCCCAGGCTTCGGGGAAGGGAGAGCTGCCCCCCAGCACTCACTGGCGGCACGGCTGGGAGCTGGTGTAGCGTAGCAGGCTGGGGCCGGGGCCAGGTCGCTCCACTTCCCACTGCCTGGTGAGTGCCGGGCAGCCCCGACCCCTGCTGCAGTCCCCAGGGATGCATAGCTCAGGGGATGGGATGGGGGGGGAGGGGCAGAGTGGGGGCGGGGCTGGGGCAGAGCAGGGGTGTGAAGGGGAGGGGGCGGAGCAGGGGCAGGGGCTGAGGGGAACGGGTGGGGCCGGGGGGGAGGCAGCTTTCCTGGGCCCTGCTGTGTGCAGTGCACAAGGGGCCAGCTCAGCTGTCCGGGGATTGGGCTGGCCACTGGAGCTGGATGCAACACACAGCTGCATAGGGCACTGGGAAATTTGGGGAAATTTGGTGCCCCAAATTTCCTGGTGCCCTGTGCAGCTGCATAGTTTGCGTATGGGTAGGGATGGCCCTGGGCACCTGCCACCTTCCAGCGCCTGGTGGACCAGTTATTCAAAGGGATGGAGAATTTTGCCAGGGCGTAGATTGATGACATCTGTGTTTTTAGCCAGGTTAAACAAGTGCTGGGCCAGAACTTCCCCAGGTCACTGGCTAAAGTGGCCCCGCTCAGTTCGGTCTCAGAGACGGGAGAGATGTGATGAAGTGGGGTTTTATTCATCTTGTTATGTTGCATGTGAGTTTTACTGTCCGATACTAATACTGCGTGTACCTCCATTTCCCTGTGTGCTGCACCAAGACTTCGGTGGTGGGAATTGGGTGTGTGATTTTTGCTGAGGCCCTCAGGGCAGGTGAGGCTGTCCAGCTGTCTGCCCGTATGTAATCCGAGACCCAGGCGGGGGATGTGACCAGGTGACAAGGGCAAGCTTCTTGCCCTGGTGACAATAGGCTCACAGAGAGGAGGCATGCTCCCCCAGAGCCCTGACTGGCTTTGTATGGAGTCATTCCAGAACACTGATCCTGTGACTCCGTGACACTGGGTCAGACCAAAGGTCCATCTAGACCAGTAGCCTGTCTTCTGAAAGTGGCCAATGCCAGGTGTCCCAGAGGGAACGAACAGAACAGCAACAGCAACCCCCAGGATCATCAAGTGATCCATCCCCTGTTTCCCATTCCCAGCTTCTGGTAAATAGATGCTAGGGACACCTAGAACTTATCTAGTTCTTTTTTGAACCCTGTTATAGTTTTTGCCTTTACAACATCCTTTGGCAAGGAGTTCCATAGGTTAACGGTGCATTGTGTGGGAAAAAAAATACTTCCTTTTGTTTGTTTTAAACCTGCTACCTATTAATTTTATTTGGTGACCCCTAGTTCTTGTGTTATGAGAAGGAGTAAATAACACTTCCTTATTTACTTTCTCCACACCAGTCATGATTTTATTTCCCCTCCCCCCCAAGTTGTCTCTTTTCCAAGCTGAAAAGTCCCAGTCTTATTAATCGCTCCTCATATGGAAGCCATTCCATACCCCTAATAATTTTTATTGTCCTTTTCTGAACCTTTTCCAATTCCCATATATCTTTTTTGAAGTGGGCGACCACATCTGCACGCAGTATTCAAGATGTGGGCGTACCATGGATTTATATAGAGGAGTTATGATATTTTCTGTCTTATTATCTATCCCTTTCTTAATGATTCCCAACATTCTGTTGGCTTTTTTGGCTGCCACTGCACATTGAGTGGATGTTTTCAAAGAACTATCCACAAGGACTCCAAGATCTCTTTCTTGAGTGGTAACAGCTAATTTAGATCCCATCATTTTATATGAATAGTTGGGATTATGCTTTCCAATGTGCATTACTTTGCATTTATCAACATTGAATTTCATCTGCCATATTGTTGCCCAGTCACCCAGTTATGAGAGATCCTTTCGTAGCTCTTCACAGTCTGCCTGGGACTTAACTATCTTGAGTAGTTTTGTGTCATCTGCAAATTTTGCCACCTCACTGTTTACCCCTTTTTCCAGATTGTTTATGAATATGTTGAATAGGACTGGGCCTAGTACAGACCCCTGTGGGACACCACTATTTACCTCTCTCCCCCTTGTCCACATGCTTGTTGACCCCGTCAAAGAATTCTAGCAGATTGGTGAGGCATGATTTCCCTTTACAAAAACCATGTTCACTCTTCCTCAACAAATTGTGTTCATCTATGTGTCTGACAATTTTGTTCCTTACTATAGTTTCAACCAGTTTGCCCGGGACTGAAGTCAGGCTTACCGGCCTGTAATTGCTGGGATCACCTCTGGAGCCCTGTTTAAAAATTGGCATCTAGAGATGGGACTAAGTTTTGACTTCTGCTAGTCTGGCTGTACTTGCACAGGTAACTAAGAAGGGAAGGCTCCATGCCCCAGTCCCAGCCATTCTTCTGACAATAATGCATTCAGCTCTGGCATGCACACTCCTCTCTTTCTGACTCACACATTGTCTAGATCGAAGCTGAGTTCCGGAAAGGAAATTACAATCTGATTCAGAGAGAGGAGCACAAGATAACATATATGCCAGTGGTATACTGTAATTCACAACCCCATCCTAGCCCTGCACCGTCATTCATTCCCAGCAGGCCAGAGCTCTATTAGAAAGAAATAACCATTATAAGGAAATGGGGCTGCTCTGTCTATAAGAACAACCCCCTATATCAGAGGTGGGCAAACTATGGCCCATGGGCTGACCGTCCTGCCTGACCCTTGAACTCCTGGCCGGGGAGACTAGCCCTCAGCCCCTCCCCTGCTGCCCCCCACCCTTTCAGCTACACCGCCGAGCGGGCAGCGCTCTGGGCGGCGGGGCTGCGAGCTCCTACCGAGCAGACCGGCAGTGTGTCTAGCTCTGTCCGGGCGGCGTGGCCACTAGACATGCTGCTCTGAGTAGCATGGTAAGGGGGCCGGGGCCCAGGGGGGCAGTCAGGGGACAGGAAGCAGTTGGATGGGGCAGAGGTTCTGCGCAGGAGGGGCGAGGCGGTCAGGGGATGGGGATTGGGGGGACAGGGAGCGGGGTGGTTGGATAGGGGGTGGGGTTCCGGGGGTCCCAGAAGGGGGCAGTTAGGGGACAAGGAGCAGGAGGGGTTGAATGGGTCAGGGGTTCTGAGGGGGGCAGTTAGGAGGCCGGAAGTGGTAGGGGTCGGATAGGGGGTAGGGGCCAGACTGGGAGACACAGCCTTCCCTACCCAGCCCTCCATACAGTTTTGCAACCCCAATGTGGCCCTCAGGCCAAAAAGTTTGCCCACCCCTGCCCTATATAATGCACTGACGTCTTAGCACAATCACAGCCAGAAACCCAGAGAGTCTAGATTCAGCTACTAGGGCTCTCAACCCCCTCCCCCATTTTAAATTTCGGAAAGACCCTCCCTTGGGGCAGGACATGTCAAGGTGTGGTTTCCGAATTTTTTCCTGCCTGGAAAGTGGGGTCAGCCCCAGGGAAGGCTACTGCCAACGATTCTGCTAGAGATGACCCTGACCCAACGCTGCGGGCCCAGGCCTTGCAGCGGGAAGGTGGGTGGCTCAGGGTCCACCGGAAACCCCTGGCTGTTGGGGTGCTTAGCCCCCCCCTCAGGACCCTGGCTCCGGACAGGTCTCCTTCCCCCTGCCCCGCTCCAGGGGGTGCAGATCAGGGCCTTGGCAGCTCTCCAGGGGGTGCACATCAGGGTCTTTGCTCCCCTCCGGGGGTGCAGATCAGGGTCTTTGCTCCCCTCCGGGGGTGCAGATCAGGGCCTCGGCTGCCCTGCGGGGAGGTGCAGATCAGGGCCTTGGCTCCCCTCCGGGGGGTGCAGATCGGGGTCTTGGCTCCCGTCCGGGGGTGCAGATCGGGGTCTTTGCTCCCCTCCGGGGGGTGCAGATCGGGGCCTTGGCTGCCCTCCGGGGGGTGCAGATCGGGGTCTTTGCTCCCCTCCGGGGGGTGCAGATCGGGGCCTTGGCTGCCCTCCGGGGGGTGCAGATCGGGGTCTTTGCTCCCGTCCGGGGGGTGCAGATCGGGGTCTTTGCTCCCGTCCGGGGGGTGCAGATCGGGGTCTTTGCTCCCCTCCGGGGGGTGCAGATCGGGGTCTTTGCTCCCCTCCGGGGGGTGCAGATCGGGGCCTTGGCTGCCCTCCGGGGGGTGCAGATCGGGGTCTTTGCTCCCCTCCGGGGGGTGCAGATCGGGGCCTTGGCTGCCCTCCGGGGGGTGCAGATCGGGGTCTTTGCTCCCGTCCGGGGGGTGCAGATCGGGGTCTTTGCTCCCGTCCGGGGGGTGCAGATCGGGGCCTTGGCTCCCCTCCGGGGGGTGCAGATCGGGGTCTTTGCTCCCCTCCGGGGCGCAGATCGGGGCCTTTGCTCCCCTCCGGGGGGTGCAGATCAGGGTCTGTACTCCCCCCCGGGGGGTGCAGATCAGGGCCTCAGCTGTCCTCCGGGGGCGCAGATCGGGGTCTTTGCTCCCCTCCGGGGCGCAGATCGGGGCCTTGGCTCCTCCCCCGGTTCCGTGCGTGGCCGCGGCGGGCGGCTGGAGCGATGCCCGGTCCCGCCCCGGCTGCGCAGGGCGCCGGGCGGCAGACGCGCCCCGGGAAGGGCGGGCTGAGCCTGGCCCCATCGGCCCGGCCCAAGCGGGCGGGGATTTGCTGACCGGAGCCGCCGCGCCATGGGGCCCCCCGCCGAGACCGACCTCTACCGGGACACGTGGGTGCGCTACCTGGGTGAGTGTGAGTCCGACCCCGACCCCCCGCCCGTGTAAGGAGTGTGCACGGCGCGGCACTAGCGCCAGGCCGGTGACGTGTCTGGAGCAGGGTCTGCCGCGGTGTCGGACACCGAGCCGTGCGTGTGTGTGTGTGTGTGTGTGTGCGCGCCGCACACACGTGGGGAAGGGGCTGTGTGTCCTCCGAGGAGAGATGCAGCCACACTCCAGAGCTAACCCTGCAGGGGCTGGTTGTGAGCCTGATTTCTCAAGGTGTTATTGTGGTGTGTGTGTGTGTTGCTGTGTAACCACACACCGATTTACGTAGATCAGTGTAGTGTGTGTGTGTGTGATGTTGCTGTGTAACCACACACCGATTTACGTAGATCAGTGTAGTGTGTGTGTGTGTGATGTTGTGTAACCACACACCGATTTACGTAGATTAGTGTAGTGTGTGTGGGGCTGTGCAATCCGTGCACAGCACATGCAGGGGCCCATGCGCTCCATTCCCCCCCGCGATTGTTGCATTGCGGAAAAGGGGGCCATGTCCCATGCCAGGCTATGAGCATTTGGCTTCTTTGAGTCCCTGGGTCAGATGTGCCCCTGTGGCCAGGCACGCTATGGGATCTTTCCAGTGATGAGCTACCAAAAGCTGAAGAACGGGGTCCTTCACTCGCTCCGGGTCTTCGACGGCACTGGAGGACCTGCCGAATTAAAAAGGGATTCTTAGGGGAGCCTCCCCAGCCGAGAGCTCAGGCGGGCCGGACAGGACGGCCCTGGGGGCAGAATGTGGCCCGCAGGCCGGAGTTTGCCCACCCTTTAACAACCGGTGCTAAACTGGCTTCAAAATTTAGCAACCGGCTCCAGCTCACCACTGGATCTTCCTGCTGGGGCTGGCTTTCTGGCTGAGACGTGGAACGGCCCCCACCTGCCGTGGGCAGCTCTCACCAAGTGATGGGCTGCTGGAGGGCGATGCAGGGAACAAAGGGCACGCTCAAGGTGACCTTCCTGCCCATCAGCCCCAGGCTAGTGAGGCCTCTGCGAGGGCTCAGTGTTTCCGCCCTCCGGAGGCGCCTGGCACAGCCTGCAGGTATCGGAGGCACCAGGGCTAAAAATAACCCTGGCAGCACTGCGGACAGCCCAGCGCACGCTGGGAAGGCGGCTGCTCTGGAACCCTGTGTGGTGCGTCTGCGAGCGAGCCCTGGAGAGCCTCAGAGTAGTGCAGCAGAGGGCAAGCTTTGCCCACATTGCCCTGCCCATGCCTCAGCCCTGCTGAGGAGGGACCCAGGGCCTGTTCTCTCCTGGGCCGGCGCCTCCCGCAGAATTTACATGTGTAGTTCCCAGCCTCGTGATCCCAGAGGTGACCTGGTGCAGAATTGTCTGTTCAGTCTGCAGAGGGCCTGACACTCTCTGAGAGGCGTGAGCTGCCCATTGGCTGCAGAGAGCTGCCAGGCTGAAGCCTAGTGCTGATGCTTGAATGACAGCACTGGGGCTGCTGATCATTGAGCTGCTGCGGGGTTGTGGGTGGAGCTTGGGTCGGGTCCCACCTTTTTTTTGTTTTAACTCCTCGATGGCCAGTGCCTTAGCCTCTTCTGTAACTAAACCCTCCCCCACTGGTCCCTCTGACCTTGCCCTTTCTTAAAGGCTACGCCAATGAAATTGGAGAGTCCTTCAGAGCCATTGTGCCCATCTCGCTGGTCTGGGCGAGCTACGGGGTGGCTACCACGTATGTGACAGCCGACGCGATTGATAAGGGAAAGAAGGCAGCTGTTGTAAGTGTCCTGGAGCTCTCAAACCCTTCTGTCCCTGTACCCCAGAGCTGGTTGTCTCCTGGACCCCTGGGATTGCCTGTGTGTGTGTGTGTGTGTGTGTGTGTGTGTCCTAAACCCCATAGAGGGGCCAGAACAAGATCCTGTCACTTAGACCCTGGTCAGGTCCTGTGCCAGTGGGGAGGGCAGGCTAGGCTGGGTCTCCCTGTCAGGCCTTTGACCTTCCATGGGGCGAGGGCTCTCCTCTCCTGCTGACAAACTGGGCAGCCTGGGGCCAAGTTCGCTCATCTGCTAACTCCACCCTCCCTCTCATTCCTGCCCAGATCCTGTTTACTGGGCCAGTCCTGCTCATGCACCAAAAGTCTGCTTCTGCCTCTGAGCCCCATCTTTTCACAGACAAAGTCAGTCTGGCACACCTCCACTGCACAGCTCTCTGCACTGAGGCCCTGTCTTCCTCTCCCGCTCCACCGGCTATAGACGTCAGACTCCATAGATTGAAGTTCCTGGTCATGTTTTGATTCATGGTGTCAGCTCAGGACTTGTAGTGTCCTGTATCTCCATTCTGTGAAATTCACCTGCCTTTTCCTTTCAGTTCTTTCTCACTCACCTCCTTGGGTAGGACAGTGGACCATAAGAATTCCCCTGCAGGAAGAGACTTGTGGTCCATCTAGTGCAGTATCCCATGTCCCTGACACTCTGGAAAAGACCCCTGAGCTCTGCAGTCCAGAGCCCTGTATCTGACATTGGCCAGTGCCAGATGTGTCATAACTGTGCAATATGCTGGGCTGGGGGATCATTCCTGAGCCCACCATCTGCAAAAGCATTTGGGTTTAGGGCATGCCAGGAGCCGGCAGCAGATCCAGGAGCCAGAGAGGCCAGCTACAGCACCTCCAGGAGTGTGGAAGAGGATGCTCTGACCCCTGCTACTGTGCTGGAGACAGGGGGCAGAGCCTGCTAGCACTGACCCACCATCCAATGGTAGCTAGAGAGCAAGGAGCCATGTGCCGTGGTCTGGGGGAGCGGGCCAGGGGAGGCCTGGCTCCCTTTGAAGGGGCAGGTGGGATCCCCATCAGACACAGCAGTGACTTGGCAGCTTCCTTGCTGTGTGTTGGCTGCGCTGCCCAGCGGTGCCAAGCTGAGCTCTGCGGCGTGTTCCTGATTGGTGGTACCACCCTGCACACACCAGGGCAGCACCTTCCCTGCTCAGGTGAGCTAATGCACCCACCCAGACGCGTACAAACACACCCAGACCTGCACACCTGTGCACGCATGCCCGGATCTGTACAGCCCCAACCTGCACACGCACGCATATGGACGTGCACACCCACAAATCCACAGAGACCTGTACACCCCCTGCACACACACCTGTATGCATGTGCGCTCAGACACACACACAGAGACCTGTACACCCCCTACCTGCACACACACCTGTACGCATGTGCGCTCAGACACACATACAGAGACCTGTACACCCCCTACCTGCACACACACCTGTATGCATGTACGCTCAGACACATATACAGAAACCTGTACACCCCCTACCTGCACACACACCTGTACGCATGTGCGCTCAGACACACATACAGAGACCTGTACACCCCCTACCTGCACGCTCTCCTGTACGCATGTGCGCTCAGACACACACACACACACACAGCCCATAACGTGTTTTCTCTGCTTGCCTTCTGCTGTGGTCCATTGCTCTCTGCACCATTTCCCCCAACCCATACTGGACCCTGTGTGTAAACCCCCTCTTCCACATCAATGATACATTCCTCTCTGTACACGCCCCCCCTATCCACACCCTGCTGTTCTGCCCCTCTCCTCCAGTACAGTGTCCCTGCTCTCCATGCTCTCTTTGCTGCACCCATCAGGCACATGAATACGACGTGGGGAAGACGACGCGGGTGGCCGTGGCTGTGGTGGATACGTTTGTGTGGCAGGCGCTGGCCTCCGTAGCCATCCCTGGTTTCACCATTAACCGCATCTGTGCTGCCTCCCTCTACCTCCTGGGCACCATGACCCACTGGCCCCTCCCCATCCGGAAGTGGACGACCACAGCCATCGGCCTCTCAGCCATTCCCATCATCATCAAGCCCATTGACAAGTAAGGGCTGGCCTGGCTTCCCTGGCATGCCAAGGTTTAACACGGGGGAGGCAGGATCATGGCTAAGCACCTGGGGCTCAGGACTCTGGGCAAGAGTCCAGAGGCTTGTGATGTCCTGGGGGGGAAGGTGATGGTGGAGGGGGTAGTGTACACTACTTACATAGAGAGGCATGGTGTTAAAGCAGAGGACTAGGAGTCAAGACTCCTCCCTCCGCTATTGACTCATGGTATGGCCTTGGGCAAGTCATGGGGCCGCTCTGTGCCTTGTTTTCCCTGTCTCTATCAGCGGTAGCTACAGTGCTTGGCATTAAAAATGCAGCATTTGCCAGTAGTGATCTGCCTTAGGGATACCAGTGACCCTTGTAAGCCCCTGCACCCTGACCCCGCTGCCTGGCAGGAGCACCGTGGAGGGAGGAGGCCCCATGCTCCAACTCCATTTCCCCAGCTGGAGTGCCGGGGGGAAACTGCAGGTGGAAGGGGTGGGGAAAGGCCCCACTTGCTCTGGCCCAGGGCCCCACAAACCCCTAATCTGAGTGGAGCAACGCCTGAGTGTCTTTGGATCGAGGCCGTAGGCACCCAACTCCTGCTGAAAGTCCCCTCATGCCCCAGGCCCTCTGGCAAGCGCAACCTGTGTGTTCATTGTCAAGCAGCTCAGAGGGAGCTAGCACTGGGGAATTTGTGCAAGTACCCTGGTTGCACCATTGCCCTGCATCAGGATGGTGTCACCCTCTCCTGGCACAGCTGCTGTTGAACACCTGGCCGAGCACAGCGCTAGCTCACAGCTAAACCCTGTCCATTGCTTCAAGGAGTCTCGACCACAGGAAGACTGCAGGGGCGCATGGCAAATACCAGCCTGGGGCTGACGACAAGACTCTGTGCTCACTAGGAAATTCCGACACTAAAAAATGACCCATAAGCCACCAAGCAAAGGCCAGTATAGGCCTGGGAGGCTGAAGTGGATTGGCTCACATGGGGCCTCAGTCCTCACCGGTGCCTGGCAGTAGGGGGTGGTGCATGAAGCTTGTCCAGCCATCCCACATGGTGCTGCTCTTTGCTTTCACCTGTCACCCGCTCTGTATTACCAGCATGGGCATCCTCACATCATGAGTCAGCCCCTGCCCTAAGCATGGCTTTTTTTTAAAGATGCCACCCAAAGCCATGTTGGTTTTGGTTGGCTGCTAGTGTCCTAGCTGTTCAGGGTCACAGCTCCAAGCTTTTCCCCACCCCCTCCAGGGAATAGAACCTTAGTTTCCATTTTAAAAAGTGAGGTTCTCCTGCTCAGACAACTCGAGGAGCTGCGAGCACTAGCTGCACTTATGTGTGCTAAGCATCCCCCTGTACCAAGAACCTAGAGGGCTATAAAAATAGCTGGAACTTAAGAGCAGCCCTCTGGCTGCCTCTAACAGGGGCTGCTGTGTGCAAGAAGAAACGGGCAGCTGGTATCAAAGAGCAGGTGGCTGGGCAGCACATCCATCAAGGGACTGAACAGCTAGGAGGAGAAAGAAAATCCAAGGAGACCTTGTGGTTAACCCTTTCACTGATCACATTAGAGATGGATACAAATGCTTTCCAAGTAACTCCTTGCCGTGAGCTAGTGCTCTGGGGCTGTTTGCTAGGGGAGGGGGCCCAGCTGATGGAATGAAGGGATATGCAAGGGGCACAATGGGATAGGAGCATGAAAACACCTGTTTGAAGTAACTTCAGCCTCCCCTCTCTGCAGGTCTGTGGATTTCCTGATGGACTCCAGCCTTCGCAAACTCTATGGTGCAAAAGAGAAACATCCCTCTTCTTCCTGAGGCAACCCCCCCCGCCCCCATGGCTGAAGTGGGGCAGCGGGGAGAACTCTCACCCATCCAGCTCCACACCTCACAACTGACTCCACTGTATTTGAGTAATTTTCTGCTGTTAAGCCAACTTACTGTGACATCAGGGCAGGAGAACAAGAGGGCTGGGCAGTCCTGCCCCGTGCAGGTGCATCTCTGCTTCAGAGGCATTAGCACCAGGCCTGAATGGCCAGGAGCTGGTTGTCCTACCCAAATGCTGGAAGCCTAGCTGCTTTGGCAGCATGGGATTTCAGGGTTGTTTCTGGTCCTTTGTGGCCTGATTCAGGGAGTATTGGGGGGAGGAGAAGAGGAAAAGTGGAATTGCTACCAAAACCCCAGTGGTATTAATACAGGCTAGGTCTGGTAGAGGCTCTATCTAAGTTACAAAGCCGTGGGACAGGTTAGGTTTGGCCTATCGAGAGATCTGCATTTACTGTGAAAAACCCTGTTCTGGGGGTTAATTGTACTAACTCACATTCATCTAACTGGCTCCAGTTCCTGGTGTTTGACTAGCCAGGTTCCCACTGTAAAACTCCTCTGCAATTCCCTCTCCTCAGAATAAACCGCTTTAACCTGAATTCACTCCAGTTCCATGGGATATTGAACTAGCTGGTTAAGGCTCCCTCTGCTTTAGCACAGGGACACACTTAATAGCTATGATATGCTGGCACAGAGAGATGTGAGGAGGTTTGTCTCTCCCTTCCTCTAAGCCTCACAGAAGCAGAGACAATGCAACAGACACCAGAAAACGCAGGATTTGGGTGGTGACCCCTGTAGTACCCCAGCCTGCAGCACGAGCCTCAGAGCATTGACCCTGACCTGTAGCACAGCTCTGGTTGACTGTTCAGCCTGTTTTCAGAGACTGAACTGCTAGCCTTGAGATGATTCCCCCCCTCCCTCCAGCTCTGTTTTCTGAGTCCTTTGCTACTGGCAGTTTCCCCTGGTTCATTGTTACAGGTCAGCTGAAGGCAGAGATGTGCATAGGTGTGAAGGGCACGTGCACTATCACCACAGGACATGGGTACTTGCACCTGTTATTTCTGAGCTTCACACCGTCCTGACTCCTTGGCTTCTGAGTCCTCCCACCACCCTCATTTGTTGGCTGCCACTCACACTGGACAGCCAGTTCCTGAGCTTAGAGGCAGCCAGAAAGGCATCAGGCACAGGTTGGGTTTTTGTTCATTTTTCTTAAGTGATCAAGTGTCTATTCTGCGATTGCACTTGGGCTCCCTAGTTGGGGGGTGGATAGGAACTGCTGCATTGCAAAGTGGGACTCTTCCATCTGTCATGGCTGCTTACTAATTGGAATGCTTGGAGCTAGGAGTTGCCACAAAGTCGTAACCTATGGATCTCTAGACCAAGCAGCTGCATAGTATCACCCTCCCCCCCCCAGAGTATCTGGACCTGTTGGTGGAGAAAACTAGGAAACCCAAGGCTCATTCCAGCAAGGAAGATCCAGATTCTCATGGAGGGCAGAGTCAGTGTCTCATCTCCCACTGCCCCTCCCCCCCATGGGGGCTTGGAGACCTCAGCAGAGGGAAGACAGACAAGAGATGAATGTTAGAGAAATAGAGCATTTATTATAGCTTGAAGGGCTGGTTATTCCTTCTCTGATGCATCTGTATTCAAGTTGTAGTCTATGCTGGATTCTCTCTGATCCTTCTGTATCTCTTCAGCAGTCACAAGGGCACTCACCACAGTCTGCAGCTCTGTATGGTAGGGGTACTCCTTCCTCTTCCTCAGCAGCCTTTGCCCTTTGCTGCTCTGGTATGACCGGAACAAGGCCAGAGCCAGAGCCAAGAGGCCTCCTACAAAGAGGGCTCCCACCAGACAGCTACCCACAAAAGCAACACCCACCAGCAGAAGCTTCTTCAGGGTGTGGCATCGTTCTAGGGGACAGAGACATTTAGGGGTTGAGTCCAGACCAAGTGGACCAAAGAAAAATGTAGCCCCAGGAGAAGCCAGTCTCCTATGAGCCCTGCATTTGTGTATCGGCTCCCAGTGCCTAGCCATTCATTAGATGCCACCTACAGAGAAATGCCCAGAACTGCTGTTACAAGCAGTGCCAGCTGGGAGCTACAAAACCAAGTACTGCCTTCTTGCTCAGCAGAGAAGAGTGCCATCAGAGCTTTTACCATTAGTCTAACCATTTCCAGGTGTTGTAGGGATGGAAGGACCCTGAGTCTAAGTTACTCACTCCCACTTCCCTCCCAGTACAATGAGTTTGTCAGGTCTCATTCACACCTACCTTCATACCATGGAGCCTCTTCCTTGTGCACTGTCAAGGGGCCAGCTACCTTTCTGTGGAGCATCCCTTCACCTACAAACTCTGTAGGAAAAACAGGTCTTTGGATAACCCAGTCTGAGCATGGGTAGTCGCTTTACTACAGAGGCTGAGCACAGCCATGGAGACCTATGGGATGGCTACAGCCACCTTCATTCCACAAGGAGATGGAGGCTACAGGTCCAAGCTAGTCAGCACAGGCTGCATAACCAAAACTCCCTCAATATGGTGAAAAGAGTAGGAGTTACTTATGTGAGAGAGTTCAATACCCACCTCAGGTGCCTTAGCTTGATTTGATTTGGCAAGGTGGCTTGATACCATGTAGCCCCCACCATCCTTGTGCTGCATATGATGGAGCGGAGGCTGCCCACAGTCTGATGTTAGATGGGGCCTTTGTGTTTGTGTCCCCACCAGAGCAGGGAGATGGTTGTGACCGGCTCCTGTTGGATAGCTAGAATTTCCCCCTCCTCATGATGTATTGAGGCTCACAGAAGAGGGCCAGTCAAGATCACATTTCCTCAACATTGCCCCATTCTTGTTGGCTGCATTATTGCCCTCAAAACCACACAAGTCCAGTGGAGAGCCCAATGCTAACTGGCCACAGCAGAGTGGATGATACCAGGAACCCAGAAGCTCTCCCACTCTGGACAGATGAGACACCCTCTTATGGCATTGCTGCTAGGTCCTGCCTGCAGTCTGCTGAGACAGCCCCAGCAGAGAACATCTGTTTCTCTGCAGCCAAGACAGAGTGACCACACCCCAGTCTCCCCACATTGTTTGGGGAGCACTCACCAATTGGCTATACAGTATCAAGCATGCAGAGAAGAAAAGGGACACAGGGTCCTGGTACCTCTTAGTTCTCCTGGAGGAGTGGGATCAGCAGGGCAGTGGCTGTCACAGCAGCTACACTTTAAGTTCTGGGAAGGGTCCTCGAGGTTCTGCCAGCTGGAGATAGTGAGAGGAAGGAGTCACTGGGCAGCAGTCCCTGCACAGCACATCTGGGATCAGGAGTGGTCCCACAGGGAGGGTACCCCATATAGCCCCACAAGCAGGCACTTTGAGGACAGGCCAGCCCCACACCATTATAGCCTTGGCGTCTCTGCAGAGGCTGCCAGTTGGTGACAGCTGTGATGGCCATTTCCATGTGGCAGCTTGCCCACTAGAACTGAATGGAAACCCACTGCTTCACATAGGCTACTCAATCAAATGGTCACTACTGATCAGAGCTGGATTCAAGCCAGCTTCCTGGACATACTCTCCCAGCAGGGTGTTTTGTTGGCAGGGGGCCACATTTAATCCAGGTGGCCACATTCAAGCCATTGGTGGCTCAGATTTAGTCATATGCCCTCCTCTGCAAGCATAGCCCAGAGAGCCTTCTCTAGGCACTGTCTGACAGATGCTCTGGAGTGGTGTCTTGTTTGTGCTCAGATGTGAAAAAGCACTTCCCCAGAGGCAACTGTTGCAGCAGCCCTGCCAGCTGCTTCTTACATGGGAGAGCCCCACTAGTCTCAGTGTTATGGGGCATTTTGGTCACAGCCCCCAGAAATGCACTGAGAATGGCTGAGCAGACCTGAAGGAGGTCCTGTTGTAATAGCAGGACTTCTTCCCCAGGCGTGTGAGGCTCTCCTGACCCCATGCAGTCAGCAGGCAGTGAATGTAGATCTGAAAGAGACAACTTGTGCTCAGAGCAAACCCTAAGCTCCCACCCCAGATTGACCAGCAGCACCTGGGGTATGAGTTTACATGCAGGCTAGACTGCAGAGGGATTGAGCTCAAGGTCATGGTCAGAGCAGCCAGGGGAAACCCTTGGGCCAAGCCTCATCTTGGATGAAGCCTGCACTGACTGACAATTTCATCTGATGTTCTAAGTTTGGAGGGAGCCTGGCAGGTGTCCAGAAGCAGATGGGATGGTGGGCTTGCCCACTGCCATGCCACTGCCATACATGCAGCCTTCCCACTCCAGGCAGGCCCAGAGCCACTGGGGAACAGAGGTGAAGCTAGTGCACAAATGAGGGCCCGGGAAGAGTTGGCTGTCTGGAGAGGCAGTGCACAGGGAGCCCACAGCTGAATGATCCTGAGGGCTGAGCCAAGCACAAGCCTCTCTTCTGAACCATTGCTGTACATGCTTGTGTTGAGATGGGGCAAGGGGCAGCCAGCTCAGCCAGTCTGGCTACTGCACATGTTCCAGGACAGACATCTCCCTGAAAGCCCCAGCTACGTTGTTGGAGATGCAAGCTGGTGCCCCGCAAGGGGTGCTCATGGGCATCTTAGCATGGGCAATAGGGCAGGACATAGCACTGCCTTCCTAGATCAGTCTTGCATGGCAAGGATAACCACCTGGTACCAGCCAGGTAGATTCAGGGGCAGTTAAAGCACCCAGCTAACAGAGAGGAGACTTTGGGATCCTTGTAGGAGGATCTGGATTCCAGTTAAGGTGGCTTTCACCAAGCAGTTCCTGCTTTTCTGGCTTAGCCGGGAGGGGCAGGCAGAGTCTCTCATAGGGCACCGTCTGTTCAGAATCCTGATTCTGAAGCAGGACAGGCAATTGCTGCCGAGTGCCTTGGCCAGGCTGCAAAGTACAGGCAGCTCCACTCAGTCGCTGCAGGGAGCTTGTTAAAGGCTCCCAAGTCTGCTTCTTAGTTAGCAGCATCTGAGGAGGCAGATGCCCTCCTCTATCAGCCCCTGGCTGAGCCGAGCTGCTCCTTTCAGCAACTAGCAGAGCAATGCCTGAGGGCACAGCCAGCCACACTCCCCACCCATAGTGGGGCCTCACCTTTTCCTCTGGTTCTCCAGCCAGCATGAAAGCCTGGATGGCAAACTGCAAGGCAGAATCCTCCGGCCGACGCCAGATGGCAATGTCTCCAGACTCCCCCCCATGCAGACACCTGGGGGAGACAAGGGAGCCAGCCAGGGATGCCTTGAGCCCAGGGTCATGGCCTCCAGAAGGGGGAAGGGATCAGAGGAAGTGCCCTCCCCAGCAGTGATGTGCAGTGGGTGCAGACTGAGTAAGGGTTGTCATGTTACTGACCAGGCTGCCGTTCTTCCCATTGACTTGTCCTAGACTCCCCAATACCAAGGTGGTGGGCACAGCCCAGGAAGAGACTCCCTCAAGTGTATGCATTGGAGTTACATGTTCCCCTGCGAGAGCAAGGGATCCCCACCCCCCTACATCCGAGAGAGTAAACAGGGATGACTGCGGGTTTAATATAGGAACCAGCTGAGGGGCAAAGAGCACCTGCTCCCCTCACCCCCTCCCTGCTGTATTTTTGCTCCAGCGAAGTGCTGAAATCCAGCCTAGGGTGACCAGATATCAGGACTGTCCCTATAAAATTGGGACAGTCCTGATTTTTGGGTCTCTTATATAGGCTATTACCCTCAACCCGATTTCACATTTGTTGTCGGGTCACCCTAATCCAGACAGCAGGATAGAATGCATGTCCATGTGTTGGGAGTGAGACCCCACAGCTGAGGGCATGCAGAACAAGCCCAAGCACCTCCTCAGTCTCTGATCTCCCCACCCTTTGCCCCCACTGACCCATGGTTGTTCACAATCACATAGATCCTCCTGGAATGGTTCAGGTGCTTTGCACGGGTCCCATAGCACTCATCCACATAGATCCTTGGGGAGACACCTGCACTGGATTCCACTCTGGCCTCAACATGGATGGGAGAGCCAGGGTTGTATGCTGGGGGCTCTGCCATCACACTGAAGTCCTCTGGGGGGGAGGGGAGGAGAGGATAGGTTACACGTGCCAATGCCTTGTACTATCCCAAATACGTCTGGAGCGCCTCTGAAGAGGTGCTCCTGTCTCATCCACCCAGTGACAGAGGGAGTGCCCCAAGGGCAAAGTACACCTTCTTGCCAGCATCTAGGGAGGTCATGGGATGGAGAAAGTCTGTATCAGGTCCTTGCACCCAGGAACAGCGAGCCATAGCTGTAACTAGGACTGTCTCTGCTCTCCAGAAGGGTCAAACCAGCAACTGCTCTTTCCTGGTTTCTTCAGCCCAGAAAAGGAGCAAGTAGTCAAGGGGCTGGATGAAGGCCACCTAGCCCTTGAGCTCAGTTTCCAATCCAGTTCAGATTGATTGAAACTAAGAGCTATTGCTTCCCAGGAGCCTATGGCTGGAGTCTGAGGTGTCAGAAGTTCAACTCCATGGTAAATGTTAAGATTGAGACCTACTCAGACTTGTGTTCTGGTGACAGGGATCACCCCCAATAGGCCACCAGCTAGTCCCCAGGAAGTATTATGGGACAATAGAGGAGTAGAGAACAAGCTACCCACTCACATGGTGGAGCATACAAACAGCTTAGGGTACAGGGAAGGTACTGAATGTCCCAGCTAGACAGAGGCAGGGCTAGAGGCTATTCTAATCCAGGAATTCTGTTGTTGTAACTACACAAGACTCCCATTTATGAAGCCCTCTGCTGAAGGGAGCCCCATATGCTGGCCCTTATACCTGCCACCCCAGGTATTTAATCCCAGTCATTAGGTTCATTCAGCTAGGTGCTGGAGCCAGTGTGTGTTGGGCCAGCAGAGGTTCAGCACTATAGAGCTGATCCACCCTTGGACCAGGGCAGAGGATGGCAGCTCCCCATGCTCAGGGTGAAAAAAGTGGTGCTAAACCACACTTCCAACATCTCTTGCAGGAAGTGCCTTTGGTTTCTCAGTGCGCGAAGCCCTGCACATGGGGCAGTCCAGGAAAGAATGGCGGGGGGGTAGGGGTGGGGAGAGAATACATCAATGGTCACCACTGATGAGATGAGCCCAAGATGCCTGTAGGCGGGCACATCCAGGAGCACGTTAACCAGATATCCATGGACAGATTGTTACCCTAGAGACAGCTGGCTTAAACTCATACTGACACCTAGGCAGTGGGGTGAGTGTTTACCAGGGTTGGTTTTGTACATGGGGTGGGGAGGACAAACAGAACAGAACATTGAGAAGGCAGAATGCTGCATCTCTTACACATGGCAACCTCACCAAGATCTGTAAGAAGGTCTCACCATTCAGGATCCTTAGGGTGAAGTTCATCTTCGCAGACTTTATGGAGTGGCCACCTTGCAGGACCTGGACATGAGCTGGTGTCCTAGCTGAGAGATGGCCAGCCACTGGGGTACCAGAGGGGGCTGAAGCAGCAGGCACCACCGTGGACACTGTATTGTAAGAGGAATCATCCCAGAAGGGGGACACTAGATCTTTGGCAGCTATGAGAGAAGAATTGAGAAACTAGACTTGAATCTACATTGAACAGCATCTGTAGGAACATAGAAAGTGTCAGATAGGACTGCTGGTCTGATCCAATCCCCAACAGTGTCCAACTGGAGAGACTTTAGAGGAATGTGTCTATAGGCTGCCCATGGGTGGGGGGGGAAAAATCTATCATTAAACACTCACCCCCCATTGCAAAGTTTGGTTTATGCCAGGATTTATTTAAACCTCAACATGGAAATGTTCTTGCTACCCACAGAGCATCTTAGTTTGGTGGAGTTCTTGACCTTGATGCATTTCAGTGGCATTGAGTTCCACAGACTTAGGCAAGTCTTGTCAGTTTTAAATTTGCTTCATTCCAATTTCACTGGTGTTCGTTTGTTCTAGGAATGCAAGAATGGGTGAGTAGGAGCATCTTGTCTACTTTCTATCCCATTCTTTAGACTGGAGACCTTCATCAGGCCCTCTGATTCATTGATGCACCATGCAGGCACCTCTCAGCCCTCCTCCTGCAGCATTCACCAGCCTAACTATGGCCACAGAACTGGCCAAGTGGGAGCTCCACCACCACAGAGGGACCTACTAAAATATGGAGGGACTAACCCGAGACCTGCAGCACTGTAAGAGAGGGACCATTAAACATACATGGGTTTCTAGGTAGCTGGCCTTTCCTCCCATGAAGAGGTTTGACCCAAAGGCAGGTCCTTTCTGGAAGGAGGGGTTGGATAGTAATTAAAAGGACTAGTGAGCAGCTCCCAGAAGGAAGGGGACAAGAGCACCAAGCGGCTCATCCTCCAGGAAGTCATCCATGGGATGGGGTGAAGGAAATATGGCCCTATAAACATGTAACCAACTTCTGCACTTAGGGGACTGCCTGGCTAAGTTGCAACCTTCAGGTCAGCGGTATTTTGCCAAGTAGCAGCCCACCAAGCCACAGGCAAGCCCTGCCTAACCTAATGAGGGGATGGCAGTGATACAGGGCGAGGAATAGAGAATGAGCTCCACAGAGTTTCAAGGATGCTGCTGCAGATCTGCTGAGGGCCTAACCCAAGATGGAAGTAGCTAGTATCAGCTCATGGGCTTTTGCAGGGCTTGACCTGCCCGACCCAGGAGGCCAAGGGTGTCTCACCATTCAGGACTTTATGGAAGAAGCTCATCTTTGCAGACCGTGCAGTTGTGGCGTCTTGCCGATTGTGACCTGTGGCGATAGCTGCTGCTGCAGTTGGGTGCAAGGAGCCATTCCATTGGGTGGGAACTAGCTCCGGGACAACTAGAGAAGGAAACCTTTGATTATTGCCAACTCAGCCTGGGTTAGTCGCTATGCTTAGAGTCTTACACCTCCACTCACAGTGCACAAGCCAGGCACCCAGCTAGCCTTCAGTCTCCTCAGCGTGGAGCAAGATGGTAAATCCTACCGATTCCTAGGATACAAGGAATCACAACAAGGCAGGGAATTTGTTCATTTAAATCCAAAGTTATCACATGGTAGGGGGCTAGTTACAGAAAAACCCAGCCATGCTGGGGAAGCAGGACCCAGCAAGGAGGACAGACCCCAAGAGAAGAGCTCATATAGGTTGAGAACTTCTTTCAGAGCAGGGAACATCCAGGCAGAGAGGGATTGTCCAGACTGGGGTGCAGGCAGTTATACAGTGAGTGAAGTATTACCACTCCCCAGCCCAGGGCTTAGAAGTTGGGGGAAGACAGATAAAGGGGGACAGAGGCAGATCTCTCCCCTCTTGTGGCCTACATATGAAGTCAGTGGATGCTCCAGCTCCTAGGGGTCAGGTGTCCACATCCCCAGCTGGCACCATTGTTATCAGTCACAGCAGGAACTGAAGGGAACATGGAGTGGGTAAAGTCCAATGTTGCCAATGCTGGATTCATAAGAGACTCTCATAGCATTTGGTGGTTTTCTTAAAGCCCCAGCTCCTGTAATCATGTGAGTGTGGGGAGTCTCAGCTTTCATTTAATAGTGAGTTTCTAACCTTATGGTATAGAAGAGCTTGAAAGTGACTTGAGTGCACCCTAAAGGCTCAGAAACCAGAAGTAAATAGAGATTTATTAAGACACATGGCATTCTCTATAAAAACGATCTCATGATTTGAAAGCTTGGGGTTGGTAATACCAAGAATCTGATTCTCTCTCCCCCCTCCCCAGCTCTCAAATCCTCACACAGGGCCTGGGGAATGGGGATGTGAGCTAGAGACCATTTTAGCCTCCAGGGCTAAGATGCACCTTTCTCCTGCATTAAACCCCAGCATGGCATTTCAGTCTACAGCTTGCTCCCTAGACACTAAACAAGCCCATTTTCCTTGGGCACAGAGTTTTCATTAGCCCAATGATCGGATAGCAATTTAGTCTAGTGCCAGAGGACACCACAACAGTTCCTAGCCTGCTCAAGGGTAATAAAAGCCCTAACTTTTTGCTGTCCACTCCTCCCTCAACACCCGGTTACAAGAAGCCCTCATAGATCAGCTGTGACTCCTTTAGGCAGATACCTGTGTCTTTCTGCTTCTCTTCGCTGCATGAGGCACAGGTGCTACCACAGGGGAATGGTGGAAAATCAAGTGGAAGCAAGTCAAGATTGAATGTCTAAGAAGTCATGCTATAGCTCAGAGAAGAGGGGTTTTTTGGGGGGCACACAGGGGAGAAAGGAGTGTTTAACCTTTGTTATGCAGGTGGTCAGACTAGAGGCTCTGAATGGTTCCTTCTGGCCTTAAGTTCTATGAAATGCAGCAAGAGCAGGCTGGACTTTTGGTGGAACTGTGCCTTTGTTACAAAAAAAAAAAAAAAAGAAAGAGGAGACATGCCTGTCTCTAGATGGCTTCCTCTCACATAGAGAGAGGTCAGCCAGTGAGCAGAGCTAGAGAGCAAGCTGTATATCCGCAGCACATATGCATCCTAGTGAGCTAACCACTAGAAGGTTTCAGGGCAACACTACTTTGTTCCTTAGAACGATCACACTCACCTCCAAAACAAGGGGAGCAGTCTGCTTTGTCTCTTCAAGGCAGAGAGACCATAACATGAGAGGCACAACCTTCCCCACAGCAGGCTGCTACTAGGCCCATATCACATCTTCCCCACAGAGCCCCATAGCCTGCAAGCAGGACCAGGAAAACTCCCATGCCATTTAAAGTGATGGCTTATCATTTTAATACCCCACACTTCTCAGTCAAGCAGACACCCTAGAAAGACTAGCCTAACCTAAGGCATCAGACACCATCTCACCCAGCACGCAGGAGTGCCCAAGCCTCCCAGTAGAGAGAACAAGAGGCCCTCATAGTAGGATTGCTAAGTAAAGATGTTACAGGGTAAGAAGTCTCAGATTACCTGGCACCCCAAACACTGCTACACACACAGCAGTAACCAGGACCACCCTCCAAGGAGCCATCCTGAAAAAGAAAAGATTCAGAGCACTACCTCCCAAGCCCCTGTAAATAGGCCCTCCAGCAGGTGCTCTGAGAGTGAACAAGCCCCACCTGAGTGAGCTTCAGCCCAAGAGCTCTGCCTCCTCATTGGGCAGTTCACCTGGATAACCACCTGGGTTGGGGGAGGGGGAAATCAATGCCAAAGCAAAAGCTCATAGAGATTCCCTGGGCACACCTGGATCAGCTTCATCCTTCACCTAGAATTGGGTCGCCTCCAGTCCCACGGATTTGGGGGGAGAGGGGGGGGAATCACAACCCATGTGGATTTAAGCACATAGTAAAAGTGCTGAGTGGAGACTCCTTATTCATTAGCTGACAAGTGCTTAATATCAGTGCTGGGAGCAGTGCTAAAGGTTCAGGGGTTCTGCTCAGCCCAAGCATCTAACATGTCCAGTGTTTTCTGACCCCCGGCTGTGAACAGCTCACTGGCTCTGGCTCTTCTATTGGCTTTTTAGTCTCTTGATTCCAGCAGGGCTGTATATGCCTTACAGATAATCAGCTGTGCAGGGATTGTTTATTTTTGGCAGTAACATAGCACCTAGAAGCTGCTACCTACTGAGACCTGAACTGCATCGCGTTAGGAGCTGTGCGTGCGCCTAGGAAGAGATAGCCCCTGCTCTGGTGATGGGGTTGCCGCACATATGGGACATCAGTGAGAGGTTTTCAAATCTCAGGCGAGATGGGGCACAGGTTTTGGGAGGAGGGTTGCGTCTCACCTTGTGAGAACCAGTTTCTCTGTCCCTATCAATTTCCTTGAGGTGTGGAATGGATGGGGGGAAGGGGTGTGCTCAGAGGGTGGACTGGGCCTGGGCCTGGGCCCAAGGAGTTCATGCCCCCAAAAGAGACTAGTTTGCAATCAAGGTGTAAGTAGTCTCAGAAGCACAGTTCTCTCCTTGCTTGTCTAGCCTGGGCAGCTCACAGAACTCTCTGGGGCTCCTGGTTGTGGGACCAGCCCCTGTCTTGCCTCTGCGGGCCTGGCAGTACCCTCTCCTCCCACCTGACCTTACTGTCTACAGTATTCATCCCCTCATTGTCCTCCGAGGTGACAGAATGGCTGGCATCCTGTAGGCCTCTGTATCCCAGCATGCTGCCTCTAGGGTTGCCAGGTGTCCGGTTTTCAGCTGGAACGCCCAGTTGAAAAGGGACCCTGGTGGCTCCAGTCAACACCGCTGACCAGGCCATTAAAAGACTGGTTGGCAGCGCAGTAGGGCTAAGGCAGGCTCCCTGCCTGCCATGGCTCTGCATGCCGTGCAGCTCCCAGAAGCAGCGGCATGTCCCTCCTCCGGCTCCTATGCATAGGGGAAGCCAGGGGGGCTCCACACGCTGCCCCCACCCCAAGCGCTGGCTCCACAGTGCCCATTGGCTGCACACTCCAGCCCCCTGCCTCAGCCCAGAGCCCTCCCATACTCCGAACTCCTCGGCTCCACCCCCCAGCCTGGAACACCCTCCTACACCCCAAGCCCCTCATCCCTGGCCCCCACCCCAGAACCCGCACCCCCAGCCAGAGCCCTCACCCTCTCCCACATCCTAACCCACTGCTTCAGCCAGAAGCCCCCTCCTGCACCCTCAACCCCTCATTTTTGGCCCATCCCAGAGCCTGCAGGCCCAGCCGGAGCCCGCACCCCCTCCCGCACCCCAACCCCCTGAACCAGCCCAGTGAAAATGAGTGAGTGAGGGTGGGGAGAGCGAGTGACAGAGGGAGGGGGGGGATGGAGTGAGCAGGGGCAGAGCCTCAGAGAAGGGTCAGAGCAGGGGGCAAAGCGACGGTGTTTGGTTTTGTGCAAGTAGAAAGTTGGCAACCCTAACTGCCTCTCCAGCCTGGCAGCCTCTGCCCCACTGCACTCACTGAGTCGCTGGGAAACGTGATGGTGGTTGCTGACAAGGGGTCTGGGCCTCCTCCACCTCCTCTTCCCTCTCAACACCCCCTCCAGGCTATATCAGGGCATTGGCGCCAATGCAGTGCCGGCAGGGTCAGGCCCAGAGACAGAGGCTGGGATGAGAAGTGGAGTTGCCCAAGTGGAGTGCAGGAAGCAATATGGTAGGACAGCTGCCCAGGAGAGCGAGGAGCCATGGGGATGGGGTGTGGAGCAGGGAGCTCTTGGCCACACACAGGAAATTCCTGCTATGGCTTTGGTCCCCGCTCATTGTCTTCGTTTAAGCATTTATATGACATCACTGTTGTTCAGACCTTCCCCGTCTCCCTGAAATAACCAGCAACCACAACCATAGAGTAGATGCTCCTTGGTGCCGCCTGCTCTTCCCTACGCCCCCCCACGCCACTGCTGGATCTTGAGCCAGGCTTCTATTGTGCCCCTGCTGCCCACACATTTCCTTCCACACCAGGAGGTGGTACTGCTGGGCGTATGAAGCTAGAAATCAGTTTTCCGCCTGCAGAAGGTTGTTATGTTGTGCTCAGCCCCCAGGTAACTGAGCACCTCTGAGTTTTCTTCCTTGTCCATGGGAAGCATGCCGCCCACCCCGTCCATCCCCTTCCATCCTCAGAGGCCCCGCCATGATTCCTGGGAGGTGCTTCTGCAGCATTGGAGGGAAGGGTCCAGGGGGCAGAGCTACAGCTATCCCTTCATGCACGCTACTGCCAGCTCAAGCAAATCAGGTTTCCCCGTGAAGTCATTCAGTCCAGCCCCACACCCCAGATACAAGGCTAACTATCTGTGTGTAACTGCCCCCAGACGCTGTGCTGTATTCTCAGATGTTAGGGCTGGTCAGAAAATGCGTTTTATTTTCCCACAAAAAATTGTATCTTTTTGGTAGAAAGTCACCAAACAGAAATATTTGGATTTGGAAATGCTGCTGCAGTGCTACATGGGAGTTGTAGTTCTGATGCCTCAGAGTGCCACTCTCGTGTATATGCCTGGCTCCCTTCTTGGACTACATTTCCCAAGATGCACCATGGTCTCACCTTTCGGTGAGGAGAAGCAGTGCTTTCTGGGAATCCCTGGCCATGGTGTATGAGGAAGATGGCTGGGGAGCATAAAGGAGAACAGGAACAGAAGGCTACAGAACTACAGCTCCCATATGGCACTACTGGGCCTTTCAGAACTGAACTACTTTGATTTTTGGCTGAAAACCCTAAACACTGGTTTGGGGCATTTTTTTCCTTTCACAAAAAGTGAAAATTTTCTGCCGAAAGCAGCCACTTCATGTGAAAAATTTTGCTGAGTAAAAAAATCAGATTTCCCATCAAAACACATCTTAGATGGAAAATGTTCATCCATCCCTATTAAATATGCACAGCACCTATCACTGTAGTATCTAAGTGCATTCCTGGGCTCCTACCACAGACAATCCCCTTCTGTCCTCCACTTGCTCAATGGATAAAAAGCAACAATGTTTCCTTCCTATAACTCACACCCATTCATCAGAAACTCATTCAACTTTATTGCTGATGCATTTCAGCAGCACCTCCCCGCCTTCCTGCTGAAGTCTGCTTACTAGGGGCTCGCTCCCCCAGGGTGGAGGGGCAGGGCAGACAGTTCTTCGACATAAGTGTATTTGAAATGAGGAGTTTTATCTCCTATGAGACCACAGCTCCCTGAGACCACAGTACATCGCATAGCATTAATTCCATGCTCCCCTTCTTGTGCAAATGACAAAGGGCACAGGGTTTTTTTCTTTTCACTTAGTCAGTCGCTGTTTAAGCTGTAACAATCTGGGGCCAGGGAAGCCTGCATGAAAGCATCTGGTGATCGGTTTGTCAGTGACCCTGCCGTGACGGACACAGAGCTGCTCTGGTCTAAATGATACAGAATGTGTGTTGGGATGGTTACTGCAAGAACCTATTGGGTTAGCTTAAAAACAGGGCTGTTAGGACAAACAAGCAGGAAGGGAAGAAGGATAGCTCAAAATAAGGCCCTGGTCAGCAAACATTTGAGTGTTGTCATGGGACAGTGGGAGGGCCACTGGCTCACGGGCTCTGACTTGGCCTCTGGCTGAGGCTGCAGGTTTTGACAAGCAGGGCCAAAGCCCAGGAACTGTCAAGAACAAGGAACTCGGGCTACATTATAAGGGACTTTCTCTCTACAGAGGGGCATGGTTGTTCAGGGGAACTAGACTAGGACAGGACCCTGCTGTGGTATCAGAAGAAGGTAGGCCTTCTTAGGTCCCCATCAAGGGGGCCAGGACTTCAGATGAGACAGCCATGTGTGAAGGCTATCCTCTAAATGCTTCGTTCCTACTGTTAAAACATCGGCTACCCTCAGCAGTAGCTGATGGGTCTTTTTCCCTCGGTGACACAGGGACACTGCCTTTCTCCAGCATGTGAAGACTGGGTAGAGGAAATCAATTTCTGATTCAATGGCCATGAAGGCGGTTCAGCAATGTGCTGTGGGGCATGGAGAGCATGACAAGGCTCTGAAGCTGTCCTGGCCACCCACTGCACCTAAGGAAGTCCCCAGCCGTAACGATTCTTCATGCTGCTGGAATCTGGCTTCCGTGGCTGAGAGAGTGGGACGGTCCCTGTGCAGCGGCTTTCTCACTCAGAAATTTCTCGCAACTCTCATCCCATTAACATCTTATCAAATCTCATTAACATCATATCACTAATTCAAGTCCTGCGGCGATGGGGGCGTGGCAAAGCGACTGTGGAGACGCCCACTGGCGGTCGTAGCCACAATCCTGCGCGTAGGTGGCCTTGGGGCTAGTGGCCATTCAGCTCCATCCCAGGGCAGTGGAGAAATTCGGCAGCACCCTAGGTGATGGAGCAGTCCTTATTAGGAAAGCACTGCTCACCCTTGGTAAGGGAGGGGCTAGAAAAGGTGCTTTAGACATAACACCTGCCCCATAACATCTGGCCAGACTACCACGGCTGGTAGATCATCCTTCAGTGGTTGAAAAACAATAAAGAAGAAAAGACTTACCCTAGGAGCATGGAATGTCTACACCCTTATGGACGGAGGGGATACACAAAGGCCTGAGAGAAGAACGGCTCTTGTCTCCAGAGAACTTGCCTGCTACAACATTGATATTGCAGCACTCAATGAGACGAGACTGGCCGGAGGAGGTTCCATCAGTGAGCTAGAAGGTGATTACACTTCCTTTTGGAAAGGAAAAGCAGAGAATGAAGACAGGATCCATGGCGTCAGATTTGCAATAAGAATGTCTCTCCTGAAAAAACTCCCTGACCTCCCTGTTGGCCTGAATCAAGAGTTCATGGAACTTCAGTTCCCCTGAATCCTTTATGGCACGTCACTATTATCAGTGCCTGTGCACCTACACTGCCCAACACATAGGAAAGCAATGAGCAGTTCTACTCTGACCTGAACTTCATCACTGGATCAACCCTGCAAATGACAAGCTCATCCTCCTGGGAGACTTTAATGCTAGAGTTGGTAGAGACAGCAGTGGCTGGAGAGGTGTGATAGGATGACATGGACTAGAAAGATGAACAGCAATGGACTCCTCTTGGGTAAATGTGCAGAACACAGTCTGCTCATCACTAACACCATCTTTAGGCAAAATGATAAATATAAAATGACATGGATGCACCCATAGTCCAAACAGTGGCACCTGATCCACTATGTTATCACCTACCAATGAGATGTCTGTGATGTCAGAATTAACAGAGCCATGTGTACTGCAGAATGCTGGGCAGACCACATATTGGTAAGAGCAGTGCTCAACCTGCATATTGTCCCTTGACAGCATAGGTGTCCCAAACTTAATAGAACAGCCTTCAACAGAGCAAAGCTCAAGCACAATAACTATCAGGTGCAGTTTCAGAAGTCACTTGATGACAAGCTTTTTTCATGCCTGCTAATTCCTGGCAACCCAATAGAAAAATTGAACCAGTTCAAATATGTGATTATTGACACAGCTAAATCAGTGCTTGGGCCAAAGAAAATGGTGCACCAGGATTGGTTCGATGAGAACAGCGAGGACATCTCCAAACTCCTAAGTGACAAGGAGAAAGCATTTGTTGAATGGTGTGATAATCTCACTTCCATCTCAAAGAAAGATAGATTTAAGTACCTACCGAGCAAGGCCCAGTCTGAACTGAGGAGAATGCAGGATGAGTGGTGGGAGAGGAAAGCTGCAGAAGTCCAGCATTACGCAGATACAAACAACGCAAAGATGTTCTTTGACTCTCTCAAAGCAGTCTACAGACTATCTAAATCTGGCAAAGCCCCCTTGAACTCGGCAGAGAGCACAATTCTCATCAAAGACAAGGAGGGAATCGTACAGAGATGGACTGAACACTTCAATAGTCTACTCAATAGACCATCCACAGTCATTTGGCGTGTCCTTGATCATTTACCTGAGAAACCTATCAAAGAGGATCTCGATCTCCCTCCCTTCCAGTTGAGGAAGTTATAAAGCCATCTGTCATAAATATAAAGGGAAGGGTAAACACCTTTAAAATCCCTCCTGGCCAGAGGAAAAACCCTTTCACCTGTAAAGGGTTAAGAAGCTAGGATAACCTCGCTGGCACCTGACCAAAATGACCAATGAGGAGACAAGATACTTTCAAAAGCTGGGGGGAGGGAGAAACAAAGCCTCTCTCTCTGTGTGATGCTTTTGCTGGGGACAGAAGAGGAATGGAGTCTTAGAACTTAGTAAGTAATCTAGCTAGATATGCGTTAGATTCCTATTTCTTTAAATGGCTGAGAAAATAAGCTGTGCTGAATGGAATGGATATTCCTGTTTTTGTGTCTTTTTGTAACTTAAGGTTTTGCCTAGAGGGATTCTCTCTGTTTTGAATCTAATTACCCTGTAAGGTGTTTAACATCCTGATTTTACAGAGGTGATTCTTTTTATTTTTTTTTGTTTTGTTTTCTTTCTAACTCTTGGGAGTAAAGTTAGTTAAAAACCAGAGAGATTAGGATGACAGACTCCACGGTTCAACAAAAGCTGGAATTAGCCAGATTTGAGGCTGAGGAAAAACAAAAGGAACATGAAAGACGGGTAGAACTCAGATGGATGGAGATGGAGGAGAAGGAAAAAAAGAGAGGAAACATGCACTGGAGATGGAGAAGGCAAAGGCTCAGCAGAATATACCAACAAACCCTAGCAATCCTTCTCCAGGTACCACTTCCCATCCCAGAAAGTTCCCCACCTACAAGGCAGGCGATGATACCAGGGCCTTCTTAGAAAACTTTGAAAGGGCCTGCCTTGGGTACAGCATCTCTACAGACGAATACATGGTAGAGCTGAGGCTGCAGCTCAGTGGACCCTCAGCTGAGGTGGTGGCTGAAATGCCTAAGGAACACATGCACAAGTATGAACTGTTTAAAACCAAGGCGAGAGTCCGAATGGGGCTAACACCCGAGCATTCCCGTCAGCGGTTCAGAGCCCTAAGGTGGAAACCAGACGTGTCATTTACCCGACATGCCTACCACATTGTGAAACATTGGGATGCCTGGATATCGGGAGCAAGTGTTAAATCTCCAGAAGATTTGCCCTTCCTAATGCAAATGGAGCAGTTCTTAGAGGGTGTTCCTGAGGAAATAGAAAGATACATCCTAGATGCGAAACCCAAAACTGTAATCGAGGCGAGGGAGATTGGAGCCAAATGGGTGGAGGTGGCAGATAAGAAAAAAAACTGGTCGCAGTTGGAGCGGATACCAGAAGGGACAACCTCAGACCACACCCTACTACCAGGGGCAGCCCAAGGCCCCACCTACCCCCCAAGGAACCCTCCAGCCACCTTATCGTCCCGCCACACCGTTCTCCAGCAACCCCCCTCGCCCCAGTGACCCGTCAGCTGGACGATGTTTTAAATGTAACGAGCTGGGGCATGTAAAGGCCAACTGCCCCAAGAAACCCAACAGATTACAGTTCATTGCACCGGAATCACACCAGAGGTCCTCAGGCCCAGATACCTCCCAGATACCCTTGGAGCGGAGGGAAACTGTGAGTGTGGGCGGGAAGAAGGTCACCGCGTGGAGGGACACCGGAGCCCAAGTGTCAGCTATCCATGCTTCCTTAGTGGACCCCAATTTAATCAACCCAGAGATCCAAGTGACGATTCAACCCTTCAAGTCCAACTCTTTCAATTTGCCTACAGCCAAGTTGCCTGTCCAGTACCAGGGCTGGTCAGGAACGTGGACTTTTGAAGTCTATGATAATTATCCCATCCCCATGCTGTTGTGGGAAGACTTGGCCAATCATGTGAAGCAGGCCAAGAGGGTGGGAACGGTCACTCGCAGCCAGGCTAAATCAGCTGTCCTGCCTAGCTCTGTTCCGGAAACTTCGACCAGGACCTGGTCAGAGGTGATGGAACTGGACCCCAGGCCAATGTCTACAACAGCAGTAGTGGTTCCAGTCCCAGAGACCCAGACGGAACCAGCCCCAGAACCAGAACCGGCGGAACAACCAGCACCAGACCCACTGCCAGCACTGAACCCAGTGCTTGCAATCCCAACACCAGAGGGCCCCACTGAACCTGAACCGGCAGCAGCCAATAACCCTACACAAGAGGCTCAGCTGGAGCCTGAACCCCAACATAGTGCACCAGCGGAGAGCGGTTCACAGTCAACGGAAACAGCCCCATCCCCTACATCGCTTCCAGAGGCGCCAAGCCTAGGTCCACAATCCAATGAGGAACTGATGTCTCCAGCATCAAGGGAACAGTTCCAGACCAAACAGGAAGCAGATGAAAGCATCCAGAGAGCTTGGATGGCAGCACAGAGCAACCCACTGCCTCTCAGCTCTTCTAATCGATCCAGGTTTGTTGCAGAAAGAGGATTTTTATACAAGGAAACTCTTTCTGGTGGACACCAGGAAGACTGGCATCCTCAGAGACAGTTGGTAGTTCCAACTAAATACCGGGCCAAGCTCTTGAGCTTAGCCCACGATCATCCTAGTGGCCATGCTGGGGTGAACAGGACCAAAGACTGTTTGGGGAGGTCATTCCACTGGGAGGGAATGGGCAAGGATGTTTCTACCTATGTCCAGTCTTCTGAGGTGTGCCAAAGAGTGGGAAAACCCCACGACCAGGTCAGAGCCCCTCTCCAGCCACTCCCCATCATTGAGGTTCCATTTCAGCAAGTAGCGGTGGATATTCTGGGTTCTCTTCCGAAAAAGACACCCAGAGGAAAGCAGTACATACTGACTTTCATGGATTTTGCCACCCGATGGCCGGAAGCAGTAGCTCTAAGCAACACCAGGGCTAAAAGTGCGTGCCAGGCACTAGCAGACATTTTTGCCAGGGTAGGTTGGCCCTCCGACATCCTCACAGATGCAGGAACTAATTTCCTGGCAGGAACTATGGAAAGCCGTTGGGAAGCTCATGGGGTGAATCACTTGGTTGCCACCCCTTACCACCATCAAACAAATGGCCTGGTGGAGAAGTTTAATGGAACTTTGGGGGCCATGATACGTAAATTCGTAAATGAGCACTCCAATCATTGGGACCTAGTGTTGCAGCAGTTGCTTTTTGCCTACAGAGCTGTACCACATCCCAGTTTAGGGTTTTCACCATTTGAACTTGTATATGGCCACGAAGTTAAGGGGCCATTACAGTTGGTGAAGCAGCAATGGGAGGGATTTACACCTTCTCCAGGAACTAACATTCTGGATTTTGTAACCAACCTACAAAACACCCTCCGAACCTCTCTAGCCCTTGCTAAAGAAAACCTCCAGGATGCTCAAAAAGAGCAAAAAGCCTGGTATGATAAACATGCCAGAGAGCATTCCTTCAAAGTAGGGGACCAGGTCATGGTCTTAAAGGCGCTCCAGGCCCATAAAGTGGAAGTGTCATGGGAAGGGCCATTCACGGTCCAGGAGCACCTGGGAGATGTTAATTATCTCATAGCATTCCCCACCTCCAACCGAAAGTCTAAGGTATACCATATTAATGCTCTAAAGCCCTTTTATTCCAGAGAATTAAAGGTTTGTCAGTTTACAGCCCAGGGAGGAGATGACGCTGAGTGGCCTGAAGGTGTCTACTACGACGGGAAAAGTGCTGGTGGTGTGGAAGAGGTGAACCTCTCCATGACCCTTGGGCGTATGCAGCGACAGCAGATCAAGGAGCTGTGCACTAGCTACGCGCCAACGTTCTCAGCCACCCCAGGACTGACTGAACGGGCATACCACTCCATTGACACAGGTAATGCTCACCCAATTAAAGTCCAACCTTACCGGGTGTCTCCTCAAGCTAAAACTGCTATAGAACGGGAGATCCTGGATACGTTACAGATGGGTGTAATCCGCCCCTCTGGCAGTGCATGGGCATCTCCAGTGGTTCTAGTTCCCAAACCAGATGGGGAGATACAGCATTTAGCTTACGGTAGTCCACGCAAAAATGTAACTCGTCCCCTGACAACTATCTAATGCCACGCACAGATGAACTATTAGAGAAACTGGGATGGGCCCAGTTCATCTCTACCTTGGACTTAACCAAGGGGTACTGGCAGGTACGGCTAGATGAATCCGCCAAGGAAAGGTCAGCCTTCACCACACATGTCGGGCTGTATGAATTTAATGTACTCCCTTTCGGGCTGCGGAATGCACCCGCCACCTTCCAAAGACTTGTAGATGGTCTCCTAGCAGGATTGGGAGAATATGCAGTTGCCTACCTTGACGATGTGTCCATATTTTCGGATTCCTGGGCAGAACACCTGGAACATCTACAAAAAGTCTTTGAGCGCATAAGGGAGGCAGGACTAACTGTTAAGGCTAAGAAGTGTCAAATAGGCCTAAACAGAGTGACTTACCTTGGACACCAGATGGGTCAAGGAACTATCAACCCCTTACATGCCAAAGTGGATGCTATCCAAAAGTGGCCTGTCCCAAAGTCAAAGAAACAGGTTCAATCCTTCTTAGGCTTGGCTGGTTATTACAGACGATTTGTACCGCAATACCGCCAAATCGCCGCCCCACTGACAGACCTAACCAAAAAGAAACAGCCAAATGCCATTCAGTGGACCGAAGAGTGTCAGAAGGCCTTTAACCAGCTTAAAGCGACACTCACGTCTGACCCTGTGCTAAGGGCCCCAGACTTTGACAAACTGTTCCTAGTAACCGCAGATGCGTCCGAGCATGGTGTGGGCGCAGTTTTAATGCAGGAAGGATTGGATCAAGAATTCCACCCTGTAGTGTTTCTCAGCAAGAAGCTGTCTGAGAGGGAAAGCAACTGGTCAGTCAGTGAAAAAGAATGTTACGTCATTGTCTACGCTCTGGAAAAGCTATGCCCATATGTTTGGGGATGGCGTTTCCACCTGCAAACCGACCATGCTGCACTACAGTGGCTTCATACCGCCACGGGAAATAACAGAAATGTTATTCGGTGGAGTTTAGCTCTCCAAGATTTTGATTTCAACATCCAGCACATCTCAGGAGCTTCTAACGAAGTGGCTGATGCACTCTCCCGTGAAAGTTTCCCAGAATCAACTGGTTCAAATCGTCCTTGAGATGTGGAAAATATTGTTAGTCTTTATACAGTTAGTAGTATATTTAGAGGTGCATGTGTCTTATTAACTCTGTTTTCTCCTAGAGCTCCAGGAAGAAATCCCAGCCAGCGTTTCACCCTATCTGTGATTTGGGGGGCGTGTCATAAATATAAAGGGAAGGGTAAAACAGCTTTAAAATCCCTCCTGGCTAGAGGAAAAACCCTTTCACCTGTAAAGGGTTAAGAAGCTAGGATAACTTTGCTGGCATCTGACCAAAATGACCAATGAGGAGACAAGATACTTTCAAAGCTGGAGGTGGGGAGAATCAAAGGCTCTCTCTGTCTGTGTGATGCATTTGCTGGGAACAGAAAGGAATGGAGTCTTAGAACTTAGTAAGTAATCTAGCTAGATATGCGTTAGATTCTGTTTGTTTAAATGGCTGAGAAAATAAGCTGTGCTGAATGGAATGGATATTCCTGTTTTTGTGTCTTTTTGTAACTTAAGGTTTTGCCTAGAGGGATTCTCTATGTTTTGAATCTATTTACCATCCTGATTTTACAGACGTGATTCTTTTTACTTCTATTAAAATTCTTCTTTTAAGAAACTGAATGCTTTTTCATTGTTCTTAAGATCCAAGGGTTTGGGTCTGTGGTCACCTATGCAAATTGGTGAGGATTTTTATCAAACCTTCCCCAGGAAAGGGGGTGTAAGATTTGGGAAGATTTTGGGGGGAAAGACGTTTCCAAATGGACTCGTTCCCGGTAACCGGTGTTAGATGTTTGGTAGTGGCAGGGAAAGTCCAAGGGCAAAAGGTAAAATAGTTTGTACCTTGGGGAAGTTTTAACCTAAGCTGGTAAAAGTAAGCTTAGGAGGTTTTCGTGCAGGTCCCCACATCTGTACCCTAGAGTTCAGAGTGGGGAAAGAACCTTGACACCATCAAACAACTGAACTCTGGCAAAGCCTCCGGAAAGGATGGCATCCCAGCAGAATTGTATAAAGTAGCCACCCCAAGGCCATCAAGGTGTTTCATGACAACTTGAGTAGCATTTGGGAGGAAGAAGAAATGCCACAAGGCTTCAAAGATGCTATTATTGTATCACTGTTCAAATATAAAGGCAGCAAAGCTGAGGAGAATCTTCCAGAAGCACAGTGTGGTTTCAGACCAGGTTTAGTACTATGTGTAATGCCGACAGACCCCGGTCGTCAGCAGGAGGGATTGAACCTCTGGAGCTTAGTGCATGAGCCTCTACCGCATGAGCTAAAAGCCAACTGCCCGTTACCTAAGGCTGTAGAGAAGACTCGTTTAACTTTCTCTCTAAGTGGTCTCGGTGCCACTAGATGGGACAGAACACCACGCCCAGGAGGTGTGTGGGTTACATGTGGACATGATCTTTGTCATAAGGCAGGTTCAGCAAAAATGTTCAGAGCAGAACATGTACTTGTATGCAGTTTTCATTGATTTGACCAAAGCTTTCGATATGGTCAACAGAGAGGGATCTATGGGCTATTCTGCATAAACTGGGCTGCCCAAAAAGGTTGATACAAATCAGCCATCTGTTCCATGACCACATGCCATTGCAAGTACTCGCCAGTGGCTTTTCCGATGCATCTGAAATCTCAAATGGAATGAAGCAAGGTTGCATACTTGTTTTTTGCGGGTCTCCTCAGTCATGCAACAAGATGACTTGGATCAGGTGATATACATCTGCTACCTACTCGATGGCTCCCTCTTTGAAAGACTCAGTGCTAAGACCAAGACACTGGAGAGGCTTTTCACTGAGGCCCTTTTTGCAGATGACTGCCTTGATGGCCCATAGACATGATGACCTTCAGATCATCATTGATAGATTTTCTGAAGCATCTCAGCTCTTTGGTCTCATCATCAGTCTCGGGAAGACCAAGGTCTTGTTCTAACCAGCACCTCATTCCAATGCCCTAGTGCCAGCCATCTTCATCCAAGGCACACAGTTGAAAAATGTGGAGCAGTTCAAGTATTTGGGCAGTACCATCTTGAGTAACAGTACCCTCGATAAGGAAATTTCCTCCAGAATTAGTCAAGCCACTTATGGAAAAGCTGCTAGGAAAAGGTGCATCTGATCAAAGGTAAACATACCTAGCCCAGACAGCACAGATCACAGCCCTCTAGGAAAAGGGGGCAAGGAAGCACTCAGTGCTGGGAGAGGGAAGTATCGGATAACCCCAAAAAGGGAGCTGGATTTTCTGTATATGTACAGTCCTGGGGTTGAGAGACCACTCCCCAAAGGGCCAGCCAATGGGCAGGATCCCCCTGAACATCTATCTTGCCTGACCCTGAGGAATTAAAATTCCAGAAACATGATTAAATTAAGAGCCCACACAGAGGGGAACACTGGAGGGAAAGAAAAGCCAGTGATTGATTACATGGAAGAGAGTCAAAGGACACCATGTGTAATGAACAAACTAACTTCAAACTGAACAGATGGCATGGTATCATAAAGATACTTGTAAACGCACATCTGTGATACAAATTTTGGTATTAATGTTAAGTTTTGGGGATAAGAATTTTGACACAGATGTTAAATCTTATGATAATGCTACTTTATAATTAATACCTGTAAACAGACTTAAAGCATACCACAACAGAGAAACCATAACAAACCTGGTTAGCTGGGTGAGGGGGAAACTGAGGCACGCTGCCTCAAAGCCTTAGTAGCTATTTCCCGAGGAGACTGAAACCAATGGGGCAAACCCAAACCCTAACGAAAATGGCCAGATCCCTCAAACTGACCCAGTATTACCCGAGGACAGCAAAATAGAAAATATGGGTAACGAACCACCAGTCTTAAGAAGGTCCCAGAGGTCTAATAAGGGTGTACTTCCTGTTAGAGATAATTATGTTATTGTTTCTATGTAGTGTTTTAATGAATATTGTTATGTAGAGTATGAAGAAGTAGATGTGAAATGTTAAATATGTTAAATGTTCTTTTGCTAATTGTTAATGGGTTTTTGATATGATACAATGTGGGTATATGGTGTTACTATGGGGCCCGGATGTAATGGTGTGAATATTGTGGCTGTGGCAGAATTTTAGCAAGGGGGAATGTAAGGGGACTGTTGCCCCCTTACTAACAGTCAGTGGGGTGTTTTGTTTGGCTAGCTCCCAGTACTAAAAGGGGAAGGGTAGATGGGAAATCAGGACCCTGAGATGGACAGCCCCCAGGAACAATGGGGAGAGGCCAATGCTCCAGGTCAGCCTGAATGACAGGGTGGGCAGGCTAATCAGGGAGTCAAGAGGCCAGGGGGGTCCCGTCCTCCGTGTCAGCTGGATTTGCCTCGGTCAGACAGAGTGGGGCCGAGCTAAGGAGAAAGCAGGGGCCCAAGCTGAGCTGGGGAGCAGAGCTGGGCCAGATCCCAAGGGACCAGAAAAGCAGCCCAGAGAGAGCAGACCCTGTCCTGGGAGCAGAGCTGCAGCCCCAAAGCCAGAGGCACAGACCAGAGAGAGCAGACTTGCCCTGGGAGCAGAGCTGCAGCAACCAGAGCCAGAGGGGCCAGAAAAGCAGCCTAGGAAGCAGGTCAGTGCTGGGAGCAGAGTCATAGAAGCAGCCTGCAGAGCAGACCTGTCCTGGGAGCAGAGCTGCAGCAGTCAGAGCCAGAGGGGCCAGAGCAGCAGCCCAGGGAGCTGGAGGCAGGGCAGCAGCCGTGCAGAGACCGAGTGGTGGGGCTGGGGCAGGAGCAGTCCAGAGCTGGGTGCGGTGAGCAGCTGGGGAGAGCGAGGGGAGCCCTGGGCGCAGGCCCAGCACAGGGAGATGCCTCAGTCAAGAGGCTCTGCAGGCCAGTCCTGGATCGCAACCCCGACAGGGCGGGGGTGACACTGGGAAGAAGGGTCCTACCACTTAGAGCCTGAGAGCGTGTGGCTACCACCAGAGCAAGTGTCCAACCCACAGCATCCCTACAGCACAGCCAGGGCCTGAGAAGGGGCCTGGGACTTACAAGGAGCAGACTGTGAACTGCCCGGACGTTCCAGAGACCCTGTTTGTGATGTTCCCTGCCACAGAGCGGGGTGATGTGTTTCCTTTAACCTTTCCCATTTTTCCTTACTCCTTTTTCAACTAATTGTTGATTAAATAAATTGTATTTGCTTTAAATTGTATGTAATGATCAGTGGGTCAGGGAAGTGTCCAGTGCAGAGAGAGTACCCCGGAGTGGGGACACCCTAGCCCCTGTTGTAGGTGACCACAGCTGGGTTGGGGGTCAAGCCCCCCAGGAATCCTGGGCCCAGCCTCGTTGGGGTTACGAGGACTCTGCCAGACAGGAGAGTGGGGAGGAAGGCCTCTGGGTAAGGGAAGTGGGAGCGAGGACTCAGATCCTTCCACTAGCCCATTGCATCGGGGTAGTGCAGAAGCCAGGAAAGTTCCCCACAAGAGCAGGGCCATTCCCCCGCTTACACATGGGCAGACAATACCATTAAAGTGGGAGTCAAATCTAGGCATTTCTGAGGAAGGAGGCAGAGATTCAGGTGCTGTGGCTGCTGCTGTTGTTTGTGCGCGTACAAGCCCCTTTTCTTACCCGACAGAAGCATCGATCTCCTGTGTCGCGGTGAAGCAGCAGCAGCAAACAAGAGGGGAAATTACCGTGGCCAGCAATGAAAGTGACTGCCAAAAGGGTGTTTACCTGCATGCCCTAGAGAGAGCACATATTTGTACTAAGTAAACAAAGGCTAACCTCCTCCTAATAGCACCACCTTACCTGCGACTTGGACCACCACCACTAGCCATTTCCACACCGGAGTCCAGTTTAAATTAGCACCACTTTAAATCTGGTGAAACTGCTGAGAAGTTTGACATCATGAACATCTAGTAAGCAGTGTGTGCACATGTGAAAATGATGAAAGGGAGCATGGTCCAGTGCACAGGACAGAGGTCTACTCCCACCTCCGCAACTGACTTGCCCTGTAACATCATGCAAGTCACTTCTTATCCTGTCCCTGATCAGCTTAGGCTGTAAACTCTTGAGGGGCAAGGCTGGCTGAATGTTTGCCCAGACCCTAGCATGAAGGGACCACAGCTGAGATCAGGACTCCAAGGTGGTAGTGGTATGGAAACAAAAAGTCTTGGTGGTGCACAAGTGTCATTTGTAAAGTCACTTGTGTACAAACAGCCAAAAAGGGCTGAGTACTTAAAAACTGAATGAATCCCAGTGATTGAACCTGGTGATTGTCTGAACAAAAAGCTCCATCTGGGTGCTTAGTATCACATGGATTCAGACCATCTAGGTTATAGACTAAAATCCCAGGCATGTCACTATTGATTAGATGCCCCATCTCTGAATGATCAATTCATGCAGAGGCTGCTTCGCCTTCCCCCTTCTCTTAAATTGCAGACTGGTTTTAGCACCCAATACCCTTGCTCTACAACAGCACGGGGGCTTCAGCTCCCAGCTACTGCCCTGAGTCAATGAAGGTGCCTCATGGCAAGTCTGCTGCTTTGCTTCTCCTTGAACTCAAGGATCCTCAGTCTCTCCCCTGCAAGGATGGGTTAGGTACCACCCTGCAGGGTTCACAGCAGAGAGGATAGTTATATGGCAAAAGCAGAGGCTTGGCTCTGACATAAGCCTTGCATGGAGGAACTTGAGCAACTCCGTTTATGGACCTCATTAGCTACATTTCCCAAACAGGGCTAGTTGGGCCCTAGCACTGGGAGGTAATGTGGCCTAGTGGTTACAGGCCAGGCCTGGAATCATAGAATCATAGAATATCAGGGTTGGAAGGGACCCCAGAAGGTCATCTAGTCCAACCCCCTGCTCGAAGCAGGACCAAGTCCCAGTTAAATCATCCCAGCCAGGGCTTTGTCAAGCCTGACCTTAAAAACCTCTAAGGAAGGAGATTCTACCACCTCCCTAGGTAACGCATTCCAGTGTTTCACCACCCTCCTAGTGAAAAAGTTTTTCCTAATATCCAATCTAAACCTCCCCCATTGCAACTTGAGACCATTACTCCTCGTTCTGTCATCAGCTACCACTGAGAACAGTCTAGAGCCATCCTCTTTGGAACCCCCTTTCAGGTAGTTGAAAGCAGCTATCAAATCCCCCCTCATTCTTCTCTTCTGCAGACTAAACAATCCCAGCTCCCTCAGCCTCTCCTCATAAGTCATGTGCTCTAGACCCCTAATCATTTTTGTTGCCCTTCGCTGGACTCTCTCCAATTTATCCACATCCTTCTTGTAGTGTGGGGCCCAAAACTGGACACAGTACTCCAGATGAGGCCTCACCAGTGTCGAATAGAGGGGAACGATCACGTCCCTCGATCTGCTCGCTATGCCCCTACTTATACATCCCAAAATGCCATTGGCCTTCTTGGCAACAAGGGCACACTGCTGACTCATATCCAGCTTCTCGTCCACTGTCACCCCTAGGTCCTTTTCCACAGAACTGCTGCCTAGCCATTCGGTCCCTAGTCTGTAGCGGTGCATTGGATTCTTCCATCCTAAGTGCAGGACCCTGCACTTATCCTTATTGAACCTCATCAGATTTCTTTTGGCCCAAACCTCCAATTTGTCTAGGTCCTTCTGTATCCTATCCCTCCCCTCCAGCGTATCTACCACTCCTCCCAGTTTAGTATCATCCGCAAATTTGCTGAGAGTACAATCCACACCATCCTCCAGATCATTTATGAAGATATTGAACAAAACCGGCCCCAGGACCGACCCCTGGGGCACTCCACTTGACACCGGCTGCCAACTAGACATGGAGCCATTGATCACTACCCGTTGAGCCCGACAATCTAGCCAGCTTTCTACCCACCTTATAGTGCATTCATCCAGCCCATACTTCCTTAACTTGCTGACAAGAATACTGTGGGAGACCGTGTCAAAAGCTTTGCTAAAGTCAAGAAACAATACATCCACTGCTTTCCCTTCATCCACAGAACCAGTAATATCATAAAAGGCGATTAGATTAGTCAGGCATGACCTTCCCTTGGTGAATCCATGCTGACTGTTCCTGATCACTTTCCTCTCATGTAAGTGCTTCAGGATTGATTCTTTGAGGACCTGCTCCATGATTTTTCCAGGGACTGAGGTGAGGCTGACTGGCCTGTAGTTCCCAGGATCCTCCTTCTTCCCTTTTTTAAAGATTGGCACTACACTAGCCTTTTTCCAGTCATCCGGGACTTCCCCCGTTCGCCACGAGTTTTCAAAGGAGCCTCAGACTGTCTAGGTTTAAGCCCAGCTTGGCCCCTGGATGACCTGAGCCAAGTCATTTCCCCCTCTCTGTGCATCTACTTAATGAGTGTTTGAGATCTAGTGCTCTGATGGTATTTTGATAAACACCCTGGAAATGCCTTTGAAGAGAGGTTTCCCCCTCTGATTGTAAGCCGAGGGTTGAGCAGGGCAGCCTTGCCCTAAATTTACAAGGCTAGGGTAGAAGAGGTTAAGTGCAGAAGTTGTCTGGCACTATCCCCTTTTGAGGAAGGCCCTGAAGGCATTTTTCAGTTGTTTCCCCAGCTACAGTAGAACCTCAGAGTTTGAGGACCAGAGCTACAAACTGGCCAGTCAACTGCACACCTCATTTGGAAGTATGCAAGCAGCAGAGAAAAAAGTAAAAATAAGGGAAAGTTCTGAAAAAAATTGACAAGCTATAGAACCTGCCTGTGCTGGTTTCATTTAAATTAAGATACTTAAAAGCAGTATTCAGAGTAACAGCCGTGTTAGTCTGTATTTGCAAAAAGAAAAGGAGGACTTGTGGCACCTTAGAGACTAACCAATTTATTTGAGCATGAGCTTTCGTGAGCTACAGCTCACTTCATCGGATGTATCCGATGAAGTGAGCTGTAGCTTACGAAAGCTCGTGCTCAAATAAATTGGTTAGTCTCTAAGGTGCCACAAGTCCTCCTTTTCTTTTTAAAAGCAGTAGTTTTCTTCTGCACCATAAAGTTCCAAAGCTGTATTAAGTCAGTGTTCAGTTGTAAACTTTTGAAAGAACCATAATGTTTTGTTGAGGGTTACAAACAACCTCCATTCCTGAGGTGTTTGGAATGGAGGTTCTACTGTATTCTCAACAGCAGTTCAGCTCCAGAGGTTGGAGCAGTGAGTCCTGCTGTAGGCCAGTTACTGGCATGTAAGCTCACTGAGTGTGGTTTAAATTTAAACTAGTAGTCCCCTCCAACACTGTCAAATCCAGTCCAAATCTTCCCTTAGAAAGCCTGTCAGAGCTACTTTCCCTAGATCAGTGAGGGGCCCCACCAATGCCTTTAAGAAAAAGCAAAACACCAACCCCATGTTAAAAGATTGTCCTTGAGTCTTTTAAACCCTTATTGGTTTGCCCCATATTAAGTCTATTCAGGAGCTAGAATATTCTAATCTCACTTGTGCTTTCCAGAATAGCAAAGAGGGTTTAGCAGGACTACACTTGCACATTACCAGTGCTAAATTGGCTTGTTAGTTTTTTTGTTAAAGGTTAGACTAGTCAGACTGAGCCAAGTCCCTGACCTCCTCCTAGGGTCCTAACATGACTTGAGTTACTGATCTCTAGCTGAAGGAGCAAGCCAGCTCAGCAGTTAGATCACATTTTAAGCAGGTCAGAGAGCTAGAGCATTTTGAGCAGTTACTGGGACACCAGAATGTTTTCTTGCTTGACACCCAGCATATGGGGTGTCCAGGGCATGGCCTCCCCAGGAAGGGGACATTCCCAGAGGTTAGTACTGGAACCAAGACACTATCTACTAAGGGGATGTAGTTCTACCAACAGGGTCTAGGATCAAGCCTGAGTGAAGCTCTTCCACAAGGAGTATTTGAGACTTGCCCTGGCTCAGGCTAGTGAGGGAATATTGGTAGAGAAAGATGAAGTTTAGCTAGAAAGCAGCATGAGATATTCAAATGCAGCTTTCAACTTGCTGGTCCCCTTCCACCCCAGAAGCTCCCAGCCCAGCTATAAGTGACATGCACACACCAGCTGGATTTGTTAAGGTTTTATTTGGATTCGTTCCACATCTGCATTAATGCTTGCACACTCCTGTTCTGCAGTAACCAGCCCCTCTGTGCAGGAGTTTGTAGCCCCCCTGGTTCTGAAACAGGGGTTCTTGCGATGGCCATTGTACAGGCAGAAACCCAGGGACACTACAGCAATTAGAGCAACTTCCAGCAGCAGGGCACCAACAGGAGGTGGCATCACACTTGGTTCCCTCCTGCAAGAGGAAAGAGTCAAGAGGCAGCTGGACATTGAGACAGCTTATTTCCCAAAGCCATCCATCCCTGCAACAATGGGCCAGGTATCTTTTGGGATACCCTTGGGTCAGGATGGGGTACAGGTGTGATGTTTGTGGGAGTTTAGTTATGTTGACAAGCCCATCATAATCAGGGTGGAAAGGACTAACTGCCCCTCACTGTGCTCAGGGAAGGCATCAAGCTAGTTATTTCTCCTCCCATTTTTGGCAACTGCGCCTCAGAATTCTTGGGGTGGCTCAGCTGGGCTTTAGACTAGCAAGCACCTGCTCCGACTTCCTTGGGGTGCTTTGCTCTTTAGAGATGAGAAAGATCCCAGAGTGTACTAGGATTTAGAAGTTGGATTGAGGCACTTGGTGAAGACAGCTCCTCTCCATGAGGAGTTAGACACCCACAATAGCTCCCTTGGTTAAGGCAAGGCCAGTAGTGGGTGGGAAATCTGGAGGGGGTATGGCTGTAGCTGCCCACACCTACCCACTAGTAGAAACTTCAGTTCTCTTGAGCAAGGCACCAGACAGTTCACACTGCTCCCCTCCCACTGGGCAATTGAGCTTTCTGGGGCTGTTGTACCAACTCCATTCCCTGCCTGTCAGGACTCCCCACTGTAGCCAGTGGTTGTCTGGTTGCTATGGAACACAGCTTCAACCCACGAGGGGTAGTTACCTGTGTGACTCTGGATTGCGGGAGAGCCGTCTGAGTCCCACTCATAGCTTCCAGTCTTTGCAGCTAGTTTCTGCACCTTCAAGGGCCCAACAACAACAGCATGGACAAGTCCACCTTCCCTTGCAGAGCCTGGGGCAGATGGAGATGGGAAGCTTCAGACCCCTGGGGCAGCAAGTTATATGGGCCTGTGGTGCCCATGCTCCAGCAAGTTTAGGGCCTGGCCCCACCTGCCCACCCCCCATGAGCCTCCCCTGCTGCTCTGTGCCCCTTCAGCAGCTGCTGCCAGCTACAGAAGGAGCAATGCCAGCAGCAGCAGAGGGAAGAGGCACACATGTGATGGCTGCTTCCCCCCCCCCCCCCCACCACCACCGGGGAGGCAAGGGGGCTTCCTAAACCTGAGGGGGGCCTGGCCTATAGGAGCACATGCAGGGCCAGTGCCAGGTGGGTGTGCTGCCAGTGGGGAGAGGGTATGGGGAGAACAGGACTGGAGTCCTGTGGCCCTGGCCCCAGGGCAGCCTGCCTGCACCCCAGAGCTCTCCTCCCCAGTGCAATATAGGGAAACTGTTAGACACTTACTGTTTCTAGTACATATATAGGCTTACAAGGCATGTGTGGGGGTGGGAGGGACTTGGACCCTGAAATTTTACAAACCTGCTGCCCCTCCCAAAAAAATACTGAGCAATCCATCTCTTGCTTGGCCAGGAGCTTATTTACACAGCTGGCTCTGTAGAGCTCAGCATCTCCTATCTCTTCCCTTTGCTTGGGGGAGAGCCCCATTACCAGGTCTCTACTTCACTAGAGCGGAGATGCTGGAATACTGATGCCATGTGACAATGAAAGCCACCTTTGCACCACAGGAGAAGGGGCACCCCAAACCAAGCCTGCCAGACTTGGCCAAGTCTCTATCAGGAACAATGACCACACAGAACATCCTGCCCCATCCCCACACTTTCCCTCTCAACAGAACTGGTACCTTCCAGGTCTCTCTTGTGGCGAGAGGTTGTGGCTTGGCATAGGGAGTCGCAGCAGCTACAGCCAGAGCTCAGAGAGGGACTGTCCAGGAGTTCCCACCTGTTGGAGGAGAGCAGTACAAAGGTTGATCACCAGGGGTGAGTCACATCTCAAAAGTTGAGGAGTTACATGGGATTGTGAGGTCCCTAGGCCCAGTCCCCAGGCAGTTTCTAACTCATCTGGGCACTGAGGCTCTTTCAGGAGAGCTAGGGCAAGGTTGAGCATCTGCTTGCCACAGGACTGGTGTGAAGATCAGCAGTTCTGTCCTAAGTGAGATGAGCAGAGCAGGCATGGATGGTAGAGCTGCCTGGGAGCATTGTCCCTTGCAGCAAGGAGAAGTTGGGAGTGGTTGTAAGATACAAGCATTGGTGGAGCATGGGTGTTTTAGGCTACAGCTACACTGATCAGGGGTGAGAATCCAGCTACGTAGATATACCCACTAACTTGGTAAGTAGCAGCACGTGTATGAACAGTGCTACTATCCGGAGGACAAACCCCACCTGACCCCATGGTACACCCTTGTTACAGCTTTGCTGTGCCCGCACTGCTTCTCCTTGCACTAGCTCCACTGTGTCTGGATGGACTGGGACTCAGCCCCCACGAGAGCTCATGATGTTGCTGTAGCTCAAAGGACCAATGTTTGCCTGGCCAGCTGCTGGTTTTGCACCTGAACTTCAACCAATCTTAAGTGTTCAGACAAAATTCATGGACTCTGCAGCATAAGGACTGGTCATTGGTCTGCCAAGGAAAGAAGTCCAGCACTGCATCCCATGGGGGCTATTAGTCCTGAGCATGCTAGGAAACCCTGGTAAAGCTCACTACCCATCACAGAGGGAAGCAGGTAGAGATCATGTGAATTGCCTGGTGCCTTTCTCAAGACAGGCCTGGATTCCCCTCCAAACTTAGTGCTTGGCCTGTTTTGTCAGACAATCTCACTACTGCAAGAGCAGCCTGTAAGCCATGTTTCTAGGGGCCATGTTCCCACCTTCATGAAAGGGAGGGGGAACACTATGGCAGGACTTCTCTGTCCTGCTTTCAACCAAGTCACTTTGGCACAGCACTTGAAGCTAGGTAGTTTCCCTTGGTAGGTTTGCAAGGGAAACCAGCCTTTGCCATCATTCCCAATCTAATGGAGTTCACCTGAAGGCTTTCAGTGTTGTCCAGCTAGTCCCACCCAGTTTGTTGGCTTTGTCATTATCTCTCTCCACCAGTGAGGTGGGAGAAATAAGGGTAAAGAAGCAAGTGGTACAAGCTAAAGTTGCTTTGGGCACTAGAGCCAAGTTTGTTGTCCACAAGAGAGTCTCCAGAGGACTGTTTGCAAGCATCTCTGCAGGTTGTTCCCTCCTGCATGGCATGTCACTGGGACATACCCATGTAGAACAACCAGATTCTGTTCTAGCTGGTTTAGTTTTAGAGAATTGCAATTCCTCCTTCTCCCCAAGGGTCCTTACCTGTTGGTGTCCCTGTGAAATGAACAGGCCTTCCTTGTGGGATCCATGAGCACTCTGGGGTCCCAGACCAGCACCTGGCAGTGGAGATAGATCTTGGGGGGTGGGAGGGGAGAGAAGAGAAGAGAGCAGATTGAGATTATCCCCACTGCCTATCAGGAAGAAACATCCTTCACTGGTGGTGGGGGAAGCTGGGGGGGTGGTGTGCAGGAGCGGAGGAAGAGCCCTACTCAGCATAGCTGCTCTGCTCAAGTGCAGTCCAGATACCAGGAGTCCCATTACAAGTCCCCCACATGCTGCCTTTCAGAGATGCTCTGGTTTGTGGATGGATCTGTCATGACCCCATGCTTACTATGGAGGAGTTAGATGGGGCTTCCAGGCAGTTGCCCATTTGTAGCCCCTAAAATGCTGCATTCATAGAGGAATTAGGCATCTAAAGTAGCAATTAGTGCTTAAATCCCAGAAGCAGGCTTTACTAGGCTTCACAGAAGCCCCACTGGGCTGTCCAACCTATAGGGGCCTAACCTTGCTCAGGACCTAGATTTCTGGCCTAAGTTCCTTAGATTTCCATCTCTGGGCATGTATACTGCAGCCCAATGCTGGGTGTCCAGCCCTAGAACGAATGACCTGGGGATGAGGTGGAGGACACAGCACACAGCTGCAGCCCATGTGACATCCTCAGGGCCATACATATGTTGTGTGGATGCAGCCCACATAACAGAGCTGCATGTGCAGCCCATAATGGTAAATAGGTTGAGAACCACTGGCTTAAGGGAAGCATGCTGGTAGGGGAGTTAAATTTCTATGCTTCACAGAAGTACATGAGAGGTGGAGTCTCCTCAGGTACTGTTCACTAGGTTGTTGGATGATAAGTTGAGATAACTGCATTAAGAACTGTGCAGTTGTGTGCCAGTTTCCACAAGCTAGAGTCTAGCTGAAACTAAAGCCATGAAGTGTTAATGGTGTGGAGACCTTCACCAACCTATCGGTGAAGAACAAGTTCTAGCTTGAGCCATCTGCAAGTTGCATTCAGAGTATGAGGCATTTGACATTCCAGCCCTCGAAGGAAGCTGTACATCTAATTCAGATTTAGTTACTTACATCAGAGTCCACACCTACAAATTCAAAGGCCTGCAGGGAGAGCTGGATAGCTTCAGGGGTCTGTCTGGGCAGGAACTGGGAGTTTGCCACCTTACCATCCACAAGGCACCTGGAACAGGAAGACAGTTAAACCTCACTGATCCAGGGACTGTCAGAGATAGAAGAACTGTTTGACCCTAGGAGAGAGCTACTGCATTATTCTCTCCCCACCTGCAGTCAGTTTTCAAGAGCTTCAAAGACCTACACCTAGTGTTACAGAGCAATATGAACACCAAGTTGCCCTAGCAACAAAGGCTTTGGATATATCAGTTAACACAGTGCCAGTGTGTCCAATTCTTTAAGGGGCCGTGTGGTTACCAGAGGCCAAGCCAGACATCTTCATTTACTATTGTCTCTTGGTAGTCTGTGGCTTAGTTGGATCAGCTGGAGTCAGAGACCAGCCTCTCTCCCCCAAATCTAGGAGATATGTAGGAGCCTTAAGAATCCAGCATGTTCCATTACAATGGAGTTGGGGCAGTCCCAGGAGCATGCTCCACACCTTACTCCACTTCAGACATTCAAGCACCCCAGAGCTGCTGTCTCCTGGAGATAGTTACCCATGGTTTGCAATGATGCTATAGTTCCTGGGAGACTTGCTAAGTTCTGGGGTTGGGGTGGCAGTGCACTCATCTACAAAGATCTGCAGAGGCTGGTGGAAGGAACTCTTTACAGAAAACTCTATATGGATCTGAGAGCCTAGGAAGAAGATCTTGGAGTCTGATGGGGCACTGAAGTCCACTGCAAGAAAACAAGAGTTAGTCAAAGTGCATGATACAGAATACTGGTCTCAGAAGGAGACTCCAAGCACAGAGCCTTCTGCATGTGCCTGCAGGTTTTGGGGAGGAAATGGGGAGGGGTGTGTTCCAATGGGTATTCTTGTGAACACATTACAAAATCATGAGGCACAAGTCTTTGCTTCAGTAGTTTCCTAGAAGCTGAGATGGCAATGGTGCCAAGAGCATAAGACGCCATCCTAGAGAGGCAAAGTGAGTATTGAGGTGGAGGGAACTGGGTTGGACGTTGCCCGAAGCTGCAGGAGATGCAGTCAGGATGGGCTGTGTGGGAGATCAGCTGGCACTGCCCACCCCTTCCCCAGGTGTCTTACCATTCATTAGGGTCACCGTGAACATTAGCACTCCAGAGGCAGACAGGTGGCCAGTCACTGAAGAGATGTAGATAGGAGTCAAGTGCCCTGCCCTAGGAGAGGCAGGAAAGGGTTACCCTACAGGGATCAGATTCTCATTCCCTCCCTAGGAAGATGGAGTTCTCCCTGCTTGTATTGGAGGGTGCTAGGCCAGAGGCCATCTCAGCTGCACTGGAAAGCTCAAGTCACCCCAGCTCCATAGCTTACTTAACAGAGGCTGCTCTAGAGCTGGAGTGAAGCTGACACTGGGCCACCCCTCATGTCCACAGGGGGCTTGCATATCCCAGGCTCACTTGCAGACAGGTTTTTGCAGGGTCAGCTCATGCTGGTGACCCCCCCCCCCCCCCCCCCCCCCCATCATGTGCTGCTGTGAAGATGTGGCACAGTCAGTCCCACAAGCATCACTAATATAGTTTGACTCCCACTGACACCCCCAGGCTGTCCCCTCCCACTGAGTCATATCTCATCCACCTTCATTAGCTCCATCTTCCAGGTGGAGTCTCATTTGGATTCCTGGGCTCTAGACCCCCATTGTATTGGCTCTCGCATAAGAGGTCCTCAACTCCCTGGGCTGAGGTCTTGAGTTTTAACCCCCCGCCCCCAAAATATCATTGGAATGTGTCCTGACATGAGGGGCAGCATAAGACCCTCCAGTCCATTCACAGTTCATAGAGGCTCCCAAACACTCCTATCTTGCACCCAAGACGAATGCTTTACTAGTTTGTTAGTCTAAGGTGCCACAAGTACTCCTTTTCTTTTTGCTGAAACCTGTTACTAGCACTAGTGTCCCTTTGTCAGCAGTACTCAGGGCTGCCTGCTACCTTTCCCACCTCATGCCAAGCTGCCTGGCTCCTGGGGGTATTTTAGGTTCTATGTTACTAGGGATATGAGCCAGGTTTACTAGATGGCAATAGCCAAGACAACTCATCCCACATGAGCTTGCTTTGCTCCAACCCTGTGATCATCACCTCCTACCCCCAATCAGCTGGGTAGAGCCCTGTCTTGCATCCCTGCTGCTTTTTATGGGGTCCTATTGCCCCTCAGTGAAGCCCATGAGAGTCTGGGAAATTTTAGCATCAGTCCCTTAGGGCTCTAGCACAAGCCAAGTGCTGGCAGCTTACTCATAGTCAGTGCAGTTGATCCTCTCAGTGAAGGAGGCGGCATAGCGTCTGCCTGTGCCAGGGGAAGGCCTGTAGACCAGGTCCGTGAAGTATTCAATCATGTTCCCAGATGTCTGCAGAGGTGTGCGGGGGGGAAGAAATCAGAGAGGGTGGCGGTCAGCACTAGCATCAGTTACAGCTTCCTCCTGTAGCTCTTGGCCTAGCAAAGTGGGAGGGTTGGTTCATTGCTAAGGAAGTGAAACAGTATTTCTGTTCCTTGAGACAAGCCCTTCCCCTAAACAAGGGAGAGATGCTGCTCCACACTGCCTCCCCCCCGGCATTCCCTGGCAGGGCACCAGTCTGTTACCAGGAGTATTAAACTGGGAATATGGACAGAAGCCCAGCTAGGTAAGAGCCACTTGGGAGGGGCCTTTGTCATTTCTCCCTTCTGCCAGGGGAGCCAACATGCTGCTCAGGTAGTGGGCCAGGACCCGCCTCCCCCCGGAACAGAGAATCAGGATCCAAATCCAAAGTCATAGGCCCTTGGGATATCCATTCGCACAGCCATCCCTTCCCCTGCCAGCTCAGCACACGAGGGGGGACACTCTCTCAGACCCCTCACCCAGCAGCAGGGCAGTTTGTTCTCACCCACACAGCCAGAGTACGCAAAGCGAGCCAGCTTGCAGGCATCCAAGCAGCAGACAACACCTTACTGCGCAGAACACAAGGCTGCACCCCAGCTAAGGTTCTCACTCACCAGCCGAGAGAAGCCACAGTCCTTCAGGCGGTACTGGAAGTGCAGAAAGCCCTGTCCATTGTCGATGGAGTAGAGGCAGCTGCCCAGGTGCACAAGTTGTGGATCCAGCAGGAGTCCATTTCCCAAGGGGTCTATCTTTACAGCCAGGTGGATGCTGGTTTTATTGCACTCGTAGAGCACAGAGTTAATGGGTGCTAGAGGAGAGTGAGCCAACTTGACATAACCCTCTGGAGAGGCCCCCAGAGACAATCTTTCCCCCAGACCTCCTGTAATCCCACCAGGTGGCATGCCTTCTGGACAAGAGTGTCAGAGGAGTCCTCCTTGGGAGGAGCCATTGGCTCGGCTAGCCAAGTGATCAGATAGCCAGCCCTCCAGAACCTTTGCTGTTACCGGAAAGGAGCCAGCACCTGGAGGTTTGACTGCCCAGGCCCTTTGACCCTCTAGCTTGAGGGTCAGGCTTCAGTGCCATTATCTGTTAATAACAGATATTTCATGCAGTTGGTTCACTGTTGGCCTCACTCCCCTTGAAGATAGGGGTGTGTCACCATCCAGTGGTCACAAATGCCATTGTGCTTGTTACTTTATTAAAAAGAAGTCTTTTACCCCCACCCTATCCATCACCTGGGGACTTCCAGGGAATTCTTAGAGCCTGTCCCTGCTGGTCAGGCTGCTTTAAGGAAAGGAAACCCTTCCCAAGCCTTCCCATCTGGGGGGCTGAATCACAAGTGCCAGCTCCTTGGTGCTCTGCAGCTGGAGAGCCCTTGGGTAAAATCATGGGTGCTCAGCAGCCAGCATCAACCAGTGGGTGGGTGGGAGGGAGGGGAAGGCACGGCACAGGGCAGAAGGAGGCAGAGCAAGGGTGGGCTGTGCTCAGAGTCCAGGGGAGGGGCAGAAGAGGGGGCCCTGGGGCCCCCACCCAGAAAGAAAGTCAGCACCTGTGGGGTAAAGGGTTACAGCTGTTCAAGATGCTTCTGTAGCTAAGCATGAGACAGCACCAAGTTCTCATTAGCCTTCAAAGCAACACTGCTGTAGCTACCAGAATTGGCTACAGCTGGTGGTGAAGAGCGAGTGTTAGATGTCACTCCCAGCACAAACAGGAGTTCACTCTGCAAAAAGAAGCTGGCAAGCAGAGTCTCGGAAATAGCCTGCAGGCAGTTTTCAGGTTGGGTTACTGCATTTACAACCTTAATTGCAAAGGTCAAAGGAGCAGGGTCAAAGCAAAGGTCCCCCTTTGGAGAGCAGTCAGCATTGGCAGCTCTAGTGAGCTTAGAACTAGAGTTAGGACATGGGAGGTTTCTTACAGAGCCAGCCCCTGGAATCAAGTTATTGCCTAAGACTCAACTTCACTGGAGAGCGAAGTGATTTGGTTGCTGAGACAAGCTTTGAAACAGAAGGTTCAAAAGCTAGAGGGCAGATAACAAGTATGTTTAAAAACAAAATACCCTTGATTTTTGAGCACTGAAGTTGGCATCACTGAGTACTGGACCTTAGCTCAGAACCCCCCGGGGGGGGGGACAGGGACTTATCACCACACACTTACCTCTCTGAGCAGCAAGAGCTGAGCTCCAGATGAGCACCCCCAGAAATGCTTTCCACAGCCCCATGATGCTAGTAACCCACACTCAGGTTAGCAGGAAGGCAGCATACCTCTAGCTCCTGGGGAGAAGCTATATATACCCATCTAGTGATAGGCGACTGCTGTGATCAGAGCCACCTCCTTAACCTCCACAAGCAGCCCCAGCCAGGAGCCGCAGAATGCAGCATTCAACTCAGGTGCTGGGCATTCCTCATCTTCCTCCCCATCAGGAGAGTCAGCTTTCAGGTCCCCATAGACAAACCCAACTGTCTCCAGGCAAAAGGCCTGCTCAGCTAGTCCTAGGCCCAGAGAGCAGGCAGAGGTGTCACCTACAGATGTGGGCAGGGCTCTTGGCTGCTCTCCTATGCTTTTGCTATGCCTCATCCAAGTCAGGGGTAAGTTGGGCAGGTATCAAGGTGCACCCCCCCCAGAGCAGGCTGCAGGATTGGGGCTGTGTGCTGTAAGTTCTTTGCATGAAGGACTGCACCTTCAGAAGTGTTTGTATAGCACCCAGCACAACAGGGCCTGATTCGGATGAGGGCCTCTGCGTGCTACTGTTAATTTATAATAAGGGCAGCAGTGTAGATGGAAGACTTTCACAGGAAAAGAAGAGGTGCTGTAAGAAGTGAGCTGTTTTCTCTCCTCTCCAGTGAGTTAGCACAGAGCTGCCACACGAGGAGGCACTGTCTTTTGGGTGACCCATAAAGCTGATGTCCTAACTGGTTGGAGTAATTAAAATCCCAGGGCACTTTCTGCAAAAGGAAGGTGGGGTCCAGCCACGTATCCACCCAGGTACCTGTATTCTGCTTCCCTAAAGTCATTCCTGCCGTGTCACCTGGAGAGGACACTGTCATTCCCTGTCCTAAAATGACCCTGCTGTGAGCTATTAAACAGCTGCCACGGTTCAATCCTGGGTCAGATGAATCCTGCAGAGTCTCCAGAGGGTGTTGGGCTGCAAAGCAACCCAGAAGTGTCAGTTATCACCGGCTGCTGAGGGATGGGACCTTTGTGGTGGCTGTGCCAGCAGCTGCTTCACTAATATAAATCCTGCTACCTGCAGTTCCCCTCCTCTTGCCAGCATCCTAGAGTGCTGTGCAGAGGCAATGCAGCTGCAAGGAAACCTGGGTTCGTTGCAGGATCTTGGTGTTTTATTTGCAGCAAGGGACATTTTTAGATGATCCTGCACTTGCACACATGGTTAAAGGTAAGTGTGTGGATGTTTGTAGGATTAAGGCATTGGCATCTGTACTGCTTCAGTGCCCAGGGCTCCATTCTGAATATGGGTCTATTCCTGGCTCTGCCGCTGGCTTCCTGGGTGAGCTTGGCAAGTTATAGTCTTGCCCTGTGCCTCAGTTTCCCCATCTGTAGCATGTGGATGACAATACTGACCCGCCCTATCATAGAATAGCATCATAGAATATCAGGGTTGGAAGGGACCTCAGGAGGTCACCTAGTCCAACCTCCTGCTCAAAGCAGGACCAATCCCCAATTTTTGCCCCAGATCCCTAAATGGCCCCCTCAAGGATTGAACTCACAACCCTGGGTTTAGCAGGCCAATGCTCAAACCACTGAGCTATCCCTCCCCCACATTGTAATGTTCATGGGTGGAAAATGCACAAGCATGAATGTGATTCTTTCTCCGCACTCTGAGCGTCTGTGCAATGACTGGGTTAACTCAGTGCAACCCGTGTGTAGACACTCACTTCTGTTTCAGAGCGCCTGACTCACTGATTTCTTACTGAGTTAACCTAGGGCACTGTAGAGCTCTCTTAACCAGAAACAAAACTGTCTGCACCAGGGCGTTGCATTGATTTACCTGCATCAGTTTCTAACCTGATTTAGTACGAGTGCCATGTTCCCATGCAGGCAAGGCCAGATTAGGACACTGCTCGCTGAGCAGTGGCAGTTGCTAGAGAATCCCAGCAGGCCCTGCCAGTGCAGCATGCTGAAGGAGGTTGCCAGAAGGGGAGCTGGGTAGGTTCTCCGCATAGGCAAGCGCTGGGGACCCCCCAGCAGTGAGTCAGAAAGGCTGCCTGAGAATGGATCCAGGAATCTGGCATCAGCAGGGGGAACTGCTGGGGGACTGCAGTGGGGCGGCAATGGTAGGAAGAGTCAGGGAGGGGGAAACTCAGCTGGGAAAGCCCTTTCCAGCAGGAGTAGCCAGCGACAGCTGCTAAGGATCCAGGAATAAGGCTGAGCCCACCTGCTGTCCATCTGCTCTCCTGGGATTTCCTCTCCGGAGGTCAGGCCTGAGCAGAGGAGGTCAGAAGGGGGGAAATGAAATCAATCTGCCCTCTGCAATCAATGGAGGCAGACTTGTCCCTTGGGCCAGGTCCCCCCATCTCCTGAGGCTGCTGCCCCAAGTGGGTCTCCATATCCATTGCTAATGGGGCCAAGACCCCCCTGCCAGCTCCCGGGGGAGAAGAAAGAGACCACAACGAGAACAGCTGAACGGTTCATATATTAAAAACTGTCAAATATACAGTATAATTGTCATACAAAATTATCATTTTATTCCCTTTCTTTCCAAGCAGAGCAGAATGTTAGACACCCTCCCACCAAGGAGTATCGATGGCACCCAACGGCTACAGCCGGGAGAGGAAGGATGCTGTTTGACAGCAAGGTCTGCGGTTACCTTCCGCTTTAAAACATGTGGGCCGTGCACAAGGACCACGGATTCCCGCCTGCGCGGCTCCTTCTGCATCTGAGCATCTTCAAAGACAGAGCAGGGCACGCTGGCACTGCCATCCCATAGGCCACCCCGAGGATGCGGCATCGTACTCTGCTCCACTGTATGCCAGTTAGGGGTTGCCCTTAGGCTCCCGCCGCAGCCCTGGAGACGGTGCTGAGAACTAAGGACTGGGGCAGGGCTGACGGGGCACACGACCAGCCGCTGCCTCCTGGAGTCCACTCACAGGGGAGAGACAGGGACCAGCCTTCCCACAAGCTGCCTGCTCTCACTCTAACATATCCCCCAAGCCCTGTCTGTGAGGCAAGTCTCTCTCTTGTGCAGCCCTGTGAACCTGGGGCTTATGCTCCAAGCAGGTGTCTTTGGGGGTGGGGGCATCACCCCGGCTCTCATCTTCCAGCCACTTGCAACCAGCTCCTCTACCAATGCCACACGCCACCGCACCCCAATCCCCACCGTGCCCCCTCTGGAGCACCCTGGGCTGCAGATTCAGCAGAGGACCCCTTTGCCAGCAGCCGCATATGGGCTGCAGGGGGAGAAGCCTTTAGCGCTTTCCCTGCTCTCACTGGGCCTCCTGTCACTCCACGAACTGCTGCCCCTGGGTGTGAACCGAGTGGCATGTGGCCACCCCAGCTCCCCCAAGGCCATGGGAGGCTGAGTCCATGGGATGGGGGCAGAGGGCCCTGGGCTGCAAATGCAGGACAGGCAAGTTCTCCCCTGCTGGAAATTCCTGGTGTTGCTGGGGGGCGGCTGGAATCTTGTCCCCCTCCCCCACTGCCAGGGAGTCTCCAGCTGCTGCATTCCCAGAGTCCAAGCTCATGGTGGCAGGTGGGCCATAAAGCTGGGGGATTCAGTGCCAACCCTTCCCCTCTTCAGACAGTGCTCCCTGAAAGGTCTGCCCTCAGTCTGCTCTCGCCACCCTCCCTCCTTGTCTCTGTGCAGCTGGGTTGCTTCCATCCCTTTCCAGGCCTGTTGCTTTGGTTACTCCCTGTGTAGCCCGATGAAGTGTGCCCCTCCCTGCTCGCTGGCTCCCTCCTAACACGTCCATGATGGCTGCTGCTCAGCCCAGTCCCTCCCAGGCTGATCGCCCTCATACTAAACACCCTGGTTGGGTCCCATTGCCCTTTGGCTCTGTCCCATTCTCCTGAAGAGAGGTGCAGTGGCTGCAGGGCTAGCGGGGGGCTCATTGTGAGAGGTCATAAGCATGGCAGCTGTTGGGAGCTTGTCTCCTGCTCCCCCTTCCCCTCTGGACTCCCCACCCCAGCCAAGCCTCAAAGCAAGAAGAGAAAGCAGGGAACATGCTGTCCTGCCCCCTCAGCCTCTCTCCCAAGCCCTCCTGTACCCCCACCAGTTCTCACCAGGTCTTGTGGCTCACACCCAGCCTCCCCTCTAGGGAGGGGCACCATGGGACCCTCGAACTGGTGGTGTGGGGGCAGGAAGAGAACACACTCTGCTCTGCTGGGAGCCAACCAGCCATGGTCCAACAGGAAGATGGGAAGCTTGGAGCACTGAGCCCATGCTGGCTCAGGGAATGATACATACATGGCGAATGGAGCTATGGGTTACAGTGGAAACCTACCATCCAGTATCCAGCCCTAGGCATGAGACCCTGCAGCAAAGGATCTGACAGTGGCCAGGTTCATGCAGTGAAAGCTCCACAGGCAACAGCTGCTGGAGGCTGGGATTTGGTTGACAGACACCCTGAAAAGACTCTCTTGTTTTGCTTTGAACCTGCCAGGCTGGTTAGAAATTCAAGGACCACAAACAAACCCACAGAAGGCTTGTGTAGTGGGGTTTTTATACATGCCTGAAACTCAAATGTTGATGCTGCTTCAAACAATATAGTCATTTTGCTGGCTGCTAGTCAATAATGTGTTATAAGGACCCATGGTCAACTACAGACTGTCCGAGCCCACTGTACACCATAAAAACATGTACATGGAGGTTGAGTTAGGTGCAGCTTGAGCTGGTAATATCTACCACTTGGAGTAGTATGAATCATGCATAGCCTGTTCAAAATCAGTGCTATGGGAGAACTAGTTTGATTAAATGTGACACATTGGCCATCTTAATGTATTTAAGGACCGCTGCCTTGGTTGTTATTTCCCATATATGGACTGGTCTGAGTCAGTGCAGGCTGAAGACTGTTGTGGCCAACTAAGCCCTCTGATGCAGATAAAAACCAGCATGTAGACGACATACTGACTTCCACACACAGACTGTATGTGGTCTACATGGAACTGACAGTCTCTAGGCCAGTGTGAATCAGTGCAAATGGCTGTCTCTAGAATGGACAGAGCGTGCTGAGTATTGTCTGGTATATCAGCCATAGTGTGACTTGTGCAGCTCTAAACAGATATGCAGGCAAACAGGCTGGTCAGATTCACACACACTGAGTGAAATATGCACGCAGATCCCAATACACCCGATAACAGGTTGGTCTCTCTCTCTCTCTCTCTCTCTCTCTCACACACACACACACACACAGAGAGTAATACATCCATCTCTTACATCCCCTACGCAAGATCTGGATATTCACTGTACGGTATTGTACACAGCCACCACATATCAACCATGCACAGATTCCTGTATGTACACCCTGCACACACTGAAATACACACAGTGACATAGTGACACACCTAGAGAGACCAATGTTTGTTGCAGAGTACTGTTACACTGTGTATTTGTTGTGTGAACAGATCAATCTCTCACACACACAGAGAATACTGTAATGTAACAGGCTAAGGCTCCCCCTGCAACCACCAGCAAATATACTGGCCACACCCCCATTAATACCAGTGTTCACTGTCGTACTATTTACACACACACAGAGTAATGTATGGTTCACAAGCGCACTCACACCCAGAATATACAGTATAACATATCTGACATACCTCCCAACCCCGAGATTCCTTCACACATTGCAATGCATTGCACACACATTCTTGCAGCTGGAGTAAAGCACACACATTAAAGCATACACCCATCAGTGTGCAGCACACAAAACCAGTCATCAGTACAAACAAACACACACACTTGCAACTCCATATCTTGTCTCCTTTTTACGCTGTGACAGGTATACTGCTATTAACATGAGTGAGGTACCCGGGCTGGGATCCCACTGTCACAGACGGTGCCCCCACGACTTTCAAATAGAAGCAAGAAAAAAAAAACTTTGTGAAAAGCAATATTCCCTGTTGGAGCCTCAAGCCAGTTCTGCTTGTTGACGATGTGTCATGTCCTGCATCCAGCCAACAGACATAAGGAAGAAACGAAAATGAAAGCACTTGGTTCTTCTCTTGGGTGAGGATGAGGGCAGCGGAGGGGAGGGAGTTGGGAACAGCTGCAGTTCACGTTACCACTTTAAGAACTCCCGCACGTGGCTCCAGAGCTTGGTGATCCAGAGGTTGACTCCCAGGTCAGTCAGGTACTGGATCTCAGGCGTCAGCATCTTGCGGCACAGCTTCCGGTGCTTCTTGTTGATCTTCTTCTTCAAATTGTAACCCAGGATGGACTTCTGGCCCAACGGCTGCCATGGCTGCATGGAGGACTCCTGGATGGCGTTGGCATCCACAGGGCGCCCTCCATCGATGCAGATGCTCTTCATCTTCTCATTCTCCCGGTGCAGCTCGGCCACATCCCTGGCCATTCGCTCCCACCCATAGGCCTCCACCTTGCGCCAGAAGGTGGCATTGAAGTAGCGGTAGAGCTTGGTGTCAATGAGGTTCCAGTAGGTGGCCTTCTCATAGAGCTCACCTGTCAGCTTGGAGACAGTGGAGTCCTTGCGGGCATTGAGCTTGAAGTAAAGGACGTCCTCCAGCTCCCAGCACAGCAGGTCCTTCAGGAGCACTAGGGACTCATCAAAGTACTCCAACAGCATGACCAGATGGAAATGTTGGTTGATCTCCTGGATGTACTGGTCCACCAAGGGGCTGTTGGCATTCATGTTGTTGTCATAGCCCAGGTCAAAGAAGAGCAGGTTCTGGAGGTAGTGAGCGTTGAACCCGTTAGGGTCATAGTAGTGCCATGGGTCACGGAGGAATTCTGCCAGCTTGTCCTCGCCTTGCAGCTTCCAGGTGAGGGGGATGATGCGGCCAAAGTAGTGGAAGGAGGACTCGAAGAGGTAGGCAGGGTCACGCAGCACTGTCAGAAAGATGGTGTCAGCCGGCAGTAGCTTGCGCACCTCCTGGTACTGGAAGCGCATGTGGTTGCAGATGATGTTGAAGCACATGCCGGGCTGGTAGTCCTGGACCTGGCTGCGTTCGAAGTAGGAGGGGTAGTAGAAGTCATTGCGGCCATTGGGGAAGGCGAACTTGAGGCGGTGCTTCTCACCGAAGCGGAAGAGTATGTTTAGGATGGTGCTGCTGGCTGTCTTGTGTGTCTTCATGAACATGATGTCCAGCTTGGGCAGACACCCTTGCCCCAGGGGACTGTGGGTGCTGTTCACCACACCTGGCATCCTGGCCTGGGCAGGATAGGAGGAGCAGGAGTAAGGGATAGGAATGCTGGAGGAAAGGAAAGAACAGGCACATCTGTGAGGGCTGGATCTCTGCACTGGCCTTGCTCAGCCACCATGATCCCCAGTGACTAGCCACGAAGACCCTGCAGAAAAGAGCCATTCCTTTCCAAGAGAGTTTGGCTCTGGGGAAAGATGCTGGCTCAAGGGCTCTGGGCACTGGAGCCCTCTCTTTATCCCCTGAATGGGTACAGCACAGACAGCCACATGGCAGGTTCCCCAGGGACCAGCTGTGGGGTGGAGAGGAGACCAGGCTCTGTCTAGCTGTTTCAACAGAGCCTTTTCCATCAGTACCTGGGCTAGGTCCATGGCCCATTCAGTGCTCAGCCTCTCTGCTATCATTGCCAGCAAGAGTGCCAATGAGTGCAGGGGTGATGTGCACACCTTCCCAGCAGGAACTACCCTGACATCACCGTAAGTAACCTTGGCCTCTGCACAGCCATCAGCGGGGAGCCGCTTTAGTCACTATGGGGGCGGGGGGATGCGCAAAAGGAGTTAGGCTCCTAACTTCCATTCCACCCTGCTGTCCAGGGCTCGACTAGAAACAATGGCTGGGGTGAAAGGCTCCACGCTCCATTCCCAACCCCTGAGCCAACCAATCCCCAGGAGCCAGCATCCTTTGGTACGAATGCAGTGAACCAAACTCTGCCATCAATTGCCACTGATCTGAAGTCACAATTTGGCCCCAAGATTTGAAAGCAAGTTCGTCCTTTCAGAGAATCATGGCAGCCTGAGGCCAGCATTTGTCAGGAACAGCGGGATAAACTGCAAAGTCAGTGAGGATTTCACTAGAGTTACTATGGATTTACACCAGGGTGACACAGACTGGAATCCAGCCCCTTCCCTTCACTCTGTTGCTGAGGTGCTTTTCTGGCTGGATCACAGGACCTTTGGCACTTGCAATAACTGAAGCTGTTGGATTTTGTCTCCTCTCCCCTTCACCAGATTAAATCTGTATGTGGCAGCAAACACCCGCTCATCAAGTCTGATCTTCCCTATTCTGAATCTATCTATTGATCTATGTAAAGAGTTTTATTCTGCTGCCCATCACTGTAGTATCTGAACACCTTCCACATAAAATCACTAGCAATAGCAAAGTCCCTGGTGGACTTATTAGCGTCTCTGAAACCACTCCTTGGAGAAGTCATTTTTTAAAGTGGGGAAAGCCCCACTGATCCCTGCTGCCGGGAGGGGTGGGGGGGATACACAGGGTCAGCCTAAACCTCGCCCTCCCCCCGTATTGATTAAGAGGTGGGAACCAGGCTGTCTCTCATTGGAGAGGGCATGTTCCTTAGTCTTCAACACGGCCCCATATTGGCTCTAATGCTGCAATAGTGCAGCCCTTATTGTCCCACCTCTGTGACAGTCCCTTCCCTTTACCCCAAGGAAAAGGAGGAGTTTGCCCCTGTGAATTGGCAGGATCCTGGAGGTTTCACTGCTCTGCCATTTCTGCACTGCCAATTGTCCTTTCCCTTCTCATTCGAGACACAGAGCATTTGGCCAGAGTGCAGAGAGCTGCCCAAGGAACGGCTTCTAGGTTGGCGATAGCTCAGGCTCAGTGTGAGAAGCCCAGGGACTGGGGAGGACATTGGGACCGGAGGCTGCAGTGGACGGGGCTATCGCTAGACTGGGCTGTGTACAATTGGGTGGCTGTTCCCATGTGCAATAAGACTGGTGTGTCTCAGCCCAGTTTTAACACACGCATCCCCATCACAAACACCTCCATCATGACTGGCACCCACTGGCCTCTTGTCAGCAGCCTCAGGATAATTTCGTGAGATGGGAGATTGAACTCTCCTTTAGAAGGGACCCGGCCAGGGCAGGACTGTCCATCTACCGCTCTCCACCACGGCTAGATAATAATTATACATCAATACCAAGCTCTAATGCAGCACCTTGTATCTGTAGATCTCAAAGGCGTGCAAGTGAGAAAGCACACAGGCGGGTAATGTTTCACAGATCAGAATGGCCCATCACAGGTAAAGGCAGCTGAGCAAGCCTCTCTGGCCAAGGGGGCTCAACTTTGCCCTGCAGGATCCACAGCTAGGGGCATGGGAGCTCTTCCAGCAATGGGCTCTCTTCTGAGAACTGGGGTGTTGTTTTATGACATTTATCCTTGTCCATTAGAACTGGACTGAGCCCCCCAGTTGACTTCACACAGACGAAAACTTTCAGGATAACACCACTACAAAACCCCACCGTGGCAGTGAGTCTCAGAGCCCAGGGCAGCCAGCTTGGGCTTGTGAGACAAGGCTAACAATAGCTGTGTAGGTGCCAGGGCTCGGACTGGAGCCCGGGCTCTGAAACCCGGCCAGGGGTTTGTGTTTCAGAGCCTGGGCTCCAGCCCCAGCGGGAACATCTGCACTGCTATTTTTAGCCCTGTAGCGTGAGCCTGAGTCAGTGGACGTGGGCTCTGAGACTCACTGCTGGGGGTTTTCTTTGCAGTGTAGATGTACCATTGCACTCCTGGATTGAATCCACCCTGGGCTGGAGCTGACCCAGTGTGGCTCCGTACCCCACCTGCCAATCCCCTGAGCCAGCCCTTCCCCACCCCTGTAGCCAGCATTTCTGAGCGGCTGGAAAGGAGCTGTTCCAGAGAAAGCGCAGACCCTCTGCCAAGGAGGGACTCACTCACTCCACCATGCTGACTTGCAGAGGGGGAATGATGTAGGAGTACAGCAGCAGCATGAAGCTGGTCAGGACAGTTCCCAGAACAAGCCCATTGCACATGGACCTCCAGTGCTTCTTCTTCTGCAGCATTGCAGCCACCTGCAAATCCCAGAGAGAAGAGCAGTTAGGGAGGCAGGCAACCAGAGAGGAGTCTTCAGTAATTCCCTAGAGACAGACAGAGAGTGAGAGGATGGCCAAGGGAGAAGGGATGGGAAAGGGAGAGGAGATGCGGAGAACACGAACACCCCTGGGAAGAAAAGAGTTTTGATTCCTAGATTATTACCCCATCAGGGGCAACTGTGACCATCCAGTCTGAGCTCCTGCATAACTGAGAACTTCCCTGAATCCATCCCACCTGAACTAGAGCAGAGCTTCTACAAAAACAGCCAATCTTGCTTTAAAAATTGCATGTGATGGAGAATCCACCACAACCCTTGGTGAACTGAGCCAATGGTTGATTACCCTCACTGCCCCTTATTGCTAGACTGAGCTCTTCTGAAAACCTGGCCCATTGTTGTTACTGTGAGCATGGTTAGAAGTTGTGGGTTTATGCTAATGTTTTGATGCAGCAGCCGGAGCTGTGGAGAGGAGCAACAAAGAAATTAAACAAAGGCATATGCGAAGAAATGGGCACATTCTCTCTCGCCTGTGTTATACTACAGGTCAGACCAGATAACCACGGTCCCTGCTAGCCTTAAAAATCTATTACTCCATTTGGGACGGACTATCTGTACACAGAGGTGTTAATTTACTGATCTATGGCAACCAGGAAACCAACCAGTAGCGTTAGTGCCACTTGACATACCCAGATGATGGCTTCACCAGAAATGCCTAGAGACAGAGAGGGTTAGTGTGATTTCCTGTGGTAATAGCTTGTTCCACAGACATGCCTAGGGAGGTGGTGGAATCTCCATCCTTAGAGGTTTTTAAAGTCAGGCTTGACAAAGCCCTGGCTGGGATGATTTAGTGGGTGTTGGTCCTGCTTTGAGCAGGGGGTTGGACTAGATGACCTCCTGAGGTCTCTTGCAACCCTGATATTCTGTGATTCTATGATTCTATGCTACCAGACTCTGCTCCGTGTATACAAATCAGTGATGTCTGAGGGCTAGCGTGCAGTGGTTCTCAGCCAAGGTTAGATGTACCCCTAAGAGTACACAGAGGTCTTCCAGGGGGTACATCAACTCATCTAGATATATTATCCTAGTTTTACAACAGGCTACTTAAAAAGCTCTGGCGAAGTCAGTACAAACAAATTTCATACAGACAGTGACTTGTTTATACTGCTCTAGCTACTACACACTGGAATGTAAGTACAATATTTATATTCCCACTGATTTATTTTATAATAATATGGTTAAAAATAAGAAAGCATGCAATTTTTCAGTAATAGTGTGGCTGTAACACTTTTGAATTTTTATGTCCAATTTTGTAAGCAAGTAGTTTTTAAGTGAGGTGAAACTTGGTGATAGGCAAGACAAATCAGACTCCTGAAAGGGGTACAGTAGTCTGGAAGGGTTGAGAGCCACTGGGCTAGTCTACACTACAATTGCACTGATGTAGCGCATATGGAGAATGCTCTCCTGTCAGCATAATTACTCCACCTCAATGAGAGGTGGAAGCTGTGTCGGTGGGAGAAAGTCTCCCGCCAACTTAGCACTGGTATGGACTTGCATCATTCGGGGGGTGATTTTTTCACACCCCTGAACTACATAAGAACATAAGAATGGCCATACTGGGTCAGACCAAAGGTCCATCCATCCCAGTATCCTGTCTGCCAACAGTGGCCAATGCCAGCTGCCCTAGAGGGAGTGAACCTAACGGGTAATAATCTAGTGATCTCTCTCCTGCCATCCATCTCCACCCTCTGACAAACAGAGGCTGGGGACACCATTCCTTACCCATCCTGGCTAATAGCCATTAATGGGCTTAACCTCCATGAATTTATCTAGTTCTCTTTTAAACCCGGTTATAGTCCTAGCCTTCACAACCTCCTCAGGCAAGGAGTTCCACAGGTTGACTGTGCACTGAGTGCAGAACTTCCTTTTATTTGTTTTAAACCTGCTACCCATTAATTTCATTTGCTGCCCCCTAGTTCTTATATTATGGGAACAAGTAAATAACTTTTCCTTATTCACTTTCTCCACACCACTCATGATTTTATAGACCTCTATCATATTCCCCCTTAGTCTCCTCTTTTCCAAGCGGAAAAGTCCTAGTCTCTTTAATTTCTCCTCATATGGGACCTGTTCCAAACCCCTAATCATTTTAGTTGCCCTTCTCTGAACCTTTTCTAATGCCAGTATATCTTTTTTGAGATGAGGGGACCACATCTGTACGCAGTATTCAAAATGTGGGTGTACCATGGATTTATATAAGGGCAATAAGTTTTATTCTCAGTTTTATTCTCTATCCCTTTTTTAATGATTCCTAACATCCCGTTCGCCTTTTTGACTGCCGCTGCACACTGCGTGGACATCTTCAGAGAACTATCCACGATGACTCCAAGATCTCTTTCCTGATCAGTTTTAGCTAAATTAGCCCCCATCATATTGTATGTATAGTTGGGGTTATTTTTTTCAATGTGCATTACTTTACATTTATCCACATTAAATTTAATTTGCCATTTTGTTGCCCAATCACTTAGTTTTGTGAGATCTTTTTGAAATTCTTCACAGTCTCCTGGTCTTAACTATCTTGAGCAGTCTAGTATTGTCTGCAAACTTTGCCACCTCACTGTTTACCCCTTTCTCCAGATCATTTATGAATAAGTTGAATAGGACTGGTCCTAGGACTGACCCTTGGGGAATACCACTAGTTACCTCTCTCCATTCTGAAAATTTACCATTTATTCCTACCCTTTGTTCCCTGTCTTTTAACCAATTCTCAGTTCATGAAAGGATCTTCCCTCTTATCCCATGACAACTTAATTTACGTAAGAGCCTTTGGTGAGGGACCTTGTGAAAGGCTTTCTGGAAATCTAAGTACACTATGTCCACTGGATCCTCCTTGTCCACATGTTTGTTGTCCCCTTCAAAAAACTCTAATAGATCAGTAAGACATGATCTCCCTTTACAGAAACCATGTTGACTTTTCCCCAACAATTTATGTTCTTCTATGTGTCTGACAATTTTATTCTTTATTATTGTTTCAACTAATTTGCCCAGTACTGACGTTAGACTTACCAGTCTGTAATTGCCAGGATTACCTCTAGAGCCCTTTTTAAATATTGGCGTTACATTAGCTATCTTCCAGTCATTGGGTACAGAAGCTGATTTAAAGGACAGGTTACAAATCATAGCTAATAGTTCCACAATTTCACATTTAAGTTCTTTCAGAACTCTTAGGTGAATGCCATCTGGTCCTAGTGACTTGTTACTGTTAAGTTTACCAATTAATTCCAAAACCTCCTCTAATGACGCTTCAATATGTGACAGTTCCTCAGATTTGTCACCTACAAAGGACAGCTCAGGTTTGGGAATCTCCCTAACATCCTCAGCCATGAAGACTGAAGCAAAGAATTCATTTAGTTTCTCCACAATGACTTTGTCGTCTTTAAGTGCTCCTTTTGTAGCTCGATTGTCTAAGGGCCGCACTGGTTGTTTAGCAGGCTTCCTGCTTCTGATGTACTTAAAAACATTTTGTTATTACCTTTTGAGTTTTGGGCTAGCTGTTCTTCAAACTCCTTTTTGGCTTTTCTTATTACATGTTTACACTTAATTTGGCAGTGTTTATGCTGCTTTCTATTTACCTCACTAGGATTTGACTTCCACTTTTTAAAAGATGCCTTTTTATCTCTCACTGCTTCTTTTACATGGTTGTTAAGCCATAGTGGCTCTTTTTTAGTTCTTTTACTGTGTTTTTTAATTTGGGGTATACATTTAAGTTGGGCCTTTATTATGATATCTTTGAAAAGTGTCCATGCAGCTTGCAGGGATTTCACTGTAGTCACCATACCTTTTAATTTCTGGTTTCAGAGTAGCAGCCGTGTTAGTCTGTATCCGCAAAAAGAACAGAAGTACTTGTGACACCTTAGAGACTAACAAATTTATTAGAGCATAAGCTTTCGTGGGCTAGAGCCCACTTCATCGGATGCCTAGAATGGAACATAGAGTAAGAAGATATATATATATACATACAGAGAAGGTGGAAGTTGCCATACAAACTGTAAGAGGCTAATTAAGTAAGATGAGCTATTATCAGCAGGAGAAAAAAACTTTTGTAGTGATAATCAAGATGGCCCATTTAGACAGTTGACAAGAAGGTGTGAGGATACTTAACTTAGGGAAATAGATTCAATATGTGTAATGACCCAGCCACTCCCAGTCTCTATTCAAACCCAAGTTAATGGTATCTAGTTTGCATATTAATTCAAGCTCAGCAGTTTCTCGTTGGAGTCTGTTTTTGAAGCTTTTCTGTTGCAAAATTGCCACCCTTAAGTCTTTTACTGAGTTGCCAGAGAGATTGAAGTGTTCTCCTATTGGTTTTTGAATGTTATGATTCCTGATGTCAGACTTGTGTCCATTTATTCTTTTGCATAGAGACTGTCTGGTTTGGCCAATGTACTTGGCAGAGGGGCATTTATCACATTGTTAGATGTGCAGGTGAACGAGCCCCTGATGGCGTGGCTAATGTGATTAGGTCCTATAATGGTGTCACTTGAATAAACATGTGGACAGAGTTGGCATCGGGCTTTGTTGCAAGGATAGGTTCCTGGGTTAGTGTTTTTGTTGTGTGGTTGCTGGTGAGTATTTGCTTCAGGTTTGGGGGATGTCTGTAAGCGAGGACTGGTCTGTCTCCCAAGATCTGTGAGAGTGAGGGATCATTTTTCAGGATAGGTTGTAAATCTGTGATGATGAGCTGGAGAGGTGTTAGTTGGGGGCTGAAGGTGGCAGCTAGCAGCGTTCTGTTATTTTCTTTGTTGGGCCTGTCCTGTAGTAGGTGACTTCTGGGTATTCTTTTGGCTCTGTCAATCTGTTTCTTCACTTCAGCAGGTGGGTATTGCAGTTTTAAGAACACTTGATAGAGATCTTGTAGGTGTTTGTCTCTGTCTGAGGGATTGGAGCAAACGGGGTTGTATCTTACAGCTTGGCTGTAGACAATGGATCGTGTGGTGTGTCCTGGATGGAAGCTGGAGGCATGTAGTTAAGTACAGCGGTCAATAGGTTTCCGGTATAGGATGGTGTTCATGTGACCATCGCTTATTAGCACAGTAGTGTCCAGGAAATGGACCACTTGTGTGGATTGGTCTAGCTGAGGTTGATGGTGGGATGGAAATTGTTGAAATCATGATGGAATTCCTCAAGGGCTTCTTTTCCATGGGTCCAGATGATGAAGATGTCACAACTGTCTAAATGGGCCATCTTGATTATCACTACAAAAGTTTTTTTCTCCTGCTGATAATAGCTCATCTTAACTAATTAGCATCTCACAGTTTGTATGGTAATTTCCAACTTATCTGTATATATCTTACTGTATGTTCCATTCTAGGCATCCGATGAAGTGGGCTGTAGCCCACGAAAGCTTATGCTCTAATAAATTTGTTAGTCTCTAAGGTGCCACAAGTACTCCTGTTCTTTTAATTTCTGTTTAACTAACCTCCTCATTTTTGCATATTTCCCCTTTCTGAAATTAAATGCCACAGTGTTGGGCTGCTGAGGTGTTCTTCCCACCACAAGAATGTTAAATGTTATTATATTATGGTCACTAACATAAGTTACTTTGACTTAAGAGGTAGTATAGACAAGCCCTCAGGGACAGGGGAAGAACATCGAACGGGGATAAAGAACATTCCAACCAAGCTGCCAAACTGAGGATGGCCATTGTCATTTTTAAATAGAGCTGGGAGGGAAAGCGGTTTCCTGTCCTGGGAAAAATGCTGAGATTTCAAAAAAATGTCCTCTCCCAAATCAGAATGAAAAGTTACAATCTCGAAATTTTTTGCCAAACCGATAATCTGAGTCAATCCCACTGTTTTGTTTCAATAATTTCAAAGTGTTTCATTTCAATTTTGACCTTTTTAATTTTTATCATTTTTACTCTGCTTAGTTGACATTTAGAAACAGAACATCGTTCCAAACCAAAAAAGTTGAATTTTTCATTCCGACAATTTCAAAACCATTTTTTCCAAAAAATGTTCAAAACAAGACATTTGTCAGAACTGACCTTTTCCCACAAAGGTTTTCAGGTTTGATGAATCAGCATTTTCTTATGAAAAATGGTTGACCCAAAAATTCTCGACCACCTCCGTTTTTAAATTATTTTTCTAACAAAATTAATTAATTCACAGATTCCAAGGGGGTACCTTAACTTATCTAAATGTTTGCCTAATTTTACAACAGGCTACATAAAAAGCACTAGCATACAGAAAAAATAAGAAAGCAAGCAATTTTTCAGTAATAGTGTGGCTGTGACACTTTGTATTTTTATGTCTGATTTTGTAAGCAAGTAGTTTGTAAGTGAGGTGAAACTTGGGGGTATGCAAGACAAATCAGACCCCTGAAAGGGGGACAGTAGTCTGGAAAAGTTGAGAACCACTGCTCCAAATCACACATGCTTTAACATTGTCAGTTACCACGGACCCTACCTAATGGCTTACAGCAGTTCTCTCAACCACCTTGTAGCCAGACAGCCAGCCCCCCCCCTCAGACCAGCATTGCTGGAAACACACGTAACAGGGCACTCAACATAAATTCCAGCACAGCCTTTGAAGCTGTGAGAAGCACAGGTGTGCTGCGACAATGTGCCTCTGGGAACATATACAACGATTAGGCTCACAGCAGGCAGAGGCGCTGTGACAGACATGGCTCTTAGCCCCTACTAAAACAGCATGATGCACACACACCAACATCCTAGGTGGGAAAATATTTACCCTGATAAAAGAAATGTCCAATAGTCGAAACTTATTGTTTCTCCCTTGCAAGTGTGAACTACTCTTGCGAGAGCTGGCGTCACCCTGACAGACCAGCCCCAATTTGGCATAGAAAGGAGAAAGAGAATAAAGGAGTACAGAGGTATAAGTAGGGGACCTACAGCACCATGATTTTTGAGTGCTTTTCACTATCTATCTGCTGGTCAGATAAGTGACAGCCTCCCAAGGCTTCTGCAGCTAAGAGGGTCCCTAAGCCTTGTCCCTTATTCGTCTTTCCGCGGAATTGAGTGACCGATCCTGGCTTGGCACCGCTGGAATCGAGAGATGCAAGGAGGGTAAGAAGCACCCACACCTGATCTCCTATCTTTAGTGTACACATATTTTGAAATAGAGCTCTATACTTTGTTTTCTTTCTTTGGGATCGTGGCTTCAGTTTTGTAACTTGTATGTATGTGTAACATCTCTACATTTAAATAAGTAGGCACTAGCAATTTTGTAACCACATGATTAGAATCTAGTCTAATAAATTTTGGTAACCATTTGTGCATAAGCCTGACTTGTTTCTCTGGTTTACTGTAAAGCAGCCAACACAATTAAAGAACCTCAGCCGTTTTGGCTATAAAGCCTGGCCATTAGGTGAGAGTACTAAGAGCCTAGCGTTGAGTTGTGCCGCCTCCACGGGGCAAACTCTTGGGGCACCTGTCAGTCAATCCTGGCTGCCCGCTGCGAAGGAGCTCTGAGCTCTAGCAGTTAAAGTCACGGATGGTATAAACGGGCATAGCTGGCACCTCACCAAACATCCCTGGCCATCGGCTAACACACCTCCTAGCATTCTGGGCCCAAAGGAGTCCCCTGAAAAACTCAAGAATGGGATGAAGGAGCAAGCAGTCTTTCAAGCACACATTTAAAGTCTTTCCTGTGGGAAGCCTCTCATCTTTGGCCTGTTGCCAAAACATCCCCTACTGAGAAGGACACACGGCTAATTAATCTCACCATGTCACCTCTCTCACCAGGTCCTGCTTTCTCCTGGCTGCTTGGATGGTGACATCCTTTCCAACCAGCTGCAAACAGACAACAACAAAACAACGGGCAAGGTGTCAGAAACAGCAGCTGCATGCTTCATAAGTGCACTTCTCAGCCGCTAGGGGCGATGGGGTTTGGCTGCACTCCTGCAGTGGATCCCGTTCCTCTCCGCTCTTCCTCAGGCTCCCCTGGACTCCCACATGGCTTGAGTCTGCTTCAGCAACCCTCTAACCTCTAAGAGGCCTCCTCAGAAGTGAGGCCTCAGGCCGTCTGTCCCCAGGCTCCCTACTCAGTGTTCCCTGGGAACCTGGTGGAGTTAGAGAGCCCCGCTTAGACCATGACGGGTTAAAGACCCCCGCACTGACTCGTCTCACTGATAAATTCTAAATCACTTAAAAAAAAACCTAGAGAAACTTCCAGACAAAACACAGGCACGTTAAGGGTGAGAAATACCAGCAACCTCAATCCCAGAAGACCAGGATAGCTATTAAAAGCAGCTCAGGCACACAGTGCTGGGATGGTAAAAACAAGCCTGTATGTGCCATGTCCAGCTGCTTGAGCTACAGAAATGGTGGGAGAGTCCTAGATTCCAAGGTCAGAAGGGCCCACCGTGATCATCTGACCTCCTGTTTCACACAGGCCAGAAACCTACCCCATAAAAGTTCCTAGGGCAGAGCTTTTAGAAAAACATCCAATCCTGATTTAAAAATTGCAAGGGATGGAGAATCACCAGACCCCTGGGTAAATTGTTCCCATGGTTAATTATGCTCATTGTTAAATTTTTACAACCGGCTACATAATTTTCAGTTACCTTATTTTCAGTCAGAATTTGTCTAGCTTCAACTTAGAATCATAGAATCATAGAATATCAGGGTTGGAAGGGACCTCAGGAGGTCATCTAGTCCAACCCCCTGCTCAAAGCAGGACCAATCCCCAATTAAATCATCCCAGCCAGGACTTTGTCAAGCCTGACCTTAAAAACTTCTAAGGAAGGAGATTCTACCACCTCCCTAGGTAACACATTCCAGTGTTTCACCACCCTCTTGGTGAAAAAGTTTTTCCTAATATCCAACCTAAACCTCTCCCACTGCAACTTGAGACCATTACTCCTTGTCCTGTCCTCTTCTACCACTGAGAATAGTCTAGAACCATCCTCTCTGGAACCACCTCTCAGGTAGTTGAAAGCAGCTATCAAATCCCCCCTCATTCTTCTCTTCTGCAGACTAAACAATCCCAGTTCCCTCAGCCTCTCCTCATAAGTCATGTGTTCCAGACCCCTAAGCATTTTTGTTGCCCTTCGCTGGACTCTCTCCAATTTATTCACATCCTTCTTGTAGTGTGGGGCCCAAAACTGGACACAGTACTCCAGATGAGGCCTCACCAATGTCGAACAGAGGGGAACGATCACGTCCCTTGATCTGCTCTCTGTGCTCCTACTTATACATCCCAAAATGCCATTGGCCTTCTTGGCAACAAGGGCACACTGCTGACTCATATCCAGCTTCTCGTCCACTGTCATCCCTAGGTCCTTTTCTGCAGAACTGCTGCCTAGCCATTCGGTCCCTAGTCTGTAGAGGTGCATTGGGTTCTTCCGTCCTAAGTGCAGGACCCTGCACTTATCCTTATTGAACCTCATCAGATTTCTTTTGGCCCAATCCTCCAATTTGTCTAGGTCCCTCTGTATCCTATCCCTGCCCTCCAGTGTATCTACCACTCCTCCTAGTTTAGTATCATCCGCAAATTTGCTGAGGGTGCAATCCACACCATCCTCCAGATCATTTATGAAGATATTGAACAAAACCGGCCCCAGGACCGACCCCTGGGGCACTCCACTTGACACCGGCTGCCAACTAGACATGGAGCCATTGATCACTACCCGTTGAGACCGACAATCTAGCCAACTTTCTACCCACCTTATAGTGCATTCATCCAGCCCATACTTCTTTAACTTGCTGACAAGAATACTGTGGGAGACTGTGTCAAAAGCTTTGCTAAAGTCAAGAAATAATACATCCACTGCTTTTCCTTCATCCACAGAACCAGTAATCTCATCATAGAAGGTGATTAGATTAGTCAGGCATGACCTTCCCTTGGTGAATCCATGCTGACTGTTCCTGATCACTTTCCTCTCATGCAAGTGCTTCAGGATTGATTCCTTGAGGACCTGCTCCATGATTTTTCCGGGGACTGAGGTGAGGCTGACTGGCCTGTAGTTCCCAGGATCCTCCTTCTTCCCTTTTTTAAAGATTGGCACTACATTAGCCTTTTTCCAGTCATCCGGGACTTCCCCCGTTCGCCACGAGTTTTCAAAGATAATGGCCAATGACTCTGCAATCACAGCCGCCAGTTCCTTTAGCACTCTCGGACTCGGCCCCATGGACTTGTGCACGTCCAGCTTTTCTAAATAGTCCCTAACCACCTCTTTCTCCACTTAGGGCTGGCCATCTACTCCCCATGCTGTGATGCCCAGCGCAGCAGTCTGGGAGCTGACCTTGTTCGTGAAGACAGAGGCAAAAAAAGCATTGAGTACATTAGCTTTTTCCACATCCTCTGTCACTAGGTTGCCTCCCTCATTCAGTAAGGGGCCCACACTTTCCTTGGCTTTCTTCTTGTTGCCAACATACCTGAAGAAACCCTTCTTGTTACTCTTGACATCTCTTGCTAGCTGCAGCTCCAGGTGCGATTTGGCCCTCCTGATTTCATTCCTACATGCCCGAGCAATATTTTTATACTCATCCCTGGTCATATGTCCAACCTTCCACTTCTTGTAAGCTTCTTTTTTATGTTTAAGATCTGCTAGGATTTCACCGTTAAGCCAAGCTGGTCGCCTGCCATATTTACTATTCTTTCGACTCATCGGGATGGTTTGTCCCTGTAACCTCAACAGGGATTCCTTGAAATACAGCCAGCTCTCCTGGACTCCTTTCCCCTTCATGTTAGTCCCCCAGGGGATCCTACCCATCCATTCCCTGAGGGAGTCGAAGTCTGCTTTCCTGAAGTCCAGGGTCCGTATCCTGCTGCTTACCTTTCTTCCCTGTGTCAGGATCCTGAACTCAACCAACTCATGGTCACTGCCCCCCAGATTCCCATCCACTTTTGCTTCCCCCACTAATTCTTCCCGGTTTGTGAGCAGCAGGTCAAGAAAAGCTCCCCCCTTAGTTGGATCCTCTAGCACTTGCACCAGGAAATTGTCCCCTATGCTTTCCAAAAACTTCCTGGATTGTCTATGCACCGCTGTATTGCTCTCCCAGCAGATATCAGGAAAATTAAAGTCACCCATGGGAACCAGGGCGTGCGATCTAGTAGCTTCTGTGAGTTGCCGGAAGAAAGCCTCATCCACCTCATCCCCCTGGTCCGGTGGTCTATAGCAGACTCCCACCACTACATCACTCTTGTTGCTCACACTTCTAAACTTAATCCAGAGACACTCAGGTTTTTCTGCAGTTTCGTACCGGAGCTCTGAGCATTCATACTGCTCTCTTACATACAGTGCAACTCCCCCACCTTTTCTGCCCTGCCTGTCCTTCCTGAACAGTTTATAACCATCCATGACAGTACTCCAGTCATGTGAGTTATCCCACCAAGTCTCTGTTATTCCAATCACGTCATAATTCCTTGACATCACCAGGCCCAGTTCTCCCTGCTTGTTTCCAAGGCTTTGTGCATTAGTATATAAGCACTTGAGATAACCTGCTGATCGCCCCTCATTCTCAGTATGAGGCAGGAGCCCTCCCCTCACAGACGTTCCTGCCTGTGTTTCCTCCCGGTATCCCGCTTTCCCACTTACCTCAGGGCTTTGGTCTCCTTCCCCCGGTGAACCTAGTTTAAAGCCCTCCTCACTAGGTTAGACAGCCTGCTCGCAAAGATGCTCTTCCCTCTCTTCGTAAGGTAGAGCCCGTCTCTGCCCAGCACTCCTCCTTCATGGAACACCATCCCATGGTCAAAGAATCCAAAGCTTTCTCTCCGACACCACCTGCGTAGCCATTCGTTGACTTCCACGATTCGACGGTCCCTACCCAGGCCTTTTCCTTCCACGGGGAGGATGGACGAGAACACCACTTGCACCTCAAACTCCTTTATCCTTCTTCCCAGAGCCACGTAGTCCGCAGTGGTCCGCTCAAGGTCATTCTTGGCAGTATCATTGGTGCCCACGTGGAGAAGCAGGAAGGGGTAGCGATCCGAGGGCTTGATGAGTCTCGGCAGTCTCTCCGTCACAATGCAAATCTTAGCCCCTGGCAAGCAGCAGACTTCTCGGTTTTCCCAGTCAGGGCGGCAGATAGATGACTCAGTCCCCCGGAGGAGAGAGTCCCCGACCACCACCACCCGCCTCCTTCTCTTGGGAGTGGTGGTCGTGGAACCCCCAACCTCAGGACATCACATCTCATGCCTTCCAACCAGCGGAGTCTCCTTCTGCTTTCTCCCCCCAGACGTATCATCTGGTCCACTCTCCGCAATGTGGAGAGAACATGAAAGCGGTTAGTTACCTGTGTCTGCGTTGCTGGAACCCGGACATTCCCCCTTCTTCTTCTGGAGGTCACATGTTGCCAAGCTTCTTCACTGGCCTCTTGGCTCCGCTGTGCAAACTGCTCTAAATCTTTAGAGCTTTGTGCCCGTAGAAGCATATCCTGACTTTTGTCCAGAAAATCCTCAGATTCTCGTATGCAACGCAGGGTCGTTATCTGTTGCTCCAGACCTTCAATCTTCTCTTCCAATATGGAGACCAGCTTGCACTTTGTACAGACAAAGTCGCTTCTGTCCTGTGGAAGAAAGACAAACATTGCACATCCAGTGCAGGTCACAACAGCTGAACCCCCCCATTCCATATCACCTTCCTACTATGAGCTTCCTCAGAGAAGTTGGCAAGATGTAAGCCTCACTGGGCTCACTCCAGGCGAACTCCCAGGCAAACTCCTGCTGTGTGCTGCTCTGCTGTTCCCCACTGCTCAGCTGGTTCGCCGCTGCTCACCTGGTTCACGAAGCTCTGGCTATTTTTAAACAGCCAGGCTTCCCTGAAACAAACAAACAGACAGCCCCAATGCCCACCCCCTGCAGGCTAACAGCCAATCAGGCACTCGCTCAGCTCTCACACTGCCCTCCCAGCAAACACGCACTCGGATACTCACCAATCCCAGGCAAACTCCTGCTGTGTGCTATTCCAGGCACTGGATCATGTTAGACCTTTATGTGCTAGACTGAAGATCCCATTGTTAAATATTTGTTCCCCATGTAGCTATTTATAGGCTGTGATCAAGTCATCACTTAAGCTTCTCTCTCTGTTAAGCGAAGCAGATTGAGCTCTAATGAAATAGCTGGAGAAAGATGATTGAGTGAGCAGCTTCCAGCCCAGCTGTCTGTCAGATCACAGCCTTCTGTACATTAACCATGGTGTTCTGCCAGGAACAAATTCACACCAGGGGTTACCAGGGGGTGGATTAGGGCATGATCTAGGGATCCAGTCCTTGGGTGGGAGGGAAGCTCAGGGATCCACAAAGTCTGGCTTCCAGGCTCTGTGGGAAAAGGGCCAATGGCCAGAGAGTTCTGGGAATGCCCTAGTGAGTCAGGAGTAGGAGGTAGCCTGGCAGGGAGGCTGGAGAGCCAAGAGCACTAGTTTTTTGTGAGGGGGGCGGTTGGCTGGACTGGATCCAGACCCCTTTTGTCTCAATTTACCCGCTGGGTGTTGAACAGATCTTCAGACAGTGACAGTGAGAGAGGGCCCAGCTGAGTGTTTGGGTGAGTATGGATTCCAGGTGAAAGGTGGCTGTGTTTGTTAGACCTCGGGGCTGGTTTAGACTATAGGCAGAAAGTAGACAGTAATTAAGACCTGCATTGCTCCTTCAGCCACAGCAAAGGTGCAGTTCCCCTGTGTGAGATGGCAGGCCCACCAGCTCCAAAGGACAGCACTATGGGCCAGCAGGTGGGATCTAGACGGAGCCACATTTTCTTCTGGCTGGGGTACTGAACATGAAGCCGTCATCTTTATATTAACTGGTAGTTTTCCCTCTGGGGCACTTGGTCACCTGCTCTGCTCCTGCTTTCCTCTCGTGGAAGCTGTTATTTCACCACTATGGCTCGTTATCCCTAGGAGTCCCTGCAGAGTGTTTAAAGGCTATTCACAGCCTGAAAAGAGGGACTGCCCCTTGGAGGGGGGAGCAGCTCAAGCTGGGGGAAGCCAAGGACTGGAAGGGCCACCAAGTGCAGCTGATACTCACAGTGGCCAAGCTCTCTCCTGGGGGCAGCAGCAGAAACTGACTCGCCACCAGGTGGTGCTGGGCTGTTTCTCGTGACCACAACAGTAGCAGCCCCTGTGGGTGGTCGAAACAAAGGCTGAGCATTCCATGACATTCCCACAAGGTTCTGGACGAAAGCAGCTCAGGTCATTGGCTTCACATCTCACTGCACAGCAGAGCTCCAGGTGGATCACCTCCTTCCACTTCGTCACCAGCTTCACTTCCAGCCACACGCTGGACACGCTGCATGGGGCCTCCTGCCCAAGCACTGCTTAGCTTAGGGCATCAGCCAATGGGCAACAGGAACGGCAAAGGCAGCAACTTGCAGTCAAAAGGCAAAAGGGGATGGTAGTCTGCACCCAGCACACATGCTCCAATGACTCTAGGCAAGAGCACAGGCACTGCCACTAAAGAAGCCCACTCTGTGCCCGTGGAGTCCAGAGAAGCAGCTGTAACCATTTGACCTGTGTCTCCAGACAGCCCCCTGCTCACCCTACACTCACACCAATCAGCTCAGTATACGTGGGCGACAGCAGCAGCCAATCTGAGCCCAGAGGGACCAGCATTGCCACACAAGTGTGTAACAGGATGCGTCGCTGGGTCACGTGGGTCCCAGGCCTTCTGACTTTGCCCTCCTGTCCAGCTCCCTCTCTCTATAGACTGTAAGCTTGTCAGGGCAGGGACTGTGGCTTTCTTTAGGTGTGTGGGGACCTGCATCCATCATTCAGACTAATTTCCAGGGGCCTCGAGCCACCTGTGTGCACACAGGCACATACACGAAAGCCAAACCATCCAAGCAGGGGCAGGGGTGCCCAGAAATACACGTAACCTGGTCTAAGGGCTTGGCTACACTTACATTTCATAGCGCTCTAACTTGCTGGCTCAGGGGTGTGAAAAATCCCCCCCCCCCCCCCAGCGCAGCAAGTTTGAGTGCTTTACAGCGCTAGTGTGGAGAGGCTCCAAGCGACTCCTCTCATGGAGGTAGATTACCAGGAGCGCGTGACCACACTTACACTTTAAAGCGCTGCTGCAGGAGTGCTTCGAAGTTTCTAGTATAGATGTAGCCTAAGTCTGCACACCTGGTAGCAGAAGGACACACACGTCTGATTCACTCCCGCAGGGGCCAGCAATGCACAGACGTGTACCTGCCAGGACAGCCTTATAAATATCCATGGGGCCGTGAACTTTTCACCTGCTCTCCAAGGAAAGGGCTCTCCCCATCTTGAGCCCTGTAGCCTAGCCTCTCCAGGGACAGCCTCCTGCTGCTCTCTAGTTCCATGGTTCATAGGCACACAGGGATGCACCTGATCACCTGCACCACTCATTCTACCACCCCACCCTATGCACAGGGTGCACATGACCCTTCTTGGGAAGCACAGCCCCTCCTGCCCGACCCCCTCAGCTTGTCTAGGAAGCCTCGAGCCAGCCAGCAGGGACCAGAGGGAAGTTAAAAGGGTACAGCACCTGCAAACCATCAGCTGCAACCTGCAAGGGATGAGTTCTCTGGAAGTCCCAGGGAGCAGAGGGGATGAGCAGGTCCAAGGTCTGACAACTGACTGAGGCTGGAGCTGCCTGGTAGCGTGTGAGCAACTGCATTGCAGCAATGCTGTCCTCTGTGTCAGGACAAGGAGACATGCTACCTGGGGATGGGAAAGCTGCCTCAGTCCCTGGAAAAATCATGGAGCAGGTCCTCAAGGAATCAATTCTGAAGCACTTAGAGGAGAGGAAAGTGATCAGGAAGAGTCAGCATGGATTCACCAAGGGCAAGTCATGCCTGAGTAATCTAATAGCCTTCGATGATGAGATAACTGGCTCTGTGGATGAGGGGAAAGCACTAGATGTGTTATTCCTTGACTTTAGCAAAGCTTTTGATACGGTCTGCCACAGTATTCTTGCCAGCAAGTTAAAGAAGTATGGGCTGGATGGACTATAAGGTGGATGTTGTTGGTAGCTATTGGTGAGGTGCTCTGCTCTGGTTCGATGATGATAACAGTCGGCTGCATGCGTGTTCCCTCTGTGTGCTGCCCCAGCTCTGCGCAGATATCTGACACAGCAGACCCCGAGAGAAACCCCAAAGACCACAGACTCTAGTAAGGTACGAAGGCACCCGGCCCGGTTTATTGTCAAACGAAGCACAGGAATAGTTTCCTACAGACTCTACAGGACATACTACGAATATGTGCCCCCTGGCAATGGACACAGCTCAGTCAGTGGCGGGACACTCCACTGCCCCCTAGGCTGGACAAAGATATGCGCTCCAGGACCTATTTTTATACAGTTGCAGGACAGATTACTCATCCCTACTGACATATTGAGGTACAGCCCCTTGACTCATTAGGGTGCTGTCTCCCCCTTTGATCATGTTGGTTCAAACAAACAGATCTGTCCATCATGCTGTCCTTTTGATCCTGTCTTTGGGGTGCATCTGGTTGTTCCTTGTTATCTCTGTGAAGTGTCCTCGTATCGGGATGTCCAGGTGCCATCTTGGTACACGTTCCTCTTATTACTACTTATATCATTAGCACGTGCTTTCTAGGAGCCCTTTTCTTGCCAAGTTCTGCAATTAGGGCCTGCCTCTGGCTCACAGCCCAGCTTTGCTTAGCAATGCCTGGAAGTACTTTGGTTCAGGCTTTAGGCCTCAGACCAGGCCGCTGATACAAGGGTTTGTGTTTCAGGGTCTCTTACTACAGTGGATAGAAACCTGGCTAGATCTTCAGGCTTAATGGGTAGTGATCAATGGCTCCATGTCCAGTTGGCAGCCGGTATCAAGCGGAGTGCCCAAAAGGTTGGTCCTGGGGCCGGTTTTGTTCAATATCTTCATTAATGATCTGGAGGATGGTGTGGATTGCACCCTCAGCAAGTTTGCAGATGACACGAAACTGGGAGGAGTGGTAGATATGCTGGAGGGTAGGGATAGGATACAGAGGGACCTAGACAAATTAGAGGATTGGGTCAAAAGAAATCTGATGAGGTTCAACAAGGACAAGTGCAGAGTCCTGCACTTAGGACAGAAGAATCCCATGCACCGCTACAGACTAGGGACCAAATGGCTAGGCAGCAGTTCTGCAGAAAAGGACCTAGGGGTTACAGTGGATGAGAAGCTGGATATGAGTCAATAATGTGCCCTTGTTGCCAAGAAGGCTAATCGCATTTTGGGCTGCAAAAGTAGGGGCATTGCCAGCAGATTGAGGGATGTGATCATTCCCATCTATTCGACATTGGTGAGGTCTCATCTGGAGTACTGTGTCCAGTTTTGGGCCCCACACTACAAGAAGGATATGGAAAAATTGGAAAGCGTCCAGCGGAGGGCAACAAAAATGATTAGGGGACTGGGGCACATGACTTATGAGGAGAGGCTGAGAGAACTGGGATTGTTTAGTCTGCAGAAGAGAAGAATGAGGTGGAATTTGATAGCTGCTTTCAACTACCTGAAAGGGGGTTCCAAAGAGGATGGCTCTAGACTGTTCTCAGTGGTAGCAGATGACAGAACAAGGAGTAATGGTCTCAAGTTGCAGTGGGGGAGGTTTAGGTTGGATATTCGGAAAAACTTTTTCACTAGGAGGGTGGTGAAGCACTGGAATGTGTTACCTAGGGAGGTGGTGGAATCTCCTTCCTTTGAGGTTTTTAAGGTTAGGCTTGACAAAGCCCTGGCTGGGATGATTTAGTTGGGGATTGGTCCTGCTTTGAGCAGGGGGTTGGACTAAATGACCTCCTGAGGTCCCTTCCAACCCTGATATTCTATGATTCTATGCTTGCAGCAATGCTCCAGGCAAGGCCCACAAAGGTTTTGGGCGGCTCAGGGCAAAAATCTCAAACTGAGGCCCCTTTATACTTCCAAAAACATTACCATGTGTAGACCAAAGAGGGGAGAGGATGGGGAGGGCAGGCGGGGGGAGGGGGGTGAGAGGCCTGTTGTAGTAATAGGACTTTATGTTTGTATAATTCTGTATCTGAGCTGATTTCAAGGCAGTAACAGACCTTTGAGGGTCACCACTTTGTTGTAGGCTTAGCATTTTAAAATAAGTAAAAGAATGCCATGATTGTTTTTCTTCTGCATTGTAATTTGATGTTCCTGTTCAAAATGTTCTGTGTAAATTAATTCTGTTTTGTGTGTGAATGAGGAATGGGTGTTAAGAGATAGGTGTGAAGGCCATGGCTGAACCAGATGTTCTAGGGAGGAACCAGAGACAGACACAAGGGTGCCAGGAGGCTGAAACATGCCCCTATTGAAATATCAGAGGAGGGTAGATTGACGACTCTAAAGATGAGACAGGCACCTATCAATGGGGACAAGATAGCAGTGATCAAAACCAGCAGGGATAACTCCCTGAAAGACTTAATGAAAGAACAAGATAAAGGATGAGAAAAACAATGTAAGAAAACAAGCACTCATCAAACAACAGTTGATTACAGCATGATGGTGCAAAACTCATTGGTCCCAAAGAAGGAAAATCACTTTGGGTTCGTCCTGCCAAGACTTCCCCGAAGTATCGTGTCGCAACTGACAGAACCCGGCTCCTCTCTACCCGTGATCAACCTACCTGGCCACTAGATTGATTTGGACTCTGGACTGGTAACGATAACAATGACTGGTGGAACAGTGTGTGTGCGTGTGTGTGATTGAATGCATATGCTAATTGTTGTATCTTCAATAAACGTGGTGTATTGCCTTTTCCCCTGAAAAAGATCCCCTGTGCTTCTTATAAGCATAACATTTTTGGTGGAGAATTGCAAAAGTGGAAGACATGCACTGTGATTGTTGAAAACACTGCTAAATACTGCTAAAAGATATACCATACATATAAAGTGATTGATCATTCCGGTGTGCACACCCCCCGTCGTAGAAGTGCCAGGCAATAGGGGGAGGATTAGAGTCCTTGGGGCGACCCGTCTGTTGGGGAAAAATTACATAGGTGAATAGACCCTCGGTCGTAGCCCAAAAGGTAGGGGGCTTAGCGTTCCCCCCTCCTGCTCTGTCAGGCAGAGTTTTTATGGATATAGACTTTTTGTGTTTTGTAAGTCCCAGCACAAGCGTGGGCAAATAAGGAGTAGATTTCTGTAAAACCTCACTCTGAAGGATATTGGAGTGTGGGATATTGTTGTGATTTCACAATTTTAAGAAAAATGTTAAACAAAAGTGACCAGGAGGTGTGGGCGCTAATTGAGGAGCCCACCCTCCTTGCTAAATGGTTAGCGGGACAAAGCCTGTGCCCGTGGGAAGGGATGGTTCAGCGAGGAAAGCAGGATCAGATCCAGACAAGCAGGCAGGCAACAGATAAAGAGATTGGAAAACAGGTTGGGAGCCCTGAGGGGCCTAGTGGCAGGAGTAAGGAAAGGAGTAGGTATAGGCGTGGGGATTTCAGATCCCTGGGACAATACAGTAACTCCTCACTTGACATTGTAGTTATGTTCCTGAAATATGCGACTTTACGCGAAACGATGTTAAGCGAATCCAATTTCCCCATAAGAATTAATGTAAATGGGGGGATTAGGTACCAGGGAAATTTTTTTCACCAGACAAAAGACTATATTATACACAGAATAAGTTTTAAACAAACAATTTAATACTGCTACACAGCGATGATGATTGTGAAGCTTGACTGAGGTGGTGAAGTCAGAGGGTGGGGTACTTCCCAGGAAATGTTCAGAGTAGCAGCCGTGTTAGTCTGTATTCGCAAAAAGAAAAGCAGGACTTGTGGCACCTTAGAGACTAACAAATTTATTTGAGCGTAAGCTTTCGTGAGCATCATCGGATGCATTCAGTGGAAAATACAGTGGGGAGATTTATACTTATACTGTGGATGCAATTAGACGGTATTGGCCTGCGGGAGCTATCCCAGTGTGCTCTATTGTGACCGCTCTGGACAGCACTCTCAACTCAGATGCACTGGCCAGGTAGACAGGAAAAGGCCCGCAAACTTCTGAATTTCAATTCAGAATACCACTGCCTCTTTTTTTTTTCTCCACCAGCTGCATGTGTTTCAATGATCACAGGATTTTCTCCTTCCCAGAGGCTAGTGAAGATTAGAAGGCGAAAAAAACGCACTCGTGATGAAATGTTCTCTGAGCTCATGGTGTCCTCCCACACTGACATAGCACAGACGACTGCGTGGAGGCAGACAATGTCAGAGTGCAGGAAAGCACAATATGACCTGGAGGAGAGGTGGCGGGCTGAAGAGAGTAAGTGGTGGGCTGAAGAGAGGGCTGAAGCTCAAATGTGGCGGCAGCGTGATGAGAGGAGGTAGGATTCAATGCTGAGGCTGCTGGAGGATCAAAGCAATATGCTCCAGCGTATGGTTGAGCTGCAGGAAAGGCAGCAGGAGCACAGACCGCTGCTACAGCCCCTGTGTAACCAACCGCCCTGCTCCCCAAGTTCCATAGCCTCCTCCCCCAGACGCCCAAGAACGCAGTGGGGGGGCCTCCGGCCACCTGGCCACTCCACCCCAGAGGATTGCTCAAGCAACAGAAGGCTGGCATTCAATATGTTTTAAAGTTTTAAATTTTTAAAGTGCTGTGTGGCCTTGTCCTTCCCTCCTCCACCACCCCTCCTGGTGCTTCTCTCCTCCACCACCCCTCCTGGGCTACCTCGGTAGTTATCCCCCTATTTGTATGATGAATGAATAAAGAATGAATGTGAAGCAACAATGACTTTATTGCCTCTGCAAGCGGTGATCGAAGGGAGGAGGGGAGGGTGGTTAGCTTACAGGGAAGTAGAGTGAACCAAGGGGCGGTGGGTTTCATCATGGAGAAACAAACAGAACTTTCACACCGTAGCCTGTCCAGTCATGAAACTGGTTTTCAAAGCTTCTCTGATGCGCACCGCGCCCTTCTTTTCTTTTTACTTTGATAAGGGTATGTGAAAACTCGGTGAGCACAAAAGAAACAGTTACATCTTATGTAAAAATTGATATGGCTAATATAATGTTATAGAAGTTAAACTATGGAAGAAATGTGCATTTTCCCCAGGATGTGTGCAGTGTATATTGTAGAAGGGGTAAAAGAAATGCAAATAAAACATGCTACTTAATTAAAATCCTATTAGGGCTCCAAAAGGAGCCACAATAGGTTGAGTTTTCTTTTTCAGATTGCTGTGTGTTTTGGAAGCAGGAGTTGAAAGTTAAAAGTAATCAGAACTCTGGTGAAAGTTGATTGTGTCCCTTTTAAGACAGTCTCTGAGCTGCTGATGGCTTTGGATCCAAAAGCAAGCCAGAAAGCATCTGTGTTGATGCAAATTAGCTAACTGATAGAGAAAGGAGAGAACTGCACAGAAATGGCAGCACAAAGGAGCTGCAGATAAAGAACATACCTGGTAAGCAAAGAAACTACCTGAAACCAAAAGGCTTAAATTATGACCCTCCAGAGGAAGGTGGAAAAAGAAGTCAAACCTAAAAATAAGAGAGGAACAGGTTAACCCGAAGTAGAAAAATGCAGTATGCAGTGCTGAAATCTGAAGACAGGTACAAAAGGGGTCTGCTTAAATGCATGACTCTCCTACCTTTTAATTCACCAAAATTAAATAGGATAAAATTCATGGTATATATAACAAGATACCTTTAATAAATTTGATGCTAATGTTATTGTTAATATTAAACTTTGGGATAAATTTAATGTTAATAAGTATCCCTGTAACAATGTAAAGGGTATGATTTTTGGGAAAAAAAAACAAAACAAAAAAACCTTTAAGGTCATATGGTAATGATGCTTCTCAGCTATTACCTGTGAATAAACTTAAAACTTAGCACAGCAAAAAAACATTACAAACTTGGTCTCCTATATAGCAAGGGAAACTGAGGTACACCACCTCATGAGTTTAATGACTAAACAGTGGGATAATTTCCCATAAACCCTTAAAAGGTAGAAGCCATTGAAACCTGGCCTCCCTCTAGAACAAAAACACAGGAAAATATGGGGGTAATTCCTCTGTTTTGCCTGCAATCAGCATGGGTATTTGTAAAAGAAAGGGATATTTTAAGCAAAAATCTGCCACCCCAAAAGGGGTAGAGACATGTTCTTTTTGTCTTTCAAAAAATCAGGAAAAGCTGATACCAGCTGAAGAGCAACCCAGATTTCCATGAATCTATTGTCGTGACAAAAATTGTTTTGTGTTTTATGTTTTGTCTTGTGATGTTTGTCTTGTTGCTAGCATTGTTGTGTATTGTGTTAAACAAACAAACAAACAAAAAAACCCTACTGCATTAGGCAGAAAAGGATTAATAATCATTTTAACGGTATTTACAGAAACCAATGTTGCAGAAACGCAGAAGTCAAGAAATGCCAGTCTGTTAACAGGGAAACATCCTCATATAGCAGACACCATATTAGGAGGAATTGGTTTTGGAGCAGTATTCATTGGCACCACTCAGTGCTGACTGGTTGCCGCTGAGATTCCCATCGCACTGAATAATGAATGGAACTTGTAAGTGGATCCTGAAGTTGAGGGCAGCAGCTGGTAACAGGACTCCCTTATCCCTGACACCCAACACTGCAGCCTAGTGTCTCAGGCAGAACCAGCTGCTTCCCTTCCACTAAAACTGGTCCACAGGAAAAGTTCCAGATCTAAAGCTGGGTGGGGGCAGGAGGGTGCCAGCCTTTTGGCTATTGTCATCGTCTAGTGATAGGCAGACCTCCCGGGGAGGGGGCGGGGATGCTCTCACAAACTGCCTCTCTGCTGCTGTCCTTTCTACCCTTCACAGGTGTATCCCTGGCAGCCTTCGTACCTGAACACAAGGATCGGAAAGCTGATCCTCTTCCCACCAGCCTGGCAGCAGCAGCTACCGTCTTTCTAATGCCTCGCTTCCTCCGAATCATTCAAGAGGGACCTGGCACCTCAGCTCCCAGCAGAGACTCCCAGCTACAGACTAGGGACCGAATGGCTCGGCAGCAGTTCTGCAGAAAAGGACCTAGGGGTTACAGGGACGAGAAGCTGGATATGAGTCAACAGTGTGCCCCTGTTGCCAAGAAGGCCAATGGCATTTTGGGATGTATAAGTAGGGGCATTGCCAGCAGATCGAGGGACGTGATTGTTCCCCTCTATTCAACATTGGTGAGGCCTCATCTGAAGTACTGTGTCCAGTTTTGGGCCCCACACTACAAGAAGGATGTGGAAAAACTGGAAAACGTCCAGCGGAGGGCAACAAAAATGATTAGGGGACTGGAACACATGACTTATGAGGCGAGGCTGAGGGAACTGGGATTGTTGAGTCTGCGGAAGAGAAGAATGAGGGGGGATTTGATAGCTACTTTCAACTACCTGAGAGGTGGTTCCAAAGAGGATGGATCTAGACTGTTCTCAGTGGTAGCTGATGACAGAACAAGGAGTAATGGTCTCAAGTTGCAGTGGGGGAGGTTTAGGTTGGATATTCGGAAAAACTTTTTCACTAGGAGGGTGGTGAAACACTGGAATGCGTTATCTAGGGAGGTGGTGGAATCTCCTTCCTTAGATATTTTTAAGGTCAGGCTTGACAAAGCCCTGGCTGGGATGATTTAGTTGGGGATTGGTCCTGCTTTGAGCAGGGGGTTGGACTAGATGACCTCCTGAGGTCTCTTCCAATCCTGATATTCTATGATTCTATGAACTTCTCTTCCTCTGGCCCAGTGACCATGACCCCAGGCTTGACGCAGGAAAGATAGTCTCCTCCTGGGCTTATGACAAAGACACACCCCATCAGCAACCAGAGGCATCATCATCAAACACCAGTCTGTGTTTCCAACCCCGACACCTCCAGGCTAGGAGGGGATCTATGTAGGCACAGACTGAAATGGCTGATACCACTGGGATGGCAGCACCAGGAATACCCGGGAGGTTTAGGTTGGACAATAGGAAAAATATCCTATCAGGGTGATTAAACACTGGAATAAATTGCCCAGGGAGGTTGTGGAATCTCCACCACTGGAGATTTTTAAGAGCAGATTAGACAAACATCTGCTGGGGATGGTCTAGATCAGCGGTTCTCAAACTTTAGCAACCCGAGGACCCCCATTTTGATTTAAAATTTTTCAGGGACTCCCAAGCCCATCCACTTAGCCGCAGGCCCTGCCTCCACCCCACCCCTTCCCTCAAGGCTCCATTCCCGCCCAACCTCTTCCCACCCCCCGCTGACTCCATCCCCCCTCCCTCCATCATTCGTTCTCCCCCACCCTCAATCACTTTCACCAGGCTGGGGCAGGAAGTTGGGGTGCAGGGGGGGTGCAGGGTGCAGGCTCTGGGAGGGAGTTTGGGTGCAGGGTGTGGACTCTGGGCTGGGGCAGGGAGTTGCGGTGTGGGAGAGGGTGTGGGTTCCGGCCAGGCGGCTCTTACTTTGCATGGCTCCCGAAAGCGACTGGCACACCCCTCTGGCAGTGGCTCCTAGGTGGGGGGACCAGGGGCTCTCCGTGCACTGCCCCTGCCCATAGGCACTGCCCCACAGCTCCTATTGGCCACAGTTCCCAGCCAATGTGAGCTACAGAGTTGGCACTCGGGCTGGGGCAGCACACCGAGACCCCTGGCCTCCACCCAGGAGCCGCAGGGTCGTGCCAGCTTGCCGTGTGGAGCCAGGGCAAGTAGGAAGCCTGCTTAGCCCTGCTGTGCTGCCAGACTTTTAGCACCTAAAATCTCCCAGTTTGGCTTCAGTAGTCTCCGGAAAATAGAGGGGAGGAGGAGTTGATCAGCGATGCCTGCGGATCCCCTGGAGTATCCTCGGGGACACCCAGGGTCCGCAGACCCCAGTTTGAGAAAAGCTGGTCTAGATAATTACTTAGTCCTGCCTTAAGTGCAGGGGACTGGACTAGAAGACATCCCTTCCAGTCCTCCAATTCTATGATTCTACCTCCATGCTAGACAGGAAACCTACTACTGGAGCGGTTGCGTCATAACTCACCTCCTGTGTCCTTGAAACATGCAGAGGCAACATCACATTGCTGTGTAAATGTAACAGGGTCAGGCTATCGTTTGTCCCATTAGACAAGCAGCCCCCTGAGCCCCACTGAAATGCACCTAACGGCTCTTGACTCCCACCTCTATAGTCCCCCAAGGTGATTTTATCAAATGGTCAGCAGACACGTCTGGCAGAGAAGAGACTGGGGTTTAATAGGTTCTCTTCAGGGGACAGTTGTGTAAGTATTCTCAAGAGTGGCAGTAATGGTAAGATAATGGCCTATGTTCTCATAGCAGCTTCTAGCCCAAAGGAGGCCAAAAAAGGAATCACTTCACCCAGCACTGCCATGCAGCCACCTCTGGGGTGGAACATGGCAGCTCTTTAACAGAATCCTAAAACACTAAACAACAATTTAGGATATTAAGTCCTGCATCCAGCTGAAAATTCAGGGGGAAATTTGAAGAACAGGCGATTATAAATGACACCATAGCCAGAAATGGGCCAGGACCAGAGCTACCCTGATATTTGTGAAAAGTGAGTTGGAATCTTTCACACCCAAGGCTTTGGTTTTACAGCTCATCCAAAAGACAGCAGCCCCTCCACCAGCACACTTGGTATGAAAATGCCATAGAAATGCAAGGTATTATTATTACAGCCTAATCTGGAAACAGAGAGGTTTTCTCTAACGGAACCAGCAAACTCAAGCATCTGTTCTACCCCACAAAGTGCCCAGCACGTAAAAATGAGCAGCATAGTGGAAGCGTTTGTAAACATGTCTCCCTTGCCATGCAGAAGCTGATGAGGTGGGGAGAAGGGCCCACATTCTCCAATGTCCCTAGTTCCCATTGAAATGCACCTAAATCCCTTTGAGCATCTGGGCCAAGGTGCTTCACACAGGCAGCCAGGGTTCTCTGGCTGCTGAAGTATGAATAAATCTCTTTTTACACAATAGAAAGAAAATACCGTCACTAGCAGTAAAAGGCTGCCCTATGTGTAGAGCCCTACCAAATTCACAGCTGTGAAAAATGCATCATGGACCATGAAATCTGGTCTCTGCTGTGAAATCTGGTTTTTTGTTTACTTTCACCCTATACTATACAGATTTCATGGGAGAGATCACTGTTTCTCAAACTGGGGGTCCTGACCTAAAAAGAGGTATGGGGTGGGTCACAAGCAAAGTCCCCTCTAATTTTTGACAGGCTGTGTGTGCAAAAAATTTCTTCTGTGCAAATTTTTGACAGGCTGTGTGCGCAAAAAATTTCTTCTGTGTAAATTTTTGTGCTTCTGTGCAAATATTTGTGTGCGCGGTGTTTCGCCGTGTGCGGGGGGTTTAGGATCTGTGTGCGTGCGCACATGCGCACAGCTTAGAGGGAACAGTGGTCGCAAGGTTATTGTAGGAGGGGTTGTGGGATTGCCACCCTTACTTCTGTGCTGTCTTCAGAGCTGGGCGTTCAGAGAGCGGCGGCTGCTGTCCAGGCGCCCAGCTCTGAAGGCAGTGCCATTGCCAGCAGCAGCGCAGAAGTAAGGGTGGCAATGCCATACCATGCCACCCTTACTTCTGCCCTGCTGCCTTCAAAGCTGGGCGGCTGGAGCATGGCAGCTCTTGGCTGAGGGCCCAGCTCTGAAGGCAGCAGCGCAGAAGTCAGGGTGACAATATCACACCAGGCCATCCTTATTTCTGCAAAGCTGCTGGTGGCAGTGCTGCCTTAAGAGCTGGGCGCCTGGACAGCAGCTGCTGCTCTCCAGCCACCTACCTCTGAAGGCAGTGCAGAAGTAAGGGTGGCAATACTGCGAACCCCCTACAATAACTTGTGACCCGCCCCCCACAACCCTCTTTTGGGTCAGGACCCCGAGTTACAATACTGTGAAATTTCAGATTAAATACCTGAAATAATAAAATGTATTATTTTTAAAAATCTACGACCGTGAAATTGACCAAAATGGACCGTGAATTTGGTGGGGCCCCACCTATGTGTAGGGAACCTGCTGTGCAAAGGGCCTGTCAGTCAAGCCATTCTCACTGTGGCCTTGTCTACACACAAAGTTGTACTGGTTTCACTGAATTGCTTTTAAATCAACTTAAGTTAGTGGTGTAGTGCAAAGACGCATGTGCACTCCTGAATTGGTTTAAAAGTGTTTTTTCTCAATTCAGTTTAAACCACTTAGAAGCCAAATTAAACTAAATGTATGTAAGCCACATTTAAATCAATTTAGGTGTATCCACACAGGGTTTTTCACTGATTTAACTAAACTGATTTAAAAGCACATTATAGTGAAACTGGCACAAGTCTGTGTGCAGATCAGGCATAGACCAAAATGTCACTCCTGGTCGATAGCTTTCAGATGAGTGATGAGAGCATAAAGGGGTAGTGACATCAGAAGACTGGCTGCATTGAAAACTCACTCCTTCCCACTTTCTTTACCAAGGGTACAGCAAAGCCATGACTTTAAGCATAGCACTAGATGTGCATGTATTGCCATGATTAGAATCTGGGCCAAGCTCCTTCCCTCTGCCACTAATTATACCTGTGATTATTGACAGGGAAACAGTTATAAGGAGCATCTCTTCCCTGAAGAGGGACTATAAAAATGGTACAATGGTTTTCATGTTTCTTGTGCCTCCAGAACAAATGCGCTCAGTTTTTGACAGCCAGCTCTGGGATCAGAGAGCAAAGCTGGGCTCATTCCTTCCCATGCATCATCGCTGGTAATTAAAATTCTGCAGACCACATTACAGCTTCAGTGACGCCATTGTGTTCTGGGATCAGATAACTGGGGCCCTGTCATTGAAACTCAGTTGATAGTTCTGTTGATGAAAAGTGCTACATAAGAGGTAGGTATTTATTATTAATATTTTATTAGTCATAATTATTATTATTGATTATAATTATGCAAAAGCCAGAATACAATCTGACACACTCTCCCAGAGCTGTGTGACTTTCCAGCAGTTAAGAGCAGTCAAAAGTTATTGGGGTTTTTGTTTGTTTGGTCACTAAGGTCAGGAAAAGTGAGCCAGACACAAACAGCTAGCAGGTCTGCTGAGTATGGAGAGGGACACTGCTGCAGACACATTCAAAGCAGGGTCTCACTGTAAGCATCTAACTCACTTTTCTTCACCCATTCGGTTTATTTACTTTTTGCCTTTTACTCAGCAAACAGTGAAACAGGCTGGTCAGTTTCCGGTTCTGTTTCTTGTCAGTTTCACTTCCTAGTTCCCATGCACTGGCCCAAGGCTGGGCTGCGGACACTGCAGGATGTTGGCTAAACCCAAGCTATAGAGGTTCAATGAAATGTGAAAAGAAACGCACGAAAGCCTATTAGCTGGAGTCCAGCTCTGTAAATCCTGAGACACGGGCAGTGAAACAAGTAACTGCCTCCTCCAGCCAGTGAGTGCTCTGCAGTAAGAGTCTCTAATCCCCAATCCATGGTCATTAGAGTGGAGGGGGCATTTCCCCCTCTCCCAGGGATGCTAGAGAATACTTTCTCCTCCACCCAGGCCTGGCCTCCACTGGGATGTTTATAAATAAATACTCCTGGGATCGTTTTCTTAGCCCAGCCTCAGTATTGACTTTGCCTTAGGTGAGTAGATTAATAATTAATGCAGGCTGCAGTCCTGCAGGCAGGCGGCAAGGAGCAGCTCCTGTTATTTGTGGCTCCCTGTTAGCACTGGGAGCAGGGGCATGGTGACTTACCACCTTCCTAACGAGAGTAACACAGCTGTGCCCAGACAGAGAACATGGCCCCAACTGCTCCTCCCAGACAGCATGTCCCCTACAGCTACCCCCACTTTCCTGTAGATACACATGACCCCCACTGCTACCCCCAGAGACAGCAGGTTTCCCACAATTACCCCCACCCCTGCAGCCCTCCCAGCCCCGAAAGCCTGTCCCCAGTGGCACTCCTCCGGCAGAGCGGGCATCCCAGAGGAAAAGGAGGGCTCTCACTCTTCCCCATACATCTCCCTCTCCCAAGCCCATGCTCCCTGCTGCACCCGCAAACACTGTCAGTGACAGCCAGACTCTTTACAAACAGTGTCCTGGCACACACAGACTCTACTACCCCACTGCACGCAACCACCCAGTGCTCTAACTATATGCTTTCCCTTCCCCATTACAGACAAACACTCTATCACCCCCTCACCCCTTTCCATTCTTTCACCACACATAATCCCCTATGCACAGTCTCTCTCTCTCACACACACCCAACACACACTCCCCCACATGCTCTCTCACACACACATGTCCCCTGCACGCTCTCTCTCTCTCACACACGCACTCCCCATTGCAGTAGATATGTTGTAAAAAAAACCCTGTGAACCTCACCTTTTCCTTGGCTTAAGCTCCTCTCTGCAAACTTCCCTTTTCTTCCAGGGCTCAGTCGGACCAGACTGCACGCAAAGGGCGTTGGGATGCTGCTTCAACATGGAATCTCCTGGGCAGCTATCCCGGTGCCACCTCTTACAAGGCAGCTCGCCCCTCCCTAGAAGTCGTGGCCACCTTCCCTATGCCATCTCCACGGTGCCAGGGCCATGCCATCAGCTTGGGACTCTGCAGCAGGCGGTTTCTTTCCAATGGTGCCTGCTATCTCCAGGATCTCAGTCTCTCCTCCCAGGTGTGGAGCTGGGGCTGGACCCTCCCACCATCTCCTGGAGGGAGACTGTCCCAAGAATGAACTCTCACCATCACCCTAGCTGGCTCCCTGGCTTGTCCCTCCTCCCACTTCAAGCCGCACAGAGAGCTCATTCACAGCCCTCCCTTCCGGGGCTGAGAACAACAGAACCATTTGTATCCTTCTGCAGCATTGACATCAACAAAGACATTGTCACTGAAGACCATGCACTCCTTCCCCATTTCTCCTGCTAGGCACAGAAAAATCCAGCCTTACCAACCATGGCAGGAGCCCAGGGCCCAGAGCATGCAGATAAAACAGCCAGGGCTGGGAGCTTGTGGCAGGCACTGGTGTTCACTTGTGGAGCCACTGGCTTTTGGGGCCAGGTCCCACTTGACCACAGGACAGGTTTCCATTGGTGGCTAGTGGAGAGAGCCCTACCCGTAACCCAGCAGGCAGGCTTGGCAGGCTGGGAGGCGGACAGGTTCCTGGCTCACCTGGCAGCTGCTAGCAGGGATGGGGTTTCAAGATTGGCTGAGATTTCTAAGTAAACACACAATACAGCAGTGCCTGTTCCACCCACCAGGGCTGGGGGAGAGGCAGACAGCAAGCCCCACTGTAGCTGCTCGTTGGCCAGGAATGGTCTCCCATGTGCTGAGGCTGGGAAATGGCTTCATACCGCTCAGGAGGTTGCTCACAGTGGGCCTGGTTTGAAGCCAATTGAAATCAGTGGGGATCTTTCCATAGACTCCAGTGGCCTTTGGAGCTGGCTCGGCATGCGAGCCGGAAACCGCAGGTGGCTGGCACTGCTCCAAGCACCTCCTCGAGCACACTGCTTCGCAGACTGGGAGGGGCCAGCCTTTTCCCAGAGGCTTAGCTCCACTCCAGAGGGGGCTTTGAAAAGGGGGGTTGGGCGGGGCAACCTTGCTGCTTTGACTTTGGGGGGAGCTGTGATCTGGATCTGAACTCTGTGACAGAGGCTTGTCTCAGAGATCCTGTCCAAGGCAGAGTCTGTCTCTGCTCAGCTCTATCCCGATTCCAAGCCAGAGGCTGACATCTCACAGCCCACGCCTGGCCTGCTCAGTCCCTGCACACTCATCACTGCCCCGTTCTCACTGATTCCCCAGCCAGCCTTTCTCTCACGGAATCGCTGATCCCCACCACTTACCTCTTTATTTATTTATAGACTTTTATGGGCATCATCAGGGAGCAGCTGAGTCCCTGCCAAGTTATTAAAGTCCAATTACAATCACACAAACTCTCTCGCCCTCTCTTCACTGAAAGGCCATAGCATTATTTTTTCTGGTGTGTTTAAGTGGGTGAAGTTGGCCAAGGCCTATCTTGCCTGTGGCTATTGTCTTCTCTGCAAAACAGATGGATTTTTTTGTGGGGGAGGAGGGGGGGGTCATGATCGCACGTTAGCCAGCCCACTGTCAAGTTCTAGTGGAGATCTACCATGGGTCAACAATATTCTGCTGCCCATGGTTGACCTTGCCTAGCCTCCTGCATCCATTTTCAGTGTAAAAACACATATTATTTGGCAGTGAAGACAAAGCCTGTGTGTGGAGAGCTCTTGAGGGGAAACTAAGCTGAAGAGATGAGTTTTGCATTGAGTTCTGATCCCTCTGAGGCCCGTGGTCTTGTCTCTCATGTGGCAGGGAGTTCCACAGTCTAAGCCCTTCTCCCATGAGGGTTCTGACTCCTGTACTCACGAACCTCCCCCATTGGAGACAGTGTCGGGCCCCGGAGGCACATAGTTGTCATGGGACACTGCTCGCGAAGGGAGAGGCGTCTCTCAGGCAGCAGGGCCTGTTCCTTGGAGGGCTTGGACAGCAGGGTCCTGTGCTGTTCTCTGTTCAATGGGGTGCAGCGCTGGGGTGATGTACTCAGGGCACAGGTGTGCTGCTAAGAGGACAGGCTGCTGTGGATGGCACCAGTTGGCATATACCCAGGGTGTGCAGCTCCATCGTGGCAGCTGAGCTGCACTAATGGAGCTGGGAAGTCCTAAATGTCCTCACCATAGCCAGGTCTGTGTCAGACAGGACAGGGCATGATTGTCTGGCTAGTCACAGTCAGAGGAGGGCAGTTTGTGCTGCCCAGGCTATTTGGGCAGCCAGTATCCCCAAGGGGCAGGTGCCCTCGATCGAGGGGGAAGTTATGGAAGAGGAGAGATCTTCATGGCACTTCCCTCTTCATAGCGGCATTGCCTCTGTCTCACCTGGGTGTGGTGTTCACCAGCTGCTCTTTGTCGAGGGGCTGGTCCCAGCCAGGCACCAGGAGAGCAGGGAGAGGGAGCTGGTCACATCTGCCAGAGCGGACACATAGAGCTGGGTGCCACCTGTGTGTGGCTGGCATTTCAGCCCCTAGTGTCTAATCAGTTCCTCTGGTGGCTTCATATAGCTGCTGAACCTCCATCGCTGATCATCTCCTATTACCTCTCATTTCCACTATCAGCAGACCCTTCTATGACCACTGCGGCCAGGCCAGGATGTAGGAAGACCCTGTGCGGTCAAACTATGCAGCTCAGGATGGCAGATACACAGCCAAAGAGGACCACAGGGTCTGTCTGTGTCTAGTAGCCTCACTACAGAATCCCCTTTTAGTCACTACAATCAAGGCCTGTCTCTTTTGTACGGTGAGGGATGCTTCATCCATCACCCACCCACTCACAGACTGGCACTGTTAGCCTGAGGAGGAGGGTTCTGGACCAGCCGCTAGAGATGCCCCAGCTGAAGCCCAGTTGCTGCGCTGAAAGATGCCTCTGCCAGGCCTGTCTCTGATTCCCACAGCCCCTATTCATGCCTGGATCCAGCCCAGACCTGGCCATGGTGCTGCCTGCAGACCTGTGTGGGGAGGAGGGGTAGGGCCCGGCCTGGGGCATGAAGCAGTGTTTTGTTCAGAGAAAACAAACCAGCCCTTTGCTGGCAGCTCCTGGTGGGGAGCTGGGGACTGAGGTGGCCCACAGGCTCCTTTGTCCCCAGCAGGCAGCGTAAGCGGAGCTGAAGTGGGAGGCGCGTGAGTGCTCTTTCCACCCGCGGCAGCAGCGGACCCCTGCTCCCATCTGCCTGGACCGCCTAACACATCATCCCAGGCACAGAATAGGGGCCATTGTTCAGCCAGCCCCAGCCCTGGCTCATTCCCATCTGCCTGCAAGCCAGGCTGCTGCTTTTAAAGGGGACGACACAGCAGCACTTTGCTCCCCAAGGGCTTGCTGTGCCCTGCCCCAGGCAGCTCTTGGGGTCCCACTCAGAAGAAGCCAGCATTTGCTGTGCTGGGCAATGAGCCCTGTGCCATCATGTGCCTTTCTCATCCCCTTCCACTGCACCTTGCTCTCCATATTGCACCCCTCACTTGCCATCTTGCATGACTGGCGCAGCCCCGTGCATGCCTGACACCTCACACTGCACCTCCTGGTCCTTGCCCACCCCTCCCCCTGTGCTGTGCACTGATGACCATGGCCTTTGTACTCCTTGCACACCTCGAGCTGCATGCATCACATGGCATCTTCCATGCCTCATGCCACACCTTGGCCTAGTCTACACTGGCAAAAAGGGACCTGTAATTTTCCATCAGTACAGCAATGATAGAAGCTGTAGTGTAGACAGTGTCCAGAGACTGCACATACATTACAGTAGATACTGCCTGAACCATGGCTCTCATTTTTGCAAGTGTGAACCCAGTCCTTGTGTCTGGAAGAACTCCCCTGTGTTGGGGGTTCACGCTGAACAGGGTGAGCCCCCAAAGGTCGCTCCAGGTTTGATCAGAACAGAATCAGTCAGCAGCATGTACCTGGCGCTTGAACTCAAATGGCTCGTGAGCCCCAGACAGCTGAATGCATCCAGGACAATCTATTGGTAAATGCCCTGAATAGGCCATGAAGCAGATCTGAATTCTGCAGCTCAGACCAATCTCACAGTGTCATTCATACCGGGTTTGGATCTGGATCTAGGCTTCCCCAGTGTTTGGCTCCAGGGTATGGGTTTGCCCTATCTCTAGTAGCACTGCCTTCTCCATGGACTACCAGAATCCTGGGACAGTAAGGTTCTCTCTTTCTGCACCCTGAGGGACCATGCTTCCTTACTTTATACTCAAAGCATAACTAACCAGAGGACCTCCCAGCCACAGGATATCATGAAGGTCATGAGCTTAGCAGGGTTCCAAAGAGAATGAGAGACTGATAAGAATCAGAAAAGCCACAGCTATTTTAGCTATGATAAAAATGTGGAAGAGAAATCAACTCTCACCCTTCAGGGCACGAGCAAACCACTAGCTGCTGGGGTCAGGAACCAACATCTCCCATGGGCAGGATAGACTATAACTATCCAGTGTGGAGGATTTACACCTTCTTCTGAAGTACCTTCCACGGGCCCTTGTCAGAGACTTGAGCTGAAAGATTCCCTTGCCAGTCTAGGGTCCTACATTAGGCCAGGTCTTACATCTGTCTAGCTCCCAGCCACTGCCTCAGTTCATCAGGCTCCCAGCTGCTGGCTTAGTGCCCCCTTGTTTTGAGACTGTGATACAGGCCCCTGACAAGCTCTGGCCTTCAGCAAAGCAGGTCCGAGAGAGCCACGAGTTCCTCCCACCACCTAAAGGGCCCAACTCTCCATGGCACTGAGCAGCCCGCCCACCACCCCCTTGACCAGCTCTGGAATGGGGAGAATTCCAGACGCATGCCAGTGGTTCAGCTCTGCCCTCTGGGGCCTCTATTCATCAGGAGGACAGGGGAGGGGCACAGCGAGTTTGTGTGCCCTGCCTTTGTATTTCTGATCAGATTGGCCTGCCACCCCCTTTCACCCCATCCCATTCCAGGATCTGGGGAGGAAACAGCCCCTGAAAGCTGTAGCTCTGACAGGTCAGCTGTAGCCAGGACAGGGACTTTGAACGTGCCCATGCTGCAGCTGGGGATCTTTGTCCTGATCCATGCTGGCCGGCGTAGGAGCAGTGCTGCTGCTGTCCGCTCAGTCGAACAAAGGCAGCCAGGGCAGGGCTCTGTGTTGGAAGGGTCAGAAAGAATGAGGTGCTCACGGAGAGCCCTAGGCTCTGGACAGTGTGTCACCAGCTGGTACAGCCCCACTGTGGGGGAGCTGCTGGGAGGGGCTGGCAGCACTGCACAGGAGACTGGGTAACAGGGAAAAGTCACGTTTCACTGCTCAGCGCCCCAGGGAGCGCCCCTGGCTGTGCTGCACAGATACAGCCCAGGTTGAGTGGCCAGGTCTTTCCATTCTCCTGACGCTGCAGATTAAAAGTGCTTAATCACAGGGGGGGCAGGCGTTAAAGCTTTCTGTGGGGGGAGGGCAATTCACCAAGGCATCAGCTCCCCTGCTCTTGGGAAGAGCCTTGACCTCTCTGCTGAGACTTCTGGCAAAGGGGCCAAGACATGCCAAGCTGGCTGTCGATACTTGTCTTAGACCTTGTTTACACGGAAAGGTTGTGCTGCTTTGTCAGCATAGTTACAGATGAACTGCCCGCCCAGCGTGGACACAGATATGCCAGTATAACAGCGCTAAGGCTAGGACAGTTTCATCTGGTTCAGGGTGACAAACTAAGCCTAATAGCACAGCTACACCAGAGCTTTTCCTGAGTCGCTATGTCAGCTCAGACTCACCCCCCTGACTGCCCCAGCCATGCCAGCCACATTTCTAAGAGCAGATCTGGCCTTACTAGGGTCTGGTGAGCGGTGAGACCCACTAAATGCACTTCACACAGGCCACTATGGAGCCGTCAGACAATGACACATTGTAATCAATACCAACCTGGGCTGGATTTTAGCAAGTGATTTATTGTCAATCTCATTGCCAGTCCCTGAGGCACACTGATAGAAATAAATAGTCAGGCTATGTTGATATTGAACTAATTAATATATGAGAACCCATTGACCCATCTGTAGGGCCCTACCAAATTCATGGTCCATTTTGGTCAATTTCACAGTCATAGGATTTGAAACATCATAAATTTCATGTTTTCAGCTATTTAAATCTGAAATTTCCCTGTGTTGTAATTGTAGGGGTCCTGACCCAAAAAGGAGGTGAGGGGAGGGTCACGAGGTTACTGTAGGGGGTGGTGCTGTACTGCTAAGCTTACTGCTGCAGACAGCAGTGCTGCCTTCAGAGCTGGGCAGCTGGAGAGCAGCGGCTGCTGGCCGGGAGCCCAGCTCTGAAGACAGAGCCGCCCCCAGCAGCAGCGCAGAAGGAAGGATGGCCTGGTCTGGGATTGCCACTCCTGGGCGCTGCTGCCTGCGGAGCTGGGCCTTCAGTCAGCAGCCAATGCTCTCTGGCCACCCAGCCCTGAAGGCAGAGCAGAAGTAAGGGTGGCAATACCTCATCCCCCATAAAATAACCTTGTGACCCCCCTGCAACTCAAGACCCCCAATTTGAGAAACGCTGGTCTCCCTCGTGAAATCTGTATAGCATAGAGCAAAAGCACACAAAAGTCCAAATTTCACAGTCCATGACATGTTTTTCATGACCATAAATGGTAGGGCCCTAGTCATCTGGTATATAGCACAACTCTCCCACCCCATATACACTGATATCTGTTATCAAAGGGATTCTAACCTCTTAGATAGGTAGTTACCTTTCTAACGAACTTAACTAGGGCTAGGAAACAGCCACTATGCATCTATATCCTGTATCAGAACCTCAGCTTTCAATTACAAAACAAAGCAAGTCTCTGGCTATTACGGTCGCTATGAAAACCTCACAAATCTGAACTGGCCCTAAGAAGTCTACCTGAGTATGCAGAGAGCCTGAGATAATAGTTCTGAGAGATGTGAATCACCCCATTTGTCCCATTGAGGGGTTTAGTCACATGCCCGGTGATGATATTTCATTGCTCAAGTGAGGAAGGAAAGGGACGGTCATGGAGCTGCACAAGTTATTGTGAGTGACATCTCATTTTGGTGCCACAAGTGAGTGGGAGATGCCACCACTTATTTTTTCCCCCAATCAAGAAGGAGACAAGCCCAAGGCACATCTGGTCCCCAGGGAGGGGGAACTGAGCTCCAGGAGGCCAGTTGACCCTGGAGACTAGGCACATTCATGTTCTGAACATCTGCACAATCTGCTGTGAGCAGTCTCATTGTGGTGACTCCCAGAAGGCGGAACTTATTTTGTGGGTTGAGCTTAGGAAAATACCACCATTTTTTCCTCCCAGTCTGACCCCTGATTTACGCCTTGGTACATCCAAGACAGAGGCCTGACTGGGTGCTGTTGGGCATCACCTGATTCTAGCGTGAGTCTCTTTGTAATGGGACTGTCCTGGTGTAGCACCATGTGGATTTGCCACTGTCTCATGCCCCACACCCACCCTTGCACGAGGGGAGAAGAAACATTGCAATCAGTTGAACCTGGGAAGGACTTACCCTGACACCTGGCATCAATCCGTCTGCACAACCACACCTGGCCCTGCCTGGGAAACTCTCACAACAGCTGGAAAGTAAGAATGGGGCTTTAACATTAAATACAGACAAAGGGATTGGCTTATCCCTTCAAACCAGAGTAAAAGGACAGTCCCACCCTCCTGTAAACCAATGTCCCACAATAAGGGAATAATAGACATAGATAAGAATAAGAACAGCCACAGCTATTTTAGCTAGGATAAAAACATAGAAGAGAAATCAACTCTCATGGTTCAGAGCAAGAGCCAACCACTAGCTACTGGAGTCAGGAACCAACAACTCCCATGGGCAGGATAGACTACAACTGTCCAGTGTGGAGGATTTACACCTTCTGAAGTATCTCACACGGGCCTTTGTCACAGACTTGAAAGACGCCTCTGCCAGTCTAGGGTCCTACACATAGAATCAGAGACATGTAGGGCTGAAAGGACCTTGAGAGGTCAGTTAGTCCAGTCCCCTGCGCTGAGGCAGGACAATGTATTATCTAGACCAGGGCTTCTCACCCTGTGGGTCACCAGAATGTGACAAAGGGTCTCATGGGAGGCCTATGGGAAGGGGGTATGTTGCAAAGCCAGCCCATGCTCATTGTACAGCAGTGACTTTTGGGACTTCAGTCCTACGGAGCTAGCTGGGCTTGGCTTTCTGCTCTGGGTGTTGTGACCTGGTGCATGGGGTGGAAGCACTGCTCAGATTTGGCCCACCAGCCCCTCTGTCTTGATGATGGGGGTACTGTCTGGACCAAATCTGAGTGAGTGGTGCTGTGATCCTATATCTCAGGTTACAGTGCCACTCACACAACTTTGGCCCAGCCAAGGCAAACCTGAGCAGTGTTGCAATATCAGAGCCAAGCCCACTCTGGGGGGACAAGAGCCACTGCTGTGGTACCATGTACTTAGTACTTATTGCATTCATGTGTAATCAGTAAGCCAGATATTATTTGTACTAAAGCAATTTACTGGGTCATGACAGGACACTGAAATTTACAAATGGGCCCTGAACTGAAAAAGTTTGACAACCACTGATCTAGACCATCCCTGACAGGTGTCTGTCTAACCTGGTCTTAAAAACCTCCAACAACAGAGATTCCACAGCCTCCCTAGGCAATTTGTTCCAGTGCTTAACTACCCTGACTGTTAGGAAGCTTTTCCTAATGTCGAACCTAAACCGTCCTTGCAGCAATTTAAGCCCATTGCTTCTTGTCCTATCCTCAGAGGTTAAGGAGGACAATTTATCACCCTCCTCTTTATAATATTCGTATACGTACTTGAAGACTGTTATCATGTCCACCCTCAGTCTTCTCTTCTCCAGACTAAACAAACCCAATTTTTTCAATCTTTCCTTGTAAGTCCTGTTCTCTAGACCCTTTTTGTTGCTCTCCTCTGAATTTTCTCTAATTTGTCCACTTCTTTCTCAAAGCATGGTGCCCAGAACTGGACACAGCACTCCAGCTGAGGACTTCTCAATGTTGAGTAGAGTGGAAGAATAACTTCTTAAGTCTTGCTTATTCCTGATAATATATCCCAGAATGATGTTTGCTTTTTTTGCAACAGCATTACACTGTTGACTCATGTTTAGTTTGTGATCCGCTATAACCCCCTAGATCCTTTTCTGCAGTACTCCTTCCTAGGCAGTCATTTCCCATCTTGTATGTGTGCAATTGATTGTTCCTTCCTAAGCATAGAACTTTGCATCTGTCCTTAGTGAATTTCATCCTATTTATTTCAGACCATTTCTCTAGTTTGTCAGGATCATTTTGAATGCTAATCCTGTCCTTCAAAGCGTTTGCAACTCCTCCCAGCTTGGTATCATCTGCAAACTTTATAAGTGTATGTTGTACACCAACATCCAAATCACTTATGAAGATATTGAATAGAACCATCCCCAGGACAAATCCCTGTGGCAACCCACTCTCTATACCCTTCTAGCTTGATTGTGAACCACGGAGAACTCTGAGTGTGCTTCTCCAACCACTTGGGCATGCAGCTCATAGTAGGTTCATCTAGGCTGTATTTCTCTGGTTTGTTTATGAGAAGGTCATGTGGGATAGTTTCAAAAGCCTTACTAAAATCAAGATATACCACATCTACTACTTCCCCCACCCAGAAAGCTTGTTACCCGGCCAAAGAAAGCTATTAGGTTAGTTTGACATAATATGTTCTTAACAAATCCATGTTGATTGGTACTTATTTTATTTTCTTCTAGATGCTTACAGATTGATTGTTTGATTATTTGGTCCATTATCTGTTAAGGTGACTGGTCTGTAATTCCCTGAGGTGTCAGAGCAAATACACGATAGGAAAATGATAATAATAATACCTAGCTCTTAAAAACCACTTTTCATCATAGGTCTCAAAGCACTTTCCAAAGTTGTCAGTATCAACAACTCACTTTTACAGATGGATAAACTGAGGCACATGTCTTGCCCAGCAGGCCATGGCTACGAATAGAACCCAGGTCTCCTGAGATCCAGTCCAGTGTGCTATCCACTTGGCACCACCACCCTTTATTGGTAGTGGCAGTATTTCAGCTGGGGAGGGAACTCCCTGTACAAGAGGTTACCAAACTTGGCCACTACAGAGACACCCAGTGCAATAGCTAGTGCTGAGCGTGGAATAAAGCTGCATTCGTACTTTGTCTCTGTAACCATGCCACTGGAGCTCCATATTTATTGTCTCCTAGAGACTCCAGATCAAATGAGCTCAGTTTATAAGTAACAAGATGGTTTTCCTAACTGTCAGACCACAAACAGCCTCACATCGAAGGCAGCATCTACACTAGGTTTTTAGCCCTGTAATTCCCAGTGGGCACAACTCAATCAGTGGTCATGCTGGTGGCGGTTGCACTGGGGGTGGCTCCTGCTGGGCGTTAGCAACAGTGCGACATATCTGTGAAAGGCTGCCTAATGCAGATAGAGCCATGGAGGGCCCAAATCTGCCACTGTGCAATCGCATACACTTTTATGGGTGACATGGGATGGGATTCAGTGCAGAATTTGTGTCACAGGCTTCAACTCAAGGGCATCAATTGACTGCTGGCTGAGGCGATTGGGGCGTCATCCTTGCAGAGTTACCTTGAGTTATCTATGCTGTAGTTACACCTCTCTCAAGCTGGCCTTGCTCAAGTGACAGTAGCCACACTGCGATAAATACTCGAGCTGCGACACCCATTCTGGTGCTGCACTCACGGGAGTGGTGCTAAGGTTGCTGCAGGCACAGCCCCTGGTCCTTAGTTCTATGAACTCTTTCCCAGTGAATTGTGGCAGAAGTTGTCTGTCCTTTCTCAGCATTTGGGGAGAATTTGGGAGGGCAGTGGAGGACTAGCCGCACGCAAGTGGAGCTAGCCTGTGTCCACACGACACAGTGGTCACGTTAGCGGCTGATGAGTTGTGCTCACTCAAGCTGTAATCTATACCTCTATACCTCTTAGGCAACCAACTCCCATTAAAAATACCAACACGCTTGAGGGAAGGGTTTTGTGTTTGGACAGGACTCAAGTTAGGGCTAACACTCAAGATATAACTCATAGAATCATAGAAGATTAGGGTTGGAAGAGACCTCAGGAGGCCATCTAGTCCAACCCGCTGCTCAAAGCAGGACCAACACCCACTAAATCACGCCAGCCAGGGCTTTGTCAAGCTGGACCTTAAAAACCTCTAAGGATGGAGATTCCATCACCTCCCTAGGTAACCCATTCCAGTGCTTCACCACCCTCCTAGTGAAATAGTGTTTCCTAATATCCAACCTAGACCTCCCCCACTGTAACTTGAGACTATTGCTCCTTGTCCTGTCATCTGCCACCACTGAGAACAGCCGAGCTCCACCCTCTTTGGAATCCCCCTTCAGGTAGCTGAAGGCTGCTATCAAATCCCCCCTCACTCTTCTCTGCTGCAGACTAAATAAGCCCAGTTACCTCAGCCTGTCCTCATAAGTCATGTGCCCCAGCCTCCTAATCATTTTTGTTGTCCTTCGTGGGACTCTCCAATTTGTCCACATCCCTTCTGTAGTAGGGGGCCCAAAACTGGACGCAATACTCTAGGCGTGGCCTCACCAATGCCGAATAGAGGGGAATAATCACTTCCCTTGATCTGCTGGCAATGCTCCTACTAATGCAGCCCAATATACAATTAGCCTTCTTGGCAACAAGGGCACATTGTTAACTCATATCCAGTTTCTCATCCACTGTAATCCCCAGGTCCTTTTCTGCAGAACTGCCGCTTAGCCAGTTGTTCCGCAGCCTGTACCAGTGCATGGATTCTTCCGTCCTAAGTGCAGGACTCTGCACTTGTCCTTGTTGAACTTCATCAGATTTCTTTTGGCCCAATCCTCCAATTTGTCTAGGTCACTCTGGACCCTATCCCTACCCTACAGCATATCTACCTCTCCCCACATCTTAGTGTCATCTGTGAACTTGCTGAGGGTGCAATCCATCCCATCATCCCAGATCACTAATGAAGATGTTGAACAAAACTGGCCCCAGGACCGACCCCTGGGCACTCTGCTTGATACCGGCTGCCAACTAGACATTGAGCCATTGATCACTACCCATTGAGCCCAACGATCTAGCCAGCTTTCTATGCATTTTATAGTCCATTCATCTAATCCATACTTTTTTAACTTGCTGGCAAGAATACTGTGGGAGACTGTAACAAAAGCTTTGCTAAAGTCAAGATATATCACATCCACCGCTTTCCCCATATCCACAGAGCCAGTTATCTCATCATAGAAGGCGATCAGGCTGGTCAGGCATGACTTGCCCTTGGTGAATCCATGTTGACTGTTCCTGATCACCTTCCTCTCCTCCAAGTACTTCAAAATGGATTCCTTGAGGACCTGCTCCATGATTTTTCCAGGGACTGAGGTGAGGCTGTAGTTCCCTGGGTTCTCCTTCTTCCCTTTTTAAAAGATGGGCACTATATTTGCCTTTTTCCAATCGTCTTGGACCTCTCCCGGTCACTAGGAGTTTTCAAAGATAATGGCCAGGGCTCTGCAATCATATCCGCCAACTCCCTCAGCACCCTCGAATGCATTGCAACTGGCCCTATGGACTTGTGCATGTCCAGCTTTTCTAAATAGTCCTTAACCTGTTCTTTCACCACTGAGGGCTGCTCACCTCCCCCCATACTGTGCTGCCCAGTGCAGCAGTCTGGGAGCTGACCTTGTCTGTGAAGACCAAGGCAAAAAAAGCATTGAGTACTTCAGCTTTTTCCACATCATCTGTCACTATGTTGCCTTCCCCATTCAGTAAGGGTCCCAGACTTTCCCTGACCTTCTTCTTGTTGCTAACATACCTGTAGGAACCCTTCTTGTTACCCTTCACATCCCTTGCTAGCTGCAACTCCAATTGTGCTTTGGCCTTCCTGATACACCTCTGCATGCTCCAGCAATACTTTTATACTCCTCTCTAGTCATTTGTCCAAGTTTCCATTTCTTGTAAGCCTTCTTTTTGTGTTTAAGCTCACCAGAGATTTCTCTGTTAAGCCAAGCTGGTCACCTGCTATATTTGCTATTCTTTCTGCACATTGGGGTGGTTTGTTCCTGCACCCTCAATAAGGCTTCTTTAAAATACAGCCAGCTCTTCTGGACTCCTTTCCCCCTCATATTAGCCTCCCAGGGGATCCTGCCCATCAGTTCCCTGAGGGAGTCCAAGTCTGCTTTTCTGAAGTTCAGGGTCCATATTCTGCTGCTCTCCTTTCTTCCTTTTGTCAGGATCTTGAACTCAACCATCTCATGGTCACTGCTGCCCACCTTGTCACCAACAACTTCTACGTCCCCTACCAATTCTTCCCTGTTTGTGAGCAGCAGGTCAAAAGGAGCATGACCCCTAGTTGGTTCCTCCAGCACTTGCCCCAGGAAGTTGTCCCCAACACTCTCCAAAAACTTCCTCGATTGTCTATGCACTGCTGTATTGCTCTCCCAGCAAATGTCAGGGTGATTGAAGCCCCCCATGAGAACTAGGGCCTATGATCTGGAAACTTCTGTTAGGTGTCTGAAGAAAGCATTGTTTACCTCATCCTCTTGGCCTGTTGGTCTACAGCAGAGTCCCACCACGACATCATCCTTGTTGTTCTCGCCTCTAAACCTAACCCGAAGACTCTCAACAGGCTTTTCTCCAGTTTTGTACTGGAGCTCTGAGCAATGATACTGCTCTCTTACATACAGTGCAACTCCTCCACCTTTTCTCCCCTGCGTGTCCTTCCTGAACAGTTTATACCCATCCATGACAGTGCTCCAGTCACGTGAGTTACCCCACTGAGTCTCTGTTATTCCAATCACATCATAGTTCCTTGACTTCCAATTCTTCCCTTTTGTTTCCCAGGCTTCTTGCATTCATGTACAGGTACCTAAGATAACTAGCTGATTGCCCTAATTTCTCAGTATGAATCAGTTGCACCCTCCTCCTTGTGTTTTCTCCTTTCCAATTCCCCACTTACCTCAAGGCTTAGGTCACCATCCCCCAGTGAACCTAGTTTAAAGCCCTCCTCACTTGGTTAGCAAGCCTGCAAGGGAAGATGCTCTTCCCTCTCTTCGTTAGGTGAATCCCATCTCTTCCTAGCAATCCTTCTTCCTGGAACAACATCCCATGGTCAAAGAATCCAAAGTCCTCTTTTTGACACCACCTGCACAACCACGCATTTACCTTCACAATTCGATGGTCCCTACCTGGGCCTTTCCCTTCAACAGGGAGTATGGACGAGAATACGACTTGCTCCTCAAACTCCTTTATCCTTCTTCCCAGAGCCACGTAGTCTATAGTGACCCACTCAAGGAGATTCTTGGCATTATCATTGGTGCCCACGTGGAGAAATAGGAAGGGTTAGAAGTCCGAGGGCTTGATCAGTCTCAGCAGACACTCGTCACATCCTGAATTCTAGCTCCAGGCAAGCAGCACATTTCTCGAGTTTCCCAGTCTGGACGGCAGATGGATGACTCTGTCCCCCTTAGGAGGGAGTCCCTGACTACCACCACCCGCCTCCTACTTTTGGGAGTGGTGGTTATAGAACCCCCATCTCTAGGACAATGCATCCCATGCCTTTCGGTTGATGAGGTCTCCTTCTGATCTCTTCCCTCAGATAACTCTCCCAAACCATTCTCCACTGTGGTACCTGTGCAGAGAGCCTGAAAATGGTTTCTTACCTCTATCTGCATTGGGGGTACATGGGTTCTCCTCTTTCTTCTTCTGGAGGTCACATGCTGCCAATTTTCTTCCCCATTCTGCACTGCCCTGTGTGACAAAATTCCTCCTCTATCTTGGTGGGTCTTGCGCTTACTGGCAGATTTGCTCGCCTTGGAGCTTCACGGCAGCCCTCAGTTTGGTCGTTTTCATGAACCCACAGTCCAGGTCAACTCCTCCTGTGTCTGATCAGGAGTTGGGAGGTTTGGGGGGAACCTGGACCCGCCCTCTACTCTATTCCAGCCCAGGGCCCTGTGGAATGCAGCTGTCTAGAGTGCCTCCTGGAACAGCTGTGCAACAGCTGCAACTCCCTGGGCTACTTCCCCATGGCCTCCTCCCAAGCCCTTCTTTATTCTCACCATAGGACCTTCCTCCTGGTGTCTGATAATGCTTGTACTCCTCAGTCCTTCAATAGTACACGTTCTCACTCTCAGCTCCTAGTACCTCTTGCTCCCAGCTCCTCACATGCACACCACAAACTGAAGTGAGCTCCTTTTTAAACCCAGGTGCCCTAATTAGCCTGCCTTAATTAATTCTAGCAGCTTCTTGATTGGCTGCAGGTGTTTTAATCGGCCTGTCTGTCTTAATTGTCTCCAGAAGGTTCCTGATTGTTCTGGAACCTTCCCTGTTACCTTACCCAGAGAAAAGGGACCTACTTAACCTGGGGCTAATATATCTGCCTTCTATTACTCTCCTGTCACACCTGTCTGATTCTTCAGCATGCTGTGCCTGCAGTACAAATGCTGACTTCTATCCAGAAAGTTAGCTCACAACACAGCCCCCCAATGCAGCACTCACCGTAGCTCCTCTCCCTGTTTGCCTGTCCTCTGTTTGCTGCTCACTCATTAACATTGCAGTGAAAACAAGCCCTAAGTGTGCTCAGAGATGAGCTAAAACCAACAGACATACAGCTGAGCTGAGAAGAAACAGAGAAACCATCTAGCCTGCTTTTCTTCTCACTGGCACCAGAATAAATCCGGAGTAGCTCCCCTGAAGTTAGCAGAGTTAGACTATTGCAAATGAGAGGCGACCCAGGCCATGGGTGCAAACAGCTAGCAGCTGATGATCTGAAAGAGTTGTGAGTCTGAGCTGCACTATCTACTATCCTTCTTCAAGATTGTACATACATATAAATGACACCAGAAGTCAGTGCCTGTGTTGGTTTATTTTTCTCACCACAAAGAAATAATGAGGTTAGTCCAAGTTATAGGGCACCAGAGTAGGAGGCAGCAGTTACGTATGGGTTCTAGTCCCAGCACTTCACTGACTTGCTGCTTTACCATGGGTGGATTACCTCATCTCTCTCTGCCTGTTTTCCCATCTATCAAATGGCAATAATTCTTACTCCACCTCTGCAAAGCCACTGAGACCTATGCTGAAAAGTGCTCCATGCTACATACCTATAGCCTGGGAGTCCACACTTTTCTGATTGCTCAGAACCTATGATGATTGGCTGGAGTGAAAACTGTCCTAATAGTCAGGTTTCAGCGTGGTAGCCGTATTAGTCTGTATCAGCAAAAACATTGAGGAGCCTTTGTGGCACCTTAGAGACTAACAAATTTATTTGGGCATAAGCTTTCGTGGGCTTACATGGCAGATGGGCATTGCTGGCAGATGATGGCATATATCACATTGGTAGATGTGCAGGTGAATGAGTCCCTGATGGTGTGGCTGATGTGGTTAGGTCCTATGATGGTGTCCTACAGACAGCTCCCCAACCTGAAGCAAATACTTACCAGCAACTACACACAACACAACAAAAACACTAACCCAGGAACCAAACCCTTCAACAAATGCCAGTGCCAACTCTGTCTGCATATCTATTGAAGGGACACCATCATAGGACCTAGCCACACCATCAGGGACTCATTCACCTGCACATCTACCAATGTGATATATGCCATCATCTGCCAGCAATGCCCCTCTGCCATGTACATTGGCCAAACCAGACAGTCTCTATGCAAAAGAATAAATGGACATTCATCTGACATCAAGAATTATAACATTAAAAAACCAGTAGAAGAACACTTCAATCTCCCTGGACACTCAATAACATACTTAAAAGTAACAATTCTTCAACAAAAAAACTTCAAAAATAGACTCCAACGAGAAACTGCAGAACTGGAATTAATTTGCAAACTGGACACCATAAAATTAGGCCTGAATAAAGACTAGGAGTGGATGAGTCACTACAAAAACTAATTCCCCCCCGCTGATACTCACACCTTCTTGTCAACTGGGGAAGAAAACTATTAGAGCCTCCCCTGGGATAGTGCTTTGGGTGTGCTATAGACCGCTAGGATCTAATTTGGATATGGATAGAGCCCTTTTTAATGTTTTTAATAAAGTAAATACTAATGGAAACTGTGTGATCATGGGAGACTTTAACTTCCCAGATACAGACTGGAGGACGAGTGCTAGTAATAATAACAGGGCTCAGATTTTCCTAGATGCGATAGCTGATGGATTCCTTCATCAAATAGTTGCTGAACCGACTAGAGGGAATGCCATTTTACATTTGGTTTTGGTGAGTAGTGAGGACCTCATAGAAGAAATGGTTGTAGGGGATAATCTTGGCTCAAGTGATCATGAGCTAATTCAGTTCAAACTGAGCGGAAGGATTAACAAAAATAAATCTGCAACTAGGGTTTTTGATTTCAAAAGGGCTGACTTTCAAAAATTAAGGAAATTAGTTAGGAAAGTGGATTGTACTGAAGAATTTATGGATCTAAAGGTAGAGGAGGCCTGGGATTATTTTAAATCAAAGCTGCAGAAGCTATCGGAAGCCTGCATCCCAAGAAAGGGGAAAAAATTCATAGGCAGGAGTTGTAGACCAAGCTGGATGAGCAAGCATCTCAGGGAGGTGATTAAGAAAAAGCAGAAAGCATACAGGGAGTGGAAGAAGGGAGGGATCAGCAAGGAATGCTACCTTATTGAGGTCAGAACATGTAGGGATAAAGTGAGACAGGCTAAAAGTCAAGTAGAGTTGGACCTTGCAAAGGGAATTAAAACCAATAGTAAAAGGTTCTATAGCCATATAAATAAGAAGAAAACAAAAAAAGAAGAAGTGGGACCGCTAAACACTGAGGATGGAGTTGAGGTCAAGGATAATCTAGGCATGGTCCAATATCTAAACAAATACTTTCCTCAGTCTTTAATAAGACTAAAGAGGATCTTAGGGATAATGGTAGCATGACAAATGGGAATGAGGATATGGAGGTAGATATTACCATATCTGAGGTAGGAGTGAAACTCAAACATCTTAATGGGACTAAATCGGGGGGCCCAGATAATTTTCATCCAAGAATATTAAAGGAATTGGCACATGAAATTGCAAGCCCATTAGCAAGAATTTTTAATGAATCTGTAAATTCAGGGGTTGTACCGTATGATTGGAGAATTGCTAACATAGTTCCTATTTTTAAGAAAGGGAAAAAAAGTGATCCGGGTAACTATAGGCCTGTTAGTTTGACATCTGTAGTATGCAAGGTCTTGGAAAAAATTTTGAAGGAGAAGGTAGTTAAGGACATTGAAGTCAATGGTAAATGGGACGAAATACAACATGGTTTTACAAAAGGTAGATCGTGCCAATCCAACCTGATCTCCTTCTTTGAGAAAGTAGCAGATTTTTTAGACAAAGAAAACGCAGTGGATCTAATTTACCTAGATTTCAGTAAGGCGTTTGATACCTTGCCACATAGGGAATTATTAGTTAAATTGGATAAGATGGGGATCAATAGGAAAATTGAAAGGTGGATAAGGAATTGGTTAAAGGGGAGACTACAACGGGTCCTACTGAAAGGTGAACTGTCAGGCTGGAGGGAGGTTACCAGTGGAGTTCCTCAAGGATCGGTTTTGGGACCAATCTTATTTAATCTTTTTATTACTGACCTCGGCACAAAAAGTGGGAGTGTGCTAACAAAGTTTGTGGGTGATACAAAGCTGGGAGGTATTGCCAATTTAGAGAAGGACAGGGATATCCTACAGGAGGATCTGGATGACCTTGTAAACTGGAGTAATAGTAATAGGATGAAATTTAATAGTGAGAAGTGTAAGGTCATGCATTTAGGGATTAATAACAAGAATTTTAGTTATAAGCTGGGGACGCATCAATTAGAAGTAATGGAGGAGGAGAAGGACCTTGGAGTATTGGTTGATCATAGGATGACTATGAGCCGCCAATGTGATATGGCCGTGAAAAAAGCTAATGCGGTCTTGGGATGCATCAGGCGAGGTATTTCCAGTAGGGATAAGGAGGTTTTAGTACTGTTATACAAGGCACTGGTGAGACCTCATCTGGAATACTGTGTGCAGTTCCGGTCTCCCATGTTTAAGAAGGATGAATTCAAACTGGAACAGGTCCAGAGAAGGGCTACTAGGATGATCCGAGGAATGGAAAACTTGTCTTATGAAAAGAGACTCAAGGAGCTTGGCTTGTTTAGCCTAACTAAAAGAAGGTTGAGGGGAGATATGATTGCTCTCTATAAATATATCAGAGGGATAAATATCGGAGAGGGAAAGGAATTATTTAAGCTCAGTACCAATGTGGACACAAGAAAAAATGGATATAAACTGGCCACCAGGAAGTTTAGACTTGAAATTAGATGAAGGTTTCTAACCATCAGAGGAGTGAAGTTTTGGAATAGCCTTCCAAGGGAAGCAGTGGGGGCAAAAGATCTATCTGGCTTTAAGATTAAACTCGATAAGTTTATGGAGGAGATGGTATGATGGGATAACATGGTTTTGGTAATTAAATATTCATGGTAAAAAGGCCCAATGGCCTGTGATGGGATATTAGATGGGGTGGGATCTGAGTTACCCAGGAAAGAATTTTCTGTAGTATCTGGCTGGTGAATCTTGCCCATATGCTCAGGGTTTAGCTGATTGCCATATTTGGGGTTGGGAATTTTCCTCCAGGGCAGATTGGAAGAGGCCCTGGAGGTTTTTCACCTTCCTCTGTAGCATGGGGCATGGGTCACTTGCTGGAGGATTCTCTGCTCCTTGAAGTCTTTAAACCACGATTTGAGGACTTCAATAGCTCAGACATAGGTGAGAGGTTTTTTGCAGGAGTGGATGGGTGAAGTTCTGTGGCCTGCATTGTGCAGGAGGTCAGACTAGATGATCATAGTGGTCCCTTCTGACCTAAATATCTATGAATCTATGAAACTGTTTGAAATGGGCCACCTTGATTACATTGAACTCATTAACACTATAAAAGTGATTTTTTCCTCCCTTCTTGTCAACTATTGAGAATAGCCCACTTCCACCTTAATTGAATTGGCTCATTAGCAATGATCCACCACTTGATAAGGCAACTCCCATCTTTTCATATGCAGTGTATTTATACCTCTTTACTGTATTTTCCACTCCATGCGTCTCATGAAGTAGGTTTTAGCTCACGAAAGCTTATGCCCAAATAAATTTGTTAGTCTCTAAGGTGCCACAAGGACTCCTCATTGTTTTTGTCCTAATAGCCACCTGCTAAGTGTAGTCACCTGTCTTAGTAGCCAGGTAAATCTCTGTCCTGTGGGAATTGTTATCCCTATCACAACACTGTGTTATGTGACCACCTGGAAACCCCAAGCCCAGGTGTATAAATACACTGAGATCAACCTGGTGTATAGGCTGGTGAACAGACAGACTTGAGCCAGCTTGAAGCACCACCCAGGAAATGGAAACAGGCAAGGCAGCGAAAAGGAATTGCAGTAATAAGCCTGGGAGATGGACAGGAAATGGAGCCGAGCTGTGACTGTTTCCACCAGTTCTGGATTCAGCCCTGGGAGTTTCCATTTGGTTGTGCAGTTTAATCTGAATGAAAGTGAATCAGCCCTGCTGAACGGAGGAGGTTCCCCACTCCCAATGCAAATAACAGCCAGATAATGGGCATGCTCTGGAGTGTCCCTTACTGACAGGCTCCCCTCTAGAGTGCTCTGCCCACAGTACAAATCATCAGATTTCTTAGTCTGTAGGAAGAAATAGGGTCAGATCCCCTGAGAGTACATTCAGATATACTTAGCAAGGGGGCCTCCTGGGGAGGAGGATGGGGCTGGCTGGCCAGGCTCAGGGGCCACCTGAGCTTCCATCACACCTTGCCCCTGGAGCATGAGGAGTATTTAAGTGTGGATGCAGAGGCTGATACTTCTGGAATTTACATGCTGAATGGACAGAACTAAACGAGGCAGTGATAAACTGCCCAGGCTGCCTCAGGGGATGGGTCTGCATGCAATGCTCTGACACCTGTTCTTTATTATGCCCTTGTTTCCCATCCTGCCCTGGGTGCGTCTTGTCCATTTAGATTATACGCTTTCCGGGCCAGAGGTCTTTGTAGAATATCTAGCAAAGCAAGGCTCTGATCTACGCTAAGGTGCTTTAATACAGAAACAATAAATAATCATTGAGGGCCCAGCTCAGGATAATGCTGCTTGGTATTTTAAACAAGAAGCTGTTTCTGAGTTACACAAGCTCAGCGAAGTGTCTGACAAAGCCAGCATGCATTCAAGGGACAGCTGTTCCCTGTGCCCTTCAACACACACAAACTAGGCCTGGAACAAGGCTATTGGATTTTTCTGGTTTGATCAGGTGTGACACACAAAGAGTAACATCCGTTCCGTCTGCCGCCTCCTGACTAGACTGTGCCTGGGAACAACCCTGGCAAAGGGTGTGATGCTTTTCAGTTACCCTGGGATTCAGCGGTGTCACCTTTAACTGGGCTGGCTCCATCCCAGCACACACATCCTGCCTAGGGCTGCCAGTTCAATCCTGGAGGGCTGGCAACCCTGTAACACTGCTTAGTGATGTCTGCAAACCTGTGGCAGCGCAAACCTGTGGCAGCTCAAACCCGCCTCCAAGACAGCAATGCTGGGGGAGGTGGCCTGCAGGCTTCTCAGAGGTACTTCTCATTTTAAAAATCACTCCAGCCCTCCCTTTGTATTTACTGCTAACCTCACTAGAAGCTTGACCCAGAAACCCATTTCATTACTGAATGCCCCCCACCCTCCCCCGCATTGGGCTCACCCCCGGTTTTGTTATTGTAGGGTAGTTCGTGAGGGCTGGGCTACGCACAATGGTTTGTTATTGGACACCTACTCGTGATCCCTAGCTTTGGGGCACTTGTTTGGGTTTCATAGGGCAGCCCACCAGCCGCAGGCTACCCCTACTCTGGCTCGTTATTGTGGGGTGACTTGCAAGTGCTGAGCTGGAAACATGGGTTTGTTATTGTAGGGTTGCTTGGGGCAGCTGCTCTACAATTGAAGTCATCATTGGAAAACAAAAGTCTGTAGGGAAAGTAAGTGCTTCTCCTTCGCCTGCTGGCCAGGATCCCCACAGGGTGGGGTGGGGCCCGCTTTCAGGGGGCCGGCCTACATGGGGTTACATCTGGGGCCCTCCTGGGGCCTGAGGTAAAATTACACCCCAGAGCACTGCCAGCCCCTCTGCTCCAAACCAGGGGGCAGCTGCTCCCTCCCTCAGCCAGAGCCCCCAGCGTGCCCGTGGCCCCAGCGCTGTAACCCTCTTCCCCCGACCCCTGCCGTGGGCACGGAGAGGGGACCGGGGTCACCCCCGCCCAGCCAGGCCCCACACCTGAACCGAGCCAGAGACCTCACCTGCGGGAGCCGTACTGAGGGGACAGTCCTGCTGCGTGGCTGGGTCACCAGCAGGGGGCTCTCTCCCCGGGCCTGGCCCGGCCCTGAGCGCGCCCTGCCAGCCCGGTACCAGGGCCCAGACCGGGCCCCTCCGCCCCACAGCACCCATCCCGCAGAGCCTCTCCCGAACAGAGCCCCGCGCTGCACGTTGCTGCCACCCTCACGCAGAACGGCAAGTACCCCCCCGCCCGGAGCCTCGCTCCTCCGGCTCAGAATGGTCCTCCGGGCTTTCCAAAGAGTCCCGCTGCTCCCCCCGACATCTCCAGCTCGCTGACCCTGGCCGCCTCCTCTGCCTCCCTTCACGGTGAGAGAGCCTCCGCCACCGCAACTCCTGCCATCCACAGCAGCCTCCCCGTATCTCTCCGCATCGTCCTGTGCCACACCTCGTCAGTCACACCCACTACAGCTCGTCAGAAAACACATTTTTTAAAAATGCACAAATTAGTTCACTTATTTTTCTTCAGCAGGGTTCAAAATGGGTCAGTTTTTTAAAAGTGTTTTGCTAATTTTTTAGTTTAGGGAAAAATGATATTCAAAAACAACAACAACAAAAAATAGGGAAAAGGGGGGAGGGAGAAAAGAAGGAAAACCAAGAAATAAAACTCAACGACCAACAAATTTAGATAGAAAAGTCAAAATCAGACAATTTTCTGAAGAAAAAAAAGGTTTATTTAAAAAACAAGGCTGTTTTTCTATGAAAAAGAAAACACTTCATTCAAAAAATTTCCCTTAGTTGTAGACAGTATCAGCCAGTCATTGCCTTCTTACATCTCTCATTGCGTTCCACTGCGGCTGTTTAATGGTGGAAGGTTTTGTGGGACATGGTTTGTATGACAGACATTGCTCAGAATACAATGGTGGTGGTTTGAGCAGACTGGTGTGCGGATACTGAGATGTGCTGAAGCAGGCTGGGGCATAGGTCTTTTCAATTGAAACTATAATCGCAATTACAGGAGTTTGGTGGCTTGTACACCTGCTGCTGGGTAAAAGAATTGTCATCGTGGTCTCCCCAGACCGTAAGATACCAGCAGCCGAGGAACAGGCAGAGGCGCATGTTGGAGGCAAGGCTCTTCTGGTTCTGACAACCTCAACTGAGGGAACCACAGTCACGGTTTTACGCGCACCAGGCAGTAGGCGCTAGGCTCGCTACTGCTTTTTTTTTTTTTTTTTGTTCATCGTCTGGTTCTGGCAACCCTTACGAGAGTGTAGATTGTAAGGTATTGCAGACTGTTCCTCTACGTCGTCTTCTGGAGTCAAAATTGACTCTGCATTGTCCTGAGGTGATGATTGGTTCTCTGGGGATGGTGCCTTCTTACGCTGTGAAGCATGTATCCAAGCTGCGATGCCAGATAGTTTAACAGCCGTCTGTGTAGTAAGCAGTATCTGATGAGGACCCTTCCACCAGGGCTTCAAGGCGTGCTTTTGATGATGGCGCCATACGTAGACCCAATCACCTGGCTCGAGGTTGTGGCAAGCGTTGGAGGTGGGTTCCGTGGGCCAGGCGGCTCGAACCTGTGAATGGAAGTGACTTACAGCTTGCATTAGTCTCTTGCAATACTGAAGGAGCGCACTGTGAGTCAAGTTCAAATCTGGAATGGGAGTAATGGTAGTCATAGCTCGCAGAGGGCGTCCCATAACAATTTCAAAGGGACTTAATTTATGCCTTTGGGATGGAGTGGATCTCATGTCCATAAGGGCTAATGGTAAGGCTACTGGCCAGCTTAATCCTGTAGAGTCACAAATTTTAGCAAGCTTATTCTTAAGTACACCATTTCGTCTTTCAACTGCACCTGCACTCTGTGAGTGGTAGGGACAGTGCAACAGGTGCTTGATATGCAATATACGGTCCAGGTGTTGAACAAGTTGTCCAGTAAAATGTGTACCCTGATCACTGGACAGAGTAGCAGGAATTCCCTTGGCAGGTATAATATGATTTAACAAACATTTGGCAACAGACAGTGAGTCAGCCTTGCGACAAGGAAAGGCTTCAATCCAACCAGAGAATAAAAATACCATAACCAATATCAATTCATATTGTTGACACTTAGGCATTTGTACAAAATCAAGCTGCCAATGCAAGAACAGTGCTTGAGGCAGACCCCAGAACCCCTGGGCCACTTTTACAGGTTTACCAATATTATGGCTTTGGCAAATGGTACAGGCTGCACAGTGGCGGGCTGCAAAAGAGCTAAAATGGGGGGGCCCACCATCCTGTCTTAGTTACAGCAGAGACCATCCCCTCCTTTCCGACATGCGAAACACTGTGTAGCAGGGCGGCCAGAGACGGGTAGAGTGAAAAAGGGGGCTACAAAGGTGCCAGTAGACGAGCGCCAAAGAGAATCGGGATGTAGAGAGCAACCTTGGGCAACCCAGGATTCTTTCTCGGTTTCTGGGGCAGAGCCTTGGAGCAGGGTGAGGTCAGTGAGGGACCAGGAGGGTAAGAGGAGAGCGGAGAACAAGGGAATCAGACATTTCGACTAGGCACGCTGCAGCAGCCACAGCACACAGGCAGGGGGGTAAGCCTTGGGCAACAGGGTCTAAAGTGGCAGAGAAATAAGCCACTGGGCAGTTCTTTTCTCCGTGCATCTGAGTGAGAACTCCAAGTGCACACCCAGATTGTTCATGGCAGAAAAGGGTAAAAGGCTTAGAATAGTCAGGCAGCCATAAGGCAGGGGCAGAAGCCAAACCCTGTTTGAGGGAAACAAAGGCAGAATTGGCCTCAGGGGGCCACGGCATGGGGTCAGGCACAGAGAATCGAGTGAGTTCCTGGAGAGGTTTTGCAAGGGAGGCATATTGGGGAATCCATTGTCTGCAAAATCCAGCCATGCCTAAAAACTTCCGGACCTTGCGTGGGGAGCGGGGTCGGGGAAAGCTAAGGATAGCTTGGACGTGGGTGGGAGAAAGTGCACGGGAACCCTGGGAGAGGAGAAAGCCAAGGTATGTGACAGAAGCTTGACAGAGTTGTAGTTTAGAGCGAGAAGCTTTGTGACCCTTATTTGCTAGGGCAGTAAGGAGCACTAAAGAGTCAGTTTCAGAGGCAGACAATGAAGGGGAACAGAGGAGTAGATTATCTACATATTGGACTAGTGTGGACCTGGATGGGAAAACAAGGTCAGCAAGGTCTTGGGCTAATGCTTGGGAAAAATATGATGGGCTTTCAGTATACCCCTGGGGCAATGTGGTCCATGTGTACTGTTGCCCCTTGTAAGAAAAGGCAAACAGGAACTGGGAGTCAGGGTGAACTGGGACAGAAAAGAAAGCAGATCACAAATCAACAACAGTAAAATGAGTTGTATCTGGTGGGATAGAAGCCAGAATCTTTGAGAGAGGCAAGTTTTGATTCTGTCCACCTATGATTTGCCTCTTCCCACCACTGCATGAAACAATCAACCTCTCCTTTTGCCAATTTAGTTTTAGGTTGGCCGAGTTTGTCTTTTAAGACGTCTACTCGGTCTTTGTCCCAAGATACTAACAGTGGCCGCTGAATTTTGGGATTCTCCTGAGTTAGCCTAGATCATTTTTCCAGAAATTTACAGGAGTCCGGACCCTTCCTAAAATACATAAATTGAGCCGGTGTTCCTTTAGGGAACTGTCCCGACTTAACGTCTGGTTACCCATACAGGAGGACTTTACACACCAATCACACAAGAAGAAAAGTCGGGTTCGTCAGAGCGATGCCCAGTGCAACACACAAAAGGAGCCCACAGGCTACTGCCTCAATCGCCCTTGCTTTCACACCAAGGGTTTTACCCAAAGTGCGGTGCGACTGCGATTGTGCAGATTTCACTCACTCAGACGGTGGGGACAGGAACCCTTTGGTCAGCCGATCCCCGGACGGAGACGGCACCCAGACTCAAACACACCACAGGGAGGACGGATAGACACAGAGACAAGACAGTCCTCAGTGCGGACAAAACACAGAAATAATTACCTGACCAGATTCCTGATGTCAGATCCCGGGATCCCTACCAGAACAGAGTGGGAACCAACAGGTTCGATGGCGTAGACTTCACTGTGGTCATGCACCCTTCCGTTCTGGCGGAGGACCGCTCGGGCCAAATGCCCAGGTTCCGGCTTGCCACGGCCGTCCTAAGAACGGTCAGGAGTCACACGGCCCCAGTGAAGACGGTTGTCATCTTGGTGGGACCTCCAAATTGTCAAAGTCAGATTCAAGGCTCACAGAATTTGTCAGGCCACTCTGTTTATTAGCAAAGCGCTTTGCCAATGCACCCAGATATATGTGAGCCCCCTGCAAAAGCTCAACCTAACTTATTTATACAGAAGCCAAAGCCAATTTAACATAGCAGACAAAAGGAAGCAGAAATTGACAAATATGCATACACATCTTATTTGCATACTAACGTTTACCAATCTCCTAGCTCAGTAGGAGCTCTAAGTTAATTAGTTTGAGGACCCATTGTCTCACACTCCTTAATGTTTCTCTTCCTGACAACTATATTTCACCAAACTCTTCAAGCAGCATTTCTTTAATGAATTATAATTTCAATATAATTCATTCTACTTTCACAATATACTGCCCTTACTTTAAGCAGAGACAGAAGACACAAAACTAGAAGTCTGCTTTCATCCCATATTGCTGTCCAGGCTGTTTGGATCCTGGCTTTTGGTTCAGCACTTTATAAAAACAGGGGCTGTCAAGGTTCCTTCCCCACTCTGAACTCTAGGGTACAGATGTGGGGACCTGCATGAAAGACCCCCTAAGCTTATTCTTACCAACTTAGGTTAAAAATTTCCCCAAGGTACAAACTTTGCCTTGTCCTTGAACCGTATGCTGCCACCACCAAGCATTTAAACAAAGAACAGGGAAAGAGAGCCCACTTGGAGACGTCTTCCCCCGAAATATCCCCTCAAGCCCTACACCCATTTTCCTGGGGACAGCTTGATAAGAATTCTCACCAATCTGTACAGGTGAACACAGACCCAAACCCTTGGATCTTAAGAACAATTTAAAATCAATCAGGTTCTTAAAAGAAGAATTTTAATTAAAGAAAAGGTAAAATCAGGATGGTAAATACCTTCCAAGGTAATCAGATTCAAAACATAGAGAATCCCTCTAGGCAAAACCTTAAGCTACAAAAAGACACAAAAACAGGAATATACATTCCAGCCAGCACAGCTTATTTTACCAGCCATTAAACAAAAGGAAATCTAACGCATTTCTAGCTAGATTACTTACTAATTTAACAGGAGTTGTGAGGCTGCATTTCTGATCTGTTCCTGGCAAAAGCATCACACAGACAGACAGAACCCTTTGTTCCCCCCCTCCAGATTTGAAAGAATCTTGTCCCCTCATTGGCCATTTTGGGTCAGGTGCCAGCGGGGTTACCTTATCTTCTTCACCCTTTACAGGTGAAAGATTTTGCCTCTGGCCAGGAGGGATTTTATAGCACTGTATACAGAAAGGTGGTTACCCTTCCCTTTATATTTATGACAGGGGCCATCTGCAAAATACAGTTTTAACCCCCCAACCAACTGCCATGTGACAGGTACTAAAGTTTATGAGTAGGACCTAGCTCAGGCTGAAAGTAGAGTCCAATCTTGCATGCTCCAGCCAGCCACACCCTTATCATTCCCTTACGATCTGCAGGTTGAAGTTCAGAGGGCTGGACCCTTGCAAAGAGATAGAAGCTTATCAGTATTCTTAACTGTGCAAAATAATTTCCAACGGTAGGAATTTCACAGTTCAGTGGGTGGAGTACAGCGATGCAGAGCTTTTTACCCATTCAGACCCTGTGCAGGCTGGTGCACATCATAAGAACATAAGAACAGCCATACTGGGTCAGACCAAAGTTCCATCCAGCCCAGAATCCTGTCTGCCGACAGTGGCCCATGCCAGCTGCCCCAGAGGGAGTGAACCTAACAGGTAATGATCAAGTGATCTCTCTCCTGCCATCCATCTCCACCCCTCTGACAAACAGAAGCTAGGGAAACCATTCCTTACCCATCCTGGCTAATAGCCATTAATGGACTTAAGCTCAGACATCATCCATTGCCATCTGGAAAGCATTTGGTTAGGTTGCCTACCTCTCACTGCATGGACCCACATGACAAAGAACAGGGGCTCAAACCAGCAGCTACCTTGTATACCAGGCCCCTATTGTCTTCAATGGCAATTACTCAGACAGAGCAGCAGCAGGGCTAGATCCAAAGCTAGTAGATCAGGATTCTGGATCCAAAGTGGTACAAGTATTGGGATGAAGTCGCCACAGCAGCCCTCTCTTGGTTCTGGGTCAATCCGCCACTGCGTCCACAGGACTCTATCCAACTCCCATATTTATAACCTTTTCCCCTTGGCTCATCTCTCAGAGGGTGAACATGTGGAACCTGCAAGACTGCCTACACTTAACAGAAAGAACATGTCCAGTAACTCCAACACCCCTTGGTCAGAGCTCTCTGGCTCCTTTTAGCTAATCTGCCCCACGCTCTGTCTAGCTGCAGCTAGAGAGGCAGTGTAGCCCAGTAGAGTGGACACTTGAATGAGACTCAGGAAACCTGGGTTCTATTCCCAGCACTATCCCTTGCAGGCTGACCTCACCTCCCTCTGCCTCAGCTTCTCCAGCTGTAAAAAGGGGATGCTATGGATCTCGTTGAAAGTGCTGGAGATCTGATAAGAGCTAGGGATTATAAAACCAATGACTCCTCACCACTGCTTCTCTCCCTTTCTTTGCACCTAAAAGCTCAAATACCGCACTATAAACATGTGGATCCCGTGCCCCCTTCCCCCCCAAACGCGAAATGCATACGTTGTGATTAACTTAGTTATTTCAGTTCCATTTGCCACATCAGTGAGCCATTGGTGTTGCAACTAAAGGGCAGAAGTATGGCCAAAGAGCAGGGTGGGGCCCTGAGAGTGGACTAACACAGTGGGACTATGGAGAAGGATGGCCCTCTGCATGTCTAGGACTGAAACCCTGAGTCAAGGCCCTGCTTTGCTAGGCTTCCTGTGGGACCTTAGGCCAGTCACTTGGTATCTCTGGGCTAGAGCCACAGAGGAACTTAGGCCTGGCCCACAGTTAAAACTTATGGACCCAGCTACGTTGCTCAGGGCTGCGAAACACCCAATACAGACACAGCTAGGGTGATGGAAGAATTCTTCCGCCAACCTCGATACTGCGTCTTGGAGAGGTAGAATAACTACAGCCACAGACCGCCCCCTGGCCTCGATGTAGGAAGTGTCTATGCTAGAGGGCTACAGCTGCAGTGCCCTGGCTGTGCTGCCGTAGCCACTTTTGCACAGACAAGACCTAATGGTTGCTTTAGATGCCTCAAGCCAACATTTAGGCACCTCTGAGATGCCCAACCCCGCTGCTCCGCTGCCATCTAATCCTGTCGGTATCACAGCATCTGCAAACCGGCACCTGCAACATGCTCCAGCCCTGCCAGCACCAAGCAGGAGGGGACAGACCGTGCGGGAGGCCAGCTGTGAAAGCTGACTTTACTAAAGTACAGTAAAATCACAGCCCTTTACAAGCCCCAGCCCCTGTGCGGAGGGAAGCTCAGGGGTTGGGGGCTGAGGCAGCTTTTCCCAGGAGGCCCCACAACCTGCCTGCACTGGCTGCAAGGGACTGTGCAGATCCCCAGCTTGCAAAGCAAACAGCAAAGGGACCCTCCCTCTGAGAGCAGCACCTGCCGCAAGCTCCAAGGCACCCAGCCTGCTGGAGGAGCCCCAGCTCAGGGCCTGGGCCAGCTCACCCTGGGCCCTGTTTTGACCGTTAGCTCTGTATGTACCCAGAGACCCGAGACGTTCGCCTGCATCAGGCACAGCCTCTCCTCCCTCCACCCGGGGAGAGCTGCTGACACTTAACAGGCCATTCGGCTTCTCTGGGGACCTTTGGCTGCATCCATGATCTGCTGCAGCCACGGGGAGGATTCTTCCCTTTCCACACCCCTCATCTGCCTACCTGGAGGCTCTGCTGGGAGAGACCAGGTGGGGGAATCCACTGCCCCCTCCCACCCATGACCTGTTGGCATCGGCGTGAGTGAAGCAGACAAAGAACGCTCCCGGAGGCTCCCCATGGAGGAGCCTGGGATGGGGTCCCAGAGGATGGGGGAAGAGGCTGGTTTTGTTTTTAAATAGAGGGGATAAGCGGTAATTGGCGGCGTCCCCAGAGCATCGACAGAGCTGAAGATCACGGACGGCCAGATGCTGTCGGCTTCCGTTCAGTGTGGCCTATGTTGGAGGGGGTCCAAGATACAGCTTAGAAAGGAGGTCTCCCGGGCCAAGGGGCAGCCTGACCATCTGGCCTCATTCACCTTCACTAAATCCATAGCCCAAGCCCCTATGGGACAAGCTGTCTCCAGCTAGGTGAGTAAATCCTTCGATTTTCAGGGTATGCAGCAAGCCCCTGGGTGGGACGAATATAGGGTGCTGCTGGTCAGGCCTGGAAGTGCTGGAGGAAGAGGAGGTTGGAGCAGCCCCGAGCTGAGGCCCCGGCTCCATCGTTAATGGAGCTGAAATAATTAACTCGCTCTCAGGCAGTTGGGTTTTGTGCCTGCAGAGCCCCCTGAAGAACAGGTGCCATTTTTGCATGCCTCAGTGGGTCACAATCACTCTCCCTATGTGTGTTAGAGAGAGGAGCTGCACTGTCACAAAGGACAAGTCTGTGTATTTCCCATCAGAGCCCTGCATGTCTCTCACCTACCCACACACCTCATCAGCCCACCTGACTTCTGCTGTACTGTCATCAAGAGGCAGCTCACAGGTGACAATGGTGCCGCAGGGATGCAGCACAACAAGCCTGCGAGCATCCTTGCATGGATCCATTTACACAAACAACCCCTCAGCCCACAGCACAGCCCTGCTCTCGCTCTGGCTGAGGAGCACTGATTCTCTCAGAAAGAGAACTCTCCCGCTCAGCTCTGTATCCTCCTCATGTTCCTGTGAGGTAATAGGGTAGGAGACTGCTGGAGTAAGAGTGTACAGCGGTTCCACTTCCCTTTGCCTGCAGCTCAGCTCACCTTGCTGCTGCAGCGCGAGTTCACTGTTCTCATGGCATTTTCTGGAAAGTACTCTAAAAGAATTAAGCCTCGGAGCTAGTGTGCAACCAAACCTGAATCTAGATCTTAATGCAGCGTTGGTGGAGCCATGTTGGTCCCAGGGTATCAGAGAGACAAGGTGGGAGAGGTCATATCTTTTACTGGACCAAGTTCTGTTGGTGAGAGAGACCAGCTTTCAAGCCTACGCCAAACTTTTCTTCAGTTCAGGAGAGCTGGCTGTTTCTCAAAGAGGCCATTTAAAGGCACAACGGCAAACTATGCCATTACAAAGGAAAGAGAAGAAGAAGAAGAAGAAGAGGCCAAGAGCTCCATCAGGAGCTCTTTGATTACCTGAAACTCAAAAAGGAACCCCAAGAGTGGAAACATGAACCAACAGATATGGAAGAGTACAAAAAAAACCCCAAGAATAAAAATAGCACAAAATAGGAACAAAATCAGACAGGCTAAGGCACAAAATGAGTTGGACCTAGCAAGGGACATAAAGAACCTTGTTGTCTTGCTTTTTAAATACATTAGGATCAAGAGAAAAAAATGAAGGAAAGAGTAGGTCCTCTACTTCGTGGGGAAGGAGAGCTAATAAATGTGACATCAAGAAGGCGGAGGTGTTTCATGCCTATTTTGCTTCAATCTTCACTAAGAAGGTTAATGGTGACCAGCTACTTAACACAATTCATATTAACAACTAGGGAGAAGGAACGCAAGCTAAAGACGATTTAGATTCATAGGGAAAGAACAGGCTAAAGACGATTTAGATTCATAGATTCCAAGGCCAGAAAGTACTGTTGTGATCATCTAGTCTGACCTCCTGGATAACACAAGCCATAGACTTTATCCAAAATTATTCCTAGAACAGATCTTTTTAAAAAGCCTTTGATTGTGCTTTAAAAATTACCTTGATAAGGTGTTCCAATGGTTACTCACCTCTGTTACAAATCTAAATCTGAATTCTACTCCAGATTTGTCTAGCTTCAGTTTCCAGCCAGCAGATCTTTTACACCTTTGTCTTCGAGATGAAGAGCCCATTATTAGGTAAGTTAGATGTTTTCAAGCCAGCAAGGCCTGATGAAATTCATGCTAGGGTACTTAAGGTTTCAGAGTAGCAGCCGTGTTAGTCTGTATTCGCAAAAAGAAAAGGAGGACTTGTGGCACCTTAGAGACTAACGAATTTATTTGAGCATAAGCTTTCGTGAGCTACAGCTCACTTCATCGGATGCATTCGATGAAGTGAGCTGTAGCTCACGAAAGCTTATGCTCAAATAAATTCGTTAGTTTCTAAGGTGCCACAAGTCCTCCTTTTCTTTTTAGGGTACTTAAGGAACTCACTGAAGCAATCTTGGAACCCTTAGCAGTTATCTTAGGGCTTGTCTACACTTGCAAGTTTTGTCACCAAAAACTGGCTTTTGGTGACAAAACAGTGATAGCGTACACACTGCAAGGTCACTTTTTTTGGAAAAAAAACCCCTGCCTAGTTTTGGTGACAAAAAACTTCCACCCTGCGAGATACTTTTGTCTTTTCCCCTCCCTTTATTGTCGACAAACAGCCAGTGTAGACACCACAGGGTTTTTCCCGATTTTATTGGCCTCCAGAAAGTGTCCCACACTTGCCGCTCTGGTCAGCGGTTTGAACTCGGCTGCCCTGCAGCCAGAGGTGAAAGTAAGCCTGTACGGCGTACTGGCAAGAACCGGTATGCCTACTGGACCGGACCGGCTTCCCCTGGCTGGTGATTTAAAGGGCCTGGGGCTCCCTGCAGTGGCCAGAGCCCCGGGGGAGCAGCGGCAGGGCTCCAGTGGTGATTTAAAGGGCCCGGGGCACCCAGCCCCTGCTACTGCAGCGGAGCCCCGGGGCCTTTAAATCGCCACCTGAGCCTGGGGTAGCGGCAGCAGCCGGGAGTCCCTGGGACTCCATCGGTGATTTAAAGGGCCCAGAGCTCTGCTGCGGTAGTGGCAGCCTCTGCCCTGAGCCCTTTAAATAGCCCCTGAGCTCCCAGCCACCTCTGCAGCTGGTAGCTCTGGGAGTGATTGAAAGGGCCCGGGGCTCCCAGCCGCCGCTACCGCAGCCGGAGCCCCGGGGCCTTTAAATCTTGATTTAAAGGGCCTGGGTATTTAAAGGACCCGCCTCTTCCGGTTGAGGCCACACCCCCTGCTCAAGACTCCGGTGTACCGGTAAGTCCTTTAAGTTACTTTCACCCTGGTCTGCAGCCAACCCTACCCTCCCCCTTGCAAGCCCCAGGAATTTTAAATTTCATTTCCTGCTTGCTGGCTTCCCAGAGGAGCTTCCCAGATGAGCATGGCTGGCTATCGCACCAAACGCGCTCCCGCTTGGACCACTGCGGAGCTGTTGTATGTGATCAGTATATGGGGAGAGGAGGCTGTTCAGTCACTCCTGTAGGAATTGGGACACATATGGGCAAATTTCTTGGGGCTTGTGCGAAAAGGGCTATGATCAGGACATGCAGCAGTGCAGTGCGAAGATAAAGGAGCAGAGGCAGCCATACCATAAGGTGCGGGAGGGAACCATCGCTCCAGTGGTGCACCTAAGACCTGCCACTTCTATAAGGAGCGGAATGCTATCCTTGGTGGTGATCCCACCTCCATCGCCGATTGCCCCGTGGATACTTCGCATACAGCTGAAAGAGGGGTTATCCAGAAGCTGAAATTGTGGATGAAGAAGTTGAGCTAGAAGAGGATGTGGTGCTCCCAGTGGGGTTGCCTGATGGGGCAGGCAGCCAGGAACTTTTCTCCACTCCAGAAATGCTCAATGAGTGGGAAGCAGATGAGACTCTCAGTAAGTTGCTGTGGTTTGTGTAGGGAATCGAAAAGTGGGAGGCAGGTAGTGTTTTCTATGAGCTGGACATTGCCCTGTGTAGATAATCTGCATGGCCAAGCAGGGTGTTGAGGGACATTGAGACCTGCAGAGAATCCTCCAGAGAGAGGCTCTGGAAAGTTTCCAAGAGGTACTTGTTAATCCTCTGCCGCAGATTCCAAGGGATTGCAGCCTTGTTAGTTCCCCCATTGTAGGAAACTGTACCATGCCATTTAGCAATCACTGAAGCTGGGACCAAAGCGGCACATAGCTGAGCTGCATAGAGACCGGGGTGAAAACCGCAAGCATTCAGCAGCTGAGCCCTGGTTTCTCTGGTCACTCTCAGCAGCGAGATGTCAGCCAGCAGGTTGGCCGCCTGTGAAAAAGTGTGGGATAATTTTAGAATGAGTTACCTCCAAAGCTGCCCTGAAAGCCAAAACCTTTTTGTCCATACGCATACCCACCTTCCCCTGACTCCCGAAACTCACCATAACTGGGGTCTTCGCGAAGCTGTGTGCCTGCCTAGAGCCTCAGAGAGAAAGTGATTTCTACTAGCAAAATGCCCTTTTTACTAAAATGTTTCAGTCATTTGCTGGAATGTAACAATCCCTCTTCTGTTCAGCACAGACCTTGAAGAACACATCATGCACCCCCGCGGACCGGCTGCAGCACATAAGAAAAAAAACCTAGGCGCAGCAAAGAAGAAATGTCCCTCAAGGTTATACAGCGTGATGAGAGACAGACCAGGGAACGGAAAGAGTGCTGGGAAGCCAAAAGGCAGGACAGAAAAGAGAACGCTGCTTTTGCTAGGCAAGCAACACAGGGTATGATACAAGTGATGGGGGATCAGGCAGAGATGCTCGAGTCCCTGATCCAGCTGCAGACTGAGCAGATCAGAGTTCGAGCGCCACTGGTGCAGAGGCACGATTCTTTGCCAACCCCACCCCCCTCTAGGCCCACACGTTCCTTCTCACTCCACAGCTCTCCTGAGTTTCCCCAGCACTCCACCCCTTCTCAGCTTGCACAACGACAGCTGGAGCTACACACAGTTGTGAGGTTTTACCCTTTAAAACAATATATAGAGGCTAAGGTATTTAATGGTACAGTGTTTTTATTCTGCGTTCTACAAAAGCATATAGCAATCAATTCACTCTCAGGAAAAGTCTTCTAAAGCATTGTGTTGCATGGATCTTGGGCCCCAAAATTGTACATGGATGCAACAGGGAAGCAACTCCAAAGCAGACATATGTTACTGCCCCTTATTAGCAAAGTGGTTCCTCAGAGCCTCTCTGATGTTAATAGCAGCCCTCTGGGCTCCTGCCAGCCCTAGCATCCGGCTGTTCACAGGGCTGGCCTTACCATGAGGTGAACTGAGGCAGCCGTGGTGGGCGCCACTAGGACCCAGAGTGTAGAAAATGGTGTCTGCTGCTGGTGTATCTGTATTATCTCTGCACTAGATGCACAGAGATGGGGGAGTGCTGTGCTGGAGGAAGGAGGGCACAAGAGACATAACAGGCAGGCAGGAGAAAAGGGGAGAGGGAATAACAGAAAGCAGCAGGAGCTGCAGGGAGAGAGAGGAGAAGGAGCCTCTTATATACCTCTCTAGCCCCCCCAGGAGCCTGGACTGATTAACCCCAGCTTCTCAGGGAGCTTCCTGTTTCCTGCTGCTTCCCTGAACCCACTTGAGGAGAACAGGCAGCCAACTGAAGTAGTAGGAGCCAGTTAGCGCTTAAGACGCTGACATCTTCCCTCACTCGGGCACTGCTACCAGCCTGCTTATTTGTCCCCTTCAACTGAGTGCTGGGAGCCACTATAGCTGGCCCAGAACAGCAGTCATGAGTGAAAGAAGAAAACGCCCCTCTGGGGCAGCATTCAGAAAAAGAAAGAAAGCAAAGGAAGCTTTTTTATCTAAGCAGGAAGGAGCTTTCCTGAGATACATAGACACAAATGTTCATGGTGAGCCTTCAAAGTTTTGGCCCAAGTGAGGGGCCATGGGGGCGTCATTTGAGCTCCCCGCCTCAGGTGCCAAAATGGTGTGGGCTGGCCCTGGCTGTTCAAACTGTGCAGCCAAGCACTCTGCCTCAGTGCTCGACACCCGAGCAAACCTTTCACCCTTAGATTCACACAGATTATGCAAAGTGCAGCACGCTGCTATGACCACAGGAATATTATCCTCAGTAAAGTCTAGCCTGCCATTGAGACACCTCCAGCAAGCTTTTAAAGGGCCAAAGGCACATTCAACTACCATGCAGCACCTGCTCAGCCTGTTGTTAAAACGCTCCTTGCTGCTGTCCAGGTGCCACGTGTAAGGTTTCATGAGCCAGGGCTGTAAGGGGTAAGCTGGGTCTCCCAGGATTACTATGGGCATTTCCACATCACTCACTGTGAACTTGTGGTCTGAAAAGAAAGTCCCCGCCTGCAGCTTTCCGTACAGGCCACTGTTCCTGAAGATGCGGACGTCATGCACCTTTCCAGACCAGCCTGCATTGATGTCTGTGAAACGCTCCCAGTGATCCACAAGCATCTGCAACACCATGGAGAAGTATCCCTTCCTATTGATGTATTCAGAACAAAGTGGTCTGGCGCTAAAAGTGGAATCATCAATTGCCCCGTCACAGCTAGGGAAAGCCATCCACTATTTCATGCATGTTTCCCAGAGTCACGGTCCTATGCAGCAGGATACAATTTATTGCCCTGCACACTTGGAGCAATACAGCCCCAACAGTGGACTTTCCTACTCCAAAGTGACTTGCGACTGACTGGTAGCAGTTTGGATTCGCCAGCTTCCACACAGCAATTGCAACACGCTTCTCTACTGGAAGGGCAGCTCTCAGTCTGGTGTCCCTGTGCTGCAGGTCGGGGGCCAGCTCAGCACGTAGCTCCATGAAGGTTGCTTTATGCATCCTAAGGTTCTGCACCCACTAGTTGTCATCCCACACCTGCATGACAATGCGATCCCACCATCAGTGCTTGTTTCCCGAGCCCTAAAGCGACGCTCTACAGTATGCAGCTGCTCTGCGAATGCACAAAGCACTGATAAGTTGCTGCCGTCCATATCACACTTGGGTGCCTGCGATTCATCCTCTGCCAACTCAGAGAGTAACTCAGAGAGTAACTGTGCTGCCATGCGCGATGTCCTCATGACAGCTAACAGCACATAGGAGAGAAGTGCAGGATCCGTCCTCTCACTGCAGATGCTGGCGCGCACTACAAAAGAATGGGAGTTGGAAAAACAGCACGAAAGGAAGCCAGAGACCTTTGGAGGGGTGGGACACAAAGCGGTGCATGACGGTACATTTTGCACATCCCAGGATGTGCCAGACTCCATTTCCACATTTCCACAACACCTAGTGACAGATGTTGTCACCAGGCACTGTGGGATACATACTCACAGTCCATTGCTCTCACTGTTGACAAAGGTGCCCCAAATGTGGACACAACCTGTCACATGTAAACACGCTTTGGCGACTTTGCTTTTGTTGATTTTTCCTTGGCAACATTAGTTTCATCAAAAGAACTTGCCAGTGTAGACAAGCCCTTGGAGAATTCATGGAGGATGGGTGAGGTTCAGAGGGCGGGGCAAGGCAAACATAGTACCTTTTTAAACATAGTCTTTAAAATAGGGAACAAAGAAAACACAGAGAATGATAGACCAGTCAGCCTAATTTCAATACCTGAAAAGATCTGGAACAAACTATTAAACAATCAGTTATGCACCTAGAGGATAACAGGGTTATAAGAAATAGCCAGCATGGATTTGTCAAGAACAAATCATGCCAAATCAGCCTAATTTCCTTCTTTGAGAAGATAACTGCCCTAGTGGATGGAAGGGAAGCAGTAGACGTAATGTATCTTGCTGTTAGGAAGGCTTTCAACACAGTCCCACATGATAATTCTCATAACTAGGGAAATGTGGTCTAGATGAAATTACTATAAGGTGGGTGCACAACTGGTTGAAAACTACTAACTAACAACTCAGGAGTAGTTGTTAATGGTTCACTGTCAAACTGGGGAGACTAGATCTAATGGTGTCCTGCAGAGATCAGTCCTGGGTCCAGTACTATTCAATATTTTCATTAACTTGGATAATGGAGTAAGGAGTGTGCTTATAACATTTGTGGATGATGCAAAGCTGGGAGAGGGTGCCAGCACTTTGCAGGACAAGATTAGAATTCAAAATGACCTGGACAAATTAGAAAATTGGCCTGAAATCAAGGTGAAATTCAGTGAAGACAAGTGCAAAGGAAAAAACACACATAGGAAGGAAAAAAAAAACAAATGCACAACTACAAAATGGGAATAACTGGCTAAGTGTTAGTAGTGCTGAAAAGAATCTGGGGGTTATAGTGAATCACAAATTGGCCTCAACTGGACCAGTGTGTCCAATTCTGGGTAGCACAGTACAAGAAAGATGTGAACAAACTGGAGAGAATCCAGAGAGCAGCAACAAAAATTATTAAAGGTCTGGAAAACCTGACCTATGAGGAAAGGTTAAAAAAACTGGGCATGTTTAGCTCTGAGAAAAGACGACAGAGTGGAACCAGTTAACAGCCTTTAACTAGATTTTTTGTCTACGTCCAATGAAGGAAGGAAAAGAAGTAATGGGCTTAATGTGCAGCATGGAAGATTTTAGGCTAGATATTAGGAAAAACTTTCTAACTATAAGGGATAGCTAAGCTCTGGAATAGGGAGGTTGTGGAGTCCCCATCACTGTAGGTTTTTAAGAACCTACAGGTTGGACACACTGGTCAGGGATGGTCTAGGTTTACCTCAGTGCAGTGGATTGGACTTGTCACCTCTCCATGTCTATCAGAATACTTTGGAATAACTCAAACAAACCCGCTCAGCACTAGCTCCAGGGGTGTTCTTTATGTAGATTGCCCCCAGGCTGTTGCTGTTACACAGAATTCACTTTTCTGCTGTAGGACACACATCACTTTTTGACTTTTCTGAGAGGACTTGTCGGTCTGATTCGGCACCTCAGTAATGCGTGTCACACTCACCTTGACTCTCCAGGGCCCAAGAACGGCAGCCTCTCCAAATGCCCTGGAAACTCAACACAAAACAGTCCAAACAGCCTCCTCCCAGCCAGCAGCAATCCCAGTCTCTGAGCCAACAGCCCAGTCTCTGTGGGTTCTAGCAAGACCTGGAATCCAGAGCCCATATCTGAAGTGGTACAAGTACTGGCATGCTGCCTTCTCAGCAGACATCTCTGTCCTGTGCCAATCCACCACCGAGTCCACAGAGCTGTCTCCAGCTACCATATTTATAACCTCTCCCCCATAAGCTCCAACTGGCTCAGCTCTCAGCTGGTGGGTGCGTGGAACCTTGAAGCCTGCTTGCCCTTAATGGTAAAACCCTTTTCACTAAGTTGGCCATGTCTCTTGCATGTATAACAGACCGGATTCAGAAGTAGTGGACTGGGACTCAAGACCTGTGTTCTATTCCCACTTCTGCCACTGGTGACCTTGGGCAAATCCCACCATCTCTCTGTGGCTGTTTCCATCTGCAAAATGGGGCTAGTGACTTCCTTTGCAAAGTGTTCTGAGATCTGATAAAAAGGGCTAGATCACAGCTAGTTATTTCAAAACCCATTACTCCCCCCTCCGTTTGAAAACACACACAGGCATGAATTAGAACGTGGAGCCCCCAAAGCAGTGTGTGTAACCTGCAGCAATTCCTGGAGAGAGCTGTGGTTGGGCCTGAGGCTGGACTAGCAGAGTGGGGCTGGGGAGAAGGATGGCCCAGGTTTTAGGGTGCTCATCTGGGACTTGGAAGACCATGGTTCAATTCCTTGCAGAGCCAGGCTCCCTGTGAGACCCTGGACAGTCCCTTGGTCTCTCTGTGCCAGCTCTCCATTTGTAAAGCAGGGACAACAGCCCTGCCCTGCCTCCCAGGGGTGAGGTGAGGACAAACATAAAATATTATGAGACACCCACACGGCTAAGATAATTGGGGCCATACAAAATACTTAAGGCTGCTGATGCCCCTCAATGCTGGCCCGGCAGAGCTATACTAGGCAGTAGCCTGCCTTTGGCCAGGCTCCAGCTGGCACTTGCCTTAGTCCCTCACGTTAACCTCACCCCCTTACACAGGGGAGGTTTAACGTCTCAGAAACAAGGTGACTACACAGGACTAGCCAGGCAACGCAAGCATTCCCGCCCCAGGTCAGCAGGTTCCCAGCCTGACAAGGGGTGCTGAGCACTCAATTCACGCAGCATCACTGACAGCCCAACCCCACCCCTCACCTATATGTCGGGGCCAAAGGGAGTGGGGGGTAGAAAGAGTCAGATCATGGCCAAAGCGCTCTACAGGTGCCCTGGGACTGAGTTCAAGGGATGCAGCTGTGGCTCGTGGGAAGAGTGAGACACACACAATCAGTCCTGTTCACACCATCCTTGGAGACGGCACTGGAGCATCTCTCTGCCCTGCAGTGACCATATAGCTACAGGTTTCAGAATGGTAGCCCTGTTAGTCTGTATCAGCAAAAAAACTGAGCAGCACTTGTGGCACCTTAGAGACTAACAAATTTTTTGGGCATAAGCTTTTGTGGGCTGAAACCCACTTCACTGGATGCATGCATTGGAAAATACAGTAGGAATATATATATCCACAGAACATGAAACAATGGGTGTTGCCATACACACTGTAACGAGACCAATCCATCAAGGTGGGCTGTTATCAGCAGGAGAAAAAAAAACCTTTTGTAGTGATAATCAGGATGGCCTATTTCAAACCATTGACAAGAAGGTGTGAGTAACAGTAGGGGGGAAAATTAGCATGGGGAAATAGTTTCACTTTGTGCAACGACCCATCCACTCCCAGTCTCTATTCAAGCCAAATTTAATGGTGCCCAGTATGCAAATTAATTCCAATTCTGCAGCGTCTCATTGGAGTCTGTTTTTCAAGTTTTTTTGTTGGAGAATTGCGACTTTTAGGTCCGTAATCGAGTGACCAGGGAGGTTGAAGTGTTCTCCAACTGGTTTTTGAATGTTATAATTCTTGACGTCTGATTTGTGTCCACTGATTCTTTTACGTAGAGACTGTCCAGTTTGACCAATGTACATGGCAGATGGCCATTGCTGGCACTTGATGGCACATATCACATTGGTAGATGTGCAGGTGAACGAGCCTCTGATAGTGTGGCTGATGTTATTAGGCCCTGTGATGGTGTCCCCTGAATAGATATGTGGACACAGCTGGCAACGGGCTTTGTTACAAGGATAGGTTCCTGGGTTAGTGTTTTTGTTGTGTGGTTGCTGGTGAGTATTTGCTTCAGGTTGGGGGCCTGTCTCCCAAGATCTGTGAGAGTGAGGGATTGTCCTTCAGGATAGGTTGTAGATCCTTGATAATGCGTTGGAGAGGTTTTAGTTGGAGGCTGAAGGTGACGGCTAGTGGCCTTCTGTTATTTTCTTTGTTGGGCCTGTCCTGTAGTAGGTGACTTCTGGGAACTCTTCTGGCTCTGTCAATCTGTTTCTACACTTCAGCAGCTGGGTAGTGTAGTTTTAAGAACACCTGATAGAGATCTTGTAGGTGTTTGTCCCTGTCTGAGGGATTGGAGCAAATGCGGTTGTATCCTAGAGCTTGGCTGTAGACAATGGATCGTGTGGTGTGGTCAGGGTGAAAGCTGGAGGCATGTAGGTAGGAATAGCGGTCAGTAGGTTTCCGGTATAGGGTGGTGTTTATGTGCCCATCGCTTACTAGCACTAGTGGAGCAAATGCAGTTGTATCTTAGAGCTTAGCTGTAGACATTGGAGCTATGGCTGTAGACAATGGATTAGCACATATGTATATGTATCTTCCTACTGTATTTTCCACTGCATGCATCCAGTGAAGTGGGTTTTAGCCCACGAAAGCTTATGCCCAAATAAATTTGTTAGTCTCTAAAGTGCCACAAGTCCTCCTCGGTTTTTTTGCACATAGCTACAGACACCCAAGTGGGCCAGCCGCACCCAGCGCGTTTCCTGCATTCACCCAGGGTTCACTGAGCTCACTCTGAATAGTGATCTTTTCCCTCTCAGGAGGATTACAGTCAAATAAAAGGAGCTGGAGGCTACTGAGCAGAGCCCTGAGGCTGGGAGGGCAGCAGCTGTCACAGAGGGCTGAGCTACTGTAGCTCACAGGGGGCAACAGACCACACGGGAGGCCAGCTGTGAAAGTTGACTTTACTAAAGTACAGTAAAATAACAGCCCTTTACAAGCCCCAGCCCCTGTGCAGAGGGAAGCTCAGGGGTTGGGGGGCTGAGGCAGCTTTTCCCGGGAGGCCCCACAACCTGCCTGCACTGGCTGCAAGGGACTGTGCAGATCCCCAGCTTGCAAAGCAAACAGCAAAGGGACCCTCCCTCTGAGAGCTGCACCTGCCACAAGCTCCAAGGCACCCAGCCTGCTGGAGGAGCCCCAGCTCAGGGCCTGGGCCAGCTCACCCTGGGCCCCGTTTTTACCATTAGCTCTGTACGACCCAGAGCCTCGAGACGTTCGCCTGCACCAGGCACAGCCTCTCCTTCCCCAACCTGGGGAGAGCTGCTGACACTTAACAGGCCATTCGGCTTCTCTGGGGACCTTTGGCTGCATCCATGATCTGCTGCAGCCACGGGGAGGATTCTTCCCTTTCCACACCCCTCATCTGCCTACTTAGAGGCTCTGCTGGGAGAGACCAGGTGGGGGAATCCACTGCCCCCTCCCACCCACGACCTGTTGGCATCGGTATGGGTGAAGCAGACATGGGGAGGCTCCGGGAGCGTTCTTTGGAGGAGCCTTGGATGGGGTCCCGGAGGATGGGGGAAGAGGCTGGTTTTGTTTTTAAATAGAGGGGATAAGCGGTAATTGGGGGTGTCCCCAGAGCATCGACAGAGCTGAAAATCACAGCCAGCCAGATGCTGTTGGCTTCCGTTCAGTATGGCCTGTCCTGGAGGAGGCCCGAGGTACAGCCTAGAAAGTAGGTCTCCCAGGCCGAGGGGCAGCTCCAGTCCTGGAGGGAGGGCAGAGCCTGACAGCCCCATCACTCCCGTCGCACCTTCTTGGTTTTCTTCTTCTCTGATTTCATGGCAGCATCATGAGCTTTCCTCTTCTCAGCAAGTCTGGTTGCCTGCGGGGGGAGAAACCGCCCAGATTAACCCCTGAACACTGACAACAGTTCTTCCCCCTGCCTGTTACAGTCAGGCCAGAGCCAGATTCGAACCCCCTCCAACACTGGAGGAGACCATACCCTGATCTCAGCCTCTGGGCCAGGCCCAGCCACCCCTAAGCTCTGGGCCTGCTGCTGGATCAGGATGGTTAGCTAAGTCACTCACTAGCTCTAATTTTGTTTTTGTTTTTGTTTTTTTTTTTTTGGGGGGGGGGGGGGGGGAGTGGTGAATCACGGTACACATCACTGCTATGGACAAAGGCCCCCTGGGACACCCCAGGACCACCTCAGGGACCTAACCTTGCTGACTCCCAGGCCAGAGCTCTGCACCAGGCTTAAACTTCCATCCACCCCGGCAGGCAGCGAGAGCCTGGGGGGCGGGGGGGGGGGGGGGGGTGGAGCAGGCGGAAACTCAGATGCCCTGGGGAGTGGAGGGGGTGACGGTGCCTCCAGCAGCAAAAGGCTCAGCCTTGCTCCCATTTACTGAATGTCACCAAGCCCAGGGGAAAGCCCCAAGGGCCAAGTCCAGAGGCGAGGGGTGTACATTACAGACCAAGTGGACCAAGGGACTTGTTATAGAAAAAGCCCCCCTCCACCCCAGGAAGTTTACATGATCATTTCCATCATTGTTGAACCCAGGCCAAAGTCTCCGAATACACAATCCTCCCTCAGTGGCTTCTCCTGTTCTGTATAAACCACAGAGAGGCAGCATTGCCTAATGGATTGAGTATAGGGCTGGGAGTCAGCAACTCTGTTCTAATCACCATGGAGGCTCCAACCCTCCCTGGGACACTGAGCAAGTCACTGGCTCTGTGCCTCAGTTTCCCCATTTGTTAAGCAGGGATGATGCCCACCTACCTCCCAGAAGTGGGGGACTGGCCAGTTTCTGCCTCACTCAGTATTTTACACAGCGTGCGGACGGTTTCTGGCCTAGCACTCCCCACTCCCCCAGTGCCGTGTCATCCCCATCCAGTTAGAACTTGCTGCAGCCTGGTTCGATTAGGGTAACCCGCCTCTCTTCACCAGTGTGCACTTTGTGGTGGGAGCAGGCTGAGTGTTAAGGCCTATAGTCCTGCTCTAGTGACCAGGGGGTTCATCCCCATGCTGGGGAGCGAGCGCCGGCCACAATACCTCTCGAACTTTGCGCTTCTTCCCAAACATGATTTTCTGGTAGAGGTACTTCTCCCTCTTCTTCATCATCATGATGGCGAGACGCTTCTCCTCGCTCTGCTCCTCTTGGGCTGCTTGCTGCTTGTCCTCCAGCCGCACAATGCCTGCTGACACCTTCACTGGCAGCTTCTGGGGAGGGCACAAGAGAGCCAGTGACCTCAGAAGCCCCCTGCTGCATCCACTGCAAGGGACTCCACCCCCAGCCCTGCAGATGGCGCTGCCCATTCCCTGGCCCTATCCTGAGGGGATCCCACTGCCGAGCCTGGAGCAGCCAGGGCAGCATGAGCTAGAACTGCCTGCAGGCAAGGCAGAGCACTGAGCTAGCACCCAACTAACAAACTGCCATTAACGTCATGGCAGAGAATGCACCACGGTTCCTCCTGGATGTCCTCGGAGCTACCCCCACAGGAATTAAGGCAGAGACTGTGATGGGAAAGAGGGCACGAGCCCAGCGCCACGAACTTTAGCTGTGCTCTCTCACGCTTTTGCAATTCGTTTCCTTTCTACTTTTTTTAGAAAAAGTAGAGAAGAAAGCATGGCACTGTCTGGCTTGGGGGAACTTTCAAGGTTCCTCAGACAACGTATACACATGTTCCTAGAACACATGTATGTGACAGCTGCCATCTCGCCCAATGCACCAGGGATTGAACCGGGGACCTCCAGAGCCAAAAGCATGAGCAGCTACTGCTTGAGACAACATTACCTAGCTGAGGCTGTGCAGACTCCTGTCCTCTGTGGACTGGCACAGAGGGGGACCTGTCCCCTCCAACCTCCCATGAGTACACACAGTGTCTCGACTTTTCACTTGTGAGTGTAGCAATGGTTTTTGCTGTGCATGATCACTATGCAGATTTCAGAGAGGCTGGAGGTGGTCTGGATTTAAGGGCAGGTACTAGCCCTGGATAAAGACTGGACTGGCCTGGCCAGGCCGAGGTCCCAGCCCATTCTGCAGGAGCCCCATCAAAGATTAAAAAAAAAAAAATTCACTCCTTAAAATAATAAAAACCTCAAGCTCCAAGTCCTTTGCCCAACCCCTGCTCTCTCAGAAAGGGGCATCACATGCAGAGACCGAGTCAGGAAGCATTTGGCTCAAAGGGGAGTGTTCTGTACAGGTGAGCAGAGGGTTCAGAACGGAAGCCATTCAGCAACCTGCCTCCAGCAGGTGCTACCCAGTGGAGGGCTGAGACGGGGAGGCATGGAGCTTGACCAGAGCTGCACCACAATAGGGATGTCCCCTTCAGGGCACGCTGGCTCCATGGCTATGCATTGTACCTTTCCCTGGGATCGCTGCTCTTCCAGCTTCTTCAGTTTCCCTTCATCTTCCTTTTCAGAGTATTCTTCTCCTTCTGAGCCTTCATTATCATCATCATCTTCATCACTGTCCTCCTCCTCCTCCTCTCTGCTCTCTTCTGCTAGAGAAGTCAAGAGAGCAGAGTTACCATTCAGGATTCTAACCCCTAAGCAGAGCAGGAAGAACCAGCCTGGCATAGGCTGGCAGAGAACCTGGGTAAATGTTTCCCAGGTCTGTGCTCCTAAAGGACCTGTTGATAACCTGGGACGAGGAGGCAAAAGGAGGGAGGGACCGATGCCCAGAGGGAGGCAAAGGATGCCCAAGGTGAGAAAGCTGGCTGGATCCTCGGGACTTGGCCTCCCCATTACCTGGGTTCTTGCCCTTCTGCAGGGCCAGCAGCTTCAGCTTCTCAGGTGGGATGTAGTCCCCATCCTTCTCCGAAACGAAGGGCGAGAGGTGCGGGGGCAGCAGCACGCCGGGGAAATAATCAGCCACTGGGAGGCACATCTTGGCATTGACCGAGTCGAACACCCACTGTGGCTGGAGGTAATACCTAGGAGGGTGGGGAGAGGGCTGGAGTGAGCAAGAGGGATGGAGGGAAGGAAGAGCCAAGAGGAAGTGGATGTGGGTGGATGGCCCCCACCCCCAGCAGGGTCCCTAGAACATGGAGCAGGCCATTTGCACACCAGAAGGGGATTGGGGCAGACACCTCACTGGGGCCTGGCTCAAAGTGCACTGAAGCCAGCAGACAGGCGCCCAGGGGCAGCACGGCAGAAACGCTGAGGGCAAAGAGCGGGGCTGAATGGCTCCAGAGCAGGACAGTCAGTTGGCCTCTCCTGCCGCTTGTGCAGAGGCTCAGATCTCACCCAGGCAAAGGTGCAGAGCTCACCTGCCTATCACCTGCTTTCCCAGGCTGGGCCGGTCGACAATCTGGTGGGTGATGGTTGGATTCCTCACATCATAGGTGGCACTGATGCACATGGACTTGTCCCAAGACACTTCGCCTCCAAAACACCTGCCCAATGAGAAACACCCGTGAATCAGGCTGGGCGGGAAGGGCCCAGCACCAGCCGAGGGGCAGGGAACAGAGTCCCACGCGGGACACACAGGGGCCTCACTGTTTGCAGTGGAAACTTGCAGGGACACAGTGACATCCCACGAGGCTAAGACTGGAGAAGCCTGGATTGTCAAGAGGATCAGGAATGCAGATCCCCTCCCTCAACGTTGTCAAGGGGCCCAGGGGAATGTGCCTAGGCACCTGGGCCCACAGCACCTTCTCACAGCCACAGCCGGGCTTCAAGGTTGCTCCAGGGACTTCATTCACCCCAGCCTCGCTGGGTAGCTCTCGCAGGCAGGGACGCTGGCTGGGCTCCCCAGAGTATCACGCCTGGGTTAATCCTGCTCTCATGGCTAGAGGATCTCCAGATGGCTCATGGGCTTCCTCCATCACTAATATTGCCATTGCTCCCCACTTACTCCTGGACTTGGTACCCACCCAGGTCAGACCAAGTCCCTCGCCCCATCCCCAGGGCTCGCCCTGAGGGAGGAAGAGTGCGATCAGCACGTACCGGATGATGAAAGCTATGGGCTCCCGAGGCACCTCTCTGTTCAGGAAGAACCGCAGCCCCTCAAACAGCTTCTTCTGCTTTTCTACTGCCTCCTGCTCCTTCTTCCTCGCCGCCTCCTGCTCCGCACTCTCCTGGCCAGAGCAAGGCGCTATGAGAGGCTCCTCTACCATGCCCTCCCCTCCCCACATGCCAACCCTAGACAAGGGGAGGGACAGCGGGGAGCCCCCTCCCTTGTGGCTGTCCCTTCCCTGCCAGCCTCCTTCGAGGTGTGGGGGGACTTGGAGCAGTGATAAATTCAACCTGCTGAGCTCTTACCCCATCCACGGGGAACTCATCCACCTGCACTTCATCCTCTGGGTTTGGTGCTACCACTCGGGCTAGGCTGGCACTCAGAGCCGACAGCTTCTGCAGTGGGAAAAACCAGCAATGTGTCAGACACAGCTCCTCATATGGGGGAGGTTGCTCGGAAAGGTGGTTAAGATCCCAGGGCAAGACCCAGGAATAGCAGGCTGTAGGTCCTACGGGGGTCCTCTTTCATATCCCACCTCCAGCCGCAGCCAATACCCAAGGGCTCAAAGGAAGCCCCATAATGCACCTGGTCCATTGCATGGCACTGGGGAATGGCTCCCCTCTAGCCCCTGCCTTGGAGATCAAAGTCCCTTTTGTTTGCATGGCTACAAACGTTAACGAGTGCACCAGGGAGAGGGGCCCAGCCCTCCAGCCAGGGCAGCCAAGAATGGCAGGGTCTGTGCCCCACCCCCAGGCCAGCTGGGGAGTGTCCAGCGATGCAGGAGCCCCTGGGGAGGGGCAGGGCCCATGGCCCATTAACCAGCTCCAGGGTGTCATGTGGGGTCCGCATGGCAGGCAGGGCCTCTCACCTCCATGTAGCTCTCTGAGACCATGGCGTAGGCCTCCCCCTCCTCCGGCTTCTGCTCTGCCACAGCCTGGCCTTCAATCTACAGAGGGGAGAGGGGTGAAGGCAGGGCCAGAGTCTGGCATGATCCTGCTGCTCCCTTCCCCAGCCTCTCAGGCAGTCACCACCCTTCCAGCAGGATCCGACCGTGCTGGACCCACCCACAGCACTCCCTCCCCACCAGTAGGGGCAGGCTGGCTCCCCAACACTAAGCACCCAGGCAAGGGGAAGAACCTGGATCACACTGCAGTGCCCCAGGCCTGCTGCAAGAGTCACCTCTCCGCTTGCTACCAGGGGCCTGGGATCGTAAACCCCGGTGGTGCCCTCCGCCCATCACCTTGGGGGGGTAATGCAGGTTGAGGGACTGGTAGAGGCGGAAGTTCACAAAGCCCAGCAGCGTGGTGTAGAACTCCGTGAAGGTCGCCATGACCCTGTAGTCCACGTCCGTCGGGTGCTGGAAGAGACAGTGGGAGGTCAACCAGGGGCATCAACAGAGCTTAGGGGGAAGCAGTGATAACCAGCACCTTCTCCCGTGCAGAGCTGGGGCCAGGAGTGGCTGTGGCTCCGGGACAGGAGGATGTGGACAGGAGTAAGGGGGCCCTGGCTGGGACCATAGCTGGGGGGCAGGAGCAGAGCCCCGGGCATGGGTTCTGCAGCCGGGATCAGGTGTGTGGCCGGGCACGGAGCCGATGGCAGACAGGACCCCGCATGTAGGGCTGGGAGTGGAGCCCCGGGCCCTGCAGCCAATACTCAGTGGCGGGGCAAGGAGCAGAGCTGGGTGGCGCTCCCTCCCCACCCTTCCGGGGGCTGACCCAGACCTCAGCTACACGCCCCCAAAATGTTCCTCAGCACCCCCTAGAGGGGCATGCAGCACAGACTGGGGGACCTCTGCTGTAAAGCAACTTCTCACAGTGAAACCTGGGGGCGCTGCAGCACTCCCCGCAACCCTAGTTCCCGCGCCTATATCCCTCAGTTTCACTCAGAGAACACCACTATACCGCCCCCGCCCCCACACAAGCCTGGGAACTGTCTGCCTGGCAAATGCTCAGCTCCAAGAGCCGGAGCACAGAGCTGAACAGGGCTGTCTCCCCCCGACCAGGGGACAAGGTGTTGTTCAGCCCTCTGCAGCGGTAGCAGCCCCATGTGCAGTGAGCCAGGGAGAACTCCATCTCCAGGCAACGGCAGGAAGAAACTCACTGACTCTGCATTTAAGACTCATCCCCCTCGCCCCAGCCCCATCTCGCACAGTTACCCACCCAGCATTCACAGGAGCTGCCTCCATGCCCCAGGCCAGCGATTTCCAGGCTGCTCATTAAGTGCTCTCAGCGGGCACTGCTGGGAGGTAACAACCTTGGGAAAAGGTCCTTGAGGGCTGACGGGAGGGAGCCTGCAGAGTCCCACCCACCCAGTCCCCTAGCAGGGCAGGGTATGATACGTTAGCAGCAGAGTAGGCCCCTACATGGCATTGGCTGTATGTCACCCACTCTACCCTGGGAACCCCAGGGCAGCCAAGGAACAAGGGAACGTTTCTGTCAACCCTGGAGCGAAGATCAAACCACGCAAGAGAGGTTCCCCAGAGCATGGCAGACTCAAGAAGATGGGAGGTTGGTCTTAAAGCACACAATTAACAGAGAGGGCTCCTGGGTGTGAGACTCAGTTCAGTGACCCGTGGAGACCCTCCAGGGGATCACCAAGAGAAAGCAAAATGCACAGGAGTGCCGCCTGTGGTCAAAGCCCTGGACTGGGCAGATTCAGCTGGAGATGGCTGGACAGCATCTCTGGGACTGTCTGCTGCTCAGTCTGCAGGGATCTGGCAGATCTCAGTGTGTCTTAAAGGTCAGCAAAGGTCATTGATTTCTAGTCAACTGGAGGGGCACAATGCAGATCCCCAGCCAGTAAATGAATAACCCAGTAGAGACATTGGGTGTGGGGGGGAGGGGGGAAAGGGGGGCTGAAAAGAGAAAAGACAAGACCTTCCTGGGGCAGTGGGAACTAGAAATTGAGGTCGATAGGACATGTCAGAAGGGGAGGAGAGCAGGATCTTCAAAGAGATACTCTAGCTCAGCCAGAAGTTCTGAGCCTGATGCAGGAATTGTGGCGTGAAGTTCTCCAGCCTGTGTCATACAGCAGGTCAGACTACATGATCAGAGTGGTCCCGTCTGACTTTCACTCTATGAATCTATAACTAGAGCAAACCCAGAGGGAAGACCCAGTGGCCGGCGTTCTAGCCTGGTGTTGGGAAGACCCGAGTTCGATTCCTGCTCTGCAACAAACATCCTGTGACTTAAGGCAAGTCACATAGTCTCTGTGCCTCCCCTGCCCACCTGTGCAACGGGGTGGACAGCCCTCTCGGCAGCGCTGTGGGACTCAGATGCCACGGTAGCAGGGGGCCAGATAAGTATGGAGAGAGAGAGAGCCAGTGGCAAAGTGAAATGCTGATGAACAGGGGCAGCAGGGGCCATTCAACCTTAACTCTGCCCCCTTGTTCACGTGCACCAAAAGTCCGTGACAACATGATCACCCCGTTGTCCCTGCAGGACCCTGCTCTGTTCGTTGTCCTTCACACTCTCATATCACTTCTAACCTGCGCAGCAAAGGACAGTCCTGTTTATGGCACCTCACAGCCTTCATATAAAGGAGAGTTTACAGAAGATGACATTTGTAGTCTAACAGCCTGGCTCCCCTCCTGAAGCCCAGATACTAGCATCCCCATCTGCTCTCCAAGTCCCAGCTCCAGCACAACTGAACTGGAAACAAATCCCAGCTTCTTTGTCAAGATGATCACAACAGACTCCCCCCAGCTTATCTGGCAGAGCAGTCAGAGGGCAGCAAAGGACCCCCCACACTGCCCTGAGTCTGCTCCGACCTGGCCTGTGTGGAGACAATTAGCAGCTAATGAGGGACCCCACCCCAGGACAAGGGCTGAGACCCGACCCTCTCTGATGGGACCAGCTTTGAGTTTCCACCAACTGGAGCTGTCTGGAAGCTCGCTAGGGAAGGCTCCGTCCGCCTTCCATCCCACTCACAGCCACCCAGCCCGTTAATCTTTAATAAAGTTCAGAGAAGTAATTAAAGTTAATTATTTTCAGCCCAAGAGGAGAACAATGAGCTGGCTGGGCTGTTACAGGCACGCAGGAGGGTTGCTGACTAGTGCATGCAGGGCGATGACTCTGACCCAGAGGCAGGGGCTCCCCAGAAGGGCAGGTGAGAGGCTGTTTCAGACGGTTCCCTGGGCATTAGGCCCCATGATATCCTGAGCACCATGCAGGCCCTGGGGGGCAGCTCAGCTACAGCAGCTTCGAGGAGCCACCCTGCCCTCTCCTGGGACTCCCCCACCCCCATACTGATGGAAGGATACTAGAGCCCCCCCCCGCATCTTATTCACAGGCCTTAGGGAGGTTGGGGGATGGACAGACAGACACAGGAGCAGAGCGCACGGTACTCACATCGTGGGCAAAGGCATATGGAGCAATCCAGGTGATGGGCTGCCCCAGCACCTCGGCCTGGTAATAGATCCCTTTGATGGACAGGAACACCTGGTGGGAGAGCAAAGGGAGAGGAGCTAGAGAAGGGGTTGGGTGGGGGTGGGGGCATGGCTGCCGGCAGGAAAGGAGACAGCCTGGCTAGCGCACTGTGAATCCTACATGCATTCAGGCCTCCTCCACCCTCCAGCAGCATAAGCAGGGCTCTCAGATCTGTATTAGGCAGGAGACTGACATCCCTTAACCCCTCGCTATCCAGGGAGTGAATTTTTTCCAGAGCACATGCTGACAACAGCATAGCGCTGCCCTGCTGCAGAAGGCCTCTCCCCCGCTTCTCCCCGGGAACGCTCAGGGCAAGCATTAGTTGGTGACTAGATGCTCTGGAACCGAAGGCATCTCTGAGCCCAACTGCCCAGCCAGCCACACCAGGGTGCCTCTCGCCGATGCCCTCACTGCACTGCCCAGGCAGGCGAAGGGCCTGCGCTGGCAGGGGACTCTCACCTTGCGCAAGGAGCGGGAGGCGACGACGTAGTTGAGGAACTCCACGGTGAGGCGGCGGCACAGCTGGATGGTCTGCACGTGGCACTTGCCAGTGCGCGGGAAGGTGGCAAAGAGGAAGCACATGGACAGTGCGTCATCCAGGTCTCGCAGGGCATCGATGAAGGTTGGGTACCTGCATCCGCCACAGGAGAGAATCCCGGTGAGAGCAGGAGGGGGCTCCAAAGAGCAGCATCCTCCCACACCGCTAATAAGGCGGCACTTGCACCCAGCCCAGGAGTGGCAAAAACTGGAGCCTTCCAACAGCTGTTGGGTGGCCCCTGTGAACCAAGTCTGGGGACATCTCAGACCAGTTCTAGCGAGCAGGCTTCCTCATCCCTGAGCTCCTCACTACACAGCTGGCACCAGATGCCAACAAAGCCAGGGGATCTGCAGATACCCTAGTGTGGGGTCGGAGTCCAGACCCACTTTGGTGCCATTCAGGCAGGTAGTGAATAACAAGCCCCGGCATGGACACCTACACTTGCGGCAAAGAGGAAATACACAGCGGGGAGGAACAAGATGGAGACAGCCTGGGAAGCTCACTAGTGCAAGAATAAATCATGTTCCTGCTGCCTGACTTGTGCAAACACCTGCGGCTCCCTGGCTTGTATGCTGCATGTGTTTGCATTGTGTACAATGCACGCTTCACCAACCCACACCACACTAGATTGTGAACACTCCCTTTGGTCTGTTTATGGTACCACCACACCTGGATTCCAGTGTCCAGCGGGTCTGCACTGCTACCGCTGTTACTGTGATTGGCCGTACCCGGATACCTACCTTTACAGTCAACAGGAGGAGAGGGACAGAGTCTCAAAAGCTATTTAGGCACCTAGGGCAGTTTTCAAAAGTAGGCGCCTCACTGCATCGTTTGGTGCCACTGACCTTTGAAAGTCTGCCCCATAGCGCTGTCAGACAACAGACGCTTTACACACATAGAACAAGCCCTGCAACAAAGCTCTTACCAAAAGAGATGGGAGGCAGCATGGGCTTGAGCTAGGCTGCTGATCTGGGAGTCACAAGACCTAGGTTCTACTCCTGGCTCTGCTGTGCATCTTCCCTTCTCTGGCTGTTTCCCCTCCCAACCACTGTCTTGTCTCTGTAGACTGTTAGCTCTCTGTCTCTTATGAGGTGTTTGTACAGCACCTAGCACAATAGGGCCCTGACCTCAGCCGAGGCCTCCAGGCAACACTGGAACACAGATCAGCTCTGCTGATTATGGCACGTTGGTGGGTGCATCCTTCATGTTTCACTGCAGTCACCATGTGACTGGGCAGATCATCTGCATGATTCACACTCTTCTAGGAGTGACTCCAAGCATCATCTTTGAAATCACCATTCAGGGAGAGAAGGGGAGCCCATGACATCCTGCTAGGTATCACACAGGCCCCTGGGGCCTGGAACTTGTACTAAGGCTGTGCAGGCTCAACCCTGCTTTGCTCCATTGTCTCTTCAACTCATAAGCAGCGGTTTATAAACATTTTAAAGGCAACGATGCAGCTCACAGGAAGAGCAAACTATCCTAGTGTGTAGGAAAGATAGGAAGTATGGCAAGAGACCGCCCTGGCTTAACCAGGAGATCCTCAATGATCTAAAACTCAAAACATCTACAAAAAGTGGAAACTCAGCCAAATTACAAAGGATGAATATAAACAAATAACACAAGTACGGACGGACAAAATGGCACAAAACAAGATCAAACTAGCTAGGAGCATAAAAGGTAACAAGAAAATATTCTAAAAATACATTAGAAGCAAGAGGAAGACCAAGGACAGAGTAGGCCCATTACTCAAAGAGGGGGGAAGACAATAATAGAAAATGTGGAAATTGCAGAGGTGCTTAATGACTTCTTTGTTTCGGTTTTCACCAAGAAGGTTGGTGGAGACTGGATGTCTAACATAGTGAATGCCAGTGAAAATGAGGTAGGATCAGAGTCTAAAATAGGAAAAGAACCAGTCAAAAATTACTTAGACAAGTTAGAAGTCTTCAAATCACCAGGGCCTGATGAAATGCATCCTAAAATACTCAAGGAGCTGACTGAGGAGATATCTGAGGCATTAGCAATTATCTTTGAAAAGTCATGGAAGATGGGAAACATTCCAGAAGACTGGAAAAGGGCAATTATAGTCATCTATAAAAAGGGAAATAAAGACAACCTGGGGGAATTACAGACCAGTCAGCTTAACTTCTGTACCTGGAAAGATAATGGAGCAAATAATTAAGCAATGAATTTGCAAACACCTAGAAGATAATAAGGTGATAAGTAACAGTCAGCATGGATTTGAGGGAAGCGATAGCTCAGTGGTTTCAGCACTGGCCTGCTAAACACAGGGTTGTGAGTTCAATTCTTGAGGGGGCCATTTAGGGATCTGGGGCAAAAATTGGGGATTGGTCCTGCTTTGAGAAGAGGGTTGGACTAGATGACCTCCTGAGGTCCCTTCCAATCCTGATATTCTCTGATTCTATGAAATTGTGACAAACCAACCTGATAGCTTTCTTTGACAGAGTAACAAGCCTTGTGTATGGGGGTAAGTGGTAGATGTGGTATATCTTGACTTTAGTAAGACTTTTGACACTGTCTTGCATGACGTTCTCATAAACAAACTAGGGAAATACAACCTAGATGGAACTACTACAAGGTGGGTGCATAACTAGTTTGAAAATCATTCCCAGAGAGTAGATATCAGTGGTTCACATTCATGCTGGAAGGGGTCCTGCAGGGATCGGTTCTAGGTCCACTTCTGTTCAATATCTTCATCAGTGATTTAGATAATGGCATAGAGAGTATACTTATAAAGTTTGTGGACAATATCAAGCTGGGAGGGGTTGCAAGTCCTTTGGAGGATAGGATTAAAATTCAGAATGATCTGGAGAAACAGTCTGAAGTAAATAGGATGAAATTCAATAAGGACAAATCCAAAGTACTCCACTTAGGAAGGAACAATCAATCAGTTGCACACATAAAAAATGGGAAATGACTCTTAAGAAGGAGTACAGCGGAATCTTTGTACTTTGGGGATCACAAACTAAATACAGGTTTCAGAGTAACAGCTGTGTTAGTCTGTATTTCCACAGTATGCATCCGATGAAGTGAGCTGTAGCTCACAAAAGCTTATGCTCAAATAAATTGGTTAGTCTCTAAGGTGCCACAAGTACTCCTTTTCTTTTTACAAACTAAATAGGAGTCGGTGTATCGCTGTTGCAAAAAAAAAAAAAAAAAAAGCAAGCATCATTCTGGGATGTATTAGCAGGAGTGTTGTAAGCAAGGCACGAGAAGTAATTCTTCTGCTCTACTCTTCGCTGATTAGGCTTCAACTGGAGTATTGTGTCCAGTTCTGGGCACCACATTTCAGGAAAGATGTGGACAAACTGGAGAAAGTCCAGAGAAGAGCAACAAAAATTATTAAAGGTCTAAAAAACATGACCTATGAGGGAAGATTGAAAAAACTGGGTTTGTTTAGTCTGGAGAAGAGAAGACTGAGAGGGGATATGATAAGAGTTTTCAAGTACATAAAACTTGTTACAAGGAGGAGTGAAAAATATTGTTCTTCTTAACCTCTGAGGCTAGGACAAGAAACAATGGGCTTAAATTGCAGCAAGGTTGGACATTAGGAAAAACTTCCTGTCAGGGTGGTTAAGCACTGGAATAAATTGCCTAGGGAGGTTATGGAATCTCCATCATTGGGGGTTGGACAAACACCAGTCAAGGATGGTCTAGATAATACTTAGTCCTGCCTTGAGTGCAGGGGCCTGGACTAGACGACCTCTTGAGGTCCCTTCCACTTCTGTGATTCTATCTTGGAATGAGTCAGTCACATGAGCTGCAGTCGTGGGATTCGATGCTTGGAAGAGGCTGCCTGAGGTCAAGCCCAAGCAGTGTCCCAGGTACAAGTCCTACTGCTGGGGGGCGTGACAGTCCCTGGTCCAGCTGCTTGCTCGGATGGATTCTTGCTAATCAGACTAAGCCTTCTAAGTTCCAGCCAGCCTACGTGGATACCTTATCTGCTATACAACAACAGGGCTGTTTCACACCGTGCTATCGGTGGGTGTCCCAGCCCTGGCAATCTCCACCTCACCTCTCCTTGATGATGTGGTCAAGCTTGTAGCTGGGCTTGTTATCTTTCAGCCGCTCCACGGTGTTCCACTCGCTCTTCCCGTACGCTTTCCGGAGCTTCCGGACAAATACCTGAGCGGAGACAGAGAGGCCGGGGGTTGATACAAGGGAATGCAATCATGTGACCATCTCCTGCACCTATCACACTTCAGGTCAAGGCATACAGCACATTCCCATCACTGCCAAGGGCTCGATTAACAGACCCAACAGGGAACAGGCCTCAAAACCTGCCTTCTCACAGCACACCAGCACATCACGCACTGGCAGAGAGGACCAAGGGGACTTGTGTAAGGTCACCCAGAAAGTCAGGAGCAGAGCAGGGGAAAGAACCCCGGAGTCCTGGCTCCCAGTCCACTACTCTCTTTGCTGGATCATGCTGCTCTGCCCTTCAGCGCATAGTAATAAACCAGGCACCTCTACCCACTCAGAATCAAAGCCCACTATTGCTCTCTACTGCCAATATAAGTGCCCCACCACTAGGGCTGTGTCCTTCACACAGGCCTAAAATCCTAAGCAAAGGTCCTGTGGCATGTTAACAAGCACAGCTGGATCTACAGCAACAGACCATCTGCACCAGCAGTGACAGACTCCCAGGCAGGCTTCAGATCCGCAGCTTCCCACTCTACCAAGCCACCAGCCTAAGAAGTCACACACAGCAGCTGGTGCCTGCCTCCTTCGGTTTCCAAAGCCCAGAATGCCCATGACAAGAGCAGCCCCAAGAGCCATGGCACGTTAGGAACACGCACAACCTAACGGGAGGTGGACAGCAGCCCAGGCAAGGGAGGCCAGGAGCTCCAGAGCCTGTATGTAGAGGGGTGGTAAGGGAATGTCTTTTTCAAATGGAACAGAGCTAATATAACTCACAGGGCTCAGCTGGCCCTCTCAGCCTACCTTATACTCCCGAAACTTGTTGACGATGGGCTCATGAAGGAGGAACTTGATGTCTTTGAGGAGGTAAAAGGTCCGGGCAGCAGTGGAGCCTTTGTTCACCTTTTTCTTGTGTTTGGGCTCATGGGGGTAGATCCCCTTCAGGATACACAGACGCCTGCAACACAGACACAGAGGAGATGAGAAACCACACAAAGACACTAGTGGCTCAAGGCACTGGTGATGGGATGCCCCTGAACTTCATTAATAGAGAGTTAAGGTGGCTTAGTGCCCTTGTACAAGGTGGGCAGTGGGTGGTAAACAAACCTCTGAAAACCAGGAAATACTCAAGCCCACCCCCTGCATGTGTCTAATGTTTGATTTGGAAAGTGGTTTGGGACATTCCCTGCAACCGACTTTGCAGGATCCGTGCTAAGTCGCCATACACAGCATTGCAGCATACAGAGCAGTAGCAGAGTTTGGAACATGCTACTCAAGGCTACGTTCCAAACAGTGTAAAGCAGCACTGGGCCCAGCAGTCATTCTCTCATAACTGTTTATAGCACGATCTGTAAAGTACTGCCTAAGTCATCATGTGCAGTCTTTCAAAATATAGATTCAAGCCCCTTCGAAGACAGCTGTGCTACTCAAGGCACTTTCCCAAGAATATAAACACACCTGTGTCACAGGCTGAAGCTATGTCTATACTAGAGACCTTACAGGGGCACAGCCACAGACATGGACCAGCCAAGGAAACGTAAACACCTACGAGCAGATTGCATGGGAGACGCAGGAGAAAAGGTACAACAGGGACCAGCAGCAGCGCCAAGTGAAAGCAAAGGAACTGTGTCAGGCATACCAGAAGGCCAAAGAGGCCAACAATCAATCTGATGCCACGCCACAGACCTGAAGAGCTTCATTCTACACTTGACAGAGACACCAACACCCCACAAACCACCGTCATGGAACAGTGGGGGGGAAATAAACACTGCTACTCCACCCCAAGGGACATTAAGGACAACAGCTTCACATATACAGCAGCCATAGCTCTCACACATCAGTGTGTGCAAATAAAATGGATATGAATGTTCTTTCCCCTTAATATATTAACGAAACAGAATGTAACAAGTTTTTTATTGTATTTGCTTTTAAATCACACAGCCTTTTTTTGCATTGGTATTGTTACTGAATAAATTTATATTATTTGGAAAACTAATTCATCTTTCTTGGTTCACAGCATATGCTGCAGAGTGCCTAGCAGTTCTGAAAGCACCCACTTACTTGTTACCGTACACAGTGGGACACAACCCATAAGGTCAGTGACACACACTGTAATAACCACAAATGTACACCAAGCACCGCAAAATTAATAGGTGCATTGTCAGTATTATATTCATTGACGTACATCAAGCACCACACAGTTCATAACAGGCTCCAAAATAGCAGGGTCAGGGAGAGCACGGTATACCACAATGCGTTACTATGGCTCACTGTTAAAGTACTACTCCTGGGGGAATTTGGCGGAAAAAAATGGAAAATTCTGACAATTTTATTTGTCAGAATAACAAGATAATCACATCAGTTTCAATTATTTTGGTAATTAATTGCAAAAATATATGTCAGCAAGTATGTCTGTAACAATACAGACAACAAAAAGATTCAGGAAATGTTTTTTGACAAATAGATTTCTTACTAGGTATATTAATAGAGAACTTGGAGTACACAACAATACAAAACCATATTTCCCACACGCCTCAGAAGCAGTGCAAAGGCTTGAGGGAGTCAGGAATAATGGAGGAGCTAAGGGACAGGAAAGTAATTGCTGGGAAGGGACCTGGGTATGAACTGGAAGGTTGTTGAGGGCAAGCTCTCTGTCCTGGTGCCACAGCAGCCCCTGCTGGGTGAAAAGTGTAACTGCAGCACATCTCCAGCAGAATGTATTTTCTGCAGAGAAAAAAAAATTATGCATGACCCATATATTCTGCACATACACAACGGTGCAGAATTCCCCCAGGAGTAAAGTGCACTTTCAAATCCTCCCTGAGCCATATAGCCCTGTTGAGCTCTAACAGCCCTTGTTCAAACTCAGCAGACAGAAGTCCACCTCTGCCTTCCATCTCAGCAGTAATTTCCTCCCCTTTACTTCACAGATATCATGCAGGACATGGCAGGCAGCTACCATCATTGGGAATTTCCTCCCCACAGATCTAATCTTGTGAGTAAACACTACCAATGTCCCTTCAATCAACCAAAAAGCACATTCAACTGTCATTCTCCACCTGCTGAGCCGATAGCTGAATCTCTCCTTGGTGCTGTTGAGGTGGCCGGTGTACAGCTTCATAAGCCAGGGGAGTAAAGGGTAGGCTGTGTCACCTAGGATCACTATTGGCATTTTAACATCACCAGTGGCAATCCACCAGTCAGGAAATAAAGTCCATGCTTGTGACTTTATGAACAATCCTGTGTTCTTAAAGACATGAGTGTCATGCCCCTTCCCTGAACCAGCCTACACTGATGTCAGTGAAGTATGCCCAGTGATCCACAGCGCTTGCACAACCATAGAAAAGTAGTCCTTTCTGTTGATGTACTCTGTGGCTAGGTGGTCTAGTGCCAAAACAGATGGCACGCATATAACCCTATGCCTCCACCACAGGTCAGGAACCCCATTGCTGCAAAGCCATCCACTATGTCCTGCACATTGCTGAGAATGACCTGACCAGTAGCAATCCCGCATTACAAATTTCAACAGTGCAATCCCCACTCACTTCTCCACTGTCAGCACAGTTCTTAGTTTGGTGTCCCTGCGCTGAAGGGCTGGGGTGAGCTCAACACAGTTCTAGGAATGTGGCCTTGTGCACACGAAAGTGCTGCAGCCACTGCTTGTCATCATAAGCATGCATTTTGATGCGATCCCACCAGTAAGCGTTCATTTCTCAGTCCCAGAATAGGCACTCCACCACGTACGGCTGCTCTGTGATCAACAACCCTGAATGGGTTCTCGCTATGTCCCACAGCAATCTGCCCTCCAAGAAGTCATCTTGTTCCCCGCTACAGTAACTCCTTGCATCCTTGCATAACGTTGTAGTTACGTTCCTGAAAAATGCTACCTTAAGCGAAACAATGTTAAGTGAATTCAATTTCCCCATAAGAATTAATGTGGGGGGGAGGGGGAAGGGGGAGGAGAGGTTTAGGTTCCAGGGAAATTTTTTTTGCCAGACAAAAGACTATATTTTTATATTTATTATACATACACACACATACACACACACAGGATAAGTTTTAAACAAAAATTTAATACTGTACACAGCAGTGATGTGAAGCTTGGTTGAAGTGGCAGAGGGTGGCATATTTTCCAGGGAATGCCTTACCGCTAAATGATGAACTAGCACTTGACTGAGCCCTCCACACACTACAAGCCTCACACACTACAAGGCAGCATGAATGGAGGGAGGGGAGACAGCATGGCAGAGAGAGACAGACACACACCATGTGTGAGAGAGAGAGAGAGAGAGAGAGAGAGATGCACATTGCCCCTTTAAGTACGCTCACCCCACTTTAAGTACACTGCCTTTGCTGTAGCTCATGAAAGCTTATGCTCAAATAAGTCTGTTAGTCTCTAAGGTGCCACAAGTCCTCCTTTTCTTTTTGCCTTTTTAAGTAGATCTGCAAGTTGAGACAGCAGCTGCTGCCAGCAAGCTCTCTCCGTCCTGAGCCCCATCCTGTCTCCCCTGCTCTGGGGAGATGGGGGCCAGAAGCAGCGGGAAGGGGGACACCCAGACATTAGCACCCCTCTTCCCCCACTGCACAGCAAGCAGGAGGCTCTCGGGAGCAGCTCCAGGGCAGAGGGCAGGAGCAGCACAGGGTAGTGGGGGGAGGGACAGCTGAACTGCCCGACAATTGATAGCTTGGTGGGCAGCTGCCACACAGGAAACTTAGGGGAGCTGATAGGAGTGCTGCTGGTCCACCCTGGGTCCAAGCCCCCACCAGCTCGATCCAATGGACTACTCTTCCTGCAAGCAGTGGACAAAGCAGGCAGTCTCTTATAAACAACGTTATAAGGGAGCATTGAGCAACTTTAAACAAGCATGTTCTCTAATTGATCAGCAACAAAACGTTAACAGGGACGACTTTAAGTGAGGAGTTAATGTACTTCAGTTCTTCTTGAGGCTCTGTAAATACCGAAGGAGCATGCGTCCTGTGCTTGCAACACTCATGCCAATAGGGCAGAGCTGTACAGGCTCCGTGATTCTGTCAAAGGTGACAAACAGCAAGGAAGAGGGCTGTACAGATGTCTTTCAAAAAAAAAAAAAAAATCCCACACATGAAAAATTATGGGAGTTAGATAACATTATGGGAAGGAGAGAGTTGCACACTGTGAAGTTGACCCTTGCTGCCAGCCACCCCTGGGCGACTTGTTTCTGCTTCACCATGCATTGCCAAAGCTTCCCAAGAGACAGTGCTGCTGGACTACCCATGGTGCACCACACTGTACACTTCTACATGCTTCCCAATGCAACACATGAGGATCTGAATCTCTTTGGTGCATCAGTTGGGCTTGGCCAACCTGGAGTTACAAGTTTTACCCTTAATAACTTTCCAATATGGCTTCCGTGTAGAGAGAGTGGGTACCATGTACTAGCTGAGATAGATTCTGAGCAACTGAGTTCAACTTGGGGAGGATCTAAAGTTTGAGCCCCAAGTATGTGCAAAAAAGGGTAGAAGAATGGTGATTTTGTAAACAGTTCACTACGGGCTTGTCTACACTGGCAGCGCTTTAATGTGGCTTGGGTAGTCGCAGCAAGTGATGGGAGAGAGCTCTCCCAGAGCTCTAAATCAATCAACTCCACGAGGGGCGTAGCTCCCAGCGCCGGTGCACTGTCTATACCGGCATGTTACAGCGCTGAAACTTGCAGCACTTGGTCTGTGTTTTTTCACACCCCTAAGTGAGAAAATTGCAGTGCTGTAAAGCGCCAGTGTGGACAAGCCCTAAGACCAGATGCTCACATCTCTTTATATGCTTACTAGCAACCTTAACACAGAAAACAGACTGAACTGGCTGAGAGGAGCAACATATATATACATAAGCAAACAGAATCCCCTTTCGCCTCTAGAAGAGGAACCCTGCAGGACAGGACTATCACAGATTAGCAAAGGAGGCTGGACAGCTCTTGCACTGTAAGTCACATTACACAGGAACAGAACAAGTCAATATCCAAGGCTGACAATTCAACATTTTTCAGCTTCTCTCACCTCACTTGGAAACCCTAAACCATTCCTTACCTGAAGTCTGCGAGGCTCAGCTGCAGTTTCTTCCGGGCCTTGTTTCTAGTGATGTAGTTTGTGGCTGATCCCCTCTCGTACTTAGGAAGAAACAAGGACAAAGATTCATTAGCTGCACAGGGGACAGAAGTTTCCTTGAATTGGGATCACAGAGCACAGGGAAAACTAGTGACTGATTCAGAGAAGGTGAGGTGAGTAACTCAGTATAGCGATTAAGCAGAATAATCCACACAGGATCCGAGATACAGAAAAAGAGGCTCACCTCCCAATTGGGGATCCTTTAGAGAACAGCTACCTAGGATCCCAGGAATCTATCGATAGCAGCAATATTCTGTGGATTATTACCCGAGCGCAGGACATGCAGCAGGAACCCACAGCAGCTGAGGCAAGAAGGGATTTACACGAGGTGCCCTGACACCCAGCTGAGAGCGATCTGTGGGCACTCTACGAGCTGGCAAGCCCACGCCACGAGGGGCCCTAATGGGGGGGGGGGCACTCCCGGTGGCTACCGGGTGCCGGCACGTGCCCCGCCCGCACGGAAAGCGGCGCCGGGGGCAGCAGGCCCGGCCCGCCGCAGACCGGGGCCGCCGCGCTGCTGGCAGCGAGCGGAGCCCCGGCACGCCCGGGAGGAGACCGAGCCCGGCCCGCGGCCCCGCGGGGACCCGCTTGCTCAGGCGGCTCCGGGGCGAAGCGAGCTCGCGAGCCGCTGCCCAGCGCGGGGGCCGAGCCCCGACGGGCCAGGCAGCGGGAGGGGCGAGCGGCGCAGCAGCCCCGCGGCCGGTACCTTCTTCTTCTCCAGGCCGCCCATGGCTGCGGCTCAGCGGCGGCCGCGCTCTGGGGTCTCCAGGCGGCTGCTCCAACTGCTCCCGCGTGGCGCGCGGCCCCGAGGACCCCACGGGCCGGGGCTGCCTCTCGCTGCCTGCGCGGGCGGCACCATCCGAGCGGCCCTGCGCCAGGCCACCGCCTCGCTCCCGGCGCGGAGCCTGCAGCGCCGCCGGCCCGGGGCGCGGGAAGCCTCAGGAGGGCAGCGAGGGGCGCCCGCGCGCCCCTCAGGCACGAGTCGGGCAGACCCTGGGCTCGCGGGGCCTGCTGGGAAAGGGGTCCAGAGACTGCGCAGGCCACGCTGGGAGGGGGGCAGGCCTGCGCGGGGCATGCCGGGAAAGGGGCGGGGCGGCCGCTGCTGGGGTTCTATAGGGACGGTCCTGATCTGGGGCCGTGAGAGCGCGGCGTGTCCACACGGGCGCCTGTTACCCCGCCCCGCCCCCGCGTTGGCTGCCCGGTCGCCCTGCCCCGCCGGAGTCGCCCGGGGGCTGCGGACAAGGGGCGGGGAGCGGCTCTGGGCGTCTGAGCGCTGAGGGCGGCTCCGGCCGCGGCGTGCTCGGCGCTGCCCCTCTCTGCTGGGGCCGTGAGGAGAGCCGGAGGGGGCGGGGGCTTGCGCGCCTTGGTGGCAGACCTGCCGCTCGCTGTGGTTCATGAAGACGCGGCGGGTCCTTACACCTGGCCCCAGGTTTTTACCAAAAATAGTTTCCAAGTTTCAGTCAGTTAATTTACCAGTATTTTTTCCAAAGCTGCATGCTATTAAAGGGCCATCTGAGTTGCATACTTTAGATGCTAGAAGGGTATTAACATATTCTTTAAATAGACCTAAAGGTTTTAGGAACTCATCTTTGTTATTTTTTCCTATTCTAAGAATCATATGAGTTATGATCATAGAATCATAGACGATTAGGGTTGGAAGAGATCTCAGGAGGTCATCTAATCCAATCCCCTGCTCAAAGCAGGACCAATCCCCAACGAAATCATCCCAGCCAGGGCTTTGTCAAGCCTGATCTTAGAAGCCTCTAAGGATGGAGATTCCACCACCTCCCTAGGTAACGCATTCCAGTGCTTCACCACCCTTCTAGTGAAATAGTGTTTCCTAACATCCAACCTAGACCTCCCGCACTGCAACTTGAGACCATTGCTTCTTGTTCTGTTGTCTGCCACCACTGAGAACAGCCGAGCTCCATCCTCTTTGGAACCCCTTCAGGTAGTTGAAGGCTGCCATCAAATCCCCCCTCGCTCTTCTCTTCTACAGACTAAATAACCCCAGTTTCCTCAGTCTCTCCTTGTAAGTCACGTGCCCCAGGCTCCTAATCATTTTCATTGTCCTCCACTGGACTTTCCCATTTGTCCACATCCCTTCTGTAGTGGGGGGCCCAAAACTGGACGCAATACTCCAGGTGTGGCCTCACCAGTGCCGAATAAAGGGGAATAATCACTTCCCTCGATCTGCTGGCAATGCTCCTACTAATACAGCCCAATATGCCATTGGCCTTCTTGGCAATGAGGGCGCACTGCTGACTCATATCCAGCTTCTCGTCCACTGTAATCCCCAGGTCCTTTTCTGCAGAACTGCTGCTTAGCCCATCATTCTGCAGCCCATATCAGTACATGGGATTCTTCCTTCCTAAGTGCAGGACACTGCACTTGTCCTTGTTGAACCTCATCAGATTTCTTTTGGCCCAATCCTCCAATTTGTCTAGGTCACTCTGAACCCTATCCTTACCCTCCAGCGTATCTACCTCTCCCCCCATCTTAGTGTCATCTGTGAACTTGGTGAGGGTGCAATTCATCCCATCATCCAGATCATTAATAAAGATGCTGAACAAAACCGACCCCTGGGGCACTCCACTTGCTACTGGCTGCCAACTAGACATCGAGCCGTTGATCACTACCCTTTGAGACGGACAATCTAGCCAGCTTTCTATCCACCTTATAGTCCATTCATCCAATCCATACTTTTTTAATTTGCCGGCAAGAATACTGTGGGAGACTGTATCAAAAGCTTTGCTAAAGTCAAGATATATCACATCCACTGCTTTCCCCATATCCACAGAGCCAGTTATCTCATCATAGAAGGCAATCAGGTTTGTCAGGCATGACTTGCCCTTGGTGAATCCATGTTGACTGTTCCTGACCACCTTCCTCTCCTCCAAGTGTTTCAAAATGGATTCCTTGAGGACCTGCTCCATGACTTTGCCGGGGACTGAAGTGAGGCTGACCTGTCTGTAGTTTCCCGGGTTCTCTTTCTTCCCTTTTTAAAATATGGGCAATATATTTGCCTTTTTCCAATTTGCCTGGGGCCTCCCCCGATCGCCACGAATTTTCAAAGATAATGGCCAATGGCTCTGGAATCACATCAGGCAACTCCCTTAGCATCCTTGGATGCATTAGATCTGGACCCATGAACTTGTGCATGTCCAGCTTTTCTAAATAGTCCTTAACCTGTTCTTTCACCACTGTGGGCTGCTCATGTCCTCCCCATACTGTGTTGCCCAGTGCAGCAGTCTGGGAGCTGACCTTGTCTGTGAAGACCTAAGCAAAAAAAGCATTGAGTACTTCAGCTTTTTCCACATCTGTCACTATGTTGCCTCCCCCATTCTGTAAGGGGCCCACACTTTCCCAGACCTTCTTCTTGTTGCTAACATACCTATAGAAACCCTTCAAATCCCTTGCTAGCTGCAACTCCAGTTGTGCCTTGGCCTTCCTGATTACACCCCTGCATGCTCTAGCAATATTTTTGTACTCTCAGTCCTCCCTCGTCATCTGTCCAAATTTCCACTTCTTGTAAGCTTCCTTTTTGAGTTTAAGCTCACCAAAGAGTTCACTGTTAAGCCAAGCTGGTCGCCTGCCATATTTGCTATTCTTCCTGCACATCAGGATGGTTTGTTCCTGCCCCCTCAATAAGGCTTCTTTAAAATACAGCCAGCTCTCCTGGACACCTTTCCCCCTCATGTTAGCCTCCCAGGGGATCCTGCCTATCAGTTCCCTAAGGGAGTCTAAGTCTGCTTTTCTGAAGTCCAGGGTCCATATTTTGCTAATCTGCTTTCTTCCTTTTGTCAGGATCCTTTACTCAACCATCTCATGGTCACTGCTGCCTAGGCTGCCACCCACTTCTACTTCCCCTACCAATTCTTCCGTGATGTATCTGCTCAGACCATTTCCAGATGGGTTAAACAGCAGTCCGGTGCCTCGTGCTGTGAGATCCGAGTCCACCTGGGCAGTGGCAGCATCATTTGCTTGTCTTAAACATGTTCCTATTGGGGAAATCTGACAATTTTTAATGAAAGCAAAACAAGTATATTAACCAAAAAATCATGGATAAAGTGATACCAAGTAAAAGGAATAAAGGTAGAAATAACAAGAAAATAAAAGGTTTCAGAGTAACAGCCGTGTTAGTCTGTATTCGCAAAAAGAAAAGGAGTACTTGTGGCACCTTAGAGACTAACCAATTTATTTGAGCATGAGCTTTCGTGAGCTACAGTATGCATCCGATGAAGTGAGCTGTAGCTCACGAAAGCTCATGCTCAAATAAATTGGTTAGTCTCTAAGGTGCCACAAGTCCTCCTTTTCTTTTTAAGAAAATAAAAGTGCAAACACATCTAAAAGACTAAGACTGTATCTTGTTAGATTAAGTTTTTCTTCAAGATGGTTTCTCTCACCCACAGCTTCCTTTCCAGCTTTTGCTGCCCAGGACCCATCACAGAGGTCAAAGAACTTGGTTCATTTGTCTCCTAAGGTGAAGGATAAAGATGGAGTCTCTCTTCCTGATCCTTATATCCCCAAAATGATTGTTTTTATCTTACAAGTTAGGAAGGCCTCCTGAGGATTCAGCCCCCTGTGTCTCTCTAGGGTGCAGGAGCCAGGTTAAATCTCTGCCCCTTGAGTTCAGGATCACGATACCCGCCCCCTCCCCCCCCCCCCCCCCCCCCCGTTTAGCTTTAGCTAGAGAGCTTTGTTTACTGCTAATATGTATATTGTGGTAAACCTACATTCCTTTGTCTCAGACAGACCTGTTTATTACCTTTACCTAGGTCAGGCTAGTTCTAGTAACATCGTACAGAGGGAATTCAGAACTTCACATGTAACATTAACACATGCATTTTACAATTATATTAATAATCAGTGTATTAGCTTTCAGATAATACTGCACAAGGCATAATTTGAACAAATAGTACTGCAGTAGTGTGTGAATATAGGGTGCATAGGGTCACAGTATGTTAGAGGGTTTTCTCTCAACCCTCCCCCTTCCCTGGTTCTTGTCACACAGACAGCAAGCAGCAAAAGATCAGAAGTCCAAAGTGCAGACAATGCAATGTTTATTGGGGTTAGTTTCCAAGCAAGCATATTCCGAAGCCCTTCACATCAGTCGGGCTTATCTCTATACGCTGACAGAGTCTGTTCCCCGGTGTTCTGTTCCCAGCTGTGACGCCGCAGAGCCTTGCCTGTGTCCCTGTTCCCAGGTCCCTATACCCATTCCCCTCCCCCCTTGGCAAGCATGATTTCAATTTTCCCTTTCACTTCCTGTTTGACCCCAGTATGTATAGTAATATTCTCAGCTATACCTTAACCAATCATTTTACTGAAATTTAACTAATCAATCCTAACATATTGTAACATAATTCTCTAACCAATTATATCCCACTACCCTAATTAACTTACACCTGGCAAAATTAATTATACAGCAGACAAAAACAATTAGAGAAACAGACAGATTAACAATAGAAAAGTGGGGGCCATAAAGATAAAACAATACAGAAATGAGGGTTTCACAACCGCAACCATTGATAAGTGATTTCTTGCCAGACAGGATGCTATCAAACTAAGTTTTCTTTAAAAAGAACAGGAGTACTTGTTTCAGAGTAGCAGCCGTGTTAGTCTGTATTCGCAAAAAGAAAAGGAGGACTTGTGGCATCTTAGAAACTAACCAATTTATCTGAGCATAAGCTTTCGTGAGCTACAGCTCACTTCATCGGATGCATAGAATGGAACATATAGTAATATATATATATATATATACATATATATTACTATATATATATATATATATATATATATATATATATATATATATACACACACACACACATACAGATAAGTTGGAAGTTACCATACAAACTGTGAGAGGCTAATTAGGTAAGATGAGAAAGGTGTGAAGATACTTAACTTAAGGAAATAGATTCAATATGTGTAATGACCAAGCCACTCCCTACGTCATTACACATATTTAATCTATTTCCTTAAGTATCCTCACACCTTCTTGTCAACTGTCTAAATGGGCCATCTTGATTATCACTACAAAAGTTTTTTTTCTCCTGCTGATAATAGCTCATCTTAACTAATGTACTCCTGTTCTTTTTGTGGATACAGACTAACACAGCTGCTACTCTGAAACCTAAGTTTTCTTCAACCATCTTAAGATCTATTTCTTTAGCTGTTGGTGATGGGCACTATCAGGACAGGATCGTCTTCCGAACAGCCCAGTACCACCTTATTTCAATGTAACTTGTTTGGGATGTGAGGATGAGCCAAAGGCCTTAGCCTAAGAACAAGGCCTCGGACCATCATAGTGAGAGAAGGCCCATATACAAGCAGACTTGTTATTTTGATTCTTTGTTTTATACCTCTATAACTAGCTAAGTGTTAAAAATACACCTAAATTCTTAAAGTATTGATCTTTACAGGCAGGCCTGAATATCTATATTCTAATACAGTAACCTTCATTTATCTTCCCATGAACTTACCAGAGAGCACAAGAGCTGGGTTCGGTTTCTATTCACACTGCTGTGGCAAACACTTAAACAGCCACAATGGGTGCATTTCTTGTCCAGGTAACATTTCCCAAACTTTTGAAAGAGGAGCCTACCTCAAGGAGAATGAAACCATTCACCTCCTCTTTCAGTTCCAACATGTGGTGTTAAAGGCCTATGTAGATTAATTTATAGATCTTCCACACACCAGACCACTTTTCCAGCTACTCTTTTATACTCTGCACCATTACTCCTTGTGGTAAACACTGGTGTCAAGGTTCCTTCCCCACTTTGAACTCTAGGGTACAAATGTGGGGTCCTGCATGAAAACCTCCTAAGCTTACTTTTACCAGCTTAGGTTAAAACTTCCCCAAGGTACAAACTATTTTACCCTTTGCCCTTGGTTTTCCATTGCCACCACCAAACGTTTCTCTGGGATCCTGAGAAAACGTTGTTTGGAAACGTCTTTTCCCCCAAAAATCCTCCCAACCCTTGCACCCTACTTCTTGGGGAAGGTTTGGTAAAAATCCTCACCAATTTGCATAGGTGACCACAGACCCAAGCCCTTGGATCTTAGAACAATGAAAAAAAGCATTCAGTTCTTGAAAAGAAACATTTTAATAGAAGAAACAGTAAAAAGAAAAGGATCACCTCTGTAAGATCAGAATGGTAAATACCTTACAGGGTAATTTGATTCAAAACATAGAGAATCCCTCTAGGCAAAACCTTAGGTTACAAAAAGACACACAGACAGGAATATTCATTCTATTCTGCACAACTTATTTTCACAGCCATTTAAAGAAATCATAATCTAACGTATATCTAGCTAGATTACTTACTAAGTTCTAAGACTCCATTCCTGTTCTGTTCCTGGCAAAAGCCTCACCCAGACAGACACAGACCCTTTGATGTTCTCCCTCTTCCCAGCTTTTGAAAGTATCTTGTCTCCTCATTGGTCATTTTGGTCAGGTGCCAGTGAGGTTATCCTAGCTTCTTAACCCTTTACAGGTGAAAGGGTTTTTTCCTCTGGCCAGGAGGGATTTAAAGGTGGTTAGCCTTCCCTTTATATTTATGACAACTGGTGTGAAGATCTTTATAATATGATACTTCCTCTCCTTCCCTTCATGCTGTGATGAACAGTGAAATAATTAACAATGTTGACACTGAAAGTATCATTGGCCTCTGAGTTAGCACCCAATGAATGAATGGATCAGTTTGAGGCTCTCTGCAGACTCAGGCAGACATCCTTACATCAGTTTCACTTGGGTCATTTTTTTTCACAACTATAACAGCTAGAGATTTAGGCTATGGCTACACTAGAGACCTTACAGCATCATAGCTGTTCCGATGCACCTGTGCTGTGCTGATCTCTCGTGTAGTCGCTCTATGCCAGAGGTGGCCAACCTGATTCTGAGAAGGAGCCAGAATTTACCAATGTACATTTCCAAAGAGCCACAGTAATACATCAGCAGCCCTTCCCATCAGCACCCCCCCTCCACTCCCAGAGCATCCCCCTCCTTCCCTGCACCTCCTAATCAGCTATTTCATGGCATGCAGAAGGCTCAGGAGGAGGAGCGAGGGCACAGCAGGCTCAGGGGAGGGGGCGGGAAGGGATGGAGCGGGGGCAGGGCCTGTGGCAGAGCCAGGGGTTGAGGAGTGAGCACCCCCGGGCACGTTGGAAAGTTGGCACCTGTAGCTCCAGCCCTGGAGTCTGTGCTTACACAAGGAGCCGCATAGTAACTTCTGAAGAGCCGCATGTGGCTCTGGAGCCACAGGTTGGCCACCCCTGCTCTATGCTGATGGAAGAGAGTTTTCCCGTTGACACAAATCACCCCTAATGAGCAGCAGTAGCTATGTTGGTGTGAGAAGATCTCCCACTCACATAGTGCTGTGCACACTACCACTTATGTCACTCAGGGGTGTATTTTTTCCACACCCCTGAGCAACATAAGTTTCACCGACATAAGTTGTAGTGTAGACATGGCCTTACTTTTTAAAAGAGAAATGAAAACAGAGTTCTGAGAACAACTGAGTGGTATTGTCACACACACACACTCACCCCACCTAGCCTTCTCCCTAATTCTTCATGTCTTGTCCGGAAGCATGTCTCACACTTTGAGAAGTGCTGTATTAATGGATAGTAAAAATGAACAGGTGTGTATACGGGAGTAATTTTTTATCCAGCTGAGCTTGTGTTGTGAAGCTGGCTGACACTGAAAATTAAATATTGTAAAATAAATAAATATCTGCCTGAGGTAATAGATTTTACAAGTAAGCCCAAGCAATAGGAGTTGGGGGACAAGGGGAGATCAGAAATAACAATCCCAATAGTTGCCTTCATTCCTCCTCCTTCCCTCCTCCCTCAAATTGGGTAAATAATCTTCAAGATGTGCACCCACCACTGCCCGGTTTTTCTGGAAGGTCTTTTGTAAAATAATTAATTTCCTTAAAAGACCATTTCATGGATAAAGAATAAGTAAAAGCAAGACACTGCTGAATTAATTAGCTATAAAAAACTAGGGAAGGAGAGACTGTGGATACTGAACAGGGGAGGATACGGTGTAAAGAGTGGGGGAACAAAAAGAGAAGGGAGAAAGCGGGGGGTGGAGGGGAGAGGAGCGGTGGGAATGTGGGAGCAAAGTGTGGAAGAGCAAGGAGAAGGTTGCGGGGGGTAGGGGGAGAGAGATCTTCAGATCTAAAGTAGAACAGAAAAGTTTGCTGACACAGAAATAGAAGGGAAAGAGATAGGTAAGTCCCCAGACTGAGAGAAACTCAAGTGAAGAAAGAATGAAAAGCAAGGGAGAGTTATTTTTCTTTTTTTATCTTTATTTTTTTAGAAAGTTTGGTTAGAAAATATTAAGATGTAGAACAATATTTGATTGACACCTCTGGGGACGTGGCCACGCTTACTCCTGGGAGAACGCTGCATCAATGGGTGCACACAGGTGTTTTTTCTCTGTAGAAAATAAATTCTTCTGGAGAGGCGCTGCTTTTGCCCACCAGGGCCTGCTGTGGCCAGAACAGAGGGCAGCTGTCTCAGCCAGCCGAAGAGAGGGAGGGGGAGAGGCTGCATTCTTCACAGCACCTTGCCCGCACAGCCAGGTGAGGAGGCACAGGATATGGGGGGGACAGACAGTGGGGCACATAGGGCTGCTAGTGGGTCACGTAGACTGCGGGGTCAGAAAGGCTAAGGGGGGGACAGACTGGGGTGGGGGCTGAATAGGAGTGGGGATGCAGGGCCACATTGGGATGGAGGGAGGGAGGTACAGGGATATGTGGGGATAGGGGAAGAGGGGTAGCTGAGGAGGGACACATGGGGATGAGGGGATACATGAGGACAGGGGCAGATGTGCCTGACTGAATGGGAGAGGCTAGGGGTCGTGACGCATGGCTAGAAAGGGTTAAACATCCTGCAAATAAATAACCCTCAAAAGACATGTGGGGAGATAATGTTTGTGTTTTTGCGTATTTACATATGTATGAGTAGGGTTGACAATGTAATTAACAGTCCCTGTCTAGGCTGTATTCTTATATCATTTAAATGAATTGTAAACACGGGATATCTCGGTATTTATCTCTCTTTTAAATGTACTGTGAATGGTGGAGGAACAAGCAAATGGCCTTATGTTAATTCATATAGCTAAGTACCGGTGATGGACCTCCTTCAAAATCATCCTAATTACCTTTTGTTCCCTGAGGAACTCCAACTTGTCAAAAGACATGAAATTGTATAAAAGTTCCTTGGGTCCTGATTCTGTCATCTCAGATCTGCTTAGGCTTCATCAGGGGAAGTTTGAGTCAGAAGACTGAGGTCCCAGTTATGCTGGTATGCCCTGAATATGAGATTTGGACATTGGTCTATAACCTATGAACTCTTTGCAACTACAGAGCTCACCATCTATGCTATGAATATGAACCTCAATGAACTGAACTCATGTCAGTATGTATTGTGACAGGGTCAGGCCAGATGGCTACAAGAGAGTGATCCTATTGGGATCCGGGAAGCCCGCCCACTGCTAAAGGATCCCCCCCAACCTAAGAGGGGGATCTACAGGACCTGGAAGCCAAATAAAAACGGGGGACAACTAATGAAATAACAGGGACAGGAGTGTGGTTAAAGGGTCAAACGAAGGGAACCAGACGGGGACACTGAGCAGAGAACGCCGGACAGCGCCCACTGCTCCTCAAAGGCGTCAAGGGAGTCAGTGGACGCTGCCCAGAGGAACTCTGCCTGGATACGTGAATGGACCGAGGATCGGAAATAGGCCCCACAGTCACAGGAGACTCCATCGGCCAACCTCCTCACCCTGGTTTTATAGATGGCCATTTTAGCCAGGGCCAGGAAGAGCTTGACCAGGAGGTCCCGTGACTTTGTGGGGCCACGGATAGGGAGTGCATAAATAAGAAGGTGAGGGGAAAAGTGCAACCAAAACCTTAACAAAATGTCTAAGAGGAGCCGAAATAGGGCCTGCAGCCTGGCACACTCCAGGTAGACGTGCGCCAGGGTTTCCCTCACACTGCAAAAGGGGCAGGTGTACAGGATAGGGGTGAACCGTGCCAAGTACACGCCCATGCTCACGTCCCCATGGAGGAGCCGCCAACTTATATCCTTGGCGGGCCTCAGGACCAGGGTGGAGTATATGCTGGCCCACTGGGGCTCCTCACCCTCTAGAGGTGGCAGGAGGTCCCGCCACTTTGTGTCAGGGCGGGATGCGAGGGTGAGGACGTGAAGGGTCTGGAGCCCGAGCATGTGTAGATGCTTCCTTGGCGCAGTCTGGAAACAGACTGGCTGCAGATCGTGCAGCCAGCTCACGGTGAAGGGGCGGGGGGGTTGGCTAGGTCCATGGGGCCTGATGAAAAGGTCTGGAGGTCCTGGGGTGTAGGGTGGGCGGGGCGCGCCCTTGTGCGGGCCCCGGTCGAGGTAAACCCGAGCAACAGGCGGCAAAGTGGCCCTCACCTCCTGAAGTATGTGCCGGGGAGTACAAGGCCTGGAGAGCCCCATGTGCTGAGCGAGCATCAGGGGATCCAGCCAGTCTCCCCGATCGTAGTCCAGGAGATCTCCGACTCTTGTGACTTCTGCCAGGACCAACCTCTGGCGCACCGAGGGGGACTCCGTCACCTGCACGTGGAGCTGGGGGTTGTGTAGCAGGGGCTCCGCGAGGAGATCTGCCCCCACGGTGGCTGCCACGGACCTGGTCACTGAGAACAGTTTCCAGGTCCAGAGGAGGTCCTGGTAGAAGACCGGCAGCCCAGAGAGGTCTCACGGAAGACCTCTCGGATGGAGATAAAGGAGCTGCCGGTCATATCGGAGCCCCCGGAAGCGGCGCAGGAAGGCGTGCGGAGCTGGAATAGGGGCTGCAGCCTGGCGAAGTCCAGGTAGACGTGCGCCAGGGTTTCCCTCATGCCGCAAAAGGGGCAGGTGTCCGGGATTGGGGTGAACCGCGCCAAGTACACGCTCGTGCTCATGGCCCCGTGAAGGAGCCGCCAACTGATATCCCCAGCGGGCCTCGGGACCAAGGTGGAATATAGGCCGGCCCACCGGGGCTCCTCACCCTCTAGGGGTTGCAGGAAATCCCGCCACTTTGTCTTAGAGCGGGACGCGAGGATGAGGACGTGAAGGGTGTGGCACACGAGCGTACATAGATGTTTCCTTGGCGCGGTCTGGAAATGGACCGGCTGCAGCTCGTGTAGCCGGCTCACGGTGAAGGGCAGGGAGGTTGGTTGGGTCCACGGGGGAGGGGCCCGATGAAAAGGTCCGGAGGGCCTGGGGTAGGGTAGGCGGGGCATGCCCTCGAGCATGACCCGGTCGAGGTAAGCTCGAGCAGCGGGCGGCAAAGCTGCCTTTGCCTCCTGAAGTACGCGCTGGGGGGTGCGAGGTCTGGAGAGCCCCATGCGCCGGGCGAGCATCAGGGGATCCAGCCAGTCTCCCCAGTCGTAGTCCAGGAGGTCTCCGACTCTCATGACTTCCTCCAGGACCAAACTCTGGCGCACCGAGGGGGACTCCGCCACCTGCACACGGAGCTGGGGGTTGTGTAGCAGGGGCTCCGCGAGGAGATCTGCTCCCAAGGTGGCCGCCACGGACCTCGTCGCTGAGAACAGTTTCCAGGTCCGGAGAAGGTCCTGGTAGAAGACCGGCAGCCCGGAGAGGTCTCGCGGAAAACCTCTCGGACAAAGATAAAAGAGCTGCCGGTCGTATCGGAGCCCTTGGAAGCGGCGCAGGAAGGCGTGCGCCAATATGCTCCACGTCGAACTACCTGCACTATAAAGGAGCCTCTGCAGGGCCTGGAGGCGGAAGACACGGACCTGAGTGTGCAGACACTTCAGGCCCTGCCCTCCTTCCTTCAGGGGTAGATGAAGAACCCCAACAGGGGCCCAGTGCGTTCCTGACCAAAAGAACTCTAGAATCGATGTCCGGAGGTTGGTCAGGAAACCCGGGGCCGGGACCAGGGTGTTGAGCCGGTACCAGAGCATGGACAGGACTAGTTGGTTAAGCACCAGTGCTCTCCCTCGGAGGGAGAGACATCGGAGTAGCCTCGTCCATTTCCTGATCCGCTCTATCACCCCGCCTTCTAAATTTTGCCAGTTCTCCGGCGGAGAAGGGTGCGTGGCAGAAAGGTAAACGCCTAGGTAGAGCAATGGACCCGCGCTCCACCGGATGGTCTGAAGCGCGGGTGGGAGGGAGCTCCCCTGCCGCCAGTCCCCCATCGCCAAGCCAGAGCTCTTGACCCAGTTGACTCGGGCGGAGGAGGCTGCCGAATAGATGGCCTGGCAAGCCTCCACCCGCGCCAAGTCGCTGGGGTCCTGGATCATGAGGAGCACGTCATCGGCGTACGCCAACAGGACCAGCCGCAGCTCCGGCTCCCGCAGCACCAACCCCGTCAACCTCCTGCGGAGGAGACAGAGGAAAGGCTCGATCGCCAGAGCGTACAGCTGGCCCGAGAGGGGGCACCCCTGTCGCACTCCTCGCCCGAAGCTGACCGGTTCGGTCAGGGTCCAGTTGAGCCTAACCAGACACTCCGCGGAAGTGTACAGCACCTGGAGAAAACTCACAAACTGAGGTCCGAATCTAAACGCCTGCAGAGTGCTCAGGAGGTACCCATGGTCCACTCTTTCGAACGCCTTCTCCTGATCCAAGGACAGGAGGGCGAACGACAGACCATCCCTACACCCGAGTTCCAAAAGGTCCCAGACCAGGGGCTGCAGTTGGAGCAGTAGCAGCACCTGAGGGTGGGGGGTCCAGCAGCCAGCCAGCAACCAGGTAGCAGAGAAGGGGGGTGGTGTCTGGCCCAGCCAAGGGAGCAGCTGGAGCAGCAACAGCAGCAGGGAGAGCCCAGGGCCTAGCAGCAGCAGTACCAGCAGGAGCAGCAGCCCTCTCTCTCCTTCTCCCTCCAGGCCAGAGGGCTACAGGAGAGTGATCGAAGAGAGAGCTACTGGTCCCAGGTAAAGCAGGTCCCTTTTTCCTGGGTAAGGGAGCAGGGAAGGTTTTTTTTTTTTTTTTTTTTTTTTTTTTTTTGAAACAGAAAAGAAGTTTATTTATAACAGTTACAGAGATTACAAAAAGATAAAAAAAAACTTAGCAACAAAACAACGCAATCAGAAGGTATAACACAACAGCTTTCAGGAGGGAGAGGTGTTCAGGTTAGCCCAGGCCCAGAGCGGGGGGGCTTCCTCGACACTCGTGGTCTTCCACCCTCCTGAGTTACCTGGTGGCCTAGAGCGGGGGGGCTTCCTCGACACTCGTGGTCTTCCACCCCCTCGAGTTACCTAGTGCCGCGCCCAGGGTCACCGACCCTCCCTCTCCTGAGAGTGCCCGACAAGATGGGCACGGCTGCGGGGTGGGTGGTTGGGAGGGAGGGGGGTACACCCATGTATTATAAGACCCCTCCTAGATGACAATAATGATGGTATTCACAGCAGCTAACGGCTGTGGCTGGCGTCTCTCGCTCCGTCCCTCAATCAGAGGGTCAAACGGAGGGAACCGGACGGGGTCACCGAGCAGAGAACCCCGGATAGCGCCCATCGCTCCTCAAAGGTGTCAAGGGAGTCGGTGGACGCCGCCCAGAGGAACTCCGCCCGGATGCGTGAATGTACTGAGGATCGGAAAACGGCCCTACAATCGCAGGACGCCTCGTGAGCCAACCTCTGCTCTCTGGTCTTATAAATGGCTGTTTTAGCCAAGGCTAGGAGGAGGTTAACCAGGAGATCCCGCGACTTGGTGGGGCCACGGATAGGGAGTGTATAGATAAAGAGGTGGGGAGAAAAATGAAGCCAGAAGCGCAATAGAAGATTTGTGAGGAGCCGAAAAAGGGGCTGCAATCTGGCACACTCTAAATAGACATGCGCCAGGGTTTCCCTCACATTACAAAAAGGACAAGTATCCGGGATGGAAGTAAACCGTGTCAAAAACACGCCCGTGCTCACAGCTCCGTGAAGGAGCCGCCAACTGATGTCCCCGACGGGCCTCGGGACCAAGGTGGAGTACAGGCTGGCCCACCGAGGTTGCTCACCCTCCAAAGGTGGTAGGAGATCTCGCCACTTTGTATCGGGGCGGGACACCAGGGTGCGGGCGTGAAGGGTATGAAGCGTGAGTGTATATAAATATTGCCGTGGTGCAACTTGAAAACCAACCGGCTGCAATTCATGCAGCCTGCTTGCAGTGAAAGGATGAGGGGTGTGTTGGGATCGGCAGGGTAGGGGCCCGATGGAAAGGTCCGGCGGGCCTGGGGTAAAGGATGGGCGGGGTGCGCCCTCGCGCAAGGCTCGGCTGACATAAGCCCGAGCGGCGGGGGTCAAAGCGGCCTCCACCTCCTGAAGCACGCGCCGGGGGGTGCGAAGGCTGGAGAGCCCCATGCGTTGAGCGAGCGTCAGGGGATCCAGCCAGTCTCCCCGGTCGTAGTCCAGGAGGTCCCCGACCCTCGTAACTCCCGCCAGGACCAACCTCTGGCGCACCGTGCGGGACTCCGCCGCCTGCACACGAAGTTGGGGGTTGTGTAGCAGGGGCTCCGTGAGGAGATCTGCCCCCACGATGGCCGCCACGGACCTGGTCGTTGAAAACAGTTTCCAGGTCCGGAGGAGGTCCTGGTAGAAATCCGGCAGCCCGGAGAGGTCTCGCGGAAAACCTCTCGGACAAAGATAAAAGAGCTGCCGGTCATATCGGAGCCCATGGAAGCGGCGTAGGAAGGCATGCGCCAATATGCTCCACGTCGAGCTACCTGCACTATAAAGGAGCCTCTGCAGGGCCTGGAGGCGGAAAACGCGGACCTGAGTGTACAGACACTTCAGGCCCTGCCCTCCTTCCTTCAGGGGCAAATGAAGAACTCCAACAGGGGCCCAGTGCAATCCTGACCAAAAGAACTCCAGAATCAATCTCCGGAGGTGGGACAGGAAACCCGGGGCCGGGGCTAGGGTGTTGAGCCGGTACCAGAGCGTGGACAGGACTAGTTGGTTAAGCACCAGTGCTCTCCCCCGAAGGGAGAGACATCGGAGTAGCCTCGTCCATTTCCTGATCCGCTCTATCACCCCGCCTTCTAAATTTTGCCAGTTCTCCGGCGGAGAAGGGTGCGTGGCAGAAAGGTAAACGCCTAGGTAGAGCAATGGACCCGCGCTCCACCGGATGGTCTGAAGCGCGGGTGGGAGGGAGCTCCCCTGCCGCCAGTCCCCCATCGCCAAGCCAGAGCTCTTGACCCAGTTGACTCGGGCGGAGGAGGCTGCCGAATAGATGGCCTGGCAAGCCTCCACCCGCGCCAAGTCGCTGGGGTCCTGGATCATGAGGAGCACGTCATCGGCGTACGCCAACAGGACCAGCCGCAGCTCCGGCTCCCGCAGCACCAACCCCGTCAACCTCCTGCGGAGGAGACAGAGGAAAGGCTCGATCGCCAGAGCGTACAGCTGGCCCGAGAGGGGGCACCCCTGTCGCACTCCTCGCCCGAAGCTGACCGGTTCGGTCAGGGTCCAGTTGAGCCTAACCAGACACTCCGCGGAAGTGTACAGCACCTGGAGAAAACTCACAAACTGAGGTCCGAATCTAAACGCCTGCAGAGTGCTCAGGAGGTACCCATGGTCCACTCTTTCGAACGCCTTCTCCTGATCCAAGGACAGGAGGGCGAACGACAGACCATCCCTACACCCGAGTTCCAAAAGGTCCCAGACCAGGGGCTGCAGTTGGAGCAGTAGCAGCACCTGAGGGTGGGGGGTCCAGCAGCCAGCCAGCAACCAGGTAGCAGAGAAGGGGGGTGGTGTCTGGCCCAGCCAAGGGAGCAGCTGGAGCAGCAACAGCAGCAGGGAGAGCCCAGGGCCTAGCAGCAGCAGTACCAGCAGGAGCAGCAGCCCTCTCTCTCCTTCTCCCTCCAGGCCAGAGGGCTACAGGAGAGTGATCGAAGAGAGAGCTACTGGTCCCAGGTAAAGCAGGTCCCTTTTTCCTGGGTAAGGGAGCAGGGAAGGTTCCAGAACACTTAGGAACTTTCTAGAACTAATTAAGGCAGGCAGGCTAATTAGGACACATGTAGCCAATTGGGAAGCTGCTAGAATTAATTAAGGCTAATCAGGACACCTGGTTTAAAAAGGCTGTCACTCCAGTTAGTGAGGTGTGTGTGTATGTGCAAGGAGCTGGGAGCAAGAGGTGCAAGAAGCTGAGAGTGAGAAGGCGTACGACTGGAAGACTGAGAAGTACAAGCATTATCAGACATCAGGAGGAAGGTCCTGTGGTGAGAATAAAGAAGGTGTTGGGAGGAGGCCATGGGGAAGTAGCCCAGGGAGTTGTAGCTGTCGCCCAGCTGTTCCAGGAGCTACTGTAGACAGCTGCGGTCCACAGGATCCTGGGCTGGAACCCAGAGATGAGGATGGGTCTGGGTTCCCTCCATCCCCCCCGCCCCCCAACTCCCTACTTGATACCAGAGGAGTTGACCTGGACTGTGGTTTCACCAAAGGGGAAGGTCTCTGGCCTGTTCCCCAATCCACTAGGTGGATCAGCAGGGACTAGATGACCTTCTGGGGTCCCTTCCAACCCTGATATTCTATGATTCTATGATTGTTCTTCTTCCTTTTCCCCATGCTGGCCAGTGATGAGGCTAACTGAGTGAACGGCAGATTTGAGCCACGAAAGTGGCCAAACTAAGGGCTGCCGTGAACCTCTGAGGTGAGCAAATCTGCCTATAAGCGCAGGACCCACCAAGGCAGAGGAGGGACTTTGTCACAGTATATTGATCTTTTAACTATACTCTCTTTTGTTTTTTAATACATTTTAGTTTAGTTAATAAGAATTGGCTGTAGCGTGTATTTGCGTAAGATCTGAAATATTCATTAGCCTGGGAGGTGATGTGTTCAATCCTTTGGGATTGGTAGAACCTTTTCTTTCACATGATGAAATAAGATTTACAGAAATTTTCATCATATTTGACATGGGTACCTGGATGGAGGCCTGAGGCTGGATCACTTAAGGGAACTGTGTTGTTTGTACTTCTGAGTAACCAATAAGGTAATAAAGAAGGTGGTTTTTTGTGGCTTGGTAAATCTAAGTATTGGAATATCCGCCAGCTTTTTTGGGTTTGGCTGCCCCATTCTTTGCAGTTCACCCTAATTGAGTGAGAACAGCTGGCTCCCCATTAGGACCTCAGTCACAGGGGTCAGCCAGGGTCTGCATGGGGGAGGATCCCCAGTTCCCTAACAATTGTTCTTCCTCTCCCAACTTCTCTTCCCCCCATTCCATACTTCTCTCATCCACACTCAACAACCCTCCAGGTGTGAACCTCCCAGACATTACTTCCCTCTCCCTCAGCTCCTACGTTATCCCTGACTCCCCCAAGCCATTGCACCGCTCCTGAGGGGTGCAGGAAATACAGTTCTGTATTGTAGTTTAAAGGAATTATTACTGAAAGTTCTGTATTAATATGCTTAGTAAAGAATCTGTCAAAAACATTCCTGAATCTTTTTTGTTGTCTGTATTGGTACAGACCTAAGTTCCTCTAAGTTGCGTGGCCAGGCAGCCGCCCAGCAATCTATCAAGTGCCACACAGTTCAGGTGCCCCTCTCCCCACTGCCACGCTGCTCCTGCCCTCTGCCTTGGAGCTCCTGTCCAGCTGCTCCCGGGAGCCTCCTGCTTGCTGTGCAGAGCAGGGTTGGGGATGGGTGGGACATGACTGGGCTCAGGAGTGGGACGTGGGACGGAGCTTGCTGGCAGCTGTTGCTGTATCTGAACAAGCAGGCTTCAGACTGGTGAGTGCCCATCTACATAAAAGGGCAGCATATTTAAAGGGGCAACACATGCCCCCCCCACACACACCAGACTGTGTTTGTCTCTCTCTCTCTCACACACACACACACTATGTGTGTCTATCACACACACACACATACACTGTGTGAGGCTCTCTCACACACACATACTTTGTGTGAGTCTCTCACACACACACTTTGTGTATCTCTCTCTCTCACACACACACAATCTTTTACACTCACCTCCCAACACATACTTGTATTATTATTGTTGTTTTTGTTACTTCTTGATACTTCTTTCAAAGTGCTGTTATTTTAGTTTTTTGACTGGTCTATGCATTTCATAATTTTTATTTCTCTCTTACGCTTAAATTTAATTCTTTGAATAATGAGTTCTAAAATGCCTAACTTGTCCTGGCTGGAGTAACTATCCCTATGGTAACTTTTTAAAAAAATATATATTATATCTAGGTTTTTGGTTTTTACTGGTGGCGCACTTCTGCACATAACAAAATTCATTCCACACATGGATGGAAAAAATTAGAGGGAACATTGGTACAGACATACTTGCTGACAGGTATTTTGAAATAAATTACTAAAATAATTGAAACTGGTATGATTATATTGTATTATTTTGACAAATAAAATATGCAGAGTTGTGCAGCATTTTAAGATATTATACGCAGAATTTTAAATTTTTTGATGCAGAATTCCCACAGGAGTATATGCAGCAGGAAGGACTTGAGAAACCTGGCTGTTGATGGGAAATAGGTGTGGAAGTCTGGGGTTGCAGTGGATAGGGAGGAGATAGGTGGCTTTAGTTCTGTGTTAGGTGATTTTTTTTATTTTTAACCGTGTTATGCTCTGGCATTTGCAATAGGTTTTTAATGATTGTGTGTGTTTAGTTTGCATGTTGTTGGTATTTTAACAGCACTTTCCACTGGTATGTTTTCCAGGAAAATATGTAGATTTTTTTTCATAAAAGCTTTGTTATGAACCATCTTTAATCTTCTATAATTCAGGACATTTCACCTGGCATTTGAAAACTTGCCAGATGACCTTTCCAAGATAATTATTTGCCCTTCCCTATATTTGTTTAACTGGCTGCAGAAGTAATCAGACATAGTGACCCACCTCTTCTCTGTCATCCTGACACTTCGAAAAAACCCAAGGGGGAAAAGCTCTCCTGCTAATAATACCCAAAAAAGTCTGCTGTGGGTCAGCAGTTCTTTTTCGTCCTGCGACATCAATGAGTCCCCATGGGAGGGTGTTTTTCTCTTTCCAAGCAAGTGTCCAATTTGCTTTTCTGTTGCAATTAACTCTGAAAACAGATATAACATTTTTGTTAGAAGCATGACAATCTAAAATTGACCCGTATGGTTTATAACACGTTACTCCCTCCAAAAGATTTCCTAATACAGAACCCTGAAATACTGACCCACAATGGAGTGGAAACCTCTTTGATATTAAAACAAACAAAACCCAACAACAAGAAAGCAAAAATAATGTCTAACTGTAAATTCTACTTTCCTTTTTGTATTTGTATAGTTTAGTTAACATAAAATTAAGATTCCGAATGAACTTCTGGTATAGAAAATGTATTAATTAGGTTAAACTCTAAGGAGGTATTCCAGCTGTTCTGGAAAGACCATATGGCTTAGAAGTAAGTAATTCCATATCACTGGTTTGCTGGCAATAATGGGAATGAGTCTGAAGAATGAATTAATTTTAAATCATATCCATAAAGGAATCAATTGTACATCAGGATCTTTGTGCTATACAAGTACTGCAATTTTGAATGTTAGTGTCTTACACAATGAGAAGCCTTAATTGGTTATTTCTTTCTCATTCACAGAGCCAGATTCTGACCTTTGATACGTTCATGTGGCTTCTACTAAGCTTGGTGGGATCTGTACCAGGTCTTACAAGGGTGAAAGTTGAAAACTTTGAATGTGCTGGCCCAAAGTTCTGCCTTCATTCTCCTTTGTACAATCTTGTTTAGGCCAATGTAGTTACCTGCAGGTCACAGAGGGCAGAATTTGGGCCAAAATTCCCAGTATCTTAAAAAAAACAAACCCCACCAAAAATCAAACATACAATAAATTTTATCAAGTACACATACCGAAAGAGAAAACATATTTGTTATCATTGTTTTTTTGTTTTGTTTTTTGTATTACACAAAATGTAGGGGCCTCAAGTGAGACCAAGACCATAGTGGGCTAGGTGGTGTCATGGATTGGCACAGTCTTTCCCGTGTCCACTCATAAAGTTTGCTGGCCTACATAAGGGGATAAGAGCCTATTACTGCACCCAGATAACAGAGTTACTGTGTTAGTTTAAGTGATCGAGATCATGATTTCCCCGTTCAGGATCCCAGGTTCAAACCCCAGGAATGACCCAGGCAGTGTGTTGTTGCACAGCTCTTGAAGCTGGATATGAGTCAGCAGCGTGCCCCTGTTGCCAGGAAGGCCAACGGCATTTTCGGCTGTATTATTAGGAGCATTGCCAGCAGACCGAGGGAAGAGATTATTCCCCTCTATTTGGCACCAGTGAGGCCACACCTGGAGTACTGCGTCCAGCTTTGGTCCCCCCACTACAGAAGGGATGTGGACAAATTGGAGAGAGTCCAGCGGAGAGCAACGAAAATGATTAGGGGACTGGGGCACATGACTTACGAGGAGAGGCTGAGGGAACTGGGGTTATTTAGTCTGCAGGTGGACAAGCAGTTCTGCTTGAGCATAGTTCAAACTGTATTTTCTCCAGCTGTGGAAACCACACGCTGAACCTGGTAGGTGTTGACTGTGCTGAATCATGCAAGGAGCCAATTACTTACTTTGGAACTGTTCAGCAAATGAACAATCTCTTCAGTAGCAGCCCACAACGGTGGAAAATTCTGAAGCAATCTCTTCCTGTTTCACTGCAGGGGATGTCCAAAACTAGATGGTCTGCAGGGATTGATGGTGTTCAGCCAGTTGCGCAGCATTTGAATTCAGTGAGAAAGGCTTTAAATGAGCCTGAATCTCTCAATCTCACTGCACAGGCTCGAACTGAACTTCAGTCTATTCAAGAGGACTTGTGGCATCTTAGGGAATAACCAATTTATTTGAGCATAAGCTTTCATGGGCTACAGCCCTTATGCTCAAATATATTTGTTAGTCTCTAAGGTGCCACAAGTACTCCTGTTCTTTTTGAAGATACAGACTAACACGGCTGCTACTCTGAAATCAGTCTGTTCAGAGGCACATGTCCAAATTTGAATGCATTCTGATGTCATCAAGTGAGCTGTAGCTCACGAAAGCTTATGCTCAAATAAATTGGTTAGTCTCTAAGGTGCCACAAGTACTCCTTTTCTTTTTGTGGATAAAGCTGTTTACAATGATCCACCAAACTAATCTGGTAATTGAAGCATGCAATTCTACCCTTGATGTTGAGAGAGATAACACTGAAAGTCTTATCAATGACATTCAACAGATTTGTGAACAATGGGATGCGATCCTGACTGAGTCCAAATTAGTAGCACAGAATATTGGCATTTCATCTGAATTCTCCACTGATTGCAACTTACCTACTGAATCTGATGCCAAGCAGCATTATAGGGTCAATGTCTTCCTTGTCGTGATTGACTCTATTCAATCAGGTCTTACACATCGATTTGAGGCACTGCGACTAATTTTTACCCTTTTTGGGTTTCTTTGGCAGTTTACCAGGCTGAATAATGAAGATCTACTTTCTGCATCTGAACAATTTCAGCAACAGTACAACAAAGAAATCTCAAAAGATCTCAGTGATGAAGTCATCTTCCTCAAATGAATATATTCCACGAACTTTAAATTGGATTGCAAGCCAAACGAATTGCTTTAAGAAATACTCGAACTTGGACTCTTGGGGTGTTTCCTAATATCACAATTGCATTGTGGATTTTTGTCAGTTTGCCTGCATCAGTGGCTTCAGGTGAACGCACCTTCAACATGTTGAAGCAGGTAAAGAACTATCACCATTCAACTATGAGACAAGAGCATTTGAATGGGCTCACCATGCTTAATATTCACTATGCACAAAAGAGAGATTTTTTCCTCAATAATTAGTGCATTTGCAGAGAAAAGGGCTAGAAAAGCATTTGTTAAATAAAAAAATATTCAAATTAGATCTCACTCTTTTTTTTTTTTTTTTTTTGGCTGCCTTATTTTGTTTTCAGGTGTCATCATTTTTTATTTTTATTATGGCTATGGGCCTCAAAAGCTGGAAGTGGCCAGGGCCTCTCTGGACCTCTGAGAGGGCCTGTCAAGAGTTCTGCCACAACCACCAGGGAGCTCGGGGTTCCCTCGCTGCCAAGAGTGGCTGGGAGCTCAGGCTTCCCCCACCGCCTGTGGCTCCCCACCACTGAAGTCACGAAGGTCGCTGGAAGTCACAGATTCCGTGATTTCCACGACCTCCATGACTAGATCATAGCCTTAGTTATAATTAATTTATTAAATAGATATGTAGCAGTGTATTCATTTTATGGTGGATGTACAATGTTAATTACAAACGAAACTACTTTAAAAGACTAGTGAGGTTCCAAACTCAAGCACTCTAAAACCAAGGGTGTCAGAGCCTTCCCAAAAGTGTGTGTGGGGGGGGAACGTCCCTCCTCTTCCCCCCCGAGGCCCTGCCCCTGGCCAAGCTGGAGTGGGGCTGGGGAGCCTACCACCCACCTCATCCGGAATGGGGGGAGCTGAAAGCAGCCCCCTTCCCATGTCCCCGCCCCCCAGACCCTCTGCCCAGGGCAGGTGGAGGGACCCAGGCTCCCCACAGCTGCTCACATGGCTCCCCGACTTGGCTCCGGCTGGGGGGCGGGGCCTCGGAGCCGCAGCCTGGTATTGACTAGGGTTGCCAACCCTCCAGAATTGGCCTGGAGTCTCCAGGAATTAAAGATTAATCTTTAATTAAAGAGTATGTCATGTGATGAAACCACCAGGAATACATCCAACCAAAATTGGCAACTCTAGCCTATGATAAAGCCACAAGAGTAGTTGTGGGGAACTGTGGCACAACCTGCACCTGTCCTGAAAAATACTCAAATATTTTTGCCCCAGTAGGATCTCTTGTTCATTCAGTGAACAGAATGGATGGTGCTAAATTAACAAGCAACAATTCAATATTTTATTTTATTTCCATTATTCAGTATGTGGCTCCACGCTGTATTTACTGCACACTATTAAACCTTGTCTTGAACACAGATTTACTGCAGTCTAGGCTTGTCTATGGAAATCATTATAGTATCTAAGTGCTTAAAAAACTTTAATGAATCTATTATCCCCATTTTATAATGGGAAATTGAGGGCCAGGGAGACTAATGTAAAAAATATCCACTCATTTTAAATGCAAACTTTGAACCACCTAGGACCTAATTTTTCACGGTAGGTAGCATTACCAAATATGTTATATGTGCAAAGTAGAGCTCCCATTAACTTCAGCTGCAGCAGTGAATGCTTGGCACTTCTGCAAATGAGAAAGTCAGTGTCACGGCTCCACAGGATTGGTGCTATGGCCCCAGCTTTGGAACAGTCTCTGGGAGGACCCCTTCAGCAGGCCAGACTCCCTGGAAGTCTCACTCTTCTCTAAGGTAAGCCACACGGCTTCACCACCTCATTAGGCTGGACCTCTGGGCTGTCAGCACCCCTGCTTCCCACCAGGAGCTCCGAGCGAGTCCCACTGAGACAGACCCCTGAAGGAGACTTGTACGATCTTAGGGAGTACCACACCTCCTTGGTCAGCATTTGCAGTGACGCTCAGCCAACGTTGTAAAACAGAAGAGTTTATTAGTTAACTGAAACACAGCATAGGAAGTCTTGGATAGCATAGAGAAAAGAAAGTTACAGCATCCCAGTCAGCACAAAGCCCACAGACCTGTTCCTCTGACCTCCCTTTGTCCCAGTTCAGGTATGCCTCTGACTGCTCCCCACTTCCACCTCACCCTCCTCAGTCCTTTGTTCCGGAGCTGGGGAGATATGGCTCAGTGTCCCTGCTGAGAGGTGGGAAAGACCATTTTTCTCTGGGTTCTTGGTTGCTAGGAGTCTGTGTCTGGGAAATAGGATTTGCCATTGTCTTCTCAAGAGCTCCATTGATATGGGACTTAAGACCCCAGACAGCTAAGCACCATTCACACTTGTGAGTTAGCCTGCCCAGGGAGCAAACAGACATCTCCCCCTTCCACTAGGTAACAATGCAGCAGAGGGAAAACTGAGGCACTCATAGGCTTCATAAAAATATTACAGAAAATTCCCACTTCAGTCAGAGTCCCAAAATATGAGGAACACAAAATTAGTGACCACCAATGAAAAGTTTGGCTTAAATGACTTGCCCTGCATCAGTTGCAGGGAAGGTTCTGCTCACCCATGAGCTGAAGCTTGCCCAGTGCAGATGGAATATTGGGGGGAAAGTTTAGTTTGATAATAAAGAGACACCTTTTAAACCCTTTGCCACACAGAAAAAAGCCCTCGGTGTTCATTTCATGTTTGTTTATAATCTCCTAGCTGCCCAGCTGCTTTTCCTCACTACTGCCACCAGCAGCCTTGGGTTTCCATCTTCTCTCTCCTGCTGTGGTCATTCATTGCAGCAGTTCTGCAGATTCCCCAGCTTTGCTTTTTCACTTACATTTTTCACTTCATTGTACAGAGCTGGATTTGCCATTGCTCAGCCACATGTCAATAGCAGAGTTCTCTGTCTATGCGCATGGCACCAGCAGCTAATTTTCCAAAGTCACACAGAGCAGTGGGAGGTTAGCCTGGGGTGTCAGGACTCCAGTGTTTGGCCCATGGGGACTCCAGGTGCTGCAGCTGCTGCCACCTACATGGTGAAACCTCCAGCCCAACATAAAAAGTGCAACCTGGCTGGCAACACCTAGGAGTCTCTCAGAGAAGTTTCCTGGTCAGTCACTTAGCACCCACTAGCAATGGGCTCTGATAGTGGGAACTTAAAGGGGGACTCAGCAGCCAGTCCCTTCTATGGCTTCCTGAATGGGAGGGAGTTTGGTCTTGTCATTTGGCTGTCAGAGTCAGGGCTTCTGGGTTCTCTGGCTTTGGAAGTGGGTGTGGTCTAGTGGTTGGAGCTGGACTGGTATCAGTATGTCGTGAAGTGATGACTCACTGGTGCGGTGCCTCCTGCTGGTCGTCTTTGGAATTAGCTTTTCACCAGCTCTGGAGCGCCCTCTGCAGGCCAGTAGCTCGCCTGCTGCTGGCCCCATGTCCCTCCCGGACCCCGGTGCCCCTTTACCTCGGAGTTGTGCCCCAGCAGTACCTCCACTCTCTGGGTCTCCCCTCCCAGGGGAACCCCCAGCCCTCTATCCCCACCTTGCCTCAGTGGCTACTGCCAGTCATCATCTAGGCCCCACTCACTGGGGCAGATTGCAGTCTGTAAACCACTCATCACTGGCAAGGGGTTAGGACCTGCTGCCTTTGCCTATCCCCGGGCTGCCTCTCTGCAGCCCCAGTACCTTTTGTAGGCCTTCACCAAGGCCTGCAACCTAGGGGTTCACCAGGCTGGAGCTCCCCAGCTCCCTTTGCCCTTCCCCAGCACTGCTCTGCTTCAGGTACCTCACTCTCAGGCAGCTAGCCCTTCCCACTCCCGGGCTAAAGTGAGACTTCTTCAACTTCTGGTCCCCAGCCCACTTATAAGGGCCAGCTGGGCCCTGACTGAGCTGTCCACAGCTGTGGCTGCGTCCTCAATCAGCCTAGCTTTGCTGCTTTCACTCCTCTTATTTTAGGCGCAGGGTAGCCACCCCACTACACAGTACCATGCTTCAAACCTGCCTCTGTCAGTGACATTGTGGGTGACCTTGCAGCCAGTCACTTTCCATCCCTGTGTCCCTAGTAATGTGGGTACTACTGACCCACCTCTGAGGGCTGGCAGGGGTCACAGTCTCCACCCACACTCACAAACAAAAGACATGGGAGGGATCATGAATTGATGTCTATTCATCTCTATCTCCTTCTATCCAAGCATTGCAAAGTTATGAATTTTAGACTACCCTTCTCCCCACAGCGAACGACTCGTGCCTCACCACTTATCCCTGGAATAGCATACAGAGGGCGCTGTTGAGCCCACAGATTATATTTATGTAAGATCACTAGGGCTGTTGATTAATCACAGTTAACTCACGCGATTAACTCAAAAAAATTAACTATGATTAAAAAAATGTATTGTGATTAATTGCACTGTTAATAGAATACCAACTGAAATGTATTAAATATTTTGGATGTTTTTCTACATTTTCAAATATATTGATTTCTATTATGACACAGAATACAAAGTGTACAGTGCTCACTTTATATTATTCTTTTTTATTACAAATATTTGCACTGTAAACATGATAAACAAAAGAAATACTATTTTTCAATTCACCTCATACAAGTACTGTAGTGCAATTTCTTTATCGTGAAAGTGTAACTTACAAATGTAGATTTTTTTGTTACATAACTACATTCAAAAACAAAACAATGTAAAACTTTAGAGCCTACAAGTCCACTCAGTCCTACTTCTTGTTCAGCCACTTGCTAAGGGTATGTCTACACTACGAAATTAGGTCGAATTTATAGAAATCGGTTTTTTAGAAATCGGTTTTATATATTCGAGTGTGTGTGTCCCCACAGAAAATGCTCTAAGTGCATTAAGTGCATTAACTCGGCGGAGTGCTTCCACAGTACCGAGGCTAGAGTCGACTACCGGAGCATTGCACTGTGGGTAGCTATCCCACAGTTCCCGCAGTCTCCGCTGCCCATTGGAATTCTGGGTTGAGATCCCAATGCCTGATGGGGCTAAAATATTGTCGCGGGTGGTTCTGGGTACATATCGTCAGGCCCCTGTTCCCTCCCTCCCTCCATGAAAGCAAGGGCAGACAATCGTTTCGCGCCTTTTTTCCTGAGTTACCTGTGCAGACGCCATACCACGGCAAGCATGGAGCCTGCTCAGCTCACTGTCACCGTATGTCTCCTGGGTGCTGGCAGACGCGGTACTGCATTGCTACACAGCAGCAGCAACCCCTTGCCTTGTGGCAGCAGACGGTGCAATAGGACTGGTAGCCGTCATCGTCATGTCCGAGGTGCTCCTGGTCGCCTGTGTGAGGTCGATCAGGAGCGCCTGGGCAGACATGGGTGCAGGGACTAAATTTGGAGTGACTTGATCAGGTCATTCTCTTTAGTCCTGCAGTCAGTCCTATTGAACCATCTTATGGTGAGCAGGCAGGTGATACGGATTGCTAGCAGTCCTATTGCATCATCTTCTGCTGGGCAGGCAAGAGATGAGGATGGCTAGCAGTCCTATTGTACCATCTTCTGCCGAGCAGCCATGAGATGTGGATGGCATGCAGTCCTTCTGCACCGTCTGCTGCCAGCCAAAGATGGAAAAGATAGATGGAGTGGATCAAAACAAGAAATAGACCAGATTTGTTTTGTACTCATTTGCAAAACCCCGCCCCCCGTCTACGGGACTCATTCCTCTAGGTCACACTGCAGTCACTCACAGAGAAGGTGCAGCGAGGTAAATCTAGCCATGTATCAATCAGAGGCCAGACCAACCTGCTTGTTCCAATAAGAACAATAACTTAGGTGCACCATTTCTTATTGGAACCCTCCGTGAAGTCCTGCCTGAAATACTCCTTGATGTAAAGCCACCCCCTTTGTTGATTTTAACTCCCTGTAAGCCAACCCTGTAAGCCGTGTCGTCAGTTGCCCCTCCCTGCGTCAGAGCAACGGCAAACAATCGTGCATCTGAGTTGAGAGTGCTGTCCAGAGCAGTCACAATGGAACACTCTGGGATAGCTCCCGGAGGCCAATACTGTCGAATTGTATCCACAGTACCCCAAATTCAACCCGGCAAGGCCGATTTAAGCGCTAATCCACTTGTCAGGGGTGGAGTAAGGAAATCGATTTTAAGAGCCCTTTAAGTCGAAATAAAGGGCTTCATCGTGTGGACGGGTGCAGGTTTACATCGATTTAACGCTGCTAAATTTGACCTAAAGTCCTAGTGTAGACCAGGGCTAAGACAAACAAGTTTGTTTACATTTACAGGAGATAATGCTGACTGTTTCTTATTTACACTGTCACCATAGCCCAGCTGGGTTTTATCACCACTGAAGTCTGTCTCTTTAGGGGGAGGTACATGATTCTGTGACGGGTTGGATCACAGAAACCCCTTTGGGACTGCCACCTGATGTGCCTAGACTACCTCTGAGCCCGTTTTCCCTGCCAGCTTGGGGCTGCACTTAGGACGGAAGAATCCCATGCACCGCTACAGACTAGGGACCGAATGGCTCAGCAGCAGTTCAGAGAAAAGGACCTAGGGGTTACAGTGGATGAGAAGCTGGATATGAGTCAACAGTGTGCCCTTTTTGCCAAGAAGGCCAATGGCATTTTGGGATGTATATGTAGGGGCATTGCCAGCAGATCGAGGGACGTGATTGTTCCCCTCTATGCGACATTGGTGAGGCCTCGTCTGGAGTACTGTGTCCAGTTTTCGGCCCCACACTACAAGAAGGATGTGGAAAAATTGGAGAGAGTCCAGCGAAGAGCAACAAAAATGATTAGGGGACTGGAACACATGACTTATGAGGAGAGGCTGAGGGAACTGGGATTGTTTAGTCTACGGAAGAGAAGAATGAGGGGGGATTTGATAGCTGCTTTTAACTACCTGAAAGGTGGATCCAAAGAGGATGGATCTAGACTATTCTCAGTGATAACAGATGACAGAACGAGGAGTAATGGTCTCAAGTTGCAGTGGGGGAGATTTAGGTTGTATATTAGGAAAAACTTTTTTACTAGGAGGGTGGTGAAACACTGGAATGCGTTACCTAGGGAGGTGGTGGAATCCCCTTCCATAGAAGTTTTTAAGGTCAGGCTTGACAAAGCCCTGGCTGGGATGATTTAGTTGGGGATTGGTCCTGCTCTGGGCAGGGGGTTGGACTAGATGACCTCCTGAGGTCCCTTCCAACTCTGATATTCTATGATTCTATGAACCCCATTGCTGGCTGCACAGTGGGCAGAGTCCTCGCTGCATCCCTGGCCCAGTAGAATTGCAGGGGTGGAGAAGAACAGATAACAAGATAGAGAGAGACTTGTCCTCCAGCTGGGGTCAGTCAGAGAAATTGGCTGGGGTCCCATTACCCAGCTGCAGTCTGTCTCAGTCTCCTATTGGGTCCCATTTCCCAGCTGAGTTCCTTACCCCTCTGGTGCAGCAGCAACTGGTAGAGACAGTAAATCCCCTCCCTGGCCTGCCAGCTGATGTCCTTGGCTGGGTCATTAACGAACAGACCCAGCTGTTGCACATGGTGACCCATACTAGGGAACTCTGCTGAGTTCTAATGGAAGGGAGAGGAGAGGGGACTCCATCAGCATTTTCCTGTCAGCTCCCAGTCCCCCCTGGGCCAGGATTCTCTTTCCCCTCAGCCCCTCTGCAGGACATGCTGGGGGAGAGAAGCTAGAACTAGACCCTTCATCTTCTCTGCCGACAAGGGAGCCTAGAGCTGCTCCAGGATTCTAAGAAGGGACCCAAGACCAGACACGAACCTGGTTGGAGCTGGGGCTGGAGCGTGGTCAGAGGTCACTTACATCAAACTCAGAGAGGGTGATAGTGAATCTGAGCAGGACTGTGATGCTCCTAATGGCCCTGGCTCTCTTCTGGGACACCCTGGATACAATCCAGAAGTTGATGTGCTGTGCAGGTCAGGATCAATGGGCAGGGGCATGTGCTGTGCAAATGAGCCCCTCCCCATTTCCAGGGGGCTGAGACATTGTGCGCAGAAGGGAATATCTGAGTCATTGATCACAGAGCTTTAGAAGGGGATTGTTGCACCCAGGATGATGCTTGTATCCTGCAGGTCACAAATTGTCAGAGTCTCTCTAGATTGGGACAATGTTTGGTGTCGGGGCTGGTTCCATCCCAGAACTCCTGATTCCTGAACAGCTCACCAGGAAGGAGACAGACCCCTCACCCCTCCTTGGCTCTCAAGTCTTCGGTTGGATGAAGGGAGTGACTGCGAGCGCAATTCCCCCAGGAATCTCAGGGCACATCGGAGAGAAGGGCTGATTGCCTGGGGTCCTCCTGTTTCTCTAGGAAGGAGCCTGTGCCTCTTCTCAGAGGACCATCTCCTGGATCTCACAGGAGGGGTTCAGACTCTCACTCTCCAAGCCAGCCAGAGGCCCTGTGGTTAGTGCTCAACAGAGCCAGAGCTCTGGCTTGAAGTCCCAGCTCCTTCCTCTGTCCTTCAAGGAGGAAGGCCCTGACACTGCATTGCACCAACTGCCCTGACCAAGTATGGCCCACTGGGGGCCCAGCTAGGAGGACAGACCAGAAAATGGATCTTCCAGTCTCTCCTTACCAGTCCTCCTAAGAGTTAAGGTAAAATTGACCCCTGTCCCTTCTCCTCAGGCTCACCTCTAAGATGTAGTGGAGCCTGTCTGTGGCTGGAGACTCTACCAGCAGGTTCCCCAGCATGGCACCCAGAAGCTCTGGCAAGACCTTCTGCAGAGCCTGCAAGGCAAGGGAGAGCCATGGGTCACTGTTAGGGAAACTGAGGCTACACCTGCCAAAGGATGGGAAGAGGGGTCTCTGGGAAGCACTGGTGAGACCTCCAGACACATAACCTGGCTTCTCTCATTCACATCCTACTGCAGGCAATTAGCAAGGATTCATGGCAGTATGACAGCAGGCTCTTCGATCCATGTCAGGATGGGAAGAGGGGTCTCTGCGGAGGGCCTTGTAGGCAGCAGAGTATGAAACAGCTAAGCTGCTATGGATGGAAGCCGGGCTGCTGGGCAAAACATGGCATGTGGAAAGAAGGAAGGAAAGTTTTCCCCATGAAGGGGTTACATCATCCCCCTGCAGGAAAAGATCCAACCCTGCAGCTTGTTCCATCTCTGCCCACCCTTATCTCTGCCCTATATCTGGAGCTCCAGCAAATCACAGAAGCAGGGACCAGAGGCCACTCCTGCTCCTGGCAGGGAATAGCGCCTGTTCCCTGGACCCTACTGCCCCTCCTGTATCTGACCCTGGGAGTGAGCCTCTCCCCAAGGCCCCCATAATGTTACTGGAGTGAAAAGAACAGCCCAGCCAGGAGAGAGTGAACCTTCCCTGCCACCTCTGCCAGAGGAACCACCCTTGGGAGGTGACCGGGGAGTGGGAGGAGCAGTGACTCCCAACCCTGGGCCTGAGCAGCACCGGGGTTAGGGGAGCCAGGCGGGAGGGTCTCGGTACCTGAGGTTTCCCACAGCGATCAGGGAGTTGGCGAGGACACCGCCGGGTGGAGAGTTGTCAGGCAGCTCCTCAATGAGCTCCTGTGAGACCCGAAGGAGACAAAGGAGCGTGTGCAATTCGGGCCCAACCGACACTTCCCAGTACAGAGATTACACACCCAGTGCCCCACATGGCCAGCAGGATACCCCCATCTGTCTCCTTCTCCTCCGATTCCTTCCTGTGCATCAAACTTGGCCCCCTCCCAGGATTCCTGCCCAGCTCAGTCCCACTCGCCTTCTTCCCTCCTCCCTGTCAGAACTGCCCCCATCCAACCCCATCCCGACTACCAAGCTGGGACCATGTGATTCCTTGCCCCCCAGCCTCAGCTGCCCCTCCAGCCCCACGATTCCCTCACTGCCCACTAGTAACCAATCTCAGAATTTCTCCCAATTGCCCAATCCTCAGTCCCAGCAATCCCTACCCGCTGCTGCCACCTCCAGCCCCACTCAGCCTCACCCTTTGGCCTGGGGAGACCCCTGCCTGTCCCATGTTTCTCTCCTTCCTCCAGCCACCAGGCGCCGTGTCTCACTCACCACAGTCCTCTCCACCACAGCCGCCTTGGAGCAGGGCGGCTCCAGTGTGTCCTGCCCTCTCTGCTGTGCAGCGAGACACACAGGGTGAATGGTGGGCAGGAACCTGAGCTGCTGGGCCTCATCCTGCACCCACCAGGAGTGGGGTTAGGGGAGAGAGAGCCTGTTAACCAGGGACCTCTCTTCCAGATCATGGAGGAGAAAGGTCCCTATTAGGGGTGGTTGATCACAAGAGACAAGACCCTGTGCAGGGGATGGGGATGCTGGGAAGGGGCAGGACAATTTAGGTTCCAGTCCAGCTGGGGAATGTTTGTACCTTTTCTCTGCCCTAGAGCTGCTCTTGGATGTCCTTGAGAGCAGCTTCCTCTGTGACAGTGTCCACCCATTCCTCCTCCTCATCCTCTGAGTCCCTGGGGGTCCTCCTGCTGGCACTCAGGGAAATGTCCCCCCTACCTCCCTCAGGGACCCAAAGCAGGGCAGGCCCCACACTCCCCCCTCTCAGTGACGTGCCATCGGCCCCCAACAGCTTCAGGAGCCCCTAGCAGAGAGCCCCCCACACTGTGCTGGACTCCCTGGGAGCTGCCTCCCCCCGGAGTCTCAGGGACCCAAGTGGCAGCAGCTCCTGCTGCCCCCACCCCCAGGTTCCCTTGCTGCAGGGGCAGCTGTGTGGCTGCTGATGATGACAGTTGGGTTCGCGTGACTCAGGCCAGACATCTGGGTTGGGGACCCACCCCCCATAGCACTGGTAGAGTGCCTGGGCCCAGGGTGTTCACAGCCCCGTCCTCACCCCTTCCTGAACCCAGCCCGGCTCCTCACCTGGAACAAAGCAGCGGCACCCATCAGCCTCGCTGCTGCCTGAGTCCCAGGCGCTGCTGCTGTCCCATGGGGAGCGGACCGAGCTGCTGGTGCTGGGACAGGGATCCTCCACCTCCTGCCTGGGGATGCTGAAAGGTCTTCAGTAACTGGGCAGGGTGATGCCTCCTGCTGGGAATCAGGGCTGGGCTCCTGGGGCTGGGTCCCACCTGCCCTGCCGCATCCTGGACCAGCTCCATTTGGGCCTGGCTGGTGCCTCTCCCGCCTCGGTGCCTGCGCCGGGAGTGGGTTTCCTTCGCCAGAAGGATGGGCACTTCCACCTCCTGGCTTGGCCGGGAGCTGCTTCCCCGCCAGCAGGGACGGAGGGGCCGCTCTGCTCCTGGGGAAGATGGCGGCTGCTTCCCTCAGGCTCTGGGGCCACCTGGAGAGTCTTCTTCCTGAACACCCTCAGGAGCCTGGCCATCCTGGAACTGAGCGGGGAGCAGACGTGAGTCTGGGGTCAAGGCAGCCTCTCACTAATGGGCCTTTTTGGTCCCTCCCCGTCCCTGCCCCAGCCAGAGCAGCTCCTCCTCCCCACACAGCGGTGCAGGGAGTTCATTGCATGATCTGCTCCCAAGGTTGCCCCTCATCATCCCTGGTGCTGCAATGCCCAGGAAATCTCCTCCTTTTAGAGCAGTAGGTCAGTCACAAAGACCATCCACCACTTTGGACAAGCAGCCCCCTCATGCCGTCCCAGTACACACTCCTGCCCAGGCAAGAGAAGGAACAGAATCCAGGAGTCCGGACTTCTCCTGGGAACCATTCCCCACCTCAAACTCAAAAAGTTCCAAGGCATAGGAAGCCCAGGGCATCCTTGTTTCCCACTGATTTCCATGCTCAGCAGCTCACAGGGTCTGGCCCAGCTTAGAGACTGTCAGCCTGGAGAACAGTCTCTCACAAGGAAATGGATGGGAGCCCCATGGCTGGGACATTTCCAAACACACTAGAGATGGCTCTGGAGAAGCCCCTGCCCAGTCTGAGAGTGAGGGGGCTGTTTGCAAATCCAAACTCCTTTGGGAGAGATTCTCTCCCCCTGTTTCAGCCTCTCCGCAGACAGACAGGGGAAGCCACAGAGGAAACCTAATGCCACTCACTTGCTGTAGGTGATGGAGCAATGGATGGTGGATGTTCACTGTCGCCAGCTGCCCCTCACCCTCCTCCTCACTCCCCAAGCCCAAGGCAGGCTGGAGAGGGTGGTGAACTGCAGTTACCCTGCCCAGGCAGCAGGCAGGGTGATGACACTGGGCGATCGACTGGCTGTGAAAACAAGAGTCTGTCTTATTGCCATGGGACGGAGAAACTCGGCCTGCAGCAGGGGGTGCAGTACACTGCCCTCGAGTGTGGGTGACAGCGCCTCCCAGCTCCTGCCATCATGCCACTTTACACACCTGCATGAAGCCTCCCACCCCCCTGGGCTGTGGGGACTGGGACCCCAACCCTACTGATGGGAAACAGGCCTTGGGAGGGGAAGCTACTGGCTCAGGATCACCCCACATGTCAGAGCCAGGAATGGGACCCAGCAGTCCTTATTTCCAGGCCCCTTCACTAACCACTGCTGCAACTCCCTCCCACAGCTAGCAATTACAACCAAGCCCTCATGTCCAGTCCCCCTGCCTTTGAGAGGGAGGGTGCTCTGAGTTTGCTGTAGTGTCTGGACCAGGGAATTGGGAGTCAGGACGCCTGGGTTCCATTGCTGGTTTTCCTATTGACCTGTGGGACTTTGGGCAAGTTGCTTCCCTCTCTGTGGCTCAGTGGGACTCACATCCTTGAATGGGCTTTTGTCAAGGGTTCCTTCCCCACTCTGAATTTTGGGGTACAGGTGTGGGGACCTGCATGAAAGACCCCCTAAGCTTATTTTTAGTGGCTTAGGTTAAAAACTTCCCCAAGGCACAAACTTTGCCTTGTTCTTGAACAGTATGCTGCCACCACCAAGCGATTTAACAAAGAATCCAGGAAGAGCCCACTTGGAGACGTCTTCCCCCAAAATATCTCCCCAAGCCCTTACACCCCCTTTTCTGGGGAGGCTTGAGAATAAACAAGATGAGCACAAACCAGCCTTGGATTTTTAAGACCCTAAAAACCCAATCAGATTCTTAAAAAAGAGAACTTTATTAGAAGAACAAAAAAAAGATAAGAGAACAATTCTGTAAGATCAGAATGGAAGATAATCTCACAGGCAGTCAGATTCAAAACATAGAGAATTAGGCAAAATCTTAAATTACAAAAAGACACAAAAACAGGAATACACATTCCCTCCAGCACAGCAAATTTACAAGCCAAAACAAAGAAAACCTAATGCATTTTCTAGTTAGATTACTTACTAACTTTACAGGAGTTGGAGGGCTTGCATCCTTGATCTGTTCCGACAAAGGTATCACACAGTCAGACAAAAGCCTTTTCCCCTCACTTCCAGATTAGAAAGTATCTTGTCACCTCATTGGTCATTTTGGGTCAGGTGCCAGCGAGGTTACCTTAGCTTCTTAACCCTTTACAGGTGAAAGGATTTTTCCTTTGGCCAGGAGGGATTTTATAGCACTGTATACAGAAAGGTGGTTACCCTTCCCTTTATATTTATGACATGCCCCCCAAATCACAGATAGGGTGAAACACTGGCTGTGATTTCTTCCTGGAGCTCTAGGAGAAAACAGAGTTAATAAGACACATGCATCTCTAAATATACTACTAACTCTATAAAGACTAACAATATTTTCCACATCTCAAGGACGATTTTAACCAGTTGATTCTGGGAAACTTTCATGGGAGAGTGCCTCAGCCACATTGTTAGAAGCTCCTGAAATGTGTTGTATGTCGAAATCAAAATCTTGGAGAGCTAAACTCCACCGAATAAGATTTTTTGTTATTTCCCTTGGCGGTATGAAGCCACTGTAGCACAGCATGGTCGGTTTGCAGGTGGAAATGCCGTCCCCAAACGTATGGGTATAGCTTTTCCAGAGTGTAGACAATGGCATAACATTCTTTTTCACTGATTGACCAGTGGCTTTCGCTCTCAGACAGCTTCTTGCTGAGAAACACGACAGGATGGAATTCTTAATTCGGTCATTCCTGCATTAAGACTGCTCCCACACCACGCTCGGACGCATCTGTGGTGTGGAACAGTTTGTCAAAGTCTGGGGCCCTTAGCACGGGGTCAGACACGAGTGTCGCTTTAAGCTGGTTTAAGGCCCTCTGACACTCTTCAGTCCACTGAACGGCATTTGGCTGTTTCTTTTTGGTTAGGTCTGTCAGTGGGGTGGCGATTTGGCTGTATTGCGGTACAAATCACCTGTAATATCGAGCCAAGCCTAAGAAGGATTGGACCTGTTTCTTTGACTTTGGGACAGGCCACTTTTGGATAGCATCCACTTTGGCCTGTAGGGGGTTGATAGTTCCTTGACCCACCTGGTGTCCAAGGTAAGTCACTCTGTTTAGGCCTATTTGACCCTTCTTAGCCTTAACAGTTAGTCCTGCCTCCCTTATTCACTCAAAGACTTTTTGTAGATGTTCCAGGTGTTCTGCCAGGAATCCGAAAATATGGCCACATCGTCAAGGTAGGTGACTGCATATTCTCCCAGTCCTGCTAGGAGACCATCTACAAGTTTTTGGAAGGCGGCGGGTGCATTTCGCACCCCGAAAGGGAGCACATTAAATTCTTACAGCCCGACATGTGTGATGAAGGCTGACCTTTCCTTGGCGGATTCATCTAGCGGTACCTGCCAGTACCCCTTGGTTAAGTCCAAGGTAGAGATGAACTGGGGCCTTCCCAGTTTCTCCAATAGTTCATCTGTGCGTGGCATTGGATAGTTATCTGGGTGAGTTATAGCATTTAGCTTATGGTAGTCCATGCAAAAACGTATCTCCCCATCTGGTTTGGGAACTAGAACCACTGGAGATGCCCATCCACTTCCAGAGGGGTGGATTACACCCATCTGTAACATATCCTTGATCTCCTGTTCTATAGCAGTTTTAGCTTGAGGAGATACCAGGTAAGGTTGGGCTCTAATTGGGTGAGCATTACCTGTGTCAATGGAGTGGTATGCCCGTTCAGTCAATCCTGGGGTGGCTGAGAACATCGGCGCATAGCTAGTGCACAGCTCCTTGATCTGCTGTCGCTGCATACACCCAAGGGTCATGGAGAGGTTCACCTCTTCCACACCACCAGCACTTTTCCCGTCGTAGTAGACACCTTTAGTCCATTCAGCGTCATCTCCTCCCTGGGCTGTAAACTGACAAACCTTTAATTCTCTGGAATAAAAGAGCTTTAGAGTATTAATATGGTACACCTTAGGCTTTTGGTTGAAGGTGGGGAATGCTATGAGATAATTAACAGCTCCCAGGCGCTCTTGGACTGTGAATGGCCCTTCCCACAATGCTTCCATTTTATGGGCCTGGAGCGCCTTTAAGACCATGACCTGGTCCCCTACTTTGAAGGAAAGCTCTCCGGCATGTTTATCATACCAGGCTTTTTGCTCTTTCTGAGCATCCTGGAGGTTTTCTTTAGCAAGGGCTAAAGAGGTTCAGAGGGTGTTTTGTAGGTTGGTTACAAAGTCCAGAATGTTAGTTCCTGGAGAAGGTGTAAACCCCTCCCATTGCTGCTTCAACAACTGTGATGGCCCCTTAACCTTGTGACCATATATAAGTTCAAATGGTGAAAACCCTAAATTGGGATGTGGTACAGCTCTGTAGGCAAAGAGCAGCTGCTGCAACATTAGGTCCCAATCACTGGAGTGCTCATTTACAAATTTACATACCATGTCCCCCAGAGTTCCATTAAACTTCTCCACCATGCCATTTGTTTGGTGGTGGTAAGGGGTGGCAACCAAGTGATTCACCCCATGAGCTTCCCAACGGCTTTCCATGGTTCCTGCCAGGAAATTAGTTCCTGCATCTGTAAGGATGTCAGAGGGCCAACCTACCCGGGCAAAAATGTCTGCTAGTGCCTGGCACACACTTTTAGCCCTGGTGTTGCTTAGAGCTACTGCTTCCGGCCATTGGGTGGCAAAATCCATGAAAGTCAGTATGTCCTGCTTTCCCCTGGGAAGGACCCAGAATATCCACAGCTACTTGCTGAAATGGAACCTCAATGATGGGGAGTGGCTGGAGAGGGGCTTTGACCTGGTCTTGGGGTTTTTCCACTCTTTGGCACACCTCAGAAGACTGGACATAGGTAGAAACATCCTTGCCCATTCCCTCCCAGTGGAACAACTTTCCCAAATGGTCTTTGGTTCTGTTCACCCCAGCATGGCCATTAGGATGATTGTGGGCGAAGCTTAAGAGCTTTACCTGTTACTTAGTTGGAACTACCAACTGTCTCTGAGGATGTCAGTCTTCCTGGTGTCCACCAGAAAGAGTTTCCTTGTATAAAAGTCCTCTTTCTACAACAAACCTGGATCGATTAGAAGAGCTGAGAGGCGGTGGGTTGCTCCGTGCTGCCATCCAAGCTCTCTGGAGGATTTTATCTGCTTCCTGTTTGGTCTGGAACTGTTCCCTTGATGCTGGAGACATCAGTTCCTCATTGGATTGTGGACCTGGGCTTGGTCCGTCTGGAAGCGATGCAGGTGATGGGGCTGTTTCCGTTGACTGTGAACCGCTCTCCGCTGGTGTACTATGTTGGGATTCAGGCTCCGGCTGAGCCTCTTGTGTAGGGTTATCTGCTGAGGCCATTGCAGGTTCGGTGGGGCCCCCTGGGATTGGGGTTGCAAGCACTAGATTCAGTGCTGGCAATGGTTCTGGTGCTGGTTGTTTCACCGGTTCCAGTTTTGGGACTGGCTCTGTCTGGGTCTCTGTGACTGGATCCACTACTGCTGTTGCAGACGTTGGCATGGGGTCTAGTTCCATCACCTCTGACTGGGCCCTAGTAGAAGTCTCTGGAACAGAGCTAGGTGTGACAGCTTGCTTAGCCTGGCTGCAAGTGACCATTCCCACCCTCTTGGCTAGCTTCACATGACTGGCCAAGTCTTCCCCCAGCAGCATGGGGATGGGATAATCATCATAGACTGCAAAAGTCCACGTTTCTGATCAGCCCTTATACTGGACAGGCAACTTGGCTGTAGGGAAGTCAAAAGAGTTGGACTTGAAGGGTTGAATTGTCACTTGGACCCCTGGGTCGATGAATTTGGGATTCACTAAGGATTGGTGGATAGCCGACATTTGTGCTCCGGTGTCCCTCCATGCTGTAACCTTCTTCCCACCCACACTCCCAGTTTCCCTCCGCTCTGAGGGTATGTGGGAGGCATCTGGGCCTGAGGACCTTTGGTGTGACCCCAGTGCAATGAACTGTAATCTGTTGAGGTTCTTGGGGCAGTTCGCCTTTACATGCCCCGGCTGGTTACATTTAAAACATCACCCAGCTGACTGGTCACTGGGGCGAGGTGAATTGCTGGAGAATGGTGTGGTGGGACGACAAGGTGTCTGGGGTTTTCCTTGGGGTGAAGTTGGGGCCTTGGACTGCCCCCGGTAGTAGGGTGTGGTCTGAGGGTGTCCCTTCTGGTATCCGCTCAAACTGTGACCAGGGTTGTTCCTCTCTCCTCCCTCCACCTGTTTTGTTCTGGTTTGCCCCGCCTCTATGGCGGTCTGGGACTGCTTCTATTGATCAGCATAAGAAGCAAGATTTTCTGCTGAATCCCTTTTTTTATCCCATAAACACTGTTTTATGTGACATCATCAGACATATTCAGGAATTGTTCCTGAGTCATCAAATCACACACTCCTTCAAAGCCAGTGACACCCCTTCCTTTGACCCATTTAGCTAACAGATCCTTTATCTGGTTTACATAAGCCACATTACCTAGTCCAGGCCCTCTCTTAAGGGTTCAAAATTTTACTCTGTAAGTTTCAGGTGTAACTTGAAATTGTTTTAAAACCAAATCCTTGAATTTATCATAGTCAGAAGCCTCATCAGTAGGCATCTTGTTGAATATGTCCAGAGCTCTTCCACTCAATTTTGCCACCAATGTGGTCATCTTGTGAGCATCAGGAATTTTATGGAGCGTGCACAGTCTCTCAAAGGTGAGAAAATATTCAGCAATATCACTGGACTCATCATACTGTGGACATAGTCGCTCCCATTTGTGGATTGTTGGGGAAGGATTGTTAGGGTTATTCGGTATATTCTGCCGAGCCCTTGCCTTCTCTATCTCCAGTGCATGCTTCCTCTCTTTTTCCCTCTCCTCCATTTCTTTTTCTTTTGCCTCCATAGCTCTCCTGTGGGCAGCCTCTTGGGCAGCCTTCTCTGTCTTTGCCCTGGCTTTTTCTGCCTCTTTTGCTGCCTCTATATTGAGTCATTTTAATTCGACCAGTCTCTGGTGTTCCTTTTCTTTCTCTTCTGCTTCCAGTCTGGCTAAATCCAGTTTCTGTTGGACATTGCTTTCTGTCATCCTAGCCCCTCTGTTTTTAACCTAGCTATACCCGAGAGTTAGAAAGAAAAAAAAAACCTGCTTGTGAATTCTAAATTCACTGTGCTATAACTTGATACCTTTGCCTCTGATAGCTGTTCCCAGCCTACAGATAAATCCTTTTGTTAAAAAAAACTAACACCTCTGCCTCCAGGCAAAGAGACAGAAAAATCTCTAGCTGCTTTCAGTTAAAAAACCCAGCCTCTTCATGTGTGTGCTTCTGTTTCAAAATGATCTCTGGTTCAAAAAGATCTCTGGTTCAAAATGATCCCACCCCTCTGCCACTATGTCAGGGTTTCTTCCCCACTCTGAACTCTAGGGTACAGATGTGGGGACCCGCATGAAAGACCCCCTAAGCTTATTTTTACCAGCTTAGGTTAAAAACTTCCCCAAGTCACAAAGTTTTTGCCCTTGGATTAGGTAAAGGCTGCCACCACCAAGTGATTTAACAAAGAATCAGGGAAAGGACCACTTGGAGTTCCTATTTCCCCAAAATATCCCCCCAAGCCCTTACACCCCCTTTTCTGGGGAGGCTTGAGAATAAACAAGATGAGCACAAACCAGCATTGGATTTTTAAGACTCTAAAAACCCAATCAGATGCTTAAAAAACAGAACTTTATTAGAAGAACAAAAAAAAAAGATAAGAGAACAACTCTGTAAAATCAGAATGGAAGATAATCTTACAGGCCGTCAGATTCAAAACATAGAGAATCCCTCCAGGCAAAACCTTAAGTTACAAAAAGACACAAAAACAGGAATACACATTCCCTCCGGCGGAGTGAATTTTACAAGCCAAAACAAAAAAAGTTGCATCCGATGTAGTGAGCTGTAGCTCACGAAAGCTTATGCTCAAATAAATTGGTTAGTCTCTAAGGTGCCACTAGTACTCCTTTTCTTTTTAAAGAAAACCTAATGCATGTTCTAGCTAGATTACTTACTAACTTTACAGGAGTTGGAGGGCTTGCATCCTTGATGCATGTTCTAGCTAGATTACTTACTAACTTTACAGGAGTTGGAGGGCTTGCATCCTTGATCTGTTTCCGGCAAAGGTATCACACAGACAGACAAAAGCCTTTCCCCCCCTCCAGATTTGAAAGTATCTTGTCCCCTCACTGGTCATTTTGGGTCAGGTGCCAGCCAGGTTACCTGAGCTTCTTAACCCTTTACAGGTAAAAGGACTTTGCCTCTGGCCAGGAGGGATTTTATAACACTGTATACAGAAAAGCGGTTACCCTTCCCTTTATATTTATGACAGAAGGAGATTCCACCACCTCCCTAGGTAACGCATTCCCGTGCTTCACCACCCTCCCAGTGAACATGTTTTTCCTAATATCCAACCTAGACCTCCCCTACTGCAACTTGAGGCTTGTTCTGTCATCTGCTACCACTGAGAACAGTCTAGATCCATCCTCTTTGGAACCCCCTTTCAGGTAGTTGAAAGCAGTTATCAGATCCCCCCTCATTCTTCTCTTCCGCAGACTAAATAACCCCAGTTCCCTCAGCCTCTCCTCATAAGTCATGTGCTCCAGCCCCCTAATCATTTTTGTTGCCCTCCGCTGGTCATGTGCTGGCTAAATACCTTGTGGGCATTACCACAGGAGCAAACATGTAGTAAACATAGCTAATATTCATAACTTCAGATACCAAGATGAATATACATGCATAGAAATAGCATTATCATAAGTACCAGCTATTTCACTTACATGACTATTCCCAAAAGAGATTCTGAAAAATCACACCACGTACCAGAGACCCTATGTGCCAGCACCATGCCCCACTGGAGTTTTGTTATCTGTTATGTAACAACAGAGATGGAGCCAGTGACATGACTCCATTTAGCTTAAAAAGGCAAGGTTAATTTTTAGCTGTTCAGGTGTGACTGCACCTTTAGCCAGTGAGGGCATACTAGCTGGCACACATTCAAGTTAATGCGCTTCAGTGTTCCTTTGCAGTTAACTTTTTAATATTCATAAACCTGGTATGTGCTGAGGTGCTTTAAAGCATAATACAGGTTTTTAGGCTTGCAAATCTGTGAACCTCTGCCTCTTTGAGATTTTATTATTAATTATTATTATTTTGCTGGTCATAATGTGGGAAGGTATCCTCTCCGCCCTCTGCTCATGAGGTTATGTATGTGTCTTGTAGCACTCTCCTGAACACCAGCTGGAAGGAATTTTTTTTTCAGTAAGTGTGGACTGATTCTTTTCTCTTAGAAGGCATGTAATTTTTTCAGGTTCACAGTGATTAACACAGAAAATAATTGGGGCTGTTAAACTTTCTTCAAATTCCATAAAAAATTATGTTCAGATATATTTTCCAGTACAGTGATGAAATGAGTGTTTGTATATACAAACATCAACATGCTTAACTACTCACTTCCCCCAAAATATGTAGCATTTCAGTCAGTTTATATAGAACATGGGAGTTGGGTGAGGAGCCATTTCAGCATACATATGACTTATTAAAAGACAAATTTTAAGTAGATCTGTATCTTAAACTTCATTATGATATTGTATCCAAACATTGCATTTCAATGGGAGATTCAACTTCCTTTATGGGAACAAAACAGACTCCTGAAACTCTTACCACAAAGGTGGTCCATAGACATGCAAATAGTCCCAATGTCTTCAATGGGATGGATCAAATGATTAAGGGTTTACAGGATTAGATTCCAAGTTTGGAAATTGTTCTTGATAAAACTGACAATGCCTGAGCTGTCAGATCAGAAGGAGCTTCATTCGAATAAAGATGGGCAGATGTGTGATAAGTCTTAGCTCTGTTGCTAAGATGGGGAACATATTTTCAGCAAAGTTCTTGGCAGATTCCTGAGGCAGCTGGTTTAAGGTCCTCAGTATAATCTTCACTTATAGTTCTCTCGCCCACAAAGCTGGAAAATGAGGCATTTGTTTTCTTTTTTTTTTGCTGCTCCAGTTAGCAAAATGCATGTTAGACTAGTTTGGCTGCAAAGAAGAATTCTGTGTACACTGGGGACAACACCTGATTCCCGTCAGGCTGCAGAACTGGGCTGACACCAGAATCCAGACACCCGCTGGTCAGGGCAAGCAGGGGCATTCCTCCAATGATCTGGACTTGATGTGGTGCAATATGACTGTTTTGTATAATTCAGACCAATGGGGAGAAACCGAATCAAAAATACTGTTTAAACACCGTCCATCCCGCCCCCTCCCCTCTTGAGGACTCCTGACCAATTTAACAGCACAATACATATGTACCAAACTTAAACAAAGCCTTTGTGTTTGTTAGTATACGCATGGTGCTGTCAAAGCCATATAGAGAACGCAAGCCCTCCCTCGCCGCGTTCTGCTCCTTTGAGGGTGCGGGGCTCGCCCCGGGTCTTTCCGGCACTCTGTGCCCCTAAAATCTCTTGCCGGTTCTGCCGGCTGGGGAGTTTCTGTGTCTGAAGCAAACAGGGGACTTCAGCAGCTGAACTAGCGGAGGAGAGGTCCATGACCACAAGAGACAAACGAGTGACAAACAATGCCTGGGCCTGCCTCTGTTCTGCCTCCGGGACCCCTCTGTGCAGCAGCCAGTCAACAGGGCAAGGAAGCGGGGTAAGGACGTAAACCAGCCTCCCTCTGTAACAGCTGGCGTTGGGTCCCCCTGTCCAAAATCCTAAGGTGGAAGCATTCCAGGGCAGGAAGACCCCCAAACACAACGGGGACTATTATTGCAACTAGTTTTAGAGCCACTCAGGCTCGCAGACCAGCTCCAGGTCAAAAGACGCTAGGTCTTAGTCAAAGCTCCAGGCAGCCAGGACTTTCAGGGGTGATCCTGTTATCGGGTGGAACTTGTGTCCCCTGCTCGTCTTGTTTAGTAGCGAGACAGGCAGATTTCTGTCCCTCTCTGGGTCCTAAAGAGCCGCGGTCTGCTCTGGGCTGGTGTTTGCAGTGCACATGCCCTTGTTAAACACTTAGCACGTCTCTGGTTTTGTTCTGCAGGATGAAACCCAGCAGAGGGGATGAAATGTTGTCTGGCTGGTTCCATGCACCGCTCTCATTGGCACTAGTGGTTGGGGCTCTCTTGTCCCATCTTGTAGGGAAACCCGCAGCAGGAGAATAGTAGGGAGCTCTAGACGTTGAAGATCTCCAAGTCTCTGGGGCAGCATAGCATCTGGAGCAGGAATTTTCTGGCCCACAGAACTGGAAGGGGACCTGGCTTCCCTACAAGGAGAGTGTCCCAGATCCTGTGAGTTTGGGGGAGCCCTGGAGACTCCATGCAGCAGGCCAGCCCTTTGAGAATACATCCGAGCCCCCCTTTACGGGCAATTGTGCTGTTACAGGCTGCAAAAGCAGGCGAGAAACCCATGCAGCAGCTCCTAGCGGGCAGACAGACCAGAGCAGGACACAACAGGGATAACTGCTACAGTGGGATTTGTGCTGACACCCGTCAATCCACTGTTTCTTCCTGGCCATCCCCCCCCCCCCCCCCAACGTTTGCCTGCTTCGCGTGGGACTGTGCTAGGCAGCAGTTACGGAGAGCAATTTACTACCCTGCGCCCGTGCTCTGTGCCCGAACCAGCCGCCCGTGCTCTGTGCCCGAACCAGCCGCCCGTGCTCTGTGCGGCGCGGTCGGGGGCAGGGAGCGGGGGGCGGGATAGGGAGCAGAGGAGTTCGGGGTGGCGGTCAGGGGGCGGGGGTGTGGATGGGGTCGGGGCGGTCAGGGGGCAGGGAACGGGGGGGTTGAATGGGGGCAGGGGTCCCGGGGGGGCAGTCAGGAAGGAGGGGGGTTGGATGGGGCGGTGGGAGGCAGTCAGGGGCGGGGGTTCCGGGGCGATCAGGGGACAGGGAGTGGGGGGTGGGGTGGATGGGGCAAGGGTCCTGGGGGGGCTATCAGGGAACAGGGAGGGTTGGATGGGGCAGGAGTCTGGGGGGGGGGGGGGGAGGCAGCGGGCGAGAAGCAAGTGGGGGCGGATAGGGGGCTGGGGCACAGCTTGGCACAGCCTCCCCTAACCAGCCCTCCATGCAATTTCCGAAACCCGATGTGGCCCTCAGGCCAAAAAGTTTGTCCGCCCCTGCCTTAGCATGTGCATAACCCCGGTGCTGTTGGTGGCCATGTTGATCCAGCCATTTTTGCTTGTTGCTGATGCTCTTTCCAGGTCACTGTCCCAGCCCATTCAGAGCGGGGGGCCTCATTGGCATGCAGCAGTTTTCTAGCTCTGGGACATGAAAATGGTTTGAGTGGCTCTTTCCCTCTCCCCAGCTCCGTGTCCCTCATACCCAGCACCCAGAGCTTCTCTAGCAGGTCACAGGCATTCAGCAGGCCAGACTCTCCCCTCACACTTGTGTAAATCAGGGGTAACTCCCCTGGAGTTGGTGGATTACACCAGCATGAAACTGACTCGTTTGTCAGGGCTGTCAGACCCTGCACTGTTCTGCGGCTGTTTACTCAGGAGAAGGGGCTGAGAGCCCCAGCCTGCCTGGTTAAGACGCCCAAGATACTATCTGTATGAGGACAGGAGACTGCCCCTGAGGGCGGATGACCAGGAGGGCGCAAAAAGAAGCAGGAAAGAAAATCAGCTGAGCCTCCTTATCTCTGCTCCTAGCTCCTTGCAGCTTTGGCTCTCTGGGTTTCTCTTCATTTCACACTCAGACAAAGTCCTTTCTCTTTCTGCTGACTTAGCCCCTGAACCGGAGCAGAGGATCCTGTTGCGACACTTCCCTGGTTTAATCAGTGACCTCACAGGAATCGGCTCAGCACGGCAGCCACCAGGCTCTGCAGATCAGTGTGTGGTCTCCCTGTCAGGGCTCTGATCACCACCTCTCCCCACTCCCTTCCCTGCTACTGCAGATATGGGGCCCAGGGTGTTGCAGCTCCTTCTCATCCTCCATGTCTTGGCCCTCCCGGTCCAGCTCTGTGGTGAGTACAGAAGCTTTCTACACACTTGTACCAGGAGGGACTTTTAAAGGCACCTCGCTGTTTCTCCCCACTTCCACTCCCATGCGTGCATCGATTAACACATGCAGACCCCACAGGGTAGATGGAGGCACCTTTCTTCCCATTAAAAATAAACCACTGCTGAGTACTGGTGCTGCAGTAGGGGGTGCTCTACCCTGTAAGTCAGTACTGAAGCAATGCCCCAGCATGGTGCTAGGAAGTCCTGTGACATAACAGAGCTCCCGACTGTTCGTGAGCGTTGAAGAGTCCAGGCGGTTTTGTTGAGATCAAGGGTGTTAGCCCTGATATCCTCCTGACCAAATCCCCTTGTGGTTTTAAGCCAGGATTCATCACGTCCTGCTTTAAACTGTTGTGTAGCTTTGCTGTATGCTGGGAAGTAGATGCTGCCTTGTGCCTTCCTCTCCAGAGGTGGCTGCTTTTCACTAGTGGGTGGCATGATTTGCATCTTCTGGGATTCTTCAGGATGGAAAGCATTGTATAAATGCTAGGTGTTTTTCTCTTGGCTAAGAACGAGCTTGAACTCCCTGAGAGAGCCCAGCTCTGCCTGTGAGCAGCCCAAGGTTCCTGCATGTCTTGCAGGCCTGGGGGAATATTGCATATGAAAGGAAAGTTATACTTGTTATACTTGTTTCAGCTTGTGTCTGGCTCGCTTGGATTTTATTTCCTCTCCATTTCTTGGAGTGTTGACGGTTTTCTTCTGAGCTGTAAGAGGTGAAAGGCCTTCAGACACCATGGCAATGGGCACTGTTTACGGCCCTGGATAGAAAAGGTGCAGACGATAAGCTCAGTGTTGCATTCCTTTTTCACTGGAGTGCAGGGCATTTTATAGCTAACGTTAAGGCCGCCTGTAGGAGCAAGCTCTGCTCTTGGTGTGAACAACAGCTTCTGTTGAATTGGGAGAGAGCCGGCATCCCAGTGCACTGCTCTCCCGCTTCCCACACCCTACGTTTTTTAAAGTTAATTTAATGCTCTTAGGTCCCTGGAGACCACCCGTCTCTATCTGTGCCCAGAGCAGATGCAGCATGGGCAGTGGCGATGGATGTCTCCCCCTTCCGAGTGCCTAAATACTGACCTGGAGGGACCTCCTTCCTCTAGTGGAATGTAGGGTGAAAGCCTGGCCCCACAGAAGTCATTGTGGGTTTTGTTACTGAACAGGGGCCAGGGTTTCACCTTTGGTTTCGATGTCTTCTTGATCCTTGGCCCCTCTGCTGAGAGTGCCAGCCAAGGTGCCTAGTAGTGCCAGTTACGATACCCCCCCTGGGGGTGAGGACACCTGTCCCCTACAGAGTTGTCCAAGACTCCCAATGTATTTCATGCAGACCACCAGCCAGATGGAACCAACTTTGTCATTGCTCACTTGGGACCAGATTCCAAGGGGTGGCTTAGAGTCGAAAGACTCCATATCTCCTTCCCAGTCCGCTCAGCCATACGGTCCTCTAGATTAGTAACATGCTAGTTTCATACCCATGAGGTCACGTAGCAGGCACATTCCTTAGGTGCATTCAGCCCTTCAGTTATTCTTTTAATTGTGCATGGGCCATGACTGCTGGCTTCTCTCCCTGCTGCCCCAAGGTCAGAGTCTCTCTGGGAGGAACCCCAATTCCTGCTTTCCAAGGCTCAAATCAGGCTGTCTAAAACAAGACTGCTCTCTCGCCAGCTACTGAAGAGAGGCACTAGAGAAATAAGGCTCCCCTAGATGGGTATTGCAGGAATCTGTGTCAAGTAGACCCAAGGCTTTAGTTCCAAGACTTTGCTGGAGATCCCTGAAGAATGTGACATAGCACAGAAAGTGCTGATCAGATTCAGCCACGGCAAAGTCGTCCATCTCAGCTCTGTGTGTCCCAGGAAAGCCCCATGTGCAGCCAGAGCTGCTGCTGCATCTCTTTATGAGGGAACCTATCTTCTTGTTCTCCCCGAAAGCACCTTCCAGCCCCGCTGAAACCAAAGCAACTGACCTTCCCAACCCAGACCAGAGGGGGGCAACCAGTTTGGATACAGTTGCCCTGTCAGTAAACCATCGTTTCCTTCCCTCTCATGTTAACAGCCTCCAGCACCTGCAGGAGATGGGCTGTTAGCGAGGCTGGCTTACTAAATGAGATTTAACATAGACTGTATAAAGCACCATGCATCTGTACTCCATCCCTTCCAGGCCATCCATGAGTTTGGCCTCAAATTTAAGGTAAGGGCAAAATTCTGAATTTGAAAAGTTTGAACCCAGAATGTTGGATTCCAGCCTAAGGACTAAACTCTTAATATTTGTACGTAAAAAACACAACCCTTAGGGGGTTAGTGTTAGCAGGGACTGAACCAGCACCCTCCAGAGCTAGAGGCATGAATGCATCTTGCCTGTGCTAAACCCAGATCTGTGAGTGTGAATGCTGTCACAGGCTCTTAAATCTCTCTGTGGCTCAGCCACTAGAGAGAGCCCTATTGTATGAGCCTGGGTTACATTTACATGAAAGCTTAGTCCTGGTCTATGCTGAAAACTAGTGTTGGTATAATTACGAAAATCCACACCTTGAGCGACACAGGTGCACTGACCTAACTCCTGGTGTAGGCAGCGCTATGCTGACAAGAGGGCTTCTCCCGATGACACAGCTACCTCCCAGGGCCGTCCTTAAGCATACGCAGCATACGAAGCTGCATAGGGCACGAAAATTTGGGGCACCCCTGGGTCTTAGCCCTGGTCTACACTACGAGTTTAGGTCAAATTTAGCAGCGTTAGAGCGATTTAACCCTGCACCCGTCCACACGATGAATCTATTTACTTCAATTTAAAGGGCTCTTAAAAACAATTTCTGTACTCCTCCCCCGACAAGGGGATTAGCGCTGAAATCGACCTTGCCGGATCGAATTTGGGGCAGTGTGGTCACAATTTGACAGTATTGACCTCTGGGAGCTATCCCAGAGTGCTTCATGGTGACCGCTCTGGACAGCACTCTCAGCTCAGATGCACTGGCCAGGTAGACAGGAAAAGGCCCGCGAACTTTTGAATCTCATTTCCTGTTTGGCCAGCGTGGCAAGCTGCAGGTGAGTGCAGATCTCATCAGCAGAGGTGACTATGATGGAGTCCCAGAATCGCAAAAGAGCTCCAGGATGGACCGAATGGGAGGTACAGGATCTGACCGCTGTATGGGGAGACGAATCCATGCTATCAGAACTCCATTCCAAAAGATGAAATGCCCAAACATTTGAAAAAAACTCCAAGGACATGAAGGACAGAGACTATAACAGGGACCCGCAACAGTGCCGCATGAAACATAAGGAACTCAGGCAAGCCTACCAAAAAAACAGAGAGGCAAATGGCCACTCGGGGTCAGAGCCCCAGACATGCCTCTTCTCTGATGAGCTGCATGCCATTCTAGGGTGTGCAGCCACCACTACCCCACCCCTGTGCTTTGACTCCATCAATGGATTATCACGCAACAGGGATGCACGTTTTGGGGACGAGGAAGATGAGGAGGAGGAGGAGGTTGAAGATAGTGCACAGCAAGCAAGCGGAGAAACCATTTTCCCTGAGAGCCAGGAACTGTTTCTCACCCTGGACCTGGAGCCAGTACCCCCCGAACCCACCCAAGGTGGGCTCCAGGACCCACCAGGCATAGAAGGGACCTCTGGTGAGTGTACCTTTGTAAATATAATACATGGTTTAAAAGCAAGTGTGTTCAATGATTAATTTGCAGCCAGCACAGCTACTGGAAAAGTCTGTTAACATGTCTGGGGATGTAGTGGAAATCCTCCAGGGACATCTCCATAAAGCTCTCCTGGATGTACTCCCAAAGCCTTTGCAAAAGGTTTCTGGGGAGGGCAGCCTTATTCCGTCCTCCATGGTAGGACACTTTACCACGCCAGGCCAGTAGCATGTAGTCTGGAGTCATTGCATAACAAAGCATGGCAGTGTTTTCTGGCATTCAGGCAACATCCGTTCTTTATCTCTTTGTGTTATCCTCAGGAGAGTGATATCATTCATGGTCACCTGGTTGAAATAGAGTAATTTTATTAAGGGGATATTCAGAGATGGCCGTTCCTGCTGGGTTGTTTGTCTGTGGCTAAACAGAAATCTTCTCCGCTGTTAGACACGCGGTGGGGGGAGGGGTGAAGCGATCATCCCAGAGAATTAGTTGTGTGGGGGGGGTTAGTTGGGTTTGTGCGGCATGTTAACTCGAAAATCGCAGCCCTGCCTTTTAAATTGCCAGCCCATTTTAAATGGCCAACCCAATGGCTGTTTGCTATGGGAAATGCGGGCGCTGCTGTTTGAAACCATTCCCACATGTTATGAAGGTTAAAGAAGCCAAAAGACTGTGGCTTACCATGGCTGTCTGCAAGCCGAATTCTGTTGCCCGCCAGCCCTGCGTGTGTGATATCTCACACCAAACCGGCAGACCCTCAATGTAAGAGGCAAAATGTGACCTTGTACCGAATGCACATGTGCTATGTAATGTTAACAGCAAGGTTCACCCTGAAAGAGTTTACCCATTGTTCTCTAAAATGTGTCTTTTTAACTACTACTCTCCCTTTTTTTTCCTCCTGCAGCTGCAAATGTTTCAACGCTCCCCCATCATCTCCTTCCCAGAGGCTAGCAAAGATTAGAAGGCGAAAAAAACGCACTTGCGATGAAATGTTCTCTGAGCTCATGCAGTCCTCCCACACTGAAAGAGCCCAGCAGAATGAGTGGAGGCAGACTGTGTTACAGTCCAGGAAAGCGCAATATGAACACGAGGACAGGTGGTGGGTTGAAGATAATAAGTGGCGGGTTGAAGATGATAGGTGGCATCTGCTTGCTGACAGAAGGCAGGAGTCAATGCTGAGGCTACTGGTGGATCAAACTGATATGCTCTGGCGTATGGCTGAGGTGCAGGAAAGGCAGCATGAGCACAGACTGCCGCTATAGCCCCTGTGTAACCAACCGCCCTCCTCCCCAAGTTCCATAGCCTCCTCACCCAGACACCCAAGAACGCGGTGGGGGGGCCTCCGGGCACCCAACCACTCCATGCCAGAGGACTACCCAAGCAACAGAAAGCTGGCATTCAATAAGTTTTAAAGTGCAGTGTGGCCTTGTCCTTCCCTCCTCCCCCACCCCTCCTGGGCTACCTTGGCAGTTATCCCCCTATTTGTGTGATGAATTAAAAAAGAATGCATGAATTTGAAGCAACAATGTCTTTATTGCCTCTGCAAGCAGTGATCGAAGGGGGGAGGGGAGGGTGGTTAGCTTACAGGGAAGTAGAGTGAACCAAGGGGGCGGGTTTTCATCAAGGAGAAACAAACAGAACTTTCACACCGTAGCCTGGCCAGTCATGAAACTGGTTTTCAAAGCTTCTCTGATGCGCACCGCGCCCTCCTGTGCTCTTCTAACCGCCCTGGCGTCTGCCTGCGCGTAATCAGCAGCCAGGCGATTTGCCTCAACCTCCCACCCTGCCATAAACGTCTCCCCTTACTCTCACAGAGATTGTGGAGCGCACAGCAAGCAGTAATAACAATGGGAATATTGGTTTCGCTGAGGTCTAACCGAGTCAGTAAACTGCACCAGCAGGCTTTTAAACGTCCACATGCACATTCTACCACCATTCTGCACTTGCTCAGCCTATAGTTGAACAGCTCCTGACTACTGTCCAGGCTGCCTGTGTATGGCTTCATGAGCCATGGCATTAAGGGGTAGGCTGGGTCCCCAAGGATAACTGTAGGCATTTCAACATCCCCAATGGTTATTTTCTGGTCTAGGAAGAAAGTCCCTTGCTGCAGCTTTTGAAACAGACCAGAGTTCCTGAAGATGTGAGCGTCATGTACCTTTCCCGGCCATCCCACGTTGATGTTGGTGAAACGTCCCTTGTGATCCACCAGTGCTTGCAGCACTATTGAAAAGTACCCCTTGCGGTTTATGTACTCGCCGGCTTGGTGCTCCGGTGCCAAGATAGGGATATGGGTTCCGTCTATGGCCCCACCACAGTTAGGGAATCCCATTGCAGCAAAGCCATCCGCTGTGACCTGCACATTTCCCAGCGTCACTACCCTTGATATCAGCAGAACTTTGATTGCGTGGGCTACTTGGATCACAGCAGCCCCCACAGTAGATTTGCCCATGCCAAATTGATTCCCGACTGACTGGTAGCTGTCTGGCGTTGCAAGCTTCCACAGGGCCATCGCCACTCGTGAACTGTGAGGGCTGCTCTCATCTTGGTATTCTGGTGCTTCAGGGCAGGGGAAAGCAAGTTACAAAGTTCCATGAAAGTGCCCTTACGCATGCGAAAGTTTCGCAGCCATTGGGAATCATCTCAGACCTGCAATACTATGCGGTTCCACCAGTCTGTGCTTGTTTCCCAGGCCCAGAATCGGTGTTCCTCAACATGAACCTGCCCCATTACCACCATGATGTCCACATTGCCGGGGCCTGTACTTTAAGAGAAGTCTGTGTCCGTGTCCTCATCACTCTCCTCACCGTGCTGCCGTCGCCTCCTCGCCTGCTTTTGCAGGTTCTGGTTCTGGTTCTGCATATAGTGCTGGATAACGCGCGTGGTGTTTAGAATGGTCATAACTGCCGCGGTGATCGGAGCGGGCGCCATGCGTGCCGTGGTATGGCGTCTGCAGGAGAGCAGAGTGGCAGCGGAAGCGGCGGGTGGATGACGATGCTGACAGCAGTATGGCGCCCGCTTGGAAAAAGGCACGAAACAATTGTCAGGTTTTGCCTTCATGGAGGGAGGGGGGAAGCAAGGGGCAGGCTGGCAGCAGACGGTGCGATATGACTGGTAGCCATTGTCATCTCCTGGGTGCTCATAGTGCTGCTGCCTGGGAGAGCAGCCTGAGGCAGAATGGCCCCCTCAAGGATTGAACTCACAACCCTGGGTTTAGCAGGCCAATGCTCAAACCACTGAGCTATCCCTCTACCGATGTTCCAGGCAGGACTGATTCTCCATTAGACAAAACTTAAAGAAGAGAATGACCTGAGTCACTCCCATTTATGTCCAGGCACCTCTGACAGACCTCACCAAAGCCGGCCAAGAGCACCCAGGAGACAATGAGGACGGCTACCAGTCGTAATGCACCATCTGCTGCCACAAGGCAATGAGCTGCTGCACCTAGGAGACGTACGGTGACGGTGAGCTGAGCGGGCTCCATGCTTGCCGTGGTATGGCGTCTGCACAGGTAACCCAGGAAAAAAGGCGTGAAATGATTGTCTGCCGTTGCTTTCACGGGGGGGGGGGGGGGGGGCTGATGACATGTACCCAGAACCACCCACGACAATGTTTTTTGCCCCATCAGGCATTGGGATCTCAACTCAGAATTCCAATGGGCAGCAGAGACTGCGGGAACTGTGAGATAGCTACCCACAGTGCCATGCTCTCGAAGTTGACACCAGCCTCAGTACTGTGGACACACTCCACCGACTTGGAGCATGGAGCAGGTCCTCAAGGAATCAATCCTGAAGCACTTACACGAGAGGAAAGTGATCAGGAACAGTCAGCATGGATTCACCAAGGGAAGGTCATGCCTGACTAATCTAGTCGCCTTTTATGATGAGATTACTGGTTCTGTGGATGAAGGGAAAGCAGTGGATGTATTGTTTCTTGACTTTAGCAAAGCTTTTGACACGGTCTCCCACAGTATTCTTGTCAGCAAGTTAAAGAAGTATGGGCTGTATGAATGCACTATAAGGTGGATAGAAAGTTGGCTAGATTGTCGGGCTCAACGGGTAGTGATCAATGGCTCCATGTCTAGTTGGCAGCCAGTATCAAGTGGAGTGCCCCAAGGGTCGGTCCTTGGGCCGGTTTTGTTCAATATCTTCATAAATGATCTGGAGGATGGTGTGGATTGCACCCTCAGCAAATTTGTGGATGATACTAAACTAGGAGGATGGTAGATACACTGGAGGGCAGAGATAGGATACAGAGGGACCTAGACAAATTGGAGGATTGGGCCAAAAGAAATCTGATGAGGTTCAACAAGGATAAGTGCAGGGTCCTGCACTTAGGACAGAAGAATTCTATGCACCGCTACAGACTAGGGACCGAATGGCTCGGCAGCAGTTCTGCGGAAAAGGACCTAGGGGTGACAGTGGACGAGAAGCTGGATATGAGTCAACAGTGTGCCCTTGTTGCCAAGAAGGCCAATGGCATTTTGGGATGTATAAGTAGGGGCATAGCCAGCAGATCGAGGGACGTGATCGTTCCCCTCTATTCGACATTGGTGAAGCCTCATCTGGAGTACTGTGTCCAGTTTTGGGCCCCGCACTACAAGAAGGATGTGGAAAAATTGGAGAGAGTCCAGCGAAGGGCAACAAAAATGATTAGGGGTCTGGAACACATGACTCATGAGGAGAGGCTGAGGGAACTGGGATTGTTTAGTCTGCAGAAGAGAAGAATGAGGGGGGATTTGATAGCTGCTTTCAACTACCTGAGAGGTGGTTCCAAAGAGGATGGTTCTAGACTATTCTCAGTGGTAGAAGAGGACAGGACAAGGAGTAATGGTCTCAAGTTGCAGTGGGGGAGGTTTAGGTTGGATATTAGGAAAAACTTTTTCACCAAGAGGGTGGTGAAACACTGGAATGCGTTCCCTAGGGAGGCGGTAGAATCTCCTTCCTTAGAAGTTTTTAAGGTCAGGCTTGACAAAGCCCTGGCTGGGATGATTTAATTGGGGATTGGTCCTGCTTTGAGCAGGGGGTTGGACTAGATGACCTCCTGAGGTCCCTTCCAACCCTGATATTCTATGATTCTATGACTTAATGGTCTTAAGTGGGGACACACACAATTGACTGTATAAAATCGATTTCTAAAAAACCGACTTCTATAAATTTGACCTAATTTCGTAGTGTAGTGTCCACCCTTCTGCCTCTTACTACCTCTATCCATTTCCAGCACAAATCCAGGTTTTCTCACCCCCACCCCCCCACACACAAACCCACTCTCCTGCTAGCAATAGCTTATCTAAAGTGACCACTCTCCTTACAATGTGTATGATAATCAAGGTGGGCCATTTCCAGCACAAATCTTGTTAAACCCTGGATTTGTGCTGGAAATGGCCCACCTTGATTATCATACACATTGTAAGGAGAGTGATCACTTTAGATAAGCTATTGCTAGCAGGAGAGTGGGGTGGGGGGAGGTATTTTTTCATGCTTTGTGTGTATAAAAGATCTTTTACACTTTCCACAGTATGCATCCGATGAAGTGAGCTGTAGCTCACGAAAGCTTATGCTCAAATAAATTGGTTAGTCTCTAAGGTGCCACAAGTCCTCCTTTTCTTTTTGCTGAAGATTATAAAATCACATCTCTAAAAAATCCTTACATAGATTTTTAGCTGCACAATCTGAGTATTCATCTTTAGCCTTAAATGCTTGGATCTTCAGATATATAGTTTTTTAAATAAATCCTTCAAAAGACCACCCTTATCAAAAATACACATTTTAATTTTAATTACTGTGGTACAAAAAACTTGCTTCCAAAGTCTTCCTGTCCTTTCCGTCCATCCCTTTCTCCCTTCACCTCCCTGTTGAAGAGAGCCCTTAGAGCAGGGGCGGGCAAACGTTTTGGCCTGAGGGCCACATCGGGTTTTGGAAATTGTATGGAGGGCCGGTTAGGGGAAGGGAGCGTGGCCCAGCCCCCATCCACCTCCCCCCGCTTCTGGCCCCCTGACGGCCTCCCTGGGACCCCTGTCCCATCCACCTCCCCTGCTCCCTGTCCCCTCACCGCCCCCGGAACTCCAGCCCCTGACTGCCCCCCGCTGCCCCATCCAATCCCTCCTCTCATTCCTGACTGCCCCCCCTGGGACCTCTGCCCCATCCAACAACCCCTTCTCCCTGACTTCCCCCAGAACTCCTGCCCCTGACTGCCCCCCGCCGTCCCATCCAAACCCCACTCCTTCCTGACTGCCCCCCCCAGGACCGCTGCCCCCATTCAACCCCCCTGTTCCCCGCCCTCTGACCACACCGACCTCTATCCACACCCCCACCCCCTGACCACTACACCAAACTCCCCTGCCCTCTATGCAACCTCCCCACTCCCTGTCCCCTTACCGCACTGCCTGGAGCACCGGTGGCTGGAGCCAGCCACGCACAGCGCAGCCCAGAGACTGGGTCAGGCTGGGCTCTGCAGCTGCGCTGCCCCAAGAGCTCGCCCCCCCTGCCACCCAGAGCATTGTGCCGGCAGCATGGTGAGCTGAAGCTGCGGGGGAACAGCGGGGGGGGGCCGGGGGGCGAGCCTCCTGAGCCAGGAGCTCAGGGGCCGGCGGGAGGGTCCCGTGGGCCGGATGTGGCCGGATGTGGCCCACGGGCCATAGTTTACCCACCTCTGCCTTAGAGGGACAACACCCCTTTCCTTCCAGATAGGGACAAATGAGTTTCCCTTTCTTTACTTCTGACTATTTGATGAATTAGTTTCAAGAGAACCCTCCAGCAAAATCAGTACCATAGTAAGAGGTAAAATCCTTTGTTATGCCTAAAATCTTTGGAAACATATTTTTTAAAGTTGGTGAAATTTCATAAACACATCTATTGTTATGGAGATCACACAAAGTAAATTAGGGTTCCCTTTTTCTAAAAGCAATGAACATTGTTATGAACACACTAAACCTCTGTGACTGATTAATTTAAAATAATGTCTTTGTTACAAATGAGTTAAATAGGTAGTAATCTGGAATGATTACTTTCTGAATCAATTCTGAAGCACTTAGAGGAGAGGAAAGTAATCAGGAACAGTCAGCATGGATTCACCAAGGGCAAGTCATGCCTGACTAATCTAATTCCTTCTATGACGAGATAACTGGCTCTGTGGATGAGGGGAAAGCAGTGGACGTGTTGTTCCTTGACTTTAGCAAAGCTTTTGACATGGTCTCCCACAGTATTCTTGCCAGCAAGTTAAAGAAGTATGGGTTGGATGAATGGACTATAAGGTGGATAGAAAGCTGGCTAGATTGTCAGGCTCAACAGGTAGTGATCAATGGCTTCATGTCTAGTTGGCAGCCGGTATCAAGTGGAGTGCCCCAAGGGTCGGTCCTTGGGCCGGTTTTGTTCAATATCTTCATTAATGATCTGGAGGATGGTGTGGATTGCACCCTCAGTAAGTTTGCAGATGACACTAAACTGGGAGGAGAGGGATAGTGGTTTGAGCATTGGCCTGCTAAACCCAGGTTTGTGAGTTCAATCCTTGATGGGGGCCATTTAGGATCTGAGGCAAAAATTGGGGATTGGTCCTGCTTTGAGCAGGGGGTTGGACTAGGTGACCTCCTGAGGTCCCTTCCAACCCTGAAATTCTATGATTCTATACGCTGGAGGGTAGGGATAGGATACAGAGGGTCCTCGACAAATTAGAGGATTAAGCCAAAAGAAATCTGATGAGGTTCAACAAGGACAAGTGCAGAGTCCTGCACTTAGGACGGAAGAATCCAATGCACCGCTACAGACTAGGGACCGAATGGCTCGGCAGCAGTTCAGAGAAAAGGACCTAGGGGTTACAGTGGACGAGAAGCTGGATATAAGTCAACAGTGTGCCCTTGTTGCCAAGAAGGCCAATGGCATTTTGGGATGTATAAGTAGGGGCATAGCCAGCAGATCGAGGGACGTGATCGTTCCCCTCTATTCGACACTGGTGAGTACTGTGTCCAGTTTTGGGCCCCACACTACAAGAAGGATGTGAAAAAATTGGAAAACGTCCAGTGGAGGGTAACAAAAATGATTAGGGGGCTGGAGCACATGACTTATGAGGAGAGGCTGAGGGAACTGGGATTGTTTAGTCTGCAGCAGAGAAGAACGAGGGGGGAGGGATTTGATAGCTGCTTTCAACTACCTGAAAGGGGGTTCCAAAGAGGATGGATCTAGACTGTTCTCAGTGGTAGCTGATGACAGAACGAGGAGTAATAGTCTCAAGTTGCAGTGGGGGCGGTTTATGTTGGATATTAGGAAAAACTTTTTCACTAGGAGGGTGGTGAAACACTGGAATGCGTTACCTAGGGAGGTGGTGGAATCCCCTTACATAGAAGTTTTTAAGGTCAGGCTTGACAGAGCCCTGGCTGGGATGATTTAGTTGGGGATTGGTCCTGCTCTGGGCAGGGGGTTGGACTAGATGACCTCCAGAGGTCCCTTCCAACCCTGATATTCTATGATTCTATGATTCTATGAAGGTTTAAGAGTACATTTAAAATATAAAATCAGCTTAGAAATACTGATTAAGAAAATGTAAAAGAGAGAAGAGCTGCATCATGTATTCCATAATATTTAATGTTATATTCAGCAGGACAGCTGACTTGCCCTTACTACAAAGTTTTTGCAAATAAATCTCGGACAAACTTCAGGGCATATCAAAAAACCTGTGACTGACATTTTTTATTCCCAAGTTTAGTGCTTTTAATTGGGTATCTTCTGCATGTCCAGTCTTCGCCATCTGGCATGCTGTAGAAAACATGCTCCATTTTCTTTAGAAAGAAATTGCAGAAGAGTGGTTTTTTCAAATGTCATTTGCTTCATTTGGGTTCAGGGATTTGGCTGGAAGAGGGTGAGCAGGGATGGGGAGTGAAGAGAGGAGGGAGACAGTGGGGAGAGGGCAGGGCCTGGGCAGAGTGGGGCAGGGCCTGGGGCGGAGCAGGAGTGGAGTATAGGTGTGGCCACTGGCCGAAGAGGTGGGCTGGGGAGCTTCAGCCACTGCCCATGACAGCAGGTGAGAGTGGGCCGGCTCCCGCACAGCCAGTGGGCGCTGCAGTCCCCTTAGGCAGGGGCCGTATTCACAGAGCCAAATGCGTCAGCGCTGCGCATCCTGCCTGAGGGAGAGGGTACGGGGGTCTCTGCGGGGAACTGTGACTCTCCGCCGCCGTTAGGCTCGATACCCTTTGCTGCCTCATCCCTCCGCACCTCCCCCCCGCAAGGCTGCAAGCCCGGGCTGCCTTTGGGCATACGGGCACCAGTTTAATAATACTATGTAGGGCCCCATAAATCCTAAGGATGGTCCTGCTACCACCACTCCTTTAGGTGGTTTTGTAATGTCAGCGGCAGCGTTCTCTCCCATCGGCATAGAGCAGCTACACGAGCGATCTTAGGGCAGGGCTACACTTGCAGATGTACAGTGCTTTGAGTTAAACCCGCCCTCGGAGAGCGCAGTAGGGAAAGCGCTGCAGTCTGTCCACACTGACCGCAACAAGCGCACTGGTGTGGCCACATTTGCACACTTGCAGCGGCATTGGGAGTGGTGCATTATGGGCAGCTATCCCACAGAGCACCTCTTCCCATTCTGGCGCTCTGGCTTGTGGGTAGGGGATGGGGGGAGCATTCTGGGTCCTGTCCCAACGCCCCGTGATGCAGCGGTTTGTATCCCAGCAATCCCTGTGCTTCCGTCCACATTTGGCGCCATCTTTCAACGTTTTTTGTACTGCGCGCTCTATCTTCCCTTTCGGTCTGCGGGAATGGAGCCCGAACTGCTGAGGAGCCTGCTGACGAGTCTCGCCAGCACGTCACGTTTGTCACTTGAGTTATTCCTTATGATCCAAAGTGACAGTGAGGACTGCGCCGATGATATCGACTCGAGTAACACATATGACACGAGTTGGCTTGTGGCATTCACGGACATGCTCACCACCGGGGAACTCCGGTTTTGGGCTCGGGAAACAAGCACTGAGCGGTGGGATCACATCGTCAGGCACGTCTGGGATGAAGAGCGGTGGCTGCAGAACTTTTGGATGAGGAAAGTCAGGTTCATGGGGCGGTGTGAGGAGCTCGCCCCTGCCCTGCGGCGCAAGGACACGAGATTTAGATTTCCAAAACACAGTTCTCTTAAAGCAACCCAGCCTTGAGCTCTCACGCAGTGAATCTCTGGAGTGAGACACTCAAATATACGCTGACAGCCAGTTCTTCTTAACTAAACTAAAATTTATTAAAAAAGAAGAGAGAGAGAGAGAGAGAGAGAGAGAGAGAATATAGGTTAAAAGATCATTACACATACAGATATGAATAAAGTTCATAAGTCAGTTTTATAGTAGAGATGGTGAGTTTTCGAGTTGCAAAGAGTTTGTTCCAGAATCAGTTCATCAGGTTATAGTCCAATGTCCAATATCCAACATTAGGGCAATCCAGAATGGAACTGAAGACCACAGACTTACAACTCAAACTTCCCCTGATGAAACTTAAGTAGATCTGAGGTAACAGGATCAGGGCCCAAGCATTCTTTTATAGACCACTGGCAGGCTATGATAGTCTCTTGACCGCAGATATTCCTTGGGTGAAGAATAGTTGCTTAGAAATAGAATTACCTATTTCCTATGTATACATAGGTAACTAGTTGCATTCATCAGCATAAGGTAATTATCCATTAAGCCATGCATAGACAGTTTACTACAAACTTCAAAGAGAAATATAGACAATGAAATTATTACATTCAGGTTTCATCTAAATGCTAATATTCCCTTTTGATCTCTGAATCAATAGATATAGTAACAGACCTGAACCATCTGTTTACATGGTTAACATCTAACAAGATATAAGTAAACACATACAATTAGTATTACCTCTAATTCTCTAACCATACAGGTTTGCATTTCAAAGCGCTAGTCTATTTAACGTGAAATGGCCCTAAATACCATTTACATACTTTTTAAACATGTCTCTAAAGGTTAAATTAGGATCATTTAGCCTATGAGCTGCTTAACCCTTTCTGGCCTTGTGTCACATTATCCAAATTGCATCTAATGGAAAATATAGCAACATCTCATCTCCTATAAGGCTGTTTTTATTAATCATGGTATATGGGAAGCAATGGACAGGCACTGGTCTCCTTGCTGGGAGACCTCAGTTCTCTTTAAGGTCAGGCTTGACAAAGCCCTGGCTGGGATGATTTAGTTGGGGATTGGTCCTGCTTTGAGCAGGGGGTTGGACTAGATGACCTCCTGAGGTCCCTTCCAACCCTGATATTCTATGATTCTCTGATTCTTCCTGGCTCTGTATGATTTGTTGTGGGACTTCAGACAAGTCATTTCCCCTTCTCTGTGCCTCAGTTTCCTAAAGGGGGACTTTGCTTTGTGAAGCGATTTGAGATCTACGGATGATACTCTCTGAGTGTTACAGACTTGCTGTTTTTCTCACACAGCTGCCTACCTTTTACTCTCTGTTCCATGGCATTCATTCTCTCCTTCCATTCTTCCTTCCTTTGTTTTTATCCAAGCAATCCCCAGGGGAAATTCTGCTCTGATCAAACACCTGAACATGGAGCTCTTGAGACTCAGCCAGGATCTATCAGAGGAGGTGAACCCCAGTGTGTATGTGGCCCTTCGTCTTTCTGCTGACCACAGCCTGAAGAAAGAAGCCCAGTACCTCAAGAGGCTGAAGAATGTCTTCCAGCCCAGCACCAGCAGGTACGGCCAATGGAGCCCAAATCCCACCATCAGGAGTGGCGCAAGGAGCAGGGCCCCTCTGTATCTTGCCACTTGCAGGAGCACCCTGGGGCAAAGGCATCCCAGATGAACAAGCTTTTCCCCTGCCCTCCACAAAGCCTATCTTCTTCCTGTCATGGACTCCTCTCAAAGGGGCTGGCTTTCTGCTCACTTGTGTGTGTTGACCTCCCAGGCTTGCCCCAGGATCCAGTGCCCCGGCTGCATTGATGTGCCAGGGGAGGTACCCGGACAGTATGAGGGTAGGCATAGCTCTCTGCTGATTTACAGCTGGCGTGGGGCTGGATGCATTTACAGGTTCCTGTCAGGTACACAAAAGCACAAGGTTATGGTCAATCAGGCCCCAAACTCTGCTAAGGATCTTCAGAGCTGTCCCAGAGCTGGTGTTTGCTGCCCCTGGGGACGCAGTTCCCCTCAGCCGGTGGGGGGAGGGGACGGCGGGGGACACATGTGGGAAGGAGGAGCCATGTGGTGAGTATTTGGCTTGTGTTGTCACCTCAGCTCTGTAGCAGGTGGTCAGCAGAAGCAGCCCAACATGGGCCGCCTGGCTCTGTACCTCCTAGCACTGCGGGCTGCCTGCCAGAACATCGACACGCACCAGGGGAGGCAGCTGGTGACCCAGCTGAAGTACCATCTGCACAAGGAGAAGGAGCAGATAGGTAAGAGGGTGCTGCTCGGGGCTAGCACCGAGGGTTACTGCAGAGCGTGGCAGGAAGCTGCCTGGGGTGGCATGCAGCATCTCTGGGCTGCTTCCTAGCTCAGTGTCCCTGCCAGAGAATGGCTGTCAGTGGAACCCTCATTCTCTGCTCACAGCTCAGACCCAGCAGCAGTACCCCTCCTGGGCCATTCATAACAAAGAGTCATGCTGAGAACACCAGGAAGCATCTGTCCATCCAATTCTCACCCCCACCCTCAACTCTGTATGCACTGAGTGCGGGGTTGAAGGGGGGCAGTGGCTTGGATTACAAGCTTGCTGTGTTGGTTCCATCCAATGGGGTGCGATGAGGAGAGTCCCTGGTGCAGAGTCCTGGGGCATGGAGGGGGAAGGATGGCTTGTGCTGGGGGGAGGGGAGCACAAGCTGCTTTCTTCCTCCTGATTCCTTTCTCCTGCTCACAGCTTTCAAAGGGAATGGCCGCCCCATCACCAGTTATTACCAGTACAGCCTGGGGGTCTTGGCCCTGTGTGTCCATGGCAAGAAGATTGACCCCCATGTGATCCAGAAGCTCCTCGATGCTGAGAATTTCATGCATGGCGTCAAGCTCTCCATGGGTACGTACGTGTCGGAATGGTCCTCCGTGCCAGCTCCCCAGGCTCGCCGGCCTTCCTGCCATGGCTGGAGACAGCACAGCCCTTGCATCTCCCTTGGGAGGTACATGCAAGTCAGCTCCCCCCGAGAGGGGTTTGGGTTCTCCCATTCTCAGCTCTGCACTCCAGCCACACAGGGCCATAGCTCCACTGAAGTAACTTGGGCAGGGGTGGTTCTCCTTGTAACCCCTTCTCCTGCTCTTCCTCACACAGACACGAAGGCCATGGCAGGCTTGGCCTTCGCCTGCCTGAAGCAGGCCAAGCTCAACGAGCTCACGCTAGTGGCAGCAATCAGCCTGGCTATCCAGAGAGTGACGGGCAGTATTCTCCAGGCTCAGACCACCAAGGGCACCTTTGGCAACATCTTCAGTAGCCCACTGGCCATGCAGGTGGGCAGAGCGGGTCTCTGGAGCACATCCTCCTCCTGCATGGTTTGCAGGATCCCAGCATTGCCAGCTTCCCAGGGTGGCATGGAGGGGAGATGCCACCGTAGCGTAGCCCCTTCTTCTGGGGGAGCCCTCTGAGGATACGTCTGCACTGCACACGAAGCCTGTGGGTCATCCACACTGCAAAGAAGGACTGAGGCACCGAGTCTCAGAGCCTGGGTCAGCTGACTTGGCTCACCCTGCAGGCAGCATGGACGTTTGGTTGCACTGGAACCCGAGCTCTGAAACCTGGCAAGGGGGTTGGGTCTGAGAGCCCGGGCTCCAGCCTGAGCTGCACGCCTACACAGCTATTGTCAGCCCTGTAGCGCATATCCTGCAAGCCCAAGTCAGCTGACCCAGGCTCTGAGGCAGGCTGTGTAGCTGTACCCTTGGTGTTTCCAAGTCCATGCTTGAACGTCCACCCGGCTTTGTGAACTTGGGTTTACTGTTGCTGGACTTGGATCTCAGCTGTACTAATACGTCCATGCTGCACTACACGGACCTTCTGACTGGTGTCTATGGCTTGAGGTCCATCCACACTGCAAAGTGACAGGGGTTGGACCCAAGTTGCAGCAGGACTCGGGTGCTGACCCACCTCTCAGCAACATTCTAGGACCTGGACCCTGAGCACTTGCTGACTAAAGTCAGACTGGTTTGTGTGTGGATGCAGGGGGAGCTTGGGCTCAAACCTGAGTCAGAGCCTGGGCTCAGTGTGCAGTGTAGACATACTCCAGGTCACATGCTTGTCCATCAGCATGACCTCTGCCCTGCCCCCATCTTCTTACCCTACAGAATACAATCTGGCTTAAAGGGACATTGTCCATTTAAAAACATAGGGCCTGGGTCAGATTTCACACTGATGTTCTGCTTCAGTGGAGTTATTCCTGATCTACACCAGCATCTGGCTGAGGTAGGTTTTTTTCCCAATGTCCTTGCCTGATTTAGTACCATAAAACTGACAGAGGTCAGCAAATCAAATCCAGTCTTTATCACCAGGCTAGCTAGGTTTCTGAGATCTCTTAGCCTCACTCCTTGCTGGAAGGCAGCCACCTCTGGGGTGGAAGGCAGCTGCGCTTTAGCAATGTCCATCATCACTGCACAGTCACTTAGGATAGGAAATTAAGAACAATTTCAGCTGATCCTGGAGGGGGAAGAATGATCCCATGTTGGAATTTGAAGACACTGGAGTTAACAGCTTCCACTCTGAGAAAAAGTGCCAGTCAATGCGTGAGGGCCACAAGTAGAAAGGGCCTTGGTTTTATGTCTCATCCGTTCATTTGCTTTTTGTACTTGGCTCAGCTCAGATAGAAGAACTAGTTGGTTGGTTGTGGTTCCTGGTTCTCCTGCACTAGCGCATGGCCAGCCTCTCTGAGTTTCTAACATAGGGTGAGAAGGGGTGAAATTGAAAACCTGATTTATCTGAATCTTTTCTGAGTGCCAGGCCAACATTATTTGGCATTGCTTCTTTAATGGAAAGCACTCCTCAGAATGATGATGGGTAGGGCTCTGCGTCTTTCACAGAGGTTGCAGAAATCATGGATTCCATGACTTTCCGCAACCTCTGTGACCTCTGCAGTGGCTGGTGTAGCAGAATCCAGGGCTGCCCAAGCAGCTGGCCCCAGGGACCACCTGAGCAGCAGCCAGTGCAGCTGGCCCTGGGGACCGCCTGAACAGTGATCCTAGGGGCTGTGGGAGCAGCTGCAGCTGGTGCTGCTGCCTCTGACCCCTGAGCCCCCCACCCAGCAGTGGGCCCCCAGCCTCCCCATCCAGAGCAGTGCCTGCCCCCCTCCCCCCCCGCTGGCCGCCAGCTAAGATTTAGTCGGGGTATTTATAGCACAAGTCATGGAGAGGTCATGGGCTGTGAATTTTTGTTTATTGCCCGTGACCTGTCCATGACTTTTACTAAAAATACCCTTGACTAAATCATAACCTTAATGATCAGCAGCGTTATTTAGCTGTAAGCGTGTTTGGCGCATGTGGGCCAGTCACTGACCCCAGGGACAACACCACCCCAGGCCCCCAACTATCTGCCCCCACATATTAAGCTGTGTCAGGCTGCTGACACCTCACCCCTGCAGGTGTTACTACCCTTCCCTTCCTCTTACAGCAGTATGCTCCATTTTATCCTGGCCCCACATTCTGCCCTGGTGGGAGCAAACTGAGCAGGTGTCGGCCCACCCAACTTGCATGAAGGAAAGTAGCTGCCTTGCAGGGAGTGCCATGTGTGGGACCGTTTCTCCTGCAGCACCGAGTCCTGTGCCAGGGTTGAATAAAGAGTGCAGAGGGAGGGGCTCTGTGGCAGCTGGACCTCATCCTGCCCACCAGATGGTTCACTTTCCCCTGCAGTTGGCTTTGAAGCAGGGGGGTCAGATGTTTGTAATGAGGCTTTTCTCCCTTCCTTTGAACCCTTCATGTTAGCTCTTGATTGCCACCGGGATGAGCAAGAAGCCAGAGTTTCCCAAAGGCATGGATGCCCTGCTGGGGAGCCTGGAACAGGGTCACTTCCAGAACCCCATGATCATGTCCCAGCTGCTGCCCGTGCTGAATGGCAAGAGCTACCTGGACATCGCCACCATGGAGTGCCGGGCAGAGCAAGGTAACAGGAAGGACAGGGATGCTAGACGGAGGGGCAGGGTTTGGGGGCCCTGGGTCCCATGCCTAGTGGCAGATCCCACCAAGAGGAAGGGAAGGGGGGAGCCTGGAGTTACAGTCACTGCAATGGGGGCCTTTGAGGAAAGGCTAGGGTGGAAAAATCCCAGGAGCCCAGCAAACATGCCCCGAGAAGGAGGGAGGACTAGGACAGCAAGTTGTCATGCTAGGGCTCCCCACAGGGGTCTGCATGACTATTGGTGCTTCTGACAGCCTCTCCCTCTTTCTCAGACACTTTGGAGCTAGACACCACGTGCCCGGGATCCAGGACAGTAATTCTGGGGACCAAGATGATCACCGTTCAGCTGGCTGTGGAGAACCCTCCGAGCCCTGAGACACTGTACAACCACTCCATCCAGATGCCCTCTGGGTCCTCCCTCCTGGACGTGCTGAGAACTGCTGCAGAGCAGGGCCCTGGGCAGTTCACGTGAGAACCTCCTGCTTGTGCTGGGAACAGACTGATGGGGAGGCCTGGCTGCAGGGCAGGCCTGGAAAGAGGAGCGCGCTGCCTCCTAAACTGCGGGGGAGGCAGTCCAGGGCATGCCCACCCACAATGCTAGCAGGGAATCTGCCTGCACAGCCCCAGAACTAATGCTAGGAAGAGTGGCCCCGGGCCCAAGCCTGTAAGGCAGAGCTCCTGGGTTCTGTTCCTGGCTCTGACACTCATTCACTGCATGTCCTTGGATAAGTTGCTGCCCCTCTCTGTGCCTCAGTTCTCCCCGCCCCACCCCACCCCGTAACATGGGGATGATCACACCCACCAACCTGCCGTGAAGTGCCGTGAGACCTTTCGGTGCAACATGCCGTTAGTTCAGTAACAACACGAGTGTCCCGTCCTACTCCTGGACCTGGTCTGGGTTTTCCAGGCTCCCTCAGGGATTCCAGACAGTTACCAGGTGTCAGATTCTTATGACAGTTCTGGGACATCCGTCACTATGAAACAACCCCTCTGTGTTCGAATAGGCTGTAGTTTCTGCAGGGATCTACTGGGTATGTGGGGAAGGTCTGTACAAGTGGGATGATCCTAAAGGGAGATTAACAGGGTCTCCCCAAACCTGGCATCTGCCTCAGTTTCCCCACTCTTGTGCTAGCCAGCAGACCAGCTCACCAGCCAGCACATTGGGGAAGCTTCCTCCAGTGTCAGCATTTCATTCCCTTCTCCAAGGGTGGGATTTATTGTTCACATAAACTCAGTGCAACATCAGTCCAGACGGGTGAATCAGGCCCTGCCATCTTGTAAGAAGCTTACAAGAAGTGGAAGATTGGACAAATGACCAGGGAAGAGTATAAAAATATTGCTCGGGGATGCAGGAGTGAAATCAGGAAGGCCAAATCACACTTGGAGTTGAAGCTAGCAAGAGATGTTAAGAGTAACAAGAAGGGTTTCTTCAGGTATGTTAGCAACAAGAAGAAAGTCAAGGAAAGTGTGGGCCCCTTACTGAATGAGGGAGGCAACTAGTGACAGAGGACGTGGAAAAAGCTAATGTACTCAATGCTTTTTTTGCCTCTGTCTTCATGAACAAGGTCAGCTCCCAGACTGCTGCACTGGGCAGCACAGCATGGGGAGGAGGTGACCAGCCCTCTGTGGAGAAAGAAGTGGTTTGGGACTATTTAGAAAAGCTGGACGTGCAGAACTCCATGGGGCCGTATGCATTGCATCCGAGAGTGCTGAAGGAATTGGCAGATGTGATTGCAGAGCCATTGGCCATTATCTTTGAAAACTCATGGCGATTGGGGGAAGTCCCGGAAGACTGGAAAAAGGCTAATGTAGTGCCCATCTTTCAAAAAGGGAAGAAGGAAGATCCTGGGAACTACAAACCAGTCAGCCTCACCTCAGTCCCTGGAAAAATCATGGAGCAGGTCCTCAAGGAATCAATTCTGAAGCACTTAGAGGAGAGGAAAGTGATCAGGAACAGTCAGCATGGATTCACCAAGGGCAAGTTATGCCTGACTAATCCAATTGCTGGCTCTGTGGATGACGGGAAAGCAGTGGACGTGTTATTCCTTGAATTTAGCAAAGCTTTTGACACTGTCTCCCACAGTATTCTTGCCAGCAAGTTAAAGAAGTATGGGATGGATAAATAGACTATAAGGAGGAGAGAAAGCTGGCTAGATTGTCAGGCTCAACGGGTAGTGATCAATGGCTCCATGTCTAGTTGGCAGCCAGGATCAAGTGGAGTGCCCCAAGGGTCAGTCCGCGGGCCGGTTTTATTCAATATCTTAATTAATGATCTGGAGGATGGCGTGGATTGCACCCTCAGCAAGTTTGCAGATGACACTAAACTGGGAGGAGAGGTAGATACGCTGGAGGATAGGAATAGGATACAGAGGACCCTAGACAAATTAGAGGGTTGGGCCAAAAGAAATCTGATGAGGTTCAACAAGGACAAGTGCAGAGTCCTGCACTTACGATGGAAGAATCCCATGCACGTCTACAGACTAGGGACCGAATGGCTAGGCGGCAGTTCTGCGGAAAAGGACCTAGGGGTTACAGTGGATGAGAAGCTGGATATAAGTCAACAGTGTGCCCTTGTTGTCAAGAAGGCCAATGGCATTTTGGGCTGTATAAGTAGGGGCATTGCCAGCAGATCGAGGGACGTGATCGTTCCCCTCTATTCGGCATTGGGGAGGCCTCATCTGGAGTATTGTGTCCAGTTTTGGGCCCCACACTACAAGAAGGATGTGAAAAAATTGGAAAACGTCCTGCGGAGGGCAACAAAAATGATTAGGGAACTGGAACACATGACTTATGAGGAGAGGCTGAGGGAACTGGGATTGTTTAGTCTGTGGAAGAGAAGAATGAGGGGGGATTTGATAGCTGCTTTCAACTACCTGAAAGGGGGTTCCAAAGAGGATGGATCTAGACTGTTCTCAGTGGTAGCAAATGACAGAACAAGCAGTAATGGTCTCAAGTTGCAGTGGGGGCGGTTTATGTTGGATATTAGGAAAAACTTTTTCACTAGGAGGGTGGTGAAACACTGGAATGCGTTACCTAGGGAGGTGGTGGAATCCCCTTACATAGAAGTTTTTAAGGTCAGGCTTGACAGAGCCCTGGCTGGGATGATTTAGTTGGGGATTGGTCCTGCTCTGGGCAGGGGGTTGGACTAGATGACCTCCTGAGTTCCCTTCCAACCCTGATATTTTATGATTCTATGATTCTATGTGATGCCTCCTAAGGCCTCTGCCTCAGAGGCTTCTGCTGCTGCCAGCACCCCAGGGATCCCCAACAAGTCTCTCCCCTGGCTGGTGTGTCAAGTTCCCTTCCAGCTCCATTCTCTGGCCCAGGATCTCCTGCAGGAGCCTGTCTGCAGCGCTGCTTGTTGGTCTTTTATCCCACCAGTGGGAAGGCAGCTAGTTAGTATAGGTGGGGGCTACACACAGCACTTCCCTGTGACAGGAGGTTTGGCTCCAGGTGCAGCTATGTGTGGTCAGGACTGTGCTCCTAACCCATCAGTCCTTGAGCAAGGGCCCTGATGTGGGGACACGCTGCTGCTGCTGCCTGAGTGGAACCAAAGTGGAAACAACCTGTTCTCTGCTCTGCCTGGAGGTCACGTCCCCTCTTCTCCTTCCCCTCTAACTCTAGGTTTGAAACCCAGAACACCCTGCATGGGCCATTGTTAACTGCAGTGATGGGGGTGAAAGCCAGCAAGGGAGAGCGGAGATACTGGCAGCTCCTCCAGGCCCCAGACACCAGTCTTCAGAAAGGTGAGGGAAATAGCATGTGGAAAACAGTGCAGCCTGGCACCTCATGTGGTCAGTGTGTGCTTGGGGCCCTCTCAGTACCCTTTGCAGCCCCCCCAGGCACGCCTGGAATATTCTGTCTAGCTGCTGCTGCTGCGATGCACCAAAAGCTGCTCTAAAGAACACAGGCAGGGGCTGTTTGCTCACATGGCTATGAAGGGCAATGAATTCCTGGCAGGGGGTAAAGCTTTGGGCATGGAAAGGGAGAGTGTTGTAAGAAATGGACCTGCTGGCCTGGTTCCACCCCTCTTCCCAGGCCTCAGGATTCTTCCAGGGATAGACCTGCTTCAGGAAAGGCTTTTCCATGCATCACCCAAACCCTAGGGGCCAAATTCAGGCTGGTGTAAGTGGGTGCAATTCCCATTACTTCAGTGAGAGCTGCATCCCCCAGGGCTGGGTTTGGTCCCATATCTCCAGATGGTGAATAAAGCCTGTGGAGGCATTATGTGCAGCTGCCAAAGGGATCGCAGTGATAAAGTGCAGTTCTAGCCTAAAATGTGGCTTTAAAGTGGTACCCTCTTGCTTGGCAGAGCTGCTACCTGTGGGTCTGATGTCCCACTGTCCAGCACCTTGTGCTGCCACCTACCCCTCTGCACAGCTGCTGCTGGAGGCAAGTTGAGCCATCTGGTTTGGTGGCTTTGTGCACAGCTGTTGTAGGGCTACATGAGGTGCCAGGCCATGGGGAACCTAGCCGGTGTGTGGGTAGGTCTGTGCTGTCTGCAGCTCAGGTAGGCGTAGCCGTGGCAGCATCGCTGCACAGAGCCGTGTCGATGCAGTGCCCTGGGCAGCAGCACTGTGAGTAGGTGCCCAGGGACCCAGGCTGGCTTAGAGAGTCTGTGCTGAAGCCCATGCCGCCGCATCTACACTGCCTGTTTGTAGCAATGGTAGTGCAGGTAAAACTAGCACGGACAGGTCTGCCTGAGCTGCTGTCACACCTTGGATTGCAAGCTAGACCTGCCCTGTGTCCCAGCCAGACCAGCCCACTTAGAGATGCATGAGGCTGCTTTGTGACTGCCGTTAGCACTGCAGCACCCGGCACTGGGGAGGGAGGTGGATTCCATTCTAGCTCATGCATCATCCACAAATCCCACTCGCAGCGATCCCTGGGCTGCACCACTGAAGACAGTTACAGAGCACACCATTGGCTCTTTTCAGGGGGCTCCTTAAGCCCACCCATCCCGTATATAGTGCCTGACATCACCAGTGACTTATAGCCCAGGGGCAGACATGAAGCAGACTGGGCGTGTAGGGACAGGTAGCTATGCAGGTGGCTTGAGACGCAATAATACTTCTTAAGGGAACCTAAATAGGCTGACTGCATCTCAGCAAGGTGGGCCAGATCCCTCTAGGCCAGTGGCACAGGAAGGGCCTGGGAGAAGATAAAGGAGCACATGGGTGCCCTTGAGGGCCCTGGTGTCATGACTAGGGCTCGGGCAGTCAGGCCTAGTGGTTGGAGCAGGGTGGTCAGCATCCAGGAACAGCACCAAAGGTCAGAGCTGATGTTAGAAACCAGAGCAGGAGTCAGAGCCAAGGGGCAGGTCTGTCACTACCGCTGGCAGGGGAGCCCACCTTGTTGCATGACACTTCCTGGAACTCCTCCTGGGCTTATCGGGGGGACCCGGACCAATCAAAGGCCAGAAAAGAAGCTGGCAGTCTGGCCTGCTGTGAGGGCTCTATCATAGCTGCTGGGTAGTGGCACGGAGATATCGGCCATCCCGCAGACACAGGGTCGAGCCCCGCAGACCTCCCACCCAGCAAGCATCGTATAAGGCCTCTGCCCTACAGTGGGAAGAGGGAGGCAGCTGCTGCCCGCAGTCCCTGTAACTGGGGGACTAAGGTCCTAATCGGCATGGGCCCCACTTGCCAATCCTAGAGCCCAGCTAGCCTCATTGCCGAGTAGGGTAACCAGATCGCAAGAGAGAAATATCAGGACACATTGGATGAGTGAGGGTGTGGGGGGGAAGAGACAGAGACAGGTGCACAGCCCCGACCGGAGCCAGGGCACACTGGTCCGCCTGGCCCTGTGCTACCAGCGTGTCCCTTCCTGTTGGGGGTGGGCCCACGATGCGCCACACAGCTCCCCTGCCCAGCGCCCCTGGATCCACTATGCCCAGGGCCCCCCTACAAGCCTTCCACCACAAATGCACAGTGCTGTGCACACACACGCCCCACCCAGTGCCCCCCCGCCCACAGCCCCACCACTGCTGCCCAGCACCCCACACAGAACCGCCCACTCGCTAGTTTCCCAATGCACACAGATTTCCCCTCCATCCCTTCCTCCCTCCCAGTGCCCTTCCCCACAGCCCCACCACCACAAATTCACAATGCCCCACACAGACCCCCACTGCCCAGTGCCCTGACACACACAGATCTCCCCCACTTCCCAGCACCCACCAATAGGCCCCCACTGTCTAGCACCCCAAAACACATAAACCTCCCCCACTGCCCAGCGCCCTCCACACCCTCACAGCCCAGCATCTCCCCCACACACACCTCCCAGACACTCACCATCACACCCTGCCCCCTTCCCTGGCTGCACTCACCAGCCCTGCTGGGCGGTCTCTGGCTCCTAGGGTGAGATCAGAGAGGGGGGGGTCTCCAGACTCACCATGTGCTGCGCCCGCCACAAGCGCGAGCTCCGTGGCTCCCATTGCCCGGGAAAAGTGCCAGTGGGAGCTGCCAGAGCCGCGGAGCGGGGCTTGCAGGCGGGAGCAGCCCACAGAGCCCCCCCATCCTAAGAGCCAGAGGGACCTGCCAGGAGGCGAGGTGGGGAGTCCCGGCGGTGCTTAACTGGGGTGGCTCCCATCCCGCGAAGCATCCGGCAGGCAGGTCCCTCTGGCTCCTAAGGTCGCGGGCCAGGTCGGGTCGGGTCGGGTGTGGGGACGGAGGGCTCTCTGCCCACTCCCAGCGCCTGCAAGCCCTGCCCATGCACACGTGGTGCTCCTGCCGGCGGGCGAGCGCCGGGAGCTATCCCAATATCGATGTAAGGTCAGGACGCTGGACAAGTCCCCTAAAATCAGGACTGTCCCGATAAAATCGGGACGTCTAGTCACCCTATTGCCAAGACTGGCTAGCCGTTAGCTTCAGCGTGGCTGTGGACTCAGCAGTAGCTCACTGCCTCCTGCCCAGATGAAGCCCAGTGCTCCAGAGAAGCCTGCCTGCTGACTGAGACCTCAGTCCAAAGAGAGGCCTTCCCTAAGGCACTCTGGGAAATGCACTCGCCGTGTCTTTGCTGGAGCAGTAGCGCTGCACATTCGGCTAAGCCCAGGGGCATGGTCCTTTGTGGAAATCCCAAGGGAAACAGCCAGTGTCCACATTTCCCATTCAGGAAACAAGCAGAATGAATTTAGCCAGGACGCCGCCCCCCATGCTCAGCACATCCGTAGTGTGATGGGAGAGATCGGGGGGCAGGTTGCGATTGGAAGGGGAATAGAACCGGGTAGGAGCAATATGAGCAGGCTGGAGGGTACTGTACAGGGAATGTGAGTGTGTGAAGTGTAAGGCTAAGTGTGGTCACACCCCTCCGAATACACAGAGCCAGGGGCCTGGCGAGCTGGGACCCACAGAAGTGTGCTGTTCAGGTTGTGTCGCAGCCCAGAGAATTTGTGTGGCTTCACTCGCACTTCCTGGTGTTCTACGTGATATAAGAGGTTGCACAACAGCTTTTCTATGAAAATAAACCCAGCATCCCGAAGGGTTCTGTCAGCTTCGGCTGGTTTGGGATGTGTCATTAGCACAGTGAAATGTTTAAATGTTTCACACCAGCGGTTCTCAAAATTATTGCATCGCGACCCCTTTCGGACAACAAAAATTACTACATAACCCCAAGAGAGGGGACTCAAGCCTGACCCCGCCTTGGGCAGGGAGGGTGGGAGGTGGGCACAGTCAAACCCCAAGCCCCATCACCCCTGGCTGGAGGGCCAAAGCCATAGCCCAAGGGCTTCAGCCTCAGGCAGGGGGTGGGGCCTATAACCCTGAGCCCCACCACCAAGGGCTGAAGCCCTCAGGCTTAGGCTTTGGTCCCGGGCAGTTGAGCTTGAGCTTGGGCCAAGCAAGTCTAACACCTGCCATGGCAACCCCATTAAAATGGGGTCGCAACCCACTTTGGGGTTGTGACTCACACGTTGAGAACCGCTGTTTTATACCTTTAAGGTTCCCAGACTGCCATGATAAGGTCGGGGGTAATGACTAGCTGTAAGGTTGCCACGATCTGATGCTGCCAGCTGCTGGAGTTGGGGCTGTTTTGCATTCACAGTGTAATGGCCTCGGTGCCACTAGAACTCAGAACTTCACACACAGTGACAAGCATGTGCTGGCACCTGCAGTGTCTCTGTTTGATTGCAGAAGTCAGGGTGGGGTCAAGGGTGTGCATAAGCAATTACTCACCTTTAACGTTAAAAAAAAATCCATGGAAATTTTCCAGTTTTTCCAATAAAAAAGCAACCCTCCCAAGTTTCTGGGTTTCAGGGTGGGCATTTTGCCAAAAAACAAAATAAACAAAAAAGTTTGTTTTGAAAAAAGGCCATTTTTCCTTTGAAATATTTTTTTAAACAAAAAATGGTGACCTCTGCTGCATTGGGGAGATGCTCATTGACTGATCCTATGTGCTGTCCCAAAAGACCCTGGGGAATTGGGCCTGTTCTTGCTGCAGGCTTCTCTATTCCCAATTAGCAGACACATTTGTTTCTGGTTCCTGGTGCTGGGGCCCTTCTCTCGCTTTGGCATGGATAGCAGCCCCTCTGGGGAGCCAAGAGGGCCAAGACCAGCCCAAAGCTTCCACTGATCAAGGACTAAATGACTGATTAATATGTCTGAGCCCATGGCCTAAATGAGACCAACAACAGAGTGCAGAAAAAGAAGTAAAGAAACTGGGCCTGGTGCCCTCTCACCCCAGGGATAAGCAGGAGTGACAGCAGGAGAAGATCACTGTATGCGAGAGGTGATGAAATTCAATGCTGATAAATGCAAAGTAATGCACATTGGAAAACATAATCCCAACTATACCTATAAAATGATGGGGTCTAAATTAGCTGTTACCACTCAAGAAAGAGATCTGGGAGTCATTGTGGATAGTTCTCTGAAAACATTCACTCAATGTGCAGCAGCAGTCAAAAAAGCCAACAGAATGTTGGGAATCATTAAGAAAGGGATAGATAATAAGACAGAAAATATCATATTGCCTCTATATAAATCCATGGTATGCCCACATCTTGAATACTGTGTGCAGATGTGGTTGCCCCATCTCAAAAAAGATATATTTTAAAATGTTCAGAAAAGGGAACAAAAATGATTAAGGGTATGGAATGGCTGCTATATGAGGAGAGATCAATAAAACAGGGATTTTTCAGCTTGGAAAAGAGATGACTAAGGGGGCGATATGATAGAGGTCTATAAATTCATGATTGGTGTGGAGAAAGTAAATAAGGAAGTGTTATTTACTCCTTCTCATAACTCAAGGACCAGGGGTCACCCAATGAAATCAATAGGCAGCAGGTTTAAAACAAACAAAAGGCAGCATTTCTTCACACAATGCACAGTCAACCTGTGGAACTCCTGGAGCTTCCTCTCCTGGGTGGCAGAAGTTGTGCGGACTGACGCGCCTGGGCTACTGTCTGCCAAACTATTCGGGTTTCCCCTGCACGGGCTCTTTCCATCTTACCCCTGCTGGCCAGCCAAGCTCTTGCTTCCCATGGTAGAGGCAATGCCCCCAGAGGTGGCCCTCCTCTTTTCCATGGTGACTCCATGATGTCGCCCCTCTGGGGCTCAGCTACTACTCTGTGCTCCATCTCATCAAGAAGGATGGTTCAATGGTTAGAGCACTAGGCTAGGACTCAGGAGACCAGGGTTCAGTTCTCTTGGGCTGGTCACTCACTTGCTCTGTGCCTCAGTTCCTCACCTGTACAATGGGGATAATAGCACAGCTCTGCCTTGCAGGGTGATGTGAGCATAAATACTTTAGAGATTGTGACATTTCAGACACTACAGTGATGGGGTGGATAAGCACCTTAGGCAGATCCTCCAAGTACATGAGCCAACACCCAGGAAATCATTCTCAGTGCCTCCTGCCTGAGGAGTGGTACCAAACCCCGAGGAAGCCGACTGTCTCTGGGGTAGTGCCTCTTGCTCCTAATTCAGCTGTGCTGCATGAGTTCCTTAATCTGTGCCCAGGCTGCTCCTTCTGACTTGTGCTCTGCTATCTTTTTTTGTAGGTATCTCTGATTACCAGCCTCAGGATGGAGAGTCCATCATCCTGAAGTTTAGCCCGTGGTAGATCGCCTGCTGTCTGCTTCCAGCTCCCTGCCCCACCTCGATCCACGGTGAACTCTCTGTGTGCATCTCTCTCTGCCCCAGAAGCAGGATGTCTCAGTTGGCAAGGACAGCATGCATCTGTCAACCTGTGAGCCCTGTGCCCACAGAGCGGTATCTTCCCCCCCACAGACTGAAGTCCATAATGCAAGTCCCTGGCCCTTCTGGCAGGATGTGTGTGTGTGTGCGCGTGTCTGTCTGTCAAAAGGGGCAAATTCCCACCTGCCCCGGTAACTTGTTCTGCTGTGGATCACCCACAACCATCCACTCGATGGAAACTGACCATGCCAGGGGGTGGGGAGCAGCAGATTTGGTTTGAATGAAAAACCTCCAATATGACAACTCAGCGCATCATAATTTTGATTTTCTAATGCAGCTTTAACCCTTGCTATGCTGTGGCTGTCTAAACTGCCACCCAATGAGTACGTGGGAGGAGGTGTCTGCATCCTCCTGCTGGACACACTTTGCCCCCCCTACCCCCCACCCCACACACACACACACACACACACACTGTACCAGTGCCCTGGTATGACTGGGGTCCTGGAGATTCTCTAGACTGCATCCCTCTGTATAGCAGTCACTGCCCCGCTCGCAGGCCAGGGCTCCCCTCCCTGCTCCCGCCCCAATTCCTGAAGCGACAGAACTGCTGCTATGAGGAGAGGATGTGGCTGATATCTTTGCTTTCTGGAGAGCAGTGGGTGGGAACCCAGGCCCTGTGCTAAGGGGAGATGGTGCCCCCAAGCAGCCACTCTACCTCAGTCTGACATTTGGATCTGAAATGATTAAAGCTTTGATTGCAAACCTAGCCTTCCAGTTTGTTATTTGGCCCTTACCCAGAGCACCCGGGTCTCTGAGCCAGGCCTGGGCCCTCAGCACGGAGCTGCCTTCAGGGTCTGGGCATTGTCCTATGGGTTTGCATCATTTCCAACAAACAATGGACAATTCTGTTCTCCTGGGTGACTAATCACGAGTTTGATTTTTACCTATTATTTGTATGGTTGTAGTACCTATGTCCCCCAGTCATGGACCAGGACCCTATTCTGTTTGCCAGAAGCTGGGAATGGGTGACAGTGGATGGATCACTTGATTACCTGTTCTGTTCATTCCTTCTGGAGCACCTGGCATTGGCCACTGTCAGAAGACAGGATACTGGGCTGGATGGACCTTTGGTCTGAGCCAGTATGGCCGTTCTTATGTTCATTGTGCTAGGTGCGATATGGACACAGAACAAAAATACACCGTCTCTGTCCCGCCTCAGAGAGCTTAAAATCTAGGAATAAGACAAGAGATACCAGATGGAGAGGGACAGGGGAGTACAAAGAAACAAAGACAATACTGGTGGTGATGGGCAGTGGTCTCTGCACACCAGCAGCCTAACTAGTGTCAAGATTTGTATAGGCATCACATTAAAGGAGAGTTTTGAGGCAGGACTGGAGGGAGGACAGTGTGACACTAAGCACACGTCTTCACAGCTCGCACTACTATGCTAGTAATCTTGTACAAAATATGCCTTGTGAGTTATCATTTGAAAACTAATAATTCACTGATCATTAATATTCTTGCATGGTGTATGTACACGATGGGTATTAAGACACGAATATATGCTGGAGTTATAACTAAAGTGTGTGTGAACTAGATGGGTCAGGGCGAGTTGTTAAGCAGGTTTAGCCTAAAGAAAGAAATATGTTTACCTCAATTTACATATAAGTAGTAAACAGACTCATCAAGCTAACAAGGGGTGAAGCAAAGTCACACTAACAAGCTGAGGGGGGAGGAGGAAGACAGCATGCCCACTACATCTGGCAAGAGAGAAGCTTGGTCTGGGATTTACTTTTCAGAAGAATCCACTGCAAAGGTTCACTGGGCTATACAGAGAGGCTGAGCCTCAAGTGATAAGCAACTGAACCAGCTGATTGGACACAATATGACTGTATTCAGAGTAAAGGCCGTGTTAGTCTGTATTCGTAAAAAGAAAAGGAGTACTTGTGGCACCTTAGAGACTAACCAGTTTATTTGAGCATGAGCTTTCGTGAGCTACAGCTCACTTCATCGGATGCATAGCATATCGTGGAAACTGCAGAAGACATTATATACACACAGAGACCATGAAACAAAACTTCCTCCCACCCCACTCTCCTGCTGGTAACAGCTTATCTAAAGTGATCATCAAGTAGGGCCATTTCCAGCACAAATCCAGGTTTTCTCACCCTTCCCCACCCCCCCCCACACACACATACAAACTCACTCTCCTGCTGGTAATAGCCCATCCCTCTTTGAAACCTCTCTTTATAATGCGCATGATAATCAAGGTGGGTCATTTCCAGCACTAATCCAGGTTTTCTCACCCCCCCCCACGCCCCCCTCCAAAAACCACACACACAAACTCACTCTCCTGCTGGCAATAGCTCATCTTACAATGTGCACAGCAATCAAGGTGGGCCATTTCCAGCATAAATCCAAGTTTAACCAGAACGTCTTGTGGGGGGGGGGGGTTGTAAGAAAAAAACAAGGGGAGATAGGCTACCTTGCATAATGACTTAGCCACTCCCAGTCTCTATTCAAGCCCAAATTAATAGTATCCAATTTGCAAATGAATTCCAATTCAGCAGTTTCTCGCTGGAGTCTGGATTTGAAGTTTTTTTGCTTTAAGATAGCGACCCTCATGTCTGTGATTGCGTGACCAGAGAGATTGAAGTGTTCTCCGACTGGTTTATGAATGTTATAATTCTTAACATCTGATTTGTGTCCATTTATTCTTTTACGTAGAGACTGTCCAGTTTGACCAATGTACATGGCAGAGGGGCATTGCTCGCACATGATGGCATATATCACATTGGTGGATGTGCAGGTGAACGAGCCTCTGATAGTGTGGCTGATGTTGTTAGGCCCTGTGATGGTGTCCCCTGAATAGATATGTGGGCACAGTTGGCAACGGGCTTTGTTGCAAGGATAGGTTCCTGGGTTAGTGGTTCTGTTGTGTGGTATGTGGTTGTTGGTGAGTATTCGCTTCAGTATTATACAAGTGTACAGAGTGGGGTCTTTGCTGAAAGCCTCTGAGATAATGGTGATTAATATAACTGTGAACGGTCTGTATTAACACTAGGAGGAATTATGGATATTCATTTATTTGTTTTAAAGTGTGAGGGCAAACAAAGGAAGGCACAGTTCCCTCCCAGACAGGACGTGGGCGAGCTATTTATCTGTCACCTATATAAATTAAGCCTGATAGAATCAAAACAATGGAAGCCCCATTTACCTAGAAATCACACTGGGAGATGGGAAGCCCACAGGAAGGGAAGAACAGCGGGAGGTCATCCTGCCTCTTGAACCAAGGTCATTGAGCTTTGGAAGATCTAGGCAAGGAAAGAAGCCACCTTTGGTATCACCAGAGCCGAGGGAGCAGAGCGCTTGCAAGCTGGGGAAGATGGGTCCTTCAACCAAGAGGTGGGGGCTGAAGTCTCTGGAACTGACTATAGGTGAGAAACCTGCTCAGGAAAAGATCTTTCACCTAGGAAGACAAGGGAAGCCAGCACCATGTGCATTTGTGGAAGGGCCTGACTGAGAGAATGTCAGCCATGGCTGGGAAGAAGAATGATGGGTGAGAAAAACAGTCTTGAGCAATGTCTGTATCTTGCTAGAGTAAGTTTTAGTATTTTAGATGCATGTTTTCACTTGTATTTGCTTATAACCTGCCTAACTTTATTCCTGTTACTTGGCATCGCTTACCCTATGTCCTGTTGTCAACAGATTTATTTTACTATAAACCAACTCAGTGCAGTGTTTAGAGGGAAGGGTGTATTTACCCCATTAAGTTAATCAGGTGCAATGAGTTTTGTGTCTTTAAAGGAACACATAAACCATATTATTTCTCTTAACTGTCCAGGGGAGGGCTGGACATTTCAGAGCACATGATTTGGGGAAAATTGGGACTGGGAGGGTGTTGGGGTCACCCTGCAAGTACTAGCCAGGCTAGTGAAAGCCAGAGTGGGGCTGTAGAAAGACTGCGGGGCTCAGAGCTGATGAATCAGGATTGTCTAGCGCACAGACACGCAGGGTGTGGCCTGCTTTCTGGTAGGCTGGTTGGGAACGGCCCAGGTTGGGATCTACAGCAGCAAAGCACTGTGAGGCACCCACGGCTGCAGGGCAGCTGATGACACAGCCCCTTGCTGGTCTGGATTGCACCCCAGAAAGGGATAGACAATGAGTAGTTTTGTGGATGTTTATGGGGACCTCTTCCCACGCATGAACAGTGGCCTGAGAGAAAGTCTGTAGATGCTTGTTCAGAAACTTAATGTGGGCAAAGGAGGCTGGTATCACGGACCGACTGGAGAGGAGCATTGACAGTTTCATAGCAAATGAGAATTGACAGGTGGGGTGGACGCTGAAAGAGAAGACAAGCTGCTTGTGTTTGATGCATTTGAGAAGGGGGAGCTAATGGAGGGATGCAAAGAAAGGAATGACATGATCAAAGCAATAAGGTAGAAGAATGATCTTTGCAGCTGCATTCTGAACGGATATAAGCGGGGCAAGATTGCATTTGGCAGTGCCAGAGAGGAGGATGTTACAGTTATTGAGGCACGGGATGATGAGGCCCTTGATCAGACTTTTAGCTGAGGCACTACAGAAGAAAGGCCATGTCATAAATATAAAGGGGAAGGTTTTTACTTTGACCTCTAAAGGGTTAAGAAGCTCAGATAACCTGGTTGGCACCTGACCAAAAGGACCAATAAGGGGAGAAGATACTTTCAAATCTGTGGAGGGGAAAGGTTTCTGCTTTGTCTCTGTGTGTGTGTGCTTTCTGAGACAAAGAGAGAGACCAAGCAAGTAATCTAGCTCCTACTGAATGATACATCTAACTTACAGAAATAGTAAGTAATAGCAAGGAAATGCATTAGAGTATCTTTTGTTTTAGCTTGTGAATTTTCCCTGTGCTAAGAGGGAGGTTTATCTCTGTTTTTTGTAACTTTAAAGTTTTGCCTAGAGGGGAATCCTCTGTGTTTTGAATCTTATTACCCTGTAAAATTACTTTCCATCCTGATTTTACAGAGATGTTTCTTCGACATTTTTTTTCTTTATAATAAAGTTCTGTTTTTTAAGAATCTGATTGTTTTTTAGTGTCCTAAAAACCAAGGGTCTGGTCTGTGCTCACCTGGTTTACCTATTTGGTTGGGTAGATTATTCTCAAGCCTCCCCAGGAAAGGGGGTGAAGGTGCTTGGGGGGATATTTTAGGGAAACAGGAATTCCAAGTGGTCCTTTTCCTGAAACTTTGTCTAACTCACTTGGTGGTGACAGCAGTACCCATCCAAGGACAAGGAAGGATTTGTACCTTGGGGAAGTTTTTAACCTAAGCTGGTAGAAATAAGCTTAGGGGGTCTTTCATGCGGGTCCCCACATGTGTACCCTAGAGTTCAGAGTGGGGAGGTGTCAGGGTTCCCTCCCCCACTCTGAACTCTAGGGTACACATGTGGGGACCCGCATGAAAGACCCCCTAAACTTATTTCTACCAGCTTAGGTTAAAACTTCCCCAAGGCACAAATTCTTTGCCCTTGGAGGGTACGCTGTCACCACCAAGTGATTTAACAAAGAATCAGGGAAAGGACCACTTGGAGTTCCTATTCCCCCAAAATATCCCCCCAAGCCCTTACACCCCCTTTCCTTCGGAGGCTTGAGAATAATATCCTAACCAATTGGTTACAAGTGATCACAGACCCAACCCCGTGGGTCTTAGGACAATAGAGAAATCAGTCAGAAGGATTTTATTTTAAAAAAAGGTAAAAATCACCTCTGTAAAATCAGGATGGAAAATAACTTTACAGGGTAACAAAAGATTCAAAAACACAGCAGAACTTCCTCTAGGCTTAGTTTCAAAGTTACAAAAAACAAGAATAAGCCTCCCTCCAGCAAAGGAAAAATTCACAAGCAAAACAAAAGATAATCTAACATGCCTTACCTGGCTTTTCCTTACAATTTTTGTAATAGGAGAGACTTTTAGGATGGGTTATAGGAGAAGGAGTTTTCTGACCTGATGCTTCTCTGCTTCCCAAGAGAACACACACAAACAAAGCCTTCCCCTCCACCCAAGATTTGAAAATATATTCTTTCCCCATTGGTCCTTTTGGTCAGGTGTCAACCAGGTTATTTGAGTTTTTTAACCCCTTACAGGTAAGGAGGAATTCTAGGCTACCCTTAGCTGTATGGTTATGACAGGAGGGAACCTTGACAGGCCGTAACTCAGATGCTCTGCAGAAAAAATCAGGAAGATTTAGACTTACCCGGGATCTGAGGCCCTCGAGAGAGGTTGGAGTTGATGAGGCCCAGGGCCTGAGTGACAGGTAGGATGATGGTGGTGTTCCCAGTGGTGGAGAGAGAAGGTGGCAAGGGGGTTTGGGGGAGATTCAGAGCTCTGTTTTAGCCATGTTGAGCTTGAGTTGACAGCTAAATATTGATGAGATGTCACAGAGAGGCTGAGAGATTAGTTTGGCCAGAAGGAGACAAGCCTGGAGCAGAGGTAGATCTGCGAGTGGTCAGCATAGGGACGGTTGTTGAATTTGTGTTTGTGATGAGATTACCCAGAGGTACGGTGCAGAGGGGGAGGAGAAGGGGGCCAAGGACAGAGTGTGACGAAGCAGTACTGTTCTTAATGTTTCGTCTGAATATTGTGGGGGTGCCTCAGTTTCCCCTATGCAGTTCTTAAGTATCTAGGTGGTGGGATAAGGGTGTATGATCGTTGCAGAGCCCTAGAGGGCAGGTGTGTGCAGGGGTCTGGACACAGAGAATGGCCAACACCCTGTTTCCTGGCAACTGATGGCCTGGCCCTTCCCCACTGCAAGGTGAGAGCTAAAGGGGTTGGAGAACAAAGGAATCAGGTGACCTCCTGGCCCGGGAAAGGGACAAAGCCCAGAGGAGGAGGGGCTGGAGAGAGTTTCAGTTTGGGGCTGGCTGAGGACATGGAGTGAAGTGCAGACGTGGTTGTCTGGCTCACTGCACCCCCAAAATGGACCCAGCTGAGGGGTCCTGTTCTCTGCACCTACAAGCTCTGTTTTAGACCATGTTCCTGTCGTCTAATAAAACTTATGTTTTACTGGCTGGCTGAGAATCGCGTCTGACTGTGAAGTTGGGGTGCAGGACCCTCTGGCTTCCCCAGGAGTCCGCCTGGGCGGGCTCGCTGTGGGAAACGCACAGAGGGTCAGCGGATGCTGAATGCTCCGAGGTCAGACCCAGGAAGGTGGAAGCCAGGTGAGCTGTGTGTCCTGCAGACAGTCTGCTCACAGAAAGGAGACTTCCCCAGAGTCCTGACTGGCTTCGTAGGGAGCAGTTCCAGAGCATCGCCCTGGGACTCCGTGACACAGAGTCTGTAGAACCCGCACAGAAAGCTGGAGAGGAGATGAGGAGGATCCTCCAGGAGTGATTAGAGAGGCAGGAGGAGAACCAGGGAGGACAGAGTCACAGAAGCCAAGGGAGGACACTATTTCAAGAGGAAAAGCATGGCTGACTGTGTCAAAGCTGGCTGACAGATCAGGAAGGGTGAGGCTGGAGGACTGAGTCTGAGCTTTGGCTAGGAAGGTCATTAGAAACTTTGGTGAGAGTAGTTTCAGTGGAGTGCAAGGGGCAGAAGCCAGATGGGGGAGGGTCTAGGATGAGATTGGAGGAGAGGAACTCCAGGCAGGGATTGCAGACCCTGTTCAATGAGTGTAGAGATGAAAGGAGATGGGGCAGTAGCTGGAGAAGCCAGGCCAAGATGGGTTTTTAAGATGAGAGACTAAAGCATGTTTGTATCATGAGGGAGGAGAGCGAGAGGTTACGGAGACGAGTAAAGCAGAGGATGAGAGCGGGCATGTGGGAGATCAGGGGAGAGGATGCGATGGGGTCATGGGGCAAGTGGAGGGGTTAGATGAGGAGAGCAGACAAAGAACTCCTGAGTCCATGAGAGGGGAGAAGGAGACTAGCATTGTAGGAGAGCAGGGAGCAGGTCACAGTGTATTTTGTCCGTTTGCTCTTAGGAGACATTGGTGAGATCCTGTGCAGAGGGAGAAGTGGAGGCAGGAAGGGGAGGGTTTGAGGAGCAAGTCGAAGGGATTGGGGACATGGGATTCTACTCTGGTTTTATCCTGTTTTCTCCCCTTCCCCAGTGCGAGACGTGACCCTTGTCTCCAGTCAGTCGGGTACCCAGTAAAGGAACAGACATGTGAAAATGATACCTCTCCCATTCAACAAGCTGCACCCCTGGATCCTGCTGAGCAATGGACAGAGCTGTTCTGGTCCACCGGGCACAGGGCTCATTGCGCCTCCTCAAGCATAGGCACTGACTCCGTGGGTGCTCTGAGGCTGGAGAACCCACGGGGAAAAAATGGTGGGGGCTGAGCACCCACTGGCAGCCCCCTTATCAGCTCCCCCCAGTGCCTCCTGCCTGCTCACAGGCCCTGCAGATCAGCGCTTCCTCCTCCCTCCCTGCCACAATCAGCTGTTTTGCAGCGTGCAGGAGGCTGGGAGGGAGGGCGGAGGAGTGAGGACACGGCACGCTCGGGGGAGGAGGTGGAACTGGGGGGAAAGAGGTGGGGGAGGGGTGGAGCAGGGTCAGGAAGAGGTGGGGCAGGAGTGGGGCCTTGGGGAATGGGGTGGTGTGAGGGCGGGGCCTGCGGCAGAGCCGGGGGTCGAGCACTCTCCGGCACTTTGGAATGTTGGCGCCTGCGTCCTCAAAGCCAATCTGGGGATTAGATCTTTCAGCCTGACACCCTCTTCTTGCGGCTCCTTGGCCTGTGGTCTCGCTTCGTCACTCTGCAGCCTGTCTCTTGCTCCTCAGGAGCTGCAGCACCTTGTCTTCATGGCTTAGTCCTCTGCCTAAGTCACAATTGTCCATGCCTTCTAAGGTTCTAGCAAAGTCTCCACAGCATCCCAGGCAGTCCTTAAGTCCTCTGTAGGGTTACCAGGTAGCAACTGTGAAAAAACGGGACAGGGGGTGAGGGGTAATAGGCGCCTATATAAGAAAAAGTCTCCAAAAATGGGACTGTCCCTTTAAAAATGGGACATCTGGTCACCCTAGTCCTCTGCCCTGGCTGAGTCACTGCCTCGGTGACTGGGATGAATGGTTCTGGACAGTCTTCAAAGTCAGGGCCCTATCTCCAACAGCGAAGGGCTGAGCAACTCCAAACCTTCCTGCCACTCCCCTGGACTACTTCCCACCTTGCCTATCCCAGGCTCGCACCCTCCACCCCTCTAGCCAAACCCCTTTCCTTTGGGTTTGCTAGGCAAATCCTTCCTCTTGGGTCTCAAGCTCTTTCTTTCCCTTGTCCCAAAGGAGTAACTGCAGCTTTCTTCCCAGCAGCCCTCCTTCTGCTACCAGCTCCCCAGTTTTATAGAAGCCATGCCTGTTCATTCACAGGTAAGCTTCTCTGAATTAGGACTCTGCTCTCCCCCGAAATATCCGCCAGCTTGCAGCCTAATAGGTTAATTGGCCAGTCTGGCCTACGTTTCAGGGTGAGTGTGGGGAGCACACCCCATCACACCACCTTACGGTCAATGGTTTGATGATGTTAATCGCTATTAGTTGTTCTTCTGCCATGGGAACGTACCCTAAATGAAGGGAGGGTGGCTGTTAAATAGACATTGGTCCCACTGAGTAACCCTGGGGGTGGAGGCGCTGACTGCAGTATAAGCCAGCCGTGCCCCCGCGCCCAGGGTTACTCAGTGGGACTAGCATAGGGATGGGTCCCAGCAGACAGTGTTTCACCTTGGCCAAGGAGACTTCCATGTTCCCCCTGGAGGGAGGCTATGCGCTGTGCTAGCCATCCCTCTTCTAGCCTCTATCAGTCCACTCTTTGCTGAGAACAGGAGGTCTCAGGCCCAGCAAGGGACAAGATGTTAGAAAAACTCTTGTTCATTGTTACGGCATGAAAGAGTTCATTGTGGTCCACGGTTTGGTAACAAGTTATCACTGGCAATTCCCATTGTAAAAGCCACCATGAAAGAGCTCTATAAAAGGGAAGATAGACAGGAAAAAGAAGGAAAATTGATTCAAGCATTTGAAATGAAAAGTATTAAGGCCTTTATTGTAACCAAAGCTGTTACTCTCTTTCCCTTTAGCTGTTGTGAGTTTTTGCAGTCTAGATGGTGTTAACTATCCTTTGGGGCAGAAGAGAAAGTTAGTTAAGATGGACTGGAGCTGTTGTTATTGGCATCTGAGCCTGTTGCCTTGAAGACGAAATGACACAAGTGCAAAAGGGGACAGAAAAGAACAGTGAAGACAGGAAATGCAGCATCTGTCACTGGTGCTGACTCTCACTGCTGGAGACACACGTGCCCAGCGTGGGGTCTGATCAGCGGCACTGAGACCCCGCAATTGGAACTGGCATCTCGCTGTTCAGAGACCTGCCTGTAGCTGCCTCCCTGGCCTGGGCTCACAGCAGCGTTGCACAAGACGCTGTCTCGGCTGGCTATGCCTGATTCTAATCAGGCAGAGGCAAAAGAGGGAAGCATGGAGGTGGGGAAGGAAAAGGACACCCAGGGAAGCAGGGGAGCGCGGGAACCCGCGTCTCAAAGTTCAGGTGCCGTCTGGGCGGCAGAAAGCGCGATGCTGTTGGTTCGCTCTCTCTGGCCCAGTCTGGCCTGGATGTGTCTCAGGATCAGGATGACAAAGGCCTAACAGAGTCATGATGGCTACCTGGATGGTGGGGAGGCAGCCATGATGGTGAAACTCGCTCCTTTCAGTCCTCATGTCCCCCTTGGGGATCCCTCTGACCCCCGAAATAAACAGTGTCCAAGGGGCGGGGCAGCCTCATGCCAATCAAACAGTGTCCAAGGGGCGGGGCAGCCTCACTCCATTAACAACCAATCAGAACACATTTCCCTGATTTCAACTGTAACCTGTTTCTATGCGCTTTCAGCCTGTTGCCATGCCAACCCATGCCCTTTCCAGCAGCCTTGAAGCCCCTTATCACAGCTCTTAAACCTAAACAAATCCAGTTTGTCTCAGTCTCTTTGTCTTCAGCTTGTACTGGCTTCCCTAAGTAATTTTATCTGACAGGCTGAGCTGGACTTTTGTTACCTTGAACAACTCCACGCACAGGCCCCTGCGCTGGCCGCAGAAGTGTGCCAGTGGACAGTCGCCCTCCAAGGCTGGTGCATGCCCAGGGCCGTATCTTCTGCCCAGAGGGAAATGAACACAACAGCATGAGGGTCGTGAGCCCCGGCGGAGATGAGGCAGGGGCCTGGCACTGCAGGGAAAGCTGGTCACAAGAAAAAGCAGCAAGGAAAAGCAGGCTAGGGAAAGCGCCACTTGCCAGGCAGCCCTGGCACTGAGGAACAGCATGTGCCACCCAGCAGAGCAGCGCTAGTGGGCCAGGAGCCCCATGCTGAGGGCCAGCTGGCTTAGTGAATTGGTGGATGCAGTTCACAGCCGGGGAACAGTGAGAACAGATGAGGATGGTCAGGCACTCCTTGGGTACAGACACAGAATGCTGCAGTGGTCGGTGTCCCCACGAGGCTCTCTGGCCCTGGGCGCTTGCCTGGGGAATGCGGTTACCAGGGCTGAGGGCAAAGCCGATCCCTGCAGGCTCTGGGGCCAATGCCTATCCCCACTGCACATGCTCCCGACAGCCTGGTATGTTGTTTGAAATTGCCTGTGTCTTCTTCCCCAGACCTCCGTGCTCCATGTGCATTGTTCGGTTAGCGCACAGAGCTAGCCCCATTTCTCTTGGTGCGGCCCCCTCTCACCTGCTCCATGGCACTGACAGGTAGGATCGTGCCTTTGTATCACAGATATGCAGCTGGGTGCCAACAAGAGAATGCATATTCTGCAATATGCAGACCAGGGCATTGACTCATTTGCATGCAGTTGTCACATTTCCAGACCTTGGCCCTACCAGGTGCGGTGGCAGCAAACCTGAGTGCAGCACAGTACCTCGGTCAGTACTGAGTCCTTGGCAGGGAGCCGGGGGTCAGCACTTTGGACATCATAATGCTGGGTTTGATGCCTGGGGCGCTGGTCCCACCTTTTACCACCAACTGGGTCCAGGCCTCGCTTTTATGTGACCCTTCTGTCAGGTGCCAGTGGGAGCACCAGGGTCTGGGTTCAGTGTGTCCTGCTGGCCCTGCGCCTTACATATGAATTGCTGGGGTACCCTAATCCCTGGACATGAGGCACCATCAAAGCACTCAGCTGCTTCTCTTCCAGGGCTCTGGTCACAGACTGCATGGGGTGGGCTGTAGCGAATGGGTCACTGCTCCCCTTGTGTGAGATGGCAACGCATGGTGTCTGGCAGGACACGCTGGGGTCTTGTCTCTGAGGGAGAAGGTTTTGTTGCTCCAAATCCAATGAAAAGCTCCCTTCGTCTGTGGGTTTGTCAGCAATGGGCTAGAGACAAAGCCTGGGATTCCTGTTCTGCCTGGGCCTGTATTGTAAGTACTCAGCAGAGCACCATTGCAGGGCTGGGCACAAACTGGACCCTCAGGCTTTGGATTTGTGACGGCTTCTTTGTACCTCAAGGAGCCATGAGTGGGACAAATGCAACCCCCCAGCTGGTCTCCTCTAGGCGTTTTCCTCCCGCAGATGCTGAAATGCCCTGTAAGCCAAATCCTGCTTTAGTTTGGCCCTGGAAATGACTCCATTGGAGGGGAGGTGGCGTGGCATAGTGGCGAGGCCTGGGGTGGGACTCAGGAGACCTGCATTCTGTTACTGTCCTGCAGAGCGCTCAGGGTAATTCACTGTACCTCTCTTGGGCAGGTGGAGCTCATCGGCCGGGGCAGGTCGCCCACCTGGGAGGAGGGAACTCTGATTTCAAACCAAGAGCATCAGGCCTGGCAGTCAAAAAATCAAACAGAATGTTGGGAATCATTAAGAAAGGGATAGATAGAATGTTCTGTTCGTTCCCTCTGGGGCACCTGGCATTGGCCACTGTGGGAAGACAGGATACTGGGCTAGATGGCTGTTCTTATGTTCTTATGAAGCAAGTGAAAGCCTCCAGAAGAATGTAAGTCCCCCCAGTAATAAATGGGAAAGAGCAGGGAGAGCAGGATCTTCTCTTCCTGTTTCATCATGCAGAACAATGACACTGCAGTGAGGTGTTAGGGGGTGGTCTGACCCTTTAAGGGGAGCCTAGTTATCTGCATCCCTGGTGTTGGGCTTGGGCCAGTGGTTGGGTCAGGTGCTTCCTAGAAGAATGAGCCTGCTCAGTGGGAAGGGAAGGGGTGAGGACGAGGAAGACCAGGACCTGGAGAAGATCTCTCCAAAGAGGCATGGGGTGGGACTGATGGAGCTCCCCTGCTCAGTTCCCCGTCTCAGAGGGAAAGAGCTGGGGGACGAGTGGGGTAGGCAGGACCCATAACAGTGTCTGAGGGGATCTGGAGGCCCTAGGGAAGGGTATCGCTAGAAGGAAGTAGTCTGCACAGGGCAGTGCAAGTAGGTGTGGACAGGAGCTGGCACACTTGCTTAAGGGTCAAGCTTGGGACTTGTATCCAGGGTGGGAGGAAATCCCCTTTGTATTGTCTTGTGCCATGAGGGCAAATGGGCCACTGTGCCCAGGAGGGGGCTCGAAGAGGAGCTATCGCCCAGGGAGGGGGAGGATATGGGGTGGCCCTGATTGACTGTGATTGTGAGCTCCTTGGGGCGTAGCCCTTCGTTTCGCTCTGTGTCTGTACAGCACCCAGCACAAGGGGGTCCTGGTCTGTGAGCAGGGCTCCTGGGTACCACCGCAATACAAATACATAATAACAATAACAGGGAAGAGCCAACACAATTGCTGAATGTCTGTTTTGTTGGTCTTTTTGTTTACCTGAGACTCTGTGGTTTGGGTGGAGGGATAAATCACTGAGAAGCACTTGAATCAGTACCTCCAGTTAGAGAGATGGAAGGGCCAGGAGCCAGGGGGCCACCAAACTGTGAGACAGTGAGCTGGCCCGAGTGGGGAAACTGAGGCAGTCAGTCCAACAGTGGATGAGGTAAGACCCTGTCACAGGTAGGAAATTCAAAGGGAATGCTTTTTTCACACAATGGGTGGTTAAATTGTGGAATTCCCTGCCACATGGTATCAGTGAGGTCACAAATTTAGCAAGTTTTGAAAAAGGATTGGGCATTTCTATCAGGGATGGGCAACTTTAGGGTAGTAGAGAGCCACAAAATCCACTAACCCCTCTGGCAGGCTGTTTTGGTGAAGGAAGAAGCGGCCCTTGCTGTCCTGGGGTGCTGCAAGAACATGTGCCAGGACAGCGAGTTCTTCCCTGAAACCTCCGTTCCATGCTGTGGCTCACACCCGTGCCTGCCCACATTCAGCTCCATAATCTCCCAGAATGGAGATGAGCCTACGCCCCCAGACACCACCCCTGCCCCAGTACCTGCTTCCCTCTTTGTTAACCCACCAAGGTCATCCTGGAGTGGGCCTGCTGAAACCAGGGAGCTGCCATCTCCTGCCCATGCTCCAGCAGGTTCCAGGGTGCAACATCCTCTCCTCCACCAGGCAGTGGGAAGAGCCGCCTCTCACCCCATTTCGCTATCCTCTGCTCCGAACTGGAAGAGCTGCTCAGCTCACCCCCTTCCTCATTCTGGCATTGTCTCCTCTGGCAGGCCAATCAAATCACATGTTCTGGCAAGCTGGATGTGGCCCTGCGTTTCCCATCCCTGATTTATAGGGATCACAAGAATATCCAGAGTTACCATCATTATTGCTGAGCTACATTGTGGGCGGGGTAGTAAATCTTCTGCTTCAGGGCATGTGCCAAGGTGAGACCTAATGTGGGGGCAGTCTGGCAGATTATCCCCCATCTGCTACGGTGGGGCTCAGACACCTTCCTCTGCAGCACATGATGCTGGCCACTGTCAACAGGATGCTGGTGCTAGCTCTGATCCAGTCTGGCACTTCCTGTGTTCCATGAAGCAATGAAACCTAGTGGATAGTGCACTGGACTGGGAGCCAGGAGACCTGCATTCTATTCCCAGCTCTGCCCCCACCTCCTGGGTCCATTGTCTGTTGAGATTGGGAGCTCTTGGAGATGTCCTCACGGACTGCCCCTCCCTCTGGCTGCACAGCACTAGCACAGTGGGGCTTAGTTCTGGGACCTCTAGGCCCTAGTGTACTAGACATCCCTAAAGAAACTGAATAACTGAGGAGTGGTTCTGATCTGGTGCCTGGGACCCTGGTGGGGAAGGCCTGGTCCCCACACATCTGGTATCCACAGAGCTATTTTGGATAGGGTGTGATTTTTCTAGGGGTAGAACGAAAGCAGTACAAGCATGCTAGTGTGGACAAACAGTTACACCAGGAGCCTTACACTGGTCCAGCATGTTCCTTTTCCCCTACCTGAATACGCTGTGCTGCTGTAAGGCTTCTGACAATGTCTGATTCCCCCCTCCCCCAGCTCTGCCATTCTCAGCCCCTATTTCTCATTGCCCGGGGTGCTCCCCTGGCTTTCCCTTGAGCCTGTTTCCATGCGGAGTCCCTGGCTCCCGGCCCAGCATTCAAACTAAGGATCCCTCATGCTGCCAGCCGGGGTTCTCCTCCCAGCGCAGTGAGTCAGTTTCCTGCAGTGACTCAGCCTGGGACCCTGACGCAGCCTCACAACAGCTCCTGCGTTTCCATGGAGACCACTGATGTTTAGGACATTGTTGTTTTTTTGGTTACAATCTGTGCCCCCTTCGCCTCCCTCCCTGTGGCGGTGGGAAGCAGCTGGCGACTGGCTCTGAGCAGGCCTGGGCAGGGCCCCAGCTGTCTGACCGTGTTCACCTTACCGACTCGCGTGCACGCACAGATGACTGTTGTTGTTGCAAGCCCTCCCCCTCCCCCCCCCCCGCGGCCCTGGTGGGGAGGAGCCTTGCACAATTCCCCCCCCCCCCCCCCACTTTCTGCTTGCTCCTGGGCACCAGCTGGGATCGGTTTGCACATGGCCTTGGCACCTTGCAGCCGCAGCCTGGCAGGCGAGAGTGAGAGCAGGCGCTTCCTGCTGCAGAGGGCTTGCAGCATCTCTACTCGCTTAACCAGGTCCAGGGCAGGGATGATGACTCGCAGCCGGGCGTGACCATGGAGCCTCGATCTGCCATTGCAGCTTGTCTCCAACAGTAATCAGTTTTTTTCCAGCTCTGCCTCCCTGCGATCTTCCAACCCCAGCTCTGCTCCCCCGGGGAATCCTACGGGCAGCGTCGGGATGCTCAGGTTGCAGAGCTGGACACTCAACCAACCGATGAGTCACCGGGAGTGAATGGGCTGGTACCCCAAGGCAGGAAACAGGAGGAGAAGCCACAAAACTACCACTCATTGCAGCCAGCTGGGGCATTTGATAGAGCATCATGGGCTGTGCAGTGGGAGAGTGCTGAAAGGCAAGATCTTGCTGCACCCATGGGCACTGGGGTAGAACCCCAAGGAGCTTGCCTCTCTTCTCTGCACCCCCAGCATCAAGCCCCCAGGCTCGTTGGGAAGGGACCAGCCTCTCCTCATGCTGGGCCAGGAGCTGAGCCGCCCTCCAAAATGTGTCTGTCCTCATGCCGCAGAGATGAAGCAGGGTTGAACTCTCCTGATGGAGGCTGGGCACGTCACCCCTGGAAGCCAGACCCTGGGCCGCCTGGGCATGCTCTGCCCCTCCTGCTCACCGTGTTTGTCTGGCTGGCCACTGGCACCACCATGTCCAGCCTCAACAAGTGGATCTTCGCCACCCACAATTTCCGGTACCCCGTGCTGCTGTCATCCCTGCACATGCTCACGGCCGTGCTGGTGGGCTACCCACTGGCCAGACTGCGGGCACGCGGGGAGGGGGGCGCGGCCCTGGGCACCAGCACTAAGGCCAGAGTCTGCCTGCTGAGCTTGACCTTCTGCGCCAGCGTGGCCTTCGGGAACCTGGGCCTCAACTACGTGCAGCTGGACTTTGCCCAGATGGTGTACACCACCACGCCCCTCTTCACCCTGACGCTGTCCCAGGTGCTGCTGGGCCAGCGCCATCACCTGCTGCAGTACGTCGCCATGGGGCCCATCTGCTTGGGCGCCTCCTTCAGCATCATCGGGGAGGCGCACTTCGACCAGGCTGGCTGCTGCTTCCTCTTCGCTGCTACCTTCCTCCGTGGATTAAAGTCCTTGCAGCAAAGTAAGTGACCCCCCCCACATCTCACCCCATTCCTCCTACCATCCTGGGGCAGGGTCCCACCTCCTCTGGTCACTGTACTCTGGCTGGGGGATCTTCAAGCCCCAGCATCCTGGCCAAATTCCAGCTCCGGGAATTACCTCCAGTCACCTAAATTCAGCCAGACGGAGCACTTCCTGTCCTAGAGGCTGCCTCGTGCTGCTGGCGGTGGCTGTGCCTTAGCCCGGAGGTGGCTGGTGGATCAGCATCTGTAAGTGACTCTGGGATCCTCCTGGGGGACAAGTGCTGCTGAAATGGCATTAATGATGCTAATGGGACCATCTTTCTGGTCTGTGTCTGTGCAGCACCTGGCGCAATGAGGGCTCCTGGGTACTACTGTAATATGCCCAATCAACAATGTGCAGCGCCTAGCACAGTGGAGTGCCAGGCCATGCAGGGGGTTCCTGGGCGCTACGGTAATATGAATAATAATGAGCATGGCCTTACACTTCTTCTGGTTGCCGCAGGGGTCCCTTTGGGTGCTAGTTAGTGTAAAAGGGGATTTAGTACTGGAGACTGAAATCCCACATAGTGTGTAGCATTGGTGCAGTGCCCAGCTCCCCCCGCCCCACTGTCCCCTGCCAACATCCCCCCCACAACTGGGGGAATTTCCTCAGCTCCCCACCCCACTCAGTCCTCAGCCTCTTGGACAACAAAGGGCTGACTGCATCATGGATTCCTTTCCACCAGGGGCTGCCATGAGAATCCCCCCCCGCCCCCCCCAAACTCCTCTCATCCAACAGCAGGCAGATGGTGTCAGCCAGGGCTGGGCTTGAACTTGTAACCTGCAGCAAAGGACTCTGCAGCCCATTGCTGATCACCTGAGACAGGCCTTTCCTTCCCACTACCTTTGAAGGGAAGCTGCTGGCCCTGCTGCCTCAAGAGGCGGTGTGAGAGCACAAACAGCCCATCATGAACCATCCTCCCCTGGGGCCTCTTGGGCCGAAATGTCCTTGGCAGCAAGCAGGGGGCAGATGCCACTGTTTGTTCGTCAGTTCCAAAGGGAACGTTTCCATCTCGCTCCAGCCCCAGCCTGCCCTTCAGGGTGTGTTCCCGCTCTTATCGGGACAACAGTTTAGTCACACACGGGCCCAGACATGTCCTGGCGTGTGGCCTAGTGGTTAGAGCATGGCTCTGAGCTCCAAGGTTACATCCTGCTCCCCGAGTCCCCAAAGGGAAGCCCTGCTGCTGTTTGAGTGGATTGCAGGGTGGGATTCTACATGGGCCCCCTTTCGCAGCCTAACTCCAGAGAGAAAATCAGAGCTGCCAAAAGCTCCTAGCACCCCAACCAACCCCCTGGCTAATGAGCTGCACCCCAGTTATCATTCATTATCTCTATTACCATTGCGTGTAGGATTTGGGTTCTTAAAACTATTAGTTTTTATAAAACATCATCCCACTTCACCTTTAAGGCCCAGTCATGGCCCAGGGCCCCATTGTGCCAGGTGCTGTACAGACACAACACAGAAACAGGCCCTGCCCCCAAAGGATTTGCAATCAGAAGTGAGAGCTCACACCCCAAATATTAAGCAATGTGGCCTTGGTGGTTTTAGTCAACAAACCCCACACCCTGACTGGTTTGCAAGGGGGAGCTGCAATTTACCAACCACTCAACCCTTGATTTTGGCTGTGGGGCAAGGGAGATCATCACAGTTACTGAGATGCTGGGGAAAAGGTCCCAGGTTCTGTTACTTGCAGGGGACTGTGTGTGTTTTATCCCAGGCATGCCCCCAGGACAGTGCTCGCTTTAAGGGGTGCCCCCTTCTCCCCTCTCTCTTTTGCTCACTGTCGCGTCTCCTCCCATTTTTCTCTTTTGTTCCCATTGTTCCCCTTACCCGGTCCCTGGTGTGATAAATGAAGGGAGTGGGAGCAGTTCCCTTTTATGGACACCCAGCCAGCCAGTTAGCTATAAAATCCCTGTTAGTAGCTGTTCTCTACTTGCTTTACCTGTAAAGGGTTAAAAAAAGCCCATAGGTAAAAAGAAGGGAGTTGGCACCTGACCAAAAGAGCCAATGGGAGGGCTAGAACTTTTTAAAATTGGGAAAAAACTTCCCCTTTGTCTGTTGTTGATCTCCGGAGAGAGGAGAAACAGAGCAGGAACGGGCTGAACTATGCTTAGTAGGAAGCTTTAAGCCAGGTATGAAAGCCCTCAGATCATACCTAGAGACTACTTATTTGGAACCCGCAGATATGTAAGTAAATCAAGGAATGTCTAGGAAGATGCCATTAGGCTTATTTATTTTATTTCTTATTGGCTTGTGGACTCCTCTGTGCTAACCCCCAAATGCTTTTGTTTTGCTTGTAACCATTAAGCTGGACCTCAAGAAGGTTATTCTTGATGTTTAATTTTTGTAAGTGGGTTTTTAAAATCTAGCAAAAGCCTAAATTCCAGATGTATTTTCTTTTTTGTTTTTAATAAAATTTACCTTATTTAAGAACAGGATTGGGTTTTTTTTGTGTGTCCTAAGAGGTTTGTACACATGTTGTTTAGTTAGCTGGTGGCAACAGCTGATTTCCTTTGTTTTCTTTCTCCGCTCTTCCCTGGAGGGGGGATGAAAGGGCTTGAGGGTACCCCACAGGAAGGAATTCCCAAGTGTTCTTCCTGGGTTCTCAAAAGCAGGGGGACATTTTTTGCACTTGGGTGGTGGCAGCATCTACCCATCCAAGGTCAAAGAAAAACTGTAACCTTGGAAGTTTAATACCAGCCTGGAGTGGCCAGTATTAATTTTTAGAATCCATACGGGCCCCCACCTTCTGCACTCAAGGTGCCAGAGTGGGGAATCAGCCTTGACAGCTGGGCTCAGGACACAGGTAACTCCCCAAGGAAAGCGGTGAAGAATTGGGGCCCCATGAAGGGCTCTGGCTCCAGGGGCAGCAGGTGTCTGTTTCAGGTTGGGACAGTGACTGCGATTCCAGCTGCGTTGCTCGCCCGCCTGAGGGGAACTGCAGCCCCGTGCACTGAGCGCGCTGTGTCAGTGTGATCAGACACTGGACCTAGTGCTCCCGAGGGCATGTCGCAGCAGGACAGGGCGAGCTGCACTGTTCCAGGTGCTGGGGAACAGGGGGAATTCTGCCAAATGCTTTGGAATCCCACTCTGTGGACATAGTTGGAAAATCAGGAGGGCTTTTACAGATTATTCACTCAAAGCGCCTGGGGGAGCCAGGGGGGCGGGGGGGGCCTAGTGAAGAGTGAGCATCCCCTGATACCGTTCTGTGTCAAACCCTCCCCACTCCCAGAGAGATTGCATCCCTCAGGCAAGGGCTTCCCCGCCTTGATCCCTCCCCAGGATCTTCCCCTCCCCCCCAGAGGCCTCCCAATTGCCCCACATCTTCTATTTCCCCATGAGAGGGCTCCCAATGCCCCCAGAGACCTCCCAATCTTCCTGGCTTTGAAATCTCCTGAGACCTTCTGCTCCCCTCCCCGCCCTCTCCATTCAGTTTCTATATTTACATTGTTGTCTCAGGCAGCAGAGGCATGGACAGGCTGATTCACTGGACTGACTGTCATTTCCATGTTCCCGTTGCCCCAGCCCTTTGATGCTCCTTAACCCCCTTCACCACTGACTGAGAGTAGCAGAGCCCAGGTCTCTCTTGCTGCAGCCCCCTCGTCCCTGGCTGGTCTCCCCAGGACAGGGCGGCTCCCCCAGGGATGGGGTAGAGGTACCACAGATGGCAGTTAACACCATTGGCACAGGCAGGTGGGTGCTGACGCAACAAGGGGACGTGGGTGGACTGAATGTTGTGGGTTGTGGCCAGACAGCATGAGCCTGTTTCCAAAAATTTCAGCCCGTCTGGCCATGACCCCAGCAGGGCTGTTGGGAACTGAGCAGGCTTGGAAATCTGACCACAGTTGTGGTTCCTGAGCCCTTGAACGTGTGTGTGTGTGTGTGTGTAATCCAGCTCTGTGTGTGTGCACATGTGTAACCCACACACTTTCTGGGTGTGGGGCTCTGTCCCATCTAGTGGCACTGAGACCACTTAGAGAGAGAGGGAAATGAGTCTGCTTTGCAGCCTGAGCTAACAGTCAGTTGGCTTTTGGCTTTTTCTGCCCCAACCCCAGCCAGTTGGCTTTCAGCTCATGCTGTAGAGCAGGGGTGTGCAAACTACGTCCCACGGGCTGGATCCAGCCCCTCAGGGCTTTGGATCTGGCCCACAGGACTGCCACCCCCGTGGTGCCACGAGCCCAGTGCCGCTCTGGGAAGTGGCCGGCACCATGTCCCTGCGGCCCCTGGGGGAGCGGGGGCAGAGGGCTCCGCGTGCTGATCTTGCCTGTGGGTACCTCCTCCGAAGCTCCCATTGGCCGGGAATGGGGAACCAGCAGGGCCAGGGCCAGGGTCCCGGTGCATGCCGCTGACGCCCCGGAGATTATCCAGGTAAGCGGTGCTGGGCCGGAGCCCAAACCCCTCCTGCACCTTACACCCCAACTCCCTGCCCTGAGCCCCCTGCCTGCACCCCAACCCCCTGCTGCACCCTGCAACCCTCCTGCACCAACTCCCTGTCCTGAGCCCCCTGCCTGCACCCCAACCCCCTACCCTGGGCCTCTTTGTACACACTGCAGCCCTCCTGCACCCCAACCCCCTACCCTGGGCCTCTTTGTACACACTGCACCCCTCCTGCATCCCAACCCCCTGCCCCAGCCCTATATTCATGACCCTGCATGCAATTTTCCCACCCCGATGTGGTCCTCGGGCCAAAAAGTTTGCCCACCCCTGCTGTAGAGGCTCATGCACTAAGCTCCAGAGGTCCCTGGTTCGATCCTGCCAGTGGACGGGGGTCTGTTAGCGTTATACATGTTTGTGCCTTTGTGCGTGTGTGCATGCAACCATGTGCGTAGGGGCCTGAGGCTAGTGTGTGTGACTGTGTTGTGAGCGTGTTTGATGTGAATTGCAGCGTGAGCTGATAGGAATGCATGCATATCTGTGCAAGTGGATGTCCGGGTGTAGCTAGCTGTGCGTGTGTAGTGTGATGTGAGCAGTGTCATGCATGGGTTGTCGATTGTGTGTCTGTGTGATGCATTATGAGATGAATGTGTGTGTGATCTATGGGTGTGGGTCTGACCGCGTGCGAAGTGTCTGCGGGGTGCCGTGGGCAGGGAGGGATGTAGGTCCTGATATAGATCTGAGCTGGTACCAAGTCTCCATTGCTTGTGTTCTTTAGTCTGACCACCCCACTGGGACGGGCCTGAAGGCCAGGGGCTCCCTGCTCCTGGGGCAGTCTCCTCTGCCAGGCTCCTTCTGCCCTGGCGGTGGGGTCCCTCACTCACCCCCTCACTTAGGGTTGCCAAATTTTGAATTGCACAAAACTGAACACCCTAGCCCCGCCCTATGCCCCACCCCTTCCCCAAGGCCCCACCCCCGCTCACTACATTCCCTCTCCCTTGGTGGCTCGCTCTCCCCCACCCTCATTCACTTTCACTGGTATGGGGCAGGAGGTTGGGGTGCGGGGGTGGGGGGGCTCCAGCTGGGGGTGCAGGCTTGGGGGTGGGGCCGGGGATGAGGGGTTTGGGATGCAGGAGGGGGCTCCAGGTTTGCGGGAGGCTCAGGGCTGGGGCAGGGGGTTGGGGCTCCGGGTTGGGGTGGGGCCTTACCTCAGGCGGCTCCCGGTCAGTGGTGCAGCGGGGCTAAGGCAGGGTCCCTACCTGTCCTGGCGCCGCACTGCACCCTGGAAGTGGCCAGCAGGTCCGGCTCCTAGGCGGGGGGGCCTGGAGGCTCTGTGCACTGATCTCACACACAGGCACCACCCCTGCAGCTCCCATTGGCCATGGTTCCCAGCCAGTGGGAGTGTGGAGCCGGTGCTTGGAGCGGGAGCAGCGTGTGGAGCCTCCTGGCCCTCCCGCCTAGGAGCCAGACCTGCTGGCTGCTTCCGGGGCACAGTGCGGTGCCAGGACAGATAGGGACTATCCTGCCTTAGACCCACAGCACCGCTGACCTGACTTTTAACGGCCCGGTCGGCAGTGCTGACTGGAGACGCCAGGGTCCCTTTTCGACCAGGCATTCAGATCGAAAGCCAGACACCTGGTAACCCTACCCTCACTGCCCCTGCTGCATGCACTGCCCAGGTGTCACCTGTCTGTCTTGCTTCCAGGTACCCTGCTGCAGGACAAGAAGCTGGACGCTGTCATCTTGCTCTGCCTGACATCCCTGCCCAGCTTCTGCATCCTCTTCACGGCGGCTCTGGTGCTGGAGGTGGGGGCAGCCTGGGAGGGCATGCTGCACTACGGCAGTGCCCTCTGGGCCTGTGTCCTGCTCAGCTGCCTGGGCTCTGTCCTCTATAACCTGGCCAGCTTCTGTGTCATCTCGCTGACCTCCGCCCTCACCATCCACGTACTGGGCAACTTCAATGTGGTGGGAAACCTGGTGCTGTCACACCTCCTCTTCGGCAGCCACCTGAGTGGGCTCAGCTACGCAGGCATCGGCCTCACCCTCTCGGGGATGTTCCTGTACCACAACTGTGAGCTCATTGCTGGCTACTGGGGTTCCAGGCTGGCTCTGGGCCGGGGCCAGGTGAAACCAGAATGAGTCCTGTGCTAGGGCACAGTGCAAGCCTTGAACTGTACAGACTGCAGTGCTCTGTGTGAGCGTGTGTGCATGTGTGTGCAGGCGCGGGCGTTTGTGTGCGTGCACACTCTTGTCCTCTGCTGGATGATGTGTATCAGACCCAGTATGTGTGTGTGTGTGTGTGTGTACGCACTCTGGTTTTCTACTGATGGAAATGTCAGACCTCCTCCTCTGAGAGTGTGTATTTGTGCTCTCACTACTGATCTCTGTTGGATGGTGTAGATCAGATCTCTGTGTGTGTGTGTGTGTGTGTGTTTGTGTATCACTATTGTCCTCTGTTGGATGGTGTATGTTGGGGCTGGGACTGCATGGATGAGGGAAGGTGTTAGAGGTATGTGCGTCAGGATGTATATGTCAGCGTGCTTGTGCGTGTATACCTTGTATTGGATGGAATAGCTCAGTCCCCTTCCAGTGTCTGTCAGTTCTCCCTTATGGCCAGAGTAGCTCCTTGGAGCAGCCTTGGTTTGGAGCTAACCCACGTTCAGGTTCCTAGGCCCCCCGCCTGTGGGGAGCCCTCGGATGAGCACAGCCGCAGACTGTCCCAAGGGAAGTCGCAGCGGCCTAGTGCCCTGGGTTGGGGGTGAGTGTCCGTTCTATTGCTATGAGCCAGCAGGCAGGGTTGGTGCCAGCATCATGCTCCTCAAAAGCTGGTCTGGGTGAAACGCGGTGTCCAGGATCTGGTGGGTGGGGTTCTGTAGTGTTCAGAAGAAATCGTAAGTGTGGTTAACTTTTTACATGACTGATTCACCCGGTCTGGCCTTCCAGGTTTCCTGGCTCAGCGATGTGGCTGGGACGAGGCAGAACCCCTGAAATGCTGTAAGGGAGGCTGCATTCCTGGCCCAGTGGGAATCATCCCAGAGAGCCCACCCCATGAAGGTCCCAGCTTAAGAGCTTGAGATGCCATCAGACTCCTGGGGTGCCTCAGATCCTGGCTCTGTAGCTTCTCAGTAAGTACAGAGCTGCCAGCTGAGATGCAAATTGGGTCCAGTGTCCACACACATACAAAAAGAACAGGAGTACTCGTGGCACCTTAGAGACTAACAAATTTATTAGAGCATAAGCTTTTGTGGGCTACAGCCCACTTCATCGGATGCCTAGAATGGAACATATAGTAAGAAGAGATATATATATATATACACACATACATACAGAGATGGTGGAAGTTGCCATACAAACTGTAAGAGGCTAATTAAGTAAGATGAGCTATTATCAGCAGGAGAAAAAAACTTTTGTAGTGATAATCAAGATGGCCCATTTAGACAGTTGACAAGAAGGTGTGAGGATACTTAACTTAGGGAAATAGATTCAATATGTGTAATGACCCAGCCACTCCCAGTCTCTATTCAAACCCGAGTTAATGGTATCTAGTTTACATATTAATTCAAGCTCAGCAGTTTCTCGTTGGAATCTGTTTGGAAGCTTTTCTGTTACAAAATTGCCACCCTTAAGTCTTTTACTGAGTGGCCAGAGAGATTGAAGTGTTCTCCTACCAGTTTTTGAATGTTATGATTCCTGATGTCAGATTTGTGTCCATTTATTCTTTTGCGTGGAGACAGTCCAGTTTGGCCAACTATATTTTCCATTCTATGCATCCGATGAAGTGAGCTGTAGCCCACGAAAGCTTATGCTCAAATAAATTGGTTAGTCTCTAAGGTGCCACAAGTCCTCCTTTTCTTTTTGCGAATACAGACTAACACGGCTGCTACTCTGAAACCTGTTGTCTCACACACACACACACACACACTCTCCCAGGTGTGCACACGTGATCCCAGTTACACGCAAACACACTGCTTTTTAGAGACCCTCTCCGCAGCCTTTAACGCCACCCAGCTGGGCTCTGATCATCCAGCGCCGCCGCATCAGTCGCGTCTGGCACCCTTGTGGTGAACAGGCCTGTCGTGGTGTTGCACTTGGGGTGCCGATGCCAGTGGCTGAGCCCTGCCCGTGGCCAGGAGCACAAGACCCAAACAATGGCTCCTCTGGCCCTCAATAAAGCTCTATTTTTGTCCTACTCCAGTCTCGTTCCATGGTGCTCCTAAGGAATGAAAACCCAGCTGGGTTGCGGGGGGGTTGCTGGGGGAGGAGAGGTAATGAAGGGGCAGCATGGGGGGTAGTGTCCCCTGGTGAGGGAGATGCCAAGGGGAAGGGACCAAAAGGGAGTGTCTCTGGGTGAAGACACTGCAGGGGAGAAGCCTGGCTGGGGGCTGTGTCCCCCACTGAGGGAGAGCCAAAGTGGCAGCAATTCCCAAGGGCTGGTTTTGGAGGGACTGTTTCCCAGGAAGTGCAGTCCTGAAGGCCCCTGCGCTTAGCACAGAGCTGGTGATGGCACAGCCCATGCCAGGCTCCTCACTGCCCTGCTCCCCAGAGCTGGCCCGGGATGCGCTTATAGCCCTGGCCCACAGGCCAGCTGAGGGCGCGGGGTGGTGACCCTCCATGCACACAGTGCTATGGCAGCTGGAGGGCTCAGCCAGGCTGCCTTTCACTGTCTTCTAGCAGGGGAAGGCGAAATACCCACATTGCCCTTCAGGGACAGGCTAGCAACAAACCAAACCCTCCATGCCGGGGTACTAAAGCTGCAGTTCTTGGGGTCATATCCCTTGGGCCACATTGGGTGGATGGTGCATTTCCGTTCCTATTATCCTTTGACAACAGAGCCTTCTCATGATCCTGTTTATCCAGTTTTACCTGGCCCATGACATGCTCCGGCTGGACGATGGAGCTGCAAACATTAACTCTTTCAAGACCTGACTTGTGTCTAAATTCATAACCTTACTATGTATGCTGCGAATTCACGTTGCTGAATAGTCCACAGAATTGTGCTTTGGCATCTCAGCTTTCATTAAAACTAACCAAAGCGACATCCCACGAAACATTCATGTGCATGAACAGAACCCAGTTTACATGTGCATGCCTGCAAGAACTCCTTGGGCCCACTCCCAGGGTTATAAAGATCAGCACAAAGGTTTGCAGTTGGGGACCACGCCGAATACCCAGCTCTTACATGAACTTTTCATCAGTAGGTCTGAAAGGGCTTTACAAAGGAGGTTAGTACCATTATCCCCATTTACTGATGGGAAACTGAGGAACAGAGCGGGGGAAGTGGTTTGCCCAAGTTCACCCAGCAGGGCAGTAACAGAGCTGGGTCCAGATCCTAGCTCTCCTGAGGCCCAGTCTGGTGCGCTATCCACTAGGTAGCATTGCCTAGCTGTAACCCTCGCTGTGACTCTCATATTGGCAAAGGAAACCTTAGCAACATGAACTGAATGTAGCAGAGGACATAGAGTCCTTCCTGAGTTGGCAGCCAGTCCGAAACAACAGCCTGAGGCATGTGAACTGCTCCATTGAACACAAAGGGAGGTTGACTCTGAAATGTAAATATTATTTCAGATATCAGCACTTGACTATTTCCCTGCTGATGGCTTTATCAGGAGCATCCAGCTAATAGGCTTATCCCATAGTCAGAAATCACCTCCCCAGGTGGGGAGGTTAGCATCAAAATAAATAACACTGGAGCTGCTGTACTGATTGAATTAGTTTTCATAAAAAGAAAAGGAGTACTTGTGACACCTTAGAGACTAACCAATTTATTTGAGCATAAGCTTTCGTGAGCTACAGCTCACTTCATCGGATGCATGCATCCGATGAAGTGAGCTGTAGCTCATGAAAGCTTATGCTCAAATAAATTGGTTAGTCTCTACGGTGCCACAAGTCCTCCTTTTCTTTTTGCGAATACAGACTAACACGGCTGCTACTCTGAAACCAATTAGTTTTCATGCCTCTTTCAGTATTAACATCTGGCTTTCCAATTAGCGGAAGCCATCCAGCCTGTTGGCCCTATGTCGTCTCAGGAAACAGGCCCACAGAAGGGCACCAGACAGCAACCCGAAGCATTGCAGCCCCCTCCCCTGCTCAGTTTCTCCAAGAGTTGTTGTACTTGGTCCATCTTGGAGTCCCAGCTTCATACGCAGCTGGCTTTAGGACCCTGCTGGAGCCTCACCCTGCAGCAAACCTGCCTAGAGCGTTGTACCTGGGGACAGACCTTGCCCGGGAATTCAACAAATCAAAACAAAGGTGAATAGAGTTCACTTGTTGTGGCTTTACTCTTTGGTAAAGCTGTGATGATACCGAGTGGGGAGAGCCTGCACTGGCCCAGGGCTTGGGTTAGGCGCCCAGACAGGTGCACCAGCCAACCTTGATTTAGGGCTTTAGGAGTCTAGGAATAGTCACTTGGTACAGCTGTAGTTCAAGCACGTTTGCCCCCCTAAACCTAAGGGGACTCCCACTGCCCAAGTCAAAATCTGACTCCTAAAGCTCTCCCATTTTCTGGCTATAGAGCTGCCCAGCTAGTCTCCAGTCATGTGACTCTGGAGTGAGGAACCACAAACTTCCTGCTGCTGTGTGAAGGTAAACAGTCCCGGAGCTGCCAGCTGGCTCAGGGCCCTGGTAGCTTCCTCGTGCCCAGGCCCTGAAAGTTTGCACCTGAACTTTCACTTCTCTCTGCTCTAACCCAGGTGTCAAGTTGCTGTGTGTCTGCATTGCAGGTATTTTGAGCGGCTCTCTGACACTTCATGGTGGTGGGGGTTAAAGCAGTGTGAGCTGGGAGAAAAATGTTTGTGTGATGGCCTGATGAGACACCGGTTACTTTGATGTGTATTGGTATGTGCTCACAGACACGCTGAGTGTCGAAGGCCCAGCTCCTATGCACCAGGGGTGGGAGAGTGCCTAGCATGTCTGGCCGTCAGAGCCATGGAGCATTGAAATGTGGGGCTCTGTTTATGGGCCTACTGCTGTCAGCGCCTTCAGGGGTCACCTCTCAGGCGTGGCCTCATGACCACGAGGGCTGGAAACCTGCCGCTTTTTAAAATGAGAGCTGAGAGTCTCCCCCGTTCCTGGGCCTCCAGGAGGTGGGGTGGAAGAAAAGCACGAAGTGTTTGGGGGACTCAGCAGCCCGCATTGTGGTGTTAACACAGCCTGGGTGCAGCGCTTTGTTTGGGAGGGGCCAGAGCGCTGAAAGCCAGGATCAAACCTGTTAGGCTGCCAATGGGATGCAGGAGCCTCCTTCCTAGCTGGGTACCTAACCCCCCTTGGGAGGCTGATGATAGCACGTCCAGTCTAGGTGGTCTCACTGAGTCAGGGTCTCTGCTGGTGCTGCTGCATCATCATTGCTGGCTAAATTTTCTGAGCTCGGTTCGGTCCGGAGCCTCAGAGGTAGTTAAGTGCCCAGCTCTTGCTGATTTCAAGGGGAGTGAGGTGCCTCAACACCTTTCAGGGCCTGGACCCTCATCGGTGGTGCAGCATGCAGGGCCAGAAGGCAGCTGGTTGGGCTTACCCTATTTTATGGCTGTGGGAGCTGGTTTGCACCCCTCCCCCATAAGAGTGCAGGTCCACCTCGGCCAGGCCCCTTGACCAGCATTCCTCTTCTCTAGCCCACCTTTGCACCATTCCATGCCAATTTTCCCCAGCTCCTGCAGAGATGGGGCAGACCTGGCCCTGTGCCGGGACGTGGGGAGCCCTGCACAGGAGGTGGCATGTCACACTGGCATAGCTGGTACAAAAGGGCCATGGGGCAGCGAGAGCTGGGCCAAACAGCTGGTGGAGTCTCTGCTCCTTGCTCTGGGCCCTCTTAGGCTGTGATCTCAACCTGGTGGCATTCATCTGCCCCAGGCAGTGGGTGGGAACTGGTTACCCACAGTTTCCACTGACTGAGGCTTCCCAAGGCTGGGCTGGGCTAGGGAGGCTCTGGCCGCAAAAACAGCTGCAGTCCGTTAGCTGTGCTGCTCCCTGCCTGGCTGCTCTTGGCCAGATGTGATGAGTGTTGTGGTCAGGAACAGGCAGAAAGAGCAAAACAGCCGCCCAAGGAGGCCCTGGCACACAGCGCACCCCACAGGAAACAGGAGAGGATGCAGAAAAGAGCCACAAACATGAGCCCCAGGCTGAAGAAAATGCCTGATAGTGGGAGCCGGATAAACTGAACCGATCAGGCTCCATCAGAAGGATGACTGAGAGGGGACGTGATTACAGTGAGGGGAGACAACACGGGTACCAGGGGGCTCTTTGAGCGTGTGGAGAAAGGCAGAACTAGACCCAGGGGCTGGGAGCTGAGTCCAGACTCATTCCAATGGGAAATGGGGCCCAGTTTTTCCCCAGGCAGGGCGATTGCTCCAGTGGCTACATTCCCATGGGACTTGGGAGAGCCTCCATCTTTGGATGTCTTCAACCCCTGACCGGATGGTGCCTTTCTGGAAGACGCGTGTTAGCCAGACACTAGTTATTGAGCTCCAGGCAGGGGTAACTGGGTGAAAATTAATGGCCTGTGCTATGCAGGGGGGTCAGCTGAGATGATCTAATGGTCTTCTGACCTTACACTCTACAAACACCCCCCACAAGGCCCTTCGCAGGGCCAGCACGGTCCCCCCAGGAACAGCACCTGATCCTCCTGCTGCCCGTAAGGCCTAAGAGGCAGCTGCTCCCTGGCTGTAGGGCTGCCTGCCCCTTGTGTGTGCTGTTCCTGTGGCTGGCTGCTCCAGGGCCATTCAGGAGAGCAGCCTTGGTGGAGCTGCCAGCCACATCCCACACAGAAGCAGGAGGTTCCTGCATGGAGAGGGGGATATAGCAGCTCTCCTGACCCCAGCTCCCCAGTGCCAGATCTTCCCCCTCTCCCGCCCCAGAGCCCCTGTTGCTTCTCCCCACAAGCCAACCTGAGCCAGGCTAGAGATGCAGCACAGCATGGGGAGGAGGTGACCAGCCCTCTGTGGAGAAAGAAGTGGTTCAGGACTGTCATAAATATAAAGGGAAGGGTAAACCCCTTTAAAATCCCTCCTGGCCAGAGGAAAAATCCTCTCACCTGTCAAGGGTTAAGAAGCTAAAGGTAACCTCGCTGGCACCTGACCAAAATGACCAATGAGGAGACAAGATACTTTCAAAAGCTGGGAGGAGGGAGAGAAACAAAGGGTCTGGGTCTGTCTGTATGCTGCTTTTGCCAGGGACAGAACAGGAATGGAGTCTTAGAACTTTTAGTAAGTAATCTAGCTAGGTATGCGTTACATTATGATTTCTTTAAATAGCTGAGAAAAGAACTGTGCTGAATAGAATGACTATCCCTGTCTGTGTGTCTTTTTTGTAACTTAAGGTTTTGCCTAGAGGGATTCTCTATGTTTTGAATCTAATTACCCTGTAAGGTATCTACCATCCTGATTTTACAGAGGTGATTCCTTTACTTCTGTAACCCTTCTGCCCGTCAGAGTTGGCAGCAACAAGGGCCAGGTTCAATATCTAGGGGATCCGTTCCAATAACACAATGCAAACTGGCTCGAGCCCCCACCCAGTGACCTGGGACAAATATATATCACCCCCGCTGGGCGCCTCCAAGAGGCAATACTTCCCCTCTCGCAAGCCCCTAGTCTGAGTGTAGCAAAAAGCCTTTTAATAACAGAGAGAAACAATGTGGCATTATGTTGGGGAAACACCACCAACAGGATTCATAACACAACCCATGAGCAAAAAACCCACCCCAAGCAAATTGGAGCATGCCCTTTTCCTTTGGTTCTTGAGTCCAGCAACCCCAAATCACCCAAAGTCCCAAAAGTCCAATGACCCAAAAGTCTCTGTCCCTGGTCAGGGCAGCCCCAGAGTTCAAAAGTTTATCTGCAGAGCTTTACCTCCCAACCTGGGTGGAGATGGGGGCGGGGGTAAAAGGCACCTTACATGATCTGAAGCTGACCGCCCCACAGCTCCATAGGCCTTCGCTCCACTCCACCAGCCGCCCCCCGAACTGCTTTGCTCCGCTCCGCGGCCCACAAGCAGCTCCCACCGTCCTGTGAACTGCTCCACCGGCGTGTCCACAAGGCACTCCAGCCGTCCCGCAAACATCTCCACAATATATCTTCAGGCTCCCCCACTACTTAACACAACGCTCAGTGATTTCAGCTCTTAGTCAGTTCAGCTCTTTGGTGAATTCAGCTTGTAGTAGGGGAGCCTCAGTGCTGGTGCACCATTAGCCCAAAGTGAGCTCAGCAGCCTGTAACTAGACTCCTAATGAAATCAAAATTAGCTCTGATATTCCACAGTGGAGAGAGGAGGAAGTGCAATTAGCATGTAAGGCCCTCACCAAGGGGCCCATGCCACCAAGTATTAATACTTGTCCCCAACCTCTCTCAATTCACAGAGTTTTGGAACCCATAACCCTTGCCTAGCGAGTGCTACTTAGTTGATGGTGAGTCCCTCCATCATAACAAAAGGCCAAGCACAGTTCCCATAATCAGGGTAATAATAATTTATTCTTCCTGCCCCAATAACAGAGACAGTGGGGATCCCACAGCAGCCAAAGTGACCATTTGGGCAGCTATGGCCTCATTCTAGGCGAGGTGGGTGTGCCTATGCAAATGAGATCAGCCCCTGAAGTTCTTTTCCACAACTTGCCACACCTCACCACCAGATGTCGGGGTGGAGCTCATCCTGACACTGCTTACACTTCTATTAAAAGTCTTCTTGTAAGAAAACTGAATGCTTTTTCATTGTTATAAGATCCAAGGGTTTGGGTCTGTGGTCACCTATGCAAATTGGTGAGGATTTTTACCAAACCTTCCCCAGGAAGTGGGGTGCAAGGGTTGGGAGGATTTTGGGGGGAAAGACGAGTCCAAACTACATTTCCCAGTAAACCCAGTTAAAGTTTGGTGGTGGCAGTGGAAATTCCAAGGGCAAAGGGTAAAATTAATTTGTACCTTGGGGAAGTTTTAACCTAAGCTGGTAAAAGTAAGCTTAGGAGGTTTTCATGCAGGTCCCCACATCTGTACCCTAGAGTTCAGAGTGGGGGAGGAACCTTGACATGGTGGCAGAGTGGGGGATTAACTTGAAATCCTTTTGAGATCAATTTGAGATTTTTTGAACCAGAAATACAGATTTTAAAAAGGAAATTTTTTTTTTCTTTGGGGCTGCTGGAAAGGAGGTCCAACTGAAAGCAGCTAGTTGTTTCTCTGCTTTGGGGCCAGAGGGATTATCTTTGTGAATTGCAGGTTTTCTTTGCCTGGAGGCAGGGTACTTAACCTCCTGCAGGGAAATCCACAGTCTTCGCAAACCAGAAGTTTTTTTTTTCCCTAAAAGTAAATAGGGGGGGTGTTCTACCCATTTGCCTGGAGATAAAAGTGGCAGGGCTTTTTTTTAGGATTTTGATTTTTTTTTTTTTTTTTTACAAGGAGCACAGGTTTGAAAGGAATTTTTTTTCCTTTGGGCTGCTGGTAAGCAGGCTTCCAAGTGGTTGGAGGTTTTTTGCTTTGATTTGGGGCCAGAGCAGAGACAAAGGGAATTGTCTTTTTCTGTAGGCTGACAATCACTATCAGAGAATAGGTATCCTATTCCAGCACAGCAAAATTTTACAGCCAAGTTTTGTTTGTTTATTTCTAAACCTCGGGTGTAAAGTTAGTTAAAAACCAAGAGGTTAGGATGACAGAATCCACGGCTCAACAAAAGCTGGAATTAGCCAGATTTCAGGCTGAGGAAAAACAAAAGGAACATGAAAGACAGATAGAACTCATGCGGCTGGAGAAGGAGGTACAGGAGGCTGCCCACAGGAGGGAAATGGAGGCAAGGGCCAAAGAACTGGAGGAGAAGGAAAAAGAGAGGAAGCATATGGAGGAGATGGAGAAGATAAAGGCTCAGCAGAATATACCAACAAACCCTAGCAATCCTTCTCCAGGTACCACTTCCCATCCCAGAAAGTTCCCCACCTACAAGGCAGGCGATGATACGGAGGCCTTCTTAGAAAACTTTGAAAGGGCCTGTCTTGGGTACAGCATCTCTACCGACCAATACATGGTAGAGCTGAGGCCGCAGCTCAGTGGACCCTTAGCTGAGGTGGCGGCTGAAATGCCTAAAGAACACATGAACAAGTATGAACTCTTTAAATCCAAGGCAAGAGTCAGAATGGGGATAACACCTGAGCAGTCTCGTCGGAGGTTCAGAGCCCTAAGGTGGAAACCAGACGTGTCATTTACTCGACATGCCTACCACATTGTGAAACATTGGGATGCCTGGATATCAGGAGCAAGTGTTGAATCTCCAGTAAATTTGCCCTTCCTAATGCAAATGGAACAATTCTTAGAGGGTGTTCCTGAGGAAATAGAAAGATACATCCTAGATGGGAAGCCCAAAACTGTAATCGAGGCAGGAGAGATTGGAGCCAGATGGGTGGAGGTGGCAGAGAAGAAGAAAACTGGTCGCAGTTGGAGCAGAGACCAGAAGGGACAACCCCAGACCACACCCTATTACCGGGGGCCGCCCAAGGCCCCAGCTACCTCCCAAAGAACCCTCCAGACACCTTATCGTCCCACCACCCCGTTCTCCAGCAACCCACCTCGCCCCAGTGACCCGTCAGCTGGACGATGTTTTAAATGTAACAAGCTGGGGCATGTAAAGGCCAACTGCCCCAAGAACCCCAACAGATTACAGTTCATTGCACTGGAATCACACCAGAGGTCCGCAGGCCCAGATACCTCCCAGATACCCTTGGAGTGGAGGGAAACTGTGAGTGTGGGCGGGAAGAAGGTCACCGCGTGGAGGGACACCGGAGCACAAGTGTCAGCTATCCATGCTTCCTTAGTGGACCCCAATTTAATCAATCCAGAAATCCAAGTGACGATTCAACCCTTCAAGTCCAACTCTTTCAATTTGCCTACAGCCAAGTTGCCTGTCCAGTACCAGGGCTGGTCAGGAACGTGGACTTTTGAAGTCTATGATGATTATCCCATCCCCATGCTGTTGGGGGAAGACTTGGCCAATCATGTGAAGCAAGCCAAGCGCGTGGGAATGGTCACCCGCAGCCAGGCTAAACAAGCCGTGAGGCCTAGCTCTGTTCCGGAAACTTCTATCAGGACCCGGTCAGAGGTGATGGACCCGGACCCCAGGCCAATGTCTGCAACAGCAGTAGTGGTTCCAGAGACCCAGACGGAACCAATCCCAGAACTGGAACCAGCGGAACAACCAGCACCAGACCCATTGCCAGCACTGAATCCAGTACTTGCAACCTCAACACCAGAGGGCCCCACCAAACCTGAACCGGCAGCAGCCCATAACCCTACACAAGAGGCTCAGCTGGAGCCTGAACCCCAACATAGTGCCCCAGCGGAGAGCGGTTCACAGTCAACGGAAACAGCCCCATCCCCTACATTGCTTCCAGAGGGACCAAGCATAGGTCCACAATCCAATGAGGAACTGATGTCTCCAGCATCAAAGGAACAGTTCCAGACGAACAGGAAGCAGATGAAAGCATCCAGAGAGCTCGGACGGCAGCACGGAGCGACCCACTGCCTCTCAGCTCTTCTAATTGATCCAGGTTTGTTGTAGAAAAAGGACTTTTATACAAGGAAACTCTTTCTGGTGGACACCAGGAAGACTGGCATCCTCAGAGACAGTTGGTAGTTCCAACTAAATACCGGGCCAAGCTCTTGAGCTTAGCCCACAATCACCCTAGTGGCCATGCTGGGGTGAACAGGACCAAAGACCGTTTGGGGCAGTCATTCCACTGGGAAGGAATGGGCAAGGATGTTTCTACCTATGTCCAGTCTTGTGAAGTATGCCAAAGAGTGGGAAAACCCCAAGACCAGGTCAAAGCCCCTCTCCAGCCACTCCCCCTCATTGAAGTTCCATTTCAGCGAGTAGCTGTGGATATTCTGGGTCCTTTTCCAAAAAAGACACCCAGAGGAAAGCAGGACATACTGACTTTCATGGATTTTGCCACCCGATGGCCGGAAGCAGTAGCTCTAAGCAACACCAGGGCTAAAAGTGTGTGCCAGGCACTAGCAGACATTTTTGCCCGGGTAGGTTGGCCCTCTGACATCCTCACAGATACAGGGACTAATTTCCTGGCAGGAACTATGGAAAACCTCTGGGAAGCTCATGGGGTAAATCACTTGGTTGCCACTCCTTACCACCATCAAACAAATGGCATGGTGGAGAAGTTTAATGGAACTTTGGGGGCCATGATACGTAAATTCGTAAATGAGCACTCCAATGACTGGGACCTAGTGTTGCAGCAGTTGCTCTTTGCCTACAGAGCTGTACCACATCCCAGTTTAGGGGTTTCCCCATTTGAACTTGTATATGGCTGTGAGGTTAAGGGGCCATTACAGTTGGTGAAGCAGCAATGGGAGGGGTTTACACCTTCTCCAGGAACTAACATTCTGGACTTTGTAACCAACCTACAAAACACCCTCCGAACCTCTTTAGCCCTTGCTAAAGAAAACTTACAGGATGCTCAAAAAGAGCAAAAAGCCTGGTATGATAAACATGCCAGAGAGCGTTCCTTCAAAGCAGGGGACCAGGTCATGGTCTTAAAGGCGCTCCAGGCCCATAAAATGGAAGCATCGTGGGAAGGGCCATTCACGGTCCAGGAGCGCCTGGGAGCTGTTAATTATCTCATAGCTTTCCCCACCTCCAACCGAAAGCCTAAGGTGTACCATATTAATTCTCTAAAGCCCTTTTATTCCAGAGAATTAAAGGTTTGTCAGTTTACAACCTAGGGAGAAGAAGATGCTGAGTGGCCTGAAGTGTCTACTACGAAGGGAAAAGTGCTGGTGGTGTGGAAGAGGTGAACCTCCATGACCCTTGGGTGTAAGCAGCGATAGCAGATCAAGGAGCTGTGCACTAGCTACGCGCCAACGTTCTCAGCCACCCCAGGACTGACTGAACGGGCATACCACTCCATTGACACAGGTAATGCTCACCCAATTAAAGTCCAACCTTACCGGGTGTCTCCTCAAGCTAAAACTGCTATAGAATGGGAGATCCAGGATATGTTACAGATGGGTGTAATCCGCCCCTCTGGAAGTGCATGGACATCTCCAGTGATTCTAGTTCCCAAACCAGATGGAGAGATACGTTTTTGCATGGACTACCGTAAGCTAAATGCTGTAACTCGTCCCCTGACAACTATCTAATGCCACGCACAGATGAACTATTAGAGAAACTGGGATGGGCCCAGTTCATCTCTACCTTGGACGTAACCAAGGGGTACTGGCAGGTACTGCTAGATGAATCCGCCAAGGAAAGGTCAGCCTTCACCACACATCGCGGGCTGTATGAATTTAATGTGCTCCCTTTTGGGCTGCGAAATACACCCGCCACCTTCCAAAGACTTGTAGATGGTCTCCTAGCGGGATTAGGAGAATATGCAGTCGCCTACCTTGACGATGTGGCCATATTTTCGGATTCCTGGGCTGAACACCTGGAACATCTACAAAAAGTCCTTGAGCGCATAAGGGAGGCAGGACTAACTGTTAAGGCTAAGAAGTGTCAAATAGGCCTAAACAGAGTGACTTACCTTGGACACCAGGTGGGTCAAGGAACTATCAGCCCCCTACAGGCCAAAGTGGATGCCATCCAAAAGTGGCTGTCCCAAAGTCAAAGAAACAGGTTCAATCCTTCTTAGGCTTGGCCGGTTATTACAGACGATTTGTACCGCAATACCGCCAAATCACCGCCCCACTGACAGACCTAACCAAAAAGAAACAGCCAAATGCCGTTCAGTGGACCGAAAAGTGTCAGAAGGCCTTTAACCACCTTAAAGCGACACTCATGTCTGACCCTGTACTAAGGGCCCAGACTTTGACAAACTGTTCCAGCAACGCGGACACAGGTAACTAACCACTTTCATGTTCTCTCCACAGATACCATTGCGGAGAGTGGACCAGATGATACGTCTGGGGGGAGAAAGCAGAAGGAGACTCTGCTGGTTGGAAGGCATGAGATGCACTGTCCTGAGGTTGCGGGTTCCACGACCACCACTCCCAAGAGAAGGAGGCGGGTGGTGGTGGTCGGGGACTCTATCCTCCGGGGGACTGAGTCATCTATCTGCCGCCCTGACTGGGAAAACCGAGAAGTCTGCTGCTTGCCAGGGGCTAGACTCACAATGTGACGGAGAGACTGCCGAGACTCATCAAGCCCTCGGATCGCTACCCCTTCCTGCTTCTCCACGTGGGCACCAATGATACTGCCAAGAATGACCTTGAGCGGATCACTGTGGACTACGTGGCTCTGGGAAGAAGGATAAAGGAGTTTGAGGTGCAAGTGGTGTTCTCGTCCATCCTCCCTGTGGAAGGAAAAGGCCTGGGTAGGGACCGTCGAATCGTGGAAGTCAACGAATGGCTATGCAGGTGGTGTCGGAGAGAAGGCTTTGGATTCTTTGACCATGGGACGGTGTTCCATGAAGGAGGAGTGCTGGGCAGAGATGGGCTCCACCTTACGAAGAGAGGGAAGAGCATCTTTGTGAGCAGACTGGCTAACCTAGTGAGGAGGGCTTTAAACTAGGTTCACCGGGGGAAGGAGACCAAAGCCCTGAGGTAAGTGGGAAAGCGGGATACTGGGAGGAAGCACAGGCAGGAACGTCTGTGAGGGGAGGGCTCCTGCATCATACTGAGAATGAGGGGCGATCAGCAGGTTATCTCAAGTGCTTATATACAAATGCACAAAGCCTTGGAAACAAGCAGGGAGAACTGGAGGTCCTGGTGATGTCAAGGAATTATGACGTGATTGGAATAACAGAGACTTGGTGGGATAACTCACATGACTGGAGTACTGTCATGGATGGTTATAAACTGTTCAGGAAGGACAGGCAGGGCAGAAAAGGTGGGGGAGTAGCACTGTATGTAAGAGAGCAGTATGACTGCTCAGAGCTCCGGTACACAACTGCAGAAAAACCTGAGTGTCTCTGGATTAAGTTTAGAAGTGTGAGCAACAAGAGTGATGTAGTGGTGGGAGTCTGCTATAGACCACCGGACCAGGGGGATGAGGTGGATGAGACTTTCTTCCGGCAACTCGCAGAAGCTACTAGATCGCATGCCCTGGTTCTCATGGGTGACTTTAATTTTCCTGACATCTGCTGGGAGAGCAATACCGCGGTGCATAGACAATCCAGGAAGTTTTTGGAAAATGTAGGGGACGATTTCCTGGTGCAAGTGCTAGAGGAGCCAACTGGGTGGGGGGGGAGCTTTTCTTGACCTGCTGCTCACAAACCGGGAAGAATTAGTGGGGGAAGCAAAAGTGGATGGGAACCTGGGAGGTAGTGACCATGAGTTGGTTGAGTTCAAGATCCTGACGCAGGGAAGAAAGGAAAGCAGCAGGATACGGACCCTGGACTTCAGGAAAGCAGACTTCGACTCCCTCAGGGAACGGATGGGTAGGATCCCCTGGGGGACTAACATGAAGGGGAAAGGAGTCCAGGAGAGCTGGCTGTATTTCAAGGAATCCCTGTTGAGGTTACAGGGACAAACCATCCCGATGTGTCGAAAGAATAGTAAATATGGCAGGCGACCAGCCTGGCTTAACGGTGAAATCCTAGGGGATCTTAAACATAAAAAAGAAGCTTACAAGAAGTGGAAGGTTGGACATATGACCAGGGAAAAGTATAAAAATATTGCTCAGGCATGCAGGAGTGAAATCAGGAGGGCCAAATCGCACCTGGAGCTGCAGCTATCAAGAGATGTCAAGAGTAACAAGAAGGGTTTCTTCAGGTATGTTGGCAACAAGAAGAAAGCCAAGGAAAGTGTGGGCCCCTTACTGAATGAGGGAGGCAACCTAGTGATAGAGGATGTGGAAAAAGCTAATGTACTCAATGCTTTTTTTGCCTCTGTCTTCACGAACAAGGTCAGCTCCCAGACTGCTGCACTGGGCATCACAGCATGGGGAGTAGATGGCCAGCCCTCTGTGGAGAAAGAAGTGGTTAGGGACTATTTAGAAAAGCTGGATGTGCACAAGTCCATGGGGCCGGACGCGTTGCATCCGAGAGTGCTAAAGGAATTGGCGTCTGTGATTGCAGAGCCATTGGCCATTATCTTTGAAAACTCGAGGCGAACGGGGGACGTCCCGGATGACTGGAAAAAGGCTAATGTAGTGCCAATCTTTAAAAAAGGGAAGAAGGAGGATCCTGGGAACTACAGGCCAGTCAGCCTCACCTCAGTCCCCGGAAAAATCATGGAGCAGGTCCTCAAGGAATCAATCCTGAAGCACTTACACGGGAGGAAAGTGATCAGGAACAGTCAGCATGGATTCACCAAGGGAAGGTCATGCCTGACTAATCTAATCGCCTTCTATGATGAGATTACTGGTTCTGTGGATGAAGGGAAAGCAGTGGATGTGTTGTTTCTTGACTTTAGCAAAGCTTTTGACACGGTCTCCCACAGTATTCTTGTCAGCAAGTTAAAGAAGTATGGGCTGGATGAATGCACTATAAGGTGGGTAGAAAGTTGGCTAGATTGTCGGGCTCAACGGGTAGTGATCAATGGCTCCATGTCTAGTTGGCAGCCGGTGTCAAGTGGAGTGCCCCAGGGGTTGGTGAGGGCCAACCTCCTCACCCTGGTTTTATAGATGGCCACTTTAGCCAGGGCCAGGAGGAGGTTGACCAGGAGGTCCCGCCACTTAGTGGGGCCACGGACAGGGAGTGCGTAGATAAGAAGGTGAGGAGAAAAGTGCAACCAAAACTTTAATAAAATATCGGTGAGGAGCCGGAATAGGGGCTGCAACCTGGCGCACTCCAGATAGACGTGCGCCAGGGTTTCCCTCACGCCGCAAAAGGGGCAGGTGTCCGGGATTGGGGTAAACCGCGCCAAGTACACGCCCGTGCTCACGGCCCCCTGTAGGAGCCGCCAACTGATATCCCTGGCGGGCCTCGGGACTAAGGTGGAATAGAGGCTGGCCCACCGGGGCTCCTCACCTTCTAGAGGTGGCAGGAGATCCCGCCACTTTGTGTCAGGGCGGGACGCGAGGGTGAGGACCTGAAGGGTGTGGAGCACGAGCGTGTAGAGATGTTGTTTTGGCGCGGTCTGGAACCGGACCGGCTGCAGCTCATGCAGCCGGCTCGCGGTGAAGGGGCGGGGGGGTCGGTCGGGTCCACGGGGCAGGGGCCCGATGAAAAGGTCCGGAGGGCCTGGGGTGGAGGGTGGGCGGGGTGCGCCCTCTCGCAGGACCCGGTCGAGGTAAACCCGAGCAGCGGGCGGCAAAGCAGCCCTCACCTCCTGAAGTACGCGCAGGGCGGTACGAGGTCTGGAGAGCCCCATGCACTGAGCGAGCGTCAGGGGATCCAGCCAGTCTCCCCGGTCGTAGTCCAGGAGGTCTCCGACTTTGGTGACTTCTGCCAGGACCAACTTCTGGCGCACCGAGGGGGACTCCGCCGCCTGCACACGGAGGTAGGGGTTGTGTAGCAGGGGCTCCGCGAGGGGATCTTCCCCCACGGAGGCCGCCACGGACCTGGTCGCTGCAAACAGTTTCCAGGTCCGGAGGAGGTCCTGGTAGAAGACCGGCAGCCCAGAGAGGTCTCGCGGAAGACCCCTCGGATGGAGATAAAGGAGCTGCCGGTCATATCGGAGCCCTCGGAGGCGGCGCAGGAAGGCGTGCGCCAATATGCTCCACGCCGGACTACCTGCACCATAAAGGAGCCTCTGCAGGGCCTGGAGGCGGAAGACATGGACCTGGGTGCGGAGACACTTCAGGCCCTGCCTTCCCTCCTCCAGGGGCAGATGGAGAACCCCTGCAGAGACCCAGTGCATTCCTGACCAGAAGAACTCCAGAATCAATGTCCGGAGGTTGGCCAGGAAATCTGGGGCCGGGACCAGGGTGTTGAGCTGGTACCAGAGCATGGACAGGACTAGTGCCCTTGGAGAGGGCCAGGCCTAGAGAAAAGCCTAGGCTGATTGGGGAAACAGCTACAGCTGGGGCCATGTCCCAATCAGGCCACAGCTGGCCCTATAAAAGGGCTGTGAGCCAGGAGCTCAGGTAGAGTCTCTCTCTAGCAGTGGAGAGAGAAGGACCTGGCTGCTGGGAGAGAAGGGTACCTGGAATGGAGCAGGGCTGGGGAAGGGCAGAGGGAGTTGGGGAGCTCCAGCCTGGAAAACCCCTAGGCTGTAGGCATTGCTAAAGGCCCGGAAAGGTACTGGGGCTGCAGAGGGGCAGCCTGGGGATAGGCAAAGGCAGTAGGTCCTACCCCCTTGCCGATGATGAGTGGTTTACAGACTGCAGTCTGCCCCAGTGAGCAGGGGCTAGATGGTGACTGGCAGTAGCCACTGAGGCAAGGTGGGGATAGAGGGTTCAGGGTTCCCCTGGGTGGGGAGACCCAGGTTGTTGGTTACTGATGGGGGCAGAACCCTGACGTAGAGGGGCACCGGGGTCTGGGAGAGACATGGGGGCCAGCAGCAGGCAAGACACCGTCCTGGAGAGGGTGCTCTGGGCTGGAAGAGCTAATTCCCAGGATGACCAGCAGGAGGCACCACACTGGTGAGTCATCAGCCTGCTACAAGGGGCAACTCCCCTAGCCTCATCTGCATGAAAGATGGGACAGAGGGACATCTGCATTAGCATACAGAATGGAGAACAGAGAACTTTCTGGGACCAGAAAAGCAGAGAAGCACTGCATCATGGGGGATCTCTGCTCCCGATGTTAATGAACCTACGCCTGCACACACCCAGCTCAGCAATTATCAGACAATTCTAGTAACGAATCCTTGATTGATATCCAAAATACTGAAACAGCCTAATTGCATTGTGAGCTCCCTGGAAGAAAACACCACCCATAGCCAAGAGTGATAAGCTCCTATTATCTAGCCTAAAGAAAACCCTTGAGTAATCAGTTTATGCATAAACAAATCTAGTGTTCTCCCTTGTACCATTGTTGTTTCTCTACAAAAATCCCTACCTATGTTCCAGTCAGTGTTCTGATGCATGGACTCAAACTCTCTATCGGTTCCACTGGGAGTCCATCTTCTCCTGACTGATCATGCTGGGGGCTCTGCCTGTATCCAGCACTCAGGACCCTGAACAACCACCATCACCTGGGAACCCCAACCAGTTCAAGATCCATGGAGTGGGTGAGATCTCTCTCTCTCTCTCTGTGTTTTCTTTTCTACCTCAGGTATTCACCTTTTAATATTGTAACTGTTATGTTGGTTTAGGCTCTCCTTGTGTAGTTATCACTATTATTCAATAAATAACTTTTATGGTTAAGCGGGTTGTTTGTCTCACTCTCTCTGAACTTTACTTTTTTGTGTTTTTAGCTTCCCCATTCACTCTGCAGCAACGCTTCTCTTACCTAAGCTAAAGATCCCTGTAGTGCCTAAAATACTGTGGGGTTTGCTCATCAAGTGGGTTATTACCAGTACAATTGTGACGTGAAAGTGGGGATAGGGACATGCTAAACTTGTGGCATATAAGGTTTGCACCTTGAAAGTGCTGCCTGGCCCAGCCTATCAAGCCCAGGGGCATATAAGGGTGACAGCTTGAAAGTGCTGATTGATCCAGTCCGCTCAGACTTGCTCTGTTTGTGTGTGTGTGTGTGTGTGTGTGTGTGTGTTCATCTGGTTCTAGGGCTGGAGGAACCCAGCCCTGGGGAACCTATGTTCTGCAGGATAGCTCCGTTGGGAGGGGACTTGCGGAAGGGAGGAATAGAGCTCCATATGAACACACAAGTGACATAAGCAGTACATTAATAGAATTACAGAACCTCCCCCCACCCCTCCTAAGAATAACCCTAATAAATGAGCATACCCCAAAGTAACGGGCAAATCTGGTAACACTACAGACCGGTCAGCCTCACCTCAGTCCCTGGAAAAATCGTGGAGCAGGTCCTCAAGGAAACCATTTTGAAGAACGTGGAGGAGAGTAAGATGATCAGGAACAGTCAACATGGATTCACCAAGGGCAAGTCATGCCTGATCAACCTGATTGCCTTCTATGATGAGATAACTGTGGGTAGGGGGAAAACAGTTGACGTAATATATCTTGACTTTAATAAAGCTTTGATACGGTCTCCCACAGTATTCTTGCCAGCAAGTTAAAGAGGTATGGTTTGGATGAATGGACTATACGGTGGATAGAAAGCTGGCTACATCGTTGGGCTCAGTGGGTAGTGATCAACGGCTCGATGTCCAGTTGGCAGCCAGTATCAAGTGGAGTGCCCCAGGGGTTGGTCCTGGGGCTGGTGTTGTTCAACATCTTTATTAATGATCTGGACGATGGGTTGGATTGCACCCTCAGCAAGTTCACAGATGACACTAAACTTGGGGGAGAGGTAGATATACTGGAGGGTAGGGATAGGGTCCAGAGTGACCTAGACAAATTGGAGGTTTGGGCCAAAAGAAATCTGATGAGGTTCAACAAGGACAAGTGCAGAGTCCTGCACTTAAGACGGAAGAATCCCATGCACCGCTACAGGCTGGGGACCGACTGGCGAAGCAGCAGTTCTGCAGAGAAGGACCTGGGGATTACAGTGGATGAGAAGCTGGATATGAGTCAGCAGTGTGTCCTTGTTGCCAAGAAGGCTAATGGCATATTGGGCTCCATTAGGAGGAGCGTTGTCAGCAGATCGAGGGAAGTGATTATTTGGCACTGGTGAGGCCACATCTGGAATATTGCATCCAGTTTTGGGGCCCCCACTACAGTAAGGATGTGGACAAATTGGAGATAGTCCAGTGGAGGGCAACAAAAATGATCAGGGGCCTGGGGCACATGACTTGCGAGTAGAGACTAAGGGAACTGGGCTTGTTTAGTCTGCAGAAGAGAAGAGCAAGGGGGGATTTGATAGCAGCCTTCAACTACCTGATGGGGAGTTCCAAAGAGGGTGGAGCTCGGCTGTTCTCAGTGGTGGCAGATGACAGAACAAGGAGCAATGGTCTCAAGTTGGAGTGGGGGAGGTCTAGGTTGGATATTAGGAAACACTATTTCACTAGGAGGGTGGTGAAGCACTGGAATGGGTTACCTAGGGAGGTGGTGGAATCTCCATCCTTAGAGGTTTTTAAGGCCCAACTTGACAAAGCCCTGGCTGGGATGATTTAGTTGGTGTTGGTCCTGCTTTGAGCAGGGGATTGGGCTAGATGACCTCCTGAGGTCTCTTCCAACCCTAATCTTCTATGATACTTCTCGAAATCTGGCCTGCAGCGCCCACTCCTCAGCACCCCCTCCTGGCGGGAGTGGCTCTCTGCCCTCCCCCCCGACCCCCCGCAGGCACTGGGCTTTGGACAAATGGGGCCCACAAACTAATCCCTGCACTGACTCAAAGTCCTGACCTTCCTTCCTGCCCTTCTCTCCCTCCCTAAGCCTGCTGGGGGGCCCTGAGTCTCCCTGCCCAGACACAGACTTGGTGTGGGAAGGACTCGCGCTCTCTCCCTCCCTCAAGGCCTCGGGCCCAGCATCTAAGTGCATTCTGTGGGTTCAGTGCATGGGAGCAGGGCTCCCTCTACTGGCTGGCCTCTGTCGCTGTGACAGCCGGCTATGCACCGCTCCGGACATTGCTCCCATAGCGGGAGTGGTAGGCGCCTGTGGTTTTGGTAGTGGGATCAGTCCCCTTTTCCCTCATCATCATGATGCAGGTATGGGGCCACAGGTCCGAACTTAATCTGCCCCTGCCTGGAGAACAGAGATGAGGAGACAGCCCCCGTGTGGACTTGAATCACTGTGACTGGCCATTGCTGGCCTTTTTGGGTCTGTTTACGTTGTAATGGAAGCCCAGGGTTAGCTGAACTCGAGTTAGCAGACCCTGGGTTTGTTAACTTATGGCTTGAGCATCTACACTCATTTGTAACTCCAGGTTTGGAATAGTTGATCCCTGGGTTCCAGCCTGGGGCTCCAGCATCTACACTGCATTATGTGGGTCTGAGTCCACCCACCCATGTCCCAGACTTCCTAGCGCCTTCCCAAAAAGTGCCACTCTAGCTCTTTGTTCACAGTGCAGTGTGGGGAAAATGTGACTGTCCAACAAATTTGACTGTCCAGAGGACAAAGAAAGTCAGCCCATGGAATCGTGGGATACTTTTGGCGGACTGCTGGATTTTGTCTACACTGCAGCAAAAAGCCCATGGTGGGTCCATGGCAGCTGACTTGAGCTCAGGCTGCGGTGCTATAAAATCATGGAGCAGGTCCTCAAAGAATCAATCCTGAAGCACTTAGAGGAGAGGAAAGTGATCAGGAACAGTCAGCATGGATTCACCAAGGGAAGGTCATGCCTGACTAATCTAATCGCCTTTTATGATGAGATTACTGGTTCTGTGGATGAAGGGAAAGCAGTGGATGTATTGTTTCTTGACTTTAGCAAAGCTTTTGACACGGTCTCCCACAGCATTCTTGTCAGCAAGTTAAGGAAGTATGGGCTGGATGAATGCACTATAAGGTGGGTAGAAAGCTGGCTAGATTGTCGGGCTCAACGGGTAGTGATCAATGGCTCCATGTCTAGTTGGCAGCCGGTGTCAAGTGGAGTGCCCCAGGGGTCGGTCCTGGGGCCGGTTTTGTTCAATATCTTCATAAATGATCTGGAGGATGGTGTGGATTGCACTCTCAGCAAATTTGCGGATGATACTAAATTGGGAGGAGTGGTAGATACGCTGGAGGGGAGGGATAGGATACAGAAGGACCTAGACAAATTGGAGGATTGGGCCAAAAGAAATCTGATGAGGTTCAATAAGGATAAGTGCAGGGTCCTGCACTTAGGACGGAAGAACCCAATGCACCGCTACAGACTAGGGACCGAATGGCTAGGCAGCAGTTCTGCGGAAAAGGACCTAGGGGTGACAGTGGACGAGAAGCTGGATATGAGTCAGCAGTGTGCCCTTGTTGCCAAGAAGGCCAATGGCATTTTGGGATGTATAAGTAGGGGCATAGCGAGCAGATCGAGGGACGTGATCGTTCCCCTCTATTCGACACTGGTGAGGCCTCATCTGGAGTACTGTGTCCAGTTTTGGGCCCCACACTACAAGAAGGATGTGGATAAATTGGAAAGAGTCCAGCGAAGGGCAACAAAAATGATTAGGGGTCTAGAGCACATGACTTATGAGGAGAGGCTGAGGGAGCTGGGATTGTTTAGTCTGCAGAAGAGAAGAATGAGGGGGGATTTGATAGCTGCTTTCAACTACCTGAAAGGGGGTTCCAAAGAGGATGGCTCTAGACTGTTCTCAATGGTAGCAGATGACAGAACGAGGAGTAATGGTCTCAAGTTGCAATGGGGGAGGTTTAGATTGGATATTAGGAAAAACTTTTTCACTAAGAGGGTGGTGAAACACTGGAATGCGTTACCTAGGGAGGTGGTAGAATCTCCTTCCTTACAGGTTTTTAAGGTCAGGCTTGACATAGCCCTGGCTGGGATGATTTAACTGGGACTTGGTCCTGCTTTGAGCAGGGGGTTGGACTAGATGACCTTCTGGGGTCCCTTCCAACCCTGATATTCTATGATTCTATGATTCTATGATTCTAAAACCTCAGTGTCGATGTTCAGGCTGGGGCTCTGGGAGCCTGCAAGGGGGTGGATCACAGAGCCCAGGTTCCAGCCTGGGCCCAAACATCTACTGCAGTTTTACAGCCCCACAACCTAAGTCTGCTGACCCAGGCCAGCCACGGGGGTTTTACTGCAGTGTAGGCATACCTCTGGAGCATGAGTCCAGTGGGGCTGCGTCTACACTACAAAGCAGTAGGGCTTATATCCTGGATCCCAGCTTGGCACAGGCTCGGATCCTCCACCCCATGGGGTCCTGAGCTCTGGGTTAGAGCGATGTATGTAGACGGAAGGGGGTTTAGGCTGGAGCCGGAGTTCGAACCCTTACACTGCAGTGTGGATGGACCTTTGCAGAGCCTGGTGTCCGTGCCCAGGAGCTCCGTGAATTGCCGCATGCCGGAGACACTCCCTGATATTCAGCCTCCTTAGCTCCCATTTTCTCCCCCTTCAGACTGTCCTGAACCATCAGTCCCTCTCCCTGTTCTGAGGCCTGCTTAGATGGGCCAAGCAAGGGATGTGTGGGGCTGAGGTGCACTGAGGAGCAAATAGCAGACCTTCCCACTCTGGGTTGGGGCTGATGCTTCTCTCTTGGGCCTCTGATCAAGGTACTTACTGGGGAGTTGTGGCCTGTGCTCTGAATTGCCTCACATGACCAGAGGCTAGGATCTCACTTTGGTCCTGTTTGTGGCAGAGCAGGGGCCTTGGATGATGAAACCCAGAAGGACGAGGTCAGAAGGGTGTGAGATGAGTGTGCCTAGGGGACATGGAAGGCAGCACCTTGAGATTTGGGCCTTCAGGCCGGAAAAGATGTGGATGAGAATGGTGGCCGGGGCATAGCTCCCAGCTCACTGCTATCAGGAGGACCCTGGGAAGAGGAGCAGATGCCCTTGGGCTCGGAGATGGCCCTCTCAGCTCCTCCGGTCACATCAGAACATCCCTTAAGTCATGTGGGCAGGCAGCTGTTGGGAACTGAGTCCATGTCGGCCAGCAGGGGCTGCACACTGCCCTGGGCATGGGGGAGACGGCATAGTTCTATCAGACATGGGCCTTGGCTAGTCTTGCTCTGCCCCTTTGCTTAGGAGGGTGCATTGCATGCGAAGAAGGCAACCCAGCACCCCATCAGGCTGGCTTTAGACATCGTGCCTCTCTCTCTTCTCCTTGCAGGTGATTGACCAGGCCAATGAGAGCCTAGCAGCATCAGCCAGCCGTCCATGTGCAGTGAGGTGCTTCTGTAGCCTGCAGGGACCGCGTACATCTTGGGTATGGTGGGGACGCTGCTATTGGCAATGCAGTTTAGTGTCATCTGCAAACTTGCTGAGGGTGCAATCCACGCCATCTTCCAGATCATTAAAGAAGATATTGAACAAAACCGGCCCCAGGACCGACCCTTGGGGCACTCCACTTGATACTGGCTGCCAACTAGACATGGAACCATTGATCACTACCCGTTGAGCCCGACGATCTAGCCAGCTTTCTATCCACCTTATAGTCCGTTCATCTAGCCCATACTTCTTTAACTTGCTGGCAAGAATACCGTGAGAGACTGTGTCAAAAGCAGTGGCATAGCGAGGTGGAAAAAACAGGGGGAGTGGAGAGAAAAAAAAGGCACCACCCCCTGGTACTCACCCGGCGGCGCTTCGGGTCTTCAGCAGCACTTCGGCGTCAGGTCCTTCACTCGCTCCAGTCTTCAGCAGCATTGCGGTGGTGGGGCGGTGGGGTCCTTCAGTGCCCCCCCCCCCCGCCACTGCAATGCCGCTGAAGACCGGAACGAGTGAAGGACCTGACGCCAAAGTGCTGCTGAAGACCCGGAGCTGAGTACCAGGGGGTGGCGCTTTTTTTAATCTCTGCTCCCCCTGACCTGCCGCCGAAGACTCGGAGCGCTGCCGGGTGAGTACAAATTTAAAAGGCGCCAAGTAATTAAAAAGGTGCCACTTCTGTTCTGTGGGGGAGCAGCTGCTGCCCCGCTTCCCCCAGCTACGCTACTGATCAAAAGCTTTGCTAAAGTCAAGGAATAACATGTCCACTGCTTTCCCCTCATGCACAGAGCCAGTTATCTCGTCATAGAAGGCAATTAGATTAGTCAGGCATGACTTGCCCTTGGTGAATCCATGCTGACTGTTCCTGATCACTTTCCTCTCCTCTAAGTGCTTCAGAATTGATTCCTTGAGGACCTGCTCCATGATTTTTCCAGGGACTGAGGTGAGGCTGACTGGCCTGTAGTTCCCCAGATCCTCCTTCTTCCCTTTTTTAAAGATGGGCACTACAGTAGCCTTTTTCCAGTTACCTTGCGTGATGACCATGAGTTTTCAAAGATAATGGCCAATGGCTCTGCAATCACATCCGCCAACTCCTTTAGCACTCTCGGATGCAGTACATTTGGTCCCATGGACTTGTGCTCGTCCAGCTTTTCTAAATAGTCCCGAACCACTTCTTTCTCCACAGAGGGCTGGTCATCTCCTCCCCATGCTGTGCTGCCCAGTGCAGCAGTCAGGGAACTGACCTTGTTCGTGAAGACAGAGGCAAAAACAGCATTGAGTACATTAGCTTTTTCCATATCCTCTATCGCTAGGTTGCCTCCCTCATTCAGTAAGGGGCCCACACTTTCCTTGACTTTCTTCTTGTTGCTAACATACCTGGAGAAACCCTTCTTGTTACTCTTAACATCTCTTGCTAGCTGCAACTCCAGGTGTGATTTGACCTTCCTGATTTCACTCCTGCATGCCTGAGCAATATTTTTTACTCCTCCCTGGTCATTTGTCCAATCTTCCACTTCTTGTAAGCTTCTTTTTTGTGTTTAAGATCAGCAAGGATTTCACTGTTAAGCCAATCCGGTTGCCTGCCATATTTACTATTCTTTCTACACATCGGGATGGTTTGTTCCTGTAACCTCAATAAGGATTCTTTAAAATACAGCCAGCTCTCCTGGACTCCTTTCCCCCTCATGTTATTCTCCCGGGGGATCCTGCCCATCAGTTCCCTGAGGGAGTCAAAGTCTGCTTTTCTGAAGTCCAGGGTCCGTATTCTGCTGCTCTCCTTTCTTCCTTGTGTCAGGATCCTGAACTCGACCATCTCATGGTCGCTGTCTCCCAGCTTCCCATCCACTTTTGCTTCCCCTACTAATTCTTCCCAGTTTGTGAGCAGCAGGTCAAGAATTGCTCTGCCCCTAGCTGGTTCCTCCAGCACTTGCACCTACACTTTCCAAAAACTTCTTGGATTGTCTGTGCACCGCTGTCTTGCTCTCCCAGCAGATATCAGTATGATTGAAGTCTTCCATGAGAACCAGGGCCTGCGATCTAGTAGCTTCTGTTGGTTGCGGGAAGAAAGCCTCGTCCACCTCATCCCCCTGGTCTTGTGGTCTATAGCAGACTCCCACCACGACATCACCCTTGTTGCTCACGCTTCTAAACTTAATCCAGAGACTCTCAGATTTTCCTGCAGTTTCATACCGGAGCTCTGAGCAGTCATAATGCTCTCTTACATACAATGCAACTCCCCCACCTTTTCTGCCCTGCCTGTCCTTCCTGAACAGTTTATATCCATCCATGACAGTACTCCAGTCATGTGAGTTATCCCACCAAGTCTCTGTTATTCCAATCACATCATAATTCCTTGACTGTGCCAGGACTTCCAGTTCTCCCTGCTTGTTTCCCAGGCTTCTTGCATTTGTGTATAGGCACTTAAGATAACTCGCATCCAGCTTTCTCAGTATGAGGCAGGAGCCCTCCCCACTTGCGCTCTCCTGCTCATGCTTCCTCCCGGTATCCCACTTCTCCACTTACCTCAGGGCTTTGGTCTCCTTCCCCCAGTGAACCTAGTTTAAAGCCCTCCTCACTAGGTTAGCCAGCCTGCTTGCGAAGATGTTCTTCCCTCTCTTCGTTAGGTGGAACCCCTCCTGCTGGGGTCAAGACGAAATCCCTCCTTGTGCGCCCTGGCCCCCAGTACAAGTACAATGAGGTGCATGATATGGGTTCACAGCTTTCTCTGGAGAATCCTGCATTGGCCGCTGTCTGAGACAGGCCAGGGGATTAGATAACCCAGTGGTGTGTTTTGTGGAAGTGGAGGGGATGCTTGGGTTAGATGGGTTGTGGGGTAACTCTAATTCTGTGAGACCCTCTATGGAAGGATTCTTCCTATGCCCAAATACGCAGCTCCCTCTGGGATCTATATTTATAGTAAGTTGACCCTATTTCCCAAAGGGAAAACTGGACACCATGTGGGGCTAGCCAGACCCCCCCTCCCAGTGGGAGGCTGGCCCAAGCTGCTCTCCCGAACCCGGCCCCCACCTCCCTGGGTGAGGCTGACATTGTTGCTCACCCAAGCCCTGCCTGCCCCCACTCCCAGGAGCCTGGGGATGGAGTCGCTGCTCGCTCAAGCCCTGCTTGCCTGAGCCCTGCCTCAACCCCTGTGTGGAGCTGGCATCACTGCTCATCTCCATGCATGTTCCTCCACACCCCACTTGTTGACAAAGGTGGGCATTTGTCCCATTTGCTCTTGCTGACTGATCAAGTTGGCAAGAGCAAATGGAACAAATGCCCATTTTTGCCCCCCCCCCCCCCCCCAAAAAAAAAAAAAAAAAAAAAGTCGGGATGCTGGAACAGGGCTCAAAGAAGGGACTGTCCCAGCCAAAGCAGGACATATGATCACCTGAATTTATAGTCACCTGCTTTGCAAACAATGCCCTGCAAGCTGCATGTCCGATGGGGCTTTAAGGCCAGACCACCGGGTCTGTAGCCATTAATCCTCTACCTTCCATTGTTCCTGGTTGAATGCCCAAGGATGCAGACAGCACAGTGACAGCTAATTTCCCCAGAGAAGCTGTCTTTGGGTGTCTCTTCTTCCTCTGACTAGCACCTTCCCTCGTGGGCAGGTTTGCCTGAAGTTTACAGGGTGTCTAACAGTGTGGAAAGAGGGATGAAGACTCAGAAGGTAGCCAGCAAGCTGCTGCAGCACAGCCCACGGAAGGTGGACTTAGCCTGGAATAACCTGCAGGCTTTTCTCTCGCTCAGCCCCAATGTTCTCCAGAGGCTGGTAAGACATTTCAGCTTATGCAAAAAACTCCCAGCCCTGGGGAGGGGGGTGTCCGTGTGTGGGCTGGGGAGGCCTTCAGGTGATCTGGCTGTACTCTTTCTCCTGGGGCAGCTGCTATTTTGTTTCTGAAATCTTCCTTGGGACTCAAGAGTAAACAGCTGCAGATGGCAAGGAAGTGGAGTGTTTCCTAGTGGTTAGAGCAGGGAGTAGGACTCCTGGGTTCTCTTTCTGGCTTTACAACTGACTTGTGTGACTTTGGGCACAACATGTGGCCTCTCCATGAGTCAGTATCGCCATCGGTAAAGCGGAACTAACTGTGGCTCCAAGGAAGCTAGCAAAGGACAAAGCCTCATTAACTCAGAGGCCGTGGGCTAGAGCTCCTGTTTGGAAGGCAATACCCCTTTGATCCTGCCTGAGTTCTGATCTTTATCCTAGGACAAACCTGGAGTTACCCTGAGGGCAGCTCAGCCCCCAGATTGTGTGGAATCTCAGGGCAGAGGGCGGGGAGCAGCAGGAGCAAGTGCCTTGGCGACCCTACTGCTGCTGAATGGGGTCAGGAGGGGAACAGGAGCCCCATTCATCATTCACCTGCTTTGGTACAGGCTGAAGTCTGCTCAAATCATCACGCACTCACCTGTTTGATAGGCGGCTGACTGTCCAAACGCTGCAAGCTGTACCTAGGCTGTGCAGCCCCGTGGGGGCTGTAATGATGAATGATTGTCCATGTGTACAGTACAACCTTTCCTCCTGCAGGAAGCCAAACCATCCAAAATATACTTGTCTGGGGTGAAACATGGCAGCAGCTGATTAATAGCCTTCAACACCAACAGCTGGGGATAAGCTTTTCAATGGAAACTACAAGGGAGGCAGAATGTAATTCTCCAATTGCAGCATGGCCAGGACGCTGGGGCTAATGCATCCACTCTAGTAAAAATAACCTAGATCCCCTAGAATCTCTCTTGACTACAAAAAGAAAAGGAGTACTTGTGGCACCTTAGAGACTAACCAATTTATTTGAGCATAAGCTTCATCTGATGAAGTGAGCTGTAGCTCACGAAAGCTTATGCTCAAATAAATTGGTTAGTCTCTAAGGTGCCACAAGTCCTCCTTTTCTCTTTGCGAATACAGACTAACACGGCTGCTACTCTGAATCTTGACTGCAGCTAGTGAGTGCCTCAGGGTGGCACTCTATCCCCTCTAGTGGCGGCTAGGCTACATAGAGACATTTAGGAGCCTGCAGCAGCCCTGACTACCAAAGTTTAGCTTAGGCAGTAGAGGCTCACACGAAGGATGTAGTTCAATTCCCACCGTTGACAACTCACGCAGGTGCAAGACATTGCATCATCTTTACGTCTTGTCCAGCAGACAACCTCTCCAGTAGCTGGGTGACCTTACCACCACGCTGGCAGCTGACTTAGTGCATCAGTCAAGAGTCCCCCCCCCCCCCCCCCCCCCATCACCACTTCCTGCTGTTCCTTAAGAGGTCTCCCCTCTAGGACCTGACCTGGTTTGCTTGACCTGTTTAGTTTGTGCATGAGAGCCAGTAGGATCACAGCACAAGGCGGTATGTCGACAAGCGATTGCTATTGATGTAGTTAGCATTGTAAAGCTATGGGAACAGCTCCTGCATTTGGTGAGGTCCCTGCCGGGTTACCCTGCACCCTTACTCTGCAAAGTGCCATGGGCTCTTTAATGCTCATAGAAGTTGGAAGCTTTGTTTTACCTCCCTTTCCTTGAGAGCTGGTGCATTATATGGGCTCCTTGCAGCTGGGTCTCTAACTCTTAGGGATGGAATACCTTGACTCTTGTTTCTCTTTCTTGACTCTGTTGATGTAACTTTCCAGCTTTTGGAGCCCGCCCTGGGAGGTGAAATCCACTCACCTGGGCAGGATTTAGCACCTGGCAAAGTTTGTGGCATTTGCTGAACAGAGGTGAAGGGGAACTCAGCGGTAAATGCAGCCAGCCCCGTCTGTTCCTATGGACTCAGCTCTGTGTCGCTGGAAAGGGATCACGTGTTTCTGCAGGGCCTTTACCCGTAAAGCACAAGGTGCATGTCGTTTGGTGGGATAAGTGCAATCTGTTCAAAGCAGGACTGGCTGCCTTTGTCTGTGCAGTGCCTAGCACAATGCTTCTGAGCAGAGCTACTAAACTAAGCAATGACCAGTGCTCAGAGCTCACAGAGCTGTGTTGTTTCTAGTATATCCTGAGGCCACCAGCTGCTCTGTTAGAGCCACTCTGGCTCAAGTTGGACCATTGGACTTGTAACCTCACAATTAAAGGTGAGGGACCTCCATCTCATGCCATGTGGGTCCAGTTTTCAAAATGCTGTCTCTGTGGCCTCAATCAGGCAGGGTCTGCTGCCCCCTCATTAGTGCTCAGCCCTGTGTGGCTATAAAGGCAGCTTTTGTAGTAATCACTACTTTACTCGGCAGGCTTTTTCAGGAAACTCAGACCCTGTCTTCTGCCAGGGCAGCCATTATCATGCCAGCTGTGCCAACTTCTGGTTGAACTGTGTGGACTCTTCTCTGCCAAGAGAACCTGTGACCCTTTCTTCCCTTTTCTGAAACAACCACCAGCATTTGATTCTCTTGAGGAACTAAATCTACATCTATTTTCATGCTGCAGAGAAGTTATATGATGGTACCATTGAAGGAAACCCTCACAAAGTGATCTCTTAAGGAAAACTGTCTTAAAGGTGGCTGAGAATCATACTCAAAAAGCTGCAGGGAATCTCATAAAAGACTGTGTCAAACTGGCTTAAGATAAAAATGTATTTTATTGTCTAAGACATTGGTGATACCTATACTTTATTTTTATAAAATACTTGAAATATACATAATAAAATTGATGTTTAATGTATAAAATTTCCATGTAGCCATGGGTCAGCAATGTGGGGCACTCTCACCTGGGGGGCAGCTCCCCCCGTCCGTGCATGCTGCGGAGAGTCTCCACATGCTGCATTCATCCCCCACTTCTCCCCCAGTGCTGACCCGGCTCCCAGCCCATTGACCAGGAACCCAGCCAAGGGGGCCTGCAGGGGATGGCTGCCTTGCTGCGCCTCCACAACAGGGCACCTCTGCAAGCAGGCGCCGAGAGAGCCACAGGAGTCTGTCTGGGGTTGTGGGGACAGACTGATGGGGGTGGGGGAAAGGAGCAGTGATGGGCACCCCAGGGCTGGCATAAAATACACAGTACAGAGGGGGTTTCCTGGAGGGGTCTATAGCAACACCCCCTATTCTTGTCATTCTGTGACTGATTGTGACGAAGTGGGACTGTTCTTAATGTTTCCTCTGAATAGTGTGGGGGTGACTCAGTTCCCCTATGAAGTTCTTAAGTATCTAGGGGGTGGGGTAAGGGTGTATGATCATTGCAGAGCCCTAGAGGGCAGGTGTGTGCAGGAGTCTGGACACAGAGAATGGCCGACACCCTGTTTCCTGGCAACTGATGGCCGGAGCTCTTCCGCCCTGCAAGGTGAGAGCTAAAGGGGTTGGAGAACAAAGGAATCAGGTGACCTCCTGGCCCGGGAAAGGGACAAAGCCCAGAGGAGGGGGGGGGGGGGCTGGAGGGAGTTTCAGTTTGGGGCTGGCTGGGACATGGAGTGAAGTGCAGACGTGGTTGTCTGGCTCACTGCCCCCCCCCCCCCCAAAATGGACCCAGCTGAGGGGTCCTGTTCTCTGCACCTGCAAGCTCTGTTTTAGACCATGTTCCTGTCATCTAATAAACCTCTGTTTTACTGGCTGGCTGAGAGTCACGTCTGACTGCGAAGTTGGGGTGCAGGACCCTCTGACTTCCCCAGGAGCCCTGCCTGAGCGGACTCGCTGGGGGAAGCGCACGGAGGGGCAGAGGATGCTGAATGCTCCGAGGTCAGACCCAGGAAGGTGGAAGCTGTGTGAGCTGTGTGTCCTGAAGACAGGCTGCTCACAGAAAGGCGACTGCCCCAGAGTCCTGACTGGCTTCATGGGGAGCAGTTCCAGAGTATTGCCCGGGGACTCCGTGACAACTGGTGGCAGCGGTGGGATGTACTGAACCCCGTGGATGGCGCTTCCTGCAGTAAGTGACTGGGGAGCAGTAAAACGAAGGGGGATTGACGAGGACCAGGTGTGCTGAAGGCTCAGAGAGGAGCGGTTTCAGGGGGCGGTAAACCCCTGGGAGTGTGTGACCAGCGAGAAGGACTGTGCAGTAATGGGGTCCCCCTGGGGACTGCAGTGAGCAGGCTCAGGGGTGGAGGAGCCTGTGGCTTGGCCCTGGGAGAGAGAAGGACTTTTGCAGTAACAGGGTTCCCCTGGGGATTGCAGCGAGCAGTCCAAGGGGCGGAGGAGTCTGCGGCTCGACCCTGGCAAAGAGGTGGTGACCTCGAAAAAGCTGGCATACTTGGGGTTCTCCCTGGAAACCGTGGGGAGCTGAGAGCACACAGGCTTGTGAGTCCACAACAACGTGGGAAGAGTGGAGTGATGGCCTGTCACCGTCTCCTTAAGAAGGACATTGTAACCCTGTGCAGAAAGCGAGGGTTGAGCATTGGAAAGTTCACCAAGGCACAGTTAATCGTGCAGCTGGAGGAGGATGACCGCTCTAGGAACAGATTCCTGACCCAAATGGGGCTACAGCAGGATCTGGGAGCAGCTGGAGTGGGAGCCAGGCATCCCCAAGACTCCTGTCCCCGACCAGACGGGGATCTTCACGATTGGGTTCCCCATCGGGGGATCAGAGACGGACGGGATTGGAGCTGAGTCCGAGAGAGCAAGAGGACTGTGAGAGACAGCGAGAGCCCGAGAAAGAGCTGCAGAGGCAGCAGCAGCATGAACTGGCGGTGGGGGAGCGGAGAGGCCTAGGGGAACTCCCAGGGGTGAGTGGGGATAGACCCCGGGGGGCCAGTTCCGCAGGGAACCTCGAGACTAAATTGCTGCCCCTGGTTAAGGAGTGGGGGGATGTGGATGCCCACCTCACTGCCTTTGAGCAGGCTGGAGATCTGAACCAGGGGGACCCTGCGGAAAAGCCCCGGTGTCTAGCTCCCTCGCTGGGTCCCAAGGCCGTAGACTCCGTCAGCCAGATGGATGGGGAGGTGGACGGGCTCCCACTCCTGGTCCCAACCTATATGTCTGTGTGGAGTTTCCTGGGGTCGGGCCCCTCGGACCCCCAGGGGGAGCGGAAGGTGATGGTCAATGGGGAGACATTCCTGGGGTGGCGAGATCCTGGGACAGAGAGAACTGTTGTCAGGCCCTGGGTGGTGCAGCCTCAGATGCTGAGGGGCTGTGTGAGCTGGGTAAGGGTCCCAGGGATGAAGCCCCTCGCCCGGCCTACTGCCCAGATCCCTGTGCAGACCCAGGAGGGGTCAGGCTGGCTGGTTGTTGGGGTTCTCCGGGATATCGGCTGCGAGACCCTGTTGTGGGGTGACTGTGTCTCTTTGGGACAGGATCCAGACCCTGCTCCTGTAACTGCCAAGGGTTTGAATTTGAATCCAGGGAACCAATCGGCGGAGAGGGAAATGGTCAGTGAAAATGCAGATGACCTGGCTGGCAGCAGGGAGGAGCGGCTAGGCTCAGGCTACCTGCCTGCCTGTAACCAGACCCCTGGGGCTGGGTGGGACAGAGAGATGCTCCCTGCGCCCTTGCACACTGGAGAAGGGGTTCACGCTGGCTCTGATGCTGTGAGGAAAGCAGCGAGCTCGCTGCCTACCCTCACTGGGACAGCAAGGGCAGTGCTGAGCAAGGGGGAAGATAAGACCCCAGCTGAGTGGGGGGAGACACAGGCAGGGCAGGGGATCTGTGGGGAGTGGCAAGGTGTTGGTAAGGAAAGTCTGGATGAGCCTAGGCAGCCTTGTGAGCCGATGGCTGTGTCTAGTCAGCAGGGTGGGAAGGCGAGGAGAGTGGAAGATGAGTGTCCCTGGACCTTACCTGTTAGCTGGGTGGAGAATTGGGACAGGGAAGGAAATGTGCCTGTGTCTGTCAGGGGTATTGACTTGCCTATGGAGGGAGCTACCCTGATCTCCAAGCAGTTGTCTGTGACCAGCCTTGTGTGCTGGGACAAGGGGAATGAGATCCCAAGCTGTGTGTCTAGGAAAGGAGAAAGTGTGTCCGGCTCTTCTTTGTCTGTGGAGCAGACAGAAGGGGCCTTTCAGCCTGTGATGGTTGAGGATAGTGCAGTTGTCTCAGAGTTGGTTCTGGATTCAGCTAAAGCCCAGGAAGGGAAGGGTCCTAAGTTTGGGTCTGCTCAGGAGAATGGCCCTGTAACTAGGTCGCATCCAGTTAGTGTCTATGTAAAATCCCAGAGCCCAGACAATTCTGGTGCTTGTATTTTGCCTGTTGCTAGTGTTTTGTTGGGAAAGGGTGTCGCAACTCTGTCTAATCAGGGTGAGATCCTAGCCAGGGCACAAGGAGAGCATGAAGGTGTGTGATTGTGTTACCTACTGAGGGTGTGGAAACCTGTAGCAAGAAGGAAAAGATTCCTGAACTTGTGTGTGGCAAAGGGAAGGAGAATGCTTCTGACCTTTTCTCTAGGAAGTCTGTCAGTTTGCCTGAAAGGGGATTGTGTAGGAATCCGCCGGATGGGCCAGAGGTAATTCTGGATGTAAGGGAGACCCAGAAAGGGTCTGTTGTTGCTCAGGAAAGTGTTCCTCTAGAGCAAGCCCTAGGTAAAGAGGGTAAGGGCAGAATTTCTGTGAGGGGTGAATTGTTGCATAGAAAAGCCCTAGGGAAAGGAATCCTCATGGAGTCTTTGCAAGCAGTTTACTGCCACTGAAGGGTGTGAAAGTGATTTAATCAAGACAGTTTCAGTTCCTAACAGCCAGAAATTTTCTGTTGTGAATGGATCCACTGACTGTCCTGTTGAAAGATCCAGTGTGGAGAGCCTTGAGAAGGTCTCAGATGAAGTGAAAGCTGTTAAGAAAGTTAAACCGTCCTATAACCAAGTGGCTGTGTTTGGCAGGCTTGATGGGGAGAAGACCCAATCCCAGTTTGATCCCCTGGGGTTTTGGGGTGGCCAAAGGGCATGGGCCGCATAAACCTTCCCACATGCGGCCTGTGAGTGCTATCGACCACCCCCGACCTAAGGGAGGACGTGAAACTGGAAGGGCCTGGTGTAACTCCTACCAAGGAATGGGAGAGATGCTGGGGCATCCATGGGAATGTTGGTGGCTTCGAACTTCCCCAGGTCACTGGCTAAAGTGACCCCGCTCAGTTCGATCTCGAAGGGGGGAGAGATGTGACAAAGTGGGACTGTTCTTAATGTTTCCTCTGAATAGTGTGGGGGTGACTCAGTTCCCCTATGAAGTTCTTAAGTATCTAGGGGGTGGGGTAAGGGTGTATGATCATTGCAGAGCCCTAGAGGGCAGGTGTGTGCAGGAGTCTGGACACAGAGAATGGCCGACACCCTGTTTCCTGGCAACTGATGGCCGGAGCTCTTCCGCCCTGCAAGGTGAGAGCTAAAGGGTTGGAGAACAAAGGAATCAGGTGACCTCCTGGCCCGGGAAAGGAACAAAGCCCAGAGGAGGGGGGGCTGGAGGGAGTTTCAGTTTGGGGCTGGCTGGGACATGGAGTGAAGTGCAGACGTGGTTGTCTGGCTCACTGCCCCCCCCCCCCAAAATGGACCCAGCTGAGGGGTCCTGTTCTCTGCACCTGCAAGCTCTGTTTTAGACCATGTTCCTGTCATCTAATAAACCTCTGTTTTACTGGCTGGCTGAGAGTCACGTCTGACTGCGAAGTTGGGGTGCAGGACCCTCTGACTTCCCCAGGAGCCCTGCCTGAGCGGACTCGCTGGGGGAAGCGCACGGAGGGGCAGAGGATGCTGAATGCTCCGAGGTCAGACCCAGGAAGGTGGAAGCTGTGTGAGCTGTGTGTCCTGAAGACAGGCTGCTCACAGAAAGGCGACTGCCCCAGAGTCCTGACTGGCTTCATGGGGAGCAGTTCCAGAGTATCGCCCAGGGACTCCGTGACACTGATGCATTAATTTTGCTATGTTATTGTTCTGTAACTGCACTAATGGTCTCCCTCTAGGATCCCTCTAGGACTTGTCTGGGCCCAGCTGGAGGACATCTACCTGGGGCCCCCCATACAGCCTCCGTGCCTGCCCTCATCTATGGCAGTGGTGCCCCCAGGGGCTGTTCTATTACTCAGTGAGGATAAGCAATAATGAATCACTAGGGTTTACTGGGTATCTGAGGCTAGCATTAGCTTTGCTGTGTATCTGTGTGCCCTGGTTTGTCTGCCTCTTTCAGATCTCAGGGGCATGGGTGATATTGCTGAGGCAAGAAGCAGACTGCAGTGACCTCCCTCCTTTCCTCTACATAGGGGATGCGGGGCGGCTGTAGACTAACCAGTGTGTGTGTGTGGCAGGAGGTGTGACACAAGTGAATCCTCTGGACATTTAAAAGAAACTTAGCTTTTTCTGCTCTTGTTAAGTTCTAGGAAAGTTGTATTTTGGATTATTGGGGTGTCCTTTATTGCTGCTCATGGGACTGAGTGCCGGGGTGCGCATGGGGAACAAGAAGAGGTGAGACCAGCTACATACAGCCTTAGTGTCTCTCGGACCTGCCCTGCATAGGGGAGCAGAAGGGCTGAACAGAGCTAAAACCATCCCTGGACCATCCTGGCTGTTCTTGGGCCTGCGTGCAGCTAGTTTGACCCATGACAGCCCGTGGTCTGAGCTGTTGCTCATGGGTGAGCAAGAGCATAGTGGGATTATACTAGGAGGACTAATTGCACTATTGTAGGTACTACACTCGCACTGAAACAGTGTAGACAAGACCTTTCACCTTGGATGGGATTGGACTGTGCCCCTGAGCCATGCTTCTGCCTTGCACTGTATTAGGGCTGTTGTATAGTTCAAGAACAGTGTTAAAATAAGCGTGGAAACCAGCAGACATAGGGTGATCTCGCCAGGATACCAGGCTGAAGAGGCATAACAGTGGACATTGTGTCCATCATTTCTACAGCATCTTCTGTTCCCTGAGGCTGAAGAGATCTTCCCCTTCAAACATGGAGATCCTCCATGCAGCCCCAAGCCTCAGATGCCAGACTCGATGGTTTGAGGGGAGTGTAATGACTGAGATAGCTGCTGCCACTGCTCAAGCCAAAATGGCCAAAGCAAGGACACCTGACAACTTCACTGTAATCCTTCAGGAACTAAAAAGATGGGGCCTGCTCCTGATAGGATCAGGCCTCAAGTTTGTAGGAAGGCTGGTGATCTTGTGACACTGATCAAAACTGCCATGTAGGAACCCCATGTTTGCCTGTTTCCTGGTCCCATTTTCTCTCTGCACAGGCTAGCAGTGCTGCAGAGGCAGAACCTTGAGCCATAGGAGGTTGTGGGTGTGGAAGTCACCAGGTTTTTGCATAGCAATTCCCTCAGATGATTAAGGATCTCTGAAGGGAGGAGTGCCTATGCATCCTCCAGCAGAAAGGCAGTGGGGGTAATGAGATGCAGAGGTGAAGGGAGAAGGCAGGGAATCCTTAAGCTTCTGGAAACAGGGATGCAGGGGACATCTCTAGCATCTCTGCAACACAGCAAAGGATTGGGCTTGGGGTCAGTTTTTCAGAACACTTCATTTCAGTTCCTATTTAGAAAAAGAATAGTTGGCAACTTTCCCATTGTTCTGAGTTTCCGCTGGAATCTATCCCTGAGCGTGAACAGAGCCAGAGATGACGAACATCTCACAATGGTGGGATGAAAGGATGCTCTGTTAACACATACCAGTAGCATTCAGACAGCACCTAGAGCTCCTGTCAGAAGTCAATACAAATGGGATGTGAAACCCAACAGTGTAGTTTAAATTTGGTTTTATTTATAATAAAAACCAGATAGCCCCATTCGTCTCAGCTAATCCCCTATACTTATACCAGCGGGGCAGTAAACCTCACCAGGCTGAAGAGTTTATTGTCCACGTTCCAAACTTCATCAAGCTTAGCTGCCCCTTTGTTTTCCCTCTGGGCTCCTTCATGAAATGTGGTAAACCTAGTTACAGTCAAAATGCTATCATTATTCTTACTTCATTTTCATAGAGATCCGGGATCAAACCCAGTGGAGAGTTGACCATTCGGACTGTATTGGTGCCGAAGAGTTTATACTCATACTGGACGAGCTGTCGCCAGAACCCATTGTTAGGTCTGATGATGGGGCGGCAGGACTTGACCCAGGCATGAGCATTCGCGAGAGACATGGCATGGTACTTCATCAAATAGGCCAGACACAGGGCAGCTGACCTGCTGATGCCTGCAGCGCAGTGTAGCAGTGTCCGGCCTTGCTGCAGGTCCACATTATGGATCCTATCTGCCACGAGGTCAAAGTAATCGTAGAGGCGAGAGATGGGGGTGTCAGTTACAGGGATGTGCATGTAGTGAATGTCTGGATAGAAGGTGTTCACCACCTCCACAGACACATTGATGACAGTAGTGATCTGGCTGGCGAAGAGCAGGAGCTTGTTATTGGCAGCCGTACCATTGCTGAGGTACAGGCTACTGGTGATCCGGGACAGGCCATAAATGGACGGATGCCTGAATAAGATGGGAATAGTCCCAAAAACTGTATTCATTAAGGCAAACTTTATAAACCAGCTGCAATGGAGGGCTGCATCGTCACGCTCTTTGCCTAGAGAAAACAGAGAGAAGACACTTGGGAGACTGAAGGCAGTAGATTGCTGCCACCAAACTAGTAAAGGTGAAGTTTTCACGTGCTTTAAAAATTAACTAGATCTAGAATCATCCACGTTAAAGATGGGGAAGCCATCTTAGGCCTCATCCAGTCCAGCTCCCAGCCAATGCATGATCGCTTTATAAATGCAGAGTGATTCCATCTGATGTCACAAGTGAAGCGGGTTTTCACTCCTTTTCCAAGAGACTATTCCACAGCCTAATGGAGTTCATGCTCACGACAGGCAAGCTGCCAAACAAATCCAAGAGCACATGCAGTAAGCACATTCTGTACCACAAACACCTGCAGCAAGCCTTAGCCCGACTTGCAAGGATGCCCTAGATGTCTACTAGGGAAGAGCATTGCAAGATTATGGACCGCGAATGTAGAAGGCCCTGTGCCCAGCCTTTCAAGACTGTTCTCTAGGGACACATCTAAACCCACCAACCCCAGCTACTGTATTAGAACAGCTACTGTATTAGACTCTCAACCTTTCCAGGCTACTGTAGCCCTTTAGGAGTCTGATTTGTCTTGTGTACCCCAAGTTTCATTTCATTTAAAAACTACTTGCTTACAAAATCAGACCTAAAAATACAAGTGTCACAGCACACTGTTAATGAAAAATTGCTGACTTTCTCATTTTTAGCACATAATTATAAAATAAATCAACTAGCGTATAAATATTGTACTTACATTTCAGTGTATAGTCTGTAGAGCAGTATAAACAAGTCATTATCTGTATGAAATTTTAGTTTGTATTGACTTTGCTAGTGCTTTTTCTGTAGCTTGTTGTAAAACTAGGCAAATATCTAGATGAGTTGATGTACCCCTTGGAAGACCTCTGCGTACCCCTAAGGGTACATGTACCCCTGGTTGAGAACCACTGTATTTGAATAAAGAAAAGGAATACTTGTGGCACCTTAGAGCCTCTAAGGTGCCACAAGTACTCCTTTTCTTTTTGCAGATACAGATTAACACGGCTGCTACTCTGAAACCTGTATTTGAATACAGGCTCTGTCTCAGGTAGACAAGTCCTTGTTGAACAATACTAAGCAGCCATTAAACAGGGCTCAGAATTAGCTCCATCCCCTCCTCCAGCTTTCACAACAAGTTAGAAATGTACAGGAGCCCACTAGATGATACTGAGCTATGGCCAAAAGGAAGGAAAAACCCAGGTCCTATATTGTACAGTGATAGAAACTGTGAGAGGGCTGGGCAACAGCACGAACCACTGGGGCCAGCCTTGCTTTTTCCAGCCAGGTGGAATCTACAGTGGAAGGCCTCATGCTTGGATATTTATATATAGGTGGGGCCGAATCTGAATTTTTTAAAATAATTTTGACAGATATATATTTTTTAAAATTAAATGGTTACTGATTTAAATTTTTGCATGAATTATGTGGGGGTCAACATCAAGCAGCATTATTCTTTGTATGTCTGTAACTTCTATCAGCTATGGAAATATTTTTTTCGTTGGTTTACGTGTATAAAGTAAAACTGACATTTACTGATAAAAATCTAATCCTTCCAAGCCTATTTGTATAGTCCTATGTGGATGAAAAGGTTTATAGAAACATAAAATGATGTATGATGCATTTAAAATTATGAGTTTAGGTTACAGACATGGGTTATATATTGACTGCAGTCAATGCTTGCAGTTTACTGGTTATGATCTTGGGTTATGTATAGGGTTAAGATTGGGTTGTGTGTTTCAGATATGTTACAATTTACGCATGAGAGTTACAGTTGTGGGTTAGAGTTACAAATATGGATTGGATTTGGCATAACCAGTTATAGGTTTCAGGTAAATGGTTCATTTTACATTCAGATTTCATAGTAGCAGCCATGTTAGTCTGTATCCGCAAAAAGAAAAGGAGGACTTGTGGCACCTTAGAGACTAACAAATTTATTTGAGCATAAGCTTTCGTGAGCTACAGCTCACTTCATCGGATGCATTCTGAGCTGTAGCTCACGAAAGCTTATGCTCAAATAAATTTGTTAGTCTTTAAGGTGCCACAAGTCCTCCTTTTCTTTTTACATTCAGAGTTATGGATTGCTGGTGAGAGTAAAGATCAGCATTAGGATTCATTTACAGATTACATGTTACTGTTGGTGAGTTAGGGTTACAACTATGAGAGTAAATTATAATTTGTAAAGTGCACTGAACTCCTCAAATGGCAGGTACTATGTAAGTTCAAAGTGCTAGTATCAGGATTTACACTCTCAGATGCTTACCTGCTCTTTTTTCCCCACTGACCCTTAGCAGAGCTGTGCATAATGACAGGTTTCAGAGTAACAGCCGTGTTAGTCTGTATTCGCAAAAAGAAAAGGAGTACTTGTGGTTAGTCTCTAAGGTGCCACAAGTACTCCTTTTCTTTTAGCAGAGCTGGTTGCCTTTTGGTGCAGAACACTGCTGTTTCTGCTTTAGGATTACACTCCTGCTCTGTCTCTACGAAAGTGTGGCAACTATAGGAGCAAACAGGAGCAGGGTGGCATGCTATCTCCTGCAGCGTAGGGTACTGCACCATAACTGAATTCAGAGTGCTTCAAGGAGAGGCCATTTCTGCATCCCAAAGCTACCGTTTGGCCATCCCTGCACAGCTGCAAGAACAGTCTCACAAGGTTACATAAAGTGCAAGGTGAAAGATAGCCAATGACCTCAACACATAATGCAAAATGGGGGGAAGTGGAGAAATTATACGGGTTACTTTGCTATCATTACAATCATTTCAAATCCTAATGCACCAAGTGATCCGACAGTGCTTAACAAACCACTGTACACACAGCGACCACTGTCCACAGCCTGAATGCACCCACTTCTGAGTCCACAATAGTTTAGGGCAGAAGGTGTAGAAAAATGGTGAGCTGAGTGTGTGTGTGTCTTTCAAGGAAGGGAACCTGTGGGAGTAAACACTGAAAGGCTTTGTAGAGCTTTGGCAGGAGGTGCAGGGGAATGAATGTTCAGGTTCCTGAGACTTGGAAGTCCTGAAACTTAACAGGGCTATAATGAGGCTCCCCTGCCCTTTTCTCAATGGAGGCAGGCCCTGGCTCATGGGCAGGAAGCCTAGCAAGAGACTTTATTCTCATTTGTAACCTCTCTGTTTGAACACAGGACTCTGACCGACTCCGTGCTCTGAATACTTGTAACTTATCATTCTGCTTATAACCCAGCGTGGTTATCGGTATAGTGGTTATGTCTAGCAGCCCCAGGCATGGCCCAGGACTCCGTGGTGCCCGGTGCTGTACAGCCTGCCCCAAAGCGCTAGCACTGGAAGGCAGGTGGCTCACTGGGTGCTGGGCACTGCCTGCCCCACGTGCGGGACAAGGGTGAGTCAGCCCCGCCCCAAGAGATGTGACGCTGGGGCTGTGCTGTACCCTCTGGCTCAGGGGTGGGCAAACTACAGCCCGCAGGCCGGATTCAGCCCACAAACCGTTTTAAGCTGGCCCGCGATCCACACCACGTGGCTCGGTCCTGCTCTGGTGCTCCGGCCGCACCGCTGGGTCGGGGCCGCTCACACGGCTCTTGGAAGCTTCGTCATGGCCCCACTCTGGTTCCCATGCAGTCCAATGGTTCCCATTGGCGCTCCAATGGGAGCTGCAGGGGCAGTGCCTGCGGATGGGGCAGCATGCAGAGCCGCCTGGCCGCGCCTCCGCGTAGGAGCTGGAGACGGGATATGCCCCTGCTTCTGGGAGCTGCCTGAGATAAGTGCCACTTGAAGCCTGCCTCTGAGCTCCTCCCCACGCCCCTGCCCCAGCCCTGATCCCTCTCCCGCCCTACAACCCCCTCGATCCCAGTCCAGAGCACCCTCCTACACGCTAAACTCCTCATCCCCAGCTCCACCGCAGAGCCCGCACAGCCTCCCGCACCCCAACCCCAGTTTTGTGAGCATTCAGGGCCCGCCCTATAAGTTCCATTCCCCGATGTGGCCCGCGGGCCAAAAAGTTTGCCCCCCCTCCACCCCCCAGCTGGCGGCCAGGGTCCAAGCCGCTCCGCGGCGGGGAGCTCAGGGACCGGCCCGGCCGGACCAACCCCCCGGCTCCGCACAGAAACAACCCGCCGCGAAGGGGCCCCCGCAGCTGGGGCCTCCCGCGACCCTGCTGGCGGCGGGCTGGGCCTGGGCCCCGAGAGGGGCTGGGGGGCTCCGGACCGTGGGACGCCCCCGCCCGGCTGCGCTCCCCCCCCCGGGCCTGCACTCACCCCCCGTCCCCCCCGGCGCCACCTCCTGCCTCTGAGCCCGGCCCCGCGCGGTTCCCGGTCTCCGGGGCAACCGTCCACGGGGGCCGCGCAGGGACAATCGCGGCCTCCCGCGCTGCGGGCGAGCCCGAGAACCGCTCCCGGGATCCCGCACTCCCGAGCCCAGGATCGCCACCGGTGCCCCGGGGTCCCGCACCTCGCCGAGCCCTGAGCCCCCCCCGGATCGCCCCCGGGGTCCCGCACCTCCCGAGCCCCCAGCCCCCCCCCCGGCTCGCCCCCGGGGTCCCGCACCTCCCGAGCCCCCAGCCCCCCCCGGCTCGCCCCCGGGGTCCCGCACCTCCCGAGCCCCCAGCCCCCCCCCCGGTCGCCCCCGGGGTCCCGCACCTCCCGAGCCCCCAGCCCCCCCGGCTCGCCCCCGGGGTCCCGCACCTCCCGAGCCCCCAGCCCCCCCGGCTCGCCCCCGGGGTCCCGCACCTCCCGAGCCCCCAGCCCCCCCGGCTCGCCCCCGGGGTCCCGCACCTCCCGAGCCCCCAGCCCCCCCCGGCTCGCCCCCGGAGTCCCGCCGCGATCGCCACCCACCAGACCCCTCTTCCCTGCGGCCATTGTGACGCGCCGGCCCCCGAGGCAGCGGCCCGGCCGAGCCGCGATGGAGGAGCAGAAGGTCTCGCGGCCCCGGGTCACCTTCTTCCAGCCCCGCGTCAACCAAGTGCTGGTGCTGTTCAGGTGCGGGCCGGGCCGAAGGGCACAGGGACCCCCCCACACTGCACGGGGAGCTCCGCCCCCCACGGCCACCCCCTGGCACAGGGACCCGCCCACTTCCCAGGGACTCCCGGCCCCCCACTTCTACCACCAGGCACAAGGACCCTCCCAATTGCACAGAGACCCCCCTGCCTTCCACTTCTATCCTGGGGCACAGGGACCCCCCTTGCTGCACAGGGACCCCCTCACAGGGACCTTCTGGCCTCCAACTCTCACCCCTGGGCACAGGGACCCCACCATCCTACCCTCTACCCCCCACTCTCATTCCCTGACACAGGGACCCTCGGCCACCCACTCACTCCTGGGCACAAGGGATCCCCCTAGCACAGGGACACACCCCTGCCCTGCACAGGGACCCTCCATCCCCCCCCTGTTGCCCCTGGACAGGGAACCCCCGCCCCCGACACACACATAGGGGCACACCCCCGCCCCACATAGCGACCTCTTACCTCAGGCACAGGGAGGGAGCGCCCTGTTCCCCCCTCACCCTGGCCACAGGTAGTCCTTTTTCTTTCTCACCTCCCCTTGGGGACAGGACATCTCTGCAACATCTGTCCTCCTATTGACAGCCCTTTCCTGCTCTCAGTCTGAGCACCCCGCCACCCCCATTGGTACATCTCTGAGGCAGGTGTATTAGGGAAATGGGAGGGGAAAGGAAGTGATGCTCTGTGTACTTTTTTGGGTGAAGGGGGCAATTGAGATAAGTGTATTGGCAGGGGCCAGGGGTAGGACTGAGCTGTGTGTTCACTGAGGGGCTGGGATGAGAGGAGAGAGCGTCAGTGTATTTGGTGGCAGAAGGGACTAGACTATATGTTCTTGGGGTGAGGGTGTTGATGGCTGGGCTAGAGTTTCTCTCTCTGGGGGATGAGAGAGCCTGATAGAAATCCTGTATACTGGGTGGAAGATTCGGTGTGACCCTCTCAGTTGGAAGGCTCAGACTTTGGTGATAAATATCTGAAACCTAAAATACACACCTTCGAGCCATGTGACGTCAGCAAAGACTGTGAACTCTTGAGTACGGCAGGGTGACTCCATCACCGTGTGGTGTCTGGCTTGCGGGGCTGTGAACAGTAGGGCTAAGCCAGCAATGGTATTGCTTCTCCTGAGCGGGGAAGCTATAACAAAGCCCCTTTCCCCTCCTCAGTCTCTTCAATGGCAGTGAAGTGGCTGTGAAAAGGTTTTTGCCAAAGAGTCACTTATCCACGGTCATCATCCGTGACAACACCAGTGTCCAGCGAATTCAGGAGATAAAGGTAACGCTCACACCCCTTCTCTGGCATTTGGAGAGACCCCCAGCACAATGACTTGAGCAAACCAGGACCCTACCTCCAGCACACTGCACTCCTCTCTCTGAGCTAGAGGTGAAGGGTTCTGTAGCCCTGCTCCAAGGCACTGAGCTATCTTGTCCCCAGAATAAAAGCACTGTTGACTTCCGTTAGAAATGATCTGAAATGGCTGCTGGTCCAGGGGCCATAGTGAGAAAGAAGGTCTGGTTTCAAGTCGGAATCCAGTTGTCTTGCTGTGAAGGTTGGGAACACCATGGAGGCAACATTCAATTCCTAGTGTAAGAGGAAGGTTTGTTTGCTGCACCAGTGAGCCTTGCTGGTCATGTCTGGGGAAAGGTCTAGGGAGGTCTAGGTTGGATACTAGGAAAAACTATTTCGCTAGGGGGTGGTGAAGCACTGGAATGGGTTACCTAGGGAGGTGGTGGAATCTCCATCCTTAGAGGTTTTTAAGGCCCAGCTTGACAAAGCCTTGGCTGGGATGATTTAGTTGGGGTTGGTCCTGTTTTGAGCAGGAGGTTGGACTAGATGACCTCCTGAGGTCTCTTCCAACCCTAATCTATGATTCTATAATTCTGTAACTTCTCAGTGGAGCCCCTTCTACCTTCTCTGCAGCAGAAGACATTGGGAGGCCACCTCTGGTTATGGATGAGGCAGGATCTGAGGACCACCTTATTTATTATGACAGGTTTCAGAGTAACAGCCGTGTTAGTCTGTATTCGCAAAAAGAAAAGGAGTACTTGTGGCACCTTAGAGACTAACCAATTTATTTGAGCATAAGCTTTCATGAGCTACAGCTCACTTCATCGGATGCATCCGATGAAGTGAGCTGTAGCTCACGAAAGCTCATGCTCAAATAAATTGGTTAGTCTCTAAGGTGCCACAAGTACTCCTTTTCTTATTTATTATGTGTCCTATAAGTGCTGAGCACTCTGATCCCAATCCAACAAAGCACTGGAGCACATGCTTAACTGTAAGCGTGCAGGTAGTGTCATTGTCTTCATTGACATTAGTTCATGTGATTCAGCGTTTTGTTGGATCAGGGCAAACCTTGCAGGATCTCTACCCAAGGGCTCTCCTCGGGGGAGTGGGAAACAAGAGGGAGAGAGAGCATGTAGAATAAGGAGGCCATCGGCTTTTCATGAAGGCTCAGGTAGAGTGCTGATTCTCCCTCCTGGTCTTAAAATATGGGTGTTTTCTCATTGGCATGGCCTGTCTAGGAGTTAGTCCTATTATGGAACATTAAGACCATAGGGAATCTCTGTCCTCTGGGACGTTAGGGGGCTCAAGCTGGACAAGGAGTGATCAGCCTGCTCAAAATATCTGGGAAGAACGAGCAGTGCTTGTGATGCAGGACTGACACGTAAAGCCCGGAGACCCAGCTCCTCGAAGATATCTCCAGTTAGATGCCTTTGAGCATCTGGCCCTGACCACCCAGCTCCCTGAGAGTGGGAAATAGCCACAGCTGTCAGGCATTTACAACATTTCAGCAATCAGTTCCCTCTTGTTTTGCTCCCACTTGGTTGTAGATAACACATTGATGAGCACATTAGAGATACCAGGGGAGATTACCTCATCTCTGCACTGCACAGATTGGGGTTCTTCTGTACTACTCAGGTTCTTGTCCCTACGATAGCAGAACAAGGATATGGATATTAAACAAGGAGTCTCTAAGGTGTCACAAGTACTCCTTTTCTTTTTGCGAATACAGACTAACACAGCTGCTACTCTGAAACCTAAACAAGGAGACTGGCCCTACACATACCTCAATGGCATTTCTGTCTGTATGCAAGGTAGTAACTTTTGAACACTGCATCCAGTCAATTCCAGAATGTCAGGGAGTGTTCTCGGCCTCAGTGGGCAGATCTCTGTTGATCCTGGTGAAACCTAGAAAAGCTGATAAGGAGGCAGAGGTACTTGACCAACCTTCCCAGGTCAATGTTCAGAGAAGGGTTATGCATTCGGAAGCCCTCTCGATCAGCAGTAAGGGAGTTACTGTGAAAGCCCAGGGAGTGGGGGAGGATCCTGGAGGACACCTCTTTCCCCAAAGGCTGTCCCCACTTTGGAGCTTTTTTGAACCATCACTGGATCCTGTGCTGAAAATCACACATTTGTTGTTCTAAAGGTAAATCACTTGGAGGAGACAAGAAAAAAGAGCAGTCACTTTTATGAGCATTTAAAGAAGAAGTTCATGAGTGACCAGCAGAAGAAGATATCACGGTGGAAGAAGGAGTCTGATAAATTTGGGAAAATACTGGAGCTGATCAATCAGAGAACCAAGAACTTCACGATCGCTTCTGCTAGTCTGACTATGAGGAGGTCCCAAGAAGGCAGCCAGAAAGCAATCCCCAAGAAAGAAGCAACCGTGATGTTTGAAAAATGATCCAGAGAGGCATTCATCCAGCACCCCGTCAGGCTGTATTCTTAGTTTCTAATGAGTTTCTTTCCAACATCTCTGACACTCAGTTTGCCTTTTTAGCAAAGAGGAGATGAAGAGAGTTAAAGCTAGTGCAGGGTTTTAGTTGTTTCAGCAATAAACTAATACAAATTAATTGAATAGCCATTCCCTTTCTGCTGCTTCTCTTGATAATCTGTTTTGAACAAGTACTAGTGATAAGTTTCTCCTCGAATGATTCGCCAAAATGCTTTTCGATTCTGTGCTGGTGATTTGGAAGAAATTGGTTCTTGAAATATACTAAAAATGAGAAATTCATCTTTGAGCTGTGCGACAGATAAATTTGAAAGGGAATCCTCCTGAGAGCCCCGAGGATTCACTTCTCGTCATATGGTACAGAGCAGTTCGTGAAAATTACTCAATATGAGAAAGTCATTCATAATCAGGTATCCTGATCTATTTCTCATGGAACCATCCACCAAAAACCAAGTCTCTTATCTCTTGGGCATTTGGTAGAGATTTATCGTGAAAATTGCTAAAAATGGGAAAGTGATAACTGATCCTTGCTATAAATCAATGACAAATGGAATCATCCTCCAAAAGCCTTTCAGATTTGATCTTTGTGATTTGGTAGATATCAGTTCATGATTTGGTGGAAATTCCTAAAAATGAGACAGTTATTACTGATCACTGCTGGTAATTAGTACCTCATGGACTCATCCTCCAAAGACCTTTTAGATACTTTCCTGGTCATTTGGTAGAGATGGGTACTGTAAATTGCTAAAAATGAGACATTCATTACTAATCAGATGTAGCCATTGATGTCTCATGCACTCTTCCTCGAAAAGCCAGTTGGATTCTCTCCTGATCCTTTGGTAGAGATCTGTTCAAGAAAATTACTCATAATGAGACATACATTATTGACAAGTACTAGTGATCACTTTCTCCTCGAATGATTCGCCAAAATGCTTTTTGATTGTCTGCTGGTGATTTGGAAGAAATCAGTTCTTGAAATACACTAAAAATGAGAAATTCATCTTTGAGCTGTGCGACAGATAAATTTGAGAGGGAATCTTCCTGAAAGCTCTGAGGATTCACTTCTCATCATACGGTACATAGCAGTTCGTGAAAATAACTCAAGATGAGAAAGTCATTCATAATCAGGTATCCTGATCTATTTCTCATGGAACCATCCACCAAAAACCAAGTCTCTTATCTCTTTGGCATTTGGGAGAGATTTATGGTGAAAATTGCTAAAAATGAGAAAGTTATAACTCATCCTTGCTATAAATCAATTACAAATGGAATCGTCCTCCAAAAACCTTTCAGATTCGCTCCTTGTGATTTGGTAGCTATCAGTCCATGATTTGGTGGAAATTACTAAAAATGAGACTCTTATTACTGATCCATGTTAGTAATCAATTACACATGGAATCATCCTCCGAAATCCTTTGATAATTAGCTCCTGGTGATTTCGAATAAAATCAGTTCGTGAAAATTACTAGGAATGAGAAAATTCATTCCTCATCCGTCTTCTGATAAATTTCCCATGGAATCATCCACCAGAAAAGCAACTGCATTCTCTCTTGGTGCGTTGGAACAGATCGGTTCGTGCAAATTACTCAAAGTAAGAAAATCATGATTTACAAATACCTAGTGGTAAAGACTCCAGCAATCCAGATTCTCTCCTGGTGAGTTTGTAGAGATTGGTTCATGAAAATTTCTAAAAAATCAAACATTTATTACTGATCACTGCTCGTAATTAGTACCTCATGGAATCATCCTCCAAAGACCTTTTAGATCCTCTCCTGGTCATTTGGTAGAGATGGGTAGTGTAAATTGCTAAAAATGACACATTCATTACTAATCAGATGTAACCGTTGGTGTCTCATGCACTCTTCCTCGAAAAGCCATTCCGATTCTCACCTGATCATTTGGTAGATTTCTGTTCAAGAAAATTACTCCTAATGAGACATACATTATTGACAAGTACTAGTGATCAATTTCTCCTCGACTGATTCGCCAGAATGGTATTCGATTCTCTGCTGGTGATTTGGAAGAAATCGGTTCTTGAAATATACGAAAAATGAGCAATTCATCTTTGAGCTGTGCAACAGATAAATTTGAGAGGGAATCTTCCTGAAAGCCCCGAGGATTCACTTCTCGTCATACGGTACAGAGCAGTTCGTGAAAATTACTCAATATGAGAAAGTCATTCGTAATCAGGTATCCTGATCTATTTCTCATGGAACCATCCACCAAAAACCAAATCTATTATCTCTTCGGCATTTGGGAGAGGTTTATGGTGAAAACTGCTAAAAATGAGAAAGTTATAACTCATCCTTGCTATAAATCAATTACAAATGGAATCATCCTCCAAAAGCCTTTCAGATTCGCTCCTTGTGATTTGGTAGCTATCAGTCCGTGATTTGGTGGAAATTACTAAAAATGAGACTCTTATTACTGATCAATGTTCGCAATTAGTTACACATGGAATCATTGTCACGGAGTCCCTGGGCGATGCTCTGGAACTGCTCCCCATGAAGCCAGTCAGGACTCTGGGGCAGTCGCCTTTCTGTGAGCAGCCTGTCTTCAGGGCACACAGCTCACACAGCTTCCACCTTTCTGGGTCTGACCTCGGAGCATTCAGCATCCTCTGCCCCTCCGTGCGCTTCCCACAGCGAGTCCGCTCAGGGGGTCTCCTGGGGAAGCCAGAGGGTCCTGCACCCCAACTTCGCAGACAGATGTGACTCTCAGCCAGCCAGTAAAACAGAAGGTTTATTAGATGACAGGAACGTGGTCTAAAACAGAGCTTGCAGGTGCAGAGAGCGGGACCCCTCAGCTGGGTCCATTTTGGGGGACAGTGAGCCAGACAACCACGTCTGCACTTCACTCCATGTCCCAGCCAGCCCCAAACTGAAACTCCCTCCAGCCCCTCCTCCTCTGGGCTTTGTCCCTTTCCCGGGCCAGGAGGTCACCTGATTCCTTTGTTCTCCAACCCTTTAGCTCTCACCTTGCAGGGGGGAAGGGCCAGGCCACCAGTGGCCAGGAAACAGGGTCGGCCATTCTCTGTGTCCAGACCCCTGCACACACCTGCCCTCTAGGGCTCTGCAAGGATCATACACCCTTACCCCACCACCTAGATAATTAAGAACTGCATAGGGGAAACTGAGGCACCCCCACACTATTCAGAGGAACCATTAAGAACAGTCCCACTTTGTCACAATCATCCTCTGAAATCCTTTGATAATTAGCTCCTGGTGATTTCAAATAAAATCAATTTGAGGAAATTACTAGGAATGAGAAAATTCATTCCTCATCCGTCTTCTGATAAATTTCCCATGGAATCATCCACCAGAAAAGCAATTGCATTCTCTCTTCGTGCGTTGGAACAGATCGGTTCGTACAAATTGCTCAAACTAAGAAAATGATTATTTACAAGTACGTAGTGGTAAAGACTCCAGCATTCCAGAATCTCTCCTGGTGAGTTTGTAGAAATTGGTTCATGAAAATCACTAAAAAATCAAACATTTATTACTGATCACTGCTCGTAATTAGTACCTCATGGACTCATCCTCCAAAGACCTTTTAGATCCCCTCCTGGTCATTTGGTAGAGATGGGTAGTGTAAATTGCTAAAAATGACACATTCATTACTAATCAGATGTAGCCCTTGATGTCTCATGCACTCTTCCTCGAAAAGCCAGTCGGATTCTCGCCTGATCATTTGGTAGAGATCTGTTCAAGAAAATCACTCCTAATGAGACATACATTATTGACAAGTACTGGTGATCAATTTCTCCTCGAATGATTCGCCAGAATGGTATTCGATTCTCTGCTGGTGATTTGGAAGAAATCGGTTCTTGAAATATACTAAAAATGAGCAATTCATCTTTGAGCTGTGCGACAGATAAATTTGAGAGGGAATCTTCCTGAAAGCCCCGAGGATTCACTTCTCGTCATACGGTACAGAGCAGTTCGTGAAAATTACTCAATATGAGAAAGTCATTCATAATCAGGTATCCTGATCTATTTCTCATGGAACCATCCACCAAAAACCAAGTCTCTTATCTCTTGGGCATTTCGTAGAGATTTATGGTGAAAATTGCTAAAAATGAGAAAGTTATAACTGATCAATGCTATAAATCAATGACAAATGGAATCATCCTCCAAAAACCTTTCAGATTCGCTCCTTGTGATTTGGTAGCTATCAGTTCATGATTTGGTGGAAATTACTAAAAATGAGACTCTTATTACTGATCCATGTTAATAATCAATTACACATGGAATCATCCTCCGAAATCCTTTGATAATTAGCTCCTGGTGATTTCGAATAAAATCGATTCGTGAAAATTACTAGGAATGAGAAAATTCATTCCTCATCCGTCTTCTGATAAATTTCCCATGGAATCATCCACCAGAAAAGCAATTGCAATCTCTCTTGGTGCATTGGAACAGATCGGTTCGTGTAAATTACTCAAAGTAAGAAAATCATTATTTTCAAGTATCTAGTGGTAAAGACTCCAGGAATCCAGATTCTCTCCTGGTGAGTTTGTAAAGATTGGTTCATGAAAATTACTAAAAAACCAAACATTTATTACTAATCACTGCCATTAATTAGTACCTCCTGGACTCATCCTCCAAAGACCTTTTAGATACTCTATTGGTCATTTGGTAGAGATGGGTAGTGTAAATTGCTAAAAATGAGACATTCATTACTAATCAGATGTAGCCGTTGATGTTTCATGCACTCTTCCTCAAAAAGCCGTTCAGATTCTCGCCTGATCTTTTGGTAGACATCTGTTCAAGAAAATTACTCCTAATGAGACATACATTATTGACAAGTACTAGTGATCAATTTCTCCTCGAATGATTCGCCAGAATGGTATTCGATTCTCTGCTGGTGATTTGGAAGAAATCGGTTCTTGAAATATACTAAAAATGAGCAATTCATCTTTGAGCTGTGCGACAGATAAATTTGAGAGGGAATCTTCCTGAAAGCCCCGAGGATTCACTTCTCGTCATACGGTACAGAGCAGTTCGTGAAAATTACTCAATATGAGAAAGTCATTCGTAATCAGGTATCCTGATCTATTTCTCGTGGAACCATCCACCAAAAACCAAGTCTCTTATCTCTTCTGCATTTGGTAGAGATTTATCTTGAAAATGGCTAAAAATGAGAAAGTTATAACTGATCGTTGCTATAAATGAATGACAAATGGAATCATCCTCCAAAAGGCTTTCAGATTCGCTCCTTGTGATTTGGCAGATATCTGTTCATGATTTGGTGGAAATTACTAAAAATGAGACAGTTCTTACTGATCAATGTTAGTAATTAATTAGACATGAAATCATCCTCCGAAATCCTTTGATAATTAGCTCCTAATGATTTTGAATAAAATCGGTTAGTGAACATTACTAGGAATGAGAAAATTCATTCCTCATCAGTCTTCTGATAAATTTCCCATGGAATCATCCACCAGAAAAGCAATTGCAGTCTCTCTTGGTGTGTTGGAACAGATCGTTTTGTGCAAATTACTCAAAGTAAGAAAATCTTTATTTACAAGTACCTCATGGTAAAGACTGCAGCAATCCAGATTCTCTCCTGGTGAGTTTGTAGAGATTGGTTCATGAAAATTACTAAAAAATCAAACATTTCTTACTGATCACTGCTAGTAATTAGTACCTCATGGAATCATCCTCCAAAGACCTTTTAGATCCTCTCTTGGTCATTTGGTTGGAATAGTTTGTGTAAATTACTAAAAATGTGACATTCATTACTAATCAGCTCTAGCCATAGATGTCTCATGCACTCTTCATCGAAAAGCCATTCGGATTCTCTCCTGATACCTTTGGTAGAGATCGGTTCATGAAAATTACTAAAATTGAGAGAGTTATTACTGATCACTGCTAGTCATTAACTCCATATGGAATTATCCTCCAAAATCCTTTCAGATTTGCTTCTGGTGATTTGTTAGAGATCGAGGCTAGAAAATTCCGAAAAATGAGAAATTCTTAATGGCTTAGTGGTAGTCATTCATTCCTCACATAATGATCCTCCTTAGTACATTGCAATTCGCTCCTGTTGACTTGGAAGAAATCAGTTCCTGAAATGTACGAAAAATGAGAAATTCATCTTTGATGTGTGCAACAGATAAATTTGAGAAGGAATCTTCCTGAAAGCCCCGAGGATTCACTTCTCATCATATGGTAGAGAGCAGTTCGTGAAAATTACTCCAGATGAGAAAGTCATTCATAATCAGGTATCCTGATCTATTTCTCATAGAACCATCCACCAAAAAACAGGTCTATTACCTCTTTGGCATTTGGTAGAGATTTCTGGTGAAAATGGATAAATGAGAAAGTTATAACTGATCAATGCTATAAATCAATTACAAATGGAATCATCCTCCAAAAGCCTTTCAGATTCGCTCCTTGTGATTTGGTAGCTATCAGTTCATTATTGGTGGAAATTACTAAAAATGAGCCTCTTATTACTGATCCATGTTAGGAATCAATTACACATGGAATCATCCTCTGAAATCCTTTGATAATTATCTCCTGGTGATTTTGAATAAAATCGGTTCGTGAAAATGACTAGGAATGAGAAAATTCATTCCTCATCTGTCTTCTGATAAATTTCCCATGGAATCATCCACCAGAAAAGCAGTTGCATTCTCTCTTGTTGTGTTGGAACAGATCGGTTCACGCAAATTACTCAAAGTAAGAAAATCATTATTTACAAGTGGTAAAGACTCCAGCAATCCTGATTCTCTCCTGTTGAGTTTGTAGAGATTGGTTCATGAAAATTACTAAAAAAATCAAACATTTATTACTGATCACTACTAGTAATTAGTACCTCATGGCATCATCCTATAACCATCTTTTAGATACTCTCCTGGTCATTTGGTTGAAATAGTTTGTGTAAATTACTAAAAATGAGACATTAATTACTAATCAGCTCTAGCCATAGATGTCTCATGCACTCTTCATCAAAAAGCCATTCGGATTCTCTCCTGATCCTTTGGTAGAGATCGGTTCATGAAAATTACTAAAATTGAGAGAGTTATTACTGATCACTGCTAGTCATTAACTCCATATGGAATTATCCTCCAATATCCTTTCAGATTTGCTTCTGGTGATTTGTTAGAGATAGAGGCTCGAAAATTCTGAAAACTGAGGAATTCTTAACAGCTTAGTGGTAGTCATTCATTCCTCACATAATGATCCTCCTTAGTACTTTCCAATTAGCTCCTGTTGACTTGGAGGAAATCAGTTCCTGAAACGTACCAAAAATGAGAAATTCATCTTTGAGCTGTGCGACAGATAAATTTGAGAGGGAATCTTCCTGAAAGCCCCGAGGATTCACTTCTCGTCATACGGTACAGAGGAGTTCGTGAAAATTACTCCAGATGAGAAAGTCATTCGTAATCAGGTATCCTGATCTATTTCTCATGGCACCATCCACCAAAACCCAAGTCTATTATCTCTTCGGCATTTGGTAGAGATTTATGGTGAAAATTACTAAAAATGAGAAAGTTGTAACTGATCCTTGCTATAAATCAATTACAAATGGAATTATCCTCCAAAAGCCTTTCAGATTCGCTTCTTGTGATTTGGTAGATATCAGTTCATGATTAGGTGGAAATTCCTAAAAATGAGACTCTTATTACTGATCCATGTTAATAATCAATTACACATGGAATCATCGTCCAAAATCCTTTGATAATTAGCTCCTGGTGATTTCGAATAAAATCGGTTCGTGAAAATTACTAGGAAAGAGAAAATTCATTCCTCATCCGTCTTCTGATAAATTTCCCATGGAATCATCCACCAGAAAAGCAATTGCATTCTCTCTTCGTGCGTTGGAACAGATCGGTTCGTGTAAATTACTCAAAGTAAGAAAATCATGATTTACAAGTACCTAGTGGTAAAGACTCCAGCAGTCCAGATTCTCTCCTGGTGAGTTTGTAGAAATTGGTTCATGAAAATCACTAAAAATCAAACATATATTACTGATCTCTGTGAGTAATTAGTACCTCCTGGACTCATCCTCCAAAGACCTTTTAGATCCTCTCTTGGTCATTTGGTAGAGATGGGTAGTGTAAATTGCTAAAAATGAGACATTCATTACTGATCAGATGTAGCCCTTGATGTCTCATGCACTCTTCCTCCAAAAGCCATTCGGATTCTCGCCTGATCATTTGGTAGACATCTGTTCAAGAAAATTATTCATAATGAGACATACATTATTGACAAGTAATAGTGATCAATTTCTTCTCAAATGATTTGCCAAAATGCTTTTCGATTCTCTGCTGGTGATTTGGAAGAAATCGATTCATCAAATATACTAAAAATGAGAAATTCATCTTTGAGCTGTGCGACGGATAAATTTGAGAGGGAATCTTCCTGAAAGCCCCGAGGATTCACTTCTCGTCATACGGTACAGAGCAGTTCGTGAAAATTACTCAATATGAGAAAGTCATTCGTAATCAGGTATCCTGATGTATTTCTCATGGAACCATCCACCAAAAACCAAGTCTATTATCTCTTTGGCATTTGGTAGAGATTTATAGTGAAAATTGCTAAAAATGAGAAAGTTATAACTGATCCTTGCTATAAATCAATTACAAATGGAATCGTCCTCCAAAAGCCTTTCAGATTCGCTCCTTGTGATTTGGTAGATATCAGTTCATGATTTGGTGGAAATTACTAAAAATGAGGCTCTTATTACTGATCAATGTTAGTAATCAATTACACATGGAATCATCCTCCGAAATCCTTTGATAATTAGCTCCTGGTGATTTCAAATAAAATCAGTTCCTGAAAATTACTTGGAATGAGAAAATTCATTCCTCATCCGTCTTCTGATAAATTTCCCATGGAATCATCCACCAGAAAAGCAATTGCATTCTCTCTTGGTGCGTTGGAACAGATCGGTTCGTGCAAATTACTCAAAGTAGGAAACCCATGATTTAAAAGTACCTAGTGGTAAAGGCTCCAGCAATCCATTTTCTCTCCTGGTGAGTTTCTAGAGATTGGTTCATGAAAATTACTAAAAAATCAAACATTTATTACTGATCACTGCTAGTAATTAGTACCTCATGGAATCATCCTCCAAAGACCTTTTAGATCCTCTCCTGGTCATTTGGTAGAGATGGGTAGTGTAAATTGCTAAAAATGAGACATTCATTACTAATCAGATGTAGCCGTTGATGTCTCATGCACTCTTCCTCGAAAAGCCATTTGGATTCTCGCCTGATCATTTGGTAGAGATGTGTTCACGAAAATTACTAAAATTGAGACAGTTATTACTGATCACTGCTAGTCATTAACTCCATATGGAATTATCCTCCAAAATCCTTTCAGATTTGCTTCTGGTGATTTGTTAGAGATCGAGTCTGGAAAATTCCGAAAAATGAGAAATTCTGAACTGCTTAGTGGTAGTCATTCATTCCTCACATAATGATCCTCCTTAGTCGATTCCAATTCGGTCCTGTTGACTTGGAAGAAATCAGTTCCTGAAATGTACGAAAAATGAGAAATTCATCTTTGATGTGTGCGACAGATAAATTTGAGAAGGAATCTTCCTGAAAGCCCCGAGGATTCACTTCTTGTCATACGGTACAGAGCAGTTCGTGAAAATTACTCCAGACGAGAAAGTCATTCGTAATCAGGTATCCTGATGTATTTCTCATGGAACCATCCATACCAAATACCGAGTCTATTATCTCTTTGGCATTTGGTAGAGATTTATGGTGAAAATGGCTAAAAATGAGAAAGTTATAACTGATCAATGCTATAAATCAATGACAAATGGAATCATCCTCCAAAAGCCTTTCAGATTCGCTCCTTGGGATTTGGTAGATATCAGTTCATGATTTGGTGGAACTTACTAAAAAGGAGACAGTTCTTACTGATCAATGTTAGGAATACTGGTTCTGTGGATGAAGGGAAAACAGTGGATGTATTGTTTCTTGACTTTAGCAAAGCTTTTGACATGGTCTCCCACAGTATTCTTGTCAGCAAGTTAAAGAAGTATGTGCTGGATGAATGCACTATAAGGTGGGTAGAAAGTTGGCTAGATTGTCGGTCTCAACGGGTAGTGATCAATGGCTCCATGTCTAGTTGGTAGCCGGTGTCAAGTGGAGTGCCCCAGGGGTCGGTCCTGGGGCCGGTTTTGTTCAATATCTTCATAAATGATCTGGAGGATGGTGTGGATTGCACTCTCAGCAAATTTGCGGATGATACTTAACTGGAAGGAGTGGTAGATACGCTGGAGGGCAGGGATAGGATACAGAGGGACCTAGACAAATTGGAGAATTGGGCTAAAAGAAATCTGATGAGGTTCAATAAGGATAAGTGCAGGGTCCTGCACTTAGGACGGAAGAACCCAATGCACAGCTACAGACTAGGGACCGAATGGCTCGGCAGCAGTTCTGCGGAAAAGGACCTAGGGGTGACAGTGGATGACAAGCTGGATATGAGTCAACAGTGTGCCCTTGTTGCCAACAAGGCCAATGGCATTTTGGGATGTATAAGTAGGGGCATAGCGAGCAGATTGAGGGACGTGATCGTTCCTCTCTATTCGACATTGGTGAGGCCTCATCTGGAGTACTGTGTCCAGTTTTGGGCCCCACACTACAAGAAGGATGTGGAAAAATTCCCTGCCCCCCACAGCATGAATTTCCTCCAGACTCCCAAGGGAAGTGGTGCTTCCTCCATCCCTTGATGAGATGCCTTTCTGGAGTCTGCTTTGGTCCAAAACTCGCTACTGCGCCATGCAGGAGGCCTGTGATGTGTAGGGGGGCCAGATGAAGGCCAGAAGAGACTGTTAGATCATCTCAAGTCTCCAAATCTCTGCAAAACCGAGTGCAGCACATTGAGCATCCTCTGATGGTTCCACGTCTGGCCTGCTTGAACCCTTGCACGACCACTGAGTGTGTGGAGGTGACCCAGGGGAAGCAGCTCAAACACGCACAGGAGCCGGCTCGGGGCAGGACATGAGCCCTGCAGGGCAGGGGTGGGGGTGGCAGTGACATCACAAAGGGCCTTTTGCAGCACTCATCTGATTGGTGAAAGGAGGTTGGGAGGCGGTGACCTCACAGAGAGTCCATGACAACGGCCAGGGAGGACAGGCTGCAGGGCAGGGGGATCTCAGAGACCCCCGGGGCTTTGCTGCAGGGAGTCTCCTTCTTGAGGTGTCTCCTTGAGGACTGAGAGAGAATTCAGGGTCTCGTATGTGAGCGCGAGGTGGAGCCTCTCTGGAGTTTTCTCCTTTCCCACTGCTCATTGAGCGAGAAGACAGACGTCCCTGTGGAGAAGGCAAGAGCCCCAGAGAGGTTTGGTACCTAGGCAGCCTGATCCACCCGGTGCTGGCCAAATTCTCGGCATGGAAAACAGGAGGTTAAGGTGGGACAATTTTCCCCCAGCTAGGCCTTTGTCCCTTCGAGTCCTTGGGGTTTGTCTTTTTTGGTTTCCCTTTTCCTGCTTCCCTCCCTCCACTGGCGAGGAGGGGACTGCTCTGTCGCCCGCATGGTGGGAGGCCTCCCAAAGAGATGGGACAGGAAGCGTGCTCTGAGAGTGATCCTCACCGGTGACCTGAGCCATCCCTCGGCCATCTGGGGAACCCTCAGCCCACCGCCAGAGTCTCCATGCTGATTGGCTGAGCAGGGGGTCTCGTGGCAGGGAGGAGATTCAGGACTTTGTTGTTCTCGTTTAAGGCCCAGCAAATAAGCCAGAACCAATCATCTGCTTGGTGAATTTTTCTCCTTCTCGCTGCTGATTGTCTCTGAGCCGTCCCCGGTTCTCGCTGGTGTTCTCGTTCTTCTGAAACACTTGCTGAAGAATCAGTGTGAATGGTTATTGGTCTGTAGCTCATTGCATGTCCGTTTATTCTGATCATTCAGTGTGTGAAACTCCAGACTGATCATAGAATCACAGAATATCGGGGTTGGAAGGGACCTCAGGAGGTCATCTAGTCCAACCCCCTGCTCAAAGCAGGACCAATCCCCAACTAAATCATCCGAGCCAGGGCTTTGTCAAGCCTGACCTTAAAAACTTCTAAGGAAGGAGATTCCACCACCTCCCTAGGTAACGCATTCCAGTGTTTCACCACCTTCCCAGTGAAAAAGTTTTTCCTAATATCCAACCTAAACCTCCCCCACTGCAACTTGAGACCATTACTCCTTGTAATGTCATCAGCTACCACTGAGAACAGTCTAGATCCGTCCTCTTTGGAACCCCCTTTCAGGTAGTTGAAAACAGCTATCAAATCCCCCCTCATTCTTCTCTTCCGCAGACTAAACAATCCCAGTTCCCTCAGCCTCTCCTCATAAGTCATGTGCTCCAGTCCGCTAATCATTTTTGTTGCCCTCCGCTGGACTCTTTCCAATTTTTCCACATCCTTCTTGTAGTGTGGGGCCCAAAACTGGACACAGTACTCCAGATGAGGCCTCACCAATGTCAAATAGAGGGGAACGATCACGTCCCTTGATCTGCTGGCAAAGCCCCTACATGTGCATCCCAAAATGCCATTGGCCTTGTTGGCAACAAGGGCACACTGTTGAGTCATATCCAGCTTCTCGTCCACTGTAACCCCAGGTCCTTTTCTGCAGAACCGCTGCCTAGCAATTCGGTCCCTAGTCTGTAGCAGTGCATGGGATTCTTCCATCCTAAGTGCAGGACTCTGCACTTGTCCTTGTTGAACCTCATCAGATTTCTTTTGGATCAATCCTCTAATTTGTCTAGGTCCCTCTGTATCCTATCCCTACCCTCCAGTGTATCTACCTCTCCTCCCAGTTTAGTGTCATCTGCAAACTTGCTGAGGGTGCAGTCCACACCATCCTCCGGATCATTTATGAAGATATTGAACAAAACTGGCCCCAGGACCGACCCTTGGGGCACTCCACTAGATACCAGCTGCCAACTAGACATGGAGCCATTGATCACTACCTGTTGAGTCCGACAATCTATCCAGCTTTCTATCCACCTTATAGTCCATTCATCCAGCCCATACATCTTTAACTTGCTGGCAAAAATACTGTGGGAGACTGTGTCAAAAGCTTTGCTAAAGTCAAGGAACAACACGTCCACTGCTTTCCCCTCATCCACAAAGCCAGATATCTCGTCATAGAATGATGATTAGTTTGAAAGTCAGGACACCCGGGTCCTGTTCCCAACTCTATCCCGACAGGTTGTTTGATGGAAGACAAGGCCCTTCGCCTTTCTCAGCCTTCGTTTCTCCCTCTGTCAGTTCGAGAACAATCCTCTCACACCTGCCTCCTGGTGGGGGGAGGCTGGGGATCTGTGGGGACCTGTTTGAGAGTGTCACTCATAGCAGTGTATCGTAGGAGGTGTCCTATCGGGTTGAGTCATTCCAGAGGATGATGTCATGCAGCAGAACCCCGTTTTCCCAACCTGGCATTACACAGCTTTGCATGTGAACTGAACCAATGGCGCACACAGGTCCAGAAGCCAGCGATTTCTCCTTTGGCCGCTAGATGGCGCGGCAGGCTCCCACTTCCCCCTTCTCCTGGTCAGCGCAATGGGGGTTAGTCTCCCCAAAAAGAACGCCCTTCTCGCTTTGAATGTTCCTTGACGTGCACCCTGTGGACTGTCGGGATACGTGTCCAAAAGTTGCAGGGCTTGTTTCATGGTCTCCACAATGACAATCTTTCTTCCTTTTTAGACGTGACGACCTTTTTGGTCAAGATCCTTGATTATTCAGGGACTTATCCTGGAAGACCCAAAGTATTTGGGACATAAGACTTGTCTGGAAGGGCGCACAGGGCGAAAGTGTTTTTGGCCATAGCAGGTTACTTCTCCCAAGAATGACATCAATCCCCCTTCAAAAGAAGCCCAAAATGAGCTGTTACCAGATTTGCCCTTTACCTTGGGGTACGCCCATTTGTTAGGGTTACTCTTCTGGTAGGGGGGAGATTCTGCAATTCTGTCAATGTACTGCTTGTGTCACTTGTGTTTTCCTATGGAGCGCTACTGCTTCCTTCTGCAGTTCCTTCCCAATGGAGCTACCCTGCAGGACCTCGGTTCCCAGGGCTGGGGTCTTCAAGCCCCCAAATCTGATGAACACACACACACACACACACACACATGAACATAGCATGTCTGAGAGGATTGGGTAATCAGCACTCGCAAGCTGACCCCTTATGTGTCCCTGGACTCAGTCGGCTGGATTGAACAGCAATTTAAAGCTGTTATCCTCATATGTCCTTGGTCTGATGGGGCTGGGCTGAGCAACAGCTTCATCTGCCACCCTCCTATGCCCCAGGTTCAGCACCTCCCTATCCCCACCTTCACACCACCACCATTCTGCTAGTAACCCACCTGATGAGCAAACACCCGAGGATTTTTGGGGCTGCAGGGATCTTTAGCTTGGGTACAAGGAGCGTTGCTGCAGAGTGAATGGAGAAGCCAAAAACACCCATGGAGGTGGGGGGTAAGGGGGAGAGCAATCAGCTTAACCATGAAAGTTATTTATTTCCAGGTAGTAACCTTACAAGGGGAGCCAAACAAAGAAAACTTTTCCAAGATTAAATCTAACTTCAATTTGATTACAAAAGTTAGGGCTAGCAAACGATAACTGATCACATAAGGCAGGGTCAGGAGGCTATACCTAGAGAGAGACAGAGGCACAGAAAGAGACAGATGGATCTCAGCAATCCTTGAAGCTGGAATCGATCAGGGTTCCCAGGTGGCCTTGGTAGCTGAGGGACCAGAGCGCTGGAGCCAGGCAGAGCCCCCAGCACAATCAGTCAGGAAAAGATAATGAGGAGGACTTGTGGCACCTTAGAAACTAACCAATTTATCTGAGCATAAGTTTCATGGGCTAAAGCCCACTTCATCAGATGCATGGAGTGGAAAATATAGAAGGAAGATATATATATGTATAGAGAGAATATGAGAAAATGGGGGTTGCCATACCAGCTCTTAACGAGACCAATCAATTAATTGGGCTATTAGCAGCAGGAGAAAAAAACACTTTTGTTGTGATACCTTAATCGATTGGTCTTGTTAAGAGTTAGAATGGCAACCCCCATTTTCTCATGTTCTCTATGTATATATATCTATATATCTTCCTACTTTATTTTCCACTGCATGCATCTGATGAAGTGGGTTTTAGCCCATGAAAGCTTATGCTCAAATAAATTTGTTCATCTCTAAGGTGCCACAAGTACTCCTCGTTCTTTCTGCTGAAACAAACTAACATGGCTATCACTCTGAAGCCTCACCAAAGGCTCTTATGTAAATTAAGTTGTCATGGCATAAGAGGGAAGATCCTTTCATGGATTGAGAACTGGTTAAAAGACAGGGAACAAAGGGTAGGAATAAGTGGTAAATTCCCAGAATGGAGAGGGGTAACCAGTGGTGAGTCCTAGGACCAATCCTATTCAACTTATTCATAAATGATCTGGAGAAAGGGGTAAACAATGAGGTGGCAAAGTTTGCAGGTGATACTAAACTGCTCAAGATAGTTAAGACCAAAGCAGACTGTGAAGAACTTCAGAAAGATCTCACAAAACTAAGTGATTGGGCAAGAAAATGGCAAATAAAGTGTAATGTGCATAAATGTAAAGTAAGGCACATTGAAAAAAATAACCCCAACTATACATACAATATGATGGGGGGCTAATTTAGCTACAGCTAATCAGGAGAAAGATCTGGGAGTCATCGTGGATAGTTCTCTGAAGACGTCCACGCAGTGTGCAGTGGCAGTCAAAAAAGCAAACGGGATGTTAGGAATCATTAAAAAAGGGATAGAGAATAAGATGGAGAATATCTTATTGCCCTTATATAAATCCATGGTATGCCCACATCTTGAATACTGCATACAGATGTGGACCCCTCATCTCAATAAAGATATACTGGCATTAGAAAAAGTTCAGAAAAGGACAACTAAAATGATTAGGAGTTTGGAACGGGTCCCATATGAGGAGAGATTAAAGAGGCTAGGACTTTTTGACTTGAAAAGAGGAGACTAAGGGGGGATATGATAGAGCTCTATAAAATCATGAGTGGTGTGGAGAAAGCGAATAAGGAAAAGTTATTTACTTGTTCCCATAATATAAGAACTAGGGGCCACCAAATGAAATTAATGGGCAGCAGGTTTAAAACAAATAAAAGGAAGTTCTTCACTCAGCGCACAGTCAACCTGTGGAACTCCTTGCCTGATGAGGTTGTGACGGCTAGGACTATAACAGGATTTAAAAGAGAACTGGATAAATTCTTGGAGGTTAAGTCCATTAATAGCTATTAGTCAGGATGGGTAAGGAATGGTGTCCTTGGCCTCTGTTTGTCAGAGGGTGGAGCTGGATGGCAGGAGAGAGATCACTTGATCATTACCTGTTAGGTTCACTCCCTCTGGGGCACCTGGCATTGGCCACTGTCAGTAGACAGGATACTGGGCTGGCTGGACCTTTGGTCTGACCCAATATGGCCATTCTTACATTCTTATGTTCTTGTGTTTTCAAACAACAGGTCTTGGTTTTGTTTTGGTGTTTCTCCTACCTGTCCACATTTTCATCAGCACACTTTTGTAGCTCCCCTTCTTAGAGTGGCTAAAAATCACAACTAAAGTTTTTATTTAAATTATGACATTTAAATATAGGGTTTTTATGAAAATTTAAATCAAATTTCTTATCTACATATTGCTAGTTCTTCTCTTCCATTTTATGGTCTGAAATTGTCAAAGTGGATGTTTTCTACTTGTTAGTTTTTTTTAGTTTCCTAAGTGTTAATAAGATTTCGGATTTTATGTCGATATTTTTCTACTAAGAAGTTTCACACTTAAAATGCTCATCTGTGTTGAAAAAGACAAGCCCAAAGCCTCATTAATATCCCCTAGTATGAGACTATACAGACGCAGAATTGAAAATCAAGAAGCCTGTGCTCTGTGCCTCCTTGGTCAAGAGCTTTGAGATCTACTAGTAAAAAGCAACTTGGAAGAGGGAGAGGATTTCTGGCAAGGACACTGTACTTCCACAAGTAAAGAGCTGAAATGCTTCAACCCTCAGGTTTTGCAGGTTGAAGTCAATAGTACTTGTGCCCTGAGCATGCTTGAAAACCCTTCCCTTAGGTGGCTAAAGGCAGGCGGAAGAGCCTAATTTTGGGCTCCACTTTTTGAAAACTTTGGCCTGTATAAAAAAATTGCTATTGTAAATTACTGAGAGTTTAAATAACTTTTTATTGTTAAAACAAAATTGTTTTACTTTTGAAGTGACAGATTTTATGCCACCACATGATAAGTTCTTAATGAAAATACACGGAGTCCCTGATGAGGCGAATGCACACTGAACTTCGGACCACGGGGCTGTTTCCGTGAGTAAAGTTCTGTGTCTAAGTGTCTGCAGGACCCGGGAATTAATTTTCAATATTTGGATTTTTGCATATAGCAACCCAGTGGCTGGGAGGTGTGGGGGCTGCGGGCTCTGCGGTGGGGCTGGGGATGAGGAGTTTGGGGTGCAGACAGGGCAGGATTCATGCAGGGGCTTTAGGGGCTGCAGCCCTGGGCTAAGGGGGACTACGCAAAAAGATCTCCAGGCTGCCAGAAGTGCAGATCTTTTTGTGGGGCCTCCTTAGCCCAGGACCCTGGGCTGCGGCCACTAATGTCCCTGGTCCAGCCCTTCCTAGCGGGGAGCTTCGTGCACTGCTGTCCCTCCCCCACCATGCTGGGCTGGAGCTGGAGCTGTGAGTGTCTGCAAGCTGCCCTCGCCTGCAGGCTCCACCCCCACAGCTCCCATTGGCTGGGAACCGCAGCCAATGGGATCTGTGGGGGCGGTGCCTGCAGGCAAACGCAGGGCAGCGCAAGGAGCAACCTTGCCCCCCGGGGCCGCAGCCAGGGACATCCGTGCCGTGCCCGCAGCTGCAGGGTCACTCCGGGGGGAGCAGCGCAGGGCCAGGGCAGGCAAGGAGCCTGCCTCAACCCCAGTGCGCCACCAAATGGGAGCTGCCCCAGGCAAGCACCCCGCACCTCAAGCCCCAGCTCTGAGCCCCCTCCTGCACCCTAACTCCCTCCCAGAGCCCACCCCTACCCCAACCTCCTGCCCTGAGCCCCCTCCTGCACCCTAACTCCCTCCCAGAGCCCACCCCTACCCCAACCTCCTGCCCTGAGCCCCCTCTCGCAGCCTAACTCCCTCCCAGACCCCAGACCCCCACCCCAACCTCCTGCCCTGAGCCCCCTCCCGCGCCCTAACTCTCTCCCAGACCCCCACCCCAACCTCCTGCCTTGAACCCCCTCCCTCACCCTAACTCCCTCCCAGACCCCCATCCCCCCCAACCTCCTGCCCTGAGCCCCCTCCTGCAAACTAACTCCCTCCCAGACCCCCACCCCCACCCCAACCTCCTGCCCTGAGCCCCCTCCTGCACCCTAACTCTCTCCCAGAGCCCACCCCCACCCCAACCTCCTGCCCTGAGCCCCCTCCTGTACCCTAACTCTCTCCCAGACCCCCACCACCACCTCCTGCCTGAACGCCCTCCTACACCCTAACTCCCTCCCAGACCCCCACCCCAACCTCCTGCCCTGAGCCCCCTCCCGCACCCTAACTCTCTCCCAGACCCCCACCCCAACCTCCTGCCCTGAGCCCCCACCTGCAACCTAACTCCCTCCCAGAGCCCACACCCCCCACCCCAACCTCCTGCTCTGAGCCCCCTCCTGCACCCTAACTCCCTCCCAGACCCCACCCCCACCTCCTGCCTGAACCACCTCCTGCACCCTAACTCTCTCCCAGACCCCCACCCCAACCTCCTGCCCTGAGCCCCCTCCTGCACCCTAACTCCCTCCCAGACCCCCACCGCCACCTCCTGCCTGAACCCCCTCCTACACCCTAACTCCCTCCCAGACCCCCACCCCAACCTCCTGCCCTGAGCCCCCACCTGCAACCTAACTCCCTCCCAGAGCCCACACCCCCCACCCCAACCTCCTGCTCTGAGCCCCCTCCTGCACCCTAACTCCCTCCCAGACCCCACCCCCACCTCCTGCCTGAACCACCTCCTGCACCCTAACTCCCTCCCAGACCCCCACCCCAACCTCCTGCCCTGAGCCCCCTTCCGCACCCTAACTCCCTCCCAGACCCCCACCCCAACCTCCTGCCCTGAGCCACCTCCAGCACCCTAACTCTCCCCCAGACCCCCCACCCCCACCCCAACCTCCTGCCCTGAGCCCCCTCCTGCGCCCTAACTCCCTCCCAGACCCCCACCCCAACCTCCTGCCCTGAGCCCCCTCCTGCACCCTAACTCTCTCCCAGACCCCCACCCAACCTCCTGCCCTGAGCCCCCTCCTGCGCCCTAACTCCCTCCCAGAGCCCACACCCCGCACCCCAACCTCCTGCCCTGAGCCCCCTTCCGCACCCTAACTCCCTCCCAGAGCCCACCCCTACCCCAACCTCCTGCCCTGAGCCCCCTCTCGCAGCTTAACTCCCTCCCAGACCCCAGACCCCCACCCCAACCTCCTGCCCTGAGCCCCCTCCTGTACCCTAACTCTCTCCCACAGCCCACCCCCACCCCAACCTCCTCCCCTGAGCCCCCTCCAGCACCCTAACTCCCTCCCAGACCCCCACCCCAACCTCCTGCCCTGAGCCCCCTCCCACGTTCCAAACCCCTGATCCCCAGCCCTGCCCCAGAGCCCGCACCCCCAGTTGGCCCCCTCACCACCTTCCGCACCCACCCCCCTGCCTCAACCTGCAGCCCCTCCTGCGCTCTGAACCCTGCATTTTTCACCACATTCTGGAGCCTGGGACCCACAAAATCGAATAGTCCTGGGCCCAAAGAGGCTGTGCGGGGGCTCAGGCCAGAGGACTCCCCCAAGCTTTCTCCCCACCTGCAACACGGTGCTCTGGGGGGAAGGGGCCTCTCTCCCTTGCCGGGTGCTGGCAGCAGTAAGCTCCGGGGCCAGGAGAGAGGCCTGTGGCAGCCCTTCATCGCCAGCTGGCTCCCCTCCCATCTACCCTTCTCCCCTCCAGGCCCCTGCTGCGTGGCCCTTCATCGCTGGTGTGCGAGCGCGCAGCTGAGAGGGAACTTAGACTCCAACTCGAAGCAGGACCAAGCCCAACTAAATCATCCCAGCCAGGGCTTGGTCAAGCCAGGCCTTAAACACCTCGAAGGAAGGAGATTCCACCACCTCCCGAGGGAACCCATTCCAGTGCTTCACCACCCTCCTAGTCAAATAGTGTTTCCTAATATCCAACCTAAACCTCCCCCACTGCAACTGGAGACCATTGCTCCTTGTTCTGTCATCCGCCACCACTAAAAACAGCCGAGCTCCATCCTCTTCAGGTCGTTGAAGGCTGCTCTCAAATCCCCCCTCACTCTTCTCTTCTGCAGACTAAATAACCCCAGTTCCCTCAGTCTCTCCTCATAAGTCATGTGTTCCAGCCCCCTAATCATTTTCATTGCCCTCTGTTGGACTCCCTCCAATTTGTCCACATCCTTTCTGTAGTGGGGTCCCCAAAACTGGACACAGTACTCCAGGTGTGGCCTCACCAGTGCTGAAGAGAGGGGAAGAATCATTTCCCTTGATCTGCTGGCAATGCCCCTACTAATGCAGCCCAATAGGCCGTTAGCCTTCTTGCTGTTAGCCTTCATGTCCAGCTTCTCGTCCACTATAACCCCTAGATCCTTTTCTGCAGAACTGCTGCCTAGCCATTCGGTCCCTAGTCTGTAGCAGTGCATTGGATTCTTCCGTCCTAAGTGCAGGACTCTGCACTTGTCCTTGTTGAACCTCATCAGATTTCTTTTGGCCCAATCCTTCAGTTTGTCTATCCAGCATAGGGGTAGGGTCCAACTTTTTATTTCTACTTGATAGAATGTTATTTAATAAAATGGATACATTCAGGAGCAAAAAGAAAAGGAGTACTTGTGGCACCTTAGAGACTAACCAATTTATTTGAGCATGAGCTTTCGTGAGCTACAGCTCATGAAAGCTCATGCTCAAATAAATTGGTTAGTCTCTAAGGTGCCACAAGTACTCCTTTTCTTTTTGCGAATACAGACTAACACGGCTGTTACTCTGAAACCTGTCATTCAGGAGCAGTAATGGTCTCGATGAGGTTTGAAATGCAATGTCCTGAGCTTGGCCTTGGGATGACGGTTTATTTGTGACTTTCCTGCTGTGAAGGAGGAGGAATAACATGGGTCTGAGTTTCTCAGATTCATTCATCTGCAGAGGAGACGAATGTGAGAATGGGCCTTCTTGGGGTGAGATGGGACCTTCAGGGAAGTCTCTTGATGTGTTTCTTTTAAATTACGGAGTCTAGCAGGGCTCTGCTGTTTATTCCCTACAGGTATCATGCATTCCTAGATCTAGAAGGTTTAGCTCAGTGGTTCTGAACCCGTGGGCCACTTGCAGCCCAATCAGCACACAGCTGTGGCTCATGTGACATCCTCAGGGCATTCAGGTAGTATTTGTGCTGTGTGGATGCAGCCCACATAAGGAGGGGGCTCAGGACTGGGGCAGAGGGTTGGAGTGTTGTGGGAGAGGGCTCCAGCTGGGGGTGGGGCTCTGGGGTGGCGTTGGGGCTGAGGGGTTTGGGGTGCAGGAGGGGTCTCAGGACTGGGGCAGAGGGTTGGGGTATGGGGAGTGAGGGTTCCTGCTCGGGGTGCAGGCTCTGGGGTGGAGCCAGGGATGAGGGGTACAGGCTGCAGCGGGGAGTGAGGAGTCCCCCCAGCCCTCTCTCTGTGCAGCAGCCCGGGGCCAAGGGAGAGGCACCTCTCCCCGCCTGCACGGCCTTGATACCTGCTGCAAAGCCATGCGGCTTAGAGGGAACTTAGGTAGCTGCCAGACAGCATGAAGGAAACACCACTGAGTGGTGCGATCCCCACAGTCATTGATACAAACAGGCTGCTCCAGGTGTCATGGCAGTCACACAGCCAGACAGCTTTGAACGGGTTGGGAGACACCCCCAGTGATGCCCTGGATGTATGGCTGGAGGAGGAGGAGGAAATTGGGAAGTTACCTCTACATGACATTTTCCTGGAGTGGCTTCCCTGGGTGGAGTGCCACGTCTGGGCTTGGCCGACTAGCATGGGCTGGTGGGGCAGGAGAGTGCTGCAGAGCTGGGAGGAAAGGCTGTGGGAACCGAATGTGGGGAGGTTGAAGTGTAGGTTCCTGGAGACCTGTGCAGCGCTCAGCCCGGAGCTGCAGGGGTGGAGCCCTGACACGAGAGTTCCCCTCGGCCCCAAGAAGCATGTTACACAGCCCTTCAGGCCAGCCCTTGATGCGGTTGTACCACACAGGGTGTGACAAGGGGTGTCTCTGTCCCAGAATCTTTCCACCCCTGAATGTCTTCCCATTATCCACCCCTTCAGCTCCCACGAGAGGTCAGCTGTGTGTGTGAGCCCAAGAGAGTACAATAGCACATGTATACCGGTGCCTTGCCTGGGAGCCCCTCCGTCACTGTCCCGAGGAGTTGGCTGGGAGTCTGCTTTCCTCCAAATGTTCAGTCACGTAGTTCACGCTCTGAGGTTGAGCTACAGGCTGCCTGTCAGCCCCAGAGGCACAAGGAGGTGGCATTCCCTCTGGCTGGGCTCTCACCGAGTTAACCCATTGAGCATTTCGCCCACTTATGCCCTGGTTTTCTGCAGACATTACAGGTCAGGTCTCTGAGAGCCCTTGGATGAGGTCTCCCCGCATCAGCCGCTCCCCCCACTTTGGGTTTATCTGAGTCCCACTTCTGGGGTGCCCCCATTGGTTCCCTTTCCCCAGTCCCCTTTGAGTCTCTCTCGATACCCAGAGCAACTGTCCACAAACTCGTCTGCCAACCCGCCTGCACAACGCAGAGCCTGAGGCTTCTTGTCCACTAACCATCTTTTAAGCTAGTGGGGACAGAGCTCATAGAGTTGTTCCAAACCAGCCTGATTATATAAATCCTCCAGTGTAGTGACACCTGCACCCTTACCTCATTTTTGGAGATACTCTCCCCTCAGAATGGTGGCTTCTATATATGTCACACCCAGGGTCTTCTGCACACCCCAAGACCTTTTCCTATAACCCCAGGTGCCAAGGCATACTTAATCAGTAAAGCCTTTCTGAACCGTTCATAGCCCCACTGCCATAGCCCCCATTCGGCTGTATGCCTCTGTACCTTTAGGGCCAAGGAAGGGAGTGAGACTGCAGAGTTGTCTGCAGGATCAACCTGGTTCAAATCACATGCCTTCTCAAAGGCTATGAGGTAGGCATCCATATCCCCCCTCCTTATCTGGAGCAACCATTTAGGATCTAGGCTCCCTGTGGACTTGGCATCCCAGGGTCTTTCCCCACTTTCCCCTCTGTGGGTCCTCTTGCCCCTCCACTTCTCTAGCTGTAGTTCATGCTTTTCCTGCTTCTCCTCATGCTCTGCCAGCTCCTTCGCCTTCAGCTGTAGCTCCCACCTCTTCTAATCTATCAAAGGGGACCTGAATCATGAGGGCACCTTGCTGGACGGGGAACTGGCTCTTGGGGGCATCCTGCTGCCGCCTCTGTTGCTCTCAGGCCTCACTGGAAAACCCACCTGGGTCTGGAACCTGTTTCTTGGTCCTTTCATCTGTCTCCAGAAGGCTTAGCCCTCTCCCTGGACAGGGTTTGTCATGCTCTTCCTAGGGAGGTGGCCTAACCAGCCCCAAACGAGGGCCTAGGTTATATGCCATTTTCTTGTTGTTTCCTTTGACTACCCTTGTTTTACTGCTGCAAGTCACTTATTGCAAAATACTACTGGTGCATTCAGCATCCCACCTCTGCCACCAACTGTCATGGATCCAGGGGATCAGTTCTACACCCCCAGCTTTGGAACAGGCTCCAGGAGGAACCCCGTCAGTCCACCAGACCCTCCAGGGGGCCCACTCGGCCTGCAGGATAAGCAACACTGCTTCACCGCCTCCTTCGATAGGACCTTTAGCACTGCTGGGTCACAGCGGGATTTCTGTTCAGCAAGTCCTACGGTGATAGACTACGTCCTGGTAGAGACTTGTCCGCTCCTCAGGGATTAATGCACCTCAGCAAGCATTTGCAGTGACACTCACATCATGTTGTCAAAACAGTCGGGTCTATTAATCAACTGGACTCAGCATAGGCCGTCCTTAGGTTGGCACAGAGAACTGAAGGTTAAAGCACAGTTCAAGTCCATTCTGGCTTGCCCAGAGCCCAGCCACGTTGTAGTGAACCCCATTGCTCAAGTTCTGGCTGTCTCTCAGTCTGACCTTCTTGGTCAGACTCCAGGGGAAAGCACGACTCCTTCCAGCAATGAGCTTTGATCCCCCACCTCACACCTTTCTCATCTTTGTTCTCGAGCTGGGGGATGTTGCTCAGCTTCCCTGTTGTGAAGTGGGGAAATCCATCTCCTCTGGGTCATTGGTTGCTAGGCAACAATGTCTTGGTGATGGGCTTTGCCATTGTCTTCACACTGGGGCTTGCCTCAGCCAGTCTTTTCCCAATGACCCATTTAGTCTCAGCTAGGTAACATTCATACCATGTCTCTTAGCCTGCCCTGAGCGCAAACAATCCTGCCTCCCACTGGCATCAATGCAACAGTACAGAACATTCCCGCTGCATGATACAGCTCTCTGGTCAGACCGAGCGCTCCGGGGGCAGGGACCTGTCTGTGCTCTTTGTCTGTAGAGCTCCTAGCACCAGAGGGCCCCGATCCTGACTGGGGCCTCTAGGCACTGCTGTGCTGTAAACAAATAATACCAGTAATGGACTGGTAATAACATGCAAGGGCTTGACCAAAGCTGTCCAAACTTTACCGAGACCCTTTCCACAGCATTCACCGTGGGGAGGAATACAAGGGTGGGAATTACACACACACACACACACACACACACACATCCTCCAGAGTTTGTCCAGCTGTACTTGGAGATGGGTTGGAGTGGCTGCACTGGACTGGTGCCCAGGAGAGGCTGCACAGTCCTGGGGGTAGCGGCTGCTTGTGGCCAGGTGGTATTAGAGCACATGGCCATGGTAAAGGGGCAGATCTGGGAGGGAACCTGTCCTGGTTACAGGGTGACCGGCACCTCTGGCCCCTCTCTGGGCTCTCTGAGTGAACCCTTGCAGTGTCCGGGCTTGTAATGGCCTGGTAAACTGTACTATACAGTTCAGCCACTAGGTGGTGCTGTGTGTAACAGACCTTATATAAGCTAACCTCCGCCATGCTGGGCAGAGCATGAAAGGATCTTGTGGCAGGCGCATCTGTGGTGTCTCTCTGAGCCGGAGGCTCTGTAGCCAGGCCAGCTCTAGTACTGGAGCCTGATCTGCTGGTAGCAGCCCTGGAACCTGCCATCTCCCAGGGGTACATGACAGGCCTTGTACCTGTGTTTCCATGTGTATATATATCTGCCCACTTGAAGTTTCCACTTCATGCATCTGATGAAGTGGGTTCCAGCCCATGAAAGTTTATGTCCAAATAAATTTGTTAGTCTTTAAGGCGCCACAGGATTCCTCATTGTTTTTGCTGAAACAGACTAACATGGCTATCCCTCTCAAACACGTTTAATAGTGAGGGTAATTAACTATTGGAACCATTTACCCAGGTTCGTGGTGGATTTTCCATCACTGACAATTTTTAAATCAAGAGTAGATGATTTTTTAAAAAAATATCTGCTCTAGTTCGAGCAGGAATTATTGTGGGGCAGGTCCCTGGCCTGTGTTACACAGGAGTCCAGACAAGCTGATCACAACAGTCCCTTCTGGCCTTGGAATCTGTGAACCTGTGAAAACAATGATCAAATCCAGGTCACAACTGAGACTGACTCCATAAGTCAGTGGGTTAACAATGATGTTGGTTTGGGTCATCAGCTCCTTAAATCATCCAGTTAATGGAGGAGATGATCAGATCCTGCGGCTAACATAAGAAAGCACTGCTTTCCTTTCATCCTGCAGCAGGAGATGGGAGAAGGCGGCTGTTTTGATTTAAGGAAATCCTGTTTAGACACCAGAGACACTGGAACCGAGGTGGGTGGGGGTGGCGAAGGCTAGCGCCCCCTCAAGGGCAGTATTATGAGGCTGGGGAAGTATTATGAGACTGATCTAGTTTTTGCCCCCATGCTTTGTTCCGCTCAGGCTGGGTGGGGCTCCATGGCTTTGGCATGTAAGAGTCTAGTCTCCTGTGGGCTGCAATAGTTTGGTTTAATCTTCGATGTTGGGCTTGATGTGAGTGTGCTGGGTGTGTTGGTGGCCTGTGATATAGAGGAGGTCTGACTGGATGATCTCATGGTCCTTCTGGCCTAAAACTCTAAATTTAGCTGGTATAGGACATACCTGTCATTTTGGGTTTAGGTTAAGCCTTCCTGGATGCTGTGAACCCTATGATCAACACTCATCCAGAGAACCGGAGCTCCCTCCATTCCTCTGACTCCATTTCTTTCACCAATAATGTCACAGAACATGGTTACTGGTTAGGAATCTGCTTTCTTGGAGCCTTTTATCCAGTTTGGACAATCTGATGTTTTGGGACAGGGTTTGACACATGTTCTTACCCCTTCCACTCATCAATGATGATCAGTTGATAAATTACAGTACTAAGAATCAGGAAACATTCATTGATTATGTGCAATTACAGGTGTTAATTAGAGCTGAACAAAAGTTTTCATTCAAAAAATATCTTGAGGAAATTTGGCCAGTTTACAAAAAGAGATTTTTTTGTGAAAACATTTGGATTTTCTTGAGGGGTTTTTTTTTTTTTTTTTTGCATTATTACAAAATTTTCAACTTAAACCTTTTATTTGGGTGGAGGGGTCCTATGATGTATTGTTTATCGGGATCTGTTCTATTCTGTGTAGCTTCTTACACCACACTCATCGCCATAATATCAGGATTTCTTCTGCTTTGCCAATTTTGAGCCCTCAGCTTAGTCAAATGGTAGGATTTTCAAAACTGAAATATTCATTCTGGAAAATTCCAAGTTTTGAGAAGAATAAAAAAATAATGGAAAATATTTAAAAATGAAAAATTAGTCCATTTCAGAAAACAACAGAACAAAAAACGTCTTTGACCAGTGAGAGGTGCTATCCCCACAATGCCATATCTCAGGGACACAGCGTGATTGGGGAGTAGACCCAGAAGAAAGGGTGGAGCTGCCCAGTGAAAGAGGTGGTGAAAGTGTAGATTGGGGCCTCCATACCAGGATGATAAAATGACACCAGGCCCCGCTCATAGTCCAGATACACTCCGATCTTCCCAGGGCTCCCAGTCAGGGACAGCAGGGTCTCTGGGGAGGTGCAAGCCCGGTAATGGCTCCCAAACTGATCCATGGCCCAGATCCTCTCCTCAGGAGAAAAGCTGATCCAGCCCTTCTTCCTGACAGATTCTTTGGCCACCCCCACAGCCCAGGCCCTACCACCTCCGACCGCTACCTCCCAGTATTCAGAGTAACAGCCGTGTTAGTCTGTATTCACAAAAAGAAAAGGAGTACTTGTGGCACCTTAGACTCTAACCAATTTATTTGAGCATAAGCTTTCTTGAGCTACAGCTCACTTCATCGGACACTCCCAGTAGTGTCTCCCCGAGGCAAACCCTTCCGAGCCCAGCACGCAGGTTTCACTGTCAAATCTCTCAGGGTTGTCAGGCATGTCCTGCTGCAGGCCCCTCCATTTCACAGATCGCCGATTCTCAGAGACCTTGAGGCTGGGATGAGCCGTGTCCGGATCCAGACTCACCATCGCTGCAGAGATGGAGCAGAGCATCAGGAGCAGAGCCCAGTCCAGCTGAACAAAAGTTTTCATTCAAAAAATATCTTGAGGAAATTTGGCCGGTTTACAAAAAGAGATTTTTTTGTGAAAACATTTGGATTTTCTTGAGGGGTTGTTTTTTTTTTTGCATTATTACAAAATTTTCAACTTAAACCTTTCATTTGGGTGGAGGGGTCCTATGATGTATTGTTTATTGGGTTCTGTTCTATTCTATGTAGCTTCTTCCACCACACTCATCACCATAATATCAGGATTTCTTCAGCTTTGCCAATTTTGAGCACGCAGCTTAGTCAAACAGTAGGATTTTCAAAATTGAAAATATTCATTCTGGAAAATTCCAAGTTTTGAGAAGAATAAAAAAATAATGGAAAATATTTAAAAATGAAAAATTAGTCCATTTCAGAAAACAACAGAACAAAAAACGTCTTTGACCAGTGAGAGGTGCTATCCCCACAATGCCATATCTCAGGGAAACAGCGTGATTGGGGAGTAGACCCAGAAGAAAGGGTGGAGCTGCCCAGTGAAAGAGGTGGTGAAAGTGCAGATTGGGGCCTCCATACCAGGATGATAAAATGACACCAGGCCCCGCTCATAGTCCAGATACACTCCGATCTTCCCAGGGCTCCCAGTCAGGGACAGCAGGGTCTCTGGGGAGGTGCAAGCCCGGTAATGGCTCCCAAACTGATCCATGGCCCAGATCCTCTCCTCAGGAGAAAAGCTGATCCAGCCCTTCCTCCTGACAGATTCTTTGGCCACCCCCACAGCCCAGGCCCTACCACCTCCAACCTCTACCTCCCAGTAGCGTTTCCCCGAGGCAAACCCTTCCGAGCCCAGCATGCAGGTTTCACTGTCAAATCTCTCAGGGTTGTCAGGCATGTCCTGCTGCAGGCCCCTCCATTTCACAGATCGCCGATTCTCAGAGACCTTGAGGCTGGGATGAGCCGTGTCTGGATCCAGACTCACCATTGCTGCAGAGGTGGGGCAGAGCATCAGGAGCAGAGCCCAGCCCATCTGCATAGGTGCTGACTCCGTGGGTGCTACAGGGCTGGAGCACGCACGGGGAAAAATTAGCGGGTGCTCTGCACCCATCGGCAGCCAAGCTCCGCCCCCTCACCTCACCTCACCTCACCTCTGCCTCCTCCCCTGAGCATGCTGTGTCCCTGCTTCCCCTAGCTCCCAGTGCTTGCAGCCACAAAACAGCTGTTTCGTGGCGTAACAAGCTCTGGGAGGGAGGGGGGAGGAGCAGGAATGTGGCACACTCAGGGGAGGAGGCGGAGCCAGGGAGGGGATCTGGGGAAGGAGTCCAATAGGGGCAGGGAGGGGGCAGAGCTGGGGCGGGGACTTTGGGGAAGGGGTTGGAATGGGGCGGGGCAGGGGTGGAGTCAGGGCAAGGCTGGGGGTAGAGGAGGGGTTGAGCACCCACTGGCACCAGCAGAAGTTGGTGCCTATGCCCATCGAGGCTGTTTCCCATCCTCCCGCCAGCTCTGTCTTGGCTAGGACACTCTCTGATTTCCCGCCTCTAACTCCCAGGGATCTGCTTCTCTGCATTTCACTGCAGCTCTCCTCCCAGGCAATAGGGGCAAATAGTTCCCCTGGAAGAGCTGGAGATGCCTCTAGCTCCCATTGGGCCTGTCTGTAACCTCTCCAGAGGCCCCAATGAGGAACGAGCTCAGGTGTTACACACACGGACATCATTTCAACCATTAAAAGAACTCAGTAGTCACCTACCACAAAATCTGTGCTGTGGGGCCGCTACCACGTCTCCACAGCTAAGACAGCAACTGAGTTTCCAGTCTACACCTGAGTTGGGAACCCTCTATTCTAATACCCACAAAGTCGTATCAGACTCAAATTTGGTAGATTTGGTCCAGGTCTGAGGTAGAATTTTTCTACCATATTTGAACTGAATTGGCCAAAGGGCTACTGATTGACAACTCCGTAAAAACAGAGATTTCACCAGAGTCCAAAAAGCATTAAGACAATTACCCGCAGCCAGTTAAGGTAATTTACACAGTTTCCTAGAACCCTTCTAGTTCATGAAGTTAATTAATAACAACACAACACATGAGAATTCACCATATGTGTCCAGTAAAACCCCAACTCTGAACCATAATTACCAACTGCTGCGAGCACCTACCCCCCTGAATTGACAGCAGGTAAGTTCCCGGCCTTAGGAGCACTCTGAGTTATTGCAGTTACACTGGAGAGCTCGGGACTCCATACTTAAGTGTGAGCATTTGTTTTATGCAAGTAAACTGGGGACGAATCTGGCATTTTCATTGACCATACTGCTCTTTCCCTGTGACTTCTGGCATGTGCGCATTTGCTGGGCAGCAGAGTGGTGCAGGGGGCCTGACATTAAAATACCAGCTTCACTTACCTGCATTTTTGCTGACTTTACTCCAGCCTGAAATCAAACACACCAAGAGGTGAGCACTCCCCGGAGCATGGACTGCTGGCATAGGACACAATGTCATATGGGGTGGGGGAAAGGGGACACATGGCACTTACCAAGTTCAGCCAGGGATTTCTCTGCAAACAGAGAGACATGGGTATGCAGTCAGTTCTACAACAGCTCCTGGGTTAGGGAATGTGCCTTTAAAGGACCACTTTGGCCTCTCCACTGTGCTCTCTGCTGCCCTCTTTCCGCCCAGGTCTCCTGGCCTGAGCTCCATCCTCATAGAGCTCTTAGTGGCTTTGGGCACTGTTGATTACACCCCCCTTCTTGGCATCTGACCCTCGCTGGGCTCCTATGGCCCTGCCCTAGCTGGGCTCACCTGTGGTGTAGTGTCCACACTCCCCAGGTGCCAAGCAGCCTGGTGAGGGCCTAGGCCCTGATAACATGGAAGTGAGAGTTTAATGAGCTAACCCTTGGCCCTGGACACTGGATCTCAGCTCATGGGCCCAGCAACATTAGCTGGCTCCTTCTCACTGAGTTTGTGCCTCAAAGTGTCAGAGAGTGCTAGGAGACTTTGGGACTGCGCTGAGCCCCTGTTTCCAGGGCATCAGAATCCCCCCCACCCCTCCATTCCTTTAAATTCAGTAGCAAAAAGGTACATGGGCCCAGGCAGACCCAAAAGTTTTGGATATGGACATTCCCCTGTGTGCAGATTTTAAAGGAAGGGGCTGAAATCAGGCTTATGATGGAAACTGAGCAGCAACCTTATCTATGGCGCAGTTACCCCACTCTATGATTAGTCAGAGCTCCCCATCCGTTTGATTCCCAGAGCCTCTCCTAACAGATAGTGCAGAGACAAAAGCCAAAGTCTGTCTGACTATGTACAGTGAGAGAAAATTGTTCAAGCCTCCGGAGAGCCCAGACATTTACCTCTCTCATTCTCCAGCTCAGCGCGCAGAATCTCTGGAAGAGAAAAGGAAGAAAGAGGCGAGGTTTCATCTTGTTGCATTAACTGGGTTATTCCTACTGTTATTTCAGGGAACTTTTCCCAGGAACTTACCTCTCTCTTTCTCCACTTTCAATCGCAGGTTTTCTAAAGAAAGAAGAGTGAAAGAGGTGAGATTCCGGGGGCCAATGGTCCCCTCTCATACTAGCAAAGAGCTGCCATTTTACAGAACATCATAGATTCACAGAGTTCAGGGCCAGAAGGGTTGTAGTCTGACCTCCTGTACATCACAGACCTTAGACCCTCACTCAGTCACCGCTGTACCAGGCCTAAGGTTACAGTTTAGTCACGGGTATTTTTAGAGAAAGTTGTGGACAGGTCATGGGCAATAAACAAAAAAATTCACCACCTGTGACCAGTTCATGATTTATACTATAAGTACCCCTAAGTAAATCTTAGCGGGGCTGCTGCTGGAGGGGGAGCAGGGCCAGTGGGACCAGCTGCCAGGGGCCACTGAGCAGCAGCTGCTTCAGCCGCCCGAGGGACCACTGCTCAGGCGCTCTCTGGGGCCAGCCCCACAGGCTGCTGGTCAGGTGGTCCCCGGAGCCAGCTGCCCTGGGCCACTCCAGCAGTGGCTGGCAGTCAGTGCAGCTGGCTGTGGGGCTGTCTGAACAACTGACTAACCTCATTTGAAAAAAGACGTTGAAAAACTGGAAAGGATGCAGAAAAGAGCCACAAAAATTATTTGAGGGCTGGAAAAAATGCCTGACAGTGAGAGACTGACTTATAGTAATGGGATTATTCACACACGTAAAGTTAAGCCTAAATCTAGCTGAATTGGGGCCCTGAGCTCTCTGGGCCTCAGTTCCCTGAGTGTAAAATGGGATAAGAAAGGGATCCTCGCCTTGTGCAGTAACTGCAGTTCTTCGAGGTGTGTGTTACTCCATGCTCTGTGTATTCACAGCCCTGCGCCTCACGTCGGAGATTTTAGGTAGCCGTTTCTGTTCGGCCCACACGTACGCTCTCCCCATCTCGTGCTCCGCATTAGGTCAATATAGCGCTGTGCAGACAAACTGCCCCCAGTTCCTTCTCTACCACAGAGCTCATAGGTAAGAGCTCCAAAGCAGAGGGGCAGGAGGGCAAGTAGTGGAGCACCCACAGGGACACATCTCAGAGAGCCACAGTTACGGCACCAGGTGAGTCACCCTTTCTCCTTCTTTCAGCGGTGTCTCTGTGGGTGTCTCGGCGACTCTGCAGCAGTACCGGTAACGGAGGGGTGGGGTTCAGAGTTGAGTCTAGTCCTGAGCATCAGACACTGGAATAAAATATAGCAGAGGATGCAGGGGTGCTGGAACTGGGGGGAATCAAGGGGTCAGGCCCTCCCCCCACTTTTTGCCAGCTGTAAAGGCAAGTGACGGTGGGGAGAGGAGTGAGCAGCAGGCGGGGTTTTGGGGGGAAGAGGGAGTGATGCTGGGGTTTTGGGGGAAGGGTTGGCGCAAGGTCAGGGGCTTGGGGAGAAGAGGTAGTGTGAGGTCAGGGCCTTGGGGGCAATGGGTGGCGTGAGCACGGGGAGAAAGGGGCGGGGCCTCAGGCGGGGCATGGCATGTGGGGTGCAGCCACAGTTCAGGTCCCTTAGATCTGTCTGCAATGGAGAGAAGTAGTCTGCGAGATTTCCTGAAGGGCTTAATCCTCACCAAATAAAAGGACTCTCCTGACATTGAGAGTGTGTAGTGTCACCTCCCTTTTATCCTGGTGTGGTTTTGGAAAGAAAGTGGGGAGATGGATTAAACCGGTTTATGTGGAAGTGTGAAGATATTTTCAGTAGGAATGTGGGGTACAGTCATAATGTAACCTCATCTTCTAAAACAACTGTAAACAGGGGGTATACCAATAGAGCCCCTATCTCTCCCACTCTCCGTGCAGACATAATGGCCACTAGGATTGTAGTTTCCATAGAAAGGTGTAGAAGAGAGCAGGAGGCCATGGGTTCGAAGGGAAGTCTTGTAAGAAACCGAAGGACGTGGTTGAGGTCTCATGACAGTGTAGAACATCTGATTGTGAAGACTGCAAAGAGCTACAAAAGGATCTCACAAAACTGGATGACTGGGCAACAAAATGGCAGATTAAATTTTGATAAATGTTGATAAATGAAAAGTAATGCACACTGGAAAACATAATCCTAACTATACATGTACAATGATGGGGTCTAATTTAGCTGTTGCCAGTCAAGAAAGAGATCTTGGAGTCATTGTGGATAGTTTTCTGAAATCATCCACTCAGTGTGCAGCGGCAGTCAAAAAAGCAAACAGAATGTTGGGAATCATCAAGAAAGGGATCGATAATATGACAGAAAATATCATATTGCCTCTATATAAATCCATGGTTCACCCACACCTTGTTTACTGTGCAGATGTGGTCGCCCCACCTCAAAAAAGACACATTGGAATTGGAAAAGGTTCAGAAAAGGGCAACAAAAATGATTAGGGGTATAGAACGGCTTCCGTATGAGGAGAGATTAATAAGACTGGGACTTTTCAGCTTGGAAAAGAGGCGACTAAGGGGGGATATGATAGAGGGCTATGAAATCATGAGTGGTATAGAGAAAGTAAATAAGGAAGTGTTATTTACTCCTTCTCATAATACAAGAACAAGGGGCCACCAAATGAAATTAATAGGTAGCGGGTTTAAAACAAACACAAGAAAGTATTTTTTCATGCAACGTGCTGTCAACCTCTGGCACTCCTTATCAGAGGGTGTTGTGAAGGCCAAGACTATAACAGGGTTCAAAAGGGAGCTAGATAGATTCATGGTGGCTAAGTCCATCAATAGCTATTAGCCAGGATGGGCAGGAATGGTGTCCCAAGCCTCTGTTTGCCAGAAGCTGGGATTGGGTGACAGGGCATGGATCACTTGAGGATAACCTGTCTGTTCATTCCCTTTGGGGCACCTGCCATTGGCCACTGTCGGAAGGCAGGATACTGGGCTAGATGGACCTTTGGTCTGACCCCATCTGGCCGTTCTTATGCTCTTATGTTCACACCAACATCTCAGCAGCTCACCTCTTGGGCACACAGAACACTCCTGCGGACACTCTCAGCAGGAACTTTTCCCAGGATCACAAATGAGAAATAGACCTTTCCATTCTCCACAGCATATTTCTACATTGGGGAGTCCCAAAGATAGACTTATTCCCCACAGCCAGAAACAAGAAGTGCTCCCAGTTCTGCTTCAGAGCTGTCCTGGGTCATCACTCTCTCGGAGATGCCTTTCTCCTACATTGGAACACAGGTCTCCTCTATGCCTTTCCTCCAATTCCTCTAATGTCAAAGGTCTTGCTTGAGGAAAGAAAAGAAAGGGCCAGGGTTACACTTACAGACCCCTTGTGGCCATGACAAACGTGATTCCCATGCCGTACTCAACTGGCGATTTGCATGCCAATCACTCACCAGCTGTTCCTCATCTCCCCTCTCAGGATACTGGCAAGGTCCATCACCCCAATCGACAGGTTCTCCAACTCAGTGCTTCCAACGCTTAGAAATGACCTGCTCTGAGTATGTAAAGACCATGTCTACTCAATAGTGGGAGAGATTCCAGCTCTGGCGTGACTGGAAACATGTTACCTCTCCACTACCACTTGTGGTAGATTGCATCCTAGAACTGAAAATGTCAGGGTTATCGCTACGCTCCCTGGAAGTGCATCTCACTGCCATCACCCCCTTCCATCGTAAGACGACAACAAGATGATGTCTCAGGGCATGAGTAAACCTTGCCACAAATAAGAACATAAGAACGGCCAGACTGGGTCAGACCAAAGGCCCATCAAGCCCAGTATCCTGTCCTCCGACAGTGGCCAATGGCAGGTGCCCCAAAGACCTCTATCATATCCCCCCTTAGTCACCTCTTTTCCAAGCTGCAAAGTCCCAGCCTGATTAATCTCTCCTCGTACGGAAGCTGTTCTATGGGGTGGTGAATGCACCTGGTCCAGAGTGTTACTGCCTTGGTACAAAGGGAAGTTGAGCCTGCTCTTCCCTAGTGATTTATGTAAAACATACATGCAGTGTTGTCTGTCATAATCTTTAGATGCTTGCCCCAGTCAGTGGGAGGAAATGTGAACAAGCTTTCCTGACTGCTCTGAGTTCCAGTAAGTAGATATGCAATGTGGATTCGAAGGGGAACCATTTGCCTTGACTAATGTTGGTGTCCAGGAGGGCTCCCCATCCCAGTAGGTATGCATCTGTTATTATTAACATTGGGGGTGGTTGAGTGAAGGGAACTCCTGAGCAGACATTGTGAGGGTCTTTCCACCAGTTGAGGGAGTTTTTGACTGTTGAGGGCACCAATAGAAGTTTGTTTATACTGTGTGTGCTTGGTATGTGCTGAACCACAGCTGAAGCCAGTACATGTGGAGTCTCACGTGATTTATTACAAAGGTGCCTGCCACCATGTGTCCCAGTAGTTGAAGACTATTTCTGACCAAGGTTTGAGGGTTGGCCTGTCCTGTTGAGATTAAGTTGTCTCAGGTGTTGAACCTGCATAAGGGGAGGAAGGCTTTGGCCTCTGCTCCATCTAGGTAGGCCCCTATAAATTCCAGATGTTATATTGGAGTTAATATGGTCTTTTGGATGTCTACTTTTAGAGCCAGTTGGAAGAATAGGTCCACAGTCTTTTGTGGGGGCGTCAAAGCATCATCAAAGGAGCATGCTTTGAGCAGGCAATCATCTAGATACAGAAATATTATCACTCTTTGTTTGCGAAGGAGCACCACAACCATAGAAAGGACCTTTGAGAACACTCTGGGTGCAGACAATGAAAGAGGTCTTGTCCCAGAGTGAATACTAGAAACCTTCTGTGGATCGCGATATGGAAGTAAGCATCTTGTAGGTCAAGGGTCGAGAACCAGTCCCCATGGTCCAGAGATGGGATTATTGCTGCCAAAGTAACCTTCTTGAAGCGTTGTATCTTTACAAATCTGTTGAGTGATCTTAGATCCAGAATGTGTCTCCAATCACCATTCTTTTTCAGTATCTGGAAGTACTTGGAGTTGAAGCCCTTCCCACTGTGTTGAGTAGGAACTGGTTCTACAGCACCTAGGTTCAGAAGATAGCTTGTTTCCTGATGTAAAAGCTGCTCATGAGAAGGGTTCCTGAGGAGGGTCGGGGGGGAGCAGTAGCCAGGAGTGAGGGAGGTAAAATGGATCAAATATCCTGTGGAGATGATCTCCAAAACCCACTTGGTCCCAGTTTTGATGAAAAAGAGTAAGGCAGTTGCCAAAGTAGTGGTGATGTTTGTGTTTTTGCAGCAAATTAAAATGGGGGTAGTAACTCGGGTCCTCAAACAACACATCAAAAATTGTGCATAGATGTAGATAGCTGTGATGTTGATGACTGTGGGGGAGTTGATCTTCACTTTTGTATTCATTGTGTTTTCTGTTGGGGTTCATAATGCCTCTGGGGAGGAGAAAATTGATCAGGCCAGGATCTCTATGTCATCTGTGATTTATTATATCTTCTTTTTTGTGCAGGTGCATAAATTCTCAGTGAATGCAAAGTGGCTCTAGAGTCTTTTAGTATGTGGAGGGATTCATCCATTTTCTCTTCAGATAATTTGGATCCTTCAAATGGAAGGTCCTCCCCAGTAGACTGGACTTTCCTTGGAAAGCCAGAAAGGTGAAGCCAGGAAGCTCCGCATGCCCACTGCTGTTGAGATGAAGCAGGCAGCTGTGTCAGCGGTGTTTAGAGAGGGGCCTGCAACAATGTCCTGGCAAGAAGCTGACCCCCAGTAGTGATCACCTGAAACTAATGGGAGATGGTCAATGAAGGTGTTTAATGTAGAATAATCGATATGTTTGTATTTTGCCATAAGAGCTTGGTAATTAGCAATCTTAAATTGCAGGGTCACCTAAGAATATGATTTTCAAGCTGTTTTAAGTTCTGTCATAGGGTGTTGATTTAGCATGGTGCTGTCTGCCACATTCATTTACAGCATCGATTACAAGGGATTTTGGGAATGGGTGGGAAAATAAAAAGTCCGAGTCTTTAGAGGGAACATAATATTTTTATCCGCTCTCTTGCATGTGGGATGTACTGTGCCACATAGTCTTTGCTGGGTCCAGCAATACCTTGTTAATAGTGAGTGCAATACAGGCTGATGATGAAGGGTGTAGGATGTCGAACAGCTTGTGTTGCAACACCTTGACTTCTTCCAGTGGAATTTGTAGAGAATCCACTTCTCTCTTGATGAAGTCTTGAAATGCTTTGAAGTCATTTGCCAGAGTTGGTGGGGGAGGCATAACAGCTTCATCAGGAGAGGATGAAGAGATGTTAGTCACTGGAGTAACCCCTTTGTCTCATCTCACTGCCTGTTCTCCTCCTGTGGATCAGGAGACCTAGACAGAGAAGCAGTAGGAGATTGCCTTCTCCTATCCTGATGAGCAACACTAGGGGCCCTCAAGAATTGGGGTCTATAGGCCAGTATGGCTACAGGGGTGGTGCAAAGGGCATTGATGGGTGCACCCAAGCGTGTCCATACCAACTGTGTGGGTCATGTCTCTCATGGTGGTAAGCTGGTTCTGCAGAGGTTTCTGGGTGATTCGCTCCCTGGTAGTGGGACAGAGAGCCTTCCAAGGAGACTGAGGAAAATCTGTCATCCTCCTCCTCCTCCTCGTCACTTGGAAGAGGTGGAGCTGTCATGGAAGCTGTGGGAGACTCCATTGGTACTGCATGTATGTCTGGGCACTGAGATGTGGTCAGTACCAAGAATGTGTCGATGCTGAACCGGGGTGACTCAGGCATCTCTGAAACCAGCAAGTCTTTAGGCAAATGAAATTCCTGTGATACCAGAATAGCAGGTGGCACCGTTGAGGTAAGCTGAGCAGACGTGGCTCATGTAGAAGGAGCTGACAGTAGTGGGAGTCTTTTGCACTCTGATAAATGGCCGGCAGTGTTGTTCTGGTCTTCTGAAGAGCCGAAGCACTTGGTATCCAGGCCCTAGAGCACTCTATCGGAGATGAGCTAGAGGAGCTGGTTCTCTCTCTACCACCCCTTTCCCCCCAAGGGTACCAAACTCCCATAGCCTGTGCCCCTTGGGTTTTTAGGCTCACTGGTGGTATCAGTAGCTGAGGAGCCAGTTGTCTCGTGGGTACCCAGTTGTAGATCAGTCAGTACCAGGGTGGTTGATCTTGTTAGGGATCATTTCTTTGTGGTAGATTCTCTACCCAATGACTTGTAGCCTGCTTTTTTGTGGCTTTTTGAGAGGAATCCAAAAATTTCCTCTTCCAAGCTGCCATAGTGTGTTGAGCCGAGGAAGTAGATGGAATTGGCCACTTTGGGGACTCTTGTACGGGGGTGTGTGTCCCAGGGCCAGGGTCAGAGGCTGATCCGAGTCAACTTTCCATCATTAGTAGTCATAGCTTTAGTTAAAGGTTATTCCTAGCTTTTAATTTCAGGCAGAAAGTACACTCTTAAGGCACGTGTGACTCTCCAAGACAGCAAATGCAGTGGGAATGTACATCACTGACTGGAATTGGTTCTCAGCAGGAGAAACAACACTTAAACCTGGAAGAGCCAGGCATACCCTGTCCAGGTTTCACTTCCCCAGAGGGAGGAGGCAAGAAAGAACTAAGGACAGGGAGTTCACTAGTCTTATAACAAAATAAAGAGGGGGGGATTATTTTATTGTTCCTTTTGGGGGGGGCAGGGGATCCGGGGGGCAGGCAGGAAGCAGAGGAGGGGGTGGATGGGGCGGTGGGGGGCAGGCAGGGGTGGGAGTTCCAGGGCGGTCAGAGGACAGGGAGAAGGGGTGGTTGGATGGGGCAGGGGTCCTGGGGGGCAGTCAGGAAGGAGACGGGGGGGTTGGATGGGGTGGTGGGGGGCTGTTAGGGGTGGGGGGATCCAGGGCCCCTCAGGGAACAGCGGGGGTCGGATGGGGGCAGGGGCCGGGCCATGCCTTGCTGTTTGAGGAGGCCCAGCCTCCCCTAACTGGCCCTCCGTACAATTTCTGAAACCCGATCCAGCATCAGGCCAAAAATGTGCCTGCCCTTGGCTTAGGGCCTGATTTATGCAAAGACCCATTGGGAGTGTGTGAACATTGCCCCATTTCTGAAACTGGAAACAACCCCCTGGACAGGGCTGGAAAAACGTTGCAGAGCACTGGAGCCTGAACCCCTCGTCAGAGACTGCGATGAAATCATCTCAGGCATTGGCATCCTAACAGCAGGATTATCTGGCTGTGTCGGCTCTCTCCTCAGGCCCTGCACGACCAGCACCCCTAGCCAATGCCTGAGATGATGGGGCATCCAGGATTTCCAGGTTTATGGATCTTGGGTAGCAGATAGAAGACCCCTGGTCGGGGTGCCAAGGGCGTCTCTTTGCATATTTGTTCTTGTGCTTTTTCAGGGAGTTTCTTGAGCAGATGGTGCAGTTTCTCTTGGTAACCCTGAGTGGGATCAGAGGGGAATGGGCTGGAGAATGTGGAGTTGGAGAGCTGCCTAGCAGCCTCTTGTTCATATTCCAACCTATTCATGATGACGACAGCACCTCCTTTGTCAGCCTTTTTGATTCTGATGTCAGAGTTGTTCCTGAGGCTGTGGACGGTGTTGTGTTCTGCATGGCTGAGGTTATGGGCCCAGTGATGCTGCTTTTCGACCACTTCAGCCCGTGCTTAATGGCTGAAGTCCTTAAGTTGAAGTCCAGTCTGCTGTTTCGACC